>NC_091875.1:0-4800000 GCF_019399895.1 Cardiocondyla obscurior | reverse complement strand
ACGGCTCGTGACGATTATGACGATTACTGGCACGCTTTCCGGATAATTGGCTTTTGCCTCAGTTTCAGCAATAGCTGTGTCAATCCCATAGCTATCTATTTAATTAGTCGCACATTTCGTCAACAGTAAGTACACGCATGATACTCTTATGACTGGCAAATAAAATTATATTGATAAAATTCAACTGCAATAATAAAAATTGCAAATTAGCTTCGCTCATATAGACATTGAATTCAAACGAGATGGAAAAAAAAAAAAAAAAAAAATAAAGCAGAAGAAGAAAATTCAAAAGTTCTTTGCGAACTGTTTAACAGGAAATTAGGTACATGTATTTTTTAAATCTACATCCCTTGTTCTTCTGTTGTAGATTCAATAAATACTTGTGCTTCTGTCTACCGGCTAGCTCCACTATATGTGGCAGAAATCGAATGGAAAGCAGTATAATTCGCGGACACGGTGTCTTTTCCCAAAGAACTCGGCCTATGTTTTGTGAGACGAGTTTTGAGTCGACCTTTCGAAGGCGTACTCAGGAATTCAACTCGACCGGAGTATTCGAGATGGGTAGCTTAGACACGACCAAGCCTAGCGTTGGCGATCGTAAATAAGTAATTTAAAATATAAACTAGTACGCGGATATCAATGTAAATTGCAATGCAACTCGCAGTCAATAATAACAAACCGAAGCTTTATCGAGTTTTCCCTTTATAATATTTAATGCTGCAAGTTCCCCAATGCGGAGGGGTTAAGAGAAGCGAATAATAACTAACTTTATCTACATCAATATTTCCATAATGTTGCCAAGATTATAAAATCTCGCTTGTTAACTTTTCATTTACACAATGTTCGTATAATGAAACTTCTCTTTGAAAAATCGATAATCATATTCGAATTAATTTCTAACGAGTAAAATAATTATTCAATATATTCCGTAAAAAAACGCGCGAACAACGAGAAAATTGAATTCCTTATTAACATGACGCGCGAGTCATAAAGAAATGCATTAAATAAAATACAACGAGCGATCTGATGTATATTCAGTTTATTATCTATTTTGTGGCAGTAATTGGTTCACCGAGTTGAATTATATTTCGCTGGTATTTCACGAGAAGTAAAGCGTGAAAATACGGAGCAAATGACGTAACGGAAACTCATTTCGAATCTTAGTAGCTCACCTATCTATATGCATAGACGTAACATCGTTACGTATTTATGAATGCATGCATGAATCACACAGATTCCCTTTTTTTTTTAATCGCTCGATAATTATAGTATAATATATTAATGGAATCGCATAACATTTAAATTAAACTTATAATGTATATTACTCTAGTCGCCAGTGTACAAGTATTAAAAAAAAAAAAAAAAAAAGAAAAGAAAAAGAAATAAGAGAAAAAATTCGTTAACGTCTGAAACAGTTACGATAAGATAAGACTCAATTGCAGGGTATTTTGTACATAGTTAACACGGTCTCTTTTTCAGGTTCGAGTTACTCGCTCTATATAATTTAATGTAGAAACAATATTCCCTGTTTTCCCCGTTGCGTAAATAAATTTTATGAGAACGTGCAAAGATCATCCGGACTTAATTTTCCAAGCCGAGTAAGAATAATCGATGCGCGAGCTGTCGATGCGCGTGCAAACGTATCCACTCGCACGTGCCAGCCGTCCGTTCCTTTCAGCGGGGCACGCGCAAGGGGGTGAGAGAGGAGGACGGGGCCAACAGGGGGTGCCTTGCATCTGCCACTCGTTTCGACTTTAATGCGACGGTTGAACAGCCGGATTTCGAAGGGGGGCCGGTGATAGACAGACTCCCTCGCGTGCCCCCTTCTCCCTCGGGTTCTCTACTTCGACAACGGTCGTGAAAATGAGGGGGTTGGTAGTACGCGACGGTCGACGTTAGTTAACGGTTCTCCGTATTAGCCAGTTTGCCGCAACACGTAACTATATAATAACGGGTGTGTTTTAAATTTTTTTTCCTTTTTTTTACTCGCGTGAAAAAGAACGCGAAAAAGAAATTTTTTTTCTAAGATTTACCGGAGAAACGTTGCGCTGCACAAAGGAGCGATTAGTGTGCTTGTAAGCGCAAGGAAACCTCTCGAAATCCCGGCAAAGCCAAATAACGAAGCCGATACAACGGATAACCGATCCTAAGTTAAGGGACGAACTAGTAGAAGCGAACGTTTCTACTCGAAGGCAGAAGCGCGTAAGTAACACGAGGTATCATTACTTCCAGACGATGACATAGTAAGACGACTATTCAAACAGATACCACCTTTGTAGCTCTTGTTACATCAAACATTACATGTGCGCGCGTTTATATGTTAATTTCATTAGCAAGATCAAAGTAATATTTGCGTGCATTGCGTACAAATTTGACGGAGTACATCACACTTTTTTTTTTTTTTTCTTTAAATCTTATAGCAAAGCAACACATTTGAAACGTTAATTAACACAATACCGCGATAAATTGGAGAATATCTAGTAATTAACTTGACTCACCCTTAATTGACGGAAACGGTTTTGAATATAGCTCACGAATATTATACGGATGTAAATGATTAATTATCTCAAGTTACGTTCATAATGTATTATCAACATACAATGTACAATCCAGTTATTAATACATGCGCTAGATTTCTATATGACGTCTACGATATCAACGTCTACGTCATCGTCGACACCACGTAACATCGCTTTCTACCTTCGCGTGCCTTTCGTTCGCGAAGCGAACGACACTCGGTCGTTCTCCACCACTTCGAAAAATTATATAAAAAATAAATGTTAAATAAAAAAAAATTAAGTTATAATTTTTAGTATACATAGAGCAAAAGAGATTTAATTCGAGGAGAATGTTGATGTATTAAGCGTTATTTCTCTCTATATAAATTTTCGAGGTCTTCGTCGACACTCGTTATTCATAAAGTTAAAAAAAAAACAGTTTCAGATTTATTAAATTGTATATGAACACACGCTGAGTCGGATCGCAATGAAGAGATATTCATCGGTAAGATATTAATAATAAAAATATATTTTTGTAAAATAACACAGAATGTACATAAAATAATTTTGTTACGTATTAGATTGTTTCAATAAGACAAATTTTTTTGTTCGTACAAAAAAAAAGAAAGAAAGATTGATCGACCGAAATAAAGAGAAGTAACATTTTTAGCACGATTGTATAACGTAATTGTCATTTTGTGCAATAACTTATATGTTGCCAACAATCAGAGACTCTGTAAACATTATTGTATCACTTTACCTGTCTTCTCACATCACTTGAGTGAGTTTAGTTTCGAGTTTCATTAGTGTGTCATCTTTCGGGAACGTCATTTGCCAAGAATATGTTGTCCTCTTTAAATATACTCTCCTAAAACTTAGTTTAATGTTTATACGTAACATACGCGTTGCAGTTAAGTAAAGCATAAAGCTTAACAAAGTCACGTTGGTTGATCCCATTAATTGATTCTTCCGCTGCCTTGCTGAAACAATCTATCTAATATATCTTTAATAAGACGAATTTGTAACATATACGTTAAAAATTATACAGGATTATTAAAGAGTTTTTTTTTTTTTTATTTAATACGTTATTTAATGCAGGCACCTTGCTTAGAGGATGTAGGCAACGATGCTAAAAGGACTAAGGGGACCGAGGAATACGCGGTACGTTAAATTAATTAATTATAGCGAATAAATTTACTCGACGGTTTAAAAACCCGAAATAATATTGTAAAAATTTATTCGAAGAGCAAAAATCAAACTTATATTCAAGTGAGCATGTATCTCGTCTTTCTGCAGGATCCAAATACAAGAGAATATCTCCAGTTGGCTTTAGCCAGAGTCCTAGAATTACAACGAGAACTCAGAGACGGCACATACGATGGTGAAATCGATAATGGTAGCGATCAGGGTAATGCAAAACTTTTTGCGTATCTTATTTTCCTTCGTTCATTACGTAACTTGTACACTCGATATCATCGGCAAGAATTTTTGCAAGATCCGAGAGAGTAGAAAGAATAGAATAGAAAATGAGACTTGTATTAATCGTTATCTCTGATATCTCGAAGACATTTATGTTACATTTTACTTGGTTTTATTTCGTTTAACGTGGTATATGAATTATATAGAATGACGTTAATCTGTGTGCAGCTAGGCGGAAACCATGTTCGTAAAATATCTTAGCAATCAAATTTACGCATGGCTTCTTTATGCGACGTGACGCTATGTTGTGACGTATGACGTACGGGGACAAAAATATGACTCGTTTTATTATTCCAAATGTATCGATTCTAAACGTGGTAAATTAACGTCGCAGAGACGTGACAATTTTTTTTTTTATAATTTATAAATTTAAAATTAAATTCTTTAATTGCGTTTTATTTTTTTATAAATACTTTGGTAAAATATTTACGATAGTAAGCTCTGATAAATGAAGCCGAGTTAAGTAGTCGTTGTGTTATTAAAATACTTTTACAGATGTGTCGGGCAGTGACGAGGATATAACAAAGGAAATTTTTACCAAAGTGTTTCAAGATCTACCTGGAACGCCCAGTTCTTTTACTAAAGTAGTAGATCGAGAAACACGCTGGAAAAATCATCGTATGGATGCTATTCATAGTAAAAGGATACAATTACTAGGTTTCGATACTTGTCGGAGAATGGCTCTTGAATTTATGAGAACCATCATGCGAGAATCGCGAGGCAGATCGTCCTCGTTAAATAAGGTTCAACTCAATGATTTTCAACGAAACGAATCGTTACATTTGCAAAATGGAATTCTGACGAGTGATTTTCACAAACGGGAGGCAAACGCGCAAGAAATTAGAGTGAGGATGTTGAGGAGTTTGGATTTGCACTTGGCTGCCAAACAAAGGGATTACACTTCTAAATTAATGAGATCGGGTATTTAATTCTGCGTATGACATGTTCAAGTAGAAATGGGTTAAGCGGAGATAATCAAAATTTCCAGATATTCTCCAACACATGCCGTATTTTTGGTATTTTAATGAAAGTTTAATACGCACACATGCTTATAAATACCTCATTATTTATTAGCATTGGCATTTTCTTAATTTGTGATAAAGATGAAAAATTCGTACTTATTTATTTCGTTTTGAATAGGTCTTTAGATTAAAAGAAAAAATCTTTTTATTGCCGAAATATTTTCAGGTTTTTACGCAAGTGTTATAAATTAAAAAATTAATACTTTACTTTCAGGAAAGTAATTTTTTTCGCTTGGGTGAATTCAGTTCTTGCAATGCATGTGGAAATCTGTCTAGTCATGTATGTGAAATTTGCTAGTCATAATTTTAATGATTTTCTTACAACGTTTATTCATAATTTTTTTTTATAGACATATATTTATATATTTAGATTTATATATAATATTAATAATACGATGGGTCTTTAATTTTAAGAAAGTTATGAGTGTAATCTTCCTTTTTCCTAATAATTATGCTTGACAAGTTGGATTAGAACAAGAAATAGAAACGAGTTTTGTAAAAAAAATTTATTTCGACCGTACAAATAAAAAATTCTAAAATCTTCAAACTATGAATAATATGTCTTAACCATTAAATATACATGTTACAAATAATAATTCATCTCTCGCGGCATTCGAGCGTGTAAAGTCACGAAATGTGTAGCAGTCGAAATATCGGAAGATCGACTAGATCGACTTGTTATTTGAAAGGAAGACGTAGCACACGTAACGATTAATTTCCCTAAAGCAACTGAATTATCGAACTAATATTCGAAAGCGCGAATGTCAGATCCATAACTTAACATCGCGCTGAACCATAAAAAGTTTGCGTTTAAATCTAAACGAATATTATGCGTGTTTTTACAATAAACTATTCTAGTAAGATACAACAACAAAATATCAATGGATTAATGATACGTAAGAATTATTTTATGCGTGTTACATTGTAAGGTTTTCCTCGTTCGGCTAGATTAATGTTTTAATTTAAAAAAAAGAAAAAAAAAAGAAAAATGAATAGCAAACTCAGCGAAATTTCTACCTCACAAATTTAACACAACCGTTGATTTAAATTATCCGAAATGCACGTAAAGTTAAACACAATTTTTCTGCGTCATACATATGTTAAAAATGTATATTTTAAGTCTCAATAATAATACTAAATCTAAACAAATGTAATTTACAAATATACGTACCAAGCAGAAAAATTTGTTTTAACAAAAGGATTTAGTAATAAGAATAAAAATATCTATTAACTGCATCTTTAAATGATGATTGTCGCAATTACCATTGTACTTGGTAATTGCAACGATTATCACACTTATTTTATAAAAAGTTTATTAAGATAATAGCTCTAGTTTTCATTGTTTGCAGATAATAAGTCATAATTTCTAACGGCTGTAGCCAATTACTTTGTTTCTGATAACGATAATAAGCGAACTTTGTGGTAATATTCTTTTCGATCATCCATTTCGTTGCAGAGTTTTTTTTTTATAATATACTTATACCTAAAATGATATATTGATTAATAACTCATATTTGTAAGTCATTAGAAGTTACGAATAATTATAAACATATTGCATTGCTGGTCAAAGAACAAATTAAGTTTCCTATAAAGAAAGTAACTACAATTACGTCTATCATCTAGATTTTTTTTTTTTTATAAAAATATAAGGTCTTAGAGTACCCAGATAAATTTTTGTTTTCGTCGTATCATATAAAAGGCCGGATAATTAAGGCGTAACGTCAGAAAATTAATCAATATATGCGAGTTCTAATTAAATTATTAGCACGCATACACCTGAACGTGTTTATTATTTTCATACTTTGATGATTCGGGCAATAAAATATAATATATAATAAACGTTAAAAAATATCGATCATTATCCGTTTAATAAAAATGATCACAGCACAGAATAAAATTTTCTGCGACATGCTTCGAGAGAGAGAAAGAGAGAGAGAAAGAGAAAGAATAATTTAAAACAAAATGCTGAGATACAAAAGAGCATATCTGATTTCTGCGAGCGTCGTCTATAATGACAGTATCTTCGCGCTACTCTGTTTCTTTCACAAAAAAATTTTCGACAGCGAATTTCCCGTTTTATATACAAATCTTTAAGTATGCGCAACACAACAATTAATATATCTTAATCTATGAGCTACTACGAGCACTACTATGAATCAAACAATGCTACAAACTATAAACTATCGACAAAACTATGAGTCTACGCGATACGTAGAGGGCTTTAGTCATGGGCTTCCAATTGCTAGCTATCAAAATGGTGTATATTTTTGGTGTTCTACCGGATATCATAGACCTACTTATCAAAGTCGGCCTATATGCCGACTAAGTATCAAAGACATTTACGCTATAAAATCTGTGCGTTTCTCTATTACGTAAAAAAAAAAGAAAAAAAAAAGAAACTGAAACCAGGGCAGGCTTTAGTTCTATTGCATTTGCATTTTGATTGCATGTAAATTAAGTCGATGCGTGCATCATGCCTTCACGAGATACTACGCGGAAGCTAATTCGAAATTGTCTCATGTATCTGCCACTATACGAACACCAATAACACGAGTGACTAATTTCCCTTCACGCTAGTAACAATAATTTCGAGAATTGCACGAACAAGCACGTAAATAATTTCTCGTAGTCCCGCGTGTGTACAGCTAATTATTGGTACAAGCAAAGAATGCTTCGTTTTACTTGTGACATAAATCAATTTTCAGTTAATTTATCAGCTGAATTAATACGCGCTTTTTAATTTAATCTTTCCACGCATAACTTTAAAGACTAAATGCAATATTTTAGTTTAACTTGAAAACGGTGGTTTGGTTTTCTTCTTGATCGTATTTTAAATTTTTATTTATTCCTCCAGTAAATAATATTTATAGAATCGTACGATATTGCCTAATTAACTTTCTTTCCTTGCACCGATTTGTAAAATAGTCTGACACCACACGCGACAATCGTACGTATATCGATTTTGTACTGCTCTTTTGACGGATCAAACTTTAGTTTCAAAATGAGATTTAAGTCACTTCAAAAACAGTTAGATTCGTAAATCTTAGTGCTGCTGCACGAGAGTAGGTCCGTTGCCAGGGTTTCTCCATGGGTCCGGTATATCGAAATGTGCGGGTACCGTAAGCAGAGCGTCGTCAGCGGTACGGTCGGCGCTACAGTTTTTCGGTTTCACGCGAGTCGTATTTACGCACTCGATTGGCAACTTAAAGAACTCGAGCTTGTAATTGTAACCCTGGCTGGTGATGCGGATTATCGTGTGCAGCGGCACCTCCATGTAGGGGAGCTCCTCGGGCTTCTTATCGAGGAAAAATCCGATGATACAGCGCAATATCGCCTGATGCGATATCACGAGAACGTTGTTGGAACGCTGTAGCTCTGCGATCACCGGCTCGACGCGTAACATTGCGTCGATGTAGCTCTCGCCCCACGGATAGCGATAACGAAGCTTGTCTTGATCGCGCCAAGCAAACTCCTATACAAAGTGAAACATATATGTTAGACATAACGTTACTCCTTAACTTAACGTTATTATTTCCTCCGCAATCAACGGAGCTATCTCTGAGAAAAATAACTGCCTCAAACGTGGTTTCAAATTTAATGTATAATTTAGATATTTGCATATGTACTTTTATCTGCAATTAATATTTCTCCCCGTCGAATTTTTTTTCTTTTTTTTTTTTAACATTAAAAGAACGATCCGCGGTTACCTGCGGATAATGTTCCTGCATCTCTTCGTAAGATAGGCCCTCGCACACCCCCGCGTGTAGTTCGTTCAAGGCGGCTACGTGCTCCTGAGGTGCCTCGATACCACTTGCCGTCGCAATCGTTCTGCGGAGGCGGCTCGTGAGAACACGAAGATCGGGAATGCGCATGGCGTTGAATCTGTTCGATAATGCTTGAGCGTAACGTTCACCTCTGGCGCTTAGTACCGCGTCGCCGCCAATTTTACCGACCACGTTGTACTCGCTTTCGCCGTGCTGAAATGCGTAATACGAGATTAAAGATACAGAATCTGAAACGAGGTAGGCGCCGATAGTGAAACGTACGGAGCAGCATTTTTTTTTTTACTACGACGATAATGAAAAGTCGCCGCTTACCCTTGAAAAATAAAGAGTGTGAGGTTTCAGGCTGATATCGCCAAGGTATCCGAGCACGCTGGTTTCAATGTGACCGGACACCTTGCAGGTCTCGATGTCCATGGTCGACGTGTCGACCTTGATCCTGGGATAGGTTCTATCGTTCATAGGCTCGTACAGCGCGTCGTAGAAAGCAATTTTCGAACGCAGATTTTCCGCGGCTAGAGTAGGGTCCATTCCCGCGTAGTCGGCGCAATGTCTCACGATTTCTTGTTGATTGTACTCGAGGACGTCTGCGTCGTCGCAGACGCATTCGATGAAAAGAACGCGGTAACCCAGTTGGCCGGAGAAGTAATCGTAGACCTCCGTGCGTTGCGCTCGCGTGGTCAGCATAGAGTCCAAGATCTTAATACAGGGAGAGAGAATTAGCTGTGCAGCGATATACGGATGCTTTATAAAGCTACCTAAATAACGATTTAATTTTTATTGTCGTGCAATTTTTTTTCCCCACGCGCGATACTTTATAAATAAAAAAATAAATCGGGAATGCTAGTCTCCCAAAGTAACGGCGAATCCCGTAAATTACTTACAGCCACGGAACTTCCAGACGTGAGCCATGCGGCACAATCCTGCATAGCGTCTCTCTGAGCTAGAGCTATTAACGTGCTATTTGCTGCGTTATCCGACCGGAAAAATTCCTGTGATATATGAGGTTCAAACCGCTTCCTCCGATACTCGCTAACACGGAACACTGTAAAACAAAGTGATGAAACGGATTATAAATCTTCCCGACTTAAATCCTAGGTTTAGTCGATAACGAGAGTTAAACGTCCGTAATAAATCGTTATATCCGGGTAATAGTTTTAAACGTCTTTGCTTCGCGTTGAATTTCCGCTTACCTTTTGCGGCCACGCCGTTCCAAATGAGTCTGCGAGCGAGACTCTGCGCAATCTGGCTTTTCCCGCGAGCCGGTAAGCCGCAAGTTGCCACGACTACTCCGACAAATTTACGCGATGACTTTGCCATTCCTGAGATTCTTCCCGCAACCTTTTCTTTCCCGGGATCTAAATAGAATAAATGCAAGAAATTAATTTAGTGTTTACGTATTTACTTACGTGCTAAGTGGAAAAGATGTTCTTTTTTTTTTTTTTTTTTTCGTTAAACTGTCTTGAAAGAGCCGCGTTGAAACCGAGTTTATTGATGCCCCTTATCCGCGACGTAGATGATAAATTAAAAGTAAACACAATAATAAATCCGGATAATTAATTCCGAAATTACTCGGTATCGAGACTCTGAAAGCCCGCGTTAAGTAACCGGATTGTGGAACAAGCGGGATGGTGACCGATGGGTGGTGTTATCAGCGCCATCCTTGATCGATAGTGAGAATTTCGAGTTGCATATTTCCCGACGGTAATAGAAGCAAGAGTAAATAAATAATGCGCGCGTTTCGTAATGTCTAATTTTTCAGAAAAAAAAAATAATCAGTTTAACCGAAAATATTAATGCACGTCTACTCGTTTTTTTTTTATCTCCGACATTTGTCTCGAAATGACGTCTATTGAATTTTTAAGAAGTACAGAATAATAACTAAATATAATTTATTAGTCAGAGCTTCTTTGAACGCAGTATTTTGTTATACGAATATTTTGGCAATATATCTGAACACACGTCGGGGATGAGCAGTAGTAACGTGAGAGCGATATATACATGGTGGTAACGAGACTTTGGACTTACAGCGATGTAGCACGTTCTAAAATCCGCTTTTCTTAGATATAAGTAATCGTAAAATGCTAAGTAAGACGCGAAAGCTAAGGACATCATACATTCAAATTGCAAAGCGTGGAATAATTTTGCATATATGTATACATATACATCGTAATATACAGAGAAATCATTTGGTGATGTAGCGATGATCGTTTCTCATACGCCATATCAATATTTAATTAATTCATACTCCGAATGAAGCACGTGTATGTACATTATCTTATCTCTTTCAAAATTGTCTGGGGAAAATATAAGAATTTATGATCGACAATAATGGTGATAAAAAAAAAAATTAAATTAAATTAAATTTAAAAAATTGAAAATCGATAACTTAAGCAAATCTGTGCAAATTTAATGCACACGATGACGCCGCATGTGCGGCCAATGAAATATATAAGATGCTCCCTGTGTTCCACTAGAGACAGATTTTATATTTAGATTCGTAAATGCGCGTGCACTGGCTTTGTTTCGGCTTCTGCGTGCGCTGCGAAGCTAACAACAATTTATCGTTTAAGCACAGTTAAAATACAGTATATTTTAAATGAAAAAAAAAAAAAGACTTAATTGTCCCCTTTTAAAAATATGCGTATTACTATATAAATAACTAAGTTATCGAACATATTAATTGAATCGTACAGTTATCTATTTTTTAAACGGCTTATCGATTCCGCGAAACGGAAATGAGCTCGAAAAGAAAATCCAATAATATAAAGGATTACAAATGATTATATCTGATAAACTTTTATCTCTCCATCTCTTATCTAAGTTCAAAATGGTAACATGTGCATAATGACAATCTTTCGTATTTATCTAATCACGTTATCAATAGATAAAAATATGGATCACACAAGTAACATGTGATCTATTTATTATTATTATTATTGTTCAATTGGTAATCGTCATATAATAAGTGTCTTGAAAATTCTTTAATATGCAACATAAGTAAAATATATGTGTGTATATTTACTGTTAATTAACAATTATAAATTCTAAACATTTAATTATATTATTCCGCGTGATTTCGTAACGCATATTCATGATAATTTTTTCAGTGCTTAATTACATGAATATTTCTTGGTATCTTTTATTTCCCGAATTAATTTGCAACAGTAAAAAGTCGTGACAGTTCCGAAATTCGCTCGTAACTTGCAGAACGTAAAAGATAAGAGCACGAATACAATTTTGGTCTCTGACGACGTAGCGATAAGCTATCGATACCTCAATGCCAGAATGGCGTGATAAATTTTATAAGATACGTGTCGGTTTATAGGTATTTATCATTTCAGATAATGTTTACCGATACATAATATTTGACTTTTAAAGAGAAAAAGAAAAAAAAAATAATAAAGTTTCTCAACGGCGGCGCGCTTTCCGTGTAATTTAATGCAAAAATATAGTAATATGCAAATCTGTGTTTTATTTATCTTGAAAAAAAAAAAGAAAAAACGTTGTTATATATTTTAGTTTACGTACGGATAACAAATTCAATTGATATACTATACACGGTATAAAGTTAATTATTTATATCGTAAAAATTAATTTAAATTTTTTCGTCACAGAATATGTATCGGTTTATCTTTTACGTTACGTAACAATACATATGTATATATGTATATTTATTATGTATATGCATTCATATCTTCATCGGGTGGGTGATAATTTCAATTAAAAGCATAATTAAATGTAAAAGCTGAATGTCACGAAGCAGGACATGACGTTTGCGTATAACAAAGAGAAATTACCAATTAATCAACGCTTACATTCTCATACAATCTATACATATAAATAAAACGATTGTAACATCTTTTAATTGTAATCCGACTTTGCCTTCCACGTTATGTCGATTGTTTCACAGAGTTGTATTCCGAGAAAATGTAAGAATCCGATACTATGTGCGACAATAACGTTCGTAATACGAGACTCGTGTCGCAAATAAAAGTGCGAATGTTGTAATAAAAGTGAGGCACGTACTAGCGAGACAATAAGTGCTTGCGCACCCTTGAGTTCAGATTAACACGTTTCGAAGAAGGAAAAAGAAAAAAAAAATAACTCATTTGTGCAAAACTAAACATTAATTATTCTTTCACGTATCAGTGATTTGTTCAAGTCGTTGCGTAAAAGGTAATGAAAATGATGACGATTAAATGGATCGTATTTACACATTTATTGCTATCTTTCGTAATTTCACAACCATGCTATCTATCCAGTACAATACGACTTTAAATTTCACACTTTAAAGACAAAACGTGTTTGTTACCATTAATTTTATGTTCCAAAAATAACGAGCGAAGAAGTATATAAACGCAACATACGATGAGCAAAACACGGACATTGCAAGAGCAAAGCCGGCGACCTCAATACTCGAGTCGTTGTTATCCTTTCACTTTTCGCTTACTTTGAATTTTATTAAAACAGACTAGCACAATAAAAAATTAAATTTAAAAAGTTTGAATTGCATATCCTTAAAGGATACACAATGTACGTATTCAGAATCGTTTACTTTTTATAAATAAAGTTTAAGAAAAAAAAAAAAAGATAACAATAGAAACTCGCCAACTTGCAAATGCGATGGTTAAATGATTCAAACCAAATCAGCTAATGTTGATTATAATAATGAGCAGCGAGTAAATGTACATGCATAAGTTACACGATAAAAGCTACTTGAATTAATTACTGAAATTAATATTAAACAATTATGTTAATTACATCATACAATGACACAATGTACAAAAAAAAAATTTGTTTTAATTATTACTATTTAAAAAATTCGGTTAGCTAGAAAAAAAAAAAAAATATATATATATATACATATATGAAACGTAAAACAGATAAAAATAAATAACGTTTCGGCTGTCGAGGCTACGGACACGCTTCAAGTCTTTGATTTCTAACGATTATGTAACCGAGGGCTACCATGCAACTAAATGGCGGCTGTCTGATAATTTATGTATCTTATTGTATTTCGTCACGCAAAGAAAAAAAAAACAATTAGCAAGTTTCAATGATGTTAAGCATCTTCGGGGTGCGAGGCAAGTGTCGAGAAGCAGCGGCGTTAAAGAAGGCGTATACAATATTACGTAAGCGGATGTCTTACACCCCTCGGCGGTAAGCGACTCACCCCATACGGGACATTACCTTGACGCTCTTCCGCATTGGGTGCCATGGTGGTCGTGGTGTCGGCGTTCAAGGGTATTTCCGTGCTAGACGTCTGCCTCACGGCGAGATCGCTTTTTTTCTCCTGCAAGAGACCGGCTTGTAGGGCCAGTTTTCTGATCGTGAGACAGTAACCCAGTAACGGAGCCGCCAGTAGATCAAAACATGCGGCGACCCAGGGCATAACCGAGGTGTCCGTGTCACGGGGAAGCTGGCCGGTCTTCCTGGTGCACTCGGCGCTCGCTTTCCGCCTCTTCTGATTATTTCACGACGACGTTATTACGATCGGTTAAGAAACAATACCGAGGATCCTCGAAGCAAAAGGAAGCCCGACCTGGAGCTAGCTGGCTCCAGATAAAAAAACGAGAGAAAAAAAAAGAAAAAAAAAAGGAAAAAAAAATCGCCACCGAGCAAAAGCCACCTCTACTCTATCGAATATACTCTAGTCGCGAATCACCGCTCCAGCCTGGCTCGGTATCCGCTTGGTGCGTCTATACCTCCTGGATCGGGAGCTCTTCCCGGCTAAAGCTCTTCCGAGAAGTGGTCGCTGCTCGTGTGCCGTATTATTGACAGCAAATCCTCCCTCATTCCAATTTGCTTGATCCTCACTTCCGGAGCCAGTTTGCGGGCTTCTTTCGAAGCTGTCAGCGAAAAGATCAGATCTCTACTTCGCGGCGTGCCACGCGTTTCCCTTTCGCTCGCGGGCGCTTCTTCTCCAGCCGATGCCGACGACGATGCCGATGCCGTAGCTGCTAATTCCGTTGCCCGTCGACGACGTCGTGTGCGCGCGCGCGCGCGCAAACAAATACCGCCTGCTAAAAATTTACATAGTAATAACGGCACCTTGGCTCCGTTATCTCACCGGCACCGCTTTTGTGTCCCCGAGAGCTTCAAGAATTCGAGCCGAGGTCACCACCGTGACGTCGTGACTTCTAATTCTCCCTTTCTCTACTTCGATTTCTCTTTCTCCCGTCCCCTGCTCCCTTATCCCCCCGGAGGCTCCGATCGATGCGTTATCGATGTAGGCGTTCAACCAGACGGCGTCCAGATACGTCCTCTAGCCTCGGAGGCTTCTTGGGCGGGCTCTTCTTCAGGGAACTCCGAGTTTACCACGCGGCTGATGCAAGTCTGCCCGCACGGACGAGAATAGAAACTGCGCTAGTCTTGTAGATGCGACCGGGCCAACCGGTCGATACGTACTTCCCTCGGTTCTCCGACTACTAGTAGGTCTGGTCCCAACGAGGCTTTTAGCAGCATCGACCAGAGCCCACGAACGAACAACTCCGACCTGCGAGCCAATAGAGAAACGCCTGGCCCCTCTACTATCATATCGGATAAACTTGCGCGCGATGGGTGAACAGACGTATGTCTCATTGACGCGGGTATCCAGCGTCAAAAATTGCCAACAAGTGTGAGAGAGAGTCGTCTACTTTTTCCGAGGGCGCGTAAAAAAAATCGGCCGTCTTATTCAATCATCTGTGGAGGGTACAAAGTTTCGTCACTTTTCAATCAATCCCGCGCTCTCTACGATTATCTCGCTGATCGATTCCCGCTCGGTGCGACCCGAGAATAATTTTCTATTAGCGGTAATACGATTTTCGGGGGTGTCAACAGGATTTTCTTTATCGATTTCTTTTTTGTTTTCTTTTTCTTTTTCGCTTTTTTTTTTTTCTTCTCCTTTGGTTTTTCTCTGTCTTCCAGCGCCGAACCATAACGTAGACTCGATCTAATTATTGACGTGGCTCTAATACATATTCGATTAGCATCGTACGTTGTATACGTTACGCTCGATGAAACCGGCTTGCATTTTTCTTGGCGAATCACGCGTCCAAAGTCCACGGTTGTTTTTCCTATTTTCACGTAATCGTTTGGCAAACGACCATCCGCCTCTGTATTCGGCGTCATTGAGTTAAATGAAGAGATGCCGCCGGATCATTAATGTCCTGACCTGCCGGGTTACATCACGTACACGCCAATATATGGAGCAACTTAGTATAGACAAAACGTGAACTTTGGAACCTGTTTCGGTGACGCGACGAAATAACGTCAGTTAAAGAAAATTGGTTTTTATAAAAAAAAAAAATAAACAATAAAAAAAAATTCTTTACGCGCGAACCGCGCGGACGCGATATTAAAGTATAATGATATGTCAAAGGCGCACTTATGCGCGCGTATAAACGTAGAGATACATTATTATTTTCGGGAATATCTTTGCGACATAAATGAAAAGAAAAATATAAGGGCATAAACCATATGGCAGATTCTATCACGAGCGTTGCTCGTAAAATAATAATTACGAATTAATATGTAAAGATTACAGACGTTGGCAAAGACAAGTTTGATTAAAAATTATTATTATAAAAATTATTATCGGGAGGGAAAACCGCATGTACGCCTGTTCCATATTTTTCAAGCTTAGCAGCCGTGGTTTCGTAATTTTGCGTAAAGTATAACAAAGTTAATTAATGAGGAAATGTCTTGTTTGCTATGCAAGACGCTCGTAAATAATGATGGCAAAACCGTTGGATTTTTCTCATTATACCTACGTAAGTAAGTGTCAAGTATCCAGTTTTTAGTAGACGACGATAAAGAAAAACGATGATAAAGGAATATATCATACGAATATACACGTGATACACGCTTCTCGATTACGTGATAGAGGTCATACATCTTGGTATCTCCCATATCTAGTAAAGTTACAAAATACATTTATAAAACTGCAAGTTGTCAACTTATTTCGAGGAGATTTTATTAAAAGCAACATCGTTCGGCGTATCAGAAAATTTACATCAGAAATGTCACGTCTTCTACGTGTACAAATGTAATATTTTAATTAAGAAATTCTATCCAGAAAAATTTTAAATAAAACCTGCCCCTTCTCCGTTGCTGTATTTTAATTTTGTGGAAGAAAAACAATACGGCACAGATATAATTAATATAAATAATCTCTAGATAGTTACGATCAAATTTTATAAACGGTTCGGCATCTTAGGAGAAGCTAATTTTATTTGTTACGTATACGCATTCCCATCAACTTTCATGAGAGTTTATTGATATAATGTGCGTTATTAGTTAATGGTCAATTTGAATTCTTGCATTGTCAACGATGCCAAATGCTAACTGGAAAGATAATTCGCAGGTCTGTAGACAGATTTGTTATATCCCTAAGCAGATTTTTAAATTATACACATATCTAACATAAAATAAAACAAAAGAAAACTATCATAAATCGTTATTTAGACATATGAATAAAACAAAGAGAGTTTCATATACTTTTAACATGCCTATAATAAATTTCACAAGCGATGACAGCAACGGAAATTCTTTGCACTTTTCCCCAAAGATGAATCAGACATTAACAACGTAAGCGGAAAAATACTATAGTTTTTATATTCCCGAGAGTCAGAGCAATTAATCCATTGTTATATCCTACAGAATTACAATTACATAAAAAACCTCTTCGTTGAATTCAACTTACTTGAATTACGTATGAAGTATTATAAACTATTTAATTATATCGATTAATTAATTAATTTTTTTATTTATTATGTATTTTGAACATGAAATGGATATGTAATAATCAGATATTAAAACTAGAAGGATTCATATAATTAATAAGAAATGGTTAAGTAGAATAAGGCTGCTTTAAAAAAAAGAAAAAAAAAAAAAGATATTTATATTCAAATCAAAGAAACAGTATGTTTCTTTTTACCTTTGGCTTAACTTCAAATTAAAAACAACTAACGCTGCTACCACGAATATTTGTTGTACATACAGGCCTGTGATCACTAACGTCCATTAACCGTAATAGAGTGAAGTCTTTAGGCAAAAGATAAAATAAGACGGCAAAAATCATTCGGTCATTGTTCTCCAAAGAACAGAGAAAAAAAATATAACTACAAATGCTTTTTAATAATTCGAAAATATTTTTTATACTTGATTTTTTTCATAATTTTAATTAAAAAATTGATTAAAGCAATATCTCTAACATCCGTTAACTTATTCCTTTTTTGATAAGTATAATTTGAAAATTATAATCAGCTTTAAAATATTGTTCTCAAGTTATTGTTGCCGAATTTAATTTATAATATTTAATATTATAAATATTTTTAAATTATGAAACTTATTAATATAACGTCATACAGATAGTGATAATACAATATAAAAATTAGCATAACGCATTTATTGCCTAATGTACAATTAAATTATTGAAAAATGGGAGACATTGGTCAATATGACTGTACATTATGTACATATGTAATAAATATGTACATTAATTTATGTAATGCTTAAAAAATTCCAATTGAATGCGCAAGACCTGCATAAATATGCAATGTTGTTGCGCCAATAAAGAAAGTAGTGATTGCTTTAATAATAAGTGTTGACCATGGGCCGGCTAATAAAATCGACGAAAGAAAATCTAGTATGAGCGGTCTGTACACTGTGAGTACGAGCATAGCAATAACAATAGGAACTAAACCACGTCGTAAATCGTGTCTGGACCACAACCAAACTAACGTTGCGCTTGTTATGTGTTGAACCTATTACAAACAAGTTACATAAGTTATCTTGAATATGCGTCGGTTTTCTCTATGAAATATAAATAAGGTAGATTCTCACCAAATTAATGTTTGACTCGAGACTCTTTTGAATATACTTCCAATCGAATTCAGCACCGCGTGCTCCAACCCAGAGCAATAGAAATCTAGTGAGGAGCACTTCAGCTCCTGCCCATCCTATGCCAGCAGTCAATACCTTCGCGTGGCCTTTGCCAGGTATACTATTTAGTACCAATAAAATTCCTACCAAATCCGCTAGGTCGATAGACGACTTTAAAAATTCCTGAAACATATTTTTTAATTTACAAACGTGTATAAAGCTATATGATACTTTAAGTAATTAAAAAAAAGGAAAAAAAATTAAACAACGGTTATAATGAGATTCATTTCGTAAGTAATAGAGTTGTAATGCATGCGCGAATGTGAGGGAAAAAATTTTTGAAAATCCATTTGGTGCTTACTCCAAATACATCAAAACCTTCTTCACCCAAGCTGTCGGCGGTTGGAAAAAACGTCGCGAGCGCGAGCATTTTTACGAGCTGCGTGAATATGTAAATACCACCGGCCTGGATGCATTTCCAGAAAGCACCGTACTCTGACCTGCAAATAGATATATGTATACATTTTTCTCTCGTTATACGAACCGGATTAGAGCGATAAACGACGTTTCTCCAATACTTACAGGCCGGAATATTTGTAGGTTAAATAATACGGCACGTATACTAGTGCTAGGCAATTTCCGAAGTGATACAGTGTCATTTTTCGGTGATGTCTGGCCCTGTTTCTGATATTGTTAACGAAATAAACGCGACATAACCAAAATTACGTACTCTACATGACTGTACATTTACTCTTTGCACTCGGAGTTCAGTTCGATCCAGCTGAAGAACATATTCACTGTCGCGAACTGCGGTAAACTCGTGAAACTCGGAGCATCGCGCTTGCGTTTTGTAGATAAGAAAGTCTTCTGCCTGGAACTTTAATCGGAGCACGTGAACGTGATTTAAAAATATCTCGTTGTTTACTGTATAAAGACTATAAAGTATAATGTCGCTAAAGGTATAAATAGGTTCTTTCTTTTTTTAATTAATTATATCTCTTTCAAACATTTTTATGTTATATATATTTATAATTTTTGTTAAACGAGAAGGAAATATTTGAATTTAGGTTATAAAGCGTCGTCCAGGAAATATATGTCTTTTTGCGATTGATTTTGTGATTGTGCATCGCATTAAATGTTATTTAAGTGTTATTTAATCACGAAAAATTAATATCGAGGAAAATTATATTTCTTACAATTCAGAATTACATTTTAACAAATTCAAAAATTGAACACAAAAGTACTAAATGTTCGTGAATAAAAAAAAAAAAAAAAAAATAACAGTACAAATAGCTGTGTGACTGCTATTATTCAATTCATCGTTCGATTCAGCGTTAGAAAATCTTTGTGATGCTACATTACAGACCCCTCTCTTTTATATTTTAACCCCTTTGAAAGGGGTACAGGCACCCCTTTCCCCATAAAAAGGGGTAGCTGCTAAAAAAAGGGTGATGCAGCAGTAGAAGTATTGACTAGTTTTTTTTCCAAAAGTCTGCTGTTTGTATGCTAAGGTTTTCATAGTTTTTATTCAAATAAATGTTACAAACATAGCATATAAGTATTCTTATCTAAGTTAGGCTAAGATTCATTAATACTGTAATTAAGTCAGATACTAATGAGACATTTATCAACTTGTAGTGCATAAGTATTATGTTGGACAATATCTTCTCTTGCTTTCTGTTAGAATTGATAGGATACGATACATAGCATTTTGACTGCTCCGTCCGAGCATGCTCGGTATCCCAGATACTGCTGCTGGCTGTCCCTTTCCAGCGTACCTTACGGAGGATAAACTCCTGGGGGTTGGTTGGGAGCAGCCTGTGATTGGGTAGGATCGTGTGGGATCTACCCCGCAGGCTACTCTGCATGGAAAGGGTAGCTCAGTTCGCCGCAAGCTTTTGTCAGCTCTACTTCGTAGTGTTTCTGTTAGGTAGTTGTCTGATGCACGTCAGGGCTTGTAGTCGTTTTAGGAGTGTGGTTTTAGAAGTGATGAAAGAATATTTTCAAGTGTATACACTACATATCAAAAATTACTTGGTGATAACTTGCAGAGTGAGACTGTTTCAGT
Source organism: Cardiocondyla obscurior (assembly GCF_019399895.1). Classification (NCBI taxonomy): domain Eukaryota; kingdom Metazoa; phylum Arthropoda; class Insecta; order Hymenoptera; family Formicidae; genus Cardiocondyla; species Cardiocondyla obscurior. The sequence continues at coordinate 4,779,281 of NC_091875.1, read as the reverse complement.
GATAGGGATAATATTTCATTTTATTTAATTTCCTAGCATATTTATATGTATGGATCATGCATCTATGTTTATATCTCTGAAAATTACTTCTAATTTTCTGAAAGTAGACACTCAAAAACTTTTTACAATGTTATATTTAAATATGATCAGTCTTTATCTACAAAAATAAATGTATATGTAACTCTGAATACATATTTGCTTTTTGTATTTTCTCATAAATATTCTGTTTAAGTATTTATTACATATATATTTTTTTTTTATAGTTAAACTCTCTATAATTGCAATATTAAAATTACTGCTTACTTTTTATTGGAATACTGCTTCTAGAATATTATCTCAGTGAGACGAAGAGAACGAAAATGTTATCCCTTTTAACTATTTTTTTCTCAACCCTTCTTCACCCTTTTTCATCCTTGGATGAAAAAAAAAGTCCACCCTTTTCATATGATCAACCCCAAAAAGTATGTGTTAGAGCATTGTAATACTGAACAAAGGGAAATATTATTAGATAAAGATTGTACTAAAATAAAACGATAATTTTATGATAATTATTTATAAGAATTTTAAAAGAAATAATATATTATAAATTAATAATTTTTACACAATTTTATTGATATTTACATAACTGCAGTGCAATGAAACGTTTATCTTTTTGCAGTATTTTTATTATAAATTTGAAAGAAATATATAACGTATATATATATTTTTTAAATTTAGTTTAACTTATTTAAATGTAGTTTAATCTTTTTTTGGGAGTGAGAAATGGGGTGGAGCTTACGTTCCCTGTTGCTTTCCATACTTCAAGCCTCAGGGAAAAGGGTAGTCAGTTTTATGGTGGAGCTCAAGGGTGAAAGAACATGTCGTGTAACTAGCATTTTATTAATTTTCAATTAGATATTTTACAAAAGTTGGTGATACTTTTAATAGATTCACAATATAAATTATATGTAAATTTTTAATTTATGGAATACATCACGTATCATTTATTCATATGTACGCTGAAGCGTAGGATTATATGACATCTGAAAGTGGTGAGTTAACTCGTACTTCGAAGTTTTAATTGTACAAAATAATTAAAAGGAAAAAAGAAAAAAAAAGAAAATTCGTATTTATTAGAAGAACATTTATTTCAAAATATTTTCGTACGATGGCGCTACGATTGATTTTCTATACATTGCTCGTCAGTAGACGTAATTATAGTACCGCGTAATTACAGCAGATGTCGTAGCCATTCACTTTGTGAAATAATTTTCTACATAACTGCACGCACTTCCGTACGTCTCTTCAACAATTAACAAGTTAGCAATAATTAGAACCAAGGTAATTAATTGCAATATACTTAAAAGTATCAGCAGCACATATTTTTTTAAATTACAAATCTTACTACATTTATATACAATATTAATTAATTTTCCAGCAAGACAATGAGTACACACATATAGTATACATATATATAATATTAATTACTTGTGTCTTATATACTTTTGTTACTATTTACATTATCTTTCATTCCTTATCGCGAGATTCGCAACATCGAATCGATACCGAAGTCAAGTTAAAAGATATTAAGCTAAAGAACTAAACAATCATAACCTTTATTTATTTAATTTTTTTTTCATAACCTATTTTTTTCAAACTAAAAAAAACGCTATCTCTTTCATATTTTACCAATCGCGTGTAAACAGTACGCTTATTTGAACTTAAAGCCATCTAATGCTTTTCCTGGATTTATCTTGGATTTAGATACAAGGGTCTCTCTCGATCCTGAGAGTAACGACACTTGCATCTCTTTCAATCGCGAACCTTTTACTTTCGTTGTCTTCTTTTCTCCCTTTTTTTTCTTTCCTCGACCACGCGTTTGGCGTGTTTGCATTTCTTTCCCTGGGGATGCTCGCGGGACGGGGCGGCGCAATTTCGGAAAGCCGATTTCAATTGAGCCTCTTTTTTTTTTTACAGGGAGAAACGAAAGCTCGGACGCGGGCGGTGCAGGGATTACGACGGGAATCGCATAGACGGGTCTGCGAACACGTGCGAAAATCTCGTGTCTTGACGTTTGCGCCTACAACATCGATCGTTCCCTGGTTTAACGTTCCTCGCATCAGGAAAATCCGATTTCTCCAGGTTCCCCTCATCCTTCCGGTAAGTAGCACAGTATATAAAACAAATATCTGCTTTGGAATATTCATTCGCTTTATTTGGGAAGGGAAAGAAAATGTCTAGTAAAAATATCTATTCAGGAATTTTTACAACACTTTTTAACAACGTTATTTAATTTATCGGACATTTTATTTCTTTATAAATTATTTTAATTAAAATGCTTTTCATATTATACGAAGAAATAAATGTATATGGTACGTTATGATTAGAAAAAAAAACGAAAAGAAACTGATATATTTTTCTGACTTGACGGAAGCAGGAAGGTGCAATGCCTTCTCTTTGGTATCTGCAGACGCGGTTGTTAATATTCCACCAGCACATACGTCCTTTTGGGACAGTGTCTGATCAGTACTCATATTACTTTTTACCGTTCTTTCTTTCTTCGTTTTTTTTTTTTTTTTCTTAGTTCTATAATATTGAAAAAGAGTATCAGAAAAATTCTCGATTGCGACGTTAAAGTCCAATAAAACGTTGAATCAGATTGAAATCTTTAAACGACTTTCTTGGGAAAGTTTCGAGTAACCAGGAAGTCCAAAAGATGTTTAAAGAACATTTAATATGTGTTTGCGAAGTTAGGATATTAGATATTTCTCATTATTTACGTTGCCCGCTTTCGCGGTGTCGATTTTAATAAAAAAGAAATAATAATAGAAAAGGAAGGACTAGGTAAGAAAGATTTCAGCTGCAAGGATATTAATAGAGTAGACGCTGGAGCGTAATCTCCGACCAAACTCTTTAATTAGTCATTAAGGTAGGATTTGCGTATTTGAAGCGAGAAAGAAAAAGAATAGCGAGCCACGGGTGAAAAAAAATAAAATAAATAAAAAAAGAGGCTTTAACGAGCATCTCTTTATTATTTAATGTCTGAGACGGTGTTGCGCGGAAGTGACTCTAATTAAAGAGATATAATTGGCGGATGTACAAAGGAGAATAAGACTCCTCGTTCTCGGACGAGCCGCGCTGTCGTCGATATTCTTGCGCGGCGCCGCGCTTCCAATTAATCACTCTGTCGCGCGGCATTAATACCATCCCCCGGGTTTTAAGAGAGAGAACGGTTGCATTACCCGTGCGCGAGAAACGTTTTATTATACGGGCCGTTGAGTTCTGTGCTTCTGTAAAAATAGAGATCGCTATATGGAGAACCGAAATGATGAGCAAAGCTCGCGCGGGTAAGAGGACTTTTGATAAACTCGCCGCGTCTTAGCACGTATGAAATGAAAAATATTAAAAATGAGCACGTTAAAAGTAGAGATTTAATTTTGTAGCATATAGAGACTAATTGTATACATGAAATTATTAGTATCATTTATTTAAAAGATGTGTATTGTGTTTTTTAATATATTTTTTTTTTTTTTCAAACGTTTAAAACCTGATCATTAACAAATATAATTTGATCGAATATAGGACGTAAATATTTTCTTTTTTTTTTTTTTAATATATGCAAATTAATATTATTCTGGAATTATTAAGAATATACTTGAACTGTTATTATACATAAATAAGCGATGCAGTTTAAGGCGCATGGTCGAAAGCGGTTTCCGTTTCTCGCGTTGCACAGCAGTCGTCGAAAATACTGCTCGGGCGGTTAAAGCAGTTGAACATTACTGAAGAATGCTTTTAGCATTCCAGATATCGCTAGCTTGTTTGAGTTTCGGAGGTTATCGGCATGATCCGAGGCTAAGAAACTGTCCTTAAATGTGCCGTAAACGGGCCTATATGAAATAGAAGAGGGAAGGGTGACCGGGTGGGAGAACAAGTCGTCTCTAACTTTGTAAACGCGCATCGCGCTTCACCGGCCCGGCCAGAATCCAATAAAAACTTTACAGCCCCGTAATAAATGCAAGAAATAATTATCTCATGAATACATTAGTTTTAGTATCTCCCGACACGGACGCGGCCCGTAAAAGCAGCATTGGATATCTTGACCTACGATTTCCAGTGCGTGCCCGCTTCCCTATGATCCTTAATCGCCACTCGTTCGTCGCTCTTTTTCTCTTTCTCCCCGGTCAAGCCGTACTTCTTTTCTTCCCTGTTTCTTTCCTTACCTTTTATGCTTGTCGATATTTCGCGGGTAGAAAAATCTGCGCCAAAGGGCACGGAGGTTTCCCGACGTGTTTCACTTTGATAAAAATTAATATGTCGCTTCTAATAATTAATCTAGAATTCATCCATCCGCGGAAATGTAATTTCGCTTTTTATATCTTGGCATTAATGGCTAGGAAATATTTTATCGCCGACGTAATGACGTTTTTCTCATTCTCTTACAGTACTTGAATCTTAGACGAATAATTTAAGGGAGAATAAACAATAAGTGTGTAGATAATATAGAGAATATTGCGTCAGACGCGTGTGCGATTTGAAAAGGCTCATTTTGGTTATATTAGCGAAAATTCTTCGTGTGTATACGGGTAGCTATCGAAAGGGTGGCGACGTTAGTTAGGTGGAAAGGGAGGTGTGCGTCGGGTGCCGTGGCACAGAGTGATTGATCGTTGCCTCGCGACACCCCCGTGTTCTCGTAGAGTGGATAAAGGGGTGGAAAAAGGAGTGGAAACCCTTTCACGCTTTCACGGATCAGTCACGGGATCACGTTTTCCGTGCCATCCCCTCGCCCCCTTGGTACACGAGACATGCATCACTCTGCCATCCACTTCTACTCCCCTGACTTGTGCGCGTTTGCTCGTGTCGATGTCGCGGAGATCGAATCTGCAAACTTTGCGCGAAGGGAATTGCCTTCCCTCCCCTTCCCTTCCCCCTCGTCTCTGCGGTTCATCGATTCCGCGATGCGACGGTATCAATTCTCGGGCAATTTTTACCTGCGGGATTAGCTTAAATCGAGACAATAATTCCGCGGATAATATTCGGCGACGCGCGCGAAAAGCCCTGCCCCGATTTTTTTTTCCCCACGCGCGTTAAAGCCCCCGCGCTACGAGTTTGATGGTGACGTTTCTACAGTCTCGCAACCCGTTGGATTTATCACATTTTCAAAGGGAGCGATCCGAAGAAAATGTCACCATCATTTACGGAGCGCATGCTTCATCGGAAGCGAGCGGGTAGATGACGGTGGCTCATACATCAGACACCTAATTCCTCCTTTCGCTCGAGTGTTAACTCTTATATCTTATCCATTTAGAAGTTCCATTTGGCCGGCGTCCGCGCACCCGGCCGTCTTGTCATTTCCAAATTGACGAGCCACTATGTGTCGCTGATATCCGTAGTTTTCCTGTACACTGAAATTATCTGTTGGCGAAACCAACAACTTACCGAAGAGTTATTCACGTGGGTACCGTGTCTTAACTTTCCCGGTTCTGCTGACAGGTCTTGATTGAAATAAGGAACCCCCAAAAGAAAACTCCTATTATGTCACTCCGAAATTCTTAAAAGATATCTATCGTATAAGTTCCATAACGTAGCCATTTAATATTTTTCCTTCGATTATAAACATGTCGTTGCTCCACGTTCGTTCGTCGTAAAAATAGTTTCGATATGAAAATTAAAATTATTCTTATTCGTCGCGGTGTAATTTTATTGTTATTATTATACAACGTTTTAGTACACAATAGGAAAGTTTTGCTGTTTTTTTTTTTTTTTTTTTTTTAAATTAAAATTGTAAGACCTTTTCAATTAAAGATATACTCGCGATCGATCGATAGTGGACTTTAGTCGAACGATGGCCTCGGCAAATCAACTATGAAGAATTGTGGGGGATACAGGAAAAGAAATTGGATATTGCTGCTAAATATTTGAAAGACTTCCGATCCGTAGAATTTCCTTGATATCCCACGGGACGAGCTGCGTCTCGCAAGTTCCTCTGAAATCTCCCCGTCCGTCGGTTTTAAGCGACCAATTAACAAAAGAGCTTTTTTAGCATTTTACCCTACGATCGTATTAAAAAAATGAATAGCGCTCGTATCATGTTCTAAAATCGGAACTCAATATTTTTTATATTTATTTCAAGATTTTTCAACTTTATTTGATAATTAAAATTTCTACGATTAAAAGTAATGTCTGATTATCATTTCGAAGTTGTAATTGTCACTTGAAACATGCTGAGTCGTCTCGTAATAATTAATTGTCATAATTATCAAACGGATAAAAATAACGGAAAGATATAAAAATTAATTTTTTCTTTTTTAAATTGTAATAATTAAATCAAGACGAGAACTATTTGAAAAAAGAAATTGAGAAAAGAAGTTTTTTTTTACGTGCATGTTAAAGCTTGTCAATGTTATCCAACTTTTGCACGTCGATCGAATTGCTTTACGTTGACTCGTCTATCTTGATCGGGTGGGACTGTAGAGTCTGTAGACTGTTGGCTCGGGGAGAATTTTAAAATTGAAGATTCTAGTCGAGAGACGTAGATGGAGGTACGATTCCCCTGGTTCGATCCTAGCCTGGATCCGGAGAATGTGTTTTTCCGCGCCCTCAAACACGTCACATGAATAAAAAATATCCTTCAAAGTTGCCAACCCCAGCGTCTGGCGAAACGTACCGGAGTCCCTTGTAGCGGCCGATCGTAAGAAGGGTAGAATGTCGGAGTGCTGCATATCGGAGAAAATGGAAATCGAAGGGAAGCGAATCGTGTGCTATCGTAACTCACGCGACAATAAAAAACCATAATTTCAAATATTAGCAACATATTTTTGCGGTTCTCTCCCTCTCTATTTATAAATGTTTGCTCAAAAATAATTATTAACCGGTAATTCACTATTTATTTTACGGCTGCATTAATTATTAAACAATTTGTATATTTCATGATTCGAGATATTCAAACAGGTTAAATTTTTTTTTTGATTCGTCTGTCCGGATCGTATTTCGTTTAAATTTATATTGCACGATCAATTTTCCTGCGAGAGCGTATCTATCCGTTCTCGTGGAAATTATAAAATACAACGAATTAATCGAAGGGCCCTCACCGCCTACGGCATGCGCGGTTTCTTTCGCAGCTGATTACCTGCTCTATTAATTTCTTTGTCGATTATCGGGAGGCAAACTATCGAGTCTGAAAGCCCGACCGGCAGAAATGGCAAAGACGGCGATTCGGTAGGTCGGCGTCGATAGCTTCTTCCCGTTGAAGCTAACCCTAATATATTGGATCGAGTTTACAGAGGGATGGAGTCACGTTGCGCGGGATAGAGCGGGTGGAGATCTGCGAAGGTAGGGGTTGCGAGGAGGGGCGGAGGGGACAGAAAGGTTACGGGTCATAAACCATCCTCAGTCGCTGAAATCGTTCTATATGCGAGCTCGGGCGTGTGTGCGGGTGAACGTACACGCGCGTCCATCTACTTCCGTATCCGTGCGGTAGCACGTGTGATTCTCGCGCAGTACGAAGCAGAAGTTGTTTACTACCCTCTGCGAAACTTTTAAAGTAACGTAATCCAAGTGCGCGTTATACGGCATCGATCGATTCAATCGCGGAGTCGATGTGACATTTATTAATCCTATAAGATATCGATTTTGCGTGATAGAATCTATTCGAAAGAAATTGCAACGAATACACCGCGCGGAATACTTGAAATGAGAACGTAAAATGAGTATCTTTGCGAAAAGGTGGTGGAGTACCTTCGAATAAAATCGACCTCGGTTAGGTAGAAACTTAAGAGTGACGGCAGCGGGAAGTTATCTCGCTCGTGTTCAATATTTCCGCGGATATATTTGTAAGCGAGCTATAAATATAAAAGATTTTCACCGCATTGTAATCGAGAGAGTTTGTAATCTATTGGGCTAAGAGATATCCGCGGAAACACATTGGTGACAATTTAGGTTGAGCACCACGACGGGTGTGTAATATGAAGATAAGATGTCCCCCATGTTCCCATGTGCCAGGCTCCTCGATCGGGGATTATGTTGCCATCTACGTTGTCCCACCCCTTCGAACGAAAACATCCCGTCGTAGTACGCCGACCGGTCAGTCCAACCCCATTACCTTTCGCACTCTTACGTTTGTCATTTCTCGTGAAATCTTCGTTTCCTATTTGTCGTAAACTCATCCTTGGGAAACATAAAATTTTTTTTTTTTACTCTGAAATTACTTGCACTTTCCGTCGAAATTATTTCATGCTCGCGACTCTCGCAAGCGTCACTCGTCCTTATTTAATATACTTTTAATAGTCGACAAAACGAGTTTGATAAAATTATATATTTTGAGAGCAACACGTTCTTTTCGTCACGTAGGGATAACGCTCCTCGAAATTACTTGTTTCCCTGACGAATTACGACAGTCTTCGCAGAAGCAAAAAAAAAAATAGTTAACAAATTTATATATTTATGTAACGAGAAATGACAGGCGAGATGGGTACGCTCATGATTTTTAACGCATCGCGTTTTATGCTCCTCCAGTGCGCTTACGATCGCACGCGCCCTGACTCCCGTGTTATTTTACAGGGGTGACTAAAGTAGATTTTTATGAATCCACCAGGAATGGTACATATCTCGCAGTTGGTGCGTTAAACTCTGCGTGATGCTTTCCAATAATCTTTTTTGTAGCCGTGCTCGACAAATCTCGAAATTCATTATTTTTATAATAGCCTAACATTCACGTTTTTATTATCTCATTCAACAGAGTACGTCTTAAACAACGCAACATATATATATATTTTTTTTTTCTTTTTATTTTTTATTTTTTTAAATAACTACGACACCCAAGGCTCTGTACATTTGCACGAAATATTTCCTCGATTTTCCAGGGAAACACACTTATTTCTTTTCATCCCTGACATAAGAAATCGTCAGCATTCCGAATGGTAAGTCCGGTGTCAGCCTAATGTATGTCCAGCATGGCGAGGGTGTGCTTGATTCATTTCACCCTCGGGGTCCCCGGCGACGAGCGCGCAATTCGCCACGCATTTCACGAGTCTTCCCGCTCGTGCACGCGAATCAAAAATCCACCCTGCAAGACTTTACACGGGCGTCATAAGCTGACGCACTCAATTTAAAGATCGTCCCAGCGTCGAAAAGTCTCAGGGCCGAGGGTTGTTCCCCTCGGCTCTCTCTTTCTTCCTCTCTCATTTTTTTTTTTTCGTTTTTTTTTTTCCCACCGGTCACAGTTCATGTAACTCCGCGGGGGCGCGGCTTTACAATCCGAGCATTCTGCTTTACAGTTCATTTCGTTCGCGGTGGCGCCCTTTTCCCCCTTTTCATCGAATTATTTCGAACGCGCTAAAGGAAACGTTCTTCGATCCGCACGGCGGTTTTCGAGACACCGCTACCGTCTTTCGTACAATTTCGATTGTATCAGCGGCTTTGCTTTACCCCCAATATATTTTCGCAGTTTCACGTTACATCATTCAACGTTCTTAATCTTTATTTCCTCATTTCCATCTAAAAATTATCAAACTCAATAGCAAAATATCTTACTAAATATTTTTTTTTTTTTTAATTTTTATTCAACACTTAATTAATAAATGTTTAATTAATTCGGGTATTAATTCGGCAATCTCACAATATTTCGACCGATACGGGACGGCAGAAGCGACAGGGTGAGGAAGAGAAAGAGAGGAGGGTCGCAGCTGCGTAGGCATGTGGCAAATTGCCGAGCTGCCCGCTGAAAGGGAACCGTTCACGGAGGTGGAAGCGCCTTCGCAGAGAGCGAGGACCAAACCAGGAAGGGCGAGGGCGAAGGAGAGGACGATGTACGCCGCGGCGGTACGAAGGAACGATACGACGTCGAGGCGAGATGGAAGGCAGAGGCGGCTGGTAATCTGTGATTCAAAGAGAGCGATCCATCTTGCGACATGCCAGGATTCAATCGGCGGCATTTGTTTGTGAAATCAGTCCCGAAGGACTCTCTCTCCCTGTCGCTCCTCGTCTTCTCCGCGTCCCTCTTCGGTACGATTCTCCGATTGTCTCCGCGCGGGCACGACAAAACCCGCAGGACGTGAATGGAAAACGCCGGATTTGTCTTATCGAGAGTCGAGGCGCAGAAGGCGATTATTCTGACTCGCCGGACCGAGCGGTAATGGATAATACGGACAAATTCAGGTATCTCTACAACGGTGCGTCAGTTTCGTGCTGCTTGCGCGACACGCGCGGAATAAATACTCTACGCGCGACTCTATTTAAAAATAAAAACGAATAATTTAGGAAAAATTAGGAAAAAGAAAAAAAAAAAAAATGAATAATTCTCACTTTCAAGTAAATCTTGAAGAGCGTAGTAATATAATCAGGCGACGTCATTTGAAACATTTTTCATCAACGATCGGCAAAGGAGCGCCGAACGAGGCGTGTCGCATGATCGACGCCAAGCACTGGGGGCTAATAAGGCCATATATATTTATTCAGCCGGTCGGGGGTGGATTTTATATCTTCGGACGGAACTGGACGGAGAGAGAACGAGAAACGAAGGGAAAAACGTCGGGGGAGCGGAGGACGGCGTGGTGCGGCTTAGCATTCGGGAAATACCAAGGATAGATTCGTGCGTCCGATCCGTGCCAGATCCCATAAAATGACCCTAGCACGATCGAGTGCCCGCCATGCCGTGCCCGCGCCCCTGTAGTATCGCCGCGCGAGAGACCACCCCAGAAAATTATTGCTCTCCTTATACATTCGTTCGTATTGCCGAATTGGAGCCGAGTCGAATAAACTTGTGCCCCTTAGATACGGAAAAGTAACGATTTCCGAAGGAAAGAGTAACACGTGAGATAAAAAACAAGATACCGAAAAATGAGGGAGTACAAGTTGTTTTTAAGATACTCGGTAAAATCGAGTGCTCGAAAAAAAAAAAAATAAGCTTGAACCTATAGGAAAAAAAAGAAAAAAAAACTACGCATATAAAAATTAAAGGGAAAAAAAATCTAATTAAGCTCTTATTCGAATTAAGTTGATTTTTAATTTATCAAAATATTCACGGACCGAGGAAACAATTAAAATAAATAATACGTCAGCGAACAGCATTGTTCAAATAATCCTATCAGATGTTTCGTATTGGAAGCACTGCGAAAAATCTTATCGTCTCTGTTGTGATTAGGGAAAGATAATTTACAAAGATGTTATAATATCTCGGAGCATGCGAGTTAATCTTACAGCACGCGAACATAGAATCGTAAATACCGCGCGTTAGTTACAATCTTGAGAAGAATAGTAACGGAGTAATTTAATAAGCGGAATCGTTCGGGTGTACGTAACATTGTTAACAATGTTGCGCCAGGATACATTGCGCCAAACCCTTGAGCTGGCTTTCCAATATATTAGCAATTATTATAATATATTACATGCTCACGCGCATGCTTTTAAAATAATTGCAGCGGTTAAATCTAACGCCCCACGCTGCCATTGTTTTGCATCTTAGATTGTTGCAATAAATCTGTTGAGCAATGATGAAGTTTGCCGAGAGTATCAGAGCGTTACCGGTTGATAACATGCTCCGATAACGGAAAGAACATATGTATATATTTCATATTTACACACACACTTACATATATATATATATATATTTTTTTTATACACGGTAATGAGAGTAATAAAATTAAAAGAACAATTTTCTATTTCTTACGGCGGTAAATAAATTTAATAGACATTTTATGCGCATAGTAAATTTAAATATGCGTACGCGATTTATTATGTTTCATGAGAATAGAAAGCACCCCCTTCGTGTATATAAATTTTATCTCATTCCAATGATAGCATACCAAAAAACCCGGTGGCATGAGAAAACAGGTTTTATTACTTAGCATTTTGCATATTATACATTTTTCAGTGAGCATATCGTTGTAATAACATTATTCACAGCTACTAACCTCTTACACACTTGCTCTATTCGGGTTCTTTCTTCTGAACGTAATGATAATCGAGGAATCTGTAACCTTGCGTGAGCTGAGCCCCGGTATTTGTGATGTGACATGCGAACAGCAACAAATTTCGCGGCTGTACTTTCCAAGCGAACCGCATGAACACTAGAGAGTACATGGTCAAGGCTAAAAAAAAAAAAATACGAACAAAAAAGAGATCTGAAATAAAAAAAATTTAAATAAAAAGTTATTTAACATGCAAATTGATAATAGCAAATGTACCGCCACGCAATTTATCATCTTGGCATTTCGTCATTATTCCGAATGAATATTAGAGCCGCCTATTCGATTACGTAATTTCTCTGATTGGAAAATATATATTTACAAGGTCCGCGGTGGGGAAACTTTGGAACAGCGGTCGCGTTTGAGAGATCAAACGTGATTAAACTTATAACATTTTACTGTAACATTTTATTTGCAGACTCGTTTTAGGTCGGTATGCACCCCAGACATTCGCAACGTGCCGCTCATTAAGAAATAAACGGTTATTTGCTGCGCTCGGGCAGCAATTATTTTATGGGTCCCCCTCGAGCCCCGTCTCCTTCCCTCCCCTCTGTTAGTCGCGCATCAACTCGCTCTGTCGCGATTATTAAGAGTCGGTGAATGAATTCTTCGAAAGGTCCCACCGGTAAAGCTATATCGAACTTACCTAAAGTCATTTTGCCACTAATGATTTTCGGATGCTTTCGTGTGTCGGATATGGTCGCTATAGGTATCATCCAGTTGAATACAGGTCCCCAAAAGTGTGTGCTTAAAAAGTTTATTCATACAATTGTGCTTTTACGCGAATGCCAAAGTACCGGACACAATTATTTTGCAAACAGGGACCGGACATATCGTGACGATTTATATACAATTAAAAAATTATATTACGAAAAGAATAGCGTTTAATATATTTTATATAACGTGTTCATATTTTTTTTTTTTTTACTGAAATATCGATTTTAATTAATCTATTTTATGCATGCACAAATATTCAATTCAGTCCATCTGCGCGCGCTGAATAAACGTTACCTTAACAAATAATCTTTGGTTTCTTTAGTCAGCAACGATCTTGACAGTCGCTTGGACATGATGAAAGACGACGGAATACGGTATTAATGAGATTTTTAATTACGTCCACCGCGAGATTATACGTATATAATATATCTATTTTGTATGTAACCTAAGCGATTCCGACATTGACAGTTTCAACTGAACTGGCGTCGAAATCAAGCGACGATAAAACCAACACCATGATATATAAATCGATTTCCGTAACTTCTGTTACCACGACTCGTTACGCGATTTATCACGGAAACGCGATTTCACTTATCATCTCGAGAATTTCTAATTGGCTCGCTCCGCAATTTTCTCCTCTTTGACTGCAAGTTAATGCAATTGCACTGTCACGCTGTTCAGATTTCCTTCAGCGACTCAAAACTTTAACACACTTATGTGAGCGCTGTGACGAACGTCCGCGATAAGCGTAGTAACGTTATCACAACGATAACAAGGAAAGATTACACTATTGATTATAACAAAATATATTTCATAATTAAACTTGAAGTTACTATTATTTTTTTTTTTAACGCGCGTTTATCACAATAGTCGTCACGATTGTTGCGCGATCTTTTCGTTCGAGTCTATGACTATCGAACGCCAACTGCCGTCTGAATTGTGAGAAAACCGGAATTTCAAGACGAGATTTCTCGCGTCGCTGTTTACGCTGTTTATGAGCCTCGCCAGATATAGTTTCGTAACAGACATATCTTTTTTCCACGATAGTCAATGATCCACATCAAGGTTGCTTGCTTTAACGTCACACTATTCTAACTTATCTCGACGATGTAAATGAAGAGTAATTATCACGCATGACGTAAAGTATTCAAATATATGCATAAATACTGTACGCATTTATGCACATATTTGAATATTTTATCCATTTGTTGATCGACGTGTATCGATACGAACGCGAAACCTTTCAGTTTCACAATAGAGACTTAATACAGGCGCGATACGCTCTTTAGTTATGTACTTTCTAATTTTTTCTTTTTTTTTTTTCTCATTGATCGATTACTAGACAAGTCACAATTGCCGATCCATCTTCCTCTCACGGTTCTTCACGCGTTAATCAATTTGCATGACAGTCGCAAATTTGTCACGATTCTCACGTATTTTTTCTTTTCTTTTTGAGGGGGGTCCTTTTTTTGTCTTCCATGCCGACCTTTAGAAAACACCATCTCCCTTATAATAAATGCACAGGTTATTATTTCGCGCGTATAATATTGATGGTGCTATGAATGTTGCATGGAGGGGTACGCGGCGTCCTGAACGTGGCTCAACGGGGGTGGAAACCAGCTCGCGTATGGGGGTTGTAACGGGAGATGCCGCGGGACGCATGCGCCGGTAAAGAAATGGTATTATTGATCTAAGGGGATGGACTATGGGACCCTCGAAGACCAGCAGTGTGTCGAGACGATCTTGGCACCCTCGGTTTGACGATATTTCAAGTTCGATAAGCGACCATGATCGCTTTAGCCTCGGAGTAATTCTCGTCTTTGCGGTGCTAATAAACTACTGTCTTACAAAAATTTAGAAACCACGTTGCTTTTTTTTTTTAAATATAAACATCTTGTAGTATCGCGCATTTAAACTTGAAAGTTCTCTTCTGCATAATTATGCCAATGAATTATACATTTCCATATATTATTGCGAGGTTTTTAAAAGATATTAATATTCATCTTGTCGTTTAACATTTAATATCAGTTTATTTTATATGTACGCATATAACTTTTTTAAAACAAGTATGTAAAATTTTGATACTTAGTTGTTTGAAAAAATTAACAATTTTTATTTATTGCACAATAGTTGTATTTAGAGTTCCCTCGACGTCATCAATTTTATATTAAATTAATTACCCAGTTATTTAATTAAAAAAAAAAGGGGAATAAAAGAAAAGAAAAAAAGAAAAAAGAAAATTGAATAAAATAAAGCATTTTTAAATTGGTATAGAAGTAGGAAAAGGAAAGGAAATAAGAAACGTTTTATCTGATGTATCCAATTTTCAATTTCGATTATGTATCGAGTGCCCTGGCAGGCGCCCGGCGTACACGTACCTAAAATCGACTATGTTTCCTGCATATGCATTCCCGTATGTAGCATTCGCACGAGTGTTTCTCTCCCTTTTCGGAAGCAAATCCTTATCCCGCGGTCCCCCAGGTCCCCCAGGCCACCATCCGAGGCACTCAAGAGTATTGCCGCTATTTTCCGTCTCGCGTATTACGCCGCGCTGCATTTTGCGATCCTCCCGGAATGTCATTTACACGCGACGTTCCCTTTGACGTGTATCAATATTTATTCTACTTTCCCAGCCGTGCTCCGACAATCTTCCGAGATCGTTACATTTATAACATTTGACTCCTTATATGTAATCTTTTAAATATAACGTTATCCAAAGCGCGAAAATAAGGGACGGAAAAGCTCTCTCGCCTCTTCTCACGCGATTATGAAATAAATAAATAAATTAATAACATAAATCGGAAATATGCAATTTTGTATTTTGCGCATATTAAAAACTTATGAAGAGGCGCCGCTTGAAGTCGAATGGGTTCATTAATTGTTTACGTAAAAACTGTAGGACTTGAAAGAAAAAGAAGAAGAAAAAAAAAAAAGAAACTTTTGCTTTGACGAAACAAAGTTTCGTCCCTCCGGCATTGATTTTTGCGAGGTACAAAGCAACAACGTGTGATACATTCGCACGTATTTGATTTGTATTCAACTGGAGGAAATGGCGCGGCCTCTCGCCTCTGATGTCTCTTGCTGACGCGCTTCGAAAAACCTTTTCTACTTTTCCGTCCGGCGTTCCCGTTCGACGGACTCTCCCCCGGCACTCGGCCGACGCTGATCTGAATGCGTCCTACGTATTTGCCAACACCCCCGCTACGCTCTTTTCAGAGAGAGAGAGCCCGTCGACAAGCACTCGGCGCGCACGACACGACTTTCATCCCCTTGCGAATAAAAAGTCGCGCGTTCACGTAAAGCTGACTCACGGACGGAGTCGCAACAAACCGACACACGTATGAAAGCGACATAATTATAAATCACTATATATCTCATTTTTATCCGCGTGTTATTAAAACCTGAAATAAATAAGAAAATAATTTTTTTTTTCTTTTAATAGAAAAATAATAATTTAATAATTTAAATATTATTAAATAATTATTCAACTAATATCGGTTCTGTTAAATTTGTCACACTACGAACGGTCTCTCTCTTTCTCAGTTTTTATTTTTTATATTCTTTTTGAAAGTTTCGTATGACTTTCGCTCGATTTTGTTACGTACAAAAGTTACACGCGGCTTAATAATTCATACTTTTTAATTGCGTAATCGCGCTACTCGCTATTGGAGCGTTGGTTTCTGTGCTTTTCGCGAGGAATAAAGGAATCTGACATTCTTGCAGGCGTTCTCTTGGTTACGCTCGTACATCAACGTCACTTAAAGTCAGGAAAATTTCTCTTAACAATTTTTCTCGCCGCGGGCCCAAGCGCAAAAGAAATTGTCTGCAGGTACATATCTTTCGGCGCAATAGCCGGATAAAATATGTCATATGACTTATATGGCGTATAAGCCAATGTATTGTTACTGGTATTAACTTTAGAAAATCGCTGAGACATTTTTTATGAAAACTTAATGACGATACTTGAATCGGTTAATACCTGAAGTCAGTTTTAAAATTAACTGGCGGCTTATGAGCTCATGCTTTTATTTTATTACACGATTAACTGAATAATCAAGATTTTTAATATCAAGATTTGTTTTATATTTACGAAAATACAACGTTATTTCCTTGGTTGCCTGTGACGCTTTGAATTAAAAATTAAAATTTAATACACCAGCTGCTGATATAGAGCGTCATTAATAATTCCGAGCTTTCTATTTTACAACTCTTTTGTTTTAATTGAATAATGCTTTCAAGTGAGCGAAAATATGCATGCGCGTACGATATTTCCAATTAATATATTGCACATAATTGTATCTAATTAAACTTAAATTACATATTCCGATGTTAATGAAAAAAATTCGCATATATGCAAAAAAATCTGAATGTCATTCTTCAACGATGTCGCAAATAGTTTCAACGATTGATAATTCGCGATTGTAGATAGAACAACGTGTTATGGCCGAGAAGGTATTGATTTTCCGTATTTGTCAGAACGACGATGTAGCGCTCGCGGTGGAGCTGTCACGTTCGATTCGTGACCGTTCGGCTTACCCTCCTTTCCGATGCATTGCCACGATCTAGCTCCCGCTTGAAATAACGCATTCGCGCGACGAGCGAATGCAAAAGGGAATACGTGGGCGGTGCGACTGGGCCTCGGTCGCGTACAATTTCCGAAAAGCGCAAGTGTCCGGGAAGAGACTTATGAGGGGCTGCACGTGAATGCGGGCCATTATTCCGCGCGATAAAGCAATTTTCCCTCGCACTCACGGAATTATGTCTCTGCTATTTAGCATCCGGATATCGAGCGGCGCCCAGGAAGGAGATGCCGGGGCGAGCCGAGATGGAATAGGAAAGAGGGAGGGGGTGGGAAGGACGCGGGCGAGGCTAGAGAAAACGCGAATAGGGAAAACTCGAACTGACGGACCGGGCTGCCGCGCGAACGGCAGAGAGCAAACGGAAATGGAAACTTCATCGATAAGATCGTTGTTGCCTGTACGTACGAAACGATTCGTTATCGTCACCGATCGATCACGGCGCGAAACCTGCTTCTTTTTTTTTTTTTTCTTTTTCTTCTTTTTTTTTTTAAACTCTACTTTAATCTCGCTCCAGTTGAAACGACTATTCATTCTCAAAACTTTCGTTTTGCTAAAGATTAAAGATTATACGCGAGCAATTTTATTAGAGAAACGGGGCGCAACATATGTTCGCCTGGGCATTTCGAACTCTCTCGCGCGCCACAATTTTTCTACGCAAAGATATATATTTTCTAAATTACAAATTCTTTTTCCTTACACCTTTATAGCCATGTTTGTAGAGAAGCATGCATCTTCGTTATACCGTTCTTTAGTAAATGTGAGCGTATATGTGCTTCCTCTCCTCGCGCTTTCTCCTCTTCCTTGAGAAGTAATCACAATATGTATGAGAGGCGAGAAGACAGAAATCCGTCGAGATACGAAGCTCACATAGCACTCAGTTTTCTCATTGGAATTGCAACTAGTCCGCTTCTATGGCCAACTACATACATTATTCCATGCCCGCGGTAAAATTTTAGGCAAAAGATCAAGAGAGCCGTGCCCGCACTCTCACCCAGGGACTTTCCCTTATTTTACATTTCTTTAACGCCACCTCGAACAAGTATTTCCGATAACCATACCCGGTCAAGTTGAAACGTTAATTTATTACCGCGTAATCGACAATTAAGTTACGTATTCCTGCCGTTTGTTTTAATTAGAAATAAAGCGCGGAGGTGGTCTCGAGTTTTCTTTACGTTGGATTGACCCTCATTTCTAAATTCTTGGACTTTCCCCCGCCGGTCCCGATACGTTTACAGTGAAAATAGCCGCGACCATGTTTTAAAAGCGATAAAACGTACGCACGAAATGCGAGGATCCACCGTTGCGCAAACTACCCCCGCGTTTCCCATAAATATGGAGTCCGCTCGAAGGGCGGACTAGGTGGGACGAATAATATCCGTCGTGTTTTCCTTAGCTCCGTTGAATTATTATACGATTCATGTTTCGAATTGACTTACAAAATACAAAAGCGGAAAGAGCGGGATGTTATTGTACAGCGGGGGATAGCGGGCGGTGGGAATATAGGCAGCGGGGTGATATACCTCCGAGGTAAAACCGTGTATTTTTATAGAATCGCGTCCACGATGCTTCGCCATCGCGAATGAACATCGCGAAAATGTGTATCGCGAATGAAGTTTTCCCATACTCCCGGTGGCCAGTCGGAACTTGATTGTAAAAGTTCCAGCGCAATCCATCCCACGGTCTTGAAATTGTGCAGCTTGATTTACGATATTAAATATAGTTTCGGAAAATTTTATAAACCAACAAAAATGCACTAATGTAATATAACAAAAAAAAAGAAAAAAAAAACTCCCAAGGATAGGAACAAATTATGCAATATTATTATATATTTCATTAAACATAATCTGATAAGCTTCCTTTCGATATTCTCTCCGGTTATTCTCGTAAAACATTAAATAAAGACTCCGTTATTTTAAACATTTAAATACTATGCGACGAAATCGTCGATAAACGCGCGACCCCAAAATCTTCTTTTACCGCGCGGGGACCGCTGAGGGGAAAAGGAATATAGGCACATATGAGATCAGATTCGACGATCCTTCTGTCCGGCTGATCGGCTTCCCGAGTTTCAAGGAGAGCCAAAGCTGGAACCAATAAAAATGCCCGGCATTCTCCAGCTCTTACGGCTGATCCGCCGCTACGTTCGTGGACCTTAGCACGCGCCTCCATCTCCTCTATCCTCTTTCCTCATCCCCCTTTTCGGATCTTCCTCCCCCTCTTTTCCATTCCGTGCCTTTTCGTTTCTTCTACGCGGATCCTCCTCTCGTGGCCACGCCGCCGGTGCAGTCCTTGTCCTTTCCCGAAGCCCATCAAAGACTAACCAAATATTTGGCGAGGTCCTCATCCGCCCGGAGTCCTCCCAGCGGAGGGAGCGCCGGTTGCCGCCTGGCGCTTTAAACGTTACTGTTTCACCCCGCGTGGAAAACGAGAAAAGCGCGAGGAGGAGCCCGGGCCAGAAACTCTTTTGTATCAATTCCAAACTGTCGCAACGAGATCGAGCTTTGTGCGGATTTTTTTTTTCTTTTTTTTTTTCCATCGCCTTTTTCTTAACGGCACATGTTTGCTCCTCCCCTCCCCCGCAGACAAGGGACGAAACTTTGAAGATTATATCGATTTACATGCAACTATACATTTCTATTAAATACGTTATGTGTATATATAATTTGCACAGGCGCCTGGAATATTTTTGATCGAAGAATTTAAATTATCAACTTCTGTATTTCCTTTCTTCCAACTGCTACTGTAATTCGAGCAGCGTCGTTGATTGATTCTTTGTTAATTGAATACCGAACCTTACACGTTACCGAGAAACGACGTTTCGCACCGTCAAAAACTTGCCCACAAGATCGTCGGAGGAATTTATCCGCGGCGAACGGAAATACGGAATTTAACTTTGTCGCTGAAACAATAATACGTTAACGTAACAGCGAATATTTACTGTCTTTAACAATTCGGCACTAAACACTTTGACGAGGAAAGTTTCAAATTTTAGATCGCATCGATTATTGAGATATATATATATATATATATATATATATTTATTTAAAATGATTAATAGTTGCGCAGATTAATTAGTGCAGTAACTCGTTTTCCCATTGAACCGATTTAAAACGCCGCCAGCGATATTTTACGACTGCTTGCTAGTTTCGAAAACGTAATTTGTGTCGCTAGAAAGCTGGACGTATTGCTTCTCTCCTCACAGAAGTTGTAACGAGGGACCCGTCTTTCTTCTTCTTCCTTTTCTACTTCCCATCTCCATCTACCGTCTGGATTCACCGTCTTCTCCTTACTCTCCTCAGCGTCTTTCTCGTCTGTCAGCGTTGCCTTCGTGTTGGTGGAAGCGCTCCGGATTCGCGACAGAGGGTTCGTTAATGAGCAAATATAGGGTGTCCATTAAGTTAGCGACAATCGATGCATTGTACAATTTCTCCGTAAATCCCGCGGTATTTACTGTGGGGACTTGCTCAAATTTTCGATTAGTGAGAAACAATACGTCATTAAGCGAGAAGAGATATACCTATTTAAATATCTTTCGCGTCGTTCTTTTTTTTTTCGAATAATGTATTCTTCATGTTTGACAATCTCAACTGCAGGACGTCGAAATAATAATAATAAAAAAAAAAGGACTTTCGAATAATATAATATATAAAATAAATTAGGTATTTTAACGAAGTTTCCTACTCGGTTATCTTTTTATCAATCGTATACGAAGTGACGTTCCGTGTAAATTATTTTTGCCCCCGATATAATGAGACGTGCCGTCACCATTGTTGCACCGCAGACGCCAGTCGAGAATTCCGCGAAATAAAATTGTTTCAGTTCTGTTCCTGGGAGATTCGCTATCGTGATGGCGTTTGCGAACGTGCTGAGTTTTGCGAGACGAACCGCAGCGATGGCCGGGGCTGTTCTCTTTTTAAAGCAGAAAAGAACTCTCTTTGACTTTCTACCCGCCGATACGACTGGCGGGCGCATTCAATTCGCTAACGAGCGGGCCGTGATTAGCCGGCCACTGTCCAAGGGTTGGCCTATCCCCTCACCATTCACCCTCTCATTACTCGCGAGCCCCGGTAATTTCACGGGACAGTCGGTCTAAATTAGCCGGCCGGTTTATACGCCGGGACGTTCGAGGCATTCCTAGTGGACCTGAAAAGCCGTCAACTCGCCGAGCCGCACGCCGAGCGGTCCGATATGGTCCGATTTCTTTGTCGATTGCCCGTATTATGGCGCGGAAAGATTTGCCGCAGTTAAAACCAATCGCGTTTCAACGCCGCAGTCTTTTTACATACCCGTCACGAAACCGAGAACTGCATCGCGAGGCTCAATTACGCTTAATTGCGCAAATTACGCAACATTAATACTAATATATGAAAGCCTACTTCTCTTTTTACTACATACTCGGATAACGAACCACTGTTAATGTTTGACGAAACAATAAAACTGTCCGTAAAAAATAACGTACGTCGTGCACAAAAAAACGATTAATTGTCCCGCGAACAGAAAGCTATCTCCGTAGGAATCGCTCGCCGGCGATAGTTTAAGCGAATTGTAATGAAAGCATGGCTCGATTTAGAATAAGTCTCGGATTTTAAACCCGAGGCGAAAACGAGGGAGAGAAAACATAAGAAACGACAAACAGAAAACGAAAAAAGGGAGGAAAAAAAAAAAAAAAATAACCGGAGAGGAAAGCGTTCAGTAGATTGCTTTTGATAGATAATAAAGAGGGCATTTCTCCAAGGGATTGTTGCAGCACGATAGTAACGGCACCATCGGCCGCGTCTGTCCGCTGACAGATATTATAAGTAATTTCGCTTAGGAGAGGAAAGAAAGAAAGCGAGAGCACAAAGGTGCGGCGAAACATTGCTCGGGATTATGAGCGCGCGGCATGACACCCGGCTTCGTAACTTTGTCCTCATCTATATCGTCGCGTTTGATCCCTTTCATTTCCACCGTGAAACGTGAGTCAGCCTCGCTTATCAGACCTCGCGCATCGGATCGGAAGCGGATCGATATAGGAGGGCCTGTCATTTTGCAAAAATAAAATTTTACTCGGGACCGACGACATCCCTTTTCATCTCCCGCAATTTTCAAGCGCACGTCATTACGTTATTACATCCCGACGCGATGGGATGTGTCTCGTCGTTAACAGCCCGGGAGTTTTAACAAAGCCAGGCTCCGATCTGCGTCAGAAGGGATGAAAACTGACCGTAAGGGGGAAACGCTTGGATCGCTGGTGAGCACTGATAACGCGTTCCTGTCGTTGTTATGTCTCTCGAGAATCCCGTTTTTTTCTTTTTTTTCTTTTTTTTTTCGCCGGAAAAGGCAGGATAACTAGGCGAGAAGGTGGGAGCAGTTTAATTAAAAGAAACCTCCTCGAGGGCGCGAGATCACAGGAACTCCGGTTACGATAAGGGGTGCGAGGGAGGACTCTTTATGACGGAATTGCGCCGAGGGTCTGTATACGTCTAAACCCATCCGGATAGACCTAAATGCGTGGTATTATTAAGCGATAAAAAATAAAAAAAATTTTCTCGCGTATCTCGCTTTCCCCGTTAATTTTAAATAATTAATACGACGATACTTCTTTCTTTTCTATCGCACCGTTTGCTAAAGTATCGCAAGTTTAATCAAGACGGATTAATATCGATGCTCGTGTTAAAGAAATGCAATAACTAAGACGTTTTCACGGTTACCCGAAAGGTTATCGATAGAATGCAAAAACGTGAGCGGATTAAAAACTAATAAGCGGCCAACGAACGCCCGGCATCCCGGCTATTGATACAAAGAAATTGCCGCTTCTTCCCGACGCTCGCAAATCATTTCTAAATCGAGAAAGTTACCGGGCGGCAAGTTCGAGATATATTTTTACAGTCTTGTACGCACACAGCTAGTCGGGCACGGTTGTACGTTACGTGTATATGTACGCTTGACCAATATACTCGTGCAACCGCTCGTCATGTGTCTCGAATAAATGGCGGGCACTCGACACGCTTCGAGATGAAACTACAGCGAAAGATTGCAAAACTCCTGCGGAACTCTCGTGAACATAATTTTTGTATTGTTTGCTACGGGGGCGGAGAGGGGAGGGGAGGGGGGCTCGGTTATTATGGATTCCGCAAGAAGCACACAGGACGGCATGTGCCGAAGTATAACTGTAATAACTGAAATTACGGTCGACTATCACGAAGGAGAATTTCACGTCGGCGTTCCGTCTCTCGAACTCGCGAAGGTAAAGTTTTTAAACATTAAATTTATTATGCGGTATAAAAGCGCGGATTTAAGTTCGGACGCGCATGGTAAATTCAAAGTACACACTTCGAGCTCGATGTTACGGCCCTCGTAAAAATCGACGGGAGATAATTGAATATATAATTTAAATACACAAGAGAGATAAGCGCGATTCTGGCCACGCTTTATTAATACCGCTATTACGTATTGTATGGTAAAATAATATTATATTATGTGTAAACGAGAGGATTTAATGTATATAATAGCGGCGGAATATATAACTTAATGAGAGAATTGTCATCGCGTGTCACGATGTTATAGTGGCTATTTTCAAGCGCAAATGGTACCCTAAACGCGCATATTGTGTGGCTCATTAGGTAAATGAGCCTTAAAATACGCGATAAAAATCACCCCACTGTAACACTACCTCGGCGGTATTAGCATAAAGGGTTAGTCAGCGCGCCCCTTATGCATTATAATGAGTTTCACGCGCGTTAGCTCGAGTAACAGGTAGGCAGACAGGTGATTCTTCCGCGTAACGTTATAATGGATCTGATATGTCCGTGGAAGTCTTCTATTCTTACGAGGGGTTGCACCGCGCCCTGCAAGAAATAAACGTGTAATTTCCGTTTCGCCCTGACGATTAGATTATGCGCGCTGCGTGCAATTATTGATTCATAATTGCAGAAATTATCCTCGAGTGTTTTATTCCGCGAGATTAAAATCAAACTTTATGTCAAAGTATTTTATAAAAAGAAAAAAAAATATTTCGCGCTTCCCGCGGCCACGACCTATTTCGCGTGCACATTTTGCGAGATTTTCTCGTTTTTCTTTTCCCCTCCCCCTTCTTGATATCTTCAACGTCCGGCGAATGTGCTCAACTACTTATTGCTAACAACTGCACTTAATCGCGCGGAATAACGATGACTACGGACAAGTCCGACGGAAAAGTCGTCATGTAAGAATCTTTTGTTACTACTTTTTTTACGCGTGTTTCTTTACGCTTCGATTTACGTAACTGATATACAAAATATAAGTAGAAGTATAACAAATAAAAGCAGTCCGCGGTGAAAAGTGTACACGAATATGCAAGGGAATATGTTCGTGGACGGTTAAATGCATAATATTACACGTCAAATATATAATAGGGTGTCTCGTATTTCCATTTTCCCTTCGTTTACAGTAATGCGCGCTGCCTTTACTTCCAATCGTGGCGCGAGCGTCCCTCGACGTTGACGGTGCAGGATACTTCGACTGCGAACATCGGTTCTCCGATTTCATTCCCGTAATCCGTTCTTAAGCAGCATTCTCCCTTTTTTTTTACGAGCCTCTAGCCTTCGTTCACGCTAGCCGGTCGAGATAACGCCAGCTTTATTATAGATTGACCCCGGGCACTCGACCCCTAGCTTCTCCCGTCGTCTCTTCCTCCCTCTTTGTATCTTCCCCCCCGATGTTCCCGCCGGCAACCCCAGGGACACTCTCGTCCATCTCGAGTCCACACCCTTTGGACCATTTATCTCGATCGTTTGCATCGAACGAGAGCGCCAGGCACGACCGTCATAAAGTCGCCGCTCATATCCTTATTACGCGTGATATTAAAACCACCTAGCAAACTATCCGCACCTCGTACATTACCAAGGTCTTAACACCCGCCGCTTCGTACCTGTGTTCACGGTTTGTAAAAAAATGTACGCTTATTTAAAAACGAATAAAACGATTAATAAACATACGGGAAACTGGAGCGAGCAAAAGTAGAAAATAAGCTATAACTTGTAGACGAGTTACCCAGCGGCATTATAAGAACGCGATTTCGCGAATACACCGTCGTCGAATTTTTAGCGCGAGTATCAAGATGATCGAGGACATAAGAATGAACGTTCATGTCGTGATTCAAAAGAGCGGTCGGGTACCCGAGTAAGAGAATGCAGTCGAGGAAATGAGCGCTGCGAGGGATCGAAGAAGACGTGGTGAAGGGAAGGGAGAAGCGTCGCTCCTTACCAGGCACGGGAAGAGCAAGGAGCGGAGGGGTGATCTCACCCTCTCGTTCTCCTCCTCTTCCCCTCGCCCTTCTCCTTTCTTTTTCTCGGTCGTTCGCACAGAATCGGTGGGGGATTGCCGTGTGGCAATCAATGCCGTTGAATTAACGCCTGGCTGCCCGTTTGCGGGAAAAGTAAGATTAAAAGAAAGAAGGAATGGACGCCAACTACCCCGCAGCGAGTAAACGCGGGGGTGGCGAGAGGACGGAGGCGCGCGAGTATGTCTATAACGCCAGCCGGCTCCGCAGTAGCTTTTATTTTGTTGCTCGCTTTGCCTTCCGTTTGCCGTCGTGTGGGCCTCCTCCTCGTCGCGCCCTCGTCGTCGACGACGTTAATGACGTTTTTATTTCTGACGAATATACACGCCTGAAAATGGGAACCATTTATACATCATCGATGTGCCACCATTCTTCCCCTTGATCTTTGAAACTCTTTCATCTCATTTTTATACATCGTATATATAATTTATATCGATAAAAATATGTTATTTACAAATGCTACACTTCGCTATTTCTTCATTGAAAAATCTTTGGATTTTATTTCGATTTTTATTCAATTTTATCAAAGTTTATAATTAAAAAAGTATATTCGCTTCGTCAGGATTGATAAATATCTGATTCTAAGAGAATTTTATAGGGAAGGAACTTTGAACTTTACTTTAGGACGGAGCTTTAAGTTTCTCAGATAAAGGAATGTTTCGTTTTTCGTGCCCGAGACCCATCGGTACCAAAGTGGCCATGGGATATCGGCTTATCGGCCGCTCCGGCAGATCTTGTACGACGAAACCACACTGTTTGTGCTCCCGCGCTTATTTCACTAATCTATCCGCGTACGGTGAGAGCACCGAGTGTTGCGAGCCAAACTTCGAATACAAATTTGTAAGCGGAACCATCGAAGTCGGCGGGGCAAGTAGCTGCAAGTAAGATTTTTTTTTTTCTTTTCTTTTTTTTTCCTTTTTTTTTTGCGAGACGCACAGAGCACGCAGTATCGACTGCGCGCACGATAATATTTCTCAGGCTGATATATGGTCGTGCTTTATGGCTAACACTTTTCTCTCCCCGCGGTTCCGCGCCGGGCAGATCGTTTTCTAGACGCGCGTTGCAAGCTCGTCTCAATCAGAGAGGGACTCGCCACCACCCGCCGCGTGATTGGTGGTAGCGATGGATCATTTTTTAAGTCCCACTGCCTGCTCCCTCCCGATAAGGGTGAGCCTTCCGGATCGGCCTTATTCCAGAGTGGTTGCGATGGTCGACGAGGGACGGACTGGAATTAACTTTAAAGCCACGTCATTGGCTGCCTCACCCCGTCCTGTCCGTTTTGCATGCGTGCCGCGCATGTGCGTGTGCAACCCTTTACGAAAGGGTCTTCGCCCTTTCTCGAACGGGGTTAAAAAGTAATCCGCAGTTGTTTAACCGCGCGTCTTGTTACGCGCGCGAATTAAGCTTGAGTAAATTTATTTATAAAATTCTATAATACTTATTTAAAACAGATCTTATACAAACTATGCGAGTTTCAACCCTCGCAACCCTTTAGATTCTCGAGCGAGCTTATTGGCCGGCGGGGACCCTCCGATTTTACATACGCCTCGCGCATGTGCACGCGCGACCCTCTTGAAGGGTGAATCGCACCCTTCCCTTTTGTAATTTTAAATGTAAAGGGAGTCTCTTCCAAGAACCTCGATTGGTCGGCTCCCACTAAAAGGCGTGATTCACACGTGTCTTATGTACACCAATCAGTAGTTTACCGTGGGCAAATCCGTGTTAAAATATTAAATTAAATTACTCTCGCAAAGGGAATGTTTTCATCGGCGGTGCATATTTTTTTATATAAGTCAACTAATTATCTAATCGCCAAACGAAAATTATTAAAATTAACTTTATCGATTAAGCGTTAGACGCTTTCGAGATCGCGACGTTTCCTCGCATTTCAGTTCTAATCCCGGCTGCCGTTGGTATTGTTGCCATAGTTACGACGCGAGAGGACACCGTGCCCGGCTACGTCGAGGAAAATTGTGAGGGTTGCAACAAGGGTGGGTCCACGGGTGGTTAATGAAGCCAAATCCGTTTAGGATGAATGCTGTGGGAGCGGAATGAATCAATGGTTCGTTAGATGGTTTGCATTGAAACGATAACGCGCGGTTCCCTCGTACGAAAACGTTTATCTCGACGCTTTACCGAGAGAAAAAAAATTATTAAAGGAATGATAGAAAGTTTTGGGAATAATTAAAAAAGAAAAAAAAATTTTACACGTAGCAAAGTTCTTTTTAAATGTTATTAATACATGTGGTTGTATATTCGCAGTCACACAATTTTAACTGCTACATATTTCACCGTTTATTTTCACAATTTGTCTCGCGTGTTCGCAACAGATGCTTTAGCAATCTTCGCGAACACCAGGGATGCTGATGCTAATTGAAAGATCGCGTGAGCGAAAACGGGGGATGGTTTCACCCACTTAAGATTCTCGAATGTGTTACAAGTGCTTCTTATCAGCCGCAAATGCAGCGTGTATCTGTTTCCGGCTCTTTTCATTTTTCCTATCAAAGCACACGCTCGGAGATTAAAAGATACGATAGTTAACAAGATAATTATCTAAATTATTTTCTTGTTTCTAAAAAACTTTCATTTAATCCATTTTTAAATAAATTGCATATTTTAATTACGGAACGTGCGATAACATCGTCTCTTTAGAATGAGAAATTATACGTGTCACCTGCTACAGATACACTTCCGTATTAAAGATTTAAATATTCGCTTTTAATGAGAACTTATCAATTCCTCTTGTCTTTAAGATCGTATCTTGAAATAAAGAGAATTTATCAGATGTGCTGTTGGCCGTCCTAAAGGTAGCGCGGGAATTTCATAGGCGTTGCTGCGCGAAAATACGCAAATTTTTTTTTTATTTTTTCTCTCTCTCTTTCTCTCTCTTTTTTGCACCAACGCGAAGAATGTTGGCATACGCGCTAATTAATCTTTGGCGCGGTCTGCTGCTATATTTAGCACCGGCATAATCGAGATCGTCTATCTGCCGCATTTCCCTTTAATTTTCCGCAATTGCGCGCCGCTCTTTTCTGATGCGCTGAATGAGAGATCGCGGTTCGATTACACATCGATAAGGCAGCTAAGATTTCGACGAAATTATTGCTCTGAGCTACCGGCGGTATCTCGTCTAATCGTAAATAATTATAAGCGGACGTGTCTATTAACGTGCAATATTGTTTTTCGCCGTTTGCATATTACGGCGCGCTCTTATCCCTCATCAAGTTACATTTTCTTCGAGCACGAGTGAATTATACCCGCATAAAAATGCATTAGCAGCGGATGCATATTACCGCACGCGTATATATCAGGTTATATATGATTTTACTTCGCTTTTATTCCCGTTTATTGCCGGTGCGCGCGTAGGATCCGTCTTATCTGCTCTTGTGCATTTTTAATTTTCCGCCAGGAAATCCTCAACTTGCAATTCATATGCGATCGCCACCGATGGCGGAACAAAAAAGCAACGTCCAAATAATTTCCACTCAAATGAGACTTCGACGAGATTAGATACGAATCGATAGATAAGAAATATAATTTGTAAGCTAGAAGTTTATTTAAAGTTCTGAGAAAAAAAAAAAAGAAAAAGAATTGTAGCGTTTCGAATAAATTTTGACGTAGTTAAAAATTCATAGAACCATTATAAAACTACTGTTAAATACTCGATTCAGTTTAAAGAACACGGCTTACGCCGATCTTCATGCTGCATATCTTACGGAATACATGCATGAAGTGACGGTGCGGTAATACACCGAACGTAGCGAATGGCGTATTTAAACGGCATTTAATATTTACCGCGGTAATTATTTTCCATTTTACGCGGTTGTATCCGGTAAGCTCGGATTTTCCCCTAATTACCGGAAAACAAACGGTCTACGGTAATGTGTGTTTCAGGACTCGATAAAATCGCCTTCTCTTTTTTACCGCGGGCGCCGTTTCGCGCCCAAGTGGTACCGTTCGCGTCTTTAGCTCGGCTGCAGACGCTCATCCGGATGTGAGCACGTCGCTGCCGGCGGCCGTATGAAAATGCATCTGCTAAACGCTATCGCGGCCATCCATTAAGGCCGACTTTTATATGGAACGTGCGCGCGGCGGGGCACCTTCGACTTGCTAATTAAAGTAGCCGCATCGCCGGGTGCTAATGAGCATACGTAGCCATAAGTTAACTCGGCAATTACCGCTGCTTTATTGCGTTCAACGTCAACGTTATCAATAAACGCGGATCTGCATGGTGAGCGCGAGGATCGGAAAGTGCGCGCGCGATCGAGGACTCGCGGCGTCGTCTCAGCGGTGGGACAGAACCGCGGCACGTGGCACGATTGTGCTTTTTAATTCCGTCTTGATAACGCGCGACGGAACAAATAATTGACCCGAATGAAACGCGGACTGAATAACGTAGCCCCCATCCACTTGGCGAGTAAATTGCTCCGTAGAGATATCTCGAATGTATCTGATCGCGATAGAGTTCCCGTAACATATACCTCTAGCTACGGCATCCACGCGAAATAATATTTTATAACTTATTATTATTAATGAATGATTTTCTCGCAAGAATAATAGAAACATTAATTTTCTCTTTTATATCTTCTGAAATATTTATGTGCCTGAAACGTATTTAATTCTATCGCGGTAACTTGAAGCATAATATATAGAAAAGCCCCCTCATGTAACGAAATAATTTCGGAAAGATCCACGAGAACGGGCGGCACGTTGTAAGGTAAGGAGCGAATCGTAAACCTAAAAGTCATCCGGGAAGTACCGTGAAAACTGCCGCACGGTGCGCAAGATGGTGGGTTCACACATGTTCATTAATAGCATACGTCGGTTCCCGCCGATGGTGTACCAGGGAGCTTTTGCGCGAGAGAACCGTCCCTCCGGTCGCAGAAAAGTTGCCGGCAAGTAAAAGCACGAACATCGTCGCCTCCACCCGCAATTCCGAGTAACTTCGCTTGCCGTCGCGCTTCTGGCTCGCAGAAAATGTATCTATCCGTAAACTTGCCCCGAGACGTACAGGCCAAGACTGTACCGCGTGTATGTGGCCTCGGCTATGTACTGCCGGCGCGGCGAGATGGGACCGGCGGCGCTTGTCGGAGATTCGGCTCGAAAAAAGTTCGGCAAACGAGGAAATCTCGAAACTGCGATGAGAACTTTCTCTAACGATACCCGGCAGTATCATCGCTGGCTTAAACGTGGTTATTACAAGTCCCGTGCGCGACGCCGCCGACGACCGTTTAGGCGGGCGCAGATCGTACGCGTCTGATAATTTCTGATAATGAGAAACAGAAAATAATTGCGGACGATTTTAAATATAGTCTACGTGCAATTAATTAAAACTATAAACGTTAATCCTATTTTTTCCTCAATCATATACGAATAGAAATTAAATTTTTTAAAATATTTTTTTTAATTCTCCCAGCACCTACTCGAGTTACAAAAAGAAAAAAAAATTGAGACAAATCGGCGTGCTTGACTTCCTCATTATATATTTTAGCGACTCTTAAGGACGATCTTGAATTTCTCGTAACCAAATAAGACTCGGCCCGCACGAAATTACAGTGAAAGGAAAAGGATAGCTGTAACTCATTCCTCGCCTCGGAGAACGTTTTTAGGTCGCGTAGTAAGGCGGGGGATGTCTGGATGCTGCCGCATCGATCCGATACATCAAGGGGCATTTACATCCCCCTACACGTTCCCCTCCCCCGCTTTTCGTTGCCACCCTCCGCCACCCTTTTTCTCTCTTACTCTTAGACGTCCGTCTCGAGCTCACCAGTCGCGCTACCGCCGGGGTGGTTTCTCCCGTGCGACCGCTTATGCCGCCACTTTCCTGGGAGCGCTTGCGCAAGCTCTTTTCCCCTCTTGCCCCTTCCTTTCTGCCATCACCCCATCTCCGCAACCACCAGGACCCCCTCGGTACACTCCCTCTCCTAGTCGTATCGCTCGAAGATGCAACGGCCATTGTCTACGCGTCAAATCTTTTCACCCTCCCGGCGCAACGACATTCCATTCGGGATCGCAGCCACGAGCGCTCGTTTACACGATTTTTGGAACTTCCGATCGCACGATCGGGAGCTTCCTACGATGGCGATGTCCTCGAGAAGACTAGCCGCGTCCGCTGAGCGCGATAGAACAGTGATCGAGGGAGATTTGCCCGGTTGCGGGTTAAGACTCCCTCTCCAAGTGTTCGCTTTCGAACGAGGGATTTCCGAGATGCTTCATTTCGCGTTATCTAAGAGATTTCAGAAAATTGCTTCCTCATTTTATTGCCGTCGTTACGCGTTTAAATACCGTCGTACTTAATTAATACGGCGATACACTTATTCTTCAACGTCGCTTAGAAAACGCCGCGACTTTACAATCGCGTTGCCCGTCGATCGTTTGATAAATCCAATCGACATTTCCATTTCGTAAAAATTCGTATGGCACTGTACAATGTTCCTGACGTATTAATTATAACTGCTATTATTTCCACCGCCACCGTTGTTCGTATTACCATCGTTAAAGCCGCGCAATTGTTTACTCTACCTATTACTGTTATTAATCTACTTTTACTACATGTGGTTTCGCAGCTAAACTTTATTATAGACAGCGCTCGTCGGCTGTTTCTGTACGGCGGTTTTCATTCGCCTGCGGCGTGCGGGAAATCGTGGCATTACAATAAATAAATGTGCAAGAACGATACGCGCCACATATCGCGCGGAAAACGCCGGCGGTTCGCCAGAATTTTACGTGCGCGTGACTCGCGGCTCATCAACCTGCTACGCACCGTGCGCGTGCTGAGACATCAAACAGACCGGGAGTTTTTCATTCTGATTGTTGTGGACTCCATAATGACGAGTGTGCAAATTTTCTGCGAAAGAAACTTATCGCGAAAATGTATAACGTGAATTTTCCTGCATCGCTCATTAACTTTAACAGGGCTTTCCAATTTTCTCGAACGCGTTTCAATGCAAATTTTATATCTCACGTTGTATTATTCGGATATGCGTTAATGAGGCATACAAACGTTGAAGTGATCTAAAATCTGTAGAATTTTTTTTTTTTTTTTTAGTACGAAATCAATCGCGTAAATGTGTAATATTTTTCTTTTGTATAATAAAATTCGCATCGCTAGAGAACGTCTTATCTCGTAGGCCGGCTTACCATTTCAATGGTAAATTATTGGAACTCGATTCGATGGCCACGCCCAAGACAATTCTTTAAGCGGGCTGATATCAGGAGGCACAAAGATTCTCGGGTACACGAGCTGAGAAAGATGACGAAGAGAGCCGGGGGGTTGGCAAGACGAGGAGACGGAGGGGACGGCTCTTTGTCTCGGGGGTTCGGATTCTAGAGATAGAGGCTAATTCCTCGCAGCCACCCTCCAAGGAATGTCGACCTCCACCCTGCACAAGATCTCTCGTCCACCTTTTCGTCCTTTCGTCCTCTTCCTTCGCATTGCTGGGTACTTTGATGTTCCTAATTTGATTGAAGGAATCCGCCGTACGGATACTAACTTCGTCTTTATTGATTGCTGTTTTGTTCAACGTCCGTTGTCGAAGGGCCGATGGACGCCCTGCAGGATGCAAGCGGTATCTAATCTCTCACAGAACGTTTAAATTCCGTCAATCCTTTTTTATTTTTTTTATGGTTTACCCCGTGGACAAAGCTTACGATAAAGTACGCTGGAAAAACAGACGCAGTCCTTCGCAAATCTGATTTACATCGCGAAGTAACTTCTACAGGTCAAATATAAGTGACAAAATAAATTAATAAAATTAGCGGATCAATCTTTTGTCGCGCGTTTACGTCATCAACAATTACCGTCGTCATCGGCGAGGTCTGTCGAAAATTTCCAGGACTTTTCTACAATTTTTCTCAACATCAGCCTTATAAGTCCTTGATACTTGAGACAACTTATGCCAGCGACAGTTATTACGTCGTAACTATCAAGAGAATCGTCGAAAATTCGTTTTGATTATATCGAAGTCGCTGCCGGCATCCAGCGATCGGGCTTCTAATCTGATTCGAGCCGTTTATACGGAACCAAATGTCGATATCCACTCCCGGCGTGGACTTCAACTTCTTTTTTTTTTTTTTCCTACCCCGCGCCCGATTCGTCCTGCCTCCTCGCGCCGCCAGCCGTAAGGAAAAAAGGAAACGCTATCAGGAAAACCCGATAAAGGGGGGTCCGCGAATTTTCTGCAAAACCGAGAGATCTCGACCGGAGCTGCGCACCGTATCTTATCGTGAAGCAGACGTCCGCGGCAGAGAATCCCCGGACTCGGGCATCCCGTATATAGGTAGGTACCTGTATTATATCTGCGTCGTTCACATATCTGGATAGGAGCGCATCATATTCCCCCCCTCGTACCTTTCCACCTATCCGCTACCGTTCTGTATCGATACGTCGTACGTATACGGGCGGAATATCGCGCGCGTGTATCTATATTATATATCGCGAAATATCGAATGGGCGTCGTATCTCCTCGTCGTCTCGAATGGAGACGCTGAGCTGCAGAATGTCCTATAGCGAGTCTAGAATACGCGCCGGATCACCGATCGCGAGACAGTATCGTTTATTCGTAATTCCGATTTTGCTGATTTTTTCCTCACGATAATTCGCGATTTGTGATATATAAATCGACAACAGTCGCGTATATTCGCGGCGCAAAATTATTTCTCGATCTTGCCATCTCTCGTCTCGTTAACAAAAAATATATTATAATAAAAGTATGTGTTTTATATATTATACTAATTGAAATTTTACATTTTTTAAAATTTTATTTTATTTTATTTTTTTTTATTTTTTTTTATTTCATTAAAATAGAAATATATTCCCAGTATTTTTAATACAATTTTTATAAAATATTGAATGGCCATAGACTATTTTTCGTTCTCTTCTTCCTGTTGTGCAACAGACGGCCCTTAGTATCTCTTTCATAATCGGTATACACATACATTGGTGCGCGAAATGCACACTTACATACATATCGGCAAAGTACCCATTACCAGTATTCGAGCGGTATTAATCTGCTCGAGCTAATTGCATGTCGATTACAGTGATCGTAACGAGTGCCGATAAATACTGGAATCAAAGTGAAAAATTTCCGCTCGAAACGTTTTAGGCCATGCGTGCAATACTGAGTACCCGATGAAGGCTATTTTGATCGATATAAAATATCGCCGAGTCATTTGGGGGATATTATTCTACTTTATGACACGCGAGACTCTTCGTCAATTTGCGAAACAAATTACAGGGATTATACAGGAATTATTAGTTCGTCGTATATAAATGTACCCTTTTAGCGTGTTATCGCCGATACTCTCGCAATTATCAAAACGTTACGGCTTATATAACCGCGTGAGAATAAATTGTAAAGCAACGTCCACGAACTCCGTGTTATTTTTATACGTCGAATTAATTTAGAATAGGTGTAGCGAGAGAGCAGTCTCTTGCAATTATGAGATAAGTTAACAATGATTGGACAATCGATCCCCCCCCTTTTTTGCCTTTTATCGTTCGAATTTTGCAAAAAAGGGCCGCGGGCATGTCGAGCATCGGTTATCCCGGGGAACGAGAATGGCTGAGGATGGAGGGCAACACAATGGCATTACTAATGATTTTACTTCGAGGGACCCTCGGGGAAGTCATATCGATACGATAGGAGACCGCGATATGCGAGCAGAAACGCCGGTCGGATAAACCAGGAACCGCCATGCCCTCCGTTTCCGTTTTTACTGACGGTAAAGAACGAAGGAGGAAGAACGAAAAAAAAAAAAAAAAATAGAAAGATAGAGAAGGAGATCGGTGAGACGAGTTCAGGGGTTACGTCTACTTGATCGACCCCGCCGACTGTCGATGATTTCGTTTGTCTCGAAATGGAAAAGAGCGAATAAAGCTCCCGATGATATACCTTAGAATTTCAGTTCAGTTTCCAAACCGGGATGTTTTTAACTGATTTAATTATTTTATTTTTACTACTTAATTATTAAATATTTTTAGTAATAATTCTTTTTTTTTCTAGAATTAAATAGCTCACGTCAGGAAAATTATTATTAGAAAAAAAAAAAAAAAAGAAAGGATACGTCTGTTTTTTCTGCAACGTCGTTTCAGGGATTGTTACTCACCCGCGAGGCTACACGAGGCGCCTTACCCTCTCAGTACAACTAAATGTCTATGTTCCCTCCACCATTTCCACCCCTCGTCGCGTCGCACACTTCGAAACTCACTCCGCCATTCCTACGCCGGAAAAATCCCTCGCGGCGTTCACTCAATCATACGCTATTTGTACCGCGACGACCACGTAGCACACAATCGGCGCAAGAAAAAGGTGTCCACCGAGCAAGAAAACTCATCCTGCGTGGTCTTGGCGTCATTCAAGCTTTCAGGGCCGCATCCCCTTTTCTCCCTCGTCCGTAATCGTAGTTTTGTACCGACCTACAGCCACGAATCGACCACTAATTTACGTTATTGAAAATCAATTGCAGTTACTTGAACGCGCTTTTAATTCTAGAATTTGCGCTGGTTAGAATACTCATGCTAATATATGTATTTATCACAATGCAAAATACATGAGCCTTTCAGTTCCTGTCAAATTACCAGCGCTTATGAATACCGAATTCTACGTTGCTGAGTACTGTGCAACGCGAATTAGAATACCTCTACAATTACGGCATCGTACGTGGACGCGTGAGATCGTAAAGATATTCTTACTGGTAATTTGATTCCTTGATTAACAATCATCTTTTGATGCCTACTTATTAAAGTAGGATGGCAATTTCCTGCATCGTAAATAGTATTATTTATTTTTGCTTTAATCCGGCGCGCTGGCGCGTAAGAAGCGGAACGCGTTTTACCAGCTTTAAATCTCGTCGAGTCACTACCGTTAAGTACGATTAATTATTTTAGGCTTTCCACTTCACGAACTCTCCTTAGAGATAGGATTCGTTATCTGCTTTCCGCGATCTGTACGCGAAATCCTGCATGTCGTTTGCATGTGTCT
The DNA here is from genome assembly GCF_019399895.1 of Cardiocondyla obscurior. Lineage (NCBI taxonomy): Eukaryota > Metazoa > Arthropoda > Insecta > Hymenoptera > Formicidae > Cardiocondyla > Cardiocondyla obscurior. Next base: position 4,742,761 of record NC_091875.1, on the reverse strand, counting down.
CCTATCGTACTTTGTTCGGAACTCGGCTGGTTCGACGCTGCGGCAGTCGAGCGCGCGTTAACATAGATCGCGTAGTAGACTAGTACGCGCCGGAAAACTTTAATTATATATTTAATTTAATTTTTGCGTAAAATATATAATAAAATTTCAAGACAACGGAATTAAAAAAAATTAATAAGTAAAATTCTTAAACGGAGTTTTAAAAAGTATTCTTACATTTTTCGCGCACCGTATTCTTCTTGTATCCGGACATAATGAACGATAACAAGGTTGTAAATTTACTGCATAAGGAACGAAAAAGTTAGGACAAAACATAACGTAAGATTGTACGTTACGCCCTAAACGTAAGGGCATTTATCGTTAGCGCCAACTATGCTTTCTCTCATTCCCCCGTGGAGCATCCTAGAGGAACTCTCTGTAACGAACAATGTCTCTGTTTTCCGCTTCTCCCCCGCCGCGGAAACCATTTTTATTCGCCGCAGTATGCGCTTCATAATCTTTGTCGACTCCTCGAATGTCAGACTTCTTCTTGCCTTGGCCGCACATCCTCTTCCCTCGCTGCCCATTCTCGCAACCCTCCTGGCCCAATGTTGCCTCGCTTTCTTGCGAGAGTTTCTCTTCGGGATAGAGATCGCCTTTGTGCTTCCATCGACTCGGGCTGACAGGTGGAAATGGACGATTAAACGATCGACAAACCCGCCAAGAATTGTCTGGAAGCGTTGGTCAGTACTACTGCAAAAAGCAGTCGCATTCAAAACGTGGCGTTTTTTTGCGATTCGCCATTTACGTCTAGGAAGAGTTAAAAGAATGAGGCAAATAAAAAAGAAAAAAAGAAAGAAAAAAAGGAGCAATGTTTGCTTGAAATAAGCATCGCGAAGTTAGACATGTTTCTTTTTGCGGTAAAAATATTGTTTAAAAATTTTAGAAAGAGACAATTTGCTTTTTTTTAATTACTCGAAAGAAAAAAGAAATTTTTTTTAAGATATACTAACTGCATATTAAATATAATTTCGTATTATAAAATTAATTTAATTTTGTAGACCGCGTACAATGATGTGTCCTCATATATTGCTCCTATTATGTTTTTTATATCGCCATAATTTAGGTATGTGTCTTTCTTATCCTGGAAGATGTTCGCGGAGCATTCTTGAATACGCACGCATCGAGCCAAGAGAGTAAGTGGGAGGGCGATGAAAGGAGGAAAGGGAGGTTAAGATCAAAAAGGGAGTAAGGAGGTTTAGGCTAAAAGAGGAGGACGATTATTTATGGGACGGTTAGATGGTGGCGCGTCCGTGCCATGCATAGACAGTACCTTATTTCGATCGGCAAACGAATGGCTCATTTTCCGCCCGCAAATGTACGGAAATGTAAGAAATGCCGGCTGGAACGGCATTTCTTAATATTCGCCGATATCGGGAGATAACCGGAGTATAAGCCACGTTCCCATAGAAACGCAATGTCGCCATGCTCTCGTGGACTGGCCGGTAGCTGTGCAAGCGATTACGTTATCTGCATATTGAATAAAAAAAAAGTGATCTACTCTTATTTTTTATTTTTTTATTTTTTAATACTTTGGAACTGTGTTAGTTAAAATTATTTTTAATTAACTTTTAAAATGTAAAAATATTTTAAAATTTAACATCAATTATTTCTACATTCAATTCGAGACAATTGATACGCGAGAATAAAATTCCTTTCGTAATAAGGACTGCAAAGTATTCAATTAAATTAATACGTGAATATTTGTCACGCCTGCACCTCGCGCAATAATAGTCCAAATTTTTGTGCTCAACCGCGAAACGTTGAAAGCGCGAAAAGCCACGTCGTCGTCGGAATAGAGGAGGCCGGGCTCTTCCTCCAACGGGAATCGTCGTGAAAAAAAAAAAAAAAAGAGTAAAAAGGGAGTGGGGGCCGGACGGTGGCAGAACGGATGCAGCTTTTCAGAAGAGCTTTTACGAGTCGCATATGTGACCGCCATCTCCTTTATCCCTCGCTTTATATTCCTGGCACCGTGTTACATCCCTCCTACCCTCCGACCGCCAGCTTCTCCTCGTACAACCATCACCTCAATCCCCGCGAACCCGGCCGGCACTCTTACGGGGCCGAGGGGGTGCAGGAACACCGACACATCGCCTCCAACCCCGGCCGACCCCTGAAAGCTTCGTGAAGAATTTCTTTTTCATATTCACTGGGGAGTGATAGTCCGACGTAACCTAACAAATTTCCAACCCCTCCCGAGTCTGCGGAGAGGACGGTACCCTCCGTCTCGTTCGCCCGAACGCGCATTTAAATCCTCGAAGATCCTCGTCGTGCTCGAGCGAGAACTGATCCGTTCTCGTGGCTGCTTCCCGCCGTCCGTCCAGTCCTTCCAACCCTCCCTCTCCTCCCCCCCCCCATTCGCCATTTCACCCCGAGTTACTCCACGAAAAGCATGGTCGACCGCCACGACCGCCCAGGGACCGATTCTTTCCACGCACAATTTACAGTTTCACATTTTATTCTCATCGCGCGTTCGACAGCGGGGGGTTGAGGCGCGGGGGGCGGAGGAGGAAAGAAGAAGGGGGGCTTCACCCGGATAAACTCGTTTCTCCCTCCCGGTCGCCAATCATCTTTCCTACCGGGTCCCTGCGGTTTCTTGCGGAGAACGGAGGTCTACCCGGAAATCCGTAGAATTGTTATTTATGATATCGAAATTATTCGAGGACAACTGTGTTCCCATCGATGCCCCTCAAGATCAAGGATAATGCACGATAATTTCGAAAGTTGAAAAGTTATCCAGCTGCTGCCGCGGCAAATAATGACGTTGAATGTAGCCGCCGAACGACTTGTAAAATCGATTAAAAGAAATGTCAATTGAGATATCACACTTGATCATTGGCATCGATGAAGCCCACATACTTTCTATTTAATGAAATAATAATACGCGTTAGCTTGTTTTTGTGTAATTACATCAACAAGCTCTCACTTGCCGGTTGATTTTATTATACCTGCATGAGGGCTCAATTGAGCGTGACGCAATATTTTCCCGTAATTGAATAATCAGCGGTTTATCAAATGTTAATTAAACTAGATAATTATCGCGGATAGACCATTTATCATGGTAAACTAAGCGAGTGCTTGTTAATTATTCACTCGGTAATTTGAATAATTGGTGGACAAATTGATTAATGATAACGTATATTAAATACGTTTGACCAGAAGCGTCTACGAGACGTCCAATTAATTCAGAGATAAGCTCGCGATGAGTTTTACGTACATAAATGTAATTTTTCAATCTCCGCGGAGCTTAGTTTCTTAGTGCCGTTAATTTTAAATTTATTCGAAAAATAATTATTGCCTCGTACTTTCGATCCCGACCACTTTAGCGGCATCCGATCTATGAAATTGTAATTATTCGCTAGATACACCTGACGAATTGATGTAAGATTTGGTTTTGCCCTCCCCCCAGCACGTGCGAACTACGAGAGCGACGCCGTGGAAGGACGCAGCTGATCGGCGTGACGATAAATTACAGAGAGCGAAACGGTGGCTGAATCACCGTGCGCGCCACGAGGAGACATTAAAATTGCCGCGCCGCAAAAATTCGCGCGAGGTGGGAGGCTGCAACGTGGTGCAGCATTTTGCGTCACGGTCACGCAAATCTGCCGGCGATCGGCACGAGTTACGGCGTCGCGAAACGGTTGGCCGCGGACACGTTCGGAAGTCAATGACAGATCGGCATAGGAAAGAAACGGAGCCATTAACTGGCCGGGCGGGCAGAAGAAACGGCCTCGCGATCGCGCCGTGACGAGAATCCGCCGCGCCGATGTTAATCAACGTTGCAGTTGACGGATTTAATGGGGATCCGACGTGGAAGGAGGCCTCGAGCTCCGGCGTATATACGTCTTGGTGAGTGCATACCCTGGCAAATTTGCATGCGTGCCGAATCGGTTCTGCCGATGTGTGACAACCTTCGAGCTTATTTCCGACGTGAGCGCGCACGCAGCAAAATATCTCGATCATATATCCCGCCGTTCATTTGCATAATTACAATTTTACGGCATAAATCAACACGCGGAAACACGCAACGCGAGCGTAGCTAGACGCATCGAAAGCATTTTCGAGCGGCTATCAAGATTATCTGGGTATCTTAAACGGAAATGTATATCGTGCTGTACCGCAATATGGCTAATAGTTGAGAGAAGTACGTACAATATGTTTGTTACGCGCGTCGGTTATAATTAAAGCCAACGTATATGCTAAGAAGCAAGGAAGCGATTTTCTTTCGACAGTAATGCGCCTCTGTCTCCATAAACAACTTCATAAATGCGTTACTAATCCACAACAATAGGAATATAAATTAAAACCTTCAGTCTCTTTCATCGTATAATATTAATTAAAAAAAGAAATATTTCTCAAATATTAATCACGAGCGGATATCATCCTCGGATACATTATATCCCTTTTTTTTTTTTTTAATTTCATAATTAATTTTTAAAATATAAATTATTTAATACCGCAGCATCTTCTCATTAATAATACATACGATTATTATATAAAAATAAAGAGACACTCGAATGTACCTATCGCATACTTGACACTCGGAAGCGCGGCTGTTAATATCAAGACAAAGCTGTCCGTTTAACGAACCCCTTCGATTAGCGAGAGAACGGAAACGGGTTTGACGTAGAGCGCATGTTCAATAGCGACTAACGAGTCGCTCCGTTTCTTTGGAATCGGGGAAAACTCGTACTCGAGCTAGGGAATGTTGCACGCATTCGAATCTCGTTAATGCGGGAGCAATTTATGCCCGCTGCACGCTCCCACTTGGGTCGATTATATTTATGATTTCCACGTATTATGCCTGATTCGCAATGCTTCCAGCTCACGGGATGCGATGCGAGACGGTTGTACCGGGCTGCCGTTGTGGCGATGTTGCGCCCCGGACCAAGGCGCGAGCGATAAGTCAATTCGCGACGGTGTAATCTGCAATTAATCGGAACGTATCTTGCCCGTGTAAATTAGATGAAATGACGAGCGCAGCGGGGATACGGCAGCGTTATCCGACCCGCGGAAAACGCGATCCGCCGACTTCGCCAGGGCTGAATTTTATGGCGTTTCGGTAGCGCAAACGTGAAACATCACGCACGATAATTATTGAAATATTATCGTCGCGTTTTATCGCTTAAGACGTTTATTTAATTGCCTTTTCTTTTTTTTTTTTTTTTTATTATCCACCTTCGTGATAATAAATATATTCTGTCTTTGGATATACATATATATTACTTTTATTCTTTAAAGATTAAAAATACAGAGCTGTCCGTAAGCTTTCTTAACGATTTTTCCCCAAGTTACTTGCTGTCTACATCCGATACTCCCGCAAACAATATTACATTAGCGACCTGGCCAAACACCTACTGACGTTTCGGCGATGACGACGAGCTGACATGCGTTCCGGTTTCTCCTACCAACCCGTCCCAGCGTTTTCGTCGTCGTTTATCCATATTATCCCGGCCCCGTCTATTTTTCCTTGCCGCTATTGGTTGATTAGCGTCCGAAGGAAATTGTCTCGTGGCTCGTCGTCGATAATTGAACCCTATACGCCCCGGCACATCATGTTTCATCCACGGCGTCGCAAATAAATCGAACTGTTAACAGCGACAGCACAAAAGAGATAACTCGCACATGGGGATTTATTAGATTTATTACACGTTATAAAAATTAGCGTTTCCCTCCGAGCTTTTTTCTTCTTCTTTACTTTTTATTTTTTCTTTTTTACAAATTTTGAAACGTGACGAAAATTTATTACACAACAGCTGATATTGTATACCTTCTTTCATATATGTTTTAGGAACGGCCTCGATGGTGACTCACGGCAATATCTCCGACGACGTTATTATCAGAGAATGGACCTACGAATTAATTTTCTGAGACACGGCGAGGCTCGGTCGCGACCGCGTGGGCGAAATTAGGTGTTTTCCATTAGAGCGATCCGACCCGTTTACATTCGCCGACCGGTAAGTAGCAATAAATATTTGTCGGGCGAATTATTAGGTAACACATGGCCCGGAACGTATACCTTTGGCGCCACGGTTAAGTGTCCGCTAGCATGTTACATGGCCATTGTGGGAAATTCGTTCCCGCATTATTGATTCATCTCTATCGGCGTAATTCGATCAACGATATATACGTTGCATCTGCATTGAGACGATATTGCGCAAGCTGCGCTTTTGTACGTTCTGGATATCCTGTGATTAATTAAATTCGATTGAATCATAACAGTACGCAAATCGGAATGCAAAAGGAAAGTTCGAGCGATACTTTACATCAATTTAAGCTTGAATTGAAGTCTCGTCGCGCGGCATTTAAGTTCCAATGAAATAACGTATTCTTTTTCTTGCAGGAAATACAAGCCCGGCTGGTTTTCAATTCATACGACGAGACCGCCTCCTCGCATCATTGTTAGATTTCCGCGAGGAACCGAGCGCCGCATGAAGCCGAGTAGCCACGGTGGTCGGCGGCCGTCATTGATCTTCCGTTAGAATCGGATCACTTCGATGTAACAAGATAAATAGTCAGCGGGACACCGTCGGTGGTCGAGGGTGCGGATCGCGGAGTCATGCTGACTATCTGATCAGGGGGAATCGAGTATGCGTACGCTCGTCCGATCTCGGTACTTAACGTGTGCACCGCGAAAGTTCTCCGGACGGCTCGGCAATCCGACGGGACACACTTCCCGACTCGTCCGCGTACCGATGAAGCCGTCGTTTGGTCACCCGGGAAAGTAAAATAAATCTATCGGTGCGACGATTCTGCCTCCCGGCGCGAACGATATTGTTTCGCGCGGGCGGCGAAAAATATCCGTGCGATGTATAATCGATTCACAACGGCAAGAAAGACCGATCGACGATTGACTAAGAATCGCCGAGGCAGGAATTATATCGCGTCATCTAACCGCAAATCTCACGATCTAACGACAAATTCTCGCTTTAACGTTTCTCATGGCGCGCTCTCACCGGCGGCGGCGGCGGGGAACCCCCAGGCTTCCGTACAGCGCGAGCCCGATCGACTTTTTATCCCGCGCCGGGTTTTTGCACGATCATCGGGACTTTCGTCACGGCAACACCCGGGCACGTGACGCCCGGCGAACACAGTGTTACAGGTGTTCGCGCCCATCCACGGTCTCAACTACGATGACGTCCCTTCGAATCGATTCGTTAGACTTTCCCTCTCCCTGGGATTTTTGTCGTCGCCACCCGCGAGCGCGAAGCGGCGTGATTCCGGGAAAACGCCGACCGATCGCGGGACCGTCGGCTAACCGGCCGGTCTCGTTCTATTTTCGAGCTGCCATCGCTCGTTTCTTCGTTCACAGGCCGACGTGCCCGCGTTTTTATTAACGGTATCCCGCGGCAGGCCCGAAGACGTCCAATAACTTCGTTAAGTGTTTTTACCCAGAATGCAGAATCGGCCGCCTCCGGAAGTGGTCCCGATACAGAACGTTTAAGCAGGTTTCTTTTTTCCTTCCGCTAACTCTCAGAGGCACCGTTACATTATTCCTTTAATTACTGAAAACGTTTAACGATATCTTCTCGAGCCAGGACCTAAAAAGTAATACTCTCCCCGTCCTCTCTAAAAAAAAAAAATACTCAAGAAAAGCATCGGAGCGTCGTATAATTTGAATACGATAAAATAAAAAAAAAAAAAAAAAAAAAAAAAAAAACATAAATGTATTGCAACTCGTCGGAAAGTGCCGGGCGAAAGAAAGAAGCGATTGATTCACGTATATAAAAACGTTGCAATTATATAGAAGCTTCCGGTAGAATGGCGATTGTGTTATCCAGCTCGTTACGAACGCGGCTACGATTATAAGTGGTCCAGATAGCAAAAAGATATCATAGTAAAACAAGCGAAGTGTGATCGGTTACGTGCGAGAGGGCGGGAATAAGCGATGAAAGGGGTGGCCCAAGGGTATTGGCGAGGAGCTCGTCTGCTCGGCGAACCGTGGATTAAGATAAACCCTTCATCGGTTTCTTGTCGAACGATTCCTCTCGTTCTTTTGTTGGCGCGACCCGCAGATAGCGGCCGGCTTAAAGTACTTTCCGTCCCCGCGCGGGAAATTATTTAACGCCGGTATATATATCTATCCGGCTGCAGCGCCGGTGCCGGGTGGCGCGAAATGATCTCAAAGGCGATAGAAAGTAATAGAAAGCGTAAAGCAGGAACGGCCGCGAGAGGAGAGCGAGTTGATAAATTTGCATCGGCCGCGGCGAGTAAAAATTAGCCACGCGCGAAAGCAATCGGCACGGAAAAGCGGAAAGTACGCAATTTTTATTTATAGAAACCTGATATCTCTTCCACGTGGCGAGTGCAATTCGTACGCCGGCGTTTATTAAATCAATGAATATTCCGAACGGACTGAATTAGAAAAGTCACCGGATATCAAAACTATGCCGCTCTTTTCGATCTCTAACGTTAATCATTAAAGCGGACTTTCTCTTTGCACAATGCATCGCGAGTTATGAATTAATAATGCTTATTTAAAGCTTATTTAAAATGAGCGAAATGTATCGCGAGGATATATTTTAAAGCGTAACGTCGTACGAACGACGTGTCGCGACATATTTTTGCAACTCCGTGGCGAACGGGGTGCGGCTTCGTGGTTTTCTTTTGTATGCATTTACCAACGGCAGTAATTAAAACTTTCATAAATATGTAAGGTCGCGCATGCCGGAACAGATTTAAGAGAACGTCCGCTTTATACTTTCGTACATATACAATCGTGTATTTGACGTCGGCATGCATTTAAATTAACGAACGTATCGTAAAATTATAGCTGTGTGATCTTATTCCTGTGCAATAGAATGTAAGAAAATATAAGTTCTAGTTTTCTAATTTAAGCACAAGCATAATGCAAAAAAAAAACTCATTTTACGAAACGCTTTAGAGAGTTTAGAGCATAAAAAGAAACCTATAAAGCAAAGAGAATTCTACCATTTCGTAAAAATTATCGTAGAATTTTAAATTAATGTCGCGGAGCTGCGACCTCAACGTTGCTTCGATCTTCCGAAATACGCGGCGTCGGCGACCGCGTAACAACCGAGTGGTCGTACAGAATTTTACCGGGCGAATACACGAGAATTCATATTTTATCTTCGCGAGGCGGTGTCTTCGAGTTGAAAGGAATAAGTGGTCGGAAGGATTTGGGTAGGTCCGGACGTTGTACGCGGCGGAAATAATGGTGTGGTCCGTTTAAACCCGTCTTCGACCCTCGAGAGACGCCAGCCCGTTTCCTTCAACCCCTCGCGAGGGCTTCAGCACCGGCTGACCGCTCGTCTCGTCGAGCTCGCGGACATGCGAACATACGGATGATATCGGCGGCCTCGGTCTTCCACTCGCTCGAAGAAACAGCGATGTCTGCCGGACGTCGAAGGGCGTCTGTAACCTGTCTGACGGGATGCTACCGCGACGACAGTTACATTCGGCCATGTACAGCATCGACACATCGTCGTTTCAGACGCGCCGGGACAGGAAGAACAGAGGGAAGCGGGTGGAGGAAGGGAAAACTCATCCGCCGATCGATGGATCACGTCAAACGAATCTCGACGTCAAGATTATTTATGGGATAGGTGTCGGCCGGGGCGACAACGCTATTTCACCGATCGTAGCCTGAGACGTTGCTCGAAAAGATACGCGGAAGAGTACCTTCGCTCGCCCCGGGTGCACCTCTTACGCAAAGCACATCTTCGAGCGAACGTAACGGTAAGGTAAAGAGCGCGGCTTTTCATTTCGTTTCAATCGTAGACCTTTGAAATTCCTGCCAGATTGCAACAGAAAATATTCATCAACTCGGATACGAGGACTTCGAAATTTCTCCAACAGCGACATAGTTGAATCATGATCCCGCTGCCGATGACGTACAGTAATTTTCGATTAAAGTTATGCGACTGTGATATTCTCGGATGGATTATGGTCTTTTTCGAAATCATCCGCGACGTTCCTCGGTAATGAATTCACGCAAGTGGATTCCAGGCACGAAACGCATTTTCCACGGATCGATTGATCAATATTCAACGCATATTAATGCGTGATTAAGAGCCGCAGTGGCCGGACTCTCGATCGTATCCTTGCATACGTGACGTGCCAGATAGGTCGCTTTTTCCATAGGTTTTGTAATAGCTGCTGCGAGATTGCGATGCAGTTTCATTTGTATGCGGCGTGCGTAGCCGTCAAGGGGCTTTATAAGTAATACAGTAATGACATACCCTGTCATGGCGCGGAACAGTTTTCTCGGCTCTTATTGTGTCGTTAAACGAATCGCGCGCGCGAGAACTGATTTATTGATGCCATCGGGGGAATCCCACGTCCGGATCTCCTGACCGTTTTTTTTTTTTTTTTTTTCCTATTTGTGTCTCGAGAAAATTATCTTTCCCAGAAGATACGTTACCATGGAAAACGTGCATCTCGATGACATGATGAACGTGATATTTATAGATCTATCAGATAAAATTTAAAAATAAAATAAAATAAAAGAAATATAGAGAGAACAGAGAGGCATCAAATGGCAGATACGATTAATTAAAAGAACGCATTCTCATAATCTCTTTTTCTTTCTCTCTTTATATCACGAATCACTCGCATATCTTAAATTCCAAATTAATTACGAATATTTATTGCGTCTATCGTGTACGCGAGCAAAGCAAGAGGCAATTAGCGAAATAATTCCTTGAAAAAAAAAGAGGAAAAAAAAGAAAAAGATATAATATCTTGGCGTCGGCGATATCGGCATCTCGCTGACGGCGCTGTTCTCAGACACCGCCTCGATACAGCTTCACCGTAATTAGTTCATTAATGTTCAATTCAATTTCAGAATATTATTCAACTGACAGGAGTTCGCAGATACACGCAGACGGTGTATCTGTTGCGAAAAATAAGAGATTGAACTTTGATAAGAAATTTGACATACGGTAAATATAAGAAAATATATTATCCACGCGTAATTTAACCAACTATCTTTTTTCTTTCCGAAAAATTTATTCTCAATTAATATTTTATAATCAGCACGGTTTCCGTTTCTGAAAGTAATCTTGATTGGCGCGTTATTTATTCAAGCGAGATCTAAAAAATTCAAGGCACTCTTTTTCGTCGGATTGACAACGGTTCTCCTGTAAAGATTTCCTCTCAATTCACACCATCCGCGTTATTTCGGATGTCAGGAAGGTCAGTGGACTCGCGATTGCGAGTCGCGCTAGTTGCCGATGACAGGTCGCGGACGATCACCGAGGGCCGGTAGCAGCACGTTAGCGACAAAATGGACCGAGAAAAACGGATCCGGGCGATAAATCAAAGGTATGGCATTCCTAAGATAGCGCGCTCCGCGCTGAAAGTCATTACGGTGGCAAAGTAATTCCGAACTAAGTAAGTAAAGCGATAAATACATAATGCATCCGACGAGTTTTCCCACACGCGCCCCGCTCGCTCGTGCGGCACCGCCAGTCTCCTCTTTCTCGTCCTCCTTGTTTCACCATCGCGGCGCAAGTTCAGTCGTACAGGTCTTATCCGCAGTTCCATGAAATAATGCATCAGCCCGCGAGAGCGAGGGCACATCATGTGCCGTCGCGGATTTATTAGCGCGATCGACAGGGACCGCTCTCGAGATGAGCGCCGTCGGCTTTTTTGCGACGCGCGCGGCGACGTCAAGCGGGCGCGGAGATGCAAAGAAGAATCGAGAAGCTAAACGGCAGGAAACCGCCGTGGGAAAGCCGCGGAAAAGCAGGCCGCTTTAATAATGCAACGACTTGTAATGCGCGCCGGGGAAAATGTCCATGCCGGAATGGATTTGTCGTACGATATATACAACGAGAGCGTTTTGCCGACGAAGGGAACGACTTATTTAGCGGGAAAAAATGTGATAGAACGAGCTGTCGCGGATTTCATAACTACATTTTACTCGAGACTTATACCCGCCGGTTATATATTTTTCGTTCGTAACGCATACGTAATGTGTGCACACTAAAAAGCAGATGCGGTGACGGCAGCTAGCAAACGCGACTTCTCTTCTTAAACTTAACGCGGAAAAAAAAAAAGATATTTTTCACCAGTGACAGGCGACCGTTTCGAAATACCTTGTGTAAAAATTTACGGTAAAATTCTACGCATTGCCACGCGGACGCTCTGCGGTTCCTGATTGCCCATTTTGCGATGTTGATGCGTTTCGCACGTCTGGGACTAATAACGTTGAGCTTCTACAGGCGTTCATAATACGCGCGAGATCACGTCTGACCGCTCGAGAGGATTTTCCACTGAATTTCTCGCTCGCAGCCGCGACAAGATCAAAAGAAAAAAAATAAAACAGCAGCCGGAGACGTAACCAGGCGCACTTACACGAATTTACGTTTTTCCTTTTCGTCGCGCAATTTTTTTTTTTTTTAATATCTTATCAAAAGTATTCTGCAATTAATTGATTAACGACGATCGTGATTGATCTTAAACGATTAGAGCTGCACAGTCTATTTACGTAGAAAAATGTTCTATAATTAGAGCTTCATTGAAAATCAAATTGTTTAGGTGCGTCAGATAAAAACGCGCATGTAAGCAGCATGGGCGGAGGTATCATAAATAAGCCACTTACTATGCCTGCAAGAATTATTCGGTACGCGATACTTCCTCCTCGGGTTTTCCAAGTAAACGGAATACGCGCAGCTCGTTTCCTTTAATTTCATTCAATTGCGCGCCATTTTATGCAAACGGATAGCAAAGCCGGCAATGTCCGCTAATTACGCTGAATAAAACTCGGAATGGCCGATGCTGTGCCTCTTTAATATGTTCCTCATGGCGGATACAATTAGGAATATTTTTACTATTCGCACTCTTCGCGCCGCAACGAATTTCGTTGAATCTTATCCTACCGTTGCGTCGCATCTATCTTTTTTAATTAGTCCGACATGGGCGTTTTACAGATTTTCATATGCACTTGAATAACGTAATTATTCCGGGCTGTCGATAATCTCGCGGTGCCTCGAGAGCGGCATACGAATTGCGATCCTCGTATCCTTCCGATTCGTTAAATCGAGAGCAACGATATAACCCCTTCGTGATTACCTCATTCGGCTTATACATATTTACTTAGAGTGCAATATAAATTACGCTTCGCTGCAATTAGGCTCATTATTCACGAGGTAATAAAATATCATGGCAGATTCTCTAACAACTTTGGTAATTAATCCGCGACGGAGCCTTTATAACGTGGCCACATCTGGAAAGAAGGAATAGATAACTTAATGGCGTACTGATTTCATAAGTAGATCTCCGCCGCGTAATTGGATTAATAATAACGAATAAATTAATGCCGAAACCGGCCAATTAGGATAAAGTGATAAACTCGTGGCGCGGTACACATATATTTCCTTCTTCGCGTCTCGTCATTTCTCATGCGGCCTTGCGAGCATTTTGGCGCGTTTGTATGCTCGCGGAGGTAATTATCAAGGCTACGAGTTTAATAAAATTTCTTTCTAAAACGAGGAAAAGGAAATAAAATTATTGAAGCATGTACGTCTCCTTTTTTTTTCTTTTTTTTTCTTTTCTTTTTTTTTGCGTTTAAATTTATCGCTTTCACAGACATTAATTAGAGAATTATCTAAACTTATTAATAAAATTTTTAAACCGTGAAAACGTTTTTTTTTTCTTAATTGTATACTGTTATAGTAAATATTTTATATCTAACTTCGTTTTTTTTTTTTCAGACGTGCCTCGGAAATGAATATTATTTTAGTCGCACAATGTATATGGCAACCGCAGCGACAAATGCACGCAATTGTTACTCGATTGTTTTAACAGATTTTTGTTAGTGTGACATTTTCCTTCGGCGCTTTGCGATCTTTCTAACAACGGCATATACTTCGAGAAATAATGGAAGGCAAGAGGTTCGCTGTCGGCAATCATTCTCGACAGAATCAAGTCGTATTCGATGCGGAAGATGTGTTCATCGACAATAACGAGTCCAGTAAAGCTTGTCCTGAACGATGCCTTCCGGTACGTATTCATTTTTGGGGTTATAATAAATTCGAGCTACTCGATGCAAGTATATGCGATATCGTTGCTCTTCTTGTCGCGTTAAAGATTAAAATAAAAACCGAGATTCTGGACGAGATCGAGAATTTTTCATCCAACGACGAGCTAGATGTCGAACGGTGTGTCGGGAACAAACCGTCGGAAGAAGTATCACGCCATGAAAATTCTGAACGGACTTCGGAATCGCGCTGTCAAAGAAATGCAAGCGTTTCGCTTTCTCAAAGAAAAATGGACGAGTACACTGATTTGAAGGAATACATCGTGGCACTGACAAGAGGAAAGCTTTTAATGTGCAACGTCTGCAAGATCGAATTTCCGAACGAGGTCGAGTTCAAGACTCACGTGATTGGACAGAACCATGGAAAACTTTTCCAATGCGAAATTTGTTCGAGGCAATTCTCCAAGTACGATATCCAAATAATAGGAAATTCTCGTTAATTATTAATTAAATCCGATTAAAATTATTAATTCATGCATTCGGAGAGAAATATAACGTGTCTTTAATACTATTCTTTTCTGGCTTGAAACGGCCTTCGTCGTAAAGTACTAATAATGCAATTACCATTCCCATCAAGATCGTCAACTCTAAAGAATCACCTGCATATGCATTTTATTCCGAAGCCTTTCGCGTGCAGACAATGCGAGCTCCAATTTCAGGTAGTTAATGCTAATAGCTATTCGTAAATGTAACGATCTTAATATCATATCTCTTCGAACTCTTTTGCTGCACAAACTGATGCGCTTACTTTGTACTCAGACTAATGAATCCTTAGTGAAATATTGCTGCATTCAAAATTATACAATTTATCTTGTCTATCTAATCGAACGATCTATTAAAAAATAATCTGCGTAGCAGTACAAAAAGCGCTCAACCATTGTGAAAAAAAAAAAAAGTTATGAACAAAACATGAATCAAGATGCTTTTTGTATGTTTGAATATTTTTATATATCTAATTAGTTTTCGCATATCGTTTAAAACCTGATTGTTAGATATTTAATATCTAGTATTTTAATATTTCATATTCATTACAGACGAAACATATATTAGAGGATCACGAGTCTAAAGCGCACGGGATGAAATCGTTCGAGTGTTCTATCTGCAAGAAAAAATTGGCGCGCCACCAGTCGTTGCGAGATCACAAATTGATACATACGAACGTGAGGCCTCACAAATGCGAGATCTGCGGCAAATGCTTTCTAAGGGCGAACAGCCTCCGGACTCACATGACCGTCCACAGCGCGGACTTGCCGTTCGCGTGCGATCTCTGCCCGGCGAAGTTTAAGAGATCGTCGGTGCTGAAAACGCACAAGCTGACGCACACGGACGTGAGAAGATTCGAGTGCGACATCTGCAAGCATCGTTTCCACCTGAAAGGCGCGCTAAAACATCACGTACTGGCGCATTACGGTGAGCTTGTGAATATTCTCACAACTTCTTTCGCGCCCCGGCGCAGAGAGGAAGCCGAAGGTGTTCTGATTAGGACCGTTCTGCTGCACGAGATCTCGCTATTTATATCACTTTTCCCTCCTCGTCTTTTCTTCATCGCAATGTCGAGGCCCGCCGGACCATTAACTTCGCATATAAATCCAGCGGAGCGTTTATTTCGCGAAATGATCGCCGCGGACAAAAGAATTTTTCGAGATAATCGGAAGCTCGGTTCGCAACGCGTACAAATGACGATGCATTAACGTATTTCTTAAGGTACTTAACGCACGCCGCACGCTGGCGCTTCTCGTGCGACCTGGGCGTTCCGCGGCGGAAATGTATTCCGGGACTTTTAATTAACCTCTGTCTAACCGGGGTGAGCGTATGAAAGCGAACACTTCTTCGCCGCGAATCAACTCGCTTGCTTATCAATCTGCTTAAAAAAAAAAAAAATCCGTTCTCCCGTGGCTACGAAGATACTACGGATATTAATATCGCACTTCTGATTTATATTTTGCATACCGATACGCTTGCTATTAGGTTGTAGATAATTATCGAGCTTTTCTAGCTCGTTATTAGCCACCCAATAATTGTCTAATACCTTAAAAATATTATAATGCAATATTTTATATTAATATATTTTTGCAATATCGAAAGTTTTAAAAAGCTAAAAATAATATTTTTTTTTTATAAAATGTATAGTTATTTAATATATAATTTTTCTTTTTTTTTTTTAATTCTAACATATTTTAATTTGTAGGTATCAGGCCCTATAAATGTGAAGATTGTGGCAAGCGCTACAGAAGATCCTGGGGTTTGAAAGTGCACAGATATCGGCATACTGGCGTAAAGCGATTCGAGTGCGATTTCTGCAAGCTGCGTTTCATCGTGAAGGCGAAGCTCGCGAATCACATTTACACGCATACCGGCGAGAAGCCTTATAAGTGCGATATCTGCGGACGCCAGTATGGCGAGAGATACCAGTTGAAAGCGCACAAATGCACAGCATTACCTAGCAACTCGTTAAAATGTAAACCTACTTAAATTTTATTCCCTTAACTAAAATAATTGAAAAGTATTATAAGAATAAAATAAGATAAGCGTACAATCAAATATGTGATAAAAAAAAAAGTCATCGAGAAAGATAATATTATAATTGCGTAAATCTTCATATTTCTGTTAAACTCATTTAATTCATTAAGATAATAATACGCGTGTTAAATTTATAAAAGTTATTTAAGAATAATAATAAAGAGAGCCTGTAGATGCTGCGAGTTTAAAGTATACAGCTTTAAAAAAATTAGATGCAGTCCGCGCGATTAATTTAATTGTTACCGGTCGCGATTGCTCGTAATAAAACTCGTCCTTTGGCTCGATACAATAGGTGGTCGCCATTTCGTTCGTGATGAAATCTACCATCACGGATCCTCGCTCGCGTTTGCATGCCCGTGGAGCTTAATAAGGCATGACCTTAATAAGCACCTCGCCGCAGAACAAAACACCGATTAATCCCAGACTGGACCGATACGGATTGGTTTCGAGCTCGGAGCTGCCGGACTCGCGCGGGATAAGTCGGCTTAGGTTCGTCATCAACTATCGTATATAATCACAGTCTTTATTCGATATTGCTCGAACGTGACCGTTAAGATCATCGAACGGTGCAGCAAAATTAATGCAACTTTCAAAGACGTAACGTAGTCCTTTGGAAATAATTATTTAACTTCGTAGGCATGCACTCACGTTTCGTTATAACGGCGTAATCTACATCGCAGTCAGATATCCGCCGTAATCATTTACGTAACTTACAAAGAAAACAGATTTTATCGATACGGCGTCCAAACGTTAATTGCTTCTGTTTTAATCTTATAAAAAAAGAAAAAAAAAACTCGCGTTGTCAGGCACAATAAATCACCTTGCGATATTCATCTCTACTGCTTTCTTAATAGATAAGTACCTTCGGCACTAGACGAAGTTAAATAATAATCGTTAACTTAATTTGTTCGAATTACTTTAACAAATAATTTATCAGGAGGAAAGCATAATGATTCGTTTACGTGTAGGTAAATAATTATTTAGGAACTTAATGTGAGGTCTTTTTTAGCGACTGTTTCGAGAGCATCTCGAGCACGTGGGTCCTGCTTGTGTCGCCGCACGCAAGAATGGTGCCTTAAGGTGCGTGGACACAGCGGGGGGCTTGTACGCGGTACACCGAGATGTTCCGCTTCTTATCAGATCGCATCTCTGATTCGCGTGTCTTGCGGCTAAACTCTTTGACAGTGCCGACGCGTATCTGCCTTCTGACCCCGTTTCTCTATTTCGACGCGATAGATAACGTGCAGAAAGAAAATAATTTCGCCAGTTAAATCGTACCCTTAATAACGAGAGTCTTTCGAAAGAACGGATGTAAAAAGTATAAAGCGAAATTATATAAGTACGTTTAAAATACACTTTCGAATTTGACACAGCGAGGATATGCTACTGCGAAATACTATCGTGCAAAAAATCTCAAGCAGAAATAAATGAATAAATAGGATTTTTTTTTCTTTCTGCAATATACTTTTTGCATTCTTTCTGTAAAAAAAAAAAAAATTATATATATATATATTAATGTAAAATAAATCATAGAGACGTCTTATCCTCTGACATATCGCACAGTAGCTTAGCGTGTCCCAAGACGAGATCGGTTCCGCTTGAGCACGACTCGGACATAAGGCTTCCCCCCGCAACAGTGCGATTTAAATACGCGAATTTCGTGTTCATATATCTTGCCTAATTATGCCCGGCTTCATGAAATCTACAATCTGACTGTTCGCCTACGAACGTTACACACAGCGGCGCACAGAAAGTCACGCCAAGTCCTAATTATTTAGATAGCGATCATAGTGGTTTAATTATTCCCACTCCTTTCTATCGTTGCTCCGTTCGCCGGTATGGTAATGGCACTTAATGCAGATAGCAACGCCGATATTATTTGCCGTACCGGTTACTAATTGCAAGCTCGCAATTATTATGCGCGCATCCAGCGAACGATGGATTTGGAAACTCGGAAAATACGTAACGATGCCGGTTATCGTCCCTGTCATCTTATAAATTTCCGTTACGTAATAGCGATTAAGTTTAAGCTAATACTTTTTCCGGCTAGCTGACATAATAAACGAATTGCTTATTTATGTAAATTTGTCAGAGTGAACAAATATGGCAAATTTATGGATCCTCATATACAGCATAATAACGTAACGTAAAAACGCAAGCCTAAGGAATATCTAGCGTGTGCCGACCGCGTGGCGTTTATCAAATACATCGCGATAATCTGAATTATCAATAACGGTATACTGAACGTAAAGAAAAATCACGTAATTGCCGGTCAATCTGCGTTTCGTTCAAGTTGCGACTGTTCCCAAGACTGTTAGGGCAAGAGCAACGGGTGGCTCGGCGGATCCGTAAAAGAAAAATGGGACGGGGCATATTAAATAACGACGATGTCGATTAGTATTGACAACGGCGATTAAAGAGGCCGAATTGCCAGTCGGTAATGACCGAGCTGGCTGCGCGAGCAGTGAGCACTGTAATTTCATTGATAATATTTAAATACGGGCTTTTGATAGGTGTCTTCTCTCAGCTGGCATTAGCGCGGACCCCGAAGGGTCTCATGGTCCTCCCCTCCCTACCTGCCTCCGCTCATCTCTCTCCCTCGTCCTCGCCCTTGAGAGAAGAGGCGCAGAGGCATACTATTTATCGACCTGGTCCCATCATTATTTCATCGTACTCTTTCATCGCCTTACCTGGTTAATCGATAACCCGCAAAGAGACGAAAGTCGACCTCCGACTCGGGCTAATTTATTGACCGTTCGAAGTGAAACAAAAGATCGTTTCACGGTATTTCCGCCGGGATTAATAAAATTTTCTTTCATACGGATAATCTTGGGTGATCGGCGACACGAAATTATACGGACGATAATTATTTCTTTAAATATACATACAAATTATTTAACGCACCCCTGCGCTTTACATATTTTTAATTAGCGTGACTCCACCCGATTACAATCACGCTGCACAATTCTAGGGTTAACGTGTATTTAATTCACAATACGGAGAGAAACAATGCAGATAGCATGACCGGCGATATTCCTTAAACTTTTCATGTACACGTCAGGCAGGGCAATCTATAATTTAAGCACCGACAAAGCGTAATCGTTCCCAAGAAAGTTTTGATGTGCGAAAGATTATGCTTCTTCTGTGCCTTTGGTAGATATTATAATTAACGTATATCCGCACGTATGTGCAAGATGTGTGATACATCAATTATATAAAAATAATATCGACAAAATTAATTTAAAAAAATTTTTTGTACGTTAATTATTATTACTATTTTTAACTTTTTTTTTATGTAAATCACCGAAGATTAAAAATTAAATGTATGTTTGCGTTTTATGTACGATTACATGTTAAATATGTGCTCGTTAATTACGTTTAGCATAGACAATACTTTCAATTGAATTAATACGTAAATTTTCCGGCGATGCTACATATAAATTGTTCATCAATGCATTTAAAAAGGAGGGAGAGTAACTGAACACGGCCGGAGTTTTTGCACGTGAATGTAATCCAATGCAATCTAATTGGATATGAAATTAAGTCAACGAAATTCCGGCAAAAATCCCAACGAAAAATTTGAAATTTATATTTCCCGTCCGCGTAAGCGGATTGTTTCGCGTAAGCTGATGCATCCGTCATCTTTTTCTGCAGAGTAAGAGTCTGCTGAGTGCATAATTGCGCTACTATACAGTCTCCTTGAGCGACGAGCATCGCGAGCCTTCACTGAGCTTCATTGATTCATCGGTGTGCCATTAAAAAAAAAATATATATTTAGTCAAGGTAACAATTCTTGTAGAAGAAATTGAATTTATTGAATATGTATCAGCGAACGTCTACATGTTAAAGTCGCGCTCGGTGCAGCAAATACTAAATAAATACGTCGCTGCAGCTACATGCAATTATAATACGTAAATAAAATAAGCAATATTTTATCGAAGCATAAATTAAGTTCGCAATCAGCTGCGATTATAAACAAGATCACGTTAATTCGTTAAGAAAATGTTTTCTATAAGCTGTAGCATGAGCGTTTCAATCGATTCGTGATCCCGGCACGATAGTAGATCAATCCGAGCGATCTTATACGCGATCTTAACGGTTCATAGTCACGAAACGGCAGAGATGTCGCGTGTTTGATCGCCGCACCCAACATCTGTACCGTTGACGTGAATGACGATAGGTTTTCGACGATTCATTTCATCTGGCTCTGTTCCAGTCCGGTCATGCGGCTTTTAATATATCTGTCTAAAGCAGATCCTACTCGTAACGTCGAAGTTCATTGCGAAATAATTCAGGCTCGCTAAGTATCATAAAAAAAATTCTTTATGATATCCAGACTACATAAGTACATTATATAAGTATATTACTAATATAATTTCTATAGCAATTACGACTGTTACGAAAAAAGCGCTTTTTTATTGTAATATTAGGGAGATAATTTTTTTTTTTTTTAAATAATCTAAACAACGTTTGATCGTGAAAGCCGATTCGCGCTGTGACTGCCTGTTTCGCGAGGTGGAAGTACCACGGTGTTTTTGGAAGACGAAAAAGAGACCAAGATGAACGAGGGAGAAAGAGAGAGAAAGCGCGGCGCTTCTTCTTGCCGGTCGGTTCTTCGTTTCGATGTAGGTAATCATGTGCCGCATTCCCGGAGTGCCGCGGAGATTTTCGGTTTCATTGTATGCGAAGGGTTGAGCCCGAGCCGAGGAGTCCTCTGCCGGGCTCAAAGTAGGAAAAAGAGAAGCCGCGAGGCGTGGGACGAGGAAGACATCGCGGAAAGAAGAAGAGGAGAGGACTTAACGTCGCGGGCGAGGAAAGGAGAAGATGAAGAAGAGGAGAGAATCGCGGACAGGCGGACGGAGGAAAACGGAGGGAAGCGGCGAAGCCGCCGGCAGGATCCATCGTCCGTCTCCGTGGAAGCAAACGACGCAAAAACTGGCGTGCATTGTCCCCAACTGAGAGCGCGGAAAGAGAGAATAAGAGAGAACAGCGGCGAAAGCGAGAGGAAGGGCCCCGTCTGGCAAAGAGAGTGGCAGAGAGAAACGAAGAGTATTTCTGTGTTTCATCCGCGGTAGAGCTAACGCATACCAACCTCCGGCACCACGTCCTACCAAGAAAAGAGAGAGGGCAGCGGGGTAAAGGGGAGTGCAGTCAATTTGATTTTTAAATGCAAACAAATCTACATCGTGGCAAAAGCGCCGCCGATCGACGTTATTCCGCTATCGACTGTTGCTGTTACGGCAGAGGGAACGCTGCCGAAGCGTCATCGCTATCCGATGGATATATATTTTTTTCCCCCCCAATCATAAAAGATCACTATTGAATTCTCCCGACGACTTTTATGCTTCTGTTCCTCTCGCTATTACCTTCCACTCGGAGAAATTCTGCAACGCGATTGTTTCCTCCCGCGGCAATTGTCAGAAGAAGAATTAAAAATGCGCGTACAAGTGTCGCGTCTACCCTTCGAAATATACGAAGAGGAAAATAAATTCAAAGAAGCTGAGAACTCTAATTTTAAACGTGTAATAAACCAACGTGGATTAAGTCGTTAATAAGCATTTGGAAATATTTTGGTGAACCGTCCGCGGCGTCCGATGAGAAACTTTCCTACCGCGCGGCTCGAAATATTCATCAGCGATTTGTCGCCGGCTGAATCTTCGCTCAGCCTCGATTTCTTCCCGGTCCCGAGGTAGCGCGGCGATCAGGAGGGAAAAAAAGAGCGGCCGGGCGAGTCCTTTGGTTCCAAGTAGGATGTAATTGCCGCTTCCGACGACGAGAGGAACGACGTCGGCGTCTGTCCCAACATTGCTGCATGTGCACGCCGAGAGGACGTTGATAAGTTATGAATAAGACCGCGCCGCCTGCCCTCCCACCCGCGTAGGTTTCACGGTCGCGGAAGGAAGGAGCAAGATGACCGACCGATAGGTCGGCCCAAAAGCCCGAGGAGCGGAATATGCGGTAATCGAGATGACTGAGGGCACGGAGAAAGAAGAGGATGGTAGGCGAGGGGGCCGGAAAAGGGGCGAAGGGGAACATAATTGCCGGTGGATTAATGAGACGGCATAATTGCACGATAAACGACGATCGTTTTATTAGACGATCCAGACGGGCCGCGGCGGGAACTCGGAGAGCCGAAGTCACGGCGCACAGAGGACACCGCTCCGTTGCGGTCGCATATTAATTATTACGAGGAGAAACGGGGGCTGCTCGGGGCGCGGTAGGTATGTCAAGCTGGTCAGAAATGACAATTACCGGAGACGCTCTTAAACGCGGCCTCTCCGTCTCCCTCCGGCCATCGATACGGGAGCAAGCGGAATGCAACGTCATTGCTAACGTTACCGTGACAGGCAGAGACTTCCACGTAACATCGAAATCTAAATGGCGATTCAAGAATGCATAGAGAAGATCTGAACGACCAAGGATGTTTCCCTCTTACATATTTTTCTGCATTTTTTTTTTTTTAACCCGTATATTATCGCGGTAATTATGAATCAGCGGTGTATACTCTGGCAGAGATGTATGATTTATCCGATCCAAAAACAGTCGGAGATAATTGTTGTTTTCTGCGATCGACACTACTTTAATTCTCTTCCTGGAAAATCTCCAAGAATGTCGAAGAAAACTAGTCCTGTACCACGCACCGGTATCCGTTTCATGCCAGCTCAATCTCTAGGCTGCTCTCGTATCCCCCCGGTCGTCCAGGGCCGTTGGCTTCTCGGAGATGAGAACTAAAAACTCGCGGACGCGCTCCGCAAAGGAACATTTAAATGATGTCGCCGCGGCTCAAGTCGAGAAAGACAGAAGGAGATGGGGAGGAAGAGAGAAAGAGTTGCCGGCAGGAATAACTCAGAGCCGGCGCGCTTTCCCCTCTTGTTCTCTTCTCGCTCGTCTTCCCTGCCATCGAAGGAAAGGCTAGAGACGAGTTAGATGGACGGATGGAGGAAAAGGACGAGGTCCAGAATGACATCGCGGACTCTTTTCTGCGTTCCCCGCTCTCCTGATATTCACCGCGTCGGTGTTCCACGTGACGGAAAGGGGAAGTGGAGCGAGGTAAAGCAGTCGGCGGAAGAAGAAGGAGGATGCTAATCAGATGTGCCGACAACGGCGGCGACATCAAAAGCGGGTAGCGTCAGAGCCTTGTCACCAGTTCTCTCTCTCTCTCTCTTTCTTTCTTTCACGAAGAGCGCACCGGCCTCGCCTTTATTTGAATGCGCTATCGTTGGGATATGCGATGATGACGAGCACGCTTTTTTGGAATCCCCCGAAGACCGACGAGGCGACGTATGATGGGAATTGTTTCTGGAATTTAGACGGGAAGGAAGAACGCGGGCGACGTCAATCGTCTGCGAATTGTCGTTCGAATCGTAAGAGACAAAACGAGGTAAAACAAAAAGCAAATTTCTTTCAGTTTTAGAGACGATGCACGTCTATGCAAATCTTTTTAATCCTGCGAATTATATGCTATATTTCGTTAATTTATTAATTAATCGCGATATCGTTAAACAAGTAGATCAACAGATTTTTTTTTTTTTTTACGTAGCTGAATGTTAGAGGCCTCATCAGGCTGATAGTAATTAATACGTATGAAGAGGAAACTCTCCGCGGACTATTAATATCCCGTTAATAGCGGGGGAATTTATTATATAGTTGCATACGCTCGAGGCAATGATCGAATCTCAAATCAGCGGGGATAATTGCACGGTTGTCGACCGGCGGTTGTTTAGCGAACATCGCGTCCTCGTGTTACGGAATAATTACACGGGGTTATTAGCGCCACGGCGCTATGACCGTTTTATCTGCACATGCCATCTATTACGGGTCGGTAAATGTTCTCGGTAATTATTTCCGTATATATTTTTAAATATGCACCGTGCGCGCACCGATGTGTTCACCAATTCATAAATCGGAAGTTTATTATATTACTATATTCCGCGCTAAGCCGGAAAACAGCATACTCATCATCATAATAGAAATTAAAATGGATGATGATATTAACATGTTGTAATTGGGTTGTAAAAACAAATGTGTCTGGAAGGGAGAGCCTAGAGTGAAAATTAGAATAGGCTATAACGGCGTAAGTATCTACGATCTGACACGAGAGATATTCTTTACGTGAAATCTTCAAACTAACAATCGACTTTAATTAATTCAACGTGAATTTAAAACACTTCGCTTCTAAAACCCATTGTTAATTCCTACAATCTTTCAATTCAGATTTTCAACATTCAAACTAATAGAAGCGGCCCACTGTGCGCGAGGAAGGTCCAACAATTTCAAACACAACGGGCACGTGAATAACGGGCGTTAAATAACGGGCACGCCGATGTGAATGCGCGAATGCACGCCGAGGAAATATATGTTATATCATACGCGAGAGAGTGCGCGTGCTGGTTAGGGTTAAGAGCGGGGCATAAAGATGTTGTTTGAAGCGTCGGACACCTGTGCCCCGGCCTGCCCAAGCTCTGCATACGGTTCGCTTCGCCTTCCTCTTCCTTCATCTCTTCCTCGTTTCGAGATTTCTCCTCTCCTTCGTCCCGCGAAACGCCGTAACGCACGCCGCCGCCGTCGCTCGGCAACCGCGGTGTCTACGTGAACACGTAAGTAACATTGCGCGGTAAACGTACGCTCGACGTTACACGTAACGTACGGGGGTATCCTGCATTAAGATGCAGACGATGATAAGGACGACTTTACGATCTCACGCTCCGACGATTCATAGCCCGGGCCGATGTATGAACGGCCCGTCGTTTACCGGTCTTCTCGCGCTGCAGCATCCCGACCGCCGAGCCGCATCCGCGCGCTGATCCTTTCTTTCGCTGCCGAGCCGGGGAAAAGCATCCTTTCGGCGAGAACGCCCATCGCGCGATTTCGTTGGAACGATTATCAGCGACAACGGACCGGTATAGTCAAGAAATACGCTCGGTATTTAATTTTTGTCTTTTTTTTTTTAATTTTTTTTTATTCGCGTTTTTATTAATGTCTATTGTTATATTTGATTAAAATACAGATTCGTACGGTGTCAATTAATTCAAAGATATTATTCGTGAAGCTACGAAGTTGAAATATATGAAGGTATTTTACTCCAATAATTAAAAAATAGTGAATCACGATTTTATTACAGATTCTAAAAATTACAAAGTATTTTTTTCAGCATTTTTTTTTTTACCCACGCTAGACTCAATAAAAAAATAGTCGCTGATATATTTTACGTCACGCGAATGTGTGCTTAGACCACGACGGAATAGATTCGTTAGGACGGTAACGAAGGGCGGCTCAACATTGACAGACGTGGAGATGTGCATAAATGCACGCGAGAGCCACGAGAAAACCCAGCGAGCGCGACGCCCAGTGGATGCGTCCGGGGGATCCTGGCGCATCCTGTTGCATATTTCACCTCGAGAAGCCTTTTAGCCGTTTCAGCGCGGCTACGGGCGCACGGGCGTGTAAATCAAACGCGCGCTGCCCGCTTGTAAATCTCCGAGTAAATACACACCGCCGAGATAATTTACGCAGCCGCCGAGTGCACTCCCGTCCCTCCTTCCTCCACCGCGGCGGATCCTTCTCTCTCCGTCTCTCGCGCGCGTCCTGCCGACCGATCGGTTTTTCGGGCTGCGCCCGATGCCGGGCCCGAGTGTCCCGGAAGGCGAAACCCGTCAAAACTCCTCGTTATACCGGCCCAATCGTTACGCCGGACGTCATCGATACGCTGATCATTTGCAACGCGCTACATACGTACGCGTTATCCCCCTTCTCGAGACCGGATCTCTTACCCGTCGCACTGGCCGGCGCCGGTCCGCGCCCAACGCCCGCGTCCGTTATCTAAATGAGAGTACATCTCGTTGAGAATTCAATAATTTTTTCGCGACCGCACTTTTCCCGTCCAACGATCATTCGCGTCTCGCTTTTACGCGTGCCGTGCCCCGAAAGAGCTTCGCACGGGGCGCTTATTACGATCGTATAATTACGGGCGACGTATGCGGGGTCATAAATTCCCGGTGATTCCCCCCGTCGACAAGCCCCGATGAAAAATATCGCGAATCTTATCAGACACGGCGCGAGCTGAGATCATCCGTTAAATCACTCGCTCGTATTTTATCGTATCCGCGCACCTTTCGCACAGCCGTAACCGTTGTACGTACAATCCGCGAGTATCTAATGCACGTGCTGCGCAAACCGGCCAGATGCATCGAGATGCACGGTCTGTCGGGTGAAGCGCCTCGGCCGCCGTGAATGGAGCCAGCGAGGCGACGACAGGTGGGCCAGTTCCTTGATAAATGAAGTGAGAACTCGCGGCTACTTATCCACCGATGCATCAAATCTGTCTGCGCTGGCGGATCGTCCGTGTTAAAAGTGCATCTCGTATCTACGCCCCGGTTTATTTCTCCCGTCGTCTCAGTTTTCTTTACTTCTCACGATGAGATAGAAACATTTCACGGCGATAACCGCGATAACGACGCGCCGCCGACACGTACGCGCCGCCGGCTCGCGTAAACATTTCCTTAACGTATAAATGTATACCCGTGTACCGCTCGCGTGTTATTTTCACTTCAACGCAAGTCGTCATTATTCGTCCTATTGTGATTTCTGTCCGCGCAACGAGGAAGTTACAATTGTAGAAACTGCAGTTTGTATTATGCAAGTATTATTTTTTTTTTTTTAACGTTTTCTCGCCGGCCGACGTAACCGCTCGGGCATAGTAAGTTTTCAATTAAAAGCGGATTAAATTGCGATTACGGTGCCGGGTTCGCTTAATATATTGTTCAAGTCGCGTCTCTATTACGATCGCATCGGACTCCATGGAAATATCGCCGGCCGGACGTCCCGCTGGGCACAGAATCCAGCTCCGCAGAAGACAACTACTCTCGTGGGGTATCTCGCCGCTGTACTTTCGCATCGAGGCCGCGTTTACGCGTATGCAGAGACCTTACTTTCGCATTATTCATCGTTTACGACCTATCGATTCACGCGTGTTTCCCAAGTACGCGCGAGCTTACGCTGTCTTCAACCCCGCGTCGCTTCGCTTGGCTGAAGGCAAAAGGTTACTTCGCAAGATCCTGGTCGATCTTTTTCTTCGCAAACACTTAAATCAATACGAAACAAGCTCGCGAGGAATAATCCCCCTCCTCCGCGAGATAAAACGTACGGAATTTTTAGCTGTTACAAATGCAAACGACTGCGTGCATTACTCGTGAATATTTTTTTACGAAATTATGACTGCCGATTTTTCCGCGCGCTAGTACCTTCGTTCTACGGATACGTTTATTTCGCCAATTTACCACGCTTGTCGATCGGCCGATCGTGAATTACAATCGTGCAAACCTCGAATTGGTTGTGCGTCGATAAATGTACGTAAGTCTCGGTTTCATTTTCGCCGGAAGCGCCGGGAACCCTTTAGCCGCACCCCATACACTGCTACTCGGGTGCCAAAGTATAAGGCTCGTAACACCCTTCACGATCGGCTGTGCTAACGACTTTTAGATCATTAGTTACTGAAACTACCAATACAATTATCGGGCCTGGATATTTATTCCCTTAATCTCAGCCTCGAAACTCCGACCAAGATTGCCGACCACGAGCAATTCGGGGAGGCCATTCCCGTAGCGCGTTGTTTAAACCTATCCCGTGACTGCCTCTTATCCGGGCGCGTTATACCGTAAGGTCTTAATTAAACCGCCGATTATCATAATAAATCGCGGCCGCCCTACCGTTTCTTGTGATCCGAATGATTGATTACACCGGCCGCGATTTTCAACTTTATCTAGTATTCCGCGAAAATTATATAGGATCCACGAGAACTTCGCGCATACTACAAGACGTCGGCGTCAAACTTCTTTTTTTTTTTTCTTCAACAAAGGCGACTAGCAAATGATTAAAGATTAATTATCAGCTGTATTCCTTTATAATTCATAAAAAATGATAATAATCGTGTAACGTTTCTTCAATGTATTCGCTTTACAACGTGTTATAACGAGCAGAAAATTTTTTTATTATTTAAAATCGGAAAAAAAATAATAATAAGAATATAATTTGAATATTTTAAGTTTTTTTTTAAAGATAATATAAAATTAATCAAGCCACGTTTAAAGTTAAAAACACTAGTAACGCGCTGCGACTGAAGAACGAATGCACTTTTAATAAATATTACGTGACAATTAACCAATTCCTAGCCGGCGGCTGATGACGTCGCGCGAAAGAAAAAGAATCAAGAAAACTGCCCGCTTTCTTTCCGCATCCGTGCGGCTGATTTACCGTGGTGGATGTGTGTCCTTCTATTGGGCGCGCGAGGGAGAAAGCGTAAGGGGACAGGAATTCATTCGACGGCGTTTGCAGAGCAAAGAAGTCATTATATTTTCTCGAAGCGTCGCGAGGAGCTTAATCAAGGTGGCAGCCGAGCGGAATCAGCAAGGACCCCATCAGTTTTACGTTTCATCCTTTTTTCTCCGCGGATCCCTGGCTCCTTTATCGTCGAGCGCTCAGACTCCGGGGACTCATTGTCCAACCTAATAACCGCAACTTTTAATTGAATTTGCGACCGACGCGAGTCAACTTTCGGCTCCCTCCTGTTCTGATTGGCGATCGTCCCTGTCAATTAGTCACCTGGTCCAGTATCCCCCGGATATCCCACGATCCCGTCCTTTAATACGCCCGCTTCACCGCAGGATACAAGCTGATAATTTTATCGTTTTAACCTTGCTTAATGCCGGCCGAAAATTATACGGTCTTCATCGCGAAATCATAAAGCTTTAAAAATCCATTTACGATTGTAATTCCCTACTATTAATGTTGTTGCCATAATGTTATCTTTAATTTTTTATTCCCAACTCGAAAACATTATGTAAAGCAACGCACGCGGACTTAATTGCAAATAAATCGAGCAAAGAGAAAAAGAGAAGAGGAAGAAGAAGAAGAAAAAAAAAAGGCTGAAACAGTTAAAGAAAATATGACCGCACCTTCTTCGGTATGTTTAAACTCGCCACTTAAACGCGTGTGATTGTCCTCGCGGGGAATTCGGATCGACATTGTCAATCCGACTCGACTCGAGAAGAACGACCGGCTTATTTGTTTTAATTGGCATTTTGAGTCCCGCGAATCGAAGGGATCGCGCACCGATTGACGGCGACAACGGCTGATGGATTATTGTGATTATGTTGTTGTTGTTGGAATTATAACCGATGATGCAGCAGCATCGCGGCAAGTATAATACTCGCCGGTATACCAAATGCGAGATTGAAAATCGCGAAAAGTGATATAATTCCGACGAGCTCGATCTGTTAAATTAGAACTCTAAAAATTCTTTTTTTTTTTTTGTCTTTTCAACTTTTTTAATTTACACGATTACTTTCCGGCGCAACGAAGCAGGATTATCGACGAAAATCCGTTCGTTGTCAGCGCGACAGCACCTTCGTCCTTCCCTCTCTCTCTCTCTTTCCCTCTTTTTCTTCTCGGCTTTTATTTTTTAAAGTAACTTATTAATTCGCGCGATGCTTACGGTAACAGCTGACTCGTATAGCCCGCGGAGGGGATAGGCAAGCGGCGTAACGGGAGAAGAAGAAGAAGAAGAAGAGCGGATTATGTCCGCTCGAGTGTGCGCGTCTGCACGCACCTGACGAGAAGCGCGTCGGCTAAAAGAAGAGAATGGCCGTTAATTACAATACATGATTCGCTTAATTGCATTCTTTATGCAGCCGCTTAGCCGGAGCAATTTCTTTCGCGATGTAATAGTAGTCGCGAGCGTGTCGCGAAGAAGTTGCAGGGTCAGTATCATCCTCGCCCACCGGTCGACAGCTCCGCGATCGTTATCACGATTGTTTCGCGAGCTAATCAATAGAAGGCATAGATTTTTTGTTCTCTTTTTCCCTTTCGTTTCGAGCAAGTCGATTATTCCTCTCTAGTTAATATCTATTTTTCTTTAGTAACTTCGGTAAGCGTTTCGTTGATATTTTAGATCTTAGAATTACATGCGTCAATGCTCGGTGTAAAAATTTTATAGAAAAAAGAAAGTCGTCATCGTATGATGAGGTGTTATTCAGTTGAGTCCATTGATTTTTAGATGCTATAGAATTCAAGCAGTTAGACTGCCTTCCCCGAGATGGCAGAATCAGCTCTCTGTTTTATGTGTATATTTGAAAGTTTGTATAAAGAGCTACATCGCGTAATATTAATGAATATTAATATATGTATATTTTTATTTAAGATTTATATAAAGGAAATATCTCTTATGCATAATCCGCGATGCCGTTATGATTTTATTGTATTCGGCATTAATGCTTGCGTAAAGCGATCTTTATGTTGATTGCATATAAAAGTAATAAGTATTCATTAAGAGAGAAAATTTTCTGAGTAAAGACAAATTATTATATTTATTATATGTACATATATATTTAATATTGAAAATTATTGAGGACGATATTCCGTTATCTAGCCTATTTTATCATAATCTGCATTCTGACGTTGTCAATGCATTCTTTATTATAGTCTGACGTCATTTCCTCGATGAGACGTGACAATCTATCACTGATATAGGTGAAGGTAAGTTATTTAAAAAAACATACCTGTCACTAAATAAAAACCTCGAGTCCGGCATATTTTATAAAATAAAATAAAAATAAAAAAACGATTAATCTGTATTAAATTAATTTCGGGTATTTAATATTAAAATTAAAAAATTTAATTATCTACTGAAAATGATTGTACGTTCCACACGCGACATTACGAGTTTAGTTTAAGTACTCAGCTAACAAAATCTTTTATCTTTAAAATGACGTCTTGCAGAACATTCGTCGTGAAAGAGATATTTATCAGACAGCACCGCGATGCTGCTTGCAGACGCGACGTATAAGTTTGAAATTGCATAAGACGCAGTTCCTGGCTTCGCGGCTATGCGCAAGAAGTCGTACTCGACAATTAGCGGAGCGAATTTATTACCGGCCACTTTCTAGAAAATCGCCATTTAGCTTCAATTGCCGCGGGATCATTCCGCGGTGAAAGAAACTCGCGGTGAAATTGTCAAGGTGAGCCGAGAAGGCGGGCGAACTAATTCCTAAGTCGAATCCCGTTGTGAGGAACGCGTCAAAGGAGACGGACAGACGCGTGTTCTCGTCCTCTCACGGTCACCGGTCGAGTGCAATTAAAATCGAAGAGGGCACAGCCGGCCAAGGATTGCGTCAGTGCATCTCCCGCGTGGCAGCTGCGCCGATTCGTTTCCACCTATTAGCGGTACCGAGGTCTTCCGCTTCGCAACGTATACATACGTGTGCATTTATTATCGCTAATTATGGTATCTAAAACGAGCTCGTAAGCAACTGATTTATTTACTTATGACGATACTTGTACGCGACGTCACGTCGCCGCAATTCAACGCGCCGAAAGTAGAGTCAAATACGACGCGTGCTTACATCGAAGATTATCCGCGTTGCTATTGTAGTAACATCACGGACTCACAAATATAAAAATACGAATGTTACTTTGTGTGTGTTTTTTTTTTTTTTTTTTTAATGCTCGTTTTTTATTCCGGGAGCAATTTATAATTTTTATAAATATGACATTTATAAAACTAAATATTTTACATAATTTAAAAATCGTTCTGAACTTATTACAAGGAATGATTTTGCTGTGGCTGTAAAGTTGTAATGAAAAAGACGAAAAATAATGTTTTGTATGGGTGATGACTTAGTATAAAATACCAACGAATTCAATAATACGTAAAAAAGAGCAAATACACATTGTCAGTACTCGTTTCAAAATCTCGTGTATTAACTTGCATATAATTAGCTGTATTGATACGATCGCGAAACGAAGGAAACTTGCCTCGTCAGGGTTGAGTAACGTCGTAGAAAACTTACAGTCGGAACTCGAGTAAAGAAGCATAATTCCCTTGCCAATTGCAGACTCCTTGTTCCCGACTATTAGTGCCCGGTGTCAGGTCGTGTTTTGTCGAGTAGAATAGAAAAATGTTCGGCCGATGTGTACGCACACGCGTCCGATATGCTTGCTTGTGTACCGCGCGCGGGATAGCGTTATACATGGCCGCATAATTGCCTGGTAATTATTCATTACGTTTATGTACCATGTTATTCAATAACCCAGGCCCTGTAATTTACTTACGATTGAGCATTTCACGCTTCGCAATGGCTTACTCAATTACTTGCCGCGCGGTTGCTCGAGCGCATACGCTCATCATTAGCGAAGCAGCGGCGCACACTTGCATATGTGCGCTGCAATCTTGCATTGTTATGTGGTATCGCCATTGGATTGGTACGTTGGAAGCGTGGAGAATATCCACTGGGAACTATGTAGACACGTGAAAAGTATTGCAGGATTCATTATACAATATGTTATTAAAACTGAAGGAATCGTAATTATGATTACCGATATATTTATCTTAATCATAATCTAACTTGTGCTTTTTGAAACGTTGAAAATTTTCTTTTTCTTTTTTTTTAATTTTTAGCAATTATATAAAATTACTTATTAATTTTCTCCTATATTTTTTTTTTCTTAATTAAATGCTCTCTGCATTAAAAAAATAAACGTTCCACGATATCTGTTGAGATTTCATAAAAAAGAAAATTATACATTGGGTACGAAGTAACATTCCGAGGCGTAATTCTCACGGGTCCGATAATATGACTTTCTGTCGAATCCGACATAATTGATCACAGCGCTGACATAGTTCCCCCTCCTCTCATATTAGTGGACATTTAGCGGCGGCTGTTGTTTCACTCTTTACGAAATGCGTCACGCTGACATGTTCGACCGCAGTCAAACATTTAATATTTTCATCTTGTTCATGTATCAATTATACTCTAATTTAAATTCGTTCATTCAAGCAGCTGTGTAACACAAAATTTCTTCAAAGCTAGATACGTTTGTCTAACGAGACGTATGTGAAATCCCTACACAAATCTAAAAGTTTGTATTTTATATTCGCGTATGCTCGCGTCAATTTATCTTTCTCTTTCGATCGGCGCAATTATATGTACGTTATCAACGATCAATAATAATCAATTATTCGCGAGTTCTTAAACCAGCGCTTTGCATTATCTTGCGCGTGCAATGCGCGTATAGGCCGCTGCCGTTTACGGCAATTTTAACCATAACATTACGATACCTGTTGCATAATGAAGGTGAGTTTTTGTCACGGTTACCCTAGCCGAGAGTATGATCCTCAATCCGTTGTCGACGCGGCACATGGGCAGTTCCAATTCTCACGGTACCCTTTAGAGAACGGTCACTATGGGACTCCTACCATCACCACGCGAGATCACTCGGTTTCTTTTCGCTTTTTGCCGGCTCCGCGTTTTCCCGGCCATCGAAGAGTAATCGTTACAAAGAATCACTATCACGGCGAACGTTTCAGTTACCGAGGTAAACGCGGGGACATTGATTTCGAATCGAATAAACATATACGATACACGCGCCTCGTTATTAAATTCAAACGGAGAGGGGAAAAAAGAAAAAAAAGAAAAGTGCAATCTATTCTTTCGCATGTAGAAAAGTAAATGCGTCGGGAATATGTCCGTGGAAAATTTTATGCCGGTGATGCATCGGCAAAAAACGGTCATGAAATTAAAATTGTATCCGGCAACAGCATGCAACAGTATCTTCGGGAAATAATAGAATGTGTTCATCGATTCGATCGATTAAGCATCCACGTGGTTTTATTCTACCGCGCACGCAAGCCTATTTTAAGCATCCATAAAGCTCGCGAACTCGTATCCCTCGAGTCTTTCTCCCCGCTGTCCTTATTCTTATTATTCCATCGGAAATGTCTGCGAATGAAAACCGGTAAAAGGTATAGCGGACTGGCGGTGGAGGAGGACATTACATTCTTCGTACTTAGTCGCCCGACCCCTCGTTCCTCCCTTACCGCCCGTGCGCCTCCGTCCGATTCCACCCCTCCTATTCTCGCGTTGAGTGAAAAGTTTTACTCGGGATATTACGCCTCAGCCTCCCGTGACGTCGCAGGATTCCGCACCCTCCCTCGTTCCAGCGACCGTCCTCGCTGTCTACGCGTTTTCCCTTCAGTCCCTCCGACCATCCCCCTCTTTGCGCCGCGGTAGCCGATTCTCTTTTCCTCCAACGATCTCCTCCTCTAACGTTAAATTCTCCTTCCCTCCCCCGGTCTCTCTTTCTCACCGAGGCTCCGCAGCGGCTCCTTTTCGCCGGGAGAAAAGCGGCGCAAACATAATATCATTACTATTTCGAAGTCTCGTTTTCTTATGAGTTCGAGAGGACATAATGTACCTAGTCCGAGGTCCTTTGTTTGCCGTTCTCGTTGTTTCTCGAGGCGAGTAGTCGACTTCCTCTCTCCTGCCTCCTCCACCCCCGACCTCTATACTCGGACGAGGGAGAGGAAAACATCTAACCGGAAAACTTTTCGATGCCCGTTCTCTACCCCCTTGCGGAAACGCGTATGTGTTCGCGATCGCTTGCATTGCTTGCGAATAGTTAAAAATTTAAGATAAAGCTTTATTAGATTTTACTCCTCCCGAGTTCGAATTCGTACAAATTTATTCGCGTAGACTGATTTATTATTCATCGCTATATTTTTATCGAACAGTAAAAAAGAAAAAAAATATTTTATCTAAAAAATCTATCTATCTGGTATATTTTATCTAGAAAAAAAACTGTTGATCGTAAAGCGGACCTCCGCCATTTTTTTAAAACGCGCAGAAGGCAATGTAAAGAGATCCACCCTCGTAATTCGATGTGAGCGAAAACGAAGGAGATAGGCTGCGACAGGGAGAAGGGTTTTTTTCTTTCAGAGGGATGAACCACCCACGGTTTGGTGGGGCTGCCCGCCGACATCTGCATACGGTCGCGCGCGCATACGCGTACGAGGCGCGTAAATTGCATCTGTACGCGAGACGAGCGGGTCACGGAAGGGAAAACGAGACGAAAAGCTTTCTCGGAGAGAATCGTCGCGTTGCTATCGACCAATCGTTGGCAGACCTGCGTACATCAGCGTGCCGCCTATAGGCCACCTCTAACCTACCTGCCACCCCCCGGCCATATTGTAAAATATGGATCGCGGAGGTGTATAGCACCCCACCTCGAGAGCAACCCCTCGACCGCCGCTCGCATCCCCTGCCGTTCGCCACCGTTGCCTTGCAAGGTTGCGCGTTCACGCTTTCTTAGCAGAGAGAAGACTAATTTGATTACAGTCAGATTACTTCTTTTACATAAGTTTGAAAAAAGAATTTCATTAAAAAATTATATACTGAAAAAGTTGTGAATACTTAAATTCGAAAAGGCAATTATAGTAATAAAGAAAAATTCAAGTCTGATTAATATTAATAATTTTCATTAAGTTTTTTAGAATAAAAGAAAATAGTCTCTAATGTGGTATTATGTAATCGAGATATATCTCATTTTATCGGAGATTTAGTCGATATTGCTGCACGAGAAAGCATTGACGCGCCACGGCGCGAGCTAGGTCTTTTTGCGACTTTGTCACTTTTCACTCGCCCGCCTGTAATTGTTACTCTTTACGACAGAGGAGAATCGTTGTTAGCCGTTGGAGAGGAATTCCAGTGACTTCCGCATTTTGTAGGATAAAGGAAAAGTCACTGAGGCGTGTATAAAGGCAAGTCAACCATGCGGAGCTATGCCTTAGTTATAGCTTCGTAAAACGGATATCGCGAGATTAACGGCAAAAAAGTGGATTTTACTCGCTTTTCATGGCTATTAGCGCAACAATAAAATATAATTTGCGCTGACACGTACAACAACATCCTAATATCATTCTCTTCTCGCGTTTCTCTCGCTATACTCCTTCCCTAAAGCATAAGTTTGCCCTTATACATACATTAAACTTGAGCATATTAACTTCTT
The DNA here is from genome assembly GCF_019399895.1 of Cardiocondyla obscurior. Classification (NCBI taxonomy): domain Eukaryota; kingdom Metazoa; phylum Arthropoda; class Insecta; order Hymenoptera; family Formicidae; genus Cardiocondyla; species Cardiocondyla obscurior. Next base: position 4,706,361 of record NC_091875.1, on the reverse strand, counting down.
CCGAAATAGAATAACACCGAAAAATGCAAAATAAATTCGTAAAAAAATTATTATAATTTTTTTTTTTAATGTAACGTGAACATAAAAATATTCTCATTATCTAGAGATGCATTTGTGCATTTAAATTGATATTATGTATGTTCTTTGTTATTGTAGTTTTTGGTGGACAGCTTGTCAACCAAACGTTAAACGGACGGAGGCATGGGTGGAGAAAGCAGGGAATTTACGCCATTTTTCTCGCTTCGAGAAATTTACGGCGCCTGGCGTTGCTCCAGACTCGTAATTCCGCCTTTGAAATAAACATCCGGATGAGATATCGCGATCTTATCGGATTGAAGTTATCGGGCTGACATTGTTGTATGTAATAGAGTTATTTACGTGGTTACGCACGCGTGGCACGACCAATAAATTCAAGTGTGCTTATTTATGTTCCGCGAAAAGCGTAATGCAAGTGATGGCTTACGATTTCTTTTTACAAGTATTAAAATACGAGGTTCCTTTTTACACGCTTATCGCCATATATTATAAAATACTAAACCGTCTTGTTTTCGTAAGGTGAGTTACTTGGCGTACGAACATCGAACGAACACAGCGACCGCGAACATCTCTCGATGATGTATTATTTTTGTAACGATCAGATAATCTTCCGCGCTTCGAGCATTATTTGCCAGATGCAAATTAAAAAAAAAATCGACGTTGCGGTAAACAGATGCGCGCGATAGCCGCGGACTAATTCACGTTAAGAATTGTCTTGCAAATTCCGGAACTATGTTGGTACTTCTCTATCCGCTAAGGATCACGTCCGCGGATCTTCACGGCGGCAGCGACGGTGAGGATCAAAGAACGCCGCCACGCGCGGGCGGTCGTCGCAGAAATGCCACTGTCTCGCTTTATCGTTCGCCGACGGTCTATCCGTTCATCTCCGCGCACGCACGAATGCACGCACGAATGCACGCACGCTCGTCACGAGGTAACAGTATTATGCATCTGCTTGTGGCGTCATATACGGCGGCGAGTACCTAATCAATGCGACAAGCGTCGGCGGTTCGCACCTGTATCGGAAGCGGCGTGCCGCGTATTGACTGCCGCTCGAAGAAACGTCAGGAAGTTAGAGGAGGGAATGTTACCGCTGCCTTTTCGAGAAGATCTTACGTTGTATCGTACAAGATTCCTTCCGCTTGTCGATCGCTAACTGCCGCGAGCTCTTGCATTCCGCGTGACACGCATTGGGATCATTTAAATAAAATAATTTTCGATAGTTCGCTAATTTTGAAAACATTTAATATTCGAGTAAAGTACCGCGGCTTTCGAAGACAGCTTGAAAAGACGCAGAGAGTGCCGCGGGGATTTAAATGTAATCATATTTTATTACGATCGCGGATTATATTACCGGGCGGTTAGGTTAAACAATTAAATGTCTGGGAACCGAAATAAATCTTGATTTTCGTTTAACTGACAGCAATGACCATTAATCTGCTCGATCGGAGGAATCACGACACCGATCTCTACCGAGCTTCTAACGAGCGGGCATAATGCCAGGCTTTGCCTGCGAAGAGTCGTTTGAACTTTATGCTCTCACTCTATTCTATAGAAAAGCGACTTCGAATGAAAGTCGATTCTTCAATGGATACGCGGCATTAAATAAGAACATCTTATTTTAATATTTTATGTTATAGATAAAGTAAAACGAAAAGGTCTATAAAAAATATATTTTTTTTCCTATTTTAAACAATTAGTGGGTGACGCATTAATGCTCTTTTTAATTCTTGCCGCTTAAAACCGACGCTGATTAGTTCTCTCTCGCTTGGCTTGCTTCATGCCAAGCGAGAGTCAACGTCGGCTTTTAAGTCAGCGATTTTGGAGGTTTGATTTAATTTTAATATTTAATTAATATGTCCAGGTAAAGACGGTCTTCGCGATTTTAGAGATCGAGGACGACTTGGTGGAAGTACAGTCTTCGTTTGAACATACTAATTAAATATTACAATTAAATCGAACGAGAGAAACGAATAGATAGGCACGGGGGGGTCGGGGGGAGGTGGGACGGGGAGAGCGAGCGCGAGCCTACATGCCGCGCGCTAGGTGTATTCCCCCACTACTCCCACTCTCGCTCTGTCCTTCACTGGCGGTCGCGCGAAGCACACGTACGTACAACGCGCTCACGGCAACCGCGTGCTCGTGCCGAAATTAATACGTATTTCCGTTTAACGAAAACCGCCAGACACGAGAACTATCTTCTCCTCTTTATTTTCCGTGTGAGGAGAGTACGCGCGATACTCCGTGCGAGGAGAGCACGTGTGATTCTCCGTGTGAGAAGAGCACGTGTCGCAGCCGGTTCGTCGCGGTCGTTTCGGGAGTTCCGCAAAGCATTCGGGCGTAATTTTTTGGCTTTATTATAAACGCGAGTGCCGAACAGGGTCGCGCGTAAGTGATTAATAATTTTCGCGATTGTAAAATCACGGTCGGGGTGTTCGCGAGTGACTTGTGCGCGGAAGGATGACTCGACACGTCCCATCTGAGAGGAGGAGCAGGCCCGGGACGGGCATCCTGCATCGGCGGAGCAACTCTTAGGTGAGAATCAATTCTTTAAATAAAATCTTTATTAAAAAAAAAATTTACTTTTTTTTTATTAACTTTATAAATAATTTACATGTCTACATTAATATATTTCTTTTTATGTTACAGTCACCGGCAGAACTCTTCAACTCCGCTGAAACTCATGCAGATCGGTGAGTTGCATGAATTTTTTTCTCAAAGTTTATAAGTGGGGTCTCATAAAAAATAGCGCACGCTACGCGCGTGCAAGATTTCTTCTGATACAAAATAAAAAATTAAATCGCGTGCATTCGAATACCAAATAAATTACGAAGGAATAAATAGTTTTATAATAATTAAAAAAAAAACCATAATATTTTACTAGGTACGATATAAAATTGTATGTCATACTAAAATCGCTAGATTTAAAGCTACAAATCGCTGTAACGTTATTATCAAGCGCGTTGGTGTGCGAGGGAAATTTGCCCCGTCCATTAACGTTAGTTTACGCAAGGCCGTGGTTTCTTTACGACTGCCCTGCACACGTCGATAGCGCAATCCTACGTCTCGGGATAAAAAAAAAAAAAAAAATTTCCAACATCCCCGGGCTTTACGATCCTCAACATGTCGTATAAGCGTGCCGTAGCTCGGCCACCACGCGCGTCGCAGAGGTGAGCTGAGGGTGGACCGCAGCTTTACGCTTCCACCCCGCGTGGCACGCGGACTAATAACATAGTTAAAGCGATTATTGCTTCGGCGATACAGAGCGTCGCAATCATTTCGCAGCCGGTGGCTGTCGGTCCAGTTTCGAGACGAGATCGTTGTTTTTATCAGCAACCGCCGCCGGTTATCGCCGGCGGTGATACGCATCGCGAACTGACGCGGTTGCCGCCGTGAGTTCCGACGACTCCCATTCGACACGGCGAATCGTAATCGCGAGGATTGAACGACGACCACGTCGCTTCTGGGTTTATAGCGGATCACCGCGGGTTAATAATGGATTTTCAACCCGTCTTTGCCTTTACGAGACCCTTACACGACCACCGCGTCTATCTGCTGTATACATACATACGGGATAAGACGGATGCTGCGCGCGAATCGGTACGATTTGAAATCGTTATGCCGCTTTTTGTCATTAAGTTTCCCTAAACGCGCTTACCCGACTAGACCCGCGCAATCTGGGTGGTAGCGACGACGCGTATATGTAGTACGAGCGCGTATCGATCGCGCATACCTTGGGCATGTCGATTGGGTCCGGCGTTCTTAACCCTTTCCCCTGAGGCTGATGCAATTCCAAGATAACACGCGCTGTACTTCCGTTAAAAAAAATCTCTACGAAAGATAATAACGTAGGTACAATATCTAGAACAAGAAATATCTAAATAATTACGTTTTCTATACGCGACTTTCTTGCCTATTTTTTTACAAGAAATCAAATGCGATTAATTCAATTCACGGGTTACGAAATTTAAATTTAAAGACTTAATATTTGTATATGTATATTAAAATAATATCTTGCGAATTTGATCTAAATTGTTGTCCTCGTACAAAAAGATAAAATTCAACTAAAGTTTGTGGAAAGCTTGCTTATTTGAAGGCGACGAATTATTTAGTAGCTTTTACAAGTTGACTACGCGGTGCATTCGAAGTGCACACATTCCCGTGTAAGTTACGTGGACGAATACACACGTGCACTAACACGTGCTCAAATGCAAGTGTAGAAATCTGTCCTACTACTCGTCTCGATGGGCGGAGCACGTAGTAAAGACTTTGCATACTCAATGAACATCTGAGGTGGAGGCGGCAGTTTGCATACGGTTACGGAGGTGCAGCCTCACCATTGGTCCAGAAACATCTCGCTGCATCTCCCTACTGCTACCAGCACGCTATCTTTCTCTCCCACTACCTCGTCCCTTCTCCCGCTTATCTCGTCCAGCGTCTTGGTCCAGCGCGTTCGCGACTCCGGCGTACAAGTAGCGACAGATTCGATCCGATCTCACGCCGGACGTTTCACATAGCGGACCACTGTCGCAACGTATTTCACCGCGCGGCTGAAAGATTTCCCAGCCAGCCACCGAATTTTCATAAAAGCTTCTTAAATTAAAGTAACATTTTTCTTTTCCTGCGGAAATATTCTTCACGCGTAAAATAATGATTTGCTATTTCGAATGGCTTGTAACTGACCGTGAATGTAAAGTAGGACGAAGTTGATACTTCGCGTATTGTAGTGTCAGAGAGATGTTCGGATTGCGATACGTTCACGACTGTCGCTACCAGACGGTAGATAACATGTCATCGAAACGAGCCGACCGAGAGAAGAAGGCGGGATACCAGGATAAATACGAAATCGATGATAAACTGGCCGGTCCGTCGAGGCGGGTTCCGACGGTAGGGGGTAGAACGACACCTCCTTACAGTCGGAATAGCCCTGTATATACAACGACCTATCCCGGCTCGTACGGGTTCTCGAGCTACTTTTTGTTTCCCACGGTTCTGGATCTCCTCGCTGTCGCAGCTTCTACATTCCGCGAGACAAGTGCGCGAACTACGTGCGTGGAACTACGTACCACGATCCAAGCGAGGTGGAATAAATTCGAAATATCGCCCGAAATAACGCACACAGCAGTCGTAACACTCTCCCCTCCCTCCTTCCCCCGATGCAATTTATTTTAATTTCCCTTCACCTCAGCGTCATAACTTCGCGCGTCATTTTTTATTTTATAAGAATATAATTTTACGAGCAATGGATTTGCATTAATTTTCATCGCGGTGTCTTTTCGCGATCGAGAGGTATATCCGGATTGAAAGTTAAATCGATCGCACCGCGTGACGTGATTATTTCGAAAGGTCAGTGACCCTTTTCCCTCGGTCGTCTCGTAATTTATTAAAATGAAAACAACTGGAGGCGTAATAGGGAAGAATAGGAAAAAGGATGTAAGATAAAACGGAATAGAAAAGCGCGCAGGAAAAAAAAAACGATACAGTCTCCGATGCAAAGATGAAGGGGGGAAGGAGAGGCTACCAGCGAAAAAAGAGCTCGAACCCTGGGTTCCTTGCTTTACAATTAGGAAGATCCACGAGCCCAGTCGTCTTCTCTCCGTAGCCCACGAGACATATTAAATAATTTATAATTGTTTTGTCCAACTGAGAGGGAGGGAGGGAGCAATACATGTCGGCGGGTCGTTTACACAGTGAGATACAGCGCAACTTTTTGCGAACACGTCCCGGGAGCGCACTGACAATGATAGATCGTTCGATCCGCGATTATGAAGTCGCGTTGCCTTACGTTCCCCTTCAGAGTTATCACACATTATCAGTCGGTTTCGATTTGCCGCGTTTTATTTAACAATTAAAAGGTCGGCTTTAGTGTTCGATACCGAAGAGGTTCCCTTTTCCAGAAATCATTCGTGAGACATGGCTAGTTATAATTTTCTAACAATAATCGTTTCGGATCGAAATCTCGCGGGCGTGATAAAAAAGCGCGTTATTTTGCCAGCGATTTTTAATTGAAAATTTGCGCGAAGGAAAGATCCTTTCGATTTATATCTCGCGGAACTCGAGGACGGGATTTCTTGCCGGCAATGCGCGGACGGTACAAAGGATCCCAAGATCGAAACGCCATACAAATTCAAAGTGCTCTCGGCGCGGGCGCGTCTCTCTCTCTCTCTCCTTTTTCCGCTCCGCGTCACGACATCGATCTATTTATTTGCCCGTCGTGTACCGGGATCCGCCGGTAGGTGAGAGACCAACTAAAATTCCAGCGGCGTGTCGGTCCATACATATCGATGAGAGACGAACGCTGTTTAAGTAGCGATCGAAGCGTCGCGTCGGTGTCGCTCGTACAAGTTAAAGGACGTGTCCGGGGAGAATAGCAGGGGCAAGAAGGACCGACTTCTTCGCGCAAGAAGGACGAACGGGGAGATCGCGACGCGGCAGTCTTCTGCGTCAAGGATGACGTATGGCCCGGCTATCAACCGCGCCTCTTCCTATCGCCGACACGTTGGGGGCGTTAATTTTGCCATAAAACCCGAAAAATTCGAATGCAGCAGCGATAGCTTTCTCTTATTTTTATTTTATTAATTTGTAATTTGAATACCCGTGTGAGCTAAATTTTTTATTTATCGATTTAAACCTATCTTACAATTTTTGTCGATATATTGCACGCATTAGAATTATGTGTTATTGATCGGAAAATAGAAAACGTCTGCGCGTGCACGCACGGTATCTTCGCGACGGATACGGGCGAGATCCTTGGGAGAGGATCGTAAAATTATGCAGCAGCCGACGACGGCGGACAGAGGGGACACACCTGACAACCCGTTTAACCTCGTGGTCGCCTCTTGTTTATGACAAAAAGAAGGAGAGTCCGGCGGTATGGCGCGCGCGTTCGCGGATTATTAAAGATTAAGCATGGCGATCGTGCATCCAGTTAGACTTCTTGTCGGGCTGAAGCAATAATAATACCATATTCGAACGCGTTTTACTCAACTAGTTAATTTTATAAGAATAGATAAAGTAAAGAAAAATAAATAATTTAAAATAAACAAATAATATTTAAATGTCGTGTTTAAACACCTAAGGGTGTTACACATTTGGTGAACGAACACCGAGCGAACGCAACGATTGCGAGATTCTTCGGTGATGTGTTATTTTCATAGAGACTGATTTAAATGCATGCGTTCGCCGTTCGTTCGCTGAGTATATACACTTTTAAAAAGATCCGCGCGGTAACGTGAGAATCAGTTTACTTCGAGCACACGGTGTCATTTTTGCAAGCACGTCATTTTTGTCGCTCGAGGACCGGCATATCAACTCGAACGTCTAGCGTTGTCATCCAATGAACAAGATATTCGAGCAAAGAAAGAAAGAGAGAAGGGAAAGGGGACAAGAGCTCGCGAAGAGGAGGCGGCATTCGGTTGCCCCTCGTGCTTGGCGTGCCTGCTGACGTCTCGTTCGCTCGAAACGCATGCACGTCCGACGTCCGACGTCCAATGTATATAATTTATGAAGTATCTGCATTCCCCCGCAGGGATAAATCAACTCGCCACCATGGCAGAATCCGCGGACATTTCGGATGACCGATTATTTCGATGGCGCATCGCCCGTACGCGAATATCGTTAGTAACGTCGGCCACAGAGACGATTATATTACTCCCGGGGTGAAATAAAATACCGCCGATCGACCACCCTGTCGTTTAAATCGCTAATTATTTAAGAGATTTATAAGACACAACCTCCCGATCTCCGTTTACAGAAATTACGATCAGCTGCGCGTTGTATGCGAGATATACATAATAATTACCGAGTAGAAAATTGATATTATTAGCAGAGCGTAAACGATTCTTTAGCGTTTTAATATTCCATCGATCCGTCAAAGCCGAAGAAGGTCCCTCTGGCTTTGGTATGACGAGCCGACGCAATGGCGGTCGCTATAATTGAGCTACAAATTCCGCGGTGATCAACTGGTCGCGTCGCGTCTCATACGAAATCAGCCTGTTTCAGGACGATGGCGGCCGATAACAATCGCGAGGACGGGGCTGCTCATCGAGATACCCGGGACGATTCAAACGCACCGCCGTCCCGGCATTCTCGAGGGGCAAAAACGTACGCATCTGGTGCGTGCTCACGTACGAGCATGCAACGCGCCGCGCAACAAGGTGCACCTGATATGTATTCATACTCCCGATGCCATTCGAGGATTCGATCGCGAGGAAAGATTCCAAAGAATTGAACGAGTAACGACTCGTTCAATGCGCATCAATAACGAACCGCGCCGCTACTAAAACTGTCCGACTGATAATTTCGCAATTTACCGAAATAAATATCCGCAAGTATTTTAATTAATTAAAACGCTTAGATAAATTTGCGAGACCGACACGTATCGCGAAAACTTTATATTAAAACTTATTGGTGATTTCGAGTTTACGTGTTCCCTCAATTGTGTCACATAATTCGAAATTACTAAACGTCAAAGACGGTGATTAATAATTCCCCTTACCGCTTCCGTTTTCTGGTGCCCGACGCTCGGATTGGAGTTACGGGCGGCAAATCGCAAATGACCTCCGTCATGCACTAGTTAATCGTCCCCGCGCGACGAATCGTTGGCAACGAGCGGAATCAGCCAGCGGCGGGTGAAAATCAGCTACGTTTTAGCCGCGAGAGAAAGAGAGCGCCTTTGACAGCGCGCCGACTTGATAGAGCGGAAAGGTAACGGCCGCGAGGATCGCAAAACGCACGCGGCGCGTCCCGATACGGCCATTTCTGCCGCGGCTGAATCGAGGAGCGCCGATGGAAAATACCGAGCATAGCGACGAATCCGACGACCGCACGACGACGACGACGAAGTCGTCGGCGGCCGTGAACGGGCTTATAACCGTCGGTGCACCTCGTCGCGTCTCGCGGATGCAGGAGGCTCGCTGCGACCCCGCGCTCCCTCGGCTGGCCGGCATCAGCCTGGACCGGCCAGCCATGAGTGAGTTGAGTTGATACGATTGTTTTTACGGGCGCGCCCAATGCGCAAGAAACTGTCCTTCGGCAGTGACGCTCACTGCCGCCTTCGCCATTTAAATTTGCCGGAACGAATTGCCATTTTCCGCCTCGAAAAATCCAATCGAATGACGGATGAGAAAATTAAGACGGTCTATGTGAGCCACGACGATAATAGCCGCGCTATTCGTTATTGTAATTTCATAGAAGTAGAAAGAAATTAGATCTATTGCGAGCGGTAAATATATTTCGAACGCGGATCTCTAAAACTCGTCGCGTTACTCGGGTAAATTATTTCTGTTGTTTATATTATTAATTGCAATAATTAATGAGCAGTGACAAAAGTTTTATAAAAGTATGGAGGATTAATTTTTTTTTTCCGCGATGTTATAATCAAGGGAATATTTTATCTCTATTAAAATGTGGATATTTTACGGGTCGTAATTATGGGAAAGCAATTCCTGAGCCGTTTTTCTTTTCTCCGCCGAGGCAATTATGCGAACCACTGGGGGCGAGTTGACGGGAACGCAGCTGCTGCTTTGCCGGTGGATGTCTTTGAGTGCTTCGTTGCCTTCTTGAATTGCATTCACATATTTATGCGCACTATGTAATGTTCCCATACTTTCTTTTTCGTTTTGGAGGCTTCGCCTTTAATGGCAGTTAGGTATAATTCAAAATACATTTATTGCCCGCGATTATCGAAAAGCTTCGTTTCTTCAACATATACGTATCGTAGATTATGCTATAATAACGAATTAATTTGATATTTAATTTTTAAAATCAAATTTAAATCAAGCAATATTTTAGTTACAAAATATTGCAGTCATATAAATATGATATTTTAATTTCTCCAAACTGCAAGACTTTCTTTTTTTTTTAATTTTTTTTTTTTATGTTACACCTATCAAGTTTTGCGAAAAAGCATCATGTGGTATTTTTCTTGGCAAGTAATGAAACTATTCGAATTATAATTTTGTATTCATTGATTTAATGAATCGTGATACAGACGCGACTAGTCGGATGCGCGATCGAGCGAGCGGAAGAAAAGATTGTCTTGGCGAATACGGGCCGGTGTCTTACGCAGAAGAAGCAACGAGCCCGAGAACGCAAGTGCGAACGGAATGCAGTCCAATCCATTCGCGGAATCCGATCTTGCTTTAGTAAATCGCAATCGCGGAAAAAGCGCGCCGAATAATGCGGCCCCGCGCGATCGACGACAGCAACATTGTCGCACGAACCGTCGGTTTTCGGATGATTCCCAAGTCCTTCTCTCCTTCCCTCGGAAACAGATCGTCACCTCGGCGAGCGAGAATCAGAAGGCAAACGCGAACCGATGATGCGATTTCGAGAGTACCTACGGCCAATTCACGACGACGATCGCACGGCGTGATATTTTTCGGTTTTCTTTCTCAAAATCTCACAGATATTACAATACCGTTATCAACTTTGAATAAAATCTCCGCGAGCCTGAAAATCTATCTGCAGCCAATATCGTCGATTTCGATGTAATGGATGTAGCGAGGAAACCATCTTGAATTACACCACACACAAACGCAAGAGATAAATCAGCCGACTAACTACTGCTTTTAGCGCTAAAATAACCGCGATCGCGTGTACTTGGTATTTATCCCCGTCCAGCATTCGATTTCGTTCGATCCATCAAAGTAACTCCGGAAAGCTCCGGGAGTTTCCAAGATGCGCGCACGTTTTCGCGTCGTCACCACTCGCAAAGTGGCGCGGCGGCACCAGTTACGGCCAAGCTTTTAGAATTTTTCCCGGAAACAACAGTTTGCCCGAGTTCGACGGGCGAGAGGAAAAATACGAGCCAGCTCCGGCCGGCCTGATCGCGATTTCCCCTCGTTCATCAACGGGCGTTCTTCGTTCCACGTTCAGCCGGCGTATCCCGAGACGACGACGACGGGGTGAACCGCATACCTACAACGCGAACAATTTGTAGCCGAGCAGGACAAAAAGCGACCAATTAAGAGAAACTCTCGTGAAGCGGAGCGGTCCTTCGCCGGTGTCGACGTCCACGTTCACGAGTGCACGCGCATTTCTGTGTGCGCGAGCACGAGCACCCGGCTCTCTCCGAGATTTTTAATGAGGCACCGCCCGATGTTTAGACCGCGAATTATTCTGTCACGGCGTATTAACGTCACCTATTTTCTTCACCGCGGCCGTCGCTTCAGTTACGAGCCACTAATGAGCCGTGTACTACGCTCAGCTTCGTTAAATTTCGCGATCGTAAAAATGACGACTTCATGCCGAGGTAATACGCACCGTCGCGACCGGTCGTTAGTTCATGAGATATGCGACGGATGCGATTATACGCGTTGCACCGCGCACGAGACGGAAGCGCTTAGTGTTACGTTATCAGTTTAACCCACTTATTCTCGCGAATCAATTTTTCACCTGCTCAGTTACGAACGCAGATAAATATAAACTCTTATTTTTTATCTTTTTTTTTTTTTTTTAAGTATATGTATCGCTCCCGACGCTCTCGAAATTCAAGCGTTCGACTTCCGCACGGTGCACCCGTCGTGCGATAAATTCTTACCGATTTTAGAGTATCCTTCTTTTTCCTTTCTCGAAGCGGTTAAACAGTGTATTGTTCTTGGATCCCGTGAGCGCGGTACCCATCGGTGTCGCGATACTTTATTTTCCTCTCGCCGTTTGGCGAACGTGCGCATTTGCATGGTGCAATATCGTACGTTCTTAGGCGGCCAATTACGCGGGTCGATTCTGGGTCCGATAGGAAGTCGTGCCGGGCCCTACCGAACCAGACGCCAAACGAATATCCCGGCGGAGTTGCACGTCCAACCTTCCCCTTTTTCATGATACATTGCGAGCGCGCACGCTAACCCGACGGTGCTCCGCATATGTTGCAACCTGTGGGCCTGCACGGCCGAGGTGAGGCCCAGAACGGAAAGGTTAACGCCGAGGGAATGAAGGAAATGCGTTTCACGCGATCATTAGCATAAGCAGGATGTTACGCAGTTTTCGTGGCGCATGCGAGAGCCTATTCTATAAGCTTATGCATCATATGTTGCACCGTGTATAATTAGCGTCAAGATAACTGCTCTCTGGAACTGCTTAACTTTACCGAAGGTATTTTGCACATAGTTATTAATTATATGGACTATAGTAATTTCAGATGTAGGTAATAATTATATGATCATCTCTTGCATCTAAAACTGTTGATAATATCGCGCAGGTTTTATTTGTTAATCGCGTACTAAAAGAAGAGAGAGAGATTTGAAAAAAAAAATTAATAATATTTTGCATTTCTACGTATATTAATTATTTAATATTCAGTTATTCAACGATATAAATTTTTTTTATTTGCTTTACGAATGCATGATCTTAGTTTCGAAAAAGAAATAAGGTCCTGCAAAAATGTTGTCAGAGGAAGGAAGAATATGCAATCCCATGAGATCATCGGCAGGAAATGCAAGTTTCGTGGCACACGCGAACTTCACCGGCACTTGCTTTAATAACGTAAATATAAGCTACGCGAAAGCATCTCAATCGGTTCAATATCATTAAATGATACATATAAATGTATCTTTACGTATTTCCTAGGCACGACGCTGCCGGTGCAGAAAACACGCCAAGTATAACAAGTCTCGCGCATAACGTGAGTGCGTATGAAAATATTTTATGTCAATAAGAATAATTGTTACATAACGATGCAATATACATATTTATAAACGTATACTCGGAACGGTACGCCACAGTTGCGAACATAATGTTTGCGAATCAGTTCGCTGCATAGGAAAACTATTTTATTGCGAGAAATAGAGAGAGGGAGAGAGTCTCGTATCGTTAATTCGTTCGCAAAGCCGTGAACGGGCAGACTAATTGAAAGCGGAGCACGTACACGTAAGATAAAAATATAACTAAAAATATTAATTATTCGCAAGTGTCTTTAACTAAAGTTATTACAGCTATCTGCTTCTGTATCACATCCTTCCGGAATTCGCATGTTTTTTTTTCGAATAAAAAATTATAACAGACGAGCTCGCTAATGCAGGTTGGTCAATTAAAATTAGATTCCATTGCGTATAGGTACGTATACCGCGTAGCAAAGTGTGAGAATTAGGCAGCCGCGATAAGAGGGTGATGGTGCATGCTCAAACGGATCTAAAATCGCCACTGCGATCAACAGGGTGCCTGCCGTTTCACGACGGGAGCAAACGGTCGGTCCGCACACGCAAGACGCACACGTAAGGGACCAACGTAACGTGACGCGTAGATAAGATCCTTGAAAGGAGGAGTGGCGAGAAGGATATCGCGGCGATAGCGAAACGTATGCAGGAACGCGTAAAGGTTCAACGTTAACTCGAGCGAGCCTGCCTGCCGATCGACCGGCCGGCCGGCCTAGCTAGATCTCTCCGCGAGCTTGGGTGTAATTGGCCGGAGTCTGAGAGATCCTATCGGGACTCGGGAATCGAGATCCTCGCACCCGCGACTACGGACACGGCTACGATGGCACGACCGCACCTGGCGCGCGCACTTGCATCCTCGCGATATACCACTGGGTTTAGAAAGGCATCGAAGCGACCGAGAGAAGGAAAACCAACGTAATTTTTAACTAACATTATTAATCCGCATTTTATTAATTTATTTTTTTATTTTATCTTAAAAGTCGAGGCGATTGAAAAATCTCTATTAAAATTCTAAGTTACTTTAATTTAACTTCGTTGCATCGAACTGCGACGTAAAAAAGAGAAAAATGGAAAAGACTCGGAACTTTGCACGTACCCGTACTAATTTGCATTCTCGTCTTTACTTATTCCGTGCCGCGAGTTCGTGAGAGTTCCATCGCGAAGTTACCGATACCGTACCGGCCCCCCATATTACGAATGTTTGTCGATGAGCGATAAACGCACGCATCGTAATTATGTGCGTAATTCACTTAATTTGACGTTTCTTCTTCGTTACACGGAGCGTGCGTGTTCCCTGAGGTAACGAACTTTATTGGTAAGAGCGATTTATCATTCTCCCTGATCTCGCACGACTTCTGCTCGCTTCTGCGAGAAGTGGCGTACCTTTCGTACTGAAATGAGAGAAGCGCTCGCTCAGCGATTTGCCTTGGTGATTTCCGAGCCATAAATGTCGATGAAACGCGTTCGCGATTAAAGTAGCTGCGTTAATATTTTACTAACGACGGACAAGTTCGCAACTGGCGGCGATCCTAAGCCTTACACCTCGCAAAACGTCTTATCCCGGGATAACGAAGCCCGTAATCGCCCGAGAGATATGCAATTCCGCGCGAGCGGCAAGTGATACGGCGCGTTCGATTAGCAGGTATTACTTTCTAATAGGTATTACATTCCCTTTGGCCGTACTATTCGCGAGTGTCTGTTTAAGGGTTAATAATCCTTGACGGAACCCGCTGCCTATCGCTTATCGAGTATCGGGACGAGAACCGATGGTATTACAATTGTAATGCACGCTACTTCGGCTGGGCAAGACCGCATATCGCGCGAGACGTTATTTATATGCGCGCCGTGGCGGATGAGCGCACGATAATGCAACACGCAAATATTGCACGGAGACTCGGTACAAACGTATATACCTATATACACGCCGCATGGTATTATCGCACGCCGATATTTCCAACGTAGGCGTACTATTCCCTCAGTCAAGAACCACCGCTGGCACACACTATTGCGGTAAGCACAGATAAATTCTCGGCTGCGAATCGATATGCTTTTCTTGCGATCGCGGGGCGACAATATTCGCGCTCGGAGGAAGACAAAGAAAGGCAGAGAGTGCCGGCTCGTTTCTCACGGATCCCTTTTCTCCTCGGCGGGACTTTGACGGGCGTAACTCGCGTACGCGTCGAATTCGATTGCGAATTTATTCGCAATCATCGGGCCCTTTCGACTACCGGCTCTCGTCGGGCGTACGCTCGAGCCACGCAGGTGTTAATGTAGCGGGAGACGTCGCAGTAACGAGGATCGAATGGATTACACGTGCGCGTAATGACGCCGCCGTCGCGAACGGTCGAGGTCTCCCGGCGGTAGCACGACCGGTAGCCGCACGCTAGGATTGAACCCTATCAGCCGAGGGGAACCCCGCGGACGAGCCGCGAACGAAATAGCCTGCGACGCGGGGTTAATAGAGATCGCGTCAGTCTACCTCTCTCCGGCCGTCTACATATATAATATTCCATAGAGTTAACCGGTAGGTCGGCATTGCCGCTTCAAGATTCCTTCGCGGCTACGCGAGACGGCATTTTCTTTGTGAACGAGTTTATACCGGATGAGAATAATTGTACGTTTACGTTCTCAAATCAATAACTGTCTATCGAATTCGAGATGCGCGATGGAATCGCGAATGATCGCCCGTGTCACGATTTTAATTTGCGAAGTGTTACCTCTGCTTTTTTCTTTTTAATTTAAAATTAAAAAAAAAAATTAATAAAGTTGAAGAAGCGAACAATTTTCTGCCGAGGACTATTACTTAGTATTTTTATTGAACATGCTAAAATTATATTTCGCGCTGCAATTCTTATCTGTCAAAAATATCAGCGAATTGCGCCGGGCGGATCCAATCGACGGCCGATGATTTACTTGGATAAGATGAATCACATAGACAATAATGATGTTTCCGACGATATTGTTGACTGCTCGTCTGCAAACATCCGTATTAAACGGTTTAGCGCGAAGTAAGGATAATACGAGTATGACGGGCCGTTTTACCGATTGCAATTTGACGGAATTCGAACTATATTGCGCTTTCTTCCTCATCTCTCCCTTGGATCGTTAGGCAGTGAATTATCCATTAATCTAATCGAATCGATCGCGTAACGAGCTTTAATGCGAAATCGAATTTACGGACGATTGGTAACGGTAACGAAATTATCCTGTCCACACCGATGATTGCTAATTGACTTCCAATTATGCGTTCTGGACGGTCGTATTTTAAGAATAGTTCTTAACTACTATCAAATATCTTTCTCGAATACAATAACTTTTTTTATTAACCCGGAATAATTTTTAATAACTTTTACTAAGCCGGATAAATATTTTAATAACATTTATTTAACGTTCGATAAGTAGATAATATTCGGAATTATCAAAAAATATAACTTTAAATGACGCTGCAAACTGTATAGATATAGAATAATTCTAAACAATATCTTGCACGAGTTGATTTTTCTCTCTTCCCCCTTTTCTTTTATTTTTCTTTAATTCCGCTCGAGTCTGCTCGTTTCCCGGCTAGCCTGATTATCATTATTTTGTGATAAAGATACGAAATTATCCAGACGTTCCACTACACTTATCCTCTCGAGGAAGAAAACGTGAAGGAGAAAGAGAAAGATAGGGAATATATATCTAAGTGCTGGGTATGATACTGATGCCGATACCTAATAGATCGGGATCCAATCGAATATCATGGCTAACGAGCTGTCACGCCTGCCTGAACACGCTCTCTCGAAATCATCATCTTCCACGTGAACGAGATCCTTCACCTTACGCCCTTTCTTACTTTTTTGATGCACCGCGCATCGTTTGTTAAGTACATATACTTTATGAGATATAATTTTTACAAGTTATAAATACTCGCTCGTACATTAATATTTTCTGTCATTGTTTTAATAAAATTATATCGATTTGTAGTTTCGAAAAGTCACAAAAAAAAAGTCCCGTCGTATCAAAATGCCGCGAAAAATTATATCAATTAATACGTTTCATTAAAGCGAATAAAGTTATCGATATGAAAATCACGAAAGGGGCAGAAGAAATGTACGAGCTTAAGTGCACGCAGCTCTCTGGCGTGAAATGGATACCGGCGCGTTCAGATGCTGCAAGAAAATCGTGGCAATCCGCAGGTCTTAAGCGCGATGCAAAAACATCTTTGTCGACTACGTTGCTAAAGATCCTCGGCGGAGGTGGGACGATCAGGTTAGTTAACGACGTGGGAACACACCCGAGAACCACCTTCCACCAGCCGGTCGAGCAATCCGCGAAACCTTTTCGTCCTTCCTCCGCTTCGTTCTAGCAAGATGACATGATTGCGCTTATTGGCGCGAGATTCCACCAACGGTTTTACTCGAGTTTATTCTCCCATCCGCTCTTCGGCTTGATTGGGTCGGGTGCGCTCGCGTAGGTAAAGGTGTCATTCCTTGAAAAGGATCGCGAAGACTAAGCACGACAGAAGCAGAATTTATAATCTCTGCTTGTACCGAACGGTAACTCCAATAATTATGTTACAAATAATTAATACAAAATACGAGATCGGAAACGATTTTTCTCGCAGCTTCTGTTAGGAATACATACTGAATAATATTGGATAAATTTTTACCAGCGTGATAAATAAATATTGTTCGAATTAAAGACGTGAACGTAACGATTAAACGATGATATTCAGCGAGAGATTAATAGAATTTTATTTTCGAAACAACGTGCGTAGTTTATCTATAGGCTCGCCTGGTCGAGAACGATTTCGCGGAACACCGAAGATCAGCGCTAATTCTACAGCGGCGGTAGCGTTTCTTGTCGACGGCTGTGGTTGATACTGTAAAAGCGGGTAGAAAAGCTGCGCAACGTCGCGGTGCAACGGCAATACCGTTTATATAGAGCGGACGGTGCCCGGTCTCGTGCCGTCCGCGGCCGGGTCACCGTATACGGCGGAATATTACCGTCATTAATCAACGACAGACCGACGCCGAGGTGACGACAGTCTGACAGTTCTCTCCCGCGGCGCACGCCTCTTTGCGCCCGCGCTTCGCAGGGAATTCCACGTGTTCTCTCAGAAAGAGGCGGATTCTTTGGCCGAGGAAAAAAGGCGGGCGAAAAAGAGTAGCAATTGCACTATAGGAAGCGAAACCATTGTGCGGGTACGCGATGCCGCGCGGACGAACAAAACGCGATGGTGAAAACTGCACTCGTCCTTCTCGCGAGAGAGATTGGTCTCCCTGGTGAAAAACGAGATTTACAAATTGCCGCGCTTTTACACAGTGATTTCGTTTGACGCGCCACTGCGTGAAAAGCGCCGCGATTATGGCCACAATGATTTTTCAACGGACACGGACGATGTTCTTGTACGATAATAAATTCGATAGCTGCAACTAATTTCTAGCACGACATAATTTGACGTTGTTCGCGTTGAGTATATATATTTTTTTTTTATCTTACGTATGAAACGCTTTTACAAATCAAGATTAAGTTACTTTAAAATAAACAGATGAATAAAATAAAATTGCAGGCCAATTATTAGAAAAAAAAAATTCTAAGGCGCGTATACTTTGATATATCGATGATTAGTGTTTTAATAAATCTTCAATATATTTTTCGATCGTGTTTATATTGTTGGCTGACTCTGAATAAAATCATAAGCTGCAGCTATGAATCTTCCAAACGACCAGCGTGCCTTTTATCTCAGACGGCCGTGACTCGCAGGGTTGACGGTGGGCACCTTCGAAAAACAGTTCACCGACGCGGAAGATCGGAGACAATGCCTGCCGCAATAACTCGCCATAACTTGCGAGATGTGTTTTTAATTCCGCATAAGTCTGCTCAGACCGGTCGATGGCAGGGGTTGGTTTTCCCCAGGGAGAAGACGTTATTAGCGGAGGCATTAATCAGAGCACGCCTAGCCGGTCTAGTCCGGCGATAAGAGAGAGAGAGAGAAAGGGAGAGAAAGAGAGGAGAGAAGAGAAAGAGGTGAGAGGAAGGGAGGACGGAGTCGATGAAGAAGGAGAGCGAGTTGAGATATGAAACGAAGGAAAACTTAGCGAAACCACCTTCCCCTTCCTATCTGGTCTTTACCTTGGACTGGCTTTCTCTTCTTCCGCCGTTTCTTCCGTCCTCTCCTCTCTTTTCTTCTTTCTCTCTTCATCACCTCCTCTTCACCATCGGAAGATCCGGAGGAGAAGGGCAGCGCCTCAGCGTGGCTCACAGATGAACCGTTTTAATGAAAAGATGGCGTCTCCACCCGACGAGGGTGGGAGGGAAAAGGAAGGGCGGCCCGGGGGAGGAAGCGAGATAGACCGGAGGGTCGGTGGCAGAGGAAGAGGGTTGCTTTAGTTCGCTCATCAGAAACCACTGCATGAGTCGAGGCTCAAATGAAATTGCCGCTATAAAAATGATGCCCGTGTATATGCCTCGGGTATTAGGTAGCCGGAAAGGCCGCGGGTATAAAGCCTCCTCGGGATTCGTTCGACGCGGTATACGTTACACGATACGTCCTTTCCGCATAACATTTAAAAAAAAAATCCTTCCCTAATTAATCCAGTTTACGACCCCGACTAACGAAGAGCAATAACACGACGCAATTAATCTCGCCGAGACTACAGGCATAATACGCGTTAACAGTCCTTTTAATGTAAGATTTGTTTAACTAATTTCTCATTACTTTACACTCTTACAACGTTTCAACTGTAGTTCTCGCGACGCGGATATGCAGAGAACGCACCCTTCGAGATCGTGCAAGGGAAACGTAAAAGTTCGTATTTCTCAAATGGATAATATTTCACACAATGTTTAACGATTCCGTACGAGATATTACTCGTGATCCGATTTCGCTTTATGTACTAAGATCGCGTTGATTTCCGGAGGATCGCTGATCCGGCGCGTGATATCGGACGGAGGAAGATTTTCTGGCACGGTGGTGGCGACGCCACCTGCGGCAACCACGACGATGGCACCCATACACCGACACCCCCTCGGGAGAAGAAAGAGCGCGCCTTCATTTTTCTTTTACATTCGCGAGCGCGGAAAGAAAAATCACCGGTTCTCATTACGCTCGACACGTAGGCAGCTTTATGAGTCTCTCCCCTGGTCCCTCGACCTTCGCCATATCTCCTCCGACGACCCCTCCCCCTGCTCTCTCCTTCGTCTTCCACCCGTTCCCGGCTCCGTTCCTTCGCCACCCTCCGCCCCTCGGCGAAGCGGCGCGAGAAGAAGATATTATTTATTTCGTAAATTAACTCCGGCCAAGGTGAACGTGACTGGAAAATCCTTCGTAGTTCTACACCGAGTTTTTCCGCTTTTATTAATCGACACCATTCGCCTGGCTAAGAACAGCTTGCTCCTCTTCGCACCATCTCAGAAATATCCCTCACTCCGACGTAATTACAAGTGCGAATATTCTTTGCGTTTCGCCGCGCTTAACAGCAAAATATTTAACAATCGCTTTCGAGCATACTTAAAATCTGATATAATATCTTATCAAGACTGTCTGTTCGGTTCATTAAAAAAAAAAAAAATATAATTAAGTAACGTAGAATGTTCGGTCTCCCTCGCCTATTCGTAAAATTAATAAGAAACTGGAAATATAGAAAGCGCCAAACGTGTCCAATCTTTCTTCCGCAATTTTCTTAATTATTCCACCGTTCTCCGCCTATCTGTTCACCCCTCGTCGTGATTCGGCGTGGCACATTGCGTGCGTGACATGCAAGCCAAAGATCGGTCCGCCATTCTTCATTTATATTTCGCTGATTGCCGTTATTCCTTCCGATTCATTAACTTCGACTGCCTACGTGAGCTTATCGCCCCGGGAGAGCGAGAAGGAAAAATTGAGGGACGAAGGGGAATAACCGACGCGAGGCGATGGTGTAAGTAACTTAATTATCGATATAAGCGAAGAACGAAGGAATAAATGACGGGCGACGCGATACGAACCGGCGAGCCGTGCTCGTCGCGGGGAGCGCGATAGTGTGAGAATTCCAAGTCGCGCGCATTGCGTTGCAATTAAAAACGATTGTGATCGGCGGAACGAGCATCGCGCAGCAATAGTTTACCGCGTCTCACGTTAATCATAGACGCATTAGTTACAAGTATTCACTTGGGCGCACCGTGTCTTGTACAACTATTAATCCTTATCGCACGTGATCGTGAACTATATCAGATGCTCGTAACGTACGCGTATAGCGTTGCCACGCACACCACCTTATTACTTTAACTTATCAGTTGAAACGATACGCGTCGTTTCAACCCATAAATCTCTTGTTTGCTCGAGTAACAGACGTGTGATTACACATGAATTTTCATTCCCCCGTGGTAATGTGAGAAATATGATGTAAAATTGCGCTCGCGAAACGTAATAAATTGCCGAGCGGTGGAAGGGGGAGGGTTTAAATAGTTAATAAAAATGGAAAAGCGATACGGCGTTTTCCATTCTTATCAGCTTGATCGATCATTTTCGTTTCAACGTTTAATATAAAAATTAATGGACGACCTCTTTCTCCATCTCCTCCCGAAAGTAACGCAATACTATAACGTTAAAAATGATATCGTTTTGATATAATAAAAAAAAAAAAATTCTAACAGCGGAACGTAAAGAAAAGAAGGATACAGCCGAGCGTCCTGTACCATTGTGATAAAAATCACGGCTAGTAGTTTACGATCGGCCTTTAAATTGTCGATATCTAACCGTTCGTGAGAGGCACCGACGAGAGAGGCTCGAGGGACGCGAGGCGAGCAGCGACGTTTTATATATGCGATCCTTATCTACGAGACAGAATGTAGCGCGTTCGCTGTCATCGGCCATATCGTTCGCCTTTTGTTTCACTTATTTTTTTATCGTGATCTAAGCGCACGTGCAGATATACGCGCAGCTAAAACCTCACAGCCATTTATCATTACACCATTTCCCTAATTTAAAACGCACGAGTCGCCGGGCGAAATGGCGAGGGAAAATGTTAATTGGAAAAGATTTGCATAAAAGCGCCATTTTTTCTTCTTCTTTTTTTTTCTCAGAAAAGTCACGGGCCGCTATTTGATTCGGAGGTGCGCGGATTTATATGATTCCACGGAAGGGCATTAACATACCGCCACCGAAGGTGGGGGGAGGGGAACAAACGCGTAGGGGCGATTATAATCACGAATCACCATTGGGATCGGTGCTATTATTACTCTGTCCGAGTCCGTGAAAAATGGTTTCCCCAAACAAATTTCTAGGAGGAAAGAGAGCGGCCCGATTAAGTCCGGGCCTCTATATCGTTGTCTCGTCATAATTATCGTGTTATCTTAAACGCGGCGTCCGGCAATTATGACGATGCCAGCCGGCAGCGGTCACCCCTGGAAACCGGGCCGGCGATATCCCCGCATCCTAGAGGTCCTACGTACGTATATCCCCGTAGATATTCGGGAAATTGTTGGGCCGCGCCGCGCGAAACAGCCTGCGGAGCTATCCTGTACAAATCATTCCCCGACCTCGGCCTATACTTATAGACACGAGTCGCCGCGCTCTTGCGACGTATACAAATCATTCTCTCGGCCTGTATTTTTTAAGACAGCCGTCAAGGGAACGATAAAAGTCGGCGGCCCCTCGGCAGAAAGAGCGCCCCGAGGTAGTCCAGTGGCCTCAAAGACGCGTGGGGGAGAACTGGTTATTAAGTCAAGACGTGCATTGGCAACTACGACAAGCGGGGCAATGCGATTCTTAGAACACGGCATCAAAGACTATGCATTCTTACGCCGCGACTAGCCATCAAATTGATTGCCACGGATTAACGCAACGGATTAATTTCGAGGAATTCAATTTCAACCTCCCATAAACGTATTGTTCCCTGCAAGTCACATTAATTATATTTCTTTCCTCCGCGCTAATAGCGTAAGCTGCAAGTAATTGATTCGATCGATAAATACCGCAACGTCTTACCGCGAGAGTTATGTCTCGAATATAATATATTCGCCGCGTAATATTTAACTCGATTCCATTCGATTTGCAGCGCGGAATCAAGATGCGAAATTGCGCCACGCTTACAGATTCGCAATTACGAACGTCACGTATAGTGAAGAGAAATGAACGTAATCCAAGTATATACATTAATTCACCGAATAACGGAACGGCAATTTCCACCGACGATCATCGATACGTTCGTCGTAGCTGCCCTTCGACGGGCTGTTTTTCTTAACTATCCGCAGCCTCCGCTCGCCTTTTCTTTTTACCCCGGTGGAAGAGTTCCCTTCTATCGCAATGAACATTACCCGAATGGACAAGATTCCCGCATTCCTTACGCTATTGTTTTCATATCATAAATATCAAGCGGCACGTTAATAAAATGAATATTAGATTCAGACCTGCGATCTTCGTAATTTCTATCGCGCAGAGAGTTTAAGAATAATTATTCCAACAGCTTTTTTTCCCCCCCTTCCATGAATTATTCTCGCATAAAATATTTTGTATAAAAATAAATGTTAAGTAATACAATAAATTAAAGCTTTTTCAAAGTACGCTTCCTCAGCGATACTTGCAACAAG
Source organism: Cardiocondyla obscurior (assembly GCF_019399895.1). Taxonomy (NCBI): domain Eukaryota; kingdom Metazoa; phylum Arthropoda; class Insecta; order Hymenoptera; family Formicidae; genus Cardiocondyla; species Cardiocondyla obscurior. The sequence continues at coordinate 4,683,121 of NC_091875.1, read as the reverse complement.
ATGTAATACTTGAACGGTAAAAAGTATAAAATTGATGGACACTACGTTTCCTAGTCACGTCATTGCGAGATGCTATTACCCGCGGCACAGACGGAAATTTAATGCACGTTGAAATTTTATAACTGGAAAAGACAAAGTAAGAGCGTGCAACTGCGGCAAGTAGCAGTACATCGAATTGCAAATATGATAATTTAATAACGTTAGCGGCTGCTACGTCGAGCTATCGTTCCGAGGACGAAAGGGGAAACGGCGACAGGTACGCTGGAAAGCAGATAAGGCGTTTGCTGCGCCGACGGCAGCTAGGGAACGTTACTTCAGAGTCGTGTGCGTCGAGTTTGACATGTACCGCATGTGTGTACCGCGCCGGCCGGTTGCCGATGACTGATTTTCCCCCCGTTTTCTCAATTCTTACCTCCGCCGCGTAGGGTTACGTATGCTAGCCGCTGTCGCCGCAGAAAACGTCATATCTGCTCTTCGATGTACGTTTATTACGCACGAAAATGTAAGTAGCTCGCCCGGCTCGCGGGATTTATAGATCAGGATCACGATCGGCGGATCGAGACAGCCTCGATTTATTGATTGTATGAAAGTTCCAAGTCGCTTTTCTGCATTATTATCGGCGCCGGGTACGTTAAGATCGAATTATAGTTCGTTCGTGGCGCAATGTTTCAAGTTTCAAATGATACATCGTTCTGCTTTTCTCGTTAACGGGGTTGCGAGACATTAACTTCGAATACCAGAAAGTACATATCTGAAGAGCCGCATAGAACGCCAACTCAAAGATTTTAAAATAATAATTTTGCCCTCCCCTGAAGGCTGCGACTTACCAGCCGCTCGCCACGGCACGGGATTTTTATTTCTCCAAATAAGAACGCCGTAATTAGTCCCGACGATCGTAGAGTCGGCATCGTCACGATAGCGACGCGTTATATCGAAGCTCGCGGACGCAGCGAATTATATATTCGTACGCCGGGAACCAATAATTCGATACGAGAGAGCATTTCACCGAGGAAGGCAGCCGCGGGAACGGTAACGATCCCGAGAGATGCGAGGTGAGCCCCGGCTGCCGTGGTGATTCAGGACGATCCTGCTTATTAAGTGGAGGCGAGCCCAGAGACGTAGAGGCCTCGGTGTATTATGGTCCCTGGTAAGAGCGGCGGCGGATGGGCAGATGGAGATAGGTGGGTATATACACCGTCCGCGCGCGCGGCATACTCGAGGAGGGACGCTCCACAAACCGCTATTATTTATATTAAGTTTAATGCAACTACGTGACTGAATCCTCTCCGCCGGGCCGCCCCGCGTGGCCCCCCCGTATCATTAGTATACGCCTATTATTGCATTACTCCGCGGTCGGGCCGACGCGCGGCCGAGTATTACAACGAGATGTGAGCACAGCCGGGTGGACGATGACCGCGCGCCACCACGAAAAACCGGACTCTCTTTCTCTTTCTCGCGCGGCATTACGAACGGGAGGTACGATCGCGCGATCGTATCGATGGGAGATCCGCCGCGGACCTATTCGCGAAGAATATTATCCGCTCTCCGTTATGCTAATAACGATATTGAATGACGCGCCGAGCAAATCAAGACGCATCTCACCTTACCGATTAATTTTTCTCCCCTTTCCCTTTTTTTATTTTTTTTTTTTATTTCCGCGTAACGTATTATTTTTGTCCAAGGCCTTTTGTTGCCGTGCTTCATTTCTCAGATCAGGGAACGTATTATCTCGATTACTTTTAAATTTTACAAGATGCGTTAAATAACGCGCGATACGTTACGTTAAATAACCGGGCCGAGTTCTACGTTTGCGATAAATATGAAATGAGCTCTGAAGACGCGACAAGGTGCGAACCGCTTGTTTCAACCTAAAGACGTGTGTGATTCGCGCCCATTCCTCCTGTTCTCAGCTTCGCGAATTAACCTCGTCTAAGCAGGTAGGATAATAATGGAGAATTTGTATGCCTGCAATGAATTCAAAATTGCCTGCTATCTTCTTGTTAACGTGCCGTGGGTACCGCCACTTTTATTAAATGCAGATTGCGTAATCCAACCGACCGCGGATTTGTTGGGCTTTTGTTCTCGTACAGTTCGAGTACTTGAAATTTTTTTCAATCGTGCGAATTACGATGTGTAATACGCGTCAAACATATGAGTAGCATTCGCACACGGTAGATATTATTTAGCGGATTGTAGAATTGCGCGAGAGATATTTACTACTGGCAAAGATAAAATTCGATTTTACGAATAATATACATTTCGTTATTATTAAGTAAAAAATTAATTTTCAGATAAAAATTAATTAATTCCTATATCGTGATGTTAATTTTAATTTCTCTTTTCTTATACGATTATGCAGATAATTTATATTTATTGTGTAATTGCAATCATGCGGCAAATTGTTGATAATACTCGGTGGAGAGAATGCGATTTTATCTAACTCACGGATCGATAATAGCTAGAGCTCGCACGGATGCTAGATTCGCGGTATCAGGTTCTGCTGGACAAGATTGCAATAAGATCGGTCATCATCGCAGCCGAGATCATCTCGCGCGCTTTACTTCGCAAACAATGGCTCGTTCCGCGTACGATTGAACGAATCGCACAGCCACGCTGGAAACCAAATCGCGGATTCTCACGAAATCATAAAATGCACCTACTTTTTTTTTTCATTATTGTTAACAATCCCATTCAATGCAAAGAAGCGCGTTTGAGGTACTTGAATATTCATGCTTGAGGTGCAGATAAAAAATTAAAAAGCTAACAGTAAAATGTAAGTCGTAAAAAAAAAGCTATGTTAACTTTTTTTTTTATCTTATCTCGGAGTTTACCTCGAATAATAACTATGCCTCGTAAAAATAAAAATTATGCATCGTAAGCGAGTCACGTAAGAAAATTATTATTTTCTTTTTCTTTTCATGAAATTGATCAAGTGATTACTTTGTTTAAATAGTTTAACATATAATCGTGAATCGAGTACCATTTTTAATACACGGCCGTTTTCTAGCGGTCGAATTTCACCTGAATCTCGTTACCATCTGGGGCTATTGTATTCCGAATCGTTTACGTGACTCGAACGGTTTTCATTGTGTGCAGTTACACTTCGCACGAGACTTAAAAAACATCCCTGACCTCGTCCAGGTGTTCCTGGAACCACCAGCGGCTTTTACGAGCCACCTAAGTCACGGCGTGAACGCTTTCCTGAGGGATCACCGTGCGACTTCGCGTCATTCATGGAATATTTTTGTCGTATCTCCGATGAAATACTCTCTATCGCTCGCGTTGCACGTTTAAAGCGGAGTTACACGTTCGGAAGGTCTAATCGTCGCGTATATAAATTCGAAAGATATAAAAAAAAAAAAATAAATAAAAAATAAAATAAAATAAAAAAGAAATCAGCTTTAAACGATTCTGCGTAATATTATACCGAGATGAAATTACTTTAAAGATTACAGATCGATAAAGACCACCCAAATAACGCCGATCCAAGGTCATTTTTAGAATCTGAACTCGCCTCGGCGGGCGAAGCCTGGCAGGGATTCGTGAGAAGACGCGGCTCTTTCGGCTAAGCGGTAATTTGGCGTGCGATATACTGACGAATTTATGAATGGCGGAAAATATTTGAATGTTGCCAGGAGGGACGGCTCGCGTCTAGCCGCTTGCCTGGCCGTAGATATTTAGGCTGAGAGATTTAGAACTAGTCTAGGCCGACTCCGAGTCTCGCCGGGATGTAAATCATCTGAAGATCTCTAGCGCCACCCCTATAATCACTCGGTCTTGGTTACGCCGCTTCCTTGAGTGGGAATCTCTCAAGTAAAAGTTTGCTCGCGTCGAATTTTTTTCAATATTACTTAGAACTCCTCGCATTTACGCGACTTCTACGCGATGCTTTCTAAATTATTACGGGGGGGAAAAAAAAAATATTAATCTTATATTACGTTCCTATTTAATATAAAGATTACATCAGATTTAAATTTAATCGGATCATCTATCTTTCATTGCAGTGATTTTTCCTGGAATGATATAACACCTGCGTACCTTTGTCTTTAAAAATTTATCTTAATTATATATTAGCGGTAATTATGCAGACTCTCGAGCGACCGGTCATAAACGATTTCGTGTAACAATTCGGCCAAACGCATCGTTTTAAAAGCGTGGGGTGCGAAGGCTGTCGGTAAAATAGGCGAAGGAAGGGCTTCGAACTGGGTTAGCCAAATTACAGCTTCCATGTCAGGTAGGGTGATTGATGCCGCTACCCCCAGAAACCGCCGTGGCGTTTTCCAGGAAATTAAATAGGGCCGAAAGATCAAGAGGCTGCCGGGCGTGGGCTAAAGACGGAACGAGCATAGCGTTTGTGGGATGTTAAAAGATTCAAGTCCGCATTTTAGCGCGTTCTTAGCGTTAAGTGATTACTGTTAGTTATGGTATGCGTAAATAGGGCGTTAATTGTGCTGTTACTCGCCTTTCCGTAGGGCATGAAATAAATCTTAGCACTGACAGCCTTTACGGCGACCGACAGACGTGCATAAAATAACGACGGACCCGTTAGAATTTTTCTCTTGCCTAGAGCATAATTTTCGATGCTCAATTTATTTCCCGTGTGTCCCAGACGAATATAAGAAATTTATGTTTTCGCAATAAAGCGTCAAATATTTTTCGAGAGTGAAATAATAAACGTATATATTCCCTGCATCCTTCAATCACTGGTGCCAGCCATATTTTCCATCCTAGATGTTATCAACAGCAATATAGAAGTTCATAGCACAGGTACGATAACGGTTTAGTCGAGTCGCGGGGTACCGGCAATGTAAATCGTGTATCATGAATAATATTCAGGTCGCTCGTGATGAACGATGTGCCCGGTTCAGAATTTCCCCTCCCTCTTTCTTCCTCCTTATCTCTCTTTCTCTCTACTCTTGCCGCCAGAGATTCACGAGCGCTTCTGCGAGTTCTGAAAGTGCAACGCGCCGGGACCGATGCACCGTCGCCGCGATCCCGCCGAGAATCGTGATGCAATAAAATAGCGCCACCCACCGGGCACTCGCTATCTACCGAGGATCTCCGTAATGCCTCACTTCGGGCCCCACGAGCTTGCACGGTGTCCTGAAAAGACGCGGGTCTCAGCCCACGGAGGGCAAGGGTGCATAATGAACTCGTTAATTAACTATCAGGAAGTCGCATCGAATCTGATAAGCATTCCTGCCACACGACGCGCCTTTCTGTGTCCTTGCTGGAACACCAGCAGCATGTGTTCCTCTACTTTACTGGCTTTTTCGGTTCACGTACGCTAGGCCTGGCTGCACCGATTTCTCTACAAGTCCGCAGCTAATTGTTAACATCGTCAACGAGATATAATTCCCTGACCATAATTTCAGTTTCAATAGAAATGATATTAAATTATATTACGCAAGTAAAAAAATTAAATTAAATCTCCCCGTTTCGCATAACAAAGTTATATAAAAGTGTGATATTAAATAATTGGCGAAATCGAGGGTGCCTTTCAATTATTTCAAAAGAAAAACAAACGAATTCAAATAGCCTTCTTTACGATCTTATCGGAATACCGTCGTAAGTTAATAACCAGCGAAATAATATATGCGGTATTATTGCTCTTTGCATTTTACTCGATTCTCACTTTTAATTCTTATGCTGCAACCGGCGAATATGCGCTATCTGATAATGAAAAATCTTTTTTAATTTAACATTAATAATAATAATAATAATAATGCTACATGCGCCACTTATCGCTTGTATCAGATATATTATAACAATGTTACATTTGCGCTCATGATGTTTAACGCGGCAACTGTTGCGTTTGTTGCATCAATACTTAGTAACACTCGACGAATTATGTGCATTTTTAAATCGCGGTTCGCACGATCGTAGCCGCACCGACTATAATTATCCTCACGATAACATATTCGAGCCGCGTTGAATTTTTCATCGTAAGCACCGTATAAATCCGGTTGAAGATGTAGGTAACACTTGGAAGGGAAATCGGAAAATCGATTCGCGTGGTCTATTTTACACCGCGGTTTTACCGTATGCATTCGCGTATTGTGCACTAACGGTTGCACATCTTATTCGTTATTACGCGCAATATAAAAATCATCGTATCGTGGAAATGTAAAAATACCCGGGCGCTCGTGATTTCTAATGAGCGGCGGACACATCCTGGCACCGAAATTATTTTTAAAAAGATGCCTACCGTAAGCGATGACGTGAGCGCCGAGAAAAACGTAATAAGCGGCCGCGCTTAATCACCGCATTGCTCATGCAAACGACGATCGTCGATTACGACATGGTCAGCTTTCGTGGGGAGATCAACGTGCGAGATATTGCGACGACAATGAACCAATTGGGCAATTGTAAGCGGTTTTCTAAGCGCAACAATTTAATTGTCGACCTATGACGCAATCGATAATTCTTCGCGTTACGGAGGGGACGCGTTACGTTCGCTAAAGTGAGACGAGTAGTTTCGAGAACCCGCGAGAGCATCGGATTCGGGGCTCGAGGAAACTTGATCAAACTCGCGTATCATCGCCTACTATTTCGAAAGTGTTTGATCTTCATTATCCGCGAATTAATGGAACGATCACGGTGTCCAAGGTCGGGTGCTCGAAATCGGAGGAAGCGGTCGATAAATCAAGCGGGGCGCATTTAAAAGCACATCAAAGCGTCGACTCCTTCATTCCCCGTTCCCCTGGCACCAGCTGATTGATATGCATTTAATAATAGAGATTCGGCCCTGCGAAAGGCGCTCTCGTCTAGGAAGTTTATGGGTGTTATAAGAATATATTAGCCTTTCTCCACCTTCTTTCTATCTTCCTCTTTCTCGGCCTTAACAGTTTTATATGCCTATGCCTTATTTTGTTTCAACTTCTCTGGACGGACGATACAAAAGAGAACGGAGTCGCGAGTCCTACTGCGAATATTCGATTGTCATTAACTACATTTTGCTATGCAATATTTATTATAAAATTGCGAGATAAATATCGTTTAAAATTTAATAATAAAATTTTTAATGCAAACTATGTCGCGTTTGGAAGATGACTAGGCTTTCGTGATGGATTATTAAGCGATTTGAGGGAAGGGAACGGCAATGTCTTTATCATGCGGCTGCAAATGGAAATGGAGATTGGAACGAATGCGAGTTTCCACAAATCGAATTGACTGAAGAGGCATCAGAACATGAAAAACTCCTACCACCAACGAAGACGTGCTTGAATTAAAATACACAATAATTCAAGACTCACCGGCACACGATGCGCAGCAGCGGAATTGCGTCCTTAATCTGTAAAAAAAAAAGACAAACGCATTGAAATATAGCAACGTATTATTACAATCTAAGTTAAAATCCAAGAGTTGAATTGTACAAGTGTCTTTAAGATACGAACGATATATTGATAGCATCGCTCTGAAAATGAGTATGTAACAAATAGTTACTCACAATCCGGGTTGTTCCGCCGTTGCTAGATGCTCTTCTCGAGCCTCCTCCTCCTCTCAGTCCTTCCCGAGCCTCCTCGATGTCTCCAGGCACATCGCACAATACACACCAGCACAGCATCATAAAGCACTCGCAACGTTCATCGTACGTGGTACGACGAATTTTGTCGGGCGACCGGGATGTGTGACCGAAACAGACGAAGCCGCAGTCTGCTCGTCACTTAATTCACAATCTGAAAACAACAACGTAATTTAGAACGATATAAGTAATCGAGCAGTTAAGAAGATTTGCACGAACTTGCGCCGCAAACTGATTCTTTGCGCCGAGAACGTTAGGTTAGAATAAATTGGCTTTACAGTCGGGCCGATATTTCGGTCGTACGTACCTTGCAAACGCGGTTTCTTGCAAATAATCGACATACGCTTACTGAGCCTTACGTAACGCAATCGAAAGCATCAAAAAGATGGGAATTGTGACCGTACTCAGCCTTTTTATACGCATCGCCAACACCTTTTGCAACCTATTCGCTCGCGCGCGGAGTTCCTTCGCGAACTTTTAAATGGACCCAACTTCACGCCGCAGTTAATTTACCGAAAGGCGCGACGCGTCGCGACGATTCGAAAATTCAAAATCGATGTTCAAACCTGCGAGTGTAATATACTTGATATATTTTAAATACTAGAGTTGAAGTTTCGAATAATCATTCACAGCACGGCTAATTTTTATGAAATACAAGTAAATAAATCGAACACAATATCGATATAATATAATTATAATAAAAAAAATAACGTAAAACTTAACAATATTAAATCTTGTACGTTTCTTAAAATTATGAATTAGAGCTTTTGTAACGTAACGTATAAAAATTACTTTCACGATTTTACAGAATACCGTTTAATCTGTATATTTATGAAATAATTGTATATTGTGATGTAAGTGTGTTATAAAACACTTATCACTTGAGGCGATTTGCATTGTGCTTTCTGCACGATATTTCGTAGGACATTTCGAGGAAGACCTTGGACAAAGAAAAAGTAGGCCCGACGAGCCTTGTAGCCTAATTGCCGCCACGTCATTTACATAGTTATGCAAATTGTAGGTAAGACAGTGAAGCGCACGTTTCTCCGCTATGTTTCGCCTATTTACTTTGCGAGGTGGAACACTATAGGAAGTATTGCCAGACAATAAAATTGGCAGTGAAAGTTCAGGACGTTATCACGTCGCGCACGTTGCGACTGAATAAAAAAGATCGCACGTCTATGCCATTCGTCTTACGCAGTTTAAACGATGCAGAAAAAGAAAAGCCATCGCGGAGTATAAATCTAATCGCACGATTTGAAATGACTGGCGCAGCATTTTAAAAAATATTCACGTGTTCATGAACTTTACAATGAACTATAAAAGACTACAAAGCGCGCGTTGATCACTCTCGCTTTTCCTACGTCTATGTAATTTTCAGCTGGCAGCCGAGCCACGCGATACGTAATTAGCTGACATCCGCGTGTTTAAAGCGTCAAAAAATATTGTTATAATAAACGAAAATGTTAGGGGATACGAAATAACTTTTATTATCTCCTGCGATTATTGGCGAAATAAAATATTTCGGTAAGTAAGAGTATGATAAAGTGACGACGGACGTCGCTATCGACGGCGAGGAATGAGGCGCGTTTATTTCAGTCATCGTCGAAACTGAACGTTGTGCATGCAAATCCGTTTAAATGTCGTCGCGGCGTCTGAATGGAAATGAACTCTCTCGCTGCGTGCCGGGCGCGAATATATTATTATGCATTCAAGGCGTAATTCGTTGAAAGAGCCGTGGTGATCATCACCTGCTGGGCGTAATCGATGGCCAGGCGATCGCTCATGCATTCGTGCATGCACGACCGCACTCGACCTCTCGGCAAGATAATCCGCGGTATATTTTTGGCGTTAACAGGAAGTTTTGCAAATAGCGACCTTCTCAATAAAGAAGAATCTCATTTCGCGATCTTACGATTTGCTTCAGGAAATAGTTAAAACTGCAAAAGAAAATAAAAATAAAAAAAATAAAAGCGTTAACTGTAACGAGGCTCTGAGTAACGGACATGATACGCGTTAACGACATCGAAAAACAGCCAGCTATTATCTTATTATTTTCTGTACAGCAAGAGAATTCCACCCATTATCACGTTGCACGCGAATATATTTCAACACATATATTTAATTGCGGTAATTGTTGCACATTCCACAAAATAGACCATATTGTTAATGGCAAATGCATGACGAGTTAAGACTGCATATATTAGATATAAATCAAATAAAATATATAATAAGGAGGAGAAACAGAATCGGTGAGATTCTCCCAAGCAGGGAAAGCCCGGAAAAAAAAGGGAGGAAAACGAGAGTGCTCCGCGAGACTTAGGTAGTTTCTTTCCTCGTTTCGCGGCAGTATCTATTCATAGACGTGAGCTGGAATAAATAAATTAATTGGTTTTTATTTACGTGCGCTATTGACGTGCGAAACTCGGCTTGCGTTTCTTTAGACGATGTGCATCTAAGTGCGTTATAATGTACACGATCGTAACGTATAATCAAACTCCTGAATTTTTTTCATTACAGAATTCTTCAGCACTATGCAATTTTCACATTAATAATTATTGCGAGTGAAAATACATGCAAATCAAGCGTTGATAATATCAGGCATTTGCATTTATGTGGTCTTATCTTGATTTTTTCTTTTCTTTTTTAATTTTCTTTTACTACTTATAGATTTTTGTACTAAAACGTTGAAAAAGAAACGTTATAAAAAAATTGTAATTTCCTCTGACACACAACCTATTCCGTCTAACAACAAATAATTGCATTTAGTAGTTTCACGTACGTACATTGCGTTTCCGCATGGAAGGATGCCTGCTGATTTTCATGCAGATAATGATGGTGTGAAAAAAAAATAAGTAATTGCTGTAATTGTTATAATTAACATAATTGTGTATACCTATATAGTTTACTTCCGATTCCGTGGCTTTTACGTTGATTTACGTTTCGTAGAAATTAATATCTCAATTTCATGAATTAATTGCTTCGTTAAATGATATGAGCTTTTTCTTCATATATACATTGCGTTAAATATTAATTCGTATTTTCCTGTTAAAGCCTCGATTTGCAAGAGAAAAATTTAATGACCCTTCGCTACAAGTTTTAAACGTGATTATTTCTCAGAAAGACTTAACCGGTAATTAACTGCGAATAGGGCTACGTATAATTTAAAGTCCTCTTTCAATGTACAAGATTTTAGAATTAATTAATACAATTACGACACGATTAGCCTAATGCGCAATGAGTTGCGTCGCTTCGTTTCTGCTCAGGATAAAATACCACTGCCGATTGCCACGACCCGATATGTCCGTGCTTAGAATGCCGCGTGAACGCATTAGGAAACGGCTTTCAGCTTTTATTTGCATCGCAGGCATACTGGGTGGTACTTGTATATCGGCCCCCGTGGCTTATTACGCATATTGATCGAAAGACCTGGAAGACAGAGTGCTGCAGCGAGTGCAGGGCACGTATTCGCGTGCCGTGGTACATGCATCCCGGCCGCATTTAGAACAATCAAAACATTAATGCGCCAGAATGCGTCTGCCGCGAACGCAAAATGTAATCTTATCGCTCACGAAAACTTTCACGTAAACGCGAAACGGGACGGCTAATATTTTAGGATGCAAAACGGTCGATTTTTCCGAATCGACGGTACGCCACCGGGTGCCGACGAGGTATGCTGATGTACCTACGTAAGTTCGCGGTTCCAATTTTCAGTCATTCGTGCGAGGCCTTGTGAACTCGGCGAGTATCCCGATGTTGTTTCTCCTAATAAGAATAATTCCTAGCCTCTCGAGCAATTTCTTCATTCCGCGTCTGCACGGACACGTACGTACGTGCGTTATAATTGAGAAAATTCGAAAGAGAGAGACAGAGAGGAGGGAAGCGGTTTCCGAGAAAACATTCTTGCTATCGGTAGGATCATGAGCGATGTTAATAAGGTGCGCGGTATGGTGAGTACACAAAGAGTTACTCGCTCGGAATTGCGTGTTACCATTTCGTCCCTCGTCCGGCGTACATTTATTTAAATAATTAAGAACGAATTTTACATCCCTCGCGGTATAAACGGTAATGAGGCTCAGGTAGGAATCGCGGCTTCTTATCGTTGGAAGTATAGACTCTGCGATTTCCAAGAAAAATCTAACAAATACCTAATTTTTTTTTTTTTTTTTTTTTTATTTAAGTCAATTTACTACAATCTGTTCAGCAAGAACATTTAGTGGTACATATGAGCGAAAAATCGTTTACGAGAAGTTCTCCCCATTGGGAGGGTTCTCTTGCGGTTCAGCTTCACGTGGGTGTGAATTATTAAATTAATACATTAAATCAGTAGGTCATAAGGCTTTACTCTCTTGAGTCTCCGTAAAGCCTCACTGTTGTCAAGCAATTGGATTGCCTCCTCGTTAGGATGGTTGTGTAATCGATTTTCATGCTTCCTCGCAATTTCCTGGATTACTTTATTTACAGTAGGTACACCAAGGTCAGCGTGTATAATGTCGTTCCTGACATACCAAGGGGCGTCGACTATAATTCGCAGAATAACAAATACCTAATAATGAACAAGTTGAATCGCGAGTCAAACGTAGCTCGGTTCACGAGGTAGTTAATTTTACTGTGTCAATTGTCAGAAGTCGATTTTTAATTCATTGGTGAATTTTAATATCAAGTTTTCAAAATTAACTGCACAAATATTTTATATCTTTACAATAATAAATCAGCTTTGTCGCTTGCGTTTAAGGTATATTAAAATAGCCAATTAAAGAGGAGGTAAATGAACTTTTTAAGTGTCATAACACGTTGTCAGAATATACTTTGTGTGCTCACCATATCTCCCGCCTTGCCTCTAGTGAGGTCAGTTCTTCTGATTAAGCGGTATAAGACGCAAGAAGAAGGGGACGAGTGCGTTTGCATGCGAGCGAGCATTCTGAGAAATTCTCGCTTCGTTCGCGCGCATGTACACGTATGCGTGTACGTACGTACGGATGTCGTGAATCTATGCATATATATCGCCCGGCGAAATCAGTTGGCAGCTTCCTACGAAAGACAGGTAAGCACGCGCGAAGATATAACACTGAGTGTATTCACCTACTCGTGTCGTTTCCTGACACATACGTCGCGCTGGTAATCACTGAGAAATTACAAGTTCATTGCTGTTCTTCTTCACGTTACAAACGGTCGCCAACGTTTTTCGTGCTACCATTCTGCCTTGATACCCAGTCGTTATCGCCATCACGTCCCGTTTTTACAGCGTATCTTTTCAATCTGAAATTTGACATAATTAAGAGAAGCTCAAGACACAATTTTAATAAAAGAAAGGCACGATAAAAAAAAAAGAATAATGCAGGATAAATAAAATTCGTAAAACAAAAAGAATTATCTAATAAAGAAAATCAGAATTATTCTTGCATTTTTCTAAATTGTATCGTCGATATCAAACAGGCTCAATGCTATCAGGATATGTATTCATAAATGATAGATTGTTGTATAATAAATTCATATATCCGTCATGTCGCTGAAATTTCGCAAAACGAAAAAAAGGAAATAAAAAAAAAGTAACGTCACACGCGTGTTTCAAGAGACGTGCAGCAGTGAACGTCTTACGGAATCAGAGAGTGTAGGCAGACTGCTGCTGGCAGAATAGGGTAATTTGGGGTTGGTACGCTGGCCGAATGTGGAACGAGGGCCATCATCGTGGCTTCCTTGAATGCCGAGTTAAATCGCGTCTCTTTGCCTTTGCACGAGAGTTCCGCACGCCCAATTTCATCATCGGCAAAGGGCCTAGCACAATGCGACGCGTCCGCGTTTTTACGTCAAAGTAGCAGTCTGGTTCACGGTACATTTGTTACTCGCGCGTTACACGAAATTACGTCATTTAAATGCAATTTTGTCGCGCAGCTCGGTGGTGAAAATTTTTTCCACGAAATTTATATATAAATTTCCGCCGGTCGGAATAGAACGGTGCGTCGGCGTATGTGCCGGCACGTCATATAAATGCGTATCGGGCGGCGAGCTTAATGGCAGTCGGCGTGAGTGCCGCGATGAATATACGGCCGCGGCCCACACATGCCGCGGGAGCGGACACTTGCCGCAATTTTATCGTCGGGAAAGAAGCCACTGTACATAAACGATCGGCCGCCGTGCGCTTGTCGGCTCTCGCACTCACCTGGCGGCGAAACGTTCGGAGTTGTCCGCGACGGTCAATCGTAACGCCGCTCCTTCCTGAAGAAACGGAGGTACGGAAGAGGGTGACTAATGCCTCGCCGTGAAACGAGCGGAGATCGGATTCATTTGCAATTTCCAATTGAATTTCACCGAGAAAGTAAACGGCTCTCTTGGAAATGTTGATCGATGCGGGAGCATGTTTTATGTATCCTCAACGTTGTTGCAACAGCGATCCGTCATCGAACGATGCAAATTCAGTAATATATAACACGTACTTTGTCCTCGTTTTCCAAGTGAGCCTGTGAAATGAGTTACATGAGATTAAAATCGTCGCAAACGGAATATTTTTACTGTATCGTAATATACGCCTCTATTCCGATTAGAACTTTAACCTGTAAAAGTAAGTTTACTTACCGAACGAAATGCTACGCGCGAATCATTTACTTACGCTAAAATTCGTGGTAATAAAAAAATTCAGAAATTACTGTTTCGATGATATTCGTCATAATATAAGTCATAATTACTTACAAAATGCTATTCGATGTCTGACCGTTCGTTAAGACCGTTACGGATACTTTCTAGAATTATTCATACTCGATAAAAATTACACTAGGAATTACGCAACCATTAGATATGCATATCGATTACCCATTCTATGACATCGTGCTCTGATTGGCTGACTAATCGATAGATCGCCGCGTCGCGAGTGTAACGCTTGCAATCTTTACTAGATTGTCGTTCATGGCGAACTGCACATTTCGTGCGGACCTCGTGCATACTTGTTTGCGGAACGGATCTTTCTGGTCTGAAGTGGCGGTCGCGGCCGTATTAATCTCGAATATATTAAGGATCCACGTTGTGTCGGGATGTCGGATCGTGAGGCGATACGTGTGAGCCCGCCACTCATCTGTGTACGTCATTCCGGTGTGATATTCGGCCGCGATATTTCGGCACGATGTCGCGGTGAAAGAGGAACGACGACGAGAGCCGATCTGAATACGAACCTAATACAGCGTCGTCATGAAGTGAGTCGCCGGCTCCGCGGGGGGGCCACCGGTACCTAGCGCCCTCAGCTTCCGGCGCCATTACAAGTACGTCCGGTGCAACAGAATCATCGCGAGTGTCGACCGTCGGCGGTCCGCGGCTTTCTCGAAGAATCCTGCCGTGTCCTCGGGTCGCGAGGTTAGAAAACGTGTGCGGTTAACGTTGCCAGCATCGCTGGTGACCGGACTAATTCCGATAGGCAACGATTCGGGCGCAATACTTCGGAGGAAGATATCCCGGCGAAAGAGGAACGACGACGAGAGCCGATCTGAATACCAACCTAATACAGCGTCGTCATGAAGTAAGTCGCCGGCTCCGCGGGGGGGCCACCGGTATCTAGCGCCCCCAGCTTCCGGCGCCATTACAAGTACGTCCGGTGCAACAGAATCGTCGCGAGTGTCGGCGGTCCACGGCTTTCTCGCGGAATCCTGCCGTGTTCTCGGGTCGCGAGGTGAGAAAACGTGTGAGGTTAACGTTGCCAGCATAGCTGGCGACCGGACTAATTCCGATGGGCGACGATTCGGTCGCGAGACTTCGCAGGAAGAGATCCCGGCGAAAGAGGAATAGCGACAAGAGACCATCTGAATACGGTTCTAACAGGTGGAACGTCATCATGAAGTGAGTCGCCGGCTGCGCGGGAGGGCCACCGGTACCTAGCGCCATCACCTGCCGACTCCATTACAAGTACGTCCGTTGCAAGATGAGTCATTGCGAGTGTCGACCGTTGGCGATCTGCGACTTCCCCGAGGAATCCTGCCGTGTCTTTGGGCCGCAAGGTGAGAAAACAAGTGCGCTTAACGTTGCCAGCATAGCTGGCGACCGGACTAATTCCGATAAGAGACGATTTGGGCGCGAGTTATTTTTATGAATACGCGTAATGATCACGTATCTGCGCCGCGTACGTGCAGCCATTTCTTTGTGCGAGTCGTTGTCTCTGTTCGGTCTCTCGGTCGAGAACCTTCGGGAGTGTCGTGAGAAATGTCGCGCAATTAGTATTTCGATGATTAGAGCGCGCTACGGCGTAATTAACCGTGCGGATGCCGTCGCGTCGGGTCGCGCGTATGTGTGTGTGCGAGCACGTCGAGAGTCGTGTATTGCGACGCATGTGTATGTGTGTGTGTGCCATAGAAGCTCGTGGAAGCTCATGGAAAGACGACGTCGCAGGAAGGACGACATCGCAGGAAGGACGACATCGCAGAAAGGACGACGTCGCAGGAAGGACGACGTCGCAGGAAGGACGACGTCGCAGGAAGGACGACGTCGCAGGAAGGACGACATCGCAGGAAGGACGGAAGCTTCGATTCAACGGCGGAGGCAATTTTAATTCAACAACCGGTGAGTCCATATCTCGTTCATAATTAGTAGCGTAACTTTTTTAAAAGATTTTTCAGTATCCGAATATCACGATCTTCTTGTTATATTATTTTTTTCGTTTTCTCTCTGTCTTTTGCGTTTCGTCGTGGAATAAACACCGGCAACGATCGGGTATGACTATTATATAATCAATTAACGACACAATCGATTCATCACAATTCACAGTAATTTAATTAGAACAAAAACGTATGTGCATGGGGGGATTCTCATCCAAAGATGTGCGTAACACGCCGCTCTACCCACGGGTAGTCTCTTTTCTTTTTTAATTCTCGCGACACGCGCTATTTCTTTCGCTAATTCGTTTTTAATCGCTACTCGTTCACGACTCGATTCAACTCTCTGAAAACGTCGCTGCACCTGCTCGCGCTCGAGCTCCGGTTTTTTTTTTTTCCCCGTGCCGACACTCAATTTCGGCGAATCGGCCGCGATTTTCCTTTACGTCGCGGCTTCTTCCTCTTCGATCGGCACGAAGCAATCGCGTAGCGAATCTAACGGCCCTACAGTAGAATACCATTTCTTATGCAGCGCATCTAATTACTTGTTAAAAAAAATATCGTAGGAAACACCCTTTCGCCCTTTCACCTCTCACTCTCTCGCCTCCTCTCGATATACGCCCTTCTCTCCCCGCCGTTCTCTCGTTCCCTTCGTGCGAAACGTATCGTCCAGCCAGCTGGCTCATCGTAATGGTTCATATTATGGTAATGCAAGGCGCTTGAATCCCGCGCGGCTACCCGTAAAGCCGTAAACGAGTCTCATACCGCCTATGAATAACGCGAAAAGCGCGGCGACGTGTTTGAAGAACAATACCGACATATCATTATAAATCACGCCGGCGGCTTTTCGTGAAAAAATTTTTTTCCCCGCCTTTATTACCGCCGCCGCCGCCGTATTAATTCGTCATTGTTACGAGACAAGGGCTTGAAAGATACGTTCCTCGCGTATGCATGAGATTCACGCGCGGGGGAGTCCAGGGTGAAGGTGTACATTTCGATCTCGCGTTGCATTTTTCACAACGGGAGAATCTATTTTCGCGGGCGGGGTGGCGCGGCCGTTTCTGCAGGGTCGCATTATTTCCGCGGCATCTGCAATTAATTTCGGAATGAGAAACGGTGGCGGAGTCGTTTCACACCGGTCCCAGATCGGCTTCCAAATACCGATAGCCGATCCGCGTTAGCTGGCTTTCGTCACGCTCGCGTGCAAAAAAGTGCGGCCAGCGCCGATGGCAAAGATACACCGTGGGGGCTGGGTGCGCGAAATTGCGCGACGTAATTGACAAACTCTCGTCGCGAGATCTAATTCACGATGTTAATTACATTTCTCCGCCGTTATTAACGAGACGTCTTTGGCCCGAACGGCTTCGTAAATCGCGACCGTGGATAACTACTCGAAATTTTTTTTGTTTTTTTTTTCTTTCTTTTTTTATTTTTTTTTCTTTTTTTTTTTTTTCTTTTTTTTTTACCGCGAATCGCCACTTTGTATTCGGAAGATGAATGGGCTTTAAGCGGCGGATTGTTAAGCGATTCTCGGGAGGCACGGCGGTGTTTTCGATCGCGGCGAGTGGAAACAGCAGGCGGAACGAATGCAGCCTCGAACTCTTCTCAAACCCGCGGCGGATCGACTGAAGAAGCCGGGTGTGTCGAAACGCGTTACGCGGGGAAGTTCTACCGCCAACGAAGATATTACGCGAATTAAAATAAAAGACGATTTAAGACTCGGCCGACACGACGCGCAGCATTAGGTACTTTCGTAAATATTTCTTTGTCCGTTTTCGTAATAAATTGCGTTACGCGGAATGAGGATCGTGAAGTAACTTTGTACGATATTCCATGCGAATAATATTAACGTATTAAAATGCGGTGTCGTTGCCGGGGTAGTCGATTAATTTGATTAATTTTAATGAATCGTAAAGTCACCGGTTTTGCGACATTACCGCGCCGTATCGCCAGTAATCTTTGCTACCTGCAGATTACACGGCCATTAAAAGTGCATCGAGTACCGGTTATAAATTTGACAATTGAAGGCGCTGGCCTTCTGAAATGTGCCGATAAAATCGTCGTGAGCATTCGAGCGCGATGTGCTTCGCAAATATCAAATTTCGGTGCAATTCAAGCTTGATTTTATATAAAAAAAAATTCTGCAGTTTTTAATTTAATTATCTTCTCTTTTTTTTTTATTTTTTATTTTTGAAACGGAAAAGTATAAACGATCACGCGATTCGAGCGTCGTTAACTTCCTTCCGTTCGTCTCCCGGCATTGTTCGATTGCGTCACGGTCGCGCACGTGCTCGGAGCAGTTCTTCGAGATCTGACTCTACGGGAGATAAAAATGGTAACTCGGCGCGACCATCCTGCTTAGCGCGTCCACGTGCTACATTTTATTTCCCCCCGTCATTGCAAAGGCAAAATATTTCGGTATACTCGGGATGAACCCAAAAAGTGCGACGGCGTGCCGCCGGGTTAATAAAAATCCCGCCGGTGCATAACTTGCAAATTCGCGGTGTTAGGCGAAGATAAACGGCCATTCGCTTTCGCAGTTACGAAATACACGGGGAAGATCACGCTCGTTTTTACGATCCCGATAATTCCCTGAGCCTCGTGGCTAAATTATTTTTAATCAGTTATTTTATTTTATTTCTTTTTTTTTGGAAATAATACGAAGAATATACATTATTTTCTTCTGAATGGTAATTATTTTTTGCAAATACAAATCAGTAATATTTTGTGTAATAATATGCGGTTCTATAGTATTTTTTTTTTTTTACATATTAAGTCGTATAAAAAAGTATGTACTTAATTTTGCTTGTCGATTAGGGCAGTATATTCTTAATAAAATGAGACGTGATTAAGTAGAGAAAATATGACAAACACGAGGCTCGGTTTCGTAAATACGCTTCTGGTCTCTCTCTCTCGCGAGCTATATGGATCTCATAACTGTAGCTCATTTTATACCTGGCTGTAAAAATAGAGTAAGAAAAGGGGAGGAAGAGAGAGATAGATGGAAGGCGAGACAAAGCGGGAATAAGATACGGGGTAAGGGAGAAAGAACTTTGAGGACGCGCAGAGAAGACGAGGAGCGAATGCTCGTCGAACTCGATGCGTGGCAGATTTCGTTCTCCAATCTTCGGACCTGAACACTTTCAGACTCACCCT
The DNA here is from genome assembly GCF_019399895.1 of Cardiocondyla obscurior. Classification (NCBI taxonomy): domain Eukaryota; kingdom Metazoa; phylum Arthropoda; class Insecta; order Hymenoptera; family Formicidae; genus Cardiocondyla; species Cardiocondyla obscurior. The sequence goes on along the minus strand of NC_091875.1, from coordinate 4,663,870 downwards.
CTTCGGCCTCTTCAGACTTGACCGCCGCCGCGCATCGAACTGTCCGTGCAAATTTCAATTTTAACTGCTAATCTGCCAGCTAATAGCCCCCTGCTCTTCGTCCTCCTACTTCTTTCTCTTTCTCTTTCGCTCTCGCTCTCGTCTCTTCCCTATTGGGAACTTTTATCTCAATGCCAATTCTCTCCAATGTTATAAGCTGCTCTTCTGCTCTAAACTCGAAATTTAGTACTCTACTCTCACGTCGTTAAATATATTACATGTATATGTATAATAATTCCGTGCTTGGCTAAAATTTTTTTTTTTTTCGCGTATTTACTTCTTACGCGTAGTAACTCTCTATTTTTGAATAAACTTTAACAATCGTGCGCGGAACATAGGGGACTGCGGTTTACTGCTGAGATAATTACACGTCTTGAGGAAATCGAACGAATGCCTTCTTGACAATGACGATCGTACAATAGGAAAGAAAACCGTTGAATTTAACGGATGTGTAAACTGGGTAAAAAAATTAATATTTCATACTCTGATAATTTTATTGATTTCAAAACGCGTGAATACAAAAATTTCTTAGAAGTGTAATAATATAATATAATTCAGAAAAAAATAAAATAAAATGAAAGACGAGTAGGCAGGATGTTAGGTTAATAGACAGTGTTCACTTATCTTCACTTTTTGAGATGACTCTTTTCAAAATGGCATAAATATCTCGGCATATCCGGCTGCATAAACATGTCATCGTTTCTCATCTTGTTAATAACGCGAAGATTAATATTGCTCTTTATGAAAGACGTCGACACTCGCGCAATCATCAGTCTCTTGACTTAACGTGGATCGAGACTTCCGTTCATTCTCTCCTCTATTTTCTCTCTCGCTCTCCCGCTGCCTAACTCTTCTTTTCTGTCGTCTCTCTTTCCTTATTCGTAGCTGCAACGATGATTTATTGCAATATTTTGACGTGAAATATATATAGGAAAGATGAATTGACAGGAGACTCTTTATGGCCAAAAGTTTGCCACCCTCCTTGCCAACAACCCCTCTAGACAGTTACTTCCACCGGAGTCAGCAAATGCTACGGGCGATTAGCTATTATTATTATTTTTTTTTTAATTTAGATATTAATCACGCTATGTGACAAGAGTCATAAAGTTATCTTTAAGCGATACTTCGCACAGAATACATTATACTTGAAACAAAATTTAACATTGTCGGTGCGCGCGTACGTGTGCATACCGTTCGGCGTTGAGGGAGGTTCGTCGGGCAGAGGTCGCGAAGTCGCAATACTATTAGAGAATGTATTACACCTGGGCGGTGCATTGTATTCAGATAGCCGAAGAGCCCGAGTATCTCACGCTCGGCTACCTAGGGTTGCGCCCAGCGGTGCGTACCCTCATTTGACATTCATAGGAGTTCAGGAATGTGATCGTGCCTATGCATTATATTCACGATATGCGTGTGCATTCATTCCGGTCGAACATGCTGTTGTAACCGGCACGCAGAAAAACCAATTTGTATATTATACACCGTCGGGGACCGTGTTACTGTCTCTATAAAAGTAATTATATCGTGATTCCTAAATATGGTAAAGTAACGAAAGATGTTTTTCGTGCGCCAGGCTCATCATCCCTCGATTTTCTCTTTGATCCAACTAGCATCGCATGCTAACGGACAAAAACTGGTTATTATAATGTTTTTCTCGGTGCAATTATCTCCCGATTTTGTAGCCTCGGCAAGAAGCACCAGAGAGAAAGATCACATTTCGAACTTCCCTATGAAGTATCCGTCAGATGATCGCGTTTCCGTTGCGAGTTGAAAAAAACCCCGTGGCGGGATGGTCTCGATAAGGCACCGAGTAATTACATTTGTCACGTCCTTACGTTTTAATCAAGCGAAATCGATGAGGAACGAATGGTTGAAAGAGCAGGATCGGCCGCTGCGTGGCGTTATCGTGATAAGGGAAAAAAAAGGCGATAAGAAACGCGAAGCGAAATAGGCGTGCAGCCCTACGTAACTTTGATTTCGTGAGATCGGGGAGGGCATCGAATGCTCGCCCGGTGCATTATCTTATTCGACATTTTGGAAATTACAGGCCAAATGTCCTCGGCCAACTGTCAGCTCGTAAAGTCGAAAAAAGAAAACGCGGGGGGGAAACGTACGAGTGAGCGAGAAAAATAGTTAGAGAAAGGGAGAGTATGTAGGGGACAAAAAAAAAAAAGCAAAAAAAGTATAGAAAATGACCGACAACCAGCGGCGCTTTGTGCTCGATATGTAGATGCATTGGATAGAGTGCCCATTAGACTTTTTTTTCGGCTTTTGTCAGGAAAATCAATATTTGCATAAAATTGCCGGTCTGAGAACCCGTGACAAATAGATGGGACGATAGATGCGCGGCTTCCGTTTGCGTTCCACGCTTTTTGCACAATAACACAAGCGGGTGTCGGGCGGCATATTTTATCGGCATATTTAGTTGCCACTGATTTATTAATAGTAGATCCATTTGATACTCTGAAAAGTTATCAATTATATAATTCACACATTAAATCTTTATTAGATAGTTCTCGTTTTGCGTCGCAATCGTTATTCTCCTTTATTTCTTTTAGGAGTAAAGTACTTAAAATAATTAGGTCAATTGTAAGAATGTGACTTGTGATCGAATTATTTTGGACAGACAAGCGCGTCGGTGTAACTTCGCCGGCGTCGTTCGTGGTTCGAGCTTAAAAAAAATCTGATTATTATTTTACTTAGAACGTTAGCGATTGTCGGGAATCGTTCATATCTCGATAAGAATGCTTTATATCTCCCCGCTTAATGCTAGCACGGCACGCGAGCTTAAGGACCATCCTTCGCTTGTTTTGTTTTATGCTTTTATTTCACTACTAGTAATCCTCTTATTCAAAGATAAAAAATCGGCATAATTGTCTGTTATTTAATCTTACATTTATAATTATTTTCCATAATTCAGTATCTTACTTTTTTTTTATCTTGAATCGTAGAACTTGATTGTTATCTTATTCCGAAAATTAATCTATTTTTTTTTTAATATTTTTATATACCACGCAAATTAGAAAAGAAAAAAGAAATTTGCCTTTGAACTTAAAACGACATTAACGAACCCATATATTAAAGAGTTAATTAAATTTAATTTTGCCATATGTTTGCGTATTACATTTATTGCCAGATTTTATACCGTGCCGTATCCTTTACGATACGTTATAATTTATGGATAATTCGTTGTAATAAAATCTCAACTACAAAGCGACTACGCACCAGAAAGCGATTATTTCATTTAAGCAATTCTCGTTCGCGGCGGGATCGTAAAGCGAAATTAAAATAAGAATCGGTTTCTCTCTTTACGCGACGCTTGAACATCGATCGCGTTATATTATCATGACGAGAGGAGAACGAGACAAAAACAGAAAGAGATAGAGAAAATGAGAGGGTCCCTTGCACATTGAACTTCGTTCCTCCGCGAAGATATGCGGTCCGGTTCTCCTTCCCGATCATGCTTTTGCCTCGCTAATGTGGAAACTCGAGGAGTTTAAGTGGCTCAACTAGTCGACGCCTCTTTGATGTTCACCGCTGCAATGCGTATACTCTCATGCCACGCAACTGCGTAACACTTCGCGTATGATTCCTTCGTTGGCCCTAACTATCCATATCAGTGATGGATGTAGAGCGCTATGTACCCTAAACAGAACGACGTATATAGGTTTTATTAATTGCCCGACGAATTAATACGTACAGGTCACCGAACTCGAGCTCGCGTGACAACTGCACATTTTTATAAATTAAAAAAATCGTACGAATAGAACGATTAATAAGTCATTTACCGGTCGGAGTTTTTAACGATCCTTTTGGCTAGCTTAGTTTAACGAAGCCGTCACTGCTCGGTATTATCGCAACTCGTATAACAACGAAGTCTTTCCTCTTTTCCCTTCCTACGAAGTCGCACACGCACGCGACCGTGTGCCATTCCTCCAACGCCACTTATCATTTTTTTCCACGAACCTCGTTACCATGACCAGCAAGAGTAGCAAGAACGCCCCGTGAGGGGTTGCTTCAATAACGCCCCGTCGTTTAATTAACATCACTTTGTAGCCGATCATGAGGCGCGCATCCGTTGTGCACGCTAGTAACGTCTTTGTTACCGCACAAAAATACATTGCGTGGTTACCAGCTCGTTTAACGTGCGTTTCACAAACGTTGGCTCTTGCAACGTTATTCATAGACTTATAATAATTATTCCAACGTCATTACCGTTACAATATTTATTTTTATTTTATTTTTTACCGTATATAATTTAATTTTTTTTTTTTTTTTTGAAGCGTTGAATAAATACCGCGTTGATGATTTAATTAATACGAGGAAGTTTATTTTATATTTATGCTCTGGATAAATTTTAATCATACACGAGGTTTAGAAACGCCCGTAATATTTGGTCGACATTCTCCGTTGGCACCTGATTTCCGATAACGATCGCAGAACGCGCTTTTTCGTTGAAATTAATCCTTCCGGCCATTAAAGTGCAACTCGTTAACTGTGACAGTTGCTGGCAGCTGGATTGAATTGAGGCGCGTGCTATATTACGCTTGATATCGCTGTGTAACACAACACCGCCGGCTCAGACCTCGACCCCTCAGGTCGCCGTTGTTGTTACCGCTTTGGTTCTGTTACCGCCAACGAAATAATATATCGCACTGCTAAATACCGGTATTCCGTTCATCCGCTACATCGTCTCTGATTTATCTTCGCATTATATTTTAAAACATTCGAGCTATCTCGTACACAGATGTTAACATATCTTTAATTAATATATATTTTTTTGAACATATTTTTAGAATTATAATATGCTTGGGATTTATATTTTTGCCGAAATATTTAATAGCTAGTATTTTATTAAATCGTTTCTGTTTCTTTTTCCATTTGAATAATTTTATTACGCGTTTGTCAGTATTTATACAAGTTTTTGTTGGTTGATTTTTATTGTAATGCAATGCGGTGTTAGATGCCAATTGATACGGAGGTTATATTTTCGCTTTCTCCTAATGCAGAGCAAGATACTTTGAGAGATTATGTAAGATCGGTGGCCCGCGTGTCGTCGTCGAATGTTCTCTCACGCCTTTATGCGCGTGCCGAGCGTAAAACGCGCGTGCACCCACGCAGTTGCGCGGGCTCGTGTACAATTACCTTAATCCAGTGAATATTCCGAGAGATAAAAGGGCCGCGAGCGTGGAACGGGCGGGGGAGGGGTCCGTAAGAGAATTGAAGGGAAAGAGGGAATGAACGAACAATTGACAAATCGCGAGACCAAGCAAGATCGAGGCAGAGGTCACTTTGCGCTCGCGTCCACGGAACATTATATTAGGAATGCGCTCCTCTGCTCATTATACAGTCCTCGTGACAAAACTCGGTGAATATTCTAACAGTGAGACATATCTGAGGTATTCGTGAAACTCTTATACACCGCGGATCATTGCAAATCGTGAACATTTATTCGAATGGTAGAAGTACAAAGCAAGATCGACGGTTTGTGGCATCTTTTTATTTTTCCATTTCAAGTACCTTCATTTACAGTCGATATATTCCATTCGCACAGCCGTTAAAAATTAAATTAATACTTAATTACGATTTTACGAAACGACTTACAGTCGCCCGCGCCTTCGTCGTATGCGGTCCGAGAGGCATACGTCTGGAAAGTGAGATAATTTCTGCAATCATAAAATGATAAGTAGATCATCGCGTGCCACGCCGGTTGTGGTTGGCGTTGCAGCAGCTCTATGCGCGGCATCTTTTTATTGTTGCCGGTCGTACGTTCGCGCGGGACGGTAAACGAGCGTATCCGAGCTTTCGTGCCGGCATCGACTACGCCACTGGTCGGTCGGTCCACTTTGTGCGATGTATATAATGCCGCACGCGCGCGCGTTATCCCGGAGGTGCAGCCATAACGTCACTCTCCCGAATTCGTTCCGAGGCCGGCCTTGATCCGCTAATTACCACAAAAGAACCCGCTTATTTTGTAATCGCGCTCCCTCGCACATGCGTAATATGACGGGAAAATTACCTCCTCGCTCATCGTTTCTTCTCCATAAGTCTTCGTGTTCGTCGTCACGCGTGCTCTCGGCATCGCGCGAGTGCATGACCGGCTGCGGCGGGAATTGAGAGTTCCGTTTCCTTTAATGCGAAACTTCCGCAAAGCCGAGGATAATCCGCTGCTCTGCGCCAGTTCGGTGGCGAACGATAGACCGCGCGCAATTCGTGCCGAGGTGGCTCGGAAAGCAAATAAACGTTCGAATCGATCCCTTCCCGAAAATAATTTGCTACCTCTGCCTCTACTTATTTTAATCTCGAGTCTTTAAGCGTGTAAATTTTACGAATAGCGTATTCAAACAATTTATCTAATGTCGAGATGTCGAACTTTTCCTCGAGCTTATATTTACATAATATATTATTATTCACGATTTTTTATATACGAAATTATGAATTATGAAAATTTTTCAAGCTTTTTTATCAGTTTTAAATCGTTTTATTCATTTAATTCACTTCGCGATACGAATAACTGTTGCAAATCGCGCTTGCGTTCAATCGAAATAGCATCGGAGATCAAAGAAGATTCAAAGTTCAACAGAGGTAAATAAGGAAGGCGTCTCCACCCCCGCAATTGACGGAACGACCGCGTTTATCGTCCCTTCGTGTAAACCGTGTTGTATGTTAAGGGCAGAGTGTTTCGGGATATTTTCGAGCGCGTGGGAGGGTGGTTGACCACGGTTACGGTGGGGCGAGAGGTGGGCCATCCGGAAAATAGGAATCGAAGGTGTCTGAAAGGGGCCTTAAAATTGCGAGAGACGACGGGGCGGCCACGGTCTCTTTGATCTTCCTATTTGTATACTAGCATTTTGAAATTGAAATCTCATTATTTACCCCGCGGGCTGAAAATCCGTACCTGATACGTTCCGGCCACGAGGTTCTTCATTTCACGCTTGTGGCGCCCGTACAGATTAATCGTTTTCCGAAATAACGCCCACAAAGTTTTCCACGCGCAGGGAACAAATGCGATCAAACATTCTTCCGCGGTGACTCTCCAAAAATCATGGCTCGAAATTTCTGATTTTCTTACCCTCGCGGCTTTCTGGACTGACGAAAGAATCTTTTCTTATATGCGATAATTAAAAAAAAATCCACGGTACAAGGCATTGTTAAAACTATTAATTACACACTTTTTTTTTTTTAATGGCCGTTCGAACAATTTTATATTTTCTGTTGTACATTGTAATTAATTCTTTGCTCTAACTTACAACTTTTTGTATCTTTGAATCCACCAATGAGATAAAAAAAGGTAGAAAGACAAAAAATAACCCCTGATTCAGAGAAAATAGCACGCCAGTAAAGTTCTGCCGGGCTCTCAAAAACTTCCCTGCGCGAGAAGTGCCAGGAACAATCGCGCCAGAGTTCGTCACGAGTTTTCATGAGTACGTGAAGAATTTAAAAAGTACCATTGCGCTCGCGCACACTGAAATAAAATTAGCTCATCCGCGTATGGGAGAGATTCATTGAATTTAAGATGACAAAACGAATGCTATAATAGTCGAGAGATGTTCTTTTGTATATTAAGGCGCGAGCGGGACAAATTCGTACATTGCGAAAGGCTTAATCCGCGGTGTTGACCCAGTTTATTACACATCTACCTTGAACTAGGCAAAAAAAAAAGAAAAAAAATTTTGTTTGGCCCATCTGGCCTTTCAAAGGTTCTCTTACTGTGCGCACTAAGGAGTGGTTAAAATGTTCGTGGATAAAAAGGAATTTTTCCGTTTTTTGGTGTGCGAACACTCGACTAGGATCAAACCCTCTAATTTTGGTTGTAATGGCTCGTCTTTATTGCTATTGGAGGGTGGACCCTTGCCGAGGAGAGTCTAAGGAAACTCGTAGGGAGTTATAGAAGGGTCTCACGCGGCGAGCTTCAGATAAGTCTCGAATGTCGGTTGTTTTCTTTTTTTAAGATTTTTAAGAGTCGGAACTGCTATAACGGCATAAACGGAGAGGTGCATTTCAACCGGCGCTGTGTCATTCGCTTTGTCGAACGGAATTGTTTAGGGTATCTACACTTGAAATAACGAGAAAACCTTTGGGCTATAAAACCTACGGTGGCGATTTTCGACATTCGCGAAAATATACGTGTAGCAGATAATTCGAATAGTTTGTCAATGCTTTGAAACTGTAAAACTGATGCACATAATGCATTTTAGATAAATTATATACGTGCGAAAAATCACACAGTAATATTAAAATAAATAATTTGCATATTTTAATTATTTTTTAATTAATATATTGAGGAGTTAAATCGTTGCTTTTTAAACAACATAATTTTTTTATTATTAATTTTTGTGAAGCTACATGAAATTATTTATTTGATTTAATTTGGGGGGGAAAAAAAAAAGAAAACCACCTGTAACTTAGCGTAGATCGATCGTTCACCTGTTTCGGCGATGAATCAAGAATCAACCCTTTTCCGCCGTGCACATCATTGTGCACAGGTACCTATCTATTTCCATATAGACTCGCTTCACATTGAATATAAAAAAAAGGGGGGAACTTGACACCTGCTGTAGGTAGCAGGGCCATGCAAATACTTACACGTGTTGAATAAAAAAGGGTTAGCGAAGGGAAAGGGTTCTCGCCGCCTTATTCAGATTAGGGGCCCGCCTATGGCATTTGAATGCGACCCCTCGTAATACCCACTTGATCCTCTTGATTTTACACTGTAAGTGTTTTTCACCCTTCATCACCAGACGGAATTCCATCCGGGGAGCGATCCTTCCGTTCCGTATCATACCGCGCATGCCATAGTGCTTTAATAACTTGTGTTAACAATAGACAAGAATAGACGTGTTATCGTAAAATAAATATATTGTCGGTACGATGCTGTAACGTTACAAATATTTTTCAAAATTAATTTTTGTTTTGTTCTTGGAGTAACTTCTTTTTTTTTTGCAATTTTTTTTTTTACTTTTAATATAAACGTTAAGAAGAAAATATTTCGCGAATATAAAAAAAATTTTCCAACACTTTTCCGAGCATTATCAATTACGCATATTATACGAGCATTTTAAACTAAGTATTTATAAAATTCTATTAAAGAAAATTCGTTTGCGTGCATTTGTAATAATTGGCTATTAGAATCAGAGCGCGTACATATTATTCGCGCCTCTTTCGTGACTTTGTGTCGGTAGGGGCGTCATTAAAATCAATACCGGCTCGCTCTCTCCTCTCCGCTTTCTTCTCTTTCGTTTCCCTCGCTATCGTCGTCCTTGTTCGCTTATCATCACCGTCCTCGTTGCACCATAAACGCGAGGGTGGCGGAATCGAGGTAGGGGTTGCCCCTTCCCATGTATCTGGTATGCGAGACGAAGGACGAAGCGTTGGTGGACACCAGGACGAAGGAACGAGAGGGTAAGACGGGCGAGAAAGGGCACGAGGAAGACGAAACTTCAGGGGAGGGTGAGAGGGAGGATGGTACGATAAGAGGAAGGTTGCGTTTGTGATGTGAGGTACGTGGTACATGCGATAAGGAGTGGGGGGATAGCGTTCCCATGGCCAATAAGAACCTCTTTAAAGCGCCCTTTTTGCACCGAACTGCGCATGCCGGATTCAAATCTGGGCGAGCTAGGTATCGAGTAGCAGTAGGGGTGGAAGTGACGCAACAATGGTAGTGGAGGACGCGATGGTAGTAGTAGCGATAGCGGTGGAGGTGGATGTCGGCTGTATGGAAATATGATAGCGCGATAAGAAAAAGAAGAAAGGCAATGACGCCTATGTGTGTGCAACGTGAAGGGGATAGGCGTTGGTAGAGGGAGTGCTATGGTTCTCGCGACCAATAAAAGGGCCAGTTTAAAGCGTCTTATTTTTTGCACTAGCACTGCGCATGCTGAATTCAAATCTTGGGAGTGGTGAGGCTGGATGGATTTGTATGGAAATATGATAGGTGAGAGGTACCTGGGTAGATATGGCGGCCGATAGAAAAGTTTATGGACGCTTGACCATTCCCGTCGATATTTTCGCGGTGCACTTTTGTCGTTACCACGATAACGCTGTCATTAATATTCCGAATAAGCAGAAAGCGCATTTGATTCGTTGCGAATGATTAAAATCTAAATTTATTAAAAATAATGAAAGGGATGAAAAAATATAATATGTTAAATATTCATGTACTAAGCGCTATTTTATTTGTTTTTAAATATTTTAAAAAATAATTACAAAATAATATTTCTCAGATTATAATATCAAATCGATACGCGTTTATTTGCCGAGTTTTGTACGTCAATGTTGGCAAGAACATCCCATAGACCAGCACAATCGTTACACAGTTTGGCACATCGCCCTTTCGAGTAATTCCAACCTGTAACTGTACCCACCTGCTGCCATATCTCATCGGTGTCAATCGAGCCGTGATATCGCAAGTTCTCAATCACTAGATATATCAGTCTTAAAGATCTCTATAGAAAAAAAAAATACTTTTATGCGTATATTACGAATTCGTTTGTCAATTCATATTTTTATATCTTTTAAAATATTAGATAATTAAAAATGCAATTGTACGAAATTAAAAAAAAAAAAAAAATTAATTTTTATTTTTAAATAAATAGGAGATAATTAAAAAGAACTTTTATATGTATAGTAATGCTACGTATAATATTCTATATCGTTATAGAATTATTGAAAATTATTGAAATATGCAAATTATTTTATAAAATACGGTTCTCTGGAAAATAATAGTAGTCGAAATAATAGAACTTGCGTGGGTGGTCCAGCGTGAGAGGCTTCTTGCGAATTCTTCTGTAACTAATTCCATCTCCGACTCTTCTTACGTACTGACCACACTGTCTTACACCATCTGCGGTTGTACGTCGTGTGCGTCCACGTGATATCTCCAAGATATTTAAATGGATATACCGCATACGGTGCATTTTCACGTTCAGCGCATTTGGTTACCCTCAGCCTCGTCTGCTTCCCATTAGAGAAAACCGCGAAGAAGCATGCGAATCGAACCGGTCTGGTGCAACTTGCCACCGGATTGGTTAGCTCCGGAATCAAGCCGAGTTTAATTCTTAAGCATTGGTCACGGAACGGGTCTTTAAGTATCAAGGTCTAATCGTCATCATCTCCAACAGGTAGGGCAGGTAGCATGGCGATTGGTTGTGAATGTTGCATATGCAAATTTGTTCGCCCGCTCTCTCTTTTTGTCTTTCTTTTCTCTCTCTCGCTCTCTTGTTTTTTTTCTCTTTCTCTTCGGCTTTGCGGACAGCAGCCGATGCACGCGAGATGAAAAAGGCGCGCTCGCGCTCGCGCGAGTTCCGCGGCCGGAGATCTTGCCTCTAGCTCGTCGGGCGGAGCCGCGTGCAATCTGCGTTTTCTTGCGATTGGAGGCGGCGTTCCCCACCGACGCGTTTACTGCCCCCACCTTGACAATCATGCAGACTGTGTTGGATGCGGCCACGCTTTTCGTTCCACACGCGGCTCTCCTTGTCTCGCTCCCGTTTGAAATCGCCGGCGCTCTTACCTCGTCGCACGAACGATTTTTCCTTTTCTCTCTCACGGACCTAACAACTCCCCCACCTTGCGTTACTCCGTTCTGCGGCCGCGTTCGCCGTGGCCGGTAGGCGGCCAAGCGAACGTACGTGAGTCCTCTAGTGTAGCTGCACACATGCACGCGACAGCATCTGACCGCTGTACCAGCCGCCGCCGCAGCCGTAGCTACCGCCGTCGTAGCGCGTCGCGTAAACTTTTGTCTAAGTCTTTGATCACGCCGAACGAGAAGGACGCGTCGGCAGGTTGACCTGACTCATCCCGTTGACAGGTCTCAGGTAGTTACTGCCGTTGACGCTCTCTAACGTCGTCATCGGTTGATTTGACACGCCGAGTCGTGACAGATCATCGCACGTGTTATTTCCCGATGACGTGATTATCTTGATAAATAATATACGACGGTAAAAAGTGATTAATTATTTTGTGTAGTGACTGAACTAGTCTAAATCGTGACCATTGACGATGTCAGCGAGATAGTGCCGGCCGTTCGTCAGCAAGTGCTCTTACTTTCGGCGCGTCAGTGACATTTGTAAATAATACTGCCGTAAAAAAAATTTACTTTTGATTCCTCCCCCCTCCACCCCCCCTTCCGGAAAGAATTGATGCAGGCGTATGTCATCGGTAAAGACAGCTCGGATCGTAACGAGTGACCGCTCGAGTGTGTCGCAGCAGTACCGGCACTTGACAGGCAATGTTTTGACAGTCATCTGATAGAGAGCACGGCCAAGAAAACTTATCGGAGAGATTACGGTTGTGATGAGGCTAAAGATTGTTTCTGAAAATAGCAACGACGGTTAAAGCTCAGATATTTCACGCGGTGGACGAATCGGTGGATATTTTCGTTTTACATTCGGATACATCGCTTCCGCAAGAACGTGTACGTGACTGTGAGACTTCCGAATGAAGTGCAGTGCATTCTTGGAAATATCGTGTTTTCAAGAATTCGAAAACATTAACTGGATTTTACGCGGACGCGAGAAAAATCATGTTGACTTATACGCAGTGAATACCGCGGTGTGATTGATCTCCGTGTCAAGAGGATCGAAAGCAAGCGGCCGTAGATACTTTTCGACGGAGTTGAACTCGCGCGTAACGCTTACAAACGATACTTGATTTTCGAGACGTTCTCGCGAGCGATGACAATCGGCGCAAGTCGCTAAGTTAGCAGCAAACGGTCTCCCACTGCGTGGAACGGCGCGATTCTTCGTCAAGAGCAGAAACCAGCAGGTGACCACGTTGGATCTCGCGGCGTTGACTGCTTACGGGGGCGTTTCGGGACCCAGGGTCGCGGTGGCGGGCACCGGGGTCCTCGCGCTGCCCCGCTTGATACCCGACAAGGGTTTATCATCGCCCGGAGGCCAGTCAAAGTCAAAGTCCGCAGGGCTGGCGGGTCTCGACAGCGAGGCGGTGCGCCGGTGGGTCGCGGAGGCCACGCGAACCGTCCGGCAGTTGCCGCATCCGGTGGTGGTGCCGGTGAGTTCTCCGCAACATCAACAGCAGCAGCAGCAACAGCATCATCGGCAGTCGCAACAGCAGCATCAGCACCATCATCATACTTCTCACAGGCAGCGCCAGGAATCCAGCCCACCGTCGGTGGGGCTCTCCTCCTTCGTTCTACCGGTATCGATGACGCAGACCCCCAGCATGCGTCTGCTGGAGAACAACAATCTGGTTGAAGTTGCTATGGCTCAGCAACAGCAGCAGCAGCAGCAACAATCTCAGCAGTCGGCGCAGAAACAGAAGCAGACGAGTCCCACGAATAACAACACCATCGAGGCGTGGAGATCGATCCAAGGTGGACATCAGTGGTGGAGTACGTCTAGTAGTATTCAGCAAGAACAGCAGCAACAGCAAGTACCGTCGATCGCGCAGGTTTCTCAACCGCAAAGTCTGGTGGCCGGATCGATATGCGGTCAAGTGCAGAAGCATCAGCCGCAAGTGCAATCGGAAATTGATCAGCCGCTCGACTTCTCCGTTGGCTCTCTGCAGCAGCAGAGGCTGCATTCACGCGTGAGGACTATGCACGAGAGACTTCAGGGTAATATGCACGATAATAACAACGGAACGAGCGGCCAAAAGATTACCAGGGGAGACGTCAGCAGGCGAAGCTATAGCCCCAGTGAAGCTAACACGAGCAGTAGCGAAGACGAGGGTGTCTCTACCGGCGGCAGTCCTACGGGACCTCTTCGAGGCGCCTCAGGTAAGTGTCGATGAAATTACGCACGCTTCCTTGGAAATTATAATATACTCAACGTCATCGTAATTTATTAATTTATCATCTATAAAGTTCGATACGAAAAGAGATAACGAAGAAATTATTCTACTCAAAAATCACACGATATACTTAAAAAATTTTATGCATAAAAATTATAATAATAATTTTCAAAACGGTAACATGATATAAAATAATGTAAGCTAATTAAAAAAAAAGAAAGAAAAAAAAACTGATGCGACACGTTTAATCTCGTAATGTAAACGTAGATTAAAGTTTTATTGATTATCATTTCTTTCTCTTCCCTGCCTCCCGCCATTCTCTGTTTCAAGTATTGTTATTTCATTATTAAATGCAATCGATAGCATATTGATATGAAGGCGAATATACGCAAGTATCTACCTTTATCGCAGTTTCTCACCTCGCTCAATTAACAGAGTGTATTGCGCGACGATTAAACAATTTGCCGTTATCGATACTGAACCGCGGACGTATGTTAAACAAAATTATCTGATTGAATGTAGATTAATACGTTTATATGCGACTGCACGGAACGGTGGGAATCAAACATTTTGTGGAAAACGTTATGTTTGTCAGCTGCCGGCACAATCTGCCGTTGAATTCTCGACGCCCCCGCGCTTTATTGTTGCCATGGAAGCATTGTGCATCCTGGCATTGTATCGAATCATGTGGCCCTCCCCCTCCCCGTCTTTTCTCAATCGCGAAAACGATTTATCTGAAACGACCGGATTTCGCATTAACGCGTCTTGTCCCTATTTATTCCGTGAAGCGCGTGCCAATTGAACTTAGAGGCGAAATTTATGTTTAGAAGATAAATTTATTTCGTGAGAAAGAATCGCGACGCTGCTTGCGCTTCGAACGCGATCAGATCGCTGTTTCGCGATGCTATTTTTAATGTTAACGATATATTAAAAACGATATACGATTATTCAATATTATTCGCGGCTGAAAATAACATGATAATCTTGTATACTTACGTATCAGATAGCCAAGTTATTGTGCAGATTACTATGAAGATGTTACGAAGTTTTTCGCCGTCGTCACAGCGGGGACGATGACTAATCGGTTACTCGTTAACGTACCGCTATCTTGTCAACGTGTATTCGCGTATTTGTAAAATTAGTTCGTTTGTTATCTGCGTTAAAAAATGAGCTCGCGAATCGATATTACTCGCGTTTAACTGATCACCGACTCAACGTCAATCGCATTGACGATAATTTCCATGCCGAGACATTGATCATGCAATTTCAATCAACGCTGCTCGTGTCAATTATTCGCTTATGATGTATGCTCCGTCTACGCTCTGTCTTTGGGACGTTATTAATTAGGTGCAAAGCTGCACACACGCGGGTTTATTAATAGCCGCGGCACACGCGCTGCACGTTTCTGCTTTCAATTCAGAATTACCGGTTCCTGATAAATGTACGATTCACGGCTGCTGCACGTGTCGTTTGCAACGTATCTCTTTCACTCGTCAACAATCGCGCGGCGTAAGATAAAATCTCGAATCGCGGCGATATCGCGTGATAATATATGTAATGAATAGTTACTGGTTAATAATAGGTTTTTCTTTTTTTTTTCTTTTTTTTTTGCGAAAAAAAGATATAACGATCGACAACAGACACATGTTCCAGATCATCAATATATTATCGATTACGTTTTTACGCTGGTATTTATCATTACGAGACAGTCACTTGTTAGTAAAATTCATTAGAAATAGCGTTAATGAAACGAGTAATCGCGATAACAGAGGGGAAAAATACTGATTAAGCTGGATAAGTTTAAATCTACTAAAAGATCATAATAAAAACTTTTATAAAACGCATCTTTATTACTTCGATATGCGACGAGATAAATGGAAAATTAATAACGTTGAAGATGTTGTTAATGTACGTTGATTAGCTGCGATAAACATTAGATCAGAGGGATAGGCTGAAAAATTACAAACTAATTGATACGATTGATAAAAATACGTATATCGCTTTAGTCGGCCCAGCGTTAATCTATGGCAATTACGCGATATCTATGTATTCCTCGCATTCAAGCATCTGATATCGAGGCTATCCGTACGATAAGTTCTTCTACATAGTTGCACTAATATATATGTATAAAGTAAAAAAGAAATGCATCGGTAAATACGCGGTGCTGCGTACGAACGGAGAGGAAAAATGACCGTTATCGTATCAGCCGATAACGTCTTCGCTAGCACTTGTATGAATAAATATTCCACGTAGCCGTGTGATCGCATGGTTATTTTCGGCGTACTTTGAAATCGTGACGCAAAAATCTTGCTCGAATCACGTGTAAATTGGGTCCGATATTTTTATCTATCTTCACCGATCGACCAATATTCATTTTATATTGTACGGAAAAAAAAAACAAAATTAATTAATTGGTCAACCTGCCTCGGTAACATGTTCAAATTGATTATATTCGGGAGCGGATGGCTTTCTTTCTTTTTTCTTCTTTTTTTTTTTCGGGAGAATTAAAATTAACATCTAACGTTTCTAAGAATTGTAAATTATTTTGATTATATCTATTCGCGTTTGATAGTATTCATAATCAACGATGATGATTCCGCGTCCCGTCCTTGATGAAAGTGCGCGCGGAGTGTAGGCAGTTTCCAGGTACGCGTTTCATAGGGCCCGAAAGACCTGTTCCTCCGCTAACCCGGGTGTATTACGATGTAACCTGATACGCGTTTGATTCTATGTTATTTACGAGCAGGTGTATCGGCGCAACAATGTTTATCGGCGTAATTAGATTCTATACCTACGCAATCTTTATCACACGCCAATGAGTTGTGGCGTGGCGAAAATCATCCTTTCACAACGTGTATGCACGATGATAATAATTTTCTCCAACACCCCCTCTGCATTGATTCCAATTGTAATGCTCTTTCTTTTTTTTTATTTTTTTACTGTCGATTGATCGTGACGGAGGGGATTATGTAACGTGACTTTTACATGCCCAGTGTTTATGATAAGATAAATATTTGATAAAAAGTCAATTAAACATTTTTATGGAAATAAGAATTTAATTATTGGATATTGGAAAAAAATGTAGAGCGGCGGAATATCAGTTCGCGATCATTGATTAGAATTCTTACTAGAGTTATTTTTCTCGTCATAATTTTATTATCTCTCTATAAAAGGGATCTATTGCGAACATTCCTCAGTGATGAGTATGGTTTCGTATGTCATTTTTGTAGCGATTGATTTTTTTGTGAATGTTCGCGTTTCGCTTTTCGTTCGACGTTGGTTCGCTAAGTGTATACATATACACCTTAGGAGTGTCGTACTTCTTTCTTCGTTATGATTTTCTGTGACTTTCGTCTGAATGCATTTGAGTACCGTCGGATCGTTCGCGTGCGGAAAATTAGACGGCTTCCGATTTGCGAGAGGTACTTACGAGGTACGCAGCCGATCCCTTTCGCTCTACCCGCTTCGTGATCATTGATCTTCGAGCTTCAACTGTCGGCAGAAATTCTGCGAAGTCCATTTTCATCTAAAACAAGACCTAAACTCTTGAAGAATCTCATTATTTAAATAACCGTTTTCCTCTCGATTATTTCTCAGCTTCCACAAATTTATCTTTTCGATCAAAGACGGTATAAAGCGAGTAATTCGCTCGCGGTTATTTATGCGAGAGAAACCAGCAGTTTTTCCACGAATGACTCAGCTTATCTTTCGAGATAACGCTTTTCGGGAGGGTTCCAAAAAATTCATACGTAATAATCTTTATTGTAATAAAGTATAATTTATTAGAATCAACATGCGAACTGATTAGTTCAATTTTAATAAAGTCGTTCACTGATCGGTATAAAAAAAAAATACGCGAAGAATATGCGACGGCAAAATATTATCATATTCTAATATATTTATAATATTTTATTTTTTATTAAAAGCTTAATTTCGTTATAATCTAAATAACGGCTACGTTTGTATTAATTACTCAAATAGTTTCGTAGTTAGAAAAAATTTATCTATTAGGCGACACGTTTTAAGTAGTCTGTAACTAGTGCTGCAATGAACGTCTTAAAGGTCTTCAGTTACAAACAGGCAATCTGCGAATATGAATACGTATGAAGGCGAGGTTTACATCCTACAGAGCGTGCAAAGTGACTACGTGTCGGTGCAGTCTGCTCGGCGCATTATCTCGCTATGCGGCGTACGTGCCATGATAGGTTTCATTATGAGAAGTACGTTTCCTTTTCCGAGAGGCTCAAGAACGGCAAGGTCGTCCATGCACCTCTACTCTCGACGAGCGGTCGTATCCGTCCGGTGCATCCGTCATCGACGCGAAAGATCGTATCGATCGCCCCGTGGAACGTCGTAACGATGCGAGTCATAATTTGCATGTCGCGTCCAGCTGCATCGCAACGAAGAGTTATAGCGCGGCATCGGTGAAAACGCGGGACTGGGGATTAGCGGCGATTACGATCGCATCGAGTTGCGAGCAAGACGTATCGAACGACGCCGCACTCGTTTTTCACGAGCATCATTTTTTTTTTTTCTTCTTCTTTTTTCTTTCTTTTTTTTTTTTTTTTTTTTTCTTTAAGTGGTACGTTCAAATATACGCGAAAAGGATATCAAGTTAACTTTTTAATCTTTAGATACGGATTTTATTTATACAAAATATCCGAAACTACGCTCTTGAAAATTATGCATGTGATAGGAAATTAGATAGGATATTAGAATGTATTCAAATAAAGTTCTCACGAGTACCGAAATACCTAACTATTTAAAACGCACGCGGATAAAATATTTTAGTATTTATATATTCCCGAACTAAGTAGGAGAGAAAGCCAAGCGCGTGTCACGTCGCGATAGCGATTTGTCGTCGCGTGTGTGAACATCCGGTTGCCTCGCGCACGTGTCGCGCTCGCACGCGTGTCGCGTCGAGGCCGAAATGCATCTTCGGCAAGGGTTAGAGAGGCCTACGGGCTTCGCGTATCCTAGAAAAGGAGCGTCGAATGAGAGAGAAAGGGAGAGGTGAGGCACGAAAGCGAGGAAAGAAAGAAGGAACGGCCATGTGACCCTTGCACAGTTCTCGACGAATCGTCCCGACCCAACCTGACCTATCCAAGGTGAGATTTATCCATCGGCTTTGCCTGCCACGAGCTCCATAGGTATCTTCCCTTACTACCTCTGCCTATCTACCGGGAATCCCCGCGCCGCTATTTCCCATTCCCGCGAGTCAGCCTCCCCGTGTCCACCACCCACTCGTACAAGTCACGTATCTCAAGCTTTTTCGTGCGACGAGTCCGTGGTCTTTCGAGATAACCGGGCAAGATTTCGCGGAGCAACAATCGCGCGCCCTAAACGCCGACGTTATTAAAAATACATCAACAGATTCGTCGCGATTTTTGTCTGCTCTTCATTTTTAATTTAAACGACGCGCTACGTACAATATTTTATTTCGGATATAATATCACAGTTTGTGCGAAATTGATTTTTAATAGAATTAAATAGCCGCTCCGGGTTTTGCGTTTGCGATTTTTTTCTCGGTTTTTTTTATTTTTTTTTTTATTTTTTTGCGGGGGAAAAGAAAAATAATATTAATTACAATTCGAGCGCAACGATCTACGCGGATGCTGATGAAATCGGCTGTCGATCCATTATACTTAACGTAAGATACGAACGCAAGTAGCGTGAAGTCCGTATGTTAAGGACCGGCATTACTTTTTGAGTGGCTCGGCTCAAGTGACGGGTTCTTCAGCGGAGTCACGTGTCGACGATCGTCCTCGGAAGGCGCGTCGTGTACGTCCCAACGTAATAATCGGGATTCGGTGTGCTAGCCCGAAGCGTTTCGGGCAGGTTACGGCCTGGGCCTTAATTCGAGGGTCGTATAAGGTATAATCGGAAACCCGACGGACAATGCAAATAAGGAGGCATTATGCCGCGCTGCCGGTGACGCAACGCAAGTGGTTCGGCTTCCGGCTTCTTCTAAGAACGCCGGGTTTTTCATTAAAATCATATCATCGTGCTCTCGCAACATATTCGACCGTGGCAGTCGTGTGCACGCACATCGACGATTATTTCAGAAAATCTTCATGAGAAAGTGTAACAGTCGAGGAAAGTAATTAAGAAACGATTCCCAAAGAATTCTGGAAACCCTCGCGATTGTTGATATGATTTTAATAAACTGTCCGATAGAGGTATAGAGCTTCAAAACAATAATTTTTTTTTTTTGGTACGGTTAATCATATCCGTCATTGCCGCGCGTTTCTTAGAATTAAAGCTTGCGATTAAATAGATAAACGATATACAATCAGGCAACGATTTACATATTTAAAATAGTAGATAATCGCGCGCATATAAACGCATCGTCAAGATCCTAGAATAACGTCTAGGAAAAAAGTCTCGAGATACAGTTTCTTTAAGTGGTGATTACCACTTTATTTATAGACGTAAAGCATTATTAATTCGTCTTAATTATAACCTTTCTAATAATGATAATGCGTTTTCTAAAGGAATCACGGTATTAATTGCAGAAAATAAAAAGCTCTAGCTTAAGGCTGTCCTCCGTTAGGCGCTAATTCTTTTTTATTGTACGCCCAAGTTTTTTTCCTCGACCGCGTTATCCGCCGAACAAATCCCATTTGATAACGCGGTCTTTATGTATTCATAGTCATTGTGCGTATTAGCCGTGCAAGGTACCGCGCGCTTCCGGCCGCCTCTTTAACGCGCCGACTTTTTTTTATCTTCGAGCCAAGCCTTCGTTTCTCGAATGACGCGAGCAGGAGATCGCCGATCGATAAAGGCCGTTTCTCTCACACGGCCATGGAGGCTCGGGCCGGGTAGTAAAGATAAATATATTATTCGGTCGCGATTAATCTGGCGCGAGTCAATAAATGCGATTTTATCCGTCATCGACTGCCGACGTCGAGCAGGTAAGATTCCGACGAAACGCCAACTGATACAGAACAGTGCCGATGCACCGATACAATTTTTTTTTTTATATTAAAAAAAAATTCTTTTTTTTAATTATTAATGCACGTCTCGGACTTATATGACTAATCAAGTTAATGGCACTCGCGGGTATAGGCATAAAATGAAGATAACGCTCGAGCGCGATTGCGTGGTTTCGCATTAACGTAGAATAGTTAATTAATATCTCGTTAGCTAGCGATTGATTAATAATTTCATGCTAAGATCGCAGGCATATCTACCGGAAAGAAATTACATTTATCTGTATCGCGTAGTTTATCTTTTCCCTATTTCCCAATAATTGTATTTCTATTCTCTACACATCTTCGGTAACTTCGGCCGCCTCAGCTTTATTTGCCTCAATACGTTCTAGAATACGTAAAGACTTTGTTCTCGTGGTTACAATGTAAGTTTCGCAAGTGAGGGAATCGATTAACCTCGGATTTTCGTAAGTCGCGAGGAATCCATAATGACCGAGTACTTTCACAATTCTATCGGAATCCGGCAATCGACGTTCCTTCTCGTCCTTACATTCCTTGCCGATGATCCAGAACGATCCAGCTTCCCATGGGGTAAATCACAGGAGCTGGCGCAACCCGCGTTCGTATTATTCTGATTCACGCATCTCCGGTGCGCGACGTCGTGCAAATCACACGAGTCATAATCGAGAATCGTGAGACAGAGAGAAAGAGAGAGAGCGAAATCCGTACTTTGAGGTGAGCAACGTCGTTATTTCATTACTTTTGCCGAGATCGTCGCGACGAAGGACGCGCGTCGTCCCCTTTTGCAGACACTCCTCCTCTTACCGCGATTTCTAACTACGGCTCGTCGCGCTTCTCGTTAACATTTCTAACGTTTCAAGACGGACGTTTTGTCGTGCACCTTCGCCCCGAAGACGGTCAATTTTGTCGGAGAAATAAATTCACTCGGGAGAAGACGAATCAACGAGATCGCGGGATTATGCATGCCTGTCCTTTTAGCTCGCGTACGTGCCGCCGGCCGCTTCAGGCTCGACTGCCAATCGCGCGTCGACGGCGAATTAGCATACGTAACCGCCAAATACGGCGCGCGGCTCGGCAACGGTACACCGACAAATGCAATGAATATGGTGATTTCCTATCATTTATCCGGCTCGCTAGGTGCAAACGCATCTCGCCGCGACCCCCGGAGCGAGACGCAACGCGCGTATGCGTCACGATCGCGATGCGCGACGTTGAGAAATGTTATTGAAATTGATTCGTAAAGCGAAACGTATATTATCCGAGTTCGAATAAATTAAAAGCCATATCGATAACAGATTTTATCGAAATCTTATCGACTTCTTTGGCTTTAATTTTTAACCATGTTTATTTGTTGCAACGTTTCAATCGGAAGCAGCTGGATGCAGATTAAGATAAAACTTTCGTGCCTCCCAGCTCTTTGAACTTTCGACGCGATTCCTTGCGTGGAAAATCCCTCCACTTTTCTCGGCGCGTCGAACGAAATTTGCATAATTCGCTAACAACATTGTATAAAAACGCGTGCGTAAATTAATTGGCGCCCGAGGAATCCGGCACGCATCGACGGTATTTTAATTGCGTTATTGTCTCAGGAGATGCCTTTACGCGATTAGTATATAATTTGAATAATCAAAGCAAGATTCTATACGCAATAAGATGAACGCACGATTTATCGGTGCATATTTATCGCATGGTGCATCGAATCGCGATTTAAACGGGATTAAGACTTTTTTTTTTACATGCAGCGGTGTTAACTGTACTTGTGAACGTTGCACTCAACCGCGCGAGCATGTGTGCGATTGTATTATGCATATTCAGTCATTGTTTTTAATCACTATAAATGACTCGATGAAGTAATCCGTATTAATATAAGTTTAACAATGCATACGAAGCTAAATTTAAATATTAATAACGAAAACTTGTGTAAAAAAGGAAAAAAAAATTTGAAACACAGTTTACGCAATAATTCCTCTTTATTATTATATTATAATTAGTCATTTTGGCGATTACCGCATTTACTCGAAGTAAAACTCTATCCGAAGGGACAGCGCTGTCTAATGATACTGAAAGAAGATGCGCGGGAGGTCGCTTCGAATTTCGCACGATTATATGAGTCAGCAACAGGGTGGTAGCGACGTAGTCCGGTGACCGGGGTTCGTTTTAAGTAAACGTAATGACAGTGTACACAGTACATGCGTGGCTAATGCCGACACACGTCCTCGCGGCTACTCGCCGCTTCCTGCCTCATGTATTCAAATTAAACCACGTAACACCGTCATGGAGCTTGTATAATGGTAATGATGATGGTAAACGAGAACCATGGACGACTTTCGTTCGTTGCCGCGAGATCTCGGGGAAATCATCACCGATTTCACGAGCCGCGTGACGGTGCACACTCGTCGCGATACATTTCTGCGTTCCGCTACCTCGCGATTAATAATTTATTGTTATTTTAATATTATTAGAATTATTACGAAAAATCATACATTTCTTTATTAGTCGACGAGGTAATTTAATCACGTTAATATACATACGTATATCCCGGTAATTAATCGTGAAATTACTTTTTAGTAAGAAAGCACGGTGTCCTGAAGTAGTAATTTTGAACAAATAATGTGATTAATGTATTCAATTATCAACGCCATATGCCGTAGCTACGACTCGAGGTAGATCGTTGCCCCGCGCAAAGAAACTAATCTGTTCTCGGGATCATTTCGTGATTCCTTTGGATCTGCTTACTTTGTCCCGTCTCGGTTTCTTCCTTTTTCCCTCAACGTTGAGTCTAATAAACTTCTTCCGGACCTAAGCCTCAAGTTGCTTGACGATGTCATTCCACGAGCGACATAATTAGTTAGGAGATGCTTAATGCAATTTTAATAACTAGATAAATAAACATAAGCATAAGTGAGGCGGCGTAATTTGAATCCGGATGTGCCGACGATGAGCGGTTTCGATAAAGCACAATGTTAATGTATCGCTATAGAGAAGAACTGCATACTTTGTCTTTCTGTCCTTGTCGTATGGATTATGCTTGTCTCACCTCTCTCGTGCTATTGCGTGAGATGCGTGCGTGCGTGCATGCGTGCGTGCCAACGTGCGTTTCGTGTTTTTTTCGTACTTTATGCACCGTATGCTAATCCGAAACGCGCGCAGTCGATCGTTCCCTAAATAATGAATAATTAGAATCGCAAACCTGTTGGCCCCGTCGATTAAACTTTTAATTAAAATCCTCGGGACGTGATAAATATTTTTGAAAAGAAGATATTCAGTTCCGTATGTTGCTCAGTATTTTTATTTCGATTGTCACCTGCGATTAAGTTTAACAGTTTTTCGATTTCTCGTTAATATAAGCGTGACTTATTATACACTTGCCTCGGCTACAATTGTCGATTTCTTTCTCGGCGCATCTGCAACAAATTAATCATTATTTCTTCGGCTCTGCAAATGGAATAAGGAGAAAAAGCGAAGATAATCGAGTTTTTTCACGCCTACTTTTTTTTTTCCTCCATTATTCCATTTTGTACGCGCCGACTGTAATATGCTAACGATTAGATATTCACATCGTACGTCTTTCTAACAAACTATTATGGCATTTCTGCCGCTCTCTCGGACGCGGCTTCAACCGAAACCAAGCACGTCGTGTTTAACTGTATTAAAATACTACCAATGCTTATGCACGAGGTTTTTATAGGAGCAGGTGTTGAGAAATGGCAATGTAAAAAAAAAAAAACTATCTTTCTCTCATCTGACGCATCTGATAATTTAGGTAATTTAAGAAATAGAGAAGCAAGAGAAAAATTTTACATATCTTCTAACAGTAATTAATTTTTTTTTAATATGAACATATTTAATTATCGCCGCGATCGTTGTTCGAAATCTGTCGGATTCATCGTTTTTTTTTTTTTTTAATTTACGGCTAAATTTAATATTCCGGAAAGGGCCATCATGAATTTTTATGGGCCCGAGCTCAAGGTTTTTAAACTGTTTTCGTTGTATAGTTAATAAATCGCCTGTCGTCATGCAACGCGTACAAATTTGCAGCAAAGTTGCGAGCGGAGATATCGTCGCGCTAGCTCGCGCAGCCGCTACGAAGATTGATGGAACGCGAGTCGCGGGCACGATCGCGGCCACGAGAACGATCTTACACCCTCGTCAGAGTTATCTAGATAAAGACTCAAATTCGCCATACAGTTGGACGCGTCGCTATTAATTAATCATTACCGTTTTGCAGAGCGTTCCACTTTCAAACGGGGCTGTCGTTAGGTATTAGTAAATATTTCACGATCTAACGATTTGTCTGTAACAACGCTGGGATTTTTAGCATCTTGTTTATATAATTACAGCGCAAACGCAATTAGCAATTCGGGAATTTTTATTTATATTTAAATTTGTAACATAAAGGAAAGAGATTTTTAACATCGGGATATTTTGGTTAATAAAAGTACTTGTAAAAGTAGTCGCGTATGCACGTTGACATCTTTGTCAGCCGTTATTGCGATGAGAATGCATATTTATACGTACGAAATACTTGTTTATCAATCCGTGATGTGTCTGCGTTAACGAATTAATTTTTTCGTATTTTTAACGAAGCTTTTTTCCAGACGTTAATTATTTAGAGAAAAAAAAACAGGCGAATAGAAAGAAATTTTTTTTATTTGTAACACAAAGCATGATAAATTTTAAATTAAAATTATCTAGGAATAAAATGCGCTTGAGAGAGAAAGAGAGAGAGAGATAGAAAGACAAACCGAGAGAGATAAGATTTTTTAAATATCTTTAATTACTTAATTACTTTATCTCTAATCTTCTAATCAATATCCTATTAATGTGCTAGTATAAAAATTAATTTTTTAATCTTTTATTTAATACAATACGTTATGCGGTTTTTAAAACATCCGATATACTATGCATACGGTCGCATGTAAATTTACACACACGTAAATTTTTTTTTTTCTGACGGGACGAAAGAGCAGGCCCTCCCGAGCCGGCTATTGTTTACGGCGCTTTAATTAGTCCGCTAATGTGACCAGGATAAAGCACGAGTTCCTTATCTGATATGTTTCCGGCGAATCATGGGAATTATTTCCGTACATGCAAATACCAACGAAAAGGCGAATTGTGCTTCCGGAACGATCTCATCGTGCGATAAAAACGACCACGCGTGACTAAGGATAGATTTCTTTATGCACGCTATAATTTTACATATAAAAATTACGTAAGATATATAAAGTATGTCTTATTGACAAAAGAAACCGCGTGTTAGGTGTATTTTTAAACATCTATTTTCCCTTCTCGCTCGAATAATTTTTCTTCTTTTAGATTAATTGAAAATTAGTTTCCTGTTTTCGCGTTATGTCACGTGTCTAAATCATTACTCCGGAGCGTGTGACATTATCTTCTACAATTATCTCATTCCACCGCGATATCTCGAGCCAACCATTTATAACCGATCTACTCGTGAATGATACGGATCGGTGTTCTAAAATCGGCCGCATTACTTTAATCGCGGATAAAGTTAAACGCGATCCGTTACAAGTGCTTATACTGTTTCGCACACGCGTTACGAGCCCGCCTAATTATACGTTTTTCCGGTTACACGTATTTGCGAACGAGGAGGTTAACTGTATCCGAGGTTGCGCTAATACGAAGCTTGCGCGAGACGTATTCCAACCGCGATCGCTAATGGTCACGTAATCGTCACGGGAAAATCGAATGTTAATTATATTTTCTGGAGAGCGGGCTTTAGTAATTACAATGGGACGAGCGCGCGGGACGACGTTCCTTTGGGCGATGATCACATTTAAGGATATCTCACGCATGCGGCGGTACATATTAGGCGACTTAACGAGTCAAGCGTGCTTAACGGCGCGTTGAGCAGTTCCCTGGGATTAACTGGCCGTGCCTAAACGCGTTAATATATTATTGTACCGGGCGCGTACAGAGAAAGACAGAGGTAATTAACCCTCGCAGCCTCGTAAGCAGCCATATTTTAAGGTCCACTTGCACGTGTCTCTCCGGTAACTTCTTAATCGTCCATACGACTTCATCACGCCGGTGATTTCATTCCGACGCTGTTCCCCCCCACCCTCCCTCCTTTTCTTTTCTCCTTTTAATCGCTCCGGGTGCGAGTTCGTGGTCGTTAGCTCACCGAGGGCAAGGGTCGAATTGTCCCGTGTTCCAAATTCTTCACTTTTGCAGTTCGAACGAAAGTATATACGCGCCCGTTTAATATTATTACCGTTCGTTTCGTTAAATAAGACTCGAGGGCTCGGTGACTATTATAAATGATTTCTTATTCATTTTCCGCGAGGTCAAACGCTCTGATCGATATTATATTGTAATGTGAATAACGATATATTTTTGTCCCGCTCTTTACTCTCGGAGGGATAACTCACGTTTGATTTCCCGTGAGATCTCGTGACGATATCGACGTCCGTTTATATTTGATAGTGCCAGCCGCATTGTGTGGGTGATTCATGAACGCGTCGCGAGAGTAGTAAAGGGTAGCCGGACACTACTCAAGTAGGACAATTATGCAAAGTTTCCGTGAAAAGATATAACGTGTACAGAACAATAGAGAATGACGAGAAGGGGTGGGTGCTTCGTACGGCGTTTACTCATGATTCATGCATTAGTTCGCTCTCGTACCATTATACTTTCTGCAGAAATTCAAGTGATACTCTTTAATTATAATTCCTTTTCTGGCGAGCGGTAAATTTATTATACTTACCTGCGATAATATTTTTTTTCCTTTAATACAGAATATAAAATTCTTTTAATATACCGTAATATTATTATTGCATTTGACGTTATGCGCGCTGTTTTATCACCGAATTAATGCGAGCCGATGATTTAAGTGTCACTGAGAGGAAAATGATCGTATAATTAATTTGAATTTAATTAACTTAATTGGAAATCAATGTTGGCCACGCGACTCTGGCGGAACGTTAATCGATAATAAAATTAACTTACGTCGCTCGGCGCGGCATTTTAGATTTCACAATCGCGCCGCGGCAAGCCGCCGCGCTATAAAATCTTCTATCGCGCAAATTTGAAATGCAGAAGCGCCGCCTTTTCCCATAATTTTGAAAATTGCATTGTATTATTGATTCCGCCGGCCAATTTATCTAAGCGCCGTAACAGCCAGACGGACTCTCGACCGCTTCTCGATCGGTTTCTCTTTTCTTTATTCCTCGTTCCACGACCCAGCTTGTAACTATCGTCAACAACGAGATTTTGCCGGATCTCAATATCGATTTATTGATCGTCGACTTCCGCGAAGTATCATAAACCCTCGCCCGTTAAGGCGGCGGCTAGGACCGCTCGCTCGATTTGCGCGATGCAGGAAAACCGCGTACATCCTTTTTTCGTAGGCTCGCTCTCGTTGCGCCGCGAGTTACCGCGGCTTCTCGCGCAACGCAAAGGAAATTAATCCTAAGAACACGGCTTTTTGTGAACGTGAACACCCAAGTTGGCCGGTGACGCGTTCTAAGCGCCCGAGGTTCGGGGTAAGACAATTTGTGTTACTTTGGCGTGTTAATATCCCATTCATGATTTTTACTTACACCATAAGAGAGAAAGCTCGAATTAATCGACCGAATCGCTCGGTCTTAACAAACTTATGAACTAATATTAAAAAACGTAAAGCAATAAAATTGAAGACTATTTTTTTTATCTATTTAAATATCGCGATACAGACAGAGTATAAAACATTCGTCAATGTGTAGTAGTGAAACGCGAGCTAATCCTCTCGCAGCAATATCTCGCGTTTTTTTTTTTTAAGCATTCGTCATGTGATTAGCCTAATCAGCGCGCACAATGCTGCTCCTCTTCCGTCTCATACACGCGATTGAATTCGAATCGACGATTTCGCTATCGGTATGCAACTTTGACAGCGCGACGTCGGAGAAAGCCGTTCCAACCTCGGCGAGGATGACAGTGTATTAGTAAAAACGCCGGTAAGAGGTTCAGAGACGCTGCGGATGGGGCCCCCCACGTAAAAGGGGGCCCCCGATTCGACGGGAATAAGAATGCCGCGCGGTGCAAAGCCGGGCGGGTTCGGCGCGGCGGTTTATGAGTCGCGGCGAACGCGGTCGTAAAGTTTACCATTGCGCGCATAAACCCGCGCGATAATGATTACTACTTCCGCGCGCGGCGTGTCCCTCTCTCGCCGAGAGGAAGTCATCGTTTTCGCGGATCCTCCGTATCTCGTGATCGGCCGTCGGCCGGACTTTTGTCAGCGATCTGGAGCGGCCGGTTCCCATTGTCCCAACTTCTCTCTCACCGTCGACGAAACTCTCTCGAAGCCCTCGCTACCTAAACTCTCTCCCGGCACGAAATGCGCGCCTACCACCGTGGTCGCTTACTTTTTTGCTCACGTAACTCTCATTTTGATCAATTTGAGTTTTTTGCCGGGGCGGCAACCGTTGACTTTACTACCGAGACCTCATCTCCACTCTTCGCCAGCTTGACTCGTCCTCTCTTCGTTCTTCTCTCGATTCTCTCTCTCTTTCTTTCTCTTCTCTTCTACCTTTCTCCCGTCCCCCGCATCCTCTTTTCTTTCCTCGTCTCTCTTTCTCTCGCTCTCGCCCGTTGATTACCTCTCTCCGCAGCCGCGTGTCTCTTTCGCTCGTACGCGCGCATACGTTAAATCTTATCTTTTGTCTCGCGTGCTCCTTCCGTCGGCACAGTGATTCACTCGCTCGCTCATGTTGAGCTTCCGTGACGTCCGGAGTCGCCGCTAGACAGAGAAGGGTTACAGTGACGGATTGTTAGCCGGGGGCGGGTCTGATCGTTGGCACTCTTCTGTCTTTAGAGCCGCAGCGGAAGTGTCTCGCACTCGTTGCGAATTTCGTGTACTATAAATGCAAAAAAAAAAAAAAAAGAAAAAAAGAAAATATAAATCTTCCCCCTCTAGTGATTTCGTCTTCCGGTTGAATGTCGCTTCGCGCAATTAGTTCAATATTGAGCGATAATTTCGAAACTAATCGTATCATAAATGACGTTCGTATAATTAAAGAATAGAAAGGCAATTTAATATTAAATTTAATTAAGAAAACAAAAAGAAACAAAATATTGAATATAGAGTAACATAAACGGAAAATGCGAGGTGTATAATTTATCTCGCGGCATTATATTTTTTTATCGATTAAAATCTTGTAAATTACACATAAATTGCGAGACGCATTGCTTTTACGTTTAACTAACTGCTCGGTAAACTGGTCGAATGAAGCTTCTCGTCTGGCTAATCGCAGAATCGTACGTGACCGATCAGGCGGTCTTGTCGATTCGTGCTGTAAAACATACCGTGAATGGAATCGTGAAGACCGCCGCATGCTCGGGACATTCTCTATTCGCTATGGCGAGATACAGAGGAACACGTGTTGCGTGCACGCCGCTACCGTCATACGTGAAACGACAGTCAACAGATTTCCTCAAGCTAATAATCTCTTTGTATTAATCGATGCCGTGCCCATGCCAAGCGGCATAATAGACTTAAAGCGATCCGATCGATCTTCCGGAATGGATATTTTCTTAAAGCGTAACATCCGCGCGCGTGAATATTTGCTGTACGCGAGAGAATACGTAAAGCGTACGTAAGATCGCCGAAACCGAGACTTTCCCATTATCGAGTGAGAGAATACCGGCTTCGAAGTGGCCGCAATAAGTCACGGGAAAGAGTAGTCGATGCTCCCGGAAGCAGAGCTGGCGGCGAATGAGCTAACGGATGGACACCGCGGACTATTATTTAACTTTAATTGATGATAGCTCGCAAACTATGTTCCACATTGATGGTCATCGATAATCGCTAATGATTCCGATCTCCGGCGCACTGCTGAGGGGCACGGCGAAGCTGAGCCTCTCTCGGTGCGCTATCTGTATCGCACGCGTGAGCATCTTCCGTGGCATACGCGAGCGTGCATGATCGATATTTCGCGCAAGGAGTATGTATGTATATCGAATATTCGACACAGATATTTTCGCTGTTTCTTTAACGGTACCGAATTTTAGACTTTCACGTCTCTCACGACCTAGTTCAGCGGCAGAGATATATCATCGTTACAATTCCGAATATGAAAGTACAATATTTGATTTTATTTTAATTATTTTTTTTTTTATTATTGTATACGCACGTGTCTATTATTAATATTATTAAAATATTTTTTTAATTAAAAAAAAAAGAAATGAAAGATATCGTACGTAAGATTGATTTTAGGATACCGATGTTCAGCAACGCTTAAATCAAATAAGTATTCAAGCACTTTCGAACGTCTGTTGCTATAATGGAGCCGTGTGTTACCGAGGTATGAGATACGTCTTGTTTTAACTCGCCACTCGTCGAATAGTGCAAGTAATCGGTTAATCGATAGATGGCCGCGCGATACGTCGCCATGAGAAGCGGAATTCGCGTCCGGCAAACGAGATTGTTACGTTGTTTCTGCTATTTCGTGCGCAGAGCGGGGGAAACCGAATGACGTGTTACGGAGATAGTTAACGGAAGAGTCCTCAGGGCTACGTACACGCGCGCTCAGTCGTCTTTCTCTCTCACGATGAGAACGGGAAAAAAGTACGGAACGTCGGTGGTACAAACGCACCCGCGGTGATGATTAACAACCGGGACCGGCGCATATCTTCAGGGCCCGACCGGAGAAGGGGTAATCGATTAATACACGATATCGAGCTCGTGCTCCTTTCGCAGCCATTGTTTGTTGTTAATTACACTGATACATCTAATCGACAAGCGGGGATCGGAGTCGGCTATGATTTGGCGATTTGATCCGCTCGCGGACCTGAACGGGCCGGCCTGGGCTCGCCGGGATTTAAATATTTCTTCAACGCAGATATCGCCGGCGCTGTACCGCGACGTCGAGATACCGGGCCAACGAGACGGCATTGTTTGGTAACATTGTAACATTGCACCGCACGTTTATCTGCGGCGGGCATCGAATCCGACATTCTAATTAATACAAGTCGTCGCGTCACGGCGACCGGTTTTCATTACGGCCGCGTTTCGAATCCGGGTCTTCGTTATGATATTTATATGTGTTCCATACGGACACGATACGCGCGAATTTAATCAAGTTCCTGACCTTTCGTTCGTAACATTCTTCTTTAATTAGCTCGCAATTAAAACATAAAAACTGTCACGCGTATAAATATCATTGATAACGTACCTGCTATATGAAATATTTATTTAAAAAAAAATTAAGTAACCGATTCAAATTGCATCGTTTCGTAAAACGTAACTAATTTCATTCGGCGTTTAATTCGCTTTTTACTTGCTCGGAAACGGCTGTTAAATCGCCAGTTAATTGCGCGTGCCCGTTCGCAAGGACGAGGCTGCGTTTCGCCGATGGTGCGTGGTAGGGCCCTAAGTGTCGCGTTAATTACTGAACGTTAGGTAGGCTCCTCCCTCCCGACGTACGGATAGATGGATGGATTACTTAACACTTGTCACGCCTCGCTAATTAACATTCAGTCATCTCCCTCTCGGAAGTGATTCCCCCCCTGCTTCGCCGCCTCGTCGATGACGACGCGACAGGTGGAAAGTCGTTTAATATTTATCGACCATCGCTCCCGACCCCGTTGGCACCTCGGGGCCCCGATATACGCACTCGGCCCCGGCCCCGGTCGTAGAGCTTAATCAGAATTCGTGATGGCGCGCGGCGCTTCACGGAAAATATTAGAATACGACTGCGTGATCGTCGATTAACGACGGATAAACGGCCAGTTGCGGGTGTCTTTCTTTCTTTTCTTTTTTTTTTTCTTTTTTCTTCCTTTATTCGCGATATTGTCAACCCTGCCGAGCGCTTGACGCGTTCTATGGCATTCCAGATGCAGGACGTTTCACTCCGTTGAGCGTAATCTGCGCGTCCGATCGCGACCGGGTGTCGTCAGAGATGTGCACATTGTTGAATGCAGGCGCGCGCGTATGTATGGTAACTAATGAAACATAACACGTTCAATGCCGTGACATTGCTTGGCTGACTCTAATATTGACGACGAGATTCTCGGAAAACCGTCGCGAGAGATGTTCCACTGATTTGCAGCTTTCGTCAGCCACTTATCTATGTATATAACAAATGCACGTGAAAAAAGAAAAAAAAAATATTAGTGCTTTTTTTTTTTAATATTCTTTGAAGTATCTCTTGAACAATCACCAGAAAAATTTTTTTAATATAATTTTTACGTAGTTGCAAAATAACTTTTACAGTATAGTAGTTGATATTTGTAACATGCGGAATTGTGCGTAGGTGGCAATTAAATATCCGTAAAGTAACGATAGTATGATCATACGTTGCTAAATTTGCTCGCAGAGTCGAGGAGTTAATTAACAAACTTAAGCAACGTTTGATACGGTCAATGCTTGAATAGTTGACAGCCTGGGAAGACCGTGTCCCATTGGCGCTAATGCCGAGGCTAATGACTGTAGAAGTCGATGTCATAATTGAGAGAAAAAAAAAAGAGATAATGCCCTGGTATATTCTACATGAAGAACGACGTTAGAAGAACGGTTATGACATAATTACGCAAATACGTTGTCTTATTTCACGCGTCATCCATTTACTTTAATGCTTTACTAACTTTACTTCGGCCGGAAATCGTGCATTTGACGTTTTATAATCAAATTTATTTAACGACGACGGAAAACTGGCTCACTTAGTGCACGTTATCCGTTCGCAATTACGAACGAGACGAGCGAGTTCATTTCACACGTCGGAAATTAGGATGATTTATTTAGCCGACCATCGGGGGTCTCTCGCAGCGAGATTTCAATGATGCCCGATCGATAGCCGTATACATATAATACGCCACTGCGACGCGATATCTAATGAGGCTATTAACACGCTCCGCGCCGCCGAGGAAACTTGGACGGGCCGTGCGTTTATGACAGCCGATGACCTACCTAGCGGCTTCCATTAGAGCCACGTACGAGCGCGCCTTGAGTGAGACATTTACCGGCTCCCGCCGAGCCGATCCCTCGGCTTTAGCAGGTGCTCTCGGCCGGCGAGGTACCATTTAAAACTTCCTCGCTTTTACGCACTGGCCGTACGCGCGCGACGCGTGCCTCCGGGGGCCCGGTCCCCCCTCGATCTCAGGGGGGGCTTCCAAGACGCGACGACGCTATTAGCCGGCTTTGCGGGCGACTTGTGCGCGCACGCGGATTTCTTCGGTTACGTAAGTTCCTTATTACATCGCGAATTACAGGCGACTCTCGGCAGCCGGTTGAAAATCACTTACGGCGATCGGCGCACCGTGCACCGGTGGGATCGGATAAATTATCGCGGGAATTTTCTCTGGACGTATGCAAATTATCGCGCGGTAAAGGGGGAGGGGGGAAAGGAAAAATGCAGCCGGCGCGCGCTTGAATAGATCCGCCGTCGCGATTGCGTGGAGATTGCGCCGATTATATCGGGTATGAATCACGATCGCTCGTTGCAATCGTCATGGATGAACGAGCGTGTCGATGTGCGTAGCGGCCAGCTCGTGTCATTGAGCGGATGAGAATTAAAAATCAACTGCAAAATTATCCGCGCGGGCTTCCTCTACGCGACGTGACGCGTGTAATTTAATACATATTGTTTCCTTCGATGTGAATTCACTCCCGGGACTCCCGATATATACCCATGCGTTCAACCTTGCCAGCCGGCCAGTCATTTCGTAATGAGAAATAGAGTTATTACTGCCACCGGCAGTAAATGATAATTATTCGAGATTATGACAATTGAAAATCACGACAGTTCCGCATGTATCACATCGTGAACAGATCATAGAGTTAATATTACCGTGAATGTGCACATATACTTACCGTAAGATAAGGTAAACGTTACTGAATATCTTCTTTTTGGCATTGCAATTTTAGAATTATATTTTAAGACTTCTTTTCTTTTTTTTTCTTTTTTTCTTTTTTTCTTTTTTTCTTTTTTTCTTTTTTTAATATCTGACTTAATTTCGTCTTATATCGTCATTTATCAAACGTAATTAATAATCACGAGAATCTCTCCATGGAAATACATATTATATGATGTTCTCTATCTTGATCGCAGCGGGCGCCGGATTGGCCTGGCCGAAAAGGCCAGCTAGCAACCAAATACGAATAATTAATCGCCCCACTTACGCACGCGGAGCTTATGGCTAATCGAATGCGAATGCTTTCTGTTGCAAATTCGTGCGAACCCGTTGCGGAGCGACCTTACGGCGAGTGACTCACGATCTCAATTTCCCAGAGATTACAAGACCGTACTTATGCCACGGTAAAAATCGTCGCGGAACCTTCTATTCAGTATCTTCCGTGAAAAAAATATCCTCCCTATTACGCAGTCTGTACGCTTCGAAACGCGTTGACTTGACTCGCCGTCTCGACTCGCGCAATTCGCTTCCATTCAGTGCCTCATTCGCCGTTGATTTCATACAGCATTGCGAAACGCGATGTAACGCTGTTGGGTGCCCGTTCTCTCTCTCTCTCTCTTTCTCTCTTTTTCTATTTTTCTCTCTCTCTCTCTCTCTTACTCTTCGTACTTTTTTTATATTTTTTTTATTCTTTTTTTTTATAGCGCACACCGGCTCGATCGTGCGCCTATGCAAACGCGTAAATTAGACCGACTTCTCGGAATAATTATCTCAAGCGGAAAGTGTCGGCGGTCGACTAGTTTTATATCGCAGATACATTAGACCTGTAAAAAGTGGCCGAACTGTTTCCCATTAATAAGCCACATCCGTATTTTCATGAAGGTAGCGGGAAATAATTTAGCTTGGTTCTCAACACGTTTACATACATTTTTATTTTGAGTCATAACAATCAGCTGATTTTTTATAACAACTCGACGTCAGAACAATCTAATCTGATCTTTTACGAATTTTTTTTTTTTTTTGTATCCTTCGCGAAGTTAATTCCCGACTGCTTTGTTCCTCTTTCTGCTACTCGCTTTCTG
This sequence comes from Cardiocondyla obscurior, assembly GCF_019399895.1. Taxonomy (NCBI): domain Eukaryota; kingdom Metazoa; phylum Arthropoda; class Insecta; order Hymenoptera; family Formicidae; genus Cardiocondyla; species Cardiocondyla obscurior. The sequence continues at coordinate 4,628,199 of NC_091875.1, read as the reverse complement.
TCGACACTTTTCTGTCTGAGTTCAATGACGGAGAGCTCGACAAGCGAGTCCAACGACGAAGAGACGTTTCGAAAAGCCGTCCATCTCTGGATGTGATATCAAGTCAGGGGCTGTTAGGAGAGCATAAAAAGCCGCGTTGTGCATCCGGTCGCGTCTCCTCTATGCCAGAAGTCGTAAAATTCAGCGTTATGCGATTCGGGGCCTGTGTTTTGTCCCCCTTTCGAGATTATGATTATCCCAGCAGTGGCGGCAGCCACCGTGGCTAATATCACGCAATAAGCACGCCGGAGAGCCCAAGAAAGCAACGGCCTATCTTTCTCTATTGCTCTTTCTCGTTCTCTTGCTCTCTTCCCGTTCCGTCTCTGCCTTTGGCTCCGTTCGTCTTCGTCTCGCGCGCCTTCCCTTCTTCTGTTTTCTTCCTCCGGTATATAATATGTGCCACCAAACCTGATGGTGTAAACGGTCATCCAGTGGAAACACGTGGATGGTCCAGGACGGAGGTAGAGGAGGCCATCAAACGAACCGCGCAGCCTTGCGAGGGCATTCTAACTTTCCTGAAGCGGCTCCATCTTCACGGTCTATCGTACGTTTGAGAACGCGGAGTCGCGGCGGTTGACTAGGTGTTGCGTCGCTAATGGTGGCGGAATGTCCCGAGGACTATTAGGTTGTTCATATCTTAGTAGGCACAATAATCCACGGTAACAAAACAACTCGTTTCTTCTTGCGCTCATTACGTCGTCCTCCCTTTGCAACTTCGTCCCTACGTCGAAAAATAAGCCTCCGTTTGAAATAAATAAAAGAAATTAAATAACGAAATATTTTTACACGAGCGAACGCCGAAGAATTTCTCGTCTCGGCGAGTAATCGAGGTGGTTGAGATTTTCGGGGGTTGCCGAATCAACAGGTTCCGGTTATGAGAGTGTAAAGCGTTTTGAATCTGACCCCTCGAGGGGCATGAATCCTTGGGCGCGAATCTCAATGTAGGAAAAAAAAAAAAAAGGGCGAATCTTGCCCGTGGGGGGTCGTGTCAGACGACTGCTCTTCCGATCGGTGAAATTGCGCGCGTGTGTTACGCGCGCGTATGTATTAAACGTTGCGGGGGTAGTTCCCGCCGACCCTACGCTACGGGGGTGGCTGACAGCCGATTAGGGCAAGACGGGAGAGTAGCCGAGGGCCCCCACGGAAAACTTAAAATAACATCGCTCGATCATTCGAGTGTCTTCGCAGACAGCCGACGTGGTGCTTTGCCATTCAAACGTTTACCGTTCCACCTTTCTCCCCCGCATCCCGCTTTATTCTAATTTCGCCCGCGAGTATCCTATTTCGCAATCAACCTGCTTTTTTATTACATCGAGTCGTAACATTCGCATACGCGTATACGTTCACCTACGTGGAGTAACTAGAGATCTTTAAGTGATCATATTACGTAAATGCAAATTAGTCATTTAGAGCCAGTATTTGAAGATACGCGTAGATTATTAAAAATTTTTTATTCAATTAAATTGATTTTCTGTTTGTTTAAAAATTGATAGCAGAGTAGAAAAATTTTAAATAATATTTTTCAGTCCTTTGTCATAAATTATTATATAATTTTTTTCAATCTTAATTTCGCGTGATTCGAAATATATGTTTATTATATTCATATCGACCTCAAGTAATTTGCATATATACGATTACACGTGTTAGGTATATTATAAATTAAAATTAAAATTCTTGCGTCAAAGAAAGATATCATCGAGAGATTTTTAAGTCGCTTTAATGTTGGCTAAGAAAATTCACGATACAGTCAGAAGTTGAGCACCTCTTCGATGCTCATTACAGAGCGTCCCGCCCCCGGCGGCGGATAATCAGGGTGTATAGGGGGAACGAGGGGGGCGGGGGCGGTGGGTGACCTCGCCCGGGGCCTTTACTCTCCTCTTCTTCGCCCTGCCACTTCCACGTCTCTCTACTCTGTTCTTCCTACCTGGCTGAGTATACCTTTCTCTCTCCCTTTTTTCTCTCGGGTCTCCCATCTCTTTCCCTCTCTGCGGTATCCTTTCCTCTCGACGCTTTCGTCTACCAACTACCTGCGAAGGTGACGGAACAGCAGCTCAGCTTTACGAATTGTGATCCCGCCGGTACTTTGCATTCGATGTACATTGCTATCGTTCTCATCGCTTTATTTTCTGTCGCTTCTCTCTAAAATTTGATACGCGTTTTCTGGCAACGAATCCTTTCACCCATCTCGCATAAATAATAGATGGAGATACATCGGTATTAATATCTTAGACGGATGCAATCGCTATCGTGTGAAATACAAAATATAATTTTTATCGTATAAAATTTTGAAGTATGTTAAAAAAGTAATTGTTACAAAAAAATATGCGCGGCGTGTTTACATATCGAGGTAGTCGCTCGCGGTATTGAGCGCCTCGATATTCCCAAGATAAGAAGATTAATCAATGGCGAGAGAAAAGGAGAGAGAAAGAGAGCCAGCAGCCATTTGGCTGCGAATAATAATGATTATGGGCAGGTACTCTTCGCGAACAGGAAATGGCGTTGGTGATGGTGAGGTTTTTTGATTCGCCGATTCGTTCGCGGCGACAGTGAACCGCGCGGTACATCTTCCTTTTTTTTTCCCCGTGGTTTATTATCTATGCAGAGCTCAATGAAGAGAGCGCAGGTCGGATAGGACGGAAGAGCGGGCGGGAAGAAAGGTCCCGGGGTTAGGATTCACGAAAGAATTGGGAGTTTCGGGATACGCTGCTGAATAATTGGAATCCAAACAGGGGAACCCGCGCGGATTCTCAACCTGTGGATCCCACTGTTACCCCTCGGTAAGAAAACGTATCCGCGTAAGAATTAGCGCCGCAACGCACGTACGTTTCGCGTCTAAAAACTGGCATCCGATCGGAGAGCGCCTTACAATCTGAACCCGATCTAATTTGCAAAAGAGCGCGGGGAAGTAGCAGGCCGGGGGATTCACCACGCGGGGGCATCTGTTACGGTTCTCGCAAGCGCGCGATCAAAGAAATTTCTTCCGCGAACACAGTAATTCCACGCACAGAGGCACTGGCAGAGTCGTTCCCGTCTCCGCTCCGGCGTTCTCAAAAACCGCATGCACCACGTTTCTCGGGCGCGTTTCCGAGAAATTTTATATAACCAGCCGTCGTTGCCTATTCACAGTACTCGTTCCCTCGGGTTGTCCAGTGCGCGATGCACGCTCTTTTCGCCGTTACGTATCGGAATGTGACGGTACTACGATGATGCTCGTTCGTTTATCCCGTTACGAGATTCTTTTCTTTCCCTCGCGGACGCGTCGGCCTATCTCGAAACTCGTTCGATGGGTGCGCAAGAAAATATCAACGCCACCCGTCTCGGAGAACCCTCACGCATCCCTGTGCCTTCTCTAAAATGGTCAAGGAAGGCTCGGCGAGTCGGGAAGCTAACCCGCGGTCGAGATTTTGCCCCGTTTAGGGATCGACGAGATATTCACCGTAAATTGCTCGATCGCGATGACTGGCAAAGCGAGATACTTTACACGTTAATGAGCAGAATAGTTTGAAAATGAGTTGAGAGGTGAAACTGCTGACGTAATCACGTTTTATATTTGCGGAGATAAAGTCGAAGACTGTACGGTAATGCGCTTTAAGGCGGCTTCGTGCGCGCGCTTATAATTCCTTCGTAATTATCCCCTCCCCCTTCTTTTTTTATCTTCCCATGTAAATTTGCATACGCGACCGCAATCAGGGACGCAGCGCGTTATTCAGCCTCTCAGATAATGCCGGTGGAATGCGAGGATTTCTGGAATGAGGAGAGCGAGCGAATATGAGAGACAGCGCCGCCCGTGTTATCTGCCCTATCTCCGTGCCGTTGTCCATTCACCTTCGTCACCTCACGTCAGAAAATGCGTCGTGACGTAGTCGGTGGGGCACCGTCCCGACACCTGCAGACGGTGCCCGGACCCGCCGTCACTTTGCCGCGAAAACGGTGGCGCCATTCAGGCAATCCTCCGGCCCCATTAAAGAATCCAGACACGGTACTCACGTCCCTTCTGAAAAAAAGGCGGAAAGGGCAAGAAAAAGTTGATTCGACAGACGCATTAGTTCTCACTGTGATTCTCCACGTTCTACGCAAATTCTTAAATCGCCGCGTTTCCTAAAAAATTAAAAAGAAGATCGAGCAGAATGTATAATAAATATACCTGCGCTCGCGTTAGTTATTTTCTCGTTTTCTCGCTGGGGCAGGGGGGTAAGGGGAAAATGGAAGAGAGTAGAGTAAAGAAATAAGCTGCAAGAGTAAGGAAAGACTCCTTTCTTCCTTCGAATATTGTCGATGGAGCGGCACCGCACCATTTTATCCGTGAACTAGCGTGCGGTTCGATATAGAAGAAGCTTTATCGCGCAAAATTGACTCCTCGGAAGCGAGGATAAAATTTTAGTTCGTACGGACCGATTCGAGATTGCACGACGTTACGTACTTACGTATCTTTTTTTGCGCGCGCGAAAGAATTGGCGTTTTAACTGAATTTCGCGAACTAAAGCGTTGTTAATATTCAATTTAGAGATAAGTATCATTATTTTTTTTTTAAGCGTGGACTATCGCGGTTGAATAAAATCGCCTCCAGCTTTTCGGTTATTAACAATCTCGCTTTAATAAGACGGCGCGTTAGGACGGAATGATCACCGAAATTCAATTCTTTTTTTTTGCCGTCCCGAAATCGATCTAGCGCGTGACTGTGTCGATGAATTCTTCGTTCGAATCCATTATTCTACATTCGATTCCCGATCGCGTTCGACGTGGCTGCATCACGGCGTCTCCTCGCCCGCCGGCTCTCAAGGCACAGACCGCGCTCGGATTCATGAATGAACTATGCGGCGAGCGGACGACGGCCCGACGGAAGCACTATTATTTAGCATAGCCACTTTTTCGGGTCGTCGTCTTCCCCCTCGTAGCCGCAACCGTTGTCTCTTTGTATCGCGGCGAGCCGCGAGCGGATGACGCTGCAAAGACGAGAAACGCGCGTTCAGATTCCCAGTGGATCTGGAGCGGGCTCGTTTCTTCTCGAGGATCCCCCAACGTAACTAATGGACGCCACTTTGCCCCGCTAGGACACTTTATTATCGTAATTCGACTTCTATTAGCGCGCCGGCTGAAATTGTTCGCCGTGTCGACGGGACGCTTCGCGCGCGTACCACGAAACCACGTCGATCGTACGAGCTCAGGCGAGCACCGACGGGTACGCATCATGCTATTTGCGTAGTCACGAGCATATGTAGAAACTTCTCTCCCGCGGGGATTTGTTCGAAGCATACATTATCAGTCGTCTTATAACGTTTCGCCGTGAGTTGTTTATATGTATTTTTTAGATCTATGCAGTTTTGCATTCAAAGGCTTTTTTTTTTTTTTTTTTTTCCTCTGTCTTCTTCTTTTCCACGTTTTTACGATTTTTCGGGCGGGGGAAACAGGTGCGTCGAAAGCGAATAACAAAAGAACCACTCGCGACCGCGGCTGTTACGCGCGCGGCGAGTCTAATCGCGGTCCGATAAAAGGCAAAGTTTCATAAGCGAGCGACGTAGAGCTGCCCAGAAGCAATCAAGCGAACAATGACACCGACGTTGAAGGCAACTTCACGCGCCGAGCCGCGGTGCAGTGGACATTGTGCGTAGGATTAGCTTCCGGTCCGCCGTCTTTCTCTTTCTCTCTTTACGAGGCCAGGTGGATACGAGCGTGTGCACGAGTTCCGTCGTCGCGCGAAAAGTAAGGGACATCGGGAAGGTGGGACGGGGGGCGGGGGGGAGTTCGCGAGTTGCCGTGCACCCCGGCGCAAAGGTCGTTACGAGCCCTTCAATGCAAGCCCATCGGACTTGCATCTCAAAGTCTTGCGGCGTTCGCGCCCGCTGTGTTTTGCCGCGTTATTGCGCCGGATGACCGTATTTACGACTTGCTGGAAGTGCCGTAAAAAAGCAAATGCGGCTCGGTGGCGGCGGTGGCGGCGGGGTCCCTCCCCTCTCACGTGAGAACACTCGTAAGGCCCGCACTCGTGGACGCGCTTTTCCCTCCTTTCGTCTCTTCGCTTCTGTCTCGCTCCCTTTCCGTTCCGTCCGTCGTTCGCGCTCTCGCATCCCTCAACTCGACCTCGGCCTTTTTACACGATCGTCACACCCGACGCCTTATTAAATCCGCGACAAAAAATTCGTCGCACCACCGGCGAGCCGAGAATGGGCCCTTAACTGATTCCCCCTACCTCGGGCTACCGCGCGACCTCCTTCCTCGCCGCTTCTTATCGCCCTTCGCATCCCTCTCGCACGTTTCTTCTGCCCGGTGTCTTCGTCGCTCTTCCCTCGTCCTACAACGTTTTTGCGACAATCATACAGAGCGAGACTCACGTCTCATTATACTACAACTCGTTCGCGAATTCTAATTAGCCGAATGCTCTTGAATAGCACGTTCAATCGACAAAGTTCTATTCGTTTATTTTGTACAGAACCGCGCGCGCGGATCTCCGGGAAAAAGAATTGTTCGAGGAGGCGTTGTTTCGCCGACGATGAGCAATACTCACTGTGAGTGATGCTCGCCGCGCTATACTATTCGCACTTAGCGAGGTGGAGTTTATGAACATAAATTACGACGCGAACGGGACTTTAAAGTGCTCGGCCGGCGCGGCGTCGGCCGTGTTGCGGTTTTCGGGCGATCCGATCCCGAACCGCAGAACGGCCGATTACCGGGTTCGGTCATCCGGCAAACGACTATTAATGATATTTCGTGTCGGATCTGCATGCTCCGATCGCGGGCAAAGGGTGCCGACTGCGCCCCGAACTTTCCGTGCATTACCGGCGAGATTTTTACGCGTGTTCCGCGTGTCCAAAGGGAATCGCGATTGCGACGGGGAAGAGAGTGGGCCCCGCCGACATTTCGAGGCCCACGTCTCAATATAATGCGATAATAACGCGATAGAGGATTGAAATCGAAATACCGCGGCATCTCTTTCCGCGCAGGACCGCATCTTTGCCTTCTGCCGACGTTCGTTTCCTTCCGCGAAAAGATATCGCTCGACACTTTCGCGGCGCGGTGCGCGAAACACTTGCCGATCTGCCAGCTGTCTATTGAAGCAAAGATTTTCGATATTCTCGTGGTGATACTGTTTTTTATATCAACGTACATGTAGGTTGCATTTGTATAATTATTCTATTTCGAGATACACTATAAGTTTCCTTAACGAAGAAAAACTTGAAAGAAAAATTCTAATTTTGTTTTTTTTTTTAACGTATTAAAACGTATTATATTTATCTTAACGTGTTAAAAGAATATTTAAAATGATATAAAATATCTCGCGTTCATTTTTATATAATTATAAAGCAACGTGGCGGTTTTACAAATGTACTTCAATGATTTGCAAATTAATAATTATATTCACAACTTGATTACGTGTTATTGGTGAAGGCTTGATATTTATTCCCGATGACGAAACGGTAAGGCTACTCGTATTTGCGCGGCGCAACGTGCCAACGTGTAACGAACTTTTCCGCATGTTGGCGGTTTCTCACGGTGTCGGAGCGGCGCTTATGGACTCGGAGGTTTTTTCCTCGAACCGTTCGCTCGGACGATTCCTTTTACTTGCTCGCCGCTTAATTCGAATACCGGCACTCGGGACACCGGGCGCGCAATAAAGCTACGCGGCAACGAGGTGGGTGGATTGCGTAATGCAAGTTTTAAATAACGATCGAATGCGATTCTCTTCGGCGGGCGTGCGCGCCGCATCGGGAACCGAAAGCCCTGGACCAGAGCCCGACAGGATTAAAAATCGGCCCCGGCTTTAACGGCGGATCGCACGAACGCGAAGGTAGATACACAAATCAGGCCGTAAAGCCGATCAATTAAACGGCAGGCCGCCGATCTGCCGCGCATTATAACCGGTAATTATCTGTAATTAAATATTGGCCGCGGCCGCCTGGCCAGCCCGGCCGAACGTTTCGAGGGGTGTGTTCGTCGGATCCTTACTCGTACTCATCCTCTTCGTTCTGCTGCCCACCTCGCCTCCCCTGCCCGATAACCGCTTCTTTCTTTCATCTTCTCGCTCTCTCACGACACCCCGATTCTTTGCTTTTTCTTTTCTACAAAGAAGCACCTTGCGTCGCGACGCGAGTCGGACTTCGAGCGGGAAAGATCGAGATGCCTTCTTTACGTACGTTATGACGAGCATATCTTTTCAATTAATCAACACATCTTCTTTACGCATAAGACACAAAAAAAAGTTACGTTGTAATTATACTTATTAAATTTTTGTGCGTATTAACAAATGTACATTTTTGAATTCTGAAAAATAAGAAAAAAAAATTTATGCTAGTTGCATCGTATATGCAGAAGATAAATTTGCAAACAATCTTTTCGTCGGCACAGTTTTAACAGTTATCCGTCTAGGAATAAGAATTTTTAATTGCACATCCGATCCGTGATGTATCACTTGAAGGCGGTACATCAAATCCTGAGAACTGTACATTGTTATAATGTATCTATGTCAATTATATCTGATCATCTGCTCCTCTTTTATGAGAATAATTTGTGGTTTCTGTTTCGTGCGCGGATAGTCGCGGCAATATATAAATAAAAGATGGCCTTCACACAAGGAAACCGTGCTCTGGCGCCGGAAAGCAAGTGATGCTCGCGTTTCCTTAATTGCGAGACTTCTACGAACTTGTTAAAATTACGGCGACGCTTCTCGTCAGCGGAGGAAACATAATGATAGTGCCGAATGGCGTGTCTGAAATTTATGTGGACGCAAGAAGGTGGGTGGTTGCAGCCACCGGTAGGTAGGTAGAACCAAACGTTCCGTCGGTTTCTCGAGGGAACTTCTGCATCCAGGCACGAAACTGCGTTCATTGATTTATTTCCCGGCTATTCTGCCGAATAGAAAATTGTTCAGCCTCTAATTAAAGGACGTGGGGAAAACGCCGACGGAAAGATATATAATATATATATTTTTTTTTTGGTCTTCTTTGTTAACGCGATTGTCTTTTATTAATTGGCTACGGGAGGAAAGCACGTAAATCACAAAGTGTGGATTTTCGACGTTAATAATGTTAATTATGTTCACCTTCGTCGGTAGGAAAAATATTCTTCTGCACGTCCTGTCGGCGTTCGCATTCCATTTCAGAACCGAACGTAGTCTCCGTTTAGGCATCGCATGACGTTCGTCTATTTATCAAGCAGTATCATCATTCGCCTTTCTCTACCGCGATGCCGCCCCCTACGGCGATTTAATCTAATTTGTATCGCCCTTTGTTAATCGCGGCCGCGTCGTTAATTCGTTCGGGCCCGCAAACCGGGCCCCATCACCGCCCAAATAAACTACCGTACGTCCACGCTCCGTCCGCAGTCGTCATAATAAACGTAAAGGGGACAAAGGGGACACGTATCGCTTTTTTTTCTCTCTCTCTATCTCTTTCTCTCTCTTCGCGAAGAAGCGGAACGCACCGCGTGGTCCGAAAGGATAATGTTACCGGAGGGTAACAGCGATCAGAGCTCGAAACGAGAGAGGATCATCAGACGAACAATCGTTAAGCTGTCAAAATCGTTGAGGCATCTTGTATGAACATTTCTTATTTCATAAACTATATTATATTTCTATCCGCTTGACAATTAGAGAATATATTAGAAACGTTTAATTTATTTATTATCTATATGTTTATCCCCACGGGGTCCGTTTTTCTATTACCGTGGCTCTTACCTGCGTCATATGTATACTGAAAGCTGGCGCGATAGGAGGGTTGCTGATTTCGAGACACATATTAAGCAGGATTATTTATTGACTCGGCGTGCGAGCCTTTGATTTGATTTAACAAACAGCGCACGGTAACAAATTGATAAGCAGTCGCGGTCGGCGAAGATCAGAGGCTCGGTGCCGGTAAGAGAAAGGGGGCGATAGGGGGTTGTATTTCATGAAGGTTCGGGTCAGGGCCGAACGAATGTAACCGCAGATATAGCGCGTCTTTATCCGTCCCTCTTCTCGTTCTTTTCCTCCCTCTAGTCTTCGTGAGAGGACGCCATTAGCATAGGGGGACCCCCCACGGTGAGTGCGGGGCCCGCTGAGGCCCATGCACCGGTACACATTATATAGGTGAGCCCTGATATATAAACCGACTTCATTGATTTATGGATCGAACGATTCCTTTAATTATAATACGATATTTATTCAGATGAGCCGCGCGGCCGCGCTCGAAGTCACGCTGCTATATGATAATACACGCTTTCCGACTACACTTGCCCGGGTTCTTGCCCCCCTCCCCCTCGCTCTTGGCTCATTTTTCCTGAATCGCTTGTGCCCCCGACCTTTCTCCTCCGTGAATAATTCCTACCTTTTCTTTGCTCTAAGCTACCGATAGCGCGATAACTCTATACCAGCTGTATCGGCAAAGACCGGGGCGCATTAAAGCGCGGTTGAAGCTGTGACACGATGCTCGTAACCGGGGAAAAACGGCACAAATAAACTAACAAGACATATTAAAATGCTAAAAATTAGTTTCGTAATTATTTAATGTCGATAATAAAATATTAAATATACTATTGCTCTTGAAATAATGATATAAAACTGCGACAGTATCTCTGTAGTCTTAACACAGATTGTATGTGTAAGGTGTGCTTTGCAATTCTGAATAAGATACATATATTAGATTGTGTTTGAACATTTGTGACTACAATGGTCTTGGCTCCCATTCGCATCGGGTCACGATTAAAGCCGATTTTTAGCGCCTCGCATAATATGCGGAAGAAATGGTACCTTGTTCCCTCTCTACTAAACGCGCGGAAAGGATTCGAAAAGAATCGGAACACTCGCCGGTTATATTATAAATGTATACGTTTCGGCTGATTCATGTGAGGAGACGAAAAGGAAGAGTTCGAAATAGCGAGCGGTGCGATGAGGCGATTAGCGATCTCGAGAGGTAAAGGATGAAAGGAGAACGCGGGGCGGCGAGGATGGTAGCGGGTGAGGATGAATCCGAATCGTGTTCCCACACGTGGAGGCCGGGCGCACGATCGGTTCGACTCGGTAAAACACGTGTAGATAATTACCGACATGCAGTATGAGCTCGTGATATTAATCACGATTAAGCTGATTCCGAGGCGTCCTGGTGCACGCCACACGCTACACGGATCCAGTTTCACGAGACTCCTTTCATCCTTCTTCCGCCGCGGTTTCTCGTTCTCTCCACCCACGTTAAGTCGACGGTTTTTGTTCTTTTCTTCCATATTATCATTACATTTTATTACGTATGCGTGAAACTTAATTCACTATAACAGGATAATAACTTATATAAATATAAAAAATCGATAGATAGTTGTAATATATTTTATTTTTACTCTAAGCTAAGAGATAAATTAATTTACGTTTTATCGAAGCGTGTTTAACATTCATTTAAATTATTAATATTTTTATCAACCATTGATATAATTATATCGTCTCTGAGATTGAAAAGTTGCAGTGCCTTACAACTATCTTCCCCGTCTTTTTGTCACATTTCTTGCTAGAATCCTTCGCGTTCTACCTTGACATATTTAAGATGAAATAAATCAAACGCAGTGCCGCGCGTTTCTTTTAACTAAGGATCGATCGGTATTTCGGATTGCGATACGATTCTCAAAGGATGACGATAGATATTTTAATTGTAGCCTCAGAAAAGTTAGCGGTCCTTCTCGCTTTCTCCTCTATGCAACGCTTAATTATCTTCGAGCTAGATAAATCTTCGGAATATATGCGACGGCCTCGGGACATTTTTTTTTTCTCAACTGTCCATTTCGTGATGCACTTCTATTTCTGTTCGGGCGTTATTCTTCCGTTAGAAACCTCCCTGAACTAGTTTCGCTAAATGCCCATCTCGACAATGAGGCGCGAAGAAAATCCGACGGGAACGAAGGGTGAATAGGTACTTATTATGTGTGGTCACGTGTGCATAATTAGAGGCAAACCGATAACGGGCCGCAACGCTTGTCAAGCAGTTAAGTGTTACCCGAGGCCGTGGCCAGGTGGACTAATGATCTCCCGGGGCATCCACGGCCACGGCGTATCCTCGGCGCATCTTCATCCTTCCCCTCTCCCTGCCGCCTCTCTCCGCCCGATCTCGTCTTCTTCATCCATTCACGACGGCGCGGGACGCATTATCATTGCGCTCATTGTTACCGCTCTTCGCGATACGACTTCATCTCTCCGCCATGCGGTCAATGCTACTACCACTCGAGCGCCTGTCAGTGCCGCCTGATTACCGTGATAATCTGCAGGAACGGCAACGGCTTTCGGCCGCGGATATGAAATCATTACTGCGCCACACAGCATAAGATACACGCGCGCTCTCTCTCTCTCTCTCTTTCTCTTTTGCTGGCAATTTCGATTTCGTTGGTAATTGAACCGTGGAAATTATCCAGGAGCGCTCTCGGTACAATCGTGCATTTCCATGTTATCTCCATTGAGAGGACGATTACTGCAAACCACGCGCGCCCGCCTTTGTAAATTAGATTACCTGTTAGCTATTTATCGATATTATTCGTGATCACGGCGAGCGGGAAGATTATTCGTGGGTATACACCGATTGCATCCTCGCGGACTGTCCTTAATTCACGCAGTCGTGTACCGCGAAGGAAATCACTCGGTGTTTCAACACCTCGTGATTACGTTCAACATTATATCGGTATCGTCGACATTGTCCAACTTAATCGCCGAATAGCGGCCGGTCTATTATTTTCTCTCTCTCTACACGAATCGTATGAATATGAAGCATATTATGATAGCCAGGCGATATATTAAGAGCAAAAATCGTCAGTTTCTATTTTTTTTTTCTTTTTTTTGTATAGAAAAACATTGTCGACAAAGGCTGGGAAGCGATTAAATATTGAAATGAAGGATATTGTATTAACGAGCGCGATATTATATTCTTTAGAAACGTATACTGCGCTGATTGATATGTTTGCGGGGCGGTTACCACGCAGTGGTTAGACGGCGAAGCCACTATATCCACTCTTACCTGATGATTTAAGGGCCATATATTACAAGTGGGTTCTTGGCACTACTTGGAGTACTACTCGCGCTTCGATACCTGTATTATTGAGACGTCCTCCCGCGCGTAGGTGAGACGAAGGGAAAAAGTAACGTTAACACAAACATCGAGTCTTTTCTCATATGTATATTTAAAAAATCTTTTTTTTATTTTCGAAGACATTTACATTCGTGAATTGCTACAGAGTCTACGTAGAAATTTTGTACGCAATTTACTTTCGCAAAAATTAGATTTTTTTTATAAAGTCCAAGCGTTCGTTTTTTGATCGTGATTAAGCATAAAGTCCGGCCAATTGCTCATTACGCGCCATCTTTGATAATGCCGCGCATAAAAGGTCATTAACGCGCGTCTCGTTAAGCATGAGAGTAAGCGCATTAAGAATCAGATTCAGATAATGGGTGTTACTGCTCTGCAATAACGCAATTTTTCAGGCCACAAGTGCAACCACCAGCCGAGCAGAAATCTTTTATTTGCTTTTTCCGGATTACATAAAATCCCCCTGTCTTTATATTAGTCACACATGTTTAATAAATTTATAGTTAATTTTCTCGGTTCTTATAATTGTTTCTTGAAAGAATTGTTGGCCGCGATATTAAAAAGAAAAGGAAGAAAGACATTTGTGCGAAGCGTGAGGCTCAATTACCTTGGAGTTTCACAAGGAAACAGATCTAAGGTAGCGGTGACTTTTATGATACCGGGAGAGCATTCGGCGCTTTGCAATGGTGCGTGCAACATAAACGTAAAATGCTACGTAAAAGTCTCGTATTTTCTGTTGGAGCAGCGATTTAAGTGCATTGTTAAAAAGCGAGAGCGATTTATTTGACGAAAATGAGGTCGCGTGACCAGCGTTCGAAGACATTATCGCGACCATGACGTAGTCCAATTAAGAAGGTGCTGACTCGTTTCGCGGAAACGAATAAACAGGTAATAAAGCAGCATCATCAACTTACCTTGGCAAATAAAAGCGGCGGGTACGCCAGTTGGCATGCAAAGTCGAAGAGTCGTCGAACTTCTAGCTTATCGCGCAACACCGGAAAATAATAAAATTCATACGTATTAAATACGATACTACACGGTAAGAGCTGCATTATCTGCTCATTATAATAATATCCTGCGCAATTATATCTAATACAAAAATCTTAAATTAATAATTCGCATCGATTCGGTTGAAATATTTTAACAGCTTGAAAATTTATTTCTACATATACCGCGCAGTATCGTTTGAATCCTTTTATTCGACTCTCTCGTACACATTTACGTAATTCTCGACGAAAATATCAAATAGATTTCGTTCGCAATAGTGGGCAATCTGTATAAAAACATGCGCAACATAACAGTTATTTAATATGATGACTATTCCAAACGCGCCGCTTCCAACGCGTCACGAAAGCGTCACGGACTCCGATAAAGATAATAACCGAAGTAGCCGTACAATTCCGGAGGTGGCAACGACCTCGAGATCAAATCGTATTTCCGACAAATCATGAGATCGGCGGGGAATCGATGAAGGGAGCCGCCGCCGCCGTCACGGAGGCTATCCCGAGCCGCGTATAACGTACGAGCAGGTACTCCTGCAAAGGTATCGACGTAAGGTCGTGACGCTCTCGCGAAGGTTATGACACTCGTAGGAGGACAGACGAGGTCGGGAACGTAGGTTGTTCGCTCCCGGAGGTTGATGGATGATCTCGGGTGTCGAAGATATGAGGCCGCGATTGGCCGAAGCCATAAACCAGGACGGGAAGCACCCGTACAGATCCCCTCTTCGTGTCTTCGTCCGCGATCGCATAATCCGTCCACCTTCGCGGGAGTCCTCGATCAAGCCTTTATCGTTCACCACCTCAACCCACTCGGGCGCGAGTCGATCTCCTGGCGATTTGCTCCACGCGATTCATTCCCGCGGATATCAGCGGGGTCTGGAAAAAAAAGAAAAAAAGAAAGGAAAAAAAAAAAAACGTTTGCGCGCTCGTGAGAATATCGTCTATGTGCGTGATCGCATGTAATACGTAAGTGCTTATATATTTTTTTTTTTTTCACGTTTACTATTTAAATCGAGGCCGTAGTCGAATTGACAAAAAAATGCTCGTACTCACGTGAATTACGAAGCAAGCGGGAGAGAATAATTCATTAATTAATTAATTACCGACTTGCGTTTATCTGATATTTTCGATCTGGATACATGATCGCGCGATTTAATCATATGTGCATGTCCGGAGATACGGTTCTGTGCTCGCGATGATTACGACAAATTGATGCAAAGTGTGAACAAGTTGGCTTCATCGATAATTGGTTATTTTCTTTCTCGTATTTGCATAATTGCGCGATTGATAGGCTCGTGAATCTGTCTTTCGCGGCGAGATAAATCGTATCACGTGGGTGGCCGTGATCGCTCATGCGATCGAAGATCGTTTCTCTATATATTCGATCGAGATGTGATATCTTACGTTCCGCCGTTTATTACTGCATCGCGTTATTGCGAACGGTAAACATGATTTTTGAAACCATGTTCGAGGATGATAAATTCGTCTTAACGTCGATTAATATACAACGTATTGTACATTAATCCGTGCAGAGTCAACGAATAAGTAATATAATCTCTAGTCTTTGTTATTTGTCCTGTTTTTCTTCTTTTTTTTTTCCAATTATAATTGTATTTAATTATAAAACTCGTTTTTACGCGATACACAACGAGCGGTTTAAGAAATTAATATATCGATTACATAATATATATTTCCGATATAATGCGGTTCGGTTTACTGCCGGTTGCGGCATAATTAAAATAGAGCATTGCAAAGTGTTGTAATTGTAGCAGAATATTAAGCCGCAATGACCGATTTCTAGGAGTAACTTTATTATTCTCGTTACACAATGTCTCGACGTTCCTTATTTAGCGCCTCGTGAAATTATTATCTTGCCAGTTATGTCACGAATTCAGCGGCACGCAAATTTATAATGTATTCACGCTAATTACAAGCAACGTCTCCGCGGTAAGGTTACCCGCTTGGGTTTCACGACTTGCGCGATCTATTGCATTTCCTTGAGGGAAAACGGCCGACTCCGCGAGCCACCATCGGTTAGACATCGCCTCCGTATAATTAACGCCTTCGTTGATTGTACTTGACGTTTGCGCGAGCGAGGTGCACAAAAAAATTGCGTAACGGCGTTACGTTACGGCGCGACTTTTATGCCTCATGCTAATTAGAAAACGGGCACCGCTTATTATATAGAAACTTCGCGAGGGGAAATCCTCGATGGACGCCCCGGGGAAGTTTCGCAAAATGCGCAAAACGTAATATTTCACGCTATGCTTTCTCAATTAATTAGCAGCATTTGCATAATTAATTAATCAAAAAGTCTATCCGATGCCGACACGCGTTACACTTCCTGGTGATGAGTGCGCTTTGCATAATATCCATTGATTTCGTTATGACGCGTTGCTAAACGTGGGGCGAGATCGGCGATAAGAGAAACACCTCGAACCTTAGGCAACGACTGACTTTCTCGCGTCCCGTTTGAAACGGAAGTTAAATCATTACGATCGGTTTTCTAAGATCTATTTCATTCCCGCGCAGTTTGCTTCTTATCTCGCATTCATTGCGCAGGGAGGGAAGGGTACAGGGAAAACTTTTTTTTTTTTTTTTGAAGTTCTATCGAAATCTAACGCGAAGTCGAAGGCTCGGGTAAGATAAACGAACGAAAGTTCGCAAGGTATTCCTGTTTCTCGGGCGTGTGATAAAATAACTAAAATAAATAGCGGGATCAACGGAGGAAGGAAGAAAAGGACGCGGAACGAGACCGGAAAGGACATCACGTACGGGACTGTTGGCAGTCGCTTTCTCTGATCGCCTTTCTTTTTCCGTCCTCCGGTTTTCTGTTCTTTTCTCGCTCTCGCATCGGCTCGCGATTTTTTTTTTTTCTCTCTCTTTCTCTCTCTCTTTCTTTCGCCGCGCACAAAGTTCCGCGCGAGCAAACAATTTCGGAATTCGCTGTCTGATGAAGAGGTCTCGTTTGTTTAGTCTCTCCCTTTAGCTATTTCTCTCGTTCGATCATGTGCCATTTCTGCGACGGAAACGATATAAGCTCGACATTGCTTACTATTCCAGATTTAAGGAATCAGAGCACGTCTATCTTTACATTTTTTGTATAATATCAGGCTTTGGACATCCTTAATGATTTTAAAATCGAAGCCCCGAAGAAGTAGGTATCACGTTCGTAGGAGTGACGCTCCGGACAAAAAAAATCCGATAGATGTGGGGGGAATATCTGTCGAATACCACGGTGGACGTACGTGTGTTTCGCGCGCTTAAATTTAGGAACGGCGAATTCCGACGATCCGATTCCGCTGTGCGCGCCCGGCTTCCAGAGCATGCCGAAATTTCCAGCGGAAATGAAAGAGGCGAAGGAAGGCGAAGGACAGGAACGGTCCGCCGAGTTCCCGGGAGACCTGCCACGAGCAAAAGGTCACGTTATTTTCCATCTGAGCTGCTATCCGCGAGGCGAGCTCCTCCGAATAATTCCGTGGGAGAGAAGCCGGCCCGAATAAACGGAAATTTTCCCTTTAAAATGCGGAATGGCCGAGCGAAGCCGGCGGTCGATATAGCGGGAGGGCGGTCACCCACCGCCTCTTTTCGAGGACCCTCTTCCATTGAGTCTCGCAAATAGCTCTCGTTCCTGAAAGACCTCTTGCCTTTCCTTCCTCCCGTACGCACATACACGTCGCGTCTATTTTCCATCTTGCGAAAATTCGTTTCGCACGGCGGCGACCTCGGTTACCATAAATTATACGCTAATTCCGTCGTAAATAATATATATTGATGAGAGCAATCGAGTTTAAGAAATTTACTTAATTCGTATTTTTTATACGCACGAAACAAATATTTCTGCACATTTTATTGTTGCATTTTTAATTCTGCTGCTTGTCCTGCCGTAAATTTTTGTCGTTAGATCAAAGGATATGAATTAATAAATAATTGGGTTTAAAATTATATATTAAATATTTTGTCCTACAAATTTAATAATTATTAGATTTCTTTTTAAATAAATATATTTTGCTCTCAATCTTGTCGCATAAAATTTCTACGCGTATCCAAGATTGTGTCCAGGAGGAAGGAAAGGAAGGCGCGCCGTGTATTTGCTTGGAATAAGCCAGAACCCAATTCAATTACATGTCGTAGCCGCACTCGAGGGGGTTGGTGGCAGTCTGGCGAGAAAGGAGGTCCCACAGTTTTCTGACAACTTCTGCAACGGACGAAGTCAGTCTTGTGCAACACAGTCGAAATGATGCCAATGATCGTTAAAATCAGAATTTAAGCTGTCTCTTACAAAAAAAAAGTTTTCTCCCTTTCGAGAAAAATAAAAGAAAATAAATATTCATATCAAACGCGAATCGGTAAAAAAATCTTCCTTTTTATTTTTATTTTATTAAGTACAAATTGTAATTTTACTTAAATATTAATGAACGGTCGAGAAAGTTATCATTTTACAGGTTGTTAAAAAAATGTTTTTTTAGATCAATACTCGTCAAATTATTTGCAATAAAAATGCTAAAAGAAAGCAGCTAAAAGAAATGCATGTCGGGAGAGGGTGCGAAAAGCGGAGACAACCCCTTTATTAGATTATCGGACGAGTGTCGCAGCATGGGCACTCTTTGAGTTCTCGTCGACGACCCTCCGGGCTTATTGTCTCGTTTCTCCGGGCCTTACCCTCGGCCCTCATCTGGGCTACGCCCACGTC
Source organism: Cardiocondyla obscurior (assembly GCF_019399895.1). NCBI lineage: Eukaryota > Metazoa > Arthropoda > Insecta > Hymenoptera > Formicidae > Cardiocondyla > Cardiocondyla obscurior. The sequence goes on along the minus strand of NC_091875.1, from coordinate 4,609,444 downwards.
CGAATCTATTTATTTACGCACTTTTAAGGCGCCACCACCCTGCACTCAAAGACTTCGTAAATTGGCTGGAAATTGATTTCACCGACATCGCTCGATGCTTCCTCGTTTTGAGAAGAAACGGTAGGGAGGATAGGCCTAACTTTCGAAATAATCTAGTAGGGATGAACTTAATTGTCTAATCGTATTACATAAAAATGGACTACAAGAAGAAACGTGTACATTTTTACAAAAAAAGCTACTAAGATATCTTTTCATAAAATAACGTAGTTTCAATTTCTTCTTTGTAAGAGCGATGATGCCGAGGTTGACAAACGATGAAACAGCTGTACTGCATGTACTCATTACTCGTGAACTTTACCTTAATTAAATTTGAAGAAAATCATGCTTGTTACAAATTTTGAAATATTCACTGTATCGGAAGCGATCCGCGGAACAAATCCCACGTCGGAATCTCCGATCCCCGAGTCCCGCGTCTTTAATCCCGGCGAGTCTTAAACGCAACAGTTTCGTATAAAAAAGAACGTGGGGAAAGGGAGAGTAGCGTCTTCGAATTTTCGATCCCGGCTTAAACACCGCGCACCGTACCCGGGGAGGAAAATGCGGATTGAGGGTGGTTTATTTTTTTTTTTTTTTTTTTTTTTTTTGTAAGGCAAGCCGAGGAGTTGCTCGTGCATACGCGACCCGCGTATACGCACACATACGCGCTGCCGCGGACAGAAAAGGCGGGGGATGACGAGTGAATGACAGGACAATGAGCCCGGTCTGATGCACGCGAATGCTTTATGACGATTCAATATGTACATCAAGAGGGAGCGGTCGCTAGGTTGCACTTTCAATGCACCGGGAACCTACGGAAGGCTCGAATTTCCCCGTCCACACACGGAAAGATTTCTGTGCGTCGGCATTCGACAGAGTGATCGAGGGATCGATATTTAAATTCGTTATGATATGTTCCCGTGATTTCGGACAGTACGATCGTTCGCTCCGGAAGCGGAATTAGGCTCTCTATCCTTTTCATGCTGCTCCTTGTACGCCTAATTGTTTCCTCTACAATCTATCGCAAGGCTAATCATCGTATATATACATATATATTATTAACGGTAATTATTAAATATGTTTATGTAAGAGAAAATATGTTGCCCTCCTGCGTCGATGATTATTACGTTACGAAGAGGCTCGGCGTCGAAACTTTCCCGAAATAAATTTTGCACGATTTGCATCTTTTGTTCAAAGTTCCGCGGATAACAGTCAATTACTATCGAGGGTAGCAATTATAGGATTCTATAAAATAATTGCAAATTTCTCTTCGCATTGTGTCTTTGAGGTAATTACCGCTGGCTTATCCTAGGCTCGATCTTACGCGCTCACGTTGTTTCCGTATTTGCTGTCATGGTAATCATGGTAATAATCTCACGACGTAATTAACTGACACTGCACCAAATGTGCGTCTAATTATAATACAGGTATATAATATAGCGCCGCGCCAGGGACAATTTTGAATTCACAATACGTAGTTCCTCGTCGCGCACAATGTGCCGATCGCTATCGCGCTCGCGATTGCACGCGAATGAACATATGAATATGTAGTTTATACAGTTGGCGAATCCGATACGTCAGCGGTTCGCAAAATTGTTTCAGCGCGGCTCTATTCTGGCATTCGGCCTTACGAAATCTGTAAAATGTTTCCGTTCATTTGCCGCAAGGTTTTCTTTCAAGATCCGTGGATTTATCATTTTAGAGCCAGCGGCTTGGCACCTATCTTGGTTTCTCTTTCTCACAGCATAAATGTCACTTAAAATTTTTATTACTCAACTTTACGGGGCGCACGTTATTTATTCTTGCTTTTTTTTGCGTCAAGGAAAACTATTTTGCATTTTATAATTTTCGTCAGTAAACCGCATGGTGCTTTAAGTATCGTTTATTTTTTTTTGTTTTTTTTTTTATGTATTTTAAATCCACGTTTGAACATTGATTATATTAATTTTTGTGAATTAATTACGTGTATTACAAATAATTAACGTAATACATTTTTTACGAAGCGTTAACGAAATCAAAGAATTTTTTTTACGTTTATAAGTACCTTACGCGAGTTCTTATCGCACAAACGTTCTTAGGCAGGCCCCGATGCTCCGCATGCACTCGTCACGAATACACTGCTTTACTTTCAGACATTTCTATTTTCTGAAAAAGAAACCCTTTTCGGAGTACGCAAGCCGCGCATTAATCGATCGAATGAGCATGGGTAGGGTGAGATCGCGCAACGATGAAGAAGATTCTGGAAGGTAGCGACGGGGTAAAGAGAGGACAAAGATGTAAAGAGGAAAAAAAAAATCAAGTTTCCAAGATCGGGGCAACGCGATGCATTCATCGCGGTACCTTCCCATGACCTAGAAATCGGGAATTCTAAAGGATCGTCGGATTTGCGTTCAAAAAACAGGCGGTTTCACCCGTTGCAGACCCTCTGTAGCCTCCCCCTTTCGAATTTTTTAGGGTGAATAGCTTCTTCTCCCGGTTTCTTTTTTTTTTTTTTATTATTTTCCCTCCACGGTACCCTGCGATTTATAAAAATCCAGTGAATATGCAGGATATGCATCATCCCCACTTTCCAATTTGTCCCTTCGTGCTGCGTATGTGTGCGCGATCACCGCGTGGTGATCTTCCAAAATCACGAGAAAATTTACCTGCACCACGCTTTACTTTCGCGACGACCCCGTAGCTTCTCTTCATTTTTTTTTTTTTTTTTTTTTTTCTGTCAAACAGGGGTTGCTACTTGCGGGGAAAAAAACCGACCGCGTAGCGTCGGATTTCATCCCGAAATAACGCTTTTTCACACAGTTTTTGCGCGTTTCGCTTGGCAGGGGGTTAGAGCGATGTAAAAGGGGGTTACGTTGTCTTTTAAAACGTTACGATGTTACGAGATAGCCGAGTTCTAGCGTAACGAAAATTCTCATATCCTCGCTCGAAAATTGTAGATCTCTAAATTATTTATAAATCGATATTAGCGTTTATTTCTTTGGTTATTAAATATTATTATTTTAGTAGGAAGAAAGGTTCTTTAAAATTTATCAGAAAGTTACTTTTTAATAATTTCGAGAATATTATTGAAATATAAAAATCTTCTTTATTTGTCGGACTGATTTAAAAGTAGTAGCATCGTCCCGTGAAAGGTTTTAATCAAATAAACGCTATTATTTGTAATAATATAAGATTAGAGCGATTGTATACCATATGCCCCTGAGATGTATCCATTTTTCTGTCTCTTTGTCCCTCTGTGGTCACATCGTAATCGCTAAATAAAACTTTCGTTTGCCTAACTCACCCCCAGCTCGGACATACTAAACCGGTAATACAAAAGAAAGACGATACAGATTGATATTTATCTAAATTCGGGGTGGAGAAAAAAAATTTTGAACCGCTGGGACAATGTACCGATTGATATCAACGTTCGATAATTTTGATCATTTAACAATTTGATTGAAACCCAAGAACTATATTCGTTTAACGATAGCGATCGGCAGATAAGCTCGAACGAAAGATATTAGAACTGGGATTAATAGATCATAAATAATACATAAAATATCGAAAATAGGTCTTCGGGCATCGATATTTCATTCGAAGCTAGACAAGATTACGTGTGAATTGACGACGATAAATAGATACAGTGTGAAGCTTATCTATTTACGGGCTCTACGTAGGATTATCACTATCAATATTACATAGAATTATCAGGAATGCTTGAATTTTAAATACATGAGGTGTCAGGAAGAATAATATATTTCGTATATTCGATTAGATACTGAATTTATTAGAAAAGCTGCCATTTTAATTTCAAGATAACAAACAATTGCGTATTTATATATATTATAATCGAAAAATTAGAATATTTTAAAAGTCAAGATTTCTTATTGATTACTTTGCGTCTCATCTTTTTTTTTTCCCTTTTTTTTTCTTCGAAGTTATCGATATGTCCGAGATTATTCGTTCGGCGGTGTTGACTTTTTCAAGGTAATCTTATTGACTGTTAAACATGTAAAATTCTTATCTTGCTAGAAAGCCGTCACATGATGACTCATTGTAAAAGCGATATATGACTCGTACATCGCAAAGACCTTACCTTAATCATCCTTACCTCAATCGTCGTTGAACTTTCGACCAATGTGAAGACGGCACGACTACTAATCGTGAGAAATCGTACGATAATGCGATAAACTATATCTTCTATTTCGTTGTTTTTCGTATGCACCGGGATTTTCGTATTGACTTTATATTTGGCTGCGCGAGGCATATTCCGAACGTTTGAAGCGTGGCTTAACTATCGCACTCAAAATCTCGCGTGCGTAAATGAATAAATAACATAGCGCGATTCAGGAATCTTTTATCCTTCGTGATATAACGTCGTCACGCCAATTACCTCTCGGACTGGACGACAGACAGAGACGAGCATGGCATGTAGAATAATATAAAAGGAATAATCACTTTGAAATCCAGTTATTTACATTAATAATATATTTTAATTTCGCGTGCATGCGTTAACGAAATAAAAATTCGGTATATAGGACAATTGCGTTCTGTTGAAATAAAAAATATAAAAAAGGTTTCTAAATAAGTAATTTAAAAGTACGAAGTACATGCCTTGAGAGTGAGAGATCTCCGAGAGAAAGAGATTGGACGATTCCGTAGCTTTGCTCATGCAAATGAATGGTACGCTGGTCGTGTACGTCGAGTTTCACATGTGCCGCATGTATGTACCGCGCCGGCCGGATTGCCGATGACCGATTTCCCCTCGTTTACTCATTCTCTGCCTCCGTCGCATAGGGTTACGTACGCCAGTCGCAGAAAACGTCATATCTGCTCTTCGGTGTACATCCGTCTCACGCGCGAAGAGAAAGTGCTTCGTGAAAAGGCGAATAATCTGCCCGGAAATGCGGGTTTTTCTTACGCGCCGTTATCATTCACGCGCTGGTGCAATGAGAACTCACGGTAATCAAAGTTCTGCGTTGAACGTTACGAGTTATTATCAAATGCAATTAGCGGCCGGCTCGCAGCCGGCAATTTTTATCGGACGTGCTCTTTCATATACGTGTTTATATTTTAAGTAATTAAAAAGCTGAAAACTTTAAGTTCGAAGAGGGGAAAAAAAAAGAAAAGAAAAGAAATGAGATTAAGATAAATACGAAATTGTATTCCGTTTCGGGAACAATGAGCCAATACGTACGAGGTACACACGCGCCGCGATCTTATCGCGGACCGACACAAAAGGCTTAACGCCGCGGAAATGTACGAGAAACGAGAGACGTCTAGTTCGTAGCCTGGTACCGTCTTCAGAATCACTAGGAGGAGGACTCCGGTCGACATCTCAGAAACGTCCTCTTCCATCCGACCGTTTCTTCGCCTCCTTCTTTCTGTCGGGCGCGCTCCGTGAGAAAAGTTCGTCCTCCCTCGATCGACGTCTGATCGCCGCTCGTCAGCCCTCTTGCCGCCCGCCCGCCCGCCCCGGTTCCACCACCCCGTTGTAAAAGTGCAACAGGACGATCGAGAGAGGAGTCGTCCTCTCGTATCGGGAGAGAAGAGAACGGGCCTTGCAATGGCAATGCGGACGACTGGTCGCCCGCTCTCGGCTACCAGTTTTTGCCACGGAACCCGCGGTATTCTCGTGCATGGCCACGCACATCTATACGCGCGTGTACGCATGCTCTTACATATCGACGAGCGCCTACACGCGAGACATTACGCATGCACGCCGGGGATGCATCGCGCGCTTCGAGTCGCGGCCCACTCGCGCACGCATCCACGCACGAACGCACGCACGCACGTACGTACGTACGTACACGGCCACGCTTGGGAGACGGCGGCAGACGCGGTGCAGCGAATGCATTCGCGGAGAGAGCGCAGTTGCATTGGCGGCACAGCCAACCAATCGGGTTATCGAGCGACGAATTCACCCCTCCCGGTCGCCAAACCGAGCTTCTTCGAGGCGGGCAGTTTGCTTTAAGGATCTCCGCGTTGGCTTTTTTTTTTTTTATTTTTTTTTTCCATCTTCTTGCTCCCGCTCCCTCTCCTTCTTTTCTTCTTCTTCCTCTCGTCCTTCGGTTTCCCTTCATGCTCGTCCGTCAGTCCGTTTGCGCTCTTGCTTCCTCGCCGTCGTTTTCCTTTTCCTGCGACCCGTAGTGCCCGGCCCGTGAGACGCAGCTGCTCTCGCGGCCGGAGATCGAGCGGATCGGGAGATACCGAAGGGAATGTTAATAACGACGAAGGGATTGAAAAAAATATTCCAGGGACTCGTGCGGTAGCTCTTCGATTTTCAATCATGAATCAGCTCGTATTGAAAACGCAAATATTTTATTAACAATTTTGAGGAACTAAAAAAAAAAAAAAATCTCTTGGCGTCTCCACCGCGCTTCCTTTCTCGCCGTCGCGATTCGTAAAATCGCAAATCACGAATCACGTATCGCATCGCGGCTAACAAATTGCTCGTGCATCTTATCGCGTTGCGTGTATCGCGGTAGCTGCCGAAATGTGCGCGCGCTTCTCGCGTGTTGAGATTCGCCGACCGGTCGAATGAAAGTATATCGCAGCGTTTGCCTCACAAATCACTCCCGATTACTGGCGACGCGCTCGGCTCGCCCTTGACATCGCACACGGGGAGGGCGTTTATCGCATTTCTCGGCGCGTCCGCGCCGCAATCTTCCTCGCACGGTGCCGCGCGGTCCATCGATTCCGTCGAGGGTGCGCGGGGAGCACGCGGGTGCCGCTGATTAATATGCCGTGCGGTCGCGAGCCGCTCGGGCAAAGGAAAATCGTACACGGAACCGCGGGCACCGGCGGCGAGAGATTAATTAGCCCACCATACGAAAAAGAGAGAAGCTAAGAGAAAGAAAGAAAGAGAGAGAGAGAGCCCGGAGATGATTGCCGACGATTGGGGCCGAACGGAGCCGGCAGGAATTTAATAAAGTCCCCATCCCAAGTGCGCCGCCGTCTCCGACCTCCGCTATCGACGGTTCCCACGTGCGTTCAACATTATTCACGACGTGTGCGTAATAAATGCATCGCGAATGCGCGGCCTGCCCCGCCGGCGTCGCTTCGCCCGCGCAAATCTGATCTGGGAGCGAGCAAACGGGCGCTCTCGCGCGTGTTTGCACGGGGCTGCACGATATAAGTGAAACTCGGCGCCGTCTCAACCGAAACGGAATATTCGCGGTATTACCATAGTTAATCACCAGGACTCTCGTTGCTCATTAAACGGCCATTTCGCGGTGCGCCGCGATGCCGCACGCCGCTTCCAATTAAAGTAGCGAGGCTATCTCGAACGATAGCGGTTTTTCACGAGCACGCCACGCGAAGGGAAAAGCGTGAAAATTCCAACACCCCTGATTAGCATTTGACTTGGTAATTAACTTCAGCCTGGGACGTTGCGTTTCTCGAGGTCAGCAACGTGCGCCTTCAACGCAGGCGGGATTTAATAATCAAGCTTTCGTCGAAAAAAATTAAACCGATCGAAAGAGAAACGTGTCCGGTACGAAATATATAAATGTCGGGTCACAGCGAGACGTGTCGGTTGCACCAGTCGACTCATTAACCGCCCGTGATGTATTATATTCCTGTCGTCTCTCTGTTAATAAGTTCCAATTTCTCAGCAGGAAGTTCCATCGCGATAATCAAGATTGAAATTCCAAATATCTATCGAATTATCATAATTACCCGATGGTAATGATTGCAATTCTCATTACTCGTTAATAGTTGTTTTGATCCTCACCGTTGGGTGTACGCTGCCGGATACATACTTACCAATTAGACTAATGAATGTTAAATGTTCTTGACTTTCCAGAAACGCGCGGCGCGTTTCCTGTTTTGTTTTCGAAAGTAAAATATGCATTGGGCATTTTTTTTTTTTTTTTTTTTTTGCTGCAATTGTACGATGACTGCAATTCTTCCACGATTAATAAACGGTCTTCTTAAAATACCATTGAAATATAAGATAGCAAATGCACAAATACGATGCGCGAATGCGGATCGCGAGCCAACCGGTGAATCTTAATTTTTCAAATTGCCGCGAGAAGGGAAGAGCTCTAGCTAGCGATCGAAAAGATCATACTAGCGATCGAACAGATACGGTCTCGAACACAAATCATTTTCTTATACTCTTAGGAATCACCCGCAATGAGGGGTAGCTCCGCCGCACCGTCAAACGTGGCCCGTTAGATAGAGGAAAAAAAAAAAAAAGGAGGGGAAAAAAAAAAGTATCGTAACGGTAGAGTAACATAGCGGGTCGCCGCGGCGCAGCCCTTTTCGTCGCAGACTCGCCGAGCGTCGTTAAAACGCAGCCGTACAGCAGAGGGGAGTCGGAAAAAGTTTAAAATGTTTGAGGAAAGGGTGGCCGCGACCGCCCCTCCTCGCCGCGCGTGCACTCTGCGAAAGGTGCCGCGTCGGCAGGGGTTGTGTTCCTGCGGATTCTCTCGAAAACGCGTGCTACGTTCGTGCCACGCACGTACGCGTCTTCCGTGTATGCGGACCCTCACGCACGCGCTACGAGGACCGCCGGAGGGGGGCTCGTGTCTCCTGCACGGGCAAGGATCCGAGCTCGCTGGCAAACGCAGATGCAACCGGCAGGAGCAGCGAACGCCACCCGGTGGCGAAGGGGAGGGGAACGAACGGATGGATAGACGCTGTCGACGTGTGTCTGCCATTGTGATTTTAAAATCGCTACCCCGACCACCGTCCGCCCCAATCCCTTGTTAAAGCTCCACCTATATCTCGGAGCCTCGAGGTTTCACCCCTTCGAGTGGCCGCGTCACCGACGGTGAATCTACTCGAGGCGAGTCCAGGTTCATTTTTTATTTATCGATAGGTCCGTTTGTTGAATTCTCTCTTTCCCGTTGCATGCACGACAGATTTCTTATGCCAGTCAAACGTTAGAAATTTTATTTTATTTTATTTTATTTTATTTTATTTTTTTTAATTATTTCGATGAATGAATATTTCTTAAATAATTATGTGAATTTCTTTTTTATTTATTAAACATTTTATAAAGCTGAAAGTTTTGTAGAATGCTATTTTTCTAAGTATGTTTGAACGGCGTGATGCATAGGGAGATATTCGACACGCAGCATTGTTTTCGATCTACGAGTTACTGCATTCAGCTGTGCTCATAGAGCTCGGAAAGTCGGACAACAAAGCATCCTGCTTTTCTACGTAACAATACCGTTTCGAATAAATTAATAAGTTTCTTTTCGCAATTGAAAATATCTCTCTTTTGTTCCTCTCTATCGCGTCAGGTTTCACATTTTTATTTTTATTCGCTAAATTTGCTGGCGCAGAATCGCGCAGTTTCCACCCCTTCGATTATAAAGTCCGTTCAAAATGGCGGCTTGTCTCGCGGGTTACATGCAGATTGGCTGGGTGTCGGTGGAAAGGAGTTATGCCGTAGGGTGGTATCCGACATCCCTCGTTCGCGGGGCGGTTTCGCGCTTGCGCTCACAACCCTTGCCGCGTTTCTTCGGCCCCTTCTGCCTCCGCGAGCTTCTTTATTATTCACGTTTTTTATTGGACGAGGCGAGGCCAGCTAGGTCGCGTAACGTAATGGCGGTACGCTGAGAGAAATAAATACGAGTTACGAAGCCTTGTTTTCCTTCGATTGATTTCGATTGAAATTGTGCTTGCACGCGGATATCGTCATTTAAATTATCGATTTATGCAGAACTTTAATTTCGGATTTAAAAAGGACTCGAGCAAGATCGTTGTATTTATATTAAGAAAGAACGTTGTTATCATAAATTAGTTAATGAATCTCCTGATCATGCTAAGCATGGGGTGCGAATTCTCTGAGACGCCCAGCTTATACAAGTGTTGGGGTACCTAGAGTGCACTGGGAAGTAGGGGGTCGGCTTTATCGATCGTCGTTTCGACAAGGGCAACTAGCAAGAAACAGGGAAACTCTCAACGAACGTTGCTCCTTTGTCTTTTTCCCTCATGAGCAACGAATTTTCACCAAGTCTGAGAAAACAAGGAATTAAAAGAATAGTTTTCTCAGCGGTAAAGGAAAGAATAGAGAAATAATTGCACGTTGAGAAATACCGAGAGATATTAATATCTTTTTATACCGCGTCTTGGGTTTTTTTTTCCCTTTTATTTACTATAATTATTGGTAACTTTAAGAATTTTTTTTTAAGACTACGGTTTGTAGTTGATACTTGCACGTATATCATCATTAAATGACATTAAATGACTGCCTCAGGTCGGACTTTGTTCCACGATTTTATCACGAGTATTTACCGGGATTAAAGTGAAAATTTCACGCATACGAATGTGTGACTCAATGATAATGCGTGACGTATATACATTCCATATTTTTCCGGGAACTATAATATTTTTTTGTTTCTAAAAGGTAACGCGCAATAGTACATATATTTGTAGACACGATAATCAAGTTATTGATATAGATAAAAGCATTTTGCTAGTATAGGAATCAGCAGGATAAATTTTTCCACAGATAAGAATAAAAAGTCAATGCTAACGAGAAAAATTAAATAAATCTTAATAAATGTTTTTCAAACGTTTTAATTTTAATATAACATTCGCAAGTATCTAATTAATTATCGCACGTCGTTGTTTTATTTACATGACGTGCATTTATACGTTTAATCGGTTTATGATAGATAATGCGTACTAATAACATTACGAAAGAGCAGTGATGATTGAGAAAGGAAATATTTTGGTGGTTGATATCGTCTTATCCGTTATGGCGTTTCTTTTGATAGCCAATGACTGATTAAAAGTCGTTCACACCAGCTTCGTTAAAGCTGTTTCCCCTCCCACATCGTATTGTCACAGCGTACTCGAGTGAATTATAGTCGATTTTATAATCCTTCCCTTCCTTTTTTTTTTTAATTCATTTACATTTAACAACTAGACGGAATATAAGATAACGAAATATTATTTTTATATTATTTCCGTAGAATATAAACCTCGATAAAGTAGAACAAATATTTCATTAAACTCGTATCTTCAAAGTTATACATATAACGATACGAAAGAGATACCGACTACACGTGATTAAAATATATGATTAGCACTCAAATAAGATTATCGTATCTTTAACGCAGCAGTTTAATATTTTATTTTGTACATAATTTTTTCTTTTTTTTTTTCACGAGAACGTGCAGCATTCAATATAAATCTTCAACAGGAATAAAAACTAACGTGAACACTTACATTATTTTATTTTATTTTTTTTTTATTACTATGTAACTGTCTGCTTGAAAGAACGGAATCGGAGATACACGAAAATGAGATAATTGCGCAATTACTTTCGGCGTTTGTCGCTACAAATCGGCCGGTCGATTTTAATCCGTACGTTCGAGCTGAAAATCGGAGACCCACGGACGGTCGGCGATTTATTTATTGGAGAAAGGGCTTCGGGGCCATCTCGCTCGTCCTCCCGTTCTCTCGACGCTTCTTCTGTCCTAAGCAGGATTCAATTTGGCCGCTGCCCACGGTTCTGCCTTCAAAGAGGAATCACCATTGCCTTCGTGTATGGCTGAACGGTCCTCGACGTGCGCGGGACCGTTCGACGGCCTCTAGCATTAATCTTATATCGAACGCTTTATCCGCGTTCGCTTCCTCACCCCGCTTCTTCGGTCCCCCTAGCCATCGCCCTCTCTATCGTCGACCTTCTCAACCCTTGGACGAGCAGGAATTTTCAATTCTTTCAAGTATCGCGGGAGAAAAGCAGTTTGCTTGGGGCGTGTTGTTCTTCCGTGCTACTGGCCGGCACCCGGAAACTAATCCCGGAAATCAGTAAAGGTGGCTACTCCGTCTCTTGTTTTAAATAGAAATTAAAAAAAAAAAAAAATTATTAAAAGAAAAAACGTAGCACGTTAAAAATGTTTTTTTCTTTATTTCGAACTATTTTCGAATTCTCTAATTAATCTCGTCGATGTAAATTGACATGTAGAGCTTCACGTATGCCTTGCATTTATGTTTAATTTCCCGTCGAATATAAATAACTGTTCTTTACCGCGGCATTCCCCTTGTTCTTGCGACGTGCGATTAATCGCACGTGGGAGTGGGCCGGGACGTGGAAAACGAGCAGCTTCGTCCGCGCCGCAGTCGGGAACGGAACCGCTAGCAGGACATTGGCTAGGACGAATAAGTAATGTAGAGGTCCATTATGCCGAAACGGTGAAGGGTCTTCGGTCGGGGTCAGCCAATCCCCCGGAGGGCCGTTAAAGTGAAATACTCCCGAATGCAAGGTGGCTGCCCGTCTCGCCTTCTTCGACGGTCCTGTCGGTGCTCACCTCGTCTCTCTTCCCTTGGCCACCACCCCCGGACGCACTCCTCTACTCTCCGGAAACCCCGTCGTAGAAGTCCGCCTGTAGGTAAATCGTTGTTATCTGGACAGTGATAAACCCGTGAATGGAGTTCGCGCCGAGTTGGACGAATGGACGAGGGAGAATGCAAAGAACGAAGAGGAGGGAAGGCTCTCTTCAGGGCTTCCTAAGGGTGGAAGGAGCGAATCGTGGAATAGATGGCTCTGTTTATGCGGACTGATTTTTGTTCGGACGTAGCTTGCGACCCTCATCGGGCGAGATAGAACGGAAGGGTGCTAGAAACGCGTAGATGAGACCGATGAACGAGTCATTCGTCGAGTCTATAATCGAGCGAGAGATTACTCGCGTTGTTATCTTTAAATTATTTCTCATCGAGAAATTTCTCAAATATAACTTTCTTTTTTTTCTTCGACTCGAGAAGAGATTCTTTTACAACTTTCTCGTTGAATAATATTCGACACAATTTTTATAGACGCATAATTAAATTTTCATGAAACTTGCGCGCAATTTTGCGCCAGCCTCGTCGATCCTTTAGGGTGCACTGATTTTGATTATCTCCGTGGGGTTGAATAAAATCAAAGTCCCATGCAAACACCAGAAGATTAAAGAATGGCTCTGTACTATACGCCTTTATATTACGATTCGAATTGTAGCCTCGGGCGCAAGCCATTCTTGTGGAAATGACACTGAAGCAACTTTTAATATATCTGAAAGTTTCAACGAAAAGCTACTAAGCAATTAAATTAGAATTTGATATTATTTTGTTACTAAACGTTAATTAAAATTACCAACAAAATATTATATTTATTATTGAAAAAAAGATTAAGGTAATATTTTTAGCGTTATCGATAAAAATCGCAATGAATATAATAGTATTTTATAATATTCCGTCACTGCCGTATAAGAGTGCATAAAACATTTTCAAATTTTATTACCTTTAGAAAGTCAGTATTTCGTATTCGCGCATGAAGCTCTTTGGAAAAGTGGAATACTGTACAATGGTCGTTCTAGCGGGGTGGATGGAGGTCAGCGGCCATTCTCTGATGATATTGATTAGCCGACGCCCTTAGTTAGCGCCGGCTACACTTTCTTCAGCCCCACCGCTTTTCCTGCCTCTCTTTTTCTTCTCGATAGGAAGAACGTCCTTTCTTTCTTTCGCGAAACCACGGGCTACAGTCCGCTACCCTCGTTCTATCCCCGTCGCTCTCTTGCATCCTGCCGGGGCCACCCGTCGCTCTCTTATTCTCCTACCGTTTTCTAGCTACTGTATTTCTGCCTTCGGAGCAACGCATTTCTCTGGTTATCGTTAGGAGATAGATAAAACGAAGGAAGGTTAGTATTCTGCTAGGGAGGAGGTGAGGAAGGGTGTGTGAAAAAGCGGAGGAAGAGTGGCGTGGCGAGGTGATGGGGAAAAGCGAGCTAAGTATTTCGGGCTAAATCATTCGTCAAGCAAATAATACCGAGTCTGAGTCACGTCGCACGCATGCGGGGGCGATACAGTATTCGCGTGCTCCATAAATCCGAGATCTCTCCCAGCTACGGGGTGCTCGAAAAGACACGACACGATGGATATTCAGAACCTCGCACGCGACACAACATTCGTGAGACAAAATAATAAATTTGCTTACGGGCGACGTCGATATAAATTAAATCTGACAAGGGGAGGGAGGGGAGGTCTAATAAATTTCTCAAAGAAATTTTAACGATCGATTACTTCAATTTTATTAATTAATTATACATATTAAAATTAAAACAGAAAATAGTTTTATATTTATTGGTTGCCGCGTGCAAGCCTTAATAGTTGTTAGTTATACTCGTAACTTAATGAAAAATTCTTTGTGTGCGTTTTCGTAAAATATTTGCCCATCGGTGATTGACAAAATATCATTACGTCACGTCTGTAAATGGTGCACCCTATATATTGTATATCGCTCTTACAAATTTGGAAAGATGAGGAAGAGCTCGGTATGCCCCCGTGTAATTAGACACTGCAGCCTGGAACAACATCCAGAGCCAGGCATTGTTCCCAGAAATTAAGGGAAACGGGGGAAAACCGGGAAAACTGGCAGGAATAGGGGATACGGAGGGTCGCTAATTACGACGGGTTCTATTCGGGGGAGAGAAGCCATTTTCTGCACACGTATAGCCGCGCCGGTGTGCGTTATATTAATACACACGCCGGGCATAGAATTTATCTCGAGAACCTCTTTTGCAATTTGATCTTCCATCGCTGATATCGCTATAGCTGCAGCTCCGAGAGAGCTATACTTTTCTCCCGTTCGCGATAGACTTTAATGCATAGTATTTACTTGGTTTTAGTTACAAGAAACATTGCGGAAATGTTTAAATATTGAAACGCTCTATTTTATATTTACTAGAATAAACCACGCGCACGCTTCGCGTGCGCTGTTTTTCAAAAGATCCCAATTACAGATTAAATCGTACCTCAAAATCAGCGTCGGCTTTAAACGGCAAAAAACGGCGTTACTCCGACAATCGTGAGTCGGTGGCTTAAAGTAGTCCTAAAACGAAAGCTCTTTAAATAATGCAATAAGCTTGATGTCATTTTGCTGGACAATGGGGGGAGTCCCTTTTATGGGAAGGTCCAAGTAAAATTGCCTCTCGCAGGTGCCCCACGAACTGCCTTCGCCAATCACGGACTTGGAGATTCGCGACGCTCGTTGTGCACTACTCCCCGCAATTCGCCGACAATAATGATACAGGAACGATTTACAACTTTACATGTTACGTTGAAACAGAGTGCGAGTAATTTAGAGTCGTACATAACACCGTGGAAATACGCATTGGCGTAACAGCTTTATATTTCAGACATTTTTTTTTTTTAATTTAATTTTTTTTTTTTTATTTTAAGGAAACTTATCGCGTTTGATAGGAACGTTTACTAATGCAGTCATTGTTTTTTTTTTTCTTTTCTTTTTTTTTTGTTTCGTCTGTGGATTTAAAGTATAAAGACTATTTTGCGAGCATTTATGAATATAAAGACCGAAGGCTAACGAAACCGTGGTCCTTTTCATTTGCCTAAATAAATATAGCTCGGACAACGCGAGGGTGATCGTCCCAGGGCCCTAAGTTCATCGGTTATACGATCGGGCCCGAGACGGTCGAGGAAAGAGAGCACTTTTCGTCTTTTTAGCAGATACAGGGGGATTACAATCTTGCGGGAGGGAGAAGGAACCACTCGGCACAGCATGTTTAATGCATCGTTCAACATTTCCATGTCAAACATCGCTTTGACTCTCGCGGAATTTAAAACCGTCTCGCTGCTGCGCGCGCCCACACGCGCTCGCGATTACGTGTGCGAGTGAGCGATGACGGGGAAACTATTCATCTTTATTTACTGGATAACCGCTGCACTCGGCGAGGTGCGCAAAGTCTACGGTGCGGTCGATAAGGGTCGAAGCTTGAACTTAAAAGCCACGGGGGTGAAACCGGAGACTATATGAGATTCCGTTTTACAAGGTAAACGATGTTTCGGCAACGTATTCCGGCTTTACGAAGTGCACTTTGCATGAAAAGATTTCTTTATTATTTTAAAATATAATATCTACAAACACTAGAATTAAAAAGAATTATTTTTTTGTAGTCTTTAATTTTTCTTATCATTTTTTATACATATAATTAAAACAGTCTTCTTTTTTTTAAAGTGAAATCAATAATTAGAGCTCTAATTCAATTTAATTATACAATGTAATTATTCTTTTTATTATGTGAAAGTAATTTGAAGATGAATTTCATTTCTTATTTAATTCGAAACGTCTGAACTTTAACCGCAATTATTCTTATCAGCGTCGAACATAATGCCGACTTTAAGAAAGGATAGATATTTTTTCCTCCCTGCGCACTGGGTTCTTCTAAAGCTATTTGCCTCGCAAAGCCGCCCTGGCCTAGCTGCCAAGTGTGTTTATTCGGTATATCAATAAGAGCGAAGTGTGCGAAAGCGAGGACGTGGTCCCCCGAGGTCCTCGTCCTTACGTGGCGGCGATCGGCGGCGGCTCTTTCTGGACAGCTTGATAACATTATGTCGCCTACGTCGACATATGCACTGGCTAGTTTTTAAAGAACGAGGGCTGGGAGGGCTCCCTAAAATATTACGGGATCGTGAACACACTCTCGTAAAGACACATGTGTTACAACGACGTGTCCTTTCGCCCGAAAACGGGTACCCTTGAGCGTAAATTTAATACAGTACACCTAAAAGAACAGTTGATAGATGAACCATCGATCCCTCGTTTTTATCAAGACGACATCTTATCGATAATTATTTTTATTTATTTTTTTTTTTAATATTAAGAAATTATTTCTTTCCATTTGCCGATAGCTCCCGATCGTGATTGCACTTACATCTTTATTTCTCCGAAGAATATAAAATATCGAGCAATGTCCATATGCGGACCAATAACCAAGGCTACGTGTCGTTGGTATACGAATACCATCCACTGCGAGGGTCGGGGAACACGGGCGAGAAAAGGGTGGCTTGAAATATTGGCTACATAGATTTCAACCATTATTGCCGCGTGTAAAACACGGCGACATTTGGCGTTAAATCGATCAGGACGTACTATAGCGTTGTATGAGCATCGTTCCTTCTCGGCTCGGCGAATAAATACGCCGACCGATTGTAAAATGCAGCATAAACTCGGTAAATAAGCGCAGCGGGACGGACCGTACCGTCGTTTTATTACGTACAATCGATACCTTTGCATTTGCGCAGTTGTTTTGAAATTTATCAGTTTATTTAGAAAAACTTTCCGAGCGTATAACGTTTGTTAAACCGTCGCGTATTGTCCCCCGTACATTTCATATATTTTTCTTAAAGTAGATTCGAATAATGTCCGCTTCCTCTGCATATTTAACGAACGATAATTTTTTATTCTGCCGAGTCAATATTTATCGTGTTCGCGCGACGATCAATTTCAAGAAGTTAATCCATTCGCGATAAGCGTACGCGGGCTTAATCACTCCCTGAAAATTAACGGACACGCCGTTTGAGCCGGCAAAGAAATTGCATCGATTACAAAGTGTATGGGAACGTTCGCGCCGTCGTAGCATTTACCGAAAAAGCAGGTGCGTCGTAAATTAGCATCGGGTTGTAAACACTTTATTTACGAACGATTCACCGTTCCGACGGTTCGACGGGGATAATTGAGGAGTTAATTAACTCGCGCTTAAAGTCATTCACTCCGATCGAAATCCAGTCGCGGCTGAATGCCCTCGCACCGGAAGTATTCACTTGCGTTGCGTAGGTGTACTTTTCGAACTTCATTGCGGTGCACATCGCGGCTCATTAACCTGCTAAAAGATTCATTTAATCTTAGCGTTGCATGGTGGCCGGTATTTAAATACAACGGTAAGATTGCAGTGAAAGAATCGATAAAGTCTATTTAATTACAACTATCAATTATTAAAATCTTTATTACCTTTTAATATCGATGTTAAAATTTTACATAAAAAATTCGAGCGCGACAAATAAATTTCACATTTCAGAGATATGTAATGAGCGGCGGTTCGAGTGTTGAAGATGCGCCGTGCTAAAAAGACGGCTCGCGTGGCTATAAAAAGGTACCAATTAACTGTAAAATTTATAATAATGCGAGATTTGCCGTAATTAATCGAGTACGCGCTCACACACTTCGACCTCTCGCGTGCAACCGCGCCACACGTACGTATCACGTATAATGTACACAAACGCGCGAGAAAACGGTCGTGCACTTTTTCAGATTATAATTTTAGATAGGCCGGCTCTCTTTCTATCTTTCTCTTTCTCTCGCCGTTTCTCGCTGACGTAAATGGCGGCGTGTAGGCAAATTGAGGTGAGATTGGAGGTCAGGATTGCTAGCCGGCCGTTACCGCATCGCGTTATTCACATTGCCGGGACGGCACGGGAGCGATTTGCAAGTTAGTTTCTATCCGGACGCGATCTAAATCTAGGAAGGGCGATGCGTGAAAACGAGAATTAAGAGGATCTTGCTGATTACACAGGCGCGCGCGCGCGCAGGCAAGCAAGCAAGCAGGCAGCGAAGCTACATCGTCGACTTGTTGCAGGAAACTACCACTGTCGAGACTCGGTAAATTTCTTCCGATGGTAGCTCTCGGATTAGATCTAATCTGGTGTATCCCAGAGAGCAACAGTGAGCCGAAATAGCTATTTTGTGCACGTGTTGAGTTTTACGAGTCGCGCTCAGTCGCAATCTTTTCAGTATAAAAAGTCTCGAGCTCGTCGCCAAATCGATTGCTCGATCAGAAATTAATTACGTAATTCATAAACAAATCGATGATTATTTCTATTCGCGTCGGTTAATTTTTTTTTTTTTTCTCCACGACTGAGTGCCAGCTCGTTGCCCTCTCGATGCTGCTAGAAATTATGCCCGCTTGATCAATTACGTGAAAGTTGCGGTGGAAAATGTGGGAACGGAGGGGGAGGGAGTATATTACGTAGATCTCCGTATCTAGTTCTGGAGCTAACCGTGCGCTTAACAAACGGTCATTTTGTAATTACTGTCCATTGTGATTACGAAAAGCCCATTAGGAAATCATTACGTGAAAACGCGATCTTGCTTTCCGTGTGAAAATGCCAGCGTCAATGCGAGCGGCGACGTATATATCACGGTGTGTAAAGCCCCCGGAGCCACGCTATCGCGTACAGGAAAACTCACCCAGCCGAACGTCTAATTAGAGGCACGTACCCGGGATATTCGGCGCGGTTGGTTTCCTTCGACAGTCGATAATTCTTCTCGTTTGATAATAAACGAGCCACGGTTATTTTCTACGGGGCGAGAGATAATGTTCGCGTCATCCATCAATGTCATTGACACCAGGATCAGGGAAATATTAATAACGCGAGGAGCGAGCGGGCGCAAGTGGAAACGGCGCGCGGAGAGCAGACGAGCCGTATCTCTCTCGCGATCTTTCTCCCTGGTCCCTCCCGAACTTTTTATTTCACCCGAGCGAGAAAGAGAGAAAGAGATTGTCATTACCTCTCGCCAGCTGCACGTGAATACGTAACGATTTGCGCGCCACGTTCTCACGTGCTTCCTCATCCTCCAAGGAGCTCGCGAGTCTGCGGGGAACGATTAAGATAAACCAAACCGTTAATTAAGGGGGAGAGGCTAGGTAAGAGGCTCCACGCCACGTTCTAGGCCACGCATCTTGCACGCTCGAGCGTGTAACAGCTTCTTCGCGCAGCCAAGCTAACCCGCTCCGGCCAAATGTCAACCGGCGTCCTTCTCTCTCGCGTATACGCGTCTCGGCTCGCCCGTCGGTTTGCATCTCGCAGCATCTTCGCGCGCGCGAGATCTGTAAGCCGCGATAAATACCGTGCGGATGAATACCTCATGCGGAGAAAAGAAAAAAAGAAGAAAAAAAAAAAAATCGCGATTAGCGGCGCGCTGTTACACTGTGCATAATCACAGCCGCATATCGTGCAAGCTGAGGTCGGAATGCGAGCGATTTTGATGTACCAGTTGTATGGAATATATACGACGCAAATTAACGGGCTTTATAACTCTCGATGCATTACGAAGGTATTATCCTTGAAAGAAGATCGCGTAATGTACGGCATTTAATATCGACAGGTATATAAAAATTTAATAGAAAAATATTTAAACCGTGAATTCCAACGTAATTTCTAAGTTTTCCATTAATCGGGGTGCACATTAAAGTTAATTAAATTTTTTTTTATTAATAAAAAATTTTTTTTTTTTTTAATTAGAAAGTATACGCGAGTTGACAAGAATTTTCAGCCAATTCGGTCTTCCTTACGGCAATTTTCGCACGCATCGCGCCGCTCGGAGGCTTGCAGAATCACCCGGTATGTGAATTCGCGCGAAGCATCGCGTAATACCAAGGGATCACGGTGGACCAGCTAACGTGATTATTATAAAGTCAATACGTTGCTAACTCATCAGCCGGCTCCGCCCTCTAACAGCCCGGTAATATGCACCGGCCAAGAAGTCAGTTACGCTCTATCAGTGCTCGCTCTCGCTTCCACCCGGCTCTTCTCCCTTATCGCGTCTCTCGCGTACCTCGTACCTCGCCTCTCTCGCCTTCCCGGTGCACGCAGCCTCCCTCAAACATAAGCGTGTCTACCTACGTGGATAGGTAAGTGCCTACCTACGTGTGTAACCTACCGACATACGTGCGGTGCATCCTTCCCTCTCGTCTCATTGCCCGTCTCCCTTTCTTCCTCCTCTCGTTGCTGCTCGATCTGGCCGTACTACCTTGCACGTGCAATACACGTTCCGCTGCACAGTCCGCCGGTATCTGCCGGGATCTGAACGAGCTGCACGAAATCGTTGCCTGCAATTATCCCTGAGAAATATATTACTTAAAGGAGCGCTGCGCGCCGGCAAGGAAACGAGCCGGCGCAACTATTTTCCCGTGGCCGCGATCTCGGCTGCGCCCTACGTATAGTATACACGTAGATACGCGTCGAACATTATCGGGATTCATCGCGCCGATTTTTAAGAGGAAGTCCCCGGCGCGCCGCGCCGCGTCGAAGACGCGAGGAGGACGCGTCCCGCAATTTACTCCCGCTCCCTGAGAGCCGTGTTATTTCGGAATCGTTCGTTACGAGACGAGTATAATGGAAACTGCGCGCGGAGCGATCGCTTTTTTTTTTATAATAATAAAGGGATCGCGTTTTCAGACCAAAGGGTCTTCTTCTTTTTTTTTAATTTTATTTTTCTTTATTTTATTTTATTTCTAATTGAATGTAAATTATTTCCTATTAAGCTATCGCAGCCAGGCGACGAAAATTTTGCCTGCGATTTTATATTAAAAAAAAAAATTCTTGCTCTTGTTTCGTTTTTATTTGATTCGGAAATATGCACTCTTAATTCAAAGATTATTCTTTCGCGCTTCTTTATCGCGATATCGTATTTTTGCCGCGGATTATTATCACGATGCTCGAGCGTGTTCCTATTAACTTTCGCACGGCAGGCGAGAAGCCCAGCGTGTAATTTCTAAGAGCATGCTCATTACTCTGGAATAGTTCGTTACGAGTGAATTATGAAAGAGGTGGGATCACGGTTAACTTTGCCGAACGGCGAGGATCCCTCTTAACTATTCCGGTTACTTTCATCGGCGTTTCGTTATTTCTCGTTACACCTGTCGAGGAATCTTTCGCCGCCATCAGAATTTTCACAGGTTGCGCAGTTCACTATCATAATAAAATTAATTATACTTTAAAGATTTAAAACAAAAAAAAAAGTTAGCTAAGCAGAAAAATTAATTCAACGGCAGTTAAAATATGCATGTATCGATCGCGTTAACGGCGTCAGCGGTTTTCGAGATTAATATTACAAAGTTATCGGCGCTCTTCTCTTACAAAGGCGCACAGCCGCCGCGCGCATCGGTGATCTATGAAAATTATCGATACTTATCGCGCCGCGGTTGCTCGCGCGTGATAAATGCACGCACTAACGTGCGTTCGCGCGGGAGGAAGAGGGAGAGAACCGCGAGTCCGCGAGAAGTAACCGATAACGTAATACGGGAAAAAGGGAGAAGCGAGATGCACACGGGCACTTCGCCGAGGTATCTGTTACATGCCTTATGGACAGCGCGGAACGCGTTATTACAGTCGGGAGGCGGTACGGGAGGAATCGCGCCTTTTTTTTTTTCCTCCTCTTCCCCCCCTTTTGCCGAGCGAGTTCAAGGTCAGGGTTGGGCCCGGGTCGTTTCATTCATTCGTGTGAAAAGCACGCGTGTGGAGCCGTGCCGGGCATCTCGCGCACATACGCGGGTACAGGTCTTAATCCGCCGCCTCGATCTCTCGGGCATACGTACTCGGCGTAGCCGTAGACGCGTGATTGCTTTTAGATCGAGTGTGTGCATAGCGACGCAATTCTCTTTCCGCGCGCCTCGTTCGAAGGGCGAGAGTAATTCGCGATATTGTATACATCGAGCCGGGGTATCCACACCGAATGGTTTTATTTTCTGCCGAGCGTAAGCCGCTCGTTATCTTTAAATACTTCTCGGAGCAGCCGTTGATACAGTCGTCCGAAATTACACTTGCGCTTGGAAATCTCTTCCCTCCTCCTCCTCCCCCCCCCCGCGACAGGAGGGTGATCTCTCGGTTCCCGTATACGGCGCCGAAAGGGCGCGCGAAACCGCGATGTCGCATGATGTACGAGATTGAGTATAATGATGTCATTACGCTGACAGTAAGTGTAGGTGCTCGAAATACGTGTCCCGAGGTGAAGTCGTTAAGGAGACTTAAAGCTCGAGACTTCTCGTTAAGAACCGTCCACCGCCGGAGTGTTCGCACGTCCCCGGGTGTATCGCGGCCGATTTTCGTTTCCGAGGCTAATTTCGGAGGGAACGCGATAGGTTTCCTCGTTGCGGCGGGCACGTGAGGGTGCCCTTCGGCCGCGTGCGTGTTGTGCGTGCGTGCAACATGCACGCGGGGCACGGAGCACGCGCGGCGCCCGCACACACGCGCGCGCGTACGTACATGTATCCGCGTCTCGTGAGCTTGTGAGGTCAGAGGTTAAGCGGCGTGATTGAGTCTTGCTTACAAGGAGCCGCCCTTCGTTGCTCCTCTCGGGCCCTACCTCTTGGGGAAGGAAACCATAATGCAATTTAAGCCATAATACTTGACTTTAAATTGAAAAGATTGCCCGAGGGATGCGAGGGAGCTGGACGACGGTGCTTGTCGTCGTGTATTGCGGTGTCGGTGATGGTGACCGAAGCTTGGAGAATCGGGCGGTGAGATGACCGGAATGGAGACCGGGAAGGCCGACGTGGCACCTTGCGCGCATTTGCGCCGATAGAACGTGTACGATTACGCGCACGTGTCGAGCGACGTAATCTGCCGCGAGAACGCAACATAGATAAACGATCGTCGGCAACGATATCGCGCCTACAATGGCGTTAAGCATCCCGGCTAATCTTCGTACCTACCGCATCTTACCTTCGTTCTCGGTACCGCGCTTCGTCTTCGATAGCGATTAGCAGAAATCGCTACCTTCGCCGAGTCCCGTTCGGCTCTCGCGTCCCGTCGCATCGGCGAGATATCACGCCTCGTGCGCGATAATGAAAATGTGTATAATCTGGCGACGTTTAACTCTCGAATGCGCGTAATAACTGGTCGTGCGAAAATTAATCGAATATTTTAATCAGGACAAGGAAACCTCAATTTTTTTTTTTTTTTTAATGACTTACGAATGTTCTTGGCGTTAACATTTATTCCGATTGTAATTTCGAAGCAGGGCAGACCGCGCATAGAAATAACTTGCGATATAAAGAGTTAGTACGTGATCGGCACCCCAGACAGGTGTTAAGTTAAGACTGCAATCAGCGGACGGGCCGAGTATGAGGTTGCTAGTCTCGGTGTGGCTCAAACGGAAAGCAGTTTTCCCAATTGGCGAGTTTCTCCACGCGGTCGTGCTGACCAGCGGCCATCTGTCGGTTCGTACCAGTGCTGATGTCCTATTCCCTCCCCCTGCCTCGTCTCGACATCGTCTCTTCTCCTTCACTCGGTCCGCCCTGCACGCTCTCCGGCTTACATTTCCAATCAATAACCGATTGAACAAACCCCACCCTACCTCCACCCCCATCTGCTTTTCCGAACAAATTCCAGCGAACTAACAGCTAGCCAATTCCACGTTTCGCAGTATGAAACGAAATATATTCTCATTTGTAATTGCGAACAATTGTTTGCCGTAACGTATATAGAAATAACATAACGTATTGTATTTTAATTTTGACAAGTTAAAGTAAAAGAATCTTTTAAATTAAGTAAAGTAATAATAAATTCTCAAAAGAGAATTTTTTTTTTTAAATCAAGTACATTACTCTTATCTATATATGATTTTTTTGAGCGCAAAGAGGAAACGAGAAATGCTGAAGCGTAATAAAAACGGAGAGAGAAGTTCGCTCGCGGACTTTGCAAACCCAAGTGGACGAATTTCTCTCGCCAAAGAGATTCAATTAACTGATACTTTAATCTGCCAACGAAAATCGTATTTTTCCTGCCTTTTGTTTCGCGCGCGGCGAGTGTCAGAAGAGGGAGCACGATGACCTGGCGCACGATAATTACTAGCGAGTGGTCTCTCGACCAGTTCTTTAAGAGAGGAAACGCGCGGCGGCCACAGGGTGTTCCGGGACGGCCGAGGTGGAGGCGAGCCCTTCGTCGAGAACGCGAGATGATAAATCAGATAGGTGGCGGCAGCTGGTCCCCGGGAAATTGCCTCCCCATTGTACAAGGGACGTGTTATTTTGGAAAATCATCTCTCGGCTCTTTGCCTGCTAATTTCGCCGTGCCCCACGCTCGAAATTACTACCTACTTCCTGGGTCGCGGACCTGAAGTCGCCTTCGGTGAGCGCGAAGTCGACCTGAGCATATGGAATGCGGTTTACGCGCTCGACCTATCGGCTTCTGCCGACGTGAAACTCGTTTCGGTATTAATCGGAAATGCGTGTGCATTTTCATCGATTTCGTCTTCGACGGGGTATGCTCGGAGATACCTGATTTTTTTCGAAGATACTTCGGTCGTGTTAGAAAAAAATTTTGTATTTGTAGACAACGTTGCACGGCATATTAACTAAATTTTCAGTAGTTTCTGCATATAATTTTAAGCCACATTTAAAAATGTAATTTAAGTAGATTTAATACTTTAATTTTTTTTATTTTTTATTCTTTTTTTTTTACTGCAAAATGTACCGGTGATTTAAGAGACATATACATAAAAGATGCCGACAAACTATTTGTTCCATTTTTCGAAACACAAAGTGCATAGATATGTAAATGCGTTTTGTACAATATCAATAGAGCGATCGTTGTGGAACCTTTGAGTTTAAGAATGTCGGAGGCACGTATCGGAAACGTGGGACTGAATTTGAGAAGACTCTTAAGAACCTTTCCAGATTTGCAGCGGTCTAGCATTAGCATGTCGGAAGATATTTTGTTTCACGGTAAGGAGACTGACAACACGCTATCGGTCCCAGTAATTTTAGAAACAGGAATAGCTTTTTCTCAGATAGCCCTATTAAATCATTAAAAAATAATTTAAATATAGAATTTATTTTCAACAATGGTACAACATTGATAGATATACCGCAATTTTGTTGTCACAGTCTTAAAAATAGAATTTTAAATATCTGACTAAATACACGCTTCGTATTTAATAACGAAGGCTCGTTAATTTAACCGAAGGTCTGTTAATGAATAGGAAAATTAAATCCGTGTACTTATTTTAACCTTTATTCTTTACAATTATATTTCAAATTTATATTAATGAGGTATAAACTGCCCCAAAAGAATCATCGAAAAGGCGACCTCTGACCCGGCTGACCCTTGACAGCCACGACATACGCGACATACGAGCAATATCATTATACAACATACAATAACGCAGTCCACTGCACCCTAGACCGATCTAGCTTGACCCCCGATCTCTCGCTTTGTTGCTGAATAATACACGGTGCCACCCTTAGAAGACATCCTCGTACCAATGACATTGCACGCGGTAGAATTATGCGTTGTTACTGCAAGAATATTATAATTTTTTTTACATAAATATTAATATATAAAAATCTTTAAAAAAAAAAAAAAAAAAATTAAAAAAGAATTTAATAAGAAACTTCGACGTAATACGGCATTCAATTTCTATTGCTGGGAAAATCTCTGCCAGTAACGATGGAACAAATGTCATTTCCGTTCTCAGTTATCCCCGCGTGTCTAACTGCGTAACATTAACGCGTTCTCCCGAAAGACGTTCAATCGATTTTAATTGGCGGATGCAACTGGACATCGCGCGTGGCGACGTCGCGTCCGATCCCCAGCCCGTTTCTAAAATCCCAGGACGTTTCCCGCCCGGAAATTTGTCCAGCCTGCCCATTACCGTGCGTACAATTAAAGCTAATAATTCACCCGGCGCGCCGAGGGAAGGGCGGGCACGGTGCGGACCGATCTGGCACGGGTCAGATCGAATCGAAAGGACAAAGTGTCCGCGCTCCACGTTTTCGAGTGTGTCCATTCTCCCCGGGGCGAAACCCACCGTCGATCACGGCTGCCGACGGTGAGAAGCTATCGCGGCCCTACACGCGTAGGTAACAATAATGGCCACTGGACCGTCGGCCATCCCTGAATATTCCACCCTGCGCTGCGATGATTCAATCCGACAATGGGCCATTCCTCCGGACAATGCTCTGGTCAAATGCACTGCTGTCGGCGAGAAGGGGTGGGTTGCAAAATAGGGGCGCTCACCGACCTCTGACTCTACCCCCTCGGAAAAGCGTGGGCGAGGTCGTCCCGCTTTTCAATCGACGAGGCAGCCTCGTGCGGGTGCCTTTTCTCGAGCTTCTTCTCGGCATTAGGGTGGCGTGGCATTCGGATCTTTCGACGGTCACAGCCGAACGCGCTGTTTTAAGGCGCTCCCGCATCAATTAAATTTATAAAAGATCCATAAATCGATTTAACAAACTCACGAAGGGGCATATATATAATTATCCGCTACGGCCGGTTTTTATTCGGAGTTTGCTTTTGATCACATAATTTCGCTACCATGTAATTTAATAACCATATTGGCGGGCGCGCGGCGCGGCTGGAAAAAGCTTTGGTTAATGCGAAATCCATTAGTCACAGGTTGATCAAACGATATAGATAAATAATAAAACATAGAAACACACAACGCGCGGTATCTGCTGATACACATTGCGCGCCAGAAACGTGATAAGCTCTCTCGTCCAAGTAATTACTGTTTTTGTGTACTCTTTTGCAGATTTACCGCACATGCGTTAAAACGAATAGCACGAGTGGCTACTCTCGGCTTGATGCACGAGTCTGCCATTACACGCACTCAAGCGTATGAATAATGAGAGATGGGCGTTTAATTATTATACTCATCGTAACGTATAATATACGGTGCATTGGAGCGATATCTTTTACTTGCGCGCACGGTATACGCAGATATATTTTCTTGGATCAATTATTTTCACGCGCCACTATGCGCGATCATTCCGGGAGAGGCAGCGCCTCCTAATTTTTTTTTTTTTTTTTTTTTTTTTTGGTTTTTTTTTTCCCTTTCTCTATCTCAGTATACTCTTTTATTTTTCCCTGGGGAAAATCGTATACATCATGTATGTCTTTCGATGTATCGGCGTGATAGCCGTTTACAATGAGGAATTTCGTCTCGTCGTTAACATGCTTAAATTTTTCCGGGCCGAACATGGATCCGCAAGTTTTGCGCGTCAACAAAGACGATCCATCATTTCACCAATGGACCATGTTTGGGACAGATTGTAACGGACCCCAGCTGGCTGCGTCTGTTTCCCTGTTTATACAATTCTCCCTCGTTCTGCATCTCTTTCTCTTTCTCCTCATCCTTTTCAGAATGTACACGCGTGTATACATTCTTTCGTTGGACTTACTTTTCACGTTTGCTACTCAATGATGTACGGTAACATTATCCAAAACTCATTTGAGGAAACTTTGAATGCGTAGATAATTAATGCAATAATTAATGCCGCGATAAAGAGAGATAACCTTACGAATTTCGTGTCGCGCTTGCGAGCGTTTATTTTGGTTCGATTTCTCAAGATTAATTAAATGATTATTGAACGTTTTCCGTTTGTACAATAATGTCGAGAAAATTTTTTTTGCTGAATATAATTAACAATACTGTCGAATTAAAAACAATTTGTGTTAAAAAGAGAACCATCGAGACGATAACTCGATTACATTTGGACGGGCACATTTAGAATGATGAAGGCGCCTCTAGATATTCGTTATCGAGTCCGGCCGGCAATAATTAAGGCAATTGATTAATTAACCGAATTAGATAATCTGCCGATCGATCTGGGTGTAAAAGTAATTGAGCCCCCGGCGTATCGTTCTTTTTGGACAGGCGGACGATTTATTTACACCGTAACCAACGATAAGGCCATTTCCATAGCAATTACTCAATTGACATTTACAATCATTATTACCAGCATGCGTTTGCAGTTAAAGTGAACATATCAGATGTCCCGTTCTCGAAAGAGGCAATTACTTGCGACGTAAATTTATTAATTGTTCGGCATAGTTAAATTAATAGCGAAGCGGTGACACTTCGCGCTTTTTAGAACGCAACGTGTCTATCAGTGATATCTTTGAAACAATTCTAGGCTTCGAGACATTAAAAAAAAAAGAGACATTTTTGAAATAACTTTGTAAATTGCCAGTTGGCGAAATTAAAAGCTCGCGTCTGTCGATACGCACCGTCAAAGAAGAAAGATAGGAGAGACGTTTCTATAATTCAGTGCGGTACCTATCGAAACGTTGGTTGAGCGGGACCGGGGGATCAGGGGGTGGATAATGTATGTACCCTTGGCCGTGCGATAGGAAGGCGGCTGTTCGAGAAGCACGTAGGGGATCTGTATCTTTCTCTCTTCTGCCCGAGCTTCTTCTCTCTCTCTCTCGCTCTCTTTCCGTACTATTGAGGGTTTGCGGGGGTGTACTTCCTGAGAGGACTCCAGATGGGGGAAGAGAGGCAGTGCTGACCATTGCGAATGGACAGCCTTGGCTCACCAGTAGTAACGTTGCGTCCGGCAAGTTAACTCGGAGCATTCCTATTTTATAAAAATGAAAAGAAGTAATAAAGTCATTCCCGCTTCTGCTATTATAACGAGAATTAATTGAGAGGTATATACGATGGTCTTAAATTAATGTATAGAACTAATGGACTTTGATAAAAGATATTACAGTATTACATTTTTTTTTTAATTTGTAAATTAATTATAGGCAATAATTGTTTAATTTATATATATATATATATATATATATAAATATATATATTCAGGGCTTTTGAATTAATTAAATTGTACGCGGACGAAGGAAAGTGTTGTTAACAAATGAGTGACGGGCAAGAAAAAGTGTTATTGCTAATTGTAATCGGAGAAACTGGGAAAAGGCTTTCTGATGGTATTTCCTGTGGTTTTACACTTTTGGATTCCGGAAAAATATGCGCAACAAAGGAATGACCTGGAGGATAAGTACGAATATTTTTCGTATTATAGACGTTTAAATTATTAAAAAAAAAAAATTATTTTAATTATCTTACATATATTTTTATGTTTAATTAAAATATAATAAATTTTAATTCGAATCCAGCCACTTTCTCCACATTATGCAGATCTTGGGTTTATATAAATTAATGTAGTTTTTATTTTGTTAAAACGATTTTACACGATGGTCTAAAATTCGAACGCTATAAAAATTTCACTTATTTTTATCCGTCAATTAATTTCACGTTGATCATGAGCAATACTACCAGCATAAGTCAAACCATCTCACCGGTTTCGATGAATTTTAACGACAAAAAATTACCTCCCGCATGCGTCGTTCTAAATTAGCCACCATGGCTTTTCACACGAAATTCAAATGTATCCATGGAAAAAAAAAAAAAAAAATTCGACGGTTCAACCTCGATGCCCACATTATGGCGTTCGTCCGGTCGCTTAGCCGTTCATCCAATCATCTTTTTCCTTTCCCATCTTGTTACGCGGCATCATTTTCGCATGTATCCCCAGCACTAGAATATATTATGCAAGTTGCATTCTCATTGGCTCCACGACTGAAAAAAATTTTGTCCTTTGGTGCATACAGCGTAAATTCTAATATATTAGCAATAATATTCTTTTTGGCGCCGTCAACGTACGCAGTTCAGCTTAAAATTAATACGTGACAGGTATATCTCTTTGATGTTTTTAATCCGAATTAGCAGGGAATTAATTCTGCAGTTACTGTCGTGTGTATGTGTATGTGTGTGTGGTCAATAGTTACGCCGGCAGGATTTAAAATGTAAAACCAACCCTCTTGCTGTGATTAGAGCGGCGTGTGGCGTTTGGGGTTGCTTTTAGCTCGTGGGGGTACGACCACGCTATTTTAAACGTGTGTCCCCTCTACGTTTTCGCCAAAAATCCAGTCACCCTATTCACTTTGAATGCACTCGAATTATTCGAGTTCCATCTCGTCTTTTCACAATTGATGATCGTTCTATATGATAGTTTTTTTTTTTTTTTTTTTTTTTTAATCAATATAGATAGAAATATAAAATTTATAAATTTTAATGAAACGTTAATAAAGACGTGGGAAGCACTTGCAGTGATTCCAGGGTGAGCTTAGGAGTATAGTATGATTGGATTATACCGCGATAAGTCGAATGTCAGTCACGCTTTGCATTATCGGCGGTTATTCCATGCTTCTATCGATTCTCATACGGAAGGAGATTATAAATCGAAAATCGGATTGCGCGCGTTTTATAGCTTGAGAAAATCTAGGAAACTCCATGCACGGAGCGTACAGATTTATGTGCGCCAGAATTTTTTTTTTAATTTTTGTTAAATATAACTATAAGCATGCGAGTAATATTATATTTAATTAAAAAGAAATTTCGTGCAAAATATTTTCTTCTATGTATTGTCTTTTATTTATTATGCAATTTATTATAATTCTTTTCGAATTAACTTGTAATATTTTTAGTCTCTCTATACTTATCTAAAAGTATTGATCGTGTATAAAAAAAAAGGAAAAAAAATTTAATAAGGTCGAAGTTAATTTGGCCATGGAATATATTCGTGACAACATGCGAAGTTCGTCTCTTTTCCTTTACGGTGCACGTAGCCTCCTCGCGATCTTGGGCGAGCGGGTTTATCAGATCGTTATCACGGGATCTGACCGCGTTCTTACTCCCGAGCCAGTCACGATCAGGGCACCGATCGCCCCTATTTCTCCTCTCGCGCTTCTCTCGTTCTTACTTTGTACAGCACTTTAATTAAGCGTTATGAGTTGAACTCCTCGTTAACGAAAGACTATATTCCCCGTACGCCTCGGACAGGCAGTTATAAAGCTAGTGTGTACATCGTGAATAAACTTGATGCACCTTATCTACGATATTAAACAAGTTTTATTAACAAGTTGTTGCTGCGTGGCCAATTTAATGCCACGCTGACGTAGTTTCGCGAGATTAGGGAAATATGCGCGGCATTAAATATTACCTCCGCGAGAGGGGGAGATGGAAAAACGATGGATAGTTTTCTCAACGTGGGTTACAGATTAAGAGGAAACCGTAGCCGCTTAATTTCCTGCCTTCTCTTCCGTCCCGGTGCCCCCAGCCCTGAAAATAATATTTCTCTGTTCGGCCGTCAGTAGCAAAATGGCGTTCTCGAATTAATTAATTACATCCCCGCCGGCGTGCTGGGTACCTAACTCGATTTCGCGCAATTGAGTTGTTCCTTTCCAGGCGCGATGCCCGGCCCACCGTCTTACCTTCGCTCCCTCCGCTCGTTTTCCTCTTTCACATCGGGTTATTATCGATATTTGCACGCTACGATAATTATCAGCCAATTCCATTCGCGGCGCCATCCCTCTTCTCGTTCACTCTGCTTCTCGCGAAATTCTGGCGCTCGCCCTTTTTCCTCCGGCGATATTTCGTTCGGCATTATCGAGAGCTGTTATCGCTCAGTGAAAATTAATGCGATAAGAATTACTTTTAGAAAAATACCACGTTATGGAAAGACATTTTTCTTGACATGCTTCTTTCGTGTCGATGATATTTTTTTCTTTTTTTTTTTTTAACTTGTAGTACTAAGTATTTTCGCGCAAGTGGCATTGTCGTGGTCGCCGCGCGCTGATCCTGACGGACAGCAATTTAACAAGGTATTTCAGTTGATTCGCCGTTCACGGATGGCGCGAACGCGGCAAGAAAATTGCCGCACACGATGTCTAAATAAAAGTCCCAGCGGAAAAATCAGTCCTCATTACCTAATGACCGGTCCTCCCTCCGTTCGCTGTCCCGGTAAAGGACAGGTACGTTACACGTACGTGCACACCTCGTTACATATATATATATATATTACGAGTGCCGAGCTCGTATGTGCGACCACCTCGATGGTCGTTAACTGTGGCCTGGGAAAAGCGCGATATGAACACACATCGAACATCGCGGAATAACGTCCGACGCGGATACACACGCGAATCCAACGGTGGCCGCCGTTTTCTGCGCGTTTTCTTTTCTGCCGCGGTACGCACCTCTTCTCGTTTCACGCCAATATAGCGAACTGTGTTACATTACGATGGTTACTTTTACCACGATTCGTCACGGTACGCGTGACTTTTCCTGAGTTATTATATATGTTTTTAGAAAGGTACTTTTGCGGACTTTTCTTAATTATTTTCTTTCATTTCACGCACGCTCTGGCACAACATTTCGATTAAAAGAAAATTATAAAACAATGGGAGGACGTTGTGGCATTTTACATAATGCACTCTGCAGAATTTCATTTTTTTTTTTTTTTTTTCTTTCTACTTTTCGTAATTGCCGAGGCCTCGAACCAGTTTCCGGCCAGTGCCAGGAACACTCGACTATAATATATGGTGCGGATTAGCGCCGGCTCCCTTATTGTTTTCCGGTCTTGCAAGGAGAGCCAACACTTCTCCGCTGCCGCTCTCCAACCTACCCTACCTCGCGTTACCGACCACCCTCGAAGGAACCATCTCCATCGTGCTACGCCCACGCTCGCCCTTAGTTATAACTTAATTACAAGAAAAGCTGCTCGCAGAGCGCCGGCAGAACCTCCGGCTCGAAGCGATATATATTAGATTTTCTGTCATTAGAAACTTCTTGCCCCGGGAAATTATATCTCGAGCCGGGGGGGGTTGGGGGGCGGCTTCGGTGGCGAGGAATAGACGAAACGCGGGTGGAACTGGGTGAGACGGGCGAGAGAAACGAACGGCGGGATATTCGATTTCTTTTGTTGCCGCGCGGGAGATGAGGCTAGGGTGGCGAGCTTCCGCGCGCGCGCACTTCCGGTCGATGGAACAATTAACGGCCGAGACACGGGGTTCTTCTGGATCGGAAACTTTGAGATATCTCGGTGCCTACGTGCCCTAAGTGAGATATAGAAGTGCTCGAACGAGTTGTAGGCGCCAGGTTTGAAAATCAATGACGTACTGTAAGCTCTTGCGAAATATCATATTGTCTTTTTTTTTTTTTTTTAACTTTTAAAATTATCGTGAAATAAATTAATATAATATATAACTTTTTTTAATCTCAATTGATTTATATAAGTAGGATTTATCGTTTTATATTGTTCTATATGAAAAAAAACAAACGAACTTGTAAAAGGGAACGAGAAGGAGGCAACGTTAAAGTTCTTCTTGAGAACCGGCGCCAGAGTAAGTATCTGGCGGATCAAAGGAGAACAGCGATACTAGCCGATACCGCGCGGCGACGCGACGATATTCAAGATGTTAATTGCCGACAAACCTCTCTAATTACCGCGTAATTATGAGCGGCATATGCGAGCGAGGCTTGTATACGCATACAGGATCTCCCGCATATCGCGCTTAATTGTCAGGACTATACGAAGGGGGTTATTCCTCGCACCGTGCCGGCGCGGCACGGCTATTGCGCCAATTAAGGCGAATTTCTGTCGCTATTATTTTTTAATGGTTTATACACGCGCCCCGCGCGCCTTTGCATTCGATGAATATTTCATTCACGCGGCTGCTTAATCGGCACGAGCAGTCATTAATTAAAATCGATCTACCTAACGGATCGATTTGATGAGCTCCGCGATATGCGTCGGTGTCGCGGTTCACCTGATCTCGATGAAATACGAAGTGCTCGACGACGATAATAATTTTAACGACGACGTTTAATGCGGAAATTAATAAATGTAGAGATGTTACTTTTATTTAATTGTAGCATGAAAAATTTTAATACGATAAGAAATGTTTGAGGAATATTTAAAAAGACGAAAAAAAAGAGCATTTCAATGCATGCATCATTGGACTTTTAATATTAACGCACTATCGCGCGCCGCGGGATCTAATTTAAAGCTCATTAATCACAATCTGTCATAATTCACGACGATTTACAGCTGCTAATCAGAATATCGTGACGTGTCGAATTTCCTTGAGCTCGCTTGATGAGAATTAGCTACGTAGTGTATCTCAGGAGGCTTGTTAACGCTTCTATCGTATCGTTAAAGACGCCATACTCATTTTGCTAATTATAATTATTGAACTATTACTTTTCTGGCGAGAAGGACGGAGAGGTCCGCTCGCTGCGTGGTACACGTGTGTGTGGCGTGCATGGGTCGAAATCTCTCTTGAGTTCTTCTAGATTAATTACTATTTATTATTCATATAATATCATATAATATCTATTATAAAATCATATTTGTTCGCTGAAAGGCAGCTAGCGAACGTGACTTTAGCGTCGTGTACGTCGAGTTTTACATGCACCGCATGTATATACCGCGCCGGCCGGTTTGCCGATGACTGATTTTTCCCCGTTCTCTTGTTTCCTGCCTCTGTCGCCTACGTACGCTGGCCGCTGTTGCCGCAGAAAATGCCGTATCTGCTCTTCGGTGTACGTATCTATCCGCGGGATACACGGATATTCGCGTACCGAGACTCGCTAGCTGTTCTGAAACCGCGCGCGCGAGTTACGTTCGCCAGGGGAAGGTTGTCGTAGGTCCGCGCGTCAGCTGCTAGGATCGGTCGCCGGTGGAAGCGAGAGAGAGACGGACAGCGCGGACAGTAGACCAACGCGTTGGTGTCCTATTTTTGGACTGTTCCCACCTCGACTGCGCGTGGTCGGCTAGATAGCTGCGGGGATCGTGGGGCCTGCGGGGTCCGTATACCACGCGCGCGAGCCACGAACGCCACCGAGATTGTCGTTTGTCTTTCGCGCGAAGACAGGTTCGCACCGCCGAGCTCGTACCTTGTTCGCATAAAACTCTTAACTTGAATACTTCGATTGATTAATAATTTTTATTTCTTTTCAATGCTGTTTAATTTTGATTAATTCTTTTTTTTTAATCTGTTATTATTCTATGTTATTTAATTTTATCTAATTTCTATCTGTATTATTTAATTCAATTATTTAATTTATAATTAATAATTAAAAAATTCTAAAAAGAAAATGTTTATAGATACGAAAGCGACTATGTCGATTAAGTAAAGTTCTTCGTTTTATAAGTGATTCTTCGGTATCGATCTTTCATTTGAACGATTTTTACCACCGTTTTTTATGCCGCTCCGTAAACCTCGCTATCGTCACCGTTGAACACCTCGATTGCACCTAGCCACGGAGTTTCTGCGAGGAATAAGTCGGCTCCATTACTTCACCGCGTGAAGCACTTTCCTTTCCCCTTTCTTTGCGCGGACACAGTCCGTGTTTCCCCTCTTGGAGTCCATGGAAAACCACCCCCACAAGGCGACATGTTGGTATATGCGTCTCTGTTAATGGCTTCTCGTTCTCCAGCGTACGTGCAAAGAAACGGGCGCGGCGTGGACATGTCTGTGCACTATCACGGTAATTCGAACGAAAAGACGGTAATACATGTGAAGTAGTACGCCATACGAATCGATTGCCGCTAGAATTTTTCATGAAAAATCTTATCAGCCTAATGGAAGTGCCTTAAATCTATAAGAAGCTAATTCGGGCGTTATTTATCGCTAAAATATTAATCCTTAAGAGTTCTGAATTAAATCAAAAGTTTAATTATTTCGATTTGTGAGTGCATCACGTCGGGACAGGAAATCGAAGACGAAACACGATCAGAAAAAATGGCCCGGGGGGACGAAGCGCAATAAAAAAAAAGGGGGGGGTCGGGAGAATCCTTTATGCATTCGAGGTGCGGCACGCGACACCCCAACCCTTCTAAGTCGCGATAGACTCATCAATTTCGAATAATTTCTCTCCCGCGCGAAATCGCCCTCCGCTTTTTACCTCTCGCGTCTCGTTATTCGCGGCACCCCGTAGCTGTTACGCACCGCCGTCCATCATCTGTCGAGGGCGCGACTAAACCGCCCTACGGGTCCCCCTAAACCTCCTCCTTTTTTTTTCTTTTCACGTTACTAACAATCTGATGAACGGCAATTATTTCGGAATCCATCCGTTTCTTCGCCGGATTAAATTCAAGAACGATCACTGTGTGGGATCGATGATCGATCGGCCGTGCATCTGCCGTGGCCACTTTCAACATATTTTATACAATTTCAGGGTCCATTACGCATCTATTACGCAATACCGTGTCACTTGATCGTGTTATTAATAATAATACGCTTGTAATTACGTAATTTGATTACGCTACGACGAATATCGCGTTAATTTTGCCTTAAGAGACGGAGAAGTGCACTCGGCACGCAATGCCCGCATTGTGCTCGCATTGCTCGACGTTTCACGGAATTTAAGACGCACGAATATTAGACGACGGGCCGCACGGATCATTGACGCAAATTCCCGGAAAAAGAGTAATCGGTTACTTTATGCCAGAAGATTATCGTTGTTATGCACAAAATAACTCGTGGGTAACGCTCGACTGCGTTACAGCAGATGAGAAATAAAAAAAAATTAAAAAAAAAATGTAGAAGGGGGAAAAGAAAGTGCTGTTGTCCGCTTCGCGGAAGCGTGATTGACCCACGCGTTTACGTTTCTTGCAGTTCGGTCGTATCGTAATTTGCCGGTGTGTTAACGATATTTATTTATTACCTACATGATTATTACATTGTAATGATTCTACAATGCTTGATATTTTTAATTTAGAAAGTTAGAAAGTTAATTCGGAATTTAGACAAGAAAAAAAACTTTCATTCCTGTTTCAAATTTCAAACGGGAGCGCATGTATAATAAATACGCGCAGTCTTAACATACAACTCGATATCAAACTTTCGATACGCTATAAAAATAAAAATCTAATATTCTCTGAATTTCGATCTGTACTTTTTCTAAATATGTAAAGACTTTCTTTATGATATTGCGTACGTGAAACATTAGAATTGAAGTGTCTTGCATAACTGTGGACGTTTTTAAACGTCGTCGCCTTCGATTTACCGAGATATCATTAAATGTGCGTTCTGAAAGCGTCCAGTCGCTCGAGGAGACGTAAAAGGGAAAGAGAGAGAGAGAACGGGGAAAAGCGACGTTCCAACCCTTCCGCCCGGGTGGCGGAGCAACTCTCATAATAAGAGAGAAGGTTCGCAACCACCACCACCGCCGCCGCCACCCCCGTCGGTCCCGGTCGGCGGGGGTTCGTTGGACAAGGCGGTCGCCATGGAAACGGAAGATCAAGTGGGTTACCAGCGTGGCTCGCCGGCGGGGTGCGACGGAGGTGGTTGTGCGCCGGGGTGGGTTGATTTCTTCATAACGGCCGCCATTATCGCGCCCTCCGACTGCGCCTCTCGCTTCCTCATTATGTCCCGGGGCGGAGAGGAATATTCTTGTTTCAAAAATAATCGCCGCCGACCAGCTCGCGAATGGCGCCGTTTGTAATTGGAAAAAGTCTCGGCTCGCGTACACGAACTTCCTTCCCCCTTTGTTCCTCTCGCCTCTACTTCTTTCTCTTTCTCTCTCTCCCCCGTTTTTTTTTTTTTCTTTCTCTTTTTCTCTTGCCCCTTTTTCCGCGACGTTTCCCAGCCGGTTTCTTTTCTCTTCCGCCCGGAAAGTTTCGAATTTAAAGTCCCACCT
Organism: Cardiocondyla obscurior; assembly: GCF_019399895.1. NCBI lineage: Eukaryota > Metazoa > Arthropoda > Insecta > Hymenoptera > Formicidae > Cardiocondyla > Cardiocondyla obscurior. The sequence goes on along the minus strand of NC_091875.1, from coordinate 4,571,640 downwards.
AACCCGCGGATTTTTCCGGAACGCGCGTAAAACCTGTTCCTCGTGGCTTTCGATATGTGTGATTACGTATCGGGTATTATGGTAGTCGATAGTTATGCAATCACGCTTTTGTGAATTGCCTGCGATAAGCTCTTTTAATCAGTAGGCATTTCCGAGATCTTTCTCTTTACTTCTGGCATTCTAAATACTTCAATATTCGTCAGATTTGATTTTAGAATAAAAAGAAAAAAACAGAAGGAAAAAAAAAATGATAAGACGCTGAAGTTTCTGAAATCACGAGGGGGTACTGCATGGTTCCTTAATCAACTTTCCGGCGCGAATATTTCGCTACGATTTCTCATCACTATTCACGCGCGGTGCAGGACGGCACATGATTTTCCGCGGTGACCCAAGCATATGGGCATTCGTGGTGCTGGTCGGTCGACCGGAACGTGGTTTCCATATCGGTTATCGGTGCCGGGGTGGCGGTGCATACATATCGTCCGGGCACGGGTTCTCAAAAATTGATGAGAGGGCTGGATCGCCGCCGCGCGAAAACTAGATGTATCCAGGTGCCGCATCTCGTATTCATGATGGTTCGCGTGGTAGAGTAGGTAAAGCTGGGGCAAAGTCGACGGACCCAAGAAAAAAAAAAAAGAAGGAAAAAAAATGGAAAAAAAAAAGAAATCAAGTATCGCAGCGCAGGCAGATCGTCCTGAGAGAGCCGCGTATAATCAAATCGCCAAGTGTCGCGTTCCGCGCATCGCTTCACCGATAATTTCTTACGATTCCTTACTGCTCTCTGCTCATTATGATACAAACCCAACAAGAGAATGTATTACGCGATGTTACACGATCGAATTTACTGAAATTGAATCGATTTTAAATATATAATCTTGGAAATGCATTCTTCAGCGAACTTTTAATGATGTCATATGCACAAATATCGCACTACGTTTATGAGTCACGAAAGAAAATTTTGATTGAGATAGACATTTTCAAATTACTTTAGAACATTTTTACTTGCTGAGACATACATTAAGGAATTTTATTTTTGTATTGTATCTAATAGAAATTAATACGTATCTTGCTTCGTTAAACATTACATAATTGTTTTGTTATGATGGGCGTATGTTTTATGTAATAAATTCTTAGAGAGAAATGTCGATTAGTTTGCTTTGAGATAATTGGACGCGGTACACCAATACCTATATTAGTAACCTCAGTGCGCTTAGTGCTGTGATAAAGAATTCAAGTATTTTATTAATCAAACACGTTAATTGAAACAGATTTATGTTCTAGTCCGTTCTATTTAAAAAGAAAAAAAAAAAGTAGAAAGAAAAAAATCGATATATTGGTTACAATATACGGCCATACGTGATGAGATTGGCGGTAGCCGGCGTCCCTGTCGGAAAGCCGCATCCATTAGAGCCGAGGGGCCGGAGTGCGGTTAAACTACCGCAAAGCACCGAAATGTCAGCATTAATATTGCAACCATCTCTTGCAACTGCCTGCTAGCTCGGTCGCTTCTATGCTTATTATACTTATTGTATCGTGCCATCGAGCTTAAATATTAAAATCTCGTTTTCGTCCGTGGCACGTAAATCCACGAGGACGCGCGGGATCGATCGCGGCACGAATTAATAAAGATTAATCGAAGAAGGCAGTTTAGGATTTACCAACGGTGCCGTACCACCGAGCCGAGCTTCGAGTACACTCGAAGATTTCAAAATTATCATTAATCAACTCCGCAACCCTTAATTCAATCGCCGGTGTTCGAGACCGTGCCGTTAATAACCATAACTTCATCGCAGTTTTCACGAATCGTTCCTCACGGCTCATTAACGGCCGCGCGGTCTAAACAGGGAAGAGGGAAGAGGTCGATCCGCCCGATCGATAATCGGCCCTTGGCGAAACGAGATCGTAATCACGAGATAATAACGGTCTCGACACGCTTCCGTCTTCTCGTGGTTGCACGTCGAGCGGCTGACGAGTGGGCACCTGTCCGCGGTATTCAAGTTATCGGTACAGGTGTCACGTGTGTGTACATACGTTGCGCGATAAACGGCGCCGCCGATGGCTCGTGCGCGCTCACGAAAAGCAATGCGCCTCGTACGGGACGAGGTATATAAGGCTTCTCTGCCCTTTATGAATACCAAGGTGCGGGGTGTGCCAGGTCCGGTGGCCGCAAACACGCGATTCCAACTGGCGCGGACGTGTCGAATTAATAAGTGAAAGAGGGAAGGCCGGATACGCCGTGAGGTACTTCGGACGCGATGAGCCGCGAAAATCTCGGTCTGCGACGCGTCTATTTGTGCGGAGCGGAATTGAAATGGAGGAGAGCAGTGAGAATATTTATTTCGCCCGGACAAAATTTTCTGAGGACATGTACGGCAATACAGATACAGTAAGAGTATTATGCGAGGTGTAACGTATGTATCAGTTTGCTTAGCTAGAACGTTATTAAATTTCGTTGTTACGAGGCTGTGCCTTTCTTCACTTTATTATATTCTTACATTATTCTTAGGGCCAGCGCCCTCGAGATGTAGTGTTAAAAATATGATACTGAAAGCGCCAGAAAACTTCCTCTGCCTTATCGCGGGATCAATTGTTTCCGCTTCGAATTGGCTTTACACGCCCGAAAAAAATTGTCGCTGAATACATAAGCATTACGCATAATTTTCATCGTTACCGTTTTAGCGGGAGAAGAAAAGAGAAAGCGGCAGGAGAGCGGGGGGTCCTGGCCGTTCGCGTGATATGTGCAACGGGGCAAAAAGTGCATGTACAAACCGTAACTTCTTTACGGCCCTCCGGAGAGTCGTCGAACGACGAAGGTGCATCGTATTTATCCGCGTTCATTCCTATTTAAAGGAACGGGTAGGCGTCCTTTCGACAGCCGGTATTTCATTTTGATAAATCGCCGCGCTCGCTGACGTCTACCATTAAACGGGAATTCTGTAAGGCTTCTGTATGAAAGAGCTACGCGAACGGGGAAAGTCCGTCTCTAAATACTAAAATGTGAAAATTGAAAAACCTACATTTCTACATTTTCTACGTGGATGAAGCTCGCGATAAAAGTTAATGTGTGTCTACGGTTAATATAATTAATCGAAATAAATGCGCGTTGTCACTTGAGAAATTGTAATCGATATATTTTCTGATATCGGTCAAACGGTCGATCGATCGTTTTTTTTTTTCCGCCGCTGATGAATTATGCATCTTTACGGTCCGTTTTTTTTTGCTTTTTTTTCTTACATAAAACTATAAGAAATATTGCCCCGGGCGTTATTACACATGTGCATGAGAAAGAGAGAAAGACACTTAAAGCCCCGGCTTATAAGATCACTCTCTATATTTAACGTTAAACGTGCACTAGTTTCTAAGAGTAGTCCTTGGATCGATAATGAAATCGGTCTCGTTAAAGAATTTGCGTTGTTTAGCTCGACCTGGATATCTTAAATTGTATAGATCTTTAATTAATTCAGCGATTGATTATAAAATATTCTTTTCGTTTTAAAAGACGAGGGAAAAAATTAAATATTTATTACATCGTTCTGTATCTACGATAATTGAGATGTGAACGTTCAGACTGTAAAATCCTTCCAGTCTTTTTTACTTACGTAATATCTATCGTTGCTCCCGTAACTATTTTCTACATAGGCGGGACGCGTATATCCGCCCATATTTGTGGCGGATTATCCGGCATGAGCATGTATTGAAATGTCGTCGTTCCGGGCAAATAAGACGGAGAAAAGGAAAGGTGGGATTATCTGAATACAGTCGTTTCAGGGGTGAGTTGCGACCCCCCAGGGGGTAGTAGGTGGTTGCCCCTGGGGTCTGCCGGACCCCCACGAACTCGTCCCTCTCGCCGTGTGACGTACGATGGTCATCCTCGCGCCGAATTACCACCATCTTCCCTTTTTTCGTCCACCTCGGCGAAGGGTCCCTCGAATAGATTATTTGAATATCGATTGATCGCATTTGCGGCGGGTTGTAACGGCGCGCCCTATTTCTTTTTTCTTTTTTTCTCTTTTTTTTTTTCGGGAAATTGCAATTGGGAGCACGAGACTCCTCCGCCATGCGTCACGACGATCGCTCGCGTTTTAGCATAATTCAGCCCGCAGCTTGATTGATAAATGCGACATACTCCGATGGTATCTCGGCCGTCCAGATCTCTCGAGCCCCCGGTTTTAATCGGGACAGATGTGGGTTTCCGCCGAGTGTGCGTGACATAACGACAACCGGTCAGACATTGAGGAACTTCGAAAAAAAGAGAGAGATATAATATTTAGTAGTAAATAAAAATAAATTTATAAATTATATTTTTACACTTAACATACGTGTAATCTGAGGATTAATTAACTTAAAATTTAATCTCACATATTATTTTTATAAAAATAATAATGTCAGTTTAAAGAAAAAAATTGTGTTATTCGCGAAAATTAATTATCTACATGATTGCATCGATGATTTTTATTACCGCCTCATTTATATCTCTTGAGAAATACTTCTTTTTTCTTTTTTTTTTTTTTACACGTGTACTTTTGATAAAATTAACGAAGACGAGGAGACGATTTGTAAAGATATAAATCAATGTCTTCGTTGCTATTTTTTTTCTCTCGATGCGCACCGCTATCCGCGAAAGAGTTGAATATAAATAACCTTAATGTAATTAAGATAAAACTATAATGTTTGCTGATTCTCCCGCTCGAGGCAAGAAGTGCCCGGTATCGCGCATGTTCGGTGTCTCTTATGGGAAACGAATGATTTTCCCGATCGGCTTACAGTATGGCGTTACTAACGAGGGCCCTCTTTTTGTTTCAGGTAGCGACGCGCTCGGTCGAATCGATAAGGAGCCAGCCTCGCCGGAATCCTTACAAGGTGAGTTTACAGAGTTTCATCGCTTGCCGGTGTATCTTCTCGATGCGATTAACGTGCACGATGCCGTTTAATCTTCGATGGGCATAAATTTCGTGCAGGAATAATACAACAGCAGGATAATGCGAAAGTATAAAAAAATAATATACTGCTGCATCGCGATAATAAATCCGCATCGCAAGTTTCTCACTTTTTTTTTACATATATACTTTTTCTTTTTTAATTTGAAATGTCGTGATCAATAACGTTGTATCTGCTGCTGTTTATTCTAATTTTTTTCAAATTTTTTATGGGGAAAAAAATGAATCGCATGACAAAGTGCACTTCTCGGGATTCTACATCCTGTAGCGGCCCTTTATAGTCCGGAGACATTGGCTAATTTTTTTTTTTTTTTTTTTCTTTTCTGCGTAAAGTATGTCATAAAACCAATTACGTTTGGTGAGCACCGCTCGCTCCGACTCTGCGGCAGTTTATCATTTGCCTCAAGGTATTCTTTCGTAGTGTGTAACTAACTTTCTAACTTTTGGAGAACAATTGTATTGTACATGCGCTGCGGGACTTTTCGTCATAATCGTAAAAAAGATCACGCCAAAAAAATGCCTAAAAAGTCCTTCTTCTTTTTCCGACCGCATCGTTGACATTTTATCATAAAACGTATCTTTTCGTGTCAGTTGAAACGTGTTAGATTGCAATTAGCATAAAAAATGGATTGTTATAATTTAAAAAAAATGACTGGTTATTTGGATTCTTGCGTGTTTGGCAAAACAAACTTTTGTATAATAAACCTAATAGGGAGAATCGTTAGTTCCATGAACGTGCGTTTCGAGAACGACGAGGCAAAGAGCTCCGGAGGGTGTCACGCGTCACGAGATCTGACGTAGCGTGTATCGTCGTTCGCAGAAAGCGCGATAATGAGGGAGATGACAGAATGTAACGAATGCCGCCAAACGGCTGTTGCATCTGCAAAACTAAGAAACCCATCTGACGCCGCGTAATAACGTAATCTTGCGAGTATCGTTGCAATTATTAAGAGGGTGATCGTGCAATGGTTTTCTTACATGGTACAAACATTAATCCGTCCATTACGTTTTAAAACAATGTTGACGCTTTCGTATTGCGTACGTCGTTTTTTTCTCCGATTAATAATTAATTAGCTAGAAAAGGAACGAGGCGCGCGACTAGAAAAATAAAGCGCGGTTCGAGTGAAAGCTCGTCGGCGAAGGCGTTCTCGTGAAGCGAAACAAAAATCGACGAATAGACCGAAACCGACGAAGGTGTAGAGTTAGCTGACAAAAAGTCCGCGGCCTGGGCCAGCCTCTCAGAAATGCGAAACCGGTCGTAAACGGAACATTCGCGGACCCTCGCGATCGCCCGCTTCTCGTGGAAGCGTCGCGGCTGAAGGGGAAGCGGACAAGCTTGAACGAGGGAAGAAAAATAAGAAACGATCGGGTAAATAGAAGCGAAGGACCGGGGACCAGGTTCCGATAGGATCCCGGCCGTGCACGGTGAGGGCCGAGCGGGGTGAAGGATGCCGTCGCCGACCTGTGTTTTACTTTATAGCATTTAGCCCGTTGTTTGTCTTATTGCTATTAGCCTTCGTCAATTAGTAATTGCATTTTTAATGCCGATTCCGTGAACCGGATCCATCGGCTCGGGGTCCACGCGGCGAGCGGCGCGGAGGACCCCAACCTTGGTGGTTCGCGAGCGGGCCGAACGGAACGACTTTAGTGGGGAGGAAGCTGGGTGCTCTCCTTGTGCCGGCCGGTAGGCACCGATTGCCGCTGTCAGGCGAAGCTGAGGGGCGAGGGGGAGGGGGCATGTCATTAGGAGTCATTAATATCGCGGACCTCTGTAATTTGACACACTTCCGATCGCCTAGCGCCACCATTGCCACCCGCTCCATTTTTCTCCTCTGCCTTCGCATCTTCCCGAACCGTTTCGCGATCGTTCGCCCCGCGGCCACCGCATCGGCCTCTTCTCGCCTTCCTTTTTGCGCCTACCCTGCGAATCACCATGTCGGAAACACGATAAAACCACCGGCGAAACGTCATGCGGCCCGCACCGCGATTATTCGTGTCATTTCGCATATTTCGATATTCGACCGTTTTTTTCTTTTTTTTCCTCTCCCCCGGGTAATCGGTGGTTCTCTCGAAAGAAAAGGCAGTCTTAGGTCGCTCTCCGGATTTTACTGAACTTCGGAGAAACGTCGCCGGGAGAGTTTAAAGTGATGTCGCGCGGATTCGGCGCACGATTTTTAATTCATTCAATTTTGGCTGAAGATAATTTTATTCTGATTATTCTGAATATTTTCTTATTTACTTAATAACAAATGGAAGATGCGTCGATACTAATCTAAGACATTGTTTATCGCTCGATGCGCGTGCTTGATTGTTCGTGTATTAAGCTTTTGCTGTGTAGTCGAGACGCAATTATCTTTATTAAGCTGTCAAAGCGAGTCGGAACGGTGCTCGATGCCGATACGTGTTCGATTACGAAATCGCACTCGAGCGGATGCAGCCGCTTGGTAATGCAGCCGCGATTAATATGATCCGCGGATGCTAATCGAGATTCTAATCACTTATTCCCGCACCGTACCTGCACACCTGTTCGACCGATATGGCTAGACCGAGGGATTCTTTTAATGCGGACTTCTCCAAGATCTTTCGCGCGGTCACGTTACTCACGTTACTCATCATACTTTCTAATGTGCGAGAACGAGCTTTTTATATTTCCAGCGAAATGATGTCAGCCGCCATTAATTGCGAATCGAAGAAGTCGCAAACGTCGCCATTGATCTATGAAATAAAAATGCCGGAGCAATTCGTCACGATATTTATCTCGTTAAATTTATTACTTGGCAACGTTTTGTGGCATTTTTTTTTTTTTTTTTTAATAGTATAACAATCTTAAATATTAAAAAAAATGTTATTAACTTATAAATAATAAACGGTGCACGTGTCGGATACTAAAATAATTATTTATGCAAATAATGGAGAGTTAGGCAGTTGGGTTTTTTTTTTTTTTTTACGTCGTGCGAACAGCCAAGAAATGTCATTGACTTTAACGCTTTCGACGTATTACCTTCATGCGTTTTAAATCAAAGCAAACGATGAAGGCTGATGACGGTAAAAATCCCGAAGGACTGAACGGGGATCGATTTCGTTTGGCATGCAAACGATTCGTGCGATAAACTTGCTTGAAGAATGCTCGCTCATGCGAGTAAAAGCGATAGTACGTCTTCTGGGTGACTTTGTTATTCAAATCGTTCGTGGGAGCGAAGGAACCATGGGTGACCGTAGAAAATCGCTTTTGAATGTCAAAACACTTTTCCGACGTCTTCAGAGAAAGTCATATTCTTCACACGTTGCGGCTGAAAATATTCAATCGTCACGTCGGTCACGCATTAACTCATGAAAATCCGATTTCAGCTCTGTCAACTATTAACGTCTATCACCTTTGTTCTAGCGCGAGTCTAAGTATATAAGCTCCGCGTTTAAAAACTCGTTAATATTTTCTTAAAAAATTAACGACTATAAATTAATAATGAGTAATATAAAAATACGTTTAATGAGTGACGATTATTAATAAATCTTTTTGTTCGAATAAATTGTATTTGATGCTAAAAAACCGTGGCGATCTTTAAGATATATCCTCGATTGAACTAGTTCACTTTGTTATTCGAATCGGGGAGGGATGGAACGAGGTAGTCTTCCTTTGAATATAGAGGAGAAGCCCTTTCCTTTCGAGCTTTTCGGGATTCATGCGTCACGGATCGCGGCTAGACGGAGCAAATTTAAATTCCGCGATGGGATTTCTTGGGGATTTTCAGATTTTTATCGCTGGTATCCACCGGTGAATGTCTCGCCAGCGGGATATGCTAATTTTACTAGAATGCTGACTGCGGTGCTGACTTCCTTCTACTTGCACTATTCGTCGACGTACGTTCGCAAGCATTTAATTGTCGAGTCAATTGTTAAAATTAATATATATATATTTTTTAATTGAATTTTTAACGCCACATTCTATACTCGATAATACCCGCTTAAAATAAAAAAAAAGTCGCAATGGTTTAAAATAATACACGTTACGTTCGTGCAAGACGCTAGTTGAAATACGGTGTATACGTCGTGAGAAGTCTAATCGCGTAAGTGGAAATGAAAACGAGTACAGTGATCCTTTCTAAGAATGAAGGATCGTGGGCTGAAGATGATCGCACCCGCGAAGAGCTGAACAACGGATTCGCGCTTCCCCTTTTTCGCGGAGCGAACGAGCTCTCGGCGAGAGATATTTTCTCCCTCGGCCGGCGCGCATTTCTCACGACTCGAAGATGACTTCCGTTCTTGTTCCCTTTCAGTGGAACGGACGGCCAGGCCGATTCGATCGCGAAGAAATTAATTCGCTCGCCCACGTTCCGAAAATTAAAGGAGCGCCGCGAAGAAGAAGCCGTGAGAAACCCGCACGGTCGACGAGGAGACGAGACGTTGTTTATGAAAATGGCACTGATCGACGAGTGGGTGTCGGCGCAATTCTCGTTACACGCGCCGACTAGAAAGAGAACCAAAGAAAGAGGCTAGCAATTAGCAATTTAACCAATAACTCTGCAATTGGTGATTCCATTAACGGGATGGCCGTTCCCACAGAAGACGGCAGCCGTTTTTCGCTGTTTTTCTGACCGCGGGACTGCTCTCCTTTCGTGTGGCCGCGCAATTGCCTTGTGAACGTTGCAATTATTGCATTAACGATTAATCTCTCCCCCGGGATTATTTGCGCGGCGGTCAATAGCGCACGTTTCGGCACACGTTTGATTTCGTTTAACACAAAGCCCTGGTATTAGTAACGCCCCGGTCCTTCGTCTCTTCGATATATTGTTACTTTGCGTGTACATTTTTTCTAATTTAATTTAAAAAAAAAAAAAGAAAGAGAGAAAAAAGGGATCGACGAAATGTTTATGGTCGAAGGAAAATGTAACGATCGTAGAGATTTATAACTTAACTTTGAACACGAAACAGAACCACGAAAGGAAAGGTCGGAGGTGATTTAATGGTGATAAATAAACGTTCTTTTAAGTCTTCGGACTTAATATAGGTTCGGACAGGCCACATCGTAGAAAAGCAGGACATGGAAATTTCATTTCATCACCGAGAAAAGGTTGCCTCTATTGTTCGTGTCAGCAAGGACAATTAAAACAAACGAAAGCCGCACGTAACTGCAGAAAATATACCGTTAATAAATTTACTGCGCTAGTGGGCGGACAAATTGACTGCCGATAGCGCGCGAGCCGTATCCTACGCGCTCAATTATACATTAATTAAACAATCAATATTTATTAAGCTTATTATTGGACACGATCGCGCGAGCCCGGACATTAATTCGATTGTATGCCCGGCGTGTCGAGAGCAGGCGTATTTCGTTTAATAGACGCTGTATTGTTCATAACGATCCTATAAATATGGACGTGGGCGAATGAAGATAAATTATCGAACATCCTCGCTGTCAACATCGGGTGCTGCCTTTCCTGAGCTTTCTAGCTTGGCCCTTTCGATTGCCTCGCAGAAGCTGCGGATTAAAAACTTTTCTTGAAAATTAGAAATTTTACTCGCGGTCATAAAATATGTGCGAGTTTAAATATTATTATTATTGCGGACTGCTATTTTTTTTTTTTTTTTTTTTTTTTTTGGCCGAGAATAATCTACAGTTTTGAAGATAGGGGAGTAAATTTATTACCGGAAGTGCCAACTTAACTGCCGAATGACCATTTAAACGTAGCTGCAACCCCTCGGCGTAATCTACGATTCTCAACCCCAGCTTTACTTCCGCCTTTCCTTTCTCGTCACTTATTATAATCAATTAGCGCCACGTTATCTACCAGCACGCGATTGTACAGATCGTCGATACGTATACACTCACTGTTGAGGGGTGCAACCCTCGTAGTTTTTTATATACACTCGCGGGGGTGGGCCTGCAACAGGCTGATGAGTGGCAAGATCCTCCTACGATCGTTTTTTTTTCTCTTTTTTTCTTACTCGACTTTCTCTTGTAACGCGATGCATGTCGTGCAGCATGTCAGCGTAAATACAATGCCGTTAATTATGAAATAATATCAGATTAGTTTTAAAAAGGAGATTACGTAAAAATACGAAAAGAAAAAAAGTTGCCATTTAACGCGAAGTTCTTTTAAACCCGCGGACGTTTCTGTAACCTTAAGTTTATCTCAGCGGTTTTTATCACTGGTCAAATTAATGATATCGAGAATGATATTGTAAAGGGTCTATTTTTTTCTCTCTCTCTCTCTCTCTCTCTCTCTCTCTCTCTCTCTCTTTCTCTCTCTTAAGGGAGAGAGCATCGCAACGGACGGGATTAAATTGCACGGGAAATACGAGACGTGCGCGTTTATCTTAAGCACGGAATTGCATGAGTCAGTTGATACGCGGAGAAAGTCGGTCTCTGCAACTTACGGTATGTACGATTCGTCGTTACTGGTAGGTTTGCCCGCGCTAAGGGTATATGCACCGGCAAACAGGAAAGAATGCGTGTAAGGTAGCGGGAAGGAGCAAGAACGGGAAAGAGGGAGACAAAAAGAGTGACGAGGGCAGCGCCTATCGCTCTTTCCGCGCCTTTCCTCGAAGATCTTTTACGCTTCTGCAGAAACCCGATAGCCCTGTCAGCCATTAAGCCAGAGTCGTGCCCGGTGAAAGGTTGGTACGGAGGGCGAAGGGCGAGGAACGGAGTCGGTAACAATCGGGGAGGAAAAAGGAAAGAGAGAGAGAAAGAGAGAGAGGTTCTCGCCGGCGCGTGGAGGAAAGGGGGTGGTAAAGTACAGAGGGGCTTCGGAAAAGGGAGAAAAAGGCGCACCTCCGTGGTGCGCTCTCTTCTACGCAGAACCTCGCGATCGTCGTCTCGGCGAGAATATAACGCGAGCGTGTTAACGTCAACGTAGATATTAATTGTATAACCGTTCAAAGATTGCAGCAATTTTCCCGACGGATATTATTTAGCAATTTTTTTTTATATAATTTTATTAACGATTAAATCAAACGATACAAATGTCCTACCGGCGTTTAAAATTTGCTTACGTAATTAATGACTCGTTAAAGAATGATAATGATAAAGGGTTTTAATTTAATTTTTTAAATGAAAAATATTAATATTCACGAGCTGATGAAAGGAAAGACAAACGCGATGTACCGTCAATACAAATTTCGACGCGACAGAAGTAATTTGTACGGAAATGATTTTTATACAATCGAAACCAGGTCCTTAACTTCGTCACGCACATTACGGAAAAATGAGGCTGCGACAAAAAAACGTTATGGTGGACGGACGACTGTAGCGTTGGCCATTTACCCGAGAGAAACGGCCGATGGGACAATTCTATTGCTGTGTAATTGTCATTTCGTAAAGGCACAGTGGTCACGTCTAGACGCCGTAATTGTGGCGAGAGGACGGAAAACGATACGCGCAGGTAAACGTCACCGTTATATCCTTACGGGGACGATCATCTGCGGAGCAGCCGAAGGTTGCGGTCGTCATCCACGAAGGCGAGACGCGGAATAATTAAATTCATTATGGCCGTCCAGTTCCGTCGTAGAAGCAGTGCCAAAACTCGTAATTAATTTAATCGTTCGACAAAGGAGTTCAGCCAAGCAGCTCAGCTAACAAAGAAATAATGAGTAGAAAAAATAGAAAAAAAAGAAATTGGTAAAAAGAACGCTATAAATATTCAGGGTGGGAAGGAAGATGTATATCCTCGCGTGGGAAAAGACGTTTCGTATTCCTCCAGTCAGACGAATTAATTATTATTTATACATTATATATATTCTATACAAGTATATCGACATATCACGATTATGGCAATTTACTAGAAAGATACGGATTTACTCGCGAGTGCAATGGAAACTTGAATGTGGGTTAACATTAATAGATTTATAACGTATTAATCTTACAATGGATGCAATTTTCTCCGTTCTAATTTTTATTCTCAACGTTTCGGAGCGGAACCGTTTTAACAACGAGCCTAATTACACTCGATACACATTGGCGTTCTCCAGTAACGGAGTGTAACAGTTTATAGAATTGACTTTTCAAGAAATATAATTTTAAAATCAATCAATCAACATAGATATTTTCTTGCAGTATTATCGTTAACGGTTGTAAAACGATTTCGTGTTACTTTTATTTTATTTTACGAAGAGTTGCATCGAGCTCGATTAACCGTCGAACGATTTATAAAAAAAGAAAAAGAAAAATGACACTTTTTTTTCCATTTGCAACATTGTTTTGAAACGTTGAAAAAACACCGGCGCAAGCAACGATCGTGAGATTATTAAAGAGAAACTTCTGCGGAAGCTTGATAAGCCGTGGGGTATTTCACACCCGGACAAACCTTGTATCGCGCGGGGCGCTAATGTAGCGTTATTTAACTCGGTTAGATGGTCTCCCCTTGGCTGGACGGCCTTGTCCGCTTCGCGGAGAACCCCTAGAAAAATCTGGGGGTGCTCGCCGTCCCGTGAAAACACCGCGGGGGCAGTGACACGCATAAAATAGCCAGCTATTCCGCTCGTAGCACGTCAGGTGGCAAGTGATCGCGTTGAAAGTTGGCTCTTCGCCGGTTTACCGCGGTTAATATTCGAGCGGGGATTGTACGAAATTTGCATAACTTTAACGAGATTAAATATTAATCGGTCGTGTATTGATTTAATTATTATACGAAGTTGCTTCTTAACTATCTAAGGAAACTCTTCGGCGAATGTAATTTCGTGTGAAAATATAATCCGCGGAATAAATGTATTTTCCTGTCCGGCAAGCGTGGCGGCCGGTGCCACTTTAAGAGCGCCGATAAATTCTCATTCTCACGGAAGATGAATATCGATTCGGTAGGTAGCACGTGCCAAGAGGCAATATCTGGCGAATATGTTAAGGAAGTCGCATACATCGGGGTCAGTACAGCGTGAAAATAGAATGTAAAGTGCTCGCAGGCCTTCCCCGCTTGTGCCGATCGGCCGCGGGGTGGCTTTAGGCGCAATAGGGCGGTTTCCACAGGGGGTAGGTTTGACGTGTATGACGTGCCAGCCACGTGACCGGCCTGCCAAGTCGACAATCACTGCCCCGAACTACGCAGGATGAATCTTAAGTATTGGGATATTCAAATAATCTGGACGTTGCTTTTTTCCTTCTTTTTTTTCTTTTTTTTTTTAAAGAAGTTCGCGGAGATTCGTCATTTTAGCGATCGACGATAGATCTACCGCATGAAATGTAATTGAACGTGTATAAAATTATATTAACGCTGGATTGAATGAGAAATTGCACGAAACGTTGTAATCATAAATATATTGGAAGGAAAACTGCAATTTCCGAGACGTTTAGTAATATCTGTTCACCCCAATGTTGAGCAATTTAAAATTCTATTGTTCGACCCTTTGCCTTCAGAAACGAGATCTAGAAATCGAGTTTCGTCCAATACGCAGAAAAGTTGCCGTTCGTAAAAGATCGGGAATGGTCAAGCATGCAAGGTCTACCGCACCATACATCACTGCCACTCGAGTGGTAAAGGGCGTCAATGCGAAATGGTGTCGAAGTATCGTCGCGGAACTTACCCTCTCTGGTGACTCTCTTTTATATGCATAGTTTCATTTCCTTATCGGAAATTTACGGCGAACGCAGCTGAAAGCCAAACGATCCCTGCCCACGCCGCGTCGCCGTTTCTATAAAGTCGCTAATCATAATTCGCTTTTACTTGCCGTCGAAATTGTGACATAAATTTATTTGGTGAATTTCATTATATTCATTTTTTTTAAATATTATATTACAATTTTTTTTTTTTCTTATTGCCTATTTTTCTTTTTTTTTTTTTTTACAAACTTGGAGTTATAGAATTTATTAATTTATTAATTATGTACTGCGTTTCAATGAACGTCAAGAATATATTTTAGTTTATCTGCGTTCTGAAGAACGGCTGCGTTTGATCGGGTAGCACGTGCCGAAGGGTCCACACATTGCCTCCGTCTAACGGTATGGCCGCGTTGATGATGACGAGCGATGACGGCGGGCCTAACTGTTATCCGGCCGACTGTTTACCGATCCCCGCATCTGCCGCGCGATCGGCTATTTCGTTTTCATCGCGCTGCAACCGCGGTTAATGGCGCCATGCGTCCGAGCGTCTCTCGCTGCTTACCTGGCCCTTAATTTAGGGTTTCGCCGATACAAGCTCTGGGCAACAATGATCATCGAATTTCGTCGATCAATAGCTCCGGGCCCCGCGCGCTCACCGTGGCACCGAAAACAGACGGAATAAATTAGGCTCCACTCGCCGGCGGTACCGTAATATCCCATTCAGAGATTCGTTGTGCGCGTGATGCTGCCGATTTTCTCACATAGATATAGCCGATTAAGAAAATTAATCCAATAGACTCGGCTTCGCTTATATCTATCCTGCGGTTACGTTCGTACGACGAGATTAATTTCACACTCGTCATAATTTTTATTTATCCGCCGCGAAAGTCCCAAAATCATTTTTAATATTCGACAAATAAAAATGATAAAAATTAAAACGAAAAGAAATACCGTTTTAATACACATGAGAATGTAATCGCGCGACATTTTCGCAGAGGATTATACGATTTCGAGGTAGATTATCCTTGCGTTTAAGGATTCTCTCGAGTATGCAAGTTGCCTGCTACCCGTACATCTTGTCGCATCTCATTCAGGACGCATATGTGCGCGTGCGTAAAAAAAGACACAGGAGAAAAAGGGGGAGGGAGAGTGGAGGATGGCCACGTGCCTCCGGTAGCACGCGACCAACCTAACGGTTTTAGACTCACCCCACACACGCCGCGCTCGGAAACCAGTCCTCCACCCCTTCTCTTTCGTCACCCTTGCCGGGCCGCCGGGCAATGCCGGTTCAAAACACGCCAGACGAAACACTGTTATTCTATTGGCCCTTGGTATCTATCCCCCTAACGGCACCCTCCCTTTTGATACGCTTCTCTCGTCGTCTAACACTCTCGTCGCGGTAACTGCCGCGATTTTTCGGCGTCAACATCCGGACAATACTTACGCGGCTCGAAGTTTCCAGCTAGGAATCCCGGCGCAGATATCCACGTGATTTTTTTTCAAACTCGAAACTTGTACGAGAGAATATTTTTTTTTAGAACTATACACCGCTTAGTAGCGTATAGCGTCGCGCATTTTCCGCCGCAATTCGTATGTACTTAACATCGTTCCGTTCTTTGCAAATTTTTAATTTACCGGGGATCTCATTCCAGCCTTATCTCTTTGTACGTATGAAACAGTCGTAAAGCCTCGCGGTATCGAAGCGTCTCAAGGTAGCGATGTAGAAAATCGAACGGATCCGATTTTGTTATGTCGGACGTTTTCTCGCGGTAGTCTCGGGGTTCTCGCTCTGAATGAAAACCAAGGCCCGGCGAAGCATAATCGAATGACGTAAGGCCCTAATAAAATCGTAAGTCGGTTGACAGGCGGTGCATATACCTCGGGAATAATACCCGGGGAATTCCTCCCCCGTAGCCCAGGCAGGGCTGCATTGTCGTCGCCTTACGTAAGAATGGCGACGAAGAAACGACGCGGAAGGCAGATGCTGCTTAGACATTCGGTCGCGTTGCTACACGACCGGGAAAGAAGAACGGCTGGGAGGAGAGGAACCCGGCTCTAATGCGATCTGCCATCTTAGAGGGGTGTGCGTTTTGCTGAGGCGCGAGTGAATCGAGGGAAAAGAGACTGTAGAGCGATGAGAAACGTCTACTTGTCGTCCTCGTTCCGTTGAATAAAAAACTACTTAGGTAATGGCGATATTTATCTCATTTCATCCGCGAATAAATTTGATAATATTAAACGAGGTTGGCAGATTAACAGATATTTAATTATATTAATGTAAAGAAGCTTTTATTAAGCTTGGAATGAAATAGAAATATTTTGTACTATTCGGAAGTATACTTTTTTTTTTTTTTTTTATTAATGAGTGCTGACGAACATATTTTTAAATGATTTTATTTTATCGGAAAATAAATTTCAATTATTTTCATCGGCCGAAGAGAAACGACGTGCAATGATGCGGCAAACTAAAAGTTCACGTTAGCTCGACCCTGGCAGCAATGCATTCTACGAATCGTGATTCCGATACGCCGTAAATTAATTCTTGAGAAATAGAAGTATAATCACTCGCCGTCACGAACATTGAAACAATTGGTTATGCGAGAGTTCCTAGATTCATGAAAACAATGAATTCAACGCTGCGTGCTAGAAAGATGGATGATTTTTAGGGTCAGGAAAAAACGTCGTTACTGCGAGAGAAATTTTTTTTTTTAATAATACTTAATAAAGAGGATCATCAAATATTTTATAACGTTAATATAAGTAAATCATCCTTGAATTTGCGTATGAATTTGCTGCGATAGTAGTAGCTGCGATAGAAGTGAGAACGTCGCGGACAGTTCTGAAGAAAGTTGATCGATTATAAGACTTACCGAAGAGCAAGAACACCGCACAAAGAAACAAAAGGGTAAGGGAATCGAGTAAATCGCCGGCGAAGGTGATCGCGAATTCGCGGGTGGATCGGTAATGCGTGAGGGAGGGCGAAGGGGCGATTAAACGGAGAGAGAATGCGGGACCGCGAAATCGGACCGAGCCGTGAAAATAACGATTTCTCTTTTGTAACGCGTTCCGTGTAACGTTAAAGCGAGAAGGGCCGGTTTTAGTAGGAGGGATTCATCGTCAGGGCCCGCGTGACTCGCCGATATTTTTCCCCGGGACGCGTCTCGAGAATCGATATTTTATGTAGATCACGTGGAAAGAGCAGCGCGCCCTTCGTCGTCGTCGGTGGCTATTCTCGCCCTGGCGAACAAAAACACTTTGAATCAGAGAACGGGCGGAAGAACGAGAGCCCAGGAACGAGAGAGAAAAAGGGACGGGGAAAAGAAGAGATGAACAGAGAAGAGAGAGAGGCTGGTGCCGCTTAGGAAGGGACTTTGGTTGCATGGTACCGCGGCCAGAATTCATCCAGAAAATGGAACTTTTTCATAGCGATTCCTCGCTCGCTCGCGGAGAAAGCGTCTGTCGCTATTCATCGGCCGAGTCCGCCAATTTAGACGGGAACGTATATATACGCTACCGTTCGGTGAAATCGGAGCGTGATGATGGAATCGATTCGCGTTCCTCGACTCTAACATCTGATTTGTAATAAACGATTCTGTCCCGAAATTTGTTAATGGAGCGTGCATTGGGTATTAATTTATTTTGAAAGAAAACTTGTTTAATTAATCTAAAAATTTATTTTCAGAAAATACTTTTTTTTTTTTTGTTAGGTGATAGTTTCAGTGAAATTTTTATTAATTATTAATTTTAATTAGTCGTGAGGCAACAATCGTTGCTATTATAATTACATTAATTAGTATTAACTGGATTTAAAATTTATGTAGATTGCGATTTTACCGAATATTACTTGGCAACTTCGCGCGTTCGTTCAGACTTCGGTTTTGATGAATTAATTCTGGGAAACTTTTGTTCTAACGAATGCAGTATTCATGAGAGGCGGTATATAATTCAGACGGGTTGTATGGATATCAGAGAACGCTACCTTACGCTGCTGCTGTGCTACTTTGTATTATGTGTTTTTGCATTGTAATTTAAATCAGCCAGGAAACGCGCGTGTTAAAGCGCGTAACATCGCAAGGGACTTATTTCTCAAAGGAATTATTTTCATTAGAGTATACTCGCGGCGTTTAATTCAGCAAACAAATGCAGCGTTTGCATTATCTCGATTCAATTTTCGATTAATATTCGGGGGAACTTATCCCTTCGTGTCGCTCGCGTTTACGTTGCGTCGTAAAGACTCGCACCGAAAGAGATCAGTTTTCCTTTTCCTGCTAGACTGACTGCGGGAACTTTCGCCGAAAAAATCCCTCGGTAGCCTTCAGGTGCGCTATTGTGCGCCGCTTTATCACCTGACGGACGTGACTCGCACGCGGCGGACACTCTCGATCCTGGGTGCTTTCCCGGATCGTTGGCCGCGTGAGCTTCGCCGTGGGTCACGCAAGGAATAGTCGCTCTCTTGAGGGACGAAGGCGAAGGTCGCCGCCGTGGCCTTAACATCCTCGACCTCTCGTGGAAGCGAGAAGGTATAAAACACGGAGGGTTGCATCTCCACAGCTGCAGCCTCCCCACCGACGCCGCCCGCGTGTACCACCGTTGCTACGCGTCTCTGCGATCTCTCCGACGGTGTTTTTCGTGCCGCGTGCGTATGTGTGTGCGAGCATACGTGGGTGATGGATAGACGGTTACCGTGTCACTCGTGCAAAGCGCTAAACGGACTTGAATGGCTCGAAATTGCATGGGCGACTGCATTGTGGCTGCGCCGGCGGGACAATGGGACCGGGGCCGCGCGCGATGATCGCGCGGGTGTGCGCGCCGAGCGCCGGTGTGTATGCAGATGCGGCACAAAGAGACGTCGTGGATCCATCGGGGAGATAACGATCTTCCAGATGAGCGACATTCTTTCGGTACGGCCCGATATCGAATCGAGGGCCCCGGATCGGCGGGGTGGACCCGTCGAAACGGCCGCTCTTTTCATCAGGCCGAGTGCACGGTCGCAGGTGTGAACTCGTTGGTAGTTTGGAACTAATGGCGAAGTCGTTTATTTCTTAGCTCTGAGAGGGAGGGGCCCGGCGTCGAAGATATTTCGCAGAGAAGATGGAATTTCTTAAGAGCGGCATTGTCTTCGGCAACCTATGCAACTCCTTTTTTCAAATTACGGTAGCTCCTCAAAATCCTTCAACACTAAATGTGTTCTTCGGTACCTGAAAGATCCATCTCTCTCTGACGTTCGAACGTCGGCGGTGGCTTTACCGAAAGTATACGTTAAAAATCCGTTAACGTTCGCTCGCGTCTCGCTCTTTCTCTTTCGCGGATACGAGCGTCGTGCTTTCTCCGAGAAAAATTTATCGCGACTATCCGTTCGGTTTTTTTAAACTGTCGCCTGTGATTCGTCGAGGCCGAAGCGTCAGTTACTCGTATACCGAAACCGGGGAAAAAAAAAAGCTGAAAAAAAAAAAAGAAACCGTCACTTCCTATCGCGCTATTTACCTCCCCTTTTTCCTTTCTTTTCTGTCTCCCGGATAGAAGCGCGTTTGTGTGCGACTTAGCGCGTGTAAATGTTGCGAAGAGGTAAAACCAATCGTCGGTAGTTTTATCCGCGAGTTACTCGCTCTTTCTTCGTTATCAAAGACGTCACACCTGGCACACAATACCAGCCGTCATCTTTAGTGCGACGTTCGCCGTAACTTACAAAGGAGAGCAAGGGTAAAAATCAAAACCGACAGAAATCGCCCCAAAAATCTTGGACCCTTTCTTTCTATTTCCCCTCCCTTCCCTTCGCGGCGCCGTTTTTCCCGTTTGCGAGGAGACTCGTAGGGGTCCGTAGATTCTCACGGAAAAAAAAGCGTAATTTTCGGCAAAAAAAGGGAGGGACGATGCAAATTTGTGGATGAAAAGGGAAAGCCGTGTGTGAGTCGCGCATGTACCTGCCGCAACATCTTGCGCGCTTAAAAAGGACGAGAGGCACGGGGAGTAATGGACCGCGCGAACGAAGGAGAGAAGGATCCCGGCTACAGAAGGGGGGGTGAAACGTGCCAAACGGAGAGAAATTTTTATAGAGAATCCACATCCAATGCCGTGCGTGCGCGCCAGTTTCCTGGAGGTATTCCTACCTGACCTGTTGCGTCTTTTTTTTTTTTTTTCTCCCTTTTTTTACGATTTCAGGGGAATCCTCCCGTCAGGTAACGCAGATGGAGAGAGGCGAAAATCGGGTCGGAGCCCCCCGAAATAGCGACGCCGCGCTCACGCAGGATATTCACAGGATTTTGAATTCCTTGCTCGTCTTCCTATGCGTACCTAACGATCGTTCCCGGCCCCCGGTAGCACCTCAACGGAGGATCTCGTCCCCCTTCCCACCTGCGCTCGCGGCGGAGCGTTTTTACAACGCTCTCGCGAGAGCGTTTATCTCTATTTTCGGCTTCTCTCCTCAGCTTTTATCCCGGAATCGGGAGTCGATGGGAAAACCGTCACGGGAGGAGCACCAAATGGCTAAGCGACTTCCACTTTTTGGCATCGCTGACCCTCGTCCCCCTTCCCTCCCCCCGTCTCGACATTGACTTTCCGCGGTTTTCGACTTTTCCCACAAGAATGCAAGGGAATACCTTACTCCCTTGTCTTTACTGGCGGCTGCTTACTTCGATTTTAGATAATAAGATATTAGATAATATTGTTGAAACTGCGATAAAATGGTTATAAAAATTATGCAATTCGCGCGCGGAGGGTACGTGCGAAAGAAAGTCAAGGCTTATTGACCCCGATAACGTATGTGGAGCTCTTATTGCTGCGACAGCCTGAGCACGACATACGCCGAGTGCTATAAATTCCCCTTCGGAATAATATATCGGCGTATCAAAATAATTATTAAAAATCACGCGGGCCAATCGCAGTGCGTGGACCCGTGTTCTCCGAGTCGGCGAATCGGTTCCGTGCTATTATCCAACGCGACCCCGGCGACGAAGGAGGTACACGGTAAAGGGGTGGTGAGGGAGAGTAGTCATAAGATACGATGATGGATGCTCGCGAAGGGTTGTCGCCGCCGAGTAGGGAGAGAGGGCACGCCGAAAGGGCAAAAGGGTTCTCTCCTCGACCAATCGGTCCTGACGTAACCGTTGCGCCCGACCAATCCCGGGGCCCAGTAGGGCTAATGTAATAGTGGGGAAAGTCCGCGCGCCCTTAGGGGCACAGTTTCGTTGCGTCATTCTGACACTCACTCTGCATCAGTTCGCCGACGAAGACCTAAGCGCCGCCGTGGACCTTTAAAACTCGCGCGGGACAATTTCCGAAAAAAATCTCCGGGCCAGTTACGATAAGTCCTCGGACTCGCGGGGCTTAATTAAAGTCCGCATATTAATGAGGTGTTAACGAGCGATAATTCGGCAACGCAAACGCGATTTGAACCCTCGGAAATTACTTTTGCGTTCGGTCGTTAGAGTTCATATCGCACGGGATTAAAAGAAAAAAGAAAAAAATAAAAAAAAGAGGAAAAAGAAAATAGTGAATCGTCGGTGCGTTTTTCTTCGAACCGGAGAGTGCGCAGCTTTTTCCTGTCTCATGTCTTCCGGAACGCGATGAGATCGCGCCGATCGGTAGATCGACGTAGGATCGCCGACGGCGATCCTTTTCATTCTCGCGTGAGAAATCGATCACCGTGCTGGACCTCGAGAGGCGTCCCAATGTAGGGACGACGGACGGATCAGACAAAGCTATGATGGTCTTCCTGGAAGAATCCAGGATGATCTTCGCGGACATGCGTCTTCACGCTACCAGCACGCCGACCAGCACACCCGCGCGATACCACCATCATCAGAAGTATAGAGCGCAGAACAACAACGATTGTACGGAAACCGCGGGATTCTTTTCTGATAAATTTAATACGAAGTCTAAAAATATTTTAAACTTATGCCTGAGAGCTTTTCAATATCAATAAATTGTCGTCTTGTATGTAATAAAAGTAGATTTGACCTTAAAGATTTATCAAGCTCAAAGAAATTTTAATCGGACAGATATTTTAATCGAGACGTTCTTTTCTTTTTGGTTGCAGACGCAGATTTACACGGCGACGTTGATGGTCCTGAACTTAGTGGAGATGACAGGAGTATTGCAAGTGACATTCAAGATGCCACGGAGGCACATCTTGATAATGACTCAATGGACTCGGACAGAGAAGCTCTTAATCTGGTAAATACATTTTTATTAATGAATTTATTTTATTTTATTTTATTTTATTTTATTTTCTTAAAAATATACGGCGAGAAAAAAAAATTGATTAAGCCTTTGTCACGTATCACGAGTTAATAATTACGGGCAGACGCGCGGAGAGTGCTGAAGAGAGGCGCGGCTTTTACAATTAGTGCGGCGGACAAAATACACGAGTATAATTCAAATAATTTGCACGACATCTTGCGTGTACGAAGCTATATAGATGCTTGTATAATTCGCGCGAAATTAGTTGCTCTTTTTCATCCTCGTGTGTCAACGAATCTATTAACATCGACGTCAATGATATTGCCGTCGTGTTTTCAAAATTAATAACGACGGACAAACGTTTTTACGGTTTTAACGAACGATTGTTAACGCCGTCGTTCTTGAAAAGAAAAAAATATCGAGATGATACGTTAAGTCTTTTAGCTTATTTTTAAAACATTTGCCTTTTATCAGAAATATATTTAATATATTTAAATAATTTTTATCTACTTTTGGAGATACTGCGTGGAATTTACATTTTAATGAGAACAGTTTTTGATAAATTATCCTTGCATTTTATTTATGATGTTATTATTGATAATTAAAATGAGCCCCCGCCTGCTTAAATAACGTTTATGAAAGATGATTTTCTTCAATCTTCAGTGGTATTTTCTCTACTTATTTTGACGAAAGCGTGCTTTGTCATGTCATCCATTGTCGCGTGCAGTCTGTGTGCGTTGCTTAAATGTATCAACAACGTTACCAATCCCATTTGCGAGCGTAATATCCGGGGTTCTTTCGAGAGGAACGTCGACGAACGCGACGCGACCGTGTCTTCGATTTTTTTCGTACAGGGCGCTCTTGACGGGCGTAAAAAGCGCTCGCGATCAATATTTGACAAATAAATAAAGGAAGCCACTAGCGAGATGGACGACAAGAAGGGACGACGTAGGGAGAGTAGGTTTTATAAAACACAAAAGCGCAGGATGGACCGTAGTGACCAATATCCTGACCTGGCCGAGTGTAAACACGGCTTTGTTCGACGGCGAATTTACTCTGTAATATTAGGGAGGGTGGCCCACGGCCCGAGCTGATTCCCCGTGTTCTCAATCCCACATTGCAGCGTGAAACTTCGTTGCCCGCATTTTGGGGAAATTAAAGATTGTCACCTGATAATATATCGAGCCACTCAGTCATAAGGGCGAATAAAAGTTCTCGTTGACTTCGTCTCGAGGAGACAAATCTCGAAATGTGCCGATTTCAGGGTTGAAATTAAACGAAATTTCTTATTTAAAATAGAGAAAAAAAAAATAAAAAAAAAGAAAAAGAAAATTTAATGTGAAATTACTTTAGGTCACGGATGTCTCGCAGCGCAACAGCAGCAGCGGTACCAGCGGTAGCGCGTCCTCGCCGAGTTCCGGCATCAGCAGCCAGCTCACGGGCAATCACCAGCAGCAGCAGCAGCAGCACACGTCTGGCCAGCAAAACAACAGCAACTCCCAAACTGCGCTGGCGACTCAATTGCTCAGCCAGCAATTGCTGATGCACGGTGCATTAGGGACACAGGACATCCAGGCGATCGCATCGTCTCTGCAACAACAGCAGCTGCAATCGCTGCAACAACAGCTACAGCAGTTCGCTATGTTTCAGGCGAATCCGGCGGCGGGGCAGATTCCGCCGTTCTTTTTACAAAATCAGGTAGGCGTCCGAGATAATTATATATTATTTTATTCTCCAAGATTAGATTTCACTGCGAAATCATATTTTCGATCTTTACGCTTTGCCGATAATTATTCGTCGAATTCTTTGTCTGCTTAAATATACGTAAATTGCGTTTCGGTATCGTTGCGATTTCGTCGTTCGGTGGGACCGAATCGTCAAAGCAGCGACGTGTTCGGACGTTAGTATCTGATCAGAGCGCAGATCAGGCGAAAACGAACGTCTTATTCTTCGCATACGGCGTCTTCGCGATTCGACGTCAAGATAGCCGTCTGGCAGCGGCACAAAGGAAATCGGGGTGAACCTCCTCGTTTAGGCTCGCCCTCGTCGATGTAAATGCACACGAACGGCATCAACTTGCAACCACATCACGACTGAATTTCGCGCGCCATTACGTCGCATTGAAGTCTTTTTAAAAGAATAGCAATCTAAACGATCACGGTTGTCTGCTAAAATTTATTTAATTGCATCGCACATACGCGCACGTGTATTCTTACGTTGTTTCGTAAAGTAAAGTACAATGTAATTTATCAGCAAAGCAGCCTCAAAAGAAGTTCTCGGTTCCGAAATCGGTTGCGTGAAAATAAAAGGAAATATAAATTTCGTTAAAGTACATCTGATAGCGGCGTAATAATACAGCAGCACGAAACGAATAATAATCCAAGATATCCCCGAGAAAAAGAAAAAAAAAAAAAAAAAGGGCGTACAAAGAGATTTCCCCGATTTACCTTGATAAATATCACGTTTCGAGCGCGTGGTTTTAAAGCCCGCGTTTGATCGCCGAAAGAGAGGCGACACATTTATCAGTCGTCTCGCAGCATGCATTCCCGCGATGAAAGACGCGAAGCGTTTCACAATTTTCTCACTATTTGTTCGCCGGATCTTTCGGATCGGCAGAAGACGGTGGAATCGATCCACGATATCCGGGGATACGTTGAAAAACGATCTCGCTTCCTGGATGCGCTTCCCCTCCCCTCCATCTCTCATCCGTGTGGCCCTTCTCGCGGGCGATCTGAATGGACCGGGCTTTGCATTTACGGGAGGAAGGAGATGGAAAAAAAAAAAAAAGTCTATAGAATCCGTCACGACGTGCGCGTGCAACTATATAGTTCTCCGGGAAAAATCAACAAAACGACTTCGAGCTTTAGCACGCTTAATGGGCAGCCGTGTTCGCCGTGTGTATTATACATTTATTGTGCATGCACACGTATACGCGTGTATTTGCGCGCAGGACCCGAGATACTTCCCCGTCCCTCCCTATCTGAAGGTACCGCTCGATGCCACGAGGTAGGCTTAGGGCCCTTCGGCACCTTGCCCCGGGGTGCCTTTTGTTACCTCACACGTGGCCGGGATGTTTCTTCCTTTTCACCGCACTCCTTCTTCCAAGCTACAGGCGGATCGTCCTCGTTCGTTCTTCTTCCCTTTTTTTTTTTTTTCTTCTCGCGCGCGTAGCATTAAGACGGGCACACGACCTTCTTCACTCGGGAAATCGCTTCGCCGAATACAACCTGCCCCTTTCAACCCCTTCGTGAGCGGTTACGCGTGTGCGCCACGTGAGGGCTATTATGGCTTATCTGCCGCAACAGAGGTTTCACTTCTTTATTCGAAGATCACTCTTTGTTAACGTTTCATTCGTTGAGCTTAATTACCGCAAAATAAATTTTTCTTGCTTCGAATGATTATGTATTATTTTTAAAACTTTCTGTTAGTGTGACATGCTTATCAATTTTTTTTTCTTTTTTTTAAATAAAATATCTTTTAAATAATTTGAAATTAAAAAAAAAAAGTAAAATATATTTTATAAACGCTCAAGAGATATTTACATCGTTTGTCGTTTTTGTATATCTGATTAAATCAGCGTATTGTTTTTTAAATGTCAGAAAATTACTTCTTGAATAAAAATGTTTCTGTAAACGATAACCTGTCGCGGTAGATCCCGCACGTGGCTCAACTCGAGGCGTTTCCGTAGGGTGTCTTCGCGGCCACAATGCGCATAAACGAGATGCTCGTATGCCAGCGACACGCGACCAACCCTTTCCGACCCAGGATGCCGCCGTGCCTGTTAAGCGAACCCTTCATTCCCATAATCGAGCACCATGCCTAAGAAATAGATGAAAATAATCGATTGGACAGATTTAACCCTTATTATATTTTCTGTACCTGTACGCGCACGAGCTCGACACGTGCCGAGCGTTCCCCAAAAATACCGAGACGTTTATCTTCAAAATTAACGGGCACGCAAAATTATGTATAACCAAACGTACGGAATTTTTTCTTTTCTTTTTTTTTTTCTATTGAAGTACTGGTTGAGCTTCTACGTTTAAGATAATATAGACATCATATGTCAATCAAAGATAAGATTTATTTCGAAAATATATTTCAAAAGCACTCCGTAAATTTTTATTACGAGTAGAGATAAAGCACGGATGACCATTATATTAATTTTCAATGGTCGTCAACGTCTTGCAGGGGCTGTTGCAGAGCGGTGGCTACCCAACAAGACCGAGTCATCCGCGCTCACAGTCCATGCAGGTACGATTTAGGATAACGTTGTATCCAGATGTTGACTGTAAAATTTCTTCATAGATAAAAGCATGTAAATTGTCCTTTAACAACTTGAGATAAAATTATTTTGAGAACAAAACGATGAGAGTATGTCCAGACACACATCTGATCGTCTCGATACAACTTTAGTTCGCATGTTTAAACTTTTTTATATCGGCGGACACAATTGTAACTACTCTACCTAATTATCTTAATTATTCTGTGTGTTTTCGAGTAAATTTATCATTTACAAATAAAAAACTAAAATTATTAGGTACAAGCGGCAGCGCAGTTACTTCAGAAACAGCAGGCTCTTCAAAGTAGCGGTAATTTAGTTGGGCGAAGTTTGGCACAGAGATCATCACCACCACCTAGCACACCGCCAGCAGTAAAACCGACAAGATTAGAACCTTCACCGGAGGAAACAACGGACCTCGAGGAGCTAGAACAGTTCGCCAAAACGTTCAAACAAAGACGGATCAAGCTGGGTTTTACGCAAGGAGACGTCGGGCTCGCCATGGGGAAACTTTATGGCAACGATTTTTCCCAAACTACGATTTCCAGGTAAATAAATTCTTTACTTAACCCGCGATTGTGCGGACATAATTCTTAGATAGTATAAGCTTGTAAAATAAATTATTTTAATAATGAAATAAAATGTACGCGTATAACAAAAAGTTAATTTAAGTTTTTAAATTAAATTAAATTAATAATTCTGCATTTTAGGTTCGAGGCATTGAATCTTTCTTTCAAAAACATGTGCAAATTGAAACCATTGTTACAAAAGTGGCTGGAGGATGCCGATAATTCATTGAACAATCCTAACTCTCTGTCGAATCCACTTACGACACCGGAAGCGATTGGCAGGCGGCGGAAGAAGAGAACGTCGATAGAGACTAGCGTGAGAGTGGCCCTTGAAAAATCTTTTATCCAAAACCCAAAGCCCACATCCGAAGAGATAACTATACTGGCAGATAGCCTTGCAATGGAAAAAGAAGTAGTTCGTGTGTGGTTTTGTAATAGGTAGATATTAAAATTGGTAAAATATAGTTTCAAAAAGCTTGATATCCTTTCTCTCTTTTTTGTTTATTACAATGATAAAATATGCAAAGATTAAGAATATGTAATTTTTTTTTTTAACTTATACTTTACGTTTTAGGAGGCAAAAAGAAAAAAGAATCAATCCACCAACGGCTGCGATGGGCAGCCCAACCATGACATCGTCTGCACCTTCGGTATTCGCTTCCCTCGCTAATTCTATTTCTGGCAGTCCTTTAGCCCTTACGACGCATTCTTCCAACGCAGGCCACTCGCACCCTCATTCAACACCAATACCTCTCGCATTAGTAACTTCGTCAGGTGGTAATTACCACCCTCTGAACAACAAATCTCACGAGTGACACCAAGTGACCCATCAAGGGGACACTCTTTATCATCAACATCAACAATCTCATCAACAGCAAGCACGACGCTTGTGCAATTTGTCGGAATTTTATCATTAGTCACTAATTTGATTTCTCAAAATTATGAATGAAGGTAAAATTTAGAATATTTAACTTTTCATTAATCTACAAACTTCGTACTTTTTATTTATCGATATTGAGTGAATTAATCCATTCGTGGCCTCTTTTTTAATTCCATGTATGTATATTTTAATATACATTTATATATTTTAATTGCAAAATCAAGAATAGACAAGTTAACTCAACATATAACAATGAGCGTTATTAATAATGCCATCAAATAAAATTCAATAGTGACGTATTAAAAATAAAAAATTAATTCACGAAATCACAAAGAAAACTCAAAAGCCAGTGGTAATCAATTTTTTAGCTAACTAATTCAGTGGAGTGATTGAACGAGAGAGTGTAAACGAAATGACATGTTATGAATGGAACAAATCTAAATCTATGTTGAGCATAAAATTATCCGCAGTTGTTATAAACACTTAAAGGGTATACGAAGACACGCTGCGTATAATAACATGAATATTAATATGCATTTTTAAGTATACGGCGAACTAATAAGTAATTCGGCACTAATGCACATTAAAGACTGTTGTATAAAAATTGATATAAAGACATGAACGTAATACGCATAAACGGTTGAACCGTCTAAATGTACAGCATAAGTTATTACATATTCTTTAATATGTCGTATGCTGCACATTTCATCAATCGAGTACTTTTATGTTTATTATGTTTACGCACCGAAATAAGTAATATATAACATACTTTTTAATTTGTAATAGTGCAAATTAATATATCCAACCGCGCACAAATTTGTTATAAGACTTTTTTTTTATTTCCACATGAAATAATCTTGAGAGATTAATATTACTAAGTTAAAACTTTTTTTAAATGGACTAGCTTTAATTATACGCAATTTTATACGTTTTAGAAAGCGTGTAAAATTAAATATATTGAAATATATCGTTCTTTTTTTTTTTCTCATGTGTCTCAATAATAAAATAGCGAGATCCGACAATACAATTGTACATATATACATATATATATACATATATATACGTAGGCGTGTCTGTCATCGTATCGTACATATCTGTGTCACAGGGCTGTATATACATTAACATTATATGATTTAAGGCCACCGAATATGTTACCGAGGATGCAACGCAAGATGTACGCGTGCGGTGCCGATTTCTTGCACGTGTGGCAATGTTGAACACTTGCATCCTTGATAACGAGGTTTTCGACAGTCATGAACGGTTAATTAGCGGTAGCTCGTAATATTGTAGATAACGCGGTACCTAGGTAATACGTAATGTATATATAATCACATACACTAAGTTATACACATATAAGCGTGCGTGTATTTGTACATCGAGAAAGACGCAGTGGAGATTCTAACGACTTATGTTTTAGTTTCTTCGTGACAGTACATAGCAAGACACGTCACATACTTTTTAACACGAATGATTAATATATTTTAATATATACACTTCTTTTTTTACGTTGTACATAGTGTCTTTCGGTGTTAGATAGAACTTTTCGTACTCCGCTGTGGCTCTCGATTCGCGCTCGCCACGATCGATCCGTTTCCCGCGACACTTTTGGTGATTAATTAAGGGCTATGATTTTAGATTATAGGCCAGGAGACGTGATATACCAACCACATTACTTATTCTTAAAACTCATGCGTGTGTATAGACTTTATTATCAACGTGAAAATCTTGCGTAAGAATGTATACATATATATATATAGTAATATTACTGTAATATCACGTAAGTTAACGACTGTGCATCATAGTATATACAAAAATCTTTACGTGCATCTGCGTATACATATATATATAAATGTATAAACGGACATTGTATATAGTAGGACCTAATAGGAGATTGCGGATAATTAAGAAAGTAGCAACGAGTATTATTATCATCATCATTATCATCATGTCATCATTATTATTGTATTATTGCGATCACTATGTAGTTACACAATACATGCTACTGTTGTTAATGTCGCTTGTCGTGTAAATTACCAGGCGACTTTTTATGTATCCGACAGTGTTTTACTTTTCTATAACTGTATGTAATTACGCGAAAGAAGCGCGTGTATGCTGTCATTACGTGATTCGGTAATTTGCACGGTGCCGCTATTACGTTGCGCCGCAAGGTAATTCTAAATAGCACTATTTTATTAAGTGTGGCGAACTTTGGTTATCTAGTTTCAAAATTCGTTATTTCAACAGGTCCGATTATAGACTATCAATTATAAATGCGTTAGAAAATTTTCTTTTTTCTCACAACGTTAAGTTAAAATCGAACTGTTAGATCACGTACAAGCAACATCCGACACCTTCCGCTTTATTTCATAATTCATCTCATTTCTAGCCTTGAACCTGAACTCCCAAAGTTGTGGACCAAGCTGTAGCGAATACACATTGTCGACAAAAACACGTACACGGACAGAGAAGCGAATTATAATAAGATAAAAGGAGAAAACGCGAATAAAAAGAAAAAGAGTTCCTAAGGCTGCACACCCCGTTGGCAGGTGTGCGGACGACGATGAGTGAAAAGAGGACAGGGAGGTAGAGAATACGATAGCCCAGCAAGAAATCGGAAAGAGGAGACAGTTAAGCAAAGAGAGTCAAACAGGCGGGGAGAAGGTTATCGATTTTTGTTCAACAGTTTGTAGATAATTAATATGATAACGACATAGAAATACGATTCCCACTCCTCTCCTCGCTACGGCATCATCGTCGGCTGATTACTCGTTCGATATGTTGTAATGCGTTTGATAGGCATAATGCGCAAGCATGGATAGGCAATTTATTATAATAGTTTCATCCATTAATAATTATTATTAGTTATTATTATTTCATTATATTTTAACTTTTATTATTTGAGAATAAAAACGCTAGAGAGCTTTCAGTTACGGCGGCGGTTTCTTTTTTTTTTCGTTTTGTTTAATTTTCTATCATTCCTAACTCCTACGTTCCTCTCGCTGTAATTTTAGTTTGAATTTTTCATTTTTGATAGAAAATTATACATAGTTAAAAAAAAAAAATATTGTTATCGTTAAACTATCGTTACTTTTTTAATTGTTTTATGGTGTCGCATTAGAGAAATGTATTTTTCTCCTACCGTCCTGTCATTTTCATCTGTGTGTGTATATATATTATAATTGTATATACAACTTGGTAGCGAATAAATAATACTCGATCCGCCATATATACATGCGTTAGAGCCAATTTACGATCAGACGGGATAAGAAGCAAAATTAAAAAATACAAGATTAAGATGTGATGAAGCAATTTCTTAATTCTAAACTAACGATGTAAAACATTTTCGGCAATGCCAACAATCATAGAGTTATATAAATATGTAAATGAATAAGATTCCATTCACTGTGAATTGTTCAAGCAATATAATTTAAATTATTAAAATTAACTCTATGCAATAGAGTAATTTTTTATAAAGTTAAATATTACATTTATATACAAAATAAATTATCTGTTGCTTTTTATCTTCATCTGCGTCATAATTGGCTTAAGGTGATTCTAGATGTTCAGTAATTAGGAGAAAACGAAGCTACAAAGCTCCGGGTATACCAATTAGTCGACTACTTGTAGAAGAATTTATACTTTCGACGTAAGGCAAGTAATTGGGTATTTTAATTTATAACAAATCATTGAATATTAAGCTTCAGAAAACATTTTGAAAATTATACATGTAATCTTTCTTTTTTTTCTTTCTTTTTTTTTTTTTATAATTGAATCAACGTTCGTAAGGTAATAAGCTAATGCTGCCGTTGATTTTTCAATCTTTAGCCCTTGGCATTTTAATTCAAAGTGCCCGATTTCTTGTCTTCGTGGAAAATTGCAGAATTAATATAGGTTTTACTAACGTTCGATGTGTAATACGTTATCACAAGGCGCATAACATAATCGTGTAAGGGTAATGCGCGAAGAGCACGGTATGACAGTTCTTAAAACGTCGCGATGATCGGAAAAAAAAAAAGAAACCCCCTCCCCCGTTCAATCGAGAACGATAAATCGTTTAACTATTTTGTACTAAGAATTATCGAGCGATCATGAACGACGGCGTCGCGCGATTCGCGGACTTCTCCGTCGGCGGACTGTAATAATTAGGCAAATTTCCTGCTAAATGCGTGTTTGCGGTCGTTGCCCCCTCGTCTTTTGACGACCGGGGTAACTTTTGTGGGACTGAAAGAGAAAAAAAAAAAAAAAAAAAAAAAGAACGAGGAAGGTAGCGCGTATGGGCGGGAGAGAAAGGGAGTAAGCGAGAATGTTGAGTGGTGTATAAATAAAATCATATCAATCATAAATAGTTCGTGTTATCTAGATATACTGCGATTATTACAATTATTATTTATCACAGTATGATTAGCGAAGGATATTGTAATTGTATAATAAACTGGGTCACATAGATAATCCTTACTGTTACAATATCATCTAGTGATTTAAATGCGCGGTGCAGGCCGATCAGATGTTTTTTTTTTCTCTTTTCTTTTTATCCTATATTCAATTAATTTTATTTTATTTTATTTCAGACTTTGATCAGATGTATATCGATCGAGACTTGCCATTCAAAGACAGTTACAATTAATATTTTGATTTTTAAGTAATGAGGATATTAGAAGAACTCTCGGAATATAAAAAGAAAAGTGGTGCGTGAACACTTTTGCATATAATATTTAAAAATAAAATATTTTCTGGAAAAACGTATGCTTTGGTAAAAGACAAACGATAGCACTTACCTTCTATTGATGTACCAAGAGTGACGAGAGTGTTTTAGGACTCCTTGGTCAGAGATAAATATGGTCCAGCGTCTTTTTCACAACAGCTCTTATCCTCGAGGTAAGCTTTACAACTTTGCACTTGGTTATAATTAATAACTTGATTTTCTCTTATGAATTTACACATATCCTAAGTCGATACTTGTTGCAGGATCGTTGCTTTTGAATTAAGGTTATGATTCTATGATGGCGCTGTCCTTCTCTTTCGACGCGCTCGAGACTTTCGAGTACACTTAAACATAACCTATACTTATTTTTTGGACACATGTTTATCGATACGTGATAGTACTTTACTCAAACTTTTAATCTGAATTGAACGAGAATGGGCGGTAAAAAAAGCGCGAAAGCGCAGAAAACCGGACCGATCGACAACGCGTGGTCGTTGAAAATACCAGAGTTTACAGAAACGGACAATCCACATCGTCTACTCGAGGAAAGCTCGTTCGCTACTATGTTTCCGAAATACCGCGAGCAATACTTGAAGGAGCACTGGCCTCTGATTCAGAAAGCATTGGCCGAGTATCACGTCAAGGTCGAGATGGATCTCATTGAAGGCAGCATGACGGTGAAGACCACGAGGAAGACTTGGGATCCCTATATCATCATTAAGGCACGTGACATGATCAAGCTTATGGCACGTTCAGTTCCCTTTGAACAAGCAGTTAGAGTTCTCCAGGACGACATCACTGCGGACGTCATAAAGATATCGTCCTTTGTCAGAAATAGGGATAAATTCGTCAAGAGGAGGCAAAGGCTTATAGGGCCAAATGGATGTAATTTAAAGTCCATTGAGCTGCTCACGAACTGCTACGTTGTGGTGCAAGGTCAGACTGTTTCAGCGTTGGGGCCTTACAAGGGTGTGCAACAAGTCAGAAAGTTAGTAGTAGATACCATGAAGAATGTTCATCCAGTTTACAGCCTCAAGACATTGATGCTTAAACGAGAACTTGCTAAAAATCCAAAGTTAAAAAATGAGAATTGGGAACGATTCCTTCCTAAATATAACAGCAAGAACATAAGTAAACGCAAAGAACCGAAGAAAAAGAAGGAGAAGAAACCATACACTCCATTCCCACCACCTCAACAAGAAAGCAAGCTTGATAAGGCGATAGCTACTGGTGAATTCTTCTTGAAGGAAGATCAAAAGAGGGCGAAGAAAAAGAAGGAACAAGAAGCAAAACATGAAGAGGCAAACAAAAAGAGGCAGGAGCGTCGAGCACAAGCATTTGTACCACCAGAAGAAAAATCTATTAAAAATGAAACTGGAAAGACTGATATAAATGTGGCCGAAATAAAAAAGAAAGTTCAACAAGGATTGAAAAAGTTTAAAACAGAATAGTGTACATGGACCTTTTTTTAAATACCAATGCTGTTATGTATAATATATAAATAGATGTAAAGAGTTTTGTTACGCAAATATAAATTGAAGGTAATACCCCATTATTTTATTAGAAAAACTCATTTTTATATAATTACTGTGTTATCGCGTTCTTAACATATCTATTTATATATGTATAATTATTTTACATTTGCAAAATATAGAGCAGAGAAAATTTCAGAATAACATTTTGAAGACAAATATACTTAGAATACACGCTTTCTAATATTTTTAATATTTCGCAGTAGACTTCGAATGTTTTAGAACACATAAAACAAGATTTTAACATAATACTTTATTTTAATCACATATTTTCCTTTTTTGTCGGTTTTATTTTTAATTCTGCTCATTTTTGATTAGGACATTTTATTCCAAGTATATAATATCTTCAATATGCGTCTTGCATTGTTCGATGCACACGCCATTTCAAATCCTGCAGCAAAATGATTATAATTTGAAAGTAGCGAATGCCGAACTGACGCCGGGAATTATTTCTCATTATCCAAAATCGCTCTTATCAGAAAAAATATCGCATTAACGCATCGTATTTATATATAATGATGAAGATGTAAATGATCGTTCAATGTACAGCGCTCTTATCCTATCTGCACCACAATTTCGCTTCTCGAGTATAAATTTTCACATTACTGGACACACGAATATTAACATTGATTGGTTACTTATTATATATTTAAGATTAAAAGTCGAGAGTCGCTTAGTATCTTACATTTTTTTATCGATCTTGGAAGTACGCGACGTTTCATTAAGTTACATTTATATATATTATGTATGTATATCGTGAATATATATATTTACAGATACATGAAGTACCTACGATTGTATGTGGCAATCCCATTTTTACGGGAAACGCATGGAAGCGATATATAAATCTTCACGCTGCAAGAGAATAGCAAGAGAATTTGAAATAAGATAGAAGATAAAATATACATAATTATTTACACTAGCAATTGCTAAGTACAATTAAGCATTAAGGAATCCTGCATATGTGCATTTCTGTGCATACGGATATGTACGCAAGTTCGACATCTCGT
The DNA here is from genome assembly GCF_019399895.1 of Cardiocondyla obscurior. Classification (NCBI taxonomy): domain Eukaryota; kingdom Metazoa; phylum Arthropoda; class Insecta; order Hymenoptera; family Formicidae; genus Cardiocondyla; species Cardiocondyla obscurior. The sequence goes on along the minus strand of NC_091875.1, from coordinate 4,536,024 downwards.
TGTTTTCTGCACTTATAGAATAAACTTGAATTGAGTTTCTGTCTTAATGGAAAATAATGCTAATCCAACGATAGCAAGAAAGTACGATTTCGTTGACCAGTCAATGCCGAAAGGACATTGAATTTTCCCAATTATCGGATTTGATCGTCAAGGCATTTTAATATTAAAAGTTAAGTATCCCATTAATTAAGCTTGAAATTAATTCTCCGCTGGGCAAAGTCCGGCTTAAAATTATCTGAAAACAAAGTTTCTACGTACGCTGTTAGAAAGCTTCGCACTGCAAAATCCTTTAATTCCAATGTTAACTAACTCCGTAATTACACTTCCTTTTCAATCCTACGCTGAAGGAAAGTTGACTCAGTCCGGAATCCTTCAAAGAATCTGCAGCCGAAAGGAAGCGCGATAATGATACGCGTAGGGATACCCCGTGTACATATTTACTATCTACGTATATATCGCTGTGCCAGCCAGTGCTCTGATTAAAGGAAGACGCTCCTCTTGTGGCGTATAATAAGCCTCTGAGACTTTCTTGTCATTTTGATTTTCAGAAGCAATTTGAGATTATTTATATTAACGCATTCGTTTAATTAGGGCACGGCTGATTTCATCGATTGCGCATTATACTTACATTAAAGTATCATCTCTCTACGTATACAATATTGATATCAAAAGAATGTTTTAACAGATGATTACTACAGCAGCTAACGCGAATATAATATGCCGTGTATGTACAACACACACGATGTCATAAAAAAGTTTATACGATATTATTTATCTCGCTTCGCGGTATTTATAGTCCCAGCACGAAGAGACGGCAGTAAAATGTTATCATTGGAAAGTATAAGTGTACAAAAGATCGCGTTCGCTAATATGTATTGCTATAATCAGCTGTGTTAGCTTCTATCTTGGTTTTCACTTAACACGTTGTAGGCAAGTAATGGATCCAATAAATGGCAATGCCATTTTATTTTCGACTCGATTCAATGCTATTGAGCAGAGCTATTTCATTCTCATTTTTAGATAATTTCATACAGAGAAATCGAACTTCTTATTAATAGCTGTTATTAAAATAAGCGTTAAGTGTTTCCATTAAAAATAAAAAAAAAATAAAAAAAGGAAGTTAAAATACTAAAAATTAATATTTATGTTCAAAATATGAAAATTTAAATTTTTGGAATGTTATTACTAAGCTACAATATGTTAAGTATATTTATATACCGCACGCTTTTTCGTTTATCCGCACAACCAAGTAGTAAGTATACAGTATTAGTTACAAAAATAAATTTCTTTTCTGTAAATAGCAGCGAATACTTTTTGACGGGAAAGCATATTACTCTGCATAAAATCGTAATCTCAAAACGGTATTCATGATAAAACTAGCTACTTAAAACAAATTATGCCAAATACAAAAAGCTTTGGCTTAATTATTTAAAAAAGAATTGCACATAAATAAATATATAAAAGAAGATGAGTTGTCCAAAGCGATTGGACACTCAAGTACGATACCCGTTCTTAAAAAAATGACTCGATATCTCCTTTAATACATATTTTTCATAAATTAAATAGGAAGATGTCAGTTTAAGTTGCACTGTAAAATCAGCTGTTGTAATTATCTGACAATTATAAAATAAGATGGACTATTTCATCGCGTATGCGTTCTTAATTATTTCTTTGTTAATATACAACGTCAATGCTTTTTGTATAATGTAATATACTTCGAAAATTGAAAACTTCCGTGCCATATGAATTTTTAACAGTAGTAATTAAGTATTTAATAATAAGTATTAAAAATGGCTTTTTAATAATATTATTTTAACTTATCTAAATCAATTATATCACGTATGAAGTATATCGCTATTTGTGGATTCGATATTTGAAATATATTAGCGTGCATAATCTGGTACTGGTATTGAATCAGTACGTAACTTTTACTTACATCACTCACACATGCATTCTCTCCTATATTATATATTTATATATATTTATATATTATTTTGTTATAAATAATTTTACACGTATCACATCGATTGCAAGACGACAACCTATCATGTTAATTTTTTGTCGTAGTAAAAGTAAATTGCTAAGAAAACGAGATCGTAAGCGACGGAGTTCTCATAAATGTAAAAACTGAAAGGTTGCTGGTTAGAGATACAAACACCAAGCAGTCTTTTCACTTTTTCTTCGCAAAATTCTTTTCTTTGTAAGATACGTGTACTAACGTTCGTAACATCGTTAAAAGGGACTCATTAGATTTTTTTTTTCTCTCTCCTAATATACCACGATATCCTTCGTAGGATAGGCTATATCGGAAACTTGTTAACTCGCACGTAAGTGTTGGTGCAAGAGAGAGTTCTTTATCCGTGCCATATTGAAGACCATGAAGAGCCATGATTACGGTACGTCGGTCTACGACAAATGACTCGCCCGAGACGATCGATTTCGTTCGTGTTTACTTAGCCGGTTAAGTAACGCACCTCTGACGCGATCGGCCTTAATGTTATACGTCGTGATCACGTCGTGGCGCGTAGCGATAAGCGAGAGTTCTAGGGTGAATGGCGCGTTCACCGCAACCATATCAGCTAGTGATTGTGGTTGTAGAGATGCCATCTCTGCGTCTCCGCAGTTGAGTCGCACTTCTCCGCTGTGATGCCGCGCTGCGCGTGATACCGCGAGTCCACGCAGACGGGAATTCTCGTGTGGCGTATCAGGCCTCCCTCCAAGTGCCGCCACTTCTGATTCTCGCTGCCGTCGCAGATCTGCATCAATAGCGTCGTGCCTTTGGCGTACACCGGCAGAGTCAGGCAGAGATCGTGATGCTTGATCAGGCCATCCTTCGTGAGGCCCCATTCCTTCGAAATACATTGCACGTAGAAAAATATCCCGGACCGTTACGAAATACTAGGATCAATTTTGCTTTAGAAAACACTCACCTGATTGCCACCGGTGTCGTGACAAGGATACAGGCCGACGTTACCGTCAAGAAGATGACCCATGCTGTCCAAGCACGCGGTGCCTTGCTTCAAAGATCCTCCCGGGCCGCCCTCGCTCGTAGGTATAATCAATTCGGGATATACATTCTTCAGATACCAGCTGAAAGGCTTGCAATGCAATCTCCGCTTCAGCTCCATCCTGTCTTGAATGCTGAAACGAATAATTATTCATATTTTTGTTCTTCGAATCATATATTCGAATATAGGCTTGATCTACCGGGCGTCGCCGCGTCGCCGTGAAGTCAATCGTGAGAGTCGCGGATCACCGCGTCGCCATGAAGTCGATCGCGAGAGTCGCGGATCACCGCGTCGCCATGAAGTCAATCGCGAGAGTTGCGGAACGCCTCGATACCCGACGCTACCCGCACCGAACGCCATTACGCGTACGTCCGTTGCGGAAGGAGTCACCGCGAGTGTCGAGGGCCGAGCGGTTCGGCGATCTTGCCGTGTTCTTGAGTCGCGAGGTGAGGAAACTCGTGCGATCAACGTCGCCGGCAGAACTTGCGGCCGAAGGCATTCGATGAGCGACGGGTCGAGCGCGAGAGATTCATATAGACGCATATCTGCAGTCACGTACGTGCTTGTCTTTGTGTTAGTATCATTGTCTCGCGGTTGCGGACCGGGTCTTCGATCGAGAATCTTTACGAATGGCGTGTAAAGTGTCGCGCGATTACCGTATCTCGGTGAACGCAACGAGGCGTAATTAACCTTCCAAATTAACCGCGCGGGTGTCGCCGTTTCACGTTTACGCGTGAGTGTGTATGTGTGTGTGCGCGCCATGGAACCTGAGAGATGGACGAGACCGCGGGACAAGGCCAGGAGACGAGGCTAGGAGACGAGGCCAGGAGACGAGGCCAGAGGACGAGGTCGGAGGGAGGACGGAGCATTGTCTGAAGTTTAATTGAGACGTCGGTACGTATCCAGACTTACTTTCCATAAGGGATGTTCCGTGCGAGCGGTACGGCATTGTAGTAGAATTGCTTGTAGTCGTCCATCCATACTTCGGCGGCACGCCTCGTGTTTCGAGCAAACACGTTTCCGCTGCCTCCGGGGAACGAGTAAGGATGACGTTTACGAAATACATGGCCCACACGTGAGCACGGGATAATCTCCAAGCTGCCACCGCATTGCCACACGCGAAACGATATTTCTGAAAGAAAGTTACAAGTATACGCGGTTGTGCGAATGCTAAACGCGAGGGGAAAAAAAAATATTAAAAAAAATAGCGGCCAGGAGTACGGAAACGAGAATAGACCCGTAGACTTTCTTTTTCATCCCAAGATAGTGTCGTTCTTAATTTTCTTATATACGGTATTTTTACGTCGCAAATTAAATATTGAGAAAACGAAAAACACGAGCGTCGTTAGTAATTTATATGCGAAAGAACCGGTGTATATTTTGATATATGCATATATATTTTTGCGGGGTTTTGTTAACGATCGAAAAAATATTTATTTAATGCAAATGTTCCATCAAAGTTATGATAAACTGAAATAGCTTTGGACTTTTCCGAAGCAGCTCAACGATTTCTCTTCTGTCCGAAATAAGGCCGCAGTTATTTCTAACTTCACACTTCCGACATATATTGGTTTGCCTGCCGTGTTTTCCACAAAGTTCTTACGAACTGCACACAAGATGGTAGTTTCTGTCAAAGAGTTCGTTTCCTTCGTGTTTGAAAAGTGTAATGACAGACACGGCACTTTTCTCATAAGTTTAAAGTTGAAAGTTGCGCGATAGTAAGCTTAATTAAACACGTTTAAGCGTAAAAACTCACCTAAGACTGAAGTACGATAAATATTCATGATTTTTCCCTTCGATTTTTCGCGATAAAGCTAAAGAAAAAAAAAAAGAAAAAGAAAAAAATGTTTACGCGCCGAAGAGAATGCGAGCCGGCTCTGCGAAAATTTTCGAGTCGAGTTACTTTCAAGCATTTATTTATGCAGGCGTCAGATATAGTGATGAATGAGCTAATATTTACGTCAGTATAATGCTTTTTAATAAAATTTAATGGGAAGCGCTCATTAAAACTTGTTGAGGAATTATAACTTTTTACTATATTGATCCAATAAAAAGTTTACTTCGCTGCAAAATACTCATCGCGAGTTGCCGCGCGCAACAAAGTTTTTGTAGCGCATCGACCACGTGCAATATCTTTCCAGCCGTATTTACATTCCGTTAAAATCAAATAGCTTTACAACGTTATCTTGAAAAAGACTGGCCGAAAATATACAAACATGTTCTTGTGAAAATATTTTAATAAAACATTTTCGCGCGCATTCTCCGGAGAGACGCGGCCGAAAGAATTCAATTACAAGAACGGTCCCGGGCACTTTGAACTTTCCGAATATTTTTGCACCTTCACTTCGTAAAGCAGTCTTACCGAGATTTTCGCCGCCCCAAACGTCCATCTGAGTATCGTATTTGCCGAGTTTCTCGAAGTACGCTTTGTTGATGACAAACAGTCCGCCAGCAATCATAGGGGTTCTAATGGCTTGTGTCGGATCCTTTTGTCTCGCTTGCCGTTCCACCTGGCTGAGATATTCCCATTTAAAGACCAAACTCCAATCGAAACCTCCTCTGAGGTCGGCGGAGGCTCCTATAGACGAGATAGCATTATCCCAACTTTGCTTACGCGTCTCAATTATTTACGAATTATTTACGAATTATTTGCGAGCAATATATTTTTATGAAAGACGTGCGAGTTTAAGGAACGTCGTCTATTTCGATCATCGATGCTCACCGATATACTGAAAAGTATCCATGCTGATTACGTCGATCACAGGGCATACCACTCTCGTCGGATCTTCTGCCACCCTTTCCAGAAGTGGTTCGAGCCAGTCGGCATTGCACTCGCAGTGCGAATCTAAAAATGTTAGCACACTCGCAGTGGCTGCATCCGCACCACGAACACGCGATCTCATCAGTCCCTCTCTCTTCTCGTTTCTGATCACACGAACTTTATGAATTCGCGATAGCTCCTCACCGTCCTCGGCTGGAAACGAATCAATATTCCTTATCGCGTGCTCTTAATTTTAACCAAAGAGCAGAAACTACAATTTGTTAAAATTATTACACTTCTCGACAATTTAAATTAGTAAACTAGGATGTGAAACTATTATACTTACGATGGTCGCTAAAATCGTCCACTAAAATAATTTCCTTGATTAAATGTTCGGGACTTCTGTTCAGCACGCTAGAAGAAAAAAGAGGCAACAGTTTTTTTAACGCTCAGTAAAATATTGGTCTCGAAGTATTCAGAAACAGTTAACAGTTTATTGTATTATTTTACAATAGAACTTTCGAAGTAATTGTGCTTCGCTAACTTTTCATTTCTTTACTTCTGCTTTATTAATTTATATATTTATCAAATATATTTTACTATTACGTGTAATAGTATTTAAAATGTTAATATTGACATAAGACAATTTTTTAAGAGAATACGCTTGAATCAATTTAAAAGTTCAATATGCCATTTCTTGCCTGAATTACTTACTATCATTCATTTCTATATAAACTTTTCCAGTCGATTAATGTCGAATAAACTGAGATTAAGAGAAGAACAGAAGAGCTTCGGGGATTGTCTCATTGAATCTTTTATCAAAGTTTCGAGGACTTTGTGCACCACTTGTCCCTTGTTTGAACATTCTCGTATTGCCCTGCTCTGTTCTCCTTGTGAGTTTAAAGTTAAGAAGATTGTAGCAAATAATTAGGGTTCTTTCTACTAATTAAGACTAGTTCTTAATATTAATAGAAAAAGTTTTGTTCCACGATCTATTTTTTTCTTTTCTTTAAATTAATCCTGAATGTCAGTAATTCTATCTTCCAGTTGTTAAGCCGTCACTGACTGTAATATATCGTCACAATTATAGAAAAAAAAAACCCTCTGTGCGACGCTGAAATCGATTGCGACGAATTTTCGCGTACATTAAGATGGTAGTGAGATGTGGTCTCGTCGCGGTAATTAAGACTTCCTTTTAATTTCGTCGACCCGTCGCGATAGGGCCGATATATTTTCCTGACGCCGCTACGTTACCGACTTAAATAAATTTTCCGACTCCTGCCCGCTTCCTTCTTCCGGTTCGACGAGGGAACTTCGCGCAACTTTTACACACCGGCCACCTCCGGCGAGTAACTTCCCTTCATTCGGCGTGACGTCGCGCGGCAAAAAACGGTTTAATTAATACGAGGACGCTTATGAGAAAATGTAATAATTTATGTCCCCGCTTAAGTGATAAATGATAAGGCGCGGAATCAGCTGGAAGTACAAAAAAAAGAAAAAAAAATATATATACTATAGACATTTTTTTTTAATCGCCAAAATTTTCTATTTATCGAGAATCTTTCGAATTCTTCCGCTCGTTGCATCTCTGTGTACGTGCGCATAATAAGTGCGAGGAATAAAACGATGGAACGACGATTAGAAAATTCCATCGCACGCTTTCCATCGCCTTCGCCCACTTCCGGCTCGAATTGAGAATCCCCTTGCGCCTCTCGCAACCCGTTGATGCATCGAGAATTGAAAATCGCGGTGGTTGCTCGTATACTATCTGCGATCGCGTGAGAATTTGCCCCGCTGGCAATTACTTCGCGTTTGGGAGTTTGATTGCGCAGATACTCGTACATTAAATACATGCTTTTTCGGAATTGACTTAGTTCTTCGTTCTGCACGCATACTTTTCTATCTTACGCTGCTACACTTCGGGACAGAGATTGCAAAGAGAATTAAATTAAAAAAAAAAAGAAAAAACATAAGTTTTAACGATAAATAAAAATATCAAGAGTTATTATTTTACATTTAATATGTAGCTAAACTTTAATTTACCTGACAACAGTTCTGAGCAGCGTAGACCGTGCCTCATTGTGGAAAGTAATTATAACGGAAGTCGGCGGCAAATCCTGTCTCCATTGTTTCATTCTACACCTGTAATGAGATAACAGCATAATCACAATACTTACGTGGGTGTCGCGCGTAAACGTGCATGAACAATTTTGATGCGAGAGAAAAGTGAGATCGAAATAACGATAATTCTCGATTCAAAGAAGTAGCTTCTAACCGCGCCAACAGTTGCGTTTAAGCGGAAGATAAAAGAAAGATAGGAAAAGAAAGATAGAAAAAGAAATAAAAGGGATGATCCCATTTGGGGCTCCGAGCTGGCGCGCAGAGAGGGTACATAAACGCGGCCAGACGACCAGAACGATCCCAATATGTCAGCCCCTCTTTGCCGAGATAAACTCGCGGGACGTGAGCTGAATGCAGTTACCCTGGCGCATAGGTGCGCGAATGCACTTTTTCGCGCCGTCGCGCGTCAAACGAGATCGCGAAAATTTCGCACCGTGCGCCGTCATAAGCGACCGCCACGTATGAAAGACACCGCACGGCGGGAAGATGACCGGCGAGCATGCGACTGCGATTTATTCGTCCCCGAAGAGAGAGCCCGATGCGGGATTTTTGAAATAACAGCGCGACGCTCTGCGCGAGTAGGAATCCGCGATCTTCACCTTTTTCCCACGTGCCACATAAGACGCGACTCAGATTACGTTTCTTGGCTATAAATTTGTCGTAAATCTTAATCAACGTGATATAATTCTTTTTTTTTTGGGGAGGGGGTTTTTACGCGAGCTTTAATAAATCTTATTTCGCAATTAATTCGTATAAGTTTATTAAATTTATTGCGACATTTCTAATGATTGTCAGTAGAACGTAGTCACGAGCTTGAAGTTTGATTCATCGTTATACTTTTATTCATGTTTAATCAGGCGACTCTGCGTAACGAACAAGTTCAGTAATGAGTAATTTAGATATTCATTACTGTGCTCATCCTCTTCAGCACACCTCCGCTTCGTCGCGTCGCTCCCCAAGGCGTTACGCGAATCGACAAATTAATTCGGAAACCATAATTTCGCATTAAAGCCGACTGGTCTCCACGGCGACGTGTTTCACCGGCAACGAAATTGCGCGGGCAAGCCTTAAAGCGACGCCGGCAGATGAGACGGATCATCCGGACGGTTTAATTCGAAACTTCAATTTAGAATCCGCTCCGCGCCGCTTTCCGCCAAAGTGAATAACGCGCCGGGCAGTCCGCGCGATTCCATTGAACTCTCCTCCCTCCCCCCTCGATCGCAAATACGATGTTTCGCAAGCACACGTGTGTACTGGTTCGGATTGAGAACGCGTTCTACAAGATAAGGAGAAAACGGGACTGAGATGGTTGCGCTTCGTAAAAAAAAAGAAAAAAAAGAAACATTTTTTTCCCACGAAAAGCAGAAATATCCGCACGTTGCTCGGTCCGAGAGCGCGGGCTCGCGAAACAAGATATTAAATTTTTAATCCGTCACAAAAGCAGAACGAGAACGGATGTCCCGGAACAAGAAAATTAACACCAAAAACGTAGCAATTGGGTTTTTTGCCTCCGATTCAATCACGTGATCATTTAAACTATTCAGAGTATAAAAATCTTTCTCGTGAATTTTCTTTTTTTTATTTTCGGATAAATCGTATCGGATGATGCAGGAGACTCTGCGCTTTTGGACCGTCAGTGATAATTGCAAATAATTTCCCGATGCCACTCGCGAACTTATTAGTGCGGGGTATCGAAATATGAAACGCCATACGGGGCAATCTTACGTAAACCTCGTACTTTAACAGGAAGAGAAGTTCACGCATTCATCTCACGTTTTCTATAAACTCCGCTGATTCCGTCGCAATTTCGATAAATTACATTTCCAAACATTCCTTTTTGAAATACAGGTAAAAGTTGAATCGGACGACACGTTAATCACGCGTGATTTTGTGTCGCGCTGCCACCCAGAGCGGCTTGGCGAACGTGGAAATCGTGTTAGCGCCAAAAATCATGTTACCCCTGGATATTGCGCGCTCTCGAATCGTGTTTTGTCCGCGCGTTGAGCGTTAATTTCGGAAAATGCAAAAAGCATTCCCATGCTAGCTGCGAAAGCGCGTTACCCATGCCGGGCGGGGATTGCATTCTATGAAATCAGAGTGCATCGCGCTCTGATTTACAGATCTGTTTGGTGTCACGAAAAACGAGGAGGACGCGGGAGATACGGGCGGAGGCGGCCGCCGGTGGCGAACCGCACGAAGTTTTAGACGATACATCGCTGTTGGCTACAGTTTTAACGCTCCTAATGGATTACACACGTCTTACGAGCACCGTAAAATGACAAACATTTTATACGGCCTTCGCAAGAACGCGCGCTACTTTTTCCGATTACACTCTGTGTAATGAGTTTCGGGAGGAAGCGCGAGTCATATCGAGGGAAGGGAGAGACAAAACGCAATAATTGAAGTAATTCGCTAATGATATTTCTTAAACGTTTCCAGCTCTTCCCGCAAAATTTATCTTGCCTCGCGACAATTTCTGAAAGCGCTGAATAGGCTGCCGCTGTTAGTACGATTTCATAAGTCTAGATTCGCTTTGCGCATTGAAGACACGCCGGGTTGTTTTTCCATTTGCGGGTGATGGGTTCGAAGCGAGCGGTGTAACTTCTGCGAGTGCGAAACGCCCGAAGTTAACGAGCCACCCGTCGTCGTTCTCTGTCACGGGAGACCAGTTCTGTATTGTACGACACGCTCGAACGGATTGCACCGGTACGCAAATATTATTTTAACGAAGTTACGGGGCTATCGAACCCATTGACGGTCTGGTCACGCGAGTGTTAATATCGATTTTCTCTTTTGTATGTATGTATGAGAAGCATGGCGCAGCAGCCGTTTTTAAAACGCCGACGTATTAAAAAAAAAAAAAAATTCTCTGTCTATTTTTTAGAGGACTTTCGAAAGTATCGCTTGGTAAAATAAGAGGCACCCTCGTTTATGTTTTTATTTTTTTCTTTGCATATATATTTAATTTGTACTAGACATTATGAAACGCATGGGTCATTAAGATTTTTTATTTTCCACGTTAAGAAGAAAATTAATTTGTTACAATAATAATTTTTATCAGTAAACTACGAACATATATATCTTCATGTGGCTCCTTGAAAGCTTCATTCTATTTCTTTCAATATAATTTTATATATACGAAGTACACATAATTAAATAATTGACAAATATCCAATATTTTTTTACATTAAAGACAACTGCTATTTAATAACTGTCAGCAATAAATTACGAAGGAACGTACATAATCTAAAGTGGTACTTTAATTTTTTCTGATTTCGTTAAATATATTTTATTCAAATCACGCGGATATATTAATTACATTAATTTTCTACGATTATTTAACCAAAATACAAAAGATTAATTCAATTGATCAAATATCTCGACGTATTCATTTACAGATTCGAGATGCATTAAAGTGAATATTCGGTCGAATATTCGTAATAGTAACCGGTCGCATGTGTGGCCTACGTGACTCGCGCGCGCGTGCGCGATGTGACGAGTCACACACTCCCACCATTCTCGTTCCTCTTCCGGTACCGAGCGCACACCGTGGCACGTGGCCGAGAGACTAAGTTCGCAATCGACAATGATACACATGTTTGAGGGTATGGAGATGAATCCCGACGTGATTTGACTTCCCATACGAATGCTCAGAACACGGAGAGGACTTGCGAAAAGTAATTGAAGTAATTTATATCTATTTATTGCGTTCATTATGTGCGTGTCTCTGAGGTGATTGCCGTGACCGCGAGCAATTAATTCCTGCTCTCTTCGAGCAAGTCGAGGTTTCGTACAGCGCGGTGCGTAGTGTGAGAGAGAGACAGAGGTCGCGAGCATGTAGGAGAGTAAAAGGTCATCGCGCGAGCAAAGCACGTGTCTTGCGCAACGTTCATGCGATATTTCGACGAGCGGCTCGTCGCGGTGATGAAGTGCTCGGGCGATTAAATGCACAGTTCTCGTAGATCGGAAAGCGTAATTAGGTGGCGTAGGTTAAGACGCGCAGTTAGCGTAGGTTCGTCGAAAAATAATATATATTTACTGATCGTACATTGTTAGTTAACATGATTAATCAAAACTTGTTTCTTGTTTCTTGTTTCAGAGAAGGATTGAGAGGAGCAGTGAGGATCGTCATTTTCGGTATTTATTAAAGGAACCGCCGGCGGTTCGTCGCTTTTGTTCTACGAGTGTCGGATAAGGTCACGCGATTTTAATTTAATATCCGGGTTATTCGCGAGTGACCAGTGGAAGGATGACTCGGCTCGACATCGCCACTGAGAGGAGGAAAGCAGGCCTCGGAAAGGCGTCGTGCCTTCAGCGGAGCAACCCATTGGTGAGCATAATTTTTTATTTTATTTTAAATTAATATTCTCTTTGCTGTTCACCAGAATTGTTTCGTCTTTTAGTAACAGTCGTAAATAATAGCTTAATTATTAACAAAAAAATACAATTTTAATCCTAAAAGAATTTAATATCTAAAAAATGTTCAAGTAATAAAAAACTTTAGTTTTAATTGTTTAACTGGAGAATAAATTAGAATTTGAAAAAAAATTATTTTATTTTATTTTTTTTTTGTAAAGAGTAAAAATTATTTGGATCTCTCTACAATTAATATTTCATATGTTTGTTACAGAATCGTCCGAGCCGTATATCTCCGCTGCCATCCATCGTTCGGTGAGTCACATATTTTTATTTCTTTTTTTTTTTTACAAATGTGTAACTTTTCAGTTTCCCGTTTGGGAAATGACGTCCCAATTTTATGAGACACATCCAGCTGATAATATAAAGATAAATCGTTGGCGCAAAATAAAACGGGAATATTGAATCTGGCATTTAATCAGAATTCGGCAGCGGGCTGTGTATCATTTAATTGAGCGTGATAACGCGATACGTGTCAATTCGCAACAGCGTCGTTAACGCGATCGGAATAATACGAGCGGAAGGGATTAATTTGCAGCAACCGGCCGATCGTTTAAATTCATGTATCAGATTACGAGTGCGAGACTTCGAAATGCACGCAAAACGAATATAAGCGTAATCGTTTGGGTGGTAATTAAATGTTTAATCACAGTGCGTAAATGTGCACGCTTCATCGGTCAGGTGCCACAATAATTAATTTCGTCGGATAATCACGAAAGATTGGGTACGCACCTCGAGTCGAGTAAATAATTGCGCGATTTAAAAAAAAAATAGCTTGAAATTGAAAAAAATGTAAAATTGTCGTTGCTTATTAACTTTACACGAGGACAATAAATTATAATTACCGGACGAACGCATAACGGCATTATGCAATTTCGCTTCATACAATATTAACACGTGTCCAACCATTCAAATCGAAACCAACGAGTCACGTTTGCGACTCGCATGCTGGTAACCGCATTTTACAGCAACAGATTGTATACACGTAATTGTTTTTTAAGTAATCAACTTTCCCGTAACGTGTATACTTTTTTTTTTTTTTTTTTACAATTTTTGCGATACGTTGGCTGCGTCAAAAGGTGAATTTCACAAAAGCCTCTTAACACAAAAATTTGTTATCGTACTTCAAAATCGTAATGTCCATACATCGCGACCGTTTGTAAAACGTATAGATTTCAATAGTCATTGTGAAGTTTCATTATTTTATTATTTATCGCCGTTTTTTTTTTTTTGCAATGCAGCGAGTTAAAATTCGTTTCCCATCGAATTACATACGCAGCTGTTGTTCAAGCATTTTATTTTGAGGAAAGTTTATCGCCCTCATTTCTCTCGCATGCGTAGTCACTCTAATGCAGGATTAGAGCGGACACTTTAACTGGCGGTAGGGTCATAAATTTTGTCGATTTTATCGAGGAAAATTTAGAGACACTATAAAACCTCGTCGAACGCAGACGTATGCATATATGTGAATATATTGGCACGGTGAGTTTAGTAGCACATTAATCTGTCTGCGATATTCGACACTTAGACAGAATGATAGTTTCGCGACTTCGAGTCCTGAATTATTTCCCAAAATTTTCCTCCCATCTTGCGTAAAACGAACGTTCCTCTCCGGCGCAGGTGCAGAGGCAGCGAAAAGTATTAATGAGCAATCAGCCAATTAAATCAAGTTATATTTTTAGTTATTACGCGATTACACTACGTGCGATTTACGATCGCTTGTAACTCTTACCTTACCCGGTTGCGATAACATGACCGTAAAAACCCAATCCACTCAGTTTTCATCAAGAATTTATCGGGACATCGATCTTTCTCACGACTCCACGGATGTAGCCGAATTTATCTGGCGAACGCGAATGTAAATGCAATGGGGTTTAACGCGAATCAATTATCCGAATCTATTATATCTATACATCTCCCCTTTTTTTTATATATATAATTACATTTTAATTTTTTTACTGAAAGAAGTTTATAAAACGACCACGGATTACTTTTCATAAACAAATACTATTAAAAATATAACCATTTCATAACGTAACAACAAAATAATCGTTTAACATAAGAAAAAAGTCAATGTATAAAATAATAACCGCAGAGTAAGACGTTTTTCCGCGTAAAAAGATTATATTATCGAATTCGATATTCCGCACTCGCGTCGCACAGGAAATGATTAATTAACGACGGAATTGAGCGGGACAGATCCGAGAAATCGTTTAATGAAGCTGCGGAAGAGCATCGCAATGCCCTCGGTTCACCGAATTGGCTGGTAAAGCGATACGAGCCGTCCTTAAACCTGTCCATCCGAACGCGCCGGGTATCATTATTCAAGTCCTGCTCCGGTAGATGTTCCCCGGGAAAGATCCGCGTGAGGGAGGGGAAGGGCGCAGGTCGATGCGCAGGTGGATACGAGACACAACGAGGACCGGAGCCAGTGCTCCGATAGACCAGCTACTACCGCGGTTTCACGAAGGAGCTCGAAACTTCCCTCGTTCTGGCCATCGTGGAACTAGCTACTTAAGGTAACGGGAGTTCCGGCGGACGATCCTCGAAGGATCAACACGGTCTAACTTTCCGACCGGCGGAATGTACCGCGTATTATACGGAGAATGAAGAGCGGGCGGCATAATTCATGAGTAATTTAATGTTTTTTTTTTTTTTTTCTACGTTTCGACTCTAACGATCAAATTACTTGCGGTTTCGGCATGAAAATGGCTTCGAACGAGGGAATCATCTCAATAAAAAAATAAAAAAAGAGCACGTTGCCCGGAGGAGTATCGAACCGCACTGCATTCTGTTTCGAAAAATGAAACAAAATACCTCCACGAGCGAAAAACGGAAAGACAGACAGGTGCACGTCATATGACGTAATAAGAAATAAATTATTAGCATTGAGGATAGCGGATTATAAATCAGTCAATTTAGGAGTATAAGTGGATGTTGTAGTTTTTTTATGTTGGAGGCAATTTATCTTCGAATGAATCATAAAAAGATCCAGTCGGTATCCAAGAGAATGATAGATGCTATTTTTATTTCACATTTTTATCGCTTTAAAAGAATAATTCATCTCGCAAAACTCGAGCGTCCCGGTCGTGATAAAAAAAAAGGAAAAAAAAAAGAAAAAAAAAGAAATAGGCTAATCATGCTTTACACTCGAATCGCGATCGTACCGTAGTCGAGCAACCGAGTGATTAAGGTTACGCTCGACGGTAAATTATACATCTGTCGTTACACTTTGCGTTTATCGCTTCCGGCTGGACGGTAAATGCGTATCTGGACCGCGGGGAAAAGAGCGCGCGATCACGTCGAAGCCGATCGGGTCGAGAATAACGGACGAACCCGCCGAGCGGTCCAGGGCGTCATTGAGCGATGCTCTCCTTCTTCCGGCGAGTGCATCCTTTCTCCGGCGAGCCGAGAGAAGGGGCAGGGGAAATCGACGTCTCGCATTTTCTCCTTCGGGACACGGAGGAAAGCGGTGGAAACGCGGCGCGACATTAGCAAGCGGGCAAATCGATGGATTAAGGTCGGTCCCCAGGCGGTGATCGGTGCATTAGAAACCTTACAGTTTCGCTCTGCCTTTCGCGCTATCCATCTCCTTCCGCGTGTCTCTTTGTCTTACTCTCTTCGCTGTCCTTGTTTCTTTCTAATTACGACGTATGAGCTCTCTCGGCGAGCCGTGAGCCCGTCCGCTCCGAAGAACCGAGTCACGAATCGAGTTATTGATGGCCCATCGATTGTATTTTCATTTAAAATAGTCCCCCCTCTTCGCACGCTTTGCGCTCGAATTAAAATTAAATATATTTATTTGCGAAAGCTCCGTAACCTTTCATTGCGTTAATTAATTCGACGCCTAAAATAACCGCTCGATAAACTCACGAGTTTCAGAATAAAAAAAAAATTAATAGGAGAGGGAGGGAAATTGGATAATTAGATCCGCGTCCGATATTCGCGCGGAATATATTCGTCGACGCAAACGGATTAGCGGAATAACAATTCTATGGTGAAAAGATTGACACGGCGTAGCGCCCGTGTCTATCGAGTGTCAAGTCACGCGGGGGTAACATCTCGGAATCGGAAAACGCCGGCATTCCATCATTCACCCGTCCAACTAGCCGCGACACGCGCGTACGACCGGCGCACATTTATCTCCACCCCTGTTGTTAAAGCGTTCTCCGCGAGTGGCAAAATAACCCGGCCGGGACGAAAGAGTGCGACGGCGGTTCCATTGTTATTCACGGATATCCGTGGCGAACGCACGGCCCAGATAAAAGAAGAGCCGGAAACTACGGCTCTGCGCTCGACTCCGTATTCCGCCGCTCCGTCCGACGTGGGCTCTCGATAGATTATAAATTGCCGGCCGGCGGCAGGAATTACGGCCGATCCGAGAGCGTGGTCGCCAACTTTTCCCGTGCAATTTACGACATTTTCGCGGTTACGTTTTAGACCTCTTCTCCGAAACGCGGAGTCGCGAAATGTATACGCGCTCGCACTCTTTTGCGCTCGTTTTTTTTTTTTCTTTTTTTTCTTTTTTTTTTCACCCGGACGAGAAGAAAGACATTGGATTACAGAGCGATTTTTAAGTTTTAGAGAGTTGAAGGGAACTCTCTCTCCTATCGGGAAGATCGCGCGATCATCGAAAGAAAGTTCACTCGGGTAATGGGCGAATTCGCCGATCTCGCCAAGTTTTCTGACTGCAGTACGCTCGTACGCGGTAGTTTCGCATTTGTCAGGCGGCAATCCTATCGGAGACAAAATGTCCTTACGGCGTTCGAGCTTTCGGCTCGTTCTTACGACGTACGCCGACTACCTGGCGATTTCGCGGCTTCGTGCAGTTCGGCGCACGATCGAAGCTCGGTTCGCGCGAAGCGTGTGCAAGTGTGCGGGAGCAGTCGGGTAAACTTTTCTCTTAGTCACGGACGGTTGCGCTCACGTAGCTCGGAAGATCCCCCTACCCACATAAGTAACACACGCGAGTATCGATTCCCGCGTATCCCCGTAAATGGTATGGGAGGCTACGTCCAGAAACTTGCGTGGTCGGTAAGTGCACCGTCCGGTTACTAAATCGAATTAGGGATACGCTTCCACGCCCAAGGAACACGGCGGCTGACCAATTCCGACAGTATCGTGCGATTGTTCCCGCGCAAATATCCCGCATAGGCAAATTTAAGCGAGCGTATACGCACCGAGAACTTTGAATTTATTATCAGAACGGAAGGGTATCGTTCGCGATATGTAAATCCGATCGTACATCTTTGCAGCCGTGCCCGTGCGCAGTTTTCCGCGCGTATCCCCGGATATTTCGTCGGAGTAATATTTCACGGTAATGGTGTTTTACGATAATGCATATATAATGCGATTTCGGCATCTTTATCGGACTTTGCATCGCGACGAGTGGAACGTCTCTTGTTCGCGCGGTCAGGCATTTTGTTTTTCGTCATCGGCGCTCGTGTATTACGGGGGAGAGGGGACACGGTAACTATTTTATTATATTATTACTTAGCGATAAGCAGGATAGGAGAAGTTATCGCAGATTATCCTCTATATACTCGCGATGTTATGCAAATTACCGAACCCTCCCGGCAAACTCCCAGGCGCCAAGTTAGAGGCTTCCGTCTTCCAGTCCCCGAGTGCGCGCTCGCTGTACCCACATACGTCTTTGTATATCCACACGCTTATATACACATTTACCGTCTCGAACTCCTTTATTCCGTATAACTTCCATGTTCCCGTTCACAAGTCAAGATAGCTACAGAATACATTACAGCGGCCATTATTTATTAATTAGCGAGTAAGCGTCGCGCATATTTTAAATACGATATGCGATTTGGATAACGATATCGAAGATAAATAAGTAATGTTTCGCGAGAATAATGATATACATATAATATTAAGAGCAGAATCGAGGCAAATGTATATCCAGGATTCAAACCGGAAGTATCTCTGCGCGCGCGGTTCGCCCAGCCAGCGGGTAAAAATTCCGCCCCGTGGAATCCCTCGCGCGACAGTTCGAGATTACCGTGGAAAATATCCGGTTTCGCTTTATTATTCTTTATCCCGTCAGAAAATAGTCGAGTCTTCTATTTTCCGTGGCGACGGCGCAACCGGGCAGCCTAGCGCCACCCCGAAAACACCCTCGGGAGAAATGGCAACGCGAAACTACCCTATTAACATTTTTTCGGTGTAATACCGTGGAATAACTGGGTAAAGCTTTTCACGGCTTTAAATTTCTCGAGCGGAAAAGATGGGGCGGGAAGACAAGGATCTAAGACGTATCTTCTTTTCGCGCGGATTGACGTTAATGCTGATATAATGCATATAATTTCGTATTCATCTTGCAATTGATGCTTCCATTCCGCGTAATTAATGTGCGTTCACCTTGCTCGTCCCCTTCGCGGTTCCGAAATCTTTTCATGGATTTCGTCACCGCGAGATTAAATGGCAGGGTCATTATTCCTCGCGGATGTACATCAACGTTACATATGCTGATGTTTGCGGCGATATTTGTTTGAAGTATGTCAACATTATCGTTCAAAGCAAGTAAACAGCGGGGCTATTTTTTTAGAGTTTTCATAGCGTCATTCGTGACAAATATTTTTCTCGCTGTAGCACTGAGCGCGAAGGTATGGAAACGCGGGGAGGAGGAGCCGGCCGACAGGGCTCTGGTTTCGATGTTGCGCGTACAACGAGATGCAAATATGAGGTCCTTTTTTTTCGATGCAGAGAGGCGTAGGTGAACGAACCATCTGCAGAATGTCGTTGCACCTACGGTCTAAAAGCCAGCGTAAAAAAACTAAACATATATTATACTCGGCGCCTGGTTCGTAATATGTTCAGATTATTTATCGATTATAATCATTTTTGCGCTCCGGTGTACAATGCGATAAAAAAAAAAAAAAAAAAAAAATAGCGTCGCGACGTCGCCGTTCTGGAAATATATGCTTAAAGAAGGTAGACCGGTGCACCTATACGAACGTGAAAGAAGAAACAGAGGGGGGCGAGAGGAAAGGGGGTGTCTCTATGGGATTCTGGTGTGGCGAAAGTAATGCGGCTATAACTTACAACCTTCCTCCTTAGTTTTCGCATTCATGACGTGGCCTTGGATACGAGCAAAATAGGCTTCGTCTCGCTCGCCCTTCTTGTCACTCCGTTTCCGTGAGTTTGTTTGCCCTCTCCCCTTCACCCCTTGGTCGGCGTAACGCGATTTCTCCGTCTCGCGGCGAAGCTTACGACGAGATTTATTAAACTGATATCTCCCTTTTCGCGCATCTACGCGTGTAACGAGATCTTTAAACTTTCTAGCGGCTTCCAACGACCCTGTCGCTTAACGTTAATCTTGGCATTTAGCTGAATCTTTTCTCTAGCTATGTTCTCGGATGTAAAAAGGAAAAGAAAAAAGTACGTGAGTGGTTTACGCCGTCAAACGTAGCTCGACTATGTAGAAAGTCTCCGCAATTTTTTTTACCGTTTTCTTTTTTTTTTCTTTTTTTTTTCTATAAAAATGTAAAGCGAATGTATTACCAAACTGATGAGAAAGATTAAATCACCGAAAATCTCAAACGCGCGCTGTCCTCCATTTCTGAGGAACGACATTAATTTAGGCGAAAATCAGAAATATGTTTGACGTGTCTTTGGTGAACAACCTTGTCAAGAATGCCGTGGGACCACTTTGTCAAAGTCAACGCGACGTCGAGGACAGTTAACTGACCCGCGCAATTCGACGGTGATTCGTATAAACTGCTTGATTTAACGGCACTTTGTCAGATTGCTGCCGAAAGCTATTAATTAAAATTCGGTTTTCGAAAGTGAGATCGTAAATGCGAAGTTAAATATATGATTTCATGCACGTAAAAGGATCGACAAATAATCTGCCGGTTTTTTTTTTCCTTTTTTTTTTCTGATTATCATAATCGCGACGTATTCATCGCCGATGATTAGTTTTAGAATGCCTGGGACGACCGCGCGTTCTCTGTTCAATTTCACAATAGATTCAGATCGTATATCGAATGTACACCGTAACACGTGACTTATACCCCCATTTGCGGTGCTGGGATAGGTAATAAAAATGCCAGCTGCAGTCGACATAAATTTGTTTGAGCTCAGTTATGCATCGAAACGAGTATATTAATATCGCGAGCAATTTCGGACTTTTATTATAATGTTCTGATTTTCGCAACTGCGATACATTTTTAACCAACAAATTTGTATTTGCGCAAATTCATTTTCAAACCTATACGAACACACGTTTACGGCAAGAATTTAATCTGCTCTATGCCGTAACTTTTCCGAATAATATTCATTAAAAACAGATTTTATCGTGAATTAAATTTTTTCAAAATATATTTTTCATCAACTCTTCCAAATTGTCTGGCTGAATCGCGTCGCGCTTTGAACACGCCATTTTCTAATTCAAAAGTTATCGCGTAATTTTACATTCACCTACCACCGGAATTATTAATCCAAAGGTTAATTTGTTCAAGAATTGAATTCCGCCTTCTCAGCGGTGAGTTCGACTGTTGGCTCACGACGTGATCGAAAACGGTATTTCACAGAGATCGAGAACGATCATTAGTTATGGCAGTATAGGAGCAGGTCAATATTTGACTTGGCAGAGTTGAGTTGCTGCTGCAGCAAGTCAGAAACTTTTGTTTAACAAGAGTAAGGGATTTTGATTGTTTCTCTGTTAGCGTTATTTATGAACAGGGGGTAGTTTCCTAAAAGTTTCGCGTTCGATTTTTACATTGCACAGAATATAGCGATAGCTCGGCGAACCTCTGAATCGTACAATATTAATTTTACAAATAAAATGTTTAAACGAAGCACGAAACAACAGTCGACTAATAACGGCCGGCGAACGAATAGAATAAAATCTTTAAATTTTATTTCACCAAGAATTAATTAGTATGCTCGATAATTGCTCTGAGTGAACTGTTATTATTCGCCGAATAAAGTAAAACATATTATACGATATTTATGATATGTTTCGACTCAATGATCTCCGCTCATTAAACAGGTACGAGCGCGTCTATAACCATATTGTTACAATACATATAGAATACATAATACTTGTTTGGAATTAATGTTTTGTGATCAGTTAATTGGCTTATTATTATAGCTCCGCATAAAGCAAGTATTTGAATATAGTATCAAAATAGAAAGCTGCGATAGAATATAATCGCGTATTTTCCGCAATCATGATCATGACTCTGTTAATAATTGATATTATTTGTAATATCGCGTTATCAAGATCAACGTACTTTATATCCGAAGTCCGATATAGATTTACAAAAATTGATTGAATTATTTTATGCAGTTTATGGACTTTGCAATTTTTTTTTTCTTTTTCGGCATTATATATTGGCTTTATTTGGGAATTTCATCATTTTATAGACACAATCCGCGCAATATTGTAAAATTCAGTCAATTCGAAGTATGTTGGAAATTGCATCATACGTCCGCGACAATGCAATAGGGATAATTTCAATATAGATTGTTCGAATTTCTGCCGATGAAAATTTCATATTACCGTTTCGCGAAATACGATTTGGCCTTCCGCATCGTTTGCGCGTAGCAAAAAGACGGTGGAAAATAATTTTTTAAACAAAAATTATCTGCATTCTAAAGGGAATCCCTTAAAACATTTTTCAAGTAATGTTATCGGAATTATGTCTGTTGTTTCGTGTTCGTACACACGTGTATGTTTATAAATATCTTTAAATAAAAAGATTGCTAATACCAAAAGATTTATGTAGGTGATGTCGACGTTCCTACAGGTAGGGAATAGCGCGACGCGGTAGATTATGCAAATAAGAAAAAGCGATTTCGAGCTGGTTCGCTGGTCTGTACCGGTATCGTATATTGCCTATCCGTCATCGGCTATACTATGCGTCCGCACATCGACAATACCGTCCGGCGCGCAACCGTACAAAACTCGAAAACTTCGTTTTTACTCGAATGCACGTTTGATGGTGCCGGCGCTACCGAATTTGTCCGTCCTTTAATCTCGTTAAGCCGGATTTATTGGCCAGCATCGAAACGCGGCACAATTGTCAAATTGCTCTCGCACGGTTTTAATGCCTTTTAACAATCTCGTCATCACAGTTATAGTCTTCGGTGCCTCTGTTTTCCGAAATACAAGCGAACCCAGAGCATTAATGCAAAAATGCGTACGAGAAAAAAAAATAAAAAAAAGAAAAAAAGAAAGAGGTAGAGAAATAAAATAAAACCTGAGAAAAAAAAAAGATCGTAAAATCAAATTTTTCGAAGCATACTTTATTATGCATACTTCACGCATCCCTAATAAATTCGCATCGATTAAACGTCGTGTGATTTGCGTGGTAACGTCACAATATTCGCGCGGCTGCTGCACCTCGGTCCGCATATTTATTATTTATTATAACGCGGCGAATCCGCGAAATCGCCGACGGTGAAGTGTCCACAAGCGGTTATTTTCTCGCGACTTAGTTGCGCGATTTCAATTCGCGCCTGGCGCCGAGATAGCACGCCGACCCATAGGAAAATGTAAATAAAGCTGAGAGGCGGCCGCGGTGGATGCGGAGCGACTTTTTTTTCTTTTTTCTTCTTCTTCTTCTTCTCGTCGCGCCTCGTTCCTTTCCCTTTCCCCGGCTGTAATCCGGCGAAAGGATTGCATCCGCTTACGGCTCGTCGCGGCATTTCTATTTTCTTCGCAATTTGGGATGGCGCGATGAAAGCGGGAAAGTCAGGAGGGGAAGAAAGGACCGCGAGCGCGGCCGCCACGTCGGCCAGCCAGGGAAATTGAAAATCTAATTTCGTATAAGTTTTGAGAGAGGCGTTGTTTCATCTTTCACGGGTGTGTCCTCCCTTAGAGCTCGTAATTTCCGCGAGGCTGCCACAATTGCGCCCTTCCGGCCGCGTACCCGTTTTTCCCATTCCGCCGTCTCATTCGCGTCTCCCTGCGTATTTCACCTCGTTCGCCCGCCACCGTTGCCCGGCGCGCGATACCGTCTGGATTTAAACATAAAGAACCGCCGCGAAACATTACATTAATTATACGAACGAACCGCGACGAGGGGAGGCAGGGGGCAGGGATATATAGGGTGACTTTTATTGCATCGTTGCGACGCGGTGCTTGCTCCTCGAGAAAAAGAAGACGTCCACCGGGCTCCCGGGTAGAATGGTAATGCACGCGGGACCTCTCTCCCAACAACTTCTTATCTATCGCCTCTCATTATTCGACTCGTCTTACATCCGTTCCGTGCGATGTATCGCGCGTGTATGCAAATCTACTTATACTCGCAGCCTCTCGTGCTTGGGAAATCGTATTGAATCAGGTGATTGCTTTCACTAACTAAATATGCGCATGACCCGTCAAATCGCATTACCATTCCAGAACGAAGGACGGGAAACGTTCGCGCGACATCGAAATCGTGACGTAAAATGGAATAAATCTCTCGCCTTGGCATATACCGAACCCTTCAGACGCCGCGCGCGCCGTTAGTAATAAGTTAATGATCTTCGTATCCTCGCCGGTATGATATATGACATATCACGTGCTGTTTGACGTCTTCTCGCGGGGCCTATTTGTGAACTGATGTACGCAGGCAGATTCATCTCGCGCTGATTAATGCCGCGCGCATAACGCTCGCCGTACGGCTGGCAGCGGAATTACACCTCGAGATTACCAGGCGATGAGTCAAATTTACTCAACACGTCTCCCCCGTGTACATACGCAACGCAAAATAACTAACGCTCTTCGTACGAGAAGCATTTTACGAGGGACGTGCGCGATCCGTTCGCTCGGCTAGGTGCGCGCCACGTATTCCTACTAAAACGGAAAGATGAAGCAAAAAGATTCTGAAATCGACGAGATAGAGCCGTGGGATCGGGGAGGGAGGGCGAACGGAGCAGTCGACGGAATAAGACGCGACTCTCTTACGGGATTCTCACGTGGAGGTCCTTACGTGAGGGAAGATTGAGTCACGTTGCGGACGCGACGGCGAGACCGAGATAAATGAGAGTCGTCCGCCGAGAGATCGGCACGTTAAGGAAGGGACACGGTACGTAGGTAACGTGCACCACGTGGGAAAACTTTCCCTCGATTTAATGAGAAGAGCATCGATATGCACGAGTGCGTCTGTTCGACTTTAGAGGTAAAAAGAAAAAAAATTGTTAAATGTTAACGTAAAAATGTAAAAGTTAATATCAACATAATTTCGTTGAAGTATTTTTGCACGTTATGGATCTGAATATAATGTGCTAGATTTTTTATTTTATCTTTAAAGTCTCCGCGTGGAGGGTAAATAGAATTTTTACGATTAGGGGTGTTCGATGATTTATTTTAATTTTTGTGGATTAGGTAGTTTCTTTTTTCTTGCGATTATTTTGGGTTAGTTTTAGTTTCGTCGAAAATATACGTCAATCTTGCTCTCGGCGTGGGAACGTAGAACGGCGCGTGTTTCCCGGTTAATTGCACGAGAGGGAGATTCTGAACTTGATGTGCAATAATTATGGACTATTATCGTGCATCGAAGTTGGTATCTTCCCCGTGTAATTAAAGAGTGCGGGAGTGACGAGAGAGAAACGATGCGCTGTTATCTAATTGCGCTATGAAAATGTCGGACTTGGCATTTAGCATCCGACTTGACGCATACAAATCACGTTCGTTGCAACAACTGGGAGGGAAAAAAAAAAAAGCTCGCGCTTAGAAATGCATGAAGAATAAGTAACAATTTGAATTTTACAAAAGCGACATTCTAGTAAATATTAAATAGTAATTTTTAAGTAGGCACGCGAGACAAATTAAAAACTAAAATTTAAAAAATGACAAAATTAAAATGATAAACGTCGCCGAAGTTAATAAATTAATTTGTTAACATCAGTAGATGTGTGATAATAAAAAATACTTATATAAACGTGAATATCTTTTCAAACGACGCGTATAAAAATTATTCGCGCATAATAATTTTCTACGTGCGACAGTGAAAAGTGGCTCGTCGCGTCCCGTGTATAAATTTCCGGCCGATAATGTGCAAGGCGGCCGCGGACACGCTTAAATTATATTCATCTTGTAAGCCGAAAAACTTTTCTCAATTATAACTTCGCCGACATTAAAGGCCGGCGCAATCGGTCCGCGACTTTCCGCCGTGGTTGTTGAATCGGCATTTCGAGTCGCGGGCCACAAAATTTATTCAAAGCGGCCTGCAAAAAGCGCGTTTAGCGGTGCTTAATGCGAAACAAAGTACCTCGTCCCGCGCACCAGAAATCGCCCGTTCTCCAAGCAACTCGGCCGTATCTTAAGGATTACCGTGCGGGAAGACGACGGAATAATTGAGCCGCGTAACCTTTTTTCTTTCGTGCAAGTTTTTACGAGGGTATAGTACGACAGGCTCTCCCGAGAAAATTAAAGTCGCTGCATGGGAGGGTGGAGGACGAGGAAAAAGTAGATTGCATCGGAGGGAGCAGGGTTTATATACTTGTAACGTATACGTGGTATACTCAATACATTAATGTAACATGGTTCGAGCAAGTGCAGGATGTATTCAAATATTGAACAATGCGCTTTAATATTAGCGATCTGGATAGATAATTTTATTTAAAAAAGTTTGTTTTTTGTAACAAATACATAAAAATTTTTAAGTTTAGAATTGAGCCTCTAAGTTGCGAAAGCGGTAGGTTAATGGTTTATATCGACTAAGTCATTATCGCAAAAAAAAAAAAAAAAAAAAATGAAGGCCACCGTGAATTATCGTTGGGAAAGTAATCCCTTGCATAATTACAAGAAGGGGGGGCATTAATTGGACCGCGTAATCGTTTTTCATCGCTTTCACTCTGGTGTCGCGTGCTCTCGTCCTCCTCTCTACGAAAGAATGTCGGTATACATATATGAAAGGAAGACTGGCCTCATCTCTTTCTCTCCCATTTTCTCCCTGTCTTCCGAGGATGAAAAAAAGTGGAAAATGCGGAAGGGAAAGGGTGACGAGCCTTGAAAAAAACGGTCGTTATAACACGAAGTGGCAGCTGCGCGCGTTTAAGTATTCACACGACCGGCCCTACCGGCGCGAGCATAGCTGCTGAAAAAAAAAAAAAGGGACCGAAAAAACGACGAGCAACTTTTTGATTTTAAAAGCGGTTTATGTATTATTCAGCAGAAACCGAACTGTAGCATCGGGCAATTCAGCTTGGATCTAGAAAGAACGGAGGGACGGCTATTTTGTGGACAGAGGGGGAGGGAAAAAAAAAAAAAAATTAAAGCGCCGCACCCTAGAAAGTCCTCGCGCAGAAGCGATTAATTAGCGTTAATTGACCGGCCGAATTTAAGTCAAAGTCCTTTTTTTTTCTGTCCCACTGAGAATCGATGGCCCTGAATAAAGAAAATTGCGCCGTGACGATAATAATAATAATAATCCGATAATTATCGTGACGAAAGTGCGAATTAAAGTCTCTGCGCCGGCCGTGATTTCATTGCGAATTATCGGCTTTGACTTTTTCGAATCTTTAATGCGACGACACTTTAAATAATGCCTTTGTTGAAAAAGCCAAGGATTTATTAATAACTCTATAATGCTTTATCTCTTAAGCTTTTAATGGGTTAGCGCTGAAATGATAATCACAGGAAATCGGATGATACTTTAGAATCGTATCAATTCAAAATAAAATCAAACTATACGTAGCGTGTCGGTAAATTTCCGTCGCGATATCGCCGTAACTGCGATTCAACGGATTTCAATCATTAAATAGGTAGTTCGCTGAGCTCTTTCGGTGAATCGATTCGATTCATTACAGTGTTTAATGTGCATGAGTACTGATAGCACCGCAATCATCCTATAATAGGTATAATTATTAACTGTTATTTCCCGCAAAATGATAATACTGCAGGTATACATACAGATATCATGTAAAGATGTAACGATGGTATCCCGTGTACGATTGAACGCATTCTGTTTTCTTTTTTGGCAATTTAGAAACGGGAATCAAATCGAAATTATTATTTTATACACGTCAGAGCCAGAAGACTACGATTAAAATTTTCATTACCATACATTAAAATTCATACAACATTCTTATTTCAAAGTCCCGGTTTTGAATTTGTCGAATAGTCGAATTTATTAAATCAATCAAAATACCGAAATAGAAAACGTCCTCAGACATTCCATATATTAAACATTTTTGTACAAAATAAACGGTGAAGACTACGTGCAGAAGCTAAAATTTATTCTAATCTATTCCCATCACGCGAAATAGCAGCTTCATCGAATCGACGGGGAAAAATCGGGTTATTTGCATCAGTAAGACGAACGAGCCCGTCGTCTCGCGCTATTCTAGATTACCTGCCCCTCGTAGATCAAATCGCGAAACTTCGTTGTCGTGCCTTAACAGCCCGCGTGATCTCGGACTCGAGGACATTCCTTCGCGTAAAGACGCACACACACGGCGACCGCCAATATTCGTCGGCGATAGCGTGTTAAATATTTTTTTAGTCAATGATTTATTTTATGATCGTCCGCATTCGCTGTTCGTTCAGTGTACGTTCGCCGAGCATAATGCACGCCTTGAACTCAAGACACGGTAGCCAGCGAAAGAGAAACACGAGCGATGGTCGAGCGCAACCGAGCTTCTTTCACCTGCGCGCCTTAGAATTTCGATCGCGCACTTTCCCCGAGAGAACACGACCCACCGCGGCAGATTCCGTTTCCGGCATTATATCCGCGGGAAACGCATCCTCGCGGGAAAACGCTTGGGTACCGATCGAACGTGCTACGCGCGGTCCGGAATCGCCGTCGCGATCGATCATAATGATCGCGGAATAGCGCGCGCCGTTAATTGCCGTACGCGCTCGTTAAGGTTCACGCCCGCACGGTTAGAATAATTGTTACTCGTATTGCAAACTCGTGTACACTGCCGTGCATATTCGTGCGTACATATGTCTATGCGTTTTGCTTACACATCGAATTAGTCAATGTACATTGCATTAATATTACAATTTAACGTAATATTCACGGTATTGCTATCAATTTCTATTATTTTACATCGACGGGTCAATAGACTTGCATAGTTAATTTTATTCTTCCGAGTTTTCTTTTTTTTTTCTTCTTCTTCTTTTCTTTTCTTTTTATTTTTTTTTTTGGCAAGAAGGGAACTGTCGCGAGAAACTTCTTTGGAATTTACAGGCGAATCCATCTTATTTTTACTTCGATCTCATTTAATTTTCCCTTTCTACCTCGTCTTTTTCCTATTCGATTTCCTATTCGATTTTCCTTCTATCAAAGTCTCGTCCCGATAGTTTCCGCGCCGTGCACATTCCTTCACCAGAGACGTTAGTATTGAAATTACTTGCGCGATACGAAGACAAAATGGAACCGACGGCTTTCGTTACTTCGAATTAAAAACGTGTTTATGATAACGACGTGTTGTTCGTGTTGCAGTAAATCCGGCAGCGTAAAAAATAATTAAGCGAGTTATGTATGTTCTGAAAATATCCTTGCGCCTTTAATATTAATAATGATTAATTCCCGCAAAAGAAAGCGGATATACAATTTAATTAGACGATTAAGAGCATGTCGTACGAAATGCGACAGCGTCGAGGAAAGTAAAAGAGAAATGGGGGAAGAAGGGAAGGCAGAAGGGAGGGCTGTGCGCCTCCGAGAATGGCGACTGATGGCAAGCTGAATCTGAAGACGAGTTAGTCTGAAAGAGAAGCTAGGATGCAAACAGATGTGCAAACAACTTAAATGGAAGGCAAACACAATTATCCCGCAGCAGTAACCGGAGATTAGTTTTCCAGGTGCAAACCGACGTACTCGCGCGTACGTAGCGTGCGCGCACATTTATTTTCGCGCGTGTAAACTAAGTAAGCGGGCTGTAATGCTAAAACGAGACAAGAAGTGCGACGTTACACCCTGTCTGATTGGATGTACCGTGATGAGAGCGCATAACGTTGTTGTTTTTGCCGTGAAATTTCCACGCGAGATCCCCGCGGATAAATCCGCGCCGCGCGCTCTCGGCGCGACGAGAGATGCACGGTACGCATACGTCATCGCGCGACGAGAAAACGCGGACAACGATGAGGAACAAGCGCAGCCTCTTTTCGGGCCGCGCGTGAAATCCCGCGGGGAAAGAGAATCGGATTATTTCGACGAAATAAATTTTACGCAGTTGTAACAATTTAAACGCGCGTCGTGTCTATTCCGCTCGAGGGGATAACGGCGTAACCGGTGGAAAATGACGGATACGCGGAAAAACTTGCCAGCTTTTCCTTTATCCGGCTTCAGTCTCGACTTGAGAATCGAAGTGGGTACTCCCCTCCCCCTCTTCTTCCTCCTCCGCCTCCTCCCCCCCGCGTCGTCGACGAGATCCTCTTGAC
The DNA here is from genome assembly GCF_019399895.1 of Cardiocondyla obscurior. NCBI lineage: Eukaryota > Metazoa > Arthropoda > Insecta > Hymenoptera > Formicidae > Cardiocondyla > Cardiocondyla obscurior. The sequence goes on along the minus strand of NC_091875.1, from coordinate 4,506,383 downwards.
GGGAAACCGGAGAAAGGCTCTATCCACTTCTGCGCCGCACGGGCGCGGAAACGTGAGGTCAATATAACAGATTTCCGGAGTTAAGCGGACCACTAATTCCCTTTCTTTCTCCCTTTCTTTTCTCTCCACGCGGCGTGCCTCGCCCCCTCATTCTAACTCGTAAGTTCTGACCGGCATGCTGCCGGGAGCGCGCTATTTACGACCGGCTTCCTAATTACCCGCAGTTCCCAACGTTAACAGCGAGTCCCTCGTAATGACTGGTTCCTCTGTGCCGCGGCAGAGTTTTCCGGTTTACCTCAATGGCAGGTGGCGGCAAGAAATGGATGCCGGCAAGTTTTCCATTACGCCGAGACATAATCGTCGAGTTGCATTTGACTATTTTTCGTGCTCGCATCAGTCGCCGTAATAAAAGATAAAGGAACGCGAATGGTAATTTAACAATTTTTCTTTTTTTAAAATATATACTTTCTGTTTATATTAAATAAATTTAATTAACATCATCGTTAGATTTATTTAATAAAAACAGAAAACATGTTTTTAGAAAACCGGTTAAATTAAATTAATATTATCAACGATATTGAATAATTCATTTTTGTTATGGAAAAGAAATAAATTTAATATTATTGTCGTGTATTTTTAAAAATTATATTAAAATGGAATAAACGTTGAATAAATACTGAAGATGTCACGATAAACGTTATTCGTAAGGTGTCGTTGAATGAAATGTCGGAATAAGAAGATTTAGTAAAGATCACGTATCTGAATATATATATATAATATATATATACGTATGTGTACATGCCTCGGAGGTAGAAATTTCCATATTATGTGTAACGCAAAGATATATGACGTAAAGAGGAATGCTAGGATATCGCTGCGCATTATTCATATAAAATATCACGCTACACATAGAATCGTAGACATTATGAAATGAGATTTTGAAGGTATTCCGGACTCTGAAAAAGATGGTTACATCTTCCCATGCTTATATCAAAAGAAGAAATATTTCTTTCATTCTTTCTGACATCTCTTCTTCAAAGAAGCTGCGCTTGAATTCACTTCGCAGATAAGATGTACCCAAAAGATGTATATAGAAGTTACTTACATATCTCCCGAGATACAAAGCATTAATTTTTCAAGAATACCATCCCGTCCGGCTCGAAAAAATACATTTACAATGTTAAATTAAATAATATTAAACTAAACGTCTTTTCTATCGATTTGATTTACTTCACGTAAATTGTCGAATGCTCGGAGATTATTTTAATTTGCGCTTTTTTCTCTTTCTCAATTGTAATAATTCCAAATATATTAGTAATCTCAAGTATGCGATCTTATAAAAACCTGTGTGGAATTTACGTGAAAATTTTCTGAACAGAACTAGCTGATATTATTCATTGGAGATCGATAGAATAAGTACGCACGGGTTTTAAATTCGGTGAACTTTTCAAATGGAATCCGTTTCGAGTCCCAAGCGATTATAAGAAAGCTTTTACGTTGTTGTATGATCATGGTTATTGTAAAAGTAGCTACCAGCGTTTATACAGGAAATTGCCAGGAAGCAAAGGATATAGGTACCCCTTGGGATATTTCCAGTTGTGGAGACCAATTCGCGTGGCGACAGAACTAACTGTTGTGACGTCGGCGAGTACGGCGCTAACAATAAGAACTAAAAGATAGCATAGGTTTGTTGAAAACAGAGTTTCTCCATTGAAAGATATAACTAGATTGTGACTGGTTTATAATTTACCTTCTCGTAAAAAATTTGAAAAAAAAAGGAACGCATTTGTATTAATTACTTTAAATGTTTGCGTACGTAAAAGAAATTTGTAAGATGAGGATCGCTAATGTGCAAAATAATTTAATTAAATTTACACGTGAATAATGGATATTACATAGACTATAGGCAACAGCGGTAAAAGTAAGAATTTTTATTGGATGAAAAATTATTTCTCCCCCGCCCCAGAAACCGTAGTACGAAAAAAAAACAATTAAATGAAAATCTAGAAGCGTTTTCAATATTCGAAAAATACCATTTGATATTACGGCAATATTAATGTAGTCGGAATTGTGCTATAATATAAAATATTTCTACAGCGATTCTCTACGTAGATAGGAAAAAAATATCTAGCAATTCAATAATGAATCCGGGTTACGCGATAGTTTCCACAAAAGCATTTTTAATATCTTCCGTCGAATTTTCAGCGCGGTAGAAACGATTGCCGACGATTTCCGATATCATTCGATTCCATCGTACGATGGGATCGCTGAAGCGTCTGATTCCACGCGAGGGAGTTTAAATAATTTTTACTAACGCGTCTGTCGGAAACTTATCGCGATGGAAATCAACTACGTAATCACGGTACGATATTATCCGAACGTAGAGTTCTAACAAAACGACCTTGTTCCCTGAGCTTATACACAAAATAATTTCTAGCGAGCTCGTAAAGAGCTTCAACCCCAGGGAGAATGAAAAGAGTCGGGCTGTTTATTGCAGCGACCAAATTGAATCGTGGAAGCACTCATTTTTAAGATACTTTAAGGTATTTTAAGATAAGACGGTAGCCTCTCTTTTGTGCGCTGAAGAGACGTAAAGGGCGTCAGCAGGTGCAACGATAAAAAAGAACCGCTAACACGGAGCGACGTGAAGAGGGTCATTCTCTGAGTGTACTAAGGGTGTCTGTCTTTACCGGTAATAAAGTTTACGAGGACGCTGGTGGATCTATTGTTTGAACCCTTAGAAAATTACTTCTTCTCTGGATTATTTTTTTAAGGGTCTTTCCAGTATTCTTGCGCGACTACCAGAAGCAACAATTGACCTGGAATGATTTTTCTATATATTATATATGTTATTTAAATTAAAGCAGACATCACCGAGCGTGTGCGTTATTTATTATAATAATAATAATTTTTTTTTTACATTAAAGACATTTAATAACGGTCAGCAATAAATTACGGAGGTGCGTACATAATCTTACGTGGTACTTTAATTTTTTTTGGTTTCGTTAAATATAAATTAAATCAAGCGGATATTAATTACATTAATTTCCTGCGATTATTTAACTAAAGTACAAATAATTTAATCCAATCGATCAAATATCTCGACGTATTCATTTACATATTCGCGATGCATTAAAGTGAATATTCGGTCGAATATTAGAAAATAGTAATCGGCCGCATGGGTGGCCTACGTGACTCGCGCGCGCGTGCGCGGTGTGAGGAGTCACACACTCCCACCATTCTTGTTCCTCTTCCGGTACCGAGCGCACACCGTGGCACGTGGCCGAGAGACTAAGTTCGCAATCGACAATGATACACATGTTTGAGGGTATGGAGATGAATCCCGACGTGATTTGACTTCCCATACGAATGCTCAGAACGCGGAGAGGACTTGCGAAAAGTAATTGAAGTAATTTATATCTATTTATTGCGTTCATTACATGCGTGTCTCTGAGGTGATTGCCGTGACCGCGAGCAATTAATTCCTGCTCTCTTCGAGCAAGTCGAGGTTTCGTACAGCGCGGTGCGTAGTGCGTGAGAGAGCCAGAGGTCGCGAGCATGTAGGAGAGACAAAGATCATCGTGCGAGCAAAGCACGTGTCTTGCGCGACGTTCATGCGATATCTCGACGAGTGGTCATCGCGGTGATGAAATAATCGGGCGATTAAATGCGCAGATCACGTACATCGGAAAGCGTAATTAGATGACGTAGGTTAAGACGCGCAGTTAGCGTAGGTTCGTCGAAAAATAATATATATTTACTGATCGTAAATTGTTAGTTAACCTGATTAATCAAAACTTGTTTCTTATTTCTTGTTTCAGAGAAGGATTGAAAGGAGCAGTAAGGATGACTCGGCTCGACATCGCCACTGAGAGGAGGAGGAGGCCTTGGAGAGGCTTCGTGCATCGGCAGAGCAACCCCTGGGTAAGCATCGATTCTTTTTTTCACATAATTACTGTAGTTGCTTCGATAATGGATATTTATTTTTAATTTTTTTCTAAATTAAAAAATATTAAATAGTAGTGCGTATAATTTTTTTTTAACTTTTTAAAATTGTTACAAATTATTATTCAGCACATCTGCATTAATATTTTTATTCTTATGTTACAGAATCAGCTACAAAACTCTGCTGCTGCGTATTTGGCTAACCGGTTTGTAAACTGCATGGCTTTTTTCTCTTTCTTTATAGCGTAAGAATTTCGGGTGGGTAAAATTATACTGACCGTGAAAAGAAATTAAATTAATAACGCGATATCAAATTATTTAATATAATACGGCAACATAAAACGCGCGGACGGAATAATCTAATATAGTATCAATTAAAAATATTAAAAAGTAAAAATCAAATAAGACTCGCGTAATTAACGGAACAATTTATATGTAACAACTAATTCTAATTATTTTAGATATCAATATAAATTACATACGATCGTATGTAATTTAAGTTGATATTTTTTCCAGCTCACGACTCCGCGGATACCATCGAAACAAACCCAAGAGTTTTGTTTCGTGAAATATCTGAAGGAGTTGTGTTCTCGTCGCCGATAATACTAATTTAAACGAACTGCAGCCAGTTCGTCGGGCGTATCGGGAGTTTCGCCAAAGTAACCGCGCGAAAGCTTTTATTATCTGAGTTTCATAACCGGGAGTGTCGTATACCATCGCGCGAGAGACAGTGTTCATTGCATGATTTTTTTTCGCAACTTTAGATTCACGGTCGCGATTCACGCGGGTGTCCTGTGCGCGGAAGGATGACTCGACACGTCCCAGCTGAGTGGAGGAGCAGGTCCCGGGCATGGGCATCATGCATCGGCGAAGCAACTTTTAAGTAAGTATTAATTCTTCTTTAGAAACGCGCAAGCGTTTTTTTTTTTAATTTTTTTTTAATTATTATTTAAATCAAAATCTCTACATTAATGTGGTTTTATTTTTTGTTACAGCCACCGGCAGCATCTTCAACTTCGCTGATGCTCATGCAGATCGGTGAGTCGCATGACTTTTTTTATTATGCGTAAACGTTTGGGGCAAAACACGCATTTTACAATGCGTAAACGATTAGGATAAAATAATATCCTATTATTATATAAAACGATATAAAATATTATTAATGCGAAATTTGTATGTAATAAATTTAACGGTTAATATTAATTATTACGTGTAATTACCGCGGTATTCCGTAAATATTATCGAAGCGTTACGATAACCTTATTCGTCTAGAATCGTCAAACATAATTCTTCGACACCAGACATTCGCTTACGCGAGACAAACGAAAGAACCGATCGACATCGCGATAAAACCGCAATCAGGAAACAATTAAATCTATACATCTCTGTTTAAACTAAAGACATGCTAGCAAACTTTACATCACAAATAATTTTATTTTAAAATACTACAGTAAACGTAGTTGAGACTTCGTATATAGTTCAATGCGCCGTGCAAAAAAAAAAATAGAAAAAAAAAACCCAAACGCGAAATGTAATAGACAATATTTTGACATATTTTATCGACTGTATAAAATTAGTATAAACGGCACTCGAAAGAAGAGACGCCGCAATATCGTCCGATAAAAAAAAAGCTCGATCGAATTTACTGTCTAAGCGTGACAGTCACTGTATCGGACAGTTGTAGCAGTCGTTGCGGAAATCGTGCATCGGACTCCATATTGTAAAGACGAATCAGGAGAGCTTCCGCGCTACGCCAATACAGTCACTGCACACCAAAGTGGTTATAGAATTTTTCAGTTGAAGAATCCGTTTATCCCGGACTTTGCCTTATCTGAAAATGGCGTCTTAAGACGCTATTCGCTACAATGAACTTCTGGACGCGCAAACGGTTAGACCCGCGATAGCGACTCCCACACATTCTGCATTCACATGCACGTTTGTATACGTGCATCGGTTTCTCTCGAAGAAATCGTTTTGCTTTGCGTAAACGTTCTCGTAAAAAGAATTTGTAGAACTAATAGGTCGAAACCTAGAAAATCGGAAGAGTTGCAAAAATGCATTAAAAAAAATTAAAATAAAATAAAATAAAATTTATATTAATAAAATTTTATATACAAAGATATGATTTTGCATAAAACTTAATGCTGCTGGATAAAGCCCGTTACAATCGATCGCGTATAGTAACGACAAGATCGGAGAAGAACAACGCGAGGTTTTATCTGCCACTTATCGATTTCACGTACATGATAAAGGTCACGCGACTTTAAACGCGCGGGAGAAACGAGCTCGGAAATAACGTCGGAGTTTATGAAACGGTCCGCAATCGCAACACCCGCGAATCCCGGCGCATTCGAGCGTCGCTCGAGAAGTCGGAATCGTTGAGCGAAATTGTTTCTATCGGCGCCGATATCGCGGAACGAGCACTTTTCCGCGCGCCCCTCGGAACGGGCCGCAGAGTTTTTCGTCTGAAAAATCGGTTTCCTTGCGGTGCCGTTTTATCGCGGGGAAAGAGGAGAGTGAGAAGCGCCGCGGATTTTCGTTTCGCAGACCGCTCCTGCAGGCACGTTGTGTCTTCGCACATCCTCACGTCGACGAACGAACGCTCAAACTCATTTCTGGATGAACGGGAGATCCTTCGCACCTTTTCGCGCCGCGTGGGGAGAACATTTTTTTTTTTTTGTCAGACAACGCGCTTACGAGAGAAGCGCTGACGCAGGCGGTAACGGTTCGTAGGGCTAGATAGAGACGAAACTTCATTGTGTCAGCCAAGTGCATCGGACAAGATGGCATCTTTTGTCGCGACGCTGAGAATCTTCATAGCACGCTGACGTGATTCGACTTTCTCCGCCACGCGAAGCTCTCACGGCACCCAGAGACTCTAGGAAATTCGTTTCGAGAAATGGCGCACTCCGCTCGCAATTTGTCCGGATACTTTCAGCAAAGTGCACGAGTGTGTCGCGGAAATATTAAAGTTAACCGTGCGCCGGTCCCATCGACAAACGTCAAAGCTTTTGTCGCTGTTATGTAATTTAGGGAGGAGAAAAAAATACGAAAGCTGTCGACGATAGCGACTTGAAAACCACCACGGTACACTCCCCCTTTTTTTTTATTTTAAGAAATTAGTGAAATTGATTTCTGGCGGATCGCGTACCGTAAACGATTAACGATTTCTCGACTATAAAGTAAAGGGGGATGGTAAAGCGATCTAAATTGCGGAGTCGTTAAAACAAGTTTATCGATACGAATATAACCAGGGGTAGGATCAGATTTATCGCGTAGCTCGCTTCCGTGCGTAGTCAGCTATTGTGCAATTCGGATGGATCGGGCAAGACAACGTCCTTTGTCGTTCCATCGGCGATATCAGCAGCACGGCGATCCCGCTCGCCTCTTTCCAGTAAAGCTCCTTGAGACACCGTCGGATTTACTTGAATAACTTCGAGTATATGGGCTTTATCCACGTGCAGCAGCGTAACTAACTCGCCTATAGTCTCACCTACACAGAACTCCCGTATCGTCACCCCATAGCTTTTTCGTAACTTCGCGAAAGTGCGCTTGTTGCAAAATAAAATATTTTATTTAGGAAATTATTTTTTATACACGACGGGGGGAAGAAAAGGGGTTAATGCTTAACGAGCAAGCGCCTCTATTTTTCTTCGCTTTAGGATTCGGTGGAATAGAACGGGGAGAATTTCCTCTGAAAAAGAAGCGCCGAAATGGTTGTATAATGCACGGGTTTCGCTGCGAATGCATCCCGGGAACATTGCAAACAGAGAAATTAAATATTTCTGCGCCGGCAACGGTCGAAACGGATAACGCGGGTCGATAATACGCGAGACGATAAAACAGCCGGGTGCGCGAAATGAGAACCGGAGGACCAGCAGGTCGGCCGTACATCAAACGGCAACGCGTATCTGGGCCCTGGAAGATCTCATAATAGAGTACAAAGCTGCCCTCGTTATAATTCATGACCGCGTACCGAGGTATTCTGGGACTGACCGAATTATTACTTCATAAGAATAGGGAGAAACGACGACAAGACGCGCCGCTAAACTCTGTAGAATCCGTATCGCGATCTATCTTGCATTGTACACACGCAGCAGACTACTCTACCATTTATTAACAGCAAATAAGAATTTATTATTCGCGTAAATCGATGAGCACCGTACCATCGACACAAAAGATATGGTAATAGAAAAATGACATAAATTTATTTTTTTTTTTTGTACATACGGCTGATTATTTCAGATACATTTACTAATTTTGTTTTTTTTCTTTTTTTTACTTTGCTGTATTTTATAAATCAATTTATAATTAATCAAATTAGTTTATAAATTTCAATTAATAACACATAAATCAGATCGTTTGTGGAATTAATTATGTAAATGCTTATGAAATCATTGTGATATACGGAGAGATTATAATATTATTATTTTAAATATAAAATTCTTAATAGCAGTATGTATAATGCGAAATTATTGTTCAAATGAATTGGATCGTCATTAAAATATGCGTGGAACGTATAGATTATAATTCAATTACATATGTGTAAAACAAACTCTTTTTATTTTTTTTTTTTATAAAAGAAGACAAGTACATAAAGGATTTTCCGCGGTATAAATGTGCATGGCGTTATTAAATTTCGTTTCATACGGCAGACAGATTTTGCGTACAAATTTTAGAACTGTCGATAAATCGATTCTCTTCCACGTCAAGTGGATCGTGCGTGCTTATAGAGCTAGGAAGTAGTAACTGCGAATACGGTCAGACTGCGTGCAAGTAGCGAAATCTTGTTATGTCAGCCAGAAGATACAGGCAAATAGATAGTTCCATTGCCCTCTTCTTCTTCTTCTTCCACCCACCACCCTCCCCTCGACACCCCCTTGCCTACGGAATACATCCGTAACACAACTTCGTAACGTTTATTTTTCTCCTATAATTTTTCTTCCGACGTTTTGTTCTACGGAGGTTGGTATTTTCGGCGTCGCAATAATTCTTCGCGCAACGGCAACCCCATGTCGAAATAAAAATCATAAAATTTCATAAAATATCGCGTTATTTTCGACAAAATAATACTCGCAGCTGTCTTTGCGAAAGATGCTTCTGCATATAAATCAATTTGTTTGGTTGCAATTGGCACAGTTAATCTGCCACTTCTTGCTCGTACGCAATAATTTTCGATACGCAGATTTAATCGACGATTACCGCAAAGTTCACTTTTTTTAGAAACCCCTTCGAAGATCGCAATTCAAAGATTTCGTGGATTTATAAATGTACGCGCGGATCTCTCCTCGGGAATTTTTATCTCAATATTCACGGCACATTGGTATGTTTAATGCGCATCGTCTATCCCGATCGAGTTTTGCGACGAGCGCGGCATGCAAATAGCGTAAATCTTAGTAAATATAATGGAAATTACCAGAGCGGGCAATCGATAATAAATACCCCTGTTTGCTGAGCACTACGGTGACTTCGTAAGTTTGATTTGTACGAGAACGGCTTCAACGTTTGCACGATTGTCGGGGAAGTCAAATGTTATGCTTCGCGTAGCGATGAGCGCGGTGGTCGAGCAAATCTCTCTGTTGGGTCGGGCGTATATTTCTGACCGAGAGTTTTCAGCGTTTTTAAACGGCTCTTAGTCCGGCAAAGTTGATCTTTCGGCAATCGATCAAAAAGCACCCGGCGACGATTCCAACGTAAACGGATGAGTGCTTTCCTTACTTTAATATAATTCATGCATATGCAATGCAGACGTTACTTTTGCAACAAATTTGGCAAAGTTTACTCGGGTGCGTGCAGGAAACGCGCGGATGATGTATTTACTTTCGATCCCGGGCAGCTTATACTTATAAGATCCATGATGGATATTCCGTATAATCCCATCAGTCACCGTTTATATAGACCTCAGACTTTTCGCTGATTCTCTCGTGATTCATGAGGTCATGCACGAACGCAACTAGCAGAATCTCCGCGTAGCTCCGTCAGGAATCAAGGCGATTACTTGCCCACCGTGCCGGCCGGCGTGTGCTAGGGAGAAAACGAAGTTTACGTCACGGATCGTATCCGATAACTCACGCGGATCCGAATCCGCCCCGACAGCACGTTATACAGAATTAATCAAACGGACGTAAACTGATACGAATCCCCTTTCGCTTTGAAGCGAAATTAATGGCATCTTGCGCAATATCGTCTATAGTCAGGAGGTACAAGCGAATATATCGATACTAAGTCACAGCCATTGAAAGGACTTCGTGTTTGAGAGGCTTCGCGGAGGGATATCGTTGACCACGTTTGTTCGCAAACAGTATCGCGTATTTGCATGCAAACGATCGCGAAGGGGAGAAAATTATAAAAAAAAAAAAAAAAAAAAAAAAAAGACATCTTTATCGTCGGTATAAGAATAATTATTTTTCATATCCATTGAAAGCGATAAATAAAAAAATAGAATAAAATAAAATAAAAAACACGAGACAAAAATGCGTTGCTGTATAATTTTTATTTCCGGTTAGAATTAATCGAAAATATTTGCAATCGTGATTTAAACTGTTGCAACAATTAATGTAATAAGAATTAGGATAGTAATCGCTTGTTTAATAACTGCGCGATATTACACGTAACAAAGTGTATTGTGATATATTCGATATTAGCCGCGTTCATAGCGAATTAATTATGCAATTGGATTATAGTACGGTTTCTCTGATCAAGAGACGTCGATCCGTGTAATAATGCGTGACGTCAAAATAATTATACTAAATTGCGATTATTGTGGCTACGTAATTATATTATGCGGGTGGGCAGGCGCAAATTTTGCTGCTTTAAAATTTGTTCAAACGGAGAGATATTTCGGTAATATTGTTTGGCCGGTGAAAGGAAATTTGGAAATTTGAGTGGACATGCACTTTGGTTTGACGAAAACGACGGTGCCTCGAGTCAACCAATGTTTTTATTAGCGGTATATTGGACGCGCTAGGTAACAAGAACAGGCAATACCATTAAGCACGAGAACCGTCCATAAAAAGAACTTCGCAAACTCAATTCTATTGCTTTCCCCAATTCCCGTCGTCCCTGCTACTTCCTCGCGGAAACCTTAACCGTTAGGATCGAGTCGGAACCTTTCCGGCGACCATTGTCTTAGCAAAAAAAAAAAGTATCTTTTTCTCATCTAAAACACGCGACGTCGCCTGGCTTTGACTTCCTGCGTTTTTCGCGAGGTCACGTATGTCTGCGCGAGTAAAGAGGCGCAAAAATTCATCTCGCGAACGCGCGCGCGGCGAAGCACGTTCCTGCGTCAATTTTCCTTAAACGGAATTTATCTCGTGGCGCGATATGAGCAAATCTGCAATATTTTTTATTTTTTTCCTTTTTATTCGTAGAAATATTCTTCAAAGTGTTTGTTAAAATAATACGCGCAAAAATAATTTATGCAGAAGGAATTATCAGCGGTATGATATTTGTAAGAGCTTCTTTACAGCTTCGATGATTAATATGAAAACTGCGATATTAATCTTTACCTTTCCGGCAAAACGCAGGGATAAATGCGCAACGTTTTTTTAATAATTAAAGTAACCGTATTTCGCAATAAATAAAACAAGGCACCGGCCGCGTTCTGACCAGTGCGCATCTCGCGACACTTGTGCTTTTGCATTTTATAAAATATTATACATTTTTGTATACGCACAATATACATGTAAAAATATGTAAATCACACGCCGCAATATCCATTGCACTTGACTAATGACACTTTAATACAGCGCGCGCGCGGCAATGAGAAAATTAATGCATATGGAAACGCAATTTATTGCAAATAACATTATGATACTAATAACCGATATGCCCGCCATAGCTCGTTGCATTACAGATTTAACCGATTAATCTTTATGACAAACAGTTGATCCTCGCATGATTTCCCGCGACAAGATATAACAGCAGATATCGCGCTAGCTATAATTTATATTCATTACAAACATCATATCATACGATGACCGTAAACATAGGAAACGTACACACAATTTTGCGCGAAACTCCATACGTGGGCCGCGCTTCGGACGACCCACCAACCGTTTGACGCGTAACAATGGCACCAATGATCTATGTGTATCGGCAGGAATTTATGATCGCGGCTTTATCGCTTTTCTTGGGCGCAGCTCAAACTTCTTTACGGTCTGAATGTATTGGAACTTTACGCCGCCTTTGAATTTTTCATGATATAAAAAGACGCGCGTACGTGCGCGAGTCTTGTGTGAGACAACGTACGAGGATAGATTGCGCCTCGATCAGCGGAATTACGCCAGGCATATATATTTTGCGATCATATCGCGCAAAGGAACTGCCAATTAGTTTTACACTCGCGCGTGCTCGGGAGATTTCTTGATATTGCCGCTTTATGCATTTATATTACATTTACAATGCAATGATAAAACCCGGGAATTCAGATTTTCGAATATTTAATATCTTGCGGTACGTTTGTTAGTTTTTTTTTTTTTTTTTAATAAAAATATGATTTTTTGATAAATGGAAACGGACATCAGAAATTGATGTTAGATTTTCTTCGCAGGAAATTACCGAGGTTACTTGCGGCGATACGGAAATAAATCTCTTATATTTTTTATCTTAGTAATTTCGATCGTGCCCATGAGCATAAAAAGTTCTTCTCATTCAATACATTAAAAGAAAAAAATAACAATTTGTAATAGATATTTTTGATCACGTTACGCTACGAGAAATTGCATGTCGCTTTCTTTCATTATCAATTTCCAACATAATTGGATGAAAGTTCTTCTCTACAAATGTCTGTGCGCGATCTACCTTATTGTACTTGTACCGGGAGAAATATATTACTGTTCAGTATTTGCGAGATCCCGCCGCTCTTCTTCGGCGGAGTAACTGCTGTTAAGGCGGTCTGAATGTATGGCGGCTTGTCACGATACCGCATAAATTTCCAGCGGTACGCCGCGATTTTGCCGATCATTTGCGAGGAATAATATCCGCCGCGAAAATCACGTAGCTGCCAATAGTAACGTATAAACGGGCTGGTCGACCGACAGGCCAATTTCTGCGTCCTCCTCTTATATTTCTTCGCGCCGCTCATCCCGAAGCCACTCGTCTTGAGGACTGTCTGACGGGAAATCGTATTCACTAGCCGATGCATTATTTAAAACGAAGAGCCTCGTCCCGTCGCCTTTTACAGAGACGCGCGAATCGATAGAATTTATTCCACGAGACAATTTCGTAACTCCGAACAGCGGGTCTTCGACATTTTCGTCAATGGACGACGCGAAACGAATGAATATTCGGGTGGGTTGTGAGAGACAGGCGTTAATACGCCGCATATCTTTCGTCACTGCATTTAGTGCCATTAAGCTTATCTCGTACGATGAAATTTTGCACATTAAAATTTGCATTCATACATAAAGACATGCGAAATATGTTAATATTATTTATATCATTATTATACACGCGTAATTGATATATGCACCTAGTCACGCGTCAACTTAACCTTTCGATAATTAAATCAATACTAGAATGGAACTTGAAAAAAATATATTTTAATAGCGCTCGATCGCGAACCCAAACGTGACACGTCGATAAACGTTTCGTAATAATAAGTTACTCACATGGCGCTGCGAGTATCGGGTATATCGCGATTGCTCGGAAGACCGTCAGAAGCTTCCTGATTGAATTTATTCCTTGCGTATGGGTCCTCGCCTGCACGTAGACCACCTCTTGAAACGTACCTGTTGCACAAAGAAAATTATTGCCGTTGAATTTCTCGTTATTCCATCTGAAATCTGGCTGTCAGCCCTGGAGTTCCAAGCCCGCTTCGCGCACGCCGCGTGCCGAAGCGATCGTAAAGCGCGACGCCTACGCGACGATTATGCGACACGTGGAACGTAATCGCGAACAGTAATGTCGACGAACCAGCGCGGTGGAACGTTTCAAAGTAGTCCTGCGAGCAATAACGCGCGATATACATGCTTCAAGTCGGTAGAAAGTTAATGGGTTGTTGCAAGAGAGCCTGTCGAAGATAACGGTGTCGACCGCGCGAAATAATTAATGTCCGACGCTCCGACTCCGAGCCGAAGTCGGAAGTCCCAAGCTGCAGCTGAATCAATATTACATCCGCGAATGCCTTCCAGAACGTCTAAGAGTGTTTGGAGCGAAAACACGCTCGCGCGGGAATAACGGCGTTCGTCGCGCATCTCGCGGCGCTAATAATAGAGCGGAGAAAAATCACTGTCCAGACTCACCCCTGCTCGTCGAAGTAATTCCACGTCACTCTCGGATCCGGGGTCGGCGCCGGCAAAAGCTCGGATGACATTACAATCGCTGTGCCGTCTGGATCCATGTATCCGCCGGAATTTCCGCCCGCGGATAGCGCCAGAGACGCTGGCTCCTTCAGCCGCAGAGCTCTGTTTTCGTTCTGTTGATCAAGTAAAGAAGGATGTTAATTAAAACTCGCCGCGTTAGAGTTACCGTAGACATCGTCGCAAGTGTCGATAAATCGATCTGGGATAGGGGGAGGGGGAGGGAGGGGACGGTGAAAACTGTGAACTCGAGAACGAAGGTACACGTTTGAATAATGAAATATCGCAAACTAACATCTCGGAATATAATACGGCTACGATGTATCCATTATCGTTGAACATCCCGCCGCCCAAGCAATTCCGGGATCGGCGGGATGGCACAGCCCTCCCTTTCGTCCTTTGTAATTCGGCCCCCCGACCCCCGCGTTCAGACCACTTGGCTTCGACGCGGGAGTCAATTGTAAGGCAAGACGGTCTGCGTACTGACACATCATCGATATGTACCGTATTGATTTCGAGTCGCTGCGGTACCACGAGGGTCTTCGTATCGCGGTTGCATTGTGCCTTCGATAGAGAATGTATTATACCGTCGATATATAGGCCGTCGAAGTTCGCTCATCAGGTTTCCGGAAGCTCGCTTCGGCGCGCGGCGTTCGCTCCTCGCGAGATTTCGAAGACATCTCGGAGATAAGGAACGGACATTTTCACGGGCACGACCCCTCCGGCACGTACGAAAGTTGCGGGATTACGTGGACAAACTCGAAATCGCCTCCCCTCGTTTCCGGAGAAAATATAAACGTGGCGATCGGTAACCACCTCCGCGGCGCACGAACTGTTTTCAGTCCGATCACTCCCGTCGTACCCTCGTGGTTTAACAATAGACGCTCGTTGTATTTTCTAACGGGCAATAATTAAGTCACCCGCGTCACCCAATCGCACGAATTTTGTCACTGTACGTCTCCGAATTAATTTTTAAATTATTCATTGCCGAGTTCAACCGACGTATTAAAAATATTTCGCGATAACCGCGGT
The DNA here is from genome assembly GCF_019399895.1 of Cardiocondyla obscurior. Taxonomy (NCBI): domain Eukaryota; kingdom Metazoa; phylum Arthropoda; class Insecta; order Hymenoptera; family Formicidae; genus Cardiocondyla; species Cardiocondyla obscurior. The sequence goes on along the minus strand of NC_091875.1, from coordinate 4,491,105 downwards.
ATTCGGTAGACCGAGTTGCGCGAACGGGCGAAACAAAAGAGGCTGTTGGATCAATTGTCGAAGCGCAGAATGGACGCGGCAGCCGGAGAAACGGTAGTAAGCGCCCCAAGACCCTGCGGAGAGTAAGCGTGATAAGTGCGTTTTGCGCCAGAGCCATTAATGCATCGCATTGTACGATGAAGCTTGGCGAGCAACCGTTAATTTCCCCGCGATTCTTCGCCGTCGAGAGTGCTCCCGACTGCGATCCAAATGGCAGTATTTTCCGCGAGCACGGATCGTTAACCTTACGACGTCGATCTCACGCGCGAAAACATCTAGCGAAAAGAAGCGCGGGTGGAGGGAAGTGTAAAACGTCGGGCGCGACAGCCGATGAGGAAGGCGCCGTTAAAAAGGCGAGCGGCGCTGGGAGGCGACGTAACGGGGATGAAATATTAATTCACGGGTCAGGGATCGAATTGCTACGGGAAGTGCACTCGGACGGGTCGGCCTGTGGCAGGCTGTTGCATCCGGTTCCACAACGGCGGTGTCCATGTGACGCACGACGTCCGCGCTGTCGCGTGAAATGCCCCCGCGTACCGATCGGTCACCGAAAGGATTGAACGCGAAAGTGGCGTAAATCAATATTTCGTTTTTTTTTCTTTTTTTTCTTTTCTTTTTTATTTTTTTTTGGTCGTTTGAATTCGCACCCTCGGCCCATTGTCGCGTCAACGCGCCGGGCAAACTCGACGCGATAACGAGAAAAGAATATCTTACAACGCGTTCGATCGCAACCGCTCAGCTGTCAAAGCGCGAGTAGACCACGCGGCTCCGTCTTACGCCACTGCAATTACGTAATTATGCCGCGTTACGTCGGCATTGACAAATTCCGATTGCCAACGACGTATTGGCACTGTTAGCATTGCCGAGAATATCGGTTTCCGGTTTCTCGCATCGAACTCCGGTAAAGGCGATCTAATAACGTCGCGCTGCACGTTTAACCGCGCACGTAAGGCAACATAATGCTATTGCAGAGACATTGCATTAAGGAGGTTCCAGACTTTCGTGCCAGTTTGAAAGTTCCCGTCAAGCGATCAGGGGAACCGCAGAGTAAAGGGTCCGTTTCGGTATCGCGTAAAGGGACGCGTTAATCATTTTAAATTCTTCCCGCAATTACAATTTGATATGTACATGTATATACTATAATTAATTACATTTGGTAATTTGCAGTAATTTAAAATTAAATAATTTACCTGAATTCCGTGTTTAATTAACCGACAACAAAATCGTTGAAACCGACAATATCTCCGGAGTTTCTCGAGAAATAAAAATATTAATATTCCAGTTACATAATATAATATGCACTACGTCCACATATTTTTCATATATTCATTTACGCCATAGAGCTACATTGAATATCAACTGTTATTAATTAAACAAATGCAGAAAACTTAAAAAAAAGAAAAAAAGAACATAGTCTTATCAGAAGAAAGAGACGTTCTCTTTCTCACATTTTCCAAGGTTTTTCTTTTACCGGCTTTACAGGCGCTACTTTTAACGCCACGGGGATATTGTTTCTTTTTGCGGAACGTAGGCGATGAACGTGACTTCCATAAAATTCATTGCGTATGCGTTCGAGCAATGATACGCGAAGCCGGAAGCGCATTCTGGTACACGCACGGTGCTAGGGACAATAACCGCGCGCGGAGATCACGCGTTCGTTGCAACTGTAACCTCGTAACGGAAGTACGAAAAAAAATGATATAGAAACGAGTATTAAAATGAAGGAGCGGGAAACAGGGCATGTCGAATCGATCGAAGGCGGATTCGCGGCCCGTTGCGGACACGCGGCTTACGAATAATGATTTAGACCTCGATTCATGTCATTTACCGATGCGACAATACTATCTGGCCGTCGCGGGGCCGCGTATAATTTAACAGTTTCTCGATTCCTTTCATTCTCCTTCGTAAGGAAAACGCGCCGCCGCGCGCGGCGTACAACGTTTAACGTTCGCATTCGGCGAGAATTCCCCCGGCGATTAAGAGGAGTTTAAAGAGCAGCTCTCGGGGAGCAACAAGAAGGCGGGCTTTCTTTCTCGCCTCTACGTTAAAGAAACCAAGTTTAAACTTGGCCAGTTAGCATCCGATAATGCGATTTACGCGCGTAATTGCCGCGAAACTTACTTCGTAGCGCCTGTTGTTGATCGACTTACGTCGATTTACACGCGCATTCTTTAACTCCTTTAAATATACACTCGGCCAAGGGAGGGGAGGCCGTGATTCGCGTCGCGCGTTAATTTTTTATCGTCACGTCACCCACTCGATCGCGCTGGGCGTACTTAGACGCGGCTCGGCAAAGTTCCGTTGTTATGCCCCGGGGTCAACGGACGATTAATGCGAACAAAATGACACCGAGCGGTTCTATTAATTTGTGATTATCGGCTAATTTGCGCTGGAGTTTTTTGGTTTTCTGCACAACTATGTAACGGTCTTATCTTGGCTTTTTTTTTCTTTTTTTCCTTTAGTTATCAAGCGTTTACGTTTTTGTGCGCGTTAATCTCGTCGACTGAGAATAGAATATAATACCGACGTCGAAACGATCACCTTGATAATTATCGATGACGAGGCCGGTCTCTTAAAATGTTAAGTATACTCGCGAAGATTTTATCGACATTCGGAGAGGAAGATCATTCATGGTGGCTTTACGACAACCGAGGAAATAGCGAATCCGTCGTTTCGCGTTATTGTCCTACATTATCTCGCCGAATAACCGAAATCGATCGACGTAATATTGCCAGGGTACCTGATTTCACGATTATTATCGACGAGGGTGGCATTATTAATGCGGTTATTGCCATGGAGCATGTGTACGATGTAATATAAGCCAGTTACTGACATATTATTATTAGGCCGCTTTGATACGAGCGCATAAATTGATGAAAAGAGCTTCATCACATCGCGAATGATAACGAGGCATAAGCGCGAAGTTGTAGAGAACTATTATTTATACATAACTGTCTGATTAATTGCAATTTAGACACGTAATGTTCCAATTAAATTTTTTTTTTTTTTTTTTTTTTTATCGGAATAATTGTATCACTTTCATAATTATATCACTGGATCATTGGGATAATTATGTCTTAAATGATATAATACTTTGTGCATGAGCGCGTTTACGGGAGATGTTGCATAAACATTTTCAAGATTATTTTATCTATAAAAAAAAAATAATATAAGTTATTGCCTATTTAAAATAACTGGTTTGATTCGATTCTCTGATATTTATACTTTGCATCTCGTCAAATAATTACATGCATCAGTTTTCGCGCGTTGCTATTTCGGAACCGCATTTCGATCGTTTTATAAGGTAGAAAAACGTTTCGTAACACGTATTTCAATCGATCGAGCACGTTTACCTATTTTCGTGGAGAAAAGATAAAGCTGATAACAAATCGGGCGCGACCGGGAAAAGAAGGAGGTTCCGTCTACGTGTCGTCCATGTGAAAATATGGACTGCAGAAGTTCGACCGAGGATGTTTCTTTCTCAATACACACCCTGTCGTAATTTTGTCGGGGGCGTGGAATTTTCTGCGATTTCCATCTCCGGAGGGGCGCTCGTCGGCAAGCATTTCGAATCGGCGTAGCGCGAAGGGAGAGAGAAGCGAGGAGGACGGAGGATAGAAGGACAGGAAGGGAATACACACGGCACAGAGAACACCGGACCCGTCCGATATGTTTTCGCTGAGTTATGAGTAGATTTGCATATAGAAACTGTCCGTGACGGCGGAAACGGATTTGCTCGAAAGCGGACAAAGTAGGAGGAATGACACTTGGATACGACGTGTATATTAAATTTGCGGCGTTCGCCAATCCGATCTTGGGATTAAATATTTTTAGACGGAGAATCGTAAAGGGAAAAAAAACTGTCTATTTTCGACTCAAGGCGAAAATAATTCATGACGTTTTTTGGGGGCAAGATTGTGGTGCGAGTCGAAGTAATTTATTCTTATACCTATTAGTCTTAATTGAAATATATGGTAGCGGGTATCAAAACGAGATAAAAATACTGACGTGACCGAGGGAGTGTTCTAATCTCGGCTGAAAGGAAGTAGCTGCCTTGATATACTTGGTTAATTTTAACCGCGTGGCGATGACGTAATTCCGAAAATGAGACTTCACGCAAGCTTCGAGATAATGATATGCAAATACGGGACTTTACGATTGGGGTCTAAGTTATTAATTGCCGAACCGAATGTACGCGCATTCGGTTTTCAGTGAAACTGATCAACGTCGGGCGCGCCGTCCAATTAAGAAGGGCGCATTAATGCGTGTTATGGTTACAAAGGGCTAATTTCGCAGCAAATTCAACCGGTCCCGGTAAATTAGTCGATGGTTCGCTTCAGTCCTTCATGGAACGGCCGTCCTGTATACACTAGGCTCTTGCGGTTAATGGTCGGCTCGTCCTATGTCACCTGTGGCGGCTTTGGACGATTGCAGACCGAACCGCGAGCTTTCAGGTAATTTAATGTTCCCGCAGTAACTTCACTTAGCAAAGGGAGGGTCTGACTTATGCCAAATCCAACAAAAGATACACGCCCACAATCTCTCCGTTACAATTTTACTTAGCCATAAAAAAAAAAAAATGCCACGCACTAAAAAAAAAAAAATACATATAAATATATATATGTGTAAAAGATATTTTTTCGACCTTATTTCTTGCGCGCTTGCATCTCGCTTCGGTTATTCCGTTACTCAATTCTGAATCAATATTAAATAAAATACAGAATTTCTTGATAGAACGATTATAATGCCACGTTAACACAGTTCCGCATTAACAAACGCTATCTATCCACGTCACTTTGATTAAGGTAATCCCCGACGCTTTAATATCGCACATTTGGTGTATGGACTTCGTCGAGTGTGAATTACAACTTTACGACTGCATATTCGCAAATGATATTATCGTTCTGCCAATAACTAATCATAACGGCGCGAATATGCCGCTTCGCGCGAAGGAATGAGTGTAGATTACAATAAAACCGCTGAAATTACGAAATACAGAATTGCAGAAGTTACGGCATTTAAACCACAGAGATCGTTCGATGCACGTAATATAATCCTTCGTTAATATTAAATTTATCTGGCGTATTGCCTCGTAAAACAGAAATTTATTTATAATTATCTCTCAATTCTACTACTTCTCTCCGCGAGCGCTTTTATTTTCGATATATCCGCTAAAATATTGTACAGATTCGGCAATCAAATTTTTTGGTAAAATTTAAAATCATGGGCCGTTGGTGCACTGCCAATAAATATTTATTTGCAAAACGTACAGCTAGGCGTGTCCCTTCATCAAATAATTTGTACAGCTAAATCGTCATGTTAAAATAAAAAATTGTCGCTACAACGATATTAAAATTTAATCATTCGTTTGCTTTGTTACTACATTCAATCGATTTATTTCGTTAAATATAATATTTATCGTGTATGTAAAGAGCTATAGTCGAAATTATTCATTCCATACTACGAGAAAAAAAAAAAAACTAATAAAGTTTCGAAAGTTTTTTTTTTTTTTTTCTTTGTATTGTCCGCAATGGACGAAATTTCTCCACCGTGTGCAATCTAATCGGGCGAGTTTTCTCCATTTTCGAGGGATGCGTAAGTTTACACAGAGTACCTCAATTCTGGTACACAATACGTCCTCGGTCGTGCCCGACGAATGAAGGGAGGATAGTACACGAAAATGGGATGGGGAAGTAAGACGTAGGAAGCTCCGGTAAGACGAGAGGAATTGCTTAATCTTTCATCAATTCCCTTAATTAACTGATAACAATAGCAGCTGCCTCTTCGATCCTTTCTACGGAAGGAACCCCGACATCCTGTGGGATGTACCGTCGACAGTGAAATTCAATGTCGTGTACAGGAGATTATTTGTTCGCGGAGAGACTTCGATTATCTTTCGTATAATATGAAATAAAAGAAATCTCTTTTTCTCCCGTTCTCTTCGTGCGCGACGCAAAATCGAAAAGTCGTTAGATATATATAATAAAATATATTATTATCGGTAGACCGACTCGGAATTTTCCTCTAGTTCAACCAATCATTTATTAACAAACAAAGACAAATGACAAATCTATTTGACAGTCATCTTGATAAAAAAAATTTCTAAGAGCTATCAGGTAATTTGAGTCTCTTTCTCCGCCTTTCCCCCTGAAAAAAAAATTTAAGGGATGCGTTAGGTTAGGTTACTTGTTAAAAGTTACGACGTGCAAAATAAACTGATTGCGGCGCTCACGAAATTTCTCTCGAAACAAAACCCATTGTACGCGAGACAAAGACGAAGAATCCAGCGAGCGGAGTACCACGCGGCATTAGTGTCCCCGATACTCGACGCCGACTGGCAGCGAAAGGGTTGAGTAAACCGGTCCCAATAGATAGGGGAACAATAGTAAGAACCCAATGGGAATGACTGTCATTTCCACCCTCGGCCTCGATCGGCCACCGCCAGAAGGCTGAAGCGACCTCGACACTTAACGAAACGACGTTTCTTATCGATCTTCCTGTTCGCTCGGATGTGAACAATCGTACCGCGTTGCGCCGCGACGGAGAGAAACCGTGGATACAACTTGCCTACCTCGTCGCTTCTTTCTACTTTTCGACCTCTCGCAATCTCGTTCTCTTTCTCTCTCTCTTTCTTTCTCGTTCTTTTTCCCTATCTGCCTTTCTTCCACACCACATAAAATTGCACATAATGGTATCGTGGAATCGCGTTTGCTAACTCGCGGCCCGGAACCGCCGAGAAACGGTGAAATTTTTTTTCAAACGAAAACCAGGTCAGCGGGAGATAACTCACAAAGTTCGGCAATTTTTTCTACTTGCCGCAGCAACATAAAATGAATTTTTTTTTTTTCTTTTTTTTTCCGTGGACGATGACGAGAGGTAAAAAGTTATAGCCTCAAACAACGCGTTTTAATAAAGTCGGATATTTAATTAAGGTTTTCTTATTATTTCTGATGTTCCGGGGTAGTTCGTTTAAAAAAATAACAATAAAAAAAAAAAGAAAAGAAATAATAATACTAAGAACTGAAAATATTCCGAGACACATTGCTCGAAGCGATCCGTTTGCTTTTCGAGATTTGTAGATATAAACGTACAAAGGCCATTTTTCGATTAAATGTAAATTTTATACAATTTATACTAATTTATGATAATCAATTCTTATTAAACCGTGATAAAAGCCGATGGCTGTGTAGATACAAGAAACACTCTCGGGGTCTTTATTTAACGATCTCCCGGACGCGATTGTCGTACTTGTTGATTACTAGGCAAAGTTGAAATTTCACGAGAGCCGCGCGCACGGTCTCGATTCTATTTAATATACCAAAATACGCGGTGATCCAAGTAGAGTGTGCCCCGCTCGTGTAATCGTGGTTGCCGTTGCATCTAGCGTGACCTGTATGCTAAGCCCCCACGTCTACAGAACCACATGCATCACGCTGATATAGGAGACATTAATGCCACGTCGTACGAGGTACACGTGCCACCCGGTTTCAAACCGTGCGGCCGTCAACCTGGATTCTTCATCTTTATCTCCGGCAGTATTCCATTTATCTTTGTTATACCTTCGCAGTTTTGCGAAGTGCGGCGCCGGAATATTTCGCGGCGCGGCGACTATCTCATTATCCGTGAATTCTCAATGTAACAAGTTACTCATCGCCGCGAACATATTTACGATCCTGTGTCACGATAAATTACGTTATCTCCCATTAGCTTTCAAGATAATGACTCTACGACACGTTATCGCGAGATGTGGCGATACAGCGTTCATTTTGCGTTTGCATCAATGTCACTCTCGTATCGTCTTACGCGGCGAATAATGCCGACAGGTCGTAGACAAGGTGTATATAAAATTTAATAATAATTATTTGTAGATTAGATTAAATTTATTTTAATAAAAATGATTATTATTTCCCGCCGCGAAGTTAGGAGCCGTTTTTCTTTTCTTTTTTTTTTCTTTCTTCTTTTTAAGCTACGCAGTCGTATAAATGTCATTATGCGTAAATCGATAGAAAGTAACGCGTTGCATACAGATAAGAAAATGTGAAATACAATACGCATCGGTATCTTATAACAAGGAATCGCAATAGTCGATACCAGACGAAGAGGCACGAGGAGCTCGAAACCAGGAGAGCTTTCCCGTGTCCTCAGCAGTCTCTCTAATGTAAATTTACTGTCGAGCTGTTACTCTTAGCAGTTTCTTTCTTACGGAATGCACTCCTGCATTGCACGGCGATCCAATCGCGCTCTTTAACCTGACGCGCCACGTCGCCATGAAGTATGAGAGTATTAACGAAATCGGCATGGTCGAAAACGTGACCAGTCGCGATTGTAAAAATTTATTGATTCTTCCAGCGATGAACGCTGCTTTGTCACTTAGTCGCTTGGCTTAATTCTTAATTTGAGGAATAATTAAAGAATTAATTTTACTCCCAGGAACATAGTTGCAAAAATGTTAGAGATAGTTGAAGTCCACCGGTAACGATTATTTGTCCAAATACCTATTGGTATCTTATTAAATGTTTTCAATCAAACGCACGCGTACGCATGTTGAAAAATTTGTTAAGTAATATATTTGAACGCAGATTACGCGTGGCGTGAAAGTGATGCATTCGGATGGAAATTGATTTTTACGCTGGGCGAACGTGACGCGTTATTTCTCGCGTGTTCACGCATGAACCGATAACGGTGTAATTTATCAACGAGTGGAAGAGAGTCGTCAAACGATCGACATACGTTATTCTCGATGGCTGCGATAGCAACGAACGTGCTATATGTCGGGAATTTTTATAGCGGTATATAATCTGTCAACTAAAGAAAGGAAAAAGAAAAGAAAAAAAGAAGTAGGATTTATAAAAAAAATTATTGCTGAAATTAATAATTTTGTTTTTTTTTAATTTTTTTTTTTATATTTTTATTTTACTGAAAAATTTCATTCTGTATGTAACATTTGGCAAAAGTATATTCGTACGATTTTACCCTAAAGTTGCGACGCGTACAAATTTCTCGGGACGTTTTGCTGCTGCAAAGGCAGAAATGGGACGCAGAAATTTCCGTCCTTTAACCATATCTGTCGGTCTTGCAATTTACGCGTGGCCGCGACACATGCAGGTTTGCAAACTTTTTTTTATATCCACCACGATCTGCATAAGGGTGAACTTCGACGAATCTCGCTTATTCGCGTAAAGTCACGCGCGAGTTGTGCACGTTTTGAGAAGTACGGGGAGGGATGGGTGAAAACGATGGTTGCAGGAAAATGCGACGAGGCGAAGATTAAGAGCACCCATGGGACGAATAAAATGAGAGAGAAAGAGAGAGAAAGGAACGAAAGATTATAAAAGGAAAGAACCGTTTCGTCGCGCGTCTCGCTTACATAATGTCTCTCGTCGACGACTTTGAGTTTAGTTGAGAAAGAGGGACAGCCCTCTCGACCTCACTCGAGTAGACAGCGAGAACAACGGAGTGCAGTATATTTATACGAGTACGTCTCTTCCAAGTTGATCTTCATTATCGATATTAACGAAGCATCATTGTCGATCTACGAATTAATTTATAACCTTATTTTTCGCAATAGCTTCGCTCAATATTTTATATGTAAATTTATATAAAATATCGGAGAAGAAGGGAAATATTTTCAATTTTTAATCACATTATGTTTTTTCATTAATTAAAAATATCAGCGTATTTAATAAAAAAAATTAATAAGTAAATAAATAATGATAAAGAAAGTTATAAAAATGTAATAAAAATTTTTTAATATGCACAGTTATATTAAATATTAATTTATTGAGCGATTACTTTTATGAAAAATTTACGTTATGTTTATCGTGGATAATGTAAAATTATGCGTTTAAAAACGTGGCCCTCTATCCCGGTTATGTTTTATTCTCTTTCCTATGTATAATATGAGCTGCTTATATCAATTTGCTATAGTGGTGAGATTAAATTTATTCCCTAAGTGAGTTTGCGCGAGGTTAAGGAGATTTCCCTCATTTTCCACTCGGCACAGAAGTATTTTTACATCCCGACGTCGAGTTCCTTTAATTCCAGCTCGAGATTGAATTAATCGAACGGTGGGATTGCCGGAAGTAATAGCTGCGTCGCCGTAGGATTCGTAAAAGCTAGCGTCGCATCGGCTCGATTCGGAATTCGTGAACCAACAGAAGATTTCCGCGGCGGCGTCTCTAGCGGAAGTGAATAGGATTCCTGAACGAGGGAACAATGCAATTTATTGATGCGCGACAGGGAGATTAACGGTAAACTTTCTAAAGCGTATTTTTAAAGCGGTTTTTATCCTTTAATCGGATCTGCATTATTCAGAAGCAAAAATATTAAAATACACAAAAAATTATAATACAAACACGTATTTGCTGCATACATTTTGAACCATTTTATTTTTTCTTCTAATTTAACAAAAGATCTTCACAGAAAATTACAAAAATAATTCATGTAAATACTTTTTTAACATATAATGTTTCCTCATTAACATATATGTATATACAGGGAAGTTTAATTAAAAGAAGACGTGTAAACATTTTTCGGAAAAAAAAAAATTTCTATCAAAAATATAAAGGAGCTCTTGATTTAAACTAAAACCGACGAGAGAAAACTTTCTCCCTTACGCGAATAAAATTTCGTAAAAACAATAAGTATAATTGATAAAATAACGTGATTAATTAATACAGGGCTACAGTTTTTGTGGTAGAAACGCTTTTTCATTTTTTTTTTTTTTTGTATTGTTTGCCGGTATTATGAGAGCCTCGTTACTTTTAATCGAGATACAGAATAAGGTCGAATCGATATCGCGGTGAAATGGATAATGAGCAAATTTTTAATTCAAGGTAGAAACATTGTTTTCCGCAAAAATTTTACGGATTATGCGTGCCAAGTCGCTGTGTGTGCCTTTCATAAAAAAAAAAAAAAATAATAAAATAATAATAATAATCCTCACAACGCTTGAGAATCGCATGTAGAGACCGCCGCTAGCGGTGCTAGCAGCCTTAATGCCCTTTTTTTCCAATTTACAATTTCATCCTCTCAGTTTTATGGTGGCATAAAGCGTTCATAAATTCTGCGGTACGTATCCATCGTCCACTGTGACCACCAGCACGATTTTTCCTTCACGATAAACAACTTCGGTATGAAACGCCGAGCAAGTAATTAATGACAGGATACACCGTAAACCGTAGAACGTTGATCTAATTTTAACTTGTCACAGTTGTCGCGTTATCGTACGACGTAATTTGTTGGAAAAGTTGTAGAAATATAGGACACCGCAATAAAAAAAAACGTTCACTAGCAGAGAAGTTTCTTTTACGCGTTAATAATAATATTTTACAACATATATATAAGTCTTAATAATTATGTTTTATAATTAGAAAAGAAAATATATTATTCTATTTGTGGTCGTAATTTCGTTGGAGTTTTAACTCCCAGTAAAAAAAAATCTATATATAAAAAAAGCAATTAAGAAGAAAAATTGAATTAAATTACGACGAAAAGAAATTAAAGTGTTGAAACGGTTATTTCTATTTCACGTAGTTTCATTAAAAGTTTTATTTCTAACATTTATAATTAATTCGGTACACTAGGCAATTCGAAGCAATAAAAAAAAAAAGTAAGTAAATTATAATGTATGGCTGCGTGATAGAAAGCCGTACGGTAGCCATTGAATGATTCGATCTCTTATGCGCTGGAATGCCCGTCATTAGGGCGATAATGGTACGGGGCAAGACGATTTCGTGAGATATTAGCATTCTAGGTTAGCCGAGATTGTCGATCGGTCTAGACGCGAAATGACACCCTGGTTTCATTACAAGGTCCGCGTCGATTGACTTGGCATTTTTCAAAAGATCCATTCTCGATTAATTCGTAACGAAAATTATATACGTCGTGAATATTGCATAACAGCCGTGGTAATAATACCAACTAGTTGACCATATTTTGAGAATTTTTAAAAAGAATCCGCTACTCCAGCTGCGTCTAACAAGCGTTTTATAATTGGAATTAAATTTTTTTTTTATTGCGATACTATGGGAAACGTTAGAATTTTTTTGCATATAAAAAATTTTAAAATAGTAAAAAAAAAATTAATAAATAAATAAAAATGAAGAATATTACATTCCGACCTACGTTATTAATTGTATATTGCTCATGCTAAGTGAAATCTATCTAGCGGAAGTCTTCTATGAAGACTAATATCGTCCGCCAACGGAGATTATCTGATTTATATACACGTGCTGTGCACATAATCCCGGATCGGCGTTCCGGGCGACCGGGTCAGTTTATATGTAACGCATCTGTCGCGCAAGATCGGGTCCGATTAATTAATTTCCGATAGCGATTAAGTCTCGGCGTTGCGGCTAAGTGCCGCCAAAGTATTTGTCAATGTTAAACCGACGTTTACTTATTTAAACTGACATTACGCCCACGGTTGAACGCGGTAACACCCGATTGTTGTTGGCGCAGGTCAGCTTTAAGTCCTGCACATACGTAGATACGTACGTGCGCTTTCCGGACTAACCAAGGATCACGTGGGGAGGGGGGAGGGGGGAGGTGTAAGACGATTAATTCCGGTGAAATTGAATCGCTGGCGCTAATTCCCAAAAGACTCGTATTCTCGTCGAAAGTACGAGCGCGAGGCTTCGAGAGGCGTCACGGAGAATCGTATTTCCCATGACTTTCGTAAGTTTGCACGAGCCATTTATTTCAGCCAGCCGAATGCCGGCTTAACTGTTCGAACATTAAGCAACTGACTTGTGAGGGATCGGTCAGAATTCAAATAATTTGATTTCTCGCAAAACTAATAAACGCGACTTTTTATTATTATTAATATTATCTCTGACATTTTTATTAAACAAATGTTAGCAGTAAAATTTTTAATTAACTTCTCCAAATACTCTTTCGAACATAAAGCCAAAAATTAGTTTTATTTTACTGTAATAACGCGAAAAAGAAACGTTCCGTGTGTAATCAAACACATTCGTTAACGAATGTCGCGTTCTCTCGTTTCATTAAACACCGTTGCTCGTCTTCTCTCCGCTTCAACGTGCGTAGACGATTTTCCTTGTAGAATCGTTGAACTTAATTAAAGTAATCGTCGCTAGCTAAACATCCACGATTCCATTACAATAACGCGGCGGCATGCTCACGAATACGCTGAAAGGTAAACCGTGCGCATTTACTCGAAGCACGTAACGATGATCAGAGAAGACTTTCTTTTCGGTACTACAAAAGCTGCGCGGCGGCTAGAAAAGAGGAGAAAAGTTGTCGGAGCGGTTCTTAAACGACGGGCAAGAAAAAAATTGTATGATAGCTCGCGGATTTTATGTCGAACTTTTAATGGGCGGTCAACTGCGAGGCCGGTAAGAAGACAGTATGTCAAGCGGTGGTTCGCAATTTGATCGGGATCAACGAGCAAGGATCTACTCGATTCGCCGAGTATCGGGGCTCCTTTGAGACTCGCCCTGATTGGCTTTCAATCCAAGTCCCGGCACGTTACGATATCTCCTGGTTGCAGCTTTCAAACGTACATCCACAAGCGGAGGCTCACGCTTTGGCCGTAGGACTGACTGACTCCCGCGATCGCGATCAATAGACAGACGTCGAACGTTCTTGTATATGACCGCGTATAGGTGGTGAGGGCCGCCGATTGCTCGAAACCTGAAATTGGGACGGGCATACCGATATCTGCCGATGGGGTAAGCCACACGCCTATGTGCATAAGCCCGCTTAGAACTGAGCGACCGATTGCTCGGGTACATCCGGCGAGTTACAGCTGGGAAAAATTTACCGATACACGTGCGCAGATAGCTTTAAAAAATCTTTTTTTTTTTTCAATCGAATCTTCTCGCCCTTTAAGACGACGACGTCGAGCGTTATTAAAAATTTTATAAGACCCGTCGTAAATAAACGGTATCGAAAATGATAAAAGAGCACGTAAGAATTTAATTAAAAACTAAGAACGTTAAGAGAAAAAATATACAATATGATATTAAATAAATACTTCGTCTGGAATCAAATGTGGGAAGCAATTAATAAATAGGCTTTCGCATTAGCGATTACCGAACAATTGTCGTCTTGTCTTTTGAAAGGATCAAACTCTCCTATCGGGACGTTCTGTATATATGTATGTGGCGTGGGATACAGGGAAGCAATCGGTCCGTAGATCCCCAGGTGTAGCCGACTGTGTGTCGTCGAATTGATCGTACATACGGACGCGTATACATTCGCAATCCAGTGCCATTACCTTGATGCGCGGGGGACCCTGTCATTCGCAAGGTGATACCTCATGTCACGAGCCGGTCTTGTCGACGCCTCGGGAGATCGCGAGCAATGCGGGAGCGCGATATCCCGAGGTGTCCGGGAATACCGTAATGCAGAAGTCCGAGACTATTCCGCGACGTCGGTTATCCGATGTCCCCGTGTCTCCGAGATAAGAATGCTGAATTGTTCAGCGGATTTTTCGCGAACAAAGCGCTCTTCGCAAGATTGCACGAGGCGACATGACGCGAGACAAAGGTACGTCGATAAATCTGAAGTGCTTTAGCAGTAAAGCACACGTCAAACGCGCTGACCAATTGTAGATTGACGAAATTCAATGCCATTTTTTTTGCGAAACTTTGCCACCGAGATGCGTATTTAATAATAAAATTTAGAACTGTTTAATTAAACCGATATTATGAGTCTTTATCTCTCTCTCTCTCTTTCGCGTTTTGGCGCACTTTTGAAAGTTGCAATCTTACTAGGATACGAGCAGATGAGAGGAAGCAGACTGGAAATGTGAGCCACCTTAACTACCTTGAAGGTAGTTAAGAACAGAGACGAATCCCGAGATTCGTAACTTTCGATCTGATTCGAAGTTGTCGACACTTGGCCCCGAGTATGTATAAGTTACAGTAAAAGAGTGCGTTACGTACGTGCCGCCATATTTATTCGCGCTATTCGGATTAATCGAGCGGAATTGAGAATATGGACGAGATAAAACGACGATAATCGGGTTAGCCTGAGACTTTTAATAAATCCGCGGGAACAGAAATAAAAGTCGCGACTAATCTTTTCTCGGTCATTAAATCGGAATTGAAACCCGAGACGGAAATAGAATGCACGAAAATTAAGGAAGTTAATTTATTATTAATTTTTATATTTTGGCATATAACGAATAATTAGCGCGCAATGAGTTTTTGCACTTTAATTAAGCTCCAAACTATCATAATTACAACGTGGCTCCTTCTCGCAGCAATAAACTTTATATTTGTCACGCCGATCCGACGTAAATTAAAGCGGAAGTCGACTTAACGCTACAAAGAAGGAATCTCATGACAGAAATTTACGAGACGTGCCTTATTGAATTATCGTCGTCGCTGCGAATTCTTCGACGTGTCCCGAACGGCAAAAGAATTCGCTACGACGTGCAGCTTCGAAAATCAGTTCGGGTTTTTATCAATAGAATCGATGCGACACGATGAGAAGATCAGCTGTCACGTTTAGGAAAGCATCGCGAGGCATTTTTCTGATTCGAAGAATACAAAACGAGATCGGGTCGGATAAATTGATAAATCGAGAAATCTCGTCGCTGTCAGGAGACAAGTGCGTAGAATAAAAATTTACCGGGCGATATACATTGAATGCGCGCGCGAAAGGAAGCAGGAAAGACAGCGAGAGAAAAAGAGAGAGGAAGTAAAGATAAATCTCTCGTTGTACATAACTTTAAATTTATTATACGAAACTTGGGAGAATCAGCTATAAAGTGTCCAAGCAGGTGGCTAAACGTCTGTCTCTTCAACTTCAAATCGCCCCCCATAAAATATCCCGCGCGATCCCGCCTGGTGGAGGTATTTTCGGTCGCAATGGTCGGCGGGGACGTTAAACTTCTTAACAGCAGTACTTTATCGCGTCATCGATAAATTCTAAACATCCACGTAAAAGAATTCGGAAGTTAGAACACGCCAACAAGCCCTCAGACCGAAGATGCGCTCGCGCTCGCGGAAGTGCGGAACTTCGCAACTAGTTTTTCGCGAGTTTCGCGGAAGGGGAGGGGGGTTGCCAGTTCGAGGGGAAAGTTGCGAAGAGCTTCGGCATTCCCGGGGAAGCGCGAATCCCTTGCTTCGCCGCCGAATTGCTTTCGAATGTCTACCATTTCTCGTACTTCTCTCCCGTTTCGCGAGCAGGCACCGTCATTACTGCTTAACGAGAATTAACGGCCGTTCTCTTCCCCATTCTATCGATCCCGTCGCGTTACAAGACGCGCTAAATACGCTTTCCATAGCCGGATGCTCAATTAACGATAATGCATAGCTAAATTCGCTGAAGTCATCCATGTATTTGTAACACGGACACGTTTAAATTTCCGTGTGCTTAACCAGCTCGAGCGTGAGATAAACACCCGAAGTTTCTTCAGCTTTTAGCTAATTTCTTGACAATTACTTAATCTTTTCGCAAATATGTAAATGTAAAGGAATAATTGAGAATATATGCACGCTTAATAGTTTCTGGTAATTTTAACGTGCTTCGATTTTCCAAGTAATGAGGTAAAATTGATTTTGCGGGAGAGTGTAGATGAAATATGATCCGATCATCAGGACGTCCGCTTTCACAAAAACGAACAAATCGGTGATTGCTGGGCTAAAGCAGAAATATTCATGAATTAGTAGATTAATTAAGCGTTTCGACGTCATCGTGCGGTCTGAGCGATCGTCCAATATGTTCGCGATATAAGCAATACCGAGGAAGAGAATTATTGATTAATAAAATATCCATAGTTATATTTTATCTTTTCGATTAGTTCTAGAATAAATTTTACCGTGCAGATTATTATGATCAAGCGCTTTATTTTATAATGTTATAGCAGGCCGATGCATTTTTTAAATTAATAATAAAAAAATAATGCCTTAATTAAATAATTTTCAATCACGGGAATAATAAAAATTTGGTTAAAAAATAAATCGACGAGTTATTTCAGCAAATTTTAAACTGTTCGAATATTCATATGTAGTAAATAAACGAAGTAAATGAATAAAATCTTGATGTCCAGATGTCGATAACTTCCAACAATGCTGACAAAGGGTGTCAAAATTTAATCTTGAAAATTAAAGTTCACGAAAAAAAAGCAAAAAAAAAAAAAATAGGCAATCAAATTTTTATAAAAGACAATCAAATACGAATTGGTTGAAAAATTGAATACACAATAAATTTATATAATATAGTGTAAAGGATTTAACGTGATTAACATTGCATATTGCATTGACGAAGAGATCAATAACATTTATTTTATGAAAGAGAGCGATAAATTCCACGCCCGATCGGTCTTCGGTAAATGCACAATAACGTTTGCAATTCGTTCTCCACCACGATTTACAATGTGTCGCACTCTTTTCGAATGCATGTCGAGACATCGCTTGCATGCGAACGCACATCACGCACAGCCGCACATTACAAAAGCCCGGTGTAGATAGCATTGACACGTATTCACCTGTATTCACTGATAGGGAGTACAATTTCGTTATTCAGGATTCGTTACCACACATATTTTGTCAATGTGCAAAAAGTTTACTCTTATAATTTTTAACCCTTGCACTTTTTTGTCTATTAATTAATGTATAGAAAATCTAAGATAATTAATTTTTCGCGATCTAAGCGCATGTATTATAAATTGTTTTTCACAAATTGGCGAAATGTAAAGAGATAAGGGAAACTTCTCTAAAGTGTGAGAAAGACAATGAGAATTATTTACGAGAAACTTTTGGAAATTGTATATGGATACGAATATAGATTGCATCCTTATACAAAGAAGCGTTGCAAATTGACGATCTCTTAAGTCTTCTCATTTATAATACACTTTGATCCCCGTAACACCTCAAGTCACCCTGTCAGTGGCCTGAAAGCCAGGCTTTGTTGGTAACGAAGGTACAAAGCGTGACAGGAAGTCGAAAGGAAGTTGACTCTCTGAGACTTGATGCACATCCGTAGAAGACATTTGTAACATCTCCTCGACGAAATTAAACGCGACTTAGAGCGGATATCCTTTGCATGCTTCTCGTGTTTAAAATGTCGCAAAAAGTAATGAAAGTTTGAGATATTAAAAATAATTTTGCTCCTGTTAATTAAAAAAAAAAAAAAAGAAAAGAAAAGTTAACTTGTTAAACAATTTGAAATATTTTTTTATTCAAAATTATTAATTATCAGTTTTTATTATTATTTTTATTTCTTTTAATATTAAAGTTTATTTTACTAAATTGAATATTAACGTGAATTCGGAAGTATCATTTTCCAGTTATCATTTACGCAATCAAATTATACGCAGCGAAATAGCAAAAAATTAAAGTCAATATAATTTCAAGCATCTGCAACGATAAGAGACATCTTAAGCAACGTTGTAAGTACTGACGTGCACTTGATGCATACGAAAATATTTGCTTGAATGTCGGGCTCGCGACGTCTTATTTGCATATGAGAATATATACCGTCAATCTCGTACGAGACATCTGAATCTATCTAAAAGCAAAATGTATGTGACAGTCATGTTGGACGTATCATTTGCTTTATCATTTAATCACGATATTCCGCACTAAAAATTTAATTAGAAAATTCTTTTTTGATAAAAAGTAGCCTGTAATTAATTTTTTATTTTCCCCGCCTCGCGACGGCTCTTTTATAAATTTACACTTGTGCTATCGATTTCGATTATAAAGTCCTATAAATTATCTTAAAACGTACTACTTTTCGGCATTTTTCTTCTCTTAATCCATTATCGCTATGCGCCAGACGTGATATTATTTCGCATAGATCACGCCCGCGGATTATTCTTTCTCTTGATCTCTTCGGCAAGTCCGGGTGGGAGTAAAGCGCTCGCAGGAGAGCGCCTGAGAAAAGTTCTTTATAATTCCCTTAAATCCAATTTATGATCAAGTAAACGCGCGGCTACAAATGAGAACAATAACATTTATTAAATTTGCAGATTTTCTTAATCCCGATGAAACTTCATTCTCCCGTCACGCTAAATTTACATTTCCTTTTCTAACTGCGACGTGGGACTTTTGTGTCTCTTTACGAAGAAACTGCACGGAATTATTATACGATCCCTTTTAATTACAAAATATATTTCGCACACTTTATACTTGACTTATCCTGCCAAAGTATTTCTCGTCGCCGGAAATTACTTTCGCTTACCTTCTAACGACCCTTCCCGATATTGCGCCATAAAAATCATTTTCGCAGCACGTACATTTCTGAGCAACAATTCGAATCGCCCACTTGACCGGGCACAATACAAACCGCGCGGGGATCCTCGGGTGCGGCCTGCTCGCAAACGACAGGGCGATATATTTCACCGGGATTCTTCCTTTCGCGACGGACATTTATTCCCGTACGTACTCCCTTCCGCTCGATCTGAGGTTATTAACTCGCCTATACCACATTAGAAGCCCGGTCTTTCTTTTTCCGGATATATTTCCACCCGGTTTCCCCGTTCCGCGACCCTGATATATCGTTTTCTGGAAAGTCGCGGAGAAATTACGGCGGCGAGCGCGGGGGGGTAGGGGGGTAGTTGGTAGTTAAGGAAAAGGACAGGGGGCCGCGGCAGCCGACACGCGGAGAGGATGCCTTTTCTAATTTCCTTCGGTAAGATAAATTCGGTGCCGCGAGTGCCGCCTGTGCATGGGCACACGTGCGTTTCAGTAGTCGTGTATACGCGCGCGCGGGGCATCCGCCGGTTGGTACAAGCGCAGCCCGAGGAAAGAAACGAAGATCCGAATCGATTCATGGCCCGCACGCCCTGGTATTTTCTTAATACACAGGCGACGCGTGACATATTGTGACACGGAAAATAATTGAAACTCGACCTGGCAGCCACCCGTGAGCGAGGTGGGAGCGGCTGGGAGCGATTGTAAATGCGGTGTCGGATACCGAGCGAAACTCGCGGGCGGTAAATCTACCGTTGTGCCCCGACTTCGGTGCGCTCTTACATTCGTCGATTTTCAATTTCTTGCCTGTTTTCTTTGAGAAACTTTCCTCCCCATGCGCCATCGATTTTCACGTACCGAAATATTTGCGATATGTATATGCACAGCGAGCTGTCAGGCAGAAAAATAATCCACGTTTCAAAATATTCATAAAAAATAATACAAAAATTCTGTAGAAATTTTGGTGATAAAAAAAAATTATCAGACTAAAAAATTCATATTTCTCTGACCGGAAAAATAAATTTACGTTATTTTCAATTAAAAAAAAAATTTAAAAAAATGTATTGCGAAATAACGACAACGTTCAAAGTATATCTACCGATGCGAGATATTTAAGCTCTTAATTTAGGCGCGAATACAATTGACAGTAATCATACGAATAAAGCCAACAAATCTGTAGAAAAGAATCTGTCGAGCGGCGACAAGAACAAGCGAACGGTGGACGAATACAGAACAACGATATATTTTAGTGACGACAGTTCGATTACTTCTCGCGCCTTGCGGCTCGCAACTGCTACGTGCTCGTATTTTAACCGGCTCATTATCATCGGATAGTTAATGGCCGACCATTTGGCACCCGTACATTAGAATGGCAACGATAAGATTCTCGCGTGCGACGTGGGCGTATTACTCGACGTGTACTACTGAAGTTCGGCTTACGGTATAGTTACTGACACACCTACGGCATCGCTCAAGAAAGCTGCCAAAGTTCACGCTTTTCCGAGATCGAAACCAAAGAAACGCTACACTTAACTCGACTAACTGAACTCGGCAACTAAAAAAAAAAAAAAAAAAAAAAAAAAAAAATAAAAATAAAAATAAAGAAAAGAAAAAAAAAGTAAAATTAATTTTTCGTTCAGTATTAATTTCCGCGTTGGCTTCCCTCATGATTTTGTTAAAACTACGATTTAATACTTTAAACAAAAAGTTCAGGGTGTTAAATCACAATTTAAACGCGCATTGTTGAATGAGTCGAGTTTGATGAGTTTATT
The DNA here is from genome assembly GCF_019399895.1 of Cardiocondyla obscurior. Taxonomy (NCBI): domain Eukaryota; kingdom Metazoa; phylum Arthropoda; class Insecta; order Hymenoptera; family Formicidae; genus Cardiocondyla; species Cardiocondyla obscurior. Next base: position 4,470,122 of record NC_091875.1, on the reverse strand, counting down.
TCCCGTTCGCACGCTGGCACAAAGCACGTATTCGCATATGTGTGTACGCTAGTAACTCGCGAAACATCGAAGTTTCCTAATTAACCGCAAATTTTCGTAATTACATCCCTGTTCTGCAAACGGTGGCAATAAGAAATGATAAAAACGTTTGTTAAAAAAATCCGTCTGTGCCACACATTGTCTTCGAACTTTTCCGACGTCGTTACCATTCGAGCGTCGTTAAAATAAAATCTTTAACGCGACCGCGCCGAATTAATTTGTGTTTAAATTTGTATTACACCTTGATACGGACAAGTGGAAACGCCCGCGCGATTAGTTACAATTTTCCCGAGGTTATCATTTCACCGTCCACGATTTGCGATATGATGACACCGATTCATTTCAGCTGAATTAGAAGCAATTACGGTACGCATTAGCATCGCCGTTCAAAGCCGAAATAGGAAGATTATCAGCGACGCACTGCGCGTTAATTGATAGGCGCATTTCGCATTTGATAATCATCCGCGAATTCCATTTGCGGTAAGCCTCAGTCTAAATCCTATAACAAACGGATCTCTGCCCGACATTACCGTTGAAATTTACCCTACCCCCATCGGATTATTGGTATTCAATGGAACGTGAAGCATTTAATGTGTCGCGGGCAAGACAAGGTACACAGAAGCTGCTTTCAGATGTCGATCTGTCAGAAAATTTAACCAGATTACTCGAAAATTCACGGCGAAATTTACGGCGCCAGTCAAACTTCCGCATTTCGTTCGTGAGATATTTTTCTTTATTTTTTGCGATATCTCCGTCGGCGATAATTAAATTTTAATTTTTATCTAAACTGCGGAAAGTATGTTTAGCTAAAGCCAAATAATCTCATGGACAAACGATTAACGTAGAAATCTTCGCGACTTGCACGCTGTGCAAGATAACGGAGTTGTGTACTAATAGTTGCAGTTTATCGGGAACAAGTACATTGCTTAGTCTGAATTGTTTTAAGGCAAACTGTGCTGGCTCACTGTTACACGCGATACAGCAGGCGCGATTATGCGATTTCGTGGTTTCGATATAGCCTCAACGTTATGACGTTAGATTTCGAACGTAATGGTATCGAGTACAATTGTCTTGTTTTAACTGTACCGCGCAGAGAATTCAACACTCGCGACCGGTCTCGTTTGGTTATCATAGTTGCTCTAAAGATTCTACGATAAGCAAAATATGTAAAGAATATAAAGTAAATAATTAAAAATTATGAAATTTAATTATTTTTACACGCGTGATTATACGATTAATTAATTAAAAAAAAAGGAATTGCTTATTTTTTAATATTTCCGTAAGTAATATTAATTGTTGCTCATTGTCGTTATTATTTAATAAACTTTTGTTCTAACGTTGCAATAGTGTTTAATTTTACTTTTCTGAGAGGCAAAAAACGGGAAAAACTCGCGACATTTGTGTAACGTTGTGAACCGCTACCCTTTACAGAACACAGTTTATATTTTTAATAGGATTCAACTTATACGTAATGAAAATTACGCGATTACGTTCTGTAACCCTTTTCTTTAAAGATTCTGCGCTTGACAGCCACAATTTACTACGGAACATTCATAGAAGAGAAGAACGCGGGGGGATAAGGGATGAAATAAAGAGCAATGCTTTAAAAGCCGGTAAACGTGACGCTTTCAAGCTGCATGCGCGTCCATCAAGGTTTATTTCTCGTTTTCGCTGTACACGTTTTTGCGCAAAGTCGACACGTAGTGTAGAAAAATAAAATCTAAAACACAAAATGTTGGTTGACAATTGTCCGTCGCTTCTAATCTCATTCCAACACATAATAAAATATTATGCACAAAATAAATGCGTAAATAACATGGATATCCATATTTTCTCGTACAGTTAATTCCGAAACGTTACTGTTTATAATAAAAAAAAAATTTTTAATATGTAAAAGCATTAAAAAAAAAAAACTACGTAACGTTTAAAAATGACAATTTATTGCTTGAATTTCTTTTAAACATTTAAAGTTTTAAAATATTTATTGAGAGCATTTACTGAAGTTTTATCATAAACTTGAAAAGTTTTATTTGTATTTTTATACGATAGAGAGTAGATACATTGAAGTAATAAAATCTGAAAGGATAAGAAAGCGGTTTCGGCCGTTATACCGACTCGCCGATCCCCGTTTCGCGTCATGGTGTAGAAAATGGTGTGTGGCCAACGGTGGCGGTGTGAAAACGACGGGCGGTGGCTGCTGGAGGGTACGCGATCAACTGACAAATGTCTACGGACCGCAAACAACGAAGGTGTAGGGTCAGGTGTTAGGGACGGTCTAACTTTTCTTTACATCGATGTTTTTCCCCCTTCACCCCCCACCTCCGGCAAAAGGGTACATTCGCGTCGAGTGCGATGTTCCACACGACGTACGTAGTGGTAAAACTTTTACGGGTAAAGCGAGCGACACTTATAGTTCGTTTATCGGATGACAGGGCGGCTCAAAATCAGTCGTTTAAACGCGGTTATAAATTATTCACGGCGTAAAAGCTCTGTTTAATTTACGAACGGATCAACGTAGGTTGGTACAGTGCAAGAAATTGCAAACGACAAATGCCCTGACGACTACGTGCTTTGCATCGAATATCACGTATAATCCTCGCGTTTTGAATTCGATGATTTTAGAGCAGTTTAGTTACGTGTGAAAATTGAATTATTACGGATTTTAATATATTATCGAACATTATTTTCCGGGTATTAATATATATACGCTCTGGGAAAATTAATACCTTCTCTTTGCCACGTAATCAAATATAAATGAGTAAAAACTGATTGATATTACACGATATTTTCTCCCGTTTTATTTATGTCACTGGTTTTTTTTTTTTTTTTTTAATTAATATATATATATTTTATATCATAATTCTTCTTTTAATTAATTAAAGTTAATAAACATACAATTTTCGTATCAACAAAATCACATCGCACATACCGAAATTTTTATTACGAAAAATCGCAAAGGTTTAGGCCGTCGTTTCAGCGGAAAGAAAAAATTCAGCATTCCATTTTACGGGTACTGCCGGTACGGCGTTTTATGTACGTTATACCGTCGAGGGAATTCTTTAGTACGCGCCTACGACACAAAAGTGATTTTGACTCCTGGCAAAGAGAAGTTTAAAGGCAAAATCGCGTATGTCGAGGAGCAAAAGGAAGGAAATATTCCGATCGTCGATAGGGGTGGCGCGGTGAATTCAGAGGATAGAAAACGTCCAGCTACCGCCCCACGGAATGTTCTGGAATAAATTCTCGCATTCCAGTGTTGGCCGACGTGTTGGCAGGGGTCGAGAGGTGGTCGTTCAATCGAACGGACCGTTGCTCGCCGTGCTCCTGGCCTTTACCCCCTGAGAGTCGACCGACGGGTGGTCGCAATAAGGGATGACATTCTCTTACGTCTGAAACAAAGGATGGGCACGCCGCGCCGTCCAAATGTCAGGAAGTTCCATTATGCTTTGCAGTCTGTCTAGGAACCTCATCTACCGAAGCGTATAATACACGGCGTTATAATTGCGAAGAGTATGCACTCGCGTGTAATGATACAAAACTTGCAGAGTTTTTTATTTCACCAGAGCGTTTTAAAGTATCGATAAAATTAAAAAAAGAAAAAAAAAAAAGAAAAAGAATGTTATTACGTAATATTTCATTTAATCAATAAATTAAATCGTTTCTCACTAGACTCGATGAACTGTGCATTTTGCAACATCCGCGATTATTCATTATCGATACGGAAAATTTATTGAATATTTAATAGGGAGCTTTTTAATTAAATAATCAAGCAGAATTTCGAGTATCAGCAATATTTTACGAACAGAAGCATTTTATGAATTTCAACGAATAGCTGGCTAGGAAGCTGAAATATTGTCACGTATAACGATTTGTATTATATTTTATATAAATACCTCGCCACATTTTTATAACGTTACGTATCACTTGCATTACTACATTTTAATTTTCATTTTTCATTTCGTTACGTGCAATTAACAGGCTGGATAAATAAACATCGAATTCGAACTTTTTCCCGTTAAATAAACGAAATATTTCAATTATTTCTTGCGCGATGGAAATAGCATGGGCATTTCAAATTGTCGAAGTATAAAAAAAAAAGAAAAAAAGCTGCATTATTTAAGAAATAGTCTCAGCGTTATCCACCGAAAAAAATCTCGCGAGAAATTACGCACATGACGCAAAGATAAGTAAAAGTTGTTTTTGAACCGAGAAACTTACGAGATCCCTCCCCTTCCACGGCGGGTTGTTAACGCCATCCCGACAGAAAGTGTTCAATTAATCATTAATATCGCCGACGGCGGGAGTGCGGCCGCGGCGCGCGGTTACTGGCGCCTCCGTTAAGTAATGACATAATTTGCAGCTGCATAAACAAGGCTTACCGTGATTTAGATGCGCGCGGTTTTCCTAGCGAAATAGGTGCGTTCTCGCTACGGAAATGCGCTTTATGGGAACGCGTGAAAATTATATAATCTCATCGCAAATTGATTCGAATGCTCTTGCAAAATGTGATATTTTGTAGTATATTACTTTTATTAACGTTCGCCGATGTCCGTTTCGCCGAGAGGTGAATTTCGCATAAGCAAGGTACAATTTTCGCGAGATTTAATTAACTTCAGTTCCGACATGGCCGTAAAATTGCTTTAAACAAAATTATTTTGCTTTGTTTTTTTTTTAATTTTTTTTTTCCAGCAAGAACGAGTCGTTACTCTCGTATTACTCTCGTTATCAGTATATTCCACTTCTTTAACGTACATATCTTCCCTCTGTAGATATAACCACTCGAAAGCGTGCACTATGCTGCGGCACAGATGCGAATTCAATCACCATCTGTGCCAGCTTTTTCGTCGTATACTACCTCTTTTTTTTTGCCCAGAGAAATCCTGTAAAAAGACTTTCTGCGCGACGCGCAAACATGTAGATCGGTCCGTTCGGCGAATAAAACGCGAGTTTGACTTACAGTCGGAAACCGCGCGGAACGCGATCGGAGGGTGGAGAGGTGCCAAAGGCAGATGGATGGTTAAAAGAAAATAGAAAACACTCCTTCGAAACTCCCGTTTTCTACGAATTCGACAATCCGTTTCCCGGGCTCTAACGAGCGCCAATATTTGTATCCGTAAATCACGTCCCAATATTTGCTTCCGCGCAGGCAGCAACATTCTCCCTTTAGAAAGTTTTTCGCGTTTTCCCTTTTTCTCGGCCCGTCTGTAATAATTCCGTGCGTCAACATGTTTATTTCCAAATATTTTTATTACATTATCTGATATTTTTATACCAGCTTTTCAAATCTGTATAGATTTTATATTAACCTTCCATTTTTATTTTAAACTGGAGTACCGAAAGGAGTTTAGCTCGAAACTTCATAAAAAAAAAGTTAATAAAGTTTTAGTAAACCACTTTGGCGAGAGTTATGTTCATTTACGATTTATTTTCAACGTCTATACTTCAACATTATGCTTCTAATCAGAATAATTGATTAATCTGCATAATCAGTTTGATACATACTTAAAATCAAAGTCGCGTGCCGCGTGCTTTATATCTACGCCAATAAAAGAAAAAAAAAAAAAATAGAGAGGAAAAAAAGGGAAGAAATCTTAAGAATTATTCATGTAAAACGTTGAACGACGGAAAAAGCTGACCCCGTGGAATAAAGACGGAAAGAGCGAGAAGAGAGATGAAATTCCGTACGGTCAAAGACGAACTTGAGGAAGGTAGGGGGACGGCATTATTAATTATTCTTGGCGTAGTTTGGACTTCGGAGAATGAAACAAGAGACTCGTCTTAGATTATCGCCCCAACTGCCGACGAGAGTTCTATCCTGCGATCTTCTTTTTGCCATTCTCGGGCTTAATTAACTTCGAATCGCGAGACTAAGGAACGAGGAGGCAAAGGGGTGGACAGAGAATTGCAGGGGAAAGGGAGGGGGAGTTATGAAATTTCGATGACGCCGCGTCTCTCGACGATTTCTCGAAACCCGAAGAGCGAGGCCCTCCGTCCATCGTCACGAGATAGGCTTTAATGGTCGATTGAACGCAGAATGGCTGATTACATTAAGGATGGTAATTACAGATCGAAAGTTTTCGAAGGCGCGCGTTTTATCTACGATGAGAGAAACGGAATTCGCCTTTGTCCGCCTCGTCGCTATTGAAATCTTTTAATTACCTACTTAAGATTGGCGATGATCGCGATGGCTAATTATAAGTCTCCTCGATAACGTGTCTTACCTGAAACAGAAAGAATGATTTTGTCAATAAAAAATAATCCAAAATGATTGAGTAAGAAAGAAAAAGAAAATAATAGACGCTTCTTAGATTTGAAATATTTAATATGCACAATAATTATTCTTCTATTCTTTAATATAAAATTTCTTTTCCGAATAATGCACATTGTTTAACAAGTTACTCGCGTTGTTTTCATCATTGTAACACGTTTGATCAAATTTTCTTCCTTGCTGAAAATGTCGGTACCGTATGTGCTACCACGTCAAACGTATAGAGACATGCCGGAGAAATGCTCATTGTTACTTGCTGAAATAGCATAACGTCAGACATAGTCACGTGCCACGTTCAGCTTAAAAGTTTTGCCCGATATGTCAAGTGACTGCGCTGTAAAAGTTGTCGTCAAGTCAAGTTACAACTCGCTTACTACGCCATTTCGCCAGCGTGTTTTATTACCTATCACTTCTAGACAAAATACATTTTTCGCGTGGTCGTTGCGCGCGTCGAATTTTCACGATGCAATTCTCGCAAAATCCGACTTCGAATTATTACATTTCGATCCATTCAAACTTTACCCGATTTAATTTTAATTTCACTCGACGAGTTTTGTATTAACAGAAGTAATGTAATACATTCATGGATTAATAAATGAGAATTAAGATAAAGTGGCGAGGCAAAACAGCGAGATGATACGGTGGGACAAGGTTGCTCGAAGCACTGCGTACTCAGTTCGTATATAAACCCCTCCGGGTGGTTTAATAAACCCTCGAATGTTCGTCGCATGATTCCTCATGCGCTACTGCGGAATAATTACTTCAAGAATATTGCGGCAAGGCGCGTTGCCTTCGTACTTCGTGATAGAACACTGCTTAATATTGCGACTCTTTAAGATAACGAGAAGTAGGTACTACAAATATTTTACAATAAGATTTTTATTAGTCCACCTACTGCTTCTTCTTTTTTTTTTATATATTAAATACGTCGAGTCAATTCTAATTGGAATTTTTCTTCAATATTAAAAATAATTTTTAAATACCCGAATGGAAATTCATCTAACTATTCTAATTTTTCAGTCAGTGGTTAAATCGTGTTAATTAGATATATTTCTTAACTAGCGATTAACTTAATACTAGCCATAATTTAAAAAGTAAAATGTCATTAAAAAAAAAAATCTTTAGTATCCGTCTAGCAACTGTCCATCGCAGACCATGTCGCGAAACAATTATTACTGACTAAATTTTAAATTAGCGTGTAATTAATTGATACTGTATATGCATAAATAAAATGTCGAGTTAGACCGTCGATTTAATTTTTCGATTATTTTATTTATAACTTTCTGATAATGATAATTAAAAAAATATGTTCCGACGTTAGATCGCTTCTATGTATATTTGTCTAAATAGTTAATTACCGTCAATAAATTTGTTTAATCAGATCTTTACGTACATCAATACGCAATCTTGAATTTTAATCAATAATTGCACGATCATCGTCACATTAACGGTACTTGAGATACTGCAACTTTCAGCCCCTTCGATTTTAATTACAAAATCTGTAATCTCGCTGCGCCTTTCTTTGATAATCCACATCAAAGTGCAAAGCTTGTCACGAGGGATAAGATATAAATGAAAAAGAAGCTAAAAAATAATATCCGTCTAGCGCAATCAATGGGGAAATCCTCGCCTCCCTTTTTATATTCACGAGCGTGGTAGTTGGAAAATGACAGATGAGGGTGGCTTTGAAGTCTTAACGATGACATTTTTACGAATCATCGATGCCGAGTTAATTTTTGTCTTTGAGAAACTGCGGGAGAAAGAAAATTAGATGAAAATAGAGAATTAGGGCGGGAGAAAACGACAGGCTGCATAAAGCTTTAGACAGAACTGAATAACATACGGGAACATACTCCCGATCTTTTTAAATCCATCTCGAGAGAAAAATGCCAAGGAAGCACCCGTCTTTCCGCGATTTCTGCGCTGAGTGAACGGCTTCGTAAGCGTCTTCTCTTTCGCGATGTGTATCATCGTCACGATGTCCGTCCGACGTTTCCGCTATTGGTCGCGTAAACTACTTCGATGCAACGTAAAAGGGTAGTGCGCTATTTGCGAGATCGATGTTCCGCTCTGAAAAACGTAGGGATGGAAGTCGCGTAAAACTCGGGTCACCTATTACGTAACGTATACGTACGTATTATACCTCTGTCATAAATCTATTTAATTCACGCCGACCTGGATTCAAAAGTGTAACTTTCGCGTGTTAATTACGTAAATTAAAGCTGTTGCAGACAGTAAAAATAATATTAAATATGCGGTCAACCTGGCGGAAAGTCCGGTGTATTCTGCGCAAATTTTCGCCTGCATATTGTAATATGTGTATCAGTTAAAACAATTTCTCGTAAATATGAGGAATTTTGTTGATGAAATTAGACGTTGAGAATTGAGAAATATTGTTTCAAAATTATTGCTATTATGTATAATATTGTAGTAAGAATAGTTGGCGTGTTTCGTGTAAAATTATCCTTCCAAATACAGAGATAATATTCGTAATATGATTAAATATCAATTAAATTTATTAATTGAGTCTGCTGTAACGTTGTAAATATTTTATGGTGTCTAAGTTACAAATAGTGTTCGCTATCATCTAAAAAAGATCATTATACTCTGAAATGTCGTGGGTATGTTCTCTCAATGTTTTGAAATCATTACGATGCAACCGCTGCCATCGTTTCTCCCGTTCATTTTTTTTTTTCTTTTACTTTTATTTATTTTTTTTTTCTTTTTTTTTGCTCAGTTAATTTAATCGTTCCCACAGAAGATGCCAAGCTATTCTCACGTAATAGTTCAGTTCCCGTGGAAACGGCCGTTTCGAAAAGAAATACGACGTTAGTCGTGAGAAACGTCTTCCCATTTTACGAGCGGCGAACATTCGGACGACCTTTGATCGTGTCTCTTAGACTACGACAACGTATTTGCCTGCCGCCGAGGCACTTTCCCGCGATCTCTCGCGCATTTTCAATGAATAAAAAATATATAAAGATCTCCAGCCAAATGCATTGCTCCGAGCAACCATTTTCAGTCGAAAAACAATGACGAACATTTTCAACTTGAACGTGCTTTCCGGGCGCGCTCGTGCAAACGTCGCAAAAAAAATATTGTGACATCTGCAAAATCCTCTCGATTTTAGTGTTCAACTCGGAACAGTCGAAAGTTCTCTTCGCCTTCGACCTAGGAATTAATTTTTTCTCCATTTACTGAAATAAGAAAACATATGTTGTCTATAGATGGTCGACATTGTTTGATCTTAAATTACCAGCTGCTCGAGTGAAGTCAAACTGAGCTTAGAGTGCCTTGCGGGTGGCAAACTTGTGCAAGAGAGAACTTCCACTTAGTAAGCATACTAAAAGAAACTTCGTCACGAACGTCAAAGTTTTTCTTGCAGAGTGGAAGGTAAAATGATGAAAAATTTCTTAACTGTGAATTTTACGATTTTTTTTTATTTTTTTTTTATTTTTTTTTATTTTTTTTTTTTATTAGTACTAATATTTTATTTTCTTTACGAAATTGGAAAAACAAATTTGTGTAAAAATTTTAATATTCTAATTTTTAATACATTTAACTTACTTTGTTTTAATTAAAAAAAAAGATCTCAGTTTGCATTTCTAATTTTAAATACGATTTGCTAAAAATTTACCGCATTTCTTGAAATATAATTCGTAATACAATAATGTTGTTAAAACCGAATAAAAGTGAGAGAAAAGTTGAAATATAGGGACCGTCGTCTACTGCTACTTTTTATTTGACTGCAAGGATTCGGTTTATCTGCAGTGCAATCAACGAAGACGGTAGCCTCTTCCCTTGGAATTAAAACTTCAGAAAAGATATTTTCCTAAATGTTTCGTAATCTTTGCCAGCGGCAAGAATTTTGTTTAAATAGGATACTTTAATTCTTTTTATCTTAAATTGTATTTGAATGCGTTCACGTAGATAAAATACAAAAGTTGTATTTCGTTGATATTGCAGGCGCACATAAAATTAACATATTATTCTTTGCTCGGAGACATAGATTATTATTTTTTTTATTTTTAATACAGCACCGCAAAGTAATTTGTCGATAAAAGTCGAAGCAATATGTTACAAAATCTTAATATAATAACATATAAGAAAACTGTATGAGAAGTATTTTTTTTTATTAGCGCCATTTGTATTCAGTAACGCGCGAGCCGGGGATCACGAGAGCAGCATGAAAAAAATTGTTGAGGGGATTGCGAGATTTAGTGTGAGTTAATTTGCTCCCTCGGCTCCCATCCTACTCTTGCGGATAATTGTTGGAATGCGCCGCGGCTTACAGACTCAAAGTGCACGGAAAAACGGGTCGTCCTCGCTTCTTGCGGTTGGTGCATCCCTCCGCGAGCTCGTTGCACCGCGGATATAAAGCCGCCCTCTTTAATCTCCGCCGTCGCGCGGAGTCAAGAGGGGGTGTGTGCACCTCGTAGGGCGTTTATTGTCGGAAATGACACGCGCGCTATTAGGGCACGTGAACTCCCCTGTCGGTGATCCCGTAATACGTTTACGTATGCGTGCGCATACGTTTGCGTTTCCACAAATTTCAGGGCGATAAGTCGGCCGGCGTTCGCGCAAAAGATTCCCCCCGGAAAAATTTATCCCACGGGAATAAACCGGTAACTTTTTCCACAGCTGCGGCAACTGCAAAGTTTTGCGAAAGTGTAGAAAGTAGCGGACGCAAAAAAAAAAAAAAAAAAAAAGAACAAAACCGGCGAATTCTAAAAAGAGAGAAACCCGCGCGCACTTTGGGCGGTTTTTCGAAAGAGGCAATATCGTACCTTCGTTTGTAATATTCTTATTGCGCAAAGTTAAATTGCAAGTTATGTATATAGATGTGCGAAAACCTGGTTTTTGTTTCTACGTGTGCGGCAATGAAAGGGTTGAACTACATTCCGTCGTTTTACCCAATGCGTATCGTTTGCTTGCAATAACGAAATGATCAACAACAGCGACGTGCGAATGATATAATGCCCTCGTTTACAATTTACGTAATTTATGATTCGCCCCATGTTTATATGCTCATTTGCACGTTGATATCAATAATCGATTTTTGATACAGGATTAATGATTAAACGTACGCCGTCAATGACCGCATAATTTTGTGCGTAGCTCGAACGCATAATTAATACGAGAGGTGTAATGGCGTTATTAGAGGAATACACGCCTCTACGGTAAAATTTTAGACACACAGGTGCATACTTGCGGCGGAGTTTAATCATGCATGGTAGTCGCGCTATAAAAACATTCTCTCTCATGCGGCGCGCGGGTTCTACAATTGTAGAAATGCACCGGCACGCACGTTCACGTACACCTACCCACCTGCGCAGACATACGCGCGACTATTGGTCCTTTAAGGGCAAACTTTATGCACGGAATTTTATCCAACATGCGGGTAACGCTATAAAAATACTGTAACGTATTGCGGGTTTCGTTTTATTGCGCTAAATTAAATTTATGATTAAGAAAAATACAAGAAAATCCCTCCGTCCCCCTTTCTTTTTTTTTTCTTTTTTTTTTTAAGTTAAGATAATAAATTTCCACCAATTACGCGACTCCGTGTTACTCAGAAATCTTTCGCCGCGGGGGAATTAACTAGAGAATCTTATTCTGCGGAGGACGTCCGATCGATATTAGCAAGGAAAAACGGGCAGTTTCTTACTGCGAGGCGGGAAGAATTTTTTTCCCCGGCATTCAATTTGTGTAATTAATTTTCTTATAAAATATTTGCAATATCGGAGGGAACCGTAAGTCTCTCCCGGCCGGGGGAGGAGAATTCGAAAAATTTCGGAGCGTTCGTCTTTTTAAATTTTACCCGCGAATCGTGTGGAAGGCGAAGAGATCGTCCTGAGAATTAACGAGACGGGCGGTGGATCTCGAGGAAAATTTTATTACGTGCCGGAGCAGTAATATGTCTCACTTCGTTGAACGCCGCGGATGTCCTTGCGCCAGATACGATCCCCTCGTTCGACTACTTGTTTAAGCAATTCTATTAATTTCAACTTTAATTAATGTTGATAAAACTGCGTGAGACGTAAATATATGTTTTGATGAAACCAGTGCTCCGGTATCGAGTAATAAATACTAACCTAATATGAGCAGTACATATTGGTGTAGTCTAAATATTGATGTAATATTCATGGTTGGAAAAGCAGAGTGAAATTCATCAAACGGCAGAGTGAATAAGATTCGCGAAACACATTCTAGATCGGTTAAATTTGATCGAAATGGATCGGGATATAATTTAATAACGCAAAATGAGGGTTGTACCCAGGCGCTCTCTCCCTTGTGATCGATTTATCCCCACGTCCGCGTTATAGATCGGCGCGCATCGCCGAATAACGTGATTCCCGTGAGGCACCGTTGCAGAATAGAGGTAGCAAACGAGTCGAAATTTTTCACGGTCAACGAACACCTTTTTCCAAACGAGCGCGGCAAATAGCGCGCTAACGATCGCCGGTAGAATGGAATCGAGAATGCGAGCAGCTTTGTCATTTAGCGGCCACGTAGCGAAAGCGAGAATCCGCTGAGTTTCGGGAAAACTTGACCGGTTAACGACTCGACACGACGTGCGAAGTAATCCATTATTTTCTGCTTGTGGATTTTGTGTGGTATCAACTACTCTTGAAAATTCGACTACGGGAAAAAAAAGTAAGGAAATACCAAAAAGAATTAATTATTTGTTGCTTTATTGATTCTTTTTACGTATAATTATTTGAAATTATAATTTCTTTCTTTTATTTTTATATTAATTATTAATATAAATTATATAATTTATTTTTACGTATTATGGTAATTATCGATTTTTATAAATGGACATTAATATATTAAAGATATCGTATTTCTCTTAACCCGATCTGACTATACCATATAAACTACTTCATCTAATATCTTTTCAAATAATGCGATTAAATTACCGATCTAATTACGCGACTCTTTTAATACGCGCCTCTTTTCCCTTAAAACATTACATTTCATTATTTTATCATTTTCCATCCAATTATGAAGAAATTATAAAATTTTATTCAACGTTAGTGTCGATAAAAATTTTTAATTCAAACTAGTTTTTCCTTTTTTCTTCTTTTAATATGACATCAATTATTTTTTTGAACACGGAAATTATGGATTATTCGGCATCAAGGAGCTTGTTAAGCGCTACGCGAAAAGGCTGCGTTTCTTTTCTCTTTTTTTTTTTCCAACACGCGAATGAAATCGAACGAATAAAAGAAAACCAAAAAAAATTCTGTGGAAGGAAAGAGATTGGGGTGCCGAACGTGATAACGTGCCTTTTATTCGTCAGAATGGCCCAGTGCAAAAGCTGCAATATCCGGATAATCCGCGGGATGCACGCGGCCAGTCGAAGTGCGGGAGGATACGGAGAAAAAAAAAAAAAAAAAAATCGCGGTGGGGATGAAAGTACCCGTCGATATACGCGTGTTCTCTCTTTCGACGGGGGTACGAACGTGCGGTCGAAACCGAAGGGTTGTGTTGGGTCGAGTTAGCGAATGTAGGGGACAATCGACCGACTTTGGCGCGGACATCACGGAATTTCAATGGACACATTGGCCTAGAAAACCGATTGCAGTCTATCTCCCCCATATCACTTTTGTTGTATTTTTTTTCTTTTTTTTTTTATTCTCGTGTTTTGGAAAGCCGAAAGATCGGGATTTTTAACCCACACCCGACACGTTGTTGCGGCTCGAAGAGGCCCTTCACCGAACGAGCTCGTCGCATTGATTGAAAACGGATAGATACACATAACTACTTTAACGTATAAATTCTTTAAACACTTAAAGGGCTTTTTTTTTACTAATATAAATCTAAAAAAACATCCGCGCAATTTTTTTTCCTTCATAAAAGCACTGATGGTTTCGATTTTATTTTACAATATTATTCGCGCCAGCGAGGCGCTGCGTAGCACTAGTAGTTGATTATTTAGTCAGACAACTGTCGATAATTCGTATGGATATCCTGCCGTCGGTTCTTACTCCGCTGGGAACGTCATTGCAATGCTTCGGTACCACTTATGCATCGCCGCATTACCATACAGACGTTCGTATCCACGCACATATACGTCGGGATAAGAGAGATCCCATGTCTCTTTGCGTTCAATCACTCAAAATGATCCGGGTCGCTTCGTCAAACTGTCACACGGTATCTACACGACACCTCCAGCACGGTACACGTCGCTACGGTCGCGGGTGTTTGCAATGTAAACGACTTATCTGCTTATGTGCTATTGACATCGTCAAGTGGCTCTGGCAAACATGTATGCGTAGTCCAACGTACGGAAATTTGCACTTGGGACTCCTTAAAAGATTTGCGGAGCAAAAGTCGGAGGTGAAGTCGCTCGCCAATCCGGTTTTAATACCGCGAACGATATTTCTCGAAAAAAAATGACAAGGATAATGTTATTAGATACAAATATACGTATATGCGTGTGCGATATTAAAAAAGAAAGGAAAGTGTTAAATTTAATGTAGATTATCGATAAAAAAAAAATTTAATTACTGAAACTCGTTAATATCGCATCGACGTGACACGATATGTTTAATTAGGGATCGAAATTGGAATAATCATGTAATTTTGAACCGATGATAATGTCCATCAAGAACGACGAGTAGTTACATATCGCGTCGCTGACACGCTTTCCTATCTCCGAAATTGATAGCGATGATTGTCATTGAGGCAAACCTTTACCTCCGAAAATGGGGGAATCATCGACGCGCTATCCGTCAATGTTGACAACGAACATAATCGGTATGCCGAGAGTAATTCTCAACTGTCAGATCGAAAATCCGATAACAAGCAGGCCACGATTAACATTAACGCGTGTCAAGCAATACTCACATATTACAATATTAATATCAAGAAATATATAACGTTTGCTCAATAAAAAAAAAAAAATTAAAAAAAAATAAAATAAAATAAAAAATTAAAAGTAATAAAAAATTGCAAAAAAAAAAAAAAATTTGATACAGCCGATGAGAATATGCCAGCGTCACAACTGCATGTGAACATTCTAGTTTAACTATTTTGCACTACTATTTACCGAGAACGAACCCGCGGTGATGAGTAACAAAAAAAAACTGTTAAAATAAGCCGTTGACCACATAAAGTGAATAGCCTGTTAACCGATTACTACCACAGACTACTGTGGACAGTTGTAAAAATTGACCGTTAACCACAGGTCGACCCGAGACGTTTCTGCCTGTCAAAACTGACCGAGACCGCAGGCGGTGAAAGACGTTACAATTTGTCAAAGATGATGCGACCGCGAATAGCGCGAGACGTAACCATTCGTCAAAACCGACGGCCGCCGCGCCATAGATGAGATTTTACTACTAGAGCCGCATTATCGCCACGTCAAGTGGATCCTGGTTCGCGAATTAAATTGATTTTGTGAAAGTCCGAATTGAAAACAAGTAATTTTGATTTTCTATATACGCGAATAATATGTATATGCGCACTAATCGTCTAATTTACTTTATATTTACTTTTGCGTCGGTATTAAAACAAGATTAATGATCGTATATCGATCAAGGTACTTAAAGTAAAAGTTTGTACAAACGACTCACCGAATCGTATTTGCTCTCTACAAATGCAATAGGCAGAACGGAATATTAATGATCGCCGGAAAATATATTCTGTGATTCCAACAACGTCGAACTAAGATGATAAATCATCACGGGTCTGGGATTATTAATCCCCGACGGGCGGGCATTATTACTTCTCACAAGTTTAAAAAAAAAAAAAATCTTGCGTACTATTTTTAGTTCGTAAATATTTCTCGAATATTATAACGTCTTTAAAATAATTGAAATGAACGCAAGAGAGTCTATTATGCGACGGCAGCATGTCTAAGACTGTTCAATAGTTTTATAAATTAAAATCGTATACGTTATCGTTTGATCGAGTACGATCGACCGATCAAGAATTTCTACCGTTGATATTTTCGTAGCGAGTAGTTTTAGCGGATTGTCGGGAATAAGGCTCAGACGTGCCTTTTTGCCCGGAGCCGAATCAGCGATGGTAGTTTAACGGCAACGGACCGGGCGTGAATGCAGGCCATTGTGTGTCGCGGGCAGTGGACGCCAGCGAAATGCACGAAAGAGAACGAAAGGCAAAAAGAGCGGGCCATGTTAACGGGATAAAGGCCGCGCGGGTAAGAGACGAGGAACGACGATGCAAAAGCCACAGCGTGCGAGGTGGCCCGCGGGAATGTTTCACGGGAAGAGTAACTTCGTTAAAACACTAGCCGACACTCGCCTTTATTAACGCCCGCGTGGCGACTCTTTCAAAGCTGACCGAAGTGCAAACTTCATGAAATCCGAAACAATAAGCCCCGTCCGTCGGTCGTTACCTTCGTCCCGACATTTATCTCAAGATCGCCGAAGTGGTTTGCTATTGTCCGCCGTCGAGATGCGAACGCAAATTACAGTTTTGCTTTTAAATGCAGAGCTCTTTGAAAAAAAAAAATTAATTGCAGCGACGACACTGTAATTTTGAGATTAACTCGGGTTTTTGTTTCAAATAAATCGCGCATCGATAACGTACGATTGCGAACGTACCTAACGAACAGCGCGAAACATTTTGGGGATCTATCGGTGAACCACGACAATCCATCAATGTCCAAGGCATAAGATAAAGTGAGACCAGTTTTGTAGATACGTTACATTTATCAAAAATGCCCCAGACCTGTTGTGAAAATATTTTGCTATTAATATTAATGCACTCCACTCTTGCCACGAAATCTATACCGTGCGCGAATTTCGAAAAGAGTTGGAAACACAGTAGACACAGAAAACGCATCTGGATTTAGAGCAATCCCTCGCTATCGATTTATTTTGCTGTCAGATTAGCGGCGCGAAGCGGATTATTTTTGAAGAGGAAGGAACATTGAAGAGAGAAAATATATAAAAGTAGAAGATAAACGGATGTGATATAAATATTTCAGGTTACCGCACGCTTTGCGGATTATTTTAATTTCGATTCCGGAATTATAATTTTAACGGGACATCTCTCGTAAGAGATAATCGATAGAATAAAGTAGACGCGCGAATAAAAAGCGATAACGTTCTTTAAAATCTGTAAAGCAAATTTTGGACAGATTAATTCCTTTGAGCAAAGACTCGGGCACAATTCTCGGAAAAAAAAAGAAAAAAAGAATCGGAAAAAAAGGTTTGTGTACCGTAAAGCGTATGGAAAGTGCATACTTTTATTTCTTTTTTTTTTTTTTTTTAATCATGCGTTGCAAACATGCGGCATAAAAATTCAGAGTATAATTAATTACACTTGGTTTTACATACACAGAGACCGGGCTCTCAGAATCGTTTATATTTAGTTTCTCGCATTGTTCCGGTGTCGCAATCAGAAGGGTAACGTTACCGCATAAATTTTGCGAAAAGAATAAATAAAAATGTGATCGGGAGCAAACGCACATGCTTGAAAAAGTAAGGAAAACAAAGAGTGTTTTCTCAACCCGTAATTTGAAAACGTTTTGTGCTCCTTCAATAATAATGGGATGAAATGGAATTGCGTCCCGTGGCTGGTTTTTGATATTTCAACAAAGCGATACTGGAACTTGGCGAAATGGATTACAAAATTGGAACGAATTGTAAGCTAAATATTGCACCGCGGTTAAGCGGGGCGGTTAATTTCACGACAAATATTAAATGACGAGACTCTCGAGCGGGGGTACGCGGCAACTCAATGAACGGACACGTTTAAACCGTTCTTGCGCGTACGTACGTATATTCCGAAATAAATTTACCATTTTGTTGTATCTAATTATCCGACAGCGGCCGTGTCCCCGCCCTGCGACAATTCCGTTTCGCATTTATCGTCCGCGAAGTAGTCAAGTAGCAGTTTCGTAATCCAGCGACCCTTTACACTACAAAATTGTTCTAAATATTCCCGGCGTCACTTCCACCCTATTTAATCATCGTTCAAACGCAGCGCGGAAAAATGAAACAAATAACACGCGGCATGGAGTTAATTGACGTTCGAAATACGGAAGAACCGGCCATTATTGTTAGCGATATTCGCTACAATATTAATTCGCATCGGTGGCGTTTTCGAGGAATTTTCCGGATTTGGAAATGTCATCGGCGGGATCGAGGGTGGGAGATAGGGACGCAGGGAACGTGTCAGCCCGTGGAGCTCGGCAGGAATTCTGTTAATTGAACGCCCGACGGATCCCAGGCGCGGTTGCGAGCGGTCGCATTCGACGCTCGGATAACTGCCGGATCCAACTTTAATCAAATTACATCCGTGACTCGCTGTTTTCGCTATGCTAGAACCGCCACTGATCGCGGGCTCTTCCCTCCCCCGTGAGTTGCGCGATGTGCACGATGACGGTGAGATAGAGCCGGGTTTTTTAATTAAAAATTTACTCCCGGCGTGCTCCCTTAACGATGGATCGTTCGTCGCGGCGATTCGGCCCAATCGATCGTTATGCCGGCGTAATAATAAATTTAAATGCATTAAAATTACACATTTCTCGCCCGCGTTCAAATTATGAAATTCAAACCAGCGGAAATACTAATGTAATAGATCACAATGGACGTGGATGTAAGATAGGAATTTCTGCTTTTAATAATGTAGCGTTGCATGATAATATTTGCCCCTCGACTCCTCCGTAGACTTTCGAAGACGGGTGCACTCTGCCGTTTTGACTTACTATGCACTGGAAAGCGCGAATTTCATTTAATTAGTATATTCGCTGTTCAATCTTTACGTTTATTGTTAAAGATATAATATATAATTATTTGCTCACTATTCTTAGGTGAATTAATTTATTAACGATAAATTACGAATTCGCGTAAAGAGTTCTTAGATTAAAAAAATAAAATAAATAATTAAAATAAAATTAAAAAAACATACATCAGTTATTAATAAATAAGAACGAATGACGCTGACGAGCGTTTGCAAAGGCAGACGAACGAGATGGCACAAAAGCGGGTTTATGCAAGCGAGTATCAAATTTTAAGAGGTGCTTGCTAAGACGGAAGAGCCTTATTGAGAAGTTTCGCAAGAAGAGCGCACGAGAATCCGGTAATGTGACGCCGCTCTGATTACATCGCCGAGGTATCTTTTATCAAAGGCGCAAGAAACGAGTCGCGAGGTCTGCCTTCCGCGCCGGGCGTGCCCGATGACTAACGCGGGTAAATCAGCTTTCGTGAAAATTCCGCGTTTTTATTTTCCAGCGCGAGAAAGGCGTAGGATAGGGAAAAAACGCGCTGGGGAGCCCCCGCGAAAAACGCGCGCCCGGAATAATCGACAATGTAACCCTTCCAGTTTGTACCGCGGCTGCAATTTATGAAGTCAAACTAATCCGCGAGCACAGCTTTTCCCCGGTATTAATAATAACGTGGCGGGAGCCGCGATTTTTCTCCGCCTACAATAGCCTCGTTCGGCCATTGTCCACACCTCCTCAATAACGAATATTCATCGATGCTCCCATTCACGATCTATTCATCGAAAGTATCCCCTTTTGTTCCACCGCGTAATGAATGCGTAATGAATAGACAGAGCCAATAAAAATCTCGGTATCCTTATAACAATGTCGCACGAGCGTTATTTTCAATTGCAACGAGTATGCAAATCTGGTAAGGCGACACCGACCGCCTCGTCGAACAAACGATGTGTAGGACGGATCGCGGCATTGTATTTTATTTCATGCATTCATCGACCGGCTCTCCCGCTTGTATCGAGCACAGCCTTGTATATCGATTGCGTCTAATCACCGCGATGACCAGACGAACGCGGTGAAAAGGCGAATGAGTTAATTGCAATTAGTTACGTCGCGTGGTTGAGTACGTATTGGGGTAGAAGGATGAGGGAGGGATCAGATAGTAACTTCGTTAATTGCATTCCACCTAATTGGTGGAAGTCGAAGCTAGCCCGGGACCCGAAACACGTGAGAGAAAGCGGGACGGGGTTATCTCTAAACTTGCCGTATCAACGACGAGTCATGACATTGTCGTCGTATCGATCATCATCGCCCTTAATGACTTGCCGACAGTCATTACGAGCGGTAATGATCGGGACACCGCCATTGGAATATCATTTAGTTCTTAACGGCGTTTCAAGTTATTATTAAGTTAAACAAGAGACGTTATCTCGAACGACGTAAAAATAAAATGAGCGTACTAATTGTATATTTATTCTCGTATCAAATGGTTAGGCCGGTTTATCTATTTTTCTTTTTTGTCCGCGTAGGTAATAGAGTTTTATCATTAATTGCTATAAATTTAATTTGAATGGGAAGGCATCGCATTAAGTTGTTTTGCGACCCTTTGTGAAAAGTCTAAACTATGAATGTACAATCAAATTTCAATTACAACACTGCTATATAACACCGCACGAATACGAGCGCGGGATTGTTGGAATAGTTGAAAGCGCTTTTACAAGTGGCAAGAGACAAGTCGTGCGTAGTTTCAACGTGACGCGGATTGTCTTCAGTTAAAAGTTAAACAGATGGTAAAACTCGATATAAGATGAATGACATATATTACTTTCGTGGAACGGAATATGACTTTCTCGCTTCATTACAACATTCGTGACGAATTAATAAAAAAGAAAAAAAAGAAAAAAAAAAAATTTTAAGCAATCTAACCCAGTGGATGAATAAATTTGCAAATAAATCCTATCTTTTTGATTGCACGCGTTTTAATTAAACCTAGTAATTGTTGTAATCAAACGCAGATATTACAAATTTAAAACTTTGTGCAATTAACCGTTGCGTAATTAACCAGCGATGATTCAATAACGTTAAATGATGACACCGGCAAATAATAATTATGCATACTTCGGCAGCATCCGTTTGTCGATAGCTGATGGGCAATCCCGTATTTACCGCTTCTCATTCCGATGTGCGCGATATATTTGGACAGGCATGAAACGCACGGCGTATCACACTCTCACAGTAGGTTGGAGCTGAATCGGTTCGAAACATTGTTCGGATAGTTTGGAGCGTTCGCCAGGGTGACAAGTCTCGCGCCTCGACGAATAGTTTAGTACTTGCAGTAGTTATACGTTCGTTATGCCATTAGCGTTTTCAGTCGTCGAAAACCAAGAAGTGAATGCAAGTTAGTTCGAAACAATGTGCAACATAATAGACTTTTTGTTGCCGCCGTCGCGATGTACTCGGACTAATTCTGACCTGCGCGCGTCTCACGAGATTGCATAACGGAGTCGGATACAATTAACAATTAGGAAAGAAAAAGAAAAAGAAAAAAAAAAAACGAGGGGTAACAAATGTACGTGCCTCTCGTCTTATTTCACGCGACTAATCGCTACCGTCAGTGGATTTAAGAAAGCGGCTACCTACCGTTACTTAGGATCCGGTGCCCAAGCGTTTAACGAAAATAATGGCGGCGTTATGCAACGCGCAAAATATTTCTCGCTATCGCAGTTTAGATCTGGATTACCTTGAACTTTCATCGCCGCCACTATTCATCTCGAGACGTATGGAAATTTAACTTTCTTCAAGAGCACTCGACGCATCTGGGAGAAATAACTTGTCGTACACTTCTATTTCTATTATATGTATGAAGCCACATCGCGGGCATGATAAAATGTTGCTTTCTACGGAAGTATGTGAGATGACACTTTCGTGAACGTAAATTGTGTCACGTGCCGCGGTTGGTGCTTGCGCTCAGCCAGGCTGCTTATTCATTCTTACGGCCATTAAGGAAACATATCGCAAATCAGAAGCGCTAAGACGGCCGGTACAAGGAAGGTAGCCCTCGCGTGCCACTTTTCAAAGTTAAGTTAAAGTTTTAATTAAATATTTCGGAATATTGAGGAAGAGCTGTACAATCTCTCTCTCTCTCTTTCTCTCTCTCTCGATTTCATATTCTTCACCCGAAGTTATAAAATTAATTTTATCCCGGGGAAAATTTTATTGCGTCTCTTCTTTTAAGGAGGGGGAGAGCTACTTGTTTTTAATATTAAATTTCTTAGAGCGGCTATTTAACGGCATCGGTACGAGTCGCGCGGCACCAACTGCAACCGGGATTCGTTAGCGAAATTCTAAATGAGCCCGGGCGACTAGTCGCGCCGAGACTGATTTATATACCTCGCGCAGTCGAGATAGTCATCGTAATTTATATTCTGTATAAGTCCGCGCGCGGAATCGAACGTGAATAGAGCTTTCGCAGCTTCTCCGAGGAAAAACGGCATATTTTCCGAGCACCGACTAAGCTCAACCACGTAATCAGACTTTAGACAAAACCGCAATTTCTGGGTGCGTATTTCCGCGTACACTTTCTTCCGCACACGTACAATTTGCAATTCTATAGATATATTTTCTACTGTTGCGAGCAACGTTATTTAAAGATTCAAATGAAACTTTCGCGTGAATTACGGATTATTACTTATTATGTTATTTATGCATGAATGCGCACAAATTGTGTTTTCTTTTTGTATTAATATAAGCTATAATATCCGGCTATAATTTTTTACGAAATTATATAATAAAAAAAAAAAAAATTAAAAAACGTTCTTTTTTTACACGAGTTAATGTAGCAAATTAAGTAATAATGGCGTTAAATTATTTTTCAAAAGTAAAGACATATTACTTATAACAGTCACGACTATCGTACAGGTGACTGTAACGTCGAGGAAAAAAATTTCAGATCACTATCTTACAGGCTCGGATTATTAAAAAGAAAAAAGTTACGTCGTTAAATGAATTCGATGATGAACTCGGAAGACAGCTGCGGCCCTGAGTAACCCGTAGCATCCTTTCACTTGCGTTTAACCTCAGCTGACAGAGAAATAAGCATGCGCAAC
The DNA here is from genome assembly GCF_019399895.1 of Cardiocondyla obscurior. Taxonomy (NCBI): domain Eukaryota; kingdom Metazoa; phylum Arthropoda; class Insecta; order Hymenoptera; family Formicidae; genus Cardiocondyla; species Cardiocondyla obscurior. The sequence continues at coordinate 4,447,009 of NC_091875.1, read as the reverse complement.
CACGGAATGGACCAGTTCCCGGCTTTGAGATAACGTAATATTTTTTTAATCGTCCCTTTCACAACATGTCTCGGCAAGAGGATGCCGCCGGTTCCTCTATAATTATTTCACTAGCACATCGATCTTACCCCAATGATATAAATCCATAAATCTAGTCGTCAAGTCGGTGCTCCGGTCTTCCGAAGACGGATCAGAATACATTAACCGGCTAGTATAATTTACTGGCCCAATTTAGCGCGCATCCGAGCCGCGAAAGCAATTAGCATTCGTAGAAGTTAAAATTCTAATTGAAATTAATTTTACTCAATATAGCGACGCGTACGCTGAAAAGCAGATATAGCGTTTGCTGCGGCGAATGCAGCTAGCGAACGCGACTTTAGCGTCGTGTGCGTCGAGTTTCATATGTGACGCATGTATTATATACCGCGCCGGCCGGATTGCCGATGACTGATTTTCCCCCCGTTCTCTCATCCCTTGCTTCTGAAGCTTAGGGTTACATACGCCGTCTGCTTAATTAATAAAAGTAATCATTTAAAATTATATAAAAGAAATTAATCGCGTAATGAGGTTACAACGATATCTCTCGGTATATAATACCTAATTTAGAAGATTATCATTACGTACTCACGGTAAAATTGACTTAATATAAAATGCCGAAAGCTTTACAGCAATACTACTTTTCAATATTAATATCCTTTTGAATTAAGTAAAGGGAGTTTCGATACTAATTAGGAATAAGCTGGGAGTTTTATTCATAAATAATATAAAGCAAGATCGTGTAACCGGTTCGCAGCAATTATTTTCTAATGAGAAAAATTCTACACGAATAGCTGCGAGACGTTTGAATGGGAATACGCTTGGATTTTCGATTTGCGAGTGTCGTCGGGCTCCTCGAAATTGAGAGATATTTTTATATGGAAAATATGCGCGAAATATTGCCTGCATATGCATGTATGAATGCGCGCGAGTATTCGCCGTGACTTTCGTGACGATTTTTCAACTGATTTGTCAACGGCGATGGCGCAAATGCATGTTACGCCGTATGTTCCCTTCGCCACGTCGCGTCCGTCGTGCCGTACCGATGTCGTCTGTTTCTACTGCGAGTCACACGAACAGACAGGGAGGCATTGTCACGAGAGTGCGCGATTTCGTAATTCTTTTTTTTTTTTTCTTTTTTCCCCTTTCTTTTAAATTACATGACACGTTCAATTCACACAATCCGTGAAGTATTTTATACCCTCATTTCTTCGAAATGTTAAATACAGATAGATAACTAGCTCGTATCTGTCCTAATAATAAAGTATTAATTAATTAATCTACATTTTCATCTAATTAAGCCATCAAGTGGTATCGCGATAAAATAAAACTGTGTCCGACAAGTTTTTTCTTTTTTTTTTCTTTTTTTTTTCAATTTAATTTTATTTTTTATCGTATTGAATATTACGGCGAAATGTAGGACGTTTAATTTTAGCCACCTCGACACGCTTGTCAAACCAATAATGCGCTGTTAACAGCCTGACCAGTGCCTTATTGCGGTACATCGAATTATCTAAACGTTTTTATTACGCTTACTTGCCTCGGCGACGGTCTCGTTGCTACAGCTGGCCTCCAGCGGCAACTTTATCCTTAACATTATTCGCGGCGCGACATATACGGAGTTCGCTTGTATCGCTCCGCAAATATATGCGCGCAAAACGGACGTGAGGGCGAGAGGAAAATCTACGACTGTTCGCGACAAGATGAAAATATCAAAATACAGAGAATTCCCCCATCTCCTCCCCCCCCCTCATCTCTCCTCCAACCCCGCGCGGGGGATCCGCACTGAGAATCCGGGAATAATACACCCTATAAGCTCGGTGTGCTCCGAGCAAAACTCGAGGTATACGCATTTGGTAGCTCGTGAGAAAAACACGACGGGGGCAGATAAAAAGAAGAGCCTTCACATAATAGAGGGCTCCTCCTGCGCTCTTTATGCCGCATGAAAATTTCATTCAACCAGCACATCGCCGCAATACAGCACGCCCATAAAACTGCGTCTTCTTTTCGCGGCTTTCGGCGACATTCTATTATGCCGATGACAAAAGGGGGAAGGGGGGGAGAGCGCGGCGAACTGGGACGGATATACGTTACTTAGTTTTGCAATTTTTAACATTAGAAAGAACGAGATGGTTGCCCGGTCGTGATACATTTCTCTTAAGCTAATCCAGAAATCTCTTAAGGTTCTTTGAAATAGCAGCGCGAGGATTTTTTTATTTTTTAATACTACACACCTAATCATCGATGTAAATTGAAATGTTGTAGAAAATTACTAAGATTGTAAATTGCCTTTTATAATTGCTGCGCGTGGCGCACTAACGGTGTTAATAGCTTCTTATGTTTCCCCTGCGAGTAGAGCAATTTCGCTTCCGTGCCATTTAAATTGAAATATAACGGCAGAAGTAAAAAAATAAAGGGGAAAAAAAAAAATAAAAAATAAAGGAAAATAATAGCAGAACGGAATGCGTTCCGTTGCCCTGAATGTTCCTACGAGCGAGTATCTCGGCGCTGCATCGGGATCTCAAAAAGTGGACCAATCAAACGGGAATTTAAGACGCGCGGTATCGCATTGAGCTATTAACTTTATATCGCGGGCGTTTATGCGATCGTTAACCAGCCATAGCCTCCTATTACTTCAAAAAGCGTCTTCAAAAGTACGTAAACAAATGCCACGCTATTTCGCGTACAAACTTTGCACGAGCGTAAAATGAAAAATTATATTCCAAATACTTTCAAAAATGGCGTGGTACAGACAGTTAACGTTTCACTTTCCAACGGCAAATAGTAGCACTTAGTGTAATAAACTCGGTAGCATCGCGCGACCATATAAGTCGAGTGAATCGATTAGAAATGTCGATTGAGCAACTTTTAACTCGTTAAGTAACCTTACTGGAGAACGGATTGAAGCGAGCGTGTCCACCTTTCACGGTTCGCCATCCGTTTGCCTTAGCGAAGAAGTTACACGCACATAATCGCAACGAAGTATTTAAAGTAAATTGACTAACGCTCGTTTATCCTTCAGGTAAATTAAAAAAAAAAAAAAAGGGAAAGAAAGAAATAAATATCCTGATCTAATCAACAGTCACTTATAAGCTGCATTTTACCGTTAAAACTTGGTTTAATCTTGCGCAAGGCGATGTGTTACGAACTAGTGAGAAATCAGTGTAGAGTTCTAAAAGCGTAGTCATTCTTACCCGTCGTTGCCGCGTAATCTGCTAAAAGCAGCGTACAGAGAAACGCGCTTTATGAACGTTCCGCGGCGCTAGATCTTCCTGACGTACGTCGAAAGGTGGAATCAAATTTGATGACGCGCATCGGAATCGATGGTACGCGCGATTGAACGTGTTGTTCCTCAACGAACTCGTGTTACGCAACGTGGGCTTTATTTCGACCTCGCGATAAATCGAAATTACAGAGGGAAGATATTGTCTCGTCGATGGTTTCGCATGGCCTCAATTTTTATCTGCCCCCGTTGACATCCGGAAGCTAGAACGCGCGCGAAGCCGCGCAAAAGATACGCTTCCTGGCGGAAACGTCGCTGGCTAGGCGCTTCGAATAACATAATATAATATTGTGTAACGTGTAATCAGTGCAGGCGCTTCGACACGCATCGTGAGAAGAAGTCCGACAGTGAAAGGATCGTCCTTTCATGGGACCGTACGCTTACCGCGAGCTTGATCACATTCTATTCGAACATGCTCGGTGAAAGGAGATCCCGGTTGAAATCGGTGGGACTTTGAAATTTGTTTTCGCGAGGGGGAGTTCATGCCTTGCCGGCCGTGAACGAAACGGCCATTGGCCGTGTAACGTTTTTTCCCTTTTTTTTTTCTTCTTTCTTCTTTTTTTAAGGTCAGATCAATTTAACGCGGTCGAATCGTATTTTTAACGGCGAAAGTTCTTACACGGCGGATAGAAATGGACGCATGATTTACTTATGACGTGTCTAAAATAGAAATCCTCACCTCGGCAGCTATTTCTCCGCGCAGAATTATTAAAACATAATTTAACTCGAAGCACATTTTTGTCACGCGAGTCCCTCGCGATTACCTGCTCAGCCGTATATTCGGATATATCGTAATCGAATTACTTTAAACAATTCCGCAAGTACGCGATGCACGTACAATTTCGTCGCCATGCAATAGCTCTGAATTCTCCGGAACGACAAGATTAAACCGCTAAATACGTAGCAAACAATCGTTTGCGGCAAGTCAACGGCAAGGAAGCTCGTTTTTCTCATTCTAGAGCCGTACTGAAAACGTAATGTCGCCGTGAGGAGGATATCGAGTGTTAAATTATGCCAGCGTCGCGACGGGCAGTCCATTCCGTAATATAATCGCGCATAAGCCGGTCGTTCCGTCCGATGAAAGAGGGAGGGAAAAAAAAAAAAAAAGAAAAAAAAAGAAAAAATGGGAAGAAGAAAAAGGAACAGAAAACGGCGGAAAAACGAGAAAAAGGGATGAGCGGAAACTCGTCCCGTGCGCGTCGATTAAAAGAATAGCGCGGAGCGAAGTATTTCTTTAATAATCTCGGAATAGGGAGGGACGCGAGCCTCTTCTCTTGCCCCCCTTCCTCACCTCCACGATGCAGATGGTGCTGCAAAATTGATTTTTAAACGAGACTCCGAGGCCAGTGTCCGAAGAGCGCGCTGTAAATTGCATCGGAAAAGTACGCGCATTTGGATCAACGAAGAGGCGACGCGATGTGAACTTTATCAAGATATTTATCGCCGCGGTGTTCTTTGAGTCCCTTTCGTCGCGAAAGCTTGACGGTCCGACGAAATCACAAGGAATCTTGCGAACGGGGGAAGAGAACGGGGAAATAAATCATCGTAATTAAGTCCCTTAATTACTAACCCTCCGTGCACGCGCAATGATTAAAGAAATTAGCTTTATCATTAATAAAAAAAAAAAAAAATGTTACACCATTCGTTCGCTCCCGCCTTTTTCTTCGTGTTTTAATAAAATTATTTTTAATTTCCGCGTATATATAATACCATGATAAAAAAATTTGTCGGATATCAATTTCCAAGGCAGATGCGAGAATTATTTAAATTTTAAATTTCTTTCCAACGTTGAGACAATTACTCTACCGGAAGTCTACACTTTTGCTAATTCCCGCACGAGAGCGCAATCTCGTGCGGTACAATGGGTCGATATATCGTATCGCGGGGAGACACGGTGGAGTAGCAAGCGGTCCAGTTACAATGACATAAAGAAAAAGAATCGACGCAATCATTCGTTGAATCAGCCTGCGCGTTCTCTAGAAAAGATCGGAAGAAAAAAAAAAAAAAAATGAGAGGAAAGAGATCGAGGAAGAAATAAATATTCTCATGACTGCAGCGGCTGCTAAATGGTAGAACGTAGCTGGTCTCATGGTGGATATTCAGATTCAACGATGCACCCTTTTAGATAGAAGGAGCTATTGTACGGCAGACAATCGATGGCGCTACTTATTCAGGTTTCCTCGCTCTCTCGCCGCCGACCGTGGAAAGAGATGAAGCGAAAAGCATACGCGACAAGATAACGTTTCGATGAAAAAAAAAAAAAAAAAAAAATTGCCGGAAGCTGAAAAAAAAAAGTGATAAAACGACTTCCGTGATAAATAATATTAATAATCTCGTGTCAGCGAGTGTTCATCTATCAAAAATAAATCGTGTGCGTTAGCTGCTGTTAGATTTCATCGATACTAACTTTCTTTACCGTTCTTTTTCTTCTTTTTTTTTCTTTTACATTTTCCTAAAAAAATGTTATTGGAGTTTGGCGTGATTTTGGAAATCTAGATCGTGATACCGGAATCGCACAGTATTGAATACTAATCCATCTAATTGTACAGATTGCAAACCGTTAATGGCGGATATTTCCAATTAGAGTGTACATCATCATTGTAACTGGCGCGCGGCCCCATTATAGAATATAAATGGAATTACAGAATATCTGTCTGTTTGGTGCACGGTTACGCGAATATAGTGAACGATTACGAGATTTAGCGCGGTCGACGCGATCGCGCAATTTCCGCGTATAGCTCGCCGTGGTCGCGGATTCCGCGTGTGGCAGCTGCGTGACCCGCATACCTCGCGTCACGCGCGTGACACACGCGCGATTGAAATTTAATTAAATTTACACGAGAGGGTAGGAGAGGGGGCGAGAAGAGGGGCAGAGGGTAGGAGGGAGAGAGAGAGACGGACAGAGAATTTCTGTCGTTAATTGAAATCCGGCTTGATTAATATGAATTAAAACAGGTTGGCATAAGGACTCATCAACCTAATACCGGCGGGAATGATAAGATCGCGAGGAACTCCCGCGGAACTTCACTCTCTTCGCGATATTTTCCGAGACTTTCTGACAAAGTACCGAAGTCATGCTATCCGGTCCAACAAGTGAGACAGGTTATTTACCAATTTCTTGCCCCGTAACTGTCCGCGTAAGGAACCGCTCAAACGCTCTCTCCGCTCGTATCTCGGTGTACCTCCGAGCGAATTGAAGAAAAATTTCCGTGCTTTCTTGCACCGTTGCGGATTACCTCAGGCGGGTTAAATTTATAAGAATATCCCGCTCGTTCACCATCCCCGTACCCTCGCGAAAGGAATATCCCGCATGACGCGAAATCGATGAGAAGTATGGTTATTGAATTACGAGAGTACCGCCAATTTCACGAGCTTACGGCTGTAACCGATTGCGCGCCGGCCAAAAGAAGATGGGATCTCCCATCTCGCTATCGCTCTCTCTCTCTCTCTTTTTCTCTCTCCTCGCATCCGGCTGCAGCTTGTATCGGACAGCTGAAGCGGCGAGGCAGCTCGTATTCTCTACGAGCTTCTACCTATTTTCGCGGTTAGCCGTACGGCACGTGATGCGAAACCGTTGAAGGAAACGAGATTGGAATTAATAATAATCTCTGTCTATCATTCGCCGCAATCGATACGTCATCTCCCCTGAGAGACAAATTGAGTGATAAACAAATTGTCCGCGATAGCGGAAAAAATTACGTGCCTCTCTAACATCCATGTTGTACTATATTACAAGAAGTTTCCTCCCATCCGATTTCGAAATATCGAAAACAATTTCGCGGTCGAGCCTCGGGCCGGTCTCGATCGAGACAGTCACGTAGAAAGTAAATTAGTGTAACCGGGAAATTATTTCACCGCCGGGGCATAAATCTGCCGATGTTCCTTTCAGCTCTCTCGCGAAATGATTTCAAGCGAGGCGAGTTAAGTGGCACACGTCCTTAATTCCACATAATAGTTCTCGAGCAGATTTCATCGGGCATTGTCGCAAAGCGCAAACGTTACGAAGATCGGAGCCGAGGGGTATTAAATTCCGAATCGCTGTAACGATTGTAGGACGTGCTCGCGCGCGTTTTCTCTTTCTCATTTCACTTTCGAAGAATTTGGTGGGTGCCCGGTGGGTCGACGGGTAACTGTAAGGTATTCCGGATGGTTATTCATAAAACGTCGGGATTGCGGAACACGCGTGGCCTTGTTCGGAACTTGTCGTCCTTGACGCGCGATCTTGCACGCCCGCTGCACCTAGGCGGGGCACCGACTACTTTCGCGCTGCGTTAAACGCGACGGAACCGATACCGCGGCGATGGAAATGCCGTTGCATAATAGCTGACAGCTCGGCGGTTATCGCGATTACGGGGCGTAGCGTAATAATTGCAACGGTACGTCGCACTCGTCGGCCGAATGATTAGATCGTCGTCGCGATTTCAAGCTGGTCGAGCGGATAATCGTGTCTCCAACAAAACTTTCGCCCTCTCCCCGCGACGATTTATTCGGGAACCATTTCCGCAATCGATGGCGATTAATTCGATACCGATGCAACGCAGCTAATTAATATAATATCGTCCCGTGCATCGCGAGGATCCTCCGCCGTTTACTTATATCCATCGCGCAAACGCATTTGTGACATCTCCGATTATCGTCTCGAAACTTTCGCATCCGGGTCGGCTCGCCGCGCCGCGCTCGCTTCATAAATACTTTCGAGCTTAACAATTATTAATTACGGTAGCTTAAGTAATTAACTCAACGGACTAATTGCAATCGTAAATCCTTTCTGACGCGCGACGGCGTGGCGTCCCTGCCGTATTTCCGAAGAGCGTCATCGTATCTCCCGGCACCCGCATAATTATTATGGCCTGTTGCAACGCGCGTGCATGCCGCACGCGCACATTGCATCAGTGATAGGTGTGACAGAAAAAGAGAGCAAGAGCGAGCAAGAGAAAGAGAGAGAGAGAAAAAGAGTGAGAGAGAGAGAGAGAGAGAGAGACGAAGCAAAAGGGGGCGCACTGATGCTGCGCTTAGGGGTGGTTTTTACAACGTTTCAGGGTCGCTAATGGTCCGCGCGTACAGGCTGCCTGTGCTCGCGAGACCATTAATCAAAAGCCGAGAAAATATCTTGCGCTTAAAGTGCGCGGCGCACGCCCCCGTCGGCGCTGATATGCACGGAGCTGCATGAGTAATGCGCATAAATATGTGGCCCGGGGGTAAAAGCTGGAGTTACACACGCGTACACCCGCTCGAACCCGCGTATACGCGTGTACACGCGCATTTACGTACGTGTGATTGCACGATGGGATCCCGAAGAGATTCCTCCGCCCCCCCCCTCCCTTTATTTTCTCCCCGTTTATAAAGCTATTACGCGTCCTGGGATGAAATGAGATACAAGATATACATTTGGAAATTCCCGTTTTCACGAATTAATATTAATAACCATGTTCGTTTTTTTTTTTTTTTTTTTTACGTGTCTATTTTATATGCTTATTGACGTAGAGACATGTAGCGCTTTGATTTACAACTCAAAAATTGCAAACCAGGCGTAATCGATTTGGAGTGCCGGTGCAATGGAAATCGCTGCCGCCGCACTGCATTTTCATTAAGGAATTGCATACGCGAGTTTTAGTGAATAATTTAAAATCGCATTAGCCAGTGCCTGAATACGGTTATTGCATGTTGCGCGTTATTTATTACGACCTATCTCAGACTTAGCAGTGGTCAGGGACGAAGGGAAATTGCCGGTCGTTTCGGCGCATTCGAGCCTTGAACAATGTACGCGACGATTAATCAAAGTACACCGGGGTATTTGCGCAAAACGGCACATAATCAAGGGCTGATGGAATTATTCAGGTCCGGCAGATATTTCGTGGATAAGTAATCTAGGCCGTGGGGCTTTCACATTTCGACGATTACGTGTAAATTATTCAGATTTGACGACGCGCGCCCACGAGGCTCCGGAGAAAGACGTGCGTGCGCCTACACGATTACGCGTGAAATACATGGGTTTCTGACGATTATACGAATAGACGAAGCCGGCCGTGCCTGCACTCTACGGAAGACTATAAAATCGACGGTAAAAAAATCCCGGGCACGGAATCATATCGGTGAATTCACTGCCAAGCGCGCACACATTAAATATTACGCGCGCGCGAGAATCGCCGCGCGATACTCGCCGCCGCGTATTTCTCGGTAAAGTTTCTCGGGCAACGAAGTATATACGTACTTATCGGGCTTTCACGCAGTCGGTAAGAAGTAATAAAAATGTTTAGTAAATCACTCTCGGCTCATTCCCGTTGACGTTAAACTGCCGAGCTGTCGCGGGGCGAAGCGCGCGCCTGGTAGCGCAATTATAGCGGCGATAAGCCGGCTGCTCCCCGGGGAGGCGTCCGGGGTGCTGCGACATGCAAATTTTTATGTCGGCCGGAAGCGAAAAACGCGATTACCCTCCCTTTCGCCGCGAATAATCGAAATGCTGAAAGCGTGTTGCGCCGCACGAACATCCGCGGGGCAAAAGGGGTAGGCGACGCTCCGCGTCGCGCCGCCCGCCGCTCGTTCCACCATTATTCCCTCCCCCCGAGTTTACATTCTTGCGTACACGAGGCCGTCGCAAATGCGACCGCATGTAATTACGATAAGCGATAATGTAGTACGTATGCGCGCGTGCCTTTTCAAAGGTTTTAAACGACGACCCCGACGAATCGCTGCAGTGCGGTTGCCGCATTGACCGGTCTGCTTGGATGCCAGAACCCACCGCCTCCGGCCGCCGCGATCGATCAGCGAAATATCCGTTCATTTGACTCTTCCGGTGTCGTTTCAAGTTGCGGCTTCTTTTGCCGACGATCAGATCGCGCCTGCGCGATTTTAAAAAAAAAAGTCGCACCGGCGATTGGAAATAATTGAAAAATACAATCGCTAGAATTATATTATCAAACTTGCGCCGTACGCAACGTGAAAAATTGTTTAGCAATTTTTTAAAGGTAAATATACATTGATTGATTTCTATTTGCCGTTTTGACCAATCGTTCTCACGAATCGGAGGCTAAATCCGTTCGAAAAAACCCTCTTAATTAACTGCTCGTTCTCAATTAGCAATTAACGAAGCAAGCGTCGTATTCACCCGCGGGAAGAGCAAACGCGAGAGAGCGATGGGTAAAACAGTTATTTGGAGCGTTCTAAACATTAACCAGCTTGAATTTGCTCCACACGTTAATACCAGATTATTTCTATTACACGGTTTACACGGCTTCCGCTTAAGCTGAACGAATGGTCGAGCTCTAATTATTATTGTCGGGATGCGACCTGAGAGAATAGACGGTGGGTTTCTTACTCTTACTTTCTCTCCTCGCGTTTGTTTTCTCCTCGCGTAAATGAGCGCTTCTCTCTTTTGATACAACCGCGCGAAATTCTCGCGGGAAAACAGGTATAAAACAGCACTCGGCGGAAATATATAGAGCATTCGATGAATTAAAGAGCCTGCACCGAACAGACAGACTTCGAACAAGCATCGTTGCGAACGAGAGATTTTTCTTTTCATTTCTTTCCCTTTATTTGTTGTTTTTTATTTTTTTTTTCTTTCTTCTTCATATATCAAATCTTGTCCCACTTGTAAACGATATCAAATCATAAATGCACTTTTCAATGAATGCATAATTAGAAAAACAAAAGCAAAAGATATTCTCATACATGCCAATTTTCATTAACCTTTCATTAAGGTGCACATATTTCTTCTTATTTTTATATTTTTTTTTTTTTTTTTTTTTTACCTGGTCGTTATCTATTAAATGCCACGTCACGCGGAAAAAGAAGATGGGAGTTTCTTGCGCGATGGAAAAATCACGCGTGATAGAAGAAGTGGCAATTAATTACATTTCCATTTGTCATGTCGGGGTCGTTTGAGAATGGTTCATGAACGTACTCGAGACGGTAACATACAGAAGTATAAACGTATCAAAAGTATGAATGTGGCTTCGAGCAACGGGGAAAATTAATGACCTCTCAGGTCCATCTTCGGTGATGCATGACCGTTTTCCTCGTTAGAGACTCGGGGAATCACGGAGGTAAGTTTCAGCCGGATAAAGGTCGACCTCCAATTATCGCCGTAAGAAAACGCGGGATACAACTCGGACGAATCATGCCTCGTGGTCTTTACGTTTTTTTTTTTTTTTTTTTTTCTTTTTCTTCTCTCCGTTCCGTGCCGCCTTCCCTTCTTATCTTCCAGTAATCTGAATTTAATTGCCTTCGTCCAGAAACCGCGGGCGAAATAAAAAGGCTATAATGGATTGGAGGGGCGGAGGAAACCCATACGGATATTGCCGTCATTATTGTAAAAGGTTGATTAAACCGGCTCTAATGTGAGACAGCGCCTGTCGCGGGCACGAACGCGAAGACACTTTTAAACACAAAATGGAAATATAATTATGATTGCGAAGGAAACGTGGCGCGGGAAACGGCAATTTCCTACAGTTTCCTGCGCATTACTTCCTCGATTCATACCGACGATGTATCGATCGAAATAAACTTGCACACGTTGTAAGGGGGAAAGAAAAAAAAAATTTTTTTTTAACGAGGGTCTTACCCCGGGCCATTTAAATGCGGCTCATTCAAACGTGATGTAAATCGTAGTTGAAATGCCATCGAGATTGCAGACGAAATAATATGCCGTCTACAAATTCCAGCGACTTTAATTACGTCTCTAAATTATATCTAGCGGTGAACTTTTTTTTCTTGTTAGCATACCCATATCTCACGGGCTATAAAAATAAACTTGACAATGCGATACAATGGCCTACTTATATCCGCGTAAGATTAATTAAATTCCGTCGCGACATGCAATAAAAGTTGCACAATTATATCAGTTATTGTGGAAATGAAGGACGTATGGTCGTTATCTTTATTTAAAACCGACCGGTTTGCGTATTTGTTTTAATTCAATTGCGCAATTAACGTTCGTTAATAATTATGAGGCAGAAATAACAAACGCTCTATAATTAAATTTTCCGTGCGCATTGTAATTTTGTATCGATATGCATAACTGCGGACGCGTCATGTATTACCGTAATATTATTTTTTTTCTTCTTCTTCTTTTCTCCCTATTATTTTCTCGTGTTCTTTTCCTTTATTGCAACATCTTACGTTTCCGCCGTAGGATCTGCAAGTACCACTTAGGATTACATGCTTATGCTAATGCTCAGTCTTCGCGGCTACACTTTCTAATTATCGCAGTTCATTTGTAGCATCCCAGTTACAATGTGGTACAAGTACCACACTGGAAACGTGATAATTGCGCCGGTAATAGTAATTACTGTATGCAGTCGCGGCTCAGCTAGCGGTTCCGATGAGGGGAGGTCGGGAGGAAGAAGTAAAATTCTTCGTATTCTTTCCTCCCGGTAATCAGCATAAAAGAAATATACGTTAGCCACTAAATATCCTCAGCTAAAATTAATATTCCGCATAGTTTCGAAATTTATAAGGTATCTCCCCAACGATTTACCGTACTTTGTAAATTAGAATATATTAAAATAAAAAATTAATTAAGGTGAAAGTTGACGAAGGAGGGATTTACCGAGCCGGGATAATCGGGGCTGCTATCAGGTGATTATTTTCTGATTTGATTTGATAAATGTAATACAAATTCTCTCCGGCGAATTGTATCGCTGGGAGAGAGAGAAAAAAAAAAAAAAAAAAAGAAGAAGAATTTATCGAACCGCCTACAGGCGAATTCATTAAATCTTGATAATTAGCGGAATTTATATTTAAGGCGGGATATACTTTTAGGAAGTAATGTAAATCAGAGGTGGGCGAAAGATAAGGTCCACTGCGATAATTGATAGTATTACTTTGAACACGTAAGCGAGCCACGACCCTTTTATAATGTGCATTAACGGCTAGTCCTTGCCGAATAAAACAGGACAGCCGAAGTTACGTGGTCCTCGGGGAGTAATGTAAAGCAGGATAATCTTCGAGCGGGACTACAATGAGTTTATAGCGCGCGTTTAATCAACGATGTTAGTTATAGATAGCGAGGTAATTACGGTAGATACAATTTATGTCACTATTGACTGGATTATTCAGTGACCAGTTTACGGTATATTAAATGCTTGTTAAGTTAAAAATCACCGAGCCATGGATCATTGATATCTTCGTTAATACCAAATAAAATAAATAGCATACAAATTATTGAAGCAACAAAATAAAAATTAATATTTTAAATGCAACGCAAAGTGCCCGACGTAATTAAAAGTTTCAACGAACGTTACGTTTTAACAGAGCTTGTTTTCGAAAACATTCGAGCATTTATCTGGCGCACGGAAGCTTGAGACATTACGGTTATAAATATATCTTCGATAAGAAAACTAACGAGGGAGACAATCGAATCGATCGTCGTTATTGTTCTAACAAGTAAACACTTGAATGTGTCCCAAATACTACAGAGATCGATCAACCAAGAGGCAAGCCTCGACTGGTATATGGGCATGCTACATATGCTTCTCCGATTCCATTAATGCAGTTTGGAGTATTGGACTAGCCAAATCAACTGTACCGCCCTAATTAATCGAGTCAGCCGAATTAATTCGATCTTCGTCAAGCGAATTGAGATGCGATTAAGACGATCGCCGCGCTATCGCAAGAAAGACTCTTCACTTATTTATCGGCCGGTAGAATTGCCTGAAAACGAACTATAATCTCTATGCAAATCTACCTTTTCTCGCGAAAATAATTTAGATGTTTGCAAATATTAAAGTACCGTTCTTTAAAATTTTATCCCCGAAAGGTAACTTCCAAGATTAGTTGAGTACTCCAATTCTAATTACACCCCCAGTTAATTTGAAACGGATTTTATGTTAATGAAATATTAATACGAAGCTTAATTGCTGAGGTACTTAGCGCTGAACACTGCAATCTTATCCGATTCTATTTCCGTCGAGAGGAGGAAAAAAAAAAAAAAAGAGTCATCTTCATATTCATCGCAAAACGCATTCTTGCGGTTAGACGCGAGTCTTACGAAAGCTACTGTATCATTTATGACGCTTGTAACGTTTTATCTTGCGGCCAAGACACGTTTAAGGTACCGGTGTCGTTTTCACTTGGAAACAATAAGGCGACCTATTCTTTCTTCGCGCGTATTACGTAAGGCGGCTCTTTCTCTTCCGCCCTGAATCATAACACTGCGAGCACTTTAATGTAATCGCCGCCAGGATCGAGCCGCGACGCCAAATTACTTTCGAGGAACGATACGTCGCGCTTCCGCGATCTCTCGCGAGATACCCTCGAGCTCGTTAATCTCGGATGTATCCGGTGAAATTTGGCGAATCTCAGCGCTATTCAACGCCGCCCGCTTCGCGTTGTAGCTGTTGTCGAGTTTCGTTACGATTCATCATCATAAATCACCCTCGGCCCAGCTAGACAAGATTGGAGATTGCAATTAATACCGCATAGTACCGCATGCTGATATCTTTCTTGAAATCCTTGCAATTTCGTCCAAACATTATAATCAAAATCCGTCGGGCGAGTAATATGCAACGGCGAATGCACTCGAATTGCTCGAAATAACTGTTGCAAGATTTAAATGTCTGCGTTTTCATTGAAAGGCCCCTTTTTTACTCCGCACTAAAATCTATCGGGACGATTTAAGGATTAAAAACATTTATTTTTCGCGCGAAATACCGTGCAACTCGATAATCGCGCGCATTAAATCCCAAAGATAATAAAATCAATTAACCACGCCGTTTCCGGAAGAAATCTTCGGAACAGTAACTCGGTACTCTCATCTCGCTCCATCCTTTCTATTAATTTCTCCTTTTTTTTTCTCTCTCCACTTTCTTTCTCATTCGCTTTTCCTCATTCCGTTCGTTCGCTTTTTGTGTTTCTCCGCTGCTGCTTTTTTTTTTCCCCTCTCCCCCAAGCCTGTTCGGTTTCTTTACTTAAGAAGCGCGAGTCTAAGTTCCGCGGAGCGAAAGCAGCGTGGGATTTTCGTGGAATTATTGGTTCATGAACTCGACGAGAGTTTGTTCGTGAACCACGATTGGCCCGTGCTTTCTCTGCTTTATTTGCGGAATTGATTCGACGATTCCCTCAAATGTGTATCACGCGGGACTTAATTCCGTTGATACAGCTCGCCTCGCCAACGCAGATATAATTCCATTGATTGCGCGCATTAATTACCCGCCGATAGATAACGGGAAGATCAACATCGCGGGTTACTGGTTATTTACGCGCGTCTCTCGCACGCCGCGAGTTTCTCTGAAATAATATTCCCAGGTCACGCAGCGGCCTGAACGCGAAAGCGAAATGCTGATCGCAATCTGCGGGACGGTCGTGAAACGTTAGATTTATGTATGGTGTGAAGACGCAACTGGACTTTCGCAAGAATATGTCATGCATTTACGACGTGCCTTGCTTAACTTCCATAATTATTCATTGGCAGCGATAGCTTCTGCACGACAATCTTTCACAGATCACAGATTTCCAATATAAACTATCCAACGTGCTCGGAATGTAAGAGTGTGCCGGATAGATAAACAATTCGCGAGAAAATTAAAAAGAAAAAAAAAAGCGCATTTTCTCAACGTGGCTGCGACTCATTGTTATCTCACAATGGTGCCCGGAAATCTGTACTTTTCAGTAGAAAATTTTCAAAAATATATCCTTTCACTTAAATATCTACGTTTGAAAGATAAAAAAATTTGGAAAATATTCAATATAAGATCTTTATATATTTTTTTTCTTTTTTTTTTTTTTAGATTTTGTCCTCTTTTATTTTATACAATTAGTGAGAAACATTAAGTTTTAATTGGAGTTACGAAAGA
The DNA here is from genome assembly GCF_019399895.1 of Cardiocondyla obscurior. Classification (NCBI taxonomy): domain Eukaryota; kingdom Metazoa; phylum Arthropoda; class Insecta; order Hymenoptera; family Formicidae; genus Cardiocondyla; species Cardiocondyla obscurior. The sequence continues at coordinate 4,430,896 of NC_091875.1, read as the reverse complement.
GAAGTCCTACGTATAGCATTTAACATTTTATCTGCCTACAATACGTAATTGCATAGAGATTATAAATGCTTTGAGAACGAATTTACGCATACGCTCAGTCTTTTTTATAACCGTTGACAAGTTAGCGTGCATAGCGTGCAGGATTTTACTTTTTAATATCTGTGAAAAGAGTAAAGCGCATAGAAAAAAAAAAAAAAAAAAGTCAAATGCATTTTGAAACGAAATTTTTCCATTTTTATTTCTTGCTACGCGGCGGCGGCTTATCTCCGCGAGAATGTGCCTCGCGAAGTTAATTATTTTTCAATTTGTTCGCGGAGTTATTCTCCATATTAAAAAAACGCAGATTAAACGAGCGTGCGAGTTAGGGCGAAACAAAATTTCGCAGTAATTTAATGTCTGTCCGCGACAGAAATGACATATTTTCTATGCCAGGGCAGAAGTCACGCCGGTGCCGTAGTAACACAAAAGACCGTGGAAAGCTCGTGTAATTTCATCACGTAACGGGGCTGACTGCGAAAAAATTGGCGCATTTCCCAACTTTGGCGAACGTAGCCGCGATAGTGCTGTGACGAGACGCGAGAGCCGCGCTTACCCGCGTACCGCGTGATTACGCTAGAAAATCGACACGCTCTGTCTGTAGAAAGAGGACTTGTTTGTTTGTAATTCCGGACGACTTCTTTGCGGACATCGTAAATCGGATTATTATCGGGGGGAAGAGGAGGAAGAGGTGTCGGTTGGGTTCGCACTGGACAGAGAAATTGAATCAACGCGCAAATTGAACCAACTGTGAGGATGAATGTGATTATTGTGCGGATTTGCACTTCTATAGGAGATTTTTCGCGTGTAATACGAAGCGCAAAATAACTTACCGGTATCAAGTTCATGATCTTTTCATCGGAATCATCGGTAAAAGTAGAAATTAGCTGCCGTCGACTTACCTGTAAAATTAAAAAAAATCCCCATAAAAAAAACTTATTAGTTTTACATTTTAATTATTATTATAAATGTTAATTCTACGTCTTTATTTATATCGCTGGTTTCTATCCGGAAGACCATAATTAAACGTCATGATAGCGTAATTATTGTCGAGCCACACGTGTGGATCAAAAATGAAGCCAGCGACAAGCGGGAAAAGAAATTCGATGAGATGAGTCTTAGATCGAGCGAGGGAATTCGGTTCCCCTGACATAGAGAGTTGATCGGCATTCGCGATTAATCGTCGGTTCCGTGTGAACGGGCCTTCAGGAGCAACGTGCTACGCGAATCCCTCTTGATGCGTCTGCGATTGAGACGTCTCCTCCCTTTTTGGATCCCTCGTTAAACCAACCTAATCCACCCTTCTCGCGGTGTGCTCGTGCTGGCATCATCCGCTCGAAGACTCGGAGCTCGCTTTCGTTCGCACTCGTCGATTCCGTACACGCGTTCTTACGTTACCTAAAAACTTCGCTCCGGATGCGAACTAACTTCTAAGCGCTAATTTGGAAATCCACAATCAACGCAACAGTGCTTCTTGTTAAACTCGAAGTTAATTTCTTCTAAAAGACAAAGATTAACATTTTTTTTTTCTTTTATTTTTATTTTCCTTTTCTTTTTTAACAAATACTTGACACGTAGAAATTTTCTGCGTTAAGCTATAGACACGCTCGACAAATAACAAATCATTTTAAGACCGTCTTTCTCGTAATTGCCACGCGGGAAGTCACACAAATTTATAATCGCTTTACTCAGCAGTCGGCGAGGTTGCAAGTTTGTGTCACCGTTAATGAACTCCTTTATGGTAGGATCTTCGTGCGCGAAACATAGTACGACAAGGTGACGGACACGGATCTCAAAGACTCACAAGAGTGACTGACGTATCCCGTTACAAGGCAAATGGGATTTTGTGCCTCGTTCGAACTCTGCCCAAGGAGGCTGAGATTAAAGATCGCCGAAGGATCGAACTAGTTACGTCTACTTTTAGAATTCGGAACTTTAATCAGATACGGGGGCCGAGCGCCCTGGTTAATTTAACCTACGCAGGTACGAAATTTAGCACGCCGAAATTTGCCGAGCACTCGTGCAATATCGCCGCGGCAAAGATTGATGCAGTAGGTGCCCCGATCGGGAAAACCGAAACTTTTCGCGAAAGAGAAATCGCAGGGAGGAAGTTTCACCACCATATCCAATTCCGTTTTCCCCGGGGTGTCATTTAATCGATCAGGCTAGTGGATGGTACGAACTTAGGGCGTGCTACGAACAAGCCTTTCTTTTCCACGGGGCGATAAAACGTGGGCAAAGTACCGTGAATATTTAAAGCTATCCGAATAAATTTTAATTTAATTACATTTAACCATTTAATACGCGAGGTAAAAAATAAATAAATAAATAAATAAATGAAAAACGAAGATTATTCTAAAATATTTAACAAGATCGCTTTAATACGAACGTTAAGACACTCGTCGAGTATTTAAAGATTATTTATGAGCTTTTTACTTGGAATACATTTCACGTTCTTTTATTCTAAGCGCGAAAGCGCATACCTATACGGAATGTAATATTAGTCCAGAAACGTACCTTTGCAAAGTAATAAAGATGCTTCCAGTACACTGGATATGCAATACTGCGACGCATTTCGCTCAGAAGTTTAGAACTCGCAGATATCGTACAATGAAAGAGTGCATCGTCAAATTTTGTCTCTACGTTTATCGCGGTGGAATACGGAGGAGATAAAACGTTTGATCTCCGAAAAACTATACAGTATTATTTCCGAAACATAAATTTCGGCTGGGACGAACGGCGGCGGCAACTCATCCAGAAAAAAAAAAAAAGAGAGAAAAAGAGAAAAAGAAAAGCTCGAATTCTTTTAGAAACGGTAACTCCGACTGTTCTGACGTGACCTCGCGTATATGTACGAGGGGGAAAGAAATGCGCGTCTTTGCGACCCTGCGTCTCACGCATGCAGAAGGAAATAAAAAAAAATAAAGAAAAAGGAAATGCCGCATCACTATCACTACCGCGGAGGCGGTTAAGCCTCGGAAAATTGAGTGCGCGCCCGGAAAGTGATGCCACGGCTGGCTCCGAAACTCTTGCCCCTCGCGCCCTTAGTCCTTCGAAGGGCGCGCATTCTTCTTCCACCTTTCTCGACCGAGACGAAAAGCCTTCACGAAGTTTCGGTACAAATATCCCCGGCGAACTTTACCGAACCCGTCGGCCTAACGCTTCCGAGATTATGTTCCTACGTTGCCTCCCGTAAAACTTACTTCGCCCCGTGTTTGTCTTACACGACAAAATTCACGATTTGCTAATATACCGTAAAATCAAAGAGTTAATTAATTAGTTGAGGGTCGGAAGGAAGCGCGAGCCTACGTTTGCGGTGCAACACTTAGTTTAGTAACGTTGAGTATCGCTGTCATGATATGCCGCCGTCGGAAGAGCCGTGTAAATAAAACTCACGTCTCCGCTGGGAAATTTTTCAAGCCGCGGAAAAAAAAGGGAAAAAAGAAAAAAAAAAATTCAAACTCGACCAGCGAAGAAAAAGATTTAACCGCTCTGCCGGCAGAGTCGCGCTCCCAGGGGCAAGCTTTGCAAATTGCACGAGAATACTGAAATGATCAGAATAAAAAGGTATTTGCTCGTTGTGATTTCAACAACCTCGTTACTCACTGCCGTCGGTCGAACATAACACAGCGAACGATAAATCGGCGTATTAATTAACATAACATTACAATATTTATAGAATAAAAAAGATATATGTACCAAGGAACAGCGAGAGAACGTAAAACACGTACGATAAACTAAGAAAAAAGAAAAAGAAAAGGGGGAACAAAAAAAAAGGGAAAACGGATGTCTTATTTGCGAGCCTTATTTGTCGTATGTCGGCCTTCATTCATTGACGTGTTGCAAATAAGAAAGTGTCGGAACAATAGGTAAAAGTGAGACCGTGATAAAAGACCTTTCGTTGCCGCGCCGGTGCTTCGCTAGCGCGTATAACGTTTATTTAAAACTGATGCATGCTAATGAATTCTCCGTGGGATGTCCGTTAATTATTCGCTATGTAACAGATTCTACATAGCTCGTTTCATAATGGCACAAAGGTTCATGTGTACGCTCTATTAAAAAGAGGGTGCACGGCAGGGCGTCTAAGAATAAGTTACCACGTTTTCTTTCTCGATTCTACTAGCGTAAGTTCATATACAAGCAAACCTATAATATACAAGCTACTATTTTTAACGTGAGCAGATTCATTCGTGTTAAAAGAAAAGCGCGATTATTAATAAGGAAATCGGTACGGAATCAGATACATTTTATTACAAATTATTATAAATTATATATATATCTTCTCCTTTTTCTATGCTCACCGGCGCGACGAAAATGCGCAAGCCGTTTTAATGAATACTTGAAGCGGTCTCGCGAAATTAGTTCTCGCTGGCGGATCTGGTCTCCATGAGTGAAACCGTCGTCGGTGGCTACCCCACGGCGCAGCGTAACGTTGTAAGGGAATCCTAAGAGAACTCGCGTTGTACGAGGGGCAAATACGCGCGGCCGGGCCGCGACAAGTATAAATATTCAAGCTATGAGTACGCGATTGCAATTACCGCGCGACGAAGCAATTTTCGCGGTGGCGCACTGTATTTCGGGCCGAGCGAATTCCCGACGGCGGTACATCGGCTTGTCGCGCCGATGATAATATAAAATAGACGTTCCGCAAACAAGCTTTTTCGCACTGCTTTCGAGCGGTATTTAAGCATCACCGTTGCGCGAGTGTTTACCCGATGTAAACTCGAATATTCAAACATTAAACCTGCATCGAAATTAATTGCGTTTTTATTTCTAGTATTATGTAACCACACCGCGATAGTTGGAAAATGCGTATTAAAACAGAAATTATTATTTTTCGAATAATGTTTTCGTTAAAAGTAGGCGAAAATATAAAAATTTAATTTTACTCCACTCGGCTGAGCCTCATTCTATATATTTGGATGAGATTTTATTACAACAGTCTCCTCGCTCGGACTTGTTACCATCTTCGCTGATAACGAACCCGCGGTACTGTTAAAAAAAAATTAAGAAATAATCGACACGACGTCGAGACTATCCTTCTAGCGGGCCGTTATTTTCCGTAGAATTCTAAGTCTCAAGGGTCACGCTTCGACGGTCCACCGATCATAATTTAACTTTACCCTTTAACGAGATAAGTAACTGCGGATAGAGTTCAGAGCCGAAAGCGAAAGAGAGAGGGGAAGGAAAGCCGCCGGGGAGCGCGCGTAAATCTAAGGAGCACAAAGCACTCTACTTAGGAGCAATACTGCCCGCCCCGATTCTCCATTGGGAAACGGGTATTCCTTTGACGACGGATAAGGCTTTGAGGTGTCACGATTGAAGTTGTTTTACTGCGACTCCGAGCGCGAGTGAAACTTCCGGTAGTCATCAACCGGCCGGCCGACATCCGCGGTAGATTTCGACCGAGACAATCGGCGTTATCCAGTTCAGTCGGCGCCTCTCTCCGTAAGCCCCAGCGGAAGGGAAATTGCCCTGATTGCGTACACTCGTAACCGCAGTGCCGCACGAGATCCGCATGTATCGCTCCCGTGATTCACGAGATTACATTACGGATTTATTCCCGTCTAAGCGCAGTATCTCAGCGCGCTCGCGTCGCGTAATCCGTTCCTTAAACTCGACAGACTTAATAAGAATATCAACTTATTTCCATTCAAATGATATATATCTTAACATAATTATTATGCGTAAAATAAAAAAAATAAAAAAATAATAAAAAAAATGTGCGGCAACACATCCCGCGATTCCTTGTGTTAATTATATATACCGTCCGTCACGTGCTTTTATTTCCACGACATTTCGACGAGCATGCTCGAGTGAAACATTATAATAATGTCATAATCGTGCACTTTATATAGTCATAAGCGTAATGCTCGCGGCATTAAAACAGAACGCAACCCGCGGATCAGCGGTTCGTCACGGCACGTAGGTATATGCGAACTTTCCCAACGTCTTACAAGTAAAGAGAGATGCGTTACTCCGGCAACCGGTGATTAACGCACGTCATTTTGCGAAGGGTAATCGATCGAAGCGCGTCGCACATTCTCGCGTTATTATCGGGCCTCGCGCGATTGTAAAGGAGGCAGCGATCGCGTCGGGAAATTTTTGATAGAAAGCTGCGAGATCGTTGCAGATCACGCGCATTATTAAGGCCGGCGTACGTACGCGATCACCCACTTTCGAGCACGTTTGCAGACGCTCCGCGGTGAAAGAGAAATCGATACACACCGCAAGGTGCGCGGTACGCGATCCGTGTGAAGTAAACTCCGAAGAGTGGCTGGCTACGTGGAATGGCCAATGTGTAAAGTTCCCCTTAGGTATACGATCTATCGAAAGTTAGATTACTTTCGTGTAACTTACGGGCAATGCGAACCACGATTACCTCTTCTCCGCCCGAGATATCAAGCTCGGGCTACGCGACAGTGCTTAAGACCGAAGGGTACGGTAGCGAGAGAAAACGAAATCGACGATCAAACGCAGGTGCGAGCCATGATGGACATAGCGGCGATCACAAAATGACGTAATTCGTACGGTAATTTATGACGTAAAACAGAGGCGACATCAAGTTTACAGCGTTGAAGCCGAAAATTAAATTTAGCGAGATTACGACCGAAAATTAGATTTGATATTACTCTCTCTCTCTCTCTCTCTCTTGTAATTTATGATTTTCCAGAAGTATTCAATTTACTGTTTAAGTTAACATCGTTCACTGTCTTTTACAGTTCTCGGCACCCCTTTTTAATTTATAAGTAAAATATTATTTAATGTTAAAGCAATATTATTTCTAGAAGGGTGAGGAGAAAAAAAAAACAAAAACATATAGCAGGATTATGACTGAATTTTAAATTATCGTTACGCAAATATAGACTTAATACAGTGAAATTTTACGCTCGCTAAAATTGCTGGCCGCGCTTGCCCACCTAGAATATTTTCAGTCCAACAATTTTGACGTAATTGCAGAAATTGGAACAAACTTTTCCCATCAACCGCTTAGATCACACTCTAATTCGAAAAATAATTGACCCCCCCCCCTCTATTCTCCAATTATCTTTTTGTTTACAGTAATTTCCCAATTTTTGCCGAACCGCAACCATTTAAAGAGAAATATGGATTTTCAGGAATATTACCTCGGACCCCTTTCTCGCTCGCGTGGAAACAATTTCCCGACATTTGTTAGACGGAGAATTAAGAATAAACTCGTTCTCAATTTTAAAATTCTGTTTTAAATAAAATAAACAAACATTATTTAATTTCCGCTTTGCGACAGATTCTCTAGGAAATTTTATGTAAGAAAAAAAAAAGAAAAAAGAAAAAATATAATTTTTCGTACAATTTATGACACCGTGTTTCTTCAATCTGTATTCCAACAATCGGGAATTACACGTTCATCTTTTGACTCGCGCGAAATTACTACGACTTGGGGCGATTATTATTGAGCAATACGCCACTTGCTAATTTTCACGAGTACAACATTTGCTTTCGTGCATAAGCGCCGCATTTGATGATACCGTTTATCGTAATTGCTCGTATACATCCATCGTGCGCACATATAATTTCGTGCGCGAAGCGCGGCCGACAATACAAGTTATGCGGTGGAATTTCTGGGTGGTGAAATCGCGCTGAGAAATCGAAACGATGGATTACGGACATTGTTTTTCCAATGCGTTAATTTCCTCCCCCCTCGACCGAGCGAATCTTTCTTCTCAGATGGAGAGACGATCTCTCCATCTGCGGAGAGGTTGTGCGTTGCATATCTCATCGATAACCTTGACTGACGTCGATCGGACCCGAGCAGGTGCCGCGACGGTGAACGTTCCGCGAGCCGGACGTCCGCTCGACAAGTTCCGAGAACAGCCGGCCGGTTTTTGCGAAGAAGTTAGGAGCACATGGCGGCGACCGGTATAAGTGCCTTACGTACGTACCGCGAGGAATCCCTCGGTTTAAACGGCATCGGCCGGAAGATTGCCAGGCGCCGTAATTGGACGAGCGCGACCGCCGTTTCCGGTCCAATAACTACCGCAGTTATGACGAGACGCCTGGCTTGGAACTCTCGAAGCCGGAGATAAGAAGAGTCGGCAAGATACGTACTACAGTTGCCAGGTACCGCGTATCCTCTCCACCATCATTAGAGCACGCGACGTAAGCCGGCGATGCAGATACACCTGCGCCCGTTCGCCAAGTATCTTCGCGATTCGCGGTGGATGTTATCTCCGTAATGAATGCATATTGTCGCAATAAACGCCTCGGGCGATGCGTAGGATAAGCTGTCGGCTTGGATAATATTGACTCTATAAAAATTAAATTAATCTGAAATCTGCGATCGAATCGCTTTCGCCCTCCCTCCCCCCTTTGCGCCCACCCTCTGCTTAATCAAGTTTGGAACTCGAAGAGCGAACGTTCGCCATTCCGGCTGTCTGGAATTAGACGAAATTTAGTACCCGGGCCGCGCAGTAAGATCACGACTTGCACTTGCTCCCGCGTATTTTCAATCAGACCGGTTGGCAAGCCATCCTCCGCAAAGATACGAGCGTGGAGATACGAGGGAAACCCGGTTCCGGGCGAGAAAGCGGCGCGTTAAATCTCGTTACTCAGCCGTGATTTTCCCGATCGCTCGCCGGAGATTCGCGGCGCGAATGATTACGGCGGTATCAATCAGTTTCTTCAGACAGCGCGCGTCTGTATGAACGTACGGGGACAATAACAAGCAGCATAAAAAGAACGAACCAATTCTTCTCTCTAAAAAGATAATTTTTTTTTTTTATATATTTATGGACTTGGAGAATATTTTTTAACGCCGCGTCTTTAAAGAACCGTATCTTCAAAATCGTCGGCGACATAAAACTTGTATTCAACCAAGTCCCAAAAATAATGTAATAATCCGGATATTTTTATATTTTTTAAAAATTTTAAGCGGTATTAATAAACAGTTAATTCACGCGTAACATTTTTTTTTTTTTTTTTTAGATAAAGTAATTGCATACCGCTTTTTTTTAAACGTGTGCAATTTTACCATTAACCCGTTTCAACGCTATATACGAGAACTTTTTTTTATCGCTTTTATTAGTCCGTTCATATAAATTCCTCACGTATCCATGCAAAATGTGTCGCATGTTAAAACTATACAAAAATCATTTTACAGTTGTACGAAATTCAATAGATTAGGTTCATTTAGAACAATTTCCAATTGTTTTTGGGTTAATAAATTACGAACTTTAATAGAAATTTGAAAGAGAGAAAAAAACATTACCTTAATGAAAGTGTTGGTATCATCGATTCCTCGACAAAACCACGAGTTTAGTCTTACGCAGCTATTATCTTGATTTGATAGGAAATCGAAAGCGATAGACTCTATCGCGTACGAGATATTCTCGTAATAGCTAAAATGAGAGATAATGGTGAAACTTCGCCCATCAAATTTAGCTAACTCACGAAGGAATTCGCTAGATAATATTCTAGAACAATGTGACAGATTGCTACCAAAGCACCCCGCAGATAAATTGTTTATCTATTAGTTTCGTGAAATATCCGCGTCGGCAGAGAACAATTATATTACAAATGGAATTTAATAAAGAGCTTTAGGAACTCGAATAATAAAATATAAACCGGCAAAAAATGCTATTTAAATGTCTGGCATTTAAATATTCGCGAAATATCGTCAAATATTTACTAAAAGTTCGATATAAATTTATAGCGTTTTATTTTTTTTTCTTTTTTTTTATAAACGCTCAGTTTAATAAATCGTAAGGGTGCCGTTAGTATGAAAACATTTTTAACTTTTCAATTGTTCGGAAATGAGGGGGGCTGTAAATTCACGATCGGTTACTAAAAAACTATCCCTTCGCTGACGAAACACCGAGGGAGAGATCGAGGATCTGCTCCCTTTCTCAACCGAGATCGACGAGGGATTCTGCAGAACTTCGTGTACCATCGACAAGATTCCAGACACTCAAACTTCACTCGTGTCGAGGATCTATTATTGGATTCTCATTCTGACTGTCCCGAACGCCTTGGTCCTGCAGGAACTTCGAAGCTACTCGAAGCGGTGATTGTAAATCGGATTCTCCTCGTGACACCGCCACTTCGAAGAACCGCTTTGACAGATTTCGCAACTCGCCATGGCATAGCCAATGATCATCAATATTAACATCGCAACCTTGCCGCGTCAACATTTTTCGCACGATTTAGCCAGGGGTTTATCAAAAATCATCGAGCCTCATTTTTTAATTTTATTTTCAAGTCTTTACCAAAATAATAAAATCGAATCTCGTACATATAACGTAGAACGGGACGTATCAGGTTTATCGCTACATTTAAACCAACCAAATTATTACTCCATCCACCACCGTGCAAATCTTTTAAAATTACGCGGTAGAGATATTTATTACTTGATTTTAAAAATAAGGAATTCGGTTAGAGGATTAAAAACGCATTAGCCGTAATAAAATCTTGAATCTTCGTCAACTTAACTAGGACAGGCAATAGGATACTGACGCGCCATCGATAAGTATATTAAAATCGTCACGTTAGAAGATAAAATTTCCTCGAGACTATTAAGGCCGTGCTTTGTCGATAAGGGGTAACCATCTTCAACGGACCGCCGAACGGCGATAGGACGTCGTTCCTTGACATCCCTCTTTTCCCGAAGGTTACCGCCGTCGAGAAAAGCAAGATTTCTGCTGAGGCATTCTATGCGTCGTTCTCGTTCTTTGACGAGGCCGGAACATGTCGTTATCGTTAACCCCGCACCGCTTTCGCCGGCAATAGCGTCGCGATAAATGCTAACTGCGGCTCTACAAACGAGAATACCTTGGAAAGATCACTTTTCAGCGCGAGCGCGGGTTTTATCGGCACGCTGATTACGCGACGGAGTCGATACGCGACGAATCGGTGCACCGGAGAAACTTCCGATAGTTCTTGAATTTATTTCGAGCGCGACGATACTCCGGGATAGTATTTTCGCGGTATTTATAAAGCAGCATAATTGATGACGATAAAAGCTTATCAGGAATCTTTCGAAATTATCGTAATTGTTAACGCGCGGCGGGAAAATTGATCGAACCGGTGCGTCATTCAATATATACAGAGGGTCGCATCGATCCATTTGCCCGGCACCAAATGAATGGCCGGATTCAACGTTCGGAAACTTTTATGCTCCGGTGGAGCTGCCACCGTCGCATAGCGACTTCGGCAACCGCAAAATGACATTACCCGAAAGGATTTCACGCTTTTATGAGTGCGACGATGATCGGGTACGTCCATAGCCATCCATTCTATAACACCGAAGATCGATGAAACGTTAACACTGACCGGGTACGAAATGGTGATTTAGTTACGGAAAGTTTCGTGTTATCGTTATACAAACTCGGCATGCATCAATTATTCGATTAACTGTTGGCAGCCGTCACTAACCATACATTTTTTTTTCTTTTTTTTAATTTTTTTTTTTTACTTTCAATATCTCCTATTTTCCATCTTTTTGTTGTCCGTCAATATTCATTTTTAAAATTCTCTATCTCTCTTTCTCTTTCTTTTCTTTTTCTTTTTTTTTCTTTTTCATTAAACTGAAAATTTTTATGTGCCAAATATTTTTTTTAGCTTGTTGGGAAAATTACTTGGAAATAATGGAATTTTTTAACAAAATTAATTAACTGCGTGAATATAAAAAGTACGATAGAATCTAGTTATAGAAAGAATAACCAAGGAAGGAAGAATACATAGACGTGTACAACGTGAAAATTAATTTATCTCCATCTAAAGTACTCGTATAAAGTCCGTCTTCCGGTCCTTAATCTCTCAGGATCCTCCCACGCTTTCTTCTCCCGCACTATCGTTCCTGACATTCGACGACGAGTGCACACGTCATGGTGCTCTCATATAATATTTCGACAACGCTGCAGTTTCGAGAATTCCACTTCACACGTGAGACATAAGTGGCGAGAAAGAAAGAGAGAGAGAGAAAAAAAAGAGAGACAGAGAGAGAAAACAGGGAGCCAGGCGGCCAACCGTTATGTGTGGCTCTTTTGAAATTATTAATGCCAATTCCAGTCTCTCGACGGGCACTCACGAGCAGACCACGAATTTTTTAAAGCAACCACCGTTTCGTGCGCGTTTCCATCTTTCCTGTATGTAAAATATTCCTGATCGTTCGTAGGGAAATCCTCAACGAGTGCCGCTCTCGTTTATTTCGTACCGAAGAAAACGTAAAAATTCAACGCTCGAACTTCTTAACGGACTTCCGTCTCGTGCACTCGCGGATATTATATTCCCCCTTAACATCGTTGCGATCGCGAGAACACCGTCTGCAAATTTCGGCAAATCGTCCGTGATAGCGTGCTCTTTGTATTCCAATCGGCTTATCGCTCGAAATCTTATCCGAGATGCGTCAGAGTCACGATCGCGAGACTGAAAGTTTAGACGTTTCGGGGTCGGTGGACTGATACGAGGGTCACGTTTTCGACGACACGCCGTGTTTGCGCTCCCCGATTCCCGGGGCTGGAATTTTCGCAAATCGATCCGAGGGAATCGACGAGACGCGATGATAAATCACGGCCGAGCTTCAGTAACGGCCGCACGGAACACGACCGACGCGTAACCGTCTCGCGCGAAGCGTATATCGAATGTACAATTCAACACGTACTAAGCGGAACACGTACGGCGACATGTCGTTAACTATCCTAAGTAGCTCTGAAGGGAAACGTATCGCGATCGTGAAATCGAGTTTTCAGCGGGCCGATTACTTTAGAAATGGAAAAAAATAAAAAAATAAATTTTTTTTAATAAAAAATAAAAAGTTTGGCAAATTTTCCATTTAACGAAACATACAACAGATATTGCAAGAGCACTGGCATCGACAAGATATAATTGTTAATTATTCTTCAAAAGTAATATATTTTTTAATTAATATATATATGTATATATATTTTTTTTTTTTCTATTTTAAAATTGGTCGATCTCGGAACAATACTCCGCGATTAATTCTGGAAATAACATGTTCATTTGTAATTTCAACAATTTGTGTCCCGCTGCAATAAAATGTATCGCATTTCTCGCGATCCAGCATGTCATCAATATATATATTTCACAAACGGCCCGTATAAATGTGTGATTTACTGTTTTGCGGGAAACAGTGCTTGCTATTTTTGCGAAGCACAACTCACGTGCCTCAGATACTCGAAATTGTAACTCTTAATACTTCGATAATGAATTGCAGCGCGTGCGTTTATTATCGATCGCATTAAATTAACGTTAAAGCGTAGTCGCGATATCGCGATATTTAGACGCATTAGCACGTACGCATTTCGTAGCTCCAGCTGTTATCGCGCAAAATCCAAATCCTCCGCACGCTCCCGCGTCACGATTCTCGATCTTTGGAAAGTTTTGGGTAAGCGTCCTCGAGATTATTCCGGATTCCACCGTCAGATGTGTAGTTTTACGCGACATCTTGCGCAAACTCTGATATCGAATTCATAGGAAATTCCAATTTCTTTTCAAAGGCGCGGTGCCCAATGGAAAGATACGGAAACGAGAATGACACGGCAAACTTAAAAGGAAATGCGGAACTGCGAGACGCAAGGTTGATCGAAATGGCGTACAGATGCCACCCGCGAGATCATCTTCCGGAGTAAGGGACTGGTTTGTGCACGCGTATGTAAACTTATAGAAAGGAAGTCCGTGAATTCAAACTGAATTTTACAATGAACGAAAAAAAATACGATATCGCAGCTACGATTTATATCGAATTTTAATCAATGCGTAAAGTCCATTTAATTAATTTTATTTCTATTTTTATTATATTACTGGATATTAAAGGAAAGATTGGTGAAAATTGAGTGGAAGATATCGGGTTGGCGAGCGTGGCCAGCCAAAATTTACCGCTGATTAATTTCAACTCGTTCGAGACACACGCTCGAAATTCCCATTGAATTCATGCTGTCGCGGCATGCTGTAACCGAGCGTGTCCGAAAAATGAATTACTCTCGACATCGATGCGTCATATTGTCGTTTATTCGACGCCACGGACGTGAAAAAAAAAAGAATAAATAAATAAATAAAAAAAATAAAAATAAAGTGCAGCTCGACGTGATAGGCAAGACCGATAACTACCTCTGGTTGTTGGCAGCTCTCGTAAAACTGATTATTAATATTTTATTTCCAATCCGCGGATCTCGTCACGCTTTAAAACGCGTATTAAAAAAACGTATAAAGATACTGTACGTGTTCTTTTATGTTTGGACCTATAAAACAAAATGCTTAAATTTTAATTAGAATACGCGGGAAATCGTATATATGCAAAGTTACTTGATAGAAAGTTGACGACAAAGATGTCGTTAATACGTCGGATTACCTCGTTAGCTCAATGAACGAAATTATACCTCAGTATGTCAAAGCGACAGGAGTGCTTTTTATGGACCGGTGCGATGAGCACGGTCAAAGAAACTAATTTTCAATGGTACGTACGATTCGCGTCAACATGCCTTTATGGTCACTGTGAATAAACTTCGCGTATCCTCCCGGCATTCAACTCGCACATTGCCAAATTATGCAAACGGTGACTTGTTTAAAATAGAAACGTTTCTCCACTTCGTACTACTTCAAAGACCCTGTTCCCTTTTGTCGCGTTTCGGGACCGTAACGAAATCTGCGTCGAATCAATGGCGCGCGTTTATCAAGCGTAATGATTTTTTATGCGAAGCCACGCCGGTGTCTTCTCGCTCCTCGTCAAAGTCAAGCCTGCGAATTCTTTTTGTTTCACCTGCGAAAAGAGGGCAGGGTTGAGAGGCGTTATTTCCGCAACCGGTCGAGAGGCTCTATTGAATTACAGATTTCGGAGACGCGCGAAAGAACAACGGGCGCGATTTACTGCGAACACTTTGCTGCCCTCCATCACACAATCCGAAGACTCTTTCTTTTATTCGCGGTCCCAGTTTCTTTTGGGGGGAAGGAGGGGGAGAGAGGAGGTCGACGACGTCGCTACTGACGTAGATAATAAAACACATCCCAACGATCGTCGTTACTCGTTGCTCCATTGCCGCCGACAGCGATAATAAATTTTCTCGCTGCGGCGGAGCAAAGCTAGACTGGCGTCGCGCTGCGTAACGTAAAAGTGCGTTGTCGGTTACAACGATAAAACTATAGTAAAATGCGCGATATACCGAATAAAATGTCTTTCGCTCGTTGTAAATCGAACGAGAAAACATAAGTCCGATCATGAACGAACCTTTTCTAAATACATGACAATGAATCGTTATACAAAATTTAATTAATGTATATTTTTAAGAAGTAATGGCATTGTTAAAGAAAGTGTTCTTACTTAAAAGTTTTCCTAAAATAATTTTTTTTCTTTTTCTTTTCTTTTTTTTTTAATAATAATTTCAATAAAGGGAAAACACTTTCTTAATATTTAATCCATAAATAACTCTAAAATGCTCAAAGCACTTTTGGATAAACTTCCTCCGGCGTATACTTTCTAAAAAGTTCTTTCTTCATCAAGCTCTCATGAAAGAAAATAGAGTTTTATGCGCCGAGAGGACCCGACCTTTTGCAATATTTTGAGCTTCTTTCAAGCCTCGAGCGTGGTGGTGAACGTAAATGAGTTTGAAGATTTCCGCGGAATCCCCAAAAGGAAACAGAAACCGCTCGTTAGGATGACCCATTCAGGGAGTTTTAAACATCATTATCGGCTCACCGTTCGACAGGTTCGAAAACGACGAGGCGGACAAACGCGGGGACGAAGAAGCGGGAGAACTTCTCGTGTCGGGCGCTCCTTTTACAACAGAAACTTTCTGGACTCTGGGTTGGCGATTGCAAGTCATTCATTTCGGTCTGTTCTCAGGTTCGTGCGAGGTCTAACAAATTTTAACTTCTATAACGAGAAATAATGGTCTTATCGGTACAAGTGGAACCGGTTGAACCCAATTTACATAGTGATGTATAACTTCGGGCAGCCACGGTAAATCCACTTTTAACATTTCGCCGACTGCCACGGTATTTCCGGTAGCTCTTTTCGTCCGATAAAGACGTTACATTAGTTGCGACTTTGCTGTATTTAATTTTAATTTATTTATTCACATATCCGCATAGCTTCTTCTTCTTTTTTTTTTCTTTTTTTTTTTCTTTTCATCAACGTATAATGCGACACTTAAAAAACTTTAACTACGACCAATCAATAGTAGACGACATAAATTACATTAACGTATCTCTCGCGCTAAACTTATGTAATGTATTAGATATGAATATTAATTCTTGAGCGAAACTTTTCGTGCACTTCACATGAGTATTAAATCGACCCTGGCGTATCTTATGCATAAAGATGATAACCTCTGACATGCCGCTATCTCTCCAAGTATGCAAAGTAATTCGAGGAAATTTTAACCTCTCCTTTACTATGAGGAATTGAGCGTGTGGGTGAGATTTTAGCGAAATCAAATTGCCAAAGAGAATAAAGAAGTGAAAGTGTCTAATAGGTGTGTATCGAAAAATATGAAATTCTTAGCCGATCGAGTAAAAATGTTCTTTATCTGCGGAATGCGAGGGAATTATACCGTTTCAGCAACTTTCGGAGAGATCCAGAATAAAATTTCTGCACAACGACACTTTCTAAAACGGTACTTTTTATGTAACGAAGTGAACTCGGAAGAAGACGCAATTTCTGTTGTAATTTCAGCATAAAGTCGGTGCATATGTATAAAGTATTAAATGCGCTATATACCCTACGTTTACCGGCATCGTTTGCGAGAAAATACTGCAATAAACGGCGGACCAAGATGCAAACAGGCGTGAAGGTTTGCAATTAGTAAACATCACCCGTCGGGGCAGAAAGTTCGTTGACGATTCGCGTAACATCCGGTGATTGCCCCGGAAGTCGAAACTTGCGTCTGCAAAGCCTTCCGGGGAATAGAGACCTGGCACCGACAGTCTCTGCTCGTTCTAGCCGCAGCCAGTGTTGCACTTCCAAAACAATTGCGGATCTTCCGCAGAGTCACGATAAACTGGAGAGGCACGATACCGACCCGCTGCGGAGACTGT
Organism: Cardiocondyla obscurior; assembly: GCF_019399895.1. Taxonomy (NCBI): domain Eukaryota; kingdom Metazoa; phylum Arthropoda; class Insecta; order Hymenoptera; family Formicidae; genus Cardiocondyla; species Cardiocondyla obscurior. The sequence goes on along the minus strand of NC_091875.1, from coordinate 4,413,835 downwards.
GCGACTGCGGGCTACGTGATCTCCTATCGAAAATCCAGACGAAAGCTCAATTTCAACGATTAAACCGAGTAACGTAGCGTAAAGTTACATCCGAGAACGTTACAACGATTAGGTTTCGATTACGGTATTACTAGGTACGAAAAATGGCCGATACAATCATAAAAAAAAATAATATTAATAATAATAAATAAATAAAATTAATCAAACAATCCACAGACATAAAAGTCCGCGAGTAAAAATTTATTTAGACTCGAATTTCTATCCCGGATAAATTCTCTTTTCTATAAAAGAATTTGAATGATGAATTTAGTGGAGAAATTTATAGGTATATGCGAAAATATCAGATGCAGGCGAACGAGATGTGGTACTTCGGCATACAAGGTCTCTGTAATAATTAAAGTACGTTCCACGCTACCAAAGCGACCCGTAGTAATTACGACAAACTGGAGGATCATTTTGCTACGAGAGCTCACAGCGCTTCGTTAACGTTATGATCAAAAGCATTGCGTTGCTCAATTAATAATTCACAACGCAACGCTCAGGTAGCATGTGATATAATAATACCCCTGTTCCAATGCATTATGCAAAATATTAGCTTCGGCGAAAATGAAAAACGAGCCGCGACGGGCAATTGCATTTCGCGGATCGATTAAATATCAACAGCTGGATATTATACTTCGTCACGTCAAAACGCTGGCTATTAACGGCGGCACACGCTCGACGACCGTTTTCCCGAAGACTCTTATTAGCATTACGCTAGGTTCGCGGCTGAAAACGTAGCGTTAGTTAGTTTGCAAAGCATATGTAACATCGAACACGCCCGCAAAGCTAAACACTTCGCATGAAATTCTAACGTTATTTACCACCCGCGCTCCGGTGTTTCCCGCCTTTTGAAGTATATTGCCAACGCTAATCGATTAAACTAGATGATCGAACAATTGATTGCCATCATCTCAAGCATGCATACCTTCCGCAAAACGTTGCGCGACAGTAATTTAATTACGCCGCGAAATAAAGCGAACATTAAATTACGAAGGAACGGGATATTAGAGTAATAAATTAAAATTTTTTAATTCGAGGCAACCAGCGGAACATTTCAAAATCTGTGCTTGTAAACGAGACGAGGCTGGCATACGAAGTAGAGATCAAAATTCACCGTGCACTACCTAAACGCAGTTTTTGCCGGCAAGCAAATGCATTTATTCTCTGTCGGTAAAACTTGGCTAAAAAACTAACGAACGACACGGTTAACTATTAGGTAACAATAGAAATAAGTTATTTTACGTATAATTTGTAAAAAAAAAAAGAGGGAGAGAGAAAGAGAGAGAGAGAGAAAAGGAAATAATTGAATTTACTCGCGGCAAATACGAATTATTTGGAGAAAGGTCATTCACGCAAGAAAGACAAATTGCTTTGTGAATTCTATGTAAGATCCTATTAATTGCATTCCAGCTCTGATGTTAGAAGTGTATGTCAAGTACAGAAGACCGAAATCCCTCGGCAACTTCGACTGCAAACTGACATCGAAACTTATCCCGGTCTAGTAACCAGGAACTTGCATGTAACACGTGTTCTTACCTACAGGCATCTAGTTAACGGATGCATTCATGCTTGCGAATGTAGAGTACCTTTTGAATGCGTCTCGCTGCTTATTAACTGCAGTTAATACCAGAATGCAACTCATGATGATCTCGTACAGCTAATTGTCGCGTAACTGATTCGACATAATTATTATCTGAAGCAAAATTTTCGACTTTTGTTAATGACGATGATCCGAACGCCGTAAGAGCGCCAATAAATAATAATTAATAAATCACACATCCGTCGTGGCGCGTTTTTCACGTTCGTCCTAAGATAAAAATCAATATTATCAAGCGGCGATATAATCTCCGCGTATCCGCTTTGATTTCAACATTTTTCATTTAGATCAAAAAAGTTAAATGGCGCCGTCGGAAATACATGTCAACTACAAGAACCGTGGAAATATCGAAGTTACTTCAGCTTCAGTTCCGTACTCTAAACGGATCCCATGCGAAACTCGCGCTAGTAACCGAGAAGTACGTACATAGTACACGTACAATTCCGACTACCTGTCCACACACGAGTGGCTCGGAAATGAGTTCCGCGGCGTTAACCGCGATCTTGACCGCGGCACGAAGCACGGTATTACTACAATACTGTGGCAGACAGACGGGAATGACCAAACAACATGCCAAATTAACAAAACTCTAATCCACGCATTCTGCAGAATTCTACGAGGAGCGAATAGATACGTATAATAATATTCCCAATTAAGACAAGATCTATTTATTAATATTTTTTAATTTCGTTGCACATGCAGTTCAAGTTGTATATTGTTTTGCATATTGTTACGTGAAAAGTTGCTTTTTTTTTTTTTTAAATAATGGTACTACGATAAATCTTTTTTTTTTTTACTTTAATATGCGGTTATAACAATTTCCCTACATATATCTGTCACAAAGATATTAATTCATAAGATAATTTGCCACATGTGCAATTCCCTTCGACATCGTTATTCATATAACGATTTGCAAATTTACCCAAACCATTCGACCGAGTTTATCGCTACCGATTTATCAATAAACCGCATCGCTGCTCTATTTAAAGAGAATGGAAGCATGCAGCTCACATTTCTAGAATCCCCGTTTAACGAGATATCCCATTGCGTATGCGTAAAACAACGAAGTTATCTTATTATGCATATAGGCCGCGACGTTAAGCGTAAGCACTTTGTTATCCGCAAGCAAATCTGAAATGTACGTCGGGAGGGGGAGCAGAGAAGAGCGGCTCGACAAAGAAAAAAGATAACGCATTGTGGTTATCGCAATTTACATCATGCATTTAACGTTAAATGTAGTAAGTGTCGGAATAAACGAACGTTTATCGTTGCGACCCAGGAAGAATATCCCACGGGATTTGTTAAGGTTATGAATGGCACGATAAATTTTCTGTTGCGATAACGATTCGGCGAACGTGATACCGTATTTTAAAATGTTACAAATTTGTTTGGATTATTTACGTTCTAAATTTCGTTTATGCCACCGATCGAAAACTAAATTTCATTTGAATTTTCCCATGAATATATATTGCTCTTAAATCACCTCTCTTCTTCTCCCTCCCATGCCCGCTGTTAATCTAACAGTATTCAGTTATTTAAATAAATTAACTAAATAGTTTATATTACATGCACCGTTGGAACACAATAACGGTGCAACAACCGGTCGTAGAGTGAGCCAAAATAATAGTTATGTAACTATTGTACTGCATGCACGGAACAACTGTATCTGCTATCTGCCATTCAACTTTCTCAGAGAAGAAATACTGACCGGATTTTATAGTTATTTCAATAATGACGTCGCAAGCAAAGATATTTCATAATAACTCTGATAAAAAGAAAAAAAAACCCAGCAGCATTATATATAAATTAATTATGAGAAATTAGCATTTTTCTTGCACTATGTATTTATGGATATATTTAAATATTGTTAAATGAACAATTTAATATTTCAACGTTATTGGATATATTATGATTAATTATCGTTAAAAGCATTTTTAAATATAATAATAATTAATATTTAACGGCATATGCGATAATTTATTTGCTAGAACTTATCGGCTAGATTATTCAGTGATATCGCATTGCATAATCATACATAAACGATTTTTCTAATTAATGAGAAAGAGAGAGAGAGAGAGAGAGAGATTATTATTAACGAAGAAAATAATATTATACATATATTTTTTGGCGATAATAGCTATATTTTATTTATTGCATTTAAGCACGGTAAAAAATAATTTAATTGCCTTTTCGATACGTCTATTTTTCGTATGTCATTATTAAATCGCGAACAATTATCTTTAATTGGTAGCGAGCTGGAAGCGAGGAGTAACGCATCTTTATATACGTAAACACGGCTGCACGCAGTTGTCCCGGCGATTTATCAAGACCTCCCCCATTCCATTTTCCTCGCGGATTTTCGGTCGTTGACAAGCTACGCTCAAAATAGTATGCACCTTTCGGCGCTGGAACAATCGCGCGGGGAGCTGCCGTTGTAAAAAGAACTGAACAATGGCCGCTTTACAAGCGTCATCCACGTCCTATAAATCATATAGCGAGCGGTGGGGCGTCTTTTTATCTAAAGTCTCGCTGGAAACATTAGGTCACTGTTCCCTTGTAAATATGCATAAAAATCTTGTTAGATTTGACACAGCCTTCGTGCAGAATAAGAAAGCCAAAGTTTTTCATATACCGTTTCTTATCGCCGCGCGAATTTCCCCCTTCCTCCTTCCTTTTACTGGCAAACTATGACTCAATTATGATCGCCGAGTATTATTCATCATAGTCGTAATTATCATTTTAATACCGGGCCTCTATCCGTGACGCACAGCTCCCCGTATTGAAAACTAATTATAATGATCTTCCATTTCGCATTCGTACGGTTCGCGGCTTGTTGTGTGCGCGTGTACAAACGGCGGCTCCTTCCTCTGCGCACTCCCGGGAGTAATTTCCCCTAATTAGAACAAAATTACTAATTACGTTCCGCGCAACATGCAATTAATTTTCGGCGGGATATCTGCGAGGAGAGGGAGATATATGTACAACTTCCCATTTCTTCTTCCCGAGTTAGCGTTAGCGGCACCGGAAAGGGAGGCGGAATCTCGCTACGAGCAAGATGTACGAGCTCCGAGTGCAAGCAGCCAATCTCTGTCAGATCTTTCTCTTTCTCTTTACCTACCATCACGGTTCTTTTTCTTTTTTCTTTTTTTTTTTTTTTTTTTTCTTTTTCGAGCGATTTCTCCGGAAACTGGTGTGTCAGAAAGTACGCCGAGACGTACATTTTCGTAAAGGTTGTGGCTGCTCTTAATTACACGCATCACTGCGTTTATTTAAGTTGGCTTTTATCGTAATCGTAACAGACATTTTATCCATTCGTCTTTTGCTCGCCTTTTCTCCGACGTTAAGCCCTCGTGGCAGCGACAATTATGTATCAATCGCACACATTTAATAGGCAATAAGCACTTGTTTGTTATCCAAGAAAAGTTGCTTAGCTCGCGCGTTTTGTTTTTCATAAAAATGCGATTTAATTAATAATCGATTATTTCTGCAAGTTGATAATAGATAAGAAAAAAGGCTTCTAATAAAAATTTTAATTTTTATTGTTATATTGCCGATTACAATTTTTGTGAGACAATTTTTTTCTTTCATTTTTTTTTTCTTTTCTTTTTAACATTTTACTCCGCGCTGTTGGTTTGCCCTATATCTTATAGTACCCCTTTACAAGACCTTTTTTCTTATTCTTTATTCTATACCACTTGCCGCTGCTCACCGGTACTTTATTTACCGTGAAATTCGTCACAACGAAGCATAAGAGAGTCGCATACTTTTGCATTTTACGCGACGACGATTTGCTTTCTTACTGCCATTTTTGTGGAGGGTGTCCCAAGATTCTTTTCTCTTCCCAAGGTATAAAAAGAAGTTACAATTTATCTTCCCTAACTTTTAGAAACTTAAGCGTGATCCTATTTAAAAAAGTAGACTAGTAATTAAAAAAAGGAATAAGAGTAAACGTTAATTGTTAAGATTTTGAAATTCAGTATCGGGACAATTTGCAATTAATATTGAGCGTATACATTTTTTTACAACGCGTTAAATTGTGTAAAAGTGAGAGAGAAAGAGAGAGAGAGAGACGGACAGGTAGCCGAGGGAGATTGGGTAAGGGTGAGCTGCGTATGTACCGCACGCGAGCTTCTCCTTCTCTCTCTATCCTTCGCAAAGAAAATTCTATATATCATTTTTAAATAAATTCTTATGTTGTGAGAATCACGAGTTATATAAGCATCGTACATTTAGTAAATCGCGTAAATCTTTCGACTTAACGAAGAAGCTTTGCATTTCACGCGACAACGATTTACTTTCCTTACGTAGCTTACGTTGCGCGAGAATGATTCCACTAAAGTATGCTATAACGACATAGATGATTGTGTTATTCGCGGTTTCTACTCCTTTTTCCTTATGTACTTGCGGCATTTTCTTCGATTCGATACGCGGAGAAACTGATTGATGTAAAATTACTCAACTTTAAAGCTTTAGCCATCTCACTGTTAGTGCTCGTTACCGGTCGACATGACAGTTTAGTTCCTGGATGCCTCGGTTCAGCAAAATTGCATATACGGTTTCGCGTGTCTTTTTTATTTCATCAAAATTGTTTTGCGGGCGTGATCGTGGACCAAAGGGAAGTGGGGAAAAAAATAGAAGGGGGGGATACCGTTTTAATCAATCTATTTCAGCAAGCTTTTTTTCTCATAGCGGTCCGTTTTTTCTCTGTGTCTTTTCTACGCGGCTAGATTATTCCTATGAATATTCTATTCGCGTGCTTTCGCGATTCTGATTGCGTAACGCAGCAACATCGCGACGTGATAGCAACGTCGAGGCGTGAAACGAGCTTGAGATACGAGCCAACGGAACGTCACTTTCATTCTCGGTTCCGGTTCAGGGTCGCGGACGACCCACTTCAGGGTCAGGATAGCGCGCTCCGAGAAGTCCTCAGGTTCCGTGCGGGCGTATCGCGCGGGACACACATGTGCGCACACGAACGCGTTGGCGTACGTGAAACGAGGGATCTGGTCAGAAACGATGAGGCATTCACTTGAAATTCGATTGGGAGCGATCTCGACGAAACGGGAACGAGCGGTAACATTAAACTCATCGACAGTTTATTTGGGTGTTCTGAATAAGGATAGATAGAAAGTAAAGATTACTTCAACGTATCGTATTAACTTCTTCGCGAAAAAAAAGAAAGAAAAAAAAAAAAAGAAACAGCAAGGGGCAAATGTGATATTCGCTGTGGAATCCCATTAATGTCACGGTAATATTAAAAGAAATGAAGGAAAGTCTCTACGACCTTATTCTTTCTCCATATAATTTTATGAGAGATGCATGTACGAATCGTACATTCATATCGCGTCACGCCAAACCGGATTTTATTTATTATACTGAGAAATTAATATGTAAGAGATAAATATGAAGTAAAATTAAATTAACTTCTGAAATAAGCTTTTCAAGCTTTATACATAATAATAAAAATAAAAAATTATATAAAACTTACAGGATTAAATTTTTTTCCAAGCTCTTGCTTATTCAAGACATCGAGCTTAAATCCATCTTTGATGTTTCTTTTTGATCTGCGATAGATACGAGCGTGCCTTTTGCTTCAAACCTTTCTAAGAAGAAAACGCTGGCACTACTATTTCGATCTCTAGTGCGATACGATGGTCTGATGCAACATCTGTGCTACCTTTATTTAGAATTCTCTGTAGAAGCTATGTGTGCTTGCGTTTGTTGCGACAGATTCTTGAATTTCTAAGAATTGAAGACAGCTCGTTTCACTTGCTTAGTGAACCCGTAAGATTGCGCGGAATAAAAAGGGCACTCAAATAAATCTTTTGAATACATATAAAAGCGTAAAGCACGGCAAGCTTTCGTAAAAAAAGAAAAAAAAAATATATATATATACATATAATTAAACTAATAACGTAAAATACTAATACGTTATTAAAATATCTCATAATTAAATTAATATGCAATTGGCGAATTATAACAAGCTCGACCAGTAGTCTCATTAACGAACGTTGTTAGTGGAAAATGAAGACGTCACGACGTGCGCGGTTGTTTCAAGATAATATCGCTGAGTTTCAACGCGACGAGATCAGTCCATATATTTTAATTTAGCTTAATTTTATTAATAAATTATTTCCCCCCGGAATAAAGGCATCGCGTTATAAAGTAGATTTAAATTTATACGACATCCATAATGTTATCGCAGATGCGATGCTCGCTGAAGAATGGATAAGAGAAATTAAGAAGAGAGGAAAAACAGAATTTCTTAGAATAATTTAATTTTTCGGAATAAATTTTTATTCTCAAACACTTTCCGTCACGTTACATTAAATATGGAAAGTAAAAGGAACTCTCTCGCAAGCTTGGCAATCCCCCTTCACGAATAAGTCGCCGGGTAATAGAATTTAAATTGAAAGCGAACGGCAGTCGCGCATTAAAAGGGAAAGATCGTTTTAATGAAGATGACGGGATTTCATCGCGAGACATTTCGCGAAATCGTGCGAAACTGTCTGTAATTTTTCTTTTTTTTTTTTTTTGAGAAGTGCCTGGCAGATAATGCGAGGAAGAAAAGAGCGACGGAAGTTAACCGTTTTTACGTGTAAGAACTATAATACGAAGAACGGTAAGCCGACCCATGTTCGTTTCTGATAGACACCACGAAGGGACGATCTCATTCTTTTCATAAACGTCACTGTGAAGTATTTCTTGATACATTCGAGACACATAATCGAGATTACATAACTTTTAAAGTACCATTTGAAAATTCTAACGATTCTCAATCGCGCGCAATATCTGTAATAAAAGAAAAAAGATGATATCTTTCTCGTCGTTCTCAACGAAAGGTGATCGTTTACGAAATAATAATTAAAAAAGAAAAAAAAATAAACATGATATAATTATTTTCCATCCTCGGGAAGTCTCGTCGAACGCCTCGATCCGTAATTCACGGTGTCTGTGAACGCGGGAGCTTTAATCGCGTTACCGTGAGTCATTAATTACTCGATCGCGACATGTGATACAATCGATCTCGCGGCTTGTTCCGTCGATCGATGGTTCTGGTCACCACCCATCTCTCTTAATTGATTTCGCTCGACGTGTCGCGAACGCGAGTGGTCGCCGCGATAATTATCGTGCGCTCGAGTTGCGGTGTCACGGCCGTGAGAACCATGATGGGGAAAAAGGCGAGAACGATTTTTGCGTCGCGTTCTACCGCGTGATAAATTTCGATTGTAATGCCGTGGGACAGCTTGGGATGTCGCTATCGATATTGATAGTCATAAAGTATCAATATTCCGTCAATACAATTTTTTTTTTTAATTTTTCTTTAATATTGACGTTGTAAAAAATCTTTTATTTATTAAGTTGACTCTGTTAATTACGTAAAAATATAACTTTGATATAGGTACTTTACGACGTTTGATTAATTAATAAATTAATCTCTCATTGTACATTTTCTGACTACATTAAAGTATTTTTTTTACAATACGTGACTTTTAATGGAAAGATTGTTATAATTTGTAGCATTAGAACAACGAACGTTTAAAAAATTAATTTACAAATTAAATTAAATTTATTTTTTTTTTTTACAGTTAGATGACTAAGTTATAATCTGCTAAAAAAAATTAATGTAACAACTAGTTGCAACTTGGTACATTTTTTATTTTTCTGTCTATAGAATTTAGTTTGCCGCGTATATTCCTGTATTTTGACTGTCGCTCCAATTACATAGTACGATCACGTTTCTCCGTATGAAATACGCGGATCGCTTCCATTTATCTCGCTGTTCGTTATTCTTTGTCAAAGGGAAACAGAAAAGTTTGTTCTATCGTGAACATAAATTGAAGGCATAAAAATGAAGAGAACACATCGCATTTAATTATTTGAAAATATTCATAACTACATAATTATTGTCTAATAATAATTTTTATCTCCCGAATATTAGAAACAAATATTAGAAATTTTGATTATTAGTCGCATAGATAATTGATTCAGCTTTCGTTTATGAGACTTCATATTAAAAAAAATGTAATTGGCAATCAAAGTTTTTCAACAAGCAGCAACTACTTGTACCCACAATTTAAATATTTTGACGTAAACTTTTTTTTTTCTAAATTACATCGCGAAGAAAACTGTCATTTATTTTTTGCGTTTCTGGGACGAAACACCGTTTTTTGCCCAAACGAGTTTCCGCATCTGGAAGCGCTGTTTTAGCCCCGTGCAACCTGACACAATTTCTTACGATACTCGCCATTGGTTGATCGCTGATGTTAAAATAAAGAGAAATACCGGAAGCGTTCGCCGGCAACCATTTATTGGTAGATACAATGTTATATATCTCGTACATGTTCTCGCATCAATATTCCGCGTTGCAACGACCGATTTTTGACTAAGCGATGCTTATATAATAAGAAAAATATGGCATTTAATCTGAGAAGATGTAAAGTAAATCCCGTTAATTAACAAGCTAAATCAATATTAATTTTCTAATGAAAACATGTCTTTGAAAATTTACAATTCCCGATTACTGTTAATTTAACGCGGTGGACGTGCGATCTGAAACTTCTTACAAAAAAAAAAATCAAGTATCTACGAGATATACCGCCGTACATTTCCGAGAGCATCCTCTTCTTCAATGTCCCTCGTTTAGGACACAGCCGCTGTTCCCGTGCGTCGAATGCATAGTGATCGCCTTATTTCGCCATGGCTATCCCCATTTTTCGCCGTCCATTACTTCTCATAGCCCCACAACTCGCGCGCGGAAGCAAAAATAAAAGAAGAGCAGCGAGCAAAATTTCTAAAACGCGGTAGAAACGGACGGGCAATCGAGCTGCGCCATATGGCGAGGGAAACGTTCGCGTTCTAATATGCGATTTTATGAAAATACATTCGCTTCAAGTGCTTCAGTGGAAATTGACTACTAATATTTACGTAGTCGTGTCTTCGCTATGTAATACTGTTCCGTATCGTCAAATACTGACACTCCGTGCGGCACGTCATGTCCCGTATTAATTGCGCTATTAACGAAGAAGCGTGTCTTTAAACATTAGTGCACCAAAGTGCTAACTCTCATCAAATGTAAATGAGGCGCATTTAACATTTCGAGTTCCGGTACTTGATCTGTTTATTCCATCAACTCTCGCGAGCATTTCGTGAAAGTAACGTCCGCGACGAAGATCCAAAGATATCGAGAAATATTACTCGAACGGTCAAATAAAATTAATATACATCGCTTCCCCACGAAAGACAACGTACGTTGAAAACCGAGGGGCACACATTAGAATGATCAGATGCATTTATTCCCACTTGAGAAAAAATCAATGCGCTACTTTGCCTCTTTCGAAATTCCACGTAGGAGTAAACGTGGCGTGCATCGGCAGCAGGGAAGGAAATTGAAAATATAAAACCGCGGGGATATTTGTGCGCGCCAAACGCAGTCGATATCTCAAACAAACACTTCGTGGGCGGCGCGTAGTCGATATTTCAAATCTCCTGCCGCCACTTTCTCAAGAACCCGAAGATAACTTTTTCCCTTAACACAGTTTCCGCGCCGGTGCGCATGCAGTGCAGCGGGGCACGCGTATGACGCACAATGAACCCTTTGTACGGTTCGCTTGGGCGTGCTGAAATTTCATTTTGACTTTTTTGCTTCTGTATTCTTGGCATCGGTGGCTCGGTGAAGCGAAGTCACGGACCCACGGGCGCGTAAAATATGACAAAGCGTCAGCGAGCGAGTCACTCCTTCATTCATGGCCGGCGAAGCAAGAGGAGTCCCTCCTCCGTGCTGCCGTTGCACGGGAAAATCAAATCGAATCGATTTCATTGACGGAACACAATACTTGGCCTTAGCAGCGCCTGTACGATATGAGTACGGGATAGAAAGCTCTCGCCCTAGCTTCAAGGACGGAGCCTCGGGGTTATATCCTCACGCTCGTTTTTCTCAGCTCTTTTTTTTTTCTTTCTCTTTTTTTTCCCTTCTTTTACCTTCGACAACGTAGATGAGTAATGGTTTCTCGATCGATAACCAAGAATAAGACGTACTTCTCTTGTAAGATAACAGCCGGGAGCTCGTCTCAAGTACAGAGATCTGAACGTAATTCCAACTCTTAAATGACTTTGTTCTATAACATGACGCTAAGACGACCTCGTTGAAAAGTATCCAGCATTTCTGCGCGTTATTGGATGGAAGTAACGACTTTTTAACCCGCGTACGTTGTGTACGATATAGTTATACTCGTAACCCGCAATTATCGTTGCACGTCGAAATTGCAGTAAAGTGATGTTGATCTCGCGAGTATTGATTCTTTTATTGTTAATCTTTGTAAAGTCGATTAATACGAAAAGAAATGTATTAAAAACATTTTTTTTATTACACAGTTAGAACAGTTAAAAAAAAAGAGTTAAGATTAACATCGTTATCGCGCAGTATTTTCGTATTGATTAACATTCATGACAAATAATGGTCGCTACGTGGAAGCTCGAGTTTTGTCGCAACAAAAAACCATTTCCGATAAATCGTTTCCAGAAATATCAAGCGAAGAACAACGATGGGCCCCTCAATTCTCTTCTCAATTTCCCTCCGCTATTGTTTGTGGTTTCCGTGTTATTTCCGTTGCACATATGACTACGCAGTCGTCATCGTCGTTCGTTTCCGGCGAAATAAAATCGTTCGTAGCGCGCGACACCGAAGTCCTGTAGCTTTCGATGAGCCATTTTGCCAGCAAAATAACCCATCTGATCCACAAAAGATTAAAAAAAAAAAAAAAAAAAAGAAAACTCTTCCCAGATTCTTGGAAAAGTCATCAAGCACGAGAAGGCGTCGAAGATGCTCTCGCGGTTTCGTTATGCGGCAGCGGGGTCCGAAGGGTTTGGAGGCGGTTGAATCTCTTTCGCGCGGCGTGGCTTATTGAATGCGATATTGGATTTTTGCTGGCATTACGACCCTCCAGCTGATACCCGACCGCGGAACGACGAGGGAAATTTAAAACTCGTCATGCCTCGACTACCTTACACTCGCTCGCCCTTTATTTTGAATGGACTTAGAACAGAGGGATCTTTTTACTCAACTCGCTTCTACTTGTCAGTTTAAATAAGCATTTTCTCGAAAACTGTAATCTCTTGATTTGTTTATCTTGTTAATATTTTTATGGGGGGGAAAAAAAATCGATCACGGTGCAATTTACGATTACGCGGGTATCTTAAATTAATTTCCATCGTATCGGCACTAAATCTCTTTTGCAATTCAATCACTCTCTGTCGAACAAACGAATCGCATTAATGCGATACTACTGAACAATGACTTGTTCAAATTACCGTAGGTGATACCGTATGAACTACATGTAAATGACCTATATCATGTACGTCGGTTTATGGTATGTCATTATACGCTTGACTATATCTACCGTCATACACGTGGTAGACATTGAACATTGTCAAGTTGACTGCCGATGACGAGAGATTGAACGCATAATTGAGCGACAGCACCGGTAGATTATCGAGCCGAGACGGGAGATAGACGAAAGCTAACAACGGTGAGAACGAGAGTACGACGAAGAGCGTAAAGTCATGCAACACGCGCGAGAGTAAAGCTCGTTCTACTGTAAAACCAAAAAAAAAAAAAACAGAAATAATATCTGTTCGCTAACAGAGATTGAAATGCAATTTCATTCGTGAGATTATGCATACAATGCTTGTATAATTAAATATAAATATTTTTTTTTATGATAATTATTAGCGATTTTAATTTTGAGGTCATCCTATCTTAAAAAATTGGTGTAACGCGTAAATTAGTAGTAGCGCGCGCATGGTTTCTTCTAGCACTTGTAAAAAATCAAGATGCATTGCTATTTAAATCGGGCTAACTTTAACTGATCTATTTATATACTTAATATCTTCATCTAAATCTGAAATCTATAACAATACGCTACATATGTATGCATTTAATCATGCGATATTAATTATATTATTGCATGATGGGATAAAATCGCTAACAGTTCTCTCTCTTTCTCTCTCTTTCTCCGTTCCACGTAGGTAGCAAGTTCGTTACACCGTCAGAAATTCGCGTAATCTACGACTCGAAGTTATCTCTCGGATTTCCTCGGTTTGCTAAAAAGATGGTGGGAGGTATAAGTTTCCCTGGCGATTTTTCATAAGGATTTCATCTCAACGGAACGTTGCGGCGCGAAATTCTTTAGGGAGGGACGAATCGACGGGGTACGGGCGCGCGATGAGCACCAAGGGGTGGAAATTGCGAGGTCGAAGTAGGAACACCGCCGCAATATTGTTCCTGGATCACGTTTTCCACTCGGTACGTGGGGACGATTGATCATGTCGAGCATTGACGCCGGGTCGGTATTACGTGAGCGCCTCATCTTTCTTCGCTCTCCTTATCTGTCTGTCTCGCTATCTTTGCGCTTTACGTCGGCGAGAAGTTGTGTCGGTCCTGTCAGCGACGTTTGTAACTACAAATCTCGAAATAGAGAAAGAAACCGTGAAAACGGCGAAATATGGCGCGCGTGTAACTTTTTACCGTCATCCACGATCGAATAATGGTCTCTTTTTTTTTTTTCTTTTTTTTTTTTCCTACGCAAATTTCGCGGATTGTAAAAATGTATGCAAACTTTTGTCGAAAAAGATAAAATTGGATAAAAACGTAAAAACAAACAGCAACACGTACGGCATGGAGTGTGCAGCTGCTGCTTGTTTTCCCAATTTCCCTGTGCAGGCGATTTTTTCTTTTTTTTTTTTCCACGGTGCTCCGACGTCGTACATTATAAAAAGAGATCGATACGAGGTGTCGGTAGGTTTGATCAAGGGTAAAATATTTAGTATCACTGCACGTAAAGCGGCACGTTATGACAGTCATTTCGCTATCTATATCTTGTAAAACTTTTTATATCCTTTTTACGGGAGACATATTTTTATTACGCTTCATTGTACGAGCAGCCCGCCGCGCGACACGGAGAACTCCGCTGATGAAAATTCAGAACACGCAGATCACCTCTGATTTCAGCGCTTGTTAAAGTTTCGAAGATAACCTTCTGTCTTTATTATTGCTCAACCAAGCGGCTCATTTCCATGTTTCGCGGACGTGAAAAATTTATCGTACTCGTTCGTCAGCCTGTTGGCAGGGAAAAACCGATACGGTATTCGCTTGCGCGGATCGTTCGGGGTTGACTTGGAGTTTTAACGAGATCAGTGGTAAACGCCGCGTGACAGCGATCGGGATCAGACAACAGAAAGGGAATATGTCGAGAATTAAACATTTTCTTGAATTAAACGATCCCTCTTTCTCTTCACTTTGCAACAGTAATTAATAAATTAATATTCCTTTATGTTTTAAATGCAGAAATAATGGTAAAATGTAAAAGATCTATTTCGCTTTTATTTTCTTTAATTAAAATTATATTTATACGATATAATACGTGCCTCGCAGCTGCCGAGTTTGATAAACATAATGACGTAATTTTATCTTTCATTACGTTTATTATAATATATTATATTTGCGATGTTATTGCAGCACCGCAATCGAGAATCATGTAATATCAGCACTTCAATTTGGATAGTGACAATTCGCTGCATAAACTAATTTGTCGCGTTCGGCTGCTTACGTTAACCGAGTTGCTAACTCGCGGTTTCCCATTTTCCTCTCGCGCGAGTTCGAGTCTTCGTACCTCAAATATTAGCAGGTATTTCCGATTGTAAACGGGTTAATGATCATTACAGCATCACCATAATATCGGACCGGTTATAAAAGATGCAGTTGACTCACTCGTCATAGCGGCCGTTACCTCTTCGTTCAACGTTGATTGTGACAGGCGTAATAGTTTCTCCTGCATATCAGCTTTGTGTATACGCGTACATACTACTGACATATTAATGATGCTTTTGAATATAACGTCAGTTCCGAGTATATAACTCGCAGGTAGAACATGATCATTATTGCATAGTGAACCAGCAAATTATTGTTCCCATTAATGTGCTCTTTTTGAATGGTTCATTATAAATTGAAACATAACTAATTTATTGAGTAACGAGCAAAGTGATTTTTGCTTACGTAATTACTTAAATTTATTGCAAAATTTGCTCTCAATTTTTTTATATATATATTATTTTAATAGCGTTATAAAAATACTTTATTAAGTTAAAGATTGATATTTTTACGTAGAAAATTGCTGGCTCAAGTCCAAGTACTTAACAGAACGAACAGCGAGCGCGAATATTCCTGAGCAAATCAATCACTCGCAAAAATCACATACAAACAATAATACACATTATCGGGGAATGTTTGCGGTCGCTGTGTTAGTTCGGTGTTCGTTAGCTAAGTGTATACACACCTTAAGATTATTATATCGCGTGACTGATACGCTTCTCTTATTATTTTTCTCTCAACTACGTTCGTGACATATTGCCATAAAGTAACGTGATAGCGTAACAAGTGAAGATGTTGACAGCAATAGCCGTGATTACAAGAACAATTAGCATAATAAATTCTCTTGCATTACAAGTTGATGTACGCGGATAATGCGGCTACCGATTAGAGAGAATAAAAAAAAAAGGGGGGGGGGAGCTAAGTTTTATTATTCTTTAATACCTACGCGAATTAGGACTGATTTCTCAATATTAAGGCAAACATATTTGACGTTAATGGAGAAACGCTTCTAAAGAGCTAAGAGAAATTATACTTGTTATTAACGCATCAGCATTAATTAAATTACTAGCAATTGTCATAGACAAAAGGAGCGACTGTAGTAGAGACTGGCGATGGTAAGAAACGCGAGAGGAACGGAGAGGGGCAGCTTTACACTCTGTAGGATGAAAGACGTGTGTTCAGCTTTAAGCGCACTTTACAAGCTCGACTCTGTTAATCAGTTAAGTACACAACCTGGCTCGTGTTCTTCGTTAGAGGTCTGTGAAACGTGTTTACTCGCGCGCGAGCTGAATCGCGCATGAAACAGGCGGGTAAATAGTATTGAATGAGAATGCTCATTAACGACATATAAAGTTTGGTCCATAATCCATTAATTGGCGAATTACGAGGAGAAACGTTGGAAAACGTGAGTGAAACTGTAGTGAAATATATTCTGGAGACCGGCATTAAAATAATTACGTTAAAAAAAAAAAAAAAAAAAAATAGACCGCGCAGCATCTTCAAGATCGAGCGCGATCAGAAATGGAATTTTTCTTTTCTTTTTATTTTTGATGAATTACCAAGTATGGATTTTATTTCTTGTACACGTACCGCGATCGCGATTTCGTTATCTACTGTCCACGCGCTACTCGCGCGAGATGTATGTCGGGTGATACATTTGCATATGCGTCCGTACATCTGCCGCTTCGCCCACCGGGGAAGAACGCGCAAACTGTTGAATATATTTAGACACGACGCAGTCGGACGAAACGCGACGAGTGCTTCCAATAGCCTCGTTTGTCACTCTCGTTATACAGCTTCGGGAGAGCCGAGAAATCAGCTGCTTGAACACATTCGATAGAGATGCGTCATTTACCAGTACGCTTGAATGCTTCTGGGACTCGACATATTTCGTGAGAAGTATAACGTTATTAACTATCACGACGTATGTGATTTTCTGTTGTTTTATTGACATTGTAAATTGGAGTAATAAATTGCCGGATAAACTTAAAAGAGAATTTTTTAACACGATTTTATAATTAAAATATGGAAAATTCGGCTTTCTTTTATATTTATGGCCAATAAGCGATAAATTATGGTTTATATAGAGATTAAAGTATCGTTAAGATTTATTTGTATATCATTTAAAGCACGTAATGTGCCCTGATTATTAAATGATATGTAAACAGCTAAAACCACGAATTTAGAAGTTAATGACTAGTAAACGTGGTCGAGAACTAAAAAAAAAAAAAAAACAAACATCATTAAAAGTAATTAGTAGTACTTGCAAGTTCGCATCTCTACTCAAAGTGTTATTCGGTTAGTCGGTGGAAACTGAACAAAAGTAAGTTTTCCGAAGGAACTTTCAATAACATCGGTAAAACCGAGGCTTTCGATCGACTTACTTATGACTTAAGACCGGTAAAATTTCTGGTAGATCCAGATTCGTATGCTTTACAGAACGAAAAAGCGTGGCGTTGATCTGTAAACATTTCTCCTTCGTATCGAGAATATACTTAGAAATCTCGGTCGATTCCAGCTTCTTACATTGGATCAAGATTACATTGATAACTAACGACTGCTGCGGTAGGTCGCGTGACTCGGACCCGCATAACAATGGTCAAACTTCCGTGCACTAATTATTGGGTTCACCACTGCTTATCACACTACTAGTAACCACGCCGGCACAAGTCCGACGTGGTTTCTCAGCGATCCGTCATGCCTGACGTTTCACCAGTCCGTGTAATTATTTGCTTTGCCTCGCGGGCTTAAGTCGGGCACGCGCCCGTGCTCAGGTGGAATATAAACTCGCACGTACCTCGGAGCGACATGAAGACCTTTAGAGGCATTTTCGTGTTACTCGGACATTTGGCGAAACTGCGCATGCAAATTATCAGAGTGCATCCCTTCGCCGTGAACGTTTATTTCCGATGTAAACGGAAGGTGCCTCGTTTTCGCGGACGCGCGCGGGGCCAATCGCCACGTACGTTTCATATGACGCGCGTAAACGCGGCCTTTCTTTATCGTCGGACGAAATAGGGCGAATGTAAATTTTCGCGCCGGGTACGTCATCGCTTTTCCGAACGCGGTGGTGCACCTCTTGACTTACGTTTCTTTATTAGAACAAGGATGCGGGAGCTGTGGATGTGCCCGCAGCTACGGCGCTGAATGCATCGAGATTCCGATCACGCGCGCGTTTCTTGGCTTATGAAATAGGTTCCGCTATCTCGTTAACTTCTTTCAACGTTAGGCCGTTAACCTTTGCCTGCCCGCAGACTTACACGTTCATATTTCACGGCTCGATTAAATTTAGCTATCTCCCGAATCTCTCTGTTCGACTGTACAAGTCAATTTCTGGACGTTTATCTAAAATTCAATTGTTCGTTCAATTAATTCCGACACGCAAATACTTGAGAAAATAATCTATTGTTAAATGCGCTTAAAACATTTACATGTTGGTTTATCTGTCTTTACGTTCCTCTTTTTTTTCTTTTTTCTTTTTAATTGATCCATTTACTTCAATTTTTTTTTTTTTTCGAACGTATGCTCGCAAGATTGTACATTTAATCGCGCTTAATACGATCCTAAAGAGGGGGATTAAATGAGATCGTTGTGGCTCGAAATCGTCGAGATCTCGGAATAGTGAATTTTCTCTCTTGGAAAACCGATAATTTGTTTGGAATCGATAGGTTTTCGAACTCTTAAACAACATGTCTCTAGCAGAGTTCACTTCTCGAATGCATAAAAAAAAAATATATATAAAATAAAATAACCGCGCGTAAGTTTTAATTAAAAATTGCGAAAACATGTTCGGAGTTTGCACGTTATCGTGCAACATACTTTAGGTTTATTTCTTGAAAAGTATCTCGGGAAGGGCCTCATAACTTCGTGTTATTTAATGCGCATCGTTTGCATATCGAAACTTTAGAAATCTTCTTTTTATTTTTAAAGCACACTCTATGGCGTATGAGATTTTTCCAGTATATCTGAGTGTACTACCGAATATATACCGAGAGCTTCCGAAGTTGTCCGTGGAAGAACTCATTTCAAATTCAAATATTCCGTGACACTTCGAATGTTTGAACTATCTACGTGCGAGGTGTACAGCAAAAAGCAAACAGCGCCTCGATAAACACAATTTTTCATCGTCTGCGACAGAACCACTGTCTGAGGCGAGAGCCCCTTTCTTATACCGACATTATCTGTGCTCCCGAACGAGTTTTAAACGACACCGGTTATCAGTTAAATAAATTAGAATACACGAAATATTTATCGAGATGAAACGTCGGTATCGCATTATTTCCTTTTATGCAAGATAATCCGGCGGATTAATACTAAAATACATATCACCTAATCGCTTTAATAGCAGAGAAGCGGCGAACGGGAAAAGAGCTTCAAAGGCTCGTCAGTAGCATAAAGAGTAAATCGCGTCATCTCACAGAATCGCTAATGGATATTTCAGTGTCGGGAAGAAGGGATTAATAAAGATCGTACGAACAGTCGGGTGCACCGGAGGCGCGTTAACGGAATCCCGCGGAAATTACAGATCCTTTTTAAAGTTCGACGTCTGCGGAGGCGGGCGCGATAAAAATCTTTATTTCGCGCATTTTGTACCGCCGCAGCACTTAAATCGTAGGACGCCCCGGTTAAGGGCTTTTCTCCTCTCCTGTTTCTTTTCTTCTCCCCGTTCCTTTTTTCTTTTTCTTTTTTTTTTTTCTTTCTTTTTTTTTTCCTCCCTCCCATCCTCCGCTTCATGCTCAGCTGCGTTCTCCTCATAATACCATAACGAGGTGGTGCGGGACGACCCGATGGGTGGTAGACAGCTAACTCACCCCCTGAAGAGATCTACCAAGTTTTCCACCGTCCCGTTCTTTTAAAGGCCTTAACGAGACTCGAAGCGAGCCCTCGCACCTTCTGGTAATGAGAAACCTCGAACCTTATTATTCCGGAGTGCAAATTATCCACGATCGCGATAATTAAATCTCGCGAACGGGGATTAAATCTCTTCAGCGGTCATTTGCGCGATTCTGTATCGATGACGCGCCTTTGATGACTAAGACTGACTTTCGTTATTGTTGCCGTATTAATTACACCGACATAGATGCGATAGATACACTAGTGCCTTTAATTCAGAAATAATATTTATTCAATCACGGAACGATATTAATAATTTTTTTTTTTTATTCTAAATTATATTATAATTTGTAGTTGCAGTTTTGCGAAAGAACTAAGTTTATCTTAATGATATTTGAGTGTTAGGCTGTCATTTAGATTTTTATCTAATTTCTAATTATACCGCATTCTTTTTCGGAGATGCAATCGCGATCAAGTACGTCGCTTAAATCCTTTGCTAAAGTTGAGCATTTAACCGTACAGATATAACTATAACGAATCTCTCCGCTTGTTTGCTACTCGCTTGATGCACGTACGTTCACATTGCCTATATTTGCTACTCACACAACATTGTGTACACGCTCGTCTCACACACACGTGTGCATGCTAAATCGCTCCGCGGCTTATGTATCCACCGATTCGAGCAATCGGCGTTGCAGCTAATTGCGCCTATCATCCTCAACATAATTGAACAGTAAAGAGACGGATACTCTCGAATCCTTCTCTATGTACGGAGTATCTCGAAAGATACAGATTCGACTCGAATTATCGGCGTGTATTCCGTGTGTTACATGCGCTCACGCGAGCACGTGTACCGCCGGTCGTTCGTAGATGTCAGAATTCCGCGCAAGAAACGGCAAACTCCGACAGTAATCCTGAAGGGATTTAACGATCACGAGTGGAAATTCATTTTACGCTCCGGATACGAGCGATTGATTTGTGATAAACTACTACCGGCCAGCGGGCTCCCGCTCCCGAGATGTACAAGGTATTGCTCACTTGCGAAACGAGTGCGCTTCAGAATAAAACTGCGGCGCCCTCGATGAGGAATAAAAATCGCACGTTGTACGCGTCTGTGCTGAATTTAATCCTTTGTGCATAGTTTCCTTTTTCTCCTCGATCCTCCGTGCCGAGTATTTTAATATTGTGTTTTCTCTGCGGAGTTTTTAGTCCTCCTCTGTAGAATTTAGTAGGTTTTGCAGCGCAAGCACGGCTGCACAAAGCAATGCACCAAGTATTTATTCTTTTAGAATCGTAATACCGCGTGCAATATTAAAAAATTATTTTCTTTAATATCGGCGAGTGAAATTCACGTTCTAATTTTTAATTACGTTATAAAAAAAAAAGAATTCTAATATTGTGCGTGTGCGAGTTATAAAGATTTTTATAACAAACTTTTGGAAAGAATTTCAACGTTACAGTTATTATTACGCAACGATATTGCATCGCGAATCTAAAATTCGTCCCAGGGTAGTACGTTCTTTTTTCTTTTTTTTTTTTCCGGAAAAAATATTGATCGTTAAAGTACAATAGAATTTTGTTAAGAAGATTATTCTCTTGGGGTGGATTGTGCGATCGCGAACTTTTCCGCGAGTAGAATCAGATTCGATCTAAATTCCATTCGCAGATGTATGTTGCTTAAACAGGTCGAGTTACGAAGTACTACCTAGCGTTATATACACATCTACATATTGGCGCCTCCAAAATCCAGGGATCTCGTACTTCCGCTTGGTACTCTCACCGGTTGCGTATTCTGAATTCTCAACAGAATGATTTCCGCGCCCATTCAAGAAGTAGTCAAGTAGAAAACGCCCCGCCGAGAATTATTATACAGCAGACGAAAAAGCGGAGTTCCTAACAACACTTTTGTGTATAATTAAACACGCAAAGCGGAGCATTCTGAGTAATTAATTACGATGTCTTTATTATGCTATCGTCTCACCAGTTGGAAAAGTTTTAACGATTATTTAATTATGTTATTTTTTTTTCTATTTTTTTCTTTTTTTTTTCTTTTTTTTTTTTAGTTAAAATATTTGATTTGCTCAACTGTGTATAAAATTTTTCAAAAACCCACGGCAATCGCAACTTCTATTATTGTAACTAATTTAAGCGCTCACAATACATACATCGAGTGCAATGCTATAAAACAACTGTTCAGTACAACGGGGTATTCATGAATTATTCATGAAGTTACGAAAAAACCTAATTGCCGCAAGATCGTTAACGATTGTTACGCTGTAACGTTGAAAAACATAATTGCAATTATACAATCTCGCAGTAACTCTGTCGGAAAATATTGCATCAGTGACAATATCACTCAGTAGACTGATTGAATATTTATTCGAACGCGCATTAATGTTTCACGTTACTCAAAAATATTAATATCTTTTTACAACTATGAAAATGTCCCGCAAAAAGGTTTTTTTTTTATTTTTTTTAAATACGAAAGCTAAATGTACAAGAGAAATCGTTGTATCCATTATTTTTTTTTTTTTTTCGAAACATTAAGCACCATAATTGGTCAACCATTAGTTTCATTCGCAGCTAAAAGTTTCTCGCTCATCTTGGCGACTAGCTTAAGCTTTGGACAAGCCAGCGCTCGGAACACGTAATACCATGATTTCTCTCGGCTTATGTTAAGAACCTCGTTCATCCCTGACTCCCAAACGCCCCAGCATTGATCCTATCTATATCGCGCAATACGGACTCGTATCGGCGTAAAGTGCGAGCGTCGCTATTAAATTTTGAAAGCCGCCGATAATTTAGACGCGCGTTATTAGAAACGAATATACATACCGGCGTATCACAGGTACCGTGCACCGTGTAACCGACCCACCGGGAAGCTCACGGTAAGCTGCAATATTGAGTGAGCCACCTGGTAATAGGTGTTTATTATCCTAGCTTCGGTACCGGCTAGATTACTGACACGTACTTTGAAAGACAATTTCATTAAATGAGAAACCGTAAGATCGTAGATATACCTAATTACAAAAAAAAAAAAAAAAAAATAGACCACAAGTATTTCATTAAGAAAATTGGAGAAAATAGTTTTTAATTATCCCCCCCAAAGTATACACGCCGTCGTCTACCGCGCCCAGCTCGCCGCTCTTTTAGCGCTTATTCGCTTAAACGTTTTAGTTTTTCTTTTTCCCTTTTTTTTTTTCCTTTAATAACGATCGACAATTTTATAAAATTATATGACTTTTCGTACTCACAGTTTTCGGGAGCGACATTGTCTGAAAGACTTTGTGTATAGATATACCGTTTGACGAGTAATATCCGATCGTCTGAGTAGCCGTTCGATTTTCTGTTCTTCCCGTAGTGTATGGAAGCTACGAGGTGCATTTCGCACTAGCTTACGTTGGGTATTCCTGCCGATCCGATGGAAGGAATTGAAATACGATTAGATCGAACTACAAATGGACGGGATATATCACTGATACTGTATTGTAACGTTGTAGCGCTAGATTTTGATCTGCGATACAGAAAAGGTTTTTTTTTTTTTTATAAACGAAAAACTTTTTCATCCAGTAAAATAAATATGAAGCGTGCTATTCTGTTTTTAAGCAATTATTATTTTATCTAAAATTAAATCTTACTTGTCTTAAAATGTGTTAATTATTCGTTTTCCGCAGTATTGTTTTTAATATAATGAATCAGAATAATTAAAACGTTTCACGTTTCAAATATAGAATAATTTATAAATTTA
Source organism: Cardiocondyla obscurior (assembly GCF_019399895.1). Classification (NCBI taxonomy): domain Eukaryota; kingdom Metazoa; phylum Arthropoda; class Insecta; order Hymenoptera; family Formicidae; genus Cardiocondyla; species Cardiocondyla obscurior. Next base: position 4,389,967 of record NC_091875.1, on the reverse strand, counting down.
ATATTCACGGATCCAAGTTTCTTGCAAGCAAAGTGCCGTTTTTATTCAAGGATGAATAAATTTTAACGCACTAATGATTAATATAATAATTTCTTTAATCCCGGAATAATGATTGCCGATACTCACTGAATGTACATTTAAAAATCTCGTAATCAGATTCCATTAACTTGTGAAATAAAGCAAATTGCAAAGCAAACAAAATTAATCCGATAGGAGAGAGGAAAAAATCCTGGACTTTCGGCTTTGGAGCATTGTTGCGCTTTAATTAAACAAACTATGGAAGAGCATCAGTGATATATACTTTTGGCTTTATTTTTTAATCCGTGTGTATGAATCTAGAGAGTGTTCCAGCGTTCTCTGATAAACGCACACTAAGCCGAGTAGATACATATACGCGACGCCACACGGGAAAGACACACAAATACGATCCATACCTAAAACAAAACGGGAGAGTTTGCAAGAAGCACCCGGCAACAATCACGTTGAATTTTAATCAAGTCGCCGACAGGCATCCGGTTCAATGACCAATTTTAACTTCTGTTTGAGACCGTCGTCCGAAATACTTCAAAGGAGCACCGTGCTGTCGGTGTAGAAAAAAAAAATAGATCGGGAGAGAAATTGAGTCACAACGAACAATACAGTGAAGAGAGATATTATTCTACGATGGCAAAAACATCGATCAACCAATTTTCGAGGATATCGTTGCGCATAAGCCTTGGTCCAGGCTAAAGCTTTTTTTTTTCCCCGTTATTTTTTTTTTTTTCCTTTTTTTTATAAACGCGCGGGCGCGCATGTAATGCACCGATGCACATTCGCGAATGCATATATAAAGCGCGGCTATATAAAGAATGACACACACGTATACATAGTATATGTATATAAAGCGTTGGCTTAACAAAGGCTGGTGCGATAAATCTTTTGGTTACGAGGGGGAGGGTTAAAAATTAACCCGCTTGATGCTACCCGGTACCGCCTACCACGCTCTCGGCTATTTGTCATGATCTACGGTTTATTGTCCGAAAGGAATTTCCCGGCAAGGAAACTACGCGGCGAACGGGGGCCGTGCATCGTGCATAAACTCGCGCGGAATCGCGCGCGGAGTCGCGCGAAAGTTTTGTCACGAAATTTTCAAAGTTCTTTACCGAGTCGAAAAATTTAGATGCACGTGATCTTACGCGACACCGGTCTTGATATCGTGATTACTGCCCATTTATGCACTTCCGCGAGAATATAGTCGCGCGTGTACCTTCACAATGCAGCGATGTAGTTCGCATTACATCTCGAACTTTTCCGAGGATTTTTCCAACGAGACAAAAAAGGGGAGTTTGTTGAATAAAAAAAAAAAATTTTTAAGATTCTCTCGGATGTACTTTAAAATGCCTTATATTTTCATTTACCCGAAAAATATTGCGCCTCTTTTGAACTTGCACTTCGCCACTTTTCAGAGACAAGCGAACCATATATCAAAACTACCATCCTCAACATCACTAGCTTTTTGACTGGGGGTTTTTTTTTTTTTTTTTTTTATTTCGTGCAAGTACCGTGAAAAGCCGTGCGTTAAAAATAATAAACGAGAATCTACCGCACAGAATGACGCTCGTCGCACCGTCTACGGAGCGTTCTATCTTAAGACCCCTCTTTGAACCGGAAACACTCCAAACTCCTCGATTTTTTTTCAACGAGGAGAACTCCCTCAATCCACGATTACTCAGAAACGGCTCGTAAAATTTGGAATCCCCTTTTCCAGACCACCGCTAGAGTAAGAGAGGATAAAAGTGGGAGAGAGATTTAATCGTGATTAGTACACGAGAGAAACAGAATGAAAGAGAAAGAGAGAGAGAAAGAGAAAGAGAGACGAAATAAAATAAAATTAAAACGAATAAATATACTGTGGATTGCACTAATTCAGTACGTTTCCCCGAGATAGTATTCTGATACAGAGACACATTGCGCGCTATCTCCCTTCTCAACCCTTTTCGAGTTTAATCTGACGCTATCTTTCTCATTCTACTTTGCATACATCTTCCGTTGCATACATCTTGATCTCACCATTATTTCTGACCGCGCCACATGCATTGCGATAGAAAACTCGCGGCGAACATTCGCAAGAAGAGTATTGAGCTGCGCGGTCGCGTAGACGTCGGTGAAATATTTTACCAGGGAAAATATTTTTTTCTGGGAAATATCGCGTTAACTGCACGAGTGCCGAATGACCGAGCTGGAATAACAGCGAAAGCCATTACGCATTCGCGAAATTAAAGAAGAAAAAACACGCACGTTGTATGTACATGTCATACGGTCCTTACAGAAACAGATTTTGTTAGACTGCAGTGTGCAAAGTAAAAAAAAATTGAAGTTTTTATTATCTTATTATCAGTTATTTTTAAAGTAAATTTAGATAAACAATAAAATTTCTCTTACGTATCTGAATATTACGTTATGACTATGTCTGATGACGAAGGTACATTCGTACGACAAAAGTAAAATATATTTTATGCAATGGAAAAATCGGCGATTGAAAACACGAGAGTTTTCTTTCTTTCATAAAGCATATATACACTAAATGTATATGTATATGCAGCCGTAAAAATCCGAATGTATAATATTCCTTAATACAAAAAAAAAAAAAAAAAACAAATCCGTAAAACATCGCGCAAATAATCGCATAAAAAACTGAGAGCTCGTATAAAATCAAAATTAACAAAACGTTTCTATTTTCCATTTAATGGGTTTTATTATTTTGATTGCAAACTTAATTCCTCCTTTTAATTAGTAAAAAAAAAAAAAACATATATTCACGTTTATCAATCCGTAGTAACAATTAATTAACAATAAAGTATATTAAAAAATATAAAATTTCGTTGCCGCGTTGCATTTGACCGTTACACGTTTTATCTTTACATCTATCGCATTTACCGCTTAACATTTTTTTTTTCCTTTCTTTCTTCGTGTTTTGAGACAATAAAATATGAATTGTGACTAACTGCAATTTGGTGCGCATAAATCACGCGGGGAAGCTCGCTTTCGCGATACGAATCGTACGGAAAAAAAAAAGAGGAAACACAGATGATGCGGGTAGCCATGCTGTTCGTGTCTGCGAATGCAACCGGCTCATTACGCAGCATGTTTACGCGTATGCACTGACGCTTTAACACTATAATATAATCGCCGAGCGGTGAATCCCACAGGAGAGCGAGAAAACACCGTGGGGCAAATCTCGTCCGCGTTGCCGGACCAATTACGCTGAAACGTTGCCACAATGCTACGCTACGAAATGTACACCCACGAATATCGTGCCCAGAATTATGGCAGGTATTAAGAGCATTAGGAAGCTATTGTCGCGTGGGCGTGCAACGTGCCGTACCAAATGCCCGTGTAATTGTTCACCGTCCAATGATCAGGAATCGTCGAAGCTCGGAACTTAATCACGTTTGAGTATACACATTTTAGCCGGGATGTACGCACCGAAATGTGCCCGCGCGAAAATAAGAGTACACGAAATTAATTGGATTCCCCGGAGTCGCGCAATTAGAAGGGGCTACGCGAAAAATCGTGTAAAAACGATCGATCGTACTTTATGTTATTAAATTCAAATGAATAAGAGCAGAGAAAGATATTAAACTTTTAACCTTTTTTTTTTTCTTTTTCTTTTTCTTTTCTTTCTCCAAGGAAGTATTAATATATGACTGCACATCCAACTTGACTTATAATTTAATCCGCACCGACCCTCATTGCTTCGCTGTACAGAACTTTTTCTTACGTTTCCTCATTTAATTACGACCTTATATCGAAGCGCCATGGCCAGTGTTAAGCCGATTATCGTAATAATACTGGAAAAGGTACTTTGATGCTGTAAAAGGATGTATGGAAAAAGCCGAGTGAAAATTTAAAGCAGTATTTCCGTCTCTCCATATCAATCTTTTCAAAATTTTATTTTAGTAACAATCACAACAAATCGGCTTTACATTTGTATTTGAAAAAAAAATTATTATATATGATAGTACCAATGATATTTGGGAAATAAAGGTCTAACCTTTTTCAAATAATATTTCTTTTTTAACATACAATAAGCCGCTTAACTGGACAGCGCTGTACGATATCCGCAAAAAACACCATATAAAATTATTTAACATGCCGTAATAAAACAAATTAAAGCAAACCGGATGCTGATAAAAAAATAATAGATGAAAATTTTATTTATTTTATTTATTAATAGTAAGTGATTCCAATTTAATTATCCAAGTATCGAATTAAATAATTAAATTCTTTTTGCTCTTTTTCTTTTTGTGACTTAATGATTTCTAATTATACATATATATATAGTATATTACTTGTACGTGAGATAAAAATCTTCTTCAACACGTGCTATGTTATAAATGGAGAAGCGCCGGAAGGAAGGGCGTTCGCAGCGAGTAAAATAGTTTAGTTATGCGAAGGAAAGCTCACCGAGTATCGTACTGCGGAAGAATTGAGAAAAAAATATATACCTACGAGAACTCGATGCAGAATTCTCAAGACTAGCAAAGCAAATGAGTTACTCAACGAGGGCTCAAAACTTCTTAAGTGCTATAAAGATATTCAAAAAGGCAGAACCAGCGCGGATAACTTTTACATCGCAGTGGCATTTCTTTCCCCAAAATTTTAACTTAACGCAACCCACATCCGAGTGGAAATTGAGCCTAACCGTTATCTAACGACTAGTTAATTCTTTTATCTCGTGGCTGCCTAACAAAACTGTCCAACACTAAGCCAGAAATATAACACTTAAAAAAATCTAACAAGTAGTATATACTAAACAATTATTATTGACTAATAACTGGACAATAGCTAGATGGCCACTAAATAACAAATAATTTTTTTTACAAGTTATGGCTATTACCAAACTAGTCATTAATTAAGGAATATATTTAATTTGCGCGATTCAATCACTACCTTGCAAATTGGAATAGCTAGATAAATTCTCACTCGGGATACTTGTACCACCGTAAGTGGATAATTAATTCTGTATTACCGTGCAATGAAAACTCAATGTTTTCGCAATTCAAGTTATAACAGCACAGCGTAATTCCATATCTGTTGTAAAAAGGAGTAACGTTTTCGTGTATTATACCGAATATAATTTCTACATTTAAAATTATCAGAAATACTCAAATTAGTTAACTTTATATTATGTAATGCGATATAATGCGTTTTATGGTACGATAAATGCTTTCAGCAATTATGCGGCATTAAAATTACAATTTTGTTTTTATCAAATATAAAATAAGTTCAAGCTACTTCAAAAGAATAACGCCGACTTAATTATAATTCGTTAAATAAAAGAAAAATAATCGTAAAAATAAACGACGGACCTAAACGACACGACGATTAGTCGGCAAAATTACCGAAGCGCTGTCAACTCATATGTATTCGTCAATAAATCCGAGACCAACTTTTCGTCAGCAGACAGGCATGCGGCAGCTGGCAGAAAGAAGAAAAGTACAATTAAACCGTTCGTCGGCGCGCACGTTTTGCTTTAATTAGTCCAGATTTCTCTTAGCCTCGCGAAGAATACTAAAGCGGCTTCAACCCCTTTGTCGGGGCGACCTAATAAAGTCCTCGGCACGTTTATTCCCGAGAATGTCTTCTGCTTGAAAATCAGCCGTTACCTCACGCTTTTGCGCGCTTGATTTTGACATATTCGAAACGGATCTATAAAATTTCGCGGTACGTATATATAAAGAATTAAATAAAGCATACTACTAATCCTATATATTCACTGAAAAATAGATATTTTTATATTTTCTTGAAGACTACAAATTATAGAAAGAAAATTTATTGAGGCTGTCCCATATTTCAAGTGTTTTTTTATATTTTTTATTATTATTTTTTTAGACGAGCTTAATGAATTTCGAGAAGTAACAGTAAATAAATTTTTTAGAGATACAAAGCTGACAGTTACATAATCAAATTTATCGAAAAATTATTCCAGCATAAAATGGATGCGAAGTGAAAAGTGTTGTATGAAATTGTTTGCCTTTCCGAGAAGAAAATTTCCGTCATAAAGTTCGCCAACATTCGTTAGCTACTCGATGAGAAAAGCAAATAAACTTCGCAACGCTTTCTTTTGCTTTGCTCGTCTTTTATGACGCCCTTACTTGGCAGAAAAAAAGAAACGGCGAAGTAGGGTGCAAAAATGTAAAGGGCTTCTTCCCGTCTTCATTTCAGTAATATTGTTTACAGATACGCTGAATAACCGGAAGCTGGTTTGCAAAATAATTAATAATCGCAACTTTGATTCCCAAAATAATCTCAGAAAATTAAACGAAACCGTAAAACGATCGTTATCGAGCAATCTAATTAGCAAGACAGAAAGAAAAAAAAATTGCAATATTCCCTGAACAAACAATTCGTCTTGAGAAAAAAAAAAAAAATTGTATCTTAAGCACACACTCGGACAATATTTATAGAGAAGATAATAACTGCCTTCGTTTCTTCTTAGCGGAAACAAAAATCTCTTATCCGCGAGCTAACATTGCGAATGAGTGTTATATCCTCACAGACAGTTATTGTCGCGATGATATACGCGGCGAAGGTTTCGGAAGATAATTTAGTACGGCGTTTAATATGAAAGTTTCGTTCTGGTTTATCGTGATATAGTCTATTTTATAGGCTAATGCGATAGGGAAGGATGATGGCGTTGAAACGGATGAAGTGCAGAGTGACATTTCGGAAATTAACGATTTCTAGTTGCTGACAAAGCCGGATTTATGGACCGAGCCTGTGTTGCGCGAGGAGTATCGAATCGGCTGCTTTAATGAACCCCCGGGCAATCCTCCATCTAACCCTGTCGCGTACATTATACGTACGTTCCAGAGAGCCTCAGCTCTGCAACGGTACCAACCAGCAGGCGCATGCATGTAGTTTCAGCTCGAACGGATCTCAATGACGCGTACCATCGACCACAAATTTTTATATTTCATTGCAGACGTAAGAACATATTTGTTTGGAGCTGAACTTGCCAAGATTCTATCTTCCTTCTCGGTAAAATACATTTCGCTATTCTGCTTTTAAAAAATTGATAACATCCTCGCTCCGTTATTTATACACTCTTTGAAAGAAAGAAAAAAAAATTAATTTAAATAAAAAAAGAAATACGTAAATAGTAAAATAAAATTTAAAAAATGATAGCAATATTAAATAATTAAATATAATAATTCGTAAAACTGTACCATCTATAAAATAGTAATATTTCCGAAGCTAATACGCTTAAGTATATCGTAAGTTCTGCTAGACAATGTTTCCTCTCGCTGCTAAAGCTCTACACGAAAATCTCGAACTCCCTAACGTTCACCGTTTCGTATAAAGTCGTACTGTTTCCGGTTACTTAACCAGGCCGTGTGTTTTCGCGATGGAGCGTCGAGGAAAAAGGATCACGTGGACGGACGAATTCACATATATACGCATTCAGCGTTGCTTTATGGAACGGCGCGGAAACCTGCTCGAAACCTGCAGCTTCGCGGAAGAGAAGAGAGAGCGAGGGAGAGAACGGTGCGTCCGTACCGGTGCATGCATATGCAGATTTGTGGCGCTTCGAGGACCGCCTTGTTACCGCCAACCGACCGACAGACCGGACCGGTGCAAAGGCCGTAGGAGAATCCCGCATGCCGGTTATAGACATTAACTAAATATTTGCGCGGACCACAGGCAGAGAACCGCTGTGCGAGAACGTCTGGGATTAACCTCGGGCGATGGTACGTTAACACGATGCGGGAGGAAGGAGATTGCCTGTGCGCGAGATGTACAGAGAACGAGATGGACGGCAAGGGAACCTACTGAGAGGATGACAAGCCGACCGGAAAAGCAGAGACTCGATTCGAAATTCAAGGATGAAATGCTAATCGCGCGCGATTGCACGTCTGCGGCAATCTAGGCAGCAATTACTGTAAAAGAGGAAACAGAGATACACGAGACGGCCGCTTTATGATTCCCTTTCAGGAGATTATTTAACCTTTTAATGACGGGCCTGTACTTCAGTACGCTACGTACTTTATTAATGCGCGCAGTGAGGATGGAATTAAAAACCTTAATGTAGAGAGAATAATTTTTCGGAGTGTCGTGATAATTTCCACGAATTATAATCGACTGAATACGTAAACCCAGCAGTCGTGACGGCTGCACGCATCACCGTGGCGAATAAAAAAAATTGTACGGCGAATAAAAATTGTTATACATTAGGAAATTAAATAAACAACGAGAGGTGCATCTTTCGCGTTTCATTAAAACAATATGACATCTTTTGTCGCCGGCATTTTCGGTGCAGTAATTTTGAAAAAGCTTTACCTCTTTTAAATTGGAAGCGAACGAATCCGGATAAGATTTTTAAATTCCCAGAAAATCCCCGGGATTTCACGATTTGATCCACCACGTTTCACTTTATTATTATTTTTTTATTTCGTTTTTTTTTTTTTTACTTCCGTACAACCGACCATAGATGTCATTCCACCGGGAGGGAATATCTGGCATGCCCGATATCGCAACGGTATGCGAATGATGCGGATGCACGTGCGTGTCGTAAGACACACGTGCACACATACCACCGGCGGTGTCGACCACGCTCGCGCGAGAATCGGGTCACTGGAATGGCACCCATTTCAAACCGGTCCTCAAGAGGAAATCATCCCTATTTTACGGACAACCGCACGCACGCATGCATGCACGCGTGCACGCACAAGCGGCCGAGGCGACCGTTGTACCCGCAGAATGAGGATTTGCTATAATTAACGACCGTATGATTGCGCAATTTTATAAAATAGCCGGTCGAACAAGTTCACGACCTAAATATTCGTTACCTAAAAGTCGCGTCGGCACGAACTGTATTTTTAATTTTTATTTCAGAAAAGGTTTTAAATTATTAATAAAAAAAAAATTAATTAATTAATTAATTGATTGTAAAAAATTATATATAATAAATATACGAAACAAATATGCGATACGATACCGTCGCATAATAACTTCCAACATTCTATTATTTATCTTAATATGTGGAAAATTATTATTCATAAAGTTATATAAACCAGTTAATAAAAGAATGAGAAATAATCTATCTAATTCTCAATTAAATAAGTGGAGCAAAACACAAGTGTAATCTGCTTATTTCCAATATTGGCTATATCGGAAGCCAATTACTGAATATCAATTTGTTGTACGATAATAAATAATGTGGCTAAAAAACCGGACTATTGCTCGACATCATAAATAAATAGCGCGAATAAATATCAATTAACTGAAATCTATACAAAACGCTGATAAAACCGATAAATGAGCTTGCTTGATTAGCGGCGGTAAAATTTGTCAATTACTGTATTTAATCTGACATGCAATATGCTCCTCTATATATTTCATATCTGGAAAATACGGATCCATTATGCAATTAAATGAAATGAAGAAACTTATCATATTTAAACAAATATAATATCGAACATTCGTATAATAAAAATTCCAGTTTCAAATTGCTGTAACGTTACTTCGTTTATTTTAGGAAACGTATCAACGGAGATAAGAACGTTATTGTATTTAGATTAATTTTTATTTAATCTCCTAACCATCCGCGCGTTTTATCAGATCAGGCACTAGATTAGATATAATGTGCCACGTAACATTAATAATTATATCAGTCAAATTAAACGTATGCTCTATATTGACTCTCATCGTGATAATTGCCGCCTCTTGCCGAGACAGCGCGTATAATGTAATGCGGCGGATGTAGCGTGCAACGCGAACAAAGTGTGAGAACGTGTGCAGGTATGTCTTCTCGATTTACAAGCTACGAAGAAAAGCGACAGTAACATCATTAGTTATGCAATCTGTTTGTCAGCAAGTCTCCTCCACTTATGTCCCGTATCTTTTTAATAAAGGTGAATACATTTTCGAAGCTGCGCCTAACAATGTGGAACATAGCTCGGTTAGGAAAAAAATTAAAATAATAATAATAAAAGACAATTATGCCTGCTAGTTTATTCCTTTCGCGAGGTAAAGTAAAAGGAACCACTTGTACGTGCAACAAAATCGAGAGAAAAAGAAAAGACGCGCTATGACTTTCGTGATAAACTTATTCAAAAATGCGCTATTTCGCTCAAGTGCCGCAGTGCGTTTCATCGAAGCGACGATGATTCGATCGTTCTTTTATGCCACGTTTCAGATATAAAACGGTACCAACCACACCTGCTAGAAATTCTTTCCTTCAGTGGGCCAATTTTATTTCAAACGAGAGCGAAATAAAAATTTAAAATTATACACTAAATTTAAATACGCGTTCTCTTAACCAGTTTAACTTGCGTTTCATTTCTTTATAATACATTGCAATTTATAAAACGCGCTGCAATTAAAATTTATAAGGAATTTCATGAACATGAAAAAGCTAAAAGTGTTTATAGAAAATCAATGCTTAAAGTTACGTTAAAAAAAATATATATTAAAAAAAAATAAAATAAAATAAAATAAGATACACGTTCTTATCAAATAATTAATGAACATTGAGTCGTAATTTGAATTAAAGCACATCTGTGCCCACGAAATAAATTACAGTTCCGCGACAATGCGTAAGCCGGACGTTTCGGAATGACACTCTCACTTGAGTGCGACGTTCGCCGTACGAGCAGCTACGCGTGACACTAGAAACAACGATGATTTAATCAAGTCCGCTAGGAAAGCGGCACTCGACTTCGATTGCGGCTGCCGTGCTTAACGACCGAATCGTTTCCTGCAGGTTAACGCGATTAGTCCGCCCCATTAGCGCGTTCGCATTTAAGCACTGCGTCGCGTCGGCGATTAGAGACGAGTCAGGTCAGTCACCGGGCATAGTCTTCAACTCCACCTTTCCCTACGAGTTACCCCGATTTTCAACGGCTGAAAAATCGGTATCCAGGCCAAGAGGAGATGACAACCGTGAAGCGATTTCGCCTAGCAAATTTTATTGCCCTGTGCGATAAGCGCGCGGAGACACAGATTTCCGCGCCGATTTTCGTGGTAAATGGCGGTGGAAAAATTTATAGCGTTCTCGAGCAGTCCCTTAAGCGAAATTTCGACGATTTTACAGTTACGTCTCAGAATCCGGCGAATTGCGAGTCGCATAAATAACGTATTGCGCGATATTATTTCATCGTTACATTCCTTTTATTTTAACAATGCTGCATATTGTAAAAAAAAAACCCCGATAAAGTTCTAAATAAAAAACTAATATATACCGGCACGCTTTGTAAAACAACTCGGGAGAATTACTTTCGTTGCGCATCGAGTGCCCGAATACATCGGTTTATTTCACTGCAAATGATTAACAATGGTTAACGGATCGGAGTCGGAGGCATCGCATTTTGCAGACAAGCAAAGCGGCCTTCGTCATTCAGGGAATGTAAATGCACGGCGATGTAAAGCCAGTTGGCAAAGTGAAACCGATAGTAACATCGGCCGCTCGTTGGCGAATGTCTCCCAAACTTCTTAACATGCAGTATGCGATCGTGCAATGCCATGGGAAGTAAATCACGATTTCACTGCTACAGCATCACGTACGATGCACTTGCCTAAACGCGTCCGTTAGATTACAAACTACGGTCAATGCGTAAATGTGTGCCACGTAGTATCGTATTGATATACGACTCCTGCGATAATATTTAACGGTAGGGTCAACAAGTTCGCCAAACATTAGAGATTCGCTGTTTGAGGATGCAAAATACAAATTCGCTTATCGATTTGATTTAAGCGTTAATTGGTACGCAGTAATAAAAATTAACGTAGAAAAATAATTAAAAATCCGCAGACCTTACGAATTCTTCCGCGGAGCGGCGGAGTAAAATTAATAAGACCAATTAAACTAACCGGCTATTGTGGGTACTATTCATTAAACAATAATATTGTTTAGCGAGTGATTAGCGTTGCTTAATAAGTTGACCTGCAACAAGCGGGAGCGGAACCATTCTCAGGAGAAACAGAAAATCCGAATGAGACTTACAATACCACGATCGATCTTCCGCGGCCTTTTAACCACAAAACAATCCTAGGGAAACGGCTTCGTACCGTGCGTTTGTAATATTTTCATTATTCACGTCTTATCTTTCCCACCGTTCTTTACATCTAAGATAGATGGATGTAGTTGCACTAAAATCTAACCGACCAGAAGGCCGAATAAATTTATGCGGAATATAAAAAGCAGCCGCGCGAATATTATTTTTCTGCGAAATTCGATTTGCTCGTTACTATTTAAAAGCTCTTTGAGCGAATAAAAAGAAACAACCGTATCCAGCACGGTCACCGTCTGCTCGCCACGAATAGAAAATACCCACACGTCGTAAATCGCAACGTACCCGAAACAGAATGGGCTTGATGTTTACGATTAAATGCATTTACCTCAACGCGTATCACGTCACGAATAGCTTGGACATTATGCCAGCTGCCACGCTGCGTACATGCTTGTACGCGATATGGCTGTCTTCACGTGTCATGAATGAAACCGCGCCCGTACGCTCTCGTAATTACCTTTTTTTTTTCCACGCAGTTGATTAAATTCCACGGCCAAGCGATCCCGTCGCATTCCGAACGTATATAAGAAGATGAATTTATTATCGCGAAATTATTATCGCGTTTAATTCCCGCGCCTTTAAAAGTATAATTTTGCAGACAGGTCTGAAGTATAGTTTATCGATAATGCTTTTGCAGGAGCTAACCGCAACGGGACGGTATCGAAGATCGCGCGTATACGCACGTATGGGCGCTCAAGTCCATTCGGAAAATGACGAACGTATACGTCAATCGCTGAACCGTGTTCGAGTCACGGAATAAATCGTTCTGCATATTAATACGATTTTGTCACGAACGGGCATACGCTGCCTGTTCGCGGCTGCAGAAGGGATCTCGATTCTCGGGGTGATCGACCGCGGTCTTGGCCGATGTACAAGTGAAATACCAGCCGCAGTCCAAAAGTAGCCGAATCTTCTAATAATGCATGCCAAATTTACCGAGCACACTTGGCACCCAAAAATAGCGCTCTTAATAAAATTAATTTTTAAATAGCCACGTAACAAACGTTCGCATATGTCTTCATATTCTGTTAGTTATTTACGACATAGGTTTTCATAGCTTTTCTCCTTTCCCCCTCCCTCCCCTCGTTTTTTTTTTTTTTCCTATTTTACGAGTGAATTTCCGCGGGAGAGTAATCGTTTCTCCGAGAAGAGCTTATAAAGCCAAATGTAATCGTTCCGTACATTTGTTCCTGCGCGAAATTTAGAAGATTACAAGTCGGGAGAGACTTGTCCTCTTATGGATTAACTAATTCGGAGCAACTTCTCATAATTACGTAAATCGCTGGTAGAAATTGAAGCGTAACTTTCCATACTTAATTGTAGCTCTAATCTATTTTAATCTAATCTAAGTCTCGCACAATTTCGAGTTATGGACGCGAGAACGGCTTGTAAATTAGCGCGTATAATAAATTTCATTACGACACAATACTAATTATTTACGCGACAGTTCCGACTGACAAATTGCGACCCGAATTTTGCATCAGGGCAACAATTACGATTTACTCTTTAATCGAGATGTATGTTAAGTACGTGTACCTAAATGTCATAAGACATTTATATGTAACATACGTTAGCGCCGTGAAAAAAAAAAAAAAAAAAAAAATATATATATATATATTTCACGCAAAATAATATCCGTTTTTAATATCGTGAAACAAAGAAGTACCGCTGTTACGGAAAATATTATACGCGGAATTGGCATTCGAAATTTTTGTCAAATATTTAACCAAATGGAAATTTATATAGAAATATATATCGCCCAATTTGATTGAAAGTTTAACGAGATGTAGATCGCGGCGGAATATCTGCGACAGCTCGAATTTGTTCGACGAGTGTCCGTGTTTTTATAGTAGCGCAAGCCTGTACAACTGCTGCTCGCACGCGATCACGCGAAAGTAGCCAATCGAAACGGATACTCGTGGCAGAGGCTGCTGTACTTCGTCATTATTCACATTACATTAAACATTTATTATGTTCAGCGTCACATTCACATCGGGATCCGTTCGATTCTAGAATTCGATATAGCTGGCAAAAGCGTCACTTTATCTTACCGAAATCGCGACCGCGAATTATGTAAAATAATGATTCTTAAACGAACAATAATATTAAATTTCCAATTTTAAAACTGCGGTTCTTTTACTTAGGCTCGCTTGCCGACTATTCAACAAACGTCGCGCTTTGTAAAACTACGCATTTAGTTCGATATTTTGATAAAATTAATCAAAGCCGGTTATCTCGTCGCGCATTATATCAAACTATTTCACAACCGTCAAATGATAATCTTAATCAACCATCAAATTTTACGATCATAATCGCATCATATTTTTCAATTGATTAAACGTGTTCTGAATTAATCCCCGATCAAAATGCGGTCATCGAATATTCCGTATCTCAAGATAAGATACTTTGTTGTAAATTCTTTTATAAAATATATATATATATAATTTTTAATACGCGATTCAATAATGTGGCGATCATAAATACGAAGCTTAAAAGTTAAAGGAGTAAATTAAATTGATTCACGGGTCGCGACGTGTGTAATGCATCGGCAAATAAAAGCATTAAACGTCGAGGGATGGAGACAATCGATTTTCTTTCCCCTCCCCCATACACTGTGCACTCTGTGATATTATTCCACGTGTGGAAGTTGATGCGTAACGCGAGCATGGGGTCGACATACGTCACCTGGGACTTAAAGTACAACTAAGCTTATACGTACATTTTCATATAAAGAAGAGCACGTATAAAAATATTCCTTTCGAGAGAAAAAAAAAAAATAGAGCTCAACTCAATTAATAATAACGCGTAATACATATGACACGTAATTAACGTCGACCGCGATTGCGTCGCTTTGAAAAAAGATATCGCGAGAACAAAACCGAACAATAAAACTGAATGGACGTAACAAAAATCATTTTTGTTTACGAAAGTACAATGCAAAAACTGCAACAAGTTTACGTAGCCGTACTCGCTCGGCATGTGATACGTTTAAACGCATGCGGCAAAATCTGGGAGATAAAAATCCCAGAAGCGTAAATACGGAATGCTTTTAAAAATTGCATGCGGACCGCGAGAGAAATTTAGTAGAAAATGCATGTTTTAACGTCGCGACGTCATAATTAACTACTTATTTTCCGAGCAAACTGAAATCTGTTTCCCTTTTCGATTTTGGATATTACCCAGGCTGAAAGTATGCCGGACTTATTCGCGAGACGTACATTCGTACACGCTGAGAGATATTTCAAACGGAACGCACGCTCGGAAGACAGATAATTTATTTCCGCGTCCGCTGAAAATTTCGAACTCTCCCTTCGTCACGTGGCCCGTTACATAGTTAAGGAGCGCCATTTTATTGTCAAAATTTCGTGGCATCGCGAACATTTTACCGTTGAGGAAAATTGCTCGTCTCCGTCATGTACGCGTTCTCCGAGATAATGACAGGAAGAAAAGGGACAGAAAACATCGGTATACAAGCCACGAGTGACGACTCGCACTTTGAAACAGTGGACGATCGCGTCCTTCCGCAACATTAGCTCGCGTCCTTCCATCACGTTCGATCCCGTTCTTCGATCGCGTTCGATCGCGTCCGGTCGTCGGCCGACCGGCCCGAAAATTCTCACCGCCTCGCGATCAGCTGATAGTGAATGATATCTTACCTTGGTGTCCCTGGACGTGTGGTAATAGTAAACAAAGGCGAACATCCACGCGCATGACAGGAGCAACGCGATCTTGACATTCCGCCGCATGACTGCTCCGGGCTCGCACTTATTTCACGTCCCGCGTTCCCTGTCCGCCCGGCCGTTGTCCAACGATGCGTCCACCGGCCGCAAACCGCAGGCCTCGTCTTCCTTTCTCACACGAAACTTAACACGCACACCCGCGATCGAGAAACACGGTGCAATGTCGCCGAGTACCACGAATATACACGTACCGGCAGCCGAAGCCATACTGCCGAGGCTGACCGAATGCAGCGACTATAATACTCCACCTGCTCGATGGCGGCCGGCGCGATCTATCAGCGTTGCGTCAAACTACGATGCACATTAAAAAGCGCAAAATTTAAAAAAGAGAATTGACTAAATCGCGAAAAAGTAATTAATCAGTTCTATTCTAATTCTACATTAAAATAAAATTTTATTACTCTTTTTTGATACAAAAATGAATATACTTCTAAGTAAATTCTAAGTAAAAGAATTATTTATTAACGTAATATGTATATAATTTTTTTTTCTTGTTTTTGGAATTAATAATGCAGTAGATATTATTTCGATAACGTATATGTATATTGGAACTCACTTCGATCTAAGTTTTAAGTAAATTAATCGATCGGCGATTTTCTGTATTACCAACAATATTTCGACCGGCTATCTCTGCAACATGACAGACAGAGATGCCGTTAGCGATTCTGAACGCTAATCAATTGTTTCATTGTTGTGTTGAAGTATAATCGTACCTTTACGTCGCAGTGGGTCTACGCTGCATTACAAGTTTACAGGTATTTTAACAAAAATTCAATAAAAAAACAGTTAATTCTAATAAGCTCAGTCCGATGTTACATGACAAATAATGTATTATAGATATATTTACGTTACAAGTGTAACATCATTGAACGCTACGATTTGCCTTTTATATTACACATCTCTTACGTGATATACGTTACGTATGGTGACTGTAAACCGATACTGGGTGGATTTCGATAAATCTCCCAAATACGCCCATCCAGAGATGCAGACGCCCGCATTGCCCGATCTCACGGATCAGTCTGTCACGGCCTGTCTTTTCGGTGAAAGTTCCGCAAAAATCCGACAAGGTATAACAGAATAATATTTGGTTTACTGAGTATCAAGCTGCTGTTGAAATATGGCTTTTGCGTCGATGTGGTTTTTACTATTGTATCTCAGTTTATGCGGCGCATGGATGAATGAAAGGTATTTATTCTACAAAGGTTGTAATATATATTTGTCTACATTAAGCAAGCTTTATATTGAAATGTATTATAAACTTTTTTTCTACTATTAAATAGTCTAATAAATAATTTGTATAAAATTCAGGCCTGTTTTGGAATCTCGGGACGGTCATCTTATAATTTCCAGTGCGGAAAATCGAAATATTACGTTGAAGATAACGGGAGGTGGTTACATAAACGTTAACGAGATCAATTTGCTTCACATAGCATCGGCGGTAATAAATTAGAATTTTTACGCACGGCGTAATTGAAGTGTAATTTAGGCGCAATGAGTTATTTACTTCGATTTCGATATCTTTAGGCACAAGACGCAACGCGGGTCATCGACAGGTGGCGAATGGGATATTTAGCCGAGATGGAGAATTCTCTTAACCAACTAACGACTATAGTGACAGGTACTACAGGCTTACAGAGAAGAGTCGCCCAACTTGAGAGAAGTATCGACACGAACAGTACCATTCGCGCAGGAAACAAATCACGTCCGGTAAGGATGCGCAATATTGAATCAGCGTCTTGCAATGACATATTTTCTATATTCCAGTACCAAATTATCTGAATGTGCTAATAAAAAAGATCAGAAGAATTACTTTACATTGAAATAAATAAATAAAAGATAATGCAAATGTAGCTAATATTTTTTATAATATTAAATTTAATATTTATCTCTTAACAGATTATAATTCAACATTTTGACTAAGGATAAAAATTTATAATAAAAAGGTGTTATAATTTATTGCAATGGAATAAAAGGCACATAAAAATGTATCAAGCTTTATACATATATTAATTAATATATTTTTTCAGAATATTATTCCATTACCGGGTATAACTAGAAGCAGCATTCGTCGTATCAATGTCCGAGTATGTAGAATTCACGATTTATAATATATGTATATCTGTATTCGAATAATGAACTATACAGTAAAGGTAAAAATATATTAATTTATTTTTTACAAGCTTAAAGCATTAGAAGATTCACTGAGAGCTATGCAAACGCTACTCCGAGAGAATGAATGTCAAAGTAATCCGTGTCAAAATGGTGGTACTTGTGAAGATCTCTATGATGCTTATCAGTGTCATTGCTTATCAAACTGGGAGGTATGCTAATGTGTCTTAAATAACATCGTATTTCATGAGAATAATTACGATAATTTTAGGGTCCGAATTGTATGACGGATGTTAACGAGTGCGCGAGATTTCTTGGCACAGATCTCGGATGCCAAAACGGTGCTACTTGTCGTAATTTGCCTGGATCTTATCGGTATGTAGTAGTAACGATTACGTTTCTTATTATACAAAAGCTACACATTCTGTTTAATCACTTTTACGAATTTGCAATCGATTCAAAAATTATTTTTTTATGCCTGTTTTAATCTTTAATTTATAAAGCTTTAAAAATTTTGTTTTAGAAGTAATTAATATTTTGTAATTGTATAATTAAAATTTTGAATAACTTTAAATTATGTTTTACAATTTTGATTCTTTTGAATAATTCTAACACTCGCAAGTGGTCTTTATGGTGTGATTTCACGAGATTACTGCGCGGAGTATATCTGTGTACAATATCGGTTTGGATATTAGATGCGACTGCTTGCCGGGATGGTTTGGTCTTCATTGTACGCAGAAAACATCGATTTGCAACACAGAGAATTCTGAAGCGCTTTGTGGCGAGCACGGCGTATGCGTTTCCAAAAGCAGTTCTTCACTTGGATATACGTGCATTTGTGATCAAGTTAGTTTTTCTATTCTCTTTTCCTCTTTTTTTTTTTATTCTTTTTATTTTTTAATCTCGCTGATTTCAAGTTACACATTAAGTGAAATTTAATTAATATTATAACAAAATTGCTGATTTTTTTTTTAGGGATGGGAAAGCGATGGTGCAAGCCCAGCTTGCATCAAAGACGTAGATGAATGTGCAGCCGCACATCCACCCTGCTCCATAAACCCACCGGTGTCATGTCTCAATACTCGCGGCTCATTCACTTGTGGTGCATGTCCGCATGGTTATAGTGGAAATGGCTATTATTGCATCGACATTGACGAGTGTTTAACTAACAATGGCGGCTGCAGTATCTCTCCTTTCGTACAATGTATAAATACAATGGTAAACGTATTGCGTAATATATGGTATAAAATAAAATTATATAATGGCTTTAAAAAAACTGCCGTAAAAAATATTTTTAAGATAAATATAAAATAAATGCAGATTAAATAATTTAATAGATGAACATCTTATAACTTATTGTGAAGTTAATTTTTTTCAATGCAATGATTTTAAGGGTTCTCGAACATGTGGAGCTTGTCCGTCAGGATACCGTGGCGATGGTGTAAGCTGCATTTTTGTTGGTGGTTGTGCTATCGACAATGGTGGATGCCATCCATTAGCTACGTGCACCGAGAATCCATCGCTTACAAGTTCTTATGTGCTGTGTCGTTGCCCACCGGATTACGTCGGTAATGGAATAGGACCAAACGGCTGCCAATTAGCTGATGTATCACTTAATACGGCGTGTTCTAGCAACTGCGTTCATGGTACATGCGTGCCAAACGGCGCAAATGGCTTCACTTGCACATGCAACCCAGGATATTCAGGTACGTTTTAGGGATGAAAATGAGAGGTAGATTTACGGATTAATTAATATAAATTACAAATCTACTTTTATACATGACGAATGAGATGTGGAATTAATTTTTATTTTACAAATATGAAATAGTACAATTTTAATTATAAAACTAAAAGTAAATTTTAAACTTGTACAAAGATTAATTGTATGCGTAACTTGCTGATTAAATAATTATGTTTTGTTTTTTTTTCTTTTAATTTTTAGGATCTAAATGTAACATATCAACAGATCCGTGCTCGCCAAATCCTTGTCGAAATAACGGTATTTGCCTCGCCGTAAACGGACATGCGACATGTCAATGTACAACTAGCTTTACAGGAAACAGGTGCGAAACACCGCGGCAAGCGTGCGGCGGTGTATTACGGAATCCTACGGGAACACTTCAGTTCCCCATGGGCGGTAGCACTTACCAGCACGAATTAAGTTGCGCCTGGGTGTTAATCACAGAACCCTCTAAAGTTTTGAACATTACCTTTACAGCTTTTAATCTCGAGCATTCCGTAGATTGCAAGTTTGATTTTCTACAGGTGCGATTAATATCGTCTATAAACAATACATTTTTTAACAAATAGATTTTTTTTTTCACTGAAATTATTAGTTTGCATTATATTTCTATTTTTGAAACAACGTTTACGTTGATTGTAAGAATTAAAATCATTTAAAAAATTATAACTCTAATGTAAACGTATATATTTCTAGATCCACGATGGTAGAAACGCTGGTAGTCAAATGTTTAATAGATTTTGTGGTGATACATTGCCTAACGGAAACGGGACGATTATCTCGTCCCATAACGCTCTCTACTTATGGTTTCATTCGGACAGCAGCATATCACATGATGGATTCACTTTTCATTGGGATAGCATAGATCCTATTTGTGGCGGTATATTAGAAGATAATTATGGTACACTCACGTCGCCAGGTTCGCCTGGAAGATACCCTCCGGATAGAGACTGTTTCTGGAGAATCTCTGTTTCTCCCTCTAAGAGAATTCAATTCCATTTTGGTCAGCTGATGTTGGAGCAAAACTGCCAAAACGATTACGTTGAAGTAAATACTTTACAAGTTTTATATATATATTTTTTTTATACTGTTAACAAGTTTTTTTTTATGATAAAATAATTATCACTTTATTAATTATTATCAATTTTACTTCTCTATGTGACGTTATATAGATTCTTGGTGTAGATGAGGAACGTTTAGGACTTTTTTGCAATCACACTCGTCCACCGCCTTTAGTTACTCCGAGTTTTGAAGCAACGGTTCATTTCCATTCTGACAGTTTTGTTCAAGATGCTGGCTTCCAAATCCATTACTCAATAATTGAAGGTATTCATTGAAAGAGATATTATTTATAGTTTCAGTGTAATTACATTATTTATTTTAGAAGAAACGATTTGATATTTGTATAACTTTAAACATTTAATTTAAATACAATAATTTGCAATATTAATTTAGGCACACCTGGTTGTGGCGGAACTTTTACCAGTGCCTCTGGAATTATCACTTCACCGGGTCATTCAACGGGGTATACCCCAAACATGGAATGTGAGTGGAAAATAAATTTACCAGAGGGCGAACGAATCCGAGCATCGTGGTTGAAATTTGTACTTGAATCTTCCGTCAGTTGTCAATTTGATTATGTCGAGGTAATATTTTTGATTTCGTTGTAATATTATCCTTTACAGAATGAACAAAAAGTTATTTTTTTCTATTTTTGTAGATTTTCGATGGACCTAACACGCTAGCTCCATTACTTGGTAGATACTGTGGTTCGGATATGCCACCATCGGTCAAATCAAATTCGAACAATTTAGTTGTATTTTTTAAATCTGATTGGTCCCTCGAAACAGAAGGTTTCACATTGTCGTATGAAACTTTGTGCGGGGGCGAGTTCCACGAAGAAAGCGGAATTATCAAGTCGCCGTTTTATCCGAATACTTATCATCATTCGAGAACATGTATTTATGAAATCATACTACCACCTGGGAAAGGTATCGTATTAACTATGGAAGATATGGATATTGAAGGCAGAGGATATGACAACTGCTATTACGACTACGTCGAAATTTTTGACGGTGATAATGAAAATGCGACGAAACTTGCAACATTATGTGGCAATGAAAACCATATGCCTAATAGTCCTTTCTATTCCACACATAATGTTATGTACATAAAGTTTACTACCGATGCTACTGTCGACGGCCGAGGTTTTAAAGCGAATTACACAACCATTGATCGAAGTGAGTAACATTTATCCTGCGTTTTATTATAAATCGGAAGTTTGATATAATAATTTTAATTGCGATAATTTATTTTGCATAAAATACTTTATAAAATAAACGTTTATTATTCTTATTGAGGATGTGGTGGATTGATGAAGGAATCAAACGGTGTAATTCAGCCACCTACAGACAAGGGAGCTTATGCCAATAACGAACAATGTATTTGGACTATTCAAGCACCTCCAGGATACATAATACAACTCAGTTGGATGTCATTCAATTTAGAATACCACGTTCATTGCATTCATGATTACGTCAGACTTTATGAAAACTATACTTCGCCCGATAAAAACATAATAGCCACGTACGATAACTAATTATTTTTATCTTTTATTTGATTAATTTCTTTTATTTTCAGCGATTTAAATAAGAAAATAATGTTGATATATTTAAAATATTAAAAACCTACTGAATATATATTATTCTCTGTTATATGTGCACAAAAATTTTTAAGTCATGTTTATTAATTTTTTTTTAATGTATTACGAATATATATTTTAGGTATTGTGGTAGTACTAAACCACCTGACTTAACGACACAAGATCGTACACTTACCGTACTTTTTCACTCTGATTCGAGTATGACAACAGATGGATTCGTTGTTACATATATTTTTATGGATATGACGAAAGTCTGTGGCGGTCATTACTCGAAACCAAATGGTGTTATTAGATCTCCAAATTATCCTGAATATTATCCGAACAAAAGAGATTGTGTCTGGGTTATCGAAGCAGAGAACAGGCATAGAATCATTCTCACTGTCGATCACTTTAGTTTGGAATCTCACGTATCTTGCGGGTTTGATTACTTGGAAATCAGGTAAAGGACTTAAATTTAATTTTGTTGCTTTTCTAATTTACTAATTTATTTTTTTCTCTTCTCATATTTCAGAAATGGTGGATACAACTCCTCGCCGTTAATTGGCAAATACTGTGGCACAAACATACCTACTGAAATACCAAGCCAAAGCCATCAAATGTATATTAAATTCGTTTCCGATTTCTCGAGATCGATGCAAGGTTTCGAAATACGATGGGATAGTACTGTGGCAGGTAAAAACGTATTAAAAAGACTAGTTCTGTTTTATTATTTTTTTAAAAACTGTTATCTATGTTTATACGCGTACTTGATTTTATAGGATGCGGTAGTACGATGACCGCAGTTACCGGAGATATTATATCTCCAAATTATCCCGAACCTTATTTAGCAAACGTAGATTGCTATTGGAAAATCGCTGTGGCTGCGGGTAGTTTAGTGCAACTCATAATAATTGATTTCGATTTGGAACAACACGATAGATGCCGATATGACTTTATCGAAATATATGATGGCATCAGTCCTCGTAAAAATAGAAGACGCTATTGCAATTCCACACATCCGAATATTATTAAATCTAAATCTAATGAAATGACCGTTCGATTCCACACTGATTTCAGTCATTCCGGTCGCGGTTTTCATCTAAAATACGAAACACGTAGGTATACACGTTACCAAACGTAATATATTATTTAATTTATTAATGTTGTTTTTGAAAATTGTAAATTAAAATTATTTTGAAGAATGTACTTTTATATATATGCTAATAGAGATTTTTATTTTTTAATATTTAACATTTTTTGTAGAGTGTCATAACAAATTACGTGGTTACTACGGCGTGATAGAGTCACCGAATTTTCCTAATAAATATGAACATTCGATAAATTGTAGTTGGATTATCGAAGCTCCAATTGGGAATACGATTAATTTGACTTTTTCACACTTTGAGCTTGAAAAAAGGTCAGAGTCAGATAAAAACTGCGTATTCGACTATGTCGAAATCATGGAAGGTTATGAAGATACTGCCTTCAATCCCTTAGCTAAGCTCTGTGGAAATGTCGATCTTCCGAAGAAAATTAATTCAATGACGCATCAAGTGTTTATAACGTTTATTACGGACTCTTATATTGCCTACGGTGGATTCCGACTCGAATGGGCAGTGCATGGCTGTGGCGGGCACATGTCTAAACCGTATGATAGTTTTACCTCGCCTGGATATCCAGCAGCTTATCCGATGAATGTTGACTGCGAATGGCTAATTGAAGTGGATCATACGCACAGTGTCGAGATTACGTTTTACGATGTAGGATACTAAAAACCACTACAATTGTAGTACATTACATCTACTATCGTAATGTAAAAATTGAAACTTTTGTTTTTCAGATAAACACTGAAAAGCGGAATGGTTGTTACTTCGACAAAATTCAAATCTACGAAGGCGAAAATGCGGAAGCACCAAAATTGATCGAGCTTTGTTATTCGGAGAAGCCAGTAACATATACTAGCCCCGGAAATAAAATGTTCATCAAGTTTCATTCAGATTCGTCGTACGCTAGTCGAGGATTTAATGCCAGTTATAAAAGTGTTCCTCTTAAATGCGGTGGTAAATTTACAACAATTTCGGGCTTAATTCATTCAGCTAATTATCCGCAAAATTATCCGCACGTTCAAAATTGTGAATGGCTACTAGAAGTCGACAGCAATCATCTTGTTAATCTTACGTTCCTAGACTTCGATATAGAAAGCAGTAAAAATTGCAGTGATGATTACGTTAAGGTAAGTTATAATTTTTTAAATTAATTGTTTGTGAAAACATAGTTTTACGTAATTTTTATATTACTTTTAATAATAGTTTTATTTTATAATTTTATAGATCTTTGATGGTGCAACGAGAGATGCTCCGTTATTGGGAACTCATTGTGGTAATCAGTTACCACCGATCTATATTTCGAATAGTAATCAAATGCTAGTGGTTATGGATAGCGATAGTATAATTTCAGCCAAAGGTTTCCAAGCGCAATACAGTAGAGCCTGCGGTGCTCGTATAATTGTAAAAGATAACGGTTTCCTTACACCTCCCACTGGCCATACTGACGTACATGGGGACACTAATTGCACATGGATATTGACAGCTGAAAATCCGGGTAATTTACTCATTTAATTTACGTGTTTGCCTGTATGTATATGCGTTTGTTTTTAATGTTCTCTTTATTTTAATTTTTTTTTTATTTTAGGCGACCATATTACCGTTACTTTCACGCACATGGATATTGATCCAAGTGAGCTTATGGTTCGATGGGAAACCTCCGAGGAAAATCCTTGTTTTTGGATTTCACTTCAAGTATTCGAGGGTGAAAGCATAGATGGACCACTTTTAGGAAAATGGTGCAACAATGTTGCACCACCGCCAGTTACAAGTACTGGAAGTTCCCTCGTGTTACATCTATCCGCACACTACGATTTTGCAGGTCATTTTGTTG
The DNA here is from genome assembly GCF_019399895.1 of Cardiocondyla obscurior. NCBI lineage: Eukaryota > Metazoa > Arthropoda > Insecta > Hymenoptera > Formicidae > Cardiocondyla > Cardiocondyla obscurior. Next base: position 4,364,743 of record NC_091875.1, on the reverse strand, counting down.
CTATGTACTCCGTGATGAATACAGGTACACTGAATTAAAACATATAAAATGTACATAAATGTATCAAAGCATGATTAAAAAACGAAATTTATTTTTATCTCTATTTTTCAGCTTGCGGCGGAAACTACACGTCCGAACAAGGAATAATTACGTCGCCTAGCTATCCGAATAGTTATCCCTTGAATGCAGAATGTGTATGGATTCTGAATACTTCTCCTGGTAACAGAATTAGTCTTGTATTTTCTGATTTCGACATTGAAATAAGTGAAAACTGCGATTTGGACTATCTTGAAATACGAGAGAATAGTGGAATCGGAAAGCTCATGTTTGTTACTTGCGGTAAAGAAATTACTGACATTACGTCCTCGAACAATCTGTGGCTCAAATTTAAAAGCGATGATTCTGGTACTGCCAAGGGTTTTAAGGCTTCGTATAATGTTATTGGAGGGAACGAAATTGAAGGAATTACAGGACGCATTACCTCACCGTTATATCCACTACCATATAGACGAACAGCTTCGTTTTCATGGCGTATTACTGTCGAAATGAATTCACTCATACGTATCGAATTCACAAATTTGCAGATAGAAAATATTGGCGTATATTGTTTCTCCAATATTAAAGTAAGTAATGTCTATTTTTGCATTAAAATTAAAATCTTTATTTGTTGTATCAATTATTAAGCAATTTTATGTGTTATTTAATATATATATATATATATATATATTTTTTTTTTATTTAGATATACGATGGATATGACAACGAAGCGCCAAGTCTACTAAGTATATGCGGATATACTTTGCCAGATCCAATAGAATCATCAAGCAATGTAGTTTACATTTCGATGTCGACAGATTTTATTAGACAAGGAAATTGGTTTGATCTCACATGGCTTAAAATACCAAGAAACACCGAATCGGATAACAAAGAAATCAAATGTAAATTTCTATTATACGTAATATTTTGTTGTTACTATGCGTATATAAGTTTATTTAAAAAGATATTTTTTTAATAATCAACTTTATATAGAAGTTTTAATGTATATACGCTTATAACAATTTTATTTTACCTTAGTATCAGAGTGCAATGAGGAAATAGCCTTAACGAGTGACCGCAACAGCACGTATGCCTTTAGTTCTCCTGGCTGGCCGACCGGCTACGCTGCCAATTTGCATTGCAATTGGGTCTTTACATCGCCACCTGGAACACATTTGGTATTGAGAATATTAGCCATGGATTTGGAAGAAACTAGTGATTGCGTAGCGGATTCGGTTTCCGTTTACTCGGGATACGCATTAACATCGACAACTAATGCTCGTCTAGAGAATAAATTATGCCTGGCAAACTCCACTATGTCTTTAATCAGTGGAACCAATGTGATGACGGTGAAATTTGATACAGATGTATACTATAATAAAACTGGCTTCAACGCATACGTATATCGAGGTTGACAATATCTTATTTTTTTATTAATAAAATAAATTTGTGATAAAAATATTAATATTCATATTAATGTTTATAGATTGCGGAGGTCAATTAACTGAACCGAACGGTGTGATTGAATATGATAATTCTTCTTCGGCGAGAGCAATTCGCACCTGGCATTTCACATGTGAATGGTCCGTGACAGTGAAACCCGGCAAAACAATAAAAGTAGAAATTACCGAAATGTCGATACAAGAAATGGCCGATCATACATGTGGCGGTAATTACTTGCTGGTTAGTATATTATATTATTAAATTTTTAACTTGATACAGTTATAAACGAATATAAAGGCTTTCTTAAAAATATGAGAAAAATAAAAATAAAAAAGAATTTACAGAAAAAAAAAAAATAATAATTTACACGTACATATATACAATTTTAGTTGAGAAATGGAGAAGGAATGCTTTCGCCTCTGTTAGGTAACGGAAAGTATTGTGGCGAAGTGCCACCAGCAGAACTGGAAACTACCGGAAATCGTTTTTATGTTAAAGCCACTGGCAGTGGTCATAATTTCCGCTTTAAGCTCTCCTATAGGTAAATTTAATTACTAAAATTTTCTTTTTACATGTAATATACTTTTTTCCAAATTTAATATAAGTATTTTTCGGTCGCAGTGTACACCGAAGAGCAGATATGGCATTTTCTGCGGCGATAGCGGCTAGCGTACGTAACCCTAGGCGGCAGAAGCAAGGGATGAGAGAACGGGGGGAAAAAAAATCAGTCATCGGCAATCCGGCCGGCGCGGTATATAATACATGCGGCGCATTGAAACTCGACGAACACGACGCTAAAGTCGCGTTCGCTAGCTGCCGTCGCCTCAGCAAATGCCATATCTGCTTTTCAGTGTACATACGTGGCTCTGTTAACTCTCGACCACCGACAAAAGAATGCGGGAGTCGTGATGATTAAAGCCGCACGAGATCACCTGTCCGTTTTATTTGCATATCTCACTTCTACGTCGGCTTACGCGCTAAAAATTTATGTGTCAAATATTACCGTTGAATCGTTGCCGAAATTTATTAAATATGAAAGTTTTCTTCAACGTAGAAAGAGCAGAAATAAATAACGCGCGCGAAACTCACGCTTTGTAATGTTTAATGTCATTAAAAAATACTTTAACAATTGAAGTCGAAGTCGGCGAAGTTTTCATCTGCCGCCAGCGTCATCCTTGATTGGCAGTGAGAAACTGGAAGTAATATGAATGATAAAACAGAGATTATACCAACAGGTAATGTGCAACTTGAGCCTCTCGTTGACGATCAAGGATGGTGCTGCCGGCGGACATAAATAATGCCCTTCGACCATTTTAATTATTCTGAATTCCTATTACTTCGCGAACGTTTTCGGAGTTTCGACACAGAAATCTCGGAATTCCGAATTAATCATTTGAATTTATTATTTTATTTATTTTAAATGTCTCGATCGTCTACGAACGTATTTTGTAGTATTTATTTTGTACGTGTATATGCAATAGGATTATATTTTGATAGAATTATATTTTATTCTAATTTTAATTATTTTCTGTTTTAGAGAAGTAAGTATGAATTGCGGTGGCGAATTTATTTTAACAAGCAAGCAGAATAAATGGGAGATATCGTCGCCCAACTATCCAAATATTCCTCCGACTTACGCCGAATGTGTTTGGAAAGCTACTGCCATAGCTGGCGAAAAACTCAGTATCCATTTCTTGGAAAGATTTGATTTGAGCTATTCCGAAAAGTAAGACGTGATCACCGTGTCGATTAAAATACTATAAGCTTTTAGAAAATGTTTTAAATACTTTGATTTGTGTTGAAGAATGTTCCTATTGTAATAACATTTCTTTTAGTTGCGAGAGAGAATATGTTGAAATAAGAGACGGTGGAACTGACGGCTCAAAACTCTTAGGAAGATTTTGCAAAGATGTAGCACCGAGCAGTATGACTACCACTAGTAACATGATGTACATTCATTTCTATACGGATGTGACGGAACCTAAAAATGGTTTTAAAGCTGTGATAACTTCGGGAGGTAAATATTAAATAAATGTATTTTATGATATTATAAATAACTCTTTAAAATTAAATGACATAGATATTTATTATAAAGCTTTTTTAAAATAGAAACGATATTAAAAATTTTAATGTTTTTGCGCAGAAATGTGTGGCGGAATTTTACGCACCACCACAGGCGTCATTGAATCTCCGAATTATCCTCAGCCATATCCTGTAAATCAAAATTGTTCATGGTTAATAGTAGCGCCGACGGATCATACTTTGAAATTACAATTTCGTGATATGCAGCTTCCCGGCTTTCGTCAATGTGAATCGACTGACTATGTTACTATTGCAGAAAAACTTATAGAAAATGACAGCGGTAACAGTAAGTAATTACTAAAGTAACGTCTAATTACATACATTTGGATTTAAGTTTTTCTTTTATTTTAAGCAGTACGTAATCATTAAAACATTTTTCAACAGTGTCCATAATTGGTACTTATTGTGGTCTTAAAAGACCGGATGTAATTGAAACATCGACAAACAAAGCGTATGTGTATTTCAAGAGCGATAATAGAGATTATGTGAGCTACAAAGGCTTTAGTTTAAATTTTACTTCTAGCCAAGAAAGTTAGTACGAACATTTATATTTGTATGATTAATTTTATACAAAACATTTTACATTATACATATGTTATTTACTTGCAGCATGCGGTGGTGCATTAGTCGCATTGAATGGAATAATTAAATCGCCTGGATATCCTAATCCACGTTCAAAAGCAAGGTATGCATTTAAAAAAAAAAAAAAAGAAAACGAGATTTATATCTTTAATCAATTAGTATTGTAAAATATTTTATTATTAAATATCTGTGTTAAATATAATTAAATAAAAAAGAAATTAAAATACTTTACGTAGGTATTGTGATTGGCGAATTACATTACCAGTGGGTTATCAAATTGTGGTAACTATCTTGGATTTAGACGTTGTGAATGAAGTTGGCACTACGCATGTGGGATACGCACTTTCGGTGAGGAGTTAACTGTAATAAGGCATAAACTTTTTTGTTTTAAATTATGTTACAACTGGTTTTTTTTTTTACAGTTTTATAATGATTTCCGCTGGAGATCGAAGATCGCGATTTTAGGACAAGGCGCTAATGTAGAAGAGATAAGAAGTTCCAGTAATACTATGGTTATTGGCTATTGGTCTTCTACTGGACATCGAGGTTTTAAACTTCAATACAAGGCTGAAGCTCCAGCTCGTAAGTATTAAAAACTACTACCGACATAACAATATTATGTATTTTATAATAATATATTTAAATAAAAGTAAACTCTTAAATCACTAACTTTTATCGATTTATAGCTTGTGGTGGAAGTTTAAAAGAAGAATCAGGCAATATAACAGGTCCTACAAGTCTTCCTTTTAATCAATCTTCATATGTTTGCCATTGGAAATTGGAACCGCCCGATAATATGATTATTCCCTTCACAAACAATCGTTTAACACTGACAATAAAAATCACCGGTATTTTGGGCGGATCTGAGCGAGCCTTTATTAGAAAAAATTGCATTTATAGCCAATACGTTGAAGTTCAAGGTAAAATAGAAAAAATGTATTCTCGCTTATTGATAGAAAAAATTAAAATAATACATAAAAGTTAAATAATATTATATTATACATTAAAATGTTAATCTCAAATATTACACAGGTATCGGAATGATATGTGGAAATATAACAACACCGAGATACTTGAGAAGTCCGAAAATGGTCAACGAATTAACGGTAATATATTGTTAACATTAATTCATTTTACAACTTATATATATAATTTTAAGGACTTTTATATAAATTTAAACTAAAATTATTTGCATGAAGTATTAAATGTGAAGTAAAACAATTTTAATTTTTAGGTAGTAAACGGTACTCATGGAAAACATATGAATTTAAACTTACAATATCAATGGCAAGCTTGTGGTGGTATATTACGAGGACCAAATCATGTTATTAAATCACCTACAAACATTTCGTATCCTATAAACTGTGTTTGGCATATAGATTATCCTGAAGGAGAAACGATTAAGCTTTCTTTCTCTAAATTCGAACTTGAAAGTAATTGTGATCAGAATTATCTTATTATCAAGTAAGCTCTTGTATATATTATTATGAATATTAATTTCTATTCTTATATCTTTAATTTAATCTACATTTATCGTTACACAATCAGAAATGGAGGAGCAACAGCACCACAGATCGGAAAGTACTGCTTCCATGCCACAAGTCAACTTGAAAAATATAACATTAACAGTATATCAAATCAACTGTGGATAGAATTCTTTGCATTAGGGGGTTCAAGCAGTTTTGAATTTTCTGTAACAACTGCCACCACAGGTTGTGGGGGTTCCTTAAACGGTCATGCACGCGAAATCTCGTCTCCAGGGTAATTATTATTTCTTTAAAATAATCAAGCACGTAATAACAGAAAGTGTGACTCTTAAAAGAATAAATAGTTTAATAAATTTTTATGCAATTTCAGATTTCCTAATCTGTATCCAAATAACGGTGAATGCATTTGGGAAATAACAGGTGACAATGGCTATCATATAGGCCTGTCCTTTGTAGATCGGTTCAATTTGGAAACTAGTTCTAATTGCGAAAAGGATTACGTAGAGGTTTGATTGTTATTATATATATAACATTAAATATTTATTAATATTAATATTATACATAAGTCATTTTGTAATTTATTGCATTAAGTATTTTAATAATATTTTTGTAGCGGTATAAAGAAAAAACAATATATATATTTAAATAGTAATAAAAACTACGTTAAACAGGTATTTGACTGGATAATAGAAGACGATCGCAGAAATTATGACAATGGTGAATGGAAGAGTCTCGGAAAAGTTTGCGGCAGAAATACACCTTCATCTTTTAATTCGACGTCGAATCGCATGAAAGTGATTTTCCGTTCAAACGATGCAGTACAAGCAGACGGTTTTCATGCTGTCTGGAGTGAAAATTGCGGGGGCATTTTTTATGCGACCGAAAAAGTTAATATTATTCAATCACCGCTGTATCCTAATCTTTATCCACCGAGTGTTTTCTGTAATTATACTATTGTCGCGCCGAAGGATGATATTGTTATTGAATTCACCGACTTCCAGCTCGAACGCGGTAAGTTAATGCAACAGTTACTATTATCTTGTTAGATCCTTTGTTAAATCAAAGAATCTAATCTGTATATGTATATTATGTGCGAGTAAATTTACAATTTAACGTAAGATTTTTATATAAAAATATAATATGTGATATAGATCAATTTTATTACTTTTAAAGTAAAAAAAACGATAATAATTAGGAAATTAAATAGAATTAATTAACAGGTCGCGGAGGAGATTGTCGTTTCGACAATGTTACTGTTATATCTGAAAGTATGTACATGTCAGAGGATGTACAAACATATTGTGGAAATAATAATAAACCGCCACTTTTGAGGTCTATGTCAAGAGCAGAAATTATCTTTATGACCGATAGATATATACAGCGAAGTGGTTTCCAGTTTAAATATTTTCTTAATAGTAAGTTAAAAAAAAATTATTTTACTAAAAATATAATTTTAATACTGGAAAAAAAATTAGAATAATTACACAAAATAATATATTCAAATAATTAAAACTAACAGGATGCGGAGGTATAATCACACAACCTAGCGAACTTAAGCCTTTGATGCATGGAGAAGAATATTTTGGACGTATGAATTGCACTTGGATTATTAAAGCACCGCAAGGGAAAAGTGTACTTGTGCGCTTCGAAAAGTTTGTTTTAGAATATTCCGTAGGGTAAGTTTTTAATTACATTTATGTTAAATAAGGTTTTATTAAAAATTTATTATTATCTTTTATAATTAATTTATAGTTGTTACTTTGACAACATTGCCGTTTACGAGGGCGAGTTTATTATATCAGACAAACGGCTTGCTTTATATTGTGGAAATTTGACTGATGATAAATTACCATCGTTAAAATCAGAATCTAATTTTATGGTCGTTAACTTTAATGCCGATAATTCGAGGCACTACGATGGTTTCACAGCCAAGGTACAAAACTCTGCTATTTATATTTATTATTTTATAATAATTAGAAGAAACCAGTGAGACAGTCAATAGGTATGATAATATACATATTAAAAAATTTTAATGATAAAAAATTATAAATGTAATAAATTATTTTAGGTATTATTTACGTCAAGTCCAGCTGGGGGTTGTGGAGGAACAGTTAATTTAACTTCGACTCGGTCTAAATCATTTAGAACTCAGCAAGAAGCGACTTATCAACCGTTTGAAGAATGCTATTGGACTGTGATTGCATCACCGGCTAAAAGTATAATATTTACAATTAATAGCATAGATATCAAGAACCCGATTAATAATACTCAAGATGATAAATGTACTGGTGATTATCTTGAGGTAAGTTTGCACTGATAAGTAGAAATGTTTAAAAATTGTTGGTAGCAAAATTATATTGCACTTTAGCATGGATATAATATTACAAAAAAAATTAAGACGCATAATTTAATAAAATTAAAATATATTTAAATTGATATATTGAGGTGCGAGTCAATATTATATTATGTATTTCATTATTATTAGGTTAGAAATGGTGGTGGTCCTTATGCCGAACTTATTAATAAGTTTTGCGGGAACACAGTACCATCTCCTGTAGCATCTGCTTCAAACAAAATGTGGATAAGATTTTATTCTGACGGGATTACTGAAGGTGCTGGCGTAACAGGCACTTTTGAAGTTATTGATTGTAAGAAATTTTATTTTTACTTTATTAAATGTATGCTATACAGTAGCGTTAGATTCGAAAAAATTATACAAAATAAAATATTTTTATATGTGTTCATTATAGCACCGTGTGGCTTAACTACTCGAGTAATAAACGCGACAAGTAATGTACTTACTTCACCAAATTATCCAGATACACATTTAGCTGGAATATTATGTCACTGGACTTTAACATTTACCGGTGAATATAATGATAGAACGCGAATACAATTCATAGATTTTGATTTGGCGGATTCTGACAAGTGTGAAAACGAATATTTAGAAATTTCTGAGCAAAACGTAAGTACATTTTAAATTAGAAATATTTAAATATTGATCTCACCTTAAAAATATTAATTAATTTTTTAAAATATTTAGACATATATAAATGAAGGCTTCGGAAAGAACTTTATTTACAGCGGTGTAAGAGGTCATCCGATTTCTATCGAGATAGTAAGTTTTCTATATTATAAATCGACATACTTTGTTTTACGAATAATCTATTAATTTTTATATTCTGTTTTAGGGTAGCCGTTTACCTTACGCCTCGTTTAGATACTGCGGGAGTGAATTACCACACGAGTATTATGGGTATTTGAAAAGTTGACTTAAATATAAATAATTATAATACTATATGTTTAAATAAAATTATTTCAAGTTGAATATTTTTTCACAGTAATACCGACGAACTCAAAATGACATTCAAATCATTATCCAATAACCATAGAGGTTTTAAGCTGGAATACAGCACAGCAAATTGTGATCGAAATTATACGAGCGAGCAAGGACGAATTTTCCATAACGGATTTACAAGTTGTTGGATTACGATCACTGTTCCTGCAAATTATACTATTTCTTTATATTTTAATCACTTTAGCATTTACGATGCAGGAGAGTGTACGCACAATGCACTACAAGTACGTTACCTTCTTTTGTATTTATTAATGGACTTATACTTAAAAAAGTGACGGAAATAACTCGATTAAATCTAAATTCCTAAATAGATTTATGTGTTTCTTAGGTACACGAAGGTGATTCGAGTGGGCCGCTTATAGCGACACTGTGCAGTACGATGATGCCAAGCCCAATTTTCAGTACCGGTAACAAACTCACTTTGCACTCCTGGACCGAGAGCGCCAGCTCTTATCAAAGTTATGACATCATTTACACGACCACGAACGCAGGTAGGACGCGCTCGTAGCAGCATGCACTAATCCCCTGTTTCTCGTTGCATCCGATTAATGCACGCCACCAGATGTGGAGAAATTATAACGCGCGAGCGATGATTTACGACGTTGCAGTGCTTCGAGATACGCGCCATGTGAAATGCTGTTTATTTTCGCGAGAGACCGCACGAAAGTCTCATTGTGATTTTGCTTCATCGCTTTGAACATCACATAAATTACTATACTATAAACGAAATACATATATTCGCAGATTGACTGACTAGCTTTGTTTCATAATATATCTTAATATTTTGCAGGTCAAGGTTGCGGTGGTCGTATATTCAATTACGGAGGTAGATTCACCTCGCCATTGTATCCCAATACGTATCGCAACAACACTGTGTGCACTTGGGATGTAAGCGTGCCACGAGGTTTTAAGATTATTTTCCAATTCCTTGTTTTCGACATCGGCACAAAGAAGAATTGCCCCAACAATTATCTCAAAATTTATGATGTTACTTCCAATGGGCAAAATTTAATTAGTACTTATTGTGGTGATGTAAGTCGTTTTATACATATAATAATAACGCATAAAGCCATAAATATATATAGCACTTTTGTAATTAAAGAAATTAACCCGGAAAATTTTCTTGGTCAGAATCTGTTTTGCAAAATAATATTTTTAAGCTCCTAATATTTTTCTTAAAATATTATTTTTACGTAAGACATAACGAAATAAGTGAGTATAATTTTATAAAATATTAAAATTATTCAACAGGATGATCCAGCGAGACTTGAATCTAGTACCAATCGAGTTCTCGTAGAATATACATCGACAGTAAACAATATTGGTTCGGGATGGGTTATCGTGTTTATGGCACAATCGATTGGTAAGAATAGATTTTGTTTTTTAAGCAATAGAATATTTGATTTTTTTTATAAATCATAGAATATACATATGTAAGTATGAAGAGATCATAATTTTAAAATAATATTTTTAGAGCATCCCATGGACATAATGGAAAATTGGTGAATAAGACTAAAGGTAATATTTTAATAGTACCTAATAAATTTAAATACAACATTTAGTGATAGAATTTCTAAAATATATATATAATTGACCACATAGATAGAGAGAATAAATAAGTTGCTTAATATAGGATGCATTATTGCACAAGATTGTCTTAATTAAATATATCTTTAACTGTTTTTTAACATTTTATCATTAATGTATTAAAACAATGCTATTCTTCTGCCGTACATTCTTCATCATTTGTTTGAGCTGAACAGCTTTCTTCAGATTCGTTATCATTTGTTTCTGTTACATCATGTTCATTTTCGACAGTATTGTTTGATTGTTCTTCTTCGATTTCCTCTTCTTCTTGCACTGCTTCACGTTTTTTCTTATTTTTCTTGCTTTTTTTTGACGTTTCTTGAGATTTCTCTTTATCGTTCTTTGTTTTGTCCACGGCTTCTTCTTGGTTAGAATCTGCAGATGTTATATCTGTTTCTTCTTCGATTTCTTTGGATTCTGTGTTCTTAGTTACCTCTTCTTTCTTTTTCTTTTTATCGTATTTGGTCTTCTTTTCACTGTTATTAACCGCTGCCTTAGCGTTTTCAGAATTTCTCGATTTAGAATTCTTTACCTTTTTCTTACTTTGAACATCAGCATCTGTAGTTTTATCTATGTTGTCTGTTTTTTCATTATTTTTTAATTTCTTATTTTTCTCTTCCTTCAAACTCTTTTTCGATTTTTGGTGAGTTTTAGAATTTTGAGAAGTTTCAAGAAGTTCTTCCGATTCTTTTGGTTGTTCTTTAATTTTTTTATCTTTTTTATTTTTTATCTCCGTTTTTATCTTATCTTTTAATTCTTTTTCGGTATTTATATTCACTCCTTCATTCGCCACTTCAATATTTTCACGTTTGTTTCGTTTGTTTTTCAATTTCTGTTCCGATTTGTGGACATTTTTTGTTTCTGAATATTTGTCATTAGAGCCTTCCACGTTTCGTTCAGACGAGCTACTCTTACTCTTTTTCTGCTCTTTCACATACTTGTCTTTTTTCTTTGATTGTTTATCTCTAAAAAATAGTTTAACGAATTAAAAAGGAAAAGCTAATTATGTTGCATATTAATTACTTACTTTGCACGATATTCAACATCGATTTCTTTTTCACCACCATTTCTTGATTTCACATCTTTATTTGATTTTTTTGCAGAGGTTTCCGCCACAAGTATTGCGACTAGTAAAAGTGCAGTCAATAATAGCCACAATCTAAACAAATTTAATTAAATTTTCTATGCATTTTGTTAATTAAACTTCTACATTGGAGAGTGCTATAATAATTGGTACAAACAGATTACAGATTACTGACGTCGCGAAAAATAAGTTATTTTATATTAGTATAAGCGATAAGAGTAAATTGTTCATTACGATAGTATCATACATATATTTTTCAAACAGTTTATTTTATTGAAGTCTTGTTTTCTTGTTGCAATTTGTGAACAAAGCCTCGATTTACTTTTTAAGTTAAATTTTCTTTTCGTAGGTTTCAATGTACTTTTTTCTTACCTCATTGTGATAATTACTTTTATTTAGTTGTTCGATTTTCTTCATTCACGTGTCACAGTCTGACTGGTTATACTATCTCCTCTCAGATATTACTTGCCTTTTATATCTCATGCGTTGTCAGCACATATCTTGATAAATATAACGAATCTTGTACGTTCACGTCAGTGGTTTCGTGGATTCGATATCGCAAGTGATATCTGGGCCAAATCTCCCAAGGAATGGCAAATTAAACACGTCAAATGCGCAGCAAACATGACCTGGAGTGCTTGAAAATGCGATACTACAATGATAAGCCTTATTTTCTTGTGCGTTTTCATTAGATATGTGTATTTCTTATTTCTAAGCATAGGTCAAACTTCTAGCTAAATTATAATTCACATATTTGAATGACAGTTTATCTTATTCTGAGGATATCTAATCTAATATCAATAGCAAAATCGACTGACAACATCTTCTGACGTTAATAAGTACTCAACACAGTGGAGTGTAATAAACAATCATTAGGATTTAGTCTTAAGAAGTCTTAATTAAATTATAATAAAGAAAAATAATATCCTGTGACGTTTATAACTGGTCTAATACCGAGAAACTAGAGTAACATTTGTGTCAAATTATAATTACTAATTATTTACAGAAATTTATTATTTATAAAAATATTAATATAAAACGCTAAGACATAAATATAGTTTTAGGTATAGAAATAAGCTTGTATAGTAATATACTCGTTACATCTTTAAATACTCTTAACAGTAAAGAGATTAAATTAAATAGATAGTTAATAATTATAGAAACAAAATAAAGCGTGAAAGTATTCTGTCTAATGCACGAGATAATTGAGCATAATCTATCTAGCGTACTTAGAAATAGGGAGATATTATATAAGGGAATGTAATATTTCTTGTCAATTTATTTTGTGTGCAAAATGTTTCGTATAGCACAAGTATACGAATGAATATTTTAAAACGGCGTTCGTGGCTGTGATTCGCCGGTTACCGTCTGGTTTTCTGCGCCGGCGCAACGGACCCCGTAACTTTTCGCGCAATCTGCAGGGGTGTCGGGACTAGTATCCCCCTCCATTCGCGAAACGCATTACGCACGGAGAGGATCGGCGACACTTACCTCTGCGTTCAACGTTAATTTTTGTTTAAACAGTTTATTATTACGGTTCCGTGAGTGCAAATATACAATTCGCCAAGTGATTCGAAGCCTCCCATGTACATCTTGGCGGTGAGGTAAAAGACTTAGCATGATTTCGGCCGGTTGATTGTAACGTGCTTTTTGGGTGTCGCAAACGACGAAGAACCACCCGTGTTGCTGTGCGCAGTTCTAATCATCGGTCGAAAAGTTCGTCATTACGAATCGCTCGGTGCGAATATTCGATTCTCGTATCGCGACGAAGTTTCTAGTACGCAGTCGGCATGTAAGGTTAGCCGACAAGCAAAATCAATCGACGTGCTGCTTATTTTCGGTCGGTTAATCGCAACGGCGTTTCGTCGTTACTTGCACACCACGAAAAGGGAATCGTTCGCGTCGCTGTGCGTGTATCCGTGGTTCGAGATCATTATTACGTATCGCTCGCTGCGAACGTACGATTCTCGAGCCAAAGCGAAAGTTCCAGAGACAGAGATTAGTACGCGAAGTAAGATATTTCGACTTTATCATCGCGCGGTGACCGGTGACGAAACAGTTGAACCGCTATTTTCGCAAAGTTTCTTGTGCGGACGATGGACAATTATCATACGCAGTTAATGTGATTTATTCGTAGGCGAGTGAAGTGAAGTGACTTGACTTGAGTAACCTGAGTACCCAGAATGCTGAATATCGTTCTGAGAGGAAGCGGAGGTCCATAGGACATCAGGCCACGACGGGACAACCCTGGACGTTTTGCCGACCGAGTGCTTCATACATACAAGGTAAGTGATAACAGTTGTATAAACGCTTTACCGACCGCTTGGTACTTTATTAATGATTCACCCGTATGTGTAAATGCATAACATATTATCTTTGTAAAAGAGACACGACGAAATTAATCGTAAATATCTAAAATAAGAAGCATTAATAATAATTACTATCATCTTCAAGCCTTTTTGAAGAACAGCATTAATTTATTTACATAATGTATAAATATATACAACATAAATAAGCAATTAAGAGACTAACATACAGAAACGTAATAATATAATATAAAATATTTATAATATACATAAATTTAATACATAACTATGTGAAGTTTGCTATAATTATTTAACTTTGGGATCACAAAAAATTAGTCTTGTAGGATTTGAATAAATAAGTCGTGCCATATATCTATGAAATATATATAGAGCACATTTTAAAATTGCTATACAGAAATAATTAATATTTACAGTGTTCTAATTTCTAGATGAACTTAAGTAATGATAATACGTTCAAAGGATTATAATACTATATTCATCAGCTTAGTCGCAAGTAATAAAAGCTTTAATAAAATTCTGCTTAGCAAGTACGTGATTATAATAAGTAGTCCTTTAAAGTTATATGCAACAAATACACATATACGGGTACATACATATATACATGTATGATTAATACATATTAACTCTTTAAAACATGTACAGAATGCTATATACAGGAATGCAGAACACGTTAACCATATGCATCGTGTGTGTATATATATGTATGTGTTTGTTGTACTTCATTAATTTTTTATTACATTATCTTATCATCTTATATTTTATTTTCATCTTTAAAACGCGTACAAGTTCTATAAGTGCCAAACAGGAACGTAGATAATATATTTTTATAAAAAAGATAGAGTAATTTGTAGAATATATGTTTTCTCTTTTTTTTTTTCTTTTTTTAATATTTACACATTACATATCTGATTATGAATAATTCGATATATAATCGCACATATAACCGTACGTAGAATATTAATTTACTCGTACATTACTCTGGCGCGTACGTCTGTCTCCGATATAATATTTATGACTGAAAAATTTTCTTGATAGCAATGACGTAATATGTCGCAGCGTAGAATCAATTTGCTTCAACTTTTAGAATTTTCTTTTTTTTTAAATATATCTTTGTGGCACTCTAACATAACAACATTACGCAACATGTATTGTAAATTATTAAATTAAATTAAAAATCTTTTTCAAAAGGCAAAAGATAGCAAACATTATGTATAATTTATGTATGTTACGCATAAAAAGTCGTAAAACGTTTAACGTAAACAGAAGATTTTTAAGAAAAATGAACAACTCACAAAATTAAATCGTACGATATATTTTCTAACTGCATTCAAACAATTTTGGTCTATAAATAACGTGAAAGAAGTCTGTACATTATCCATGCCATATTCTGTTACATTTTTCAAGGAACGACACGTGTATGGATTTATGTTGGCAAAAAGAACATATAAAAGATATACCGGACACGTGTACCGACACCACTATTGAAATGCATTGTAACTACAAAAGTTTCAATAATAAATCCTTCGCTCAGCGACAATTTAATAGCAATTAAAAATGCATTAATAAAAAATAAAATTTTAATATTTATTAATTAATTTAAAAAAAAAAAAAATAGTTACACAATATTTCTTATTAGTATTCACCTGTTTAAAAATTATTAGCTTAATATTTTGGTTTAATACGATCCTCTTGTTTTTGCATAAATGCACGTGGATAATATTCTCTTTGTTTTTAAGTTTCTCTTTAGACTTGTAAAAATTTAAGTGATAAAACTACGTTATACATATAAACGATTATCGTATAAATTTCATAAGAAATTTATTTAAAAAACGCTTAAAAATTGGTTATTATTAATATCCATATTACTGATAAGTACACGATTAAACAAATTAAAAAAAAAAACATTTAACTACGTGCAGTTTCAAAATTGCAGGATTAATGATACTCCGTTAGTACTGTCGTACAAATCTGTAAAAGAAAATTCACGAAAAAACTAGTTTGCTCAAAATTTTAAATGGAATTGCGTGGTCCCGAAAGAATATGCTCTTCTATGTATTACGGGGTGAAATACCGTAAAATTTTTTCCCAGTGATTTCCCTAGACGAGTTTGTCAGTTAATCGATCTCAGTCCTAATTGCGCGAAAAATAAAGTCTATGAGATTGTAGGAACGTGCTAACTCGATTTCTTTTAGCTTTGAGTTACACGTTACGAGTTGTAATAACAAACGTACAATTTGTGCTAAATTTTACCCTTGACAAAAGATATCAATATTCCTGGCAGCATTTTTGGATAATTTCTTTTTATCAACCTTTGATAACTTATAGTAAATTAATTTAATTTAGCGCATTAATATTTATCATCAAATTGCTTTTTATAAAATACTTGAAAAAGTATCAAAATCTTTTTCAACTTGTTAGAGTTAGAGTTCAACTTGTTATGTTATCAAGTACTACACATTTTTTAAACTTTTTATATTTTATAATCTATCTAAAATAATATTTAACTTTTTAATGAGAGTGATACCCTTATTAAACAACATGAAATATTACTTTTATTTGAAATGTCTTAAATTATTATTTAGAATAAAATTAAATTAAAAAATTTCAGAAATGTAATTATCTTCTGTTTTTTTCTTTTTTCCTTTTTTTTTTTAATTTTTTTTTTCTTTTCTTTTTTTTATTAGCTTTGATATAATTTGAAAATTTTAATAAAACGGATTTAGTTCATTGAACAATTTTAACACTTCAAAACTTGTAATAGTAGAATTTTCAACACTTTTTTTTACTAGATAAAATAATTTTATTATTTTGTATTACGATACACTTACATCTACACTTATACAGCAAGGGTTTCATTTACTTTCATCCGAATGAAAATTGGCATAATTAATTACGTTATAATATTTCTTTACTTTTGCAAATAAAGTACGTAAGTGAAAGAAGAGAGAAGAAAGTTAAATAATTAATTCTACGGTATCCTTTAAATTAGATTGCATAATTTGAAAATAATTACCACTTCCGTTGATTACCAGTGATAATTTTCTTACATTAATAATTTACATTAATAATCCACGTAAAAGTGATTTGACGAATTTACATATATAAATATTGCAAGCATTCTCTCTCTTTCTCTTTCTCTCTTTTCCTTTTTTTAATTTTTCAAGTAGTTAGTTTTTATTCAAAAATTTAAGAATAAAAACTAAATTAATTTATTTTTATATATATCGCAATACGTTTTTAAAATAAATCTTTAAACTCCAATTAAAATAAAAAATTTTAAATTATTCGCAAATATTTTAAAGTAATTTCTTACTTATCTTTTTATATCTCTAATCTTATACATATAAGAATTAATAGAAATGGATTTTGACATACGTAACCGCTGAATCTATTATTCACATATAACACTTGCGAATCTACATTATTATACAGCTACATGCAGAATCTGTGAATTCTCTACGTCAACTTATCAATATATTGTTCCAAGTTTCACAGCAACATTTTCTTATTTTCTGACAAAGCATTTATCAAATCTGTCGTTGACATCGAACTTAAACTCACAGTTGCGCGCTTGCGTTTGGTGAAATGGGCACTTTTTCAAAGCGATTCGGGCATATGAGATCATCCTAGATTTATCCTTGGATTTACGTTCACAAAAGCCCCGCATTTAAACTAAAGCGCCAGTTGAGACCAAATACATATCGGGAGAGATCATCCACCAAAGAGTGCTGATGTTTCACGGGCTTACCGATTCCCTAATTGGTTGTCAACCAACAAGTTAATATAACCGTTGAATTTTTTTTTAATAAGAATAAAATGTAAATTTATCACACACATACGTACCTTTGTGGACTGCAATGATATCGGGTCATGCTCTTTAAAATCCGCCGCAGTATCTGTTCCAAACATCGTCGGAACGTGATGCCGCACATTGCGTACAGCAGAAAATTGATGCTGAAGTTTGTATAATAGAGCAGCATGAAGAACTGCTGAAGACACCATAGTGTCTCAGGTGTATTCTTCTTTGCCAAGGCAAAGAAGAACACACATAGGCGAATCACGTAACTGGAAAACAAGAACTCGACTTATAATGTAATTTCCCCACAAAATTCGATTTTGCTGAAAAATATTGATTATTTTATTTTAACTATATGATAATGTTATCAAACTACAATTTACATCAATTTTACAAATTTATTTCTTTGAACAGAAAAAAAAAAGAAAAAAAAACAGACTCTTACTGTCTTGTTATAAATTAATTGTGCGTATGGGTGTAATGCAAAACTTATTTGTTCTTTATTTATCGGAAGTCGAGAAAAAAAAATTTCAGCTCGTTTCATTATAAAAATTAATTAGAAAGAAAATAACAAATTACGTTACGCTTCTCACCTCGGTAGATTAAGTAATATGAAGACTGTGCTAATAAGCACGAGCATTTTAGTAATGCTTTCTTGATTGAATCTAGTCGATCCGAGATTCCGACAAGATGACCTCACGTCTGCGAAGAGAAAAACAGGTTCTGTATAGCTTTTTGCATCTAACACGAGCACAAAACTAAGAAGCTTATTTTAGCTTTATGGAAATGGAAAGAAAACCCTTTATAACTTCACTAAATAGAATATTTGAGAGCATTACCGAGAGATATCTCTTACCAGTTTTCATTATTGAAACATTTGAAACTTGTATTAAATCAGTTTACGATTTTTATAATATTAAAATAATCTTTATTATCGCGCTGCGAGTATAAAAGACGGATATTCATGCCGAGAGAAAGTCACTTTGTGAGGGAACTATTTTGAATTCCGCAGAAGAAATATCGGCAACAAACATTCTATGTCGCGCGGAGCGCTCGATTCTTACCTCGGGGTTGTGCTACGCGAGAGATTTCTAAGAGGCTCGAATTTCACGTCGCAATAGATTAACTTACGTATGCACGGGGCTTCTATTTCGGTCATCTGACAGACGTTCCGCGGTGTCGACGGCGGAGCAGATGCAGATTGATGCCGGGAATGGTTCTTGGACGAGTGAAACGACGATTGTTGAGAGGGTGGTCTACGCGTTCCGTTCGCACCGACGAGCGAAACCAGATTCATATTTCCGCCGCCGCCGTTATTGCTGCTATTGGCACTCTGAAAATGGTTTTGTAAAGTACTGTCTTTGCCTTTGATAATCTGCACGCCTTTGACATATATCTGTAAAACCCGCCGGTTCTCTCTCTCGCTGTATTCACTTTGCAATTGATCTGTTCACACGTGTGAATGCTGGTTGTATTCGAGGATATTACTTTGAGACGTGGCAGATTTGTAGTTAGCAGTTTCCAACGGGACTGCGAGAAACTCCCGTAATACGCGCTTTAAGCGTGACAAACTGACAAATTCAGGAAATATTCCATTTTATTTATTGAATTATCAATACGATAAATAAATATATTGTGCAGACGAACCCTCGTCGTATATTGCAAAGCGCAATTTTATTATAGCGTTAAAATATTATTTCATTTTATTAACTAAATTTTGTTACTTAATTTGAATTAATTAATTTATATTTTTACATGATTTTATAAGGTAAAATATCTAAAGGTATATAATTTGCATTATAGATTTTTTAATTTACGGAGAATCGTGAAATTACTTAAAACGTTTGAAAACGAGTTTGTAACGTGCGAATATAAATTTACGTAGGTACGTATACATATGTAGATGTATTAATTATAATATTTGAATAACATTGAGTAATGTCTTTTTTATACATTGTCTTTGGATTCATCAATTGTGAATTATACGTGGCATATAATACACGATAAATATACTTAGCTGTTATCTTCCTTTAATGTACAATATTTTATTTATAGATAACGTTCACAAGTTATTAAACGATATAACCTGTTTTATCTTTATAATAAAATACTTTCAGTGAAAATATGTTTACGTAAAAATATTGTGAATGTTATATTATTAGTTAACGTTTTATTAAGAGAATGTGCATATACTAATAGTGAAACTCTACATATGTATATAATTTCCGATCTCAGCTTATTTAATCTAACAACGTTATAAAAGTTGAAAATTATCTAAATTGAAATTAATTAAATTCAATTTGTTGCACTAGGTGAAACATAAAAATTTTGCGCACAATCTCGTTCGCGTGTTATTTTGCATAAAAACTCCAATAAGTAATTTATATAAAATGCAATAGTTATGCAAGCAGATACAATGCTTTGAATTACGTACAAACGCAAGCTTTATAACACAGAGAGAACACTAACTGAGATAAACGTGAACGAGCAATACACAAAGACCAGCATTGTACGCTCGCGTTTTAGAGCGACTAAACCATATGCATGTAAAAATTTTGCATAAAACTCATTCAGTGCTTTTTTTTTAAAACATTCTTTTTAAAAATGCCGCATTCTCGCGTAAGTTTTGCATAATACAGAAGACTTTGTGTTTATTCTTTACATGTGTATACATTTATCTTATAACAAACTGCTAATAATTTTTATTTAATTTTCTTTTTTTTTTTTTTTTAATAAAACGATAATGAAGCTATTGTTAACAGTTTTTGAATAAGGCTATTTATAAATGTATTACTTTTGCATACTTATGTCGCTAAGCGTGTCGCTTTTTTAAGTAACAAATTATTTAAATGAATTACTTTCCATAAAACAAATAAAATTATAAAAAAATGTATACATATACATATATCTGACACAATTACTACGTAAAGAGAATGACTCATTCATCCACTTACTACAAGCGAATCTAACAACTTATTGATACCCCGCATTCGTATAAAATATTAACCGGATTATTTAGGGGAAAATCCTCGGGGTGCCAATCATAGTAACATATCATACAAGTGCCTGTCTATTTCTCAAATCACCATTTTCATTATTATCACATTCTATTGATGGAATGCTGTGTCCTTAATTGTGAACTAACTACTGACCACTTTGATAAATTTATAAAAATTATTGGATATTCCTGAAAACTTGAACAACATATTATAAAAATTTGAACTTCTTCGTAACTTGAAATATAAATTTTATACCGGCGCAAAAGTTAAATTTTTATTGAACTTTGCAGATACTTCGAACATTTCTCGGAAAGAAACGTATCAATTTTATTAGAATTTCATTAGAATTTTATTTCGATGCTACAATATTCCATGAAAATTTCGTGCTGAACAGCAATCAAAGTATTACTATTAATATTGATTGAATAAGTCTTTCAATTTTTGTTAACATTTTTTTTATCGATCGAAACATATAATTACATAAACATATTCAAAGACAGCATATGTTACATAATATGTTAAAAACAAAATTCTTTAATGCTTTTAAAAGATTCTTTAGAAATGTATTCTACACTTTTTATAACTTTTACGTAAGAGATAAAAATAATACTTTATTCCATTCTACACAATTTGAATTGGATGTCTTGCATATCAATATACACTGGTCTGGGACACTGTACAATCTGTATAATCAATCCATCATCCGTTAACCTTCATCTCACTTAACTCTCGTAACTGACTTAATGAAAACAAGTTTTACGCGTCAATAAGAGATAATTCAAGAAGGACATTTATAAGTCAAAAGCACATCAAAGTCTTATAGATTTTATTAAAAAAATTTTTTGTATTTAAAATTCATACGCTTAATTCAAAATCGACTTATTAAATTATTAATGCAATTACAATAAATATTATTTTAGAATAATTTATCTTCTTTCTACTAAAATAATAGTAAAAAAATGATAGTTAAAAAAAAATATAACATAAAGAAGATCTCGAAAAGTGAAACGTAAAATGTGTAAGCAATTTATATTATTAATTTAACGAATCAAGTAATATCACGTAAGAAATGAGAAATGGTTTATACTTTGATAAAGAAAAGTAACATCAATTGACCTTTAGTCCTCTGTATTTAGAAAAATCTCACACATTGATAAGAAGATATTTATGTAAAAGTGCACCATCATCTCAAGTAGATAATTGAAGGAGCTGACGTATATATTCGCGGATTTATTACGCCGTGTCATACGCGCAGCAATCAGTCGTAAAATCACTTTCATGGTGCGTGCATCTTGTCGCTAAATCTATCGAGATAACGTTTCCAATTAAACCGAAACTCTCTCGACAATTATAACAAGCTAGTACAACGATGTAATTAGTGATTTTTCTCCAGTTATCGGCAATATTTTTACGATTAAGTGCGGAAAATCGTTTTATTTGTCCGAAAACCCAGCGACATTTAAGAACGCAATCAAGAACGTTTTCTTCGCACGTAACTAATCGAGAGACTGCACTCACGATGGAGCCTACTACTTTGCTTTTGACTATTGCAGCGGCGACTGTCTGTTTATATTATTTCGTTTTAAGTAAAATGTCGTACTTCGAGAAACGGAAGATCCCGCATTTGCGACCAATTCCAATATTGGGCAACATGGCACCATACTTTTTCCAACGTAGATCCCATCAAAACCAATTACAAAAATTGTACAACCACTTTTCGGACACAAAATACTTCGGCCTGTACGATTTTCTAACGCCCAATATCGTGCTCCGTGATCCAGAGCTAATTTCCATGGTCACTATCAAGCATTTTGACAATTTCTGCGATCATAATAATTTTGTAAACGAAGACCTCGACCCGATAGCCGCTAAAAATCTGTTCGGCTTAAAAGGAGACTACTGGCGCGAGATACGAAAGCTTCTTAGCCCTAGCTTCACGTCCAGCAAAATGAAAGCGATGTTCGAGCTTATGACACAGTGCGCCGAGAACTTTATCAGTTTTATAGTAAAGGATTCCGGCGATATCAGCAAGACATACGACATGAAAGAATTACTGAGTAAATATTCCAACGACACGGTGGCTACGTGTGCTTTCGGAATCAGCGTGAATTCCTTCGAACATCCGAATAACGAGTTTTTCCTACTTGGCCGGAAAGCGCTAACTTTCGACGCTTGGCTGTCTTTTAAATTCGCTCTGCATAGAAACTTCCCGTCGGTTGCAAAATTCTTGAAACTCAGAATGTTCGGCCCGGAAGTAGAGAGATTTTTTAAAGCCGTCGTTTCCAACACGGTAGAAATAAGAGATAAACAAGGAATCGTTCGTCCAGACATGATTCAGTTGATGATGGAGACGCGTAATAAAAATCAAAAGTCTGCATTCGATATTAATGATATGACCGCCCAAGCGTTCGTATTCTTTCTCGGCGGATTCGACACTGTTTCAACAGCTATGTCTTTTGTGGCGCATGAGGTCGGCGTCCATCCCGATGTTCAATGTAAATTGAGAGAGGAGATTGATAACGTTCTCAAAGAAACCAATGGTAAACCTACCTATGAAGCCATCAACCGCATGAAGTATTTAGATGCCGTGGTAAACGAAGTTCTCAGATTATGTGCACCAGCTACTTTTCTCGACAGAGTATGCGTTAAAGAAACCAAACTACCACCGCCGACTCCAAACGGCGAATCGATTACGTTAAAGCCTGGCGATACCATAATGATCCCAGTCTTTTCTATACATCGCGATCCAAAGTACTATCCGAATCCAGATAAATTCGATCCAGAAAGATTTCTGAAAGGTGAAGTGGACATGTCGCTCTACATGCCATTTGGCGTAGGGCCTAGAATATGCATAGGCAATAGATTCGCCTTAATGGAAACAAAAATTATGATATTTTATTTGCTTTGGCATTGCGATCTCGAACCCGATGTTAAAACTCAAACGCCTATAGTATTTAGTTCAAAAACGCTCAGCCCGGTGCCGGAAAACGGCTTTTGGTTAAAAATACGGACGAGAAAATCGAAGACTCCCGTTACACAATCTTTATCAAATGGACATGGAGTCGCGGAACATTGAACGAAGCATATTTACAATTCACCAAGCAAGAAATTGTATACTTAAAATTAATTATTCAAATGATAACGGCAATTCAATTTTGTCCTCAGTTATATGCTTATCGATCAAATTAAAAAATAGTTTTAAAACATTATTTAGATATAAATAAGTTCTAAAATAACTTTAAAATAATAATAAATTAAATATTACGAGATCGGATATTTTTATATAAATTATATGTATATTTCGCAATATGTAGTTGTGTAATAATATAATCGAAATGAAATGTATACCAAACTATTGCAATTTCAGGTTTTCTTGTTTGTATTTGCGTATTTAAAATATATTTTCAGTGATATAAAGCAAAAAAAATAATTCTGCGTGTTTCACACTTTTAGATAACAATATCTGAATGATAAGTTATCGCTCAGGTAGCACAGAATGGTTAACGTATACATATGTGCGTTTTATACTTATACATTTTCTAAAAATATCTAACACATAATGTACGTTTTACAAAGAATACCAAACACCTCACGTGCCATTAAAATGTTTATTCGACTGCATTTCAAGATAAAAGGTTAAAACTAATAAAATCAGTTGTAATAGTAAACAATTTTTTTACAACAAAATTAGCAATCCTGTGTATTTTTTTGCATCGCGTAACGAATATTTATAATTTGTCCATCGAGTAGAAAAATTGTCTGTAAACTTTAATCCGATTGTAATTAGAATTTTTGTGATTTTAAATAAAAATACATTATTCATGAAAAAGTCTGACTGAAGTAACAAGCAGACAGATCTATGAATGTCATTATGCATGAATAGTTGTCAAATAAACATAAATAAAATTATCAAAAATAAAGATAAATTACAGTCATAATTTATGAGATTGGTTTCAAGTATAAAAACTACGAGTAAAGTTGGCTTGTAAATTCATTTCTGTTGTCATAATTTAATAGCTCTTATTTCATGACTTAAAACAGAGAAAAGAAAAGTAGCAAAAAAAGAAAAAGAATTAAAAACAAAAAGCATAGGTAAAACTAATTTACAAACATTTTACATTTATTTTATTAATTATAAATTTTTTAATTAATTTCGTGTGATAATTATTGTTAACTTCATTATCTGCAAAATTATTGTGTGCAACATTTGTCTCTACAACATTTACAATATTCATAATAATTACAGTAAAAGTAACTTTCTTTTATTATATTATATTTTAATTATTATAACATCTAGTCTTTAATTAATATCATTATGCAGATATATGATT
The DNA here is from genome assembly GCF_019399895.1 of Cardiocondyla obscurior. Classification (NCBI taxonomy): domain Eukaryota; kingdom Metazoa; phylum Arthropoda; class Insecta; order Hymenoptera; family Formicidae; genus Cardiocondyla; species Cardiocondyla obscurior. Next base: position 4,339,631 of record NC_091875.1, on the reverse strand, counting down.
TCTCATACAAATCTACAAAGAAAGTTCCAGCGGTCAGTAAAACGCGATGGAAATAAATTCTATTCTGATGCGTTTCATGTTCATGTAAAATGCATAGTCTTAAGAGAGGACACGTTTGATGTACAGTATTCATTTAATTTCGTAAATAGGGAATATGTTTTATTCACAAATGTGTTTTATGCATATTGATACACAATAAATTATCAAAATACTTGTCGATAAACTATCACACCTTTTTCGTGAATTTAATAACAACAAATTTACATTTAATTTATAATATTACTGTTTAAATTTACCAGAGAAAATTGAAATATATAAATATTAAATATGAATAACTCATACATAAAATATAATTTTTAATATAAAGTTTGGAAAATACACATTAAATAAATAAAATTTTAATTACCACAAATTATCTACTTTTCATATTTAATGTTATTTATTTATACATAAAAACCCATATTTGGAATTGTTATATTTCTTACGAATGAGAATAATCTATTTAATGATAAAAATGTTTTTTTTATCATTTGTACCACTGATAAAAACTTTCTTCAATTAATCAGTTAAATGGTGAATCCAATTGTTGACTGTATCCATTGTTACTTTTGTTGAAAAAAAGGTACAACTTTATCGAATGATAATATTAACGATTGAATATACATATTTTAAATTTCTCTCGGTGTGAAAACGTAATATTGATTTTTTTAAAACGAAACTTTAATACCATTATACAGATAACACTTGTGCATCTTTAAATTTTTTTTTTAATTATGTAATTATGTATGCGTGTATTTTGAAGTGTCATATAGATATGACCTATCTGTATTGATAATCATGTACTGAATATAGAAACGTACAATATTTTCTGTTATATTACAATTGATATGGAATTAATTTATTGACACTTGAATTAATCACGTTGTGGTTGTCACAAATCGAATGCATCCGAATCACAACACTTGAAACTTTCACAAGTGATAAGGCACGGTGAATTTGTATATCACTTCTTTAAATAATATCGTCGTAATTTTTGTACACGTCTAATTGGACGAAACGACGTTTTGTCCCCTTAGAATTATTTTTATTTTTGCTAAAAAAAGAAACTTTATTCGGATTCTGATATTAATTTCCGGTAAGAAATTGCGGCTTTAAAATGTATTTACTGTTATCCCGAGTGACAAATGACTAGAATTCAATCTCTCTTTAAAGAGATGAAAGATGATAGTTTCAATCTCTTTTGGATTGCATCGAGAATATCATAATCTGATTGAGCATCCGAAGCGTACAGGTAAACATCGTAACATGGAAATCAATATTCGCACGTATTACATGTTTATTAACGGCAATAGACAACTTCTAATTCCCAAATCGTTAAGCTCTTAGCTTCAATAAACAAAAAAAAATTATATAGTTTGAAATATTTTTTTATATATTTTTTTTTTCCAAATTTGTCACGCAAACAAATGCGAACGAATAGTTAACAATATGCATATAAAATCTATAAAAACTTCTGTATGTTGTTTCCGAAATATTTAAAAAATAAAATAATTCTGTAAAATAATTTTTTAAATTTTGTTTGCAAAAAAATGCATGCAAATGCATGTAATTTTATATTGAGTTTTGCTTCATTTAATATAATTCCAAGTTATGTTCAGATTTAACAATGATATGAAAGAAAATTTAAATATTAATTTGTTAAAATTATAAACTATAAGAAACACTATTTTTTTATGATTTAATTACGACTATAAAAGTTTTATACAAAATAATATTTATTTCTGTGGATGTTCCTGGATGAATTTAACGACGTATATTTTTGCAATTTAATTTTAATTTAATTTAAATAGGGTACTAACAATAGAAAGTATTAAAATAAGAATGCAGATATAAAAATATACATATCTATTTTAATATAATCTTAAGTATAATCATATAAAGTTTTAATTGGAAAACAACATTTTAAAATAATGTTTCAAAAAATAGAACAGTTAAATTAATATCGAACCGCAAAGATAAATCTGCTCCTCGCAGAAAACATCTTGTGTAGTAAATACTTTCTAATTTCGTACACTTTTAAATATCTTTTTTTAAAACATAATTTATGGATATGTTTTCTCTTTTTCTTTTTTTTTTTACACACATGGATTATGACGCTTCTAATTTACGAAACAATATTTCGAGATACACGTCGCAATCTTTTCCGCCTCTTTATACACCCACTGATGACGATATCAGTGGCGGTGCAAAAAGCAGATTCCACGCGGTTCACGATATGTCGATAACACACATCAAGCCACGATTATAAACAGCAAGCAGCAGGAAGCGGCAATGCACACAAGTCGATCTGTAAAGATGAATGGTGGCAGTTGGTTATGTAAGCAGTGAGGAGTATTTATACGTCGGTCCAAAATAGTCGACAAACCGCATTCGGAGGTGGCACGTTTCTTTGATAGCAGCATATACCATGGTTGCCGACATACTTTTTATCATGGCAATAATGTCAAATCGCAATTAAAGAAACCCCATGTTTAACGAATTAAAAGGCACCGAAATAACAATGAAACGTTCGCCTTTTTTAAGAAAATATGTAATTTTTTTTTTAATAGTTTAATATTTGCATTGCACGCGTATAATCTATGTAGTATTCTGCACCGATTGTAAAGTGATTGGAATTTTTTCTCCACCAGCTACGGTGGACTTCGTTTAGTATTTTTTCTTTTTTTTCTACTTTTTTTTTCTTTTTTTTTTCTTTTTTGTAAACTGAATTGTGAATATGATTCTTCTCTACTTTTTTCACGTACATTGTTGTAGTGCGCCTTTAAGAAATCGCATAAGCAAGTGCAAACTATTTCCAGATTTGTTGATGTTTCGGATTACACATGCTTGCCTTGATGCGCTACTCGTGCGAATAGCGTATACATGGTCGATCACGGGGAACCCAATATTTCAACGTTTACTTACGGAGATTTATGATAACACATGTGGAAAGAAACACTCTTTTTAACTGATACTACAAGTACTATCCCGAACTATATCCCGAATTCCGAGACCCGGTAACTTTAATAATGATAAATTCCGAGAAAAAATATAATAAAAAAAATATCTGTGTATTTTTTCTCTCTTTTTTTTTTCTTTTTTTTTTGTAACGTGAGTTATTCCGCGTATTAAATGTTTCCAATTTATAATAAAAGCAAAATAACCATATATTATTCAATATCGCGATAAATGATTTTAATATGATCGTGTGAGTGTAAATGTATACATAATGTTTTACGCGTAAATTGTCATAATAAATCGTGCATATGCATTAAACACTTAACGATATCAGTTAAGTGGAAGATATATTCGTAAATATACGAACGTGTAAGCGTTATCTAAGTGGTTAAAAGCTTTAAAGGAAAAAAAAAGTATTGTATTATGTAATACATTCTAACGTGCGTCTGGCTAAATTTTTAATTAATTTAAATTTCAAACTGTACTTATCGTTCTAATATTAATGAAATACTTTTATTAAAACAAAAACTTAATTACGTTTAATCTTCCTCAAGTTAGCTTTTAATCTAAAAAAAAATAATAATTTAGCTTTATATTTCCTTTAAACTTTTATTCGCAATTAATTTATAATCAACATGGATTTTTCTAAGATAAAAAAAGAAGTGTTTAAAGTTTAATGAATTTAAAATGAACAACGTGTGATGGAAAACAAAATCTTCCTTGTATGAAAGAGGGAGCATGAACTTTGTAATATATCAAGCTTGTAGATTAGTTACATGCATGTTACAACATCAAAACGCAGCTCGCAAGTTCTTAAGAAAGGAACTTTACCGGTATTTGATTGAGGTTGATGTCGGATTTCTCTCTGTTGGAGCAATTCGCAGTGTAAGCGGATTCTTGGTTGAATCTCCTGCCAAACTTCAAAAGATTCCGCATAATCATGGTATTCATCACGATGATAAGTACGAGCGGCACAATCAGACTCGCTATACTGTCGATGATGCTAATGATTTGCATAGTCTCCAAGTATTCGATCTTCAGCTCGCACACCTCGTCGCCGCCTTGATTTTTCACCACGCCGGCGGTGAAAAAGGAGTACGAATGGCTGAGCAAGGCGAGAATCGTTAGCAGTAGAATGATCGTTTTTGCGCGCGCTACGGTGCACATGTGTGGCCGATGCAGCGGATATTGCACGGCGATGAATCTTTCCACGGTGAATGCGACAATTAGCCAAACGCTGAGCGAGCTGCAAACCGCGCTAACGTACACTAAAGTCTCGCACCAGCCGTTATTGTTGAAGACTTTCCATCCGATAGTGCTGTTGAGCCACACGAAAAGCAGGGACATCAAGAAGCTAAAATCGGTGGTGGCTAACGCCGCTAAATAGTAGCTGGAGCTACGTAGCTTCAAATGTGTCTTGAGGAATACCACGCACGACAGCAGATTACCCACTAAACCCATCAAGATGATGAACGGTATGTAGTACAAGTGACAAAAGTCTAGAAGGAAATACAGCGATGTGCAAAAGCTGTCCGATTCCTCCAAGTCGTAAATATCGTAGGTGTGATTACTTTGGTAATCGAACGTGAAGTTCGACGGCGATGCCGATCTTCGTACCCGCGAGAAGCCGCCGAACGCCGTCGGTATCTGGTGACAGCTCAGAGCCTTGATCGATAGTTCTTGAAACACGAACATGATTGCTCTTGATTATGTAACGATCGATGTAGTTAGCTGGTAGAAACAGTTTTTTCCTCTTTTCTCGTTGCTTCAAATAGCTGTTCGATCCGCGCAGTCGGTTACGGCGTATAAAATAAATCGGCAATAAATGCACATTGCGATATTATTGGTCATTCGTCAGCCCTGTTAGTGTCACGTCGTTGATATAGACCAGGCGTCGGATCACAAACTTGCGTAGAGAGCTCGAGCGCAGCGGGCGAAATGATTGTCCAGCGGGAATTTCCAGTTCTTTTACGGAACGCATGATTCCGTTAAAAACCTATTGGATAAAGTTGCATGTACTACGTATTTGAAGAGAGCTAGTCAAACTCATAAATAACACCACTGACACAATAACCGTGTCCTGCACAAAGTTGCATCAAGTGCTCAAATCGTGCGCGATGTGATACCGTAAATTTGTTTGCCAAAGATTCTATTTTTTTTAGAACAATTTGCTAAAATCTATCAATGAGAAATAGTAAAAAAAAAAAAAAAAGCGATAAACTTTTCTTTTAAATTTATGCGTGGGCAATTCATATGAAACGGATCGCGATATTGCGAACTGCCATACAACTGATAATTACACTTTTAATTTGTAGTAAAGTCCAATGTGTCATTATCCAAAAATTGTTCAAAAAAAATTTGTAATTAAAATAAAAGGCCGTTTGATCTGATGCATTCGATTGCAACACGCACGCATTCCGGTTCGGACAAACGCGTGTCGTAATGGTTGGAAGTTTTCCAACGTTCCTGACACCATCGGTATTGAGCGCAAGATTACGTTTAAATGTTCGAACATTTGCTTTCGTTCGAATAATCGAGTGCATTATTTTTTTTTTTTTTTTTTTGCTCTTAATGTTCATCTGAGTAACATTATGGTCATTTACGTTTTAAGTTACATTACGTTCAATCCAATTAAATTCGCAGCGACGTACAATCGGACAATACAATTTTACGCTCATGCATTTCACTCGATAGATTCAATTTGCGTTTAATCGTGTATTTGTTCGTAATTTTTTTTTCTTTTCTTTTTTTTTCTTGAATTTTATAATAATTTGCATTTATTTTTTTTTACCGTTGGCTAATTTTAATATTACGACATTCATAATTCACTATATTTGTTAATAATTAATCTCAACGTAATGCTTTAAGTTTATTCGATTGTATCTTAATAATAGCGCTTTTATCATAAAATATAATTTTAACGTATTTATTTCATGTAAATTGTACATTAAATTGAGCAAGACGTAATTGCACTGAATGGCTCGCAGTTAAAATGTAGCATCAGTACCAATTATTGAAATGGATCAAAATGCAAATTGATAATTATTCGTTCACGTAAAATTTCATATATTTATCAAGCAAAACTTTTATAATTTGTATGCTAATAATGTACTGTAAGAAAAAAAGCTCACTATCGTTAAGTCTCAGTTGCAGGTCAATATAATTTCTCACGTTTTGATTAACATGGAATAAGAGAGCGCGATGCATTAACAGTACACTTAATAGCTTCTGTAATTGATTTTTTTTTTATTAGATTGTCTACTTTTCTCTATTTCATGTACAATTTATTCTAAATCGATACGCTTTTATGCATTAAAAATTGGTTTCTTGTTGTACACTTGATCGCGGAATAAACGCGGAAATGTAATAGATTTGACGAACAACATGCACGTTTCCGCAAGAATGCAATTTTATTGTAGCTCACTTCGTTATTTGCTCAGTCTTGACTCGAATAAATTCTGAATCTCTGGTATACAGTTCGACTTGCAATTGAAATTTAAAAGAATTCAATAGTGCGACCGCCCTCAGATGTCACGCATATTGAAAAGATCCAGCAATATTGATTTACATTCTCATAGCTATATTTCTTTTAATTATACTGAAAACATTTTTATTTTATTTTATGTCTAATTTATTAAATTATTTGTTCTATAAAAATATATATTTCTATCTTTTGAATTTTTTAGATTAATTGACATATCATTAAGCTATTAATATTATTAAGTACGTTGACTTACCCTTTACTTTAATTGTACAATCGTTTAACGTTATTTAACACTCAAGGTATATATCGCTCGATAATCTTTAGACAAAAAATATATACATTTTATTTTATTCAGAAAAAAAAGAAAAAAAAAAAATTGATTGACCGCACTCTTAATTTGTCACGGGGAGTAAGATCATTTATATCGTCCGAATTTCTATACGCACTTCCGTCATTACTTCTGTCTTTTCCTATCTTTTCGTTCGTCACTACGTATAAAAAATTCACAGACAGAGATTGACGATATAATATATCTTCCTGATGTAGGGAGAACGGTGTCGCACAGCATTATCGCAGATACATTCAAGAATTCTCACTTTATCTGACAATTTTTTTTCATAATCTGATTAAAATTCCCCAAAGAATTTTTTCATTTTTCTTTTTTAAGAGAGGATCAAATCTTGCCTTGTCTTACCGCAAAAAAATCTTTTTCTTTTTTTAAATAAAATTAAACGTTCTATCAAAATTCTTTTCTTAATAAATTCTGATCTTCTTTTCTCGCAGCTTTAATCGTAGCTAGAAAATGCAATAATTTCTACAACTTTTATTTAGTTTAAGAGAAGATCATAAAAGTTAGTTACTGGGAAATATTTTTTTTTTTTGTTACTTTTAACGAAGCGGTAATAAAACTATCAAATCGATTTAAAATCACAACAAAAAGAACTTAAATTATCGGACAATTTCCACAGAAAAAGTAACGTATAACTTGCAGTTTTATTTAATTTAAATTTTTCCACTCAAATATCTGGCAGCCTTTTAATTATTACGTTCTATAAGTAATTAAATCTTGCTCTATAATTTGCGCCCCAGGAAAATATCCGAGTTTTTAAACGTGCTTCATTGCCGGCTTGTAGAAAAACTTTTTCACAATTTTGATATTTAATTAAAACCTTCAACTATAGGAAAATGTACGCGTCGCGCGTTGAGAAACGTCGTCGGATAAACTGGGGGAGCGGACCACTGTACGAACGCATCTGTGCCAACCAAAAAGTTTCGCCGCATGCGCTTTGTATAGATCCTGACGGCGTCTCGACGGACGCCGCTATCATCGACGTCGCCAGCGTCGTTGAGTTTCGCACTATTTTACGTCTCACGGTTTCGGGGGAAAGATCGAACGAAAAGAGGGTGGGTATATCGCACTCTTTAACTTTAGATAGATTAACAGGAAATTACTGTCACATTACGATTTTAAAAAAACCTAAACAATTTAAAATCAATTTAAAAACTAAAATATTTTTTTAATAAAAAAAGAAAAAGTTTTATTGTGCAAAATATTTTTACAATAAAATGGGGAAAAAATGTTCTACATTCTACGTAAAAAAAACTTCTCGTTTAAATTTTGATTTCAAGTTTAGAATAGTTTTTTTTTTTTTTACTAAACGTTATCAGTTCTTCCTTAAAATTTAAATATATTTGATAGGTGTTACAAGCTAATAAAATTTAACACAATTTTAGAAAGTATTAATAGAAATTATAGTAAAAAGTTATTTAGAAGGCATGATCCCAATCGTCTTTTCAATCAACCTTTGCATTTCTAATTCGATGGCTTCGTTAGTAACGTAATTTAATCTAATTTAATCTATTGAGCAATAACAGTTGGTTAGCTTCTGCAGATCCCATAAACAACATTTAATTAATCAATTTATACAAATAACATAAATAAAAAAAAATATCAATCTTCTGATTTTGTACCACTAATTTAAAAAAATTATAATATTAAAATATTACCTTGTTATTTCTTTTTCTGAACAATTTGTGACAAGTGCAATGCCGAAATTAATATTATATATAAATATTATTATTAATATTATTATAAACACATTTTGTATATAATACAATCTAAATTTGCTATTTCAAACCAAATAGGGAATGGTAATGGCATAATAAGCGCAGTATAAGCTATTTTACCGTTTACTGTAATTCTGAGTTCCTATTTCAGAATTTCAGCCATGCAGCCCACATTCAACAATGATTTACATAGATATTTGTCTCAAAATAAATGCTGCTTTCAGTTTACAAATGTTCTTTGTCTTGTATTCACTTTTAGCTGTACAAAAGCATTGATACATTAATGGATCTTTCACGAATGTATTAAATAAACGATAAATTTTTATGAGACTTACTTTCATATTTTTATGAAATATAAATACAAATCTTGTAACAGAAATAACGGGTCCTTTTTTTATTATTACAAAGCTGTAAAGCGCACGTGTACTACATGCCTGAAAGGTCAATTAGTAAATCAAATGGCAAACCGTTTACAACAGTTATGGCATATGTATTGAATCCAAAGACTGTAACAATGAAACCATTCCATAGAGAGAATGATTCCGATACGGAGAAATGATGAATAACATATTGTTGATAGCTATGAATAGTTTAAACTTAGAATAAACTTAAAACGTTTACTTTTTTAAAATTAATTTTAAACATTGATAATTATTAAATCTAATTAAATAAATTTTTTTTAAATTAAATTAAAATTTATAAAATTGTCGCCGAACATTTGAAAAGAAAGCAATTTGTTATACATATTTATTAGTAGAACTTCCAAAAAGTGTAGAAGTTCTTACTTTATGCGACAAATTTTCAAGTTCAATGCTATGAATCAAACAAAGTTTTTAAATAAAAACCTTATCTGGGTTTTTTTGTTTGACTATTGAAAGAAATTTATTACGATTTTCGTTCTTATTTAACTTATTTTAAAATGAGAAGAAGTAATCAAAAAGAAATGAAAAGAGATATTATCAGAGCTATAGCTTGTTCGCCAATTAATAAACGTTAGCACGTCCAGCTTTTGTCTCTTTTATATTCTGGAAAATGATTTTATTGAAAATTTTATATGAAGTTCGCAAAAGAAACAATCGTGACAGTCTCGTAAGATACAATAAATCGAAAGCAATTTTATCATAAAAATTCCAGTTTCTTTTTCTCCTGCTAAATTTAGCAAAATAATTTATAGGTATACAGATTTTAAAATAGATGTTCCTTTCAATTATGATAATAAAATTATGATAAATTATAATAAATCAATAAAACAAGAAAATAGATGCAGAGTTTGAGTTGAAATGCATATATTTTCAATTTTTAAAATACGCGCAATATTATTAACTTTACTGTAAACGGATATAACAAAGATAGATGGCAATAATAACTACTCGATCTTTCCGGTGAGAAACAAACTTTATTATCATACAGTTCCACATGCCGATACAACTTTCCACGCGAAGCGAAGTTTATTCCACATCTCCCCTTGCTTTAGGAACGAAATGAGATATATCGTTAATCGTTACATAGCTCCACGTGTCTGTGTTTTCGACTTGACATGCGAAGCGACTTTCATTCCAGACTTCTGCTCTTTTTGAGGTAAAGTAAAAATAAATATAATAATATAAAAAATAAATTAAGAAGGGAAACTAAAAAAGTTAATAAAGCCATCTAAAGAAATTAAACTTTTAGTAAAAAAAAAAAACAAATAAAACTTAAATGGACCTGGCTTTAACGCAAAAGTAAGGGAGAAAGATTACTCCATGTGAAATATAAATCCCACTTGGATTGTATAACGTATATTATACTATAACTGTATAACGATGGATCTAACTTCGTTCCGAAAACAGAAGGGAATCTAATATGCAAATCACTATACGTGGAAAGTCGAAATCCTATACGTAACTTATCAGCAGATTGATAAATTATATTTAAAGATTCTGGGGTTTGTTGGTACGGTCTTCAATCTTTTTTTTTATTTTTAATTATTATTTTTATGTTACTTATAATATTTTTAATAATCAACAAGCGACGACAAAGTCTTCTAAGGATTATTCAAGAAAATAACGTTAACAATATATGCCAATATTGGGGCTGGTTTCATTTTTGTCAATTATTAATTGTTACCTTAATTAATTATTATCTTATTTAATTATAATGCTTCCAATTTTGATATTCCTTGGATATAATATTTTGAATATAATGTTTTTAATTAGCAAAAAATTTTACGTTTATTGTCACGGATTTATTAGGTAATTATAAAGATATAATAGATGTATATTTGTCGTAGTTAAGTAAAACAAATTTAGATAATCTCTCTAGACGATTACGACGAAGAGTTAACAATTTAACGAGAGCTTTCCGGTCTAAAGACTGTGGGCGAGATTTTATGGCAGATAATAAGAAACGTAGATTTCTACTATTGTTTAATCTTATATAAATCCAATAAACTTAGAATTGGATCGATATGACAGAGCTCCTCGAAGGGTTTTAGCAAGAGTACATGTAAGACGAACAACGTAGTATCCTACATAAATATCTCTGAACATAGTACATCAAATAAACTTACTAAAAGCAAAGTTTGGAATAATATAAGTTTTGAGTCTCTTTAGAACATGCATCTGCCGTATATGATAAAATCAATTAAGCTAATATAGCTGTAATAAATAAATAATAGCTTAATAAATCCGACCGGAGACTATTTTATCATCAATTATTACGAAACAAAAAAAAAGTAATGAAAGTCTCACGTGACGAAAAAATATATTTCCAATTTTACGATGTCTCTCGTTGTCAATTAGAATCATGGTGCATTAGGCAGCAGAGCGAATTACACGTTTCTCGAACAGGAAATATCAAATTTCTCTCAGAATTTAATTAACGCGAAATTAAACAAGTGACGCAGAAGTGTCTATGAGCTGCCGAACGTGAAAAAGCAAATTTTCTTCATTAACGATTTGATTATTGATTATACGGGCACTTGATATGTACGGTGTTTCTAGCACCAATTGAAATAACTTGATAATTCGTGGATTTTAGTTACAAGTGAAATCAACAAGATAACTTCATAATACCGCACTTAATAAAATGAATCGATATTTTTGGATCTTAGAAAAAAATATCATATAAATATGCAGACTAATCGGAGATAACTTTTCCTTTTTAAACCGTCGCAAGAAAATTTGAAGAATCAACCATTCTCATCAAATAAATTATAATTAATAAAAACACAATAATAGCAAAATATTATACCTTAAAATTATTAATTTTTTTTAAACAGAATTAATCTTATCTCTCGTTTTACTTAGAAACGATTGCAAGATTAATTTTGCAAGAAAGTTACAAAACCGGAACTTTCGTCGCTTAATATTTAACAGAATTTTAAGATTCTAGTTATCGTGTCTTGTGAGCTGCGCAAGCTCAAAAAAAAAAAAATCTTTCGACGACGCATCTCGTCTTGTTATGCCCGGAACTGCATGTTTTCACGCGTATGTTTCCTTCCACTACGTCGTCAGGTTTTCTTCCATCAAATCGACATCCACGCCCAGTATAATCGCGACTTGTAGGCAAGACGGAACACCGTAGCATCGTAGCTCACACTGTTTGCCCTATCCCTCCCGTCGCAATTAGACGTCGTAAATCGTAACCATACCGACTATAATTTATCATAATCACCTGCCCGGTTGATATAATGGAGACCATAATCAACTCCGTCGACTCTACGCACCCGCGAGACCTTCTGTGCACATTTCGACCAAGGTCGACGAGGCGGGTCCGAGTTTAAGTGCCACTGATTAAATATTCATGCCAAACACATTTATACCTTTTACGAAGGATCTTCCCGCTTACAATATATGTATATTTGAGCGTTACTTAATATTAATTAAATACGCACATACATATTCATGTATTATGTGAAAAGTTACATATCGTTATTATCAGTATACAATATTATCGATATTATATGCGATAAATTGAAAAACCGTGAATTTTAATTAAAATAGGGTGGTTATCATATTTTAATTTAGGCGCGACGATGATACTTTGAGTTTTAGTAAATTTTTTTTCTCTGTACAAACTCTCAGTTAAAGTTCCATCATATAATAAAACGTAATAATTAAACTTGAAAGATAATGAACGATTGTTCGTAATTATTGTTCGTAAAAACCGACATTATAAACCTTCGTATTACTAAAAAATAACGAACGGGAATTAATAATTATTTTAAATTATAATTTTATTGAGTCAATATTAAAAATAAAAAGAATTTTTGTTATTAAAAAAAAATGTAATCAAGCAAGATTCTATGCATTCTAAAACTATTTTTGTAGCAATAATATAGATTTATATATTATTTAAAAAAAACTTGTGTGACAACAGAATACATATTCAAGTGATTAAAGTACATGTATAGTCAGACAAACCTTCAAGCTTCTGACTCGTGCATGCATGTGCCTACAGAATTGCATGAGCAATATTTTATTATTATAAAACTGATATAAAAGAGACTAAATGTATGGCAGAGGAGAAAAAACACTGTTTGAGTGGTTTCATGCATGACAAAGTAGATCAAACAAAACGATAGATGCTGCTTTTAAAACGAGATTATTTTAATCCGATTTAATACTTTATGCACTACTGGCGTGAAATTGAATGCTTTGCACGATTTGTTACAAAATAAAAATAGATATTTATTGCATATATCTTCCGGAAATTAATTAGCATTTTATATTTTTATGCAAAAAATTAATTTTGGCAGAAATTAATTTTTTATACATGTTCCGTAAGTTTTTGATCACATTTGACCGATTTCTTTTTTTATAAATTCACGAAAATATATTACAACTTTGATATTATAAACGTATTTAAATCTTTAATAATAATCTTTTAATAAGGAAGATTAAACAGAGATTTAATCAATTTTATTTTATTGTTTCATGGAACTTTTGTGCCATAATTGATTCCGATCGAAGACTTTAACAATCTGAAAAAAAATCTTTTTATTTTTATGCATGTATAAAAAGTTACATTACTTCTGATAAAGAAATAAAATACGAAAGTATGATACATTTTCTTGTATTAGAATATCGAACCCTAACAAAGCTTTCGCATATCAAGAAATACAACTGTTACAAGATTGGAATCAGTAAACCTTATACGATTCGCAGGCAAAATGACATGAAAAACACAATACTGAGAATGGAGGTTTGTAGGATCAATCTTTGTCTATAGGAGGAATATAATCTTTTTGTTCCTCGACACGCGAATAAAATGTACAGAAAATTCAAAATATGCTTAAATGATAAAATTCCGCTTTTTTATTCAGTCATACCTTTTACTTAGTTATATTTTTGAAACCAAGAACATCAATTTATTTTTAAAGAGAATCTGTTAATTTTTATAATACTTATTGCGATATCTCTTTCTACATTTTCTTTTTTTTTATACATAAAACTATACCCGAAATATTTCACGAATTTATCTGTTGCGGTAGATAAAAAATGATTCCGTGTTAGGAGATTTAAACACCTTAAATAACAGAGATACTTCGAACATGTATCAAGCTGATGAAGTAGACAAGCAATGCGAACGCCAGTACAAGAGGCTACAGATCAATAAAAGCAACCTTTTCTCCATTTATCTGAAAACAGTCAGAAGCAACGTCTACAATGTCGTTATGACGAGATACGTTCAATGAAAAATTAAAAACTCTCATTTTACTGATGCTTAAAAAATCTTGAAAATAATTCTTCAATAGTTTGGTTTATAAATTTCACGAATCACACGTTTATAAATAATGTTCTATAAAATATGTTACTTTGCAATTTAAAAGACATAAATTGTGATACGAGTGCTCCGAAAAAGAAAATAATATCAAAATTTATGTGAAAGTTTTTGTTGAATAAAATGCGATTCTCGACAATAGCTTTAATAAAATGTTATACATGAAATAACATCGAGTCACGCAAAAACTAAATTATTGTTCGTCACGATATGGAAATAAACCTACATTATATTTATCCCTGACATTTATATGTTTATGATGAGCAGAAACAATTCTGATATATCGAATGTCACATAGTTTTTAATATCCATAAAATCATTAATCATATGTTCAAATCCACACATCATAAAATAAAATTATGTAAAAATAATCTCAGATTAAACATGATAAATGTAATGCTAATGGTATCAGAATTTTCACGAAACTCGAATATACATATTCATATAGACTAACTATATTATGTAAAGAATCAAATGTAAATTTAGTAAAATTTTATAACAAAGATATTTCACCTATAATTGATATATATATATATATATTTTTTAACAAATGTTTTACGTTTAACTTAACTATACATATATATAATATTTATATAATTTAATTGTACTTTCATAATTAAGTACTTTCACAACATAAGAATATAATTGTAAAATTGTTTAATATTGATACGTTTGTACACAACATATTAATTAGGTCGAGAAAACAATCTAAAAATAATAAATTATTAAATTAAAAAATATGCAAATTGCTTTACGATTAAAAAAGTGATTGATATTAAAATTGCTGAAATAATTTTCAGAAAAATTTGCCCATCTTCTCTCGTAACCTTTCTTAAAGTGAGATATATCAAGCTATTCGTCTTTGGGACTACACGTTTTGATTTTTGTATTTGTTTTCAAGCAACGAGGAAATCGCGCAAAAATTTTTATTTCTCATTTATCTACTTAAAAGGAGATTAATCTGAATAAACACTTATTCAATAATTATATTTAATAAGCGTAATTTTAATATTAAATCAAACGTTTATAAGACTTAATCTGTACATCTAACCATACATTCATATAATTAGCTTAATATCATTTCCAATATTCAGCTCGAATGGAGACACATTTCGCGCTTACATCAGACAATTCCCGGCGGTAGTAAATTATTGTACTATTGATTGGTTTTGTCCGGAGCCGGATGCCGCGTTTCAGATTTGTACAACACATTAAAGTATACCATAACTAAAAATATAATCCACCATCGTGTTTTCTTATTATAAATTTGTTACGAAGATTTTTAATAAAAATATAAAATATATATTATTACGTTATACGGAATTTAAACGTGTCGATTACAAAATAGTATTTACACAAGATTTTAATTTAATTTTGAAGTTTATAATTAAACAGTCGACGTTAAAATGTTTTGAAAAAATTTTAGTCTAAATTTTAATATGGAAAAGTTACTGCGTTAATATGTTTAATAATATTTTAATACTTAAAATGCCTGGAATAAAAAAAAAATATAGCGTATTTATGTTTTCTATTTAATTTACGGGTTTTTATGTTACAGTTATGGTACAAAATTATTTTATGAATAAAATCAATATGCGTAACAATAAAGCACAAAAATATAAAACATTACAGTAAATACACGCAATGTTAAAAAAGTTTTTCCATCGGTACCACTCGCTTTTATTTATGAAACAAAGAATTATTAATATACGGTAATATTTTTTTTTATTGTAATTGTGCTATTATAATTAGAAATTATGTTATAAGCATGTAATTATTTAATAGTAAAAATAATAAGATAAAAGCTAATTCGCAGTAAATGATAATACAGCTTGGTTACTAACTTCCTCTGAATTTGTGATCATTATCATAATACTCGCAGACATTTGATAGACACTTAATTAGCAACTTCAGATTTTGATAAATTGATATGATTTTAATAATTAAATTTTAATAGACAAATAACAAGTAATAAAATACATAAGAATTATTATAGGTATTTAAATATAAAATCTGATGAAGGTTTATTGATTGACAAATAATCTGTCAAATAATTTATTTTTTAATTTTACTTTAATGGAGATAAATTGATTTTTTAAATCAGATTATCTTTTATATTAAATTACGCTTTTAAATATTAATTTAAAAATTATTCTTAAAAAATATTAAAACATAAGCTATAAAAAAGACTCAAAAATGACTCTTGGACTTCGCTTTACTTCGTGACGTGTTTCTTGTATCGAGATCGAGGATTTAACGAGATCGAGCGTCGTGGACTATACTAACATGTCTACATTAATGTGTTTTATTTTATGTTACAGTGACCGGCAAAACTCTACTGACTAACTACTGACAACTCCGCTGAAGCTCATGGTAAGTCAATTAATTTTTTTTTACGTAGTTTGTAATTGAATCTCTTGAACCGAAATTATTATAATTAATTAATGTCCCCAATTATAACGACGCGCTCGAATTGGGGACCTTTCGAAAAATAGCGCACGCGAAGCGTGCGCATGGTTTCTTCTAGTATATTAAAAAACTTCTGTTCCTCTTTTCAAATCCGTGTTGTTTATCTGCGTTTTAAATTCGCATTTTTTTTTCTTTTTCCCCGCGGCGTGAGAGAGTCGTACGAGCGAGTAAAAGCTTCGCAGACGTGAATGAGTGTCGACGTGTGCACGTCTTCCGAGCGGGAACGCAACATTATAAATATAATATTTAAATTCTGAGAGTTATTTGTCTCGTATATAATACACATTAGCAGATCTTGTTGCGTCGAATCAGAAGACGGCAATGTGCATTTAATGCTAAATGCGACAAAATTAGATCGTGCCATACAACATTTAGTAACTTTGTGGAATTACGAATTTAAAGCCTCACTTCCGATCTGCCTTGGAAATCTGATAGTAAATTAAGTTTGGAAATGTAAGGTTGAGTTTAACATTTAAATTGTAGCACGGAATATATAAGCCGATTAATCTTTAAAGCTTTAATGATTTCACAAGTTGTTGCAAATAATATACGAAATATGCAACGGAAACAATTGCGCGAATACAACTTATTAAAAATTGCAATGTATTTCTGCTTTGGGAGTAGCAATGCGTCTTCCATCAAATGTACGAAACAAGTTAATTTTAAAAATAATTTCACAATCTGTCATAAAAATATGTTTAGTTATACAAGTACAAATGCCATACGTATTAATAGAATTCCCTAGTAATTGGTTTTTTTACAAAAGCATTAACCTTTTACTAATATGTGATATTTCACTTGTTGTATTAAATAACCTTTTTCTTCCCTTTTTTTTTTTTTAATTCTTGTGCTATTTAATATATTTCTTATTTTATCAGTACTTTTTCGCTAAATATAAACGGGGGGGACAGATATCATAGGTCAAAGGTAAATGACCGCCAATAGTTTTCCAGTCTATAAATTTAACGCCGACTGTCTGACGGTAGCTCGTAATTCACGGTAAATTCGGAATATCGATTTGTCCCACGTACAGGTCGTCGCGAGTGATTATTCGCGCGCTGGAAGACAGGAAATGAAATGTCTCAATTCTTCACGCCGATATATATTTCAGGAAAATTCTCGACGTACGTAATATCGATTTTACAAATACATCGTACGGCGAAAAAAAAAATTATTCTCGACTTGCTCTAAACGCAATTTGTAAGTTACTACGCGTCTGGTTTGTAATTGCAGCTGGTACGAAGCAAGTCAATAGCTAAGAAACATATCTTGTTCGCGTAATTTAGCCACTGGCTGCAAAATCAGAGCGACTAGATCGATCTCCGCTCGCGTAGTTACTGCAAGTCAAGTAAATTGTGTTTGTTTAAAAATGTAATGCTTTTTTTTCTTTCTTTTGATTGATTAATCGCTTCTGACGAAACGAGAACGCATCTGTTTAATCTATATGAGTTCGTAATGAAAACTTTACTACCTCTAACTCGTTTACAACACGACGATGCAAATTAATTACTTCATTTGATCTGCATAAATCAGCATACAATGTTAATCTGTGGGCGTTTTTTTTCTTTTTTTTTTAACGAGATTAAATAAATTGGCATACGTAGAAGCAGAAGTGAGAATTTTATATAAAATACTCAAATTCATGAGATCTAAGCTCGAGAAACCGACAAAAGACACGATTAGGAAATGATATAAACGTTTTGCATTCTCATCATGCAAAAACTTCTTGCCTCACGTTATATACAAAAGTTATAAAGTTATCGCGTAAATACGTATTAGCGTAGATTATTCGCGTAGAAGATCTTCTATTCTTACGCGAATATAAATATAATTATATGTTAAAGCTTATGTTTTAATCTACAAGAAGCTGATTATAAGCTTTATATGTCGACTACATAAGACACTTGTTTAGTGGAAAACAAGATATTGGAAATTATTATTTCTTATTGTCTAAAATAAGTGAGTTTGTAATATCTGCAATAAATTAATAATACCAGATTAAACAGCGAGAAAATTAATTTGATTTATCATGTACTTCTTCATACAGATTTGTATTAGATTATCATTATTATTCGATAATCGCATATAAAGAGATTTTTTTATTATTCGTTTACTGTAAAATATTTAGCATATTTATATCTTGTTTTTTACTAGACACGTGTCTTATGTAGTCGACATGCCAAGCTTATAATCAGCTTCTTGTATATTAAAACAGATAAGATCAAAATAGTGGCTGTGTAACAAGAAGCGACAGCATGAAAAATAAAGGAAGAGAATAAAGGGATGGGGTCTTATTTGAGTACGTTTTATCCTTATAAAGTATAGTAAAAGCCCTGTTGCGAAAGCAGTACACTGAAAATTGTATTATTTAAAGCTTTAAGCTGCTAAAGCAGCCCACGTGCATACACACGCAGCCCCAGAAATTTGTTATAAAATTAAGAGAAGACGCGTAACCAGAAAAAGTACATGTCTGGTAATATTTTTAGAAAGTATATATAGCTACAGAAAAATATATACCCGATTACCTAATTTTAATCAGTCAAAAGCTATTCAATAATTATCGTACATTCGTGTAATATGGAATAAATACTACCACGTTCGAAACCGTAAAAAAAAAATGAAACTACTTTAACGATATAACATATTGATCAATTTTCTTATTAGATTTTGACAGTTACAGCAAGTTCAATTCTATTGGGAACGAAAAACCGTATATCGGAAATAACATCCTTGCAGTAGGATATTGCGCCGAGAAAGTATCGCTTGTTAGTTATTTTGACGGTCTGTTTTTTGGTAAAATAGCGCCTCGTACACGGTTCAAACGTCAGAATTTTTTAGCAAAGAATTTCACGATTAAAACAACACGAAGTTTATACTTACATTTACAACGAACGTGTATGAATTCGTTTGCAGGTACAGCACACTTGATTTGCACATACAGTTCGTTTTATAAATGCGTTAACAAATCCTAACACAGGCGTACGCGCACGCATTGAATATACGCATATATCGATAACGATCTACAGCATTAACTTCCGAAATTCTCCAGATTCGCTGTACAATAGAATCGTATGGCATTTATTATGTAAGACAGTTTCAGACGATTCTACGAAATTCAATTTTCCTCGAAAGTTTTGTTAGAAACGTATACCTCTCTAGCACTTTATCAGTTAGATCGTTTTGTAAAAAGAATTATTAAGAGAAAAATATTATTACTTCAGCAATCTTACACGTGATATTTGCATTTGCATTTGGCCTTATAAGGCTTATAAGCAATCATATTTTTATATATATATATTTTTTTTATTTATTTTATTTGAAAATACGTATAATTCAGAGCGTAAAAATAAAAAAAAAGAAACTAAAGAGAGATAAAGAGAATCAGCGACATAAAAGTACCTTCATAAAAAGATCTTGAGTATACATATATTTTCTTTTAATCGTAGGAATCTTAGAATCGCATAGTAATAATTTAATTTTTTACGTACTTTTAATATTAATAAAAAATTTTTATACCCTTGATAAATGTCAGAAAAGGTATTTCTTAAAGATCGTCTTGAATCTTAGTCTGATTGAAAACACAATATCTTCGTAGGGTTCATTAGTGACAATTGTTTACCGTTCCATTCATATGAGATTGACAAAGCTTTACATGCAGCAGCTTAATCGAGTGTTCGTATAGCTTTGTCTATTCCAGCAGCAAAACAGGATTGATTTCACACGATTCCTTTGTATCAGAAGCTTCCATATTGCTTGCAGATGCAATAGCGTACCTAACGTCCTTTACAGATATTTACCGTCAAAGTCTCCGAGCGATTTAGTGCTACGTTTTCGGTGAAAATATTCTCACACCATAGACTGCAACTCGATGCTAACTCTCGATAATCAAATAAAGAGAAATCGATATAAATGTTCTACTCAATAATGTATTCATCAAGCACGTAATTTTCCTCAATCTTCCCCAGATTTTATTTTATCTCAAAATGTAATATAAAAATCACTATTTTTTTCTGATTGGAATCAAATGCTATCTTTTGTGCAATGATTAGAGAAATAGCAAGCAATCGACAAGTTTATTCTGTAACTATGTAAGATTATATATAAACTTGTCGATCGGAGACTAACTCTGATAATTTCTACAGGAGATAGCATTTGATTCTTAAATCAAGAATAAAACGCGATTTTGTGTCATATTCTGAAATAAAACGAAATCTGGAGGTGATTGAGGACAGAACTTTTCACAGATTCACGATATCTAAAAATCAATAATTGATGACATTGACCTGATTCATACCTCGCAGACGTTGGAAGCTTACGAAGTCAGAAAATCCAAAGTTAAAAACGTATAAAATATTAAACTACAAAAGTAAAAATTTGTAATAAAAGTGTTCTGTAATAAAATAAAAACTTCTGAATGTACATAAGTGAAGACGGATTTATCGGGATCATTATACGTATTATTATACGTATCGATAGCAAATCAAATATAAATGTTCTATTCACTATTGTATTACCAATCTCTAGCGTGTTAATATCATGTATCAATATGCTCCATTGTTATATTCAATAATAGGATCAAATATTTAAAAAAAGAATAATAACAATGATAAATAAACCTCTTTGTATTTTGATATCGATACTATTGTATGATTGCTTCAAGCTTATCTAATGGTACAAGGCGTTTTGATAGATTTAATAGATCGGAAAAGTGCAATAAAACGAACCTGTATTAACTGAAATAGCTGACCCCAATATTATATTTTATAATTCATGCGCAATGAAGTTAAGACAATGTTACTAAAATAATTAAAACATTTATTTAAATTACTTATGCAAACTGCGATACTTTAAGATCGAAACTTTTTTACGTAAAGTTAAAACAGATTAAGACGCGTAACAATTATTTTCTAACTTTTTTAAATATCTCTCAAGAGAGCATTTTTTTTTTATAAAATATAATGTTGAAGAACATTTAAAAATGTATAAGTATTAAATATAAAGCCATTTTTAACTTAGAAAAAATTGAAGACATTTAGTGCATGTTAAAGTACATGTCAATTTAATATTTTACAAAATTTCAAACTAAATTCACCATGAACTTTTTATTTTGACTCAGTCTGTATATGTATACGTTCGAACCTCAATTGCAAACCGAATCGCACTGAACCTGAAAACTTCCTTCCTTCTGGCAGCTGACGTTTACTCTCGTATATGGCACGAATCGAGCCAATCTAGATAACCAATCAACCAATCAGCGTCAAGATAAAAAGGCAACAATAAATTCGATTCTACTGTTAACATTAATTTGTTTGTTAGGAGGATTTTTTTTATTAGGAAGACTAATTTTTTTTTATCGAGAGAATTTTTCATAAAGCTCATTTTATTGCCTTTTAATTTTTAATATATGCTAACAAATAATGTGCATTTCTAATGTTGAAATACAAGAGTTTCTGCAACTTGATCACCTGAAAGCTCTGTTATTCAAGCGGCTTATATTCTCACTTCACATTTCAATCCTGATCGGGAGACGGAAATTTGGTTCCCTCAGTTTCATATCCTACTATTTCACAAACAGGGATTTAGGTATAATGTTTGTCACAAATGTATAAAGCGTGCCTCAAAAAAACATTTCTCTCCCGAAAACTGATACGACATTTTACTTACAGAATATTTTCATTCCCATTAAATACACGTTAAATGACGATTCTAATTTCCTATCCATAGTTTTCAAGAGTGACATATTTGAAATTTGATAAAATTATTCTTTTACAATTCTGAAATGTAACCACTTATTCACGATATTATTTTTTTAAATGCATTCTTATCTATAATATCTAGAGTAGAAATAAAAAAACTTTTACTTTTAATATTTTATAAAAGGTTCCATATCTTTGAAATAAATATAACATTTGTAAAAAGTTAGATAAGATCCCTCTGTTGAATCTGTAAACTAAATTAAATTTCAAGTACCTTTTATTGCATAAGAAATCCTTTAATATCGTGTTACTGGACCAAATAATATAACAGTATACTCACAATCGTGCAATCAAGATTGGATAAATCTTTTAAAAGCTTTAAAAAGCTTAATCGTAGACTCAAAATAATGGTTGGTTTTTTTAAATAATAAAATACCTGCAAATCGGCAGAGCAAATGTTATCTTGTTAAAAACTTTTAAAAAAGAGTAATCTTAATTATAAATTAATTAATATGTAATATAATTCGTATTCGATTTTTAAAAGCAATTGTTATAACTCATATTTTATATATTATTCTAATTAATCGAATTGGTTAATTTAAAGTAAAGAATTAGATTTTTATTAACGAGATTGTTCGATAAACAAGTACTTCTTCGCTTGTTAACGTTTTATTTCGCTCACACTTTTCTCACTAACACGCTACAAAACTTTACGCGTGTAAACGCGTAGTATCCATTGACACAATCGATTTTGGCTTCAAGGTACGCTTTCAGTCTTTAATTAAATTATTGATGGGTCACCATGATTGACGCGTAACATGTAATAGCTGCAGGAATGTAGACGTGAGAACAATTGGTAAACATTTTCAGTCATTTGAGAGATCTATTTGAGTGTGATTAAATGTAGCTATATGAAAGTTCCAATTAATAGTAGTAAAATAATTATCTTTTTTTAATATTACTTTACTAACAATATATACAATATAACAATATATACTAACAATACTTACTAACAAATACATATACAAGTATTTGTTAATATAGATGGTCAAATGTGTAAAAATTTGAGATCGTGGTTTTGGCAAATATATTTATCGGTTAAATATCAATTAAATTGTTAATATGTTAAAATTAATTTCATGATAAATTATTGAAAGCTGTTATTAAAGTAATAAAATATAAATAGTTGTGCATTTGCTAAGCAAGTATATTGTTCAGTCGCCCTGAATCTCATTTACATAAAACGGTAATGTTCATTTATTGTTCAGACATACTATACCGATTCTCTTGTTACCAGAAATTCATCGTGTAATTTCGTTTAATGAAATTCATGCCGCGTTTACAAAATCATCGAACACGTTGGAACTTTAAGTGCAATAGGATATTTCGCCAAGTGTGTTACGATAATGAAAATTCCAATTGATAAGCGAAAATTATATTGAATAAAAGGATAAATAGTATTTATAAGTATATGCATATGTATTTAGATTATTGACATCTTTCTGTTATAATTAACAGCATTTACATTATTTCTAATTACCGATCAGAATTAATAGAATTTACAGAATCTTTTGTACTGTAAATTAAACTCTTTTTAAATTTAATTAAGCACAGACATAATTAATTATACAAATAAATCTTTTATTATTAATTGTTTTAAAATAAATTATTTATATATAATGCTAAAATTTATATGTATATAATGCGTAACATTAATAATTTAAAAGGACATTTCATGTCCGTCATAATTTTTATCAAAGTTCAAAAATAATTTCAAGCAAATAACAATATCGAATAAATAATTAATTTATAATGCAAAAGCTGCCTGTTATATTTAAAAATATAACTCAACCAATACTTGCATTTATTTGTCGTTTTCGTATAATTTGAGATTCTCGCGACTGAATCGATCATTGGCTGCATTCGACCACTTATATGTATATTGCATCTGACATTATAAAAGTAAAAAATATTGGAAACACAATTAAGAACAATTATGGAAAGGAAGGAAATATTAAATAAAATGGAAAGGTTGCGTTATATATAACATTGTCAAAATATAATAAGAAATCAAAAAAGTTTATCAAGTCTACAATCAATACAATATGTATATGTACATATGTATGAAATGTATTTTCCGTGCACTGCAGGACAATTAATATAATATTCGAAATTTTTCAATATATTTAAATGTATTAAAGTTGATTTAAAGTGACGTGTGTTATATGCACATTTATTAACGATTTTTTTTAGATTAAAGCAAAAACATTTAGATCAAATGCATGCCTGGGAGTACCGTTGGGAGCGTACGCATTGCTCTATTCAGTAAATTGGGCATTCCGTGCGTTATTGATTTTGCCCAAGCTGGTTGCTCCAACGATAAACCGTAATACGCAATTCTACGAATTTGAATTGGTAAATTCCCAAATTCCAAATCCATTTTCCGTGAAACGTAATAGGACGGATTAAAGGAATGACTTTCAACGTATCGCTATCGATGCTTTTACTATAAAATATTTCAATTTATTAAAGAGAAAAGAAATAAAAAAAAAAGGAAAAAGGAAGACGCAATTGCAAATCAAATGTGCCACGAAGCGCACTCTTATTTCAAAGTTAAAACTTCATTAAAGGTTCCAGCTACATCAAATGATAAGAACAATGGCTATCGGTAAAACTAACTCCGAATATGATACAGAAGAGAGCTTTTATGCCGTACGACGATGTAAGCTTTCACATTTTTGAATCCTGGATTTTCAGCAAAGGATCATGCAACAATTTAAAACTATTCTCGTTTTTAGAATAAAGTGAATCGACTATAATAAATTACGCTATATCAAACGATCAATTTTTTTAAATTAATTCTAACGTTTCATATCTATAATTTTACTTAAATAAATCTTTATACGATTTTGTATCATTTCCGTCTAATAATCAAATTTATTCTGTAATTCCTATCATAAAAAAATTAAAAATAGTATATTATCTGAATTGTATCATTTACTTATTTATTAGATTTAACAATGCTTTCTCAAATAAAAAGAAAGCGTCTTGAAACAAAATTGTTTCTCATCAATTACTCGGTCTAGTGTTTTCCGAAATGGGAATACGATCCCGGTAGGGCTTCTTTTTTCAGTAGTGGATTGATAATAAGAAACGGGCACGTGGCAAAATCGGCGCATGCTT
Source organism: Cardiocondyla obscurior (assembly GCF_019399895.1). Taxonomy (NCBI): domain Eukaryota; kingdom Metazoa; phylum Arthropoda; class Insecta; order Hymenoptera; family Formicidae; genus Cardiocondyla; species Cardiocondyla obscurior. The sequence continues at coordinate 4,313,972 of NC_091875.1, read as the reverse complement.
ACGCGGCGCGTAAAATTTTCGCTGCGTGACCTAGAATCTCTCGAGCCCGTGAGAATCGGACTTTCCCTGATCATCGACCCTCCGCTTCCAGACTATCACAGCGGCTACGAGGTGCGATACGTCAATAAATACGATATAGCACAAGGACACCTGTTTGCCTCGATCGGCGCGTAGGCTGGCAAACTATTTTCAAATGCGTTACAAACGCAAACGACGAGACTACAAAATTGAAATCCAGCCCGATATGACGTACGAGAAATCTATTTCATATCCCATTCTGTTATTCGATACGAGAGATTACGTCAGAGCCCCCAGCGCGAGCCACAGGGAAAGAAAAACAAAAAAAGAAAAATAATAAAAACAGAAAACGATCTCCAAATTCGAAGAAAAGGTTTAAATTAGCAACTTATACAATAATTAAAAATAATTAATTATTTTTTTCTTTCAACGGCTAAGTATATCTTGTTCGTAGAAAATAGTGGCAAGATTGGACGTCACAAAGAAATTGATACAATAAAAGGAGTGACCAAGAAATTGAATCATTTTTCTCGTATATACTTTTGCGTAGGGAGATCCACGTACGTGACGTTTAAGCGAAATTACTACCCAGCACGATAGCTCTTTGTATGGAGGCCGCCGTCGTATTCATCGTAGAATGTCCTACTTCTTTGCCGCCACGCGCCGTTCAATTTGCACGATTATCTAGTCGCGGCTGATACGCTGAAAAGTCGGTACGCGCGCGGGATAGTTTCAATTATGGTAGAGCGTTGACGATGTCGACGACGGGCATATGCCTCCGTTCGCGTTTTATCTATATCCGCGCCTGTTGCGCCTGACTACCCCTCTCTTTATATTAGCCCTCTTCCTCTTGCCACCCTCCGTCGCTCCGTATGCCTTTCACCCGGCCACCCTCTTTCGCCGCCTCACACTCCCCCTCCCTCCCTCCCAACCTCCCCTGCTTTCCCTCCGCTTGACGGTTTGATACATCCTCGCGAGAGAGAACCGAGGGGTACCGGGAGCGAGGAAAGAGCCCTCGCACCCTTCCACCCAAGCCGACCTTCCACCCTTCGACGTTTCTCTTTTCCCCGCGTCCCGTCCCGAGCGGGAGTCGTGCGCGCGAGTCAGTAACTGAAGGTAGTGGCGACCGTATACTACAGACCACCTAGCAGCAGCAGCAACTGGCTCGATCAGTACCCACTTGTCGGCTGACCGACACCGCGGCAAGCCCGGCACGAGCCCTAACGACTGTTTGCTCGATTGCTCGAGACCGCCAGCCGAGGGGAAATTGGGAACGCGGCGCCGGCAACGTGCGCGTAATTAGCACGACGAATTAATTGCTGAAAAGCACGAATTGCCAAGAGCGACTAAACCGCACGCGTGCGCGCATCCTGTGACGTGACCAGCTGCAGCCTGTTGCAAACGGTGGATTATGACGTGAGTTCACGTCTTTCAGACCCTTTTTTTTTTTTTTTTCTTTTTCTTTTTTCTTTTGCGTCATCCTTTTACGTTATATCTTCTGTACGTTAGATTCTTTCGCCTTACGTTCGATCGCGTTAATATTGAGTTACACCACGCAATATCAGTGAGTGCGTGGACAAGTTAAATATCTTATCCAAATTAATATTTCTAGAAATCTTAGGCTTGATTTCTTCATCAAGGAACCTGCGATTTTGTGCTGTATTTCTAATGATCGTTTCGATTAAACGTGGGAGAGGCGCTTGAAGTATGCTATGCTTGGACATATGGAATATTCGTCCCACGTTACTCTTGGTCCAACAAGCATTGATACGTTATCAATAGCCATTGAAAACACATTTATCTACGCTCTTGATCGATAAGCGCCAAATGTGCATTTAAATAAACGCAAAGTTATCCGTCGAACTATTTCGCGATTGTTATTAAAAAAAGAAATAATGACAAAAAAAAATTGCGAACCAGCGCGCTACACGAATGTATAATTTTGCGCACGGCGACTTAATCGAGTGGATAAATTTACTTAATTACGAGGCTTATACACCACGGATGGAAAGTTACGGGGAAAGCTGCGGTTGTTTTCATTATTAATAATAAGCCGGCCGTAATTACTCGCGTTCGATGCGAGCGGTACGCACACAATGTCGATGCGAGCGTCATCGATTAATTGTCGGCATCAACATAACGCAATCGCACTCAATTTGGCTTCTTTTTTTTTTTTTATCCCCGGGGCTAGCCGTCCGCCACGCGACAGACACTCGCTAAGGAAAATCTCGGGTGCTCGAAGAGTCACATCGACAACGAACTTCGGCACGTACGTACGTCTCTCTATTTTCCTTTCCCCCGATAGACTCTTTGGTTTCAATCGCTTTATACCCCTCTTTTTAACGTGACACGCGTTCACGGCGCGGCGCATACATACCGCTGTAATAAGAAAAGTGTGAAAGACTTAGGGAGAGAGCCTACGGAGGTATGCACCATGGGAGTATCGATTCTGCGGGGCAAATATAGCCACTTTCGTTGAAAGTTCCTTTGTTCCCTTTACCGCAGTGAACCATATGATAGCGAGTAACGCGCGATGAACAATGGCAGCAGATAGCAAGACGACGCGGCGAGTTTATCGAATTTTCTGTGAGAAACTTGCATCCGCGCACAAGTCTGTGCGAATGTTTTCGCGAACGCGTACGTGCATTTTATGCTCCGTACCAAAAAACGAGAAGGCGAGACATTCGTGAATCTCCGTTTTTCTCCTTCTAGCGCTTTCAATTTTTAACTTATTTGCTTTTCAAACAAAACAATTGGCGCGTTTTTTTTTTTAATTTTTTTTTTTACTTAAAGAATGATGCTGCATAGTTTAAATTGTTTAAAGTGTCATGCTTTGAAATGAGAATAGCTTTTGAAATTTATTCGGCAACATTATAAATGTAAGTTGACATATATGTTCGAAGTTTAACTATTGATAAATTAATAATATATATGGTGGAGATAAGAAATTTGTGTGGCGTAAAATCAGTTTTATGTCCATTAACGTTGAAAATTCGTAACCGGTGCTAAATATGTCACAATGGTTGGGAGTGAGAAGCAACCATCGATTTATACAACTTTGTAAGTTGAAGAAACAAACTTTGCGGCCTCATTTTTCTTGTTATATTCACATTACCTTGAGAAATGCGATTCTACACATTATTTCCCTTGTTCTCACATGTCATAACTCGTTTAAAAGCCAATATCGAGCCGAGATGCGTCAACGCATTGCAATGAGCGTCGGATGAATAAACCAAGCGAACTAATAAAAATATGATTACAATTTTATATGAGCTTCCATGAAAAATCCTGCGTATTTTGAAATTTTTACATTTATTTCCCTTTTAAAAATATTAAAGAGCAGAATAATGGCTTTTTATGATTGTATCGATTCTCAATAACTTCCCTTTCTCGCAAAGCGAGAATTTCAAATAGGCGCCGTATCGTGCTACTGTTCCATCGGAACGGTTTGCATGAATACCAAACATCGTTTCCTCCATTTTACGCGACGAATATGCGACAATTCAAGCAGCGCACGCTTGTAAAAGCTATCACTGAAACGCGATAATATCGCTGGCGCGGAAGCACATTTTGAAACCACGTTTGTGATAGCTGATATCAGATTTCCTGTGATAGGTTCGAAGCGCGCATCTCCTGCCTGTACATTCCCGCCGCCGTTCCTCGAATATTTCTAATTTCCTCGAGTCCCAGTAGAGAACGGCGGGGATTACGGTCGTATGCCGAACAGAAAAATAAACGAAGGAACGTAGGCGTTGCGGCGTCCTACGCCCGGAAAAAAAAAAAATTGTCTACCGGGAGGGGAGAGTGAGTGATAACAATTCACGTCGTACATGTCGATACGCGCGCTTAAGCTGAACGCATTAATATTCGGAAAATGACAAACTTAGACGGAATCACCGAACCCGGTGGGCTGCGTTGTACGCGCGAAGAGAAAATGCACAGAGTAACAATATACGCAAGTTATTATTATAGCTGATGAAAAAAGAATTTTTTTTTCAAAAAGGAATAAACTTGTTGACAAATACTTATATTTTTTATTGCGCTAATACTATATCAGCGTGATATAAAATGTAAGTAAAAATACTGTTATAAAATCCACGCGCGCAAATTAATTTCTGTTCTTTAAACATGCTCTTATTCAAGATCTAAATTAAGTTTATAGAAGAAACAATTAATCTTACAGGGAAGCCCGCTGAGTGCTAGTTCAATTTGCCTCGGGGGAAAACCGGTTTTCATGTGGCTTCCGGATGCTGCGGTGCTTTTCTACAAATGGTATATTTATCAGATTAAAGGTTGGTGATTTCGATATTCTAATTTTTTATTGTAATATTTTATCTCTCCCCTGGATTTAAAAAGAAATATTATGTTCCCAACGTTCACGAAGAATTTTAAACGAAAGAAAATGTATACGTATACGTGCAACGCATTGTACTTATTGTTGCAGATAGACTGATTCTATGCGAAGAGAAAAAAAGAAGGGAGAAAGAAAAGGAAAAGGAAAAAGAGAGGCAAACGGTACGTTCTAGACAATAAAGTCGTGGCGAAATGGATGAACCAATAGCACGTGGTGGTAGATGGGTTTGCCCGAGCGATCGACAATTAGCATTACGAGCCAAGTGAGTTTTAATATTAACAGTTTCGACATTAATTTTGTAAGTTTTAATATTAACAGCTAAAAAAAAGTTAGGAATGTTTGAACAACGATGCAAACTAAACTCTCACGTTTAATAAGAAAAATATAAACGCATGTTCTTTCGAAGACGCACAATCGAGCGTGTGATTTTAAATGTATTACCAATAATAATTTAATTGCAAAGTGTTTTTGAATACTTAAAACTTTGACAAACAGGCTGCGAACAGGATGGTCTGTGAAAACAGGATCTTTCGAATCGCACGGGTGGGGTCAATATCCAAATTCCTGCACGAGCAGTTCTAATCGTTGCGGACAATCTTACTTGCTCAGTGACGATGAACGACAAGCTATTATCCAGGTAAACTTCATAGGAATATTACATTTTTACGATTTTACATTTCAGCTTTCTTTTTTTTCTTTTTTTTTACCGATTTATCGATTTCTATTTCAATATATATAAATATTATATGTATATCCGAGTGAAAATTTATCTAGCTAATCTGACTTCGCAGCTAGTGGTTAGATCGCGCGGATTAAATATATTTCTTAATTAATAACCACCTTGGCACTAGTCATAAATTATAAGAGAGTATTTATAATTTAGTGAATATCTTCGAGAAATAAAGTTGTCATTTAAAAAAGAATAAAATAAAATCTGTCTAGCACCGGTCGTCTAGTCACTGTCCAGCGCGGACCATGTATCTAAATAGATATCTTTTTTTTTTCTCCGCGTACTTGTTTACTGTTGTTGTTCTGACCTTACGCTACGTTCGCTCGACTACCGAATTCGCCAGGCAAACCGGTTCTCGCCGCCCGCCGCCCGCGCGTCCTCCACTTTGCGAACTTGGAACGCGAAACCTGCCGGCCAGATGTTGACACACGCACGTGCTCACGCTACCGCGGCGGTCAACGGGCCCGGCGACCACCAGTCTGGGCAGTCGAGCGCGCGTAGGGATAGGTCAAGTCGCGTAGTAGTAGAATAGTACGCGGCGAAAAACGTTCAGATATCTAGCTTTTTTTAGCCCGTCATTAATTATAAATAATTGTGTGGTACTCGGACGATTCGAACGTTACATTTCTGGCTCATTACTGGACAGTTTTGCTAGACAACCACGAGATAAACCACGAATTGGCTAGCTAATTATTAGGTAACGGTGGGAATCAATTTTCACTCGGGTAATATGAATAAAATTTTCTTTAATAAGACTAAGCAGATATTTATATATTTTATATTAAAATATTTAAAAATATTACGTTATAAAACGAATAATTATGTTCGTTACTTGCATACTTCTTCAAATATTTTAATAATTAACGTAATAAAATCCTACAATATAGTATACTGTTAATTAAACTTTGAAGCATGAGAAGTTCAATAAAATAAAAAAGAGAAATGCAGGCTGCAAGAAGAAGCCTATTTCTAATTATTATTACACTATTGAATAATTTCAAAGCTCTTTTTTATGTAGACAAAAATATTCCTGGCAATATTATATTCTATCTTGTTTACTTAATTATGCAACTTTTACCCTTTCATCTTCATCGAGAAACTGCATAGTTGAACAGAGTTTCAAACAACAATTGAAATTTATCGTATCTTTAAAAAATCGTATTATATCGAATCGAATTTATTTTGCCATTTTTCCGCGATTGGTTCTCTCGTTTGACACACTTCGGGCTGCGAGAGCAATATCAATTTAATTTTAATTATTTTGTAAATTTTAATTATTATCACGACCTTGTACTTTGACTGCAAATGATGGATTTTTATGTTTAAATGTTTGTGCGTATGTACATTTAATTTAACGTTGGTTGATATTATAATTTTTTTTTATTTTATTTTACAATCTGTACAATTTCCTATGATTCTGACATTGAAACGCATCGTAAAAAAATATTATTGACTCACCGATTCGATGTGCAGCGGCGGAGTTACAGCAACGCAGCAACGACAAATCTGTAACATAAAAATATAAAATATAAATTGTAGAAACAAAATAATTTTCGCCATTAAAAAAAAAAAAAATTGCACGTGCCTCTAATTATGTTCTTTAATTAAATAGCGAAACGTAAAGTTATCTACTGTCCGAAGATCTCTAATAAATTCAATTTTCATAAAATGTAAAATTTCTTTCTTTCCTGATCCTGATTATTAAATTCTTTATTTCAATTCTTACCCAAACGACAAAGTTATCCAAGATAATTAGCAAAAAAAAAACTACAAATTTTATATAAATAAAAAGTTGTGCTTACTTTAACGTTGCTCCGCCGAAGCATGATGCCTCTCCGAGGCCTCCTCCTCCTCTCAGAATGTTAGGTCACTTCTTCCTGCGCACAGGTCACTCGCAAAACTCGCGGATTTAAACTTATATTATTCGCGCGACCCTCGCGGCACTCCCGTTCAAGTAATTCATGTAATAATTTTCAATCGCCCGTCAACCTGCATAGTATTCGTGGTGAATTAAATTGCGCGAAACTTTGCGGCACTCGCGAAATAAAGCCGAGGAACCGACTGCGGTTCGTTCACTAAATATCGGCGACGAGAACACGTGCTATTTTCTTCTCGTACATCGAGCTCATACGTTCTATTATGCAAATGAAAAAAATTTTACATCATGGTTGTGATTAGAAAAAACGCTTTATCTATAATATCATCTCACGAGCGTTGTCACAACCAATCCTGGAACACTCTGTATAAAATAGCGACTTGATTACGTTCTCTTTTTTTCTTTTTTTTTTTTTTGTTCACTTAATTATGCAACTTTTATCTACGTATTTTTACCGAGAAGCCACGTGGATGGTTATAATTATTAAAGCAGGAATCGAGATTCATTCATAAAAGAAAAATATCTTTTGGATATATTTAAATTCTCGTATTACAGAAAAGTAAATTTAAATAGATTTGTACTTGATCATAAAAATACAGTTGAAAAATATAACCGATGTGACTGTATTTATAGCAAAGAAAAAAAATTCAAGGAATAATTTAATGATATATAATGTTATTCTATTCTAACTTAAATATAAATTTTTTTTATTCTTTTTTTTTTTAAGAAAGTAAGTGTTCACTATGCAGCGATAATTCTTAATCAATTTTGTTAAAATTATTTGATTTACTTTAATCTCTAATTCTAAGCGGATGTTTTCACAGGTGATTCAAAGGGCCGAAGCTTTAGATCTGTCAGAGCAAGAGCGAGTTGGCAGACTTGTTGAGAGATTGGAGAACATGAAGAGGAACGTATGCGTCGTAACATCGAATAGATCGAACGAGAGACGTGGGTGCGGAAGGCGATGCTCTGGTGGAGCTCGTTGCGTTTGCTCGTGTGCACTTTGCGGCGAAAAATTCGGCGCGGTGCTAGGGGCGAGCGCGAATCCATGCAAAGACTGCCGTAAATACATCTGTCAGAAGTGTGGCATCGAGGCCACTAGACTTAATCCATCAAAAGCAAGCGGTGACGAAAGCGACGCAACTACTTCATCGCGCGGTTCGTTACGCGTCATGAAATTCGCTCAGGAACGAACAGGTGTTCAAAGGATCGTACAGAGATCTCATGGCAACGGACAGAAGCAGTTCCTCTGCCGAATTTGCGCTGAGACGAGAGAGATGTGGAAGAAAAGCGGCGCTTGGTTCTTCAAAGGCATGCCGAAATATATTTTACCGGAAAAGAAGGTACGCGAAGAAGAGAAAGAGAGAGAATGTCGAAATAGAAATTTCCAAAAAAAGAAAATGAGAAAAATTTTTATATTAATATATTGATATTGACATTGCCTTTCAACAGTTTCATTCAGATTATGGAAAATATCAATTTTTTAATTTTTTTATCTTTACGTTAATTAAAAGTTGGCTTCTACTGAAAAAAGAACTATTTTTGATATAAAAAAAAAGAACTTTACTTTTAATTAAATTAATACAACCAAAATTCTACGAATAACTTGTTTTACAAAGAGTTAAAAAAAAGAACTATAATTAAATTTATGTCAGAATTCAATTACATCATGCTTTTTCTATTTTCCAATTATTCACGTAAAAAAAAATATATTGACTTCTCTTGTCTAAAAAATATTTAATTAAATAAATGGATGTAGATAAATAAAGTTAAGCTTTTACTAATTTAAATAACAAAATTAAAAAAAATTTAATACACTCGGCGAACTCGAGGCGTCTTTCCCTAAAGCAGAAAAATGAGACATGCTCGACGCTCGCATAACACCCATTTTTTTAGATAGAATAGTACATCGAAATAATAATACACATTTTTAGGAACGAGGGTGGTCTCGACCTGGTCACAGAACATCGACATGGACAATAGGCGGCCCGTGTAGGTCCTTGGATTCAACTGATGCTCAAGATTCTTCTTCCGACGACGATGCAACGAGACGATTCGCAGTAGCTCGCGGTCACTCGCCTACAAATTTGTCAAGCAATCGTGAAAGCACCCCTACCAAATTGACAATTTCAAGTCCTGCAACCAGTACCTCGTCACCAAGAAGTCCTCGAGGAAGACCAAACGGTTTGTCACCTTCTGGCTATCGCGAGGACGCTAGCTCCGATAGGCTGGACAAGTCTTGCCTTTCAATCGCGTCTCAATGCAGCAGACTCTCACCCACGGGCTCAATTGGCACTCCTCGCTCGAAAGCAAGCGGCAAGAGCCCAAACGAATTGCAAGTGGAGCATCGCGTGTCCTTTGAAGACATTTTCGTAGATGACGAGAAGGCTAATGAGGCGGATGACGACGAAGATGAACTCGATGAGGCTCGCAAAGACGCTTCTACATCTCTAAACCGATCAAAAGGCTCTCAGGTACAATCTCTCAGGTAAGGTAAGACTAACGAGCGAAGTGAGAACTCAAATTTACGCGATGAATTACATTGTCTCGTAGATTAAAGACACCTGCGACAACGCCAACTACACCAGTCGAGTTCCAGACTATAGGCAAGATTCTTCAAGAGAAGAATGCAGAACGAGAAGCAAGCAGATCTTTAGATCAAGACAGCTCTTCCAGCACCCGCAAAAACAGCCAAGTGAAAGTGTTAAAAACTCCGGAATACCGACCAGGTTGATAAAAATCCTTTAGTAGTAATAAAATAAAATTGCCTAGGTATTAAAAAATATAAAATAATTCATTAAATAAATTAATTAAATAGATACAACTGTACAACAACTATAGAGCCAATCAAGTTGTGCGTAGTTTAATCTAACTTGAAAACATCAAGCATATAAAATTGCTAACAAGTATTAATTAAAACAGAAACGGGACAAGATTATGGAACTCTCGAAGTCTCCTTGCGATACGACCCAGCAGATCAGTGCCTCCAGTGCAAAGTGGAACGTGCACGTCGGCTAAGGCCCATGGATATTCAAGGCCTCGCCGATCCTTTTTGCAAGCTAAACATATTACCCATCGGAAAAGTATCGACGAGCAGACGACTGCGAACGAAGACGGTACACAAGACGCGCGATCCTGAATTTAACGAAACGGTGAACTTTTACGGAACGACGGAAACCGATGTAAGAATCAATATTATAATATAAATATCAATTTATTTGTAACGATAAACATAGCTAAAAATCTTTCACGATAGATTTCGACCGGTAAGGCGCTACACATCTTAGTTATCCAAGACGATCCCTCAGGCCAAGACTTTCTGGGAGAAGCAAGATTTCCTCTACGTGAATTGCTACCATATCAAACGAGATATTACAAAGTTCCTCTACAAGCTCATTATCCAGTACGTTCAATACAAAAATACCTTAATTAAAACTAATAATTTTACTCGTAATTAAATTAATTTTTTTTTTTATTGAATATGATAAGCATAACGAGTAATATTTTTATTTAATATACTATTTACTCAAAAGATAAGTTTATGCATAATTTGTATGATAAAAATATATAAAAATTTTTAAGATATAAGATACATTTTATCAACGTGTAGGTGGACAACGAAGAGGAAACTTGGGGTATGTGTTCAAGTCGCGGGCAGATACAGATAAGTCTGAGCTACTGCACGCGTCGACGTGCGCTATTAGTCACGATTCATTGCGCTACGAATCTCCTGCCTATGGACAGCAACGGATTTTCTGATCCGTTCGTCAAACTGGCACTCGTTGAAGATGCGACTGACAATCATCGGCAGCAACGGTTCCTAGATTATTCGACCGCTCGCGCTACTGCCAAAAAATTAACAGGGAAAAAAACAGCTGGCCGCGGGTCACAAAGCACGAGCATCAAACGAAAAACGCTGAATCCAAAGTGGAACGAAGAATTTATTTTCCCGACTCGCTTGACAGAGTTAATGAAGCTAACTTTATGCTTGTCTGTATGGGACAAGGACTTCGGGAAGAGTAATGACTATCTGGGTACTGTGACCTATCGTATATCTCTTCTAACAAGTTCTGAACATATTTTTTTTAAATTCGTATAAAATATACCTTATCATCCATTTTTACAATTTACAGGCGGTCTTATGTTAGGTTGTGGCAGCAAAGGAGCGCGCTTGCGACATTGGTTAGACGCAATCAAGTATCCGGATCATCGACATTTAGCGTGGCACAGCCTGGCAGAGATGAACGTACCTATGGAATGATAGTTCTATTTCAGTGATTGAAAAGTAGGTCAAGATTAAACACGACGTATGCGGGCTTTATCGATATACATTTACACGGATATACGCGCACGCATACGCTATAATATACCTGCGTGCGTGTTACCGATCTGTGCGTGATTAATCGTTGCTCAAAAATTAAGTATTATAAAGTACTAAGAGGTTGATATTCGAAAATAAAGCAGTTGAGAACAGAATTTCTCAATTGTCATAATTTTTTAATAACATGTATTTACATGTCACACACGCATGATATATACAGTTTTTTTTTCTTTTTTTTTTTACAATCATACAAATATTTTATGGAAAAATTTTTGAACAAAAAATATATTATTCATTGCTCTCAGTAGAATCTTCCTCTGCTTCTCGCAGCCACTTAATGAATGGCTGAACAGCGTTTTTTACTTTTACATGAAGCGCATCTGCGTCTTCCTCAGTGGACTCATACCATTCTAAAATCTTTTCTTCCGATAGTATATCGCGATCATAAAACTGATGCAACAGGTGTTGTGTATACGGCAGTAACTCGTCGGTTGTACTAGCAACATCTTCTATGGCACGCAAACAATCTTCCTGCGCATCTTCATTTTTAACGTAATTAGAAATAATAGTGCTAAAATAGGTTATCATAATTTTCAAATTTTTTTGATAATTCTGATTATTAACTGCAGCCTTTGTTTCGGAAAGATAATGTAGCGGTAGACTGAGAATAGCTTTGATAACATTATAAGTCACTTCGCGGATAGTAACGTTGTACGCATACCTCGAAGAGTTAATTTCTAAAATTAAATTCTCACAATTAAGCTTATCTTGATAGCCACGTAACAGACTGTCGATAACTTCCGACAAGAACATATTTGTGTCGTCTGGAATTGGAGAATTACAATCCAAATCCTCTTCGTTGCTAGACGACTCCGTGAGCGAGCAATCATCGTAGTTGGTTATTTCAGTTTTATATTTCTTGAAGTATAAAAATCCGTCATCCTTAAGATCTGACATTTTAATCCTAGATATACCGGAAGATGTAGATTCAACAATGGTATCAATATATTGACTACGAGGAGTAACGTCAATTCCTGGATACAATATAGATCCATCTATGAGACTATGATGTTTAACAATGCAATCCGAAAATAAAATGCTGTCTTTAATAGTGCAATTATGTTTAATTTTAACATTTGAAAATATATAAGAATTGCATATATTGACGTTATTACTTATAGCACAATTATCTGCAATTACAGATCTTGCAACTGTAGTATTATTTCCCAATGTACTATTAAATCCGAGAATACAGTCTTTTTCTAGTAAACAGCCTTTAGCAAATGTAGCAGTTTCATGTTTATATGTACTCCGCGGCATGCATATAAAGTTTTTTAATAAAGGAAAAGCATTTGGTGAAAGGGGAAAACTATGTCTATGCAAAACATCCTGAGTAAGTATATGATAAGCCTTCCATGATGTAACTGGCATGGCATAATCTTCTGTGTTTAACTGCTGCCAATAGATCCTAGAGTCCAAAATTTCCTCGTTCATTAATACTCCTCGAATAAAATCATCCATAGTCTAAAAGCATATAAATATCTTCTTAATTACATTTTTATTATATCTTATATTAAATTTAGAGATAATTATAATTAAATTAATGTTTAAAGAAAAAGAAAAAAAGTAATTTATTTTATTTACTTGAAAGTCAAAATTATCAGCAAAGAGTGGCAGGACAGATGGTGAACACAAATAAATATGAGTGTCCAAATAACAGGAATTTATTTCAACTTCATTGTGACTGAGAAACCAGTTTAGTTCAAGCTTTACTTTTTTCTCACTGTCTTTCAGTTTAGTATAATATAGAACTTTGTTACTGTGCTTATCTGACACAACTACAGAGGCTTCTTCACTAAGATAAGATTCTTTTGTTGAACCCAAGTTCCTTAACACCATGGTCATAGTGGCTCCCTTGTCCTTCTTAACTTTCGAATGATGTATATCAAGCAAGGATTTAAGATTTGTATTAGTGAACGTGTTCCCGCGAATCAGTATAAAGTACCCTCTGATCCAACCTTTCGTATCGATATCTCTTAAAGCATCTCCAAAAGATCTACAGCCATCGGAAATAATCAGAGAAATGGTAATATCCTTGTATTCTCTTTCTTTTATATATTTTCTGAGTAGATCTATGTGACTGCAACAGTAAAGGAATACTTCTTGTACCCTCGACTTTATCAACGTTTCGATCATGTAATCGAAAAGCGGTATGTTAATCACAGGCATCAGAATGCTTGGAAGTATATTCTGCACTGGATTCAACTTCGTTGTAAAATCATCTGCGAGAATAACGGCCTGCAAAACGTCCTTTTTGCACATTTTCGTATTCATGATGTCAGCTGGCACCAGCTCACTGACGTAATCGTACAAATCGATGAATAATCACTATTTACGTGTTACGTTGCGAACACGTGGAAGTTCGTACAAGTCCGCGAGATAATTGCGGTTAGACGGAACATTTGAAGCTGTATGCCTCGCACGTATGTACCTTTCCTTTCACACTAGCTCGATTTGCAACAGTGACCGGCCACGGCGGCACAGCCACAGTCCGCCAGAGAAAAGTTAGACGTAGAGCGCGGGAGCCTCTCAAAAAAAGTATAACGTTATTAGAAAGAAAGGCATAGCTCTGAAAATATCCGACTGTCTTTGTCTGATCGCGCACGCGCGGTGAATTTACGGCAGAACTTCAGGCAGAGAAAATTTATGGTACAAAAAATTTGATAAAAATAATTAATAATGCAAAAATTAATTTATGAAAACGTTACTTCCTTTTTGCGTGTTATACACGTTTACCATATTGCAGTGGAAGTAAAACTGCGAAATGACTCTGTAGTACGATCGCCGATAAGTTCACTGGTATACTTGTATGAAAGACAGATGAGGCGTTCGCTGCAGCAACGGTGATCTTAGCGTGGTGTTCGTCGAGTCTCATACAAAGCGTGAGCATTACGTGTACCGCGGATCGCCGGTCGTCAAGGGCTAAGGTGAGCGCGTTCATTATTACTTCCCCCAATTCCCCCCTACTCGGCGGTCAAGAGAGAGGACCGAGAGGGTAGTCACGTACGCTAACCGTCGTCGGCGCCAGTAAACGTCATATCTGCTTTTGTGTATATAAGTTACATTCAAAGTTTTGTCGAAATATAACTAATAAAAAAATATATTTAATAAACTCCCCTCCCTCTCCCTCCTTCCCCAAAAAATATTTATAAGGTAAGGGAATTTTTACTTTCAATTTTTTCTTTATTTTTGTCAATCATATATCATTCAAGATTCTTATATTATTTTTATTATAGTCAGTTGTAATAGTTATAACATTTAAAAATTGTATAAGTATAATTTTAATAATACTAATTTTTTTTATCTTATGTTATATGATATGACAAGCACTATGTAATATAATGATTCAATCACCGATTAAATTATTGATCTCTTAAGATAAACCGATTAATTAGTACATTATACGTATGTGATTTGTTTATATCATTAAAATAAAATGTGTACGTATGATAGAAATAAAATTATTTGATAAAAAATAAGTTAACAGTTACATGTTATGTAAAATGACATTAAAAAGTTAAATTGTTTATATTACATAAATTATTCTTATTCTTCGCGTTACAAAAAAGACGTACTGTCATTTTAATCAATCTAATTTATTACCTGCATGATTCAGAAATTCTCAAACTCGTAAGTAATGACAAATAGACATACACTTTCCATTTTGCTTCTGGAGAATAATTTTAAGTTAAACATTTTTAGCTAATTCCAAGATGCGTGTATATAAATTTATTAAATTTTTTTACATTTATCTTAAAAAATATGTTTAATCTAAACGAGTTTAAGAAATCCTGATTACATTTATTTTTCGAGTTAATATAATTTTGTGTGCGTTAATGTTGTCGTTAGGCTAATGAAATGAATAAATGGCTGAAATACGAGACTAGCATGCAAACGGACTCATTTAATTTTTACTGACAAAACAAATTTTTTTTAAAACATATTTCGTGTATACGAATACCTTATTAACATTATAGAGCCCAATGCTCGAATTTATGTATATGATTAATCATTGGCAATCATATACTTAATTGCGAGATTATAAAATAACTCAATTATAACAAAAAATAATTATGTGTGAAGTTATATAGTTATATCAGTGTTAATTCTGTGTTAGCATTAATATGTTTGTAAATGTGGAACACAGTAATTTAAAATTGCATTAATCATTAATATACGTTTAGCTACATGTAAAATAAATCTGTTTTTTCTTTTTTTTTTATTTGAACACAAAATATTTGGAAATAATATTTTTTTATTGTATTAATAATGTTAATAGAAGTTTATATTAATTATTATTATATGTGCATGTGATAACGGAAATTTGACGTTGACTAGATATTATAAGTCTTGCTAAATGTATCGCTTTGTTATTTCTAAATTAACTTCATTATTTTGTCATAAATCATAAAATATTTAAGTTCTAAAAACGTACATTACATGTGTGATATATTGTTTCATAAAATTTTAGGAAGCCCTTGTTTAATAAGCTCAAAAATCGTAAAAAAAAAAAGTTTAAAAAGTAGGTTATTACACATGTCGATACAAAATATTTTAATAATACATAATTGTAAGAAAGTAATAATTCTTTTTTTTCACGAATAATATTCTTTTGACATGCATAAATAGATCATATTACTAAAAAAATTTAATATTAAATTTTTTTTATGTTAAAATTTATCACTTTTTCACATAGTATATGTACATTCATAACTTGATATTATAAATGTATTATTATAATTTGTCATTAAGTAAAAATATGTAAAGTTTAAAATTATGCAAAATTTTCATATCTGTATACAATACCTTGTATACAATACCTTGGTATTAATGAAATATTTTGTAATTTCCATCTATAATATACATTTATATATCACTTAAAAAATTTATGTTTATATTAAATGTAATAAAAGTGTGTGTATCTTTTAAACAAGGACGTTTTGTTTTTAGATTTATCACAGTTTTCCGAATTAATGATGCATTCAAAGAACTTATTATTAAAAAATTAAAAATGTCTAAGTAAAAATTAAACATTTAAAATCCTAGTAATATCAAATTATGATAATATGCGTTCGTGAAATAAAATTAAAAGTTGATTATTGAGAATATGGCAAAAATAAAATTTTTGAATGTGATAAAAATTATACATGAAAAGGAACGTGAAAAATGATATGTTACGTAACGAATGCTAAATATGTACAATTTACATGAGATCAAAGTATATAAAATGACATATAATTTGCACTACGAGAATATGATATTGGTATAAATAGTTTTGACATACTAATACTTTTAACAAATTTGGCAATACTGTAATGCCACTGTAAAATATGTTTCTAATACTGTGCCTACTTATTGTGCCATACGTTACACTTTTTATGTTTGCTCGTTTCATAATTGATCGATTATTTTAGCTTAGGAATTTCGTACATAATACTAATTATAAATATTTTGTTTGTGACAGTGGTGTATGTTTTTTATACAAATTTACAGGTACTAATTTTGCATATTAAAAAAATCATGCTGTTATTAAACTTGCACCGGTTAGTTAATTCTAAACCTACAACCCATCATACAGTTACGGGCGGCCTGTACTCTTTGTTAACGACATAAAATTTGTGTTTTTGACCGAATAAGCCCCATATCACGGCTACGTTCTCGATGATTATATTAAACGGAATAGTAGACAGGGCACCACATATACATAACATGAATCGAGCAACACCAAAACGATATAGAGAAAATGATTTAACTACTCCGAACACATACATATAAATATTTACCGCGCCGATAAACGCGCAAAGAAAGTCAATCAACGGTGGGCAATTAATTGGGCATAATCCGGCCAAAACAATATTAGAAGTAGAGAGAGGCATTGTCACCCACGAGTAACACGAAATACCCAGCAACAATTTCTTTTTCAATGGAATTGCTTTGGAATGCACGACAAGTAATATACCTTGCAACCATCTTTTTCTCTGCTGAACAAAATCCCAAAGTGTAAACGGTGATTTTTCCCACATTTCGCCATCTACAAAGTTGAATGTATATCCTTGGGTAAACGCCTTCATTGCGAAGAAACAATCTTCTGCAACTGATCCATCTAATCCATTATTAAATGAAACCTGTTTTTCTGCTCCCATCTGTAATAAATTTTGAAAAAACGTAATATAAAAATAGCAAAATCAACATTTATGTAAAACATTACTTTATTATTCTGAAATTGTATTAAAAAAAAAAAAAAAAAAACAGGTAACGTGCATATTATTCGACATAATTTTTCGTAATAAAATTATCAGTAATTACCTGTGTGACAACGTATGACCCTTTCATGCTAAAAAATGGCTTGTGAAACATAGTAAATTGTAATCTTAACTTTCCCATATCATCTGCCACTCTGAAACTATCAGCCAAAGTTGTAATCCAATTAACAACATCCTCATTAGCATATGTAATTAGCCCTTGACCAAATTGATGTTTGCCATCCAATACAAAGTTCAATATTCCGCGAACGGAATTTTCAGTCATTAAAGTCTCCTCGTCAAGGTGAACGATCCAATCATGATCGGCCAGTTCATTTACCGAACTTTCAAGGCAGTATTGTAAAGCACGAGCCTTAAATAAGGCACCACTACTTGTGCGATAATTCGGCGGAACGACGACTTCTCGCACTCTGCGATGCGGCGTTAAACCTATTGGCTTATCGCTCACCACTTCTATTTGGAAGTTCTCGAGACCAGCCTCGGTGCATTTATCTAAGTTTCTTTTCACGTTTGTCTTTACTAATTGTGCATAATCTCCGCGCGTTACTATTCTTATACAGACAAATGGTGCTAGCAGCGGCGAGCCTTTCAAGACTACTTTATCAGGGAATGCATTATATATCGTTAATCCTATAAAATTGAATAAAACTTGAGGCAATGAGAGAAACGTGACTGTGCGTAGCAGGTACAAAGTGATTGCACCAATAATCCCGTATCTCGCCCATGCGTCAATCTCCTCCTTCTTGTCCGCGTTCCATCGAAGCCCTCCGGATACGAATTCAAATATCAATATAACCACAAGCAGCAGGCAGCAGTGCAAAATATGTTTCGTTGCACTGTTCAACATTATTCCTGAAAAGTATAAATTCACGTTTAATGAAATCGCATTTTTACTTGTTCGACGTAATCTACAAACGTGCAAAGTTTACGGTGCAATACTTTATTCGTGAATGTCACTTGCTATATAATTGTCATGGGATTCCAAATATCGTGTATCGTAATCGTGACAGTTCTCATTAACCTAAATTATGGCAGTCGGTACTCAGCGAATGACGAGAGTAACTATATTCGAACTTTGCTGAGTAAATTGATTCGGCCTTCAACTCTGTCGAACAATACGCGCGTAATGCATGTATCGACGTACAAGTAGTAACGCAGCAACTAACAGTAACATTACCGTATGCACATACGTATCGCAATCAGTTGAGTCGCCAATAGAAGGCCGTTACTCGAGTAATTACAAAATTAAAATTAGCTCATACAATATGACTCAGAATCTCCTTGAAGAGATAACGTATCGATAACTGAGGCGTAACGAGTCCATCGAATAAAAACCGCTGGGTATTATCGCGACTTAACCAAGGATTAATACGGGAAACATCTCACATAATCATGAATTAAAAAACCGATGGCAAAGTATGTGCATCACGGCAGTTGCGTTCGCGCTTGAGCAAAAATCACAACTCACACGAATCTCGCGTGAAATTAATCAGCTTTGACGGGTGGGCAAGCGGGAACGCGTCTCCTCCAACTGCCTCCAACGGCTCCAAGTTCCAACCGTTCTAACTATCGGCGAGAACCATAAACGTGTTATACGTTGTAGATCGGCAACTTCACAGTGCACAGATTATACGGAGTGCTCCATCACGTGCGGAAAGCCTCTCGGATCTGAATATTAGATATTGAGAAGACAATTTTGTTTTTCGTTTTGTGGTAAATCCGAAGGAAACTGGCCGCCTCGCCGGTCGCCCTGAAATTTTAATATATTGTAGTGAAACAAATTAAAAATGAGAGAAAAGGTTTTACATAGTCCGTCGAAGTTTCAGAAAAATATTTTTTAGCAAGTCATTACTGTAGTTGTAACTGTATGGTAAAAAAATTTTATTAAACAATAAATAAGGAGCAAAAAAGTTCTGAAAGTTCTTGACTCGTATTACATATAAAACAATTTATTCCATGCAACGTGTTAAAGAAAGACAGTAACAGGATAATATACGTAAATTAAGTTTGTAACATTCTTTTTATCTAATAATATGCGTAAAATTTGTGTAACTTTATGTAGACTCCTTTTCTCGCCATTATAATAATCATATATATTTTTCTTCATATGTCGTATAATTTGGCTAAGTTCAATGCGGTAATTTGCCATTATGATAATTATTGCAATGCGAAAATGTGTCTGTCGAGAGAGACTGTGGCAGATATTGAAAACTGAATCAATCACTTAAATTTTTTTTCTTTAGTATCATTACAAAAAAAAACTTGTCGGTACTCTCTATTCAAGTCTAAAATCTCGCATAAATTTCACAAGGGATGCAACGGGAATAATGAGTTCTATTTTTCTATTTTTTTTGTCTTTTTTTTCCTTTTTTTTTTTTCTTCAATAATTGAAAACGATACTGCACTATCAGACTATCGATGTCGCGGTATTGCTCTTTGGTCAAACTGCGGCGACAGATTTAGAATCTGACCGCGCCGAATAAATCCATGGAGCGGATAAAACAAATTATAATATTAACAGCAGGATAACAATTAATCGGCTCATTTACTTATGGTCCTAAGTGTATAATCACGTAACTTAAAATCAGCTATGATACACAATGACTCGATTAACAATTGCGCCATTGCGTCCTAAATTATGAATATTACCAGATAACAATACCATTTGCTACATCATACTATTATTATCGCTTTTGATATTGCATAAGATGCCCTACCTTTATATTAAGCAAGCATGTCAATTGAGAAGAAAAACCTGAACTAATATCTACAAAAGAGGAAGCACTTTCTCGCGAATTGTAATGAAACAAAAAAGGTGTATTATAGTCGTATCGATTAGCTGATAAATATCGTAATACTTTCTGTCTTCTATTTTTTTTTTCTTTTTTCTTCCTTTCTTATTGGTTTAACAATTATGATGAAGGATATAATGACATGCTTCAATGGCACAATATGGTCTATTTAAAAAAATAAAAATTAATGAACCATTGAAGACGAATTCGCAAACAGTTGCATATGCTACTGTATATTAATATAAATTAAAGCCTGTGTACACATATCTACGTTGCACAACTGATTTAATTGATAATATATTTTATTTAATTATTAATATATACTCGATATTTTGCGAATTCATCTGTTTATGCACCTTTAAGTAAATTTATAAATTTGTTCTCGGTAGCTGCACTGCTGAACCGATGCACACTAGTGCAATAAATTAAAGTAAAACAAATATATCTTTTTTTACTCTAACTTACTGCACCAGTTGAGCTACTGAGAACAAACCTTATGTATAACAGCCTTTAATGAACACTAACATATTAAGAGTGTATCGAAAGGGTGCAAATTACCTTTAAAATAATAAGGAAAAGAAAGGTAATTAGGTAAGAGAATCTAATACGCATTTGGTCAAGTTTGAACATTACTTAATTAACAACCCGACATCGTCGTATTTGTATCATCGGTATTTTATGTCGATAAATAATTTGAGCTTTTAAAAAATGTAATTGCGCGCGGGCGCAGGTAAAGAAATTTTATTGCTTCTTTGATTTCACGCACTGGCGAAAAATGGAACAACCTTTTTTTATACTTTAACTTCTTGAAAATATAATCTTTAGTAGATTGCTTTCCTTAAGCGACATGGCATCCTTGTTTTTATATACATTCGACATAAATATGTGCATGCAAATTTAATCTCTACGAATACAATCCTTTTTTTAATCTTCACAAGCACATTTCTATCAACAGTGATAATCTTGTATTATTTTTTTTTTTTTTTTTAGTTTTATCCTGATTAAGTTTAAACAACATAACAAAAACGGTGCAAGTACTAAGTATGTGTGTGTATCATACGCGACAATCCTTGCATGAAATCGTCATCTTCCACGATGGAGGACTAGGGCTTAGAAAAAAAATTAAAAAAAAAGGAAAAACTACTAATGTTCGCCGTCAACAAACGGAAAACTCAGCTCTTCGTTGCCACATCCAATTCTAAGGCGCCATTTTCATTAACTTCTAAGTCTTTTGTTTTTTGCTCGATCTTCTCAACTTTTTTCTCTATTGGTTTCTTTATTTCTTTATCATCCTTCTTAGTGTCTTTTTCAGTAATTGCAGAGATGACTTCGCCGCTATCTGGCGACTGTTCCTTTTGCCGTTTCTCAATCTCTGCCTTAAAGTTATCGATGTCCTGCTGACTGATTTGTACAAAGAGAATACCGTTGATAACGTTGAGCATGTCTAACACCGATCCCATACTAGGCGGCTGCACCTGAATCGGTGGCAGGCTCACGCCTGACTTGCCCGTGTAAATCTCGTTCATTTTCTTTTGTAGCACGACTGCTTGTTGAGTTAAATGACGTAAGCAATCACTACTTTCTTTTGTTTTTTCGTGCTCCTCGCCCAGTAGCTGCTTATAAATCGCATAGGTCTCCTTTTCGTTGTTTAGCGCTGCTCGAAAGTCACCCATGCACGACTGCGTGCGTGCTACTAAATGATACGATACCGCAACCTTTAACGAGTGAGGACCATGATAACGTAAATTCAAAGCTAATGCGTGTTCTAAGAAACGTAACGACAGCTCATATTCACCAACTGCGTGCAGAATCAGTGAGATATTGCTCTGAAAGAAAGAAATATTATTATTCGAAATATTATTATTATAAATATTTAAACTAAGAATAATTTAATAAGACTTACATCGAGCAAGGCCACTTCTGGATGATCCTCACCACAAACTAATAATGCGAGATAACGTGCTCTGTATAGTAATCTTAATGATACAGACACTTGTCCATTGGCAAAGGAATATAAGGCGAGATGTATCTGTAAGCAAAAAATAATACGTTAATATTATTATACCGTAACTGAATTTTTTTTTATATTACCAATTAAAAATATAATTTTAATATAATAATAATTTACATATTCTGTGATGGTGTATGAATGATCGATGCCATTAACTCTCTCCGACATGAGAACTGCCTTTTGCTGAGTAGCAAGTGCCTCCGCATGATCACCCATTATGTAATTCAACCTTGCCAACATTCTAAGACACTGTGCAATTTCAGGATGCATGGCACCATAAACGTTATTCAGAAGATTTAATGCTTCGTTGATCAATTCGTATCCGTCTTTTAAATATCCTTGTTGAATTTTGTTTTGGCCAGTAGTGTAAAAGTTATATGCGTCGCTAGCCTAAAAAAAATTTAGTTAAAATGTTTTTTACTATCACACAAAATGTTTAAAAAATTGTACTTTAAATTTTTAAAGATTTAGAAATTCTTTAAAGTGCCAAATATTCGAATAGTAACCATTTAAATAGGAACTACTTACTCTTGGATTGATATGTTTAACAACGGGAAAAATATTCAATATATCTTCTTCAAAAAACGTCACTCGGTTCTTGTTTTCAAAGTTGTATTCGCGTAATAATATCTGAATACCGGTTTTAATGCAGAAGCCACGTAACAATGAAATTTTTTGTAGATGGAAATATTCTATCGTGGCTTCTAAAGATTCTGGGCTTGGTGTTTCCCAGTCATAATAAGCTTTTAAGTCACCCTTAATTTGCTGCCATAACGATTTAGGCGTCAACGACGCCCATTCTACTTCAGACTGCTGTGGCCCATTGTTCCTTCCTTTGCGTTTATTACGGCGCTTAGCAGTTTTGCTCTGAAGCTAAAATAAAAAATTACATATACATTTATTTATTAAAATTTTTTACGATTTTTCTAACTACTATTTTATATTTATCATCAATAAAATAACAATTCCTTTCATCATTTTAACTTGATTGTAAATTAATTAATAAATTTATAATTAAATAAAATTAGAAATAGTATTATAATCACTTATACCTCTTCTAAATTCTGTTGCGGGTGTATAATTTGTGCCGAAGACAGCAAACAGTTCAAAAAGTGACTTACAGCTGCAGAAAGACTCATTAATTCTGTACCCTATAATATATTCATAATTGTTTCTTGTGTGTTCGATAACATACCGTAGTTCTATTTTTATAAAAGTAAATATTGTACCTGCATATAAGATGTAAAAATATGTTTAGCGGAACGAAGGATAAGCTCAGATACAGCAATCCGATTGAGATATTGCAACTGTGGCACTGCAGCTAACATAGCTGCCAATTTACCAAGATAACGAACGTTAATGCCTTTACCATGGAGAGCCTCAACCAACGTACCACCATCCATCGCGGCTGCAGTGTGATCTAAACACTCCCGAATCTGAAATAGCAATTAAAAAAAAAAATACTTTAGATAAAAATTACAGCTCGATGTATGTAACTCAATCGAAAAATTGGGAGTTAATTTTATTTTAAAAAAGTGTTTTTACTTTTGTTTTACAGTGTAAAAGTTTTTTTGGTTTTATCTCATAAATCTTTAAAACAAACTTACAAACGTCGGCAATTGTACAGTGAGCAAAAAGTCTGCGGCATCTTTCACCAATTGTTTCTGCTTCTTTAAGTCGGGACCATTAGAATCCGGATGCTTAACGCCAGGTGAAAAGACGTCTGGGTTGAATCTCACGTCGAACTCAGCTTCTCGCAAACTGCCTACCGCCGCTGCTGCTCTTCGCACTATCTCCTTTGTGCTTTCCTCCACTGAACAGAATTAAGCTTAATTATTAACATAAAGTTCGCAATGAGCGCGCGATTGTCTCGCGCATTGAGTCGCAGCGTAATAATATGTATGAAAAAATACGATACATACGTTCTTGTTTTTCGCCGCCTGTGATCGAGTCAGTAATACTCTCAACAATTTTCTTAGCTTCATCGGCTTCTATTAAAGATTGAGTACAGTCTTCTTTGTTACTATCCACTGTTACAATCGCAGTTGAATCTTCTTTTTTTTCCTCTTTTCTATCTTCCTGAAATTATTGATTTGTATATATTTTGTAGATTTACTGTCTCTTTTGCATCGAAAGTAATAAAATATAATGTTTGTACATACCTTTGCAGTCGTATCTTTTTCTTTTTGAGATCTTCTAGCAGACGTAAGCTGTTGGAGATGAACAGCCGCATGCTTGATAAATTGAACATATCTGGCTTCGACAAACGAGTCTATGAGCTCTTGTCGTAAACAGGCTAATCTGTGCTTGTGTTCCACTGGAAAACCTAAAGCTCGTGCTTCTTTGCTCAGTTCCACACCTTCGACTGAATGAGAAAAACGTTTTCTAAATTAATAAATTTCTTTTTTACGTTACAGTATAATTAACTAATATCAACTTACGTTTCAGAAAATTTACATCGGGTGGAAAAGTTCTCAGCAGATCGAGCACATAATGCCGCGAATCGTTACCAATGATACCTTTGCATTCCACACTGCTGCAAAGTTCGATTTCTTCGTTTGCATCGTTGATTACTTTATGAGGAAGAATCTTTAATTGCTGTCCAGCTTTATTTAACTAAATGCAAGAAAATTTATAAAAATAAAATCAACCAATACTAAAGAAGGCTAATCTATTTCATTAATTAATTTTTTACCAACTTTTGTTGTAACAAAATCATAAAACAGTATTTATTTATTATATTTATCTTCTTCAAAATTTTATTTCTACGTAATTTTGTATCTATGAATTTTATTTTCTTCAGCAGCCAGTAAAATGGCAGGTTTTCTAGCCTGTAAATGTGACAACTTTAACACGGAATATTTTCGTTTACAAGTCCGACGCTCAATTCTTCCAGATTCGTTAAATTTAAGCAAAACTGCGTCGAATGAGCCAAAATTTATCGAAATCGAGGGTGAAACACGTATTCTTAACATTTACCGTTTTCTTACCAGTTCAAGATACTTAGGATGCGTGAGAACAGTCTTTCCGAAATCAATTGATCCATAGACTACCGATTGTTCTTGCTCTCGTTCCAATATACCTGGTATGATAGATTGCGCGGTGACACGATAGCCTCTAAAAATTGACAAAACAAATTATTAATTAAAAAAAAAAAAAAAAAAAGAAAATAAAATTATTTTTATTAAAAATTAAAAAAACGCACCTATAATCGATGACGACGGTGCCGAGAGTATACAGACCGGGCAAGTCCACAGCCGCATATACTCGAACACCTTGCAAATCGTTGCGAGGTGCAACAAAGGCCGCGGCGTCACCACCTAATTCTTTGTAATGATCGCGCACGTCAAAGCCAAGCGAAAAGAAAATGTTGTTCCAGATAAACATCTGCATTTTGGCCTCTTCACCAGGATTGATCGCCATCACATTGCCGTCGATAACTGCAACTGCTCCACGAGTGGCAGCTGCGACGAAGTCACTGTGAACCTAAACAATGTAAATATAATTAAAACTTATTAAAAAAATTTATTTTTGAAGTTCTTAAAAATAATGGCTTTTATTTTAACTATTATTATTTTATAATATGTAATTTTAATTTTAATACGTTAAAAAATACGTAGAAAATTATTATTCTTTGTCATTTATAAATTAATATAAAAGAAATAATTTATCACAAGTAAAACATAAAGAATATAATTTTCTGTCTAAAAATAAAACATACTTTGAAGATAGCACGCTCTCGTAGCAATCTTTCAGGAAGATTTTTACGTGGTAATTCCCTCGTAGTTTGTAGTTCTTCGTTCCAATCACGTGTTTGTCCCGGGATATGTTCTTCATATCCCAACTTTGAAGAAAAAGCTGAAAAGAAAAATAAACTTAATATACTGTAATACTTTTTAACAGTGCTAATAATTTATTAGCACTTTTAAGTAATTAAAATTAAATTCAGCTATCTTTTTCTTGATAAAATATTAGACAAGATGCTTCATTTACACTTTTTCCAAAACTTACTATCTTCTGCACGAATTGCATCAATAGTGTGTTCGATTTGTGGTGCACTCCAGGCATATAACTGATAAGGCGTGGCTACTCGCTCGAAGGGATGCCTCTGAGTCCTGCGCCGTTGCATAGAAGCAAATCCTCGTTTAAAGGTTGGACTAAGTTGATTCAACAATTCGATTAAACTGTGACATAAATGGCTAGGCGTAGCTGGTTTAGGATTAAACACTTCTTTGGTTGACTGATTAACAAAAAAACCTCTGGCACACGCGGTCAAATAATATTGCTTGTCCTCCAATGTGACCACATGTAAATATATCAGATCTCCATGAAGCTTTCTATATCCAGGTGGTGGATTCCATCCTGATGTCGTTAAGACCTAGAAAAAATGCAAAAGAAATTTAAAAACTTTTTTTTTGTAAAGTTAAAATTCTTCTTTTAATAAAATAAAAATATATATATAATATTAACGTTTTTTAAACAACTTTATCTAAAGATTTTCAAAGATTTACTTAAGTTTAGATCTTTTCAAAATCTGAGAAAAAAGAATGTAAAAAATCAGATATGCAACTTGTAATTAAAAAACAAAAAAACTTTCCCGAATCCCTTATAATTAAATCGTTAAATAATTTAATGATCAAAAATTATGTACACAAATAAAAAAAAATTATGTACTTTGAGACACGGTGGGCATTTTTGCTCTTTTGCCTGCGGTTGGAGAGGTAATAGAGGCCTGTCCCTACAACCAGGTATGATGTAATCAGGTGGGGTACAATCAACCGAATCTGCTCGAGTTTTCTTTTTCTCTAGAATATCGCCATTCGTGACAACATTGAGAAACGACAGACTGCTACATTCGACGCCATTGTAAGCATCCGCAGGATCTACGGACTTGAGCAGATCGCGTACATGTCGCACATGTATACGCGCCTCCCGCATCGTGTAAGGCTCTTCCACCACCTTGATGATCGAGCCGTCTTTCAAGCCTTCAATATTTTTTAGCTCGGCAAAGTTGTCCAACGTGTTGCCATCCAGCTGCAGTGAAAAGCATGTGCGATGACATGTGTCTTCACGGTCCATAAGCAACTGATGAATTTCCTGTAAAAAAAAAAATAAATTCCTTATTTTTTTAAATAATTGATTAGTATTAAAAATAAAGTTAGAAAGCTAAATTAAGAAAAGAACGTGTTGATAATAAATAATTAATACATTGTTAAATAAGTTAATAATATAATTAAATAATATAACCAGTATGCCCTCAGATAGCGTGTGCATGACATTTTTATCATTCAGAAGCAAATAATTACCTGTACAAGTTCCATGCTAGACACCTGAATATCAAAGGGTTCAGAACCGGGGCTAACGATCTTAACAGTGAAGCCCATGTCTTGAATGAAAACGACTTCTTGTTCATTCGAGACATCCTTCTCCTTGTCAGCATCTGTTTCTTTTTCGTTCTTATCACTATTCTTATTGTCTTCATTCTTTTCTTTTTCACCTTCCTTCGTCGCTTCAACCTCTCCTTTCTCCACAACGTTTTCCGTAGCTGTGCTCGTACTTCCGCTTTCTTCTGTTTCTTTTCTTGCATCTACAAAAAAAATTATTATAAGTATATACATAAGAAACAATTTAAAAAATATTTAATTTAAAACGATCTTAAATAATAAGATAAGTACAAAAAATAATTAAATTAAATTAAAAAATTAAATTGTAGAGTACAATTATTATCTTGCCCTGACACTGAAAGAGACGCAGTCCATTTTACTTTACAAGATATAAATATATCTCATAGTTCAAATAGTTTCACGTTGTCAGGCGCACTTTCCAATGCACTCTCTAGACGCACTCCCTCGTCATTCGCATTCACTGATGCGCTTATAAATAAGCGGCAAAGTAAATAGTACGCACTATACTATTTATATTAGAGCACGTGTTTGCAATACGCGTCGACTTCAAAAGACCAGCAATGATCTATGTCAAGAGAACACACCTTGGATATCCAGCAGCGATAATAGTAATGCAATTTTTTGTTGTTAAAATGTTCCATCTCGTCAATTCTTTCTCATTTATTTAAATTTCTATTTATAATATCTATAATTTAACTGTATCAATTCTCATTAAATTAATTCTTATTACTATGCACTACTTCATATACGGTGTTTTTTTATCTTATTTCATTCTTTTTCTTTTTTACAAAATTGAATTTATATATTTTATTTATGTGAGTTTAAAGAAAAAATCAATAAATAACGAATCAAATTTTTTAATTTGAATAAACGACTCTTATTAATTTTTTTTTAGTGTTTTTCTATGCATATAAATATTTAAATCACAAGTTAATTTTAATTAAGTAAGATGTGCAACAATTGCATGTCCTACGTAATGCACAGATATCCTTAAAATTAAATAACAAAAATTTTAAAATATTTCACGCACAATTCTTCCTTTTCGTTCCTTTTATTGGACCTTATCATCACTTTGCTCTCTTATCACCGAGTTATCATGCACGGTTCCATCATCATTCTGACTAGGAACGTTGTACTTCTTGTTATAACACCAGTATGTTAACATGATGCAGATAAGATATTTTATCGTAAAATAGTGTAATAAATAACAAAAAAAGTCTATGCAGGAAAGTATTACAACAATTACAATGAACATTATCAATAAATACATTTAGAAATAACACATTAATAATAAGATAATATAAAAATGTTAAGTTTAGACTTGATATTTTTAACAAATACTTGAAAAATACGATTTATACATTTTTATCTTGAAAATAATATTATAAGTAAAAATAAAGAAAAAGAGCTTAATTTGATAAAGATTAATGAAGAAAATTGACAAAAATTAAAAAAATTGTAAGTTCTAGCGTACGTTTTGTAACTCAGTTATCATAGTTATCTGTATTTATATATTATTAGTAACTTTAATGTCGAAAGATCTATTAAAATTGAACATTTAAACGTCATAAACGAAATAAAAATATTCTCACACAAACAACACAACTCACTTATGATAAAGACTGATAAATGTCTATGTGGTGACGGCGGTAGAACATTACTGTTAACAATTATTGAAAACGAATATTTATATTTCGCGCATCCATCTTTAATGTGGAACGCATTGATAAACGTCATTGTCAGTTTCATTCATGCGATGATGCAAAAGCCGCGTGGCTTTAAAATATCATTCATAAAACGCCTACGACCAGATGACCATTACTCGCGAATCGTCGTGCTTCTCTTTTCGCCACTTAATTTAATTTATCGGCGCATATTACTATGACCGAATCGTAATAATGCATTATCGTTACAATCAGCTGATTCTAGTAAGAAAATAATAAATTATCGCGTCTCTCGATAACTCTATAATTTTCACGCACAGAGCCTTGCAGCTTGCAACTTAATTTCCTATTTCTAATTTCGTACGCACACCCACACGCGCGTGGATTTTTGTATCGGATAATAGAAATAACAGAATCTGTGTCAAGAAATTGGAAAGACAAACGCGAATACATATACTTGAAGATAGATATATGGAGTAAACGGCTATACTATTTACTGCTAAATATAGAATTCAAGCGACGGGTTTACTGCACGAGAGTTATGCGAGTTTACGATGCGCGCCGGAGACACGTGAGGAGGATCGATTTAAACACACAAGCTCAAAGGTGAAAGTACGAGCGTCAGCTTGCTGCAATTGCGCCAGTTAGCCCGACTCGATTATCATCGAGGGATGTTTGTTTGACGTAGGACTTAACGGCACAAATATAATAGCCGACGCCGATAACCCCGGCTATCGATATTTTATGATTCTGCACGGACATTGTTCTCTCGATACATGTACATAAGAGACGGATCATTAACGCGAGACCCTCTTTTCTTCCACCTTCTAATTAAACATGCAAACAGACAAAGAGCTACACGGAGCTCCACTAACAGTGAAAAAGAGTTTTCAAGTCTCTTGTTCGAGTTTTCTGATGCAACTTATGAAATGTTTGAGTAATCAAACGATTCGTACGAATTAAAGTTTTAAAGATTAAGAATATATTAATTATATCTTAAAACAATTTCCTTTTTTTTATCTGCAAGAAATTGTTATAATTTTATAAATACCGAATCGTACATGTTATTTATCCATTCTCTCTGTCTCAATATTTTTTCCACTTGCATCGGATAAATAAAAAGAGAAAATTCTAATGAAAGATAATATTATTTTAGCTTACTAAGTTTCCAAAAAAAAAAAATAATAATAATTAATAAATAAAGTAAATGCTTTTTAACAAATATAAAGATAAATCAATTTTAAAAAATTATTCAAAAGATATCTAAATGAATTCATTACGATTGCATATATCAAGACGTCATATAATTACTATACATCTTAAAGACAAATCTTACAAATCATTCGAAATATTTTTAATCTGAGATGTCAACATTCGTCCTAATCATTACATTATAGATTGACGTCATTCTGAGTACTCATGTTGCATCAGACTCGATTTATCTTATGTTATATTATCATATTTCGAACCGTTAGATCACGTATAGAAATTCATCGCACGTACTGTATTACTGTTGAATTGACGTGTCCGATCTTAATCCATTCATAATCGCGTCGTACATTGTGTATCATAAATTACACTTCCTAAAAGGATTACGTCATGCTGTTAGTTTGATATTAAAATTCAAATTCGAGAAAATCTTATACACACGGTGATCTTGCGTCTATGCAGAATCGATGTTTTTGTCAAGCACAGCTAGAGATGCATTACGTAAACGCGATTACAGCACGTTCGTAGCGGGTTGTTTTTCACTGTGCGTGCAATGATCGCACGGGAACATCTCTTAGAACCGTTTCTGTTAATGCAAATTAACTTTAATCTCGATGTAACCCTCTTTCTATCTCGTTCCAATTTTTAGGAGAAAAAAAAAAAAAAAAATTAAGAAGAGAAGTAAAGAGTAAGTTATACCGAGATTTAAATGAATCTGAATCGCTGATCGAAGATATCGTCGTGAATCGGCCGAAATGATCACTTAAAGCTGCTCCACAGTTTTAGATAAATGTTCCTCACTCCTATCCTCCTCCGAGACTCTCGGCATTGCGACAAAGCGATTTTGTAATCCGTCGAGAAAAATTTCCTTCCTTCAAGAGTAAGCTTAGCGAGGATGTTCACAAATACAAACGATGGGATGTCTGGGTATACCGTAAGTATGACAGGGCAGAGAAAAAAAAATGGGAAGTAATACATATTCAACGTTTATCGAGAGAGAAGGAGCTTTTACAGGTCGGTGAGGAAATTCGTTCATTGGCGCCGCGGCGCGGCGCGCGTCTTCTGCTAGCCCATCTCCTCCCGCCGACGTCCCTCCTCCTGCTGCTCGCAGCTCACATGACCCTATCGCCGAGATTCGTGCAATTCGTGGGGTTACATAACGCGCCTCGCGCTCTATCTCGATCCCTCGCGCGTTCTTTCTCTCTCTCTTTCTCGCTCGATCGAGGCCGGCTTTGCGCTCAGCGAGCTGGACGAAGCGAAACGACCCACGGGACCGTCGTTTTTCATCCAGGATACGGCGCGAGGACGAGGCGGTCCTCGTCGGGGAATTACTTACATAACGGAACGCGGCGGGTTTCGATCCGCCGATTAACCTTAAAGGGAAGATATTCCCGTGCGCGCGGCGCTGCGCGAACGATTTAACTTATCGCCACTTACCGGTTACTTTAGTCGCCTCGTGCAGTGCTTGATCGCCGTTCAGCAAGGGTATCTTCGCGCCGCCGGTCTCCCTCTCGGACGTGTCGATCTGTGCGCCGACTGCCATCTCCGCGACTGAGCCACTCGGACAACGAAGAGGAGCGTGAACGATCAGGACGGCGACAGGGTATATCGTGACGGCGCGATTTTCCGTTCCTTCGGTTGCCTTTCTCTAGCTCGCGCTGACCTCGCAAGCCCCGTCCGTTCTTTCGCTCTTCTCCTCGCGATTCACGGTCACACGCACGCACACCCTTTTGAATCTTATACCCGAAACGGAGAGCGACAACGACGTCCGACTGTTCCTCTCCACGGGGCGGCACACTACTCCGGCGCGCGCGAATCCCGCGAACCGCACGTGCGTTTCGAACGGGGTACAAGGCTTGCGGCGGAGGCCAGCAATTCGTCCGCCGCGGCGACACCAGGCGTGGCGCAATTCTTACATCGGCACGACACGCGATTGGCCCACTCGATCCCGGCTCTCGAAACATTCGCTGGCGCTGCAATGCCTTTCATTTCCATAGCGCAGCGAGTCAGTCATAAGAAACAGACCTCGTACTTTGGAAATCGATCTTCAGGTCTCTGCGGTCTCTACATTCCTGGCGGCTCTTAACCCTAGCGGTGCTAGATCACGCGAGATATTTGTTGGTGCAATTATTATAACACGTGGAAATTGAAGGAAAACGTTGCGTTTCTAGGAGAACGCGATACGTACGTACAAGTAAAAAACAAAAATTCCGTCGAAAGATCCAGCTGTGAGCACCACGAGTAAGGTTAGACTTAGCTTCAAGGATGTCTGCAGAGGAACAGTCAGAGTTTCGATTAGGACCGGATCCTAATGTCACTTATCCTATTCAGGTTCAATATTGTGGAAATTGCTCACTGCCTATCGAGGTAAATTGTTAGCAATATTAATATATACAGCATGATGAATCATGAAAATTAAGACATTGTAATTAATTAAATATATATTTGTATGTTATAATTTTAGATTAGCTTTTTTTTTTTTTTTTTTTTTTTTTTGTACTCGGCTATTACTTATAATTTAGCCAGTGAACAAGCATTAATATCATTAATAAACTTTTGTTGAAATTTGATTATTGATTTTTAGTACTGTGAATACTACCCAGAGTATGACAAGTGCAAGCAGTGGCTGGAAAGAAATTTGCCTACTGAGTTTGAAAAGATGAAATTAGGTAATTAATAAAATAATCTGGAGCATTGTAAACCATTGGGCAGATGATTTGATTATACATCTATACATTCTAGCTACAGAGGATGGCTCCACTGAAGTCAGCACAGGAGAAGATGAGAAAAAACGTCAGAAACGTGGTGGTAAGGGTATGCTGAAAACTAAGAAAAAAGAAGATATACCTCGATTGGTAACTATCTCCAGGGCACCTAGAGGAAAGAAGAAATCTGTTACAGTTGTGACTGGTCTTAGCACTTTTGGTAATACCTTAAAATATCAAATTAAATTGCAAAACAATTAATATTGATGTACTTTTTATAGATATTGATTTAAAAGTAGCAGCGAAATTTTTTGGTAGTAAGTTTGCTTGTGGATCCAGTGTAACTGGCGACGACGAAATTGTTATACAGGGAGATGTCAAAGATGATCTGTTTGAAGTGATACCTGAAAAATGGCCACAGGTTAGTAAAAGTTCTTTTATAACGTGAAAAATGAAAACTTGAATACAAAAATGTTTTAACAGTGAATTTATTCTTTTTACCATTTTTTTTTCAGATTGATGAAGACTCTATAGATGATCTTGGAGATCAAAAGAGATAATAAGGCTATCCACTATTTCGCACATACAATAATTTAATTACACACTTTCCAGTCATGTTTATTATAAAATAAAATGTACATACATAAAATATATTTAAATAAGTTATTTTTTAAGATCTAAGATTAGGTCTCTTGTTCTGCATCTTGCTCATCTCCTGATACATTTGCTACAATTTGAAGCACAGTTTCCACATCTTCCTCTGATAGCCGTTCCTCGCTTTCTTCTACCATCTGTATGTAAAAATTATAGTAAAATAAATATACAACTGATTGGAATGTTCAAAGATTCATAACTTAATTACCAATCTATTAAAAAATTTATAGAAAAATCTACCAATTGTATTTCAAGTGGTGTAGTAGGGCAAAGGTTGAGAAGAGTAAGTTTTTCAGCTTTCGTTAGTTTTATTAACTCCATTGCTTTTAAAAATTCGCGAATTTTTTCTGGATTCTGCCTTTTGCATGGCATATCCTCTAAATACTTAATAGTTTGATAAGTAATGGTTGCAAGCTGATTCATCTCTTGTTTCTTATAAGACTTTGTGTCTTGCAAAATATTCAAGACTTCGTAATTACTCAGAAGAGTGTTCCAATTTCCTTTTATCCTGAAAGATTAATAATGGTAAAATATTTGTAATTATGCGAGTAAAACAAAATTTTATGAATATGAATAACTTACACTTTCATGACGTATCTTCTCAATTTAAAATAAGATTTACAATGAAAATTGTAATAAATGTGTTTCAATACATGCTTTATTATATAATTAATAATAAATTACGGCACTTTTAACCATTTCGCGTCTCGAGGTTAAGGATAACTATGATGACCGTAACAGTCTCTGGCGGCCGGTCGTGAACTACGAATTCTTATTGTCCATTTTACGGCTAAAACATTCCAACTTCATACATATACCATTGCTTAACAAATATATGTTAGAAAAATTTATACGCGATACCCGCGATACTTTCAATGAAAAAAATATATACGTAAGAACTAAAAACAAAAATTAATATAAAAGAAAAAGTAAAGAAAAAAATTCTTGACCCCGACGTGATTTGAACACGCAACCTTCTGATCTGGAGTCAGACGCGCTACCGTTGCGCCACGGAGTCGAATGAAATTTGCAATCGAATGCGCTCACTTCTGGCCACTGAACTCCACAGTATAGTTATAAATGCTCAATTAAACGCGCGTTTTTCCCATTTCTTTATTTATACTTGATAAACGAGTGGATTCGATGTATCTAAATAGTGGAATAAAAAATTAATTTTCTTTCTTTCCTTATTTTTATAAAAAACGCGTGCTCGTAAAGTAAGTACTTCAAAAGAGTTCTGACATCGTATGCAACGGTCAAATTCATTTTACCACCATTTTGCTCGTCTTGCTCAATTCTCGGCAATTCTCGACAGTGCTTTTTGCAAACGATTTCGTGTTGCGATAGCAAAATTGTGGGCAAATTGAAGAGACGCGATTCCCAGTAATAATCTGAACCTCATTTACATCAGGATAAACGCTACGTGTGACTGGTGAGCCGTAATCGTCGCTCGCTTCTGTTGGTCGAGCAGAATCTTGAATTAGCGACGCGACGCGACGCGACGCGACGAGGCGACCAGCGACTGTGGAGGCTGGAAACGTCACGACATAATTAATTTCTGGTAATTTTGTTAGTGCTACGGATTTCGTTATTGTTCGCGTGGCTCGATCCACAACCTTTCCACGGCGCAAAGCACGTCACACGCGGTGTGAAGCCGGTGAAACTGGGACATTTCCAGGATTAAGGGATTTGCGTTAAAATTTGGTGATTCGTCGACGAACTTTGGCGCGGGAAAAACTGTACGACGAGTGTGAG
The DNA here is from genome assembly GCF_019399895.1 of Cardiocondyla obscurior. Classification (NCBI taxonomy): domain Eukaryota; kingdom Metazoa; phylum Arthropoda; class Insecta; order Hymenoptera; family Formicidae; genus Cardiocondyla; species Cardiocondyla obscurior. The sequence goes on along the minus strand of NC_091875.1, from coordinate 4,278,155 downwards.
CGCGATTGTTCCACAGTGAGAGGGGACAATCCATTCTCGTGTTTTTTTTGTAAACTTTTAGATTAATTCATATTGATAATTCATACGGCAGATTTGAAGCCAAGACAATCGACGATGTTGATTTCGTGTAGTTAACCTCAATAGGTACCGCAAGATATATCGTACTTGTTACAAGCTAATCTGAGATGGCCAACGACTCGCAAAGGATAAGAAGCAACTCCAAGGAAAACGACATGGGAGACGCGCGAGATACAGGATACGACACGGACGAGGAAGGCGGTTTGAGAGTAGATGACGAGATATATATTCCACCACCTCTGAAAAATTTTTCTGAGATCAGTGAAGATGGACCCAGACTCATAATCACCAAAATTGTCAATGAGAACTTTAAGAGCTATGCTGGCACACATATAGTCGGCCCTTTTCGAAAGGTAAATATTACTGGTGTCTAAATTTCAAGTTTGATTATTCTGACAATTTTTTTTCTTATAGAGTTTTTCAGCAATAGTGGGTCCCAATGGCAGTGGTAAAAGCAATGTGATAGATTCAATGCTCTTTGTATTTGGCTACCGTGCTAGTAAGATCAGGTCAAAAAAGATCTCTGTCTTGATACATAATTCTAGTGAACATTCCAACTTGAACAGCTGTAAAGTCTCTGTTCATTTTCAAAAAATTATTGACAAGGTAGTAACATTAATAATATAGCATACAAGTACCAGTTCAAAAATTTTATTTGTACTGCAATAAGCTAACTAACTTTTTATTGCTTTTTTAAGCCTGGTGAAGATTATGATGTAGTTCCAGAAAGTGATATTATCATATCCAGGACAGCATTTAAGGACAATTCATCATATTATGAGCTTAATAATAGGAAAGTACAATTTAAAGAAATTGCCAAGCTCTTAAGATTTCATGGAGTTGATTTAGATTATAATCGTTTTTTGATACTGCAGGTAAAATTATTATATAGGATATTTCATTATTAATAAAATTCAGAGATTAATTTTATCATTTTTATGAATTTTACTTTTAAAATTATTTTAAAAAATTGTTGGATATAAAAAACAAATAAAAATGATAAAACTATTTCTTTTAGGGTGAAGTAGAGCAAATTGCATTAATGAAACCTAAGGGTCAAAACGAAAACGATATCGGAATGTTAGAATTTTTAGAAGACATTATTGGAACGTCTCGTTATAAAGAACCATTGGCGAAATTAGAGAACAAAGTCGAAGAATTAACAGAACGTAAATTAGAGAAATTACATCGTCTTAAAGTTGTGCAAAAGGAGAAGGAAGCTTTGGAAGAGCCTATGCAAGAGGCAATACAGTACTTACAAACAGAAAATGCAATAACTAGATTAAAGCATGAATTATATTTCTGCGAAAAGTAAGTTAAATACTAAAATAGTTTAATAATAATATTAAAATTTAATCTGATAATCGAATAATTAAAAATTACGAAATATTTTTGTTAGATTTGTAAAAGTAAAGGAGCTTACCGAATGTGAGGCGACAAAAGATAATCTGGACAAAGAACATTCTGCATTGATAGACGAAATAAATGACATTTGTAAACAGAAGGGAGAAAAAATGAAAATTATTAAAGAGCAGAACAAAAAATGGGATGGTTTTCAAAAACAGAAAGATGATGCTACAGTGAGATTTAATGAAGTGCGAAATAAAGATGAATTATTACACGCTGAACTAATCGAAACAAACAAGCGACGGAAAGATAACATGGCATCCGCTAAAAAGGTAATTTTGAACTTTATTATTCAACCAAAATTAATATTATTAAAGTTTTTTGTTTGTATTATATGTTTTATAATTGATAATAGGAAAAAAGCAGACTGGAAGAATTACTGAAGGTACCAGAGAAAAATACGCAAAATATCGAAGAATGTGAAAATTTGTTGAAAGTACATACAGAAGATAAAAAAAAAGAAGAAACTTTGTTGGCAAGTTTAATGTCAAATTTGGGTGAAAAGACAAAACCATTATTGAACGAACGTTCTGAATTAGAAAAAGAGCTGATATCTCTTAGAAAAAACGTAGATCAAGCGAAATCGGCGTATGATATTGCACAGTCTGAATTGGATCTTTATATATCAGTGGAAAAAAAAGAGACAGAAAAATTTAAAAATCTTGAAAAGTCCTTAGAGACAACTGCAAATACTCTGAAAGAACGACATAAGCAGTTGGCATTATTCAAAACTAAGATTCCAGCAACCGAACGTAGTTTGGAACAGGCCAAAAATGAACTGAATGAGGCAAAAACACTTGAAATTGAAAAAGCCACTCAATTGCAAAAAATGCGAATTACTTTTGAAGAGCAGCGTTCTGCCATGCAAGCCAGTAAATCACGGAATCGTATTCTAGATTCATTGATGAGAGAGAAGCGTGAAGGACGTATACCTGGAATACTTGGAAGATTGGTGAGTGTTACAAAAATTTTAAAAGCTAAAAGAAAATTATATTTATTAGTTAAATAAAATTTTTAGTGGATTTCTTTTTTAGAAGTAACATTTTATATGGGTGTTTTTTTATATCTATACAGGGTGATTTAGGTGCCATTGATGCCAAATACGATGTCGCTGTGTCGACGGCATGCGGTCCATTAGACAACATTGTTGTAGACACAGTAACTACAGCACAGCAATGCATTGCTTATCTACGACAACATGACATAGGACGCACTACATTTATACCTTTGGAAAAACAGAAGCACTTTCAGAATAAAATTAATTCTAAAATCCAAACACCGGAAAATGTACCTCGACTGTTTGATTTAATTAAAGTTGAAGATGAACGGGTGTTGCTGGCATTCTATTATGGTTTGCACGATACTTTGGTAGCAAAAGATTTAGATCAAGCAACACGCATCGCCTATGGTAAGACGCGTTATCGCGTGGTAACGTTAAAAGGCGAATTGATCGAACTCTCGGGCACGATGAGCGGTGGTGGACGTACAGTTTATCGAGGTCGAATGGGGCAAAAAGTAGTGAGAAATGAACCATCAAGTGCAGATGTCGAAAAGCTGCAGTCACAGCTAGATACTGTATTTGAAGAGTGCAATCAATTGAGAGCGAAACAGCAGCCACTGGAACAACAGATCCATGTGCTATCAACTGCCTTGAGAAGCATGCAGGTCGATAAACAGAAATTCGGTATCGAAGTGCAGACGTTGAGCGAAGAAGAGCCAATGTTGCGAGCACAACTAAAGGAACAGGAAAAAATTGCTGCCAACTCGATATCCGATCCTAAAAAGGTTGCGCAACTGCAAAAGTCGGTAAATGCGGCAAAATTGCACCTAGACAAAGTCGAAGAAAGCTCTGCTTCAATTGAAAATGAAGTGGAAATTATCAATAAGAAGATAGACAAAATTTCTGGCAGTCGAGTACGAGATCAGCAAGCGAAAATCACGCATTTGAATAAATCGATAGATAAAGTTAAGACAGAAATATGTCGTTTACAGGTGGCTATAAAAACTGCTGAAAGAAACGTTAAAAAAACAGAAAAGCAAATAGAAACTTTGGAGAGCGATGTACATGCCTGCGAACAAAGATTGAGGGAAATTCAGAAGGAAAAATCTGAGCTCGAGGAACGTGCTAAAATAATTCTAGATGAATTGAAAAAAGTCAACGAGGTATTGCTAGAACGAGAGAATTCTACATTATCTTTAAGAAACGAACTAAGCGAACTACAGGCAAACGAAGATAAGCTGAAAGTGGCAAAAATCGATCTAGATCAGAAATTACACGAAAATAAAAAAATGTTAAAGGAGCTTCAGCAATTGATTCCGCAATATAACCAGAAAATAGCGAGTTTAAAAATACATGAGATTCCTCACGAAGCTTTGGAGCCACTTAAGGATTGGACGGAAGAAGAGATCGCTCAATTAGATATAAATTCAGTAATGCAGAATTTACGAAAAGTAAAAAAAAAGCTACCCGAGAAAGTACCCAACATGCAAACTATTGCAGACTACCAGGAGAAGGATGCGGTATATATGAACCGTGCCGCTGATCTGGAAGAGACGACATTATTACGCAACAAGATGCGTGACATTTACGAAACTGCTCGACGACGCAGAATCCAGGAATTTCTGCATGGTTTTAGTCTAATCACTGCCAAATTAAAAGAGATGTATCAGATGATCACGCTTGGCGGTGACGCAGAACTGGAACTAGTAGATTCATTGGATCCGTTGAGTGAAGGTATTATATTCAGCGTACGTCCGCCAAAAAAATCGTGGAAAAGCATTGATAAGCTTAGTGGCGGTGAAAAAACTCTGAGCTCATTAGCGTTGGTTTTCGCTCTCCACCATTACAAACCTACACCACTATACTTTATGGACGAAATAGATGCGGCACTTGATTTTAAGAACGTCTCCATCGTCGGTAACTATATCAAAGAACGAACAAAGAACGCTCAGTTTATTGTAATTTCGCTGCGTTCGAATATGTTTGAACTAGCCGACTCTCTAATAGGTATCTACAAAACGTTTAACTGTTCTAAAAGTATAACTCTTCAATTGACTCAATATTACAAAAACAATGGTATCGAGCCTTCCACGCAGCTTACTTCTAAGACTTACGCGTCTCAGATCTCGCAGAAATCGAGATTACCTTTATCGCAACTTACCCAAACGAACTTGCGTAAAGAAACGACTACTACTGCAAAAAATAATAATGTGAACGAGATATTAAATAAAAAACCATCACCCGTGAAAGAACATGATGAAACGAAAGAACCTTCGCCAGACGAAGAAATGAACCCGAAGAATAATAACGCGACGAAGACACAAAGAAAAAAACGGTCGAAAAGTGATCAACTAAAGTGAGTATTAAAATATATATATATATATATGTGTAATTTTTTAAGATTCTAAAATTGTCACTACAATTAAATTTGTTTCTTGATTTACGTGAAATATTCGTTTTACATTCTTTTCTTTGTGCGATTGACATTAACATAAACGGAGTCTGTTGAAAAATATTTAATTTGTACATCTATTTGCTTTATTTGCAAAAAATTAATTTACTATTTGCTATTATATGGAAAACTATTTTTAGTCTTTTATTAAATAAATTACTAAACAATAATTGATCTTTAAAAAAAATTATTTTTTTTTAATTAAATAAGAAATAAAAATTAATAAAAAAAAAGATTGTTATAACTTTTGAGATTAGATATGAAGTATCTTGATTATACTATGTCATCATGTGGTGCAATAACTTTTTAGATCGATATTTTCTTGTCATTTATAATTGCCTAATTACATAAATTTGAAACAATTTTCTATTGTAAATTTTATATTGAAATTTATTTTTTATATTAATTGTTGCAGTCGTTCGGAATTAGCAGCAATATGTTTAACGCCACAGCGAACACTGCGGCGTTCCTCCAGAAATGGGCAAAACAGCAAAGAAGTAGAAGAGAATGACATTATCAAGGAACCTGCTACGAAAAAACAAAAGTCGATGTGACCATGTAATGTGACATTTACGCAATCAAAGAATAGGACATGTGAATTGATTGAACAAAACTGGAAACCGAAAATTAGTATAAATATCTATTATAAATTTCTAAAAAACAAATTTTATATAATGTTTTTGCACGATAAATTGCAAGTTACATTGTGATCTTATTTTGCATTTCTTTAGCCATTTAACATTGGTTGAGAATGTAAGATAATGCAATTTATTATGCGGAGTTATCGTATAGTATAATAATACTGTAGATAAAATAGGTGAATTATCAATATAATTTTGTTCGTAAAATTAATGTTTAAACATACAAGTTATCAATTTGTTCATAAACTTTTGTCCGAAATTTTCAGCACAAGTGTATAATACTGAGAATAACATTTATGTAGCGAAGTATAATACAGAATTTGCTTTTTTATTAGTACTTTCTGTATTTCTTACATATGTCTTTTCTGTTTGTAGATGTATATATGTATTTTTAAATATAGACAATACAACTTAATTTGATTAAGAAGAGCGGATCCATAATGGGTATAAAATACAGCAATATTTTTATACATTTATACATGTAGAAACTATATTAAAATATAAGTACTATTTAAATGAAAACTGAAACATGTAATTCACATATAATTATATTGAGTTAAATCTATTACGTACAATTTTGATTTATTTAGTTCTACTATTATTCATAATTAACACATGTATTTTTAATTGTAAGAATTATTAATGTGTACTTACCGATTGATTTCAGATGATTATTATGGTATCACAAGTTAACTGTATGCTCGAAAACCTGTAAAAAAATGTGTGGATTGAACGTATTTGATTCGTCACAAAACAATTTTGATTTTACATAGTATTTAATGTCGATTTTAGACAACAGTTTGATATAAAATAATGAAAAATTAGATTACTCAACTGTTAAGTGACAATAATGAATACGATAACGATAATAATAGCTAGAGGAGAGGGAGCAGAGATGAGGTCGAAAGAAGGGGCTTAAGTATAAGTATTGCTGCAATAATTCAATTAAATAACAATTCTAATCTAGTGCAGAGAGACACGTGTGTAAAATGACGATTGTCAGTAAAGGTGATGACGCCAACATGAAGAATATCCCGCGAGAGATGCCCACAGTGTCGTTAACAAACCTACAACAGAACTGTAAGAAAACTGCTAGTGATTGTGGATAATACTCAAACAAGGATTACTCGGTAATTTAAAGGATTCGTAATCGATGGAGTTTGAATATTAGACTTTAAGTCTATATTATTTTCAATAAACACATTTTTTAAAAGAAAAGTTATAGTAGGTAAAAAATATTTCTTTTTCTTAAATATATTTAAGTAGAGAGATATGCTCGATCGAAACGAATGCTATACATAATTTGTAAATATAAAATCAAATCTCTTTGATCGCTTAATGTTTAAATAGATTTGGTTAAGTTCATCATTGTAAGTTTTTTCAAAATTCAAAGTTTTATTTTTGCAAAAGCGTTTGATTAAAAAATATGTTTAATATAAAAGCGTTTTTTTTACAATTTTTATAATAAAAACTTTATTAAACTTAGATAATTATAAGTAATGTAATTTCTAAATGCTTTTTAAATTAATATTGATTAATTCGCTTATTTATATAAAGTGAATATTGAAATAACAGTGTTTATCTGGCAGGTGGTTTTAGAGTCAGGTATCTACAGGTGCTTTTGCTTTTCTTGGGTGGAACTATTGGACACAGTCTCAATGTTGGGATATCTGTTGCTGTGGTGCCGATGACAGACGCAAGCACCGGACATCCAGACTTTGAGGTAAACTACTTGTTTAATTATTTTTTTCACCTGCTTGAAAGTAAAAAATTCAACAATTTGAAATGACTTTATTCGATTGTTTAAAGACATTCTATAGATGTAAGGATTTTATTAGGTTTATAATAGCAATAGATCATATTAAATTAAATTATTAAATTTGTTCGAGTAAGCTAAACCTTTTTTATATACGAAATATAAAGCAATTATTATATAAATTTTACATCTATGATGAAGGCTGATAAAGCTATCTTTGATTTTTTATGTTGAGTCGTAGAATGTGACAAAGCTAATACATTCATTTCTATACTTTTCATCGCATAAATATACATCTCGAGTGAGACGATAAGGTCTATCATTGTTTTTAGAAAGTCATTAATAAGATCGATCAATAGATAACGAATTGTCAATTTGTAATCACTGAATCTATCTCTCTGTTCATTCTGATAAACTTTACGAATTAATTTTATCATTTTTTAATGTACAAATTTGTGCTACCTAAGCTTAATTTTTTTTAAGAAGCCATTCTCTTAATTATTCCTCAAATAAGGAACCTCTTAAAATAATCGTACATATATTTTATGGTTTTTTCTAATTGTTCATTTCCCATTAATATTGTCTTGCACAATTTTCATTACAAATTAAGATATAAAATAATTAAATTATATTTTAATTATGTTGTTAGGATTACAAATGGAATAAGCTGCAAAAAGATTTATTACTTAGCTCATATTTCTGGGGCCATTTGGTGACTCAGATACCATTCGGGTATTTCGCCGATATCTGGAGTAGTCAGAAGATTTTTGCATTTGGGGCAATAATCTGCGGAGTTTTTAATATGTTAATACCAGTTGCTGCTCGTTTCACGGATTTAGAAGGCGTCATAGTTTGCAGGATAGGCATGGGTCTTACTATGGCTGGCCTATTACCTTGCACTCAAAGCCTTCTGTCTAAGTGGGCACCGCCTGCTGAAAGATCACGACTAGGTAATATTAATAATTAATTCAGAATCGCCCCAAGTATATTAAATTTTATGCAAAATTTAAGTTTCTTATAATTTTAACGTGAAAAATAAGTTTTGTACGATCTAATTTAATTTTTAATTAATATAATATAATCACAATCGTACATATATTTTAATTATTACTTTGTATTACAGGAACATTTTCTTACTCTGGTGGTCAATTTGGTACGGTGATCACACTAATAGTTGCTGGCGTACTCGCTGAATCGAGTCTTGGTTGGCCCAGTATTTTTTACATGCTTGGTGCATTAGCGATTGTCTGGGGCATAGCATTTCTTTGGTTTGGAGCAGATTCGCCATCCGTTCATCGCAGTATTTCACAGGAAGAAAGAATGTATATAGAAGAAAGTTTAAAAACATCTGAAGCAGAAAGGAATGAAAAGAAGGTAAAAATTCGTTATCATAAATCGTAATGATATAGCTAATAATTAAAATTAAAAATAAGTTAAAGATAAATTTATATCTTGTAGAAAATTAAAACACCGTGGAAGGAAATCTTTACGTCAAAACCTATGTGGGCTATCATAATTGCCCACTCTGCACAAAATTGGGGATACGTTACTCTATTAACGGAAATACCAAGTTACATGTCAGGTGTAATGAAATATAAAAGTATGACGGTAAGCAATAAAATTTTGCAAAAATTATTTATCGGCAATATTTTAATATTTGTGGTAGATAAAAAATTATTTTCTGCTTTGAATGTTAGCCTTTGAATTTATGTAGTATACATATAAATTAAAACATATTATTTTATAGAGTGGTTCAGTTTCTTCGCTGCCATACTTGGCGATGTTGATTTTTAGCCTTCCTGTAAGCTGGTTATGCGACTTTGCATTAAAAAAAGGTGTGTCCAGAGATACGACTAGAAAGATTGCCAATACAGTAGCCTTTTGGGGCCCGGCATTAGCTTTAGCGTGTATAAGCCTCGTGCCCATCGATGATTATATCTGGGCTGTCACCCTTCTCGTAGTGACAGTTGGTTTGAACGCTGCATGTTATAGCGGCTTTCAAATCAATCATATTGATCTCAGTCCAAACTTTGCCGGAACCATGATGGCAATTACCAGTAGCATTGCTACTATTGCTGCTATTATTGCACCGCTGATATGTGGCGTGATCGTTACGGACGAGGTAATCATCCGCCCTTTTTTTTCTACGTATATGTATATGCAATATGTAATATATATAATATTTTTAAACAGCATTTTGTATAATTTAATTTATTTCTACTTACTTGCGATTTTTATTTTTTTATTTGTAACAAGCTTATTAATTTAATTACTTTAAGAAAGCTAAGAAATATAAGTTTCTATTGAGTAATCTTTTTTTTTTTAGAGTAATGCGGATCAGTGGAATATCGTATTCTATGTCTCAGCGATAGTTTACTTTGTCGGTAATTTAGTATTTTTAGTATTCGGCAAAGCCGAAGTACAATGGTGGAATGATTTAGAATCACCTCAACAAAAAAAGACAGGCGAAGAATAAAAAAAGAAACTTAAACGTGAAATTTAATAAAGTTATATCTTGAAATTTTTGAAATTACGATTGGATTAAATATCTACGGAATTTTCATGGTAAGTTACAAAGCGTGCCATGGTAGATTTTAATTAGTTTGTAAGACTAGAATTAATAATTGACTACTTATTATTTTATATTTAAATAAGCCTTTTTTTGCAGTTAGCACTAAGTACTAGTTTTTTTACTCTTAGCGTAGATAATCTATACGTGTTTATTTTCGATTTCGATTTGTTTTGAGGATTCAATTATTTCTAATTATTATAATTATTATGTTAATATTACACGTGAATGAGTAGTACTCTTGAAAAACCGGAAAAGTATTTCAAAACTTGTTGCATCAGAACGATTTGGACCTTTTAGACCTATTTTGTAATTCTCTAAATAATTTCTCCTAAAAAAAAAAGCTATTAAGCTTCGATTTTATGCAATATCTAAATTTGTACGAAAAGAGATAAAGAATTAAATCATTCGAATCACCTGTCGAATGACGACGACGATGGAGAAGGGGAACTAGCGACAAGACATAAAAGGAAGGGGCATATATGTCGGTATAAATATCACTACGTCGAGTTAGATAAGGATTTTAATGAAGTACGAGAGAACGCGGCGCGTGAAGTTACGACTATCAGTAAGGACGACGACGCCGACGTCGTCGAAAAAACATCGCGAAAGATGCCTACCGTGGCATCACCGATCCTGCAACAGAAATGTAAGAAAATTATCAGTGACTGTGAATAATGCGTGAATATATCTGAACGAAAATTTATCTACGATTAAAGGATTAGTATTTAACCGATGGAGCTTATCTTGAGAACTAGATTTCTTAAATCCATAAAGTTTCTGATAAACAAACGTTTGAAAACAAGAGTTAACTAAAACTACATATTTATCTAGAAGATAGCTAAAGAAGCTTTTTCTAAAATAGATTTTTAACAAAAAGTATGCACAATCGCTTTATAAGTTACAAGTGTTAACTGAAAGGTTTCGTTCAAAAGTAAAAATTAATATTTATAATTTGTAAATATAAAGTGAATATCAGATCGTATACTTCAGATGCTCCAAACTGTTTGAACAAATCGTGTGTCGTTAAAAATTTCATTTAAAATGTATTGCAAAATGTCAAAATATATATTTTCTGTGCGTAAGTAGATACTTGTATCTGTTGATCATCAGACAAACATATTCGTTAATGAAAAAAAAAAAAAAAACTAAATAAAAACTCATTAAATTAATTTCCATTAAATTAATATACCAAAAAAATTCTTTTTTTAGTATAAAGATTTTTAAAAGTGCAAAACAGTGGAAACAAAAAATCGGCTTATTGTTAAAGTTAATTGTGACATTAAAAATTTGTAACTATTCGTGCGTGATAAGTTTCGTACGTGTTGTCGAACAATATCATCTTTTTTTTTATCGCGACAATGCACTCGTTTAGAATGCAGATACTGCATCACACGGAAGTGCTTCCTATTCGTTTGTATAATTGCGTTGTTGAACTTAGCTTTAAGATTACCTTGCAGATAACATAACAAAACGTACTCGATCCTCTTCGTTGTAAAAAAAAAAAAAAAAAAAAAGGCAAATACGTAAACAAATTTTATATAAATAATTAAATTGCAATAATAATGCTGGACATAAGTAGTCCAGTTACAAATTGCAATCAAAACCTTAATTCTATAATTATTCGCAAAAGATACTGAAAGTGTTTTCTTAGCTTGTATTTGATAACTTTTGTGTGTGTCGTTTTGTTAATTTATCAGGAATTATCATACGCGTCAATTATAAGTTCGCTTCATTTCGACCACAATAAATAGCGATTCGTTGCGATCACGCTATCGGAATAAGTTGCCATTTGCAACACACGATCAATGATCCAGAACTTTGCGCGATCAACAGATGCACGTCACAAGATCCATTTCACCACGTTATTCTTTCTATTGTTACGTTAAGTAATCATATTATAAAAAAATATATATATATATTCGTACAGATTACGTTAAATAGATATCTTTATAAATTTTTGTAATCAAAGCAATTTATCTTTAGATTGTTATTTTATCGGATTTTATTCGCTGCATCACCTGTTATAATCTAATTTCGTTGAAATGAGAAATTTAATCTACTGATTAAAACCTGGCAACTTATAATTTTAAAACATGTGGCTATCGCGTACTACATACTTCCAAAAAGTGCTTATTCACGTTGCAGATATTATATTTCTATTATATTGATAGAATAAAAATGTGAAATCCATAAATTTTTAGATCAAGTTTTTTGTTTGCTAATCTATTGCTGCACATGATACTTACTCGATCATGAATTTGAAAATTAAATAAATAACATTTCTAATTAAAACATTAATTTTTATACAATAAAATAAATTGAAAATAAATTATAATAAGTAAATATTTCGTTCGGTTAGAATTTTTCTTTTTAACATTGACCTATAGAAGTACGACCGTGGTTTAATTGTTTTTCTAAAGTCGTATAATGCAAGTGAAACCCACTTTCAAGACTTGTATATATAGTTAAGTATGTTAATTGAATTTTGTCGCGAGCAGAATTAACATAGATTATTATTCTAATTCCAACAAAAATGCAGGCAAAATGTGACTTAATATAATTATATTTAACGAATGTTTCTTCGAAATATCTACCAAAGAAATTTTAAATTTGATTTATTATAATAAATCATTTCCTATGTTTTACCATTGTATCACTTGTTATTGAAAAAATTAATATTTTAATTATAATTGTTAAAGGCCACATATGTACATAATTTTACACATGCTTGCTATTTATATTTTAATATTCCAGAGAGCACAATGTCCAAATTCGAGACATAGAACGTCTAAAAAAATGTCTTTTAGACGTATTTAAGAAATCTTTAACATCCTTTTTTTTAGACGTCCTATGTCTCGAATTTGGACATTGTGCTCTCCGAGATCCTTATTGTTCTCATTTACTTAACTTGTTTATTTAATTGCTGTTGGTGTTTGACGTTAATCATGATTCTTGAAGATTAATTTTAACACTGCAATGGCAACTATTTGTACTCTAATTATTAAAATTAAAAAATCAACTTACAGGTATCCTCGGAATGAGGCACTTGCAGATACTGTTATACTTCTTGGGCGTGACCATTGGATATAGTCTCAGGGTTGGAATGTCAGTGGCTGTGATATCGATGGCAAATTCAACCTCGACAAATTTAGATATTCCGGTAAATTGCACAATTACATATTTTCGTTATCTTAAAATAAAAAACTTGACCTAACGCTCAAACGATTTCAAACACTTGAGATTACGCTCTTGTGATTTGTTAGATAAGCGTATCGAGCGTGATACGTTATATAACAAAATAGCTTGATAAATTCATTCAGATTGTAGTTAGCAAAAATCTTGTGTATACAAAACTTTTTCGCATTAAAAAAAAATATTTATACTTTTTCGAGTATTTTTCGAGTTATTAAAATACTTTAAACATATACATTTTTTAAACGTTTAGAAACTAGGTTTAAATTACAAAGAAATTTATGTTATGTCAAGCTTCGTTGATTTGTCGTTGTAGACTATACGTATTGTCGAGTTACATGCAGTTGAGAAGAACAAGATATTTGAAATTGTTGAATTATTAAATATGCTCGTTCGAGCATAACTGGTTACGTATATACAAGTTTTTATTAGACACAGAAAATCCCGTAAATTCACAATAAATAAAATGACTAAGTTATAGATCTCGAGATATAAATAAAAAGAAATTTAATCTAATGTCTGTAGTGAAATGAGACGATTCTGATAGTATGCGCTATGAGGATTACTTACGACAATCAAATAAATCTTGTGGCTGACGCTTTTTTTTCTTTATATTAAGAATATACCACTGAATATAATTAAGCTGATACATTCACTCCCGTGCAGTTTCTTGTATGTTAATGCACATATTTCGAATAAATAATAGATAACGGTTACCGTTATCTTTACAAGGTCATTAATGACTATCGACAAGTAATGAATTGCTAGATTACAATCACCGCAAGCCTTTCTCTGATTGTCGTAATAAACTTCATTTTAATTAAATTATTCAAAAATTATATTAATTACCTTGTTAGAGTTACGGTTGGAATAAAGTACAGAAGGATTTGGTGCTCAGTTCATTCTTCTGGGGGTATGCAATAACGCAAGTGCCGAGCGGATACATTGCCGATGTTTGGAGTAGTCAGAAGCTCCTTGCTATTGGAATGCTACTTTGTGGGATTTTTAAAATTATAACTCCAGCTGTTGCCGATTTCGGTGGTTTATCAGCTGTTCTGGTGTGCAGGGTAGGCATGGGACTCACTCAGGCTTGTCTATTACCTTGCGTCCAAACCCTCCTTTCGAAGTGGGCACCGCCTAATGAAAGAGCACGGCTAGGTGAGAATCGATTCAGAATGTGTCCAGTACATTTCAATTCTATTATTATATAATTAACAAAATTACCAGTTTAGATTGATTTTTTTTAAATATAACTCTTTGTGTATTTTTTTTTAACTACATTTTCTATTTATTAAAATTAAATGTAAAATTTGGACAAAGTTTTATATTTTTATCTCCTTTATTTATTTTTTATATTAAAAAAAAATTGTTTTAATATATTGATATCAGAATTTATTAGAAAAAATTAATTTTATAATTTTATCACGAATTAATTGCTCTACTTACGGTGCATCGTAACTAATTATAGTAATATATCTTTCCAATTAGTCTACTTTATACCTCAGGAACATTCGCGTATGCGGGTGCTCAGTTCGGAACGGTGATCACAATGCCAATTGCTGGATTTCTCGCTGAATCGTATATTGGTTGGCCCAGCATCTTTTACATATTTGGTGCATTAGCGATCGTCTGGAGTATAGTATTCTATTACTTTGGAGCAGATTCACCGTCCGTTCATCGCAGTATTTCACAGGAGGAAAGAATGTATATAGAAGAAAGTTTAAAAACATCTGAAGCAGAAAGCAATAAAATAAATAAGGTAAAAATCTAAATTGTCGTAAATCTTACCATATGGTTAATGATTTAATGTCATATGTAATAATTGTTTTTCTATTGTTTTAAATTTTAATTTGTAAGATAAAAATAATTTTTTTTAACAATTTAATCATATTTTTTAAATTAATTTTACATTACAAGTTATATAATAATTTTAGATTATAAAAATGCAATAAAAGTAATATGATATTTACATGCAAAATGATTTTATATCTTTTAGAAAATGAAAACACCATGGAAAGAAATCTTTACCTCAATACCTATGTGGGCTCTCATAATAGTCCACTCCGGACAAAACTGGGGATACTGGACCCTGTTAACAGAAATACCGAGTTACATGACAGACGTATTGAATTTCAATATTGGAAAAGTAAGTAATAAAATTTGTCAATATATCTGTATTGTTTGGGACATCTTATATATATATATTTTAATTAAAATAAAGTTTTCTTTTCATAGAGTGGTTTAATCGCCGCGTTACCATATTTAGTGATGTGGATTCTTAGTTTTCCTATAAGCTGGTTATCTGACTTCGCATTGAAAAAAGGTGTATCCAGAGCTATAGTCAGAAAGACGTGTAACACGATAGCCCATTGGGGTCCGGCTATCGCTCTGGCCTGTATGAGTGTCATACCCACCGATACTAGTGACTGGGCCATTGTCCTCCTAGTTTTGGCGGTTGGTCTAAACGCTGGATCTTTATGTGGCTTCCAAATAAATCATATTGATCTCAGTCCAAACTTTGCCGGGACCATGATATCCATTACCAATTGCATTGCGACTATTACTTCTATTGTTGCGCCAATGATATGTGGCGTAATCGTCTCTGAAGAGGTAATCTTTATTTAACAGTAATTACAAGACGGTTTTTATCGAAATAATTCTTGTTTTTTTTTTTAGGGTAGTGTAGATCAATGGAACATAGTGTTCTACGTCTCAGCGATAATTTACTTTGTCGGTAATTTAATATTTATAGTATTTGGCAAAGCCGAAGTACAATGGTGGAATGATTCAGTAAAAAATTAAATACAGAAAAAAAAAAGAAACGCAGAATTAAAAATCGATTGTTATTTTTTATATGCTCTTAAGAATTTTGATAATTGTTACTGGATTTGTATTTATAATGATTTAGACAATGTATGAATGTGTCGCTAAGTGTGTGAAGTAATTTATCAACTTGAAATTAAAAAATTTTTAATTAATTTTTATTAAATAAAACTTTAAATATGCTCTTTAAAAATAAAAAATTATGATGGTCCTTAAAATATTTATAATTATCAATAAACAACTATGCATATCACAATTAATTAAAAATGAACTAATTGCAAATATATTTATTGTTACGAAAGCTAGAAATGTATCATAAGACATTATGTTTGCCGTATCAAATTCTAAAAGTATTTATTAAAATTTTTGTAATATTTATTATATATTTTTAGAAACATTAATATTTTGTTCTTATTTAACATTATTTCTTGGTTATAATATTGTTTTATTTCTTTCTTTCTTTATCTCTTTTCCTCACTCTCTTCCTCTCTCTCTCTCTCTCTCTTTCTCGAAGTAAGATACAAAGATAATAGAACAGTAATTTTAAAAAAATTAAATAGATGACGGATGTTATTTATCTTATCCATTTAATTAATTAATTGAAAAAAATTATGTTCTTGTAACAATTGTTATATTTCTCTTATATGTATTAATTGAAAGCAAATCTTTATCTGATAGAATACAAATATGTGCTTAAAACGTCAATATTTGTTATCTTTATAATTTGTTATCTTTATAAAATAAAAAAAAGATTGCGATTAATTCGCAAGTATATTATCCATTACAATCGATTTATACTTCTACAATATCAAAAATAAATATTTAATGCATTAAAAAATAAAACATGTGATGAAAATTAACATTACTATAGTCAACATTTTTTTAAAATTACAAATTATATATAATCAGCATTAAATTAATAAAACCATTTTTGTGATAGACAATAATTTATCTCAGGGATATTTATCTATACGTCTCACATATCTCTTATATGTATATTATAAAAAATCATTTTATCGAGTCTAGACACAATTATATACAGGGTGTCTCACCCCATATTAACAAACTCTCAGAGTTAGATAAGTCTCGTGGATACAAGTCAATAAGTTCTATGCCATTTTGTACAATTCTCAACCATTATTAAAAAAAAAATTAAAATATGTAACTTAAGAGCGACAAGGAAGCTGCGGGCGTGTGAGCGCGACAGACGAATGGCGCCTCGTCTGTCGCGCTCACTCACGCGTAGCTTTGTCGCTTTTGCGCTAGACAAATTAATTTTTTTCTCAATAACTATCGTGAATTTTGCAAAACGGCAAAGAACTTATTGACTTGTATCCACGAGACCTATCTAACTCTGAGAGTTTGTCAATATGAGGTGGGACACCCTGTATAATAAACAATCTAAGAAAAACAATGAGCAAGTGTGTAATACATTTAGGATTACTTATTATACCTTTTGTTGCGAATTTTAATACTGAATATGTATTATTTAATTATTGATACGACAGCAAAACGTGTCTTCGTTCAAGCATACGTTTGAAAGGGAAAGGTGGGAGAATTGGTTTTCGGCGATAATATAAAGCAACATGCATACCATCCATGTGTCGTAGTCGTTTCTGCAGTTTGCTCCTCGAGTGTTAAGTTCAGAAAGAAATTCATCACAATGACATCGTCTCCCCAGAAGAAAAGGATCTCCATAGTATCTCTTTCAGAGAAGATGAAAGTCCCACGGAATAAACCAAAAGGTGATCTGTTAAATAATGGTTTAAATTACACACACATACATAATATTGTGCATACAATAATTACTATCTTGCTGTAAAAAAAATTTTTATTAAAAAAAAGAAAAAATTGAACTAAATAAAGGAAAAAAAAAAACTCGATAATTATTCATTAACTAAATTATGGACGAGACAAATTTTTGAAACTATTTTTATCATTTCAAATGTAATGGAAACCTTGAGTTAATATATTGATATGATAATGAATAAATGACTAATTTTTTTTTTAACCTGTTTATCAGTCTTTTTTTATTTATTTTTGAAACAATATAAAGGAAACATTTTGTAAGAAAAGTATTATTACTTATTGATTAAAATTAATTTGCATTTTACGTATTCTTTAATAAAATGGTTTGGTCTTTGGAATGAAGGAAAAATCAAAAATAATTATCGAGATTTTATCGATCGCGCTCGCATCGATCGCATACCGAAGATTTCTGTGACGCAATGGATAATTGTTGTTGGATTTTAAGCGCAAACAGAGCAGTCGGTCTTATTGGCGTAATGCGATCTTGATGACAATGACACAATTTGTATTCGATTCCACGTTTATACGTGACAACCATGTAAACTTCGTCGAGGACATTGTGTAATAAACGTATTACTAACAGAATACAGAACATAAATTATAATTCGAATATATGTTACTTTTATATTTTATATTTAAGAACTAACAAATGCTTTGTCCTTACCATTCGGTGCACACCGGGTAGTTCCTTTCATTGTTCGATGACACGTGTTAAAAATATAATTTCTTTTTGTAGCATGGTTCGGATGTAGACACGGTCAAGTAGGACTCATGGGCTTAGGCTTCTTTTGCTGCTATGCCATTCGGGTAACGATGTCGGTAACCTTGGAAGCGATGACCAACGCGGCCAGTGCCAATCTCGATTTCAAAGTATGTATTACAATTCTGACTTTCTCTTTTTATGATTTTTTAAAATATGATTTAAAGGAGAATGCATTTTTGCTCTTCGAAGGAATTCCAGTGGGACGATTCAGTAAAGCACGTGATTCTAAGTTCCTTCTTCTGGGGCTATGCCTGCACACAAATTCCTGCCAGTATCCTTACTCAACAGTGGAGCGCTCAAAAATTATTTTCATTGGCGTTGATAATCTCCGGATTGGTGACTCTTGTCACTCCTTGGGCCGCCGAGTACGGCAGTTGGCAAACGGTGGTTGCCGGGAGGGTAATAAGCGGTCTTGTTCAAGGTTCTGTATTGCCGTGTCTTCATACCCTGCTGTCCAGATGGGCGCCGCCTGAAGAACGTGGAAGATTTTGTGAGTATAAAAGAAAACTGCCACTATCCATTATTATGTGCCTCCATCAAAAATTAAATTGATGTCCGATATCTAAACCTTGATTTTTTATATCACTTTCAATATCGATCTTTTATATATATATATTCGTTTTGATATGAATTTATGTACATACAACTAATTGCACACCTTGTTGCACGCGGAAATTCGATTTATTCCACAGGCACGTCGAATTTGACACATTAACAGATAAATTACATAGCAGAAGAATTTTTATTACAGTCTGATGATGTCGAATTGATTAGGCACGTCAAGATCGTCGAGTACAAAGCTTCAACAATTATCGTGGAGTAAAAAAAAATTCTTTACAATTTCAATTATCCAAGCTTCCACTTATCCGATTTCTTTGTCATCGCTAAAACAAATAAAAAATTTTTTTTTATTTTTTAAGCGTTTATAAAAATTTTATTACAACAAATATAATTAAAAATTATTGAGAATTAAAATTAATTTTTTTAAATAATTAAATTAATAATAATTGTATCAAATTTTGACACAGAAAAATCATGGTTGCAACATACGTATATTTCACATATTTCTCCAGCAATGTTCGTTTATTCCGGCGGTTGGATCGGCAACGTAGTATGTTTGCTAAGTACCGGCTTCCTTGCGGCATCGCCCATCGGCTGGCCTAGTTGCTTTTACATTTGGGGTATTTTCAGTGCCTTCTGTGGCATTTGTTTCTATTTATTCGGTAAAGATTTACCTTCTGAACATCCTCGCATACCTCTCGATGAAAAGGAGTACATTGAGATGAGTCTAGGAGTAACTGAAGTAACCAAGGTAATATTTAACTTCAACATAATACATTTAATAATTATTTTAAGTATAAAAGCAAATTAAAAATATAAAACTAATTTAAAACTTAATGTACATTTATATAAATTAAAATAAATAAAATATCGTAAACTTACGGAATTCTATAGTTGCAAGTGTTGCAGAATAAAATTAAAAAATTACAGGTTTACAAAATAAATCCTCATGATCGATTTTCCTGCACAGTTCCTTCTTTGCTTTCAGAAACCTGGTACTCCATGGATATCAATATTACAAAGCAGACCAGTTTGGGCGCTACTGATAGCGCAATGCGCGCAGGGTTGGGGATTCTGGATGCTGTTAACGGAAATCCCATCCTATATGACTTCAATCATGCAGTTCGATATTAAAATGGTCAGTTTTTTTTCTCTTTATCTTTTTCTGTTGAATATCTGTTAAAATTAAAAGAAAATTAAGTCATTAAATCGAGATAAAAGTTAATCTGCAACAATAAAAATAAACACAAAATAAAATAGAATTTTATCAAAACTAAATAAATCAGTATTGTTTAATCGATCTGAATAAAAGAAACATTTAACAGTAATATTTATTACACTATTACACTAAATTGCTATTAAAGAAATATTAATTAATACTTATTTATTTCTGATTGCACAGAATGGCATGGTGACGGCGTTGCCCTATTTTACGGCGTGGATCTGCGGTTTTCCAATCAGTTACATATCTGATTTATGTATTAGGCGTAAAATTATAACGACAGAAATGTCTCGAAAGATCTGCAATACATTCGGACACTGGATTCCCGCGGTCGCACTAGTTGGGCTGGGTTACGCGAGGCAAGACCAATCTGAACTGGCTGTGGGTGTTCTCGTTATTGCCGTGTCTTGCAATATTGCCGCTTTTTGTGGCCATAATGTTAATCATATGGACCTCAGTCCAAATTTTGCCGGCCCACTTATGGGATTCACGAATACTATTGCGTCTATATGCAGCTTCCTCCCACCACTGATTGCCGCGGTGATCATTAAAGATAAGGTTTGTAATATCTTACATTTATATAATCTGCTTATAATTATGTAAAATATTATTATCACTTTTTTTTTTATTTTACTTTTAGACAAATATATTGCAATGGCGAAATATGTTCTTCTTATCAGCTGCAATATACTTGGTAGGCAATCTCATTTTTGTCTTATATGGCACAAGTAAAGTGCAAAAATGGAATGATCCAATTGAAAGTAAGCGAAATAGTATTGTGCAAAAAGTATCAACGGCACCAACCACCATCTCGACAATACAAGAAAATGACATCGAAAGAATTCCATGATAACTAAAATAAAGAAATTAGGCAATAAGTTACCTATTTTTATGTTCCCTTTTTTTTTAATTTATATGTGTGGATTTGTGATTTGTGTAATAACTTCTGAATAATTTAGAATATTAACATAGTCGCGAGCATGTATAAAATGTATATATCAAAACATTTTAACTAGAAGTTACATATAAATATCGCTTGAACATGTGTGTACATGTATGTATATATAAATTATCAATTTGAATTCTCTACATAAATATCATAATTTGCGTTTAAGTTTAGAATTTAGTTTAAATAAATACATTTTATATAATAAATATATTTAATCTTATTTTAATAGAAAGACTAGTTCCTATGTAATCATGTTTCATTAATAAAAATTTTTATATTGGTACAAAAAAACTGCTTACATATTTAAATTGTATCTACCTCAGTCTTCTTTTGGATGACTTCGCGTATTGGTCAAAATGGCATCACCAATGAATATTGCACCAGCAAACGTTGTTAGTAATGTGATACAAGTGATAAAAAGTGATAAAGATGAGTTGCCAACTGGTATTGGCCAAACATATTCAAAATTGTTCGATATATGATATGGAATTTCACGCCATTTGACCATTAGACTAACGCATGGTTCGCACAAATCTATCTTAGACACTCTATGATCCCTGACTCTCTTTTGGCATCCCAACAACAGCTTTGGCTTAGGCAAGGTAATGTTAACATAACCACCAGTTTCTACTGCATATCGATATCGTTGGTGTATAGGAATTATTAAATTAGAAAGTGACGAATTTATAGATGAACAGCTTGTCACATTTTGTTGAGCAGCATTTTCTGCGAATAACTCAACGTTAGTCTCGCCAGTGGAACATATTGTATTCTGAAATTCAATAAATAATTAGTAATCAATAATTAATAATGTTCTTTAACTTTATATAATAAATAATCAACTTAATTATTTTATAAATTAATATTATAATTTTAAATGTATAAAATGTAGAAATATAATAAATTTATAATACAAATATAATCAATTCACGATCGTAACATTTTCTGAATTATATTAATAACAATTAAAGAGCTTACTGTTCCTTGTCTTCTCATTTCTGCTATTTCATCTGTGTTAACATACAATGCTGATGGCAGTTCCATATAAATTGCAACTTGACAATCATTTTGAGTAAGATTCTTAAAGTGTATGCGATAAATCAATGTTCTGTAAAAGAAAAAAAAATATATTAAAAACAAAAAACGATTGTCATTTAAATAATAATTTATTAAATTTCTAACCTATGAAATCCATTTCCTTCTACGTCGAGATCGATCTCTGCTTTTACTCCCATGCAAATTTGCACGCTTTGCGTGCATAGGAGCAATACAATTTGCAAGAGATTCGCTTCGTTGGTGTGCCTCGTCATTTTTGAAACTGCTCATCGGAGGACCCAGCTCTGAATCGCGGTGCATCACAACGTCACGCACACGAACGCAGAGTCTCGTCCATCATCCGTGTGAAACCGGCGCTTTGACTGGCGTCAAATACTAGAAAAGAACGGACGTATTTCTTTATTTTATTCTCTCACGCTGGACGATAAAGATACATACCGCAATTCGAAGTTGGGCGAAGAAGTCATCATAGGTAATTCAGTCATTATTCTATCTTTATGGTTTATTCGCGTTCCGTAGCCGCGTCGATCCATTCTCGGGATCGGGTGTCGTTAATCAATCGACAATCTATACGGTTGTTGAGTGCTTTCAAGCAATTTATCAGCGTAAAAAAAATCAGGGCATGCTGCAAAATTTAACTAAATTCCCGAATAGTTGCATAAATTTTATAAAATGATAATTTACTTTAATCGTCACTCCTTTCTTTACGTACATTATACAGAGAAAAAGATAACCTTTAAATCGGGCCTCATTGAAAGAAAAGTGAAGGCCTCATGGCTTTCTCACGCTGGACGCGATGTCAAATAAGCTCTGATTTTTCAAACGCGCTACGTCGCACGTAAAGTCGGCCGAATCTCAATTTTCGTCGCTATAGCGATCAACGACATGCGTTGCAACAGTTCATTCTTCTTTCTTCTTCTAACCGCGCATCGTAATTGTAAATCCGGCCTGAATAAGGATTAACCAACCCTATCTTACTTCCCCACTACCTACGACGACACTCTTCTTCTTAAAACGTAATTCGAGCCGAGTGCTCTTATTGGTCGCTTGAGATATTGCTTTAACGAAGGATTTCATTGAAATATCGCGCCGTGCGGTGTTTCCCGCGGTGTTCTTTCGTCGCAGGCTGCACTTGGCAAGTCTAAGTTAAACGCTATAGTGCCGACGTCTTCCCTAACGAGAATTAACGCCTGTAAACCGATCAACGCGAATCAACACGTGGCCGAGCCCGCGTTTTCATTTAATCAAGTGACTTGCTGCACCGTATCTGATTCGCTTAGCGCCGGCCATGTGACTGCGAGGCCCTTGCTAATTGGAGGGGTAGTAGCCTGTTGCTGCCTGTTGCAAGATAAACGAGTGAGGAGCATTCTTCTTGCGTCTTGGTTGTGAGCAGTAGCTGCTGGTACTTCGTCGAAGTTGCTTATTCTTCTAAATCGGAGGAAACCCGCGAGCTGCTGCAAGCTGCTGGTGCGCTGACCACGCGGGATCAACCTGATTTAAGAGTCGACCTGCAGAGAACTGCAGAGATCCATCGAAACTTGACTTTCAAAGGAAACGGGAAAATAGAAGCGAGTGGTAAGTAATCCAAGTTTCATTACATTTAGCCGACGATTTCTGTGAATCTTAAATACATCTTGCGGGGCCGTTGGGTGATAAAAGTTTTAAGTAAGTTGCAGTAGCATTTCAGACAAATGACGCACGTTTTATCTAGATACAGATATGTATGTCTAACGTTACGAAAGATCTTGTTACACAAAATGACGAGCGAGTCGTTTCGTGTGAACGAAAAGAATCGTACGTATAAGAAAGATACAGCACGTATGAATAAAAATAAGCGAAGTATAGCACGCAAGAGAAAACGTATGATTTAGTTTTGAATAGCCATTATAATTTGAAAAGAAGTATCGATTATTTTTTATATTATATCGTCGAAGATTTTTCAGACAATTTTCGTAGGTTCTTTCTTCATTTCTTTAATTTTTTTTCATAGAGGCCTTATCTATTCTTAGCTGCATTAAACGTATAAATTATATCTGTAATGCAAATAGCAAGTAATTAAACTAAAAATGGAGAAAAAAAAACTACTTATTTTTCCTCTTATATTCGTTTGGAACAAAGACTTGCGTTTTATATCGGCCATATTGTGTCACGTCGAATTGGTGTTGGCGAAGACGATGGAAACATTTATCTAAATATGCAAAAAATAGTCTAAAGTCACAACCTGAAGCCTGCTAGATCAACTGAAATAAAAAGTGCTTGTTTCTGTTTTTTTGTGACAAAACATTTCATTTCAATGACAAACGAATTGCAAAAATTCGTTTAGAAGCGAATAAAATAACATACGCGGCAATCAGAGGACGATCGTAAATATAACATTAATTTCATCATAAATTGTCACAAGTTATTTAGATGTATTATTAACTGATTCAATTTCGCTAATATGCAGATTTCGACTAAGTTCCGATTAATTTAATTAGGTTAAATTTAATAAAATATTTGAAGAAAGCTGTACCACACGAAATTTTTTCAATCAGCTGTTTTTTTGTAACGTAAATTAAAATCGGACTAAAATGATATGTGACTGTGATTGGAAAATATCACATTTTTCACTATAATTTATTTTTTGAAAACTAATAAAAAATGAGTTGTATGTAATAACATATGTTTTAGCACTATAATACAAAGATATTAAAAAGTTTTATCAATTCTTTTCGTTTTTTTTTTTTTTTTGCTTGCATACATCAATTTTTTTGTCATATGTTTCTGGTGGTGCAAAACAAAAGATTTGATATAGTACCTCCATGGGTAGAGTAAAGGACCACATGGTGGGTCTTAGAATCCTTACACACACAATAGAACTGAAGTCATAAAAAATATTTTATTGAGACTTTAAGAAGTTACGAAAAGTCCGTGTAGTTGAACATTTAAGTCAACTATCTATGTGTTAGAACTTTTTTACCTGTGTATGAAGCCTGTTCAAGTTGTATCAGGGATTGATGTGAGGTTCATTTTTCCTATATTTATTTCTGTGTATAGTAACTATAATCTCGATTTAAATCTTTTCTTATTTTTTTATCTTTTATTTTAATAAAACAAATAATTTGCAAAGAAAGTTGATTTATTATTTTATTTTTCTGTAATTTATTAAAATACTAAAGCTGGGATTACTTTTTTTTTCTTTTTTCCTCCAGTTCTTCTTATCTCTTTTCTTTAATGTTTCAATTGTTTAGACAAAAATGTCACAAAAACAAGGTCGAGGTATGCGGGGTAGAGCTACCCATAAACCAGCTACCTCAACAACTGCCTCTCATCAAGAATCTTTACCACATGCACAAGCATCAACCAGCAGTGGAGATGTGAGGAGACCCGGAACCCAGCCGGTAATATATACGTTATTATAAAATATTAATGCACAATAAGATCAAAATTTTATTTTAAAAGTATGTTTGCAAATGTATTATTATGTATATTAATGCACAAAATTTTTCGAACTATTCTTGTAATAATTGCACATATCTATTTAACATTAAATACAACCTTTATGGAAAATTAATACATTATATTTTAATACGTTTAATAAAATTAATAATTTTTATTATTATACATGAATACGTTGTGTAGCTTTAAAAAATTTTTGCTAGAAATGTTAGTTTAATTTTTAAAGAACAATTCTATAAGAATATAAAATGTACAATTATTACTAACAAATATAAATTATCTTTTAAGTTTATTAATATTAAAATAATCCTACGGCTTTAAAATATTTTTTTTTTTTTTTTTTTTTTTTTTCCTTTAAATAAATATCTTTTTTATGCAAAGCAAGATTTATTCAATCATTAGCAATGTTTTAAATAAACAATTTTTTTTTTATTTATTTCTACCAGGGAACCACCACTGGACGAGGTGTAATTCAAAGAGTTGGCGAAAAAGGCGACGCGGCGATTGGACAACTAGGTAGAGGCGTGGAAAAACTTGGATTACAATCTACCGGTAATATTTTATAATTTGATATCTTAATTTATATAATAATGCTTACATTATATACGTATAGATAGATAATAATTTTGTATATTTCCCATAGGACCACAAATTTTCTGCACAACCTTTAAACATTTTTACTTGTAATGTTTTTCATATTATTAGTTAAACCTTAAACTAACAATTGTGTATGTATAATGTTATCTCGATAATTTTAATTAAATAAACAAAATTATTAATATTTTTGACATAGTCGGTGCTAGTGGCGATGCTGATTCTAGTGCAGCAAGAACCGGAACTGTAGTATCCTCTACACGAGGTGCAGCCCGGGGGAAAAGAATTCTTCCTACAGATCTTTTTGTAACAAAACCGAATCATATTGTAAACAAAAAAGGTAAGCAGTAATAATTTGATAAGTTAATTAAATTATTAATTTAACAAAACGTAAATTTAATTTAATTGTTTATCGATTTTGAAATATTTTATTGTGCATTTATTTGGTATAAGAAAGTGAGATTTGCTACAATTGCTTTTATTATTATGTCCCTTTTTTAGTACTTTATATACGTATATTAGTATAATACATATCGACGAAGTGAAGTAATGTAAAAAATTAAAAGATACTTCAAAAGATGTGTAGTTTTTTTTTTTTTATATTTACAAAAATTAAACTTTTAATTTTTAGGCACGTCTGGTGCTCTTAGAAAAGTAAAGGTTAATTACTTTCAACTGATTAAGATAACTAACTGGGCTCTCTATCAATATCATGTCGATTTTGCGCCCGAAGAAGATCGCACAGTTGTGCGTAAAGGTTTATTAAAACAGCATCAGAGAGAACTTGGCGCATATATCTATGATGGTACTGTAATGTATACAAGTCGTCGATTATTTGATGTAAGTATCAAATGTACAGGTTTTATACGATATAATAAAACATTTTTTTACACTTATTTTAACTATAATTGAAATATTTTAGCGTCAAATATTTACATCGCAACGAAAATCAGATGAAGCAATAATAACAATTACTGTACGTCTCGTTGGCGATATGGTAGCAGGAGATCCTCATTATCTACAATTCTTTAATATACTTATGAGAAAATGTTATGATCATCTAAATTTAAAATTGGTTGGACGTAATTATTTTGATCCTGACAACAAGGTAAACTATTCGAACAAAATGGGAAAAAAAATCAACATAAAATAATAATTCGATTTTCTTAACAGATTGTCTTGCCAGAAACCAAATTGGAGGTATGGCCAGGATATGTATCATCTATTCGTCAACATGAACGAGACATCTTGATGTGTGTTGATGTGATAAGTAAGATAATGCGACTAGAAACATTGCTAGACGTTTTAAATCAATGTTTTCACGAAAATTCTGACAAATTCAGAGTAAGTTTTTGTTTTTTTTTAATATGTATGATGTATAATATAATATGTATGATGTATATATGTGTTTACAGGAAAACTTTTGTAAATCTGTGATCGGCATCGTTGTTCTCACTGATTACAATAACAATACATATCGTATTGAAGATGTCGATTTTGCAACTACTCCTAGCCATACGTTTGATATGAAAGGCGAACAAGTATCTTATGTACAATATTATAAAAAAAAGTATGGGCTTAAGATTTCAAATCTTAGTCAACCAATGCTTGTGACAACTTCTAAAGCAAAAACCCGAGAAGCTGCAGAACCAGAGCGTGTTTATTTAGTTCCTCAGTTTTGTCGCCCAACAGGTTTGTTATATTAGTTATATTAATATTTTTAAAATTTTGTTTCGTATTGTAATAATAATGTTATTTTGCAGGTTTGACTGATGCTATGAGAGAAAATCACAGACTCATGGCAGGTGTAGCAGTGGAGACGCGACTTTCTGCTGCACGACGTATAGAAAAATTAATGAATTTTAATAGAAGCATTTGCAGATCGCCTGCTATTCAGCAAGATTTAAATCATTGGGACTTACAACTAGATGACAGACTGCTTGAAGTTGATGGACGGCAATTACCTAATGAAACAATTTGGGTTGCTCGAAACAGAAATCAAGAAGGTATTAATCCTGAGCGAGGCGATTGGACAAAACTTATGCATAATAAAGAATGCATATTCGCTCCACCATTGAATAATTGGACTTTAATAATTACGGACAGAGATAGATCCTCCGCACAGGTATTGTAAATTAATATTAACATGTTTAAGCAATGTAATATTATCAAATAATATTTTATTTTAGAATTTTGTAACCGCTCTAATAAAAGCAGCGAGAGGATTAATGTTTGAAATGACAGCTCCGACGATATACCCTATTCGTGATGATAGACCAGGCACTTACAACCAGGCATTGGAAGAGATTTTAAGCAGAGGTGTGATCCAACTGGTGTTTTGCGTTGTATCAAATATTCGCAGCGATCGCTATTCTGCGATTAAAAAAAAGTGCTGTATAGATCGACCTGTACCGTCACAAGTTTGTCTATATAAGACAATGACTCATAAAAATATTATGTCTATCGCTACAAAAATAGCGATACAGATGAATTGTAAAATAGGCGGAGCACCATGGTTTGTGGATATTCCATTAGATGGAATGATGACAGTAGGATTCGATGTTTGCCATGATACAACAGTAAAAAGTAAAGATTTTGGTAAGTATCAGTATTTTTGAAATTTACAATTTTACTGCAAACAGTGATGCAAAATTTTAATTATAACTTAAATTAATTATTTTAATTTTCTAAGTTCTTAATTGTTGTCACATTACAACGGTTTTTTTTATTAATTATATATATTTAAAATCAAGATTGAAGATGCAATTCTTGTAAATGACAACATTTATAAAGTACAAATTTATTGTTTGTTTTCTTAATTGTAATTTGTTATTGCAGGTGCTATGGTCGCTACTTTAGACAAACAAATGACTAAGTACTACAGCGCAGTAAGTGCGCATGAAAACGGCGAAGAACTATCAAATGATATTTGCATTAATATCTGCAAAGCCGCACAGGCGTACTTTGAACGAAATAAACGTCTGCCTCTTCGTATTGTAATTTATCGCGATGGTGTTGGCGAAGGGCAGATCGCGCAAGTGATGGAACGTGAAGTACATCAAATAAAAAAGAGACTCGATGAATTGTATCGTGGCCCAGATAAATACAGGATGACTTTTATAATCGTGACGAAACGACTAAATACAAGGTTGTTTTGTAACAACGATAATCCAGATCCAGGGACCATAGTAGACGATGTTATAACTAGCCCTATTAAATATGATTTTTTCCTTGTATCGCAGAAAGTGCGACAAGGTACAGTGACGCCTACATCGTACAATGTCGTTTACGATACGTTGGGGTTAGATCCGGATAAAATCCAGCGTTTATCGTATAAACTGACTCACATGTATTTTAATTGTTCAAATACTGTTAGAGTACCCGCGCCATGCCATTATGCTCATAAATTGGCGTTTCTGGTGAGTAAATTTATTCATCGAGCACCAGATACACAATTACAAAACACATTGTACTTTTTATAATCTCTTATCTTATAATATTGTACTGTTTTATTTTTTTTCAAGTTTTTTTACTTGTAACTCCGTATTACTTTTATTAATAATACACTTGATTGACATAGATTGTTTACAGAAGCAAGTATTATTTTCATATATAAAATCTAAACAAAGTTCTAAGATTTAAAAAACAAGTTAAGTATTTAATACTTAAAAGCTTTATTATATTTTTTTTATATATAATTCTAATGAGAAATATTTTATAATAAAGAAGTTTTTTTTATATTAGCATTAATATAAAATGTTATGTAGAAAATAAAATCTATAACATTGAAATTTATTTTAAGTGTATTATTAGCTATTTTTAACGATTTTATTATTGTTCAAAGTTTTCAAATAATTTTTAAGTTACTGCGTCTTATAATTATACTAAAATATAACAAAGAATAATTTTGTTTATTCGATTAGCTATTTAATACCATTTCAATGAAACATCAGGTTATTTAAAACTTCACTGTGCCGATAAGATTTTCACGATCTAATGATATCAAAATTTAATTCTAAGAATGTCATTCCACATTACCTCATTATGTTATTGTAATCTTTACGTTATTGAAAATCTTTTATTTGGATAACAAAATCATTGTTATCACGATGAAGTAAATGAGACTGATGTATTATGTTAGTTACCATTATTCAATTAAAATAAAAGTTTTAGTTCCTGTTTTTATATCAAAGCTACATTAACACTTTTGTTCTCATAAATATACATAGTTTTTATTACATCTATAAATAAGTAATATCTTTAATGATAATAAAAGACGTTACAGTTACGCTTGTGAATATAGTTTGTTATAATTATATTTAAGATCAAAAGTTATATAAATAATAGACTTTAAAATATGCAAAAGAAAATAAACTTGCATCTGCATCTATGACTTGTATTTAGTTTAATTTTTAAGACAAATGGAAAAAGAAACTAATGCATATTTTATGTGTACTAGAAAAAACTATGCGTCCGCTACACACGCGTCATTACATCTGGCGACATTGGTTAATTATAATAATTTCTTTATGATAATTATAATTAAGTAATCTTTAGTCGACGACGTGTTATATGTTCAAAAGATTCAATAACAAACTACGAAAAAAAAAGCTTGCGACTTACCGATCTGCATGAGTTTCAGCGGAGTTGTCGAATTTCTGCCGATGGCTGTAACATAAAATTAAATATTAATGTAGACGTGCTAAAAATAGATTGTGTTTAAATAAAAAAAAAATTACAAAAATGTATTTAATTCTTTAATAAAAATAAAGTTAAAAAAAATACGATATTAAAAAAAGAATTAATTCTTACCTAAAAGTTGCTCCGCCGATGCAGGATGCTCGTCCCGAGCCTGCTCATCCTCTCAGATGGGACGTGACGAGCCATCCTTCCGCGCACTGGACCACTCGCGAACGCACTCCCGTACAAAAGATAATCGTGATAAAGACGCCCGAAAACTGCGAAACTCCCGAAACGACCGACGAACCGGCTGCGGTTCGTATAATCACATATCGGCATGCGGCACTATTTCTCGAGCAGTACACAGTAGTTGTCGAGTCATTCCGCACTCTGGACACTCGCGGGATAGTCCACGATACTCCCGACCGTCTTAAATCCTCGAGTTCGACACGAGAAACGGGCTACGACACACGGATGCCTCGACATTTTCGTTTCAAACTCGAACCGCGTGCTCGCCGTGATCTCTAGTAGTACGAGTCCACGTAGACTGATACAAGATCACGATCAGGCGATCGATGGAGCGCTATGATTGGTCGGCGCGCTAGAAAAACTACGCAATCACAGCGTTTCACTAGATACAGGTACACGATGATGAGCCGTGAGAGGATACGCGGATGCCTCGACATCTTCGTCTCGAAACCGACACGTCCGATGCTCTCCGCGTAGCCGGCGTGCCTTTCAATCCGCGTTTAAGCGGCAACAAGAGATTCAGCTAATTCAGGCAATTAGCTGAATCTAATTAATTTACACCATTTTTATAGACAGAAAATAGAATTAAAAAATTTTTGGTTGTATATGTGTAATATTAGTAAAACTTAATATCATAAAAATTGCACAGGAATGTAGGAAAATATACAGGTTTAATGAAAGAAAATAAGTTTCGTTATGTTTCAAAGGTTCTTGTTACAGACATACAAAGTTTTCGTTCGTAAATTCCTGTAAAACTACCATTTTTCGCTGCTTGCACCTCCCCAGCTTGGAGCAGCAGGAGTTGCTACGGTTGTTGACCATTCCTCTGGAGGCTAAATACAATCGATATTTTAATTGACAATCATATTAATATAAAATAATTATATGTAACTTATTATCTTATTTAACGTATGCATAAAATACACAGTTGTAAGTCAGCAAAGCAAATTGAGTGAATAAATCTAATAAAGTTTTACCTGAGCAGCCCAATCACCACTGGGTTGGAATGCCGGCGGGGCGGTACCAGCTGGAGGAATAGCAGGAGGAGCTGCTGGCGGTGCTACATCATCGGCCCAATTCTCGGTAGTCACAGCGGTCGATTCTACTTCGTTCACCCAGCCGGGTTCTGGAGCAGGAGCAGGCTCCACTGGACCAGTAAATTCTTTCGCGGGCGCAATTTCTTTCGCAGCCTGTTCTTCTTTCTCAGCCTGGAAAAAAAATGTTTCACACTATCTTATTATCGATCGCATAGATGTGCAAGCGAAGAAACGTATCAAAGAATATTATATTTTTGTCAGAAAAGATTAAGCCATAAAAAAAGTCAACAGATTTGTTTCTGAGTTTTATTCTTTCATCATAAATTAAAAACAAAAAATAGTTAAACAAAATTAAAAAAAAAAAACGAGTAAAAAGGGCAAAAAAAAAAAAAAATTTACAAACCTCTTCAGGATCTCTGTAAAAGAAAAGATCAACCACCACATCCCACTTGGTCTCGCGAGGAATAGATCCTCTTAAGCGCAATACTTCTCTGGCAAGTAGCCACCACATTAAACCAACTGTATGAAGACTTTTAGTATTGCAAGGAATTGCAATGTCTACAAAACGCAGTGGCGAATCCGTGTTGCAAAAAGCGATAACTGGAATATTTACGTAGCTCGCTTCTGTAATGGGCTGGTGATCAGTGGAAGGATCGGTAACGATCAACAAGCGCGGTTCACGAAAAGCAGCCTAAAAACAAAAGAAATACTTATATTGCATCCAAGTAATTGTCTATCAAAGTATTCAAAATTTAAATAAAAATCAGAAAAGATTAAGCCAAAAAAATCAACAGCTGCTAATTCTGAAATAATGTGTCATCATTTAATTTTAAGTACTTTAAGTATAAAAGTAAATTAAATAAAACTTTTTTTTTCACCTGAATTTGATTGGTAAATGCACCTGGTGTAAAACGTCCAGCAATAGGAGTAGCACCAGTATGAGCTGCAAATTTTAGCACAGCTCTTTGGCCAGAATGACGACAGCTGATGACAAACACTTCACTAGGGTGTTCAATGGCAACAATGGCACGAGCTGCAAGCAACAACTTTTCCCAGGTGTGGCGAAGATTGATCACATTAACACCAGCACCTAAAATCATAAAGAGAAAAAACATAAAGATTGTGATGTGCATTACAAAACTTGAATTATGCTTAAAGCATATACAGATTACTTGCCATCAACTCTCTTTTTATAAACATACTGCTCCATTTGAAAGTTGACATTTTCAGCACCCAAGTGAGTGCCAGCAGCCAACATTTTAGTAACATCATCCTCTTTGAGAGCTAGTACATCTAAACCTCCTGACATTTTAACGTTGTGGTTAAATTACGAATCAACCTGAAACAGGGTTCTATTTGTAACTATTCAGAAAAAATGCTACAATAAATAACATATTTTACGATTATTTTTTCTCATTAAAACATAACCTTTCAAACATTGTAAATGTACATCTCTCCATTTAATTTATACAAAATATTCTTGAAAGATTTTCTTTTTTATCTTAGTTTTCGTACTATTTAAATTCCGGAGTTGAAAAATTACTCCTAAAGCCACGTGTAACGCTACACATGAGAAATTGTAACGCGTGCCACGTGCATCGAAATAAGATATATCTTTAATTAATTATAAACCATGATTAATAAAGAATATTTTGTTTGGAAAAGAATCTTGGAAGTATTTGCGTTTTGAACATGTTTATTCGATTGATTCAAGTACTTAAAAAATATAGAAATATCGAACATAATCGCAGCAAGACTTACGTTATGAGATGCCACTAGGAGACTCTTACGAGAAAGGAAGTTGCCTCTATATAACCATGCCTATAAGCGGGCATTGGAAGTCAAAACAACTATTACTGTCATTCAACAAAATTAAATATAATATAAAAAGGAAAGCTCGAATAATTACGGCTAAATTTAAGATGGTGAGATAGCAATTTTGTGACGATAAAACATTGAATATAATTAAATTGCATTAAAATGCAGAAGCGTGTCAAAATCACATGCAGAAGTATACATACATATATATATATATATATATATATATATATATGCATGTATGTTTTACTTGAATCTTGCACAAAATATCGAACGTTGTATATTAAATATGTAAGTTCATTACACGTCACGCGTACATGTGTAATTAATTTTAATCTCGTTATTTATAAATATTTATAAGTAATATCGACATTAATACTCCGGAAACTCTGTCGACAGGTGCGCTACGAGCGTTTTATCCCGCGCAAATGTGTGCATGACGTGATTGTTGCCCGCGTGTGTGTGTGCACTAATATGCACTTACTAAAATGGCTGCCATGGCGCTGCACCCGCTGTATTATTTGAGCGAGTTTTGTCGCCACAAATTATAACGCAAACTAGTATACTACTTTAAAAACAACGGTACGACTGCGTCGTCGAGTTTTTATTTAATCATGGAGGGCCAAAGTAACGAATTAGTGGCGGGGACGTCAACGTTACCCGTAATGTCTGGAGCAGTGAAGGAGGAACCCATAGAGCAAAATTGTTCCAAGCAGGACACACAGCAGTCCCAAGTACAAGATGCAATTTGCAACGATGAGGAATGCAATGACCAACGTATCGAGTGCACTACCGAAAGTCAGGAAAGCGAGATCCGTGCATTTTTGTCAAAATGTGTCTTTTGCAGCAAGGTGTTTACTATGGGAGATAACCCTAAGCTTCTCGAGTGCTTACATGCTGCTTGTACAGGATGCGTTAACAATAAGATCAGCGATCACAACACGTCAGTCGATGTTGATGTACTGCGTATGTAACATGTGTATGCTTTCCTTTTTCTACTTTTAGTGTCATCTTAAAGTTTTAAATAAAGTTAACATGCACTCAAAATATGCCAGTACAGTCCTCAAATTTAACTTTTAATTAATCAAATATCTTCTACTTTATTGTAATAATTTATTAAATATATTTAATATCTGTAGTAACATCACTTTTTTGTAGTAGAGAGTAATGTCATCACATGTCATGTTTGCAATGTGACAAGCCAAATGGAAAATTTAATTGAAAATAGATTTCTCTCAAAACTGTTGGAAGAAGAAAGTGACATAGGAGGAGTGGAAGAAGAAACTAAAGAACCTGAGGAAGAAAAGAAATGCACTAGCTGTCATGATAATATTGTTGCTACTAGTTGGTGCATGGAGTGTGAGGAATTTATATGTCAGAGTTGTGTTATGGTAATTATAAATTATACATTAATAAGCAACATACATATATATACATATACATATTTATGATATACTTGTCAAATTAATGAATTCTTAAGCAAATATCTGAGTAAAATATTAATTAATTAAATTGAATGCAAATTTTAAGGCTCATCAAAGATTAAAGATTACCAAGGATCATATAATTAAACCCAAGGATGAAATAGCAAATGATAGAGACAATGTTAAAAGAGGAAATAAGAAAACACCTGGGTATTTGTTTTGCACAGTGCATTCTCATGAACAGCTATCTTTATTTTGTCAAACATGTGATAGACTGACATGTAGAGACTGCCAACTTAGTGAACACCGTGATCATAAATATAAATTTATTCATGAAATTGCAGCTGAAACTCGTACTTCCATGACGATTTTGCTTAAAGAAGTAAGGTAGGATCTGTAAATTGCAATTAATAGAATATTGGAAGATTATAAATTAAAAAAATTTAAATACAAATAATTTTTAGTTACAAACGAGTATTATTGAAAAGTGCAATGAAAGTTATAGAAGATAGACAAATTCTAATATTGGAAAAGAAAAAAAGTTTAGTTCAAGATATAACACAAATGGTAGTACAGTAAGTATATGTATATCTATGCTAAGAAATATGATTTTATTATACATATAGAATTTAATATTTTATCTTTTTCTGTGTCAGATTAACAAATGCTATTAATACAAGAGGAAAACAGTTGGTAATGAGATTAAATGAAGTCTGTGATCAAAAGCAGAATACATTAAATGAGAAAAAAGTTGCTTTAGATCAACTGTCTAGACTTACAGATCATTGTATACTTTTTGGCACTCATGCTTTAAAGAAAGGCTCGGACATGGAATTATTATATAGTAAAAAGTATACTAAAATTGTAGATATGTATAATTTACATATATATGTACACGTATACATACAAATACCTATATACGATAATATATTTTTAGATCTGTTACAAGCCATTTACAAAGAATAAAAAGTAGACGAGCTGATATTCCAAATCCTGAGATACCTGTCAGGATACATTTGTCTCTGGAAAAAGTACCAGATTTAATAAAAGGTAACAATATTAATTATATTTTTATTTGATAACTGATATAATCAATAAAAAATTTAATGTGATTATATTGTACTTGCAGTGGTATCATCGATCGGGGCAATAGTTGTCGATGGTAGAGTTTATCCGTCCATGTCGCCTATAGCTGGTAATAATAGTACGGTGACTTATAATGAATCACAAACTGAACAGAAGCAAACCGCAATAAATACTCACACTGACAGTGCTGTTCCTGTTGTCATTCAGCAAGTATTACCATTACCTGTAGTGGTAACACAGCAATCTACTAATACGCAACAGAATTCTTACCAGCAACAAACAACTCTGCATCTTCCCCAACAACAGCAGCAACAACCTCAACAACACGCGCAACAATCACAAAATTATATGCAACAATATATCGCGCCGCATAATATGTCACCTCGATCGTCACCACAAGCGCATCAGCCACGAGTGCCGTATTCTGTCAACTATAGCAATAATAGATTACAACAATCTACTTTAATGCATCAACAACGTCCGTTGGGATCCTGCCATCAACAGCAAGTAACATCGTCTACGCATCCACATCAACAAGCTCAAACCTTGGACCAACTCGGACAGAATACAAGTTTACGCGGTCTTCTTGCGCATAATTCTGTTCCGCCGCCTCCTTATCCATCATTTCGAGGATCTAATCACATACCATATCGATTTCCCCCTGGATATAGATATTCTTCGAATGGTAATCCTCAGAGAGTTCAAGCACCACCACCTCATACATATCAAACGGCAACTACATCTGCTGTACCTGTAACGTCGCGTTTGCAACAATGCAATTTAACGTCCCCGTCAACGCAACACATTGGAAATTATTCTATACATCGTTGGCATATACCGCAACAAGCAAATCCTGGCCTTCCTTATAATTTACCTCGACAGCAACATATCCCCACCTATACTCC
Source organism: Cardiocondyla obscurior (assembly GCF_019399895.1). Taxonomy (NCBI): domain Eukaryota; kingdom Metazoa; phylum Arthropoda; class Insecta; order Hymenoptera; family Formicidae; genus Cardiocondyla; species Cardiocondyla obscurior. Next base: position 4,240,643 of record NC_091875.1, on the reverse strand, counting down.
AGTTCCTACCAATGATACATACAAAATTACTTTAAGAAATCAACAGATCAACAATAATCAGAAACTTACCACTAATGTAACCACCAGTTCGTGTGATAATCCACCACAGTTGCAAAATTCAGCAACCGTTTCATTGTTACATGCCGTTAGCTCGTCTATACCTAAAACACCTAGTCCTGTCACTACTCCTGGCAAATCGGACGACACCGAAAAAAGTTTAGATAAATTTTGTCAAAAATCTTTAAACGATTTAATGCTCACTATTGCAAAATTAGATAGTAATGGAATTTTAGTGATACCAGAAGCTCAAAGAAATCAAATAGATTCAGCACAAGTTGATAGTTCCACCGACGAAGATATAAATTCAATGACTGAGAATGCAACGGGTTAGTTGAATTTGACATTATTGTATTTTCTTAATTTAAAATGTCAATTATATTTTGAATTTATTGCTTTGCATAATGCATATGATTAAAATTTGACTCAGACTTTTTATATCGATTTATACTTCTTTTTCAGCAGATAATTCAAAAAGTACAACTACTTCTATCGTAATGAAAGATGATCCAAACGAAGACTGGTGTGCTGTTTGTATGGACGGAGGAGACGCGGTATTATGCTGTGACAAATGTCCAAAAGTCTTCCATCTTTACTGTCATATACCCAGCTTAAAATCATTTCCAGAGTAAGCTTTTCATTCACGTCGTATTTTTACTTTATTTACTCGTTAATTTTCTATTAATTTAATTGATATTTCTTTTAGCGAAAGTGAAACTTGGCAATGTATGCTATGTACAAATGTACTCGATTGCTCAGATGACGTATCGAGCAGTGAAAAAAGGCCAGGTGGCATGAGCACTAAGGAATTGCGAATTGCACAAAGAATTGTTTTGGAACTTTATTGTCAATATGAGCAAAGCCTACCTTTTCGGGAAGTCGTATCGAGTGAGGTAAATTATAACAAACGGTACAACGTTTTGCACAGCAATACCGGTTTTTAATTGACGAATTAAAATAATTTAATTATTATTTGTAGATTACTGACTATCATCGTATTATTAAGAAGCCAATTGCGTTAGATATAATCAGGGATAAATTAAAACCTGATCATATAGATCATTACACTGATTTGAGACAAGTCATGGCTGATATCAGACTCATGTTTAAAAACGCTTTTACTTACAATCCTGTAAGCCAAAATTTTTTCTTTTCTTTTTATTATCGTACTTTTGTATACTTTTATTCGCATCACTCAGTTTTTGTTTGTGTGTTTTTTTTTTTCTTTAGGTGGATTCACAAGTTTACCAAGAAGCAAGAAATTTAGAAGAATTTTTTGAGAAATTGTTATTGAAATGGGCACCAAATTATGCATATGATGATCCTTTTCTCGCACCTGACAAGGAAGAAGAGGAAGAAGTTTTTCCTCCTAATAGAAAATATAGACGTATAATTAACGATTAAAAGATGATAAAATGAATTATCAAGTACACTTTTTCATCGGAATTATTACGTAATTTATAATTTAATAGAATACTTGCAAAATGCTCATAACACGATCATTTCAATTCTTAGAAAATATTACAAAAATAAAAAACAGTGTTTTGTTTTACTTGAAACATAACACATTAAAAAAAATTATCTCGGTTTTGTTTAAATGAATAATAATATGTCACAGTGACATTAATAATGTGAAATATATAAATGTAACTTTTTGACATTTTTTGAACATATATTTTAGTATATAAAGTAACGCGCTAAATGTTTAATTACAATCAATTGTAGATAGTATATTTTTAAATAGAATATATTAACATAATATTACTTGACATCATATTGCATTGGTAATTTTGCAAAAATGCTTAACATTGTGTTTAATTAATTTAAGATAATTAATTCTTTACACATCTATTTGTTAAATAACAAAATTTTTTTTTTGATATTCAGCTTTTCGATATTTATTTTATCTTTTTACTTGTATGCAAAAAAATATTTTATATAAAATATACACATAAGATACTGATTATAATAAAGTTCCATTTATACTATTTTTACTAAGTTGTTAGTTTTATTTAAGCCTCAACTTAATTTCTTTCAATGTATCCTTAAACATATTACTACAGAGAAAAACGAATATATTAAAGATATTAAAAAAAGATTTAAATGATAAATAAAAAATTAAAAAATTATTATTAATATTTTTCAAACTATATTCGTGTAAGTTACGAATTTATTTAAATAAATTTAATGTGTTCATATTACTGGACAAATTTTAATATTGTTTTAAATAGTTTTTTTAAAATAATATATATGTGCATACATACGTACTTACATACATTTTATGAGTATGTATTTATACAAATTTAATTTAGTTTAACTAAATTTAATTTTTTATAAATGAACGTAAGCCATGGAGGTAGGAATATCAGCAGGGAGCGTAGTGTTGCGGAGGTGAAGCGTAAAGCCAAAAGAGCAAGAGAAATAAAATTTACAGCAGAGAGCTGAAATTGGAATCGCGGCTTTCACGCACAGATACAAAGGCTCGTCCGTGTGAAGCCAGCGCTGGCTTCACACGGACGAGCCTCTGTATCTGTACGCGTGGAAGGCGCGATTCCGAGTTGGGCTCTCTGGATTACAGTCACGGAAATGATCAACCAAGATGGCGAAAATTGGTGAACATGGGTGCATCAAGGCTCAGTGAGCTCTTGCATCTAATTCGTGGAGATTTTCAGATCTTAAAGAATATTCCAATCAAATTTAAGAGTTCACTGAGCGGTTGTTCGCTGAACGCATCAATTCTTACTTTTACGTTTTGTGCTGGTTTTAACTTGTTTACACATTATTCGTATCACATTATTATCGTGAAATTGAAAGACTTGGTAAGAGTCTCGAACACATTGATACAACAATAAGAAGTAAAAAATAATTATTAATCAAGTATGTTGTAGAATAAAATCTTTTATACATTTATAATTTTATAAAAAATTACTAATTTTAATTATTGCAGATTTTATAAATAATATGGATGTGGAAGCTTCTATAGCTGATCGCTTACAGAAATTAAAACAATGGCAGATACAACAACAGGAAAAACTATTAAAACAACAGCAAATACAAAGGGAGATTTTAAGCTATGAGCAGGATTGTATTTACAAAGCACTTGGTTTATCAGTGCATGACTTTGATGTTATTAAAGATGCAAAGAATACAGATATTATAAGTGAGACAGGTATAAAAGAAATAATGTGTGATAAAGATTTGGCACTTGATTGCTGTGCAAAAAATTCAGATAATGTATTAGAAATAATTGATAAAAGAATACCAACTAATGTTAATCTGTCATTTAATGACTGTGACAAAGAGGAAAGTGATGATTCAGATTGTGCTTCTACAATTGTTGAAGAAAGTAAAAATTCTTTTAAAAATTATAGGTCTGATATATTGACACAAGAAGTAAATGATTCATTAATTGAAGGGATAAAGCCACTATCAATGAATGATATTTCAAATAGAAATGCTTCAATTGATGATATTCCTCTTCCATCACCAAAAAAAAATTTTCAAATGTTATTAGAAGAGAAATTGCAAACAGAACCAGAAGTTATGTCAAATGCACAGACTAATGCAAAGGTAAAGCAAAAAAGACCATTTTTAAAGAAGGGCCAAGGACTATTGAGGTATAACATGTCTACAAACTTACATCATTCAGTAGTAACTGCAAGATATAATAAACCTTTATGTTCTAACACCCGACATAGTAATAAAAATAATAAAAGCAAGAAATCTGCCATACATACACCTATAATTCCAAAAACTCGGGATGTTTCTGCTGTAAATGAAAAGCAACAGTTAAATTTGAAAACTGTCCCATTACCAAAAAAGAAGATTGTTGGTAAATCTAGTGCTACTTCTAATCAAATTACACAAGTTACTTCTAATCAGTCAGGATATCCATTAGAAATAAATATATCAGATTGTGATTCAAAAGCAGAGAAAGAATTGGAGGAGATGAGAATATTTGAACTTTTGGAAGAAAAAGCTGAAAATTCTAGTTTCTGTTCAACATCAAGCACAGTACTTGCATTTTTACAACAATCTACACCATTCAAAATAAAGACTAAATTAAATCATATTAGAAAAGAGAATGATACTGCAATAAAGGATCAGCAAATTAATGATCAAGCAAGTAATGTAATTGGAAAAGAGTCAGGTGTAAAAATTAAACAAGCCCCACATATTGAAAATTTAAAACTAAATGTACAGTGTCAGACTGAACCTTATAAATGTTCTTACACCAATACTACTACTGCTGATTCCTACTGGAACACTTCAATTAAAAATGTAGAAGAAAAAAGTTATTTATCTACTAATCAAATATTGCAAATTGATGAGGCATACACAAGTTATCCGAAAAATCATGATATATCTAGTGCAGCAGTATCATTGAATAGTGATGAAAAGGGAGATACTTCTCTGGAAAATGATTCTAATTTGTCACATGACAGTGAGACCAGTCATCATGTTAAATTCGCAGAATGTAATGAATATAGAACCATAGATTTAATGGATATGTCTGATACAGAGAGCAATCCTTCTTTGAAAGATTATATTAAACAACAGAATTGGGATGATTGTTCGTCGGAATCATCTGACATTAAGAAGAAGCTACCACTTGAGTGTGAGGAAAAAATACGTAATTCCTCTTTCAAAATTATAACTGGTAAAAAAACAATTGAGGAATGTAATGAGAATGATTTATATAATTGTGTAATGAAAACTGCTCATATGCCAGAAGAAAATATTTTACGATATAGAGATGAATCTCCTGATGAGGATACATGTTATGATAACAATTGTGAACCGATAATTGAAGAAATTGTTCAAACTTCTGATGAAGAGCGATTTGTTTTGTCCTCACCTTTGTCGTCGTCGTCGTCATCGTTGTCGGACGCTCAAAAACTAACTGCACACGAAAGGAAAGATTATGTATTAAGAAACAAATCAGAAAAAATAACAGAAAAAATAGCGAAAGTATATTCTAATTTAACAGAGGATGACAATCTATATTCATCTGAAGAACATGCGAATCAAATTAGTACTTTTGAAACAGAGCTTTTAAAAAACCGCTTATTACAACTTGAAAAAGAAATAGACATATTTCGAAAGGAAAGCTCAGCCTTGCTTCTTCAGCGTAGAAAATTACAAGAAGAGGAAGCAATTTTATGCAAGCAATATTCAGAGAAAGAAAAAAATTTTGAAGAGAATAAGAAAAGAGTGCAAAACCAATTAGAAGAAGAGAAAAAGAGAATAGCACGCGAGAAAATAACTATGGAGAATAGAATTCGCGATGCTCAGGAAAAAGCACGACAAAGTAAAATAGAAAGACAAACAGCCCAAAATTTACGTGAGCAATTGGAACAATTAAAAGACGAGTTAAATATTAAAGAAAGCAGATGGAATGCCACTGAATCAAGGTACAAAAGCGAGCTTCGTGTTTTACGAGTAGAAAATTCAAAGTTAAAACAAGAAATTGTAAATTTACAGAATATTAAAAGAACGAATATAAAAAATCTTAAGAAAACCAATGGGCAAGTAATTACCAAGGCTATCAATCAAATTAACAAACGCATCGTTGTAGCCCCATCCAAAGACTCTCTTCCAAAGATGAGTCAAGATTTATTAGATACTTCAACAAATAATTCCATCCATAATAATGACGACGAGAACGAGGAAGAAAATGACAAGTTGACGAAATTAACTAATGTGAATAATGATTTTAAACAAATGGAGGATAATGAATCTGACAAAATAAAATATAAGCAAGTTGAAATTGAATCTCAACTGCCTAAAAGTAATCAAAAACTTTTAGAAGAAAATATTTTAGAAAAAAAACGATTTTTATATGAAGATTTATTAAAAGATGCGACAACCGATTTCATGGAAGATCAGTTTTACACAAAGCAAGACTTGTTAAATGATCCTCAACCGGTAGTTACGCAAGTACAGAGATTAAATACGAAAAGTAACGATAGATCTTATTCCAGTGCCACAAATAAAGATTATGCACGTACAGCTTACGCTGAAAATAATGCAAAATATTTTACTAGTAGACCTCGCAAAGTAAATGAAAATTCAGATGAGGACGATATGGAAGAAAAGAAAAGAGAAGATCGAATATTGTCACCTAAAAGGAATTCAAATTCGACGTTGGATCACTCCTCTCTTCAGAGACAGAGTAGTAAGACGAATACGAACGCTGTAGAACAGATTCAGTTTGCTGATGGACACATAGAATACTGGTATCCAAACAATAATGTCAAAAAAATCTTTCCCGATCAAGAAGTTACAAAGATGATTTATTATAATGGCGATGTTCGTGAAATCGATAAGAACAAGAAAATAAAATATTTTTATGCTGCAACTAAAACGTGGCATACAACTACTCCTGATGGCTTGGAAATTTTGGAATTTCCCGAGTACGTTAATTTTTTTATCATTTTATTTTTTATATTTGTTTTAATTGGTTGCTTTCTTTTATTTTTTAAATAATTCGCAAATTATAATTAATGAAAATATATTTATATGTATGTATATATAGCGGTCAAGTGGAAAAGCGTATGCCTGATGGTACTATTGAAGTGTTGTTTCCAGACGGGACGATAGCGCAAACTTTTAACAACGGCGACAAAATTTTGACTTTACCGAATGGTCAGAAAGAAATTCATACCAAAGCATACAAGGTAATCTTGTTATTCTAATCTAACATCTTGTTTCATGCTTTAAACTTTAAATAAATTGTACGCTTTCCTTTTAATAGACACAGTCGACACAAGTAAATATTTGTATATTTGTATAAGTAAAAATTGAATATTTCAGAGACGAGAATATCCGGATGGCACTATAAAATTAGTTTACGAAGATGGTACTCAGGAAACACGTTATTCTAATGGAAGAAAACGTATAAAAGACAAAGATGGCAATCTCTTGATGGATTCATTCGACGCATAAGCCTTTTTCCATATAAAATTATCTATTTTTTAAATTAAAATCTATTAAAAACGTAAGATATATACATATATAAATATGAGATGTAAGAATACATATAGTGCTATTATAATTTATCACGATGCTTGTAAATAACGATAAATAATTAAAAGGTATAATTTATATTTACATTTTGAACACTGTCATTTCATGTATGTACATCGAAAAGCAGATATGGCATTTTCTGTGGCGACAGCGGCTAGCGTACGTAATTCTAAGCGGCAGAGGCAAGGGATAAGAGAACGGGGAGAAAATCGGTCATCGGCAATCCGGCCGGCGCGGTATATAATACATGAGGCACATGTGAAACACGACGCTAAAAGTTGCGTTCTCTAGCTGCCGTCGCCGCAGCAAACGCCATATCTGCTTTTCAGTGTACAGTTGTAATAATATACGGTCAAATATTTAATTTTTAATTATCGCTAATTGTCGATTCTCTATTTTTACGCGAATAAAAAGATTTGTCCTGTCAATCGATTTTTCGCGGGCAAAAACGCCAGTGCTGCCACTGGCGATTGTGCAACCATACCTCTTATCTACCTCGCCTGTCTCTCCTCGATACACCCTTCTGTGTTTCATTTTGTTACCTCACCCTCACCACCTTGTATGCATGCATGTATATACGTACGTAGCGCGCGTTGACTTTAGTCCGATCGGCTGTCCAGCAGTTGTCAGTCGGTAGCAAACAAGAAACTCAAGTTTTTCCTTATTTCGTTCTATTTGCAATTCCGCGCGCCGTTGCTTTGCCGTAAAGGAGATTCGACGCGACTTCGTTACTTGTAAGGGCCGAGCCCGATCTCCTGGCAAAAAGTGAGTGACGCGCGATTTTTATTCATCTCGTTATTTTACGCGTGATTGCGATGAAGCCAGGAGGATACAAGTGCATGTATGCAGCCGATAAAATATATTTCAAGTTATTAGAGATACAAGTGCGGAGATAAAACAGAATAGCTCGAAATTCGGAAAGGTTATGCTGCATCGAACAAATCAAGAATCGGATGATGTGTAAATGTAGGAATGGCTGATAAGAATGACGTAGATTATATATACATATTTATATAGCTATGTGTATGCGTGTGTGAATATATTCGCAGATAGATAGAGGGGGAGAGGAAAGGAAATGTTTTCTTTTTTTTTCTTTTTTGTTAATTTTTTCTTTTGTTTTTTTTTCTTTTTTTTTACGACAGCAGTATCAAATCGCTAAAATACGAAACTCGAGTTTCAAGGTTCAGAAGAAGCTCCAAGAAAACTATTAATTTGCTGCAAATCAAAGCTCAGACGATCAAGTTAAAGCTGTATATAAAGTAACAAATGGAATGACGTAATATTTACGAGTGAAGGAGGAGGGAAGAAGATTGTTATTGCGGATAGAGACTTGACAAATTAAAACACCTGTTGGAAAGAGTAGCAAACGGAGAGAGAGAGAGAGAGAGGAAAGAAACAGATAAAATAGAATAAACTGATTAAATTAATTAATGGGTAAATCGTAGGTGGATTGAAAAGTATGTATACGTGTTGGTATATGTGAGCGTGTGTGCATGCGTGTGTATAATGAAAAACATAACGTTGTCATGAGGTACAGCGAAGTTATAAGAACGAGAAAAAGGGCGGAGTAGTTCGTCATTTTCGAGTTAGTTTGCTGATTAGGAAACGAGAAAATACGTAATAAAATAATATACTGAAAAGCGAAAACGAAATTCGGAAGTTGTGCCGATAGAAGCATCACGCGCGCGTAAATATAGCGATCTGTGCGAGAAGCCTACAAACAGAATGACGTGGTAAAGCTGCGGGACAGAAAATGACGGAACGGCGAAAGAGATGAGAATTTTATTAATCTCATTAATTGAGACGAGCAAGGGAGATTCTACATGGATTTATTATTCAATATTTAATGATTAATTTGAGAAATATTGAAGTTAAATTTATTCGATATCGGATAACCTAGAAAGAATGAAACAGTTATTCGGCGGAAATATTTTTTTGCGCATTAAAAATTGTTACTAAATTTTATTATGTAATAACATCGGAATTTATTTTCGGAATGTTTATCGTAATACTAAATAAAAATTTTTTATTACTCCGATTTTTATATAATATTTTAAGCAGAAGCAATACAAATTTTTATATTTGTGCTGGATAATTATAAAGTACTTTAATAATGTGACATTATTTCACTTGTCTTAAAATGTAAAATGTATTTGCAAAATCTTATGAACATATGGATGTTTAAAGGATGAACAGGACAAAAGAACAACCAGGTTCATCTAAATCCTCAGGATCTGCAGGCTCCACTGAGGAAAAAGAAAAAGATGAGAAAATGTTTGAATGCAATATTTGTTTGGACACCGCAAAAGATGCAGTAGTCAGTATGTGTGGCCATCTATTTTGGTAAGTATTTATCTGGTAAAAATAATAGATTTTAAAAAGAAAAGTATTTATAACTTGAATAATACAAATAATAATAATAATGTAGTTGGCCATGTCTGCATCAATGGTTGGAGACCAGACCTACCAGGCAGGTTTGTCCAGTATGCAAGGCTGCTATAAGCAAAGATAAAGTCGTTCCATTATATGGACGTGGGGCTACCAAACACGAAGATCCAAGGTATGATTTTATTTTTGGTAAAAATTGAAAATTATTAATTTTTTACTAAGATTTATTAAAAATCTTATAATTTTCGGTTTAGGAATAACGTGCCACCACGTCCAGCTGGTCAAAGATCAGAACCAGAAGCCAATGTCGGCTTTTCCTCGTTTGGTTTTGGCGATGGTTCCTATATGTCGTTCGGCATTGGCACTTATCCATTTAACTTTTTTTCATCGTCTTTTAACTTTGGAGAAACACGACCAAGTGCAGGTGATATTTATCATAACTTAAAAAAAAAAAAAAAAAAAAAAAATAGATTATCTGCAAAATTATAGAGTATAATCGGAATAATTTATTAAAAAAAAATGTTTATTTTTAGCTCCTAGAGGCACACCACAACATGATGCAGAACGCACTTTACACAGAGTATTTTTATTTGTAGCGATATTCTTCCTCTGCTGGCTGCTGGTAGCATAATCTTGTTTCTAAATCACATACCAGTCTACCCAATAATTTGTACTACTTTGTCTTACCTATATCTTGTTGGTTCATGATAACCGCAACATATTGATTTCCACGTGGCTTTCGCAAAGTTTATTTGAAAAATAGAAACAGAAACATTAAATTTGTTTAAGCTTATTTCGAAAATGTATGACGAAAAAAAAAGATCTCTTTTTATTTTTGTTTTAAAACAGGAGAAAGAAAAAGATATATTGAATGTTTTTAACATATAAAGCGTATTTCTCACAGGCATCTGTATATTTTGAATAGAGTGGTTTTCCTCTTATTTGAATCATTGATATTTTAATACCACTCTTTTTTTATGTACATATATATATATATATATTATTAATTACATATAAATATATTATACTTATAGAAGAAATGCGTGCAATATATTCAGTTTATTTAAAATATAAAAATATGACTTAAATAAACATGCAGCGATGAAAAAATATTAGTCTGCCGCCAAGATTAATTGCGCCGTTTTGTGAGAAACAGCAAATTTGAACAGTGTATATAGTAAATATATCTACCTATGAATAAATGAATCTGTGCGTGCGTGCATGCGTGTGTGTATAATTTTGAGTTTAAATATAATGTGTATGCATTTAAATAATCTCGGATGAATTACCGATATTATATATACACTAAAATATAATGAAAAAATAAATTCTCACAAAAATATTCTTATGAGAATAGTTCTTATTCTCAATTCTTTTCTTTGACAATGTTTGATCTTGCTCTGCTACGATTCCATCTCTTCATGTTTATAGTCATTATTCAAATTTCATTTTTTAAGAATCTATCAAATAAAACACTGGACATGGAGTTTTAAGATATGAAAATATAGTAATAGAATGTAAGATAAAAGGTTTTATAAATATTAAATAAGAAGCTTATTGAAAATTGCGATTGCTTTCAATGTCAGCAGCTCTTATTAATAAAAAATAACAATTTCAAGAAACAATACAATTGATTATTTAATCATATAATATGACCAACATATTTTATATGTAGACTAAATAAATGTTCGCGATTAATTTTGACTATCGTTTCTTACAACGTATACTAATCGGAAAATTTACATCTCATCCTTATTATTTTTGGGTTTCTTTGTAAAACCTTTAGAGACTAGCAATTCGTTACATTCCTCTCGAGTTAATTTGGACAACACAAGTCTCTCTACCTCCTGCAACATTTTCAAAAATTAATAACAGAATATTATGAAATATAATTTTATTAATTTTTTTTACTGTCAAACCTCTTCATGTGCATTGTATAACACCAGTTCTGGTATTGCACCCGGGATATGTTTGAATTTCACATTATCACTGTGAATATATTAAGAAAAAAAAAGAATTTAATATTATCTTGATTAACCTAGCCAATTTTTATCTCCTGCTAATTTAAAGAATACTTTTATCTTTAAATACGAAATAAAGTTTATCGTGTATTAAAAAAAAAAAAAATATCAATAATACAATTTGAGAGAAACTATGTAAAAAAAAGAAAAATTATATTATAAAGGATACTATTGCGGCACGTCTTCGAAAATGAATTTTTTGACGTCCGGCAATCGATTGAGCGAGCACCCACTGCAGCTCTAGAAAAAAGAAATAATGTAAGATAACGACAATGCGTAGCGGACAAAACCGTATGAAATAAATCGAACGTAATACGTCCTAATAATGATGTTACTCGTATTGATTTAATATAAAACCAGTTACATTACCTCGACTATCGCAGACGCGTAATAATTGTCCTCGGAATTCACAACAGAAACATAGGAAAATGCGAGCGCGAGCGTAAGTACGAGACGATAACTGACGATCGTGATGGATGCCATGTTTGTCATTCGATGATATCCAACAATTTGCAAAGCTGAACGCCGGCTTCTGCTATCTTAACGCTCCCTTCTTTTTCCTTTTTTTTAAATTATGATTGATGCTATTAGTTCGTTCATTTTTATCAACAAATTACACTCTGAGTCACTTGATAAGTATTTGCCTTGTCGGAGCTAAGAATTTTCTTCCGTTTATCGTTTTTCTTTTGTTTTTAAATAAAATTCCAACTTTGTACTAAAAATAAAAAATTAATTTATGGCAATCTAGTAACAATAAAAAATAAAAGACAGACATGTTTTTACCTGACAGGAAAAAATTAATCAAGAATTTACGTTGGAACAACCGATCTTTGACGTTCAAGCAAACCTGTCATCTAAAGGTTTGTTTTTTACTGTTGAATATACTGCACTAATGCAAAGTACAGAGAGTTCAGTATGTATACGTAAGGTGCAAACACATGCAGCGGAATTGCGCAACACGGATCGAGAGCGGAACCAGTCACATCATTTGCAGAGAAGACAGAACGCTTGCGATTGGTTTAGCTCTCGTTCCTACATTCAACTGCATGTGTTTGCTCACACTACGAGTTACCGAAAAAAAGACAAACTTAGCTAAAATATGATTATTTATATACAAAAGCTCATAAATTATATTGTCTATACAGTACACCTCTTATCTTTAATAAAGGAAAATATTGTACGTATTATATTATATATGCGAATATATTTTAAACATCAAGAATTAAATTCTTACTTATAATTTCAATTTGTTTTCTGAATTTTGGAGATAATCTCATCTTCTTCATTATTTGATGTTTTATCATTTATGCTTTTTCTTTTATTTAAAGTGGCTGATCCTTTTTGCAACCAAGAAGTCATAAACGTTGCTTGTTCAATCTGTCTGTACAATGTATATATGTATAATACAGATTTATAATATGTATCTTACATAAAATTTTAAACACCTCGTTTGTTTTAATGTAATTTAAATATACATTCAGACTTGTAAAACACAATAAACCGATTGAGAAATTTTTACTTACTTTGGTTTTATTTTTTTTCTGCAATCAACAGTTTTGTTGAGCCCATTATTGACAATTGTAGATACTGGATGCCAGTTTAAAACAGTTTCTTTTAATATCATATCATTTAATGTTTTAATGGCAGCATCTGTTGATAAATCTTTACTTAGCCACACCTAAAAGATATGTGAAATGTTAATAACAAATTTGTATTTTTTTTACAAATGACATATACATATAATTATTATACATAAATAATTACTTGACATTCTTCTTCATTAGTTAGACACACTGGCATACGATGATGTAGCCAAGATAACACTTTGTTACTTTCTCTTGTAATAATGGTACAACTGTGTATAACATTCCCCTGAAACAATTCCTAATAATTAATATTTGAAATACTTTTCATGAAATTAAGATGAGACTTATCTACCTCTGCAGTTTTATGTACTCCAAATATTCCTGCTAGTTTTAATACTTTGAAACCTTTCCACCCATCTGTCTCAAAAAATTCATTATTCCATGTTGTAGGATTGTCTGCTTTTATACCATTATCTTGATTGGCATATATGTAGTATGGTTGCTTTGGAAATTTATTATCTGTACCAGGCTTCCATTCAAAAAACCCTTCACAAACCACAATACATCTTTGTTGCTTTTGCAGTGATGGAGAATACATTGTTGAGGTTTTTATGTTTTCCAAACGACTGTTATGAGTGGATATCTTACTTGAATACTTTTTATAATCTTCCTGTTAAAGAGATCAAATTAATTATGTTAATCAAAACAGTTTTTGGGATATCTTAGTAACCCTGTAATACATTTTATGAAAATTAATTTTAATCTCTTAAATAATAAAAATAAACAAGCATATAATGATAAAAAGTAAATGTTATATCTACCAATCTATAATTCTAATTACATTGCAATTTACCTGACACCAAGGTGGAATCATTCCCCATGTCATAGCACAAAGAATTCTTTCTGCCTCTTCTCCTTCAAAATGTGAACCAGATACTATACAAGGCAGAATGTCTTTTGGACACATGTTATATGATGGATTATATTTTAATTCAGTTTTAGCCCATGTCAGTTTGCATTGTTTACCATTGGCATCTTTATATCCACATGCACAACACAAAGTATCTGGATCTAATGAGCTAAAATATATTTTGCAAAGTACTAAAATATGTATATATAAATTGTAAATAAAATGGATATCAAAAAATAAGCTTTTTCTATTTGTCAGCATAAATTAAAGTCACATAATGTTAAAATAAATTGATAAAAGTCGAAAGTATACAACAAATAACAGAAAAAAGTTATAACAATTGGCTTATTTGTCAATTAAAAATGTCACGCGGCAATTAAAATAATTAATAATAAAATAATGATAGAAATATTCACCAACAAATTCGACCACACATTTTCAGCAGGAGGCTGGCACCGGTTAACCTTTTTATATTAAATTAAAGGACTGTATTATAAATTAACGTTTAAAATAGGAAAATGTAGAATTACTAATAATAAATAACGCAGAAAGAAAAAGTAAAATAGCTCGCAACTGTTATACTGAATGCACACTAGCGCGATTTACGTCGCGAGCGACACGCGCCGGCATTAAATTTGGTTAGGTGGGTAAAAACAGACAGATAGTTTTCCTTCTTCAACAGCACATGCTTTAAGCCATACATTTATTTACACGTGTTTGTTATAGCGTGCATTCATATTTGTAGAAATATTTATTTTTCGTTTAATTATAGTAAATCAAAATGCAACACGACGATGTAAGTAAAACTCGGAATACAATATTTATTTCGACTATGTTTTAATTGTCATTTTTATTGTTTTATTGCAGGTTGTGTGGAGTGTTATCAATAAATCGTTCTGTTCTTTCAAAGTAAAGTAAGTAGATATTTAAGTAATAAGTACTATTGATACGAATTCTAAGATAAATCTTTTTACTATTGTAATTGTAATTTTTTTTTTTTAACAGTACAAAGACACAAAGGTTCTGCAGACATGAGTATAATCTCACTGGTTTATGCAGTAGAGCTGCTTGTCCTCTTGCAAATAGTCAATATGCTACAATTCGAGAGGAAAATGGTATTATTTATCTCTACATGAGAACAGCAGAAAGGTAGATTATACATGTATGGGTAGTCCATTTAATTCATACAGTTAATTTTTTAAAAGACTAAAAGAAATACAAAAAAATATTTCAGACAGACATGTCTCAAATTTTCTTTCCCCTTCCAAATTGTGACATGTTTGTCTGAAATATTCTTTAATATCTCTTTTAGTTTTTAAAGAAATTAACTATATAAATTAAAATAGGTTACTCTGTATATAATTTTTAATTACTAATATACTGTAATATTTATGATATTTTTTGAAATCAGAACTGTAAAAAAAAAATAGTCATTACTTATACAGTTCTGTTTATAATATTAATAACTGGTCTGCACATATAGATATTTAAATGTTAATTAATCTTTTTTTTTTTTTTAGAGTACATACACCTAAAAACAGTTGGGAGAAAGTAAAATTATCTAGAAACTTTGAAAAGGCTATACATCAAATTAATGAAAATCTGCTTTATTGGCCTGGTTTTATAAAAGCAAAATGTAAACAAAGATTTTTAAAAATTACACAATATCTTATTCGTATGAGAAAATTTAGATTAAGACGTCAGAAAAAAATTGTACCACTTCAAAGGAAAATTGAAAGAAGAGAAAGACGTAGGGAAGAAAAGGCTCTGACTGCTGCAAAATTAGAAAATGCAATCGAAAAACAACTTGTGGAAAGGCTTAAGAAGGGAATGGTAAAGGAGAGCTCTATATTTATTAATATAAATGTGTAATATATTCTCTGAAATATGTTTTGTTATTTGCAGTATGAGGGTATTTATAATTTTCCTAAACAAGCGTTTGATAAAGCTGTAAAGACCGTTGAAGTTGAAGCAGAAAGTGAAGCGGAAAGCGAAGAGGAAGAAGAGATGGAAAAAGAACTTGAAAAAGAAGTGGAGATGGAATTAGAAGCAGATGAGATAGAAACTGAGCAAACTGGTCCGGAATATGTTGAGGCTGATAGCGACGATGAAAGTTTTGACGATGATGAAAATGATATCGACGAACTTTCGATGGTGGGTTATAAAATAATTATTTATTATACAATTTTTTTCATGGATATTTCTTTGTAAATGCACTTGATATATATTATGCAGGATGAGGATAGTGACTCCGGACGAAAAGAAGACGTCGATTTATCAGATGACTTTGAATCTGAAGCTAGCGATATTGAGGTAAGAATTTTTTACTTTGAAATTAATCTGTTAAATTATAAATGATGGTACGAGGTGGTTGCGTTTTTTTTAGGATTTAATAAAGCCAACTGTCAGTAAGAAGACAAAGAAACCAAAAGTTGTTAAAAAGGGAAGAACGCAGAAGAAATCGCAACCGAGAGTTGAAATTGAATATGAAGTGGAAGAAGAAAGTCAGCGGAATAAATCAATACATATATAGCAAAATTGTGCTGTATAAATATAATAAATGTAATTATTTTTACTATAAATGTGCAAAATGCTGTGTTATAAAATATTTTACTTAACAAAATAGCATTTGAAAAAACACGGTAGTGTCTCGCGTTAAATATATGTATATACATACATACAGCGAGACCGACCGTGTGTTTTTAGGCGAATATTATTGATTACTTGGTAATTATATCGTTAAAAAAAAGGAAAAAAAGAAAACTTAGTTTTGCCCGTGAAACACAATTTTGAGGAAGGAAAAAAAAGCACGACGTACACGAGTCTGTTCTTTCAATTAAATTGACCGCACTAGTTGTCGGGCGTTCTCCGTCCGTACGAAATAAGTGTAGTTGATTCAAAACGGAGCGTGGGATAAAAGGGCGAAGGGGAAGGGAGATTGGATCGCCCATAGCAGACGATACAACTAATTTCGACGGGAAGTGAAGTGAAGTGGAATAGATTGCTGAGAAGAAGAGAGGAGAGGCAAGGCGAGGCGAATTCGTCGTCGACGTTGTCGGCAATCTCTCCTGAAAGTCGAGGAAAACTAGAGGAGCTGACCGCGCACGCGGTCGAATTCAAGCTCAAGGTTTCGAAGGGTAACTGACTGATGACTCGCTACGAGTGAGCGAGTTGTATGGGAGGGCGTCAGTGGCTTGATCCGCAGTGCTTCGGCAATGCGCATTCGCTGGTGCACGTTGACATTTGACTCGCCGCAGTCGCTCACCTATATCGGAGCACTGGGCCCCGCCGCGGTACGCGGTGCTTGGGGTGTTCGGGGCGAGTACCCATACGAGACAGACAAGGCAGGGAGCATGGTGGACCAACTGCGGTTTCACCCTTTCGCTCCCTATTTATAAAGCGAACAGGTTATTCGCAAAATCAATCGCACAGGTGAGACGATACAATGCCGTATTACGGTATACAATGATATGCGATTGACGTTAAATTCAGATGCAATATCGATAATGCACGCGCAAAACGTCGTCTCAATTTATTCTGAGAGCACCCGAGAGGAGATATTTTAAAGTCGAGATCACGCCTTAAACACGTAATTTTTCTCAATTCGCTCGATATAAATTTGCCACGTTTATCGAGCAGTTTGCGCGTAGCGGTGAGCGCGTATCTTATCTCTATTATCAAGGGAGGTTTTGCAACGCCTGTGCCCCCGTGGAGCGAGTGTGTTGTCCCCCCTCAGTGCGTACTTCACTCGCCGTCAAGCAAGTGATTCAAGGACATTAACGAATGATTTAATCCGTAATCTCTTTCTCTCTCTGACTATTACAGGGATGCTGTGGTGTGGGACATGATGCCAAGGAGTCTACACAGTTGGAGAGCAACATGAATCTATATCGCACAGTTGTCTGATTAAGATCTATTCTCTGAGTTATTGTGTCTGTTGGCTTTACGCACAAACGCCAAAATGTTAAGTGGCGCTGCCAATATGGAACTGAATAATGTTGAAACCAACAAAAGTTCCATATACCTCATTCTACCTATATATACACTGTCTTTTCGAAAGCTGTGTCTGGCGACAGTTGGTTTACCACTGGTATCACTGTTGTTCTGCTTTGTCACAGCGTATATATTTCAACAGGACGACATTCACGAAACTCATTGTAGGGTAAGCAAAAGATTCGTATTATTTAATCATACGCTAAGAAAGATATGCTTTGTAAATTGTGTCGGTTTGTTAAAGGTCTACAATATTCTTCCATCGATCTCAGCCATCACTGGAGTATCTCCACAGAGATATTTATGGCGTATCAGCATAGCGTTACATATTGGTCCTAGACTGGTTATCGCCAGTGTTTATCATTCGTATTATTACAAGATACTTAAGAACATTGAAAATGTGCCTCTAAAATTTATGGGGAGCAGGCTCCTAAATCTATGCTACTGGTTAAATATTGCCGAGGTAGCAGCTTTATGTGGCGTAACGTATATTTCTAACAGAGAAAATTATTGTAAGTAACTTGTGAACATGTATTTTGTTCGTCTGTAATTAATTCATAACTAAACATTTAGTAAATAATGCAAAAAAAAAAAATATATTTTTTCAGCGGTGCATGAAAAAATTTTCGTAGTGTTCATGATTAGTTCGCTCACATACATGCTGACTGCTGTGAGACTGGGTCGTCTAATAACTCCAAATGCACAAAGTCTTCAGTACAAACAAGCGCTCTTTATGACGAGCCTCGTCAGTACAATCGGTCTTATTATTTTCTTCTTGAAACATCGACTGCTGTGTCATGACTTGGGTAAGAAACGTAATTATAAGCGTTATACTCGTTATAGCTTAAAATAATAAAATAAACATAATGAAATAATATATATTTCTTATTATTTCGAGCAGCATTTAGTTGGTTTTCACTATGTGAGTACGTGATAGCTTTCGCAAATATGGGCTTTCACATCACTGTGATTTTGGACTTTCCAAAAGAACAACTGGTCGTAGGTCACGGCGTATCTACCGTAAAAATAGATTAACCTTTCAGGATAATTCGTCATTTTCATATTAAAGTGCCTATTGCCTTTGCATGGAAGTGCTACGAATCGTGGTTTTTAAGAGGTGAAAGTTTCGCACGCCACATGATGCATAATTTTACAATTATCTCAGTTTTACGATATTTTTGATGTCACATTGTTTCACTTTTGAGATTCATACCATTTGCTTCCTGCGATATTTAAAAAAAAAAAACGTAATATTTACTATTTTATCTTTACTTTTATATTATTAACTACGATATTTGACCAAAAATTTTGAATATAGAAAGATACGTGCGATTAAAGAAGCAAAGAAAAAAAAAAACAAAACTAAAAGTGAAGATGGAATATCTAGCGCTTCCAAAGTATGGCACTGGTTACTTTCAAAGCGATAAAATATGTAACGGCCTTTTAATATCGTTCAGTAATAGAGTATCATGGTAGCAAACGGTAGTTGAAAAAGGTATCCTACAAACAGCATTTATTGTTAAGGATCAATTGCATTATTATTACTTGCATAATATGAGATTACTTGTAACGACTTTTGAATCTTCTTTTATAGAAATTTTTGCAAGGTGAGTATTCTAGTCGAATACTTAAATTCTAGTCGCGATCTTTTATTCGCTTTATAATACTCCTATTTTATCTCATAAGTTGGAATTAGATTGTAAAATAACATTATTTATATATGTATATATAATATATACATATATGTCAAATGGACTTGTGAGGTATTATAATCGTTACTTCATTAAATAAACATATACATTTTTAGATTATTGCAAAGATATTGTTGCATCTTGTTGACAAGTCTTACAATAAAAAACAAACACATATGTATATGTTAATTCTCACTCTTCTTGTAAAAGATTAATTTATCTTAGATTTTGAGATAATAAATTCAGCTAATATTCACGAGCTGATCAATTCGGCATTATTGTAACTACAGATGTAGGATGATCGCTCCTATGTATGTAGTATACGATTGTTCAGTAATATAATAATTATCGAGACATCGACGATTTAAGCAGTCATAATCGTATTGCACATCTTAAAAGAAAAAAAAAAAAGAACCGTGTAAATGAGGATTCTATTCGGACCAGTGTACGATAAAACAATATTGAAATATCTCACGCGAATTTATAAAACAAATGTTGAAAGGGTTTCCATCTAATTTTACGACTGAAATCTTCCTACTTTTTTTTTGACATATAAATGTACTACGTACACGGTTTTTAAAGAACATTTTATGAAAATTATTTTTATCTTTAACAGTATACGTTAAATGGTTCCTAACTAAATTATATATTAACTGTTTTTTTTTTTTTTTAATTAAAAATTGCATTAAAAAATATTGATTTTAATTATTTTGAAATGTAATTTAATGTATTTACATTGTTATATATTAATTTGCGAACTGATGGATAGACTCAAGTTTAATAATTATTTTTGTCACAGTGAAACATTCAATGTTTTATTTTATTTTAAGTATTGTTGAAAGTTATGTAAGTAAATTATTTAGAAATTTTTGGTTTTTTTCCGGGTATTTTCAAGAAAATCTTGTACATGTTTTATGTAGTAAAAAAATTCCGTGATCAAAAAATCGGGACAAAATTGCATATATATTGGAATAGATTAGTAAAAGATGATATGAGACTGCGATATCCACGTAAAATATACGATATTGCACTAATAAGAAATGTTTATTGTAATAACCAAGTAAAATAGTACGTACGTTATCGTAATGTGTCTTTTAGGATTTTGTTGTTAGATCGTTAGTATTAATGTGACGTTAACTAGCACTCACAATTAAATAATATCATTTTTGCACATTTTTACATACAAACATTGTAATGTAATTGTAGCATATTTTGATATTGATGAGTTTTTTGCCGAGATTAGTCGCATTAATTAAAGAAAGGAAATGAGATTAATAGTCGATACGTGTTTATCGCTAGTTTTTTCACAAGTATGTGCATTTGTCACGGACAATTATGCGGAAATGTGCTACTGGCTTTAGGTGATTTAAAAAAAGTTTCAGTTCTTGGTTCAAATAATGAAATTGTTGAATTAAATGTGAGCTGTATTAAAAGAACACTTATAACAAACGCTTTTGAAAGTGGAAGTTCTGGAAACATATTTACAAATTTCGTCACATGAGTTTGCGTTATTAGCGATAATGACTATACATATCTGTCAAAAATTCCTATCGTATTTGCTGCTCTCTTCTTTTGCTGTAAATAATGCTAGTATGATATAATATATACAGTTATCTTGTACAAACGACATAATGTATGTCAACGGCATATTAAAGTAAATGGTAATGATAATAATTCACCCTTCATCGATACGACAATTTAAACATACAAGCTGAAAACGGAAAATTTACACAAATAATATTCACCGTCGAGTTGCAGCTATTTTTTTTTTTTCTGCGACTCGTATTTTTCGAAACAATTTCGCTACCGAAACGTTTTTTCTCAATCTACAATGTATCGTGAGAAATTGGTTCCATTTAGCAAAGGTGAATACATTTGCAGCTCTTGTAAAATTTGTGAATATAATTAGTGTGTACTTTTAAATTGGGAGCATATACTGGTTGAATGCATAAATTTTACAACAATTGCAAATGTGGCACTTGTGCTAAACGCAGCTATTCGAAGCGCTATATAGGATCTCGCAATGAAACTGCATGTTCGGCTGCGGTATATTATTTAAATAATTGACAATTCTGTGATAATAAGCACAAAGAAGCATTGTTATATTCCATTTAATAAGTTAGATTTTATTTATTTCTTATAAATCTATCTTAAAACTATTACACTATTTTCTTCCAATTTAAGTATTTATATTTATAAAAACATGCCAAAAATTTTAATTGTATATTATCACAGAATTCGTGTTCTTATATTGAAACCGAATAGTAAACAGTTTTTGAATAGTTTTTATTGAAATAAAAAATAAAATAATGAAATAAGTTTTTAGTTAATTAGTTTAACAGTTTTTTTTTTTTTTTTTTTTAATTTATTTTGTAACATTGTATTAATACCGATCTGATATTTGGTGCTATACCGTTAATTTAAATTTTTTTTACACGCGTCCACGTTGGGATTACGATAAATTACATTAAAAATGTGATTTGACTTAAAAATTCCGCGACATCAAAGGCAAATTTGTGTCTAATTTATTTCCAATTTGTTGATATCCCTCTTTCATCTCCGCCACAGCCTTATGTATTATAAATCAGTGTAAGAGCAATCGAGTTTCGAATCCTGCTGAAACCTGTAGCATTGCCGAAGGTAATTGAACTCTGTTGACCTTAATGTAAGAGAATAAACGAGCGCGATTAAATGGCTATCCTGTGACACGGACGAGAATTTTTATAGTCTCCTCCCGTAACCAAATTTAACAAGTCACTTTCTTTAGCCGTCTTTAAGATTGGATAAAAGGTCGAATATTCTGTTCACACGGCTACTGATTTTACGTCATTAAGAAATAACTGTATATTCCTACACACACACACACATACTCGTGCGTGCGCACATAACACAATTGGTCGAGCTATCATCCGACGTAATGTATTCCCGATGAGCATTCGACTATTTTGTAATATAGTGTATATTTCTTACAATATAATTAGATACCTATACTGCGATTAAAATTGTATTTCTATGTATGTGATAACTTGTAACGGGTTGCGATGATTTCGATTAGGACAAAAATAATTTCTACCTGTAACGATTGTCAAATAAAAACTATCATATACAATCGCACAATCTGCTTTTCTTTTTCTCCTCTCTCTGTCTCTTTTTCTCTATCTATTTCTTATTAAATTAGGACAAACCATGCGTACCCTTCGCGTGCGCTATTTTTTGAAAGGATTCAACTCGTGCGCGTTATTATAATCGAGAGATTTGTTATCGGTTCAAGAGACCCGATTATAAACTACAAAAAAAGAAAATCATGCGACTCACCGATCTGCATGAGCGTCAGCGGAGTTGTCGAATTCTGCCGGTGACTGTAACATAAAATGAAACATTAATGTAGACAAGTTATTATTTAAATTAATGTAAAGGTAAAGCAATTTTATTTTTTTTTTTTTTATTTTCTAAAAAAGAAAAAATTTATATTTACCTATAAGTTGCTCCGCCGATGCAGGATGCCTATCCGAGGCCTGCTCCTCCTCTCAGATGGGACGTGACGAGCCATCCTTCCGCGCACTGGAAACTCGCGAACGCGACCGGGTGAAGTTACAATCGCGAAAATCACTCAACACTTTCGCGCGTTATTTTTCGGCACTCCCGTAAAAAAATAATCGTCAAAAAAAAGCGTCCGGTAACTGGCGGCACTCCCGAAACGACCGACGAACCGGCTGCGGTTCGTATAATTTAATATCGGCGTGCGGCACTTTGTCTCACTTTGTGTCTTTGAACACTGCACAGCAGCGGAGTTCCTCTTGATCTGTAACAGATAAATGACAAAATTATATTGTAGATATTAAATTAATTAAATAAAATATTTTAAAAAATGTTAGCAAAAATCTGGAGCATTTAATTCGGAGGGAAAATGAATGCTACTTACCCTTGGGTTGCTCCGCTGGGGCAGGATACCCATCCTGGGCCTCCTCCTCCTCTCAGATAGCACGTGTCCAGTGGTCATCCTTTGGATCCTTCGGTCACTTCTCGTCGGCGGGATGAATGATACTGAGAATCTGCTCGAAGCGGCGAACGAGATCCGGCCACGTGGAGAGCGTCGGTTCTCTCGGGACGAAGATGTCGAGGTATCTGCGTGTTCTCTCGCAATTAATCATCGCGCACTTAAGTCTCGCCTCACTTTGAGAACACTGAACCACGATGTGCCGAGCAGGACACCGCCCGTGTTCATCTACCGACGTTCGCGATCGGTCAAATAAAGGTGAGTCGTCGCGTTCCTTATTCCACCGGGATAGATTCGCGTATTTGAGAGCACGAGATCCGCACCTCACCGTCTGGCTCGTCGCAGCCGAGATTGTGAACCAGTTTCGAGAGTCTTTTACGCCGTTTATTCCACCGACGAGGGTTGACCGACCGAAGAATCAAAACATAAACAGATTAACTCGGCGTCGAGCTCGGCGTTTCCGCGAAGGACAGCGTTCAGTTGACGAGCGGACCTATTGCTGTCTCACTTTTTTTACGCGGTCGTCTCTGTCCATCTAAGGGCCGAAATCTCAAACGGTCAGTCTTATTGCGGAGCTTCGAGCGCGAGCACGTGTTGCTAATCGCTCCGCAATTTCGCGTACTTTCGACCGCGGATAGAACATCTCGTACACAAATACGTATCGACGTCGTTCACTAGAGGACGAACATCGTTTCTTGTACTCCCGTGTTAATCTATTCATCGTTTTGTGCATCGTTTTGTGGTTTCGTGCGTCGAAAAAGTGCTTCGGAACGAGAAAGTTACGTAGCGCGTGCAGCGCCACCGAGCGTCCGACCTGAACTGTGCCGCGCGGCCGACGTTGCCAACCCCCCCTTCACTCGTCAGCTCGTCACCTCCTTCAACGACGTTCAGCGAGTTTCAGGTAATTACCAGCTAATTAACAGCTAATTTACACGTCACAAAAATGTTTTAAGATAGAATTAAAGATAAGTTATATTATACATATGTTTTTACATTGCATATGCACGTGTGATTGAAACAAATATTCTTTTAAACAATTTCGAATATTCGTTAATGACGATAATTAATACAAAGTAGGATAGCTTAATTAAAGAAAACCTTGCACAGAGTCCCATTGACAAATTCTTGATCGGGAATCGAAATCCTGGGGATATCTTGTTCTTCTTCACGGCAGTCCTCGTACTCAGCCTCGAGCACTTTTAAGTCAGATATCCGATGATTCTCGAAGTTATCCAGCTCGTCGATTTCGAGAAAAGATATTACCTCGGGATCGCCGTTCCAATTTTCAGTTTTTACCACGTTACATGTCTCCGCGAGCCTGCAGTCGTGCTCCTTCGAGTCTCGAATTGGCAATGCGGACTCGATGTTTTGTAGAAATTGCTTCGGCATCCTGGCGGCCAAAGTTTTTCTCAAGCCGTACTTCTTTTCGATGCGAGCGTCCAGCATCTCGCGCAGTTTCTCCGCGCTGCCTTGATCGGTCGAACGCAACTGCGCTAATGCGTCAAAAAGATCCTCGCGAATATCAGACGTAGTCTCGCACATTCTTCCTTAGCTGATGCGTCCAAATTTTATTCCTCTGAAAGATTGCTCTGTCTCAATGATACTTGTAAATATTCGTAAATATTCAAGAGTTGTAAAAAAATTATTCATAGCTTATAGAAATTAAAAGTATTAATAGTATAAAAAAAAAAAAAAAAATAAAATAAACAATTTTCTTATTAAAAAAGAAAATAATAGTAACAGTAATATGACGCTTTTTCCGCTTTTTCAAAATGCTCAGAAATTGGATTTCGGCACGTAACGGCTAAGGGTGCGTTAAAGAACGTAGAATGCATTTTAAACACTGCGGATTTGACATTGTTCGCTCACGTATGACGATGCGAAACGGCGTTCTTGACGAATGAAGGGTCGTTCGTGCACGAAGGAGTGCACCGGCAAGTGGGCCTGCGGACTGGTAACAATTCTCGGAATTATACGGACTGGGACGTTCTACGGGATTTAGATATGCGAATAGTATCCAGGGAGTCGGGACGGACGTTTGCCGTGAAATGTGCCGAAGGAAGGTGGCCGGCATTTATCGGACTCGATCATCGACTCGCCGCTTGTATATCGAGGGAATCGCATCGACGACGCACCATTGTTCTCGTGGCCGTTTGCTAATAGAATCCAATGCTTATGATCGTTGTCGTCCGGCAGTCGGATACTAGACATTGAATATTCAACAAACGCATTTCAACGTTACTCGGCTGGCGATGAGAACGCGCGGTATATATAGACATAGACGTACGGCTTGTCGCGATCGCTTAAAATTCTATCGGATCTCGGAGCGCGCAGGTTAGTAGTGCAAGAAGAACAAGTTATTTGACAAGCGCGAGAATAAATATCATTAACGAAAAGTTCGTCAGGAAACAAGTTTTTACGTACGAATAATTCGCTCGAACTCTATCGCTGTAGCAATTGTAAATTTTATTTATTTTTCGTTTCTTTCCTTTTTCTTTTTTTTTTTTTTTCAAGATCTCTGTCAAAACGAATATCTAGATGCGTTTGTTCGTCGCGTTTTTTTTTTTTTCGGGAACACGACAGCGCGGAGTGGGAAGGTTGGGGGCGAGCGGAAAAGCATCCAATTATCATGCCCGATACCGGAGCTTCTCACCCTGCACAAGCTCGGTACCAGAATCGACTGGAATCCGGTCGGGAAGCCGGGCCCGGTAGACGTCGAACGAGTGGGATTATTCCGCGTCCGGGCACGGGGTTCGGGGTGCCGTGCGGGGGCGGGCGAAGGGAACAATGTCGGAAACGACGGGGACGGTATGCCGAGATATGCAGGATATCGCGCAGAACTGCAATCCTTCGAGGTCTGTGCGAGGAGAGCGAGAGAGCTATGAGGATGCAGCAGTAGCACAAGTATAGTGAGTCAGATATGTACGCTTCACGGTACCGTGCCACGCTGGAAGGGAGAGAGACAGAGAATACATCTCTAAAAGTAAGTGTACTACCTAACCTCTCCAAAGTGGAGAGAAAGACAGCGAGAGAAAGAGAGAGAGAGAGAGAGCGAGAGCCGCGTACCGCCTAAATATGTAATAATATCTACGAGAGATAGCGGCATTCCCCGACCTCGAGAAGAATTCGATCAAAATGTGTCGCGATACTCTCCCGGTATGCCAGGTGAGGTACGCGCTCATCTCCCTTCCGTTCGCCCTTCTCTCTTCAATAGCTTCCTCTACCGCTTTTCGCCCCCTTTCACACCCACCGTGCTCCATTGCGTTTCCTCCGCGTCTTCTTCCGCCGTTGCTTTGTCCTCGTTTACACACGATCGGATACAATAAGAGTAGACGTTCTCGCCGTCTCTGAAAACTGCGTTGCCCGGGACAATGTCCCATCCTTGTGCGTGAAATCTCGATTGAAGGGATAAACGAGTGAAATGTCAGAGATTCTACCGCGATTCTTTCAATTTATACAATTTTTGTCATCAAACGGAGCCAATATTTATTTTGAGATGGATGATTTTTTTTTTAATTTAATTTTGCAAATTGTTCCTCGCTTTCCAGTAATGTCGGTACTTTGACGCTCTTAAAATTAAAAATTGCAATTTATAAAAGAGAACTTGTTACAAATTACAATAAGTTATATAATAGTCATTTAATTATCTCAATAAAAAAAAGTGGATCTTTAACATTTGATGAATCTGTAAAATTTACTGGGTTTTAGTCAATTGCATAAATGTATTTCTACATGTTCGTCGCAGCGATAATTCAAATTGAAATGTAAATATGTAAAAACGACGAACTAAAATAAAATAGGGAGAAAGGAAAATAAAAATTGGCCTATGATAAAAGTTTGCAGGAAATAAGAAACGAATAATTTAGAGCCGCTTACCGCGAGGCGATTCCGTTTAAAGGAAAAGATCCTCATATTGCGCGAGCAGCATCTCTGCTTTTAGGTGCAGCAGGAATTTCCGAATGCGCCATTCGCGTGATATTTTAATACTTAATACCTCACCGTCCTTGCGAGTAAATCTCTGCCATGATAAGACCCGTCAGGAATTTCACCCCCGCGGAACATCCGCCGTTTATAAGAAATGTTTTCCAAGTTTATGAGGACGACGTCAAGTCCTGGTATGGGGCGGACCTAAAGCCTTCACCCTTCTTTTTCTTCTCTCTTTCTTTCTCTCTCTTTTTATTCTTCCTTTTAAATAAAAGCAACGCTGATAGAAAAAAAAGGAAAAAGAAAAAAAAAAAAAACGCCGTGCCGTGTCGCAAAACTGACAATAAAATGACGTTATCTTTGGAATATCGTCGAAAAATGCGATGAGAATTTTCCGTCAAAAATTGATATTAACAGTACAACGAATGCTGTAACCTTTCACATTATTAGACTAATATTTAATTTTTGAATAAAAAAGAATTAGTTGATTAAAAAATAAAATAAGTAAAATTACTCGGCGATTGTATGAAACTCACCGTCATATTATTTTTCAGTTAACCTTGTTGAGAACTAAAACGCACAGGCAGAAATAAAAAGAGATAGGAAAGAAAGTCGACGAATGCAATGCCCAGAGAGATTATAATTTCATAACTTTGCTAATAAATTTCTATCGCCCGCGATTCCTTTTTAACTTACTTATAGACGTATTTTATATTTGACTCGTAGAAAACTGAGTTGGGCGTTCAGCGGTCGGATGATGCGTTGACTCGACGACGTTGCAGATTTCTTGCGGGAGTCAGGTGCAGAGCGTTGATGCGTGTCGATGAACCTACACCCATCTTCCAGGTAAAGTCAGCAGACGCAGCAAAGACGAATGCAAAGTGCATCGTTGCATAACGCAGAATCGCGCATACAATGTTTCTTTCGCGACGCGTAGAGCCGGGGGGAACAAAAAAAAATATATATACATATACGTGCATATCTATACAAAAAGATATGTGTGATTTCCTTTGCATTCGTGGCCAACAATTGTTTTACACCGGCAATTGTCGATTCGATGATAGGAGTAACGGGAAAAGACAGCTCTTTTCCCTTTTGCAGAATTGGTGCCAGCGCTATTTCCACGCTTTTCAATTAGTTATCTTCGGCATCGCGAAACGGCCCGGCACTTTTATGACCTTACGACTATCGATGTTAAATAAAATTCGCGGCATACCAGCTGTATCGCGTGCTACGCTCGGGTAAGCGGCACGGCATAAAGAGCGGGATAATTGTCAATTTTATCCCGAACGAGATTCCGCAT
This sequence comes from Cardiocondyla obscurior, assembly GCF_019399895.1. Classification (NCBI taxonomy): domain Eukaryota; kingdom Metazoa; phylum Arthropoda; class Insecta; order Hymenoptera; family Formicidae; genus Cardiocondyla; species Cardiocondyla obscurior. The sequence continues at coordinate 4,211,744 of NC_091875.1, read as the reverse complement.
GTTGCGCATTAAAATAAGATAAGCTCACCGCGCGGTTCATTCTCTCCCTCGTTTTCCTCTCGCGTTTTTCTTTCTTTTCCAACCCCGATATTAAGCTCTCTTCGCCCCGTCGTTTGTCGGCACGACGCAACGTTTTTGATGGATTTTCGCGTAACGCATATGCATAAGGAAATTAATTGCTTCACTAACAAATATGTACGTAAGAAATTGAATTAATGATATTGCTCGTGTATCGCATTATGTAAAAATGTGTGTGAGGGCCCTTACAATTTATTACAAATTCTCGGGAAAGATAGTTTGGAGGAACAAAGAGACACGGGAGGGAAAATTAACATTTATCGCTTCCGTTGGAATAGTTGGACGTACGCAGCGCGAAATGCGAATGAAAATCTTTCGTTATAGCCTGATAATTCGACTTGGTACAGCGACACGTCGTCGTCAACGATACTTTGCCACATCGTCGTTCTGCTGCTCGGACCTCTTTGTAAACTTTTGTGCACCGCACAATGCATCCGACTGACAAAAGGAGCTCATTGCGCGGCAAACATTTAAAGGCATTAATTACGGCTGGGCTTTGTCCTAGTCGCAAAAGTTAACTGCTCCGGGCATTATTTTCGTACGTACACCGAATTTCGGTTCGTGAGAGCGCAATGTTTGACGTCGCAGTTATTAATCTACGGCACGTTTCCCTTTTTTTTTGTTTTTGTTTTTTTGAGATTGCGTTATTGTCGCATCGCTTTTGCGAATTGCTCTGTCCGCGGTAATTTTTAATCGTACACATACACGCCGTTGAAGAGAAGGAAAATACTTTTCGTATCCGAAAAAGTTTTATTGTTTTTAAATTGATTTAGCTCGGCGGAAAATTATCATAGGCAAGTTTAGAAGGTATTTAGTAGTTTGAAAATTTGTTCCTTCGCAGATTTGCCTAATGCAGATTTTAATTATCGCTTTTTTATATAAAATGGCGCAATAATAACGTATGATTTGTCAAAATTAAATTTTTTTCTACGACTTCGTTGTACGAGACTTAACGCAGAAAATTCCCAACGACTTTCGGTTACGCGTATCTTGCAATATTTCCCCTTTAATTAACGTGGCTCGAGCATCGTTGTGCGGTTTTTCTTTTTTGATGGAATTATCGTGGCTATCGAAACGATTTTGCGCACTCTATTCGATTACGTGTCATCACTCAAGAGAATTAACGCACGAAAGATGCGTTAATTGGTCAGGGTACGAGTCTCCTCTTCGAGCCCGGTGATGGTACATCCTCATTTATTAGAGCATTTATTTGCAAAGCCTAAAATGCGATCCCTGAAATTCAACAAGTGCCCCTCGAATCTGAAGCGAGAGAGCGAACGGACGTGCAAGCGCATCCAACGTAACATCCAATCTCTATTACGTGCGTGACGCGACTGTGATCCGCCGGAGTAGCGGGGAGGGAGGAGAGGGGGGCAGCGGGGTGGGTGAACAAGAGATCGGTTAGGAGGAGCGGGACGGCGCGGCGCAGCGAATGCGTCACTGGTGGAGGGCGACTGGTAGGGAGAAGTTGGGAGCGAGCCGTGACGGTAGCTCCGGATTGCGTCGGCCGGCGTCGGCGATGTTCGTGATTCTGGTTTCTCCCGCGGCCACCTAAGCGGTGCTGGCGTGTGCGCAGACCGGCTGCGCAGCAGGCGTGTGCGTTGTCCAGATTCTTTGTGCCATTCCTGGCATACCAAAAACACGAGAGTGACCGTCCCCGTATTTACCTGTGGTGCAGTACCGCGCGTCGATACAACGCCGTGCGAATTTCGTCCCGCGAAAATAAGGGCCGCCCTCGCGCTCGCGTGTGTGCCGCCACGTCATACAGCTCAGCCAAGCGGTAAGTAAGACGATACGAAATTACAGCGGTCGAAACTACCGTACGCGAGCGAGCGCGTCCACGCCCGTGTGGACGTCCTGACGGTGGCGTCGTCTTCGCTCGGTCTCCGCAACGGGCCCGCGCCGCCCCGCGCGACCAGCGACTCCGATCGCAGCGACGATGGCGATATCCGCGCTGAGAGAGAGAGAAAGAGAGAGACGCCATATGCATGCGTGAACGAGAGAGAGACCGACGAAATGCGTGCACTTTGCATGAGAATGCCGAGCCGAACGAGAGACTGACGCCGTTATTCGCTTCGTGACCAATACGATGCTTTTCGTCGCTCATCTTGCGTTCTGAAAGTTGCCTCGCGACGAGCGCGTACGTAAAGAGAAAGAGAGAGAGAGAGAGAGAGAAAGAGAGAGTGTGTGAGCGAGCGAGCGAGAAACGAGTGGCGAAAGAAATTGCCTCGCGAAAGGGGAACGAAAAAAAATGCCCTCGCGCGACATGTTAACTCGGTAAAGGGCTGTTTACGTTACGCGTTCGGCTTTTGAGTAACTCGGAATCGTGCGGGCTGCCCGCGTGTTTAAGAGCGTGTCAGCTGTGCGCGTAGGGAACGAGTCAACGTCGAGGTTAGGGCGACTCCTCTCGCGGACGTCGCGGCGGTGTGAAGTTGCGTGCGCGTTACCTCGTTGCCGCCGTTGCCGGCGCGGCGCGGCGCGGCGCGACGCGACGCGGCCGCGACCGGGAGCGTCGTAATAGAAACGCGTGCCGCTCTCTCCGCCGAGTCGAGTCCGTGCGTCCGGCGTTCGCTCGCTTCTGGTGAATTCGTCTGGTGAATTATTGATCCGCGGCGGCGTGTGCGTGCGGAAAAACCGCCGTTGGTTGGCAGGGAGGCAGGCAGGGGAGCCGAGGGAGAAAGAGACAGGCGTAGAGAGGGGGCGGGTGGAGTAGACGGAGCCACCGAGTGGCGCACGGCGGTGGCGCGAGAAAGCGCTCAAGGCGAGCACACGCACGGGGTGAGACGTGCGCTGGTTGGTGTGTCGGTTGTACATTGTTTTGAAAAGTGTCGCGGCGCGCGCGGACGCACGCGACACCCCGCATCGCGTCGCGTCGCGTCGGATCGCGAGACGCGAAGCTGAATCGAAATACACCGGCGAGCCAAGTGTTGATCCTTGTGTCGTTGGTGCGTCGCCTACCGTCTCTTTGCTCCATCCATCCGTGCGTGCGTGCGTAACGCGGCGGGAGCAAACGCGGGAAAAGCGTGTGCGAAGACGCGTCGCCGAGTGCCCCGCCGAGTGTCCACGGAGTGACGAGAAAATTCTAACCGCGGAGAATATTCGGTAGCGAATCCACTTTCGGGCTGTCGTGAACGCGTAAATCGTCGATTCCGAGCAAGTGTCACTAAGTGCATCGTCGATCGTCGGACTAGGCCGGTGCCGGGTGACGGCGACAGCAACAGCGACCGGGACGAGGGACGGGAAGGAGGAGAGGCAGCTGCGGGTCGCCGCGCGGTCGAAACTCGCGAGGAAACCTGACATTTTGTGCCGTTTTGTCATATTTGCGCCCCCCCGACTAATCCCGGAGGAAAACGACGTCCTATTTTCGCCGCCGTGGCTTGGATGGATACTGTGCATTATATCTGGAGTGAGTTTTTTTTTTGTTTTTGTTTTTTTTTTTTTTTTTTTTTTCGTTGCCTTGTATGAGTGCGTGCGTGCGTTTATCCTCTCTCTCTCTCGGTCGTACGAATCGCCGATTTTCTAGCAGAGATTCTTTGACTGTGTTTTTTTCGTCACTGTCGCTGTGGGTACTCTCCGAGTCGTAAACAGCTGCGCGCCATCGTCACCTCCATTGTTTACGTGTCTTTGCAACGAGCTACATGCATGGAAGCGCGTAATCTCTAGATTCACGTTAGACGCGAAATACTTGAATCACGTTCTTTACGCCGCGCTTTATTCCCTCGCGTCATTTTGATTTTGCGCGAATTTATCACCGCTGGTCGCGTCAGGTTGATGGAATCTCGTCGGAAACGTTTCGTTCGGCTTCCGCGGTATCTCTGGCTGTTTAGAAAAAGGTATCGTAATCCGCGTCGCAAGGCTGATTTCACGTCGCGCAAACGACGAATCTCGGCGCGATCTTTTATAGTCGAGGCGGCGACCGATTGCTGACAAACGTGAAAGGAAAAATATCGGGCGACAGTCCGCGGACGTAATCGCACTGGGTTATCGAAAACAATTTCGCGGCGAACGCACGCGGGCGGTGCATCGTTACGTAAATTGAATCCGATAACTCGGTCTCGCGCGTTATCGCGGGCGCGGTGGGTGCCGCGGTGCACGCGTAGGGACGCGCGGCAACTCCACGGCCCGTCAGTGCTTGCTTATTCAAGTCGATACCACCTGCGCACAAACGCCACTTGTCATTACTTTACAAGTAACAGATACCGGTATCTCGATATCGCTAGTGATAATCCAAACAATTCACGACGATTAATTACCGAGTACAAGCCGATTTGATTTATTGCAACTTATTCGCACGTTGTACTTAATTAGGAAAAAAATATAAAAAAAAACAAAAACCCTTTAAGGTACAAGTAAATGTTGACTAATCGACGAAACCGCCGTGCAACATTTTTAACGTTTCCCTCGTGGGGGTTTCTCTATTTTCCGCGAACATCGCCGTCCCAGCCAATTGTGCTAACATTTGCGATTCGTTTCCACTTTCTACAAACAGCGGTCTCGCGTATGCCCGATCGCAGTTACGTTAGGCCCACGGCCGAGCCGGTAGAATTATAAGTTTCCATTACGACGCCACGGAAATATCCAGCGCAGATGAATGAAATGAAATTTTTGCGAGCCGCCCGCGTATGCGGCTCGTCTCCTTCTTAAAGCCCGTGCCGGAAATTACAACTCCAAGCGATAAGAGGAAACAATAAAAAAAAAAAAAATTCTCCGCGGTTTGTATTCGAGTTGACTTTTTCCACCGATGAAACCGCCGTGGATAAAAGTCGCGGAGGTTCGTACAATATCGCCGGCTGTCAGGATCAAAACTCATTCAAAGTAACGTAATCGGTATCGCTTTTGAAAACTTGTTCTTTGCTAACGTTGAGAGGTGAACATATTCGACGAATGTGAGCTGCGTTAGACTTTTCTGCGCCTTCACGACTCCGTCTATTTTAACGCGATGCATCGTACGATCGTCAGTCAGCCGAGGAAGAGCGTCTTCATTAATCCTTTCGTTCCCGGTATCGCGATTCAAGATGGCTGGCGAGTATCGCCGACCTTTAATCGGTAGATCGACGATAAAGTGACGCGGTTTAGAGTTTAGTGGAAAGTCACTTTTGTAGTCGGCCGAGACAGGTGCAAAGTGTACGTCTCTCCGTTACCGCTGCTTCTCGCTCTAGCCAAACGCGGCCGACCGGTTCTCCACCTCGGGCGTTGCACGCGTGCGACCGGCCGACCGGTGCATTTCAATTCAATCTATTTATATTTATATTCATCGAAGGCAGCGCGCGCTTCTCGCATGAGCGATATCGCTTCGTTATCTCGAGTCCGCCTTATCGCGTCCAAGAGTGAGAGTCGGCGTCGCCGGCGAGCAGAAGGACCTACATTTTTATCATATTTAATTAAGATCGACGTGTGAGGCGACAAAAATAGGATTTTTGCATGGAAGGTCTTATCACAATTAGTTGCCGTTTATCGCGAGTGATATATTTATCGAAGATCGCATTCCGATATGCAACGCGTTAAGTAACGCGGGCCGCTGTGAAAATGACAACTTTCGTCGCGTCAAAAGTTGAGGCTCTCGACGAGCGGCCGCGAGTAAGATTATGCAATAATTATGAATGATTTCGAGTCATAACCCTCTGGTAAGATGACCAAGCTATGCGAAGCAGCTCTCCTCTTTGATCCGCGATACGACGGCCTTGAACGCAACGTCGAGCCGTGCATTGTTCAATGAATCGATTCCTTCTACGCGCCGGAACATTTTTCACTCGCGCTGTACAGAATGCTTCGTTATTATCAGGGATTTTTTTTTAATACAATCACTGGATTCGTTATCATTAGATGTACAATTTTCTGAAACTCACTATTTTTAGTAATGTATAAATAATACAATAGGCTACGATACAATTGTTCCGAAAGAGTCAATGTTAGAGGAAATCTTATCTTTGCTTTTTCTTTTTTTTTTTTTTTTTTCTTTCCTCGCACGACATAGCGCTTTGTTTTTCCACGTTAACTTCGTTAACGAAATCGTATTACCGCCTATTGTTACTTAACAAAAAAAAATTTTTATTCGCGTTTCTTTTCTCCGCGATCCTTGAATCGCGGCGAGCTGCAACATCTTGTAGAAAGCGATGAAAGTTGCACAATACCGGTCCGCACATTAGGGGCGCGAGTTTCTCGCGGATATAAATAGGACACCTTGTCCCGTAGGTTTGCAAAAGGAGCAAATAGATTATCTCGCGCGCGCACCGACCGACCCTGTGTAACTTCTCCGCGCTCACTTCTTTCTTCTTTGCCGCTTCCTCCTCCCTCCTCCGCCCCTCGTCGCATTTTGCGCTTCTTTTGCTCGCGAGCGATCTACCGTGGTTTTCTATTTGGCGCAGACGACGCCAAATCCTCTGCGGTAACTAAAATCGTCGCCAAACATGTGTACACTTTGGTCCCGTAGGATTAAACCGTCACTAATTTATTTACGCGCTTATTACACGTCTTATTCGTGACAATGAATCTCGTACTAGTTTAGGAAAAAAAAAAAAAAAGAAAAATTATTTCCTCCGTTAGATTTAACATTAATGTAACTTCCTTTTTTTTTTCCTGCTCTTTCTCATTTTCAATTTCACGTTGACAGACTTATAATATTTTTGTGAATCCGTACAAGATGCGTGATTAATTAGAATCGCTTTGAATTTCGGTACGTGCGCGTTCAGAATTTTTTTAAATTGTTTTGCGGAGAATGAAAACGCCTCTGAGTCACCGCTACCGCGTGCGCATTTGGTTAACAGCACACTTTCGCCACTCGGCAAAATGAACTCGTTCGTCCAGTCGTTTTCTCATACAGATTAAAGCAGTCCCGCGATATTAGTGCTTATTACTACTTTTCATTTGCGGTTTGCACAATTGGAGCATTATGCGCGACGCGATATGTACCGGCGACTTCGCCGACTTCCACTTGCTGGATAAATCGGACGCGCGACGATTACGGTCGTTTGATCCGAAATGTTTCGAGCGCTCGAAATATCAATACCGTCGTCGGATTCGATGAAAGCTTTTACGTGCCGATTAGATTTTGGATGCGATAGCCGGATGAAAAGTATTGTTCTCCGACCGCTGCTCGCGTTGCTTTCATTCTTTCCGCGCTCGCGCATTCATCACGCGGCATTAGACGATTAATATCGTTTATCAGTATCGTCGATTAGACGTAATCGACGTCTATTACGTGCCTGTCGGCTTTTGGCGACGCGTGAATCACGCGTCGTCCTTCGCTTTTGCTATTCCCTGTGAATAATGACCGTCCTTTGTGGCAGCATACTACATGTACATATAATTATAAAACGTCCTCTCTTATCGTCTTTGAGCATCGATTAGGAAGACGTAGCCGGGAGATTTATAATGTTTACGGTGCAAAATATCAAAAGGTGATGTAATTTCGAATGCTATAAATAATCCGCGCGTAGTAAAAAAGAAAAAAAAAAACAAATCGTGCTCTAACGGGGGAGAAACGTGGAGGCGATAATTTCGTGTAAGCAATGAAATAATAGGATCGATAACCGTCATCGATAACGTGGCGGTTATGCATATCGCGGAGAAGAGGGGCACTTGACGACGCGTGCGTTTATCTGGCAGTTTAATGCTAACAAACGCGTGCGATTCGATCGCGTGTCGAGTACGGTGTGTGAGTGCGGCGAGTACTCCAGCCCTCCACTTTCCTCGGCTCTCTTTCGCCCGCTACGTTCGCCTCTTCGGGGAAGGCAGCCGTGCGGGCCAGAAAATCATGGGGTGGTCTTACCACCTGGTCGACCGACCCGTTTACTCCACCGTGGAATATCGTGTGCACGGATACATGTGCAGGCGCTGTATACACTTAGAATCTCCCTCGCGATTCTCGACGCCCTCCACGTCGCTTTCTCTCTCTTTCTCTCTTTTCTCCCCTCTAAAATAATGCAACACGCCACTGCGGCCCGTCTGCATACCAGCCAAAGTACGATCACGCGATTCACTCGTACATATCGGTCAACTGGTATAGACTCCGTCTGCGACCCTTCGTACCTACCTGTCTTTTAGATTTGCTCGGATTTCTTCTTTATAAGGTACGCTCTGCTTTAACGCAAATTGCAGACGTACGGAAAATGCATAATATTTTTTGACGCTTGTACGATAATACATTTTCGATTTGTCTGAACGGTACCGTATAGGCGTACATGTGCACGATGCGAATTATAAATTTTGAAGTACAATGTACTTAAAGTTTAGTTACAAGGTAAAGGCAAGTCTTGCTTCTCTCTTTCTCTCGAGATATTTGTACGCTCCGCTACGTATTATGTTACCTCGCTCTTGCAGTGATTTCGCGTATAAAATGTTTCCTTCTTATATTTTTCAATGTTTAATTTTAATGTTTAATGTATTCACCTGTTTTAAAATAATTCTTTTTAAAACAAACATAAAATACGTGGACAGTCTTGCAGCACGCCGCGGCGTCCGATTGTGAGACGCGATCTGTTTAAAAGAAAGTGTAGTAGTCTTATTTCTTGATTGTCTTTGCGCTCGACGGATGAAAATTGCGATGAAAACGATTTTAACAGTGCGTGGCTTAATGTGCGTGGAAGGATAAACGTTGCGGTTCAATCGACTAGAAAGTCTTGGAAGCGTGAAAAAAAATCTCACTCGATAGCGGATTTCTCGCCGCGACGACCTCGCAACGATATCCCGCTGTTGTATCTCCGCCGCGGCTAATTATCGCTCGATATTTTCTAGAATGCATAAGAGGATCGCCGCGTCGCGATACGAGGGCAGGGTCGCGAAGCGTATAAACAGCTCTTGCCGCGTACAATGATCACCTCTCGTCGGCTCGACGCGTTTAGGAAAGAAAACGTGATTCAGCGTGCCGCTGACCGCGCCGGGTTCGTATCGGCTGGTTAAACTAGAAACTTGAAATATCCGCAGCGAGTCGTGCCGCTAGATTTCTCGTATCGGTAGTCCTCTCGTTCGGCGTAAAATCGGCGCGCGAGAGCGATTCGCTAAGACGGTCGGCAAGTTCCTTATTATAGGAGCCTAAATGAGCGAAAACAATAGGTTGTTACGCTATGCTGTGTGCTTACGCTACGTGTTCGCGTAATGCCACGCTTTACCTGCCAGCGCCAAAGAGAGAAGCAAAAGTCGAGGCGGGACGACACTGCCGGCAAGATGGTGCTGATTTTATCTCAAGGATGAATAGAAGCTTATAGCCTCGGCACTATTTCCAGTGGTCCATTAGTTCGTGGAGTAGGAAAGGAAAAATGTAATAAACCGCGACACGTCGCGTCTTCCACCGGCGCGATATAGAACCTCCCGCGCGCAAGAGAAATATTAAATTGCTTCGCCTTCTTTTTCGCCCCACCCTGTCTTCCTGCTTTCTTTCTTCTCTCATCTGAGTAACGTTGGGTTCACGATTCGCTATGAATACCTGACCTAACAGACCTGCGTAGGGAATTCTCCGCTTCTGCGCCCCCTCGCGCGAGCCCTTCATTTGACAAATGACGTTTAATTTTATCTCGGACGAGATCACTCGGTTTTCGCGATCAGCAGCATTTAGTTAAATTTCTCTCGTCATTGTGCACGTAACGATTTGTAATATGTCCGATGAATATTCAAAGAACGAAAATCCTAAGCAATTCAGGCGGAATAGAAACCTTCTGTTGCAAAGATCTATCGCAAGCGCATTTAAATTCGCTTGGTATACCGTTTTATTTCTTAATTAATACCTTGCAACGTGCTTCGCACGATATACACAGAAATTTGATCGAGGCGAAACACGAGATGAAAACGGGTTTTACAGTTATGATCTGGCGTTTACGAAGATTCTCTCCTCTCTCTTTCTCTAAATGTAAAGTAAGCGCTACGTCTTTTACGTTTACGACGTAGTTTCCCTCGGTTTTAATCTACAATGAGAGCAACTAAATCTGCCTACGCAGATCTCGAACTGCGAATCGCACGCATTAAAAGCTTGAGATCATGTTAATTAATATTAGTAGAACGGTAATAATAATCACTCGTTGAAAATGTGTTAGATAATTAAAAGTTTCCTTTTTTTTTATTTTATTTTTTTTTTTTATCTAAGCAACATATTTTTCGTGGATTTATTATTTATTCGTGAGATTTTTAATGCGTGCGCTCGCATCGGGATTTATCGCACTATCCAAGTTTAAAGTTTAATCGGTGCCGAGGTTTCTTTGACATATACGCACGCGCTTCGTAGAACCCGGCTAGAACTAGGCGCGCGTAGCCTCTGTTCACCCAGGAAAATCGCTGATGAGGGGAACTTTCTAAGTGCACGCTGCATAATCCATCGGGCTGCATGTCGGGGGGCCACCGTTGTGTACATACACACGCGTACGTAGGTACTTATATATATCGTGCACGATCAACTTTCGACCTCGATGGAAATGTAACAGGTAGTGCCTCTCTCTCTCCACCTTTCTGATTACGTTTCTCCTCCTTCGTATGGCGAAAAGATAGGAAGAAATCGGCGTGACTGCGCGCTCGAATTATAAATACGTAATGCATTGGGGCAATTGCCATGCATATACGTAATACAATATTTTATGCAACTGTTCTCTTTGCACGTGCTGCGAAGGAAAAAAAAAAAAATAATGAAAAGGTTGTTACGGCTGCCGCGACGCGTTATCGCGCTTGTCAATCTAATGCCAATTTCGAATCGATCGTATGGTTTTACATTTACTTCAGCGTAATTTCTCGGCGCGATGTTAATTGCACCGTAAGAAAATCGTTGCCGAATTGAGCTTTCCACGGATTCGCTATCGCGCGTGCCATAGCGGATATGCTAAATGACCATTGTTCGCGTCAGGAACTTTTCTACGGAAACTGCAAGGTTAATTAAGAGGACTTTGGGCGCATATTCATGTTGAGGCAGACAATGTTTTCTTATTCGGTAATTTTCCAACAGGGATTATAATATTACTTGAGATCTTTGTTAATATTTTTGTTTTACGTTTTAGTAATCGTCAATTAACATCTGTCGGGGAATTTTGGTAATAATTATGAATTCGGGAGATATTAAATTACGCCGAGTCTTATTTGTTTTCCATTGTCAGAGATAAAACGTGAATAGAGTCGAGCGATTTGTGAAAATGTACGCGCGCAGAGCTTTTCGTAGCCAGCCTTTTTGTCGCTACTCTGAAAGCTATTGTATCATTTGCTTACACGGAAAAGGCCGTCTTTTATCAATTTTCGAATCGGTAGCTGCGCTTTCCAATGCAATTCGATCGCGCAGTTTCTCAGAAACGGATCCAGAATTACGTTCGGGCTGATTTCACGATTTTATATTAGTCCGGAAAAATAAATATGAGAATAATAGTGAATTGGTACAGACAATAAAATCAACATCCATTATAATTAATTAGCAAATATTATCTTTGCGACATTTTAGTTTTATCATTTAAAATATCTTTGATAAATGTCAAATTTTTAAATACAAAAGTTTGCTATATTTTTTGACGTTATTTAATTTTTTTTTTTTTTTTTTTTTAGCGACGTTTGCAATTTTGCAAATCATACCAAATGTATCGATCACGTTTAAATGTACTTAGGTTCTCTTATTTTTTCTTCCGGTGTTTCTTATGACGTTTCTAAGAAGAAGCGTCTCGTAATCAGACTCCTGAATATAGAGTGTCAATTTCGCATGTTATTATTGGTCTACGGACCAGATTAGATTAACGCAGTAGTCATTATAGTTTACGTCATGACTCCATCAAGATGGACTCACTTGCTTACTCTATTCGTATCCTCTTTTCTCCGAAAGACGTATGCCTTTCTTTGTCTCTATTCCTCCTACTGACCTGGAGACTTGATTCGTTCATTACTGCTGTCTATTAGCTTCGCCATCAATTTCGTTTGAAGTAATGAAATTAAATTATTATTAAAATTGTCCAATTAAATTAATATTTGAATCACTAATGTGATCTCAATCCGAATAAAATAATATCACGTTATTATATGATTACATCAGACAATAGGATGGAAAATTATGAATTTTCCAGAGTATAGTTAATAAAGTTTCTGTATTGTGATCTCGTGTTTCTCTAAAGTTAACTTTACGGAGTTCTATTTTAAAAGACACATCGAATCTTGCGGATTCACAGCGCTGTCTCATTTTCTTTTAATTTCCTAGTATTTTTATAAACATGTCATTTTCATTATTAACATAACACGCAGTTTGCGAAACGGTACTTTCCACTTGCGCGCGTTAATTTGCCCCTTCTTCGCTTTTCTCATAATGTTCTCTTTACTTCGTTCACGGTACGGTTTATCATAACGCCGCTCGGTCTCTCTTAGTGGCTCGTATGTTGCGGCTTCTCGTTCCAGTTTTATTTTTACACAGAGATGGATTTATTTCCAGCAGTAACTGCGCTCATAGGACCGCGTACGGACTGTAAGTTTATCAGCGCGTCCACTCGATGGCCAGATAGAGTTTTCCTTTTTTTTTCGTACTTTTTTTCCTCGCACTTTTCTTTTTCTTTTTTTTTTTTTAACGATTGTTGCCCGCATTTAATTACGCGTTCGTGTATGCGTAGCTTCGACAGTTTTGCAGAACTGATAGTTATCGTTTTCGAAATAAATTTAATTTCGGATGAAGGTACACGTAATCCTGAACGATCGCGAGAGCGGTTTCATTAGGATTCAAGTTAAATTTTCGGAGCCTACGGTTCGGTTGGTTCTCTTCCTCCAACGGAGGACCGTCTAAGTTTATCCGCGTTATTTTTGGTAGGAGCTGACGCACCGATTCTCTCCTTTCTTCTCCTACATTTCTGCGGTTGCTTTCAAAGAATTATCCCCGTATATGTTTCAGTGAGACCCGATGCGAGTTAACTATTAATCGGAACCATTAGTCTTTCGTTTTCCGAAGAAAAAAAAAAAAAGAAAGAGAGAGACAAGGTTTGCGGAGATGCTTAAAGTTAACAGAATATTGATACCCGTATTCACGCGTTGTGGAATAATCAGATGCGTTTAAAATTAATAACTTTTTAAATATCCTTGGCTCATTCGATATTAAATATCACGTGTGTTACGTTAGAGTATGCTTTCCTTTCTCCCCAAGGTATTAATGTCGTGCAACCAATGCAATAATAAATGTAAACTTTAATCACGCATCGTTAATACGCGTATTATGTGTGCGTGAAAATAATACGAGTAATTATGCAGCTGTTGCATATTTATGAATATCTTATCCACTGTTATTTTGATATTCTTATTTCAACGATGTCAAAAATAAGCTTCCATAGAAAAGTGACGTTGCTCCATTCGTAATATAATTCTTGGATGCGTGCTTCGAGCTCGAACATCGTACGTACGTTTCCGTAAATAGTTCTCTTTCGAACTGCGATGTACTTTAAATGGCGATTGTCTCGTCTCATTTACTTGGACGGCATCTTCCTCGTATCGTAAATTAGTCGTCTTTTACCGAGTAGGTATCAGCTTGACATTTCCGTATGTTGTATTTTAATTAACATTGAGGGACCGCTTTTAATAGCCCCGCGTCACATCGAATCGACGCATACGTATATGTGCACGTGTATAAAAAAGAGAGGATGTGTGATCGCGCGGTGGCGACATTTCTCAAAATGTCCACTTATATTTAGATATTCACGGCATTGATATCTCGAATTCACTTTCCGAACATTCATCTTCGATACGGTCCCGCTTCGATTTGTAGCGGAATAAACTCTGAAAACGTCGACTGTCGCGCGGAATAAAATGTGACGAAATTTATGGATCTTTCAATTTTTTTTTTTTTTTTCTTCGTTCTCTACGACAAATTATTTACAACTATTTCAAGTAGGCTGAGTTGAAAACTATAACTGTTGCCGTTAACAACGGTATTGTTAATACTTTTTCAGGTAAAAAGATATAATTCAATTTTTAAAAAGAGCGGCAAAATAAATAAAAAAAATATATACATATATTTGACGTAAGCTTATCTAAAATAAATTATCTCGTGATGTATCTTAAGCGCACTGAAGCTCGATCAATCCTGATCGTTGCATATTACATGCATGTACAGGTAAAAGCTATAGACAGTGAGGAAAGAAAAAGATTAAGTTACTGAAGTTCACCTGCTAGCCTGAAAACTGAGTATACGATTGCGGTAATCCGTATCAGTGCGATAACTCGGTCTTTCTTTCCGACTTCTTTTTTTTTTTCTTTTCTTTTCTTTTCTTTCTCCCGTTGGTATTTGCTGACACTGGTATCGAATTAAATATTTCTAACATTACGTGTCAGTTGGAACTCTTAAAGCTCGCGTCGTGAAAGAAATTATGAATATTTTATCTGAAGATTTATACTTTATTATTACAAATAGCCTATAAAGTTTCCTCGTATAACAATTAAATTCAAAAGTTTTTAGCAAAAAATTTAAATAATTAACTTTTTTTGTACGCAATTAAAAGACACATTTAAATACATGTGCAATAAAGAAAAAAAGAAATAATTTTGCAAATCGGAAATGCGACAGCGTAATATTAAGAATTTACTGGTAACATAGTATCCACGGTGTCTTTAGTTCAGTCTTTACTTTGATACTCGAACAAAAATAGACAGTAAATAACATGTAAGTTGTACGAGGGATAGGTTTTATTTATATTCTCCCAATAACCGACCGAACAAAAGCATCGATCAAAGAGCTGACGCATATTTCACGAGGCCGAGGGCTTTTAATTTTTACTCGCAAAAAGTCGTCTCGAAATATCGCGGTGCATGCGAAACCGCGGTGATAACGGAAACGCGATGAATAACGACGATTAACGGCATACGTTTATGTTCGCGTGCATTTCGTCTTTCGGCGGCGCGTCGGGCTTAAGAAATTAATCGCGGATCATCTTGTCTTCTACGAATCGAAAGCGCAATATTGTATCGCGTAAAGGTCGGAGTGACGGAGAGTGGTGCTCCGGACGTCGTCGTCGGCGGGAGAAGCCCCGCATGGCCACGCTCGCTTGCTCGTGCCTCTTGAATTATTCATTTCGGGACCGTATCAGTCGTAGTGGATCCTCACGTTCACGTGATCGCTCGTCAGTTTATACATATGTATATACGACACGTATCAATGCACGTGGGTGTACGTGTGGCTCTATACGGCGCTCATCATCCCTTTCACGCGTGTCACTCGCTCCACTCTCGTTTTTCTTCCGTCCCAAACGTCGCTGAAAACGCGTCCTCCTCACGCTCGTCGAAATCTTTACCACATCCGGTTTTCCCGGCTTTTCACATTTTTTTTCTTTTCTTATTTTTTTTTTTTTTTCCTTTTTTTTCTTCCTCGTCTTCTTCAAGGCGTTTAAGTCTCATTTAACATTTTGACAGTGAATATTATAAATCGAGAGAATTAAAGCTTTGAAATCGAGAGAAGTCAGTTCCGTGAATTTATCAGGCAAACGAAAGTGTGTATTCCTTCGGCTTTATTTTCGTCGTTCGACGTCACCGCTATTTTTCGTGCGGAGAAAAGGTGAATTGCGACGTCACGTTGAAAATTATTGTACTCGCTGCTTCATCTCTCGCTCGGCTTATGTAACACTGCCAATAGGTGAGTCTTGCCAAGCAAACGATTAACCTCGAACTTGTCATAGATCTTTCGCTGTTTAGGAATTCTGTTTCGATACGTTGCTTTAGTGTTTTTTTTTTCCATGACAATGTCAACGTTGCTCGTGTTGTCGCAAAAAAAAAGAAAAAAAAAGAAAAAGGGGGAAAAAATAATGCTCGTGAAAAAGGGGCCATGGCTGCGAGGCCGTGCGGTTTGTACAGCGTCGCATCGCTTTAAAAATAGTTACTCGTTAGCCAACTACATTGTATCGCGAGACGATCTCAGCCGAAAAGAACAGCGACTTTACCTTGAGGAATCGCATTGACTCTTAAGAAGCAATGATCACGTCGCGCGCCGGCTGAAAAGTCAAAATCCAACGACGTTCCCTCTAATTAATCCACGTGAAAAATATATTTTTACCGAAGCTTTATTCATCGAAAACAGAAAATCACTGAATGACCCGCTTGGATTGCGCGATTTGTTAAATAACTCGCATTTCTATTTTCGTTTAAATCAAGGATGTGTGGCTTTGTAAGCTGAACATCGCAAAGCCCTCGAATATCCTGGACGATATAAAAATATAATTGCCTATCCATTTCGAAACTATCCGCGGCATTTAATTCGACGTCCACTCGCCGTTTGTGGACAACGAGAGATAATTGTTACCGTATTGTCAAAACATTGTGAAACGATAGAACCCGGTCATTCGTCGGTCGTTTGTGGCGAGCGTGAAAATCACGAGGTGACAAAGCGTCTCCTGGCGCGGCGACCCTTTCGAACCGCTGTAAAATATCCGGGTGTTTAGCGCGCTTTTGAAAACGAAAGAGTGCGTCCTCGCGCCCTTCCACGGCATCGATGTAGCCCACATGTGTCGGTTGAGCGTGTAATGGCAGCGTCGAGCCGAGTTGGCGGCCGCCGGCCGGCTTTAGCCTCATCGAAAGGTCAACACTACTACTAGCCGGGAGTGCACACTTGTCACCCGGCTCGTTTACAATGCACGGTGCATCTCGGTAACGACAGACACGTCGCTTTTCTTCGGTTCGTTCACCTCGGTACGTTCACCAAAAAAATATCCCCGCGGTTTTTTCCCCTTTTTTTTTTTTAAGTATTTGCGTGCGAAGAAGAAAAAGAGAGAAAGAGAGAGGGAGGGAGGGCAGAAGAGAAATAATTAGCAACCGTGGACATAATAGACATATTTTGCTTTATCAAAGTTGCGTAACAAGTTATCGATAATATCGTAAGGATTAAGAGCATTAAATTTTAATTTGCTTTATAAAAACTAATACGTTTTACGATAATTTGAGCTCAGTGTCGCGACATTGTGGGAAAAATAAATTCGGTACCAGCGCGTTTTTTTTTTTTTATACTTTTATTTTCATTTAACGCGGCGCTCGGCGCACCTGATGCTGTGAACGCTGCGCGCTTCCGATATTTGGATTTACGCAATCGTTTTTCAAAGCCGAATAACACGTTCGTTTCTCAAGCGTAAACAGAGGTAGTTTGCACATTGAACCAGCTGACCGACCGACCGACCGACTGTCCGGTTGAATCTCCTCTCGCCGCGATGCAATTTCGTCGTCGCGTGCGGCCGCGTCTCGACGCGGCGCGTCGCGACGCTCCAATTAAATCGGTCGATTCGAAAACGAATTCCCTATCTCGCGTCGATTTCTATTTTCACGAAATTCCGCGCCCGGTTGTATTTACGTGTCAATTTCGCGCGTTCGATCCAGCGGCAAGAACTGCGGGCCGGCGGTGGCAGGGCGGAAGACGAATCATCGGAGTATCTAGAATTCGAAGCTGGGTCCCCGATTCGTTTGGCTCAAAGCCAGACCGACTTACCCAATTAGGTTTCATCACTGGGTCGGCAGGTTCCCTGGCTGCCAATATTTGCAATACCTAACTAAACTGATCCAATTATAACCAAACCACCGTTCCATCAACCGATTGACATATAGGTTGCATCGCGCGCCAGGGCCAGATACGCCAGAAAGTGAAGCTGCGCTACCTTGTCGCTTTCCGACGTTCGTCATCGTTGCCCGACACGCACGTACGCTATACGTACAACTTGGCGGCGTGGGTGGGATCGACGCTCGTGATAACTTCCTTCTCCGCCCGTAATTGAAAACCCGATTCAGAACAGGCATCGCGCGCTGAGGAAATTATGTATACTTTCGTTCGAGCGGGAGTATATATTTTATTACGATTTTTAAATCACATTTAACTGTTAGAGCAATTAAAAAGATAAAAAAAAAAAAAACTTATATTTATGATAATATATGCGACGCGTAACTTACGAAATAAGATGTTATATTTCGCGGCGTTCGTTATTTTTTTCTCACGATCGCGTAGAAAACATCAGAATAGCCTGCGCCGTGAATAATAAACTTGAAATAAAAGGTTTAGTGCGCTTTTTGTCGAATCGAGCTCTCGTATTTTGGAAGGCCGCGCGAAGGAACGTTTCTTGTAGCTGCGCTCGTTGGAAACATCTATTATACTTCTCCTTTCAACGTGTTCTTTCCCATGGTGCATTCGCGAGTTTCCTACAGCTCGTTAATTTATTCCCCGTCGATAGGTGGGTCCTCTCTCCCGGATTCCCGATTGCGCCGATGCACACGTGCACACGAGCGAACGCTCTCGAGAGATCCGAGAAGAGGGTCCATTGGCATTGCAGCCAGTCCAGCGGGAACACATCTACCAGGAGAAACAGAGACGGAAGGGAGGGGAGGGGAGAGAGAATGTGATACGGGAGAGGAGGGGGGAAAGGGGTGCATCGAGTGTCTATAAAGGAGAGCGCGACGGTGGAAGGCCAAAAGGGGGCTCGCTCGCCGCTATTCCGGGCATTCGATTTGGTATTTTTCTTTGTATATCGCGGATAGTTGAAATTGTTCCGCAAGCAGGGCATTGATATATCGTCCCGCGGGTCCTTTGAGCTGCCCGCGCGGCTCCGAATTATCGTTCGCGTACTCCCACTGAACGGTACCCTTCCGCCCCTCTCTCCTTTCGTCCGATTCTCCCTCGCCACTTCATCCCGTGGTCCTTCTTCTCCTCGCGTCGTGTACCTCTCGTCTGCCCTTACCCTCCTCGCCGGCCCTTATCCGTCCTTCGGCTACCGGTCAATTTATCCGGTGCCCCGCGCTGGCGGGTCCATAGCTCGGAAATGCACCCGGAAGGCAGGCTCGGGCTCCGTTCTGCAAACAGACTTTTCTCTCTCGTACTTTCTTTGCGACTACTCTTTGCCTCGCGCACCTTCTAATTCCTTTCGGCTTTTACGAGTCATCTCTTTTTCTCTTTTTATTCTTTTTCTTTTTTTTTTTTCTTCTTTATTTTCTCTTCTTTGTTCCCGGTGTCGTTGCCAGATCAATTTAACGATATCATTCTTCTGCTATTTTCCAACACTTGGAGAATACTAGAGACAAGCGTTCCCCACATTTACATTTACAGACTTGTATTCTTAAGTGCAATGGTTAACGTTTTATTCATTAAATAGTTTTTAAAAATATAGACGGAATTCCGTGAGGTAAAACTTTGTGCGTCTTGTCGTATATTATACATAGAATTATAAAAAAAACTTTGCTAGTTTCTATTTAATTTTTCTCCTTGATATCAGAGTCCCTTCGAGCGAACGGATGTCCTCCACGTCGTTGTTCTTTCGCTAATCAACTTGTCGAACGATTATCCTGTATCATCGATTTTTCGCGTGGAGAATCGCGCGCGCGATTTTATAAGACTTTTTTTCCGCGCCCTCTCAGTTCGCTCTGAAGGACCACGACGGCACGAGAGAGCTTCATTCTTGCCTCTCGATTTCAAGCCTCGCGTCTTCTATGAAAGAACCTGTGCGAAGTATCCTGGCTCATCCTGGAACTATGGCGCGCGATGCTTTTCTGCCCCCTTTTTTATCTTCTCGGCCTCTCTTTTTCTCTCTCTCTCCCTCTCTTCTTTTCTCTCTTTTTCTCTCGTTCTCTCTCATCCGCTTACATCGAAAGTCCGAGCTCCCCTTTGTGTGTAACGGTGAATCACGAAAGGGCGAGGGGGCCAGGTCGACCGCGAGAGAAGAAGAGGAAGGAGAAGGAGAAAGAGGTGGAGGAGGAGGAGGAAGGAGGGTATGAGAAGGGTCCAGAGAGTGGCGTGGGAACAAAGGAAGGCGACGAGGAGGAAGATGCGGAGAGACGGCGCATCTATAGCCCGCTTTCTCGGGCCCCCTCTATCCTTCGTGTATTCCGTCTCTTCCTACACTACTTTCTTCTTTATCTTCTTCTTCGTTTCCCTTTCTCATCCTGAGCTCTTCCGCGCTTCCACGATCTATCTTCGGGGTTCCAATAAGAAGAAGTAAATCACTCGGAGAGAAGAGACGACGCGGCCAGGCCAAATCGTCGTCGTCGTCGTTTCGTCTTTGCCTTTGCCTTTGCTCTTGCCTCTGCTTTCGCTTTCGTTTTTATCTCCGCCTTCGTTTTTCTCTTACCGTCGTAGTCGCCGCTTTCGTCGGCCGATCATTTTCGGGTCGTACATAATCGTCCGTTAATCTTTTCTTCTCTCGTCGCGTTAAAATTAATCTTCGTTGCTCGTTGCCTGTAACTAAGTGCCGCACGGCGCTGAGCAGATCGTTCCCGCATCGCCGCGAAAGGAGCGCCACGGTATAACGAGAAATTGACATAAAGGGGCCCCTCGGTTCCCCGGGGTCAACCAGTCAAGTAGCTTCTCGATCGACGCCCTCTCTCTCTTTCTCTCTCTCCGTTTCCTTCGCTCTTTTTCGTTCTATTATCTTTCTCTTAGAGCTCCATCTCGATGAGTTCACGCAAACGTAAGTGCACGTGCATACATATATGTGAGGGTGCGTTGCGAATGTGTGCGTCACCGGGCCGGTTTGTGCCTCCTCACTCGTGATCTGTAGGATGCAGCATGACGGAGAAAGGGAGAAAGAGTGGCTGCATGCATGGAAGAAGGCGAAGGGGAGGGAGGCACGACAGATGTGAGATGCAGCTTCGTAGACTTATTCTTTACCCGTAAGATGTAACGGGTTGCTGTCGAGCACTGCCGACGAGAAGCACTCTCTTCTCTCGCACGAAAATCTGATAGCCGCTGCCGCGATCACTTTTATCACCATATTTCTATTATTGCGTTTTATCGTACGTGCAATCTGCGCCAACGTTTTCTACATCAGTCGCTCCGCTGATTACGAATCCGAAGTCGGATTTGAAAAATGACACGTCCGACGCTCCAGTTTTTATCTTTGCATTAAATAAGCAGCTTATTTATTTTAGATAAAGTATTATTTATTGTTATACGTTTAAAGAAAAAAAAGAAAAAGTTTGCGCAAGGCAGCCCCGCGATAGATCTACCTAATAATTTATTACTTTTATTCCGAGCTATCAGTGCGGTGAATAAAAATACATTTTCTATTCTATCGGTGATCGGCGCGATAGGAGGATAAGCGTTATTTTAATGCGGCGCTGTCTTCAGGCTCGCAAGCCGCAGTCGTTAAAGTTAAAACGAACGTGCAACGCACATGGTACCTTCGTGGCCGCACCTGTGTGACGTCATCAACGACATGACGACGATCGAGTCTGACGAATGAATGGAAATTCGAATATAACTGCGAGTGAATGAGGAACATTCGCGTCTGTTTAATGAAAAATTTATTTCGGGCGATTAATTTTTGCACCCATTAGCACTCGAGCGTTCTTTAATCTTTCAAAAGTGGAAGGCGTCCGTCAATACTTTCGACGATATTATTTATTTATTAATTAATAATGTTAATTTCACGTACCTCGCGATATGAATAGTACGTTTCCCTCGTGCAAGCGGTTTCTCTTCAACGCCTTTTCCGAGGCGGGGAAACGTAATTGGCTTTCATGGGAATGCCAAGCGGCGGATTAGCAATTAATTGCATCGTCTCCGTTGTCATTCGTCGCTTTCATTTATTCGATATTAGAAAATCTTTAAATCCGATGAAATATATCCAATTACGGTTTACCTATAATTACCACTTCCGTTTGTTTTTACAGCGATGCCCGATCGCTCCGTCGAGTTAGGCAACAGGCCATAATTGGATTTAAACGTAACAGCGATGCTCGATAAATTGTTGACGGTGTCTGCGACGATTGCGGTACTTTGTAATCAACAATTTTGCTCGATGCAGTCGGTTGCCTACCGTTCGTACCATGTCCCCGCTGTTGTTTCATATTAAATTTCATCTATGACGAATACGTCCGCCGTTCGATAAGCTCAATTTTTCGAGGACGACTCTGCTACATATGCCACCTCACGTTCGACAATTTGATCACTACAGGTTATTAATTTTTTTTTTTTTTTTTTTAAAGATAGCCGAGGACGTAATTTAATTCTGTTTATGGCTACGTGTTATTTTTTTAATTATTTTTTAAACGTTACATCAATTTATTATATAGAACGCCAACTTGTCATTTAAAAATATTGTAACGCGATAAAACATTTTTATTTAAAAAGAAGGATCTCCATTCCAAAATTAACTTGTGGGTTTTGTCAGAAAAGTTTCATTGCTTTCTTTGGAGCAGAAACATCGCGTTAGCGCCAGTTGTTGTAATGCTCAGATGAAGAAATTTCTTGGTTAATCGACTATCCTATTAAAGGCGATACTTTAATGAAAGTTAGTCGACATCTCGATCGCTTTATTACGAGACTCGATAATTGCTGCGGGCGATAATTAAGAGAGTTTTCTATAAAGAAAAAAAAACTATCCCTTGTAATGAATCTTATAAAACTACGAAATCGTCTAGGTATACGTGAATAAATACCGTTTGACGAAGAGAAGCGCTTTTTACTTCGCACTATTAGAGCAATCGTTTTTCCAAAACTGTTATAGATTAAAAGGCATTTACTTACGCGGTAAATTTGCGCGAGCCTTACAGTTATTGCTTTTAACGAGCGTATCAAATTGCGAACTTTTATTAACATAACAACAAATAACAATTATTTACGTAAAATCAGCTTTATCGTTCGACGAACGAAATCGAATACTCTCAACTCACTCGTAACTGAAGTCATCTTCGAAGCCGTAGTTAATTAAATTGTAATATTAATTGATATATCCGGCATCAGCGGAAACTATACGTAGAACAAATTATAATTTGTATAGTATAATGTGCCACGATTACGGTGCCAGTAATTTGCAATAACTTTCCTTTTTTGGTCGCAAAAAAGAAAAAAGAAGAAAAAAAGAAAAGAAAAAAATGAGGACGCGAGTAAACGTGGGTCAAACGCGAGTGCAGGTCTCTTTAGAAACGCGCACGTCGGCGAGCGAAATAAAAAAGTTGATGGTTTCGGGATGCTCTATCTTTAGGACCTACATATCATGGTTACCCCTTTCTCTCTCTCCCTCTCTTTCTCTCTCTCTCTCTTTCTCTCTCTCTCTTTCTCTTTGGTTGCCTCACTCTGTACCCCGCGCGATTCTCCCGACTGAACGAACTCTCGCGACTGAGTTATTTCGCGGCTAAAATAGTCGAGTGCGTCTTTCCGACTGCGAGGTAGTAGCTTGACGCGAGCGAGATGCTCGCTATCAAAATAAAAGCAGACCCGTCCAACCCTTACAGCCTCCCTGAGACCCACGCATGGTGCCCACGTAATTATAGCTCTTACTCTCGAAGAAGCAATTTTGCAGAGAATCGAGTGAATATTCTCGCGTCGTGTCTGTTCTTCTTCTCATTTCACGTTCACCGACAACGAGTCGGAGGAAAAGGTCCACCAACGTGTTTTCCTTCCACTTGCCCAGAACGTAATTTGAACAATAGAAACTCACTAGAGATATTCGACAATTAAAAGTTTTATTAACGCTCGAGTCATTCGTCAGACAAATTAAGGTGCAACGGTATACTTTTATCAATAATTTATTACATGGCGTATCGCTTTTGCTTGTTACTTCGCATATTTATTTTTTTGAAAGCTTCTTTCTTTCATTAATAATCATTGGTAATGCAGGATTATTAAATGTTTCCTCAATATTAAACCAATCAAACTTTAATCAGTCGTTGTGCCGTGTGAAACAACTGGCATGTATCGAAAACCGATATTTCTGTGCGTTACGTCGCCGCCGACTGAATAAGAGCCCGATCCATGAATGAGTTTTCACGACGGTGGGAAACTTTGGCAAGTGGTTTAAGTATACCAACATAGAGCAGTAGCGCGCGCGCGGTATCTTTTGCCTTCTGTCCGCTCGACGTTGGCCTTCTCGAGGAGCTCTCGGTTTCTTGGCTCGTCTGCAATTTCAATTATCTGCTGAGCAACGTGAGAACGTGATTCGACCGCTTGATATCTACCTGGCGACGACTACGGAAGCCTCGGGGCGGGTCTTTTTGTAGAAATTTGGAAAATTTTACTGCGAGCGTTAAGAATTATTTTCGCTCCGAAGTTTATCCTTCCTCGTTTTAATAGCATTCGCGAGGGTGGGACGATCTCAATTATTCGTAGACGAAATACGCGGAATTCTTCTCCCCGTTTTTTTTTGTTCTTATACGAATAATACAGCCAATTTTCCCCGTGACCGCGAGCTTATACCTAATCGATGGGAATTATTACCGGTGAATAATGGCGGCGGTGGCCGCGCCGTTCCGCCGGCGTTTAAAGCGGAGTTAAATATTTAAATCGACAGACGGGCCCACGTCTGACGCCTACTTCCGCGCGTAAATCGCCAGACGGAATGCATCCTCGCCGCAGCTGTCCCTCGTTCGCGATCGCATGATGCATCATCCACTCGATCGCGAACAATCGCGTGACGACGCTGCGCTGCGATCCATATACACATACGCACACTGGTCACATTCAATCTTAACATTCTCACGTGGCCACCAGTCCAACTAAACCATTTTAAAGCCGCTTATCTATTAAGCAATGGAAAGGTGTTGGTTAGCGTAGATTCGTAGA
Organism: Cardiocondyla obscurior; assembly: GCF_019399895.1. Taxonomy (NCBI): domain Eukaryota; kingdom Metazoa; phylum Arthropoda; class Insecta; order Hymenoptera; family Formicidae; genus Cardiocondyla; species Cardiocondyla obscurior. The sequence goes on along the minus strand of NC_091875.1, from coordinate 4,187,230 downwards.
AGAATCGAGAGAGCGATTCCGAAGCGCCCGCTCTGTAACGTCTAGTTTTATAAATTATAAGCGTACGATCTGAATGTCGGTGTTTAATAAAGGTTTATTAATTTTTTTGTTTCAGGTAAGTGTATCACTTTTTCCAAGCTGTTTCGTCATCATGCGTGCGTATGACCCGTTTCGGCGGGCTTTGATACCAGGTTACGTATACATTATATCACGTTCACCGGCTCTCGTCAGGCAGTTCGTAAATACACTATTTTATAAATATAAATCTTCAAGAGTCTCTCGTCTTCTCCAATATCGTTTTTTTTTTTTTTTTTTTCTTTTTCTTTTTCTTTCGTCATTTCTGATTTTCTGCGGAATTATCGGCTTGCATTTTTCGAAGCTAAATATCGCACGCCGAGCGAATACCGCGATTATTTTTTTTTATATTCTATTCTTTTTTTCGGTGAGCAACAGCGTATTACAAAATTTTGTTTTTTTTAGAGAAAGAATTATCTTTACTTTTTACGATACTACTGCAATAATCGTAACATTTTTGCACGCGCGTTTCGCATATTCACACGAAGAGACACTTTAGAGAATTTACGAAGAATCAACGATAAAGTTTCCCCTTCGTGACATTTCTCCATTAGAAACTCGTTAGCTGCGTTATCCGTTAATTTATTGTTTTACGGGCTAATTTATTTCGCGTTTGAAGGTATTATTCACGCCGCTCGAGCTCGGGCAGAGTGGCATACGTATTTTTATTTGGCATCTACATTACGTAAGTCGTAGGCACCGGGTACAAAAAAAAAAAATCTCACAAAATGCACTTGTGTATATTCATTGAAAGCGCCGTGTACGCGTACCTGCTGTCAGCCTACGCGATCCGTCGCTATGATTTACACCGTGCGTAACTTTTGTAGTATAATTTACGAGGAGCATGAAATTTTTACACGACTACACCTCCTTCCTTTCACTTCCGACTGTTTCGATACAGTTCGATTACCTATAGAGATATATTATTCAACGATAATTAAACGGTCGAAAAAAAAATGTATTCTCAAAATAACAAGTAACGTTGTTAACTGAACGAAGATTAAAAGCACAAAAAAAATCAGAAATCTATTTTCGAATAAAATACCAAGTGGAAGAAGCACTCGGCCGAAGGTGGCAGTCTTGCGTCCGCTTCTCTTATCGTGAAGGACGGCGATAATATTTCAAACAAACAAAAAACAAAAAAAAAAAATAGATGTCCCAACTGAATAATAAACTGACGGCGATAATTATTACTAATGTCGTCATTACCGTTCAACGCGGTGAGCAGCGCGATAAGGTGGCACCTTCTCTGTTCGCCGCTGCGGACAGGGCTTCTCCAACTTACGTGCGTCGCGTCACGTTTTCCCCGTTAACGAATGCTAAACGTTTACAGTTCGATAAGAGACATTGTCGATCTTGTTCTCTCCCACGTTCTTGAATTTTGCGCCGTGCTCCGACGCGTTTCGCGGCGATTACGAAAACCCGCTCCTACGCCTCGGTGACTCTCCTCCTCTTTTATTGTTGCCTGGAATTTTGATAAATCTCCTCCGCGCGAAAGCGCGCGCGGCCGCTCGGGGAATTTATTTGCCGAGTTTCACGAGACTTTTCACGTTCCTCGTACGACGGCGCGGTAGTAAGTCTTAAAATATAAATTAGCCGCGATAAGGCACCTTTGTCGGCTCACCCCGCCGCGCCGACCCCCGCAGCTTTGCGTGCCGCGCGCATCTTTCGCAGACGGATTTCAAAGGCGCACCGATAAACTTTTACAACGACAGACAGTAATTTCGATCGCATTTTTTAATTATATATTTTTCCCTTTTTTTATATATATATATATATACATATAATATATATGTATTACGATTTTATTACTCTCAATTAATTACATAAATCTGCCATTATTCGGTGGGGCAAAAATATTGCCTTAAAATCTTGCAAAGTACATACATGTAATGTCGCGGAATACGTCCCGTGTTCATATATTACCGATGTGTGGGTACCGTGCCGCGGTCGATCGAAGAGAGCGACGGTGGCAACTGAATTATTATCGCGATATGCATTGGGAATATTGAATCGAAGAGTGCGAGTGATGCGCCGCGTGTGCACGCACACGCGAGAACCGGCCGTGATCGGCCAATCACCGCCGCTGGCCGAGACGATAAAGCTGGAATTGATTCGTATTTGTAAACCCGCGCCGTATCCAAGTGCGAGCTGCCAGCTCGTAAATCGCAGCCCTTGGGCTTTTAGGGGTCATTTCGGTATCTTGATTTATCGGTCCGCCCGCGCGATCATCGCGAAATTGCGAGATCGCGTGAAATAATGGATAAGGCACATTTCGCGTGTTTGCATAACTTCCTTTGTCCACGATAATTCGCGAATATCGCCGCGGAGCGTTTCGAAAATACATTCAAATCAACGCCCGTGCATCTGCTCGCCGTTCTATCTCCTCCGAACTTACACAATCTTATCTTGTTATCGGTACGGAAAATATTTTTTTTTCATCCCCATGAACCGAGAGCCTGCTCGAAAAGTAAATCTTAACACGTAAGTCACGTCATTGTTCCCGAGAGTTATTTCGTCACGAGTGACTACGGCGATCCTCAATCTTACTGTGTACGGCCTTTTCTTAACTAATCTTTTTTCGTTTTTAACGAGGCACGATATCTCGTTGTGCTTTTCAAGCATGCATAATGTGTGCATTACTTCAGACGAGATATCGTACATCAGCATTGTTATATGAATCAGGAGAAAACGTCCAGCAGGTAGAAAACGTGCCGGGCCGGGGTTTTCGACTTTACCGTGGTTTACGACGTGTACAGGTCCTTTTCGGGATTGCATCCGTATATCGTCGTGATTCGTCCCCGTGCGATCGTTCAGGCGGCTGAAAGTTTCCCGGACAATCGCGCGCTAATATCGTTTTATAGCTCGGCTCTCATAAGATTATTTCTTCCCGGAGAAACACACATTTAATTGCGCATTAAAGTCCCAAGTGTTCCAGTCTAGACGAGATATTTTAGCATCATGACTTTATCATGACGGGCGTCGTTTTAGCTTTATTTGGGTTCTAAATGTGTCGCACCCTTACGTGTCTTGTATTGTCAAATATACCATACGTGCTCGCGCGGCAGGATAATTAATTCTTACTTTTCGACGATACCCCGGTATATAAATTATCACCGAAATGAAGAAAATTGAATTCCTCGTTACGAGATGAATTCATCTGCAAGGGGTTATTTCTTCAATAACGGTGTACGTTCTATTAATTTAGAAACGCAGCTTCCTATTTACCAATCAATTTTCTCTCGGATGATAATCTCTCCCCGTCGATTATTAGACAGTTACGCGTGGTTTATCTTGATTAATTAACAATTCTCCGAGCTCCCGAGTACCGTGTCGGCCGAAGCGCAAAGAAAAATTACGGCGGTAAGAAACTTGCTGCAAAGACTTATTATTTCGCAAAAGTGTATTTATCGGAAAATGAGCAAGTAGCGTCGTATCGAAATATCACCACTCGCGGGATACGCGGCAAGAAATGAGACGGAAAGAGAGAAAGAAATCCGTTTGTAGTAGCGAGTCCTATCTCTCTGTTACGACCGCTAGAACGTGATTGCGTAAACGTCGCAACTGGCGAATGTATGTTCGTGCATCTATCTTTCCTTCTTCGATCTGTGTATCGGCCAGCATTGGTCGCGCAACATCCTGAAATGCACTGACCTTCTATTGTTCTTCGGACAAATCGCCGCTCGCTGATCCTCATGCGACGACGTTGCACTCTCCGCGCGCTGATTTGCGACGACGAGGCAGGGGAAAAGAACCGTGGCGAATCTCGCGGCGGACAAAGAGAAAGAGAGAGAACCGCGATTATTATGGCGCATCATGGACTTTTTTTTCCCCCCTACTCTTGCAAATGTCATTAAACCGGAGATCGTGACGAGACCTGCTCGAAAACAGGCCGCTCCGAAGCGGATTAATCGAACGAAACGGAAAATGAAATTGTCCACGGGGGAAGAGAGCGCGTGGAATTTCAAAACCTCACTTTTTTTTTTTTTTACGTGTTTGTAATTTGACATAATATGGATACGTTGAATAGCGATATTAATATTGTTTCAAACCGTGGATTGTATCAATTAATTATCGATCGTGAAAGAATTTTTCTATATTAATTCCTAGTGGAATTACTAAATCATTATTTAAATTTACATTTATATCCATTATATATGAGTCACGTGGGTTAGACGTTGATATATCATGTAAGCTTATGTGAGTCATACGTGACGTATGTCGTAACTTGGCATATTTCCTACATTTTTCGAAGCCAGAGAGTGAAACGTTTAAAATTGAGAAAATTTATTCCAGCGCTTAACAGAAATCTGTAATCCTTGGCCGGACTGGCGTTTAAGAAGTAACAAATTTTAATTTTACCGACTTTGTTATTATCTTTCTTGAAAAATTCTTTTGCAGAGATCGTCATGAAATACAAAATGTAACTGAAACGTTCTTCGCCTGCGTCCTTTGATACGCGTATCGCTATCTCTTCTATCGCATATCGCTCTCGTTTTCGTGTCGCGTGGACGAATTTTCACAATCGCTTGAATTCTTTGACGTGCAGTTCGCGTTCGTGATTTCGGCTGTTTTACTTGGATTTGTCACGTAGAAATACGTATCTTTCGTTTACATTTATATAAGAATCTAGCTCGGACAAAAGCGTATCTCGTCCGGCTTCGTGAAACAATGCGATCGGCCCGCTCGTACCTGCCTTACCTGGAAATCTGTTTAGTCCACGTCATTTTTTATCTCCGAATAATCGCGTCTATTATCGGGCTACGAGGCCTGGCTCTTTCGATCGGGATCACATTACGAATATACAAATCATATTAAACGCGAAAACGAGACTATATGATGATATAATATTATGGCATCGCAGTGGAGCAAAAGTTATTTCGCGCGCTGAAATTGCGGTAGTTTTGTTTTCGACAGATATCAAATTCAACTTAGGGAAACCCAATAATTCACCGGGGCGATATTTGTTTATTGATAACGGATATGCGATTGCAGAAAGCCAGATAACATTCGTTTTTATTCCCTTTTTTTTTTTGTAATTGTTCAACGCCAAACGCACGTATTTGAATGTCCTTTGCTTTGAACGGTTATTAGTCGGGTGATTTTGTTAAACTTATTTTAATGGCAAGGCGGTATAATATATTATACGCGTGCGTGAAAATAATCAAACGCATGTTCCGCGTAATACATAACGCTTCGGCGTAATAATGGTTAGTCTATGTTTCCGAGAGTCCTATTTAATGACAATTATCGGCGGTTATTTTATCGGATGCATATCTCGTAATGGAAAAGCGCAGCGAAGTGACAATTGAGTATGCCGAGTGTCCACAGTCAGTCTTGTGAGATCTCGGTACAACGGGCCGAGAAGGACATAAAGGGAAGGAGAGAATGGATAGAAAAGTGCTGACTGCCTGCGGTGATAGAGAAAGGACAGCGGAGCGTGGGGTAAGGGAGTTGGTAACACGGGGAAGAAAGAGTGGCTGAAAGACACCGGCGCTGAGAGCGAGTCGGGGCCTTTATAGCCGAGGCGAACCGGTTTTCCGTATCTCCGATGACTCATCCTTCGCGACGACGCAGCGTCAAGTGCATTTCCTGGCCTGGCCTGGCCTGGCTTGGCTTGGCCTGGCTTGGCTTGGCTTGGCTCGACTCGACTCGGCTTGGCTTGGCTTGGCTTGGCTTGGCTCAGCTTGGCTTGGCTTGGCTTGGCCGGGCGCATCTCAACCTAAACCTAAACTACTATCTCCCTCCGCCTCAGTACCGAGCGTCCATCATTCTCGCCCTTTTATTCCCCCTTCGTTTCTCTCTCTCTATCTCTCTCTTTTCATCTCTTTACGTTCCCCTGTACCCTCTATTCTCTCCCCTCGATCTTGCTCATTTTCTCCACTCTCCTCTCCGGCACCAGCAAAGAGTGCATCACAGTGGTGCTCATGCGAGAGAGTTGCTTCCGCATCGGAAAAATATGTAATATATCTGGCACTTGTTTTTACTTTACGGTATAACGGAAAGTAGAAAAGAAAAAGAAAATAATGCACGAGAGAAAAATTCAACGTGAAAGGTGTCGTACGAAATCTGACGGATATTTACTGCTTTTTTTAATGATAAATTACTCAATTTTTTTATTATTTCGCCGTTAAAGAATTTCCGTCGTAAAGAAAAAATCAGCGGCGAGCCGCTTTTTCTTAGGATTTTCCATTTTTTTTTTTCCTAACAATAAAGATATATGTATACACCTGGTGTACGTACAACGGCAATAACGTCGAGTTACGCGGAGAATTCGCGCGAAACGGCCTTTTACAACGGAAACGGTAATTTATGCCGCGCTAACGTTCTCGCAAAGTTCAAAGTGCAGCTCTACGAAGCGTGCGCGGCGTGTAGTGTGTGGTGTGTAGTGTGCAGTGTGGAAAAAGCAGGCATTAGCTACTGGCGTACGGTACTTTGACTCGCCGCGGTGCATCGCGGTGCATCGCGGCTCATTAATTAACGGCCGGTGGTATATTGGACTTAACCTGATTAGCTGACATCGGGGATAATTAAAGCGCAATAGTCACAGGATGGGTAACGTGATCGCAAAAGTATCAGTTACAATCAGGCGGTTTGTTTCTGCGCGAGATTAGGCGATTATAGCTTTTAAAATTGCTTACGCAGTTAAAGATATAAAACCTTTTACAAGCTAAGCGTTTGCAGTGCGATAAAATGAAAAAAAAAAAGAAATAAAAACGTTCAAGCACTACCGGGAGCGTTATTTTCGTGTAAGATCTAAATTTGGCACAAGTTTATTAAATTTGAATATTGAAAGACGTACACTGATATTAAAAATAATTTTTTTTTTATTACATTGAATGCCGAAAACGAATACGCGATTGTAATCTGTTTTATTTAAAATAACTTGACAATTAGTGACGTTTAGCGGTACGTTTTTTAGTTCGCACGTGTACAGTTAAAGGTGTAGGTGATACGCGCGCCGTCTGCAAATGCGAATTTATTTCCTGGCAGCTCGTCGACTCGAAATAAAAAGCGAACCGTCGTGGATCATTTGCTGCAGGATGAAGGAGCTGCTTCAGAAGGAGGAAGCTTCCTCCGCGCGAGAGGCTAGGTGAAACACTCTGGCAGTTTGATTTATGGCCGACGTACCGAGTTATCGCTTTGCCAATAGTGGAAATCGAGGAGAAGGAGCGCGTTGCGAGAAGTCGAGAACGGAAGAAAAAGGGTGTAGTCGGAGATGAATCGATGAACGCGCGAGGAGTTTTTTACTTTCTGCTTTTTTCGCGATTGCCGCTCGATCATTATCTTTCCGAGGCCTTCTCACTTTATCTACAGTATATAGAAATACATTTTTTTCCCCTTTTTTTTCCTTTTTAAGTAATACTTTAATTCGTTCACCCGCTCGAATAACTTGCGCCGATCGAAATACTTGCAGTTTCCACTTCGAGGAAACATCATTGAGTTATATTTCGATGCGAGCCTACCGCATTCATCGTTCTAGATAAACTTTTTCGTTGCATTAGACTGGACATCGCCGTGTCTCGTGTTTCTTCGCCGACGTATCGCGCGCGATAAATTCGAAGGTTGCGTTTACTTTTCTTTAGAGAGCCCTTGAAACGTTAACTAAAGTGCGGGTTCCATAACGGAACGAAATGGAGCAAGAGTGACGAATGAAGGGATGAGAGAATGAGAAAAAGAGAGTTGCGAATGATAGTAATTTGTTCCACTTTTTTCCTCGGTGAAACAATCCAGTCGGGGACCGCGATAAGAGCCAATAGCTTGGAGGAGAACGGAAAACGTATTTGCCATTCCAGAAACCACCCTATGTATTTATCTCCGACCCTTCACGTGGGAGCACACGTACTGGTTCACAAGATTGAAGCCAGAATAAAATACGACGCCGGCAAATAGAGTCTGAATTGTACACTGTTTTTCAAATGCTCGCCTTTTCTGTTTATTTAAACCGTACATTAACGTTTACGCGTTACATTTTCGTATACATTTATTCACGTATTAATAAATATTTTTAATAGAGCACGAACAAATAACTACAATTTTCTTTCAATTTTTTTTATCAATAAATATCTTTTACTAAATAAAAATTAAAAATAATTAATTTTAAAATGAGATCTTAGATTAATGTAATTTTATTTACTACATTTTAAATATTATTTCTTATCTGAAATAAACGTTTGTGTTAATTGTGATTAATAACGATTGAATAATTAGAATTTTTTTTTTTTTGCTTTCTTTTTGCCTTTATTTTTTTTTTTTTTTTTACAATAGTAAGCTTTTAACTTAACCGGTTTATCTTGTAATGCAATTATTATTCGAAGTTATTGCTACGGAAATCGGAAATTGCTTCGTAAGCTCTCGTAATATTTAGCCTTACGTTCAGTAAAAATACAGTCGTCGGAAAAGCGACTTTGTAGACCGTGAGAAGATGCCATGCAACAAGTGTGATTCCAAGAGGATGCTTCGGGATCGTCACCTAGTAATAGTCATCGTGAATTTATCGATCGCAGTTTTGAATGAAAGCAAAATACCACTTGGCAACACAATAAACTCGTGCGACTTTTTATTTTATTAGAAATTTAAGTGATTGTCTCGCAAACAAATATGTCTTCCGTTTTTTTTTTTTTTTTTAGTCTTTTACGTCACTTGACACGTTAATTGAAATACCGCTTTCGTTTCATTCATGGAGAATTTTTCGGATAAGGACAAGGTTTAAACGTACGCGAATAATAGCAGATTTGGTGTGGGACATTACTTTTGTTACTTATTACTAGGACAATACATTTTGCGGTACACACGTACACGCAGACGTGAATACATAGAAATTGGTACGATCTCGTACACGCCATTTGATCGTTCGCAATAAACTCGTGGCTTCTGCAATAAGAGAGCGACGGAGAAACACAGCTGAGGGTGAACAATCGTAATCTATTCCGCCACCCTCATATTACAGGGGACGATACGTTCGTGGTGATCAAGACCCACCCACCCTTTCTTTCTTTTTTCATAGTCGGTGATTAGTCTCGTAAATACTTTTTTTTTAACATTTTAACATTAAAAAAAAAAATAATGTAGGTACTACAATATACATATATTTTTATAAATTTACGTATGACACGTCGATCTATAAAATTACATCTTGCGCTTTTGCTTTACTTTGTTAAACTCAGATTTCGAGCCAGAATCCGCAACGAAAAACGAAGGGATTATATTCTCGCCGACGTGGCTTTATTGCCGCCACGACTAAACGCCGCGGAACGTATTATCGATCGCCACGCTTTCACCTCGTCGTGATCCTGGAAATCCTGCCTCTCGCGAAATTAATTAAGGTGTGAAAAATTTTGTAGCTGCCCTCCGGGAGCGCCTCCGTTTCGTCTCTTTCCTCCCCCTTCTTCTCTCTATCTCTCTCTCTCTCTCTCTCTCTCTCTCTCTCTCTCTCTCTCTCTCTCTCTCTCTCTCTCTCTCTCTCTCTCTCTCTCTCTCTCTCTCTCTCTCTCTCTCTCTCTCTCTCTCTCTCTCTCTCTCTCTCTCTCTCTTTCTCTCTCTCTCTGCCCCCTTTTCTCTTTTCCCTTTTATCTCCCTCGTCGTCGAAGGAATTTTCAAATATTTCCGGGCAGACGCCCGATAAATTCTCGGCGTTGGAAAATATTTCCGATAGCCAACCGACAATCCGCCCACCTTGGCCGACCTCCTACGCGAGAAGAGGCTGCCGGAACGGTCCTGGGAGATGCGCGTACACAGGCACGCGCGTGCACGTATGCGCCAGTACGTCGGTTTGAATTTAAATTTCACCGTGGATAAGATAAGTCGCGACAGTCCTTAGAATCCTCTGTCTCTCTTTTACGTGAATGTACTCACGGTTAGCAATCCTAAGTAGGTACTCGAGCTTGCGTGCCGTGCGCGTGTACGGGTGCGTACGTATGCATAATACGTACGGAGCGGCTCGCGCCATTCGATTCGTACGAAGGATCAAGGATCTCTCCAGCTTGATTTACAATTCCATCCTTAACGTGCGGCAGCTTCCGTCCGCGTCCTTTGAGCAGGGAGGAGCGTCTTTGTCCTTTTGGCGTGAGTTCGAGCGGCGTCGAATTTTAAATAAATCTCGTGTACGCTTTTAGAACGGGCAGGAGCTCGTCCCCGCCTCCGAAATCTCGTAGCGTATAAAAATATATATATATCGCCGTGGTACTTGAAATATTTTCTTTTCGCATTTTAAATGTTACTCTCGGAGAATATATCCGCTACTTATTTGCCGACGAATTTTTCACGGCGGAATTTTTCAAAGAGATCTGTATTTACCTCTATGGTAATAATTAATTGCAATAAATTTTATCGTTACTCTAAAGAGAAGCGTGCCCTATATGTTAAGTAATTCTTATTGAAAGATCGTCGCGTAACAATCGTCTCTGCTGAATATTGTATCGCGTGCATGCGATATTACAAATAACATGATAAATAGATTAAATATCTATATCGCGTCGCGCTCGTTACGCCGTACTCGAGTCATATAAATTGATACGTTTATAAATTAATTTGTTCAATGACGAGGTTTTAATATCGTACGCGTTCATCAAAATTCCCAATAACGAGCGCTCATTACAGCTGATTTTCTTCCACTTTGTGGCGGCGGGTTTGTCACGTTTTGTAATAACAGAAAATAAATTGGGTGGAGATAAAGGGCGCGCGTTGCAGGGCGTACCGTCGTCGCACGATGAATCACTTTTCGCTAAAGTGCCGATAATAATATTTGACGCAACACGCATAATAATGGTACATTACCGCGCCGCGTACGATCTCGCCGATCACTCACCACTACCGATAATCGCCGTCACAATTATAATACGTCTGGGCAACATCCTACACACGAGGTGCATCCTCGGCATCGCGCTCGGTTAAATTTAATCGCGCACGCCATCGCGTTGTAGACGCTATTCGGACGATTGCGGTGTGGCAAATGAATCATTCCGATCGTTAAGGTTTCTTCCGCCGTAATCACGACGGAACCGGGCCCTCCTTACGGGCCGCCCTCGTAATCACGTGTCATTGCATGCGCGTCTCTTCGCCGCGTTACAATATAATGCGTCGCGTCTACGCTGAATACCACTCCGTCGAAACCATCGCCGAGCAAATATTGCACGCGCAATCAGTATTGTTTGAAATAGAATTACGTTCGCATACACGTCGTGCGTTAACGAGCTCTCATTTTTATCGTTCTAATTGACGGTCTGTGCTTTTCAAATGACTATTTCAGGACGGAGGATTTGATCGCTGCCGCGCGCTGTGCGGCCCCGCGAATTTTCACTTCCGTGAAATCGACTCGAGCGCGTAATTCACAGTTAGCGGCTTCACGCACGTGTTCCTGGCGCGCGTCTACCTTGGCGTTTGGCCAAACTGCGAGATAACGTCATTGTCGTCGCCGCGCGCCTCTCTCTCTTCTCTCTCTCTTTCTCTGTCTGTCTCTCCTTCGCGGCCTTAATTATTGAGCCCCGATGCGTCGTCGTAAATTCACCAAAGTTCATTGCCGGTGCGCGCAGGTGCTCGACGAATAGTCGCGATAAAACGAAAACAGGCAGTAATAATTAAGATAATGAAAAAGAATTAAAAGACGGGCAAACGTGAAATCTGAAATTTCAACGATTTTCAGCGCAACCTCGCAAACGCCGCCCGAGACTTTATCTGCAACCTGCAGTCCTACGGGAACTTGCGCGGTGTATGAACTCTCTCGAGAAAATATTCCCACGATTGTTTATACATTGCACTTTTGAAACCATTAATTTATGGGGCGCATCGCTTAGTTTTACGTATGATAATTAATGTATTGCGTAGGCACAGGGCGCTCCAACGAAGTATATCAACGTACTCGAATAGATAATTACGTAAAATTAATTTCTGTCGTAGCGGCGTGTTATTCCGAGCAACAATTTAATGCTGACTATTATAATTCAAGATTTATTGCATACGTCAGAATGTACGAGACGATCTCTCTGCATTTTTTTTATTATCGTTTGAATAGCAAATAAAATTCGGACGAGCTATTAGAGATATCGAACGCGGATTCAACGACATGATCGACCCATCGCACATTAATAACTAGCGGCCGGCGGATGCAGGGGAGAGATCAGACGTGGGAAGGGAGGAGATGAAACTGGACGCGCCTGGGCGGACCGCGAGAGCGTTCAGAGATCGAATGGAGGGAATTAAAAGTAATCACGTTCATATTTACGGTTGGGACGGCTAAAAAAATGCGACTGCACGCGGTGTCACGGGTCACGCTGCCAGCAGAGGCTACAAAACAGGAGGGTAATCGCGCAATCAAAGGGCTGATATGACGGATGGCGTCAGCGTGAGAAAGCGGGACGAGGGCGCCGAAGCCCGTGGGTTAACGAACGATTTCACGAATAAGCCGCGAAATTTTAAGGGCAAAGGGACAAAATGCAAGGGGGATTCGCCGTTAGGTGGCCGGGCGAGGCCCGCTCGGGAAATTTTCCGAACATCGTCTGTACGCAATGCAACATGCCACGAATGCGATACGAGGCGTGGCTGATAGTTGCTTCAACGTTCATGTTGGAAATCCGCTTCTGGGTTGGCTTTCGTAGGTAGCTCTTCGAGTCGAGCGGAATTTTGCTCTCTCGGACGGCCGGCGTTTGCGTGTCTAGTTTGTTAATCACGGATCTAATTTCTCCTCGGATGTTAAACGAACGGGTCTTGTACGTTCGAGCTATTCCGCATCCTCGTTTTCGTAATCAAAGGTATTATTGACAGCCGTATCTTACTACCGCGATACCTTTATCTTTATTATAGCGTATCGTAACAAATGGATAGGCCTAGGCTCCGCGGCGTGTGCACTCGGGATTGAATTACAATTTCGATTGAATCGATCGTATTGTTGTAAATCATAATTTCGAGACTGATTTCGAAACAATTTTGATTCGCGATGTCGGCAAATTGTTCAGTTATAATTAATGCGAAAGTCAGATGTCGCTGGATATATTCACGTTGATTATCGCGATACCGTGGTTGATTATCGCGGCACGCGTGTATTTGGTCGTTCCATAACGATTCTCCGGATCCCAACTCGCGCCTCTATAAGCACTCGCGCCACGCACACGCGTGATCCTGCAGGAGAGTTTCGCGATTACATATCATTATTCCGCATGGCTACTCGGGCTCCAACCCCGAGCTGTTTGCAACTAGATTACCGTATGCGATCTCCTCTCCGCCCTTCTCCTCCTCTCCACCGATATTTCCCCTATCTCGTGTATACTGTGTACGTACCATGCGAAATCTCTTTCGAATCTCTCTCGCATTTATTTGTCACTTTGCCTTCTCCATTGTTTCTTCGTGTCGTGTCGCGTCGTGTCGTGCCTTACTTTCCCTCGCCTTGCCTTCTGTCTTTCGTCATTATCTCCAATTATTTCCCGCGACCATTAGGCGACTAGCACTCTTAATAAACATACGTATACATTATTGTAAAACTTAATTTTTTTTTCTTTTTTTTTTAATTTTAATTTTTTTATATAATATCTGATTTTAGTTTATTTTCATCTTTTACGTTGGAGTTGAATATCTTTATAGCTTTGTTACTGTTTTATGTGCTTATTGGATCTGTCCTCGTGCGTCCCTAGTAATTACAGTATATTATTAGTTCTGCGGATCGCCGGGATTTCACGATAATGTTTCACAGTGAATTGCGTACGGGTGGGATTCGCGGGGACGCGATCGCTCGGGTTGATGAGGCGAAAGGACGAAAAAGACGCGCGATAAATCCCCCGCGGGATGATAGAGTCACGGGAAAACGATGCAACGTGCCTTTGGCTAACATCGGAGGTTGGAGTCGCCACTATTAGATTGAGGTTCGGCGGTGGGCACGGCAGCCGCCGTCGCATCGGTTTACAATATCGTAAATCGCTCGCTAACCAGTTGGCCCCGCGGTATGCTAGGAATTCGGCTGGTGCTCTGACTGTCTCTCTCTCTCTCTCGCTCTCTCTCTCTCCTTCCCTCTCTCCCTCCCCTCTTCCCAATTCCTCCTCTTTCTCACTCTATCTTTGGTCCAGTGCTATCACTATCTATCTTGTTCTATCTCTGTATATATCCGATTCCGGAAGATAGAGAAGCGAAGGGCAAGAGAGAGAGGAAGAGAGATATGTGGAGCTAGACAGATGGAGTGGACAGAATACTCTGCTGAGAACATTGGCCGTGCATCGTTCGCAAGCCGGCAGAATCTCGAATCCTGCGGCCAAATTCACTAGTGGCGATGCACTCCATAGTCGTGTATGGCGACCGCGTAGAGCCGACGCTTTCTCTGTCGGCTGACTCTTCGTACGTACCGCCTACCTGCTTTAGTAACCACAATCACCGGCGTCCGGCATCACAACGATTCTACGGATATCGTTCGCAATGCCATAGTGAAGCTGCGACAAATTTTACGTATCCATCCGGACGAAGCTGCATAATAAGAATTATATTTATTTCTAGTATATCGCGTCGATTTCGACAGAGGCGAATTTTTCGTTCGTTAACAAAATTGTCTTTTACATTTATGCCACACTTTTTGGTTCATCGGCAATATACGGCGGAATACTGTGGTGCTAATTTGCTCATCGATATTGCTGAAAATGATAAAAATATTATTTTGCAATTTCGTTACGAAAAAGCGCGATTCTTTCAAGCTTATCGTATCGTCTGGGATCGACGAGAAGAGAAGTCGGTGGATTTTTTTTTCGTAATTCAAAGGGAAAAGAATTCGCGAAGGAAGTATTGCGATGCCGAAGCATCGAAGTAGGATCGTAGGTAAACCCGTCTGACCTGGCCAGATTAAACATCCCTTGACGCATTTCAATCGAGGCCGCCGCGGCTTTCGCGAATTAGTACGCGGCAAATAGACCATCAGTGCAGAGCAACTCATGCGATTACGCGCCAGCACCGTCCACCTCCCCTCAGATATATACACACGGCTAAATTACGTTATTATCTGCGTCAAGGCTCGCTGTCGAGATGCGAACAAGATGTGTGTTTGTGTATTGTTAACGTCCTGTGTATGTATGCATGCATGTGTGCCCATTGGGTCATGCGCCAGCGAGCAAAGCGAAAATTTTGCAGCGCTGATCTGCCCGCGGCTGTTTCCCCCCCCCCTTTCCTCACCCCATTCATATGCAACGATCGAGGGTGAGGTTCGTCAAAGCGGTCCACTTCGTATCACTTAGAATGTTTTAATAGGACAGCGAACTAGCCGTTTTTGTTTCTTTTTGTTTAACGCTATTGTTATTTTTGTTATTTTGTCAGAAATATTCTCGACCTGACGTTCTATTTCAGGCAGGCACTACCTCAATTTTCCCGTTTGGGATTCTAATTCTCAACAGAGTTATTTGATTCTTCAAATAATGCGCGAAGCGTACATTAAACACGAAGAACATCTGTATTTGCATTGAATTATTTCCAAGAAATTAAAATATTCCATCGACGATTCTTTACGTGTACGCTCAAAATATTTGTCTTGATTTACGCTTACTAAACTTAAAAAATTTCCGTTATGTGACGAAATAAAATATTTTATTTCGCAGGCGAAATTTATAATGAAATTAATTTGAATACGTTTGTTCAATGTCTTAACAAAAAGAGATTCATTATTTTCTCACAGTTGACATATATCTGATAAGGTTTCGAATTAAAAAAAAAAGGGAAAAAAAAAAGAAAAAAGGAATCTCGCGCGCCTTCGTATACCTCAAGCTCTGATTGATGCGCTTTCTCTTTCGTTTTCATCCTGCATGGGTTTTTGCTTTCGCGCATTGCACTCGACGGCTATAATACCTGTTATGGAGAGGAACGCGAAACGGGAGGGAGGGAGGGAATTTTGACGGAGGGAGAGCGCGATCGAGAGTGAGACGGTAACGAGCGCCCCGCCATTTTGAAAGCACGGGAGCACGGCATAATTACTGCCTTTGTTTCGAACAATTTATATTAAAATGGAAAGCAATCTGCATTTGCAAATTAAATGCGCACCACGCGCTTTCCGTCCGCGTTCGCCGACCCTCCAGCCCAGGCCGCGAAGGGGGTGAGAGAGAAAGAGAGGAGCGAGAGAGGGCGGGAGAGGTGGATTATCGTGATGAAGAGGAGGTGGACGGGGTGGTTACCGCGGGCGGCTCGTGTAAAATCAAGCGGAGGCTTCTGCTGTGTTAATTGCGCGCTGGTTATCCATTGCTTTCCGCCATTCCATGTTGTTTCGCGATACCACTGTCCGCCTGAAACGTGCCCTGCCTGCCGTGCCGAACCGAACCGAACCGCTTCCGCTGCCGTTATGTCAAACGATTAACGGTTTATTCGCGGAGAACGGAATGACGATCGATACTTTTTTTTTTTTTTTTTAATCAAATTCACAAGATATCAGAGATCTCGCTGAGATCTAATTCATATAATTTGTTATTATATTAAAAAAAATTAAGAGACTCCGAAGTTTAAAATTAGGCTTACGTGAGAACTTGGATTAATCCTACCTAATTGAGCCATTCGCGAGCGAAATAAAACGACTCGCCGATTGTTTTCTCCTTATTGCATATCTGTTTCCGTATAAAATTCGAATTATTCGCTACGTAATTGCAGCGTTTATTTTATTCGCTTCACATCTCTGCGCGCCGGTGTATTATGGATGCGCGGTAAAAGCGTAATATTTGCGTAGAATGTCGAAGGCTAAAGAGACACAACGCAATGAAAGAGGAAGCGCAAACTGGCGCGAGCGGCGGAGGCTGCAACTCACCTGCCGATGCCGACTAATTAGCGGTCTGATCGAGAAAGGCTAATGGAGGTCGTGTTCAAGTCACGGAACGTTTCTTGACTCCCGCCTCGGTAGTTCACGTGAAGGTATATCCGAGATAGTGAGTGTAGTATGTAATGAATGCCTGCATCGCGATCCGTTATACAAGCCGTGTACAAGTGTGTAAACGTGTAGCTCGCTAATGGCGAACGCGAGATATCCGCTGATGCTGTTGCACTCTTTGCAATTTTACTTTTAATCGGAAACTTAATAACAAGCAATAATGTTTGTTATATTAATTATTGATAAACGTATTAACCTTTAAGCTTTTATAAACTTTTAATCTTGTTTCTCAACCTTATATATTGGATTTTTATTACAAAAGCGCAAGGGTTCGCATCGACGTGAGAAGGACTCGCGGTATTGCGATGTAATATCTCATTAACCTTATTGATCTCTTTCACTTAGAAACTTTGATGCCGGCGGATAATAAATGCATGGCACGAATATCGTTAGCGGCACCGAAACGGGAGATATTTACGCGCGATAGTTTACATTTACGCGAACGCTCAGCTCTTTTCCCCCCGCAGTTCTTCTTTGTTGACCCAATACATTCCCGGGATTATACGGTTTAAGGAACCTCGCGTGCATGCGTGCACGTATGCACGAATATGCAGGTGCACTTGGCTTCCTGATGCCGCGGGCGTCGTGCCCGATGTCGGATGATGCCTCGGGCGCGCTTCACCCTCGAGATTCCTTTCCGCATAGAGAGGAGGAACGTTCCTTGGGACCTCGCATTCTTTCGCGGGGACTCGGCTTTATACGTAGGGAACTCATCTCGTTGTGGATTTTTCAGCAGTAGTTAAAAAAAAAATATATATGTATATAGTATACAGGGTGTTCCAGATCAGTGGACGATGCCGTAAATGATAGGTAGATTTAATCGAATTAAAACGAAAAGTCCTTTACCATTTTGAAAAATTCTCAATAGTTTTCGAGAAAAAAATTAAAATATATTAAATGTATAAGCGTAAGAGCGACAAGAAAGCTGCGCGTGAGTGAGCGCGACAGGCGAATGACTAGAAATGGCACCGTCGTCTGTCGCGCTCACTCAGCCCACGCTTCCTCGTCGCTCTTACGCGTACATAAATTAATTTTTTTCTTGAAAACTATTGAAAATTTTTTAAAATGGTACAGGACTTTTCGTTTTAATTCGATTAAATCTACCTATCATTTTCGGCATCGTCCACTGATCTGGGACACCCTGTATATAAACGGGGTATGGCGCATGCCATAAAATATTTTACTTTCAGAGCAAAAACGAATTAAAAAAAAAAGAAGTATTACGTATTATTGGTCACCATTTTTTAGATCATTCCTGGGTAAGAAAAAAAAAATAAAAAAATGCGAGGGTCGAGAAACGATTAGCACTGTTCTTTGCCACGGCGATATTCGTGCATAATTGGTAACAGCGAGATTTAGAAGGAACCACAAAGGATGTGGAAAAGAAACTTGAGTTATGCCATAAGCACGAAACAAACTTTTCGGCACTCTTGTGGTGAGAGAGCCGCTACTTTTTTCGTCCTTCTTCTCGCGCATATTTCTACCCGTTTCGGTTGGTTTTTCGCCATTGTTGATTCTTTCGTACGCAGTAACTTTCTCGTCACAAATAAACTACTTTAACGCTATTGTGGTGAGCCGTGTCCAGAGAGCCATACATTAACAATGAATCTACGTTGGTGTGTCTGGGAAACGTTCGCGACCATTCAACGCGTTCTCCGTTAGTTTACCGTTATAATTGCTCGGTTACATAGAATCAGAAATTAATTCTTGATAATAATTATGTGAAACAATTTCACTGTTATTTCTCTTCTAACAATTGGCAAAATTTGCCTCCTACATACGTGACGCGTGCATTCTCTTAGTTGCACTTTATGGACGAAATGATTGCGCCGCTTGATATAGCTTCACGCCGATATTCTAGTCATTTGTCAATTCAGAAAAGGAAGCAATGCGTCGAAATAATTGTTGGAATTGACACATCCATGGAATGCCTCTGATTTAAAGGAATATTTCCAATGCCACGTACGCACAGAGACGTGTTTCAGGAAAAAAAAGGGGGAAAAAAAAAAAAACTCAACTATTCGTTATGCCGTTCGAATGAGCACAGCTGAAATTGCAACAATTTCACGTGTTCGCGTACTATTTCTATACAGAATATTTTTCGAAAAATTTGTCAAAGCGATGAATTATTCCGCGTCGTTTGTTTTTTGAATTGCCTCGAAAAGAAAAATAGGAAACTGCAAAGGCCGACGAAGCGTAAATTTAACGTTATTCAGAACTAAAAAACATAATGCGATTCGTTGGAAAGAAGTTTGCGATATTTTTATATTATCAAGGTTTTTTTTTTTGTCTTTCTATGCGTGTATCGTTTACTCTTGCTTCTTTAACGTTAAAGAAAATCATAATTAAAATTTATAAAACGATAAGAAATTGGTTGACATTATTTCTCGCGGCACGAGGTGAGAGTCAAACGAGAGAATCAATCGGCATCGCGGGAAAAGCGGTAATGACGAAATCTTCACGTCTCCTTTTTAAATAGAGACAATTTGCGAGGCTTTATCGTCTCCGGTGTGTAATAAAATAATGTGTATATGTGCCATAAACGGACAGTCAATTTACATAATTAAACGAAATAACATTCATCGTCGCTCCGAGATAATTTTCGAGGGAATGTGTGTTTACACACGTTTGTGGTAATATATGCATGCAAAGAGCCATCTCATTGCTCTCCACGCTTTCCGAAGACGCTAGTAAGCGTAACCGCGAACGGTGAGTCGCGATTGTTGCTCACCTCGCAACTCATAACGCGCCGATTTCACCATAGAAACGTTGCACGTGTGAAAGTTAGGATGTCCGGTCTTTTCGAAAGAAAAACTCGCACGCGGATAATATTATCGCGCTTTACTTCGGCGGATTTTTCATTAAAAATTGTGCTTGTTCAGCGAGCGGAAGAAAACTCGAACATCTTATTTTAATTAAATTTACTTCCAGGCACGAAAGAGCAAGAAAAAAGAATTAATTTACTTCAATTAAATTAATTAATAATGGTTCGATAAAACCTTGTGGAAATTCATGTCTTAATCGTTACAAAGATTAATATCATTAAGTTGCATAATATCTATTATAAAATTACTGTTCACTGTCTGCGTAACAAGTATGAACCAATAATAACAAAATGTACGACTGCATTTTTTTTTTTTTTTTTTTTTTTTAATTGAAGATTACGGACCAATAGTTTATAAGTTGTGCAAACTACTCGATATTCTTTCTCTTTTCTTCCGTATTCTTCTAGATAGCTGTAATATTGTACTTTAGCGAACTTTCGACAATACGCATAACACGATTTACGCCAATCTATATGTGACGATCACTGTCTGCATTATAGGTGTACCCACGTCGCCGTCATCCTGACCTGCCCGAGAAATCCTCATGAAAGACTGGGAACTCAGTACTCAGAATAGCATCGGTATCGTAGACATTTCTTTTTTTATTTTTTCTCTTTAGTCGGGCCCGCTTTAAAACGGGTCTCCTACTTGTTTTGTTCTGTTTTTTTTTTCTTCCCCTATTTTCTTTTTTAATAAGTTGTTATCTTTCTTCTCTCTATTTCTCGTCTTTTACATCTGATTTCTTATTTAGATGCAAAAGATGGTGGTGGTGGAGGTGACGATAGTGTGATGAATGTATTATGTAGGTGGTGGTGATGGTAACGTAATTATAACGGCAAGGGTTGAACGAATCACCGCGGCAACGGTAGACAATAACAAACCGGATTTATCGCCGATACATTTTGTAAAACGAAAATCCTCGGTCTGTCGTCAATCGCGTGGATTTTCATTTTTTTTTTCTTTTTTTTTTCTTTTAGCTTATAATTAAGCCGGCAACAAGTGCCTTTATTATATTCATATTATTTTAATGATACAATTTTATTATATTTTTTTTATTTCGTTTATATAAAAGAAGGAGAAAAATTGATAAGTAGATTTTCTCACGTTTTTACAATTATCAAATTGTAAAACAAATAGACAAGTAACAGTTCCCTTATTACATCACGATTCTTAAGATTTCCTAAAATATTATTAAGCGACATTAAACCGGTACTCGATATATTTCTTACAGAAAATTTATCCGAGTTGGTACATATTCGCAGAATTAGCTGACCACCTCGATCGGGTGCGATTCTGTAATTTTTTTTCTTGTCCCTCTTTCTTACGTTATTTATTTATTTATTCTTTTTTTTTTTTCTTCGTTGGATTGATCAATCGCCGGTGGCGAATCGCGAGCTAACGCAGCAGCCGTCTTTTCGTAGAACCGACACGTTCTTTTCTTTTGGCTAACCAGCCGCGTCGTCTCGGCAGCGTCGTCGAGAGTGGCCGCAACCGCGAATTACTTGGCAATTTCCCGAAATTGCGCAATCCGTGCGGGCTAATGGCCGCCGGGCCGCCGCTAGTACTAGCTGGTAGCGGCGAGAGCTCGGAAACAGGTGGGGGGGGGAGAATGAGGGGGGGAAAGGAGGGGACCAGGGAGCGGAGGCCGGTAGCTGACGAGGAGACCATTAATTAAGCAAAATCATAAACTCGGCTCGGCCGAGCGTGTGCGCGCTCGTGAACGCAGTTGCATTGAAAAATACAAACGCGTAGTCCGTTACTTTCACGAACGGCCTATCTTACCGCGTACCACTATCGCCGTTCTTTGCTAACCCGGGCCCTCGTCTCTCTGCTGCGGTTTACACGCATTTCACAGAGAGGACCGACCCGGCTTGATACCGTCGGCCGCGACACGCTTCAGAAAGCAATTCGGGGGTTGAATCATTCGGCTGAATCGCCAAGCGTGCCGTTGGTGTTTCCACTCGGCCCTCGCGATAATCGTTCGAGTGCTCGCGTTGAACCGGGTGAGCGACCGCAATCGCGAAAAATCGCGCGTTACGCATGCCGCGCTTAATTCTCGCGCGGCAGGTTAAGCTTAATTAAAATTGCAGATTTGCTTGATACGCGAGATTTCTTCATATTTCCTTTCATTAATATTGTATACGAAATACACGGCCAATCCGACGCCCGCGTTTTCTTCATGAAAACTTAATCGCGTATTGTTCCACGATACCTTTTCATTTGGAAATTTTATTTGCCGAGTTTACCTCTACGAATTTAGCAAGCGTGTCGCTTAAGTGAAATTTATTTCGCTTCGAGGTGTATTAGATATCCGTACGTGATTTTAATTTTTGTTCGAGATTATTAATAAACGAATTTTACTTATGTAGAGAGAAATTAGTCGAGCAAACCGCGACAAGTATATTATACATTTTACATATTTAATCACTTCCTTATTTTACCTTTTCTCGTAAAGAAATTAAAAAAAAAAATATATAAAAAAAAGAGGATAGATAACATTACTGAAAATTATTTTATTATTAAAGCAGGCTCTAGCGCGCAATTTGTTTGCATTTTCATCATTTGTTAAACATTATGGTGCAAGCGGCAGTAAATCTTTATGACTGATCCCGTCGGTGCCGCAACACAATAGCAAAACAAGTAATCTTTTGCGATTGCAACGGGTTTCGTAAGCCGTCACGAAATATTACTTAAATGGTAAAGAAACTAATTCCTTAGATACGCGTGTGAGATTTCCGCGGAGAAACGGGGCGAGCAGATATGCCGCATCGGTATACGCTATTATGTCGTTGCCATGTGCATTTTTTTTTATTATTTTTTTTCTCTTTTTTTTCAACACCGACGAGTACGCGTGGAGTAGAATAAAACGCGACGTTACAATAGCAAAGCAATGCGGCGAGGTTTGTATCGCGCTATAACGTGGGATCCGTTATTTAAACGTTAAGCTTACGAAGCGCGAGCGAGCTCGAGTTTTTCACGGCACGGTTTGAATTTTGTGGACCGTCGGGCATCGGCGTCGAGCGATTGTGCAAAATCCTAGCTTGCATACGATGCAAATGTATCGGGAATACATATGTAACTCGATGTATGATACGCTCAGGGGAGAGCCGGGTCTCGAGGTGTATCGAGGTCGACCGGTTCTCCGACAGCCGTCAGTCGTTAGGGACATTGCAACACACGTGCGCGCGTGGTCCCTCCTTGTTCTTTTCTTTTACTCGCCGCGACGAGAACGAGAAGGAGAAAGATAGCCTTACGAATTGCAAATAAATCGCGATTTAACGTGCATTACGCTAGCCATCATTTCGAATTAAATTAAATTAAATAGACGCTGTAATACTTGAAAAACTAGGTGCGTTATTAGCAAACAAGAAAATAAAAAAAAAAAGTATCTTTAATTTATCACGTCGTCAAACTCGATACACTTAATCGAATTAATAAACTCAAGCTCTAAATATACCGGCACAGTATCGTGCGAAGTTATCGAAATACTCGTCTTTATGTCGCGCGGGTTACTCGACAGTTGAATTCACTTCAATAACAATGTCTGGATTATATTCGAAGTCCTGGAATATTTAATGTTCGTTTCGTGAAATACGATGCGGTGGACGACTAATGTCGGGAGTTTGTTGCACGGCGCCACGTGGCAAAATGTCTTAGTCATAGATCTTTCAGTGGTACGCGAATGAAGATGAAACCGGAGTAAATGAATACGAGGGGAATATTTTTCTTGGCCGCGGCTCCCAATTTCACGTTTAGCCCGACGACGCTCGCTTCTGAGATCTCTGCCTCTCTTCCGCCCGCTCGAAATGAGCTTCGAAAGGCCAACGGTGTTATTCGTACGGCGTTAAACCGCGTATTTACCTCCGATACTTTTTCGTCGTAAAATCTAAAAGCCTACCTATTTGTGTAAAGTCGTTTCAGATTTACGGATGAGAAAAGGAGGGGGGAAAAAAAAAGAAAAAAAAAAGGCGAAGAAACGTAATCCCGAGTTCGCGCGACTCGATACTTTTCTCGGGGCGTTTACGATCAAGATTCTGATCGTAAAACGCAGACAAGTGCTCGCAATAATCTGCCGATACACGCGATCGATTTATCACATCGCTACGCCGTGCAATAAATTATCAGTTGTACGAAAAAAAAAAAAAAAAAAAAAGTGTAGGGAAATAACGCGCGGAAGGCGTATAGTCGAGATATAATAAATTACTAAAAAGCTATATTACGTAGGCGATGATTTGTACCTTTGTAGAGATTAAGCGAGACAATTAAACGCTCTCGATAGAGGCGGTAAGAAAATGCCGTTGATTCCGTGAGAAAAAGAAAATTTAATTGAAGAGCCTGAACGTGCATGGAGTTGAAAAATCAAGGTAGCTAATGTGAGAATTATCTTAATCTTTATCCTTTTTCCCTCGTAGTTATATCATCGCGCTCTTTGTTTATTTTATCTTTTATTAGGAGAAAGAACTTGTAGATTAAAAAAGAAAAAGATTTCTTTCTTTTTTCTTTCTTTTTTTTTTTTTTTTTATTTCTCAAAAGGTGTCGAGACAATCTACATAATTTGAAGCAAGCTGCCGTGTATGTGTAGAATTATGAACGTTCCGATATAATACAGATACGTAGGTTGGAAATGCATATGACTATTTAACGGTTTCCCCGGTACAAACTAGCTACATTGATATCACAGTTGGTTGAACGTTGTTGAGGTAATTAACCCCAGAGTGGCCCCGGGGATGCCGCGGAGCCACTCACGTCGTTAACAGCCGCAAATAATTAATTGTTAATTAAATAATTATCAGTTACTGGCGAATCGATTATTAACAATCGACGAACCATGTATGGAACGATGTTACGGGCAGATGCTTAGAAAAGATCGTAAATCGATCAGCGATCATATACACCGTGAATCAAGCTCGTCGATCTGTGAGCACGTTACCGTTTGCGCTTGTAACATTCACGCGCGTATAATGAGGTACTCGATACTGCGCGCGTTAAAAGACATTTAGAGCAAAGTCGCTAATATATTGTGCGATCACCAGATATTACACAGACGTTAAGTTAATTTTTTTTACAATAAAGAAAATAGAAAAAGAACAAATAGAGATATTACTGGAATGAGCGGGTAAATGAAACGCCGGCGATAAAACGAGGCCAAGTCAGATTGGAGTATCGGTGATTACCGCGAGCGTAGGAAAAAAGCATCGCGGCACGACCGGGCTGGATTGTCGGGGCGTGATGAAGGATATCTCCGTACGATCGACGCGTGCACGTGCGCGCCCCTTGGAAAATCCGGTCGAACCGGACGTCGCCGGGAGGACCGTACGGGAATGATCACATTGGTGCGCGACGTTCTCTCCCGCTAAGATCAAAGCCGGAGCGAATCTCGACAAAGAAACCACTCGCGAACTCTGTCAGAGAGGTAGACAACGCGCGGCGCGGCTTGAAGAAGCCCCCGATGATGGCGGATGGGTAGGAGGGACGGATGATTCTTCGTCGATTCTGCCGGCTGAGAAATCACGCCAAGGTGTACCGGCGATCGTTAGAACGCGATCGTCGCAGGACGACAAAAAGGGCTAGGCGTTTGTTTGTCGCGACTCTTAATGGCTGTCTTGGTACGACGAGTTCGTAATTGGCGCGTTTGCACACACAACGCTTTCTTTGTACCGCTCTCTTTGCTGTCGTTTCTCTTTCAGTCATCCTTTCGCCGTGCAGCCGGTCGCTTTCCACCTTCGTTCGCCGTTGCTCTTTCTCGCGTACGGAACAACAATATCGCTCGTTCCTTTTTCCCCGTGGCCGACGATTCTTGCACCACTTGTTCCCCGTTTCTTCGAGCGCCGCGTTGCATCGCGTTCCCCTTCGTTTACTCAGCCGTTTATTATTCGTGGATATTCGTCCGCGATTCGTAGAGAAGATCACTTTTCGTCGCGACTCCACCGATGGTTTCTCGAATCCTCGCGATCCGACTACGGACGTCTCTTTTCATTTTTATTAATTCAGCTATTAATAATTATTTTATCAAATATTTCAGTAATTGTATCGTTAATTAAAAAATTTTTTTTTTTTATTTTTAACTTTAAAACTATTTAATCAAAATTCGTGTGGTAGTAAAGTACATAATAATAATTGAATATATTTGACTTAAAAATCGAATCGACTTTTCTCTACCGCGCTTACAAACTTTTCTCTATAGCGGAAGACCCGCGGCGTTTTTCCGCGTAATGGGTTCGCACGCAGGCAGCAGGCTATAATGCGTAACTCGTGTTGTCACCGACGAACGTAACGAACGGGGAAGCCTAGGGTTTCGTTAATATACGGCAAGTTATCCAGCTGTTGCAGCGTAACTTTTCACTCCGGGGTACGTTCGCCATGTGACGGTGGAGCCTCGGTAAGCTATTGCCGGCTAGGCGAGTCCTCGGCGAAATTAGCGATAGTGGTGGATTAATCGAGCTCGTACAATAAACGATTCGTGCTCGCCGTTGCGTTCCGACTCAGTCGACGTCACGTGTTGCATCGCATGTTGCAGGGCTTATCCCTTCAAAGAGGAACAAGATTTGTCGCTTGCTTGTCGAGACAAAAGCCTCTTCACGCGCCGTCCTACGCATATGCCGCATTTCGATAAAAGGCGTGCGATAATTTTTATTTTAATCAAACTGTAATTTAAAGAGTTTTTTATTTTTTTATTTTTTAAATAAGTATACTATAAAACGCCTTTTATAACAGAGAAATGGTTTTACTTTAATATAAAATCGTCGGAATCTGGATTCAATCGTGAAAAGGTTAATCAATGGCGTGTTCGCCAAACGTGGCTGGTATTAGCGACGTCCTTGATTGTGCGGGCCTCAGACAAGCGCCATTACCTCTGCTTTGCGGTTTTAGCGGTTTCGCAATGAGTACGAGATCCTTCTGCGCGAGAATCCCGCGGTTTACTTCCTCATTGCGCGGTGAATCAACGTCTCATCAAAGTTACATTCGTATTTTTTCTTTCACGTTTAACAGCAAGACCTTTTTTTTTCTTTTTTCTTTTTTTTCCTTTTGTTACCGATTTACTGATATTTTATTTACCACCTTTCGGCAATAAATCCCTAAATGTGTTGAAGATAGATAATATCTTTCCGCATAAATTCAATTATTTACGCGACGTGACGTGACTCGGTCGTGCCATAATTAATTATAATTAATCGCTGTATGCAGTCCCATCGGAGTAAAGTACTTAACAAAGGAAACGTAAATTCTTGTTAGGTTTTCAGACCGATAGCCTTTCCCGCGCTTCGCTCCAACGAGGCGGATCTCTTTCCGCGTATGAATCATCGTTGCATTGTTACGTCGCGAAGGTGGGTTTGGTGCATTGCGATTCGCGCGCGTTCTCTCTCGTCACTCGGCGAGGACCATCGCGGGCTGGATTCGCTCGAGAGTCCAAGTCCGGCTCGCTGCGGTGGAAAAGAAAAGTCCTTTGGAGGAGCAACCACTGCGCGACTCTTTGTACGAGAGGAACAGCTCGGTCGTCTCGCTCGACGGACGTTCGCTTTTTCTTCTTTGTCTCTTCTGGTTCTGTCGCCGGCACCTGCGAGCGCGGGCTTAATGAATCGTAACCGCATTACCGTGTTGCGCAACCACGCGTGCATTACCATAATGTCCCGCGGTGACTAAGAACCTCCATCTCGTGACGCATCTGCGATATTAACGTGTCCCGGCGCGGTCTATCCGTGTCTTCGGGCACTAATGGCCGGGACGAACACCGACTGCCCGGCACTTGAATTTTTGATATTTTGACATAAAGCACTAGGCGTTGTTGAGATAATGGCGGCGCGAGCACGGAAACGCAATATAAGGAAACGGTCAAACGCCGCTACGTAACGACGGTTTTTTTTTTTTTTGCCTGTTTCAAATATTACAATATCGCTCGTCATCGGCGCGAGACAGAAATGCCCATCGAAAATGAGCTTCGCGAACAGGGCGACACTATTTATACCGGGATAACGATCGCACTCTGGAATTACCCGTGAGAAGACCGGAAATCTCCCCTTTTCGCTCGTCGAAAACGACGTGCACGAAAGCAAGAGTTTCACTGGGGTTTAATGGAGACTCGACGACTTGGGAGTATAAGTGGAGACGAGCGAGACAACCAAGGAACGGTGAAACTGAAATATTAATAGATCTCTGTCCTGGCTAATTTACCGCTTCCGCTTAAACCGAGGTAGCAGCCGGTCTAGATAAGGAGACGTCCCGCTGGAGTCGTCGCCCGCGCGCCTTTCCCGATTGATATTATTTCATTAAGTTTCGCCGACTTATTTTCGAAAGAAACGAAAAAGAAAAAAAATTACTTAGCTAGACTGTACGAGCCAACAAATCGTCCTTGATTTCGAATAGGAGACTCGAAATAGAATTTTATTTGGTTCTACATTTAGATATGATTAAATCAGATGTATCTCTTACTGTTCGAGGACAGACCTTGGCACAAAATTCAATTTTATCATGCATGATGAAGTGTTCGAGTATCGTCAAATTAAAATGTTGGATAGAAAAAAAAAAAAAAAAAAGAAAGAGAAATACATATACCTAGTTGAACAATACGAATATTCTTTTCGAATAAACGCGAGCGCTGACATTTAATTTTTGATCGGCTGTAACGATTTGACCGCGGACGAGAATGTTACCGATTTTAATTTGACGATAAGAAAATTACACGGGCAACGAGTGAATGAAATATGATTTAGTTGCAATTGCATCAGGTCACATTTAGTTTACGGCCACGGTGGAATAAATTTTCTCTGCGGGATTAAAATGTTATTCAACGCTATGTGCATTTCATTCGTCCGTTTGGGCGAATAACGTCGCGCGTAATTCAGTTATTACGCGGAGAAAATGCGAACGTTATCACGCGGTGTTTAAATAACCGCGAATGATATACAGAAAGGAAAAACGAATCACATCGTCCCGTTCGGTCGCGTTGCCGGTAATTGCGCGTCACATTGTTCAAACGATCCGCGTGCGTGCGATCGCGGTGTGTTTACACGCGTTTACGCACACGCATTTACGAAACGACGCGACGAGCGTGGGTGCATTATGGCCCGTGAGTAATGCGCCTGCATTGGCGCCGACAACTCCCCGGCCCTTTCACTCAGCTCGCCTTACTTATCTCCCTATCAACCTACGCACCAAGTTTTTGCGCTTCGTCTCTCCATAACCAATTCAATGCCGTTCGCCAGCTGTTGAGCTCGAAACTAATGAAGGGAATAAAGATTTTTCCGCGCGCGTTTCGGGAAGAAGCTAATGTACGTACGCGCGTAACATTCGCGCGCGGCAATAAAATGTTTAATTAAAAGTTACGCACGACTGCCTTTTATTGGCTGTTGTTTTCAAAATTTACTATTAATTTGTTTTATCACGATTTTTCGTGCGCGCGTTTTAAAATGTCGCACGATTTTTGTCAATAACGATTTACTAGTTTCGAACAAAAGTTCACTAAAGTGTGTTTTAATTATTTGGAAGTTATAACGAGCTTATCTATAGTTTTACTTTGATGTCAATGGAGAGAAAATGTACTGTCTGTTATCATAGAAAATATCATATGTTGGTGGAAACGCTATTATGATATTTTGCCTGAGTAAAAAAGAGGAAGAATATTTTTCAATTTCTACGTAGAGGGAAAAATTCCAGTCAAATTTGCTAAATGAACGGTCACGGGTTGCCGAATCAACATTTAATTACGCGACTCAGTTATTTCGTTCTCTGGTAACGAGAATTTTTCCGTTCCTGCTTCAGTGCGTCCCGGTAAAATGTAATAAATCGTTTGAGTAATAAAATATTTATCCGCCGGCCGGTTTTACGTCTCTACCGAAACATCTTTTTTTCTCAATTTATAGCGCGAGCATTGATCGGCTCGCTTTTTAAGCGGAATAAAGCTCTCGCGTAAATTGTCGTAAATTTATCGTTAATTGGGCCGCCTTTAAAAAAAAAAAAAAAAAGAAACGCGCGAAACAAGTACAGATTTACACTTTATTAAATAAAATAGCTACCTACATTTATTAATCGCGGCAGCGTTTAAAGCTCATCGAGCTACGTTATCGTAAACCGATGTTTAAAAAAAACTTCAAATCAGTCCGCTACTTAAAATGTCCATTACGTTTCGTATGGCTCTTTGAATTCTTTTAGCTCGAGTACATGCGTAACGAAATAGATTTTGCTGAAACGATTTTTTTTTTTTTCCTCGAGCCCTTTGACTTTTAATTTTCAAAGACTTACGACCGTCGAAATTGCCCTGCTTCCAGCTTTTCATTCGCGATCGTTCCCAAACGAACAATTCCCGTAGAGATCTGACGGTGTAATTGGCGGATAATTTTCGAACGATTGCTATTCGAGATGCCGATTACTCGGCAAAATTCGTCACGCGGGGTCACCCTTGTTGCTGCGCCAGCCGGTGATACGTTTGCGTCACTCTTCTCTCGCGCTCACGAGAGATGAAGGGAAAGAGAGAGAGAGAGAGAGCGAGAGAGAAAGGGAGGAGAGAGGTCCAGCCAGCGGACAAACCACAGGGATGCACGCGTCTAGCGCAACCGCCTGTCCCGGCCGCCCTTCGCTCATATCCTTCCATATCCACTAACTGAATTAACCGGTCGCAACGGTGTACCGTTGCACGGCGCGGCGCGCGCGGACATGCACGCATATTGCGCTGACCGATCCGCACCAACTGCACATATCCTCTCTGCATATGAACGCCCCGAGACCCTCCGCCCGCAATATATTACCGCGCGCGATGTCTCGTGCAATTTACGTGCGATTATGCAGATGCGCCCACGTATACGGCACAGAACGGGAGGACGGGACCGGAAAGAAAGCCGGAGAAACCGAGATAGGTAGATTAGCTTCACTCGCAGGTTACCAGCTACTCATTTACAAAAGTTACCTCCTTCTTATTAATATTGTTTGCCGTATAGTTAGAGCCGTTTCATTGACGCGCACGTCACGCCTGCGATACTTGGGGCCCGCTCGCCGTCCGTTCGACGGCGTTTCGCCACCTTCTCTGAAATATATGCCTCATAGATATTCATTTCTTCGCTTCTTCGAATATCGTCTCTTTTCCTTTCAACGTGGATTTGTACGTGATTATTCGCCGTGTTTAGCCCCATGCGAAAGAACGGGTCGACGAACCCGCGGGCAGTCACTCTCGCAGGCCGAGCACAGAAGCGACATTTCCGGCGGCGCGCGAATACAGTTTCTTTATCCTTCCCTGTGCTCGAGAAGACATGTTTGCCTGTATAAATACCGATGGCTAACCAATCGGGTCACGTTGTGGAGAAACTGACCGTGCGACGACGGTGTAATTGCCTCTTTATAGTTAAACCGACTCCGCAGCGCGCCGTTCCGCCTTCGTCCGTTCACGCGCCTCTTCGAAACGCTTCTCGCGGATCGTAACGCGGACTGCAAAGTAACTTCAGCATCTCCCGACGCGAAATATAATACTTTCCGTGAACGCTTGACATTTCGGGGCGTTTGTAACACCGTTGCAGCTTATACGATAATGTGTTCCCCATTTAGGACTGTCGTTTTCGATCGCGCGTCATCGACCGTGATACGGCAGACGTATCGATGCGTATTTCGCGATAATACCAAGAGAGGGGGAGGGGGTCGGTGAAGGGGAAAATGCGAGCGGGTCCCTCCCGGTATGTGTGCACATGTGTAGCCATGCGACCCATTAATCCGCGCGTGTCGCATTGATCTATCATTGTCCTGCAGCGCGCGCGGGTGATATACACATCTGAGGTTGATACATAATAGATCGCGAACGCGGCCCGGTACGACGTAAATAGCGGTTACGCGAGTGTGGAATATACCCCGTGTACGAGCACATTCTCCAACACATGCTCGTACGTCCGCGCGCTACACGTATAAAAGAGTCCGGTAACCCAGTTGTTGCCTTTACCCCTTTGCATGGCAACATGCAGCACCCGATTGCACCGCATGATCTACGAGCGGCAGCTTGGTCCCGCGCACCGGCTGACAGAGCTTAGCTGGATCGCGCGCGAGTAAAAAAAAAAAGAGAAAAAAAAAAAAACTTTAAGAAGGCGAGGCTAAGAGCGAAAGTAGCCCGAGATAATAGAGCTTTGTTTCTCCTATCTATAATACCGCGCTATCGTTTCAACTCAATTAATTATCGGTGGTTTAAGCCAATCTGTTTACGAAAAAAAAAAGCACGAGTTATTTTGAACGCGCGTAAACTAACTCCAGGGGTTTTTAAAAGTTGAAGCTTTCGAACTCAACTTCGAGATGTAATTCTCTGAACGAGTAGATCTCTAAACATCGAGAAAGTATAGATGCAATGCGTTAAGAACGCACCTTATTCCATAGGTCATTATGCAGAACGCAGAAGAATGAATTATACAAATGTTATCCTCGATGCATTGAAAGCCGACTTTTTTTTTTTCTCGTGGAAATTTCAATAGGAATAATTTGACGCGATAAGAAACTTTTTTTTTTTCTTTTTTAGGTATTTAAGTATTGTGATGAATTTGATACATTTTTATTATTCGGATTGTCGTCGCTAGCGTTTAGAAAAATACTTGGTTATTAATATTAATGACATTTTTAAAATACTTGTTAGGTTTGACTTTACATTAATCCGCCAAAGGAACTGTAAATGTCGAAATCTGCCAGGGAGTTAAGGAAAAAGAGAGGGAGAGAAAGAGAGAGAGAGGAAAAGAGCGAAGCTCGTTTGTGCTTTTCGAACTCGCGAGGTCTAAACCGCGCCCTTGGTTTTAATGGCAAGCGAACTTTCCTACTCCCAGAGTTTGAAGTTCCAGGTAACTCGATTAATGGATACTCGGTTTCCCCGGGATTACTCGCGGCCGTGTAATTGAGTCTAATTCACACCATGGCGCACCCGTGACTAATGATAAGGCAAGCATACCTGAAATTTAGTTTGTCAGACTCGGACGCTCTTCCTCTTTTTTTTTTTTTTTTTTTTTTTTCTTTTTTTTTCTTGTCTTTCGTTTTATTCATCCCTCGTTAATCTGTTCCTCGCGCGCGCTACGATTAAGTATATCGATACTTTTGCTTGCAATATTTTCCCGTATTTTTTTTTTTTTTAATAAAACACGCTTTTCGTCATGTATATGTAAATTAAAAGATTTATTACGAAAGCAGTTCACTGTTTTTAGGAAAATGACGTTAACGTACTTGTCTATGTCGTGTTAGCAAAATCTTTACGAGAAAATGCAATTGCTCTCTCGTGCCTGTGAGAATAATGACCATTATTTTATGTATGGAAACGTACGCATCATTGTGTGCTGTAACTCATTCCAAGATTTTCAGAGGTGCCTGTAAGTCACAGGCGCTGCACGACCGGATGTCGCGCATTAAGACGAATTAGCGTCATTTATTTAGAGAGAAAAACTAGAAGGATAATAGGCGGGCACACGGTATAACGAGTACCGTAATAATAAGGCTCGGTCAGTCCCTGGAAGGGCCATCTTTAAACTTCTGCCAAGTCCGGCCACTCCAACCTTGTAATCACGCGTATCTTTTTTTCGGTTATTCGGCGTGAATGCTAATGAGATTTGAAAAATCCGATAACTCGCTTCACGATCTCGCGAGGATCCTGTGAGATCTGATGAAACGTCGCGGTTAACGAGCTCGTTCGAACCGTCGGCGTTATTAATTTTGCACAGCGCGAGTCGCGCTACTCACCGAGACAAGATACTGAAATTCCCGCGGCGCGATCGTGCTCGACAATAATTTCTCACGGAATCGCATGCATTATTCGGCACGGCATGTCGGACGGCCCACGCACTACTCTTTTGCCACCCGATATATACGAGCCATTGTCTCGGGGACTCGTTATGGCTGCGCGATGTTGAAATTGCAAGCGGATCCTTAGACTCGCTCCGCACGATGCACCTTTCTGGAGGGCCCGGGTATTATTTGCTAATACCCCCTTCAAACGCGTACGAGTCGACGGGCTCTCCGGCGTGCCAGCGATCACGAGCGGGCAATTAAAAAGATAATCTTAGCAACGTTATCGAACCCGCGGTGTCCCGCGACATTCTCGCGTTATTTCACGCACTTTTAAAACTTCTCACTCATGCGAGTTAATTATCGGTGCAACCATTCCTGGCAGGAAATTAGCCTGTCGTCGTAAATTATGGTGGAGCACAGATAAAGTTCGCATGCAAACTAAACGGCGCGGGTATGTGGCAAAAACCGGGGCGGCAGGAAGCAGTTTGCGAATTGGGATTTTTAGAAGCTCGCCTTGCGCCAATTTCGCATGTTACGCTCGTACATATATGATTTCGGTGAAATTTTAAAATGAATTAAATTTGATTAACCGAGATTTTTACTTCGCATTTGCATGAAAATAAAATAACGCGGTGGCCCGGCAAAAGTACTTTTGCAGCGTAATGAGAAATCGATCTCAACATGCGTGCAACAGCGAATAGGCAACAATTGCAGATGTGTGGCTCATGCGCCTCACGTAATTAACCGCTGCTTCAAACAATGCAACGCGCGACAATTGTCCGCAAATAGCTATCGGTGTGTCGCATCTAAACTCATCGCAACGCTATTAAAAAAAAAAAAAAAAAAAAAAAAAAGAAAAGAAAAAAAATGTAGAGATCTAATTGTCACCGGAAAATCACCTTGTTAATTTCTTCTCTCGCTTGGCACACTTTCGCGAGAGTAAATGTCACCCTAATTTTTATCATTTGGTTAATTTTAATTACTTTAATTATTTTGTAAATTTTAATTACCCTTACATTTCCGCGTGCAATAATATAAATGGAATAAAGACTCATTAATTATAAGGCAATTCCGAGTATTATGCGTCAAAAAAGTGTTCGCCGAGATGTCGCAAATACTCTCCGCATAAAAATGACCAGTCGCGGAAGCTGAGCTGCGTCAGCCGATAGTTTTATTCATTAAATACGACTTATTTCACGACTGATATGTATGGAGTACCTACCGCTACGTTACCTGCGTACTGCGCGCTCGACCTTCGGCTAAAGAATGCGGCAGTAGTGACGTTAGCCTCGCGCGAGATAACAGGCCTAGCCGGCCGACCTTTTTAAACGATACTTTAACAAAAAGTGAGACGATATACATATATAAATAATAAAAAAAAAAAAACAAGCTACGAGAAATGAAAATTAAGATAAATAATCGCCGCGAAAGAATTTTTCTCCGTTAGAAATTTATCGACGAGAGCGCATCATCTGCGGCACGTAACGTACATGTATCATTGTTCATTGCATCTCTCTATGCGCAGATTAATTGTTTGGAAATGCTAGAGTTCTATAATTACCTAATTAATTAGTTCATTTATTGATGTTAGTTAATTACAAGGTAATCTATCTACATGTTATTTAATCATTTAATATTAGAATTATAGTTTCACGTTGATTGAGAGCATACGCATACGTTACGCATAAATTAACATGCAGATATACGCGCCGCGTATTTTCATTTATGTTTTTCCGTTAACTTATCGCTCGCTCGTATCCCCCGAACATGTGAAATAATCGATCAATAAACACCGCGCGCACAAACCGCGATTGATGCGGTCACTTGAAATACTCGTGTTAGAATTCTTTTTTCTTTTTTTTTTTCCAAGGTTTGCTTTCGGTTTAATTTGCAAATAAGTTGTTACTTTCTAACAGAATGTTCTCTCTAACTACATTAAAATATGTTCCACGCGCAACGAACTGTTTTCGGTGAATTAGTAAAGTCATACCTACGTCGTGGATTATCATTTAATATCGCGTTTCATTTTCGATGCGCTCACGAGTGTCGTGATATTCCCCTTACTTAATATAGCTCGATGGCAGTTACAAGATTAACGCTTAGCGAGAGGAGACGGGGTGAGTTCTGATCGATGTATAAGTGGAAATATGAAACTTTAGTAAGGCTTTACACAGTCGATTCATTAAGGATAATGCATTGCGTTCGCGGCACCGTGGCGGAGCTGAGCAGAGCATTACCGGCGTTTCTATGCAAAGAGAAAGGTATCGCCGTCGACATAAATCTCTGCGCGCGAAGCACATGCATAAGCATGTATTCGCGCGCATAATCGCACGGGCGCGCAAGAAAGCTCTCTCCACGCCTTTCTTTCTCGAGTTCTCTCTTTCTGCCTTTAATGATTGTGGACGCCGTGCGAGACGCGCGCGTGTGTAACGCGTACAGCGTGTATTTCTAGCACATCCATCTGGGATGTTCGATAAACTTGATTCAATTTCGGACGGATAGGGTCTCCGGGATGGTAAAGTGAAAATTGATTTCATTATCGGATGAAGTTTTAATTCATTTAAAAAAGTTAAAGGCTACAAATTAATTTTTGTTTCGTATCTAAAGGTTCATATTTCTCGATGTCATATTATGGAGGTTTTTTTTTTCTTTTAGAGTTTCTTTAGAGAGCATAAAAAATTTTATTATAGAGGGTTAAGGAAAAATTGATTCTAATTAGAGAAAAGGGAAAAATCTATGAAAAGCACGGAGAGTATTTAATGTGTAGGCGTACGCGCGCACATATTTCCGAGATAAGATACTGCAAGCGCTAAATGCTGAAGTTGGCGAATCCCTTTGCGTCGACAGATAGTACTATGTTGTACTTGAAATCCGAAGTTTCGGGATGCTCGCTGCATCTGTTCTACAGTTTCTGCTAGTCGGGATATTCGCATGACAGAATTTAACGTCACGAGTACGACGTAACGGCGGCCGCTGTTTATCTTTCCGGAGCAAAATTGCGTTCCACCCGGAATACATATTTCGGCTCGTATACAGTTCTTTGTGGGAAAGATATACTAATCGCTCATTAATTAACGTGCGCGTTAACTGAGAGATTCGGCGTGAGTAAGCAGGAATATATTAGGTTTTGCACTTTTCTCTGGCATAATTTATAATACAAACGATTGAAGTATGCAAAACGTTACGTGTATATTGAAACGACGAGTGATAAAAAAAATCTTTTACTTTAGTAAAACGTGCGCATTAGAAACATCGATGTACCGCGTGCTCGTAATCACCCACGACAAATCCGCGTTTGTAACGAAACCGGTTTGTAATTTAATTAATTTAATTTCACTATTTCCTTCTTATCCAAAATATTTGCTAAGATCGCCGATAAGTATAATTTATTAAATGTAATAAATTTCATTTTGTCAAGTGTTCGAATAAGAGCGCGTAGGAAATTGCCGCGGACATTTGTCGCGGGTATAGAAATATACGACGATAAATTACAAAAACAATGAAGTAGGAATTAATTTCTGAGGTACGGAACTTCAAGTGACTAAAAGCGTAACAATCGAGACCTGATACCCGCCGTGCCTACGAGCTTATCCTTGTCAAGTCGCTTTAACAGACCCCGAAGTCTGTTGGAGCCGCAAAAGACAGACCGAGTCGCATCCATTTGCGATAGGGTCAATAAAATGTCTCGTTAATACCGAGGAAACATGTACGTTCCGACGACTTTGACAGTAATAACTGACATAAACGCGCGAGTGTCGCATGACGGCGACGATGGTTTAACGACAACCTTACCGAAGGGATGGACGACGTGATGCCTTCGCCGAGTTACGGCCCGGCCTAATTACCTGATTTAATTACCGCGACGGAATTATCAAGCCGTTCGCGTCTCACGGTCGGAACAATCTCGACACCCGTCACGTTCGTCGATATCGAGCCAAGCTACGATGAGTGCTCGTTCCCTCGCTGGTCGATCGATTCCCCGTTTCTCCGCCTTTGCCCGTCTTTTTCTTACGTACGGTTTAGCTCGCTCGTATCTCCCCGGGTCCCTGAGGTGCCGCGATTCCTATCGCGCCTCCATTGTCTAAATAATCGCCGATCCGTAAGAGCGAACGGTCGCGTAATGCACGATCACCGATTTAGCATCGCTCGTTAGACGTTGAAAGATGACGCCAGCTCGGACTGACGGCGATATCGGCGGGTTATTTCGTCGACTGTGCCACCATCGGGAAATATATATGTACATCGTCTACTATTTTTAACTCAATTTTATTTTTACATTATTATATTATTATTAAACTTTGATGTTGCAAATGAATAACGATCTAATTCTGCCAAAGACGTTTTCGTATAAAACTTATTTTAACGTAATCGTTATTTAAGGGTTAGTTACTGATCTGAATAGCATTGCAAATTGAATTCTAAATGAATGACAAATTTATTCGTAGCAATGAATATTCACTTAGTTCGACTAGTTCGAATGCGCCGGTGTACATTGGATTTCATTTCGTTTGTAGATAGAACGTCAAATATTAACTAAAAATACTCATAAAAAGACTGTCGGTTCGATCGGATTGTCGTGGTGACTGTCAACCTCCGTTACCCCCCCCTTTTTTATTTTTTTATTCTTTTACGAGCCTTCGTTGCTTCTGTTACCAGACACGAAACTTAATGACTTTACGCGTTGGCCAAGAGCCAACTAAAACCGTACCTTTTCGCTAACTTAAAAATTTTTTTACACGATGTCCTCTCCGTTCGTACAATATGCGTTTATCGAAGATTAAATTTTTCCATTTAAAAAGGCAAATTTACTAAAATCACTGCAAATCACCGTAGTATCGTTATCGATTAGCATCGCGTACGTTCATTATACGCTCGTCCCGGTACACTCGCGAAGTGCTTCGAAATTTAAGACGAGAGAAAAAGCAGCGAAAGAAAGAAACAGATTACGCAAAAAGTAACATTTCACACGAATAACCGTATAATCCGCGTAATTACAGGAAATCCGTCTCTGTGGCGATTCCTTTTCTTTTTTTTTTTTCGATTACGTGAGATTGCGAGAGATTCAAAACTCGTCGTCGTTCTCGTCGTTCATGTGACGTTATCATAGTTATCGCGGTATGTATTACGCAATTGTATTGAGTTTCTTGGATGCGCGCGTGTGTATCGTGCAACAACCAGCCAGTCAACCAACCCACCTACCTATCTTGTACCTACCTACCCACCTATCTACCTACCTACCTACCTACCTACCTACCAACCTACCTACCTACCTATCCAGCTAAAGGATTATAAACGGAGGAACGAGAGAGCAGACGGGTTTCCGAAGCCTCGGAACCATTTCCACGAAGTGGATTCTAATTACGGGCATGGATGATACCCCGTTTTCCCTATGTTCAATCAGTCTTCCGATTCTTCTCTTCAACTCGTGTTCTCTCTCTCTCTCTTTTTTTCTTTTTCTCTTTCTCTGTTCGTTTCTCATTCGTTTCGATTTCTACCTAGAGATCTCCACGCCGAGAATGAAATCTATAGCTCTTTTTTTTCTCTCTCTCTTTCTCTCTCCCTTTCCCGTTTCGTTCATCTTCTTTCGACGTGAGCTCGTCGAATGGATAGATCGATATTATTTTTTCGCTATCCTACAGCGCGCGCTAGGTGCCGGGGCGACCCTGCTAGAAAATCTAATTTCGCGTCTGCTTTCTTTCCGCTTCCGACGATTTTTCTTTGTTTTGCGTGTCGCACGGTCAGCCGACACGCGGAAGACCGATAGACGGCTATGAAATTCGCGTAGAATGAAAAGCCAAATGCAACGTCGAATGTCCAAGTTCGAGAGCGTTGAAATACTCGTTATAAAGCTGCTGATCAATGATGAGAGAACTGCAAACTGATTTTTACAACAGCGACGATCATTTTAATCAAAAGTGATTTTTTTTATAAGTTTTCTTATACGTCGGTTTCCGTTTGAAATTTAGTCCTGCCGATTGAAATGCATATATCTCAGTAGTGGAGTTCCGCATGTACGCCGCGGTAAATGATACGCTGGTTTCGTCCATCGATCACCGCCGCGAAAACTTTGTTCGTTCGGTTGATTAATTCTTCAAATTACCAGTGGAACCGGCTCGTTTACGCATGTCTACCTCACGGGTAATCCGTGATGAGGCACTCGGACCGCAAGATGAGGATATAGAGTGAAACATGAGAGACGGGGGAGAAGCAGGAAGTTCTCTCGCAGCTATACAGCTGGGAGATTTATTCGCGAGTTTATCCGTTTTCACGTCGCCACCGAGTGGATACGAGATGAGCGCGGAGTGAGATAAAGCGAAAAACAGTGCGAGACGAAGATGGAGATGGAGAGGATACACGGTCAGGAAGGCGGGGGTGCTTGTAGGTTGAATGTCCTCGGCATCGAATATAAATAGCGTCCCGACGTCCGTTCACCTCTTTCTCCACTTCCTCGTGGCTCTTCGTTTTCTCCTACGTCTACTTTTTGTTTACTTGACCTGGCTGGTCAACCCCTCGCGCGCGCGACGTTGACACCTTGAAACCTCGCTTATCGCCTCGGTCTACGTTATTTTTGTTTTACAGAAATTTCTATTCTTGCTAAGTATTTTATAATAGAAAGGCGCTCCTGAAATTTTCTTTTAATACGCGCAGCCAGATATTCCCGGCTATTTTTGTAACGTTTATATTCTTGGCAGTCGATCGGATTTTCCAGCAATCATAAATTCCGTATCGGCCGTTAAATTATTTTTGTGCGCGTATATACGCGACTTCCTTTTTACATTATTATTATTTAATATTTTTATATATTGTTTTATACGATATTATAATTTTCGTTCGGTCGTACATTTTGTTCGATTTATTCCCTGTAACGCAGAAATTCTAACGCAGTATAAAAAAAGAAAAAAAAATAATATCGACTCACCGGTTCGATGCGCAGCGGCGGATTTACACCGACGAAAAATAAATTTACGTGTCACTAATTAATTTCCCGATTAGAGAATTAATAATGAAGTTATTTCTTATCTAAACAAAATTTCTAATAAGTTTAACTTTTCAAAAAGGTGAAAGTTTGCTGTGTATTAATTATTAAAATTTTTATTTCTCTTCTTATCGAATCGGCAGAGTTATCTAGATGAGCAGCGGGGAAAATGTGAATTTTTTCGTAAATGAAAAATTATTCTTACGTCAATGTTGCTCCGCCGAAGCAGGATGCCCTCTTCCTGGGTTTCTTCCTCCCCTTAGAACGTCGGGAATGCCAGGTCGTGTATTTCTTCTGCGCACAAGACACTCGCAAAAAATCATGACTACGAATTAAAAGAGATATTAATTAAAATCCGTCGCTCGACCCTGGTCTGGGATGGCACTTGCGTGCCAACCTTCGCAAATTTTTCCCTGATTATTAGAATGGCACTCCAGGGTGCATGGCGGGCAGACCGATCACGGCGGCGAGGGTGCGTTCCCTTCTTCTGGACCAGACATTGTCCAAGCAGAACTGTACTCTCTCTTAAACAACAGCCGCCGGAAGTAGAAAACTCACGCATCGCGACATTGCATCAGTCAAAGAAAGTAATCGCCGTGCTACGGAAATATCGAAGTATAACGCGAGACTGAAAATCGCTGCGTAATCGAGAACGAAAGATTTATCCGCGCGAGGCTTTTACTCCGCTGATTCTCTCCACGTTGAGAACAACGATCACGATAAGCTAAATCGCGGCAGCCGATATCGTTGTTCGTTAAACGTATTGCCAAGTTATTCGGCGCGCACGCGGCTTCTTACATATGTGCACTTACTTTGTAAGCCGAACAGCGCAGCGCGACATATCTAGCAGGGGACAAGGGGGGGCTCTTGAAATTGCCGCGCGAGAGCACGTAGCCACCGGCGCGGCCGAGCGCGTCCGACTGCCCCCGACCGCCCCCGACTTTTGTTTGTCTCACCGTTACACACATTCGCGCGCGATACACGAGCTTACGTGCCGAATATTATATTAAATAGAATTGTTAATGTGCGGCGAATAAACGGCGATGGAAAATTTGAGAAAATGATCGACGGACCGGCTGCCTTGGCCGAGGGTACGTTCTTCCAGCCTTTAACTAAGTATTTTTCTCTTTTTGGTTTTGAACGTTTATAATTGATACCCGCGCAATATGTGTAGGTTAGGGAAAGAAGTTTTCGCGGATATCCGTCCGAGTTCGGGAATATTCTGCCGGAATATGAGAAGCACAGATTGCGTTGATGAACTTTCCAAGTGGGCGACTTAAGCCGCGCCAAGCCG
This sequence comes from Cardiocondyla obscurior, assembly GCF_019399895.1. Lineage (NCBI taxonomy): Eukaryota > Metazoa > Arthropoda > Insecta > Hymenoptera > Formicidae > Cardiocondyla > Cardiocondyla obscurior. The sequence goes on along the minus strand of NC_091875.1, from coordinate 4,145,468 downwards.
AAGCACCGAGTCGGCGAATTATCGCCGCGAAAGCAGAAGCAACTTGTCTGGTATGCCAAAATCGATAAAGCGCATCCACCTGCTCTCTCGCTCGCTATCGTCATTGCCGTCGCTGTCGTCAATCCACCTTGGAAATTCGTTTAACGGACGCGAACTGCGAGTACAAGAATTTATTAGGATTTTCAAGTCGCTCTCGAGAACGCTTTGCATTGTTGCTAACCGATTGATCGTGCGGAGTTACACACGATCGCGCTTCTTTTTTTTTTTTCTCGAAGGCTACCGGAGAACGCGAAGAATACACGGTGGATCGACGTATCGCGGCGACGACTATCTGGCACGAAAGATCGCGTGTGCGTCTGTTCTTGAGATATGGATTGACCGGTTAAAAATCCTTTCCGCTATAATGTCCGAATAATCGGAATTAAATTTGAAATTAGCATCCGTCGACCGAATGACGAAAAAATGCGCGGATCTTCTTCTCCAACACTTTGTCGCAACTGACGTTAATTGCATCTGAAAGCAATATGCAGTTTTAGTTTTTAACGTGTTAGGTAGAACACTTTTCAATTTTTAATGTTAAAAATATTTGAAGAATTTCTTTTGCCATTTCTTCTTTCCAATAATTTTTTTTTTTTATTCCTTGATTCTTTAAACGTAATTTTTATACATATACGGAAAACATATTAGCATCGCGGAAAAGCGAGAACAATTAGATCCCTTGATCTCTTTTTACAAATAAGACATATCTTCGGGGGGTATTTTTTTTCCTCCCCCTAACGAAATCAAGGCGGGCGAATCAGTGATCCGTCGGTTAATTGATGGATCATTATCGAAATCCAACCGAGGATGATATTGTCGAGTATGCGGAATTGCCTCTGGTAGATTGCATGTACGTCGTTCGGAGCTATGGTGTACGACTATACACGAGTTGGCGATACGAAGGGATGATGCGATGGAAGAAAGAGACATGGTTGGCGAACGTGCTGGTAAGAGACACCGGATAGGCGGAGGAGGATATGAGGGAGCTGCCGGTTCAGCTGCATTAATTAAACTAGCGGAGGACAATGAGCCTGTCTGCCGGCTCGCTTGCCTCGCCATGTAATTCACGCCTCTCACGGGAGAGAAGAGGCGCCCTTCGACTTTGCTTTCCAGTTTGAACCTTCCTGCGGCCCTTAATTACCTACCTACGTCCTTTCGCCTCCCTCCGTCTCTTTCTCTCTATGGCGCACGCGTGCATTTGATTGCTATTTTAGTTAAATAATTATCTCTTTATATATATATTTCGCCAGAAACCATTAATTACCGAGAAAAGAGAATACGTAATATAATATATATTTTAGGAAAATCGTATACGATCAATGTCTGCTTATAAAAAAAAAAAATAAAGATAGGCGTATGATTACCTATAAGATAGATAAATTCGCTAAGTAATTGGAGCATTCCGCTCGTAGTTATTCGCGTACTATTCATGTTCCGAAATGTATTCTTTTGGAAGAGACACGTAGGTCGGAAGAGCGTTATTAACTCCACTTGAGTTAAATCGACTTTATATCAAGTGAGAGAGAGAGAGAGCGGTGGCGACTAAGCGCGGAATGAAAAATGACTTTCTGCAGAAATGAGCAGTGTAACACATGATGAATAACAGCGCTATAAGGTACGAGTGAATAAGACGTAGCCTTTCACGGTTGCTGCTTCATAACGCAGTCAAGACGATCGACTACAAATTGAAGACGCTGATTTACACACGGTTCGATGCTCAGGCCTCTGCTTTGGCACCTATTGCCGCCTCTGTAGTCATCGCCGTCTCTATTGTCGTCACTGTCGTAACCGTCGTCCCAGCGTGTTGCTTATTAACTCGCTCAAGTTTGCCAGCCGAGCTGCAACGGCTAACAAGGTGAACAATGTTTGGCAATTATCTCGGTTAAATGATCCTCCTGAGATGCGGTTGCGCCATGCTACCCGCCAGGATTGCCTAGCTGCGTCACTTGAAATATCCGCGAGTAATGCGACATATAAACCAGGCAGGCAAGCGTTTCCGATCCGACTGAATTTTCTTGATAGATTATCCGCCGGCGTCTGAAAATTATCTCGACTTAACTATTCGTTAGTACGGCCGACGGAAATGTTGCATTACGTAAGGAATTACGGTAATAATTGTAGCGTAAATAGCGATTGCTCTTGCGTGTCGCGTTAACTCGCGCAACGAGATCGCTTCGCCGCTCACTTTCTAATTTGCTAAAAGAGAGAAAATAATTCGACTCGTTTTTTTAAATGCGTGAGAAACTCGACGCGTTAAGCAATAGATGACTGGGTGGATCGGATTAGCGTTACTTTGAATATATTTACTTTTTTTTTTCCTTTTCGACAATTATGCGCGTCAATTGAGTGTTTTTCTCCGCAGATGAGCTAAAATTTCATTGAGAGCACGATATTATACGGGTTCGAGTCTCGGAGATTAAGGAAGATAAGAAAAAGAGCCGGATAATTACTCGCGAGCGTTTGTGTCACTTGGTTCGTATCTCGTCTCTCTTTCTCTCTCCGATTCATGCACGTATATTACTTTGCGAGGCCTGGCCGGCGGCGCCGATGCGTTTCCTGTTTTCTTCGTGAGTACCGCCGGCGTGTAATATGTACTCGTGTAATTACGCGAATTATACCGCGTATCGACTTTCATGTCGACAGACTGCGCGTCTCTTCTCCTTTTTTTTTTCTTTTTTTCTCCCGCCCATTTATCCGCGCTCAACGCTGGAAGACGTAGCCACGAAACGACGATCTTATGCAAATCGATTAACGGTGCATCCACGCGCTCTGCTTCCTTCCCCTCTTCGATATCGGCTGATAAATTTGCACCGTGCTTCTCTCTACCGCTTCTCGTGAATTCGTCGACCAGTTCCTCTCCCGTTTCTTTCCACGACTGATCGTTAAAATAATGAACTTGTTAATAATCATTTTGTAGGGCAAAGTCAAACAGATTCTCGCAAGTTTCCACCAAAACGTAATCGGTTGTCGCTTATGAATCGTGTTCTAAATGGACAAAAAGTGCCGCCGGCAGCCGTTTTGTCATGCCACTGTGTCATTTTTCCCTCTTTCTTTCTTTTTTTTTTTCTCTTCGGTGCATCGACACCAGCCCGGAATGACGTAAAGCAGGATGGGAGAGAAGATCGGGAGAGAACAAGAAGAAAGAAAGAAATGCGGGAACCGGTCGTTGGTAGTTGCCTCACCAGCAGCTGTCTTGTCGACGAAGGCAAAGAGGTAGAGAAAAGCGAAGAAACGCTATACGCTCGATCGATGCCTTCTACTTGCCGAGCTAGCTTTTGAAAACGAGAAGAAGAGTTTGCTCCAGATCATTTTAGTAAGAAAGAGAGCAGGAGAAAAAGAGAGAGAGAGTTAGAGAGGAAGAGGGAGCGTGTAATTTCTTCTCTTTTGTTCCTGTTTTATCTTTGCCTTAGTTGCATTATCTGCAAGTTTTTTTTCTCTCATTGTCACTCGTTGCATCGGAAACTGTGAAATCAACACCGTAGACACTGTACCGTCGGTCCCACGGGGCCGAAAAAAAAAAAAAATCAACTGTTTAACTCGACGACGGCGGAAATCCAGGAATGATCGAAGGAAGACGAGTTTACGTAATTACCTCGGGAATTAGAAATGTCCTTTCGAGACAGCGTGAATCTTTTAACCAAACATGTGACTGATGTAAGATTATCTCGAGCTGAAGACTCTTTGAAAACGCAAAAGTTTTCCCAGTGTTTTATCGACACTCGTTCTTGTCGTCGCTTTCATCTTCGATTCTTGTCTACCCTCTTGGCAATTTCTCCGTTTCTTCTTCCCCGCGCACTCAAGTTCCTTACTTGCCAGTCATCGTCGTGTTTGTCTACTCACACAAGAAACCTCAGTATTCGTCTTCTCCGCGTCTGGCTCGTCTCGAGAGCTTATTACGCTGGCAATGTCCCTGCGGTTTTTGACGGAGGATTGCATTATTCGTTATTAAAATCGTATTAACTCTCGCCGCGACGCGTGCACGCGCACCAGACGCGATCTAATGCAATTAGACGAACCACGAGGATCCGATATTAATCCTACCGCTCGCTTCAATGTCATTTCCCTGGTAAAGATTGCGAAATTACATTTATTACGATTGTACGATCGGAAATAACAATTGCTACTTGAGATTTGTTTTTTTTTTTTTCTTTATAAAAATATCTTGACATGCGATAACATTTCTTGATTCGCTTAACACTAATTTTTTTTTTTTAAATATTTTCTTCCTAATACACTTATTATACTCAACTTTGAGAATAATTGATATATTTATCTCTAGTAACACAGATTATCGACGTTGTGACATTTTTATTGAAGAAAAACAGTACGAAATTAACCATAAAAGTCCTAATGAAAAGGCATTACTATCGCATTAAGTGCAGTCAAAGCGTCACATAATAAATTGTTCGGTTTACGAGAACGTTGATCGTCATCAGCAACGTCAGGAAAGTAAATAGCGGTGCGTTACTCGGCCCGTAAGTTACGCGAGTGGTTAGCAATTATCGCTTTACGTACGCGCTCTCGTTTTCCTACGAATATAATGTGCGGTTAATGCTCCTGGTGAGTTTCTAGGGGCAGGGGCGGCGGGACCGATAGCTTCCTGTCCTTATTCTCAAGGAGCATTCAATTATTGACTTCAATTCGGAACCGGCGCATTAGCATAGCCCTGAATAATTCATGGCCGAATGGTTAATCCCGCAGTATGTAAATTAATCTCTCTAATTGCGAGCGACAATACGATGAGCGTTACAGCACGCGACGCACTGCCGGATCGTCCGATTTATGTACATATTCCCGATTTACTTTTCGCGAAAGGCGCGATATAAATGTTCGTCGGGTATAATCCCGACGAATTATTTCGCCGGGCGATTATCGGACGAACGGCTTGCGAAACAATACCCGTCGGCGACTACCGGTCGAATTATCTTCGTGATTTAGCCGCGAGACGAACGGCAGCGTTGAATATTCATGCCCGAGACTTCGTTCAATTGCTCGGCATCGAATCGAATTATTTTTCATACCCCCTTTCCGTAAGGTCGAAAGATTTCCGCGAGAGATTCTTCGACGGAGTTGCTTCGATTCAGTTTTCGAAATCTAATGAGTTTATTATCTCATTTACCGTTCGTTATTTACTTTTGCGCAGAGCGTATTTTATAACCGTGTCTTTTTTATTTTTTTTTTTAATTTACTTTTTATAATACAATTAAAGATATCTTTTTTGAAGCGTCCGTTTCAACTATATCGTTCTGTCGCGCTGCTCTGTTTTTAAGTCACGAACGTAGCGTTAACGTGATGCAATAATTTTTCACGTAATCACCGTCGTTATCTCGGCGGCTCGTGCCTTTACGCCTTTACGTATTTGATGTAACCCGCGAAGCACACCCGACAATTAAAACCGATTCGTCGCGGTCGATTTATAAAGTCAACTATACCGCGAGCGCGTACCTCTCGCGAGCCTTTTACTTTGTCCAGGCAGCGCTGCGTGTAATCGTTCGATAATATCGAGACGGCTCGTGCCAGAACCGATTAGAATTCTTAATGGCTCGCGTAAAACGCGGGAACACGGTATGTGAATTGCATGGGACGTCTTTTAATAAATTTTACGGTACGGTAACTCGCAACCGGCATCGAGATAATTAATTTTCCCCGGAAATTTCGCACGAGAGCGAAATCTCGTTACGGCGATATAAAAGTGCTTATATTACCTACAGCTTTGTCTCTATTGTCACGTTGTACGTTCATTTTGCAATCTTGATATTCGACGCATCCGAAAAGAAATAAAAAGAAATAAAAAATTAAAAAATACCGTGGAAGAGGAAACTTTTTAACTTTGATGCGATTAGCGATAAATAACTCGGTCAATGGCTCACGGGAAGATAGCCGTCGACATTATGAAAAGGTATCCCAGAGCTCGCGAGTGCGTTATCAGACATCGGTGGTGGCAAATAAGCGGCTAGGTGTCGTTACGTTAACGTGCATGTGCCGACGAGGGTGTGTTCGTAGGCGTTATACCGCGTCCAACACGAGCAACGTAGGGACAAGAGAGGCGATATATAATGTCCGCGATATTAAACGGGACGCATTCCACCGAAGCCACCCTCTGGTTCCTGCTATGAATGCTTCTACGACCCCCGTCTGCTGTCTCACCCTTCGCTTGCCGCCGCCCGCCGCCCGTCCTCACCCCCTTGTCGACCATCTCCGAAAAGCGAGAGGAAGAGAAAGACAGATAGAGACAGAGGACAGACCTGGCCTACTCGACCGCTCCCGAATGGTTATACGGCAAATTTACAGCTTAGCCAGTGCCACTGCTATTACTATTACCGCGAACGCGGCGTTTACACTAGGTGTCATCCCAGACAGTATCGCAACTGATACTTCTGTATAATACGTCGTTTATGTAGCTCAAGGATCAAGCAGCAAGAACACGTTTTCTCTGTTCTTTCAAAATAATATGTCGATGAAAAATTTGTGGGGAAAAAAGAAAAAAAAAACTTTCCGGAAAATAGGAATTAATGATTATTTTATCGTTATAATTTGCGCAAAATTAATTGGATGTTACTCAAAAAATTGATACCGGCCGGATTAATTTATCGCAATTTCATTATTACTCAATGAGACCGAAGAAATGTAATATCGCGCTAAACAGCGACGCAAATAATGGAGAAAGACGTATACGTCCACGATCTGGCACAATCATAGTAGTGGCCACGACATTCCGAGGTCTCGTTGGCGAGAGGCCTTCTCTCCCTCTTGAAGTTCCTGCACCCTATCATGGTCGGCCTGGTCATATCCTATCCTTCATCCAAACATTTCCATCCTCTGGGTAACCTCGATTCTCCTCTCTCCCCCTGCTCTTCATTGCTAGCAAGAGCGCCGAATGCAATCATACGTCATCCTCCATGATCTATGTCTTCTGCCATTCTATATAGCATCGCGAGCTCGATCTAGCACATTCACACACACACACGCTACACACACTTGTATGCACGTGCGCGAGTACGTAGCCATATCCCGCGTCTCTATTAACCTTTTTAGCCGTAATACTTTCTTAAAACGATTTTTAATTAATTACACCAATGTTTTCCTTTAATCTGTAGATTTTTTTTTTTAATAAAGTGTTACAAGTATAAATAATCATGCAAATAAATTTTTACTAATTAAAGAAAAAAATTAAATAAGCAATTTAATCATGATAAAAGACAATTTTTATTAGAAGAAAATGTAACTTGTTATCATTTGCGTTATTGTTAATATTAATCCGTCTCGTCAGTTGATTCTGCGAGAGCTGTGGAATGGCCGGTACATGTGCGCAAATCCCTACAAATGATTCTCCGATGAATTTCGTCATCACGATGAATGCCACATGGCGAGAGGGGGTGAGGATGAGAAAGGGGTTGCCTGCAGAAGGGTAAGAGGAGCGAAAGGGGTGAAAGGGGTGGCTGGCTCCGGTTTTGGCTCGGGGGTGGTTGTTGCTACGGAGCAGGATTTGCGCCACCACCGGTGGTACGAACCTAGCTGGGGAATAGGGGTCTTTTCCGGGGGTTTAACATACACACTCCACCCTCGGTAGGCGGAGTGTACCGCCTACGAGCTGTCCCCACTCGCCGTCGTGGCATTGATACGCGATATCAGCGAACACTTGTTGCTCCGACGAGAGAGCGTTGAGCGACGACCGAGTGCCTTCCTTATCCCTCTTATCTTTCTTTTACCCCTCCACCGCGATTTTTCACGTCCCGATTTTTCCGTCACCTCTCTGCGCATAGCGTGCATGTTCATCTAATTTTTTTTTTTTTTTCCACAAGTCTAAATTCTAATCCATAACGTGCTCTTTACTTCTTCTTATTTAATCTCTCTCTATGCACTGTTTCATCGTTCTTCTTTTGTCGCTTACTTCTTATTTATTTTCTATAATTCGTCAACTTTTATATCGTATAATAAAAAACATGATTATTGGTAAAATACATCGAAACAATACATAAATAGGCCAAAGAGCAGACTGTGGCTTAGAGGTTTAATTTTTAATAATATATTTTATTTTATTTTTGAAGCCGAGTTTAATACTGATAGCGGGCTAAATTAATTGATAATTATGTGTTGTTTCTAATGGTTGTAAAATATATATATTTACCGTTTGCAGCTTATTAACTTTAAAAGAAATTAATAAGTTCGTTTGGTTACAGGCAGTGCGGTGGCTGCAGCCGACACCATTTCCGCGCCGTGGACCCCCGCGAGTTCCGGGCCGCCGCCCGACGCCAACGGCTCCGGCTCGGATACGAAGAACCTCGACGTTGGCGAAATTAGCGATGTAAGTCAACTGTGTTGGTACTATACGATATTATCCAGCGTTCTACATATATTATTTCGAAATTGAATTTCCACGCTATTCAGCAAAATAAACACATAGCTTCTATTTTATGCTCTCTCAAAAAAAAAAAAAAAAAAAAATACTCTCTTTGATTCAGTCACGATTTGGTACCAATAAAATACAGTGGCGTCGATCTACTGTTAATCCTCGAGCGCGAACGAGATCAAATCGAGGACTTTTTCGTACCATCTAGAAAGTCTCCCGTTCTGAATCGCGTGCCCGGCGATATTATATCGAACGTGGCGAACGTGACCAGGGTTCTCGGAAGAGACAAGCCTGTTTCCTCGCACCCTTTCCGCACTTCTCGGTACCTAGCGTCCAAGATAATCGTCCGTTTCACGGCACGGCACGGAACGGAACGGAACAGCACCGGGGCATCATACATTTCTCTCCGTGCGGCACGGAGGTTTTTCGATTCGTTGAAATTCCAGTCCCAACGAAGTGCTTTTCGAGCTACTAGGTGTTTCCGTGTATCGCGTATTCGCACAACGTCGTTTTGCACCCTTTCGGACTAAGAGGTATCGCAGCACATCGTGCGGATCTCGATGGACGCGCGAAAGAAAAAGCGAAGAAGAAGCGAAAACGCGAGACACTTTCGATTCGATAGGAGAAAAAGAAAAAAGATCAAGTCCACTCGGCCACGTTCCAGGCGTGACTTCGCGGCTGCTAGGGATCCTTTGTTTCAGAGGGAGGGAAGTCTCCGAGGTCCGGCCACGTTTGCGATCAACGATTGCGACAGATAAATCGCGCGCGTACAGCTCAGCGCCCGAATTGAAAATAAATTGATTTTTTTTCTTTTTTTTTCTTTTTTTTTCTTTTTTTTTTTCAAGCCTGTCAAACATATTTAAATCAAAGTGCATTATAGCAAAAATACTCTCCCGCAATCGTAACAAGTGTAATAAATCTTCGTAAACGATTGCAATAAACTGTCGCGGGATTGACAATATTCTTAATCAGAAATTGTGAGTGCGCCGATCTTCTCCGATCGCAGAGAAAAGAGCCTTGTTAAATTAAAGAAATAAAAAAATTCTACCATTTTAACTGATGTACGCTAATGAAAATTTTCAGTCTATACTAAATTAGAGTAATTATTACAGGACGAGAAGGACCTGTCGGCAGCGGATGCGGAGGGTGTGTGGTCACCGGATATCGAACAGAGCTTCCAGGAAGCTCTTACCATATATCCGCCATGTGGTCGGCGCAAAATCATCCTTTCCGACGAAGGGAAGATGTACGGTGAGTGACACATATATTTTTGTCGTTCTTTTACCTAGCGCACAATAGTCTTTTTGTTACGACTTAAGAGACTTTGTAAGCTGCCGTGTACGCCACGTATATTGGCTGGTTACGTAGCTGGCAAAAGCATCAATAAAGATACTCCAATAGCTTCTCTTAAAGTGGAGTGATATTCGGTAAATATTAAAAAAATTTTAATAACATTATTTGAATAACGAAACGCCCAAGTAGGTACTTACTGATCGTTATAATTCAGTCCCGAATAAAGTATAGCATTTGTTAAAGAATATTATTACTTTATTAAAAATAAAGGCATTTTACAAATATAACATTATTTTAAAATGACTAATTAAAGTATTAATGTTGTTATATAAATAATCGTTGCCTTTTTATTCGTGAAAGTAACACGTTAAAGTTTCGACAACGCGATAGAGATGAATGACTTGATAAAGTCGTACGTTTGTTCGAAACTGTTATGTACAAGTAGAGGTTTAACGCCATTCGAAGGAAAGTCCGAAAAAAAAGGTACGGTGTTTTCTGTGTGATAACCTTTTCACTGACATCAACCTCTTTCGCTCGCCGTTCTCCACGTACGCCACGCGATCACGGCGACGGAGAAACGTCCAGACGAGCATCGTTATTACTCTGGTGCTGAGGTCAGTCTACGTGACCAACCAGATATTGCTTGGTACGAGACCGGCGGTATCGTCGTGGCCACCACCGTAAACCACCACCACCATTAGTCGCCATGAACTCGCCATCGGGGTAATAATGCCTCACCTACGGAGGAATATTCGCCCCTTTGCCCGTCCGCGGCGCGAATCCTTATTTTTTTTCTTCTTTTTTTTACTCTTTCCCGTTTCTATATTAATTCTCTTGGTAAATTTGCCATTGATATATATTTTCTTATTTACGAGTGGCGATAAATCACCACGAGTTAATATACGGGACTTAACGTCGGATACATTTTTATAGAAATTAAAGCATACAATTTTCGCAAATTAAGATTTAAATAAGTGCGATTACTTTAAAAAAAAATTTTAAGCAATTTATTTTAATATTAAATGCATCTTATTTATCATTAAATAAATTTGTTCCACAAGTTGTACGTAAAATCTTTTTTTTTTTTTTAATTTAAATCGTAGGAGGAAATTAAAAGGTACTCTATTTTTTTTTTTTTTTTATTTAAATCAACTCACGGTCTTATTGTTGAAAAAGTTAAAAGAGTTTGATGGCAATTTGTGAAAACGGGTGGCAGCGTGTGCCGAGACTGCTGTTACTCCGAGCTATAAACGAATCCTGAAATTGATTCTCAGCCCCGTCGCATTCAGAGATGCGAGCAGGTTTGCTCTGCTACTTTTCTTCCATTCTTGCGTCTTGGTGGGCAAATTTTCCGGGCCGTTCGGTAGGAGGACGTAGGCCATATTCGCATGAATCCCATTCGTTAAGGCACAATGTCGCTTAATTTCCGAAAGCACTTGGCGCGCAAAGCCAAGCGGGTGGCAATTCAATCGCGATGCGCACGCTCTATGAAAATAGAGTTTAATTCAGGTTCCTCCGTGTCGACAGAGTTGCTGGATGAAAACAGCTACAGCAACGATGCCATCTCTTTGCCACCCTTATTCTTATTTCGATCTCATTTCGTGCGATTTTACAATTGCAATTGAATTACAGATCATCGTCACATTTTTTTTAGAGTATTTGTAACGACGCGCGACGTTCGATCGAACGGAATAAACGGAAATTATTTAATTAACTTAGATTATTCATCGTAATATCTCTGACATTATTATACTTCGCTGTTGTAGAAAATCTGATTTTCGTAGCCTGCGAATTGAAATCTAATAAATTCGTAATACTCGAAAGATATAGCGATAGTGAGAGAAAAAGATGAGAGCAATTTGACGAGTCGAGAGTTACATGGCGCAGCGGGAGAAAAAGAGAGGAGGAGGGTTATCTCTATTGAAAATCCTCGTTGGCAATCTCGTCAGCGGGAACGGGAGGGGAGGATAGCGTCCGTCCGGTGCGGAAAAGTCGCTTCTCGCCGGGACACAGTTTACCCCTTGGTAATTTTCCCTGGCATTGAGGAATGTGAAAGTCGGCGATTCTTCGCGTAGACGGAGAGAAACGCGGGTGACGCGATATAAGATCGATCCTTCGACGTCGCGAAAGACGAAGGAGCATCGCCGTCGCCGTGTCGATATCGTACCGTTGTCGACGAGATGCAGCCGACCGTCCACCGGATAGAAACAAAGGATAACGAGGCGCGAAAATCGCTTAACGCGATTGGCCATCGATCCGACGGGAAACTTATCTCGCCCGTTGCTCACTCGTCGAGCCAATAAAGGAGAGATCCCTCGGCCTTTCCGCGGGATTAAATATCTCGGGGCAATTTACCTCCTTCGATCTTTCCTCTCCGCATCTTCCCTTCGCCCGTTTTTCTCTTATCTAGACGCCGACGCCCAGATTTCACTGCGGGGAAGTAATCTCTTCTCGTTCCCGAAGCGATACGAAAAAGAAAATTCAATCGATCTCAACATTTTTCGCGCGCACCGTTGTAACATTATTGATAAAAACGTGATAAAAAAAAAATATAATAATACGATATAGATTATTATAGATATAGATACGATATAGATTACATCACGAGATCGGAGTAGTTACATGGAGTGGATGTTCAGAAAGAAACGTTAGAGAATTTTCTATGCAGGAAGCCTACGAGTGATAGAGTACATCGGGATGAAAAAGAAAAAGCCGTGATTGATAATTATTGTCATTATATCGATTAAGAACGCTCGAGCCGTCCCGCAGAATTTGATCGGGCCCTGAGGAGTTAATTGTCTTTCCCCGTCGCTAACATCTGAGAAATTGCTCGGGAGGTTGGATTCCACTCGTTCTGTCTTGTAAACCTGTCGCGCTTGGTCAAGTGATTGGGCGTTATTTACGAGATCGCATGTAAAAGACCAGTAGGTCCTTTTGGAAAAATCTCTCGGGCTCTGCCTCGCCCGATGAAGGCGGGTAGCTTTTTGCGAGCGCAGTCGATAGTCCACGAACAATGTCAAAGTGGACTTTCTGCGTGTTGAAGTTGCACGGATCTCGGGATAGCAAAGGAAGAGAGAAAGAGAGAGAGAAAGAGAGAGAGAAAGAGAGCGCGGAAGGGCTCGATATTCTTTGTGGCCGTTTCGAGGTGGAAAGGAGCTTTCTTTCCTTCTCTCACTTTCTCTTTTCTCTCCGCTTCTTCGTCCAAGCGGAAAGAAACCGCATCGTTTCTTCCCACGAAGGACTAGGTCCTTCGTCCTTACATCCACAGCATCCAATAAACGGCAGAAATAAAAGGATCGCGCCGCGTTGTCCGTTCCTGTCCGTAGCCGGAGCACGGGAGGGGAAGCGAGAACGTTTAGAGAAGCGTTTAGGTTTCTTGCTTGTGTACCGAAAAAAAAAGAAAAAAAAAAGAAAAACTACTGTTGTACCGCTGCGGTCTCTCAGAACACCTCCGAGCGACTTCCATCGGTGTAACTTCTCTCCCCGTGGGTCAATGTTCTGGAACGAACTCCGTAAATATAGTTTCTTGCAAATTTTCTCGCTTCCTCTCTCCGTCCTCTCGCCCTCCCGCCTGGTCGCCGCGTTTATCCGCCCGCTAGCGTTTACCAAGTAATATTACACGATCGGTGCTTACATCGGTTGCGCGAGCTGCCGCGAATCAGCTTTTGAATAGATTTTCCAATCTGTCGATTTATCTTCGGATCTGTCGAGACTAACTCACTCTGTACCGAACCGAGGCGACGCATCTCCCGCTGACACATTATCATACCGAACACACGCGAGCAGTGAATAATGGAAGCGGAATAAATTCTCGATTGCAAATTATATTTTCATATAAATCTATATCATAAATATTTATTGAACGCAGCTGGCAATCGTGAATTTAGATACCCATTTAAATCCTAAAGGCACTTTGATTTTTGACACCCTGTATGTATGTCTTGTGTGTGTGCACACTGCCACCGTAGACGCAAAGGACGGAGGAGAAGGCAGTGTCCAGTTATTGACCGGCGGAAGGAGGATGTCTCAAGCGTCTCCGACGCTTTCCCCGGCAGTTTCTGAAACCGTAACCTTTCATCACTGTAGTGACTGGGCAATCTCGACGAACGTCGAGATCCACGGGGTCACATCGAAAATCGTATATATTTTTGTCGCGAGTTATCCTTCGATTAATATAATGCAAAGCTGTGACAATTTCTTAGTAAAAAATATCTCGACTTTATTAAAGCAATGCAAGCTCGTCTCGCAGTCGTTACCTTTCGAATTAAAATTCTGTTAAAATACACGAAGCTTACCGCGAAGCTAGTTCAACAAAGATTCAGCAAGGACTATCGCACGGAATAAAACATCCTGCGGCGTAAAGCATCGGGTGAAGATACATACGTGTGTAAATGATAAATAAAATATACCTACGTTGATTCTGTTTTTAAGTTATCGGACTTTGAAATCGCGGAACACGATGGTTAAATTAAAAAGAGCTTTCAAGCATTTATTTATTACATTCATCGATTATTCGATATTACATACATCGAATATCTGGTCCGTAAATTAATGTGAGAAGCGGTCGTAAAATTTTATTAACTAAAATCCCAGAACGTAATGGAAGTAATGCCGAAGAATCCACGCATTAAATAATATAAAGTCGAGTTTGCTTCTATTATCCTTATTATATTAGTTTTCTTTAATGTAAGAATTAAAAATAATGTAATTTACGTGCAATGATTCAAATATATATAATTTGAATTAACAAATAAATACAACGTGCAGCACTTGACGAGTAATGCTGCTAATTATATACGAAAAATCGCCGAACAGGATGTTTTTACGTGCAAATAAATTCAATAAATTCAACGGCAATTTTTAACGCCGCCGCATCGGTGCCGGTAACGAAATAAAAAGCGTCGAGCAGATAACTTCGCGTAGCAAGTCTCGAAGCGCGTTAACGAGATACGGAAGCGCAATTTCGATGTCCTTTCATACTTCCTGAAGCGCCCGGCACGACCAGCTCGAACCCCCGGGGGGCTTCTTCCTGCTAAGGACATCCACTCCGCTCCTTTCGCAGCCACGGCGGCAGCGATTGCCGAGCTTCTTCTTCCTTCCTCCTCGATATCCGATCCAATAATCCGATACCGAGCGGCCGCCGGAGCGTGAAATTATGGGCATTGACACGACGCGATGCTGCGGACCTTCCCTCCCTCCCCCCTCCCCCTCTCCCCATACGAGGAAAGAACTCTGAGCCGAATAAAACGAATGCGAAGAGTTGTCGCGAGGATCGAACTTTCTCTATTTCTCGGTGACTCGTCAACCAACGCATTAATACGTTAGATGTACAGTGTAACGCGATTCATCGACTTCCGCGTTGGGATACTCTCAAATATCATTACATTCCTCAAATCGACCGATGCCGAATTAACTTTCGCGTTTCGACACGGTCATATTTTCGATCCGCACAAAACGAATCTTCCATCCCGCGAGAAAGGGACATTTAATCGGTGACGTAGATGCAAGGCTTCCGAGTTACGTGACGTTAATCATTTCTAGATATCGGATTGATTCTCTTGGAATCGTATTACTTTCGAATAAAGTATTACGCCGCTCTCTTTGCGTTCGCGCATTAAGTCAAAGTATATTATGTCACGCGCGTGTGCGTATCCACGTTAGTTGAACGGCGAGCGCAGAAATGGAAACGTAAATCTAGAGAAGAGATGAGGAGAGAAGAGACGAGGTGCAAAATATTCACACCAGTCTCCAACGGTTGACGACGAGGCGGCGTGTACGTGGCACCGAGCAACGTATGCACGTGGTCGCGAGAGAAATAACGTACGTGTCCGTCTGTACATACACGTCTCACGCCGAAAGTCCAGCGTAGACACAGACGCGCGAGTACTGGAGTGGATAGGTCGACGAGGGATGTAATAATCTGCGTCCGCATTGTCCGTCTTGCCGGGCATGGCCGAGTCCTTTGACATCTCGCGGAGTTTAATTAAACTCGAGCGTATAATAGCTCCCCGACGACGACGACGACGACGACGGGGATGCAAGCGAGCGAGCCGTGGTCCGTCGTCCGCATTTCCCCGTGCCTGGCATTTCGCTGCCCGTAGACGACGGCGCCTTCGTTGTTTTGCGAACCCCGCGGGGACGTTGCCTGTCTCACGGTAACGCGAAAGAATCGTCTTTCTCTTCCTCTTTCTCGTGGAACGTAGAATTGCCTTGTGCCCCCGTCGCCGTCGATCGAATTAATTATTTCTCTACGCCTTTACGCCGCATTTTTTTTTTTTTTTTTTTTTTTTACAAGAAATGGAAAAACAATGCCGACTCTCGATATGTCGACGCCAAAAACACCCTCTTTGGTTCATCTACGGCTCCCCAGTAACTCCACTAAAGCGGATTATCAACGCACGTTCTTTTTTTTTCTTTTTTCTTTTCTCCCCTAGGCATTCTGTATAAATGTAATTTGATTTGTCCGATATTAAAATGCCTGAAAGGCGTCGATGATGCAAATGCCGACCATTGCGCGCCATTAATTTCGCCACGAGTATCATCCTTTCTTCTCCGATTATATGCGCGAAGCGAAAGACCAAGGACGAAGGCGGTCGGTCGCCCGACTCTTCGCCCGAGAAAGCAGCCAAGTATTTTAATTAGCGCAAGTACGTCGTTTCATATTTGTACAGGGCAAAAGCGCTTTGGCGCTGCGCGATGTAATGAATATTAATTCGCGGGAGAGACGCCTTCCCTATCCCGCTCACGCTTTCAGAAATCGAGAAGGATGGAGCGGAAGAGGCCTTCAAGCCGGTCGAAACGATTGCTCTTCTTTTTCTTTTTGCCTCTTCGAGATTATTGCTATATTCTCTTCTTCCGTCTTCGCCGTTTAATAATTCAGATTGCACGGGCATTTTGCTGCTGCTACCAACCCTCTCGCCTCTCGCTGATTTTTTTTCTTTTTTTTTTTTTTTTTTTCTATTTATCTTAAATGTAATGGTCAAATAGACAACAGTGTCCCAACGGACGGCCGACACAGTAATCAGCTTAATAGTTGACGGGAACAATAACGTTCTAATGTGCATAAAGTAATAACACAATATAAGAAACGTAGAATAAAACTTTGCTCGCGAGAGTGGATTGAATGAAATGTTGTTAAAAGAGAGGAGAAGGAATTGTCCGATAGCAAAGTACAGATTCAAAGGAAAAGATATAACAAGATTGCATAACAAAAGTGTGAAAGGAAACGGCGCTGTGATAATTATTAGATATTACAGTAATGCGATAATAAAGTGGTCGGAGTGAGAAAGGCGCGGGCGGAGATCGGGGAAAGCAGAAAAATTAATATGACGCGGAAGACGGAAGGCGGGAAGGCCGAAGGTGGAAGGTGGAAAATGGAAGTCGCGATTGGCAATAAAATTACACAATTTTGCAACGCCTCAGCGCAATGCAGTATAAAGATGAGACGAGACGGAGAATAAGAGAGAAGGCGAGGATATTTGAAAGCATGTAGATTAAGGATAATGGCGAGAGCAAGAAAATAAAAATACGGCGCTACAATATAATAAAGTCGCGACAATTTTATAATATTACACGCTACAGCAATGGAGAGACGAAACGGTCCGTGAAGCAGGACAACTATTACTAAACCCGTGTCCGGTGAGCGAATAATTAGCTTAAAATTCGCAAACGGAGAAGGAAGATAGTTTTCGCTGAAGCGCAATAACAATTTTAAACTTATTTCTTCTCCAAATATATTTTTGCCATTTTTACAAAGCCTCTGTCGCAGTTATAGTTGAGCAAAAACCGCGAGGAATAAAACACATAGTCGTAAAGTTGCGAGGATTCTGCGGCATCGCCGCACCATCGTAATGGAGCGACAACGAGTACGGTAATGGTAAACAGAGAGAAAAACAGAGGCCGCGACGCGAATGAAACGAACAGAGTATGAGCGGACGGACGTGAGTAAGAAAGAAAGGTACTGTTGCGAAGGGTGGTCTGGGGGGAGGGAGTTACGGCGAGGGCGAAGGGAAACATTTTGCCCTTACGTAAACTATGCGCTCACTCGAAAGATCGTTTCAAGGTTTACGGAAGGCGTATAATCCCGTTTATCGTCCTCGTAAATCCGAGGATATATACTCCACGGCGTTCGTTCGTTCGTTCGTTCGTTGCCCAACCCCCTCACGTGTACCCCGCCACCCACCTTTCGTGTGTAGGGAAACCTGGGTGGTGCTTTAATCCCTTTCCATTTTACGAGCGTCTTTTACGAGCTCGCCTTGCAGGACCGGTGCGCCGATATGCAGTTTTGGAAACGAGCGGGTTGCCTTCCGCCCGCCAACATCCTTACGCACCGGGCGTCTCTTAAACGAAACGATTCCCATTCTCTTCCGAAGCATGATTTTTCCTTCTAATTTTTTTTCATCCCCTCGCATTTGGTCCGTCTCTAAATCTTCCTACGCAATCTACGTTCTAATCCATCATTAATTACATTTTCCCTGGACATTGTATTTGAATAATTATCACCGGAACTAAGAATTTTTAATTAAATATTCAAAACTGTGTTGTAATTGCGGGTGGAATTTTTTAATTTTTATTTATTTCACATTTAATAGCCGGAGCAATTTTCAATCTTTTTTTTTTTGAGGGGACACCCGTTACAAGGCAAACCGAGCTGTATTCTGCATCGTATCCGCAGAAGTACCGCGATGGGATAAAATCGTCCGTCTGTATATCACGAAAATCGGGCACGAAAACAACAACGGCGTGATGGCTTAGTGGCGTCATAAAGAGAAAGGAACGGTGGCACGATTCGATTTTTCGTTTTCGTTGCGTAGGAGTAAATGGGATTTAGCGATCGCAAGTGCGATTCCGTCGTGTTGCGCTGCTCTTCACGGTGTATTTTACGCGGCAGTTTATTGTAACGTGTTCCCTTAAAAATATATATAAAATATTAATAAAAATATTATAGAACGGATTGAAAAAAAGTGCGCAAGCGTTTTATTAGATTGTATATAGTATGATACGAAATTGAAAGAATAAGTTAAGCTTGTCAAAATCAGAAAACTTATTCAGCATTTTAATTAGTTCTAAAAGATAATATTTTCTGGAATCGAATCGAATCAAATCAAATCAAATCAAATTTTACAATAATTCGAGTAAAATTTGACTCGGCGAATTCTGAAGAAAATCACGCTTGTTTACACATATATATTCTTGAGGATGAACGAAAATATGCATGCAAGAGAAAGGGGGGTGGAAGGGAGGATGAAAAGGAGAGAAGAGAGAAAAGATCCACTGCGTTAACGGAACACGAAGAGAGAAAGAGATGATCGTGCGAAAGGTAGACGCAGCAGCATGCGAGGAGATTGCAGGGTAAAACCGCTCGACAAGGACGTGCACGGGGACACGTAGTATAAAGTACATGTGAGTTGACGAAGAGAGAAGAAGACGAGAGGTCATGAAGGGAGAAAGAGAGAGAGACGGAGAGAGAGAGAGAGAGAGAGAGAGAGGTAGGTGGTAGTTGTGTGTGGAGGATTTGCTATACCCCCCTTCCGACCTCCGCCTCCCCCGAGGAAAGGATCGGCGAGAGGACGGGGGTGGCGAAACTATGCGAAGAATGTGCAATTAGTGAACAGAGCATGAGGTGTAGTCGGGGGTGAGGATCGGTGCGGGGAGCTGGAGATGGTACGGGTCCCGGAAAGGGAGTGAGTATACGGGCGGAGGGTTAGGGCAGAGGGGTTGCCAACGGATCCTGGTATGGTGGTGCCATGCCAGCGAATGGCTCTCGCTCGCTCCGCTTTGCTCGCTCTTGCTTTCTCGATGTGTGTCGGAAGCGCCGTTGAAGATGGTAGTGGTTGTAGCGCCGAAGAAAATGGAAAGAAAGGAAGATGGATGGAATGGTGCCTAGGGATGATAAGAAGAAGAACGGACTGGGTTGCGGGGTTTGCCCGGTAGTAGTAGTAGTAGTAGTAGTAGCAAGCAGAGGGGTTTGTCGAGGTCGTCAGGGTGGGGGTCACCGTGTCAAGATGCGAGAGAATCCTCCTTCTGGCGCAAGGACACTTATCGACTTCCCGACCCCTCCGACTTCTCTCCGCGTCCTTTCTTCGAAAGTATACACGCCCATATAGCTTTTTGGGGTGCCTTTTGAGACTACGGGAGTATCTTAGCTTTCCCGTTCCGCGCGATCAAATACTTAATGACTTTCTTTATTGTTTTTACGAATATTACGCTTTGAGTGAAATTCAACTCCAAACGGAAGGGTTTTCACAAAAAACAACTATTGAACTTTCAATTGAAATGAACGTATTACTCGTTTCGAAATGAATAATTTAGTTAATTAAAAAATAAAGTTTTTTTTCTCTTTTTCTCTCTTTTTTTTTTTTTTTTTTTTAATTACAAATTTTACTTTTTTAATTTAATTAGTATTTGAAGAAATTTAATATCTTTTGATCATAAATATTTTTAATTCGGATGGTTGGATTATCGCAAATGAAGCTTGAGAACTCCTTTTCGTGTGGTATACCTCTAGAGATCGGTGTTCAGTAATCTCTAATTGACTAAACGAGCTTAAACGCACTTGGTCCATTGAAGGACTAGTACGAGGCGTACTGTTTGTGAACCATCGATTAACGATGGTGCTTCGTGGTAAAGTCCAGGATACCCCGAGGACTACTGGTGAGGCTCTCGGGTCCTCGACATGTCAAAAGCGATCCCTCTCGACGACGTCAACCGAGCATCAAGGTCGTTCGGGCGAGTACCCTCCGTTATTGCAGCTGCGCGAAGCTGCATTATGCGGCTCTACTCCAAAACGTTGAGATTGAAATGAGTAGTTAAAACGGCGAATCTTGGAAAAACGCTCAAGAAAACGTCATCTCCTTTATCAAATAAATCAGATATTTTTTCGCTGAAGTTCTTAATATCAATTTTTTTTTTCTCAGTTGTAATTACAGGCTCTTCTGCGCTTTTATACATTCACTAGAATACTTTCGATATAATAAAACAATTATTACATATATAAAATAATTTAAAAAAGATTGCTCTATTTTTTATTAAAGTCTAATTTTTATTACGTTTAATAAGATAAAAGTATAGATATTTATTAAATTGTATTTAAGCTTATGTTCTTTGAAATATTATTTTAATTAAATTAAAAATTTTTAACAGTATTTTGTACAATTTTTTTTTTTTTTTCAAGCAGAATACTATCGTTAAATTCATCTTCCGACAGGAAGTCACGCGTTGCTTTGTGTTCCGCTAACGAGTTTATAATAAAACATAATTCTTCCATGTGAGCTATCTCACTGTCATTTCCAATCAACTAGTAATAACGCCCGAGGACCTCTTAAAGCAGCTTTACGTGTGTGCTGCTAACTGTATCTTGTTATTCGGGATTATAGGTAACTCACACACTTGGCAATAAATAAAGGAACGAGAGAGAAAGATCTCTCTTCGTTACTTTGAGCTCATGATGATAATGGTCCTTCTTGTTAAATTGAGGATCAGCCAAGTGATTTACGTTGATTGCTCGTCACGTCGTGCAGCCTCTCTCTTCCTCTTTCTTTTTCCTTCAACTACACTTCTATTACTCACCTTGTACATCCGATGTCGATCACTGATCTCGATCTCATCTACATTCTCGGGCAATGATCGATCTTCGCCTCGGCGTGAAGTGTCTCGAGTATGATTTTTATTGCACATACTCTCCTCTTCTCTACTCTCGCCATCTAACGCTATGAAAAAAAAGGACTTTATCTTTTTTAGTTAATAAATTGCTTTTAAATTTATAAGCTGCACATTATTAGAAATTATTATGCATAAAAATATCAAGATTTTGCTGAAGAATTTTTATCGAAGTGAAGAATAGAATCAAATTTTTTGACCGATTAATACATTTTAAATTTCGGAACGAGCGAATAGAAAAATTCAGCAAGTCGAGGTAAAATACTTGAAGGCATCGAGCGAAAGGCTGAAGGAGAAACGTGTAACCGGCGACGTTATCAGAACGAACTGTGAGGAGTGCCGAACGTTTTGGCGCGAAGTCGGAAAAGTCAAATAAACCGAGTCTCTTCTTTGTAATCGGCGGCGGTTCTATGGAGATGCCTAAGCTGGCATAATCGACCCCTTACGAAGAATGTTCGGCCTTCAAAAACAGAGAAGGAACGCGGCCGGCGGTGGCGCATGGTTCATAGCGGGCCATTTAACGGTCTTTGCGAAATTGAGTCATCACGCGGTTCCCCTGGAATCTCGAATATTTTCCTCCCGATGCCTCAGCTTCTCCGTACCATTCCTCTCTCCTCCTCTCTTTCTCTCGCAACCCTCCCTCTCCCCCCGCGCCTTCTCGTCTCATCGTTGTACCCCCTACGCAGACTCTTGCACATCGTTCTTCCCTTTTACGTTGCCGCCTAACAGAGGCAACGCACACTTCATAGATCCTTGTCACTATTTCCCCGTCAGGATCTTGCAGCATCCCGCTGAAGATTCGCAAGAGAGGTAGCTCTTCTGAATTTCCACGACTAGGAAAATATTATACAAAACAGATGCACGTTTCCTAAATTCTTTTGCCTGTAATATGTAACATTATATATATATATATCGTAATTTTAGAACAGCGGGTGGAAAAAAAAATAAAATAATTGTAAAAGAGTCGCGAGCACTAAATGGAATGTTCCTCGAATACGCGGAATTGAATGTATTTAATTTTATAATTAAGCACCTCCGCGGTTCGTGTAGTATTTTGAACTGGGGGAGGGGGAGGCAAATCATTACGGTCGCGATCCATCGTCAGCGGTATCAATAAATGGGGATTGATTTTACATTAATATTGCAGTATTTGCAATACCGTACGTTCTGCAGAAATAATTCGTCACAGTTGGCAGAGAACTCGAGACGAAGAGATAGGTATATACTCGTGATTTACGGGCTCGCGATTTGCAATGCAGGAAAAGGGTATAGCGAAGAAGGTTCGTGGGTTGTCATTTCGTTTCATTCTCAACGTTCTCTACGTTCGTGTTTGTCCTCGACACGTTATGTCGCTCTTTCGCCCGGGTAACGATGAATCATTTAGCGAGTCGTGTTCGCCGCTACTGACTCTTAATCGAGTCCTTCCGCGGGAAGCGGAGCCGTAATTTCTCTCCGCAACTTTCCGCGGAAACTTGGAGGATTTATCGGGGAAATAATTTATTTATTCTAGAACGGCAGGAGTGGTGGCTCGGTCGCATCGCGCCAGGGATTTTCCCTCCATCCCGCTCCGCGTCAAAGTGCTTTGATAATCAATATGAATCTGCAATTAATCCCGTGATGTCGGAGGCGTGCGCGTTTAAAAGAGAAATATTTGGTATAACATTCCTGTAATCTCTGAAATGATGCAAATATTCCCTCTCCTAACGTTCATCGTAATATAATTAATGCGCGATTTCGGGCGCGACGCACGGCGCTTTAAATGAGACGGCGCGAAATGCACGATTGCCGCGAGTCGAAGCCGCATCTCGTTAGGATCAGAGGAGTCGAATATCCTTCGGTCGCACCGTCGAAGTAGCGCAGCCGCGTATTAGAATTCTAGGCGTTCGACGCTACGCCCGTCGCGCATTTATTCACCGGGATTCAAGTACCACGGCGTGATTCTACTTACCGTACAGTTAAACGTTATTTCAATTACGACACGTTTGATGTCGTCTGGCGCCGGTTTTACGGTCACCGGCGACCATAAAACCTTAACGGCTGTGAAATTTAAGCGGTGATAAGGTGGCGCGTAGAAACGCCGTTTACACGGTCCAATCGGCCGGAAATCAATTCATCGAACAACTCCCCCGCGTACGACCGCAACGACAGTTCCTTTGTTTCGTTCGGCTATTACGTTGCGTTGCATTTCTAATCAAATATTCACCATTCGGTGCGGCGCATATCGCGCAGTAACGGTTTCTTAACGGCGGCGGATATCGTAATTTCTTTCTTTTTCTTTTTTTTTTTTTTTAATTCTCGACAAGAAAAAAAATTAATTAATCTCAAGTGTCCAATAATGAGTTAATCAATGGCCAGATAACATCTAAGATCTAAGCGACGCATTTATTAGCCGCAAGATAATTTTATTAGGTTAATTTTCCAACGTGCAGTCACACGACTTGATTATTTTATTAAGTTTTAATTAAATAATAAATAATATGACATTTATTATGATTAGTTGATCGGCAATACTGATCTTTGGGTGCATATTTCCCTGTGTTGCAGGTCGCAACGAGCTGATTGCTCGTTATATTAAATTGAGGACCGGTAAGACGAGAACGCGAAAGCAAGTATCTTCCCACATACAGGTCCTTGCGAGAAGAAAACTTCGAGAAATACAGGCAAAACTCAAAGTGGTGAGTACGTCTTATTTGTACATCTTCCGGTCGCGCGTTTACAATCATATTTATTATCGGTTTTTTAATACTCTTTAATGCGACGTCGAGCCCACTGATCGACATAATGGCGAGTGCCTCGATCGCATGTTTCCCGTCTCTTTCGTGGAGGAATCAACAAATTCATTGAAAATAATATATTAATTTTGTTTATTTGTGTGAACGCAACGTGCTGTGGCTACCACAATAAATTGCACGATAATAGCGGTTTAACATGACACATTATTATAATAGCGAAATGCGAAATAAACGTGATTATATACAGCTATTTATTTAATAATGTTGCAATATTTAATGACATTTCATTTGATAATATGTTAAATAAAATATTGCATATGTCATATAAATCCGATACTTGGCTTGTGGAACTGACATCGTGCAGTGAATTTTTATTACATTCTAAATATTTTGCCCAGCAAAGTACACTGAAAATTCGAAATTACATGAATTTTTAGTACAACGTACGAAAAACGCGCGATCGGGCTATATATTTTTTGAATATTATTCTTTCAAGTTATTAAGATCAGAATTCTGGGTTTCAAGTTTTTCGCCCAATATTGCCTCGGAGAGGAGTAACGATGATATTAAATCGCGATTGGCGATGCGCGAGCATTAGCGGGCGATAGTCGTTGCGAAATAATTTTCAACGAGAGGGAGAAACACATATATCGAGAGACATACATATCGAGGGAAGCATTGTCGCGGGATAAATCACGCGTAAAAATGAACCCAGCGCGTTTAATCAACATCTGAATTATTAAAGCGATTCGCGAACAATTGCACGCCGGTTAATAAATCAAAGCATAGCGGTGCAATCGGTGGTGCTTCCATTTCGCCGATGGCCGGTGAAATAACGGGAGACAGAAGATACAAAAGAGGGAGCGAGGCAGAGAAATAGAGTATTGTTTATACAGAATCGGTCAATATTCGGAATAGAAAAGAGTGAAAAAACAAGCGGAGCGTGTAAATTAACCGTGCGATTGCATGCATGCAGCACTTCGATAAAACTCTTGTATGAAGGGAAAAAAAAAAACTGACATTTAATCGACAGCGATAAACCAAAAAAAAAATTGCTTTTTTAATTTTATTCAGTTTAGACGTTATTATTAAATAGAAATCGAATCGTGAAATATAATTTAAGATAGTAAAGCTTACATCTATTTTTTCCCAACTATTTCCAAAAGTTTAATTAGTAGAATTGATAATTAATTAATTAATTATCATGTACATCCATTACACATTTCTCCGATATTAATAAATAATTTAGCGAAATCCATAAAGGACTATAATAATTAATATATATTTTTTATGATTACATTTTTAAATGTTACATTTTATATAAAATTAAATGTTACACGTAATATAATTATTAAATCCGCCTGTAACGTTTTACGCGTGGCTCTGTCTTGTGCAAATAACTTTATCCCGTGCGCGATGTATTTTTTTAATGCTTTTACTTATACATCTTGCCGCGCCTTGGAAGAGCTAAAGATGAGTTTAGGAAAACGCCGACGTCTCTCGAGTAATTTTAATTACGCCCCGTGCGCGCATGACTTTTACGTAATAAGATGTCTCTTTCCACGCGCGGAGTTCCGTACCGTGATGCCATTTATGAAATACTTGCACGAGTTTCCGTTTTTAAGCACGGTCAGCCGCAGCTGCAGCTACTGCAACTGCAGTGGCTGCATACCGTGAACATTATTCAGGAAAGTAGCAGGCGTGGGAGGAAGGTACGGTCCAGCGTGACGTAATTTTCTGGTTTTCGTGTTTCAGCAAGGGTGAATACCGCGCGTTGCGTCGCGACTATTGCTTGTTGCTCAGGAAGGGGCTTGCTATCCCGCCTGCGGCCGCGAACCGCGCGATTTATTCCGCTGCGAAGAGAAAGAATTTCCCAAGCGCTATTCGTGTTTTACGCGCCCGCTGATATCGATGATGTTAACAAGACTGTGCCAAATTTTTTTTCTTTTATTAAACTTGGGTCCCCGTTGATAATATTAAGCACGGCACGAAAGACTTCTATGGGCGCGAGCTTTTTGATAAAATAAGTTCCCCGAGTGCTAGAGCTGTTCGAACTTGGCTATTATCATCGTCGTATACTCCGTTAGTTTTGTCTAGTTTTAAATAATTATTCTGTTAAAGATTATCGCTTATATTTTTTTTTTTTTCATTAATATTATCGTGTATTTTATTTCACGTAGAGGCGCAATTTGATTTTCGTACTTATCCATTTTACATGCTCGCGTATCAAACGGTATTACACCAACTATCACAGCCTATCGAGCTCGTTCGCCGTTTTATCTATTTTGGAAATAATTGCACCAGGCATTACGGCGTAATTAATTGTTGCGGTGTAAACGTACTTCCGATAACGGGATGGGAGTTGTAGCGGTAGAAGAGAGTCGCGGGGAGGAGGAGGGTGCCCAAAAACGGGCGAGCAGCGTTTCAGAATGTCGATAAACATGTCCAACCCCGTTACCCGCCCAATCCTCTGCATTCCTAGCGTGTATTCAAGAGATGAAGGGCGAGAGAGGAAGAGAGAGAGAGATGGAGGGCGAAAATGGGGAAAGGGCGAAAGGGGGAGGGAAAGGGGAGAGAGAGAGAGAGAGAGAGAGAGAGAGAGAAAGATAGAGAAAGAGAGAGACAGAGAGAGAGAGACGATGTATGAGAAAAAAAAAAACGACACGGACTTCACCCTCTCAATTAACCGAATTGATTTTCTGCTGCAAATTCAGCGTGCGCCCTGCACAAACGTGAACAACGACCCGCACAGCGAGATAGACTTTTCGTGGCTAATCGATGTCATTCAACATTTATAAAAAGTTACATTTTGTCCAGCAAAATTCACGGCAAAAGTTTTATGAATCGACTCTGCGTTAATTAATTTACCTATTTATTCTGATATCACATCCGCTTACTTTGCGAGATATTACGTGTAAAGAAAAAAAGCTAGATGGTTTTTAGTTTGAAGAACCCTCAAATTTTGAAACGTGCTTTGTAAAAAATAAAAAGAAATTAGATCGTATTTGAAATTGCTGCGGCAAAAATAAAGAAACCAGAAAATACGTATCATGAAAATTATAATATAGAATCCGAAAATTGTATAACGCGCTGAATATGTATTACAGCTCAGTTACATACGCACGCACGCACGCACGCACGTAGGCGCCGCATTCTTTAGTCGTAGTTCAAAATTAAATTTTTATCAAAGTACCATTTTAAAACCAAACCGGCATCGAAACGTTATTAATCGTTTGTAGTTTCGATTTTAGCACACGCGATTCATATGCAAGCTTAATATTTTCCGCTAGGTCCAAGTTTATAGAAATATCCCATCGACAATTTTATTAAAGAAAATTCGGCTGAAAATTGATAGCAAAAAATCTGTAGATAACCGGAACGGCAGCGGGTCAGCAAAATACTTGCCTCATATATTCCGAAGCGAGCGCGCGAAGGGCGTAAACAACATCGGGGGCAAAATGTAATCTGTGATTTTCGGTTGCATCGTCGGGTAAATTCTTTATTGCTCGCATCGTTACGCGGGCGACGCTTCATTCCGGTCGATCGACACTCGTAGTGACTCCTCCATTAGGGATTTATAAACGAAATTGAAAATCCCCGTGCTCCCGTAGGGATAGGGTGAGCGTGAGTTGGACTGCGATTACGAGACGAAGGGGTGCGGCGAGGGTGAATCGGTGCGGGAATGGATGATGGTGGCGATGCTGGGCATGGCAATTTTCCGAACGTCACGGCAACGAACCACCTCTCGTTCGCCCCGTCAGCGATTTTCGGTCGGGCGCTGATTAAAACGACGGCTTTCCGATAAAAGCGCGCTGAATTCCCGCGAATTTCTGTTACAACTGGACTCACCGCCGCTGCTGTTGTTTCTGCAATCAACTGCGCTGCGTGATCGCGATCGATTTCAATGCGTGTGGTGCGATACGCGATGAGCAAGGGAACGAATATTGGGGGCAGGGAATAGAACGAGGGAAAAAAAAAAGGGGGGGAACGATGCATTGCTGGTAATTGTAACAAGTACGGGAGCAGTAAAATATCGCGTCGTTCGATATCAATCGGGATCTCGAATATTTCCATTTTTTTAATTACGCTACGACGTTTATCCTTCCACGAAGGAATAATTATCAAATTATTCCGAAATATTAAAAGATTAAAAGAAAAGAATTTTTCTTTCGAAACATTTAGCGTTTCTCCCTCTTTCGTGCTGCTTACCACGTGCTTCTCCGCTTCGAGTATGCAGTTCTTAATTTTTTTATAGCATCAATCGAGCCTTTTTGCACTTGTATTACCTTTGTAGGTATTATACACCTTTATTAAATATATCTGTGGCAGCTGAGACTTAACACAGTTGTAACACTATTGTGCATGATTTAAGAAAAGATTTTCCGTATTACATTCTTGTAAATAAAATTCTAACGTTTAATATTGGTTTATAATACACCCGCGGAAAAGGTTTTATCCTATCCAGCGCGCTTAAACGCACTTGATTATAGATATATCACCGTAACTTTAATATTTCTTGCCGAACCGATTTGTCACTTTGCAAAAATATTTTTCAGGCGTCGTACTGAATAAATTATGTTGTGTATTAATTTTTTTTTTAAACCCATTTAGATGTACGTCCATCCCTTGACGCATCTATTAACGTATCAATCCGATCTCGACGATCCCTTATCATAGTGCTTAGAATTGAAAAGGAAGATATCAAGTATCAAATAATATAACATTATATCGTCCGACGTTGCATGGTAATCGGTCTGGAAATTTGTCAGGATCATGCCGCCAAGGAGAAGGCGCTCCAGACAATGTCGAGCATGTCGAGTGCCCAAATAGTATCAGCTGGAAGCGCGATACACAACAAGATGCCCCCCGCCCTCGTGGGACCCCTTGCCCTTCATGCTTCCACCCCTGTCTCCTATCCCGGAGCGGTAAGTCCTGATCTCGGAAAACCCCTTGAGACAATTTTTTTTTTTTTTTATCTTTTATTCTCTTCAAAAGAGCCAACGAGCTTAGGGTGAGACGACGAGACTGTATAAAATACGGACTAATTAAATTACTATATATACCAGCGCACTACACTCATTGGTTTCACATTACAAATCGCTTTTAACCATGGAAAAGGAAAAGGAAAAAAGAAAAAAAAAAGAAAAAGAAAATAGCGGCTTTAATCTCTCCCGCTTTTACTCGTTGCATTTAAATTCTCTTTAATTTTTCAAGGCTCTTCGATCTATTTTTACGTACGTTTATTATAGAATGATCATAATGTGGAGTTTAAATTAACCAATTAAATATTTATAATTTATAATTATTCATAAACAGGCAAGTCGCAAAGCTTCGTAGAGAATATATAAAACGTCTCGTCGTCTTCGAGAATACACACTTTACTTTTATCATCGGTACTGCTGATTTAGCTTTTTCTTTTCAAGTTCGTGATTGTTCCTAATCACTTCGCTCAATAACCGCTAATCCGCCTGACGAAGACAAGTGCCGTGTGGTTTGATAACTGACTTATGCACTTATGCACTTTTTGTATTTTACAAAATTTTCTTATAATATTATATTATTAAATTATTTTGTCAAACAGATTAATTGACGAGTGGCAGTAATTTAACATTGCACTTGGAAACAACATGGATTCTTAATTAAATAAGCTATTTAGCTTCTACACGCAATAAATATATTATAATTTAAATTAAAAAAGAAAAATTTTTTCGGTATTTATATAAAGTAATACATTTGCGAACAAAAGTACCAATTTAAATATATTAATAAATTTACGTATGTATCATTCGATCGACTTGACGTTATTATTTTCGTCTTACACAACAAAAAGCAGGAAAAAGTAATGCATTAGTTGACGTTAAAAATCAAATAAATATTCTTTTTATTTCTTTAATTAAGCCTTTTGCTTCTTCACTGTCATATTTCGTCCTTTTATGTTTTTTTTCCACATTTAATTATTAAAAAAAAAAAAGAACCAAGGAAGTAGAGGAGAAAAAACGTTTCCATATGTTCCGATCGCGTATTTTCTTCTCGTCATGGCGCGAAAGCTTTTGCATCGAAAACTAACCACCCTTTGCAAAAGTAATATCCTCCCTGGCTCTCTCTGCTGCTGCACTGCCCCTGGGGGCCCTTGTTGTGTATTGTTGAATTTGTCCATCGCTCTAATCTTGTGTATACGTATCACCAGGACATTACGTATACACATACGGTCTATATACGAAAAGCATATAAATTATAATGTATGTATGCATTACATTGGATATATCTGTATAATGAAAAGGATCGTTTATTGTAGCCTTTCAAACTATCTCTCTTCTTTTTCTTTATAATTGCAATACAATCCGATCATTAGTCTTTTGTTGTTGCTGTTCTCTTTCTCTTGATCATTTACTTCGTTTCCTTGCTCGTTTCTCGCCCGACTGCTCGATGGCTTTTACGGAAAAATCTTGTAACTTTTTTTTTTTTTTTTTTTAATTAAAATCATCAACCAATTGTTCGAAAAAGAATACAAATTTTAATTTTTCTTATAGTTAAA
Source organism: Cardiocondyla obscurior (assembly GCF_019399895.1). Taxonomy (NCBI): domain Eukaryota; kingdom Metazoa; phylum Arthropoda; class Insecta; order Hymenoptera; family Formicidae; genus Cardiocondyla; species Cardiocondyla obscurior. The sequence continues at coordinate 4,114,861 of NC_091875.1, read as the reverse complement.
AATATAATTTGTTGATTTCTTTGCTTATTAACTTTTAATTGATTTTATTTTTTGTATTTGATAATAATGCGATTACAAAACAATCGTATTTTTCATCAAATTTTATTAAAACAGATAATTAAATCATTAATTACTTATTATCGAATAAATAGCAATGAAACAAGCTTATTAATAAACATTTAGCACGTGAAAATTGACTAATCATTAAACATGAATATTTGCGTATTACTTTTAGATTGAAATTTGATGATGATGACTTGCTTTCAGCAATTTTGGCAGCCTGGTTTGCAACCAGGAACGTCCCAGGATGTCAAACCGTTCCCTCAGCCTGCCTATACCGGAAAACCAGCGACCGCGGTTTCGAGCGGTGATTTGGTCCAAGCACAGCCTGCACCACCATGGGAAGGACGCGCCATTGCGACTCACAAGCTTAGGCTTGTTGAGTTTTCGGCCTACATGGAACAGCAAAGAGAACAAGAAATCGTACGTATCAGTAACGAATAGATAAGGAGGCTTCGAACAATATTTAATAAATTATTTATGAGAAATTCTTTTGAGAATGAGAAATTTCTTTTTCTTTTAGTACCACAAACACCTGTTCGTCCATATAGGAGGTTCCGCGACCTATGCCGATCCATTATTGGAAGCAGTCGACGTTAAACAGATATATGATAAGTTCCCAGAAAAAAAGGGCGGTCTGAAAGAACTTTATGATAAAGGACCGCAAGCAGCTTTCTTTCTCGTTAAATTTTGGGCTGATCTCAATAGCAACATCCAAGACGAAAGTGGAGTATTTTATGGTGTCACGAGCCAGTGAGTAACGTCTGTTTGTCAATTACTTAACTTTAGATTGATTCAATATTTATACCACGCTTTACATTGTGATAGATATGAGAGCAACGAGAACATGACAATAACGTGTTCGACGAAAGTATGCTCTTTCGGAAAGCAAGTAGTAGAGAAAGTGGAAACGGAATATGCCAGGTTTGAGAATGGCAGGTTTATTTACCGTATTAGTCGTTCACCTATGTGCGAATATATGATTAATTTCATTCACAAACTGAAGCACCTGCCAGAGAAGTACATGATGAACAGCGTTCTTGAAAATTTCACCATCCTCCAGGTGCGTTGACGATTTTTATCACGTTTATTAATTTATATACATTTTATGTGTAAGTCCTTATTAATTCTGAAAAAAAAAAAACTTTTTTTATCCTTTTATACCTTCTAAAAGACTTAAAGACTGTTTTTTATTCTATTTTATTAAATCTACTACGCCATGTACTTGAATGTACATCGTGTGTGAAAAGAAATGTGTTTTTGACTTGTACTTTTACCTTTTCAGGTTGTCACGAACAGGGATACGCAGGAAACATTATTATGTACGGCATATGTGTTCGAAGTATCGACGTCTGAACACGGTGCACAGCATCACATATACAGATTGGTCCAAGACTAGCCTGCTTGAACCTGCTCGCTATGCAGCCATCCACCCCCATCAGTGCCTACCATCACATAAAGATCATCCATACACATAACACACATGATTACAATGTGAAAATATAATATACATACATTCCTCTATTCTAAAGTTATTAAGATCAAGCATTTTTTCTAATTCTTCCCTTGTTTTTTTATTTTAAAGGCTAGAAACATATTGGAAATGTGCGTTTTTTTTTATTAATTGTATATTTTATATCGCATATGACACATATGACAAATCTAGATAATGAGAGGCAAGGAGTAGTGTAAAAAAAGAAATATTTAAGTAAAAAAGAAATCAATTTCTTTAAAATACAACAAACTTAGAATAGAGGAATTTGATTGCGCGCGATATGTTACGTAAATATGTGAGTGTAAACATGCTTACACTTACTACAGAATACTACAAAATACTTACACTTAATACAGAAATATTTTCGCGTCCATAGGAGAGTTTCGATGGAAAATATTCGGTCGACGATATTTAAAAAATTAATATATAACAGATATGAATATTGGATAAGTAATAGATGTTAATAAAACATCAATTTACTTACAATTTGGATAAATTCATATACAGTGTACTGCACATGTTATTTTTTTTTCTTTTGCGCGTACATTTTTTTTTTGTATGCTAATTTCATAATTTTTACATTTATGTAAAATACTTTTTTTTTTATTTTGAAGAATTAGTTTAGAGAGATCAGAAAATGAAAGAAATAAATTACAATATTTCAACTGATTATGAACCGGCTGTGCATGCTAAGGAATTTAAATTAAAAATGAGAAATTCTAAGTACTGTATAATAAATATATTATAAATATCTCAAAAGAGAGAGAGAAAGGAGAGAGAGACGAGGAGAGGTCTAATTTTTATCCTTCCGAGTAGCAACATAAAACACAGTGAACTGAATTTGTTGCGAACGTTTTCCCTGAAACTCCTTAATAAGGACAACTCTATACACACATATGTACACATATATAATAAAGTACTGGCCAGCCCGAGCTTGAGTTTGATTCAAAGTTTATACTTTTAGTTACATATTAGGTCAATATACAAGTATTTGATATAATGTAAGAAGAAATTTTCTTGCCGTTATATCGAATACTTTATGACCATCGCACACTTATTTTTATATAAATTTATAGTAAAATAGAGATTAAACAGACAATTTCATACACACACGTACTACAGCCCCTCTCTACGTACATATACACAATCATACATATATACATACACACACACAGTGTGTTTTTTAAAGTTCGCCTATTAACTACATAGCATTATTTCTCATTGAAAATTAAATCAATTTACTACGTAGTTAATAAGCGGTATTTAAAAAAACAACCTGTATGTAATGATTACAACCATCGTCTCGTCTAATCGACGAATTTATTTTTAAAAATTATTTAAAAATAAACTCATCGATTAATTTTCATAAAGGGTATCGATTTTAATAAAGAGGATATATTATAATAAATTAATTTAAAATTGACAATAAATTTTGGTAGAAAATTATGCATAAAAGGATAGAAATGTCCAACAAAAAGAAAAAAAGCGAAAACCAAGAAACAGACTCTGATCTCGGAAAGGCATGGTACCCAAATAATTGATTTAGTATTATAGTTTTATTATTAAATTAGACGATATAGAGACTCTCGAGACAGAAAATATTCACACACAGATATACATATATTACGTATAAGATATATATGTTAAATATTAATGCAATGATTACAATTTACATTGTTATGATCGTGTATAAAGTTATCTAAATAATTTCTAAGTTTTAAAAGAAATGGAGATTTGATCGAGAGATAATGCCATTATGAATTTTTTACGTAATATAAAATACAATGATATATTGTTTTTAATTATCAGAATTAAGTCAGAAAAATAAAAAGTGGAACATCATGTATCAACATGTATGTTTTAAGCTTTGTCGCAGAGCTGCTTCTCCCATCGTGCAAAAATTCTTGTTACTGTAAGAATCGATACTGCAGCGATTATTAATGTATAACAGAAAAATGATTATTTTTATATATTTTTAAAATTTAAATGTACTTGCTAATGTGCAAACATACTCTGATTAGACAACCACACTTAGAGAGAGAAAAAAAAATGTGTTTGTATTATAATCGCTTTATTTCGTATTCTAAGATTTTTTTTCTATAGTTCTTACTGATGAATGATTTTTCTTACTTAGCGTACTTTATTTGTTTTTATCTTTTTACACTTACAAAGCGATATACCAGATCAATATATATCGATTATACAGATGGAAGTCGCCATCATAAGTTATAGCTATGTGATAGGGACTTTGATTACTACAAAATCCGATTTTGGCATTTTTTATCAGAAATGTATTAAAATCAATATTGGAAAATGTAAAGAGATATATGATTATGATAATACGGCAATTTTGTAGTGACATGAAGCATTGGTATTAATTATTCAGCCGTCTGATATCAATATTACTCTCCAAATCTCTGTGAATTAAAAATATTTTTCAAAGCATTGATACAAGAGAATACAATGGCCCGTTGCAAAAGAAAATTCGTACTTAATAATATAATTTACACATTACACATACATGGACCATAGAGAATTTACATACAGATATTTTTAATGAACTTAATGACAATTGTTTAAACAAGTAGAGGACCATACCATGCAGTTGACTTTATTTAATTGCATCTTTCGTATATACATATAAAATTATGTATAATAATTGCACAAGAAGTTTTTACTTATTTTTTAATTCGATCTGTTGTGTGTTTCCGAAATAGTTGTCCATCGAGCAGTAAATATTAACGTAAGCAAGAAGAGGTCGTGTATATTTTAGTATGATAATATTATGTACCATATTTTTACTTTAATTATCTTTTACGGAACATGTGGCAATGTATTTTGATCTCTTTTAGTCAGAAATGTCGCTTTTTATTTGGGATGAAAAGTGAATTTGCTATGGGTTGATTGTAATAGAAAGGAATTTATGTTTAATCGATATGTGAATGTGTGGTTTTTTTAACTGGCAGCTTTTATATGTTTTACTCATTGTTACCGTTTTTCTTTCTTTCTTTCTTTTCTTTTTTTTCTTTATTTTAATAGCTCGGTATCTATTTGAAAGCAAGTCCCCCCCTCTTTGGAAATAAAAGGGTTAGACGTAAAAAAATGCATATAAGAGAATGACTTTCTATAGTATTTTTTAATAATATGTTCACTTGTAAGTACGATTTTTGAAAGTCACTTACGACAGTATTTCTTTCAAATGGATACTAGCTAGTAGTAATTCATTCGTATCATATCGTTTTCTTTTTTAAATACTTATATATCTTTCATCAATATTAATACGAATTGTGATTTAGCAAAAGTTATTTGCACATCAAATTGGAATTGTAACCACAATAATGTTGTGTATAAATAATTTTGTTTTACAATACTCTGCTTGTTACAATAACTATCAAAAATATAAAATAACATTTTCTATTTTCCATTTGCAATAATTTCAATAAACATAGCATGTAATGTTCTCATTATATGAATACGATTATAATTATATATTTACAATATATAAGACAACGTCTCGTGGTTACATATCGAATTACTTAATAATGCATTATTGTTTTGAAAGATACAGATATTTGGTTTAATCCTAAATTTTTATTTTGAATGAAAATTTATAAACAGGAATATAAAACGAACATGAAATTGAGAAAAAAGAGCACCGACATTAATATTATTGACATTTAACGCGTAATAATTTTAAAGTAAGCAAATTACATTTATAAGAAAAGATCATAAAAATATATATTTATCTATATCTTCTGTGAAGATAGAAAATAGTACTCTTTCACTCTATATTGATGCTATCGAAAATCGAAGCCCCATAAAAAAAAAAAGATACAAAATGCAGAAGTAGATTATGAAAAAAAATTAATAAAATAAAATAAAATAAAGAAACGACTCGCAGTGTACACAATAATATACGATATCGATTGATTGACAGATTTGTTAAATATCTTTGTACATATTTACATGAAGACCATGAGAAATTATTCAAGTTCCAGCAGCTACGTTTTTGGAACAAGTATTTCCTAAATGAGAACAAGAAACTGTTTTACTTGTGACTCATTATGAATCCAGTTCCATATTTCAAAAATGAATTATGTAAAAATTTTAAATATTTTCATAGAGACTTATTAATTTCTTTTATATAGATACAGTATAATATAACAATAGATGTCTAATCATTGATAATTTACTATATTTTCGCTTGTTTAGTAAGTTAGTAATTATTTTGTTAAATGGCTCTATACGTTTATAAAATATATTATTTACATTTTGTATTTATAATTTAAAAACATAATCGAGTTATTAAAATACATTTATGAAAATAGAATATCCTTAATTGTGCTTCAAAATTGTATTATTTATCTCCCATCTCATTAAATCGAATATTATCTCTATGAAAGTATTGACTACATCATGTGCGTAATTGGCTTACAAATTCGGCAATTTTTCAGAAATGTGTATCCTTTTAAAATTCTATTTATTCATATCCTGGAACTGCCATATCAAAGAATTGAGCTTGATTGTAAAAATGATTAAAAAATATTCATCAGAAAAAAAGGGAAATAAAGAATCTACTTGTACATTATTATCATAAATAAAATGAGGATCAAAGTAGTTGTTTTAACGAGTAAAAAAAAATTAATAAAATGATATATCATTAAATTAGAGGTTTAAAATATAATAGAACTCGGTATATGTACAGTATTTGAAAAAAACATGTTTATAATTTGTATGGAGAAAATAAATGATTGATATAAAAGGATTTTATATTTTTATTACAAATCTCCTGTGTACGTATGTTTTAAGTAAGTTTTCTTTTATAAAATTAATTCATCTCGCTTATATGCAAAGACGTATTTTTAAATTATGAAATACGACACACGGGGCCACTGGAATATTTATAAATATGTATTTAATAAAATTTTATTTAATTTTATACATTCATGTTTTTAATTGTTAATTTATTGTAATTGAAAGTATACATATCGTTTGCATATATGTATACATCTTTCTTTTTTACATTTGTGCCACGGGTTTTAAACCTAATAAACTGAAGCATTGTTCTAAAACAAGTGCAGTCGCTTCCGCGAGTAAGAGACGTCCCATATTTACTTTTACAATTTGACCAGATTGATTCTTTTCCACACAATAGCATTTATCATAAAATTCCGTAAATGCACACGAAACTTCGTAACAAAATTCACACAACGGATGCAAGTATAGTTCTTCGTGAATGTTAAGAATTACGTCTGGAAATTTCAGCAGTACTTTGGCTAATTTCCATTCTTTTTCATGATCTAATGAGATCGGAACTTCATGCAAGCTTTGTTTCAACTTGTCCTTCGTGATATTCGCTGTTCTAGCGATAGAACGAATTCGAGTTAAAGCATATAATAAATAAACAGCTGTATTGCCTTTATCCTCTAACATTTTATCAAATGAAAATACATATTCGTGATTCCTATTATGTGATAAATCGGCATATTTTATGCATCCATATGCTATGGATTCTTGGGCTTTTTTTAATTCTTCTTCAGATAATATCTTATCGCGTTCTTTTTCTTTTAGTTTCTGTAGTGCTCTCTTTAACCCTTAAATAGTAATAATAATAGTACAATAAACGATAATCAGATTTTTTCAAATTTAAATAAAAGATAACAATCAAACAATTAAAAATAACTTATTACCTTCGTCCAGCAAATTATTAAGTTTTACAGTGTCGCCGGATCTGGTTTTAAATTTTTTTTTGTCTTCACCTAAGACAACGCCGAAGCCAACATGATCCATTCTGTGAAAGCTTTTCAAGATACCTGCCCTTTTTGCACAACTTTCTAGCATTTGAAAATGTAGAGATTGACCAGCATCTGTCACATATATCAACTGTAAAATTACAAGATTTATTACAGAAAAATTTTATTACAAATTTATAGATGAATAATTATTACGCTCGAGTCCGTGTTCTCTCTAACACTCATTCGTGCGCGCCGCGCACTTTCGTAGACAATGCACATTATAATATGTAAAAATATTTACCCAATCTGCTCTTTCTTTTTCAATACGATGCTTTATAGAAGCCATGTCTGATGTATCGTATGTAAAACCGCCGTCAGATTTTATTATAATAAAAGGTATTCCACTACCATGTTTCTCTCCCCACATTACTTTTCGTCCATTGTCTTCTTCCAACATATTTTTTGAGTCTAACTCTTTAACTATTACTTCCATATACTTCTGATAAAATGACTCGCCCCTTTCTACCAATTTAATATCCAGTCGAGTATATACTTTTTCAAGTTCTGGATCAAACATAAAAAACAAATACTAAAATATTTAATTTCGCATAAAATTAAAATAATTCTACAATTAATAAATAGCTGTTCGCTGCTTTTACCTTGCCTAGATACGTCACATATCATTTTCCATGCTTTTGTTATATCAGGCTCAAAAGCCTGCAATTTAACGACACACTCGTATGCACGTTTTTTGAATTCTTCATCTCCGTCAAATCTGATTTTAGATTCTTTATAAAAAGTCTATACACATATAAATATATGAATAATTGTTATATTTATTTTAAAAATAATTGCAACTATCACAGAAATATAATTATATAATTACCTGAAGATCCTCAAGTGGAGGTACAGTGCTTAAATAGTTAGGAAACTTATCTTGAAGATGAGCTATCAACATACCAAATTGTGTACCCCAATCACCAACATGATTGAGCCTTAACACATCATGTCCTAAGTATTCTAACAGTCTTGAGATACTGTCACCGATTATTGTAGACCTTAAATGTCCTACATGCATTTCTTTGGCAATGTTAGGACTAGAAAAATCCACAATTATCCTCTTCTTCTTAACATATGGAGGTGGAATTTGGCCGGAGGATAACCAGTTGCATAAAATTGATTGACCAAATTCACGTTTTACATATATGTTTATGAATCCAGCACCAGCTATTTCATATTTCTCAACAATAGGGGATATTTCCAGCTTGGACATAATTTTTTTAGCAACTTCACGCGGAGGAACTTTAGTACCTGCAATATAATTTAGTATTTAAATTACACAATTTATTGTCTACATTAGCAAATAAACTTTTTAATTTTTTTCTAGTACCAAACATCTATATAGCTTTATTTAAAAAATTCAAAAAATATTTTTAGATAGCTAATTTTTACCAGAAATACTTAGTTGTTGTGCCAAAGGCATAGCACTGTTACATTGATAATCTCCAAATTTAGAATTAGTGCTAGTAGTTACTATTACTGGTGGGTCCACTATATCAGGATAAGCAGCACTGATAGCTTTATTAAAGACTGTGCTAAGATTATCTAATATACTGATTGTATCTGCACTTTTTAAACCTTCCATCCTATTGTCTAGCTTATTCCTTTGCATTTCCACAGTCTAAAAAAAATTATTACGAAAAATAAAAATATGGATAAAATTTTAAACTAAAAATTCCTTTATAGTGATAAATAAAAGTATATATATTAATAAAAATCTACCCTTTTAAGTATCATTATCCGATGTGTCAGCTTCGCATTCTCCTGCTGCAATTTTTCAAACTCTTCCTTACTCCTGTCGCTCGAAATGTCAGCTGTAACACTCTGTTGTAGCGATTCAAGTTGTAGCTTTAAACTTAGTATTTCCTTTTCCTGCAACATGGATAACATGTGGCTCACATAACCTCGCAATTATTCGGCAATCAAATCGCTACATATTTTTAGCGCAGTAGCACGATATTAAGAATTAAATTGATAAAGAAATTTACCGCTGTAGCTGCTCGTTCGTTAAGCAAATCTATATCTTTTTTCGACATTATTCCTCAAAAACCGTTGACAACGTAACAAACTTTTTCTGTCGTTCTCCACGCAATCATTCAATGCATTCATACTACAGTTTGAAATGAGAAAGTTAAAGGTGCCTTTTCATGCCGACGACGCTGACGCTCGAAACTTGAATTTCCAACGCGCTTCCGCAAGAGCGAAAAGGAGCACCTAACGTCTCTTATCTTTTCATGCCCAGTGCTCCGCTTTCACAGTATTTCACATCACAATATCTCCGTATATGGTTAAGAAGTGCCTTGAAAATATGACAGACCGTCTCTAGTTGTCACTGTAATCTTTTATATCTTATTTATCAGATCACAGATCAGTGGGAAAGAAATTAATACCCTTACCGGAATATTCACAAGTATTTCTCCGATCGACAGCACCATGGACGCTGTACTACAACAAAAAGTCATACAAGTTGCGAATCATGTGGAGCAGCAGTTGGATGCGGAATTGGAAAAATTGGATAATTTAGATATCAATGATTATGAAAAAATACGTATGCACAGACTAAATGAGCTAAAACGTATGCAGAAACAAAAGCAGGACTGGCTGGCTTCGGTAATATATAATGTATATTAAAATTGTAATGTTATTTGTATGTTCATGCTATTTTGTATAGCAGCTTTTACTTGTAGTGAAATATTTTATTTAAATTTGTATATATTACTAATGTAATATTTGATATGTATATATATATAAAATTATGTTATTTATAGGGGCATGGAGAATATGCTGAGTTATATGATGAAAAAGAGTTTTTTGAAGTATCCAAAAAGTCTGAAAATATAGTTTGTTTATTTTACAAGGATGATTCTCCTCGGTGCAAGATAGTGGATCATCATTTCAAGATTCTAGCAAAGAAACATATTGAAGCAAGATTCTGTAAATTAAATGTTGAGAGATGCCCTTTTTTGACTGGTATTGTTGCATACTTTTCTAAGATAGATTTTAACTAAAGACATACTTGTAGTATAATAATATTAATAATATAAATTTATAAATTTATTACAGAACGGTTACGGATTAAAATTATACCCACAATTGCACTAATTGTGAATAATAAAACCAAGGATTATATCGTGGGTTTTACTGAGCTGGGGAATTGTGATGATTTTTCTACAGAGACATTACAATACCGTCTTGCACAATCAGGCGTAATAAATTACGATGACGATTTGCAGACTTCAGAAACCAACAAAAAATCGTTTATGTTTAAACCGTCCAAACCCAAGACGATCAAAGGACGTATCTCAGATGACTCTGACGACGACTGAGTCAGCCATTCAGACATATAAATTTTTTACGTTTATTGCACTCTAAGTTTTTTCATATATTAAATTTAATTAAACATTACGTTTTGTTTAATAGGTTTAACAAATTTTTTACTTCGTTTTATATGCTTGCAAGAATTGTTTTACACAAATAAAAGACAATACAATGTTCTGAATTTTGTAATAGAAAGCAAAATAAAAATTAATTTATAGCGCAAATAAAATAAAAGTATTAACTTTGTATACTGTATATAAATTGTCGTAAAATCGCATTGTAAAACGTGGGAGATTTTTATACATGTTATCAAAAATAATAATGTCGTAATTTTAAATACATAGTTAACTACAATTCTATAATTTAAAAAATGTCCTGAAATATTTATCTATAATTTATCACATACAAAAAAATTATCACACAACAGAAAAATTACTAAACATAGGATTTTCAATTTTTTTTGTATACTAGAAAGTGTACGAGTCTAAATTAAATCATCTGTAGCGTGGATCTAGAATCGATCTATAACAGGATAGTGTTGTCGGGATATATCAAATAATGTACAATAGGAAACTATAAAAATGTTTGCGGCAATGTCATGTATTATTAACAAAAATAGAGTAAAATAAGAAAAAATGTTTCCATTTGTAATATGTGAACGTTACTTATATAGAAGTATCACAAGACAAATATCTCGTTTACAATATATGTATTTCATGGTACTGCAAAATAATATACGACATAACTATATTTACAAGTATATGAAATATCATTAATTTTTGTGAGCATAATATGCGTAACATAAGAACTATATTAAATTTAATATATTTATCACTACTTATTTCATACATGGAATTGAATTAGGCTAATTTAATACTTATAGGACAATGGTAAATTTATTAACAAAAATACTTGTGTTAGACCTAATTAATGCAAATTTTTCTTTTTCAAATAATAAAAAAAAATTTTGACACGTTTAAAGAGTTTAGCTTTGATTTTTGTTTTAACTTTAAAATTAAGAATATATAAATTTAAATTAGGGTTCTTTTTTTTGGGGGGGTTCCGATTCTCGAACTGTTACGAAACATTTTTGCATACGAAAGTGACACTACGCGTACACTGATCGATCGTCAGATTGAACCACACCACATAACAAACGTGTACTATCACTATTATATGCAAAAGTTTTTCACACAAGTTTAAAAACCGGGTTCCTGGTCATTCATGATTTAGTTCCTACAATCTGAAATAATAATGGTGAGTGACCAGAAGACTTAATTGTTAATGTATATTGACATTATCATCATAATCGTCAACAACCTACAGAATGAATCTTTAAAAAAAAAAAAAACTATCCATTAAGATTCATCCTGTGTATATTATTTTTATTATTGAAAACAAATCTAATTTTATTAATTGATTGAAATGCATAAAATACATATATTTCAGATTACTATACAAATATTTATATATGGGAAAATCACATAAGTAAATGTCTTCTACCTTTAATACGGTTTACCAAATTACAAATCTTAAGTGCTGGCCCAAGTTTCAGTCCCATATACTTCATCATCATGTCACTATTGAGAAGAAGTAAAGCTTTGCCATCAATTTCCTAAAAATTGTTAATTTTAAAATTAATTTTTATAAGATATCAAGAGGCACGGCAGTGCCTCGCGCCAAGTATAGGCGCAGCGCACTACCGTGTCTCTTATACGCGATATAAAATACGATAAATGATTATTTATATTAACTCACATGTTTTCTAAATAAATCGGCATGCTGTCCTAACGCTGGATCTGTAATAGCGATGTAATGTATTACATCTTCAATAGTCCATTCCGCCGGCTCAGTAGAAGGAATACGATTTCCCGAAGTTTCAGATTGAGTAGTAGACGTCGCTGCTTCTAACTCTGTATATAAATGATTTTTAATAAGCATATTATTTCATGAAAATACTATTTAACATCAATTATATATTTAAACTTTCGCGATGGCATAAAATTTGTTAATATCTTATTTTCAGCGAGAGTAGTAATTATTCACATATTGTTAAATAATAATTATGAATATTTCTGCATTTCATAGCTTTAACGGTACTTATAATAAAGTTTTATAGTAACCAAGTATTTACCAGGACCCGATTTGCGAGCTTGCTTGCTTGCAGGCATATGTGTTTCTGTAGAATTATTTGTACTTTGTACAGTATTTTGTTGTACATGTTGTTGTTGAGTTGACGTTAAATTTTGCTGACTTTCTGATGACCATCTTCGTTTCTCTCCTACAATGTTATTCGCTCCTTCATTATTAGTAGACTGCGGTTGTTGTAGCGGTGTATTAGGACATTTAATGCAGGGTTCTTTCCTTCTAACTAACATATATTCACACGCACGGAGATCTTCAAGTTGCTGTCTTATGTACGTATAGAAATCTTCCTCTTCTAGGAAAACAGGTAATCTAACAACGGCAGGCTTTTTCAAAGTTCCCATACTCAAATTTATGGTTTCGCCGCCTTCGCCATTTCTCAGTAAGCCCAATATCTGGCTGGGATTCATGGCTGCCATTAAAAATGCTTGAAAAATATCTCTTGCAACAGTTGTCATAGGACCAGTACCAAATTGCGCTGGCATAGCTTTCACTTTTCGAAAGTCAAAATATGGTCCACAGTAACATTTATGATTGACATAAAGTGTGACTGCAACATACAATTAAATCATATAAGTTTTTTTTTTCAGATAAGCTTATTTTTTTTTTTTTTTTGTAAAAAATATCGTACGTTGTATACGTTTAATATAAAATTAGAATTATTTAATTACCGTTTTCAAGCGGCTTGGTATTTGTGCTAGTGTCAGGTTCTGTGGCTAACTGTGGTGGTACATTTGAGCCTGTAGGACTTACTAATGCAACTGCAGATTCTCTATTGTTATTGTTACTATTATTATTAGTATTAGTATTGCTTCCTGAGACTGCCATTACTAACATTACGTTAGATCCAGTAGACCTGGATCTAAATTTGTTGGGACCTGCTATATAGAATAAAATTAAAGATATTAAACAATCTTACAATGCATTGAGTTACTTATTTAAATACTAACATTAAAAGATGTGTACCACAGCTGTAAAAGAAGTAATCACTATAATTACGATTATAAGACGAAGTAACCGTAATTGATTATTAAAGTGGTCACTATTTATACAGTTCTAATGTGCACTAATTTATTTACAAAAGCTGCATTTGTAGAAGTTATAAAATATATATAATTAAATTATATATTTACATTTTTGTCTTGGTGGCTGCAATGGATGTCCGCTTTTGAAACACCAGCCGGCAGGGAAAATATCTCGAGAGTCATAACGACACCAGTAATCAAAAGCACCGCGCCAACCGTCAAATGTTATATGTATCATCTCATCCTTAACTGCACCGATAGTCGCGGTACATATAAGTTGTGGATTTTTTTTGTCAATTGCCTCTAACTTATGTCCAACTTTAAACAAATTAGATCGTGGTGTCTTTGGTTCTTTTTTAAATACTTTAGCTGGTGCCATTTCGGCACCGTTTAAAGTTTTAAGGAGGAACATTGGCCAACTCGAAGCATTCATACGAAAGCCTAACGGCGGTTGAAGCATCCCACCAGATTTTTCGCAGTGGCCTATCGGATGTATCTCATTACTATCAACCAGCCGCCAGAAATCATTTTTGTTATCAGAGCCATCTAATCTTAATCTCAACCGCGGGCCAAGGACGCCAACTACCGTAGCGATACAAGTTGACGTTAAATTTCGTGGATCTAACGCTTCTAATTTCATATTGATCTTAAATTCATTAGTTGGTGGAATTTCATGCTGAAATTAAAGCAATGTGTAAAATATGATGTTAACTTCGTTTTCTGTAAAGCATCCTGTATATTTTCGTAAGTATTAAATAAATATTTTTTACGATAATAAAGTTAAATAAAAATAATACTAAAGAGAAATTATCACTCAATACCTGTTTAAAACACTCGATTGACGCCGCTGTGCTATTTGTTTCCTTCAAATAGAGATCCCAATCAAAAGTCTGATAGGTTTCATATTGAAATGGTCCAGTAGATGTTGAAGGTGGATGAGATACAGTTGTGTGACTATTTGGACTTGTGTAAGATTGCGTCGACGGTACATTATTGCTGCTTGATAATCCAGATGGGGCAGGGGATGGAACTGGAGATGGATCCCTGTTACCTACAACATTGACATTTAAATTACTACAAAAGTTTATCGTTACTGAAACACGTTTTGTCTTACTTTTCTTTGTATCCACTTGTGCCTCCTTTTTCTGATATACATTTAAACAAAACCTAGAGCAAAAATCCCTTGTCTGATCAGTTTTTTGTTCTAGTCTAAAAGGTGTACCTCTGATCACATTTTCGCACTGAACGCAGGTACCGCGTGCGTAAGTTTTACGAGATTCAGATAGACAAGTTTCTGAACAAAATTCCTTCTTGCCGTGTTGCGTGGGCAAAACATACTTGAGCGGCTGTTTAGTCTCTCCGCACCACGTACACGCCAAATTCTTCGACTTTGGCGGTCGTCCTGGACCTGCAAAATACGAAATGATACAGAACACCCGTCTGCCGAAAAGCAATCTCGATGACATTCGCCGTCGGGGCGTGATCAAGTGACAGGAAACCTCAATGAGCAAAATAAAACGATGACAAAGCGGGAAAGAAACCAATCGAATATTCAAGCGAGTAAGGTTATTTCAGCATACCTCGCACTTTGTTATGCGTCGACATCTTCCGTATGTGGCTGAGCGACTGTTAACGGTGAAATCGCCACGGGGCCGGACTAACGCAACCGTAAGATCGGGTCCATATTCGTAGCCTGTTCGGAAATAAATTTCGGCGCCAAAGGCTGCCGTGAATCAAGGCCAAACGATCCTTCGACTTTGCGCCACTCGCGCGGTCACCAATTAATCACTGAGGACCACTCGCGCCCGAGAACGCAGACGCCTGCCACTTCTTTTACATGAATTCTACTATTCGTCGTGCAATTCCACTGGCAATTTTTTTTTTTCGTACCAGCGTAACTCAACGGGTGAAATAGTCTACATGTTTAATGTCGCGCATTAGAAGTTGTTGTGTCAATCCGCCATATTGCTTTAATTTGGCCGCGCAATCAACGCGATCTGCCGGGCCGCGCTGGCGAGACTCGTCGACTCGCCAACATATGACAACTGACCAATCACGTTCGGCAAACGAGACGCTTGCTCTATTCAACAGCTTGTGCTCCGCAAGTTTATGGCCCTCATCCGACTAGCGTTTACGTGCGGCCGGCAAATTACTCCAAAAGGTATTTAGAATGATTGCGGCGTCGATGCTGCATCACGCGTTTAAATTAAAATATTTTATATACGTTGATCTTTATTATAATATTTTTTTCGTCAGCTCGGTACGAACGTCGTTGTTAACAGCGCGACGTGATATATTAATAGACTATCAGGTTATGTCTTTATTACAGACGTACCAAGTATACGTCGATTTGGCAGAATGTCTCAGTTATTGGATAATGTGCTCGACGTAGACATCGACGGCCACGGAAAATTCAAATATATCCTGATTAATGTGCAGGACAACGTGAACAAAGCTAGCAAGAAGATCGTCAGAGGATATGCGAGAGCGCAGTGGCACGGTGAGTCTTTTTTTCTTTTTCTTTTTTTATCTCATTGTCAATTGCCGGCACCACGCATTGACCAATTGTAAAGAGTTATAGTATCACATATTTATTTTATTCATTATTTACAATGCTAAAGATACAATCTGTACATCTTTACATATCTTCATTGGACAGAGAAGCAATTAAAGTACTATATATGACAGACATTAATACCAATCTCGTTTGGAAATGATTATTATGATTGATTTTCTTTTCAATTAATCGCATTAGTTTATTACTTTTTATAGAGTTGGTCAGTCATGATTATATTTATTTTCGGACGAAAATATTTAATTACGTAAATTGTTTCATTATTACTAAATGGAAAATATTAATAATGTGTTATAGACAGAGTTGATAAAAAAATAATCACTACAATTACGATTATGATTATTTGTAATCGTTATGATTCAGTTATCGATTACCAAAGTAGCCACTGCTTATAGAGCTCTGGTTATAGATTGTAAAAAGAAAATTTTTATAAAATTTATACTCCAGATAGGTAATTTTTTTTTATTTATGTTTAAATGTACTTTCATTTGCGAATACTTGTCAGTATTTTTTTTTATCTTGGTCATAATTATAGTATCGAAACTGCAACTTGTGAAAAATTTTTCTTTAAGACTTGAGAATCCTTTAAAAAAAATCAAATTTACAGTTATTGAGAAATGTACAATTAAACTTTTATCTAATGACAGTGAGATAATTTGTACATCGATCGATATTATAATAAAAAATAGATATCTTTGTCTTCTTGGAAAAATATCTTTGATATTTTTAATTCGGTATTACTTAAGTATAGATAATCTTAGATAAATTCACAGTCTGTGTGCAAAAATTAAAAAACACTATTTCTTTATATGATTTCGAAATTAAAGAATGTAGAATTTAATTGCAAGTGATTAAAGTGGCAGTAGGAGATACGTCTCGTATATTAATTAAACGAATAGATAAATATAAACGTAAGTCATTTGAAATTGATTTACATTCACAAAGTTTCAGATGGTTAACAATAAAATTTTTATATTAAAAAAATTTAAAAGAATATGTCACACACACATATATCATCTTGTTTAATGTTGTAAATATATAGGGCTACATATGTCTTAGGAGATCTCATTTACAGCTTTAGAAATTTGTGACGGTAAAAAATCAAGTTCAATGAAATTTATCTCTTTTGAGAAATATGACTTACGTATGATATATTAGTAGTTGCACACATTCGCTTACAATAATAACATTCATCGAAAGGATTCTTTTTTTTTTTTTTATTAAGAGCAATTAAAATCTTGCTACGATCTGTGCGATCATACGATACGAATTAATGGCGAATAATTTTTCGATCCTTTATGAAAATACAGTTAATCATGCATCTATAAAACTTTCTCTACGAAATCTGAAGCGGAATCAATTATTAATTATTTTCTGCGTATATGGCTTTCAAAATTTGTATTTTACTTCCTGCAAGAAAATGAACAATCTATTAGTACGCGTATATTCAATGAACCTAATGACAATTGACAAGAGTTTTTACTTATGAGAAAAGGTGAGGAATCACAACGATAGTGCATGCAAAATGCTATCAGTCAATCTCCTCACTGATACGAGATTTTCACTTGTTCGTATTTACTAAGAGGCTCTTCTGAAGCAACACCAAGCTCTTTGAATGGTGATGCTAAGTCTACAAGCTCTGTGGTTCGAATTTTTGATGGATTTAGAGTCACTGTTTTTCCTGACAGACGGGCGCAACGTAGCGTCGCCTTGTCGCACCTGCTCTCAGGTACTATCACCTTCCTCTCGGTGTTCCACCAGGTCTACGTCGGTTACCCTCGACTCTTGTTCTTTAATGGTCTCCAATTTGTTTTCTTTATTTTGTTGGCCGCTACTGCTGTCAGATTTTTCAGTGGGATTTTTCTCGCTCGTAGTCTTACCAAATTCCTTCGGCGTCTCTCGAACGGGGGACGGAAATTCTACGAGGTCCGGATCCGTGTTATTATGCATTAGCGTGAACGGCAATTTTAAAGATACTTCACCGCCCATTGCCGAAATAAAAAGTTTTACCTTTAAGAAGAGACGGCAGATTAGCGTTAGATTTTCTACAAATTCCTAAAGAGTATTTGATTTCTTTAAATAGATAAAATTTGATAGTTTTTATTACTATTTTTTTTTCTGATATATAAAATTACCTTCACATAATAAGATACGTAAATCGTGTAAACGTTCCGATCGTCAGGTCCGTTCCTAGGATTAGCAACCGTCGATGCCAGACTCGCTCCCGTTTTCGTGTAGCTGTCTTCTAAGGCAATCCAGTTCTTAGTCGTGCCTTTAACAAGCCTGAGAGTGTACGTTTTCTTCAAATTACCACCTGGACCCAAAGGACAGTCCTCTTGCGAGGACATGAGGGCCACGACATTTTTAAATTTGCCATTACTGAACATACAAACATCCACGTGTTGCACGACAAATACCTGCAAAGCAAAAACATTTCTTTGAGCAATATAGATTATTAAATGAAATAATTCAACGTTTCCTAAAGTTCAGTGTTGTGTTTATTGTTTTATTTCATTTTATTTTTTTATATCTTAAAAAGAAATAGAGACAGTTTAATTTATGTAGAATTTATTTAGAAAGTTATCGTTTCAGATAATTACGGTATTTGGCCGTTGATTGTAACAGAAGCACCTCTAAAAAGCGTAATTAGTTTTACATATACGCAAGATAAACCTTTGAAAGAGCTTTTGTGAAATTACATGTCGCTTTAAAATGTTTTAATGGCTAAATTTACCAAGCTTTTTCAAAGCTTTATCCCACGTGAATAGAAAATTAAATTTTGGTAACATTTTTGCTGGAAGCGGAGGCAAAAACCGCAAATTTTTTTTTTTTTTAACGATAACTTGATGAAAAATGGTCGTTCGTGTTTTAACGTGATTTTTTTTTCCAAACTTTTTGCTAATCGGATTTTCCTCGAACATCTTAATTATTATTTATTGAAATTAATTGCTATTTGGTTTGTTACATCCACATATATTGCCCACGGGGTTAAATTTGATTAGGAAATGCTCGTATAATATACAGATGGTCAGGGATTGTCAGTTTGTTTGCTTAACTGTTGGAACAGAGTTGACATGGGTTTGCGCCCGCCCTTTCGAGCTGGTGAATATCGGCAGGGTGTATCGTGCACCTATTTTCAAACAACGCTCTCCATTGCTGTTAATGAAGTAGAGCTCAAAAGCGTCCGATGCGAACACAATTTCCTGTCACGGCGTAACCTTTAACGTTTTCTTCGGGTTGGCTTCTCCTCGGGGAAAGAGATTTTTATTTGAATATCATAAGCGTTCGCATAAGAAGAGAATGCTGCTGGATGGACCCACGCGAATTATCACCATAGATGAATCTAATTCAGTTTCGTCGCCTCTTTGTCGTCTCTTGCTTCTCGCATGTGTGCGAGGTAAATTAAATTATATTTTTAATGCCTTTTTTCACACAGAGTTCGTATCAATTTTTTTCTTTTTTTGTTGCGTACGTAAGCTTACGTCAGAAGTAATTTTTTTTATATTGTCGTTAGGAGATTCGAATAGTTAAGTTTGAGTGGGAAATAATTGAGATAAAATAGAAACGGTCAGTAATAATTAATCTCAAATATTTTTAATAATTTCGATATTAAAATAATCTTTAATTTAAATTAAATTTCTAATCTCTATTAGATTCTCCGTTTTTTTTTTTTTAAACAGATTTTTAATACGTTATCTGTTCTAAGTAGTACTAAGTAGTACAGATAACGTACTAAGATGATAGTAGAACATAAAGCGAAGCGACACTTGATTCTGAACGTTTCTATTTGTCTCTGGTATCCGTCTGTAGTCTTATTGCACAAGTTACACACTTACATAGTCATAAAGGTACATTGAGAGAGCTGAATTAGATTTGCTAATTTTGCATAAAGATAGCGAACTACAGACACCTATTATATCGCAAGGGAGTCGTAAAAGGAGCGTTAAAGTGCAGTTCTGAATTACGTTTGTTAAGAATTTATCAACTAATGAACACTTTTTTTTTTTTTTTTACCCAAAATATTTAAAAATTATAAAATTTCTTTCTTTCTCTCTCCTTCCCACTTATTTCTTTACTACGACAATTAGCACGAACTTTTTTTAAATTAATGACGACATAAAGTTCATCTATTTTTAATTGCATTTGTAAAATTCATAAAATTTTTTATTTAAATTTACGGAATATTACCGTCATTCGAATCTTGTGAACTTTGCGTACGAGTGTAATATTTATTTTCGCAATATATTTTCAACACTTGCGTCCGCGTAATTATAAACGATACATATATAAATGTTATACTGAAACGTGACTGCTGTGCAAATATTTACTCCCACTCAGAAATTAGATCGGTTACGAAGTTTCACTTTGTGGCGAACCATCAGCGATGCATGTTAGTAGTTTAGTGCAAATGCAAACACTACGGGCACAGAAAGCCAGGTAATCAAGTAGTCATGATGTAAGAATATTACACGTAGAGAACGCGATGTTTCTCATTTCTACCTACCGAGTAGGAAAACGTAGGATTTATTTATTCAATAAATGGGTATGCTCGCGCAAGTCTCGGAATATTTATTAATTTTAGTTTTCTGCGGCGGGATATGACCACTATATTACCGTCCAGCATTTAACTCTAGCTGTTTAATTCTCCGAAGCCGATTAATCATTCTATTGTAACAGGTTGCTAGGCGTTGAAAAAGGTATTTAAAGAAAAATAATAAAAGAAGCTAACAGAAATGAGAAAAACGTGCAAGGAGTGTTTGATATTATTCCATTTAATATGTTCTGTTTTTACTCAAGTAAAGCTTAATCTAAAATTATTAATGTAAAATTGCTGTAAGAAAACTATTATTTGAGAAATCGTTAAATAACATTATCTTGGGTTCACGATCAAATTATACGCGTAATTTATGGTTCACAAATGTACAATAGACTATTATTTGATTCGTCGTGATTTATTTCTTATTGAATATTGAAAAAATCACCGTTCTTTTGTTTAGACAGCCTTTGCAAAGAGTATTAACAAGAAGCTATTTAAGTTTGAACACATAGAATAGAATATAACAGTGTGTCCTTATCAAGCAGCTAAAGCAATTTCATCGAGCCCGTGGGATATGAATGTTCTAACGAGCTTATTAAATTTACGAAAGTCCAACGAGGCAATAGTTAACTTGAAAACTAGAAGTGGTGCTAGTAGCTATACCTCTAATTAATAAACGAGACATCGCGAAACCAAAAACATCCTATCTTATTAGTATTATTCAAATATTTTTTCACCAAGTTATGACTAAGTTAATTAAGAGTTGGGATTGATACACCAGTATTGCTTATTAGTTCGAGATTATTCGCAAAAAATTGAGCTTTCAGCAAGAGCTCAATGAAAAATTCCGTAAACGAATTTTTCGTACGATAAATAATTTTTTTTTAAATTTTTTTTATGCGCCAATATTGTTTTGATTGAAAGAGATTTTTAAATATTTTTTTTTGTAACGAAACAATTAAAGTTTAAAATAGAATAGCATGCGATTTTGAAAGTAGTGACGGAAAAATCAATTTCCTAGCTTTTCTTTCAGTGTTACACTCCATGTGCGCGTAATATTAAATTTTATTTTACGTTAGCTAAATCCGAGATTTTATATGCACGTGATACATTTATTAAAAGTATTTATTTATAGCGGATCTTTTATGAAACGGTAATAGAAATTATTTTTGTGTTGCCTGCATTTCGATTGAATGTAGGTATCTTTGGATATACATATGTATGAATCGTACCTTTATTCTTCTTACTGATTTGCTGCTATTGTTGTTAACATTGACGTGGACATTGATCGAATCTCCGTGTTCGTAAATTGCTTGCTCTAGCCTTGCCTCCAACCTGACACGTCCGTCACTTAATAAAAATGGCTTCTCTACTGCTGCATGTGGTCCCGCGTTCTCTGCGAAAATAAAAGCAAAATTCTATGTGTCATTTGTTCCAAAAGTGCGCGATAAATGAAACAAGATCGGTTTATTAATCGAGATAATGATATATCAGAAAATATCTTAGTAATTTTACATCAAATCCGAGATACGTGGTATTCATGCACGTTTAAAACTTTGTCTCGTCTCGAATATCTTAATCCGGACCACCGTAACTACATTGTTCATAAATAAATTAGAGCTGCGCGTTAAAAAAAAAAAATTAGGAAATAATACAATGCAAATGTAGATGATAATGGCAATAATTAGAGCATGGGACTTAATGACAAGTAAATGTATGTTAATGTATGCGTTGTATATTAAGAGCGTTATGCTAATCGTGACCAACCATCGTCCTCGATGATCTCGTTTTCCGCTAACGCTACTCGTAATTTAGATTCTTGGATTTTCGAATCGGTTGGTGGTTCTTGGGAGAGAGGCACGCTATACATAGTTGTCGAGGGTAAGGGCGGCTTCGTGGCTCGCTGGATCACCCGAATGCCCATCCTGACGGTAGTTTTACGATGCAATCGTTCGTCCGCTCGTTCCGCTAAAATTTACCGTAACCGTTAAGACCCGCCGATTTAGTGTACACTGAGAGACAGATATGATATTTATCGTCGCCGTGGCAAATGCCAGGATCTATCTCTTAATATGCACTAAGCGATCATCGCCCCGACAAACGCATATCTATTCTTCAGTGTACGGTATATGAATCTATTCGCAAATTTATCGCGAATAATCGAACAGATTTTGCGAGAAAACGATCTTGCTGTTGAATTTATTTTAAAGAAAAAGAAAAAAACTTAGGAAATTTTTTTAATAGATTTAAGAATTATTCTCTTCGCTCGTGAACGTTTGTAATTACTCTTCGCTTCGAGTTACTGTACGCCATTTCTTTTATTCGAAGTAAACACGTTTGTTACAACTGAGGAAATAAAGTCCGAATACATCGGCAAAGTTTTTTCTACTCACCAACGTAAACTCTGATGTCGTAACTGTTACCTATAGGTGGACCATTGTATTCTTTAGCTGGTACTAGCTGTACGGATGGTGGAGCGATTGAGGGAATTTCTATGGTAAACGCGTGTGCATTAGGTCCTAACCTTTTGATGAGTGCTTCCTGTGGAAAGAAATGTTCGGTTCATCTCAATTTCTCTTTGCGTCTTCCAGCTTCATTTACTCATTAGATAATTGCTGAAATTAATTTGCGAAGCGCTTCCGTTATTACGAAAAAATTTTTACATGTGCACAGGCAGTGTTGAAATTAATTCTCTTCGCCAGAAAAATATCAAAAGGCATACATATTTTTCGGATATCCAATTAAAGTATAATTAATTTGTACGATTCAGTTTTGAAACACATTTTTGATACTTCGCGTTGGTAATTGGACGTCTATGATTATTAATGATTCTCCTCGACAGCTTTGTTAAAGAAACATCGCTTTTAAATTTACCGAGGTGATGTTAATTGTTCTGATACACTGTGGCATTGTTACGGTTTCGGATAGACTGCGGCGTGGAACGATGCGTTGTTACACGTTACCATAATGCGCGTGTTATGTTTTGGTAAATGCCGCTGTTGGAATATTCCAGGCACGTATTAATGAGAATTGTATATTGATCATGTACTTTCTGTAATATTTGAAATTCGACGATCCTCTTATATCACGACCTACATATTTCAACAAGAATTCCCGTGGTATGTACACAATAACGATTCCACGGTGCGTATTGATTCGACGTATCCTTCCTCGATGAGGAGAACCTTCGGTTTTACACCGCATATTAGAGATACCTTCGAATTCTTTTTCGACAGATTGCCGATCGTTCTGTCAAAGTCGCGACGTTATTAAAATACTGGCGAGCATTTATTAATAATTTTCATGCAGTGCAACGTACTTAGTATTTCATCATATTTATGACAGCCTAAAATGTAAATTAATTCACTGCATTTATGAAACATAGGTGTAGAATAAATATTAAGAATACTTCATGTGTCACTGTTTTGAAGAATTAATAATGAATAATTTAATCTCTCGCCAGTTTACGTGGAAACGCATTTAGTAATTTTTGTTTCCATTATTAATTTGTATCGTGATCCCTGGATATTTCGCAGGGCTTGACCAGCCGGAAGGCGTACTCGATAATTAAAAAAAAAAAAGTTAAAAATAAAAAAAGGTTAAAAATAAAAAACAAAAAATACGCACGTATATACATATATGTTATATATCGACTGTGTTTTCGCGGATATTTTTTTCTGTCCCAGGACGCGGCTAACAGCAATTTATTTCTTTGGCTTGCCGACCGTCTGTCGTGCAGAGGGAAATATAGTGATGATGTACACATGAGGCTCGTGGCGTTTTGACGTTCAACGTGACCCGAAAAGATTTGTTTTTATCTGTTAAAATTCTACGGCAAGAATTATTTGCACGTGTTGAGAGATTTATAGATTCTTGAATGCAACGTCGCGAGACGTTTCTTTTTAATAAGCCTGATGCGATAATTTTTAACAATCCATTAAATTGATTATTTCCGGTTTACGAAAAATAATTCCCATTGAATCCGTTCGACTAAATGCACTCATATCTATTTTCGGTATTTCGTGCGCTTCATCTTTCAGTGATAAAATGCCTTTTCCGCGCACATCGCGTTTGTACTTTATCGATTCTGGAATTGGGATCGCCGCTCATTGTCGAATGCTTACGCAGAAAAGAACAAGGACGCGGTAATAATTTTCACGACGGTTTTTCCATCGTTAGGTCAAGGTCCATTGGTGATGACCGCGCGAATGATTTTATGGTGCATCTACTCGAAGATTTTTGCTGAAGATTTCAGATTTTCCTCGGCGAGCATGTTTTCCACTCTCCTCCGAGAGCCCTTAACGAAAATTCAATCGTAGGATTCTCTTGACGTTATCGATTGCCGTCAATAATACGCAATTTTGTCCTGAATTGCTTTTGGACATTTTCTGAACAAACTTTCTTAAAGAATACACTGTGGAATATATTATACTGTATTTAAAGTCAATTTTATCTTTTTTTTTTTTTTTTTTTTTTTTTTTTTAACGAAAATATCGAGGGAAAAGTATCGTCAATATTATCACTTGAGAAACATAGAATTTTCAATATTAGGTATACAGTAAATCTTCGTTGATATAATATAAATTAGTATAAATAACACAATGCAATAAAAATGTTCGTTTTAAACTAAAACGATAAAATATATTTTATTGTTACATTTTTATTACTCTCGTTTTATATTTTTTAATATCAACTTTATAATTACAGCTTTTGTGCATATGTGTTTTCATATACATATATATATAATTCGTGTATGTACATAATTCGGATATATATAACACGAAATCTCACGTGTTGTACATCTACCATGCCTTGTTTCACCGAAACTCGCGTTTCTCTGTTTTTCGTGAATTGGATAATGCCAGCATTTAAATGAACGCGTGCTCGTGGCTGCATTTCAAACAATTTTATTGTGTAAATGTACAACGTGTAATATCATGGCCACGATAATTAATATGATTCATTGAACCAGACTTTTATTTAATCGTTCTCACGATGTATTGGCAATTAATATGAAAAAAAAAGAAAATAAAGAAAAATAGTATAGAAGCGCAACATTGCAGTTTTGTACAAATCGTTTAGTGAGTATTAATGCTAATTTTTCTACTTAATGTGCAGTACGATATATTATTAAATCAATATCTTTATCAGTGTATCGTTGAACAAGGATGGTCGGACTAATTATGGAGTTCCACAAATCATAGTTTCTATACGCGGCGATAGATACAGTTTAATCAAGGAAACCATAAATTACACTCGTACTGTAACCAAAATCCTTAAAGTATATTGCACTATGTTTCATGTCGAGTAGTTAAGATACGTTATAAATAAGTCTGCGTTCAATGACTTAAATTTCAACTCCCGTTTTACGAAAATTGTCGCAGCTCAAGACGAATGAGTTTGCAAAAATTTCTTTTGATTAATTAATACCACCGACATTTCGATCTATTTTTAAAAAATATAATTATATTTACTGTGAAGTAAGAAAATTAGTCATTTTAGATATAATATTTTTACGAAAACGAGCGAATCTCGATTCTCACGAAGTATATCGCGATAATTTACTATTGTTGAACAGTTTTATATGCGTTTATATACGTTATATGCGTACCAACCTGCAATGGGCTTTTAATTTCCAGATGTTGAGCTCCTACATAAGATGGATATAGTTGTGCCAAGCACATCATTGCCTCGTTGCAAAATTTTAAACCCATTACTTCTTCATCCTCTCGCCCGTAACGAAAAGTCAGAGTCACCTGTCCGAATACCTATAGAAATATCAGTTGTTTTTAGAAAATACACGCGCTCGAGATTTACGAATTTTAACTTCGCTTATTCCGCCACATAAAATTATTAGATACATTCTACAACATATTATTTAACTTTACCTTTTTTTCGCGTACGTAATCAGGATCAATTAAGAGAACACCTAAAAGTTTGTTGTCATTTTTAGCTTCGCTAACGATAATATCTCTGCTGGCTAGGTAGAGGGTCAGTTTATTATTCGGCGAGGATTTTTTGTACACCCTGCAGAAAAAAAAAATATTTTTCATGTTAAAAAGAGGATGTGGAAATTTCGTAGTTTCCTCGATTGTTGCCCCGCTTTTACGCTGGCGGTTGGCTCTCTCGTTTGACTTTTTTTTTCGTGCCGCGAGATACATGTAATTAGTACTTTTTGGTTATGTATGTATGTATGTACGTATGACCGGTGCTCCGTAATTTAGTTCTCGATCTCGGCAAAGGAATGCGGGACTCGTGACGTCAATCGCACGAGGTACGCTTCAAGGCCGGCCACCCGCTCGGCCACGCTTTGTTTATGTATGTACCTTGACCGATACCTCTACGTAACTTGACGCGTTGTGTACAAAAAAAATTTGTACATTGAATATTATCTCGAAAAAAGCGTACATAAATCTCCCTTTCGTTTGTAAAAAATTGAAAGAAATTTAATACGTCAATACAATATAGGAAACTTTACCTAAATGCAGATTGATTTACTGATTTTGCAGTTTAGATAATTTGAGAACAAAAAAAAAATCCGCAGTGTCTTTATATCTAGACGGTGTTTAATACAAGTTAATTATTTGGCAGTAGCTTATGTGGAGTTATGAAAAGAGCGTGGTCCGAAAAAGGCGAACGTTCTTAAAGTATATGTAGATTGAAATAATTAGGGTCGTTAATAGTTTAATCTACGGTAGCTTTTAGTGGACATTTATTATATCTTAGTCTATTGTCTCAGCATCGAATGTTAGCACCTATTAAAGACAATTTATCAGTTAATTTATCTTACGGCAAAGTCGCTTCTGGCTCAGAGCATACCAGTGATTACAATACGGACTACTACGATCCGCTTTACTCCATTTATCATTTATCAAGCAAGCTATCAATTTCACCGGGATTTTACCCGCTCGTTTGTCTGAGTGTCGCTTGATATCACTGAATTTATTTGTTACAATGGCACATCGTCAAATACGCAATGCGCTCGCGTGTGCTGAGTAAATATGCATATGTTAAAGCGCGATCAACCAGCCGTGTATTACTGCGTCAAGATACGTTTGCATTTGATCCCGAGATCTTTTTCATGCAGTAACATTAAAGCAAGAGTACACACGTACGTATCCTCTATTATTTAATAATCGACAGCAATTAACAACGGCTTTACTGATTACCAGCTAATTTGTTCGATTAATTGTTTAAAAACAACAAATAATTAAAATTAATGATTCGCGCTCATGGACTTATGCGTTCGCATTTGCTACGCACAATTAGGATTAGTTCGTTTTATTCTACGATATTTAACTTTTTTTTTGTGTTATCAATAATAAATTTAATAACGATTATATTATATCGATCATATGTTAGTATGTAGGTGGTTAAGATCCTTATCTCAAGCACCCTAATGACCCCACCACATTTGAATTAATACGCATTCGAGAATAGCAACTAAGATTACAATCTACCTGAGCTAAATGAATTTACACTGCATTGTCTTGAATGTAAATTATTATACATGTAAGTCTATAATAATAAGGCAAAGCCGAATTCAAAACTTTATTTAATACAAAATTAATTTTCATTCGCTTATCGTCAATTTTGCTTGATACAAAAATAAGAAAATATCACGAAAATATATTAAAAGGATTTAACTTTACTTTTAATTTACAATTTAAATTTTTTTAAATTTATATTATCGTTCAAATAGGCGTCGTGAGAAAAATAGGAAAATTAACATCGGTGACCGTTTCTTTAACGCGGTTGTATTTATAATTAATATTTAATGATATACGTCTCAAGGTTTTTTTGCGTTGCTAGTTTTTTTTATTTTTTTTTAACGAGTTAAATGAAGATAATTAATACAAATGTACCTTAGAATATTTATGGCATCGGTAACGTTTTTTAATTAAACCCCACAGTAGAATTCAATGTATTATGGTTTATCCTGTTACTCCAACGCGAAGTTTGTTTTTAAATTAAAGACGAGATCTGAACCTTTCGTGCGTATTAATCAAACTTTACTCGGTGTGGTTGTACGTATACTTGTCGTACAAGTATCCGAAAGATGCTTTCTGTTACGGCATGTTAAAGCAAGATTTACGATGAACCGGCTGCATTTTACAGAGAATCTATTATACGTTTTCAATCGTAATTCTTTACATTGTTTTTTTCCCGGTACAAGAACCGTTTTATTCCGATAATTAATAAATGTTGAACAATGAATATTACCTTTGACTACTGATTGCATCTGATATGTGATCCGGACTCATATCATTTTTTCTGAAATATAAAAGTGATACATAGTATTATTTATTGGAAAGCTACGTTTTTCACGTGTATAATTATGCGCATGTTTTTGACGGTATTACGAAATTAGCGGAAATATTTTAATAGCCGTTTATCAATTATTTACCATTGCATAACTATTAAATTAATCCGTTCGCGTTGTGCAAAAGCAATCTCGACTGTTGACGTTTCACTCGCTTGCAGTAACATCGTGCTTGTTTATTCCTCTTACGTTTCTCGATTGTTGAAAGCTAGAAAAGTATGACACGTGCTACGACGGTCTACCACTATGCCGCGCTTAAATAGGATATTTATAATTTAAATACATAGCTTTGTACTTTTTCAAACAGGAATTTATTTTCAATACTTTATATTCGTCGAAGAAACCAATTATATAACACTTTAAGTCAGGTAGAAAAGAAACGTTCTTACCGGGTTAAAAGGTTTCTTTTTTTTTTTCTTTTCTTTATTTTTCGAAGAATTTAAATTTAACGTTTATACAACAGTTCCTCATGCACTTCTTATTTTTCAAATATATAAGTATATATTTTTTTACTTGTTGGAAATAATATTTTTTTTTTATGTGGTTTTAATGGAAAAGTTAATTTTTTGCTAATTATATATTTACAAGAAATTTGCATCGTAAGCGAGGCGAGGTTATACGAGTTTATAATTTGCTGCCGTTTTAATTGTAAGTTTGCTATATGTAACGCAATTTTACGTCGTGCAAGATAGTCAATTTTGTACTGCGGAAAAAAAATCCATGAATTAAATATGCACGGCTTTATGCGTCGGGCGTGAAGGGTTTTGTTCTCGTCTAAGCTTTTATGTCTATTATAACTCAATCTTTTCGCGACATCGCAGGAAAATTAGTATATTTTTTTAAGCATAATAAAAAAAATGTCTGTTCGATTAAATATTGGAAGTTCCTTTAATACCAGTTCTTCGTTAAACTCTTCATCGATTTCAGTTACTTAAAAATTGAAAGAATCTAATAATAAAGATGTTTGCGGTGTTAGAAATCAACGTTTTCAAGCAAATTTAGTGTTACCTGTTTATATAACACGGTAAAACATTTATTCGCAATTAATTCAATGCAATATTACAATATCATATTAATGTAAAAGTAATAAAATGAAATAATTAAATACTGTCATATATTAATTTCAAATTTAATTTGCTGAAACAATTACAAGGAAAAGAAATGTTTGCTCGTGTTAATTTTATTTAAAAAAAAAAAAAAAAAATTTTTTTTAATAAGAGACCTTATCACTTACAGCAATTTGTGCATAATGCATATAATTTGATAGATAACCTGGACGTTCTCAGACTACTTCGATCGCGTCACATTTAAGTAGATCGCGAGGCGTGACGATGATTCCTGTACGTGATTGTAATTTATCGTAAGAATAATTACGTTACAGGGAATCGTACAAGTGGTACTATACACGTTACCCGACCTTGAGAATGATAGATTACCTGTCACTAGTACTTGTAACGTTCCTCGTTGCATCATCGCTTGTACTGATTTATGCGACGCGCTATCTATTGCTATTTTTAATAGGCATGTGCTAAAATTGGTGCTTTAATTGGATGCTATAAAAATCTCATTTTTCACGCGAAATTAAATTAAACTACGCCTTTTCTTCGGGCTTTATCAGAGAATGCAATATTACGGAACGCGTAGCGCTACATTTTTTAGCTAATTAAAACATTGTACGTGTTCGATTACATTTTGGGAGAATAATTAAGTGAAATTAAAAGAAGTTTTACTCTCATAACGTATTCTTCTATAGTAAATCTATACTGACACTAATACAAGCGTAGGCCATTTTTTTTCTTTTTTTTTTTTTAATACATTCTGCTCGCAGTAACAACGGTTTACATTAACATATTACATTCTGTATATTTTTCCATTAACTTAATTAGAAATTATCTTCTTTAATATTACTGAGCGTTTAAAAAAAATTAATATCTGACTTAACGCGAGTCTCATTTTATAGTAATATTATTGAAATTGTGTTAGCTTCTTTTTCTGTAATTTAACGCGGTTTAAAGTATTGCGCGATATTCTTGTATATAGTATACTTCATAAATTAATATATTGCTTTGCGCAGTTAGAGAAATATACAGCGCGCACGCACCCGAGCGCATCGCACGTATGTACACACGTAATCAAGTTGTCGTGGTATCAACTTTATCAATCGTGGCTTTCGAATTCAATGCGACAATCGCGGAGCGCAATCGCTCACCTTTCTCCGTGCGTTCGAATTTCAGGGTGCATCGAGATGTTAACGTTGGTCGTTTCGCACCGCGGCACCTATTATTCGAACGTTGCTTTACGAGAACTGCGTGACTTGACGCAGCAATGTTAGGTCGATCGGCTCAGGTACAAGCGACGGAAACGAACATCGCACCGTGCGATGTTGGTATATTGTATTGCGAGGACTTGGAGTCTAAAGCGGACCGTAACTTTCAATCACATCGATTTTATAAAAAGAAAAAAAAAAAAAAAAGAAATTATTAACACATTTATGACGTATTCGTGCAATCGTAATTTGAGGAGATATTTCACTCCTTTTTTATCGGCGTTGTTTGATCGCACGCTATCAAGAATAAATCTTAGAAAACGATTGTTTTTTCACGGATGTAGATTGACAAAACGCGCGAATGGATGGCTTCGAAGGGTCAAGGTTCACCGATTTCGTGGTAATGTTACGATTGCGAATCGCGGCTAGCATGGCGGAAATGGGAAATAAATCCCATGAGCCGAAAGCTGCTCCGTGTTTCCCTGCGGGTCTGATCAAATGGCTGATATTCTTATCGCATCTACGTGATATTTTGTTGATGCTTCGTTGCCCTCGGTGGATTACGGCTTATTCAAGCAACGGCGTGTAACGCAATGAGACCGGGTAAAGCCACCACCGCCGTATGACACCAACAAGGTTCTTGGTTAAAGTGTTAGTTGTGATCTAGCGAGGTCATTGCAAATGCGAGGCCCCAGACGCTCGTCCATTTCGCTACGATAATGAAACGGGTCTCTGGTTATCACATCCGGAAGGTACTTTTCTCAATCGAGAAAGTAATTTGGCTTTGTCGTGAATTTTCATCTTACGGCTTTCTTGTTAAGCGCGCTTTGATAATATTATAAATTGTTAAGGCCGAGATGAACGGAAAAACGTTTACGCGCGCGGACAATGCTTGAAATAATTATATTTCAAAAGCGATTGTCATCAACATTCGTAATCCTCTTTTGACGAATCTTGACGTAATTAATTTTAACTCTTTGTTAAATGCTCTTTCTGGGATTTCGAGAAGGACTATATGAAATTGTGAATTTATTGTCTACCGTTACGAATAATGTGCAATCGTGACGCGAATCAATAGACGCGTCGCATCGAACCTTAGTGCATATTAGGAGAAACTTCTAGTAATAGATCGGGCAGTGATGCACGTTTCAATTCAATATCATCGAGGCGCTCGTATTGATATCTTGCGTTACATATATACGAAGTGTATCGCAATATTATTTCCTCAGTTAGTGTCGTTCTGGACCGCTTGCGCTTTACGCGATTACATTTTTATATTGAATTTCTCTCATCAACTTGATTCTCAAGCTCCAAGTGATAGAAAATGCAATTTTACTGGATATAAATCGATTCAAATTGGTATTTAAGCGAGCCTGATAATAGTAATGCAATTCAAAATGCTCGGCAAATTCTTTTAATGCGTATTTCACGATCGACACAATAGATTACTTATGCGATATAACTGGTGTACATTATTGTCATATAAACAATATTGGTCAAGCGTATTTATCTAACTTTATTATAACTAACGTTATTATAAATTGAAATTTACATGACACCGACGTGCAAATATAAGTTGTGACTCCGTCGGCTTTAATTTATATTTGTTACTTTACAATACGTTCTACGCGAAACGTATTGCAAAATTGCCTTGAATTAATTAATTACAGAGCCGCGGTATAAATGTTTGAAGTATTATATTCGTACGTGATTTTGATCATAAATCACCTTTATGTCATTCACAATCGGATTTGGCCCTATCAAGTTTAAATCTCTTTAACCCTATTAAAGTCTTTTTCTTCATGACTGTAAGGCATGCTGTAAAAGAAAAATTAGAAAGTAGCTACTCAGTCAGTTTTTATTCCGTTTGATCCCGGCCAATCATTAAAACCTTTTTATATTAGGTACGTTCAAAGTAGCTTAAAAAAAGCTTTAGTGACATAAGAAAAGTATTAAAAAAAACCGTTTGATTATAAAATTAATCATAACGTAACATTGAATTTTTCTGTAACAATTATTAGACTTCTGGTTTCTTTTTTTTTTGCGCAGTTCTTGCTATTAATTTTTAATAAAATATAAATCATAATAATACGAGTGGCAGGCTATACATTTTCGTACCCATCGGTTAATTTCTATAAAAGTTGATCAAGTTATCGCTCATTGAAATATTACTCATAGATGGAAGTAATTTTAATCGTCTCGTGAAACATCTCAGGATATCAGAAATGTGCTAATCGTCAGAGCGTCTTTCTTGGGCCTTGAAAAATAGCGACGCGGTCTTTCTCTCTTTCTCTCACTAGATATACATATATATTATATCACTTGAGGCAATCAAGTAGCGAGCTGCTCGAAAATTAATTACTTCGTCGATTCTTTTCTTTTCTTTTTTTTTATCCGTATGTCTCTTTTCTCTTTTTTTTATTTGTCTTTTAATTGTGACAATATCGAAGCAATCCCCTTTTGTGAACGTGGCGGTAAGACTGGCTTTTTCGTTCTTCGTTACTGACCAAGGGAAGTGCTGGTGGCTCAAGAGTACCTTTGTCAAGCTCGTATATTATTATGTACCTTTCTACGTCGCATTCGCTGATGTAATTAAGATCTACGAGATTCTCGATTATGTTCTTTCTTTTTCCAATGTCCGTTAAAATAAGCTTTTACAACATAAATGTCCCTTTTACGCGTTTCTTTTTCACATCAGGAAATAATAAGGATAAGTAAAACTATGATAAAGCAAAAGTCTTGAAACTATAACTTTTCAATTTTTATGTTAAAAAAAAAAAAAAAATATATATATATATAAAACATATGGCTTTTAAGTGCTAGTATAAGATACTCTTCTTCATCTAGCTTGCTTTGGAAGCATCCTGTTTCATATCAACTTCAACGATCTCGTAGAATATGAAATGCATAATTCCACCCATTTTTTTTCCCTCCCTTCCAACTTTATCTCGCCTACTGCATACGTTTTACATACGTATGGGGATATAACCGGAGTATTCGTGCTTACGTGCATGCCTTTTATTCAGCGCGACAAAAAGGATGTATACATTAATACTTTATTGTCTGTGTAAACCAGAACGTGCTCGTACCTGCTTTCATCAGTTCCTTCTAGTTCATTAAAAGTCGTAATACTGTGACAACTTCGTCCGTCGTTTTCCGCTCGCAAATAAAAGCTACGTAACATTGCGTTATTTATTTATTTATTTATCAAGTCAGTTTTAGACTTTATATTTTCAGAATTTATTAATTTATTGATAAGTACCGAGAAGAACACGATATTAAAGTTATGGCGAATGAATTGTGCAAACACTAAACGACAACCGTAGCTTCTTCGATTGTAGGCGTGTATTTGTGTTATTTCCGTCTCCATCATGCAAATATACACATCGTTATGACTGGAAAATTATTGCTACATATAATTTCAGAGTTCACAGTTGGCGGTTGTTATATACGAGCTTGTGCAATGCGTTAAAAAAAAAAAAAGAAAAATTGTTTAAGCGATGCGAAGAAGGCAGCAAAAAATATTATAATACAAACGATCGATATAGCCGCGTCTATTCACAAAGTAAGATTTTATGTCGTATACTTTTCCCTATATACATTATCTGAGATGGGACATAATGCTTTTTCTCGTAAATATATCAGCGATGCGAATTGCAAAGGTCCCGGAATCGTTTGACATGCTTAAATCCCGTGCGACTGCTTCACGTGCACGTACGCGTGTTTATTTCGCGTAACGCGTGATTTATTATATCTATAAAAAAAAAAAAAAAGTGATTTTATATGATCGCATCGTACTTTTAAAGACGTTCCTTTTTGAAGCTTACGAGGATAAGAATACAGGGATATTCTTACGTAATTAACGAGTGATGTATCGAGCAACTGCAAATAGCGCGCGATATTACATTCCGAGCGCATTAACGATGAAATTTTTCGTAAAGAAACAGCCGGTCTTATTCTATCTTTGAGTTTTGTCCTTGACCGCATGCTATTTCCCTTGCAGCGCGCACAATTTTGCGATAACAGTTTCTGTCGCTCGCAGGTTTTTCCCTGCCAACTGTTGAAACGTTTCAGATAATTGGTTTTGTTGCCATTAAATTGAATTATACCAATAAACATAAAAATTCGAGAGAACGGAAAAATCCTTGTTTTTGAAAATCAAGACAATTCTTATTAGGAACGCCGGAACGCTTCTTCCGTCGAGGCAAATATTTGCGATTTAATTAGCGCGATATTGTAACGCGAGGGGTCACTTCGTATTATGTAATTAATTAACTACGCGATAAATTCAATTGAGATAATATTCTTGAGTTTCAATCTATTATTGTTGTACGATTGCATAATCTTATTAGTCTGCAAATAGTGTAGCAACGTTTTCTCCCGAGGCGGAAATCGGAGAACTGAGGAGACGCAGAAAGAATTTCTAAGGCTAAAGAGGGGTTTTAAAGTTATGAGATCCGAATTGAGAAATAAAAAATGGATAAAGTCCCTCGTGGGTAGCTCTTACCGTGGTGTTGTACACGGGGGCGTATCAAACTCCGCGCATCGGTCGCGTAAGTATTTGCAGATATTTTTCCGGAACAGACGCGTCGCGAGTGTACGTCAATCGCAAATATCGACACGGAATCGGGCGGCATAAGTGCGGAAGAGAGCGCGAGAGAAACGCGAGGAAAAGTATACGGATAAAAGAACATCTCAGGAGGAATTCGCTATTCATATTTCAAAAGCGCGAAAGAAAATTCGTATCAAAACTTGCAGCGCTTTTGCTTTTTCGAGCGGTGTTGATTCTTTTTTTTTTGTTTGCAGCTCTCGAGCTACCGGCAAATACAATTTTCATATTTTTCTTTGCTACACACGGCAAAATATAATTATAATTAAAATATATTAATATTCATGCAATACATACATATTTTCGCGATTAGTGTGAATGTGACTAAAATGTATGGGGACCTTCCAGCCGATTGCTCCTTTTATCGTCAAATTTCTCGGTAGTTACAGGTTGAGGTTTCACGTGTAACTCGTATCGCGGTTTTTCAATTTAACTGCTCTTGAGCTACGTGCATGCCCGAATTGTCACAAGTATCGTAAAATTCTCGCTCTCACAACACAGCGTAAAAAAATTTATTCTTCCGTGTAAACTTATCAAAAAGAATTTGTTCTATTAAATTAATAAAATTAGAACGCGTTCCCACTTCAGATGTACCCGTGTGGAAATTTATCCAGCTAATCTGATTTCGCAGCTAGTGGTTAGATCGCGCGGATTAAATATATTTCTTAATTAGTGAACACCTTGGTACTAGTCATAAATTATAAGAGAGTATTTATTATTTAGTGAATAATATAAAATATATTCGAGAAATAAAGTTGCCATTTAAAAAAGAATAAAATAAAATCCGTCTAGCATCGGTCGTCTAGTCACTGTCCAGCGCGGACCATGTATCTAAATAGATATCTTTTTTTTTTCTCCGCGCACTTGTTTACTGTTGCTGTTCTGACCTTACGCTACGTTCGCTCGACTGCCGAATTCGCCGGGCAAACCGGTTCTCGCCGCCCGCCGCCCGCGCGTCCTCCACTTTGCGAACTTGGAACGCGAAGCCTGCCGGCCAGATGTTGACACACGCCCGTACTCACACTACCGCGGCGGTCAACGGGCCCGGCGACCGGCAGTCTGGGCAGTCGAGCGCGCGTAGAGATAGGTCAAGTCGCGTAGTAGAATAGTACGCGGCGAAAAACGTTCAGATATCTAGCTTTCCCAGCTCGTTATTAGTTAGTAATAATTCTCGTACATATCGTATCTCGTACATACGCTTTTAGCGTTACATTTTTGGCTCGGTGTTGGACGATTTTGCTGAACAGTCACGAGGTGAACCACGAATTGGCTAGCTAATTATTAGGTAACGGTGGGAATCAATTTCCACCCGGGTAACGCTAGTTTTCCCGTTTCGATTTCTATCCTCACCCCTCTCGATTAGCGACAGTAGTGTCGTTGGCGTTGAATTACGCGTACTGTATAAATCTACATACATTTTGACGTTGCTAATGTTTCGTTGCGAGCGGCGTTTAACGGGTAAGACTGATGAAACTGATGGAGCTTCGTTAAATATGTATTGAAATTAACGACGCGGTAACAAACAAATATAGCATTATTGCAGTAATGAGGTTGAAAACATTATTCAACTAACTTGCATATTATATTTTGTCAATAATTATTTTGCGCTTACCAATACCGACGCTGGAATATGAATTCGTCTTTTAATATATTAAAAATGATCTTTATTTATAACAATATAAATATTAATCGGCACGAGGATGTCCCACACAATTTTTAATCAAGACCGCAAGCTTATTTCCGGCATCAGATGTGAAATTATGTTGATACGGCGAAGAAAATTATTTTATATTTTATTTCGCATTGCGTTTCGCTTTCAATAATAACGTCCCTAACGAGGTTTTTTTTTTTTTCTTACCGCGTGCACGGTATGCCTTAATGAAAATCGCGGGATTATAGTTAATAAATGTGTAATCCGACCGCGGATTATAAATTTATTAATATATATAGTATATACATATATATCACGAGACGGTGGTAAATCCCGTTTGACGCGATGCGGCGTCAACATCGTCGCGCTTATCGCATACCGAACTAAATTTCCATTTATTGATTGCGCAAGCAGCATCCATCTCTTCGAATCTTTCGAAAGAGTTTTTGCAAATCTGTAAATCGTTTTTGACGCATCCAATTTAGATGCATATTTTACCGGCACTTGTATTTATTACGTCGAAACCGTGGCGCGCGGTATCGCTGGTTGGCTTTTTTTTTTCGATATAAACGATGACCGTCGACGCACGAAATCGCGTGTACTGTTTCGCTGGCACGTTTAAATTTCAATTTACCCTCGGCCGTCGCAGAGCTTCCTGGTCGCGCATGAATTAATTAGCTTGTTATAATTAACTAACAGTTTATTCTGCATTTCGGCGAAAATGCATTAATAAACTCGCTAAAGGCCCCCAAGTTGAACGTATTAATTTAATCCGCCCTGTTGGAAAAGTAATTCCGTCGAAGATGTATTGTTTCTGCCGATAATTTTATTGATAGAAGAGAAATTTTTTTCTTTGCCCACCGCGGACTCTTAATTTCAATAATAATTCTTTCATTTATCGTTTCCCTTTGAAAGTTGCGAGGTACAAAATACATTTAACTTCTAACTGATTGGATATTTTCTTTTTACAGTGCTATCTAATATTTGCTATGTACTTTGTAGAGAGACGTTATTGATAGATCAACAAATATTGTATCAAATTCCGGATGATAAATAATCGAAAAATCAAAGGGACTTTAGGTCGTCAGCTCGTCGATTGATTGATTTCGCGATGGCCGTATTTGTTCTGCGTAAATAATAACTAAAGGAACCTAATTGGTTTATTGTAATCCTGATGATAGATCCTCGTGCGATATTGCTGTGTGAGACTCTATTCGTTTACTTCAATCATTAATTCGCGTGGTGTTCTATTTCGTAGTTGCAAATTTCGTGACTAAGACCATTGAGCGATGAGAATTAATTAATCTGATAACATGCAAGTATACATAGCTCCGTGAATGTATTAAGCATTTTCAGGCCCTGTGGACCTCCCTTGCTCCGATACTATCTCCGAACCTCTCAAATTTCCCAAGATGACTATTAGATACAAGGTCGTAAAAAATTGTTTTTGAAATCTATACGATCACATTCGCTTTTTACGACGCTTGACATTATAATCTTCTTCTTTTTTTTTTTTTTTACGTGGTTTAAATTTTATTTTAATTTGAATCACTTTATAATTTTTTTATTTTTAATCTCAAAATTTAGCAGTAAGCGCGCGTGTCACATATGATTCTTTTAAAAATTTAGATGTTTAATGTAATAATTTTCAGCTGTTTAGTGGCATACAACATATTTAATTAAACTTCACACATACGATTTAAAGAATGTCAATTATACTTTACAATAAGCTTTTTTTAACTTTGCTATTTTACGCGATACATTTATTTGTACAATAAATGTTTAATGAGATTAATTAATTCAAAATTAATCATCGACTAACGTAACCAATTATTTTGAAATAATTGATGCTTTTACATTTAATGAGATCTGAGTTTCGTATTATTAGACTTGATGTGTCCTGAATTCCCGTGTAACTTGATCCCTTCTAATTAGTCATATTGACGTATCGCCGAGTTGTGTTAGTCTCATATTTGTACGATAGTATAGCACGCCATATCATGAGAAGATTGACTGCTGTAATTTCTCAAAGTTTTCACGTGGAAAAATATCGCCATAAAAGGAATTTCGCGCGAAGGCGCTCGTCTTTTCTTTAAAACTTTCCCTAGTCTGCTTTTTTTTTGTTGCGATACTCTAATTAATGTAATTGGATTTCCACGAATATATAATGCGCCGCTATCATTAAATACATTATATCTCAAGTCACCGTAGTTTGTTAAATCTTGATCAAGATTCGTTGATTAATATATCCGACCGTCTATACTAAGACTAAACTTTTCAATAAGCACCGAGGCATTTCTGATACGGTTTGTTTGTCGGTTTACTAAAGAATTGCACGGCCTCACCTGTCAGTTCTCGTGTCAGGATGCTGCATTTGCGGCTGCATCTGTATTTGCGCTTCTTGCGCCCGATCCGATTTCGCCTCCACTTGATTCTTCTCTTCTTTTTCGTTCGTCGTTCTTTCAACGTTCACGTCATAATTCTCTACCGCGATATTTCTACGTTCCACCTGTGTAGAAAAGTTCAAGGGAACATCGATAACATTATTTCTTATTTTCCTGACGCAATACGAAGGGAAAAAAAAATTGAGAAAATTAATTTCTAAATTGAATTGAATTTGTATTGATAGATGAATTTACATTGCCACTTTTTCATATAGTCGTGCCTTTTTAACATTAAAACTTTAATTTTCTGAATTACGTTTCATTGATTATTACATTAGGTAGGTACTTAAATTTTGAATTAAATTTTTATTTTTTTTTATCCCGACGCTTCCATGTTTCTGCCTCATTTTTGCTTTTCCCGTTAATAAATCCAATGATATTGTTAAATATTAATCAAACATCGCGTTTCTAAGTAATAACGATTATTATTTGTAATTTTCTGGGTATATTAAAACGTTCGAGTAGAATTAATTCATCAATTAATTAATTAATTAATTAATTAATTAATTCATTAATTAATTCTGAAACAGTTACCGTGATGGGATATAGCCCTTTTCGTTGCTCCTCATCTTCTATTTGAATTACGGTGGCTTCTGACGCGACATGGCTGCTGTTTGCTGCCATCTCTTCGTTCTTTTCCGTTTCAGCACGGCCACAGCAGAAGCTCAACAAGCAATACACAATTACGCACACAACTCTTTTAATTTCGTTCACATGCACCATGCACTCACACGTTACGGCTTTCAAAGTCTTTGTTTCCTATGTCGCTCAGACGGCGTTATATTGCATTTTTATCATAATTGCTTTTCACAGCTTTCACGGCATATGGTTTCGCACCGGCTCATTCCGTTCGTTTTGAATTTCTTTTCACGGAATGCGTTAGACCTGGAAGTATATCGGCAATCCTGGCGTGCCAGGAAATAGGTATATCCTGGATCCACTCGAGGCGATGAAAGGGCACATGTCAAGGTTCCGTTCGAATTGATCGTTACGTACGCGTACCTTCTTTTTTTTTTTATATATATTATTTTCAATATTTACGTAATTTATTAATTATAAAAAATTAATTTCTTTTATAATTCGGGAAGATTTTTAATGCGTTTGGTTAATCAAGTTAATGTATTTACCATACCGTTAAAAATTTTTTAAATAAAAATTTTTGTTTTAATGATAGAATTATTGATCAGCTCATTTCATTAGAGTGAATTGGAGCGAAATTTTCACTTTAATCATGTAAGTATATGGAGCAAATATTCACTTCAACGATGAATATTTGGTCAAGACGATTAGAGTAAAAACTTCGCTTCGAAACTTTCGGAATACGCTGGCATGCTACTACGCCTTACTACAAGTTGGATTACATTCGTTAATTAGTAATTAAAAAAGAGAGAAAAAAACCGTGTAACGTAGCGTGTAATTACTACTTAACTAAAAAACGATAAAAGACAATTAATTAAGATAAATGGTGCTAATTAAAATAATGACTTTTAAATTAATGTTGAAATCATTTCGAGTTAATTATGCCGCAGGTCGACATTTGATTAAAGATCTTCATGTGATATCTAACATTGTTCGACGTCGAATTTCGTTCTCAGGCCGAGAAAATCCATTAGCATTTAACGCTGGTATTGAAAGATGTCGGCTGATGATAACACAACTACGAACTACATGCGAACAGAGTTTTCAGCGAATTGAACTGCATATAGTTACTTAGATAACGCTTCTAAATTTGTCTGACTATCCCTTGCGACTTATCATTGTAATCTGTGTATTGATAGCAATTGAAGACACATGCTATGATTAATAGGATCGATAATAACATAAGATAACGAAAGCAAAATGTCACGACTGTTAGCTATAAAAAAATAAAA
Organism: Cardiocondyla obscurior; assembly: GCF_019399895.1. Classification (NCBI taxonomy): domain Eukaryota; kingdom Metazoa; phylum Arthropoda; class Insecta; order Hymenoptera; family Formicidae; genus Cardiocondyla; species Cardiocondyla obscurior. The sequence goes on along the minus strand of NC_091875.1, from coordinate 4,072,747 downwards.
TTAAAACACAATAATAACTGAGTGTTATATATTAGAAATTAATGTTGCAATAAAAAATAATAATTTTTTTCTTTTTCAAAGAAATAATAAATGTAGAAAATAAAATAAAAGATAATTTAAATGAGTATATACTGGATATATTCTTTTACTTGTACGATATGTAAAAAACGCGGTTTGAAAAATGAATTAAAAACTATTTTCTATTTACAGATTAATATTAAATAGATATAACTTATGAAGCTTAAGAAGAAAAAAAAATATATATATGTGAACGCGTTTTATGTTACTTGAATTGCTTTGAAGCTAAATATAACAGCACATATACATATCAGAAACCTGGTTTCAACGTTTAACGTAAAATTATGCAAACTGTTCCAAGAGCAAAATTAATTTTACCCTCAGTCCAATTTGCAATAGTAATATATAAAAATTGTACAATGCATAAAATGAATAGTAATAAGTTTCAGAAAATCATATAAATAATAAAAAAGAATATACGCAATGGGAAACTATTTTTCCATCGTGGAACTCGTTTCTATCCATTTGCTTTATTCAGCTAGAATTTTTTTTTCTTTTCGACAAAATGCTAAACATTTCCTGCTTCTATTTTTTTTTGTTTTTTTTTTTTAGTAGCCATTACTTTCCCTTTTCTTGTTATCCCTCCTTGTTATATGTATATGTGATTTATATCAGCGTCTAAGGGAAGTTGGAGGGAAAACTTGCACGGTCGGCATAATGCCCGAAATCTGCGAAAGCCGTGTAGAATAATTTGGCGTCTGTAGTGAGACCCGCAACCAAGTTTCTGCAAGTGTGAAATTGTGCTTTTGCGCTTATTCCTTTAGAACGTCCTTATTCTCTCGGAAAATCCTTCCAATCCGGATACGTCTCGCAATATCTCGCGCTTAATGCCTGAGTGTAGCTCGGATTGTACTCATTTTGGGAATATTATTGTGTTTATACGTTCAATAAATTTACGAAAACGGGGGGGAAAAAGAGTGAAAAGCATCTTCTACGAAAATAACACGCCGCACGATCGCGACGGCCCGAGTTTGTGCTTGAGTCAGAAAATTATCAGGTTACATTAAGCACAAAGTTTGTTTAATTAAAATTACGCAATACTACGGACTCTGGTAGATGAGGGTGAAATGTTATAGCTTTTGCAACGTAATACAATGGAAAGCCTTGGCAGTCGATCAGGTTTCTGAAACTGCTTTGGTATTATTCAGAGCATTCCTTAGAACATATTTCGACATTAGCAGTAGGAGTAAAACGTACATTGCAGGGACATTGCGAAAAGAAATAGCGTTTCGTTGCCAGTGACGATTCGATTTTGCGTTTTCATCGTATGCGCGTCGTTGCGCTCCGGAGAAGCAGGGCAGTATTCGAAAGATGTACGGGGAAAAAGTGTGCTCGATAATATTCAAGGAAGTCGGAACGACCTGGCGATGTTGGATTGACCGAGCGGTCGACTGAGAGGCAGTTACAACCCGTTTCATTCGTAAATGGCATAAATAAAAGGAACGCCGAAGGGCAATCCGCGGGAAAAGCTTGTTAGCGCGGCATTCGAAACTCTTTAATTTCATCGTATCCATTTCCGCAGGGGGACCTTAATTACAAGTTTATTCATTAGCGACAGTTGTCGAGTTTCGACGAGCATGCGGATATCGCGGATAGCGGCCTCGTAGATATCTCGCCTCGTCGCGAATAGCGCTGTGGCCACGGTGGCGTTCGGGAGTTTCAAACTCGTTTATGCAACTTTTCCATTGTCATCCGCGCGCGAGCACGCGACGGGTGTTGCGCGCGTAAATATTTTTACGTGATTACGGGCGGCTTGTACGCGAAGGCGCGGTTACCACTCAATATGATTGAAGCCTCGCGCGGCGAACTTCTGGAAACAATCATACGAATTGATTATACTCGCGCCGGGGTTTGCGGCCACGTCAATGAAACTCGATGATTATTGGATAGGAGATAATAACATTACCTTGAAAACAGAATGTCGATCTCCCTTTTTTTTTCCCGAATAATCGAGTCCGTCAAGTAGCAGTCGTTAAACAGGAAAAATGGGAAAAGCGGTACGAAGCTATTCCGCGTTCGTGTCTTTGGGAGCCGTATGTTAACTCGGGGCAAACTTTTTCCGTTATTTAAGTGGGCTAATTAAAGCCGCGGTTGAAAAACAAGAGTCCTGGCGGTCATTAAAAAAGGAAATTCGCTGCTCACGAAATACCGAGAGGGAGGTTTATTGCTCGTTCGCGTTCGTCATGGAACTCCGCGCCGCATCGTCGTTTGCGAATACGCAATCGGACTCCACCGCGAAATCCATCTTTATCGCGCCGACTGGACGTATTACGGTGCGCCATTGACTTCGAAATAGTAGCAGTAAAAATAACGCGGCGTTTATTCGTGAGCCGCGCACCATGAACAGCGCGTACTTTCGGAGAAGACAAACCGCTTTCAATTCCGGTGGCGAAAATGAGCGTGCAGTTAAACTCGATTACTTTCATCGATTAGCATTAGCAACCGGAGATTGTTTAGGGTCGCCGAGGAAAAAGCTCGCCCGTTTCATCCGTAACGGATGAGCGGGATATATTAGAATGATAAATGTTTAAAGCTTTATGCCCGCGAAGCGAGCTTTATGCCCTCGTTTATTTCGCTCGCAGCTACTTGATTTGATCGATTCGATATTAATTATGTAACGAAGTGTCGTCGTACGAGAGTTAAGGTAAATATCACATGTTCCGCGACAGCGTACAATGGCCTAAATAAATAATTCATTACGCACGCGGACACGCAGCTCGGCGTGGAATTGAAGAAAGTATTTCTTTAAGGTCTTTTGAGAGGTTTACCAATGTCACGAACGTATTACGGGATGATTGCCGCGGAACGATGATTTACGATTGCAATAACGTGAAAGAGACCGGGCCGAGGTTACGCCGAGCGTATTGTTCAATTCGCCGCGTTGACCATGCTTAAAAGATTAAAGTCGTATTTCCGTTCCGATTGTAGATTGAATTTGCGCGAGACCACGCGTAAAATGAGATAACTTTAATCTTACCGTAAATATTCAATATTTCGCCGATTTCAATATTTCGCAACGTTTATTTCAACACCGCCGCACACATCGCGTAATGCAGGGCTGCGAAACGATCTCTCCGCGCGGCGCAAAACTCGCGGCGCGGAAATTTGTTATTTAATATCGCATCGCGCATTTAACATAGCCACGTTAACTTTTCAATTACAATTGCGCAAATGTCCAATATATTAATATTCGCATATTCACTTTTTGTCGTCGGCGTAAATATCGCAGAGCGCGATTACCGCCCGGGACCGGTTTTTGCTTGGATTTTGAGCACACAAAATATGAAACGAAAAAAAAAATCCTCAGAGGCGTACACATTTACGCCGCGAATGTAAACAGGATTATATGATAGCTCGTGGGATAATTATGGACTGTAAAGATAGTGCTTACTCATCGGTCTCATTATTTATGTAACAGGGTCAGTTTAGGGGAGGTAACATTAGTAAGGCATCCGTTATATATCTGTTCGTTTTATTTAAGGATGGAATTATGTGATGTAAAGCCGAACGCGGTGCGTAACAGAAATTCGATCGATATGTTCTCATAATAATAACACAACGCGGATTCGCGGCATTCTCTGCGTACGTAAACCACCGCGGCGAAGGCGCGTAAGTTATATCTATCCGCGTCGTTATTTACATAGTATAAACTACCGCGGATAGTAAAAATATGACGCACCGCGCGGAAATAATAAAATGAAAACGACACAGAAGTAAAATACCGTTAATGGCCTCGGATGACCAAGCTCCGACGGACGACACAAGCAGCGTTACCTTGCAATCGAGATGCTGAATATCTAATTCTAATAACATGACGAAGGATACCCGATCCTATCAATTGCCGTTAATTGCCGCTTTATCTACAGCACCCTGCTCCGTTTAATCGCGATTTATTTTTCTTTCAACGGCTCCTGCGAATAAAATAAAAAAATAAAAAAAAATAAAGAATAAAAAAAAACAAGGAGCGTCAACCAAAGTTGTCCCCTTGTTCGATAATCCTTTCTTTTCTCAAGGTAAAGGGTCCTTGGTTCGAGAAAGGTTTCGCGGCGAAAAGCTCGCTGTTCTCTCTCTTGCGCGGCACAAAAGCTCTGTAGCTGACATTTGGTCACTGCGACGTAAAAACGAACAATAAAATGGATTTGTAATATCAAACAAAGGGCACGAAGCTATAGCTTGTTCAACGGTGCGTGTAGCATGTCCCACATATACAGCCTGTAATTCCACTCGTGTAATCCGCGGCTCGATCGCATTGTCCTTTGCGTGGACTATCGACTTTAAGATAACGGATCCTTCCGCCGGCCGAAGCCACAATTGCCTCGTAATTTTCCTTGTACCACGTACTTGCCGTTTTTATATTTTGTTTTCTACTATACCGGGCTTACCGAATGAAAATATTTGGCCGAAGCCACGTTACATTGAAATCATTTTAATTAAGTTATATTATCAAACGAAAAATTTTTTAACGAATATGTGTATTCAAACACGATTTTAATTAACACGATTGACACAATTCTACAATTTGCTATTAAAAAAAAAAAAAAAGAAAGACACGTATGTGCAAATTTGTTTTTACAATAAAATATAATTAAAGAAATTTATGAATATATAATTAAAAGTATCTCTCTGGGTTAAATTTTTGACGAAAGGACTTGTTATATCAAGTGCGACAGTTTCCGAATTCCTTATGAAATGTTTAAGAAAGAATACGAAAATGTTTTCCTCGTCCCAAGTTCTATATGTTTTCTTATATGTCGTGTAATCTTGTACCGTGAGTGGTCTATTCGAAATTTTGTCCAAAATCTTTAGACAGATTCTCTACTCTATGCGAAAGAGAATGCATTTTCCAATCCTTGTTTTTTTTGTAACACAAGACAGCAAGCTCTTTACCGCGGAATACTTTAACTCGAAAGCTTTGTTCACACCTGTATAGCCTAGCCAGATTACGACGATCTGCAATGTAGATTATACATGGTGCAAGTTCGTACTGTTGATCCAAAATCGATTTTACGATCTTTGCATTATATCGTATAATTATAGAAACCTCCAGTGAATTTATACGAGCAAACAGTGCCAAGAATCGAATATGTTTCAATATCATTGATCGGGAATGGACGTAGCTAACGATGCAAATTATTGTATTTTTTTATTTTATTTTATTTTTGCTGTTATCGCACTCGGACATTTCGACACCGCGAGACTATTTAAACTATTATTTTTGACTCGCTATAAAATTGAGAGAAATTCACTCGACTTAGGACCGAGCTGAATATCGTGTGTATTCGAATTTTCCGACAACATTTCTCGTAATGGAATACGGGATTGAGGAAGTTCGTTTGATGAGTTAAATTAGGCTAAAATTAGATAAATTCCTCCTTGGAAATTTATCGAGACACGAGCTGTAAGTACACACAACGTGAAACTAGCTTTTGCTGTATACTCGATTCGGCAAATAACGGCATCCGATTGCACAAACGAATCACAAAGCGCGTACATTGTCCGGTGAAGCATCAAAGTGCACTTGCTCTAACGACGATCATAAATTGCGGAACGTTATGCATACGTTATTGCTGATCGAATGGTTTGTGTCCTTTAGTTACTGGAATATTAAAGCGGAGTATCTTTCCCCGAAATATTATCTTTTTGCAGATATAGGTCAGGCAAGCTCGACTATTTTTAATGTATCACTCACTAAATCTATCTGTCTTCATATATTATTTAAATAATAATTGTCTATATCATATAAAGGTTGCGAATTCTTTTAGATTATTAGATTAGAATATTATGTCATATCTTAAAAAAAAAGAAGAAAAAAAAACTAGTTGAGAAGAAACTGCGACATAATTATTTCTAACATGCCTATCAGTGTTCTTTACTATCCAATAAATGATATTAAGTAAAACGGTTTAATGTTGAATAAATCAAATCAGAGACTGTCGTCGAAATGAATTTAAAACTTAAAACGCAAATGATTGGATAAAGATTATTAGTACAACGTTATTTAATACTGATGGTAATAGGAGCTTTTACTGTTTTAATATTTTACCGTTTCGCAATTATAGGTAAACTTTTTTAAAAAAAAAAAAAAAAAACTTTATTACGTTTTAAAGTAAAATAATTTTTATATCAGCGTAAAATGTTTTTGATATCTTGCTCGTGCCAAAACAGACTATTTATATGGGTCATGATTAAAAATTAATTGTTAGAACCGCTGATACGTACATCGTGCCTATCGCATACATGTCTAAATACTTGATGGCCGTTCAACGAATAAAACCTATTATCGTCCGTAAACTGGGAGTTGGCCAGCGAGCAAAAACGGCGATTTAATAAGAAAATATGAGGCCATGATAAAGCTAGCCAAATCAATTTTTAATTGCACGGATACAACACGCGGTATTTGCAACACGTATTGTTTTACTTACGAGCACTCCCTATGCGACGTAAGTATCGAGATATCAGCTATCTAACGATCGTCGTCAACCCACCGGATCACTCTGGTGTATTAAAAACGAGCCATAAACGTCGAAACACCGTTTATGATCGTATTGATCTTCTCCAGGCAAGAAAAATCAGGAAGGCTTCTCCTATTTGTTCCTTTACTTACGGTATGGCGTCGCGCGATCCAGCAAATTATTTATCCCGAAGCGCTCTTTTAAGAATTCAAGGGCATCGCGTGCCTATGCTCAGATCGCGTACCGCCAGTACGTCATGTTCTTAGACAATCCTTCTCAATATGTACCGTCAGGGATTTAACAGCAAACGCGCTCCCGCGTTTCTTTAAATAAAGATATCGATATAGCACTAATGAGCTTAGAGCACCGACGACGCTATAAACGCTCGGGAGCTGATCTGCATATTTATTTAGGACGAAGGAAAGACGAAGATCAGAGATAAGACCCTTTTTCGGTTCTCACCCTCCCACCTCCCCTCCCCCCCCCAGGTTATACCGGCCCTCGGTTCTCCCTGGTCTTTAAACTTTCCGTGATAAAAATTTTTTTTCCCTCGTTTCTTCGCTCTATCTTTCCCTCTCTCTTTCGAGGTGACGTCACGAACAGACGAGTTTAACACACGATCGTACTTCCACACCCGTGATGTCGTTCCCTCGTTTTAATCAAAGGTAATTAAGCAGCGAGCGAGGCCCGCTCGGAAGTCGGCTCAAGCCGCAGGTAGTGGTAGAACTCGACGTTACGCCCGACGTCCGTCGTGTAGCACGGCTCGCCGTCTACTGGCCCGCTCGACGCCAGGCGTCGCGACGCGTAGGGCGCAACATCAATCGGCGCCGCGTCTCACCGTGATGTAGGCGGCGATGCGTAGAATCGTGAATTTTTTTTTTTTTTTTTTTTTACCCTGTGGAATCTGGCATTCCTCCCGCGTTTGCCGATGGAGTTACTGGAATCCCGGTCGCGTATATCACCGCCGTTAGACAAATGTTTCTCATCAACTGTTGGTGGTGTCACGTCGAAACGATAGCATTAGCAAGACCGGGGGGGCGTTTGTCGTGGTAAATGATTAATTGTACATTATTTTTCATCAATCCGTATCTCCTGTACCGTGTTATTTCGTCGAATTATCGCCCGACGTTCGCTGCAGCTAAGCTCTCTTCACCGAGATATTACTATCAGATACATTTCGCCATATTTTAAATTAATAAATTTGACGTTTTAATTTGTTTTGATATAGTGGAGTATTTAATTTAGCATGCGATTTCTTTTTACGTTTGTTTAAACATTACTATGCCTTCACTCGCGCGTTTGTTATTTGACGATGGAATATTAATTATTTTCATCGTAAATTGTGTTGTTACAAATCATACATTGCGCATTGTACCAACTAATTTTAGTTACGCGCGAATAATGAAATTATAAATAATGCATTATTAATTGATGCATTGTTGATATATCGTTACAGTCGAAAACCTGTTATTATTTTGTTTTTTTACACCGCATTGACATAAAAAAAAAATTCCACGGCCTATGCATACATATTATTAAAATTAACGTCAAGAAAAAATGTTGATATTATATTTATAAAAATATCTTGAAGAGTTTGCACGAAATATATTTTATTTTTGTGCGATTTATCATATTCCATCCCCGCTATATTAAATACGAAAAATAAAGGAAAAATAAAATACTATGCGGAAGATGCGCCGCGGTTAAAGGTCATCGATGAAAGAAGTCGTCCGTTTATTCCACATATAAATAAAGAAAGTGAAGCATAAAATGGACATAATGCAAACGCTTGGACATTGTATCGATAAAGAAGAAAAATCTGAATCTCGGATACGATTCACGTATATGCATAAAACGTTTAAGAGCGTCTATTCTTATGCTTTTATTCGCAATCTCCAGAGTAAACTCATGAATATAAATGTTGCACGTATGTAAAAATCCAGTGAGAGAAAAGGAAGCCCGGAGATATTGGAATTATTGATTTTGAGAATTAGCATAAAAGTTTTTAAGCTCGGCATCTCGACGTTGAATCGACAGACCAAATTCAACACGTTGTATTACGCGTCTACGTAATGTATACGCTGTACTGCTCTCAGAATTGTGACATTGACATGAACGACGATAGACACCATATCGGTGTTTCAAGGGTATGTCGGACTATTAATCGATTATTGAGACGCAAGACCTAGAGAGGTGTAGGGGTGCCGTTCAATTAGACGATTTAAATAATATAATAAAGCCAAATGTTTCACCAACGTTAAATGTAAAAATTATTTTGCAGTTTATTTTTTGAGATTATTTGGCTTAAATCGCTTACAGATATTACAAAACTGACAGCATCTACATACAGTGCGATAGAAATCAATATCGCTTTCTTTTATATGTCTATAAAGATCAACTCTCTTCATGTACGATTTCAATTTTTTTTATCTGTACTTATTGTCAATGGACGAGTTTTATTTTTCGATTCGCGAAATTTATAACTTAACGAAACTCTTCCATTAAATGGTTTTTCATTAATTTTATCTTGAATCGGAGTACAGCTTTAAAACAGACAGGCCAATTTAATTAACAAGCCAAGTTTCTAGCAACTTGCTAGACGGCACTTTGAGAAAAGTCAACGTCTTCTTAAATGAATCATATCTGTCAACGTTTAACTTATCCCTTTTCTGCATAAGTTTGATTATTTCGCTAATTATGTATAAAGTTTATTGAAAATATTATGGCGCGGCGCAAGAAACGAGAAAGAGAGAGGAAAAGGACGAAATCTTCGGGATTTTTTTGAACGTTAAATCTCTGTGCTTGTCGAGAATTGTATCTGATTGTGATGGGCGTTCGGAAAGTGAGTTATATATTCCGCGATCGCTCGAATAACTTGCGGAAGGACAAAGGTGACGACTATCGATAGAACGTCAGTCTTCGGTCGAGTTTCACGGTTCCCACTACCTTCACACTATCTTCCTACAACTTTGAATTCGTTTCGCAATCTTCCTTCGAGACGAACGTTTCACTGGCGGGCATTTGTATACTTTAGCAATCTCGAAACTCGCTGAATCGTAGAAGATGACCATACTTTCGTTTATATTGTAAAATCACGGATACTTTTAGGGGATTTTTTTTTTCTTTTTAACTTTTTTAGTTAAAAAAATGAACTTTCGCTTAAGTTAAACGATTCTTGATAACGTAATTCGAATTAGCATATTTGAAATTAAAATAAATTTTTTTTTGCGAATATCGAATGAAAGATTAAAAGGCTTGAAAAAGTTTCTAAATGAATGTTAGATGTGTCGGCGCGCTTATTCTTCCGATGAAGTTATGCTTTTGTTATTGATTCCAGGTAAATATATATTCGACAGCTTTAATATGTCTTTTATTAAACGGCAGCAATTACGGCTAATGTAATTTAGCAAAGTTTCGACTTTTAGAATTCAAAAGTTTCGGAAAGAATTCAACGCGAGGTAAAAGCTTTCTCTTGATGTGTCTTGCACATAGTTGTTGATTAGTATCGTACATTTGCCGTTTCCGAGATTTCGAGTTTTTTTTTTTCCTTTCCACAGTGCATTAGAAAATTGAAAACAGTATTTAATGCTGAACGACCTGTATCTTTTATTACTACGATTATGATAAGATTATTCATAATACTGTTCTTATAACTTTTACGACTTCTAATTGAATGAGCAATATCCACGTTTGACGATAAAAAAAATTTTGTAATTAATTACAATCATTATAGATAGAACTTATACGAGATATTTAAGTTGTTAATGTCTGTGCATGATTCAGTATAGCAGTTTTTATAGCTGTCCGAGAGCAATTAGCAGCACACGACAATAAATATTGGATTGGCAATTAGAATTCAAAATAAATTGAAATTTACAGGCCATAAATATTAATGAGAAATATAATTTTGTCGCGCGAACTTGACGTGTCATTCGTTTTTATTTTCACACCGCTTTCCTTTTTAATTGCTACTAGAAGAAACCATGCGCGCGATGTTTTTTAAGAGATTACAAACTACGAAAAATAAAAACCATGCGACTTACCAATCTGCATGAGCTTCAGCGGAGTTGTAGATTTCTGCCGGTGGCTGTAACATAAAATAAAAAATATTAATGTAGACATGTTAGTATTAAAATTAATGTAAAGGTAAAGTTTTATTTTTATAAAGATTTTTTAAAATAAAAAAATTTATATTTACCTAATAGTTGCTCCGCCGATGCAGGATGCCCTTCCTGAGCCTGCTCCTCCTCTCAGTTTGTGTGTCGAGTCATCCTTCCGCGCACAAGTAACTCGCGAACACCCCGACCGTGATTTTACAATCGCGAAAATTACTCAATAATTACTTTCGCGCGTTCCATGTTTGGATCTCGCGTTTAAAAGAAAGTCGTATTTCAAAAAAATCCGCCCGAATACTATATGAAACTCCCGGAACGACCGACGAACCGGCTGTGGTTCGTATAATTAATAATATCGGCGGTAACGACACTTAACGTTGACAGCAGTAAATGCAGCTGCGTCGATCTGTAACAAAAAAAAAATATATATATATTAATAATTAATAACGGCAACAATAGAATCAATTAATCAGCTAATTCATGCATAACGTATCAATTTTTTTATAGAGATTCCATTTTATCCTTGCCGTAATGTGGGCAGTGCTAATTGCTTGTATGTCGTTACTTGGATGTTTCGTTAGATATGATTTACGATCGCGCTTCATATTTTGCGGAGGGCATGCGTCATCGTCGATGATACGTCTTAATTTCTCTCGTCGACGGTTGGGACAGAGATCTGGTACGGGGTCATTTGTTCAGCTTACTTAGAGTGGTTCGGGTGGTCGTTGCTGTTCAAATAAGCCACGTTGTTTAAACGAGACACGTTTTTATGAAAGTTAATTACCTTTCGTAATAAGTATCAGTGAGTGATATATCGGAAGAGTGTTTAACAATTTTTAACCGTGTTTGATCCTGCCTCGTATGATTTTCGCGGCGTAACACCAGATGTTTCTTACTTTTCTTTGATATCAATTCAAATACAAAATTCTCTCGTTAGCTTTATAGCTATCAATTATCAATTTTACGATTCCCTCGATCTCAAAGAATAGAATCTAAAATATAATTTTATTTTGCAACCTTTCAAGTATTAATTAATATTTTTTATAATGTTTTTTATAATAATTGTACAACAATGATTGTGCATAAAAATTTATGTTTTATATAATTTGGCTTTTAATTTCTAGATATTGTTTGATTTTTAAATTTATTTATAGGTATCATGTTAACGCTGCATTAATCGCGTGTATCCTCTCGTTTATTTTTATTACAAGCTGTTACGGTCATATAGTTCGAATTTGCATACCTCTCAGGTAATAACGAGCGTAAATCGGTGCCATAAATCTGCAGAAGCAAGACGTTAAGATTTAAAGAATGGGAGGCCGCTCTGCCCACTCTCTGTAAATCATTCCTGTCGATAACCACTTTAATATCTGTCTTATATTTCAATAAATTCGACAGCATCGTTCTTTTAATATCTTTTTGGATCAGATTTCATTTTTCTGTCCTTAATCAATTTAGACTTTCTTAATTAATAATAAATATACCCATATTATATCTCGGATATCCTAAAATTTTGCGAAAACCGTTCGTATTATCTCTAACTTATCGTTTACTGTGTCAATTATAATTTTGTGTTTGTGTAAAGTGGGTTGTTGAAGATTAGATCGCATTTCAGACGAAAACCCACTACAAGCTGATTAACTTTGTGCTGTACCGGAAGTCCTACCGCTTTTCTCTCGCTTCTCTCTCTGGTATGTTACACATATATCGTAACCAACTATAGCCACATCGTATTTATTTTGCGTTATACTGTGTTTCGCTCTTAGTGCGTTACCGGTTCGAGCTTTTAGTGCTCAGTGAGGGGTATACTTCTTGTCATCGATCTCTGTTAATTTTTAACGTATGCTATTCACTCCTGCCTTAAGTAGAGCTTAAGTACATTGAGAAAAATATGCGACGTATCCGATAGTTAATTCTGTTTTCTGACCTATTTACACAGACGAATAACGCGTTTTTTTTTTATTCGTGCTGATTTTTACACGTTGATCTTCCTCTTATTATATCTCCGTCATTTTTACGTACGCCTTCGAGCGAATTCCCCAGCGTATGCCCTTTTACTTCCACCTTTTGTCTTCAGCGCTTGTTTTCTGAATGGGGAGATAGGGTGGGTTCTTAATGGGCAATACATAAACTGGGAAGATAAGATTTATGTGCTTTTCCACGAAAGTTAAAGGTTCATGAATATTAGGACGGGAGTAAAACAGGCTGTTCCGATTTTCCCTCGTTGACAATTTTTTTTTTGTATTTTTATTGTAGATACATTTTTTTTTTGCGCTTAGAATTTACACGATCATCGCTGCCTTTATTTCCGCAAAGAAACGGTTTCATGAATATTTTACGATAAAATGTTATATTGTTTTAACTTGTAATTTATCGATGCTTTTAGTTTTTATTTGTCCCAGCGGATATCAATAATAAATATCTATTTTCTTAATATTTATTTAATCAGGAAAAATATAATTCAAATTTTACACAATTTAATTAGTGTAATTATGTAATGATTATGGAATAATTATAAAATTTGTGTTACTTTAATTGATACTTAAAGAATTGAAATATTTAAGATGAAATATGATTCTTCTATTATAAAAATATTGTAAAGTAATGGATATAAGAAAGTTATAGCTTTATTAAGTACGCTATTATTTTCATTTCGTCAGTCATTGTGTCGCAGAGATGATGGGATTATATAAATCGTGCAGTTTTTATTCTCATTTATCATAGGTCTTACATCGAATAGTTGAAAATTGAGTTTTTTTTTTTTCGTGGAAACGAGAGATCTTTTTATAGATTTTGTATAGAATGTCTCATCCGGAATATTGTTTGTCTCCGGAGGCGACAACGTGATTCAATAGTGGATTCATTGCTTGTTGCGAAACATACTCATTCAAATAATGAGGAAACGCGAAGACTTTATTTATCAAAGAAAAATAAGAGAAAAAGAATATGTAACGTAAAAAATATGACGATAAGTTGCGCATTGTAGTCTTATTCTTCGTATTTATTGTGATATAAATGATATATTTAAAAATGTGAAACAGTAGTATTAAATCTGAATTAGTATTTGTCTTTTGACAGAATTAAATCCTCTCAAAAGAAAAAGAAAGAAAGTCCAGAAGCCATTTATCTAAAAAAAAAAAAGTCCAGTTTCGTGAATCCTCTCAACTCTCAGCAGAATATTTCGCACATTTTTGTAATTTTTCACAGCGGATGAATAATAGTCTCTGTGTAGTTACTTATGTCTTGTACAATATATATGATTCGGTGCTTGAAACTTGTATGTTCTGTGTTGAGTTGACATTTAAAAATAATACGAAATATATTTTTTACATAAATTTTAGACGATTTCAAAATGTTATTTTAAATATTATATTATATTTAACAGATAACAATCTAATATGCATGATAATTTATGTAATATAAAGTAATACACATATATACGTATATATATAATCTTTTGAACATTTTTAACTATATTATTACTGAAAATACAATTCAAAAAATCAAGAAAAATTTTGTGTTTGCATAACGAGAAATCCACGAAAGCGAAGATCTCGAGAATGTGACGTAGCGCGTCAATAATTTTAATGGGAATTCTTGCTGCGCTCACGGCTACCGTACTACGAGGCTTTTTATACATTTTCCAGTTGCGTTTCGGTTTTATCAAGGAAAAAAAAAAAAAAAATATCTCCCTTTATCGTAGATCCTAGCTCGCGCACTGGGAATGTACTTTAACGGATCGTGGCGCGTATAAAGCGTTATAGCGTGCGTATTACAGGACGTTTCTTACACGCAGCACACGGCCACGGGCACAGTACGTTTCCCGATTTTTCCATGAATCGATATTAAGTCCCTCTCAATTTTTCCGTATCGGGTGGACACATCGGTGACACACAATAGCGCTTGATTGACCATCCGATACTTACCAATATACGCGGGTGGATTTTTATCGCGGATTCGTATCGCATTTCAGAAACGTGTTTCGTGTATCGTTCATCGGGAGTTGCGCAATTTGCGATAGTATCGAACGGAGAAGGAATCTCCAGACAAGCTGCGAGTAACGCTCGTTCCTACAGCCATTTACGCGCGATTACTATAGCTTTGCCATTTGCCATGACAATTTTCCATAACCTTTTCTCCCATCATAATGTAACAACTGGCTATTATTTTTATAACCCGCGAGTCTGAAATTTATACTAAATTATCATGCCACGTTATTTCATTTATATTCCAGCTGATATATTCGACGAGGTGGAGGAGCAAATCAAAAAGTACGCCGGCCTGAAAGCGAAATGCGTGGGCGGCGGAAGAATTGAACACGATCCTGACGAAAAAACTATAAAAGTCTACGGATATTCACAAGTAAGCCCCATAACTCGTTGAAGTGGAAAATTATTTTATTCACCGTAAGCGTTTGTGCCATCTAAATGCTAATAAAATAAATGGCCGCCTCCTGCAGTATCGATAATTAATTCCGCTTCGTTCTAATCGCTCGTAACGACATAACGATTGTTTAGTTTCTCGATATAGAAATCAACGCTTTCTAATTAATTTTTATTCAAGGCGCGCTGCGCGTGAAATGAAATTATGTGCGTGTCGTTTATTTTCCGACTGTAACCCAATTTCATTTGTATTTATCGATGTATTAAGATTGACAATTAATCGACGCGAGTGTCCACAGTGAACCATAATGTTATCCGCGTCAGGTAATAATTGAAACGTGGGGCAGATAGACGCGGCGTATAGCAATACCTATCACGATTAACGGCGCATAAACATTTTCACCTTATACCGTTACTTGGCATGAGCTTCACGCCCACACGGTATCATATATCGAACTTCAGCAAATTAAATTTGTCCCTTCGAGAGGATTCGTACCTTTGACGCAAACATATAATCAAATAGAAAGTTACGCGTGTTTTATCAGCTCAAATTGTACGAGTAAAATAAAAGTTTCTTTCGGCGGGAGTAGTCTTTACCTCGGGTATCTTTCATTATTATATTACGGTAAATATACAAATAAGCGAAACACGATAAGTTGAAGCAACGGGAGGAAGAATTCGAACGAGACGCTCGTTCGTGAAATCGACAAAAAAGAAAAGTAAAAAATTTGAGCGTTCGCGAAAAGGGCGAATGTTTCTCTTTCATTTCAATAAATAGTGAACCGGCGTTGAAGATTAAATTGGTATTTTAAACTTAATAATAAAGGGTACAAAAATTGCACGCCATCCGTCGCGAATCACCGCTTCGAAGCGTACAAACGATATAAACCTTGAAGCCGGTCGATCGGCCTCCGAACGTAAAATTGCAATTGCATTTACGTAAACTTCGCGGAAATGTTTGTCGACTTCCGTAAACGCCGCTGAACTTTATCGAGGTATTACGGCATTTACGATAGTATCGCCTCGCGTAAATAATATAAGCTTTAAGTCAATTATCACGGGTGTGCTACAAAAATTATAGGACGTCGCCATAAATTTTTACTCTCATACGGTATCACTTTAAATATTACTATGTGCTAGGCGCAATGCGTCTTCTTCACATTTTTTTCCTCTTATTAATTTTATCACTACTCTTAATACCGTGTCGCAGAAATATCTTGCCTCGGTCGCAATTTTTTATTTCTAGATCATTTAATACTTTGCTTTATTTGCTCGATAGAGCGCGATCGATTTTGGTGCCGTTCCCGTGTCATTATTTTGACGACAAAATTCTTGACGTCAGAGCTACTATCAACTGCGCTGAATGTAAATTTTATTGCATTAGATTATCTTGTATAAACAGTTGTATAATTCGAGCTTGGTTGCGAGGGGCGAGTTGCGAAAGATATTATTGTTATTTTTATTAAATAAACTTCGCTTAGCTGTATAAGAAATACGGAAGTGGATATCGCGCGAAGAGTTGTACATCTTCATGACATATAAACGCCTCGGCATCGTACCCTCTTCCTATTCCGGAGGGTAATATCTTAGTAATCATATATATATGTACATATATCGTTGTAAGATACGAAACAAACTGGATGTGTCTTTAAGCGACGGAATCATTTATTCGAAAATTTCGATCGAAATTTTCAATTTGTCTTGGGGGAAAAAAAAAAAGTATATTCATATTACGAAGATTGTGCAAAATTGATAAGAATATTTATTTTGTAAGGCGCGAAGTTTAAGGAAAAGATTTCAGCGTATATATCGAGGAGAGAACAGTGGATCAACGGGATAGAAGGGTCGAGGGGTTGCTGTCAGTTCAAAGAGGGCTGGCCTCTTTATAAATCCGACGACTCACGGGAGAGAAAAATTTTTAAATTACCGTGGGTGCTCTGTTTTCATATCAGGTGACTACCACACGCAACGGGCGCGTATTTTATTTGGCTTCCGACATTTTGAAGATTATTTCCCGTAGGAACGCAGGCGAGCATTAGCAACGTCGTAAAATGTACGCGAGGGAAGTACCGATATTACCGCGGATATTGAAAATTACAGAATTATTTTAATAACATCTGCGATTCCCTGTTCTTCCGCAAATTAAACATTGTAATATATTACGTATAATTTTTTTTATTCTAGCTATAATAATAAAATGTTATGTAATAACAAGCAAAAATAAAATTTTATGTAAAGATAAAAACGCGGGAGACGTATTTTAACGTGATGGATATTAACAGTAAGGCGTAAAGTATTACGTATAATTATTAAAATATATATAAACTAATTAATTTATTTATTGCCGGTACGCAGAGTGTTTCACACAGCAAATCGATGTTAATATCTAGCTTTCTTTAAAAAGGCGCACAGCTTGTCACCAGAATTTCATTCAGAAGAGTATTATCCGGAAGCTTAATTTCCACTTTCTTTATTATCTTTTCTCTGCTTATCCTTTTGCGTATTGTTGTTGCAGCCAACGCGACAATTATGAAGATGTCAAGTGTATATTTTATATAAAACTAAAAATAATTCGAGGCTTACTTTCGTTATAAATACTATTAAGTAATTCGTAATACCAGCGAATATTAATTGAGAATACTAAAATGACCTAAATTTTATTCGTGTAGAGGTTATAAGCGGCATAGAAATATTTTATATTAATTTTTAAAAGACATACTATTAATTATTCTCGTTTATTAATTTGGCTTACAGGGTTTTGGGAAAGCTGATCATCAGGTATCGGTTGAATTATTGAAGAAAAAGTATCCTGCCTACAACATTACGTGGTCAGACGAGGGGTACTAATTAGATCTTACATGATTTAGTGGAATAAGCTACTTCCTGTCTTAATTTAACAAACTTATATCGGATTGAATTTTGTTTTATAAAATGTATGTTTGTACTGGAGTGAAATTAAGCGAGTATTAAATCTGTAATTATTGAACATTATAATTACCTTGCTATTTTAAGATACATTGTACAAAAATAAATAAGTAAATAAACTAAATCAAATTAAAGAGTAAATTTATTTATACTATTGTCTAAAATTTATTTTGTTGCACATCGTATCTTAAGAAAGCCGCTTTGGATCTAATCGGATTTATCGTTGCCGCTTTTTACAATATAGATTGATCCTCTTGCTCGACACAATTTCGTGTCGTGAAAAGTACGCGTTAGTAATTTATATATTTTGTTAATTTTAATTATTTTTGCAATAAAAAAATTTTAATTATAAAAAAATAATAGTACAACGTTAATTTAATAGAAATAAAGAATGATTTTCATTTCCGAGGTGGCGCCGCTTTTGCTGCCAGCCTCGATCGACAGCGGGAAATTTAAGTCGCGTATTATCCGATGGTGATAGCAATGGTAAAACAGGGATTGTATATGAATCAACTGCAGTTATACATGATATTCGACATAATACGTTATCATTTAACGATATAAGTAAGCTACAGTAACGCTTTGATATTATGTTCTTATATGTAGTCGTTGGTATTTCAGTGAACTGATAAAGTAATAATTGGTAACCTAAATGAGCATGTTCAACGATCTAAACGAGTTCGCTGGTTTTATCGATATTTTCTGTTCACTCACCGCAATATTACACGACCGCGCCAACAGCATATAATGCAGTGTAAAGTACGAATGCATGAATTGCAAACATTTTTGACACCGTATTAATTTTTGTCGTACGTAATCAAACAATTGAAATTAAAAGAATCGACGCTTATTTTATCGTAAACGCCGCGTATTCATTTATTTTTAATATGTCAGACGTGCGAGAGATGCACTAAAAATTTTTAAGTTGTTCAATATATTTAACCATGTTTCCCCGAGTTGCAAAATCAATCGTGAAATCTTTTGGATCACACAAAATTCAAATTGGTCAGAAAAAATTCAAGGTACTTATCATTTATGATTTACTATCTTTAACTTTTGATGTACCGAAAATTTTGGTTTTGTAATTCGTTTTTATCCAACTAATTATTAATAAAAAAAAAAACGCCTACTTAAAATGCTCTAATTAGTAGCTCCGGAAAAATCAATTAAATTCTATCGGCAAAACTGAATATTTTCGAACCTATTGTAAATTGCTTATGATATATTATTTATAAAAAAAACATTTAATAATATGTAAATTAGTACAAATTATTGTTATAAATAATTATCAATAAATGAAATAGTCACCAAGAATGCTAACAGTGGCAAAGAGATCCATTTCGAATAAAACCAGTCACACAAATATAACCAGGCGGGATAAAACTAATCAGATAGAGAAACTTGTGGAAGCTCTTTATCGTTTACCAATAGTTGAAAAGGCACCAATATTTAATAGCCTGTTGACACCTATTAAGGAATTAGCACCAAAGGTGAGAGAAAAATTAATCTGTATATTTATACCTTTGAAATTAAAATTTAACTGAAAAATTATTTTAATTGTGTGCATGTATTTGACACAATCTCAACTATGGATTTTATTAATCTCTTTCTCTTTCTCTCTTTTTTCTTTTTTATTTACTTGTATTAATATCTCTATTTAATTTATTTGTGGATTTAATATTTTGATATCGTTAAAGTATACATTTTAATAATTACGACGTGAATCTACGTGTCACTTTATTAAGCGCGGAGACCGCACATTCGCCGTTTGTGTGACACACGACCGATATCAATTTCCACCATTGCCGGAAATTATTATATGTTATTGAAGAAAGCGACTTTTACCTTCATATTTGCCATCCTAAATCCTTGCTAAGCACTTCATTTGACAAAATTTTTCCTACGCATTTATAATTATAATTATTGTTTAAATAAAATGGAGAAGCGTGATGTGTTCTGATATGTGGAGCTAAGAACCTGAAGACGCACGCATTGAAGACAACGCTCAAATTTTATTTAAAGAAAAAAAAATAAATAAAAATAAAAAAATGACGGATATAAAACTAGCTAAACTATCAATACAGTTAATTGATGCCGAACACCAGTGACTGACCATATATAAATTTATGAAAGAACCTAGAGAAGAACTGCACCTGAAATCGTCTCTCCGTCTGTCCTCAGGCGAGTAATGCGTGCGGCAGGACGTGTCCTTACGCTATGGTCCTGGATGGAAAGGATTTCAGCAACGTGAAAACCTGGCAAAGAGGTCGCGACATCACCGCGGTTTGCAAGCGCTGCTCTGACTTGATGTATCAGTCATATCAGAGGCATTACCTAAGCTTCATTCTTAAAACGAAAATCTCGAAGAAGCATCGACCGATTAAGAAAACGAGAGATATCAGACATGGCTCTTGCAACGCAATGGTTTTGAAAGAAAATAATCATCAATCGCCGCCGACATCTTTGTCGAATCACGATGAAAAGTTGATAAGATGGATGAAGACGTGCAGAAACGTCGGCGTCTTTCCAACTATAGACTCGCACTTCAGAATAGTAAAGAAACTGACCGATCGAGTGATACTGGAAGAGTTATCAAACGGCAAACTAAGATTATTACACAAGATCCATAGTTGTTTCAAATTTTCCACGTTTTCTTTAAATTTCATAAGTCACAAGTGCGAAATTAATCAGGGAGTAGCTTCATTCTCTTTCACCGATTTAATTTCAAACAGCCTCGGTCTTTTTGCGTCAAAAGATTGCGAAGATAAACCAAAAAAAAGCGGTATTCGGAAAAAGATACAGGAGTATTGTATGCAGCGGAAAAAATCTTTAGGCAAGGACAGGGATAAGAGTGACATTTGTAAGGATAGAGAGAAACGTGAAACGAAAGGAAAGTGTCAAAAGGGAAAAAAAATAAGCGAGAGAAAAATAGTTGATTGCACTGGCAGAAGGAAATGCTCGGACAAGAGACAAAATGTAGTTTCTTGCGAAGGGAGAAAGAGCTCTTGCGGTAAAAAAAGTGCTCGCGATTCTCGTAAAACTCACGAGCGAAAGGTAGAGGACCGACCAGATCCTTGTAAGCAGAAAAAGGACGATATGCCTAAAATAAAAGAAGATCCGAGCCCTAGACAACATTCTGTGAAACAAGAACAAACTTATAAATTGCACGACACAGATCCATGTAGGCCAGATAAGAAAGAAGAAATAAAGAAGAAAGAAGAAATAAAAAAGAAAGAAGAAATTAAGAAGCCTCATTGTACAGAAATTAAGAAAGTTGATTCGTGTGACAAAAAACCGTGTCCACCCGTAAAAAAGATTCCAGAATGTGATAAAAGCGACGCGGACAATAAAAAGTCTTGAGATATATTCTAATTACGCATTGCTTATGTCAAAGTGTTTCTTCAATAAACAATTTCTTTTTAAAAGTAAAAGCGTATTAACTACTAAAAAAAACCTATGCTAATTTCAAAGCAATATATATAAGAAAAATTGCATCAAACTTGCTGATGCAAAATTACTATCTTATATTCGTAAAAAATAGAAATATTGATTTCATATTATAGATTTCGTTTTAATAATGACTAAAATAACTTTATGTAAAATAATGTATGACATCGCATAATTTTTCATTACAGCTACAATCAGAGAAAGAACATTTAGCTATCAGGCAACAAGAATTTGGAGTGCTCGAAGTAAGCTTTCAAAATATTAATTACTTTTACTATCTAAAAAAATTTTTATTATCTTTCTTCTTTGCACTATTTGATAAACACGATATAATATACTTTATTATCTTGCATATTTTCAATACATTATTTATATTATTTTTGACAAAGTTAATCGTGAATTAAATTAAAGGAATCGATAGAGAAAAATATATTTTAAAAGCGTAAAATTAATTTAAAAAAAAAAGAAAAGAAAAGAAAAAGATCGCTACGGCTCCACCTCCCTTCTGCCTCTTCTCTCATTAAATTGATTATCTTAGACTGTAAAGATAAAAATTCTATTTTTAAATATAAATAATTCTTTATTATAAATTTTATTTTTTATTATTCTGGTTGTCCTCTCTCTCTTTCTCTCCATCTCTCTCTGCAGAAAAGAGAGAAATCAAGTTCGTCGACGAAATCTGCGGTACAAATAGCCGAAAGTGGAAGACTGATCGATCAAATTCAAACCAGAAAAGGTTCTTTATCGGTCATCGATTTACATCAACAGTTTATGAACGCAAATTCCACCCAGCGAGATTTTAATTCAGCAACTGGCCACAGGGATTATTTTGCTTTTCCTTTTATGCCTAAGCATTTTGTCACCGACTTTCGCCGTTGTAGCGATCGTGTGATTGAGAAATCAAAGTACGACAGACAAGGGAACGACGATTACTTCCCTCAAGGCGAGGAATACGAAGAAGAGATCGGCACGGATGACCGTCAACTCCACCGAGACAAAAAAAAGCCTAATAAAAAATCACCGCGCATCGAAGACAAGCAGGACAATTTTGTGCCGGCAATGTTGATGCTCGAAAACAATAACTTTATCAATCCCTTAACAAAATTTGTCACGCACGTAGATTTTTCGACCATTGAAGAATTGATACAAGCTGATCGAATAATGCTGATGTCAAAGAAAGTTTCTAACAAAGACGCCGTCGAAAAATTACAAACTCTAATCGAGAAAGTAACGGAGTTCAAGCGTCGAGTTTTCCGATCCAAACACGATGTACCAAAGACCGAAGCCACGACGGACGAAGAGAAGAAAAGAAAGATCGACAAGGAAAACGAGAGCCATGAATCAACGAATCGATCGTCTTTTATAAAGCGGAGGATCTCTATATCGATGTATTAACTTCAATCACAACTGTAATTAAATATATCTGTGAATTTTACGCGCATTAAAAAATTATATTCACGTTTCTGACTCCCGTACAAAAAAAAAAAAAAAAAAAAAAACAAGTACGGGCGTTTTACTTTTATCTTGCAAAACCCTTAAAAGGAGGGAGGTGAGCTTAAAAGCGCTGTTTACGGGTACCGCGAGATTATCGAGAAAACGCAACAAAGTCCTTCACGATTTAATACGTAAAAACCAGCAGGAAATTAGTGGCAGAGTACTGCGGCTAGGTGAGCCAGACTGTGGCGAGGACTCACCTAGTCGACCAAAAAGGAATCCATGCGATCCACCCAAGGGCCCCTGCCAGCCCGCCGAACCACCGGGCTATCCCTCTAAACCAAAGTCCGAAAGAAAGCCATTCTGCGTTAAATGCCCACCCAAGAAACCATGCAAAAAAGAAAAATGCTGAACTGCATCAGTAAAACACAGAAGGTACGTGGAGGCGTTAGCGGCTTTCGTAAATGTCGCCTAATAAAAATGGAAAACTAGCTTTATTTCTAAAACTAAATATACATTCACATATATGTGTATGCGCGCGTGTATATATTTTTCTCTCTTTTCCTTATTCGACTCGCGCAAGCTACAAAAAAAAAAAAAAATTTTAACAAATTAAAATCTTTCCGAAAAGCTTATCGAGAACTACCACGAAAAAAAAAGTGTTCTGTTTTGAAAACTGGATTTCAGATCGACAATTCGGGACCGATCCTCGGGACAGGAAGATTAAAGCTCAAACGATGGAGTTGCAAATTCTATTCGATTCATATGCTTGACTCAAGATTAATTCGCACAAGGAGCTATAGTTGTTTCGAAAACAGCCCTCGAAACTTAACGTTCGCGAAATTGTATTCGAAAAATTGCAAACCGACCGAAATAAAGAAGCCTGATCAGTTCAGCCAGTCTTGCAACGAGGAGAGCAGTTTAGAAAAGAGCGACGAAAAGAATGACGTTTGCAGTCGAGAGAAAGTCAAGTGCGATAGAAGCAAGGAAAAAGCGAGAGAGAAACCGAAGATAGGAAAAATGATCGTGGATCATGCGTGTAAGAAGACCTGCTTGCCTGCGGGCAAGTGCGAGCTGCCTCAAACTGTTCCACCACCGAAAATGGAATATGCGAAGGTGGCGTGTCCCCCGCAGAAGTTCGTGAAGCCTAACCCGTGTCCGTCAATGTCGGAGGACTTCCGTACCGATGACAAACCTTACACGGAGATGAAAAATAGCAACGTACGAAAGAAGAAAATTTGTGCTCCACCTCCATTACCGAAACAACCGTACGCACCTGTCGTACTTTGTCCCTGTTCACCGCCGCCTAAGATACATCCTGGACCATGCCCGTACTACGAGATGAAGAAGATCGTTAAACGACCCTTGATACAACCGTGTAAATTAAAGAAGACGCACCCTTGCCCTACCGTCGTACACTATTGTCCTTCGCAGAAAAAGCCGTGCAATTTAAAACAGGACTGCGAACACCGGACGAAAAAAGAAGCACCGGCATCGTGAGGCACTCGTCGAGTAAAACGCAACATAGCATCGGCCGCTATTTTCTCCGATAATTGTACTCGATTACTTTCGCGAGATCTATGAAATTAGATATTCGGTCTCCTGGATCGATAATTATTAATAATTTAAGGCCGACTCGTTCATCTTCCGTCAGCTCCGCGGTTAACAGTGTACCGATTTGTCCGATAACGATTTCGTTTCATCTATTCATTATTTCCTTCTCTCAAGTAAGCACCGCTAATCGCGGGAGTTCAGTGCAAGGTGAACAAACCGGTTGTCGATGCATATTGCTTGCCGCGTGACGAACGAATCGTCTATTCTAAAATTCAGAAATTATAAGCACGATAAATACGTGAAAAATATTTCTTTTGTAGGTTCGAATAGATTTTGTTGGTCATACGGCATCCGACGTGCGTCCTAGTAATTTTTTATAAAAAAAAGTTCAAGTTCTAAATTTAAATAGATCTCGCGATAAATTATGCAAGCGGAACATGCTGTATTTTGTCTTTGCGCAAATTAATACTTGCAAAACTACTGAAGTATAATCAAATAAAATCATGTCTATTAAAATTACGAAACATGTTTTTCTTTTTTTTTTTTGTTAAGCGTAAGAATATTTAAAGCAGCCGGTGTATCTTTTCAGCAATTTAATAGATAAAAATCTATTTCGATAAAAATCTTATTTTGTAAGCTTTACAAACTATTTATGTTCTATGACAAATAATATTCATTGCTACAACGAAAGTAAAGAGAAGCGAGAAGCAACGAAGAAAATTGATTTCCATCGATCGATGATCGGTTCCAACGTTTGATTCGATCGTGTTCGTTGTTTGCGCGCGCGATAATAATTGCGGGTGTACGTGCGCCACCGTTTCCGCCGCGCCAGTTTCGACGTATATCACTCGCGTGTGTGCGTACGAGAGAACGCACGACACGAAATCGGCATCAAAAGCGTCTCGTTACAATAATATCGACATTTATATACGATGGGGTTTCGGCCGGGAGGAAGTTCGGCCGGGCGGCGGAAAGACGAAGGTCCTTATCATTTTATTATTGGGGTGGATGGACAACCCTCGCCCTTCTCGGAACGACGCTTTACTTTTACCTCCCATTGTCTGTCCCTCGAGTCGAGCCTCGACGCTCTCTTAAAGGATTAAGCGCCATTTCCAAGCGCCCAATAGGACAATCTAGTCTCTCCACCGCGCTTCCTGTTTGTTAAAATGTAACCGGCGACGTAGTTCGTACCGTTACGCAAGGTACATTTTATTTCGTTAAAATTATTGTCTCGAAAATGTTACACAAATTTTTCCAATTGTAAATTTTAATTATATATTATACAAATACGATGTAAAAAAAAAAAAATTGCCATCGCAAATCAATTACAATTTTTGTTAAGAAAACTGGCGAATGTCGATAAAACGGTTTCGACGGATAAATATTATATCTACACCGCTACAGTATTATATCAATTGCCGGAAATCTAAGAGAGCGGTCTCGGCCGAAATCGCTTTCGATGAGAGAGTTATCTCGCGCTCGCGGGCAACTTCTCCCACGATGTTCTCCTCGCGGCAGGTTTCACCGGTGCAAGATATCGCGAGCATTATCACGGGTGTTCACCGCGATTGGTCGGATTCGAGGGTATCGTCTCTTTTTCCACCCTCTCGCTCGACCAATAAGTGACGTTTCCAGCCGAGAAAGGGTGCGGAGGGTAGGGAGCCCGTGAGGGGGTGGCAATTCGGCGAGAGAGACGAGACGTGCGATGTTCCGCGGGGGTTGCGAAGGAGGAAACGGCGGAGGAGAAGGAGGAAGTGAAGCGAGGGGTGAAAGAGAGGAGGACGAGGACACGGGATGGGGGAGAAAACTCCGCGTGGAAGAGAGTCGAGCGAGTCGGGCTTCTCGGTGGAAACAAGTGGGATGGATAAACTTCGGAGCGACTGTCCCCGAGGCTGATGCATAATTCAGGAATCGTCACCGGCGAGGATATTGCCAATTTGGCGTCGATGAAAATACGATCGGATTTGTGTCGGCTACCGCCCAGAATGGGGCTCGTTCGCCAGGATACACATCCAGTGAATTTAACACCTTCGCCCGACCGACCGGCCGCCCAGCCTGCCGTGCGTAATTGCATCGCGACCAATCCGCGGCTCCTGTACACACGATCGCCTCTCTAAATAGTCTTCGCCGTTTTCACGCCATTTCCGAGATGGACGACGGAGTTACGAGTTCCTTGACACTGCCGGATAAATTACCGGCAGCATCGCGCGGCGCTTTATCGTTGCGCGACGTCGTTTGCACGCCGGTTACGATTAACGATCAAATTTTTTTTCAATCTGCCTTGCGTAATGTTACGCAGAAACTAATATTCGTTATAATCTATCCATTAGCGGGCAAAGCATTATGCGGTTTTTTTTTTATAAATCGATATCTACCGTACAATACTTTAACAACAATACAAGTTAATCCTGTATAATTCCTTTTTTTTTTTTTAGATTCAAAGGCTTATAGATTATCGTGCATCTACGATTTTTTTTTCCAAAATAATGACAAAGCAGTTTTGATACTGATTGATGAAAGATTATCGGTTTCCTATGGTTTTTGCCGCAAGACTTTTCGAGGGCGGAGGCCGAGCGGATCGTATAAAGAAGGATCGACTGACGTTCGACAATTTTCCACGGATGTGGGGACAACACGCGGCATGAAATATTTATAGAAGGGGAAAGGCGGAGGTCCAAGATATCAGGACGCGATGAAAAGAATATATTTCCGAATCGATTCAATTTGTCAACGCGTCGCTAATTGCGTTATTATGCCACTCTTTTGTACGCCGAAACGCCTCGATCATCAATAATCTATAAAAACTTGGCGTTGATAGCGATGAATTGGTGAGCTTCGAGGGAATTCATAGAGATTACGAGAGGATTATGATTTCCTAATATAGCTTAGATTAATAAATGAAAGCGACGGTGAACCGTAAGTTTTTTTTATAAAGGATTGTTAACTTGCTGGACGGAATAATGCAACTATTTTTCACGTTATAAAAAATAAAAAAAATTCGCGAAAAGACATTATCGATCGTCTTAAAGTAAATATTTTACATACTTATAAAGACTTGAAAAAAAATTTATTTTAGAGTTCTTTCAATTTATTAATAATAATGATGTCTTATACTCTTGCTGATGTCATATTGTGTGTTATTTTTTAATAATATGTTAAATACAAAATTATGACGCCGGAGAGAACCAAAGTTAAAAAAAAAAGGTCGCAGTCTCCTTGTAAATTTATTTCTCGGACCGACGAAGGGATTGGTGACTTGGCCACCGGGTACCAGAAGGCGGGAAGAGTCGAAGATTTATGATACCGGATGCGCAAATACGGTGAAACTTCCCCGTATCCGGAGTGACGAAAACTTTTGTCGGAACGCCTGGCGCCTTTCCGTTTTTTTTTTTTTTTTTTTCTTTGATTCGCGATCGTTAAAAACGCAACACATTTTCACGTAAAGATACGGAAAATGTGGATAAAATTTTATTTATATTACTTCTTTATATTAAGTAATTATTACAAAAATTATCGTGCAAGATATGAATTTTTTCATTTATTTTTTCTTTTTTTTTTTTTTAAATTTAAAAAAGCCGTGTCATTATTCCTATTTTTTTCCGCAACGCTGATATTAGTTCTCTCGTTTGGCTCACCTTTGCATTTTTCTAATAACGATCTTGATCACTTTAACTTGTGTCCCAAATAATACTGAAAATTTGAGTTATTCAAGTTGTCGAAGTTCTCGCGTTCGATTTGCGCGAGGGAATTCACTACAGGGAATTTCAAGCAAACAGGGAATCGCGCTATCGGACCGGAGGTTAAATTAGATTTCGTACTTCCGGAACGCTGTAAGAACCTTAAAAGAGGAGGTAAGCGCGGGCAATTGCTTTCCTTTCCTGTGCCTCTTGAAAATTTCGTCTGTTTGTTTCTTATTTGTTTTCCACGGTTCTGTAGTCGAATCGGCTAACTTGTTTATTTGAAGGCTTTGCCATTTTTATGCTTCTCTACGACTTACGCAAATTTACAGCTGTAACGGATTAAATGTATCGCGCTTGAAATTTAAATTCTACAGATCTTGATGTTTTTTTTTAATATTAATAACGTAGTTACTTGTATAAATTTATCATTTTGTGTCTAATATTTCGATACGATGTTACAGAAAACTATGTTAATTTTACGTTTCATTAAATTATCTTTATCAGTACTTATAACTTAACACCAAGGTATAATTCTCCTTTCCAATTAAAATAATAATAACTAAAACGTATGTGAACGATGACCTGTGGTTAAAACCCGTGCAATTTGCGCTTTTAATAAACACGGCTCTAGAAATGGCGACCAGAGAGTTTAGTACTCTTGAAACGTAGCCAGAGAAGTGTTAATTTCACGTGGTTCACGGTACCGGGCTTTTGGGAACTTTGTTACGTGTTCCAAACTTAGAAAGGGTGCGTTCGCGAAGAAAATTTTAAGGACTCGATTCGCAAGTACTCTCAACTCGAAGTAAAAGCAAGAGGTTACCGAAAAGGACCGTACAATATGGTTGCGATAACAATAGGCGCTGTTCTTAACAATATTGCAATATCCCGCCGCGCGTGTAACATTGCAAATAATAGTAAAAGCTCATAAGCCATTAATTATTAAGATGACTATTACGCCGCGACATTTCTTCTTCGAGCTCATTCGTCTTCCGGGATTATCGATGATTTCCAGTAATACGCGCGTTAGATTGTATAACGCATCGATCGTGCTCACCGCTTCATTGGTTCGCTATTAACCCCTTGATATTTAACCCCGTAATTACTGCAACGTCCCCTTCACGATGGTTCCCAGCGATCCCCTGTGTAAACGCGCGATGTGCATTTAATGTGTGCGATGAATAAAACTAAACGCGAAGCCAAACGTACGAATCTTGTTTTTTTTTATGTATTACGTTAATTTAATAAATATAAGTAATAAAAATAATAATTTCTTTTCAAACCCCCGGTGCTTAGCGGTAAGGTACGCGTCGTTCGACAAAACGGCGACGTGTGAAAAGATCGGAGATGGCGGTTATGCGTTATGACACCAATCCGACCCGGCGGACTTGCCCGGAACCCCTCCGCTGGGGGTTATCTCGCGCTGTGATTTCTTGATTAGCAGCGGGTCGACTGGTTGCGGTTAACCGTTGTTAGGTTGTCACTCAATTGGTATGCATGGGCTGGGATTCGTGCCCATCGTACCAACCCCCGAACCCACCTAATCTTCTCCTACTCCATCGACGGAGGCGCGAAACTAATCGAGGAGAAGCGCGGAGCAACTGGATTTACTATATTTAACTTTCGGCAATTTTTACCGGCGATTCGAGCCACGTACGCGAAGTAATGAGCAACGCCGATCTTAAAATCTTTTAGGCCGCGTCGTAATTAATTAGACGCAGGGCTGGAAAAAAAAAAAGCGCCGGCGTGAAGAAACCCCGCTATTCTTTGGGCTCGCGAAGGGTGGATTAGCACGAACGCGGGGCCTCTAGAACGCGTCGAATTCTCCGCGACAAGTGGTGGCCATTTTTCAGCGGTTGACTCCACTCTGACAACGTGCCACTCGTCGACCCCTCTGTCGTAACTCGTGTTACACGATGGGCGCACGAAGGTGAGGAGGTTTACATAATGACCACCCTAAATCACCCTCTGTCGCGCAGCAGCGCGAACGGGACGTCGAACGGGAGAGACGGAGAGAATATACATCGAGGTATATCGAGAGCGGTAGTCTGCACGAATATACATATCCTCCCCTGCTCGAGTACGGCGGGGAGAGTAAGAGAGATCGGAGGGTTACAATTTCCCATGGATAATGGCACTTTGATTACCCCGTGACGCCGTACGTCCTGTCAAGTGGTACGTCGGCCCGTAAATGGCTGACGTGGTATTAAAAAAAGAAGCAATAGTCTCACTGTGCGTTACAGGGTGATCCGCGAGAAAGATACCACAAGTGACTCTACCTATCTGTGAATTTTGCACCGCGGCTTGTTATGTTAAATGTAAAATAATAATTTGTAGGTATGCAGCGTTAACGAATATTATTATTAATTAATAAGTGGAATATTGCTTTTTTTTTTTTTTTTTTTTTTTTTTGCAACATGTGTCTCGAGACATTTATATTAAAATTAATAGTTAGCAAAATAAAATATAAAGATATTCCTTTGTTTTCGATTATATTTATATAATAAATAATTGCAAGTGCTTGCAGGAATCAGTTAAATTTCTGTTAAATTATCGTATTAAATTTTATTTTTTGCCCACCCGATGTAGCGAATAAAAATACGTGCTCTCCTATCACGTACTCGACTGTTAAATACACTATCAAGTGGTTTTTTTATTCATCGATTTCGAGCGCGCGTACTCGACTTTCCTGATGATACTTGAACGTCGCAACTGGTAGCGACCGATTTGTCGACTTCAGTTTTCTCGCTATATAGATCGAGGGTCCGTCGCGGAACTATAAAGGACTTGAAGTGGAAACAATAATGCTGTAACTCCCGTCCTGTAAATTCGATACGTCCAAAACGCGTGTGGTTGAATGTTAGTAGCGTTGTTAATTCACTAAATCCCACAATCCAACGAATTCAATTTTTTTATTTACTAGCATTTTATTAATTAAAAATTAATAAAATTACGAAAAATATAAGAAAGATCTAAACCCTATGTATAATAAATACTTAGAAAATTGTAATTTAATTGTAATTTAATTTAACGTAAAAGAAATAAAATAAAATTGCAAGCAAACACAGCGACCGCGAACAGGAACATTCATCGGTGATGCGCGTTGTTGGTGTGTTAATTTTTTAGTAATTTATTTGTTTGAGAATGTTCGCATTCGCTGTTCGTTCGGCGTTCCTTCGCTAAGTGTATACACACCTTAAGAAAGCATTCTTCAAAAAGCTAACCAAGCGTGGAAAGAAAAGTAACTGTAGTTTGTAATATAGAGTGCAATTTAGGACGGAAGCAATTCTGCGATTTAAGGAAAAAGAAAAAAAAGAAAACGACGGTTCACCAGCAAGAAATAGCAAAGCTATTTTCGCATAACGACACATTATTAGCTGTAATGGAAAATTTATGAAAAAAATATTTATTGATTATCGCCGCAAGACTATTCTCGCGACCCACTGACGACGAAAAATCCGAGTAGCTTAGCGCATACGTTTCGTGCAAATATCCTTTTGCGTTTCACCATAAATCTCATCGTTTCTATTTAACTTCCGCTGTTATTTAGCCCGAGCAACTTTCCCGATTATCGCGGTGCAACAGTACGGATTGCTGAATATAAAAATCAAAGGGTATATTCGCGTGCGAAAAATATTATTTAGGTAGAACGTTGATAGTAACGATTCTTTCAAAACTTCCGCTCATGAGGGCTCTAATAAGTTTACCCGTTCGTGAACGCATTTTTCAGCCGCAATAAACGCGCCGCTGTGGCAAACGGCAAGCACGTGTTGTCACGTGTCGTTGATTACGGTCAAACCTCGATTTACTCCGACAAGTCCACGTGTCCAAGTGAGCAACACTTTGAATAATATTCACGTTGTATTACGCGAATCGAAATCGAATCCCCACGAGTCACGCGGTGTCTCTATATTCTGTAATGCATAAATCAAGAACCGAGGGAATGGCAAGCATCCCTTCCCCTGGCTGTGCATTACTATAACACCTCGCTCACTCGATTTCTATCGAATATTGGATACGTGTTGAATCGACCACCGTGCGATAATGACGGCATTGAGGCCGACAGCATAGCGATACCGTTAATAAATCGCGATGTGTGAGAAGAGGAAGCTAGAAAGTAGCAAAATGCACGAGCGCGGTCGAGATTTTTTTTTTACGTTTTTTTTTTATAAACCGTAACGTCACAACAATATAACCCTCGCCATTTTAATTAATATTAATTAAATGTATATAAAATTACTTTTCCGAGATATCTTTCAAAGTTCGTATTAATTAAAATTGCACAAAATATACATTTCAAAATATTAAAGTAAAAAAAAAAAAAAATACTTAATATGCTGTTTCTTAAATAATTATAATTTTTTTATTTCTCTTCATTAATTATATATAATTCTTTGGCCATTCTACGCTGAATCAAGGAACATGACAATAACATTTCCGCGATTCTCACGGCTCATGCCTGTAAAGGGAGCCTTTGCGGCGCCAGACAGTGAAATAACGTCGGTTATTCGAAAGGGGGATGCCTCGAAAGCCCAGGACAAACTCGGTCGTTCGACTATCCTAACTATTTCACAACTGTATCCTACTGTACATAGCCCGGCGAAGTCTCACCTCGAGATTAGTCTTTCCACCATTTATATTTTTACAACCGCCGTACAGCGAATACTGTCGAGTTGAATGAGACTCCATTGCGAAAAAGGTGCTTTTTATTTGCGAGAAGTAATCAAAGGGTAACGACGACGACCGTCAGGTCTACGAGGATGCAGTAACGCGACGAAATAGCGCTTTCTTGGATACGTTCACGCACAGCGAGTTATTGTAACTCACTCATTGACTACGGCAATTAAAAGTACGATTATGCAAAGTTATTCCTACGAGGTCGAATGTGCTTCGTGTTTTACCGTTCGGCAGCTCTTTAAAATCTCATTGAATCATCAATATCGCATCGCGATATTGATCGTTACGTTATAAACGAAGAGTTCCTGCTTGAAGATGAATGAGAATCATGGATCAACGCGATGCAATGATTCGTGCGATATCGAGGAGGGCAACCGCGCATAAACCGCGACCGCGGAAAAGGAGAACCCGCGAATGAAAGAGAAAGATAAAAGCGCATATAGTTGAAGTAGCGAACTGCTATTCGAACGTGTAACTACTGGATGGTTTACGATGTGGCTTTCTTTTATTTGCCTCTTTTTTTCGTCTTTTATCCGACCACACAATTGTGGAAGGGAGGAGGGAGAAACGCGACCATCGCACGGCTATCGACGTCAACGTCGAAGGGTCGTCAGGCCCCAGCCACCGCGCGAATGCGGTGTGTTAATTAATTTTAAAAACGCACTAAAACCGTCGCAAACCGTGGCAGACAGAAAACAAAAAATTACTCGCGCGCCGGCTGCTGTAAAAATTCCCTTCCCTGGCGTTTCTCAGGAGGGAAACATGGGAATGGGAGTACGCCCTCGCGTTCAGCTGGGAATAGGGACAAGTCGATTTTTGATGAGTTATCAAGTGAATCGTCACGCGATTGATTTTTAATGACGCTGAACTGTCCGCCGAGCATGCGATTGAAAACGAAGGTTTCCCTGGCTATTTCCTTCCTCGAGACACTTTAATACAGTAGCGTAATTTCCGGTCAAAGCTACTTAAACGTGAGAATCTGTCGGCACTTTGATTTAAAAATATTTTGGTCACTTTAAATATTTCCACAACAAACGCTTGAGCTTAAAATTGATTGCACGAATTTCAAAAGAGGATGTAGAATCAATCGTATTTTTATCGTGCATTTAAACATTTCCGTCGACGTTGTTAACGACTTGACGACTTGTCCGTGAATTGTCAAAGTGAAAAATGAGCTGCCGATGCAAAAAGCCGTTACATTTCTTTTGACACATTATCAAGCACTTCCAGGCGTATGTCGCGTAAACGCGTTATGCTCGTGACTAATCGTTCCTCTTTACCGTTAATTCCGTAGCTCGCGAAAAAAAAATAATAAAAAAAAAGGAAAAAAAAATAAGAAAGAAACGATGGCAGTTCGAATAAATAGTTTTCCTTGGCATTCAAGCGTTCGCGATATTTTGCATAAACTGCGTTATCTATGTTAGTCCCGTGGCGTTGCCGTTAGCATACGAGGCCAACCGAAATCAATCATTTTATCGGACAGTAAGATACCGGCACTATATGCTGTTTTGTGACGATTCATCAACGCGTTGTTACAAAAACTTGTAAGGAAGTGAAGGTTTCGCCAGCATGTCACAGCCGTAAGATGAGTTTCGATTTTCCAAATCAGCAATAACACCTAATTAGATCGGCGTTGGAATTTTCAATTAAATTTTTCACGGTTATTCCGACAAACGTAATTAAATATCAGAATAAAGAAAGTTTCGATTATTCAAAGTCGTACATATAATTAATATTAATACGCCTATTAAAATATTTGATGTTTTTGAAGTCCAATCAATATTGTTAATCGACAAAATAACCGCTTAATAGGCATTCTTTGTTTTAATGCGAACATCATGCCGACGAAAGCGCGGAGCCTCTTCAGAGGAGACAGTCGCAATCAGGGAATTCGATACTCCGATCTCCGGAAACCGATTCCGACCGCACCTTACGAGAATCGTCAGAACGTGACTGCTGTGAGAACCGAGTTCGGTCAGTCATGATATTCATGGCCTGAGACCTCTCTTGGGGCCGGCATGGCGACCCGATACCCCGCGAGTTATTCGATCTGAGAACAGGAGATTTGAATATTTCGGAAAAAGAGCTGCTCATGTATATTTTATTCCTGTTTGTGTCGCGTGCGCGAGAACGACCGCGAGACGCGAAATGCTGAGGGTCGCAAGGGAGAAAAGACCGGTCACCGATTTTTGATCCTCGATATATGTATATTACAAATAATAGTAGATCTCCATCATTTTTTTTTTTTTCATTTTCTTTTTTTTTTGCGAGAGATATAAAGGAATAAATTTATGCTATCTGTAATATAAAAGCATTTGATAATAATATGCGTTATCTATATTTTTAATAAAACAATTAAGCTTTCGAATTTATATGTTAATTTTT
Source organism: Cardiocondyla obscurior (assembly GCF_019399895.1). NCBI lineage: Eukaryota > Metazoa > Arthropoda > Insecta > Hymenoptera > Formicidae > Cardiocondyla > Cardiocondyla obscurior. The sequence continues at coordinate 4,037,621 of NC_091875.1, read as the reverse complement.
CTTTAAAAAAAAAAAAAATTGTTTGATAGCAAAGAATGTAATCCTTACGAGATGTGCTCATATCAAATTAAAATTATTCACTCTTTCTCGAACCCGGTAAGACCGCTAATCTCGTGAAAAATTGCGAAACCACGAATACGTTCGCATTGGCTTACGAACGAAATGCGGTTGATTGAATCAAATCGAGAATCTACACGCTTCGATCACAGGCGCAACGTCCATATGGCGCAACAATACATTGCTGATGGGCGCACACGCGTGCACTATTTCGCAAGGGTGTCGAACGGCGAGGCGAGGTGAAGATTTCGTGATCTCGGTCACGCCGTTCGGCAGGTGCATAATATCCGTTGCGGTTCTCGGTCTCCATTGACAAGCCGACTCTCGCTCGAGTAACAGATTTCTTCGCGGGCGCGCTGGCGGCGAGGCAGCGATTAGGCATATGTTCGTTACGTGAGCTCCTTTTCCACAAAAAAAGAGCACAATGGTTCGCCCAGCGAAGGGCAAAAGCTACGGCAATGAGAAGCACCGGCGCGCTCTTCCAAAAACACATGACGGCGAAACCGCAGATCGATTCCGGTCGCAACTGCCGTTAATTCGCACCGATTTACCCCTTTTTTTTTCGTTGCGTCGGTAGCACGCGATCACCGTGTCACGGATCCCATTGTCTTGTCAAAGCGCGGCGTAAAAATTCGCGCGATTTGCAAATAAATTGAAACCCCACATTTCTCTTTTCGCGCATTCGCGTCTCACGATAAAATATATTATTCGCCATTTCCTACACGCCTACAAATATCGCATAATTAAGTAAGATAAAGTTAAAAAAATGTTAAAGGTATTTTATTTATTAACTTCGTCTCGATTGCCAATTACCGGATACGGTCGAGTATTTAATTTTTCAGAAATGTGCCTTAAATTTTATTTATACGAAACTAGCGAAGCTGCAAATGAAACGCGCGAGCGGATAGAAAAAGCTACTCTTTCTTCCTTTTTTTTTTTAAGCGAGCATCAATGTCACGCGATTCTGCCGAGGGCATCCGTGCCGTGCGCCCTTTACACGGCCATTTAGGCTTTCTTCGCCCATTTCCTCACGTGCACGTTCTTGACTAACAATTTTATGCTCTCGCATGGCATCCGCTCCTTTTCTTTCTCTACGGGGCTTGTTTCTCGTTAGGTGATGCCGTCACGAACGCGCCGATACTTGATGGCGCGATGAAAGACGCGAATTCGTTAAACAACTGCGTTCGTCGCCATTGTTGTTGGTTTTCTGCGGAGTTAATTTCCTGAGTGCCATTCGCGCCCTAAACATCGACGTCACGCGAGAGACACATTGTACATCGACGACGACAAGAAAATTTCGCTGCTAACGATTTGCTCCTGTTCTCATCCCGCGTCTGAGAAACGTCTGTTCGTTTCGGGCTTCTCGTACCGCGACGGTTGGACCGCAATGTTAACACGTTACGACGCATCCGGTGTCTGATTAATTGTTGATTATATTTTTAAGCAACATTTTTACCTATGCCGCGAGATTCTTAATTAACGCAGCCTCTTAGATCAATTAATCGCACGAGGGACCCGCAAAACTTGACGATCTCCTTTGAACGAAGAGTTCAACCTGCGACTTTTGTAACCGTCACCTTCGTGCTTCGCACGCCATACAAGTGTCTCGCCAATTTTAATATTAAAATGCCAACATCAAACGATACCCGCCTGTTTCCGAGTAGAGCGTCGTGATTCACATTCGAAATCGTCTACGTAGTGTAGATGGATGAAACGATATGCTCGAGCGAGAGATTTAAGTTGCTCGCGTATAGAAAGAGCAGATATTGTTACATATAGAAAAATAATCTTTAAAATTATGAAAGAAACTATGAGAAGAACGGGTTTGTTAACGGAGCTGCAAATTTAGCTAGAGACCGACTAAAAAAAAAAAAAAAAAAAAAAAAAATTACTTAACTATCTAAATAATTATATAGAACGTCCGAACTGATTCCAAGAGTGCTAAACTTTTCCCGTCGTTATCATTATTCTTTCTATACATATGTTCATGCACATCGCAAAGTTTTCAGCGGATAAAAAAAGTGTGATTCGATTCTTTACAGCGTCCCTTTTACGATACTGTAAATGTAAGACGAACGGTGTTCAAGCCTGCAAGCCCGTGTGTGCGTGCGCGAGCGTATGTACGAGAAAGGGGTGGACTTTATTTGAAATTCATACAGCGTATGGCGAGCTTCGCTCGCTCAAAGTGAGCCGATATCAACAGCCTTGGCTGGCTCAAAGGCGCCAAAGCGCACTCACGACGATTGTTTCCACTCGGTACGCGATTTCGGGGCTGCTCGCTACTCAAGGCACGGACTAGAACCTAATTCGATACCAGGTGTGTACGTAGTTCTCGATTTCAACGGTTAATGTATTCCTGAAAACGTGGACGTAAACCTCGGAAGCCGCAACGATGATGGCAGGCTATCATAAACTCGATATTCGACTTTGTTAAAAAGTGACGTTAAAGGAATAAAGCTGATATGTATAAATATACACATTATCCGCGTGTAGAATTGTGTTTTCGAATTATAAATAAGCATCTGTGTAATTTAAATAGAATAAAAATAAAATAAAATAAAATAAAACGGTTTAATTAATTACTTGCAAATAATATAATATAAAATTAAAGTTATATCAGTTAAATTTTTCTTTGGAACTAGATTACGGTTTGTTTTAAAATAAACAGCAAGGAATAAACTTCCTTTATAGCTTTTATCGTGTCATTTTTGCGCGATCGCAATAATCACGTTTGTTATTTTTTTTTTTAATTATTATCCTTGTCAGAGTTAACCTGATTTACAAGAAAAGTATATAGTTCTCTTTAGTCATCTAATAGAAAATAGGTACCATTTTCACACAGACAAATTGAAACCAACCAGCATTTATGTTCCATTTCAGCTCAATTACGTACCGCGGTGGTTCGATTATGTCGACGGTAATGGAATGACTATAAAAAAAAAAAAACGATCTTACGATGAAAGAGTGACGATGTGTATTTCATAGAAACGCATATTACGTACTGAGGACAACGATTACGGAGGCAATCATACCGGGATTTTCACCGTGCAATAATCGCACATCCTTGGATTCTCGCGCAGCCTGAGTTCTGTTAATTTTTGCAATTTAATTTATCGGAGAATACCAATCGGTGTGAGAGAATGCGGAAATTCTTTCTTCTAGATCCTTTTTTCTTTTCTTTTTTTTTTCTTTACTCCAGTAGCGAAACCAGTTAGAGTCAAGAATGTTTAATACGACAACAACGAAGCCGTGCCCATTCGAGTACGCAAACAGTTCACCCGCAATCGATCTTTACGTAACTATCGCGCTTTTCACACGCTCGCAAAGAGCTGCGTAGGTGCAATTAGTAAGGAAGCACGACGTAAACCGGATCCATTGGGCGTTGGAGTCGGCGTGTATTCGCACGTATACGCGCGCACGGACGTGTATTTTCCGCGGGTGCGCACGGGGATCGAGTCCAATACCGGGTCACGCGAAATCAAACCACCGTAACTACCAAAGCATACAGCGCACGCAATGGCACCTGCCCGGTAATCATAACAATAACGCACGGCTGAAATGTTATTAATTTTAATGTTACGCTCGAATAACCGATTCGGAACCGGCCACGCGGGATCGTCATCGACGGAGGCTTCGACAAGTCTCCTCCCCCTTCCCCTTCGCGCCGTATCTCCCGATTCTGATTCTTTCTCGTTCGCCCTGCGTCTTTCTCTTTCCCAATTTTTTTTTTTTTTCCCCTCTTCGGTCTTTTTCCCTCGCTTAAATATATATATATGTAAGTGTCTTTTCATCTTCCTCCGTCGTTTTGTACACCCCATCTTTTTTCCCACCCTTCTCCTCATCGCAATCGGCGGATCGCTACGCTAATGACGACTCGCCGCGATGCAATCGGTGCGATTGGTGCAATCATGATTTTGTTCATCGACTGCAACTTGCTAGGCCGTGCCTTCCACGGCTGCCTTATTCACCGGCGTGAGTTATACCTCGATCGAAATGATAGGGCAATCGGTCGCTGTGGTTAAGTCAGGGACTCGCTTACATTGTGGCACGCCGGTACAGAAAGATGGATATGATGATGAAGACTAGCTCGAAGAGTAGCCATTAAGTTTTATCGGGCGTAACTGTGGACGAAATGATGAATCGCGATCGATCTTTTGATATAATTCGAGCGCGTTCTTATAAGGATACCGTTAATGTTTGTATGAAACGAATGGGAATTACGTGTCGTAAAATTTTACCAGTGGACCGAGCACTTTCTATCAATTTTCTTGCCACGCTTCAAATTTGCTTGGAATAAAAATGACGAACTTTCACACGTAAAGATATGTATTCGGAAAAAAATTTTTTAACGGACAAACGTGAAATCTCGTATATGGAAACGCTAATCTTAAACGGCATTTTTTTTATACAGTCATTAGGAGATTCGAAAGATCAATTTCTGATAGGTAACAGTTTTAATTATCTAAAGTTTACATGTATTCAAATATGCAAAAAAGAAAAAAAAATTTATTCACTGTTATTTCTTTCATGGCAAAAGATTAATGTGCACGAAAAAAACAGTTCGATAAAGAAAATCGGCGTAAAGAGATTAAACATAATTAATCCTTGTTATCAAACATATTATTTAATATCGCATCGCTAATCAGATTAAAGTTAAGCATTTATTATAAATAGAGCGATACTTATATTTTTAAAATTTTTTTTAATAACATGAGAATCAGGATTTGTGCGCAACTTTCCCGGATAACGATTAAGGAGGATATACGAGAAACGGCGAAGGATGATATGAGTAATTGGTCTCATCGTAACGATCATGAAGTATTGGTAGTGACGTTAATGATGGGATTAGATAGGACTTCGAAGAGAGTACTGCAATTTCCGCGGTCTTGATAGTTATCGAGAGCGTCATTTTTCTGACTACTTTAACTACAAAATGATGATGATTAGCTGATCAATAATGCAAGATATATCGAAAATTCATCAATAAGTGAAAATAAAATAAATAGAAAGATCAGCGACAATAAAAACTTGATTAAAACTCGTGAGCGATTAGATATTTGTTTCTTAAATTATTTTGCACTTTAACCAGCTTTTCATAAATTAATTTTGTTTCTACAAATAAAGATATTTAAGCGACTACGACAATTTGTCGAAATCTTTAGAGTGAAATATCAAGGTACCAGAAATTTATTTCCCGCGCTACAGCAAGGCTATTCTTTTACATCTTAAATACACTCAACGAGCTGTGATTATGTTATCCTTTAGAGAACCGCTGCCTCTTACAAGCGCACTGTAAAGAAAGTGCCTGGAGGTGTCAGGAAGGTATCCGGCTACAAATTTCGGTCGATTAAAGAACCGTAAACCAAATACGACTAAGTTCAACACGTTTATCCTCTTAAAGAAATTCTCCGGTCTCGCGTGGATCTAAATCGTGATTAGTTGAGATTGAAGCGAGAGACTTTCGTACGAACGAATACCCGTAACCTGTTAAGATAAGAAGCGCCGCATATTGACTACGCCCTGTTCCGAAGAACGATCCCTCTGTTTTCGGTTATTTGTTTCTCGTAAAAAAAAAATATTAAAAAAAAACGGATTGATATTTATGGAAAATCGAGTTAATCTGTACAAATATTAGGAATCACTATACTGTGCGTACAGATTATACAAATTAAGACATTAAATAAATTATTTTTTTAAGAGAAAAATAAAATTTTTTAATTCTAATTATTATCCGAGTAACTTCGAAAGATTCACGGACTGACTGTTACGTACAGCATCGTAAAACCCATACAACTCGTAACTCCGTTTCATCCCTTGATTTACAGACACTATGTCTTATCTTCTTATTTGCCGATTTACGGCTTCGTCGACACAAATTGCGCGCGTACGTCCTGAATAGTTGCATGTTCCATGAAAACGAAACGTCACTCGTCACTTATGCGATTTCCTGATCCTGAGTGTTATCGAATGCGAACGTAACCGTCGCGAAAACAAAAAGTGGATTAAAAAAAAGAAAGAGGGGGAGAAAACGGCGCGTTGGAAAATATTTGCGAGAGCAACCATGTGTTACATTTTTACAATAATTTTTGTCTCTTTCGTGCAAAAAGTGCGCAAAATTTTTATTCATTGAAATCCTCATTGACGTTTGCACTTCGTATAGATGACAATCTCCTAATTTAGTGCGACAAGCGATACGACCCAGGTGAATCAATGCGTATCGATTTTGCCGTCAAATTAAAACAGTATCAATTATACGATTTTTTTGCAGGGGGGAAAATTTATTTTCAACGTTACGTCGGCGTGGAGAGTGATTTATATGAGAAGGGCTTTTGTTCGTGTTACGGCATGGTCAAATGGCAAACGTAGGAGGTGAAAAAATAATGTTACGCAGAAACGTACCGATAACTCTCTTTGTAGGCGAACGAGGCGAAAGAGGGCGAGATAAACCAGCGAGGCGCGAACAAAGTACGATTACCATTTGTCATGCCAGTAAACGGTACGATGGATGAATCCGTTATATGATTTAAACGCTGAGCGTAAAGATTACGAAAGTTCGTCGCGATAGCGCCTTCCATGTGACAGCAGAAGGACATAGCAGTATTTAGCGATAATCAGAATAAATGAACCGTTGAGCAAAATACTGATACAAACAAAAATAATGATTATTCCGTGTCTGCTAATCTTTGTATATGTTTAAAATAAATGCTCCGAAAAATTTAAAACTTCAAATATTTTTTATATACCAAAATAAAAAAATTAAAAATTAAAAAATTAAAAAAAAAATATATATATATTATAAAAAAATTATTATAGAGATTGAGTTTCTAATTACATATTAATTATCTACTTCAGATATTTTTTTCACACATTTCTATGATTATAAAATTTATTTTTATCAGCAAATTGCTCTTCATTAATTTTATCTTATCTATATTATACAAACGTAAACATTTTTTATATTATCGTGTTATCCTAAGTTGATTTATAAACTGATTCGTATGTCACGGAAATGTACAAGTAAACGAGAAGCGTTAATAGGGGACAAGTGTAGTGACAGCGAACGAATAAAAGCAAAACGTATCGAATGGGATTTCCTGAGTTTTCGAGGCTTATATCGGATATCGGCGGATGGAGACATTTAATTTGTGAACAGGTCCCCGTATCGACCCGTTAACTCGGTTTATAAATTAGCTACAAGACCACGCAGCGAGATAAAGCAGCGGTCCCGATGCGCTTCCCACCAAGGCTCCGCTCTTTCTCCGAAGCGGTAAATGTTCACGAAATTAAGATATCTGTTGCCGAGGGCATTAGGCTAAATCGTTCCCATTCATATAAGAAGCTGTTTCTGCAGTATGACAGCGATTTATATGGCGCTACATATATCTACTTTTAAAGGCCAGGAATTTATATCCTCTAAAAAGAACAAGCTATGATACATTGGTTAATATTTTTATTGCAATCAAGAGTTTTTTTTTATACCGCTGTTAAAATTATTACCGTATTATATTGTAATATTATAATAACGTGATATTCATTACGTTGACGTTATATCACGTTGAAAGCCGATATCGGTCACCGACGACAAGAACCGCCAGTGTCGGCAATTTTGCCGTGACACTGATTAATTTTTCAATCCACGTCGATGCGAGCGTGCTGAATTATTTCGAGTCCTAAACTCTGCGAAGTCACGCGGGGCAATTGGCACGTGTTCGCGATTTTGTGAAATATGGGAGGGTGCGCACACAAAGCATTATGTAAGTAAACGTACCGCGAGAAAACGCCCTCCCCCCACGTCCACGATAATCGTACGTAACTGTCTCTTTCCCTCATTATCGTTCATTACGCCACCATGCGAACGCGCGTATCGACTGATTGCGTAATCCCCGTGATTACCTTCGCACGTTTTACCGATTGTCATCGACGCGATCGCGGACGATCGAGGACGATAGAAATTCCAATCCGCGCGAGTATACGTGCACAAGCGGTCTTTAATAAAATGACAGCGCGAAGCACCTTTAATTATCTGCATTATCTACGAGCTTGCATACCTACGTGTCATTCATAGGTGCCCTTCAAGCCGTTACAAAAAAAAAGAAAGAAAAAAAAAAGAATAATTTCTCGTAATGTAATTATTTCCATTACACGCAGCCGACTTGACCGTCTTCTCTATCGCAATGTCTTCCTCGGAAATCGTATAGATATAAAACTGTCTCTCTATTACTCGTAAATAAAAATAATGTAATGATACTAATATGATAATTTGTGTGGTGTCACGTTAAAATAAATTTATAGAAATAAATTGCGTCGGCGCAATAAAAAAAAAAAAAAAAACAATTATCTATTTAAAATACAAAGTTCAGCGAACAATAGTTAATTAAATGACACTCAGCTATTTTCGGAAGCTAAGTCAATATAATGTTATTTTAAATATTTAATTATATCAATTAATTACAGTGTGACATGCTACTTAATTATGCGACGACGTAAGTGTCAGAATTTCGTACGAGTGGCGTTTCGAGCGTTAATCTATCGCTGCGACCGTTTTAGGATTAATCTCTATTACGTTTAGTCACTATGACTAATGTCTCGTCAAGATTAAATATCGGGGCGAGTATTTTCTTTCCCGGGGCCGTGGAACAAGGAACGTATGCGCGGTGTTTAATAAAAAATAGCGATAATATGAGCATTTCGTGTCACGGTAATGAGACCCGTGGATCGACTATCTGCTGCAGTCCATGTCCCTGATAACCGTGCTGCATCAATCATCCCCCTACTCCCGCTACTTCTTCTCGACCTCCTCGTCGTCCTCGCTCAGTAATAAAGACGAAACTTTACCGCGGCGAGCTGTTTCTACGAGAAGTTCGGCCCTCGTCTTTCGACCGGGAGAGAAGTCCGAACGAGTCGAGTCTGTCGAGTGACGGATTATCCTTGTTGGATTTTTACGGATGCAAATTCGAACACGGCCTACGCAAACCGGTAGCATGCTCGTGCAAATGAACCTTCGAGTTATTGGCGACGTTCGTTGTAAACGGCTTTTTTTTTTTTTTATTCTTTCCTTCGGAGTGATGGAGTATTATTACCGGGCGATATAGTCTCTACCGGAGATACAATATCAAATGCATCCGACGAATATGGCCTGGCCGTGTAATCGAGAAAATTACTATTTCGAATTCAGTTTCATAAAATGTAAAATTATATAATTATATATTAACGCGTTAAACGTGGATCTAATCGTAATGCATATGAACCTACGAAGCTTATCTTCAAAAAATGCAAATTAATTGCTCAGATTTGCATTGATCATATTTTTCACGGAAAAAGCAATCGCGATTCGATTTGTGCGCCGCGTAATTGCCATTCTTCCTTACCGTCGTATGACGCGTGTAAAAAGAAAAAAAAAAGGCGTTTATTAGTATTTAAAAATACGACATCCGTTACTAGTCATTTACTAGTCAACGCGGCGCTCTCTTAATTCGCGCACTCGCTTCTCGCGAATGCACGAATAATATACAATGATTACGAATAATGACCGTCGACCACAATGCTGCGGTCGCGGGCAATCGTAATTGCGGATAAAAACTGCCGCTAACAGGTATTTACGTGTGCACAAGCCCCGGCCGGAATCAAAAAGCTGCGGATGGCTACGCTTGCTCGCCTCGCAATAATTGACTCGGCAATGCGTATAAACCGCAGCATGGCGGCCGGACGGATAATTAAGTAACAATTAGGCCTCAGGTGGGCGAGCGCGTAGCCAAGTGCGGCCGAGAGGGAGAGGGAACTATCGCCATATACTTTTGCCATATGGGGCGCTTCGGCACCATCGCGGGCCACGCGTTTCACGCTCAATTACGCCAATATCTGTCGGCTTCAACGTCGGTTTAATTAATTCTTTCGCGTCTTTTTTTTTTTTTAATAAATTAACGTCGAAACGCACAATCGATTGACGTGTCACTGGATTCAGCTTCGATACGGCTTTGATCGGTATTTACTCGGAATTCGTTTTTATTTTAAGATCGCCTTTATCCTCGAGACAAGAAGAATCGATCGTCGTACCGTTCAGCTCGCGGCTCGGAAATTAAACGTCGGGACCGCGGCATTTTTTTCGTGCCGAATTACACCTCGGGGAATGTACAAATCGTCGCGCACGGTGTAATTGCGTAACGCGAATGAAATTTTGCAGATTCGCTTTTCGGGAAGAATTTTCCAATAATTCAATATAATAGGCCCGCCCGCACGAGCGCGCATAGTAATTGGTGTTAACGAACACGCTTTGCTGTCATTCACGACGGCGAAAATGATTGCGGCCGAGCGGAGCGTTTCCGGCTCACCGGCGCACTTCCGCGATGAAACAATGGGAACGCTTAACGCACCGGCGAAAGTCGTTAGTCCGCATTATACCCCGACGTTGCGCTCGCTATGCGCGCCGCGCCGACGACACGCGTTAATCTAATTTTCTCAACATCGATTAACGTTCTCTCGCTCCGAACGAAAGTGGCTATCGCGGTTTTATGGCGCTGCCAAACGCGGCGCGGCCGAATTGCACTTTCTTTTTTGGTGAAACTACACCGCGAAATCATTCGCGTTTAATGCGAGCCAGCCGACCGTGGAATATTATCGTGATGAAATTTCCTTCGACCGTACAATTTGCGGCATTTTTGCGATAATATCGCGGCACTTGCGCGGAGAAACATTTATACACGGTCAGATAAATTCTACACGTCTTTATTTAGACGTTTAAAAAAAATACTTGACTCTGGTCGAACATATACGGTGTAATGGTAATAGAAACGAGATATGCGTGGAAAAACAAATCAATACCTCGGGCAAAATCTTTTCCTGGCGGAGAAGAAAGCTTAAGAAAAAAAAAGAGAAAAAAGAAAAAAAAAGTTGCCTATTCAAGTGGCATCTGCCTCAGAAATGTCAATGAAGTAAAGATTTTCAGCAGGTGATGCACGAGCTGTCTTTCCTCAATTTCACGCGGTGGAAAATGATCTAATAGATATATTCACACGTGGGTACGATTTTCATCGCGTTCGATAGATTAATCTAATATTTCTTGAGCATCATTAAGGTGAAAAAGCCGAATGTAAAAGGTAGCACTGTAACGTACGGACGGACATCTGCCGCGTTTGTCTCGATTCCCCAATGACACGCGGGTGTTACTGCCGAAGTTCACGTCACTGCGGGGGATGCATTCTTCGCATTTTCCGTTATTCTCTTTTTTTTTCCTCTTTCTATTCTTTTTCATTTCATCGACTCCGAACACGAAAACCGACAGAGCGAGAACAAACGGCTGCTACCGTGGCCGTCGAGAAGCGGGTGTGTCAATGGTCTAAGGTGATTTCGAAACTCACAGTCCCGGTCCATGGGCAAAGATGCCGCCGCGGGCACACCGAGGCGGAGGAAGAAGAAAAAAAAAAAAAAAAAACAATGTCTCCGAAAATTGGGCGGAATTAGTGAAAATTCTCGTGGCCGTATGGAAGCTACCCGGGCTAAGAGATCCAATTACCAGCTCCATTCACGTTATACCTTTTCGAAGGGAGCCTTTCCTCCGGGCATAAGTCCCGAAATCTCTTTTTAATGATTACCACGTCGTCTCTCGATTCCGTGTTCCTTTCTCGGCGTTCACGTCATATCCGGCCCCGATTCCGAGTGAAATCGAACGAGTGTCCGCGCTTCATTCATGCCGTACCGAATTAATTGCCGGTTACTTTTAGACAACGAGTACACGTGCGTCTAAACATTTATTTTATTCCATCTTTTTATTTCTTTCGCTCAAAATTCCTATCAATGATTAGTGTCAAAACGAACGATTAAATCTCTACGATCATTTACTTCTAACCCATCTACATAATAATTATGATAATTTATTTCTAAATAGACGTGTAAAAAAAAAAAATTGTTCTGGTTAAGTAACGGATAAGAATATGTAGCGGATGTATCATTTTCGGCTATTATATTTGTTCGCATATGAAGGGCTATAATTCTATTTTACACGGCATTACACTTAGAAGAGGTTAAGCAATGACAGCGTATACCGAGCTTTGAAAATTGATTGTTTCGTGGCCTGACAATGTGTACGCTAAGCGAACGTATCGAATGGAAAACTCGCGGTGGCGAAACGGTGCATTTAAAAATCGATTTGCGGCCTCGGGAGCCTGTGATTTCGGTCGATAAATTAACGGCCCCCTGTCAGGCCCGGGTGGTGATTACCGCGGATTTCCGTGCGAGCTGTACTTTACCAATTTTCTCGATTACCGGCATGAAAAGCCCCTTAAGTGACCGTCTATCAAGCTAACCTCCGAGGGTTCCGGGTCGACGCAAAAGGCCGACGAATTATCCTGCCTCGTCGGCCCCGTGGTCAACCTCGGCCGATTTTCCTCGCCTCTCTCAAAAAGATTCCGGAAACGACAGCAATTAGAGTGACGAAATACCTACGAACGCCCTTAAAAGAAATCTACCGCCTAGTAACCGCCGTAAAGTAACAGGTGCCATCCACCTGCCCCGATATTTCCAGAGTGCTAAACACAGACTCAGGCACTTTTACCAGAAAAAAAAAAAAAAAAAGAGAGAGAAACTTGATTACAGGAATTTTCCTATTTCTATTAGTTCGCACTTGAATAAATTTTGTTACAATCCGCCTCAAGTTTTTAGATTCTTAAAATTTATTTCGCAAATCTATGAGAAGAGTTATCAGAATATTTGAGTTTATAATTTTCCGATTAAAAATTAATTAAAAAGAAAGAAATTAATAATAATTTTCTTTAATCCAAGATAATTTTTTTTTCAATTGTAAGTAGATTCTTTTCTAGCTCGAAGTAATTTAATAAATATAATGACGCGAGTGTCAGAGACTTTTAAATTTGGCGACTTTAAATTTTTATCAATATTCGTTCTAGTTTTACTGTGGATCGTACGAAAGCACGATTAATCGTCAACAATTACGGGCAACAAATCCGTGCCGGGCGGACGTTAATGAGTGTCGCCGGAAGTGTGCGCTGCGAGTACACAGAGGTAGACGGGGGCAACCGTCTCCCCCGCCGCAGCTTCCGGTTTGCTTGGGGGCTCGCTGCGAAGGGGACAGAACGTACCGGTGGCGTACCGCGATAAAATCGTCTAATTGTTTCACTAAGCGTATGTGAATGTCCAACACGCGTGCGTCCGCTTTACGTAAAGCACTATTGCGTGCGTCACGTTTCGACCGTAGCAGTTGCTTTTCCAACGATACCCGCAGCCTAAAGTCTTTACGCAGTATCGCATCGGAACGTATCACAAAGAAAAAAAAGAAAAAAGAAACCATGCGACTTACCGAACTGCATGAGCGTCGGCGGAGTTGAAGATACTGCCGGTGGCTGTAACATAAAATAAAAACGCATTAATGTAGAGATGCTGAAATTCACTTTAAACAAAAAATTACGCGTTTCTAATTGTTTGGATATGAGGAGTAAATAGGGACAAAGTTTTCTGACAGTGAAAAAAATTAAAGCTAGCGATTTTGTATTAAAAAAAAAATTAATTCTTACTTAAAAGTTGCTCCGCCGATGCAAGATGCCCGTCCCGGGCCTGCTCCTCCTCTCAGCTGGGACGTGTCGAGTCATCTTTCCGCGCACGACACTCGCGACCGCGCCCGAATTAATATTACCGCGAGAAATTAAAGATCGAAAAGTTCGGCCCGATGACTATTCGGAACTCCCGGAACGGCCGACGAACCGGGTGCGGTTCGTATTCACTTATTTCGGCGTACGACACAATTCAGCTACGTTAATCTGTAACAAATAAAAAATTAAATCATAAATATCTCTAAATATTCCTTATTTAGAAAATAAAAAAAATGCGTAAGCGATTCTAGTCTGTTTTAATTAATTAAAATTAATTGTAATTCAAACGAGCGAGTTTTAGATTAGGTTTAATTTTATTTCTCCACCTACGACGCTCTTTCAAACGAGCTCGTAATTTGCATAAATGATACTCACCCTGGCGTTGCTCCACCGGTGCACGTTGCCCTTTCCTGAGCATCCTCCTCCCAAGACGTCCTGGATGTCCGGGATGTACTGTCCTCCTTCGACGAGTGCCTTTGTCCTCCTCCGAATCTCCCTCTGAAACAAAAAGTGAAATCTGGTTAGCATTTTCAGAATCACGAGCCTCGAGTAAGCGTACCTGTTTCGCGTAAAGTATTTGTTTCTCGGGTAGTCCACGTGTACAGATAATCGATCGCGAAGCAGAAGTAACCTCAGGTAATATGTATATTCCATTGTATTCGGCGTATATTATTTACAGTTCACTAAGCGCCTGGTACGCACCAGGCAAAGCGTTCTAGACTACCAGCGCAATCACGTAACCATCGAGCGAACTACATACGCCGCCCGACCGCCCGACCGTCCGTCCGACCTTGCTCTCGCTCGTTACGCAGCAACAACACGCGTCTTATGCGAAAGGAATTTTCAGCCGAATATTATATCTAACGTTACCCTCGCGGTGTCGCGAATATATGTCTATCGAACGTCGTCGCGGTTCTCGTCAATCACGACCGACTTTCCTTGTCCGAGTATCCGACTGACTTATTTTCTAGTCGACGATTTATATTTTCGGTCCGGAGAAGCAAATACAATGTGCGTATAAACGAGAGCATAATATACACATGTTACACACGTTACAGAAAAGAAGTGGTTATCGGTGTCCATCGATAATCAGTAAATCTTCGAGTATGACCCAAGCGCTTTGGCTACGTGTGAACTAGTGGACTGCCGCTTGCGCTCGCTCCCTTCCTCACTTCGCTCCACGCGTTCCCCCACTCCTCGCGTCGCGTACGTAACGCGGGTATTTAATTTAGCGCGTAACCATACACGTTAATGTCCGAATATTTAAACTGCATTTAAAGAAATAAGAGGCGCTTACAGTACTATATGAGATACGTATGTACATTCGTGATTCGTTGCCAAAAATTAATAAATGTAAAGCAGTATTCTTTAATTTAAAAAGTAGAAATAAATTACATGTACGAAGCGTACACGCTTTGTAATGTTCTTGTATTTAAAAAAAATAAAAGAAAACAGGAAATTATTAAACAAAACGAGAATAAATGTCTATTTAATATAAATATAATTTAATTTTGTTTTTTAATTTTATTCCTCGGTAAAGACTTCGTAATAATTTTTCTCTTTTACGTAGATGCAAATTTTGGATTAAATATTGTAAAAAATATTTAGTGAGAAATATGACGTGTCGAGAAATGAGAAAGGGATCGATCCTATGTAGGTCTACGCCACTGTACCGAATTAGCTTGCTCCTTGGAGCGTGGAGTGTATAATAATTACCGCAACTAAGTAACGCAACTCGAGATAAGCTTCTCTCGAAGAAGCACAGTGTAATGGCACTATCGTGCTGAATGTACGCATGCTTAATGAAGATAATTTGTTGAAATCATTTTATCCCACATTACGTATAACGCTACGCTGAGAAGAGACTAAATTATACAGCGTTCCTCTCATATTATGTCGCGCAAACAATTTTGCGATCTGAAACGTTGATAACAGAAGCAATATAATAATTACGATAAAAAGTATATCGTAATAGCGTAAAATAATATTTGAACACAGTAGTTCTCTCGCATCATGAAAAGTTTACGTTAATTAGTTTAACTTTATATATTTATTTTCTAACAGTGTGAGTTTCTAACGTAATTTTTGCGAAAATTGTTCTGAACTGAATTTACTTTCGCGTGTGATACTGTCGAGTTTGCCCACATAAATGTTATCCATTTGAAAAAAGAAACAATGAGATTTTTGTGTTAAATTTTATAAAGCTATTTAAAAAAATTTAATTTTATAAAGCTATTTAAAAAAAAAAGAAACAATGAGATTTTTGTGTTAAATTTTATAAAGCTATTTTTTAAGCTTTTTTTTTCTAATGTTTGTACAAATTGAGTTTAGGTAGAAATATATAAATCAAGGAAACGTGAAGAGTCTCTTGTAAGGCTACAAACATAATTAGGAAATGTACATCCTTCACGAACCGGGCGATAAGCCGTGGTCATTATTTCCGTGTTTAGATAACTGGTGGAATGATTGTGTATCCCGTGGGATCTTCGTGCTCGCTAAGAGAACAGAATGATACACCCACGGTCACTCCAGCTGGCACTGTCCGAAGTACCTCTAAATACTATTTTCTAGGACAAATTATACATTTGTACGTTGACGAGACAGTCGCACTTTAAATTACTTTTTTATATATCGATAAACTAAATAATGTAAAATAAAATTAAGAAAAAAAAAGTTATAGAAGACCTATAGAAATTATAGAAATAATTTTTAACATAAATAGCTGCAAGTTAATTTTACTCGAATTTTTATAAAGCTCCGTTTAATCAAAACGATTACACGTGCGATGTGAATTCAATAATTCTCAACAGTTGCGCGTACATATTTCCATGTCGGCAGAATTCCGGAATCCTTCGAACGGGCAGAGTTCCGCAACAAACTATCCGTCTATATCTAGTGCAGGGAGATCGACTCACGAATTACACCAATCAAGATTGTAGCATCCCCCTTTACTCTTGGACTACGATGCAGCTCCTTTGTTCCGTGGGGACCGTTTTGTGTAAGAGCTCTCCGATCTCGAGCTCGCGTTCCCATACGAGATATAGAGGCGGTGTGATCATTATAAAAATTAAACGACGTTCATGCGATTGATTATTGAAATTACATATCATTCGGGCTCGCCGTTTCTGCGGAGCGTCTCTCACCGATGACGATGGGGGGAGGGCAGAAGAAAAAAAAAAAAAAAAGAAAAGGAGAAGAATAGGGTGAAAAGCAACGTACATACATGGGAGACGCGAGCATCCCGGCAGCGGCGATCGCACGTACGCACGCGGGCACGTCGATGTGTGAAGGTGGATCGGGTTTTATTCGTGCTCATCGTCGAGCCATGGACCTTAATAAGTCGTTTTCGAGAGATAATCCGCGGCGGGTGTGTCATTTCATTTCTTGTAATTTCGTGCTCGACGCGCCGCGGAATGTTACGTATACGTGTGTCTACGCGTGTGGTGGTGCAATCTAGCAAAACGTGTCTTTCTCTCTCCGAAGCCGGTAACGTCGGTGACAGCGATGCGACGAAATTGCACGTATCTTCTTTTCTTTCTTTCTTTTTTTTATTTTTCTTTTCTTTTCTTGTAAATCATAAGGACATATATTTACTTCGGTCAGTTATAGTGACGGTATTAAACTTTTGCAAAAAGAATGGAAAGAAGAACGAGAGACAAAAAGCGAAGACGGACGTAATTTCAATTTTTTTTTAAAGAGTATAAAAATGTTGAATAATTTATATTGTATATGTTTGCAATAAATATATCTATATACCTATATATATTATCTAATTAATTTCCTATCTCTTTTTCCTATTTTATTTTTTCTTTTTTTTTATTCGTACTTCTATCATTAAGAAGCTTCATCGAAACTTTAGCCTATTAATTATTTTTAATTATATATTAAAAATAAACAACACGTTTAAATCCTGTATCAAGCTTTTCAAGAAGTAATTTTTCAGACTGATCCCGTTCTCTATCGTTTAGCCATCTTTGTCGTTCTTACAAATCTTCCTTTTTTTTTTTTTCGCCTCGAAGCATCAGATTACACTCATTCAGTGATTTCGGTCGGTCCTTTTAGTGCCTTTCTTTTTCTCATTCGACTCTTCATTGAGAAGAGGACAACGTTGTCGTTCTCTCCTCGTCGCGTCTCTGTCTACTTTTGCTCGAGGCATCTTCATCGCTCCGGGAAGCCTTTCATTCAGTCATTCCGTGGAGAAGCGGCTCCAAATGTTGGAGAACGAGGACACCACGCTGGCGGGCGATGTCGATCGGAAGGAGATGGGGGAGTTAGAAGAAATGGGTCTGGCGTTGCAGCTTGAAAATTAGCTCGACGATAGTACCTGTTCCCGATGTTCCGGCCGTATCCTTTGCGTGGGACGACGACAGGTCTCAAACTCTGGCGCCAAGTGGTTTCGTCTAGGATCGGACCTTCGTTTAGGAATCTCGTTCGCGTGACGCAACGAGAATAACAAGTGACCGAAGTGCGTGAGGATCGATAATCCAGCCGGATTACATCAGTCAGAAGGGTGGGCCGGTCGCGGCGTTAAATCGACGATCTTATCGCCGACGGTTCTGGTCAACTTCTTTTAGCGCGCCTTTGCGTGCGAACATTTCGATTCACAATCCGCGGAGTCGTATAATAATTCGCTGCAAATATGAGCCGTAGTGAGAGATTAATATCTCTTTTTATATTCATACATATATATTTTTTTTATTTTTTCTTTTTTTTTTTTTCGGCCTTCACCCGACGAATATATTTATCTAAATCTATATAGAGCGGGTTTTCGATGAGGTTCCAATGCAGCGCGTGGTGAACGTTGAATCTTTGATAAAACTCGTTTCTCGTGTAAAGGTATTTATATTTATATTAAACGTTTTATACTTTTTTGCATTCCTTCTCTCTCTTCCTTTTTCCTTCCCGAGTGGCTCGGGGAAACGTATACCTGACGCCAAGCGGATACGAATTAGGGACGAGTTAACAAATTGGTCCTCCAAAACTGGTACGCAAACGCGAGGTCTCCGCGCCCACGTTCATCCGAGATAAAAGCGAGCAAGGTGCGATCTTCGGCCATTCCCTATCCTGTCGAGCTCTTAAGATAAGAAAAATGAACGATAACGCTCGATTTAAGGTCTAATAAAAACATGAAATGCATTTTAGCGAAATTAGATTTAAAAAGACGACGACGTCGGTCAAACCAGTTCATATACTGACGAATAATAAAATATTCGCGCGAATGAACATGCGACGCATCGTTTATTTTATTTCGTAGCCAATTAAAAAAAAAAAAAAATAAAATAATTAACATTATTTTAATGCGTCATAACTGGGAAAGTTATCGTTTTCGACGAAAGGGCCATGCTTTTAATCGTCAATATTCAACGATCATTATTTCGCGAAAAAACACTTTGTATATATCTGAGCGATAACGCGCCGAATTACAATGAGTCAGCTGAATTAACTCCGCGCGAGATAAAGCTGGGCGCAGGCGGCGCGGACGAGGTTCACCAAGGAGAAAGACCACGCCGAAAGGGGATAAGAAGGGGGAAAAGGGGGTGAAGAGGAGAAGGTGGGATACGACGGAGCGTTCATGAAGAAAGGAGTAACCAGCCTGCTCGCGCGCTGGCGGGGAAAGGAAGTTGGGGGAGCGACTCAAATTAAATGCCGCTGAAACAAAAAATGATCGGGTAATGACAGCGCCGGGACTCACCGGACAGTGGCTGCTGGTATCTCTGGGTACGTGGACGATAGGGGAGTCGAGAGGGAGAACCGTGTGATTACCCATCGACCAATAGCCGTTCTCAAAGCGGCCATCATGGTCCAGTGGAGACGTGCAATCACGCGGTTCTTCAGCATCTCCGCCGAGAGGAGACGCTATGGTTTCGTCCTGCCTCGCATGGCCACGATAGTTACACCCGGCGGAGCTTCACGCTCGTAGAAATCAAATGCGGGACGCGCGAGGACCAGATTCCCTTACGGGGCGGTTAACGAAACGGCGCCGATCGCGAATTATTCCGCCGCTTAAGCGTGCAAACGTCGTATTATAATACGTCGCGTTTTGTTATTAAGAATTTTTTTTTGCGCGATTGAAACAATCGCTTTAGTAAGTCAATCAGTTGCCGAGATCGACACGCGAAATGAGATACGTACGCGATGCTAATTAGTATCGATGAGAACGATCGATCGCGGTCGGGTTGGAAACGTTACGGCGCGGCTTGATCCCCGCTACGCGAATGATCGGAGGAAGGCTCTGAGGTAACGGCGGTATTTTGGCAAGGTGTAACGTCGTTGCGCAAAAGTAAAACTAGATAATGGCCGCTTTCACGTGCTGTAGCCTCGCATAGTGGCGTGCCGAACGTACGTAGTGTAACAAGTCCGCCTTATCTGAGAGTCATCGCCGGTAAGCAGCGAGCTTCATAACGCTAATTACCAGCTTCGGGGTTCTCAACCTCGGAACAACGTTGATTGAGCGTTTCAAGGCGGTTAAGAGGTTTCCAGCCTCGCTAGAAAGATCACACGTGTGATGTATGCGTTACAAAACTACATCATCAGCGTCTTTGTAATTACACAGAGGAGCATACTGCAAGGAACGCGCGATTCTATTAAACGTAATTGCACCAATCCGATAAAGAGATTTCAGATTCTTAGAAGAGAAACAATTTGACGTCCAGAATTAGTTACAATTATGTCAGGTGTCAGAATTTTAGCAGATAGGTAGCCGAGAGTAATCGTTTGTTCTTTGAAATTCGAATATATCATTCAAATATTATATCAAGTTATTTTACTTTTGTTCCTTTTTCTTTTTTAATTTGAAATAAATTATAATTAAAAAGCTTGGAGAGACTTATTTTCCTTTAATTATATGGTTATTTTACGTAAAACAACTTCATAAATTTATAAATAAAAATGTCACAACGCAAAAAATTTAAATTTAGTCAAAATCAATATTTAAAAAATTGCCTACATTTTATAGAGATAATTTTTTAAAGAAGCAGACATTTAGAAAACATATTTTTAAATAAAAAGATAGAACAAATCTTATAATTATTTTACGACAGAAGTTCTTTAATTACACGGTCGATTGGCTCAGTGCGCGTGCAGTGATCTGATTTAAAAAGTAAAATGTCTCGCGGCGATCTGACAATGAGAGCCGCGTCTTATGAGAGGCGCATCTTTACTTTAACGATAACACTTAAAACTCTGTGTAATTGCATCCTGTCTTTAAGGTCCGTCCACACGTAGTCCCTCGCACCTCAGATCTCACGCGCTCTTGCGCGTTACCTGACGCACCATTAAATGCATTATGCGCGACTTACGTAGGCATGGATAATGATCTTCTGAATTTTAAAGCCGATAATATATTTATTAATTTTTTTATATTTTTTTCTTTATCAGCAACGCAAATATAATTGAGCAAAAAGGTTCTGTGAGAAATTCGCGTTTTCCTTTCTACGCAAATATAATATAAAATTATTTAATAAATTCAGTTTATAGACGGCGATATTTAAATTAATTTCAAAACGTCGGAAAATATTTCTAGAAAATTAGATTTAATCGATAATCAATTCTGAAGCTCAAAATTTTTCTAAAGTAGTATTGAAGTGAGGCTGCCGCCTGCATTTATGGGACCTAGCACATTGTATCGTACGCCATACGTGTGCGTGTACATACATGTGCCCTCCTATCTTCGGCTCATCGCTGCAGATTTCACTCGGCGCTCGTGTGAAACGCAGATAATAACGAGCACCGTCGACGGTAGGATAGCCGACGCTTAATAACTCGTTAATTATCGTTTTAGGAAATCCGCGCGCACATAGTGGAGGCGTCCAATTACTTTACGTAACTCCGGTGCGTTTCTCCGGCGGTCGCGGTAATTGGTTTAATTGCATTTCGCAAAGAAGGAAGGATTTGAGACAGAAAGGTGGTGACTTTCTTGACGAGAACGACAGGAAGATTTCTTTTCTATATTTATGCCACGGATCAATGAAGTATCCGTAGAAAAGAAGAAAAAAAGAGAAAAAGAAAAAGAAAAACCGTATGAAAGGCGTATCATAATCCTCTAAATACATTTTAATTAACTTCTCACTTTCTAGATATATTATAATCTAATTAATTTTGAGTTACGTGTCATTTTACTGAAAACAATCTTTTCTTTTTTTTTTTTAATATATAAAGAACTCTGCGCAGATCTGTGATTAGCGCGATTAAACGAGTCGCGCGCGTATATGAGGACACAGAAAATTCTTCCCGACCAAGGACTCCCCTAATGATAACTCAGCGCGATACTATCTCGCAGGAAGTCGTGAGTGTGTTTCGCCGTCGACCGAAAGTAATAAAAAATGTTAAGGTACGCAACAAAGTATCGCGTGATATGAAAAGAGGAAGGAGGTCGACGAATCGTGATTAAAAAGACCGTCTTAATTACTTTACAAGGCTCCTTAATTCTTCGCTTGATATTTTGTCCCAAAGAAAGAATGAGGAGAGAGTCTCCGAAGATCCGTTTCCTTATCTTCTTTTCTTTTTTTTTTTCTTTCCTCCGTTTTCCCCTTAATTACTTCAAACCTCAAAGAATCTCTCACCTAATCTAAAGTTTTGTTAATTCCATTATTTTCTTGCTCATTTTCGAGATATTTCCAATTTTTTTCACGAATATTTTTGCATACATTACTTTATCACTTTATATTTACATTACATATTATAATATCGTTTCCATATATCTTCAACAATGTTACATTTAAAATTTTAATTCTTATTATTAACTCCCTATAATTAAGCGTGTCCAAAGTAATCAATAAATTTGCTATTGAAATTAAATCGGTTTGTTTCGGAGTACAATTAGCGTGGAAAAAAAAAGGAAAAAAAAAGAGAAAAAAAAGTAGAGAGCGGTTTGTATTAAATTCAGCAGTAATTATCAACGTAGCGTTCGCGAAACGTGTGTAAGTAATACGAATGATGCGGCGAGCGGGCTTTAAGAAAAAGTGCTACTGTTCGCGATAAAATCGGTAAAAATGATACAGTGTAAGTATCGCGCGAAAAGATAACAAAGAGCACGCGAGATGTGCTCCCGGTCTTTTTGTTGTGCGCGTAGAGAATTTAATTTGCTCATCTTTTATTCCGCGCTTCCGTTCATCTGGCATTATTCTGAATCGTGCCGCTGCAATGGGAGTGCGAAGTCCTAACAATCGCGCGATCGTCCGATTTCGGGTATTTATGCGCTGCCGTTACGTTGGTCGCGATGCGATTTATGAGGCGCATGAGACTTTTGACAATCCCGTGTAACCCAGTTGCGCGCGAAAACTCATCAAGTCGTATACAAAAAGCGCGCGCGCGCGCGGTATTCACATTATTTATCATAATACTTTCGTAATCTGCATTAATTCACGGGGAAAATGCGCGCGATGATGATTGCGCGCCAGAAAAACAACAATAATGACGACCGGCGGACTTGGAACTGACGCGGATACGCCGCGTGCATTATCAACGGTAATTATTCACAAAATATCCTCTAATAAGATGAGAAAATATTCCGTAACAATAACGGTAATAAAATTCACAATCGCAAAACCAGCTACTTTCAGCTTAGAATTCGCACAGTTCAGTGGCACAATGTGCAAAACGTCGCAGATAACGATCGAAAGATTAAAAATAGAAAAATAATACAAGCGCGTTTAGAGGATTATGTTAATTGCGCGGCTTTAAACAAATGAAACACGTGGGAATGATAAATAACCAGAATGTCACATTTTTATCTGATGATTTTATGCTAATCGGTGACTTGATAAAAACAAACGTTCCGCACGCTCGGAGTCACTTAGAGCTCAGACGGTGTGCAAAAGCGCGGTAAGATCAATCAATACGGTGCAATAATACAACGTCTCTAAATCACCTTTACAAAAATGCTTGTCTGTGCCGTAATATGCTGCAATTTGCTCGATCGATTGTCCTCGTTGCGACTTTTCGGGGTCGGGTGAAACGTTTCTCGCGCGTTGCCCGTCGAAATTTCAAGCTTCGACGGTCTCGTGGTGCCGATTAACGCCACCCGGCGATAAATCACGGGCCGCCGCGGCGCGGGACTTTTTCTTACCCTCCGATATTTTCGGCACACCCATTGTGAGCCGGCGACGTCGACATTATGTCGGTTTTAACGGCGTATAACGTTCTTAACAAGAAGATCGCGTGTTACGCTCGTGTCCCCAGGGTCGCCGACGATCAAGGCGACCAACGTGCGGCGTGCGTGAGTATACGGCCCGTTCGCGACCCGGGCGCACGCCAATATTTTGCCGCTTTCTAGATCCCGGAGTTGATTTTTGTGCGAACGGAGCCGTATCGACGTAGATCTGATTCCCGATCTTTATCTAGATTCGAGCGCGACATTATTTCCACAGAGGCCCCCATTTGCATATATTACAATCCGTGAAGGTAAAATAATTCTTATGTCATTTTTGCGCCTTTAATTCGACCAGTCAATTTAATTCGTCAAAATCAATCGTCATTTTCAGATTACTATCACCACGCATTTCTTTAGAGTTTACTTTTCGAAATTGACATTTAAATATTCTTTCTTGTTAAATTTCTTTTTTTTAATAATATGAGCGCGTGCTTTTATATTATAAAATAATGTTTATCTGGAAAGACTCACGTTGCTATTTCCACGTAACGAGCCAAGCGACCCAACACATAAATGCGATTGGATTTTATGCGTGTGAAGGAATCGTTAGTGCGCGACGAAAAGAGAAAAATCGTTTTCGAGCAATTACGTTCCGAATAGTTGAGAACAATCAGTGATTGGGATAACCATTATTAGCGGTCAAGAGACCGATTTCGAGCTTATTAGTGTTTCCATTGGTTTCATTTTAACCGCCGTGACGAGCGACATTATTTCAATTTTATCATTACTAAATCTTTCCCTCCCTCTCATTGTAAAAAAAAAAAATACATTACTAATATCTCGAGTGGTTAAAAAATCATTTCGCAAAAACAGAAGAATGAAACGTAATTATCTATACCTAGTATTTACGGAACAAGATCGTTAACTTAATCTTCGTTAACTTATTAATCTTCATTAACTTATTAATCAAAGAATCGCATCGGCATCGATATTGACGCAATTCGAGCGTGCCAAATTATTTTTTTAAAGTTATTATCGGCGGGAGAAAAATACTGACCGAGAAGGAGAGACGCGCCGGAAACACGATGACGTTTCGGTCCTCGAGGGACAATGGCGTGCCGGAGGAAGTAATTCGCCGGGGGGCTCAGTCCACGGTGCTGTTTAGACTTGGGGTGTTTGCCGGCGTAGTAAGAGCATTGTCTTGACAACTTAGCGGTTATTTTACACGCTGTTAGGTAGGTAAGCTAGCCGCGAGTTTACCGCTGTTTCTATGCTAATGAGACCAGCCGGCGACGCAAAGACGAAGCTCAAAAGACGAGAGGAGAACGGGAGGCTTTATCCTTGGTGGAAGGCGTCTTCCACGGTGCCTCAAACAGCTCAGCTGTAATAGTTGAAACTTGGTCCTGTTTACGCCGAGAGCAACTCCCGGCAAAACGGACTCTTGGCAAGTGCACGCGCCTCGTACAGCGCTCGCAAAAGGAACTTCTCGGATACACTTAGCGTCTCCTCTCGTCCCTTCGCTTCGTCCTTTTAGATAAAGCCGTTGAGACTTGTCTTTTGACTTTACCTTTTACAGTAACGAGCACGTTAATGAGTTAATTCGCAGGCGAAGTCACGACAGGTGGAGATTCGCGTTAATTACGATAGCGCCTGCTGAGCATAATTCGCAATTTTATTTGCGAACAGTTGATTAATCAGCGTATCCGGCGAGAGTCGTGCGCGGCAAAAATAGTCAGTTTTGATATCGCAATTTTTTTTTTCTTTTCGTACATATATGATTATTAATTATCGCCCAAAAAGTAAGATGCATATTTATTAGATAGACGTTGGCTGATAAGAAAAAGAAAGGTCGAGAGGGAGAGAGCTTGACAGCGTCTTTACCTAACGTATTCCATGGAGGATTAACGCATACAGTGCGTACATATTATTACGCGCGCATATGTGTGCAGCTGGGTGATACGGCGCAGGCAATTTCGGATGACTAAAACTAATACAGAGGCGCGCACAGTGACTGCTTACCCGTTGTAACTAGTAGCAAAACGAGCGCTTGGGAAATGCGCGCACGTAACTGGTTTACACGTATCTAGCTCGCTGCTCGTGCATACCGATGTATGTGCCGCATAGGTGCGTGCAGTGATACGCCTATAAAGTAATCTAATACCTACGAGAGCGAAACGGGTAGCGTCGGGTAACTAAAGCCAGCGCCGGGGGCTGCTTACGTGAGGTAACTCCTAGTAAGACAAGCCCTTGGGAAATACTCGCCAGGTTCGCCGCGTAACGCCAAAACTCGCACTTTGTCCCGGAACGTGTGGGATTGAGCTGTCGCGCCCCACGGTGATTCGTCGGCGCGTGAAGCCGCGCTTGGAAGCGCAATCGCGTGCACGGGAGGGTAATGACTCGCGCTGCGCTGGGTACTTTCAGCGAGGCTCCTCGTGGCTTTTTTCCCTCGGACACGGACGTGAGTTAGGTGGACGCGCCGCACCGACGCGAGCGATCGTTTTAAAATAACTGAAAATGCCTCCGAAACGTTCTTAATCTTTTCGTCGAACGGTCAGAGTTATTTCCGTCACATCTCAACGGCTTATTATCGTGGGAGTATTTTAACGCTTCGGTAATAACTTCGGGGTACGCGGCGCCAGTTCTGGCCTTTATCCGAGTCTTCTTCTTCTCTCCACGGACTGTCCGATACCAGTTTCTCCTTTTTATCGAGCTTAAACGCCGCACGATCGACCTCCGCTTTGTACATTCTAATTCCAGAACGGAATCGGATTTTACGATCGATCCCGGCCATACCGATCCCCCTCGGATGCAGATTCGTACGCCGATTTCTTGGCATTGACTCGCACGACCTCGAGCATTACAGTAATGGCCGTAACTGCCTTAAAAAGCGGTCTCGGGCGCCATCGGATGGTATAACATGCAAATTGCTGGTTGTTCGATCCAGGAGGGAAACTCGGGATTCCTCGATTGGCTATTCGAGCACACCACGCCGTTCCGTATATTTTGCCCGGGCGAAGAACGTACGGGGATAGGGGCGGAAGGAGTTACTCGGGCGATCCGTGAAACTACAGGAAATTGTACACGATCGTGCACCGGGAAATGATCGTCGAATTCAGGGAATCTACCCGCGCGTTCGGGCAGATCAAGGTTTTCAGAAGTATAACGTCGTGCTCACCTCTTCGATTATCGCCACGTCTACAAGTTGGAACGTACCTTTCTATTTTCGTATTCTTCCAGTTGAACCAAGCTATTAAAGGTCAGCGGCGAGTTATCGCGTAAGCGCAGAATGCTCGCTTGGAATTTGAAAGGTTGCGGAAGCCACAGGAAAACTAAGAGCGTTTGTTCGTTATTGGAAACAGCATCGCGTTTAAGGCAATTCCATATTATAATATTACCAAATGATATATATATTTCTTTTTCTACGTATGAGTTTTTTTTAATAAAATTTATCAGCCGCCGGATTTAATTTTTTTTTAAAGCTATTTTACGATATTTATATCAGATTTATGAAGAAGGGGGGAAAAAAAAATATGAATACCACATGACAATTTTTACCGAAATGAGAATGTGCGTGTTTCACGTCCCGCAGGATCAATGGATTTGCGGGCAAAGAACAAAGGGCCGCGAATGAGACAGAGCGGAGCGGAGGTGGAGGCGAGGCGGCAGGAAAGAGAGCGAAAAACGGGAGTAGATCCGCCATGGTGATAACCGAGGTACGGCTTGTGGTCGGGGACCCATGAAAAATAACGAAAATTTAGCCGGGGGCCGGGCGCAAAGCGATTAAGTCCATTATACAGTTTTATCAGTATGAGAAAGATCTAATAGCGGCACCTTCGTCCCCACTATCGCCCACTTCCCTCATTCGACCTTTCGCCGGACTAATTCTCACCCCTCGGGAGAGCACCCTCCTCGTGCACGTACATGCATAGGAACCCCCCCCTCGATGTGTCATACATGCCGCTTGTACTCGCATGTCTCTCCGTGTCGAACGTTCCGTAATGCACAACGAAAACGAAAGAGGAGGTCAGAGCATGTGGATGTGTGAACAAAACGCATTGGCGTACGATCTTAAAATTTCAAATAATATCCGTGTCTTTCTTTCATCCAAATTGGTTGCAACATTTTATATCTTGTTACGGAATTTTTTTTTACGTACATTTTTGTAACTTTTACACGAGAGCGTCTAGCTTTAAAAAAAAATTAACAGCATAGAAAATATATATATTTTTTTTTGAATATGTACCTATAATAATTTCTTTGAATTAATTCTTTAAGTTTCGAGTTACAATTACTTAAGCGATACTTCGAAGTTCGTGCTTTTATACGGATTAAAGAATGCCCGTTTAATCTACGCTTATGTAAGGCTTAACAATCAACATGAGAAAACGCTAGTGTATGTAACGGACGGGACACACGCTATATCTAACGAGGCCTGCAACCCCCAGCGATCGAAACACCTGCAGGAAATCACAACCCTCGAATGCAAATATTATCTTAATTGCGATAGAAAACTGCCGCCATTACGTGGAAACGCTTTTTTCTACCACCTACACGCTACGTACATTTTAACGAGCACAACGGCCCGCGGGTGTGACTGAAGTAAGTAAAGATAGCACTCTCGACAAAGACCGTTCGATGATCGACTTTCGGCACAGAACCAACAAGTTAATTAATAATCAATTCCGTGCGAGAGTTTAAGTAGATCAATAACTTGACTTAATAAGCGGAGAAAATTTATTTCTAAAATTTTATGTAAAACTTTTAAGTTTAGGTAAATTGTTAATTTTAAATATAATCTATCGTATAAAATTGGAGAAAGGCAGAACTGTCTGAAAGCATTTTTGTAACGTGCCAATTTTTATCTTTACACGTAAATATTTTACACATATCGCGAAATTCAGTAAAAATAGCAAAGTTTCTATCTACGAAACTGAAAACATATCGTCGCAAAGTGGCCTTTAGCCGGGTTTCAAGTCTCTTGCTCGCTATCAATGCAAATTGCACGTAATGGAGGCTTTTAGACGAAATCCGATCTCTTCGGGAATGGATAATTCGCAAGTGTCACCCCGCGGTAACTGTTGCAAATCGTGCCGTGACAAATCGAGAAAGGTACTTGTAATCTTCCAACATTAAAGGACCAAAATTACATATTATATTGAAAACGAACGAAAACTTGAATAGAGTGCTGCTATATGTATAATTTAATTAGCAGAAAGAATTTTTTTATCAGTTTAATTTTGGCTAATTATAAAATTTTAACGAGTTTCCTACAAAAAGAATTTATTTCATCTATCCGCGCATACTAATTTTGTACTTGCGTGCATTTTTGTATTTGCATTTTTGCAGACTGCGCTAAATGCAAAATATCCTAAATGGATATTTTTCTTAAAACCATGCGTTAATTGGCACGTTAATTAATAATTGCAATTGTAATAACTGTATATCATTGTTGTAATAAAAAGATCTATTAAGAACACAGTTTTAGTATATCAATTATTTTGTTTACCGCAAACTTTTTACGCGCTAACGCTACGTTTCATAATTTCTTTGTATATTTGAATTCAGATAAAGGGTTAACAAATCCATTTCGTCAACCACGACGGCAAATTGTCGATTTAGAAATGCGCTTTGAGCAACGTCCGCTTAGAAGTTTTTCTTACCATCCATCCTTTTTATACAGAACTTAATTAATTTCTCATGCACGCCGCTTCATAGAAACTCAAATGTCTTGCGCGATCCCGTGCATAATGAGTTGACGCAAAAGATATTAACAAATCGACCAGCTATGCGTTCCTTAATTGGTCGTTGACTTTCCATCCGTTAACTCGTTACTTACGGAATTGGTAATTACGACATCTTGCATAACAACGAGCCTATTCAGTGGCACTCGAATCATCTATATCTTTTGGACATATTTGCATTAATTTGCATCACAAATGCTCAGTAAAAATAAAAGAAAAAAAAAACGACAAAAATAAAAAACAAACATAAGTTATTAATGCTTAAACATAGTTAAAATAAATTCTACGCATACTTAATCGTCAATCAAACGAAGCAATTACATCGGCGCCTAAAAAAAAAAAAGGTTTTCTTTTTTTCCGGATTCGCGGACGCCACGCCGCTAAGACTTCTCGATTAACCTAACGATTGGAATGATACGGTTCCTTCCTCGTGCGCCAAATTTCCGCCATCCTGCTCGTGAGAACGCATTACGATCTTAATGAGCACTTAGCATAACAAACGCTAAGATCGGATCGGGTTGCTAAGCGGAGCCGCGCACGCACTGACGATGAGCAAGAATGCGCGCGAGCGCATCGGCCCGCTTTGCCATGAGGGAAATCACCCCGAGCCTCGTAAATACGGCCGTCTCACGCGCGCGACACAGCTGCTACACACAAAGATTTCTCGCGTTTAAATATAATGTGTGTACGCGAGGTTCTCGGCGCGTATGAGCTCGCAGGTGTTGGGCGTATACCTGCACGGAATGCAAAGCCGAACGCTTCTCGCGTATCTAAACCCATTTTTACTTCCTGCTTCTCTGAATTAAAAATAAAATACGTCTTCGGGACCGTATCCGCCGCGCGTCGCACGTCGCCATCGACGGCCGGGCGAAGAAAATAGCTGGTTACCGGGTTTCGGAGGAGAATGGGAGGTGATCCTGTTCGCGGGAGAAAGCGGCGACCTCAGGTCTCGCGGCGCGATGCGCATGCGAGCGGCTGCCGACTTATGGAAGTTTAGCCGTTAACTTAACCGGCGTTTACCTTAATCTAAGATCAGCCACGGCCCCCGAGCCGTGCACCGCGCGGTATAATGTATGGCCGTATGAATATGCATTGGACACGGTATGAGGTCTACCGCGTGCGTGTGCCGGGCGCGTACGCGCGCGAGCGCGCGCCCCGTTGACGTGTTTGCCCACGCTCACTTTGCCGGTACACACGACCGACGATACGCTCCCGTGCTATTCCTTGTGTGCACGCACGATTCAATGGTGTTGCCGCCGTTGACCGCGCAAGGAGCTCAACGTCATATTTAACTGCACCCTTTTCACGATCTAGCGTTATTCCAGAATTATTTGAAAGCGTCTATTATTTTTTGCACAATAATAAAAAAAAAGAAAAAAAAGAAAAAAAGAAGAAAAGTAGAAAAAAATCACACATGTAAAAAAAAAATAACCCATTTACGCTTGTAAAAAAAAATAATCCTTTTCCGCTTGTAATCCATTATGCTATTATTCGAATGAAAATGTCATGGTTTATAGTTAATTGAAATTTTTCCCATGAATTTACAAAGATTATACACATATATAGAATATTTGTAAAAAGTACCAAAAATATATCTTTTGTGGTCAGCATATAATCTTTCATCTCTTTGTTGTTCTATTTTTTTATTGTTATTTCATCGTTATCTTTATGTCGGTCGGCCTAACTTAATTTTTCTTTTTTATTTTGTTCTTTATAATTCTATGTAAAATTCATTCAATAAACTGCAAAATATAATACAATAGAAAAAAAAAGAAAAAGAATAATTCTCAGTGGTTAGCGAACGAAAGCAGGTTGCATTGTCCACTTTTTGCGGCTGCGTGTGGGAGTAATTTGTGTGTCGCGCGTAGTGGACGATACGACGCGAAGATGCCGAAGCAAGTGGAAGGTGGATTCTTATCTGGGTGAATTTTACGAGCGTTTTAAAGGATCGTTAATTTCAGGACTTTTATCGTGTATATTCGCTTCAGGCTTCGATCGCACGAACGTTCGTTTCTAACAGCAGCTGCTAAAAGCGTATTGTAAAGTAAGTTGAGCATCGATGTTGCGCTGTCTCGTTGCATTAGCGACTGTAACTCATCGAAGCGAGCGCGAAGACTGGCCGGTTAAAGATAACCGATAAATAAATTTATTCGCGCTCTGTTTGCGTTCTGTTTCCGTTCTGTGTAATCAAGTTGCCATCGTCAGACGTAACTTTTTTTTTTATATTGTCGCTAGGAGATTCAAAAGATCAGTTTTGAATAGGAAATAATTTTGAGATAAAACGGAGACATGTAGTCTAACTAAGATAATCGAAAAATTAAAAGACGATCAATACAATAGTGATATTTTTCATATAAATTTAACGTGCGTCGTGATTTTCATTGTTAAAAAAAAATTACCTTTAGTAAATTGATTTTAATCTTAAATAAATTTAATTTTATTACTGCGAAAGCTACTTGAGGAAATAAAAAATAAAAAATTTTATAAAATTAATTTAAAAAATATGTATAATAAATAAAATAATTGCATTGCGTCAATCATTCTCGTCATTTAATTATTTGTTCCCTTTTTTTTCCTAAGACATAATTTCCCGTAAAATTTGTAAAACTTGGACGAAAGAAAAGTAGCGCGTGTAAGACTATGTTTAGATTATGAACAATTTTCCCTGAATATGTTTGAGCTTAAGTTTATACATTGTTTCAAAGCGACTGAAAAATGTCACTTACGGTCCAGCCGGAGGGTCTCGGATTTATGAGGCTTAATTGGCACGTTGATAGGAGCAGTTTTAACGCTCTTAACTTTTCACTTCGTGTTCCTGACCGGATCGCAAGACTCAAGTCACATCCTCATGTAAATTTAATGACGTACACGTGGGTATTACTTGTCCGTGTATTAGCGTGATATCCATATTATATCCATATTAATGTCTTTAGGTTGCTTTCCGTGTTAAAAAGTGTCTCAAAGAGCCTCGAGAAAATTCTCTTCGAGATCTCTGACATCTACTAAGACCACTTTAACGATATTAACTTCCTATTCCCATTAAACGGTAGATAATTTTGTATAAATTATCTCGTCGAGTAATTACTAACTGTTCTGTTTTAAGATTTTTGGATATTATCATTAAGAATAATTTATACATGTCCTTTTTAAATTTCAGAATAAAAACAGAAAAATTATATTAATAATATTAAATAAAGAAAAGAGATTACTTATAACAATATTCATTAAAATTTGTTTGTACTTTTTACACGCTTTTAAATTAAAAAAAAAAAAGAAAAACGTAACTTTATGTTATGTATTTTTTAAAAGAGAGATAGATACGATCATATAATAAATCTGAATTGCAAGCGATAGCTTGTTTCAGCGAATGCATAATTCAGAATTGCATGTATGCAACACGCTGATATTTACGTTAAGTCTTTCAATCAAGATCGTCATAACATTATCATTAATCGGGTTTACTTTATACCACGTATTCAAAAGCTCGCGTCGGGAATATTTAGACGTTGCGAGATACACCAACTTAAACGCTGTTTTTTATTCTTTTTTTTCTGATAATTAAGCTTTTCTATATTATATTCAGTCTGTACCCGCGTAGATTTCCACGGAGATTTCAGTAAGCCAATTACCGGGCAATAAGTATCCCCTTTAACGACGTTAACTTTTCATTTCGTTGCCTCGTGGGTGCGACACTCGTGGCTAATTCTCATGTTTAATTAATGAGACGGGCACGTACGAACGCATCGCTTCTCAGACGCTTCTCGTGCAACACGAACACTTGTTCCGTATACTCGCGTATAAGGCAACGCGTGTAAAAGTGCGTGTAAAATAAAAGGTGAAAAAAATTAGCGGCGTGAGCATTTTCTTACAAGTCACCAGGTTTCGTGTTAAGTCACGCTTTGACGATCACATTACAGGCTCCGTTAATTTCTTCCGCAGAAATAAGCCGTCCGACAGCGTGAACTTTTTATTTACAATGCGAAATTGACATTCAGATCGAAAACAGAACAGAAATATTGTTAAGAAATGTAAACTGTGTCACGCGTGTGCGATTATATTAGACGATACGTGAAACGTTCAAAGGTGAATTTATTTTAAACGCTTATAATTGTAAAAATATTTATAAGTTTACGAGTTTTTATATATTTTGCGTATTGTATAATAGCTTTATATTAAAATAGCTTTATATTATATTAATAATAGCTTTATATTAAAATACTCTTAATATTAATTTTTTTAGTAAGAGAAATTATCTTCTCGTTAAAAATTATATCAATTTTATTTCGCCAATTACGCGCATGTACCAACGTTATCATCCTAATTGATTCTCATTGCATAGTTCAACGTTTAACGTCACTCTGCAATGACATCGATAACGCAGTCCAGGTTAATCAACGTGCTTCTTTGATATGCTTAACGAGCCTTTTCTCGAGCGTCGTCGACGGGGAAGAGGGGGGAATGCAAAAAAGTTAACGTAACAAAAAAAACGCTGCGCTCGCTCGCGCACCCGGACTCCCGAGTTCGCTCGTTCGCTCACCCACTCGTCCTCGTGAATTCGTAAATTCGCGGAGTAAGTTCGCGGAGCCGGGACCACCCTTCTCCGTTTCGATGGCACTTCACCCCTTCCAGCTCAGTCTCACTGGACCATCTCTTTCTCCTTCTCCCGCCGTTCTCTCGACGATCCGTTTCGCTGTTCCATCTCGAGAAGAACGAGCTGGAAGTGGGAGACCAGTATCACCGCCCGCTCTACCCTGCACGTTCCCTCAACCCCTTTCCCTATACGGTACTCCGCCACTGCTCCCATGCCTCCCACCATCGTCGTCTTCCGCGCGAGGAGCTCCAGCATCCCCTTCCCTCCCACCGGACTATAATGAAAGATATTAACTACAATTTTATATCGAATTACCGCTGAAACACATTTCAAATTACTTGGGCGTAGCCGTGGCACATAGCGGAGGCGCCGAGGTTGTTTCGATTGGGATTGGCTGGATGCTTAACAGTAACAAACGAGATTGGCCAGCGTGCAGCGATAGCGGGGAGAACAGAAGGCGGGTCTTAAACTCGATATGGCCGCCCCAGGCACGAACGGAGGCGCTCGTCGACAGTATCGTCCTCAGTATAGGCAGACCAGTCGTGGCAACTTGATGCACATGCACGTTCCGTGTGCACGACGAACTACGTTCTCAATCTTGAGGCAGACCGATCGGAGCGATCATCGTTCGATAAATACAACAATTGCGCAAGAGATTGACTTCGATCTCGCAATCGCACGCTCGCGATTGTTTAATTTCAACATTGAAGGACGTTGCCAGCCGAGGAATCGTTGTGACGGATATTTAATTGGAAAACATTAATTAATTTCGTTCAGTTCTGTCAAAGTGATCTGGGTAGTATAAAAACTCAACTAAAGGTGAACAACGTATCAAGTGATAGTGCAATCCGAGGAAAAGTGTTAATAGACCGTAACGGTATAGTAATTTGAAATTCCTAATCACTAATGAATACTTGCCGTGCGAGCGATCAGTTCCAGCATGCGTGACCGGCAGATGTGACAAGCCGACTCAACATAGACCTTCGAAATAGAATTCGAAATAGAATTCTAAATAGAATCGAGTAACGGTAGCTGGATTAATTGAACTTTGATCAAAGTAATCGGTTTAAATCATTCATCAGACGAAATTCTGATCTAGAAGATTAATGCGAAGAGTGTGCTAATCTTTTTTTTTTCTTTTTTTTTTTTTAAGATATTTCGTGGTCAAACGATTGATCGAACTAGTTTTTACGTTCTTAAACGAAGCACACGCCGAACACATAATCGTGCAAAAGTGAGAGGAGAACGTGCCACGAGAGTCTTATATAAAAATAATTAATAATTAAATGAGCAAGGAAAAGGAGAAAAAGAAAAGCGGAAATGGCCGACGGCTTCGCTCTTATGCGCGGCAATTATGTTAAGTGGCCAATTAGCAATTAACCAGGGAGCCGAGCCGAGCGGCCCCTTAATTGCACCTGGGAAGAAGGTGGTGGCGGAGGTGGAGCGACCGAGTAAGCGGGAGGAAGTGCAAGGTGCACACGCATCGCGACGCGAATATCTATCTCACGCTATTTACTCCAGATTTGCCTAAAAGATTTTCGTCGATTTATTTTCAAATCGCCCGTGAATTTCGAAGATCCTGACACGCCTCTGAATCGAGCCACATTAAAGATTAACGGTGTTCGCGTACGACGAAAGAGATTTCCTGACCTCCTCGGAAAATTAACTCTTCCGGCTTAAATAAATTTAAAGATTGGACGTAAAATGATACGGTTAACGCGCCAATCGTAAGTGTAAAGGAGAAGTGATCCAGAACTCAGATCTGTCGAGGATACAGTGAAGTGAAGTGGAAATAAAGTGAGAGGGCACGATCTATTCCTGGATTAGGCTACGTCGTCATTGTCGGCAAGATTCTGTCTCCCAGGTACCGGGCAAGTCCTGGGGTGGCGACAGAGGCACCTGCAGGTGCCCGTAGCCCGAAGGAACCACCTGCGTCTACCGTGATGACGGTCCATCATCAACAGAACCACCACGTGGCCGCTCTCAGTGGCGTCACCGTGGCCAACAACGGTCTCAATCTCAGCAGGATGTCCGGCCTGGAGGCGCATCGGCTGGAGAACATCGTCGATCGAAACGGCGTGACGGTGGAACGTCTTTCGAATGGGCTCGACTCGCGAAACAATAATTTGAACAATAACAACGGCTTGGAAAGAGGCGATGCCTCGACGACGATGCCGCAGAGATCGAGGTTCATGATCACCGATATTCTCGGCGGTGCGTCGAGCAAGATGCATCAATCCGGGCTGCCTAATCAAGAACCACCTGGAAGTCCACCCTCGACGCCGCGAGACCTTAGCGTCAGGCATCAGTCCAGAACGTCCTTGAGCAACAGTAATCTAGACGAGGACAGCGACGCCAGCCACCACGACGGCGCTTCCGTTACGTCGAATGGTAAATGATACTTTATTATACGCTTTCGAAACTCTGCTCGTCGCTTAGCATAACGACGTGATGAAGCCGCAATGGTATCGGAACATATAACTCTATTAAAAGTGTTTTCAAATCTCATTCTTTAGACGTAAAAAAAAAGAAATAATTCGCTCGTATGGCATAGATGTCTTTGAAATTAAACAATGGATTAATTAAATTCTTTTTAATAATACACTAACAGAAATCGGATAAAAAGAAATAAAATAGTTGCATATCTTCATTCATTCAAGCCATAATATTTGAAACATTTAAAACGTATAATAATTGCTTTGAAATTTTTTTTAATAATAATACTTTTAAATATTAAAATTTTTTAATAATAACTGTTTAATTTTATCGTCCGTCTGTTAAGCCTTTTCTTATAAAAACGTTTGCTACATGCGTTTTACACGAGAATATAGTCATTAATTTTTTTTTCCATTCTTTCGTCTATTGTATAATTATAAATATATAGCTTGCATAATTAGTTTTCGAATAGCGAAAAAACTCTTAAAATACAATGAAGAAAGAGAGAGATAAAAAAAATCCATTGATCAATTAGCAAAGTTTCCATTAGGCTAAAGAACAGTCGAAGAAACAGTCCGCAGTTTCGTTCATTACAAAATCTGCGTGTGTATTCTGATTTCGTTTATTCACCTGATCGCTCGCGCGGACTTTCACGAGATGTCAAGGACATCTACGGGTCCATGACGACCGGATACTTCAATCGGTGAGATCACGTCGGCCGTCGGTGGTTGCGCGTATAGAGAACGCCTCTTTCGAGAATCAGATACATCTCTGCTGAGATAAACGTTCCTCTTTTTTTTTTTCCTTTTTTTTCTCTTTTTTTCTCTCCGCGGGTTGCTGTTCCCATTCGCCCGACAACGTTTAGGAATTCTAATGGCTCCAAATTGGAGCTCGGCTTCGAAAGCTTTAATTATGTTACCCTCATTTGTTTCATTCATCTTTTCTACCTGTGTCTCACTGTCCTCCGAAGTTCAATCCCTCCGATCTCTAAGTGCTAAGTTGTCGCAACTGTTTTGACCGGGCAACGTCTAATCTAGTAAGAAGTTCGCGCTACCAGCGTTGCATATAAGCTTAACGTACGAAACAACGGAGATGCGAGTGAAACGCGGCAGAATCGATTTTTAATTACAAGAAAAACTTTCACGTTAATTATCGCAATATTCGCGGAGACACGCGTGCAAATAATTCTCGCGATACGTGCAAAGCTGTGAGTTATAAACATAGCGGCCGGCTGAAAAGTATTACTCGCCATTCGATTTCTACTCTAATAAACGCGCGCGTCGCTACGAACTGCACGGCGATCGCAGAAACTGCGGGTCGCGGTATTTTCTCTCGTGAATCGCCGAGGAGGCTATTAAGGTGACCCGTGCCGAGCGTATCGGCACGATTTCCGTTAATTCGCCGCTTTTTCTCCCGCGATCTTCACCGAACGTCCTGCTTTTCTCTCCGGGGCTGCTTGTTTTTAAATGCGACGCTCGAACGAAACCGCTCGCAACAACTAAGCTGGCTGTTTGTCCCGTAATCGGCTTATTTCCTCAAAGAAGCGCATTAGCGACAATTACGCGGACGACGGCGATGCGATTAGAAGCGGCAACACTAATACTGCTTCCGCGGCACTAAATCCGGCCATTCCCTGTGAAAACATCAGCGGGCTATTAAGGCGCCAATTTTTCCACGACATTGACTCGCCGCGACGGCTCGCACCTTGCACCACGTCGCTATTTATAACCTCCCCTAAGTGTTTCACGGACAAGACCAATGACCAGCCCCGGCACGGCGTTTGGAAATCTCAAGAGTCACGTCATGGTAATCGATAATCGTCGTCCTTACCTTGCTACGGTGACACGAGAAAATAGGGAAAAGTGCTCGCGATAAGAGATATGTGAAACACGTCGAGCTCGAGTCGCGCGATATTCCTCTAATACCTTTTATCACGCCCTAAACTGAATACAGAGCAATTTAATACAAAAAGAAAAAAAATAATAATAATATTAAAAAAAAAAAACGTAATAAAAAGAAATAATCTTCTGCGATTACCTAAGCTTATTTTCGGAAGATAAAATAAGATGCAGCTATATGTCGTGCGTCGTCGCGAAGACGGCTTTACGAAAAGTCTCTACGAACAGCGCGTCGTGAGGCATTAAGAGATGTGTATTGAAACCGCGTGAGGTGCTATTTCCTCCACGGTCTAATGACGCGCGTTCGTTATTGGCGTTATCAGACGGCGGTCTGGTCTCGCGTCGCGACCATAATCGCCGGTGCGTAAATGGTATCCACCTTCCGTGGTACGCCATGCGCTACGGTCGCAGAATTATTAATGAAGGACAATTAGGAGGAGTAACACCGACGTAATTGCCGCGCCGCACGCTTTCACGTAGATTGGCCCAGGCGATTTTTTACGGGGCCAGACGTCCCTCCCTTCTCTTTCCCTCCCTCTTTCCCGCCGGTGTTAAAGCTACGTCCGTCCATTCCAATTTCCCGTCTCGATTATTACATTCCGCCATCGCGCGCCGGCGGGACCGAGCGACGCCGGTACTCGTCACGGTACAAATACGATCGATCTTTCACGCGGCGTTGATTAGAAAATTATTAACGTCGAACTAACAGCTAGACGTAATTGCCGACGGATTTACGCATCGATCATACGTCGCGCCACCGATCGCTCGTTAGCTGTTTACTTCTCCGTTGGAGGATCGCGAGCCCCTAATTATCGTCCCGGTTATGTCCTTACGCGACAATTACACACGTTTCGTGCGTCAGGCTGATGAGAATTATTAGCGAAGAGGCAATTTTACCTAGCGACGCCGTTCTAATCGTGAGGCGGAACATATGCCGAGAAGCACGTTGAATTTTATTCGACGATCTGTTATTTTACATTGTTACATGCCTAAGAATTGTCTTTTCTTTATTTTCGTGAGAAATAACGAATTAGATTATTTATATTTATATAAAAAAAAAAGTATAAGTTCGGGAGACGTGAAAAAATTTCTATAAAAAACTTAATTTATAAGCATAACGACGATTGCGTCATTACAACGTGCTTGAAATTCACACGTGCATAAACCGTTCGCGGCATAATGTATAAATGCCTTCTATGTATTTCTTTTAACACGGGTTTTAATATCATTTCAATGCGTTTCATTCTAGTTGGTTGAGAAAGGCGTGAAAAAAACCGATCTTTCTCAGCGCGGAATATCATTTCTTGAACGCGTGTGCCAGTCGCTTGTAAGCCGCTTACGAAGCCAACATTCGTCCCCGGGTTCACATTGTTGTCATCTCCGCGTCGTTCCGGAAGGTTCCTGGCCGGGGACCGAGCCGTTTCACGCCCTTACGGGCCTCGGCGAGCGCGCTGACTTTTCGACGTGCGACTAATCCGAGAACCGGAAATGATTGGCAACCGTTTAGAAACTGGCACGGATTAGTTAGCTCTATGCCGAGGAACTTTCGCGGGACGAAAGCAATTCCGTATCCGAAGCCGCCTTTTTGCGAGAGGTCTCCCCTCCGGCTGTCGGACTTTTGACGACACAATCTACGCGCGGGATTAATCCACGATCTGAATATCGAGCCGAAAGGTGAGGAGAGATTCGAGCGGCGGCGTTGAGAACTGGAATGCTGGTAGTCGTTACAAATGCCGGGAAAGACTTTGAGTGACGCGTTAAAAAAGACGATTATCCGAGTGCGGAATAAAGACGAGGCGATAGCTAAAATTGAATAATAATCGAAGAAGAAGTACATCGGACTAAAGTATTTTGTATCGCTGACGCGTGAAAAAAGTATTAGCCGAGGGGGAGGGTTCGCGAAGCGCGGAAAGTAATCTAAACGCGCGGCGGTTTAAATCGAAGATTTTAATCGCTTCGTCGCAATAGACCAAGTATAAATCAATGCTTAATCGCGGCGTAGGTTTTAGCGCACACGGTTTGGCAATCGTTAGGATTTCGTGTTGCGCAAAATGTGTCACGATGTATCTAATCGTGGCGAGTGATCGCGCGGAGGGAAGGTATCGTGTTTACAAAGCGGGCGATCTTAGATTGTGCGTGGGTGATTAATTATTCCGTCTGAGGTAAACGTTTACGCAGATAACGATGTGCGGGAGCACATTGTCCGACCGAGCGTCTTCGCGGTGCAGCTCGAACAAGGTTTCTTGAAACGGCACCGAAAGCCACTTAAACCTCGCAACTCGGTCA
Source organism: Cardiocondyla obscurior (assembly GCF_019399895.1). NCBI lineage: Eukaryota > Metazoa > Arthropoda > Insecta > Hymenoptera > Formicidae > Cardiocondyla > Cardiocondyla obscurior. The sequence goes on along the minus strand of NC_091875.1, from coordinate 3,996,924 downwards.
GACGTTAATCAATTATTAAATTGTTCTCGGAGAGAGGGGGAGAGGGGGGGTGATCTCTTCAAGACTACACGATTCCGCGGTATTGGTATCGATTTCGAGAAAGCGAGGTCAAGTTTGTCAACGCGGATGCCGAGCGCTTAAGAGGATTTGAGAATCTTGTTAAGCGAACGCTGGAAACCAACCGCGTGAATCCCGATAACGACGGTAAACACCTGTCGGCGGCATACGCGAGGAAGTCTTTAGCGAAGTCCGGCCGTATAATACGCGCGTAAGTGACTCGAGCCGCGCTCTCGCACGAAATAACAGGGTAATTATTACTAATGTGTACCGCAATAGGTTAAAAACTTTCGAATTATGTTCTCGACGGTGGAATTATGAGCGTCCTTCGGCTCGAGATGAAAAATGCAACTTCTGACATCAACGTGAAACACTTTTGAAATTAATAAAAAGATAATACGCATGTACACGTACGTAATTTACAACATTTTAATGCAGATTTTATGTAATTACGTGCGCCCTTTATTTTAAATTCCCTATTTTTAACCAGAATCACTAAGAGGTAAAAATATTAATTGAAATATGAAAGATAAATATGAATGATTATAGCGTCAAACGAGCCGCCGTTCGCGAATCAATCTTCACGAAATGGAAAACTTGCCCTCAAACTTTTTTCAACTACATACGTGTTAATCGTTCCGCGAACGGTTGATGCAATCATCGCATTTCCATTCGCAGCCCGCGTGGAATGCGCTTCGTGAAATTGGAGAAACACGAGCACCCCGCGGAAACCTTAGGCTCGTATAATATGATCTGACAGTAACGCTCGATTGTAATTTTTCCCTATAATATTTCCATGCAGCAGCAGATCGCCGCGCAAATTGTCATACGACACCCTCCAGTTCTTATTCTGCCATGATATCCTTAAATAAATTATGAAACGATAGCCATCGAAGAGCTGTTACGATTGCGTAAATCGCCACGGATATTAATGCGATATTATGACGGGAACTATTTCATTAATGCACACGATATAACGATACTAATTACGTCAGCATTAGTTTATGTGCAAATATTATGTAACATTATTTCTTATCTATCGCCATATCGTTCTCGTTTACACATCTGATCTTTTACATGCAACTAATTTATTAATAACACTTTGTATAATTTACTTTAATTTCAAGATTAAAACCTAAAATGTTAAAACTATGGAAAAAAAAAAAAATTGCATATTACGGCTTTAAAAATCAACGTATGGGATACTAATTTGACTCAACCCCATAGTTTGTTTTTTAAATTCTCGTTGACAATTCTCGCCCCCGTGGGATCGTTGCAAATAGAGTGGGCAGGCAATAAAACGTTGCCCCATAACATTATTCCCAGTGTTTTCTCCCCTAAAGGTGGCGACGCGGTAACACAATACAGAAGAGGGGTCAGATTCTGCCCCGTCGAGGGCCACCGCCTTTGTATACGATACGAGGGGTTGTAGGTGGCGGCGGTAAGAGAGCACCCTTTACGACACGGGGCCAAACGAAGAGGTGCGACTCGAATTTGTAAGCAAAATTGCACAACAGCTTTCTTAGATTTCTCCGTGGAAAAAAAGAAAAATTACTCTCACAGCTTCATATATGTCACGTAATTTCGCTTGCAAAATTAGCTTCACGTTATCAACTGATATATCGATCGGTTACAAACTATTTTTTTATTAAAAGATTATCTATGCAAAACGCATTTGTAATTTTTTTTGCTTGCAAAAAAAAAAATAAATAAATTTTATATGTAAAAATGTAGGTTTGTAGCTTCTACCTCGGTGACCCGCCCGTTCCTTCTCTTTTTCTCTCTTTGTCGCTCTTCTAGATTACTTACGCGATGCACTCAGCGCGAAATAAAGCAATAAACAAATAAAATCGCGGGCGCGCAGCACAATGGAAACTCCGGCTTTTTCTCCTCTTCTTCCCGCTCCTTGCCTTACCAACCCTTCCACCCTACCCTCGTTCGCTAGGATCATAAAGTGCGAGGCAACGCTTTGCGAAAGTTTTATTATTCCCATTTTTACGATCCGTCCGGCTAACTCCCTGAGTTGCAGCAGCTACTTGCGCTGCACTCTACATCCCGCGCATTCGTCACAGCGTTTGCAAATTTTCGCATGCAGTCCTTGGCCCAGTAACGATATCGAAGCGCTCGATTACTTGGGAAGTTGCCTATCGCTATATTTAATGACTATAATATAATTTTTTATGAGAAAAATCTACATTCTTCTCTTTTTCCCCGTTTTTTTTTGTCTGTTCTGGTTTCGTGCAAAATGACCATTCTTGACGATTACACGAGTATTTTCAAGTCGGTAGAGTCGATAAAAATGAGTGCAGCTCGTTAAAAGTTTTAACAAAAGAGCATATCATTGAATAATCATAAAAATGTATTTAAGAAAAAAAATAAGTTTATAAAATGCATATTTATATACGTATGCCACATAATACAAATAATTAATCTCTCCATTTATATACTCGAAACAAATAATGAACGTTTCAATAACGTTGCATTGTTTAAAAATACAAGATGTAGAATAAAGAAATGAAATTTGTAAGCGCGCGCGAGTATCTTTTTTTCCTTTCAACGATATACGTCATCCGGCGGTTCTCATTTTGCTTTGATAATTTTGTTAAAGCCCGCGCGTTTGAAAATTACAATTGGTGCATAAAGCATGATGATGACGACGTGAACGATTTGACCGCGATGTGGACGACGACGGCAACATGCTGGCACTAATTGCAGCGGCGCATAATTGCTCGATAAACATCCTGTTAATCTCACTTTTATGCGCCATACATTGTATCGCGGCGATGCCTGTGGCACGCAAGTCCCCCTCGTTTCCTCCGTTCTTCCCTGTCCTTCTCCCTTTGCTCTTTCTCTTTCACGTAATGCGACTTGAGAACACGTCATGATTTTCACTGGTGCGGCACATCCGTTACGGGCGCCATGTTTGTACGAGAGCCTCTTTAAAATACATTTCGCCGCCTGACAGTGGAAATGACGTTTACCGCCGTGACTTATGGAACACGAATACCTCTCGAGCGTTTGCGTTAATTAACGCCGAGCTATTGTCGCACGTCACGCAGCAGTAACGCGTTGGGAAAACGCGCCTTTGAAATATTATTTTCCGCCCTACCCTCGCGGGGGTAAAAATTATTATAATCTCGGGAAAATCGTTTCGCGTTCGCTACGAATCTGAAAAATATCCTTCACCTCGGTCGCCACGTTTTTAACTGCTACGCAGAGAGAATGATGTTGAGTATTTTTTATTATATTTTCTATATAATTGCACAGTCAAAAGATTATCGTCAAGAATGTCATATTCATGCTGTATTTTTAAAAAAAGTAACCACATTCACACAGTTCTTGCAACTTTCTCTTAGTCAAACTCGTCACGCCATAAATATGTATAACAAAAAATCTAAACGCTTCGGCCATTTATTTTATTCATAATTTCATCCACAAAAGATCGTATTATTCGAAAAATTCTCTTTCTAGTGTCCTCGTTTGCTTCGTGGACAATATAGTAAAAACTTACAAATGTAACAAATTTCATAACCATAGACAGGTCTATATAAAACCCGGTGAATACATGTTATGTCGGCAAAAGATGTGAAAAGATAAAGGAAAACTGTTCTAACCCCCAAAAAGAAAAAAAGGTGCTCGAGTTACTTTAGCAGCTAGACAAAGTTCTCTGTAACATCTTGAGAGTATTCTGGGAACTTTGCAAAAATATTCTGAAGAGAGCGAAAGGAAGAGGAAAGTCTACCGGACGAATTTAAGCCGCCTTATGCGGAACATATCCGTTTTAACGTTATAGTTTCACATGACCGTTACAAGTATATGATTTGACGTGCATGTTTTATTTGATGAATGACGCGCTTTATGACCGAACAACGAACCGCATTTTATACTCGCAAAAAAAAGCCCATATTGATGAGTTTATTTCGATGTGTAATGTCGCTGGATAATTATATTGATGTGTCTGTGGGTAATATTGTAGCTATCGAACGGATAATTGGATAGCTTTATGATGTAATGAATAATGTGCAGAATATATAATGTCGCGGTATTGTTGTTGGAAGAAAAAAAAAAATTGATCATCCCTCGCATCAAATCATTACGAGACCGAATAAAAGAGCAATGCTATAAAAAATAATATTAAGAATCAGCTTCTTCTGCGTTTTAATAATTTTCTATTTTTTACTGCTAAAATGATTTAATGTGATAGCTATCGCGTAATGTTTTAGAGAACACGTATTAATGGCATTATTTAAGATCGATGTAGAAATTGTACGGCTGCAAATCATGACTTAAATTCGAAAACGGAGAACACTTGGAGTAAAGCTGATCGCGAGCGTCGCCATTTCGTATCAAAGTGAAAACGCTGGGGAGGGGGGTAAAGAGTGGTGCATGAACACGCTCGTAAGGATGAGGCGGACACAGATAAGCCCTGAGCCCTGGGCTACGTGCCTCGCAAACGAACGGCGGGTGGACGAGCGGCTAGGAAAAAAGAGGGATAGATGTTTCGCGATGGTTCTCGAGTTACCGCGCAAAGGAAGGGTAGGAGGTTTCAGGGGGTGGAAAAAGTTCCGCCTAACGTCTTGGAAGTGTCTCAAAAGGAGAACTCCGACGTCGGTCGGGACCCGGGCTCTAAGTGTATCACATAGTAAATTTAGTTTTCCAACCTCCGTTTCCACTCTTATTCTCCCGTCCCCCGCCTTCCCCCTCCCCCAACCCCTTCGTTCCTCTTCGCATCCACCCCTTTCCTCTACTTCGTGGACAAGTCTCGGGAGTCGAGCTCGAATCGAGCTGTGGTGCCGATGCAGCTAGAAATGGAGTTCCTTGTTCCAAACCTTTTCAGGGGAGGGTGAGCGCGCGCACGACATGGTAGCCAACATGGCGCGGTAGAGTCTGGACCCGTTCGAGCGAATCTGGCCGATCAAACGGGGGCTAAGAGCCGCGCTTTCGTCCGGGTTAACTCAATCCACGAGCTTTCTATCTTCCCGATCTCCTCCTTTCCCCGCGGCTTCCCTTCCGGAGCAATGTTATTCCTGGCTGCATCTCCCCACTGGATCCACCTCCTGCCAGGGCGCTTCTCCCGCGCCATCCACGACCGTTCCAATCGATGAGCTCGCGACAACGGGCCTTTAGATACTTTTAGAAGCCTGTGCGGACTTTTATTCCCTCGGGAGACTAAAGTCTCCATGGTTTTCTGATCGGGACTTCTCGGGAGGTTGCGCGATTTATTCGTGACACGTTCCCTACTGCGGGGTAATTTAAAGAGAGCTGAATAATTTATCGAACGCAGTGCACAAAATTTTTCTACGTTTACGAAAAAACTTCCTCGAAATTTATATTACAATTTAGAAAATATTTCAGACGAAAGCTAAACTTTTTATCCTACTTCTCTCGTCGTGTTATTAACGAGAGAATTAATTTACTACCGACGGGTCGTTTATTAATTTTTTTATTCCGAAATAAAAAATCATCCGTTTGTCATCCGCGGCTATCTTTCTACGGTAGAAAAAGGAGCGATGGTGTAATAGGTTTGGAGGGGGATGAAAATGAGTATGGGCGCGCGACTGCATACCGCATGTAAGTGCAACTCGTATCGGGTGTAATCGGTTTCCTCGGGGAATCCCACCCTCTCGTTTCTCTATCTCTCTCCGGATACGGCGACGTATCGGGGGGATAATTTGCGGCGTCTCGACGCGGCTGCGTGGTCCAATCCGCGATACCAGCCAATCGGCTCTCGGCTGCGCGGAGAGTCGAACCGAGAACAAAAGGATCCCGTTCTCTTTCTCTCTCGCTTTCTCTTTCCCTTCTGTCCCGCCGATAGAGAGGCGGCTGCAATCGCTATGCAGGCAACGACAAAAACGACTACCGCGTATAATCCACGCGCCCGGCATTGATTCCACCCTCGGCGAAAACAAAAGCTTGGTGCCCGTACTTCGCAATTCCTGATAGACTGACGATTCTTTACGGTCATCTCTTTTAGCGAAATAGTTTTACTAGCGATATATGAAGTAACGTTATTTCAGAAAATAATGAATTTATTCTTATAAAGACGAGTTGAATAATTTTTATCAGCGTAATTTTCCAAATATATCATTGCTCTCCTTTAAAAATAATTTTGACAACTAAGTACAACGAGACGCAAAGGGAATAAGTGAACCGTTCGATACCAACAGTTTTGCATTTTCAGGTGGCAAAGAGGATGATCCTAAAAGCTCGTCTTCGAGTTCTTTGGGGTCTGCGCAGAGCAAGAAGCAACGTAAGGCGCGTACAGCTTTCACGGATCACCAGCTTCAGACTCTTGAAAAGAGCTTCGAGCGGCAAAAATACCTCAGCGTGCAGGATAGAATGGAGCTAGCGGCAAAACTACAGCTGACGGACACGCAAGTGAAAACGTGGTACCAAAACAGAAGGTAAGCGAACCGAAAGACGCGTAACTAATTTCTAAATGGGACGCAACGCGACATATGCGGACGGTAATTAATTTTATGATCCCTTAAGCGCAAGCGAATGCGACCGGTAATTTTTTACGTATAAAAATTTATTCGGAACCGAGGCCCCTCGACTGCCTGAATTCCAACGTACCGACATGAAATATAATACTTCAGCATTATAACGCTACATATAATATTCTTACAAGAACGCCTAAAAAAAAATTCTTATTATATTTTATATTTAATTGCAGTTATTTGCTATTGCAAAAAACGACAGCCTGTTTTTCTCTCAGGTAATATCGGTACGTTAGAAACAATTTTCACGAACGTCATATACCGTTCAACTTTTTCGATCGAACTTCTTATTGAGATGCTGAGAAAATTTTTATTGAAAGATAATTACGAGAAGTATGTGCCCTTCAGCGCGCGATTAACTACGTGATGGGGCCGCGCGCGGGGGGGGAAAAAAAACTGTTGAATGACCATTAAAAGTTTGACTCTAAAGAGACAAAGGTGGAACCATGACGGTCGACCTCTCGATGCTCGCGTTATACATTGTTGAATATCGGATAGAAAGCTCCTCATCATGATCCCCGTCTCAGAAGTGTGGCGGCGCGATTCTTTGTACCGGCGCGTGTCGAATTCGTAAATGGAAATCGCGGCGGCTAACAAAGGCGTTGTTTACGTGGTTAAACGCGAGGATCGTTGGCCAAAACCTGAGCAAGTATCTCGAGAGTCATGCGCCTCCGTTACCGGTTTTGCGGCCCATCTCAATAGCTTGTCACTAGTCGATACTTCGAAGAAGTGGAAGATAATTTTTGTTACGAACCGTAAATTTCTTTTTTATGAATTTTAAATAAAAAATGCACAGTGCGAGACGAAATTTTTTTTTTATGAGCTTTTTAAATACGACAAATTGGGACAAAACGATTTATATTAAAACTGATTTAAATTTCAATGATGAAAAATGTGAATAGTATTACTTCCGGATTAAATATGTGCAAGATGATAATGAATACGTACAATGAACATGTAAATATATAACAAAGAAAAAGGTCTGTTTTAAAGATAATACTGAATTGTTACATTAGTCCGTTACGCGATTAAATTCGGACACGCCGTCGGTTTCCTTTACGAAAGTAAAACCGAACAGCTGGAATCGGTTTCAGAATTCTTTGCGGCGTCCTTTATAAATATTCTTTCGTAAAGTCATCCAGTGGCGCCTGTAGTTTCGTAGTTTTTAGGATCATTCATCTCTTTCCAATCTAATCGACAGGCTCGTTGGTCGGTTCGCAAACTCCACGCCGAAAGTTTACCGAACGAAATTAAAATCGCATGCCATGGTCCTCGCAAAATCACTTCGACACGCTTCATCCCGAATAAACGAGTGTAACATTAGCGGGAAAAATTCCATACGATTTTTTTTTCCTTTAAACCAACAACAAATAGCCGTGAATAAAAAAGAAATTATAATCAGTTTTAATATTTTTGTCAATTAAAATTTTTCCCCGCAACGTCGATGCAAAAAGATTTTCCGATAAAACACGCGAGATTAAAAAATCTCACCCTTACGCTCGATGTGCAAAATTCACCGGAGACTACATCGATCTCATTACGCTACTTAATTATCATTGCTCTCTTGTTCCCGCCGTCGCGCTGAAAGTACGGTGATTAGCGGGGAACACCCACAAGTCATGACTCCGCGACTTCGGCCGGCGGCCGTTTAGTTTAGACAAGCGGCCGATCGCGCACAAAGAAAGCGAATCGTTAATGAGGATCCTCGTAGATCGTGATGTACGATGTACGAAAAGGCGGAGGCCGGCCGGGGCGAGCGCCGGACTCTAGACTGTGTCATTAGACTGTCAATTACCGGTGGAGCGAATGGCGTAATGACAGGCAGCGAGCGCTGCCAAGCGTTGCGCCGCCGCTCCGTGATCGTGAAAGAAGCTGCCTGCATTTCGGCGGCCGCTTCAATTTTTTTTTTCTCCCTCTCTCCCTCCCGCCTCCTCCTCCCCCGCGGGTAATTGCGCGCCGCCGAGTCAACGATTTTCAAAGACGCTGCTCGTTTTCCCGTATCACGTCGACGAGGATCGCGATTGTACACGGCGTAATCGTTACGGCTATTTATTTCTACAGTCGGCAGTTTGCTCGCTCATTACGTCGGATCGCCGGTAATGGACAACGGTGATTAAGGATCGCTTTTGATACAGAACTCGCGTAGCGCCCGCGAATCACTGTTACACCGCGTTACATCTCGTTTGCGTTTCGCCCGCCAGCACGGCCGGGCCGAGAAATAAACTCGGGTTTTGTACGTCAGTTCATGCGTGTCAAATTGAAAACGTCAACGTTTCCGGCACGAGTGGGCTGCCGGTGACCGATCGAATTTTAAACATTTGCACTAAATCAATAAAAATGTCCGGCGGGATAAACGGGAGCGCTTTTTCGCGCGGTCCTCTCGCTTTAGCAGTAAACAGCAGCTTGGAAAGAGCGTTCACGAGCGTACCGATATATTTTGAAGGGAGGAAAGATCAGTGGCACGTGGCCGCGATACAATTGCGATGCCATTGCGATAAGTGCCAACGAAATCGGACCCACTGTACCCGTGAAGCCTATATTAATCGCTACACGCTTCATCAAATACCGTCAAAGTGCGAAGTACCGTATACCGCGCGTCGCATAAATTACAGATCAGCATGACACGCGCTTTAATCTTTGTACGTACGCGTCTTGGCGCGGTACTCGGAGCCGGGAAGCGGTTCTTCGATGCAGTCGCGGCGTAACGCTAATTAATTTTCGCCATGTTGACACTCAGCCGCGCTTAATTAGGACGAAAATGAGGAAACTGAATAAAGTCGCGAAAGGAGAGGAAGGAGGGAGGGGGGGGAGAGAAGGGGGGCACGTGTGCACACCACGGCACGTATCGTAACGCGAGAAGACGCGCGCGGCGATGAGGTGGAGGCAAAAAGCCGGGAAAATTAGTGACGCTCTTGACTGACGGGCGGCTTCTTAAGTGCCCGCTTAAAGTTTTGTTGCTCGGTTGCACGCCCCGATGCGGTGTGACTCGGCGATTCTTCGCGGAGGCGCCGGCCACACCTCGGGCGCCACAACGACGCGAAATCCGGCTCCCTTTTTCTCCCGTCCCGGCTAAACGCCCGTCGAAAGTCCCATCTTCGGGGCCAAGATTCGCGGGAGCCGCGCTCCAATTTCCGAAAGTCGCGCACCGAATTTAATTCCACGCGAGAACGCGCTGACAAGTTCTAGCTCGCGGCAAATCGACCGATTAGATAATTCCGGAGGAATTCTAAAGATGCGTATACATTTAGCGAACGAGCGCCGGATATTCATTAACAAATCAATCACTACAAAAATAATTCATCACCGACGAATGCTAAGTTAATACACTTTTAGATTTCTTACATATTTATATATTATAAAAATTCGTTTGTAAAAAATTAATTCCTGTAAAAAAAAAGAAAAAAAAAATACTGTCAGAAGTTAGTACGATTTTTCGAAAATACTCTCCGTTGTTTTATTTTCAACTTGACTCGCAAATCGATATTAAATCGGAGAATTCTCGTTGAACATTGTAAAAATAAATTGTGACGGAAGATAAATAAGTGCGTTCTATTAGCGACGGATAATGCGCAGTCATGATTAACAATTACGGTAATTTCCTCGGAAACACATGGATCTATCTAACAACCGTTCGTCTCTGTTTTTTTCCTATTAGATGCCTCATAGACATCTATTTAATCGTCATCAATTGTACGCTAATTACGCGCAATGATGAGTTATCCGAACAACTGCTCGACTCGCGCGCGATATCTTCCATTTCGTTTTTTTTTTCTTTCTTTTTTTTTTCTCATAAATGCTAGACCGCTCATCGCGAGGCGAGATTTATTAAACCGAGGAAGAACCGATCTCCTTGAAAAATTCTCGTTCGAGGACTACGCGTGATGAATAATTCGAAAACGTTACGTTGCCTCCGCTTCCCTTAACAGACGTCTCATTCATCGAGCGATCAACCAACACGCACGTACGTAAATTACTCTCAACAATGAGTCACCTGAACGATTGCGCGACATACGCGCGCGCATACACGCACATGCGGCAGTCACGATCGACCGCAATGCCTTTCCGCACGAAACTTTCCGTGAAATCGACGCCGAGAAGCTAAACGCGCGGAGATTGCGGCCACCGCCCGTAAAGCTCTTTTCCACCGATAAGCGATACGCTCCGCGCTTTTCCGCGGCACGCCGCGTACGCACACGCGGCCGTTCGGTTGTTTAGAAGTCATTAGGACTCGTTACGTTACTCGCGGCAAATCGTCTCTACTTATCGGTTAATTACGTGCTCGGCCATAAGCGAGCCGCGTAAGTAGCGTGCAGTACGTATGTGCTAACGTTGACGAAGCGTGCGCATCTCCGATCTCTAATATCGCCGCGCCGGCAAGCTCGGCTCGGAGAATGTGTTTTAATGAAACGTCATGGGACCCGCGCGTTTATACCACTCGCTCGTAATTCACGCTAGGTTTTGCGCCTTCGGAGTATCCACGAAAGATTAGAACGGCGAGTATCGCCGGTATCTCGCACGATTAGCGATTCCGAACCATTAGTTTGATATCATGCAGGTTTTTTTTTTGTTTCCTTTTTCTTATGTGTTTATAAATATTAATTATTCTTTGATTTAATTAGACCTGAAGATATATCTAACTGTCATTATAAATAAAAATAAATTAATAAATAAATAGTATATCCAAAAAAATTTAATGCAATTTTTTTTTTTTTTTTTTTTTTAAATAAAATAAGCGAAGAGCTTTCGGTGAAAAAGCGCAATTTCAGTTGATGATATTTGCATTACGTCGCCGGCACCGTCTGCCGTGTTGCGCTCACGCATGTGCGCTTATGGTTTCCATATATGTTGCTCTATCCTCTGCACGTCCCGCGCAAGAGAACATCCTGCCTTCAGAACGTGACTCGTAATTCTAAAATATTATGCGGTAGCTTGAATTTTCTTTTTTTCTTTCCTTTTAATGAAACAACCGCGCTCGTTCGCGTTTTTTCGCGCTATCGCGTAACTCGATGTACGCTCTCGCAATTAGCGAGCACACATGTCACACCGTGAACGAAGACGAAAAGTGTACAAAGAGAGAGAGAAAGAAAGAGAGAGAAAAAAAAAAGAATGCAGAATGTTTCGTCGAAAGTTTGCGCTTAATACACTTGTACAGAACGCATTGCTTTCGAGCGATAGTGAGATATTCGTCGCTTGATATTTCTTTTCGCGGTATAATAAACGGACGTGACTCCATTAAAGTCAAATGCAGCGGCGAGAGGGAACTCATTCGAGCTTAAAATTACGCTCCATCGTGCGCGATGTGTCCGTAGCTTAACCGTGATTTATTTGCCGGGCACGAGTTTCGAGCACGAGCGCAACCGCGTTAATGCCTGCCTCCCCCCTCCCAACCCTCGAACGTGTGAAAGAAATTAGGTTGCCGACGTAGCGTTGGTCCCGCGAAGGAACTCGCGCCTCGACGAGCTCTAAGAATCCTTGGGAGAGCAGCGTGCAACTAGAAACGCGCGCAAACCACACGAATCCGAGGAAACTGCATCGCGTGGACTTGATCGCGTCGGCGATGGGGGATGCGAAGGCTGAATCCTTCACACGGTTTTGCGCTCGTTACATGCCATCAAGTATTACAGCGTAAACGCGCACGCAGCGGTATTTCGCAGCGCGACTATCTAGAAAAACGACAAACCGTACTCGCGAAAAATGCAAATGCACGGAGCTATTTGTAACGACGCCGAAATACGTGAAAAGGGGGGAAATAACGAACGATCGCGGCGAAGCACGTTGCCGCGTGATAACACGTTACTCGCGATTTAAAGCTCTGAAAATAAAGAGAAATTATTTTCGCGTTTTATGCCCGGGTGATATTCATATTCGAGGTTAATACTGATATACGAGCGATAAATTCCAACGGAACGAATGTGCATTTTTTTCTTTAACTCGCAATCGAAACGAATGATCTTAAAGCCATCTCGCCGCGTTAAATCTTCCGAGCTTGGCCTCTTCGTTCCTTCAAATATATTTTCCAACGTTCTGCCGGAACATTTTTGGGGAAAACTTTTAGTTATATATTTAGAGAACTCTCGGGCAACGAGTTTCGATGTACATTTAAATTAAAAAAGGTGGAGAGAAGGTGATAAATTAATAGGCGAATTCTTATGCAATATTGTAACGTCTTCCTGATGCTCAAAACACGTCCGAGCGTGACTTTTCGACGGTAATACTTCCCTGCAGTCGTACGGTGGCATTATGACATTGCGTCGTCACGATGTGACGACATCTCCGGCGCGTTACATACGTCGCGATCGTGAGAATCGCCTCTCCCGGGGAGGCAGGGGAGAAAACTCCTCTTCTGTCGCGGCGCACCGGAAGAGAAGCGCGGGCTTCCCACGCCTCCGGTAAACCGCTTCATAACGGGTCGCCTCAATTTCGCGGATACTTATGTCGAATGCGCTCGTTTCGATCGCTACTTGCGTCACGGCAGCTCCGCTGCGATTTCGTGCGCGATTTCGTGCCCCTTTGGGTCGCCGCGGAATTTCACGAAATAGCTAGAAAAACGGGGCTAATCGGATGGCGCGCGATAACAGTACCGGGCATACCCGGTAACGACGTATTTGCATGCGCATTTGTCGGCCCTCCTCTCGGATATAATCACCTGATTAACTCTTTTTACCCCCGCAGGACGCGTAATCGCCGGGTTTAATTAACACCGCCGCGAGTTCTTTACTCGAAATGAGGTCACGATTATTTATTAATTTTTTTTACTTCAGTTTTATAATAATTTAAAAATTCCATTTATATTCAATTAATATCTCATTTAATCGTGGCTTATTTTAAGTTTAATATAAAATAAAGTGGAAAATATCCTAATGACTAATAAAAAAAATATCAAATTCTTAATATAATTATGCTCGATATATTTTTAACACACATGTTTGACGACACATGTTTCACTCTGTCTTTCTCTGAATATAAATTCGATTACGTACAGGCTTCAGCGTTGCGAGGCATGTGTCTCGTAATCATTGAGGCGAATAATAATTTGAAAATATGTTACCCTTTCTCTCTTTCTTTCGCGGTCTCGCTGTCACCGTTATTATCACAAAGGGCCCTAGTAGCTTCGGGACATTAGTGTCGCACGAGCATGTAACCGCAAAAGTAGCGAACAGACCCAGCTACCATTATAAATGCATTAACTCCCCCCTCTTAGTTTTCGCCCTCTTCTTCTTACCGGCGTGCCATTTTTTTTTTTTCTGTTTTCGCTCTTGGCTTTTACAGCTGGACGTTTCACGATATTCGTCTTCGGCGAGTTGCGTTTATCGCTTTTCGACTCGCTAATCGTCGAGCCTGCCTCGTTGCGTGCTTAAAGAATGCCGGTAAATAATTGAATTTCGGATTTAACTTCTAAAACGTTCGCCGGTAGCAAAGACGAAATTGACGAATAAAAATAACGATGTTGCCGGTATTATAATTTTTATCGTCGCAAACTCTTGAATATTAAATACGATTGAATAAAAGATAAACGAGAAACGCAACAAGGGATTTCTCAAGCGGTAAAGTAATTTTCGAGTCGATTGACGCTCGTACCTTGGACGCATTGAACGCTTCCTGTCGCGCGAGGGGTCGCATAAGTTACCCCGAGATTTCTACGTCACTTTGACGTCCGACAATGACGACGGGGAAGGTGTCACTCAGAGCGACGCGATCGATTTTCAGGAGTTTGTCGTTGTAAGAAAAGACGTGAACTTTTTGCCGTCGCGGCCACGATCTCGAGAACTGCACGATCATTAGGATAAAAGCGTGATGGAAGCGATCGTTACACTTTCTTCGGCAATCTACAACCCTTCTCTCATCCTCTTTTCTCGTTTCACTCGAGCGAGATCAAGCAGCCCCTCGAGCACCTCAAGAGCGATAAATCAATGACTCTTCTCCTTCTTTCTTCGCGTCTCCCGGGTCCTACATCACTTCCGGCCCCCTAGTTCCTAGCGGACGACTATAAAAAGCCAACGGGCAATTAAGGGTGTTTTAGAGTGGCTGCGCTCGAAAATCGCCGGCCAACCCTAGCCGAAAGTGGGGGAATTAAAAAACATTACTCATCATATAATCGCACGAGCGGTTCTCAACGCTGTCTGTCACCGTCGCTCTTTCTCCCTTTCGCCTTCTTTCTCTCTTTCCCGCCGATTCTCGCGTTCGGACACGCTCGTTCTTCTTGCGCCTCCGACGTGCCGGCAGAAAAATGAGAAATGATCGTGGCTCGATTCAGAGAGGTGCCTGTTTAAAATTCATGAACGATTTTACTGCAACCTCCCCTATCGCAACCCGTCACAAAAGGGCGAGCAGAGCCATATCGGGAGAGAAAGAGAGAGAGATAGTGAAATTGTGGCCCACATTCGCGACTATACATCAGTACAGAATCACGAGAGAGGAAGAGAGGGGAGGGCTCGCACCCTACGAAATATATTAATTGTCGAATTTTCCGTGCGAGCTGCATATCCGTTAGAGCCGCTTTGTCCCTTGCCAGGCGCGGATCTCTTGATTATTAATTACTCCGACTACCAAGTGCACCCCACTTTACCCTCCCTCCTCGCGGCTATTACCCTGTAACATTCGTGGCTACATTTCGAAGGTACAATCTCTTTTTTTATCGCGGCCGCAATTTTAACCCCCCCCTAAAAAAAAAATTATAACAAATGTACGCGTCGGTGGTGCTCGTTAATTATCGCTTGAATTTCGTGCGAACCGTCGAATTTTTATTGAGACAGAGCCGGGAGACAGAGCTGATTTGATTTATCATCGCGAATAAAAACCATTCCCTTTGAGTGTGATATGTAGCTCGTCGCTGAAATTTTTTCCATTCAACTAGATAATGAAACTGTAATAAAACTACGGAACACTGCTGATAATTTTAAAAAATTAAATTTCTATCTAATTTTTCGTAAAATTACACATCTGTGGCTCTTTTTCCAACTGTTTGTGACGGAAATTAAAGTTCGTATCGATCTACATCTTTTTATTCTAATTTAAATTAAATTTAGATGTAATTAAGTGAGTGTCGTTTGCTAATATTTAAAAAATCTCGTATTGATTGACATTCTCGCGATAACAGCCTCGTAATTACTGTTGAATTAGTTACGAGCCACGGGGAACGCTAACATATATATATATATATATATATATATTTTTTTTTTTTCTGAAGGGTGACAGTGGCGGTGGTGGCAAAAACTACTTGCACTTATCGAGTAAGAATGTCGGATGTAATTCACGCCTTGCCGCTACGGAAGGGTTGTAATTTTCTTGATATTATTCATGAACGTTATGGCAGGTTGGTTCATGTAATATAATAGCCTTTTATAGTCGCTTTCTCTTTACTTACATTTTTCTCTGTCTTATCCGCCTCATTTCATATTAAGCCGCTCGACGCGGTACTTTAATATATTTCTCTTGCAAAGGGCGAGTTCCCCTAATCGCGTGAGCACGCGCTCTCATATCAAGTTTATCAAACAAAAAAAAAAAAAAAAAAGAGAGAAAAAAAAGAAGAAGAAAGCTCCAGTTTATAACGCTTTCGATTATTCTACAAAGGTTACAAGTTCGGTAATTTATATATAATCCAGATATCTTTTAAATTTCATATCTATTTTCTTCGCTTTTGACGAGCTTCGTAATTACCCACCCGAAAAAGAAAAAAAAAAGTTTTTTTCCCACCAGATTTTTACAATATATTAGAAAAAATTATGCGTGCGCTACGCGCGCGCTATTTTTTAAGAAACCCTAATTACAACAAAATATGAAAAATAAAAATCATGCGACTTACCAATCTGCATGAGCGTCAGCGGAGTTGTTGATTTCTGGCGGTGGCTATAACATAAAAAAAAATTAATGTAGACATGTCAGTATAGTTAGAAAGATTAATAAAAAAAAATTAAAAGTTTTCTTTTATTAAAGATTTTATTTAATAAATTGATACTCACCTAAAAGTTGCTCCGCCGATGCAGGATGCCCCCCGGGCCTGTTCCTCCTCTCAGATGGGACGTGTCGAGTCATCCTTCCGCGCACAAGTAACTCGCGAACACCCCGACCGTGATTTTACAATCGCGACAATTACTCTTTACTTTAGCGCGTTTCTGTCTTTCTGGCACTCGCGTTTAGAATAAAGCTGTCGAAAAAAAATTACGTCCGAATACTACTGTGCGGAACTCCCGATACGGCCGACGAACCGGCTGCGGTTCGTAAAATTAATAATATCGGCGGTAACGACACTTTTGTAGATCGATGGTGGGCGCAGCTGCGTCGATCTGTAACAAAAAAGAAAAAAATATATTAATAATTAATAACGGCAACAATAGAATTGATTATTAGCTAATTCAAGCGTCATACAAATTTTTTACAGATAGAATTCCTACATTTACACATGCATGCGCTGTGTTCACGCTACTCGAAGTCGGGCGCAATCTCTTTCACTGTGCAATCGCCGATTCGCGCGAAGGTAATTCGCGTTTTGATTCCGTGGAAAGTATCGTTATTTTCGCCGTATGATTTGCAGCGTTATCGAGCAATAATGTTCAGTTAATACGACGGCCTTCGGGCGGCGAGTTTCGCCTCGTGTCTCCCTTGTTCTCTCCGTGTTTCAAAGCGTTCATTTTCGTTCCCGTTAGACGGTATCAAACTCCTCTCTGCCCCAAACCACGGCCTGTTGATATATCTCTGTCTCGCGCGCGTCTAAGGGCGCTTTTACGTTCGCAGGTGCGGCTCGGATACACGTGTATCTGTACCGTGTACGTACGTATGCACACGTATGCGTGTCGTGATACGCGATGATTAGGCACTGAAACTCCACGGGCTATTTGTTAGTATAATAAGCTCCCGGTAGTGTGGCCAACGTAACCACTTGGCGGCACGCCACCCCGTTTTAGCGTAATTGTCCCAGATCGAGATTTACATACGCGAGGATGGCGAAGAGGGGCAATGCGAGGGAGGGAAAGAGCCGGTCCCAGGGAGAAATTGCAGAAAGCCCGTGATTGCTTCGGGTGGCGCGGTGGCCTCGAAAGCCGCTTGAGCCGACGAAACTTGGCACTACGAGCGAAGAAACAGCTGAATACTAAGAACGGATCTTATCGTTCGCCGTTAGAATCTAGAAAACTACCGTGGAACTACGCTATGCTCGCACGTGCTTCCGGCGATCAAGCCCCGTATCGCGATATCGCGGGCTCGCGCGGGCCGCGCCGTTTGACATTGGTCGGGCCGAACTTAGATCCATTTTGCCGATATTACGTTATAAGAATAACGATCGTTCCGATATAAGTATGTTAAATGGCCGAGCCATTTTTTTATCGCTGGTCATTACGAACGAATAGCCTTCGTCAAAATACTAAGCAGGTCAGTGGATTTTATGATTCTTTCTTACCAGCAGTGCGAATCAATCTGGCAAAACGCGACCTGTACGCTAGATTAATTTAATAATATATTCATATTCATAAATTCTATTTACGGTCGTATAATTAAAATTTCTAGATTACATGGCTGATATATTTTTGTGATATATTAATATTTCTCAAGCTTATATTGCGCGAATATGTGCGACATATTATAAGCGTTATCTCTTTAAAAAAAAATTCTTATATATATAAAATTTTTAAAGAAAAATTTCGCGGCAAATAAATCGCAAAAGGATCGGCATGAAATCATGGTTATTCACGTGCACGCTTTCTTTGTATTTTCAGAACGAAATGGAAGCGACAAACGATCGTGGGCTTCGAGATCATGGCGGAGAATAATTTCGCCGTTGCCGCCTTTCAGCATCTGTACAGCGGTAGTACCGCGACCATTCCAGCCCATCCTGCTGCAGGACGGTATTGGCAGTATCCCAGCGCGCACGCGTTACCCGCGAACGGATTCTTCTATCAGCCATCATCGGCGGCGGCGACGCTACAAAAGCCGCTTCCCTATCGCTTATACCCGCCTATGATTCTAGCAGGGCCAAGCAATCCCCTCGGCTCCTTGAGCGCGAGCTCCAGCCTGTCAACTCTCAGTAACTATTACAGAGACAGCCCGGAGATGGCCGACGGCCGGGAGTCCTCGAGGAAAAGAGACAGGAGCAAGAGCCCGGAATCGAGAGACAGGTCACCGAGCAGGAAAGCGGCGAGAATGTATCCGCTGCAAATGATGCAGGCGGGGCCTAGTAATCCTCTCGGCACTCTGACGACCTCCAATCTTTCCAACGTGAATAACTACTACAGAGGTAGTCCGGAATTGATCGAGGGTAGGGAGAACATGGACAGGTCGAGGAAGCAGGAGAGAAGCAGCAAAAGTCCGGACTCCAGGGACAGATCGCCCTTGAGGAAAGACGTTAGGTCTTATCCGTCGATGATCCAAGCGGGTCCCAGCAACCCTCTCGGATCCCTCGCAACTGGCTCTAACTTACCGAACCTGAACAATTATTACAGAGATAGTCCGGAGATAGTGGACGGCCGGGAAGGTATAAATCGAACGCGACAACGTGACAGAAGTCAGAGCCAGGATAGATCGCCCGTGCAGAGAGAGGACAGTCCCCGAAGTGTGAGGCCTGACAGTGACGAGGAGAGCATACATGATATCTAGGACACGGAGATTCTTAAAGCCAACGGCGGCATATCGCAAGTTCTGTACGGTAAAAAAGGCGAGTGCGTTTTGCAGGATAATTAAAAAGCGGAATGCCATGTGCAATTAAGTGATTTTCTCACGCCGGCACGTTTATCGCTACGAGATAAATGAGCGAGCGAAGCGAGTGAAGAGTTGACACCAAAAAGCGGCGTTGATTTAATCATGTAACCGTCGAAGGAAATGTAATCCTTTTGAAAATGTGCTCGCGTGAATCGGACAGCTAAGCGTACGAGCGAGGTTGAAGGTACTACTGATCAATGCGATAATTCATTACGAGAAGCTGACACGGATAATTAAAATCAAACTCATTTAACTAGCATTAATCAGTCAATTTCGAACGAAATAACGAAGTCGCTCAATTTTCAGCAGCCACCGTATTAACAGCTTACGAAAAAAAAAAAAAAAAAAAAAAAAAACAAATCGATTTTCGCAGGAGGAATTCGATGGAAGATATTAATCGATATTTATACACTTCCACAAAAAATAAAAAAAAAATAAAAAAAAGAAAAAAAGAAAAAAAAAGAAAAAAAAACCCTTGTATATATGTTCAAGAACTTGCATCGACCCACGTAGCTACCACGGGATGCGAATGAAAAAGCGAATGCAGCTAATAGCGAGACTGTTTAAAATACTGTGCGCACCGAGATACGAGCGACCGGCAGATTATTATTTCGCGCTGTCACGGCTCTCTTGAAGTCTAGACACGGAGTGAGAAGAGTGTGAAATTCGCGAGGCATCTCTAGACGCGAAGTCGGTGAAACGAGATGCGAACTGAGCGGCACGGCGACCGATTTCGTGAGGTAGAACAGGAAGTGACATAGCACGGGACATCCGGGATTTTGTAGATAATGAGAGCGAGCAGGAAATATCGTGCGGTTAACCGAACTTCGTGATTTGAACGCTCAGTGAATGGCGGGTTACGGTGAAACAATATATTCAACGTCGATACGATCGGCGTGCGGAGAACGGACGAGAGTAAAAACCCCGTACCTCGCGTCGAAACGTTACCCCTTGGACAAATGGAGACTCATTACTGCTCATTCATTGTCCATTCGTTATTTAATTTTCCGCCTCTTCGCATGGATCGTTCGAACGGCACTTGTTTTCCAATATTTTTCTAATTTGCAAATCAAAATTATTCACCCCTCTTCTCCCCCCCCCCTCTTCCGCGAGAGTTTTATTTCCGTCACAATTATCGGTAATTACGCTGCATTAATTATTTAATTCGGATATAAATATTGATTAATTTTATCGCGTAGTCTCTTTAATGTTTACGATTAAATTATATCTTCATCGCGGCGTAACTACGCGCACGTGTTTTCGAACGATGGTTTCCTTGTAGAACGCGGGTGTAAGGATTTGTACAAAAGAGATAATATATCGCGTCATCGCTCGTTCACTGTGCCAAAAAATTTATATTTAATTCTTTTAATACCGAGTCATTTTTCATAGACTTGTAAATTCTCGTCGGAGGAGAATGAAATAACTCACTGATCTACAAAGAAACCAATCCATAATCTATAATCATGACCGCGGCGAAGATTTGGCTATTAAATGTATCGCATGCGTACAATTCGTCGCAATAGAGATCAACGCGTCTATTCACAGCAATGATACCAAAAAAAAAAAAGAAAAAAAAATAGGCATGTCGATTAGAGAACCCGGCTCGATTAGATGGTTTCGTGTGTCGAGAGCGGTAACAGTCGCGCCAGGAAACGGGCCAATCGCGAATGTACAATTAATATGACATTAGAGGGGACCTGGCCGCGGGGAAAGAAATCTAAAATGACACGAAATTACACGCGGTCGCCGGGAACGGCAAAAAAGAACCGTGCAGAAGGGGGGCGGCATCGGGGCATCGAACGCGAAGAAATAGGGGGGGCCTCGACTATTCAAATAACCGGCGTTCTCGTGTCTGCGAAGCGAAACCGGCATTTTACCCGCCGCTCTTCTTCGGCCAGAACGAACTGGCCGGCTTAATTAATATCGACGAGATCTAAGAGGGACGGTGACGGTCCCGAAAATTGCACGACATCGGCGAACGATAATTTGCGAACGACAACGGGAACGAACTCGCATATTGCGTTCTTTCCCAGGAAAAAAAAAAAAAATTGACACTTTAATCGCCGTAACAACATCGTAAGTTAAATATGAATTACGTGCGCCGCAAAGTCCTCGTCATACCCGTCGGTATGAGTCCTTGTCGTTAAACGGCACGGTGATACGCGATTCACACGATAAACGACGATGACGATGCGACGCTTGCGTCAAACGATGATTGCACGTTGCCTCGCGAAACAATTGCGCGAAACGTTTCCATTCTCTTAAGGCCGGAATTATACCGAATCTTACGCTGAAAATTGCTGAGATTATCTGAAAATTATAATGAGACTGGACACGAACGAATTGCGCGTTAACAAGTGGAGAATTCTGCGTATGTCTCGGTGGGAAAGCTATGTAATTAGATGACAATGTTCATGCCGGTGCGCGATCGAGAGACTAAGCTGAATTTTGAGAGATCAAAACATAAGCGTTAAATTTATATCTTGCAGGGAGGAAAAAAAAAAATAGATTTTCAGTTTCGTACTGTCTACGAAATTCTCGCGGCGGTGAGTAGGTTCGTTGCGGCCATCCATTGTAAATAATATAACGGATGTAGCATCTGCGCGCAGATGAAAATACGAAAGCTGTAAATACGTGTGAAGGCGGAGTAATTGAACACGAGCTTCTGCGGAATGGAAACACGCGAAGACAGACGGAGCCCGTGCAACGTAAGCCAAGATACGAGGTACGAGATAATTCAAAGTATTTTTCGGATTTCAGTATACGTAGCGGAACGCGAGGCGCATCACCGAGAGATCGAGGCATCGCGCGAGTTTCTCTTCGCCGGCAAGAGCCGCGGGCGCTTCGATGTTTCGGCGACACGGCACGCGGCGCGTTCGATAAGAACATACCAGTATTATGAATGTATAAAATTAGGCTGTACAACGTGCGAGGGGGTCACCCGCGCGGAAACACGCAGATGCATCGCCGCGAAGACCGTCATCGACCCCTGCGTTTAGCAGTTAAGTAACGCAGCAAAAAGTACTTAGAATAATATGAAAACCATGCTTTGTAAAATAATGTCTGTATAGCGAGAATTATTATATTATATGGAAAATATATTATACTGAATTTAACGTGCATTGCGTTTTTCTTTCAAAGCCTCGGTTGCATCAAATCGCGTTTCCTTATATCACCATTTCAGCAAAAATAACCGCAAGGATCGTTCTATAATTTTTTTTCTTTTTCTTTTTTTTTTCAACGTTGAAATTTAGAAATTATTTATAAAGGGATTACTGAATGAATCGAGTGCTTATAAAGAAGTAATAGAGGCAACTGGATTGGTTCACGCAAGAAACCCGGGGTGGCTCGTTCCGATGTTTCGAGGAGACGTTTTAACCGTCGGAGCCGAGATTGCTGTCACGAAAGCGCCGAGCCTTTTCGTTTAACGTTCGATTTGCAAATTGGTGCATAATGTAAGTCGACTAGAATAGCGTTTAGACAAGCTAACCCGTAGCTCTCGGGGCATTTTCACGCGATGATGCATATTGTAACATCCGCGATTAAGTAAACGCGCGGTTAATGCACTCATTTTACGACTATTAAGGTAAAATTGCGTTGAATTATTTTGCGCAACTCGCGTTTTATTCGAGAAGCTTAGATTCGAACGAGTGAAAGTAACGTATTCTTGAAAACTAAGCCAAAGACATAATCGTCGTTCGAGAATAATTCCGAATTGCTCTTAAACGGTAAGTAATTTTTTGCAATTTTCATCTTTTTTTTTCCTCTGAGCTCTTCGAAGCATAATAATTAAATAACTCCGAGTCTTTTTTTTTTTTTTTAAATAAAACATCAAATATTATACCATTACTTATTGCGGGATTTATCTTTCGCATTCTTTCACATCTGAACTCATCAATTAACATGATTAATTAGTCGAATCAGTAACTTTTCACACACTTTTTCTGATGTTTTTGAGTGATAACGGAACTCAAAACAGTCATTACTCGAAATATTTCTTAATAACGGCTAATTTCATTAATGACATGATGATGATTTTGCGCCACGAAGTAGAAACTTCGAAGCAATTAAAGCTTTACTTTCTACGGCATTACGTATATCTCTGCCAGGCCTCGGTGAGTTTCGTGTATCGTTTTGCTACATCGTTATCCTCGCTTTACAATTTCCGCCGAGCATAAACGCACGGTGGAGTTCATAATCAGAAGAGTTGGATAAAATTCCGAATATAGATATATACGGATTTAAATTCAAAATTTAATTATTAAACTACATTGTGAATGTAATATTAAAGTTAATTATCGGAAATAATGTGAATGTAGACAATGGGTCTCGGGGTTTTAAATAATTAAAGCCTCGATATCACTGAGTATACGCTAAAACATTGTTGAGCGTATATTATTACGGATTATTTTCGAATTACGTGCAAATCTCGGAATATCTACGCGATCTCACAGAACTTTCTACAACGTACCAACCTAAAACACATTGCGTTCCCGCACGAAATATCTGTTACGAAAGGAAAAAAATAAAAAAAAAAGGAAGAAAATACTCGCGCATTAATTTCCGGAATTACATCCCGATGACAAAATTAGTGAAAGAACGAGAACGTATGCGTCATTACGCAACGTGCGGTCCTTTTGCCCGCTCGTGTCCCATTAAGTCGAAATTTCGGCGCGGTTCGACGACGTGTAATTTGCCAAAACCCTTATAACGTCGTCGTCGAAGGCGAAACCTGGCGAGCGTGACAGTGTGCACGGAACTTTAATCGCGTTTGCTTATTTCCGCCGTTGGTTGGCGCAATTATGTTGCGGAGGAGAAGCGCGCGCTCGCGCGCGCGTGCACACGCTCTCACCTCCCCGCATAAGGGCTTATTTTATTCCTATTAGGGTAAAACGGGTAGCCGGGACGGACGGGACGCACACTACCGTGTACCCACAATTACGTGAAATTAATTTGGGCCCCATTAGCGGTCGGCCGCGCCGCCGCCGGGGCACTAACGATTTTCCCCAGCGGCCGACACGGTCGAACGAGACGCTGCCTGTCGTGTCGTAAATACTATTGTACATATTCGAGGAGCACGTATGCGTTTCATATATGGCGTATTTTTTTTTAGCGCGACTACTCCTTTTTGCAACGACGTGAGACCCGCGCTGGAAGGATTCACGGAAAATCTCAATCGCGCGTCGGCGTCGTTGAGCCACGATATCCACCGCGATACCAACGTTCTTACTACTTGCGCACAGCTCGTCGCCGCGGCCGTGCCGGGGTGTGTGCAATTATTTTCTTTAAGAGATCATAAATTAACCGTGTATAAGGTGTACTTGTTGCTCTGTGATTAATGCAAATTTATACGTGCGCGCCGCAAAAATTATCCTCCCTTTATACATTCTTTTCACTTTGCGTCAAGGACCGCGCTATTGTGAGCAGAGCTCGTGATAAATTAAGTCGTAATTAAATCAAAAGCCAATTACAATTTGACAAATGTTCCCCTTTCAGATTTATTACGGGAAGCGCTAAGTGATTAGCGTAAAAGTTAAAGGTTACGTTGTATCGCGGGCAAGCGTGCGGCGTATCGCTGAAATAGGTAACCTTCGCCACGCAATCTTTAAACATTACGATGTAAACGTAATCGATTTTGCATTGCAGGTTTGTGCAACCGCGCAATAAACTCGTCCAACGAGAGGATCTTAAGTGCCAGCCGTCGTTCGTCGCGCCGAGAAAAATCCGCGCGGAAATGCAGCGGGAATTATTTCATTTTATCGCGGGGTTTTCTTTTTTATTCGATCTTCGCTTCGACAGCCGTATTTAGACAAACGATGGTTTAGTAATTGCGAAAACTACAGCAATATTCCGGGGCGATATACACGTCACAGACAGGGAACGACTCTCTTCAAAGTGGCAATCGGTGCACTTTGTATAATTGTAGGCTACAGCGACGAGCGGATGCGCTTATTAGCTGAAAGCGGTAGGAAATCGCAGTTTTATTATTCTCCTCTTTTTCGCAAGTGTCCGTTAAGGTTCCACGCGGCTCGCTTCCCGAAGGTAGCAACCCGATGGAAATTGAAGAAGAAAGGAAGAAGGGCCGCCGGCGCGAGAGGATGTGGTTAACCCCACGGTCAAATCGAGCTTTTGCCGGGTTTCTGCATCCTGAAACGCGGCGACAAAAGAGAATAGCCGGAACAGAAGTACGCGACGTCCTGTCCGAGTCGACTGTGCGAATTGTGCTGTTCCTCCCTCAGCTCTCCCGTATCGCTTTGTGAGCTGCGCGCTTCCTCGTCCGTTCGATGACGAGTTATTTAAATTGCACCGCCGAGAGAAATCGGCAAAAAGAGCGCTCGCTCTTGAAAAACTCAGCTCTTAGCTTAAATCTTGGTGCAGCTCGCGATCGTAATACAAAAAAGTTTTACATATTCGGAAACATGATTTAATAATTGATAATGAAGTAAACTGTTTATTCACTCGTCTCTTAAAAAAAAAAAATATATATAAAAAATAAAAAAAGATTAATGAGAAAAAGAGAGAGTTTTTCAAAGAAGTCGAACAAAGTTCCTGATCGTAAGTTTCTACAAGAGCGAGCAGTCGTATTACACATTACGTGTTCCGAACTGTGTAGAATCTTATTTTAACGCGAGAGAAAGTCCCGCGAAAATGTCCATCATCGCTTTCGTAATGAAGAAATTAACGATGTTAACAGCGCCGATAAACGATTGTATCACATGTCTATAAATTACGCCGGCGGAGGAATATTGTTAAGCGCGAAATAATTCGTGCATGAATAAATATGATCGATCGGATCGAGTGTTGGCGCGCATCGATCATCGGCGCGACCACACGCGATCCCAATTACGCGGACGCCTGCTTAATATTAAAAGCCGGGTGTTCGGTCGAAAAATGGCCGCGGGTCCTCGGCATGATTATCGGCGCGGTTTGATAAAATGCAAACGAGCCTGGGGCGAGAGCCGCGCGCGCTCACGCCGGCAAATAAAGTTATTTCGTAGATACGCTGACTCGCGCGCAGAAAAGCGGCCGCGGAAAGACGCGCGCTGCGGGACGGCCCGGCGAGGAGGCACCGAGGAAGAAAAAGGTACGATAGGGACGGGCAAGAACGTATAATGTGTCGAAAAGGCACCTGCCTCTTTCGAGCTTGTTATCTTCCCATCGAGCGGTCGCAAGAAAAGCAGCTAGACTCGAGTTAGCCGATCTTATCTCGCGCTGAGACCAGCGAACCACTTATATCGTTAATTGCTCCCACTTCCGGTCTACCGCGCCTCGCTTCGTCTCGTCTCGCCTCACCTCACCTCTCCTCTCCACTCCTCCTCTCCGCGGCCATCCGGTGAGTAACGTGTGCGTGTAAAGAGCACGCATTACGCTCCGGGGCGACTTTCGCGAGCTGGCAGCAGTTTTATGCCCTTTTAAGCGATCTTTCTCACCTAAGAGGATGCCGCCCCGGCAAGAGCAAACATCGCGTTTAACCCGACGGTGTCAGTTGTTACGAATCATTTAAGGGCCGACGCGACGTTTTTAATTTAACCTGCGAGCTAAGGGAAAATTCTATTCCGACTAACTGGCGGAGAAGCACGCTTTGCAAACACTCGCCCTCGCGATTTTGCGTAACCGTGGCTTGTCACGTTGCGGGGCAAACGCAAAAATTTAGCCCGATGCATCGCATAGATAATTAGGCAGTTCGACAAAACGTTATTTACGTTAACAATGTAATCTTGTAATATTATATTATTAATGCCATTATACGCAGCGGATTACGCGTAATAACGTAATTACGGCTAATTATGCAATATCGTATCGCTGACATAAATTTTGTAGATGACATGTGACAGAATATAAAATGAATTTTATGAATGACAAGTGGCAATAACATGCATATCATACATCGTAATTACGCGTATACTCTTTTAAACGTTAAATTATTATTCCTGCGATCAATACGGCGCGCGAAATCGTAGGATAAAATAATAGCGCATTATTACGGTACGCGATGAGAAAATCATTAATTATACCAAGGCCTAAACCACCGAAACAAGACGGCCAATTAAATTATCGACCATCTCGCCATTCTATTTTTACTTCCAGAAAAAATTCACAAGTATATTCTTATCCAAACAAGTTCAGAATGAACTTCTTTTTGCGTATTAAAATCACGTTTTAAAAATGCATAAGAAAGCAACAACGAAAGAGACTTAATTTTTTTATTTAATTATAACTTGAAGCTTAAAGATTTTATTCAGTTTTAGCATTGAATGTAAAAGAATTAAATGTTCTGTATGATTTATTGTTCCGAAAACATACCGCGTAGTACGCTGCCATTTCGGTATATTCAGAAGTATTATTGTAATTGCACACATGACGACCGCACGTGTTCCGTTATGCATAAACGTAAGTCGTGCATTAAAATTGCCTGGTGAAGGTATGCCTTACGCAGTGCGAAGGTATTACGTTCCCTTTTCTTTTTTTTTTTTTTATGCGCGGAAAGAAGGAAAGGGAAAGATTTGTCGAAGAAGATTAAGACAAAACCAGTCCGTCGACTCGTGCAGCAGGAAAGTGAATGTGGAAGAGAAGAGGAGGGCTCCATTTCATGAGCATAATCGCGTTCTTGACGCGAACACGCAAATGCGTGAGTCCTCGATCGAGATTCGCCCGCTGCCCGCACCTCCGTTCGCGTCGCGGCTTCGCGGGTTTTTATTTAATAAAACGATTGTCGCAAACGAGTCTCATCGTAAATCCTTTTCGTTTTTCTTATTACACCGAACACTCATTTTTTTTTTTTTCTGTCTTTTTTCTTTTTTCATCCGGGATACTTTTACATATTACGTCCCTTATTGACACGAGAATCTTTACTTGACATTTTATATAATAATTTTTTTCTTCGAAGCTAATTATTTAAAATTATCGCTACATCTTTCGGAGATCATTTCCCCCTATATCATTTCTCACGCAACATGTCTCGTTAAAAGTACAGTTGTCGCGTGTAACGCATACGACAGACTGGTCGGCTGATTGGCCGCGGGCGATGAGTTTTGCGAACAAGCATTAAAGCGACATCATCCGCAATTTGTTATTAATCGGCCATCTTAGCTCGCGCATCAATTTCAGGACATTACGCAGGTGCGTTAACGAGGCCGATATAATCGGCGGTACTCCGTCATTATCGAGTATCGTATTATCAATGCTCGTCAATGTGCCACACGAGCGAGATTTGTCGCTCGCATGGTTGCCCCCGCGACAACAAATCATCATCGACGTGGCCCGGCAGTTTCAATATGACCGCGTTAATGGCATCATTTTAATGGGCACGCTTCTGATTCGTAAAACTCGCCATCGATCACTCGCCCGACGCGCGCATTTACTTGCTCGGCCGACGGTGGATTCGAACGAATTTATAAAAATTATAATAACCTCGTCTCAGCCGGGTTCCTCGATAAAAACGGGATGACAATAACGGAAAACTTCCGTCGGCTCGTTTACGCCCGTACGTCTCCACGAGCTTCGGACTTATTTTTTCGCGTAAAAACGAATATCCCAACAAAAACGAATTACGGATCTCGAGCTCGCGCTGGCGATCGGAAACGCTTCGAATACCGACGCGTCGAAATACACGCAACTGACGCGTGTCTGATCTGGTCGGGTAATGAATTATCGCCGTGATCGATCGCGATAACCGAATGTTTAGCCAACAGTCTCTTCCGCGGGGTTCCGACGTAGCTCCCGTGCGTAAACCGCGCACTTCGTTCACGCACACAAACGCAAGCGAGCGTGTCGGCGGAGATAACGCGGCCCATTCAGCGTTCAGTCGAATCGGCCCGAGCACATGCCGACGGAATTTAAATATTGTAATTAGAACGAGAACGCGTAATCGCGGGCCGATCGGGATGAAACAACCCGGGCGTCGAGAAGCTACTACCGACGTGTTTCGGTGGGCGAGCTCCGATCCGAGCATATGGCCGCACAATTACCGGCGCAAAACTCCGAAAAACACGGAGGACTTGGGCAACCACGACTCTTATCTGTGCTCACGATCCCGGCTATTTTCTACCGCACCGTCCGTTGAAAAAGACGCCGAGGACACCGCGCTTTGCCCTTCGTTACGTGTAACGTTACTCCCGGAAACCAGAAATCGGACGCGCGTTGTTGCACGGCATCTTATGAATACAAGTATACAATAAAAAAGAAATAAAAACTTAAAAAAAATCACAGACAATAATGCCCTCCCGAATTGAAAATCGCCTATTAATTAAGAATATCGTGATAAACCCAATGCAAGCGGAACGATAAAATAATCCTAGATTACAAATGTCTTTGGATTAAAAGTGAAAGCTAAAAATTGTATATTTGATCTGATGAAATCAATAAAAAAAAAAAGTTTAATTTAATTCGATATACTCCGCAATGGATATCACTCGCCAGTACCCTACACCTACGTGAAACCGTGATTTCCAGCGGCGGCAAATTGATAAAGTGAGTGACAAGTCGTTAAATCACCCGCGGGAACGGTCATCGAGATGTGATTGCATGTGCGGTCGCACTTTCGCGTGTACGCGACAATCTGAAAGCGCGCAGCTAAAAGCGAGCGAGGAGAGTAAAAAAAAGAATAAATAAAAAGATAAAAATGTCAGATTTCGTTCGACTGTTCGGGAAGATAAATACGAAGCGAGAGAGCATTAAAGGAAAAAAAAAAATATATTACAATTAATCCTTAACTCCGTTACTCGGTGTAAAATAATTAACGCTTTACCTGGAAAGCTTCATTCTATCGCCGTAATGATCCGCGATTTAGTCGAAAGAAATTATGAGGAAGAAACGAACTTAAGGCCGCGCATTGTTCTACTGCCGTGCAGAAAAGAGGCGTGGCGCGCCATGCGATCGGCTTAATTCTTTAATTTTTGTAAATTGCCTTTTTTTTTTCTCCGCGGCGCGGGGAATACGATCGCTTCATTTTCGTGGCACATTTTTCCGGGGCCGTTCTCTCCGATTCCATTCAAGGCGTGGAAAAGGAAAAGCGCGCGAGGAGAATGAAATTTTACATTTACAAGGCGATACCGCCACGTGTTCCCATGAAAACAGAAATTGGGCGTTGTGAGAGTGCGCTCGAAAATTGGGTGAGAACCACTGGGTACCCGGGGATTGTTTTACTTGGCGGCCTTCCTGGTGCGGACGTCGCAATTGGCGTGGTAGTCTAAATAGCGTCTACCGTATTCCAGCCTCCCCGACGCCCCAACTTACGCTAATTCTGACACCAGCCGCGCGCGTACTTTCTCTTTCACCATACGGCCGTTCTCAACGAATTCAGATCTCAATCTCGATCGTCAGAACGTAAGCAGCGCGAGTAAAAGAAACGGAAGTTCCGGCGAGATCTCGAGAAACGATTGCGCGGATTAGCCGCGTGAATCTCGTGACAGCGGTGGATTTAAAGTGCCCGGAATTATTACACGCGTACACGTGCACGCTTCCCGATGTGCGCGCGATTAAAATCATCTTTTTCGATATTAAAACATAAAAAAAAAATTGTACCGCTTTATCGGGAGATAAAAAAAAATATATATATTTTAATAGCAATTATAGTAATAATATTAAAGCAACGTAACGAATTAATCGTGAAAACAATGCGAAAAGCGCAGCTCATCTTCGTGAAAACGAACAGAATTTCGAAAGCTTAGCAGGCGCATGCATCGTAATCTACTCCGAGAAATCGTGATTTCATTTCCGTACTTTTATACGTGATGAAAAGAAAGGCGCCGCTGCTATCATTCGAATTAACGAACAATTACCGTCACTTCGTGAGATGACTACGCATCCGAGTCCGGTGCCTCCACGGGGGTGTACAATATTATCCGTCGAAACGACTTTCGAATCGTCGGCGGCGCGGCGGTCTCAAAAGAGCGTTCGATGAAAAGCGAGAAGAGATCGGAACGAAAGTAGAGCTGCAAGGACAATTGAAATTTCGCTCGGACAGAGAATTGACATAGGGAAAATTTTTCTTTTTTTTTTTTTTTCTCGACTGGGTCAATTGCTACTACCCCTAGCCGGGCGATGAGTCGACTAACTCGGGATCGCAACGACGTCACGTATCGCCGGACCGGTAGATTCTGGGAAATCGAGCGCCGAAGAGAGCGGAGGGCCCTCGAAGTCTTGGGCTCGCGATGATGGATGGAGAATCATTTAGGAAAGAAGAGCGGTAAGGACTCCGCGCGCGGGAAGGAACTATTAATTATGACAAAAGGGACCGCGGTTCGGCATCGGGGCATATAAGCGGCGGGCCTCGAAAAGGGGCGAGCGATTAGTTACTTTAACCAAATTATCTCGCGGACAATGGACCCAACAGGTGAGAAGTCTTCTTTCGCTTCATGTTTCTGATTCGGAAGAAGGTCGTTGTCCCTCTCGCGACGCGTCGCGGGAAAGAGATGCAAATCTACCTTAAGATCGAGACCGTGCGAATCGAAACGAGCGACATTTGTCAAATTTCGATATATTATTTAAGGCTTTAACAATTTTTATAACTAAATTTAATTTTTAAATAAGATTTTAAAAATTGTGAAATATAATAAATATACGATTCAATGATATCTCAATCTTAAAAAAAAACTAAAATACTATATTTGCAAAGTAAAACTTTTTTTATCGTTAAATTTTTATATCGTAACCGCTGTTGTTGTTTTTTTTTTTTTTTTTTTGTACGGCTTGTATATTACGTCCCGCTCTGTCTAAAAAGTTAATTCGTTGGCACGTCGTTTCTCTCCTTCACTTCGATATCTTTCAGCTTCCGAAAATCAATTACCGAGAGCGCACGTTTCTCTCGCCCGTCGAGCGTCGTCTCGCCATTTTCAGAAGGCGCACAATACGCACCGATACGCAATTACGTCAATTACACCAAACTCGGTAGCTAAATTGGATGTGCACGCATACAAGCACGGAATGGAGTAACGGCCAGTTATCCAATATCCAGGACGCCGTGACGGGGGACCGCGATAGTTTCAGGTCGTCGTTTCCATTGTGCCCCGAGTGGACAAGATGATCGTCGCTCATTCGTTTCCTGGCGGGGCACGTCTCGACGCGCAACAACAACGCCGGCAACAGGAGCAATAGCAACAACAACGCGACGGACAGACGGACGAACGGACGGACGGATGGGGCAGCACGCAGCAGCCGACAAGACTGCCTGTAATTTCGTACGTCAGCGCCGAATATTAATTCGAATTCCTGCCTCGGCCTCCGGTCTGCCGTGACCGGACCAGGTGAGTAGGCGAGACGCGACGGGCGGAGAAGAGTAGCAAGAGAGGGGCGGTTTTTGTCCGGTAAATGAAATATCTTCGGTAGCCGGGCGTCCCGCGGCGATCGAGTTCGCTTCCACCGGCTTTTGTGCCGGCGTCGGATTCTCCGGCGACTCCCCGTAGCGGATAAGTGGAATCATTTCAACGATCGTCTACGAAGATCGAGCTCGCCGGGTCGTGCGGACAGCGTCGCTAATACGGCGCTCTTCGCTCGCTCCCGAACACGAACGCAACGATCATCGCTTCCTCCCGCGAGCGCGTAGCTAATAAAGAATCGAATATTGTGGAATGCTTGCATATGGCTGCATATGGCTTGTTCATTTCGACGTAAAATTACTCTTTTCTCCCCTCCTCCTCCTCCCCCCTTCCCCGGTGAAATTTAACGTTGTTAATGATCTTAAATTAATTCGGGAATATCGATCAATCGATTACGACTCGCGGTAATCCGCCGCTAATTGACGGGACCATCTGCATTCTTTACGGCTACATCGTAATCTCTCTCGTCGAGAAATCGCGGAACCGTCGAATTCGTCGCGTTTATCGCCCGGAGTGCATTTGCTCGCCGATAAGACGTGCCGGCAGCTGCATCGGTTACATTCAACTCGTAACGCCACTTTGGGACCTCGGGACACCTCAATTTTATGCGACAGTACCGGCTTCTTTCTCGGGCGAATAATAACGAATAATTTTTTATCAACAAATAATCTTTCTCGTTAAATAGATAACGTATCTATGTTGAAGATAAAAATATGCAGATAATTTTTAATTTTTTTTTTTAGTACGATCTACAAATATCTTTTACATAAGCTGATTTACTCAAGTCATAAACCTACAGTTGTCGATTAATACGATTTTCTACGGTAAATACGTTTTGTCTAGGGAGTTACGGGTGAAAGTTATAATGACCGGTTGCAGAGGCGTGCTTAAAAAAATATTGCCTAGGGATACGATACACCTAAAGCCGATGCTGCCCGGCGGGTCCACGTCGTTAGAAGGGAACAAGTCGATCGCGGCAGATATCAGAAAAGCACGAGCGAACGACGTCGTGCATCGGCGTGGTCGCGCCAAGAGGAAAGACGGTAGATAATTAAGGCGCTATGTAATAAACGCGTGTATGCGCGCGTATGCATGGGCCGCGTGTATTGTGCGTATTGGGTCGAGTACATAACTCCGTGACACATATTGATGATGGTAGCACTACCATCTTTTAAACTGATACTCTCGCCTCTCGGTCTTTGTTTCCTACCGACGCGCACGGTGGCGAATGATCTGCGAAAAACGCGTCGTTTGACGAAACTGGGCACCGACGTGAAAATCAAATTTTGCAAGCATAATTAAAGCGAAAAGTATTGGAACCACCCATGTTTCACGTGTACAAAGGTATAACATTCGCGCATAAAGGTGTTAATACACTTAGCGGGACGAATATCGAACGTACAGCGAGCGCGATTTCGAACACATCAAAACAAATTAAGCGATAAAAAAATAACACGCCGAGAAACGTGCGACGGTCGTTGCGTATACGTACCTTTACACGCGCACGAAAACAATGAATAGTATTGTATATCCCGGGAAATATAATGTACAGAAATTTAACGTTTTTCTATTACACGAATAGTTGGAAATATTACGGACGCTGCGCGCGGAAGAAGATAAATGTCCGCCGGTAAGAACTGCTAAAACGGCGAGAATCATTAAAAGTGGTGTTACAAGGAATTCTCATTAAGGCGATGTTTCGATATAACTATAATATCACGTGTCCGTTACATAATACAGAAATGAAGAGAAAGAAGCTCGTACATAAGTCGGCGACACATATTGATGATGGTAGCACTGCCGTCTTTTAACTACCGCTCGTCCCCCTACTCCCCTCGTTCCTTCCTCTACGGCGGCGGCAGCTACGCGCTGCCAAGAAAGATCGGCGAAGACCGGATGACGCGCGGATGAAACGGGAGGTGGGTACATTAGGGGGCTAATTTGGCAGCGTGCCGGTTGTTAATTTTAATTGCAAAAATAATACGGCAAAAAACTTTCGCCGTCCGGACCGAGGCTCGGGCCGTTACAAACGAGCCTGGGATGGTGCGCGCGCGATCGCAAATTTCTTTTTTGGAGCGGAACACGCGTACGATATCGCGCGACGTGAGGGACGCCAAACACTGGGACCGAAATTACGGAGGGATTATCGCGTTAATGCGTGCGATCGAAACGCCGCCCGGCCTCGGGATGAATCGTGGCTCATTGACGTTTGAATGCAATTTCTGACGTTAATTAATCGACTTTACGTATTTAGAAATAATAGAACCAGCGATCGTATTCCTCATTTTCGCGTAATGTAAAAAACCCGATCCCTGTTCGAGACCTTTCGGCGCGGTCCCTCAGCCGACGCGGGGACGTCGCAGGCTCTACACAAGTCCTGCGACGGAATAATTTGTCAAACTTGTCAAGGAGACAGCGGCGCGGCCGTGGCTCGGCCTAATGAAGCGTCACGAAATTCCTCTGCGAAACACGTTGACGATTTATCCGGCCCATTGCGCCCTGACTAGCTCACCATGAGAACGGTCTTATTTCACGGGACGTTA
This sequence comes from Cardiocondyla obscurior, assembly GCF_019399895.1. Classification (NCBI taxonomy): domain Eukaryota; kingdom Metazoa; phylum Arthropoda; class Insecta; order Hymenoptera; family Formicidae; genus Cardiocondyla; species Cardiocondyla obscurior. Next base: position 3,961,818 of record NC_091875.1, on the reverse strand, counting down.
CAGCGCCTTCGGCGCGCTTACGAGCGCGCAACTCCGCAAAAACGTCTCGCGAACGAGGAAATCGCGGCAACGCAATCCTCGCGCCACGGCGAATCGCAAAACGTGCCAATCCGTACGAGCGCCGACTAGTCCGATCGCGGATCGTGACGGCTCTATCTCCCGTGGCGAGTAAACGCCGCGAGACGTAGTCTCGCTTTTAGATGACTGCAACATGACTCTTTAACACGCGTGACTAAGGACTATAAAATTTTATGGCAATAATAAAAAAAAAATTAGATTACTTATAGAACACTTTTTCTTATGTTAATTAATATCATTGGGTGTGCGCGCACACAATAGAATTTACCTATAATATATTTTACAGTCAAAAAAAAAAAAAAAAAAAAAAAAAATAATTAAATATACATTGCACGTATCTATCTGGGTCATAAAAAAAAAAATTTTTTTTGATCAACGAATTGACATATGTCTTTATCTTCCCGACTGATAAGAGTATATAACGAGAAATTGATATTCGCGTTTACGAGCATAATAAAGTACATATTGCGTAATTATTGGGTGCATTAAAGTGGCACAGGGCGCGTTTAAGATTTAATCGAACGCGAGAGCAGCCGTTCGGTATTTTTCAACCTTTCCTTGGTAATTGGTTTTTCACGCCTCGGGACTGCCTCGCGAAGACACCCGGCGTCACGGTGCAGGCCGACGCGCGGCGGAGAATAGCGTTAATAAAAAGTAGCTCGGGGTGGAGCAGCTGGCCGGCTAAGTGAAATTAATTGGCGGCCGATAACTTAGCATACGGATAGCCGAACGGGCCGCGAAGGGAAGTCGACCGTATTGCTCGTACACGTCAACGATTTCGAGATCGTCGTCGTCGGTGTCGCGTGCAATGGTGTTGCGCTCGTTCACCGTAGGCGCGCACACGAATGTATCGCTGTATGCATATCTTGTCGTGCACACGGCCGTCTGCATAAAAGGCCGGGTCTGCACATCGCCTTTATGATGCAAAGAAGGCCTGCATTAGCCGGTAACAATGCATCGACCACGGCCTCCACCCCCCGCGCCGCGCCGACTGTACCCCTTTCCGCCCTTGTTCCCCCCCCCCTCCCTCCCCTTTTACCTTCCTTTCCCCTCGACTTCATGGCCCGCGCGCGGCTCTTCTTTTTCTCTGGTAACAGGCTTGTTAAAGTAATAACTCTAATTATACACCGTTCCGATACACCTTCTCACCTTTTTCAATGAGCCGCTCGAGAGCGCGTTACATCTCTCGTTTTCTTCCGCCGCGCGCTTCTTTGTCCTACGCGTCCGCCAACGTCATCTTCCCTCTCCCTCCCGTGCCCCGGAATTGTCTTCTTCTCCGTTTTCTTCGTCGCGCGCGAAGCATGAACCGAAAGTTCCGGTTAGGTTGCATCCGGTGCAAAATGGGGTTGAATGTAATGCGCAGCTATATGCATAATTTATACCATCGCGAAGGGAAGCAGAGGATCGCCTCGAAAGACCGTGCATATTCGCGACGACTCTCACGTATTTCTTAGACAGTTGGCGAGTAATATACAAGCGTAAATAGCATTAAAAAAAAAAAAAATTCTTTTCCCAATATTTTCAAATATATTTTTAAAATTAATTTAAACCTATCTTTTGTAATATTAAAATAATTAAGATTTATCGTAGCTGTCGCGCCTACTTAACGCATAATTATCTCACGTCGACCAAGACAACCGTAAAGACTTACGCGTTTTAATTACAAAGAACGGCTAAAAAAAAAATATGTACGCGAGGTACATACGTGAGAAAGAAAAGTCTTAATTTTACGATACGAACATCTTTTCAGCCCGTGCCCGTCGAGCGGAGACGTTAAATCCTAGTCAATCGCGAAGTCCTGCCTCCGGAACGGAGTAAAATTCAATAACCCGATGCAATCGCGATAGAAAAGTTGCGAGCAGCGGTAGCTTATCAGCCTAGATTGCTCGGTAAACTCGGGAGGCGCCTTCTTTCGCAGCCCGGGCACGCAACGGATAGTAAAGGGAGGCAAGTGTCGTCGTCCTCCTGAGGACGTGCCTCTGTAAGTACCCGAACAATTCGTCTTTAAATCCAATTAGCCGCGAGTCGGTCGGCGGTCGTAACAATAACACTTTGCCCTTTACAATGCGGTGGCGTGGTTGCTTAATACCGTGTTCGCCACGCCCCTGCATGCAAAGCCCCCCTCGGTCCCTTTACTCCACTTGTCTCCACCTTCGGTGGTAGTCAGCCCTTCTCTGGGCTCTCTCATGTGCCGGTGCCCTTTGTTTCGCGGTTCATTTGTCTTTCCTTCTATCTCTCTCCGCGCCGCCCTTTCGTCTTTTCTCGCTCGTTTCCTATCCTCTTTCCTCGCGCCGGTGTTCCCTACCTATCTCCGTCTAACCCCGTCCGATCTCTCTCCCTTTCTCTCTCTCTCTCTGATCGCTCCCTTTTCTCGCTCTTTCTGTTTCCACGGTTCGGCCCACCGTCTCGATGGGATCCCTCTGACCACATCATGGTCGAGAATTGTCCAGTCCCCGTACGGCCACAAAGCGATAAATTAAGCTACATCGAGAGCGCGGTCGTAAAGGCGTCGTTCATGGTATACCGCACATTATGACCGATCAATGAGGATGTCACCCGCAGAGACGCGAGTTAGGTGGTCATTCAGATTTCTTTGGCGTTAAGTGTAAATGCGTATTTTACAGTTGTTACGTAGAACGAGATCGCAAAAGATAATATCGGCCGCACGTACAATAAAACTAAGTACGATGAATATGCAAAACTATTTTTTTTTTTTTTTTAACGCATAGTATTTGTCTGTATACTTGAAAGTTATTATTACTTTGGCAATTTTCAGGCTTTATATGTATAAAATATTAATAACGCTGTAGACTAAATTGTTATACTTGCCCGTTATTCTATGATCTTTTACGGCTTATAATCGCTTTAAAAATAACACGCAAACGCGACTTCGTCCGTGTATTAATTTGCAAATTATGCGATATCGATCGATAATAAGACCGCTCTTAAGTACTCCACTTTTTCTTGGTGATATTGTATCCGACTTAATTACTTGATTACTAGTCTAATCAAATCAGGAAATTACGGAGAATATTAATCATCGCGCTGTTTAGCGTACGGCATTAGAGAGAAGTGTATTAATTACTGTGCAGTTTATGCAGAAGATTACGAAGAAAATGATGAGAAAAAAGTTTTCTAAGATCAATAAAAAAAAGAGAGAGAGAGAAAGAGAAAGAAAAGAAAAAGAGAGAGAGAGAAACACCACGCGGAACATTGTACGGTTCTCAACGATAATAACGAGCGACTATTTTAATAATAATTTACGAATAATAACGACCTAATTTATTTTAATGAACCTTATTATTTCCTTAAGATTACGTTTAGACTGCGACGAGTTGTACGGGTATCACTGTTGCAACCGATTGTTAGGATTCACTATAATTCGCTCAATTGTGGACGGCTCTTTCACAAAACGATTACCAGCGAAAAAACAAGTCGTCCGTCCCGTAACAACGATTTCATGCAATCCTTTCGGATCGGGATAGCCAATTGATAAAAGACTAATATTTCGTCATAATGGCAGCACGAACTCGCGGGCATTTAATTTCCAACGACTCGCCTCCCGCCTCGGCTGGGCCGCTACGATTTGTAAGCGATCTTTCGTCTGGACCGGATAATAAATACTCGATATAATAAGGGCCGCGATTGATCACGACTTACGGACAAACTACCGGCGACATCGGTCGCTCGCGGTCGGGAGAGGGTGAAAGAAGAGCGCGCTTTTTTCACGATTCCGGCTCCGATCGTCGGCGAATTGTCCCTTTACCTCCTTCATCTCGGATAATGACGGAACGATCTCGGGCATTTAATTCCCAGGTCTTCGGCGCGGTCCCGTCGAATGCGCGAGGGAGGACTCGCTCGCCGGGCGGGGGCGAGTCCGTTCAAATGACAGTAATATCGTTGCCTTGCGGTTTTGTGCACCACCGTCTGATTATAGTCCACTTCCGCCGCGTAAACAACGGTCTCGGACAAACCTCTCTTAATGGCCTCTACCCCTCCGCGGCGGGCAGATGTGGGGTGCATCGTTTCTACATTGGCGCATCTATCGCTCCCCTAATTTCGCGAGGGTGGCCGTCGCGAATAAACGTCAAGTTCATCGTTTGTTTCTACGATTTACGATCAATTTTTTTTTATTTCTTTTTATTTTAGCTTCGCTGAAATCGTCGGTTTTATTCCGCGTGAAACAATCTCCGTAAAGTCGCGTATGCACTTAGCGAACGAATACCGTACGAGCGCGGATATTCCAAATAAATCAATCGCTACAAACGAAACGTTATACCCGCCTTGAGATCAGCGGCAAAAATTGTCGATCGGAAAAGACACGAATTGTAAAAGAGCTATTCGGGATACCTTTCGACAAAGCGAAGGCAAAACCGAAGGCGCGTGAATTATTTACGAAACGTACAAACGCATTTTCTTTTGCCGTTTAATAGATTATGCTCTTTCGAAATATTACAGAGGAGTCGCCAGATTACGGTGGGCGAGCTCATGGTAACTCGCTGCTTTGACATATATCTGCCGCAGCTGCTGGCGCGCTGAAATTCTAAGGGCCAATTATACGTATTCCGACGTGGAAGGTGGAGAGATAGTTGAGCGGGTCACGAGCGCATCCCGCGTGCAACGAGCTTTAAGGTACGGGACCGGGTAATGAATTGTGTTTCATTTCAGTTGCTCCGAAACGTGTAATTTCGCCTCTCTGAGTCCGCTTAATTAGGCGGGGACATCTGTGCCCAGAGGCTCTCATACGGCGAGTGCGACGCTTACGTTACTGTTTGTGCTTCTATTGTGCTAACTTTGCCGCGCGGTGACACTAAATTGCGATGCGCAACGTGGATAAAAAGAACCTCGTATATCTCGGAACACCGCGAAATCGCCGAAGAAGCTCGGAGCACGATCGAGATCGTAAATAATTTCCAAATCGGGTTTAAAGTTTAGCTAGCCGTTGTTCTCTAGGCGAACGCAATAATCGAATGTCTCCGAAGCCGATTATTCTTTTTTTCTTTCCATTTCGTTTACGCGCCGCTAATGAAATGTTTCGATTGGATTATAAGTCGTTACCCATCGCCCATCACCAGTGCGAGGTCGTCGAAAACGCTTTCGAGAACCGTTCGCGAAAGGAGAGTCCGCGTTTTCCAAGCACGTCTCTCTGCCCTCGGTATCTGTAATTTCGTGCTAATACCACTCGCCGCGGAAAATATTATCCCGCGTGCCAATCGCGATGTAATCTTCCTATCTATTACGGACGACTCGAGACCCGGCGCACACGTACCTACGTAGCCGCGAACTTTTGATCTTATCAACGCGGTATTACAGAATCGTACGCGGAAACCCGTGGTGTGGGACGTATCTCTTATTGAAGAAATCGGAGACCTGTAAACGTCTAATCCCGAATGCAATAAACCGCAAGCCGTGCTCTCACGGGTTGTAACAACAACCCGGTCGTAATTGATCGTCGTCAACTATCTCAGATTTCCAAGTTCCGTAAACGACCGTTTCGCAATTCATAAGACGCTTTCCGCTAACGATAAATCAATGAATACCTATCGATTCTCGGTCAAAAAAAAATTAAAAAAAAATAATACATTATTATTAACAGCGGATTTACATTACGAATTAAAATAGAAAATAATACGAGAAAATAATGATCCTCGCGCGGGACTAATCAATCACGCTCTGCCGCCATTAGGGTAATCAGCAGTTCATTATTACACCGTGCCCGTAAATGACGAAATGCTATTTTTGCAGTAATCGCGACCTTTTTATCTACCGCAAACGATCCATCTGTTCGCCTCGCACTTCCGTAGATACGTACTTCCGATCTTATCGCCGTAATATTACGTTGCAATCGAAAACGTCCAAACGCGCTTATCGGAGCAACCGTACGTCCATTCCCGATCGGTATCTAGATTTAAATTGCAAATTCTCCAACTGAACGACACTCGCGGCCTTTGGACAGGTCCTGTCGGTGGTATCGCGCAATTTGTAAATTTCTTATCCGCCGCGCCGATCGTAATCATTCTGTCGATCATAAACCTGGCCTTCGCAATCGTGGAATCGCGATGGTGCACTTTCGATCTTATCGCGCTTTCATTGCGCCGCGCGCAGGTGTTGGTTGCATTGTTCGTATCTCGTCGATTGATAATGTCCGAAATATAAATACGCTCTTGCTCGCGATACCAGCTACAATTATTTCCCTCCCTCTTTCCTTCTTTCTTTCTTTTACCAAGGAAAAGAAAAATTATACGTTTAACAATCGAAAGAAATGACTCGTTACGATACTTCTTATTGACCGCAAGAATGACTCAAACTCCGTAAGCTTCCGACATTTACGTGCGTTACAGAACGTTAACTTCATTGGATAACCGTTTTCTTTGGCAATCGTAAAATAATTGTTTTACCTATTACTCACGAAATAATCACGGAATAATCACGGTACACTTATCCGCAACTAGTTATCTCTCCGCAATTACTGGGATTTTAAAGTCGAAATTTTCAAGCGAGCGCACTCACTCGTCGAGAGACTTTCATTTCCGGAAATAATAACGAAAACGACGAAATTTATGTTACCGGTTAGTTATTAAGTATTTTTATCATTTACTAGAAGAAACCATGCGCGGGCTACACGCGCACTATTTTTTAAGAGACCCAAACTACTATAAAAAAAGTCATGCGACTTACCAATCTGCAAGACAGCGGAGTTGTTGAGTTCTGCTGGTGGCTGTAACATAAAATGCAAAATATTAATGTAGAGATGCTGATATATCAATTAATAAAATTAATAAAAAAAAAAGGTAAAGGTTTTTTATTAAAGATTTTATTTAATAAATTGATGCTCACCTAAAAGTTGCTCCGCCGATGCAGGATGCCCATCCGGGGCCTCCTCCTCCTCTCAGAATTATCAGACCTCCCGTCAGAATGTGGCTAGCTTCCTCTCAGTCCATTTAAACTTGATCCTCGCACTGGTAACCTGCAAACAAAAGGCCCAGATCATCAATTAAAACTGCGTGAGTCCACGCAACACTTTCGAAACATAAAGATTATTTCGCAGAGATGTACGCGTAAGGATATGACTTACTTTGAGGAAAGGAGACGTGGTCACACGTGCTCCCCTCACACGTAAAATGGGAAGGAGATGATAATTTTCGGTACGGACACACGTGGCTGCTGTGCAGCGCGTAATGAGTACGTGTGCTTCTCGCGACCGCTAGAGAAGGACAAAGCGAGAGTGGGAGTAGTGGGGGAATATACCAAGCGCGCGACACGTAGCTCGCGCTCGCCCTCACCCCGTTCCCCCCCGCGGCTATCTATTCGCTACTCTCGTTCGATTTAATTGTAATATTTAATATTTAATATGTCCAGACAAAGACGGTACGTCCAGCAGATCGTCCTCGATCTCGAGAACCGCGAAGACCGCCTTTGCTTGGACATATTAATTGAATATTACAATTAAATTGAACCTCAAAATCGCCGACTTTACTTTTATTATAATGCGACGTATTGCCCATATAATAAAGAATTGCGAATAATAACGGCAAAGGGATTAAAAGAAAGTCGTGGATCTGTATTTATATCCCGCACTTAGCGCTAAATGTAGGCCGTCTGATTTTCAGTCCTCGATAACGTTTGCATGCAATCTCCATATTAGACAAATACAAAGATAGTAATTTGTGGGTTTACCGAGTTATGAATATATGCATCGATAAATCTAGCTGTCTATAAATTTATGAATCTGTCGATCCCTGCAGATACGGCTCACGGTTTTATTTCATATATCTTACGTCAGATCGCTATCTGTTATATAGAGCATTTTCTATTTTCTGTGCGATAACAACGGTACGTAAATGTTCATTTCAACGAATATGCAATACGCGGAGCAATAATATATCTCGACTATAATTTTCTGCATTACGTCACAATTGTGCTTTTTACCGTATTCGCTTGAGAAACCTATCGTTCCTAACTTTAATAATCCAATAATTATTTCAATTTAAATATTTTTATTTTAATTTAATAATCACTATATCCTGGCTTGTAATACCGAGTTAAACGTGCGCATATGTGTACATGTATATGTAGATGCCAGGTGTCAAATCTAAGCGACGATTCGAATTCGATATCCCAAATTATGCTAATGCGCTAATCGTTCGAGACAGCTCGACACTTATCTTGTTTCTGAGATGCAGGACGAACGTGCCGGTTTCACGAAACGACCTCGTGTCACGATCTCACGTGCATGTATCTGTGAACCAGGATCACCAAAGTGATCCTGCTGCCCCGATCGTGTTACGGTGCCTCGGCCTTTTCCAGTTCGTTCGGCCAGATTTTGTGCATGATTGCATTCGAATTATCATCGACATGCGGACACCTTTTAAATTGTCACAATAAAGAAAACGCGATGAGAATATCATTAGCATACGATATTCGTTGTAGATATTCAGATCAATTGAACCACGGTAATGAAATTGTTTATCGATTGCGATACAAATCCCAGATAATATAAATTGTGACACTTTGTAATCTATTCATATTAATCGGCAATAGAAAAGATATTACACTTTTATACGTCGTGTATTAGCATTTTACTTAGTTCAACTCATTTTTCAGCCGTACAGCCATTGTGATTTTGACATATATACTTTATAAATCACCGGCTTCGACAAATCTGGATTATTTTTTATGAATTTTCTTTGGATGAAGATTCCGCAGAAAATAGCACATGATGGAAGCCTCTTACGGAGTTCCATAAGCTCATCCCTCCGTAAAAGACACCCTGGACCTCCCACGTCGGAAATACGATACGTGAGGACCCGGGTGACGATCCCGATACCTAATTGACCGTGCCAGCAATGTCGATGATCTTTAAAAACATGCGCCGGCTTATAATCGCCCGAGACGCGACACGCTATACGTATCATTTAAGATTTAAAGCTTAATGTTTCCTTTGTAAAAATTCTCTCTCTTTGTAAAAAAAATCGAATGCAATAACGCACCGTTGCGCTTCAAAGTTTTAATTTAAACGCAAAGTCAACCGATTTGAAATCAATCTTACTAAAAAAAAAAAAAAAAGAAAAATATATTTATATATATAATCTGAAATATCGCGAAGGGCGAGGTGAGCTACGGAATGCGAAGTATCTTCTGTGGGCCTTGCAGTAAACGGGTGGGCGATTGTTTTCCGAGGCAATCACGCGACGGGCAGCAGCAGTACGGTAGCAGAATCGTACGCGGCACGAATTCCGCGCAATCACGGCGAATTATCCGACTGATTGGATCGTTTATGCTGATCCTTTGATCTCGCGCTCACCCACCTCCAGGGCCCTTCTCCTTACGCGTCTACGCGAACTGGCGTCCTGGCTCCGTTAGAGCTTATCCATCGGCCGAATAAGGACGGAATAAAATAAGGAACGCTGTCCGCTCGTGGATCGAGCTGCGGTCAGGGACAATCAGCCGACGAATTACCGATATGATTGCTACTGAAATATTCCCGCCGACAAAGGTCGAAAATTCCCGAAGGGGATTCCTTCGCGGCCACCCGTCAGCCTCGCCTTGACTTTTTGTTTGCACGCACCTAGATTGATATTTCACCAAGCAATCGCGCGCGATCAACTCGTTGACATGCACAAGCTCGTTTGCGTTTAACATTAGAACGATCCGCAGATGAAAACGGTAGTTACGTGTAATTGACGCTGAGATTATCGAATTTAAAAACCCGGCTTTGTTAAACGCGAGCGCAATATGATATCGCGTTAATCGGAGACGAGCGGCGGCTAAAGTTTTCGCGAATACCGTCCGGCGATTTTGCGGGCGTGACGATAGGAACGGACGCGTCGAAGATGACGATAAGAATAATGGCACAATGAAGCTCTCCTTGCCGTCATTATAGTCGCTGCTTTATTATCGTGCGCTGGGTAGTCCGCTCGTTATTGCCCGCCGTTAAACGAGAGCAAAGGACTAATAACGAAGCGGGACCGAGCTGGCTGCCGTGAATTAACGCCAGCATAAATTCCCATAGACACTTTCTTAATCGCTGTGTTCCTCCGCACACATTTACCGCGCGTGCACGCCTCTATACACTCGCGCTTACATACGTATGTCCTCGTCAGGTAATATCCTCACGTTGTATTAAATACACGCGCTCCTGCAAGAAACCGCGAGCCGTCCGACAATACCTCGTCCCCGCGCAATACAGTAACCGATACAGTTACTCGTTCTTAATTGTTTCGAGCGTATGAATAAAGAAATCGTTTAACGGCTAAAAACACGGGGCTAATGAAGGATGATCGCGATAACTGCACATTCACGATATCGCGGAGAGTATAATAACATAGCGGCACACGTGTAAATGTTAATAAGTTTATACACGGTGGAATATGTATTGGATATTGGAAGTATTCATCACAGTTAATTAAAGATCAGATTTTTCTTTGCTACGTTAACATAATGAGAGAGAAAAAAAAAAAAAAAAAAAAAAAGCGAAAGAAAAACTTAAGTAATCGTCAAAACGAAGAGACATAAATTTTAAGACTCGTGCAGTACCGGATCTTCCGTGCATAATTTTTCGTAACGTACGAAATATGAATTTGGCACGCGAAGTAATCGCGGGACGAATTCAGATGCGGTTCCGAAGCGAGCGCGGGCCGCGAGCGAGAAATTAGCACGGTCAGTCGCGGGTTTAAGCGCGGAAACCCCGCGGGCATACACGAGCGGATTTCTTCGGCGCAAGGTGGTGATAGTGACGACGGCGCGGCTGTGGTAGTGTCGGAGGTGGTAGATGGATTCGCGGCGAAGTCGGTGCGGAACGACGGCAATTAATAGCGGGTGCCTATAGAACGCCCGCGGAAGTAAAAATAAAGCGGCACGAAGCGCGCCCCTTTGGCGGCACCATAGTCGAGTCATTAAGCAGTCCACGGGGGTGAGGTAAAAGAGAGCAAGAGAGAGAGAGAGAGGGAGAAAGAGGGCTCTGACGATGGCGGAGGGCACCGTATAATGTCCCGTGCGTTACCGCGGCAGAGCGAAACGCGGTGCATGTTGCATGCACGCGCACGCCCGCGATGCAGTGGCACGGGTCGAACAATAAAATCTGTAATTGCCTGTAATTGCCGGTCCTACGTGTTTGTTTTCGATCGCGAGCGGGAGGGGTGGGAAGGGGGGACTGCAACGACAGTCGGACTCAATACACTCGCTAATATTGCGAATTGTTTGATGAATATTTATGACGTGCGGAGTTAACGCGAGTACCTCGTAATTATGTTGGGATATATTTTTTAATAGTTCCTTGCTGTTCGGAGGTATACGTAGCGCCGGCACTTCGAGCTGCGGAATATTTATTTTGTATATTCGGAAGGGATATAATTTGCAATTTTTAATTATCTAGGCTGCGACTTGTCATTAAAAACGATATGCAGAACGTACAATTTTCTTTTGTGTAGCTAAATTTATATAAATAAAGTATAATAGCTTTGATTAAAATTATAAAAAAATAAAGAAAAAAACGGAAAAAGGAGGAAATGTAAAATCGCGGGATGGAGACTTGCATTTCTCATAGTTTGCAATTACACAGTCCCATCAACGTCGTTTTGACATAGCCCGATGGTCGGCTTGAACGTCACTCGAGCTCAACATCCGTAAACGAAATGGACGATTGATCAGCCGCGATCAGACGCGCAGCCCTCACTTAATGAAGGTAATTAAGTTTTTCTGCATCTCGAAGTCGCCACCACCACCACGTGCATGATGGATGTTTTGTCCGATCTCGTACGAAAGTGGTAGCACGCAGGGAAAAGGGCGTGAGGGGGAGGAGGCGAGCGGGGGGCCAAATAGATCCAGAAGACGAATGAAAAATTAGTCCTGCGAGAGAGAGAGCGCGCGTTTTTGCGTCGTTCTCGCCATCCTTTCGTCTCCTCGGGCAACGATCTGATTGCCGTCTCGGATGCGGCGCATCGATGCGCCTGTTACGTTATTACGCGAATTAATTTGATTTATTACAGAAAACACAAGAGAGAACGATACGAAAATGTTCTCGGGTTCGACGTACCGCGGTGGATTGAGAAGGTCGAGGGACATCAGGGACGCGCTCCGCGCGCCTTTATGATCGCGAGAAGCCCTTCGCGCAAAAAGGAATCTGCAGAAAACGGTCGCGTACTCGCTAATCGGTTTATAATGACGCGGCTAATGTTTTACCATTTTTTTTTCTCTCTTTCTACAGTCGTGTAAAATGTAATTCACGCAAGAAAAATATCGATATGGGAATTTTCTTAGACAAACGTGCGTGATACGAAATTATAATAATCATTCGTAGTACCCCTGTCTTTATCGTTTTATTTCCTCGTTCTTAACTCTGTTAGTATTAAAGTAAAAATCGCTCGGTGCAAATATGCATCAAATACCATGGTTTGCTAACTTGGAGGAGCAGCGCAAAAGTAGGAGCTAAGAGCACGGTACGATCCGGTCGAAAAATCGCGCGAAAGAAGGAAAGAAAAAAAATATAAAAAAATAAAAAGAAAAGAAAGAAAGGGGAAGAAAGAAAGAGTTAGACGATGGACGAAGAAACGCGACCGCGGCGGGCAATGAGTTCTCAATTTAGCCGAGTGCCTTCCGAGGAGGGATTAAAACGATTACCGAGATTGAGGGAGCGAGATGGACCGACTCTCGGCGAAGCTGCGAGGAAAACGATCATGCGGCTGGAATTCTCGTTCGGGACGATTACGTCATTAGAAAACGGCACGGTAACAAGAGAGGAGATATGCCCGTACGCGATATGCGTGTGTACTTACGCGCCGCGCGCCTCCATCCATTTCCACTTGCGCGTAGTGTACGTACCGGGTACCGTGCGATTGTACGCGGGGCATTTGCGTGATATCAGAACCGCGCATTCGAGATACGCGAACACCGTAGTACGCACATCTGTTTCATACCGGCGCGGTAAATGCACACCGGCGTGCGAGCTCGCTATCATTTTATCAATCACGCTCGAAGTCAACCTGCGGCGGCTCCTCGCGAAACGCTGCGAACGCACGTTAATGGAATTAACGACAATAATAGGGATGAAGTTAGAACGTCAACCGGTATGGAAAACTGAGACTTCGAAACGCAATTTTGATTTGGAAAAATTAACGGTGGAAATAATATGCGTTTCTATGCGTACTGATTTACGTAAATGTTTCGGAATAATCGATGCAATCGCCGAAGCTCGATCCGGGCGAAGGGATCATGAAAATCGAAAGAGGTTTATCGGATCGGCGAATTCATCGATGAGATCGGGCAGCCGAGCCTGATGCTGTAAGGGGACCGGAATGTGGTCTTGCCACAAGAGATATACTTAGTAAGAGATCGGCCAATCGGCTCTTTCGCAAGTTTGTGCAATGTAGATCAACGCGGGGCATAACGGCGTTATTCATGCGCGGTGTATTCCCCCCTTTCAGATTTACCCACCCAAAAAAAAAGAAATAATTTGTTCTAATTCACAGAACTGGAATCAAAGTGTTTCGAACAATACAAATAATTATATGATTAAAAAATCTTACTTGTAAAAGTCGCGTTGGATCAAATTAGATCTTATTGTTCTCTCACTTAAGTTGCCAGCAATAAGACCAGCCGCAGCATTTCGATGCGCAGCAGCGAAGATTAGCTACGACGATGACACTAAAACATAAAAATAAAAAATTAAATTGTAGAGACGATTAGAGACTAAAAAAATTAATTTCTGTTTCTAATTAGCTTTCGAATTAAATAATTAAAAATTAAGTTATCTATTATTTGACCGATATTTAATAAATTAAATTTGTTAAAAACTATAACATTTTTTTCGTACCAATTATTAAATTCACACGCACATGCTCTGTACAAGGAAGATCTTCAGAAGAGGAGGTCATAAGCTCATCATGCTCGTCGAGTCCCAGCGTTTCATCGCACAATCCTCTTCCACTTTAATCGTCGATCTCTTCGATCGTTCCATTTCTCGACCGAGTCTTTCTGCGGCAGCTCGCGTCCCCGCGGCAGCTCGTTTCCAGTAGAAAAGCGACGAACTGCAATTACAGGCATAAATTACTGCTGCGATCAATGCGAGCACGATTTAAACACGTAAATGTCGGGCACCGAATTCGCTCAGCAAGCCGTGCGTCGTTCGTGCGATCGCTCAATTAACCACGGATTTTCGGCAAAGCGTTCGCGTCGAGCCGTAAGGTCGCGACCGATGACTGCATCATAAACACGATCGAACGCAACGAGACAGTAAATCTATTTGCTGTACAGCTTACCTCACTATCCTGGACATCAATTTCGGCGGATTGTTAATCAGGGAGGGCTAAAACTTGCGAGAAATTTCCGTAAGTACGGAGAGTACGACGCAGCGATTGTCGAGCGTCACGGTGTAGACGAGGGACGGTGGGGAATGGCTGGAGCTACGCAGACGTAGCTCACCGCCGGCGCTACTGCACATTCCCTGGTAATTTTTAGCGCGCGGAAGTCAAACGCAACGCGTGCACGTTCCACGACTTATTTTCGTATCCGTATACGCATAGTTGAAGTGAAACGTAATGCATATATGAAAATCATATTAAATTATAAGAAACAAGTATAAAAAACTAATATTCCGGATAATCGGACTTGTATAAATAGATATTTCGAGTCTAGAGGGAGAGTAAAAAATCGGAGCAGATCGGAAAATGCATTTCGTTCGTCGCCAGCAATGCAAAGAGAGATATGACGTAGTCGCTGAAAAATGGAATTAAACCTGACGTTCAGAACGGTGACAAGAGAGACCGTGTTTTATGCAATAATCTTTATCGCGCTCGGTAATCCGCATACCGTGCCTCCCTTGTTTTCTGGTCGTCGCATCGTTCGCGGCCACACGTTACGGGCTTCAAACCACAGAGCCTAAGGTTCCCATTGGTATCATATGTTGTCGACACGCACGCAAACGCACGCGCGCAGATTCTCACGACGGGTGCACGCACGTCGTCCGCTTAAAAGTCGTTCGCAAAAATACCTCTCTGCGAAAACTCGGGTACGCAGATCCGACAGATCGAGAGCCCCGAAGTATTAAAATAACTATCCATTTCTCTTAATGACGCGAGAGATACCGCTTTACAAATAAATAACTATTTTAATTACACGTTACGCATTATGCGTTGTGCAATTTGTTATTGGCATATTATTATATAAACTGTTATGTAAAATCGTTGTTGAAAGGTTCATTTCTTACTTAGAAAGAAAAAGGAAAATAATAATTTACACAAGACTGCATGGATAACGATGCGTAATTGAAATGCTTTTACGTGTTAAGTTAATAAATGTCAATCTTCTTTCAACAGAGAAACCAGAAGATACTGTGTTTGCTGTCGAGTTAAATATAAGATAGAATGAGTCAGCTCGTAGCGGTACGCCACGCATAAAAGTTGCTGAGTAGCTTCTCATTCACTTTGCGTGTCATTAAAAACGCTTTGCATCTAAAACTTGTATTACGTGAATTAAAAGTGTTGCTAAATCGAATTAAAAACAAGAATCGACAAGAATTGTTACAAAAATTTAATAAAATTCAAGCCCAATATAAATTTATTTTTCTTTCCTTCAACAATTAACGAGTGCATCTTTTCAATGGCAATTCATAGTTTTTATGGACGTAAGTAAGACAGCGTGATAAAAGGCAAAACGATATAAGCACACAGGAAACCATACCGCGATACTCGCTAACTGCTGCAGGACAGACTGCGGTCTCTGCGGCGTTATATTCGTTTACCTTGCATTAATCATGACGTTTTATGGTAATTCAATAGCGTCCTTCCCCTATCGAGGTTCTTACCGTCTTTCGCTCTGTAATCGATCTCATAACGTCGATATGATTCGCGGTAGGACGGGGATCGTGCGCACCGGTAACCCGATCGAACCAACCGATCGAACGATCGATCAGTTGTCGTCATCGCCCTCGACCGATTTACCGTACAACGTCGATGAAAGTGTCTCCTTATGAGGCAATTTGACGTCCGTAGATTAATAATCTGCGATTAAGTTAAAAGATATACCTAAAGTTTCTCGGTTATTTTTCATTGTAGCTGACTAACCCGTGAGCACCTACTTGTAATTAATTACGACTTCGAACATTATTCAATTTCGAATTATAGGACTTTCTTATTTTAATTAATCTGCTTTGTATAAAAAAAAAAAGAAAAAGAAAAAAAAAGGAAAGACACGCATATTGCGAGTAGCTGCAAAATGACGACTTATTAAGAATGATGGCTCCTGACGGCATCGCTGCGAACAAAAGTCATTGCTCCTCGGGGAGAAGTTTTCTCGGATATTTTTCGATATATAATACTCTGGGCGGTTAGCTTCGTGCGCGCTCCATCGCCTCCGATTATATCCTACGAGTGGGATGTAGAGGAAGAAAGGATCCGATAATAAATCCGGACGTCATCTTTGAGTTGACGAGGAAGGGGAAACGTTCGTGGTTAAAGCGCGTTAAAATGCCTCCGACATAATTCTAGAAGACAATGCCCAACCTGTCCAGATCTATTGATAAGTATGAAGATATATCTCACTAGATAAAGTACCGTCATAAATCTATATCGCTAAGTATGATTGAACATAGAGACAGTTCAAAAGCGTGACGTCTACTTTCCTAAAATACATTCATGTTAAAAAAAAAAAAAAAAGGAGGGGAGGGAAAAATATATCTATGTGTGTAGTATAAACTAACATACCAATTACATAATACAGCTGAAGTAGCGATAAGTGCAGGCGTAAAAACGATTCTCTAGCGTATTGGAGTCTCTCACGGGGCTACTGTGGAACATACGCGGGCTTGTTCCCAGGTTGGAAGAAACCGAATAAGAAGGTGGTGCATCAGGAAGAAGAAGAAGAAAATGAGAAAAGAGAAGCCAATGATATTTTTGCGGTGGCGCAAAGTTAAGGCCGTGGCCGCAGAGCAAACGTCGGTCGGCCGCAATCTTCGGTCAATTTCCGAGCAAGGGCCAAGCAATCTCGCTGAGCAAACAAAAAGGTGGCCACCGTGGGTTATCTTTCGTAAAAAAGAAGTGGGAGGGGGTCCGGGCAGGGGTAGGCGACGCGGGGCGAGATGGAGAGAATCGTTGATCGACCCTTTGTCGGTGGCCTCGTCGAACGCAGATGCTTCAGTGGCAATCGCATCGATAATTTCACTTCGTTTCTCGACTACCGTATATACACTGCTCCTTGTAGATCTATCCAATCTTCATCGCATCTCATCGCATCGCATCGCATCGCAACGTATCGCATCGTATCAAATCTCGCCTTCCATCGAGCGATTTTTCGAAAATTTTGAACGGCATTCCACAATTTCTCTCCATGAGAAACTCACGTTCATTTTTAACTTCCGAACGTAGAAAAAGCAAAAGGCGCGTCTCAGGCAAAGAATTTCATTGCAACCGATATATAGCTATGTAAAATATATATTTTTTTTTATCACGTACCCTTTTAATGATTAATAATTTGCTTATCCTCAAAGCTTCATATAATTTTCATAATTTTATATCGTTCGTCGTTATAATGTTTCGAATCAAAAGATACAATGTATTTTACGCCGTTCTTGATTACAAAAAAAAAAGGGGGGCAGGTTGAGTTAATCTTTGTTTAATGACTGCCTTATCTTCGACGCGACTTAATTGCCGTCGAGCAATCTTCAGCATGACAGCTATCGAGAATGAAGAGACTTCTACGCGACGCATCGAGCTTTCCGTTGCGACGGAGCAGTAAATTACAACCGCTCTGGAGGACTATCAGTTTTCCATCACGACTCAATTACCGCCCGTCCAATTAATGCCCCAGAATTTTTCTTATCGAAACCAGACGATTTCGTGGGAGTCTGAGGTTAAGGCACCGGTCGATCGATCTTTCTATGCGTCAAGCCTCGCGCCGAGCGAAAACAAATGGGTTCCGGACAGCCGCGGCTTCGGAGCGGCCCTTTTGAAGCCCTTTCGATGCCCAGCAGCTCTGAAGATCGAAACGGTTCTCTCACAGTAGCTATGCTCTGACCTCGACCCGCTTTTCTTATTTTTCCTCTCTTTGTTTTTAAAACAGTAAAATCCGCCGAGACTGATATTGCAAATCGAAATTGCTAACAAATGAAATCGGTGAACAATAAATATAATACTATCAATTAACTCGACATGGTTAAAATAATTTTGTACAACAATCGAAATTGAATATTTTCGTTTAGTCATTCAAGACTCTTTAGATATGGATTCCTAAGTTTCACATCGCAAGCGATTTTAAAAAGGAGACAATAAAGGAACCAATATCTGTTTAACCTAGAGACATTAACTCGACATTTTTTTCTCCTTTTTGAAAAGAAGGTAGCAGTGCCTTGCGGTGCTTGTACCATAGAGAAATTAGTTCAGGGTACCTTTTTTTTCTTTTCAAGGTTTTTTTTTCAAACTTTCACATTTCAAAACAATACCACATGTACATAGACACGTGCCAAAATTAAAAAGAAAAAGATTTTCTCTATTTTGTAAGTAATATAACAAGTAGAGAATAAAAATGAATTATAGAGAGTTCAATATAATGAGAAAATTATTCAAATCACGTTGCAGGAAGAGATAATTATCATTTCGAAAGAGTAATTATTTGATCTTTTTTTTTGCAATTTTTACGTTTCACGTAAAAATGTTGTTTTATTGTATAAACAGTGTTATATAAATAAAATTAACTATCAGAATGATTCGTGAGAAAAAATTGTTAGCGAAATGAAAACTGAATCGATAAAATCTATCTTTTAAGAATACTAGAACACTTTATTTGAAAAAGCTCATTATAAGATCGCAATTAAAAACGTAATCGTTGCCGATCTAATTATAAACGGAGAAAGAGAAAGTGATACTAAATGCTAACAATAGCGCGTGATACGATTAATTCCGGTTGATAATATTGATTAATTATGAACCAGGAAGAGTGATACCGTAATATGTAAAAGATCACTATTGAATTCCTCAGGAAGCTGAAAAATAACCGCGTATATCGTATATCTTTCTGCAAATATACTACAAGCTCTAGGAAGCGCGATAAAAATAATTCGTTAATAAAACACGCGCGTTTCTGAATAGAAAACAGACAATTTGATCTCGTGGAGATAATAAGAAAATCGCAATATTTAGCGAACTTACGACATGCTAAGGCGCCGCTAAGTCGAACCCGAGCGGGAACCGCTCCATCCTAAATCCCTTTTTAGAAAGATAATAGAAAAGTTATCGGCGGCGGAACAATAGTAGGAGGGATTCGTAATTAATAGCCTTTCCACACAGAGTGACGTTTCGCCGTAATTCATTGACGTGGACGAAAGGGGGATAATAAACCCGAACCCGCTTTCCGCCCGTCGAGGAGTTGAGAGTCAGGCCACGATAGACTTCGCGTGCGTGCTTTTTGCGTTTATTTTTCGCGGGACAACCAATCGCTTCCGAGAGCAGATCGAGGAGAGAAAGAATAATTAATACTCGCGTAATTTTTTTTTTTCCTCTTTATCGCGCGGCACCGGCGATCGACGTGCGAAAATCGTCGCGAATAACATGATTTTATAAGGCGAAAAGCGCCGGCCGCCATCGTCTCTCCTCTTTTCCGTCGTCAGTCCGGGCGGTAATTAATTAAGTTTGACTTACCGCATGAATTACAGGGGTTGGAGTTAATTAATTAATTGTAACTTAGCCCACCCTCGAGCGGCGCGCTCTAAAGGGATTTTGTCACCTTTTAAAAGCCGCTGCAAAGGCTCGACTTGCTACGCGGAAAATAATGAATGTCCCTGAATAAGAGGCCCTTTGAGCTCGCCATCGATTCATAAATCGTCGCGATAGAGCGTACTATATTCCTGCATAATCGCGAGCGAAATGACGACAATACCTGCTTCCCCGTCAGACCCCGGCGCGTGGGTAATCTTTTTATTATTAAATAACGATTATGTGTACGAAGAAGAAAAATTGCTTCGACATATGCGTAGGTTGTTAACTACAAAATCTATACATAATATTTCCGCGTACAACAGATGCAACGATATACGTATACGCAGTGTGCTCGTGCCTATGTAAAAGCAAATTGATGGACGCTTATTGAAACTTTGATACGGTGACCTTCCGCATTATCCGTCCTTTTGTTCCGACTAAAATCTGATATAACCCTTTCTAAAGACAAGTATATTATAACAAATGAGCGTGAAGGGGAAAGGGGCGGGAAGAGACGGAGGTAGACAACGAAAGAGACAGTTAGGGGAATACGGGCGAATAAAAGAAATTTAGCAAGAGTAATGTCTGGGGAAGCAGTTAAATTCGTTGCATGTGTGCCCTCAAGAGATCTCCACTCGCCTCTGCACCCTTTGTTTCGGCGTTAGGCGGCCTTTTGTCTCAGTTATATGACCGAGGATGCCGGAGAAAGCGAGGGTGAGTGGAGGAAAGGGGGTCCGGGAGGGCCCAGTCCAATAAAACGAAAAACGGATCCCCATTTACAATGCCGCGGATTTACATAATTTCGCGTAATCTCCGCCATTTTCGCTCGTAGCGACTAGCCCCCTTTCCACCCCCCCCCTTCGCGCTGGCGCGCGAGAGGGCGAAACGGGAGCGAAATTAATTTACGAGGGGTGGCCGTTTTTCCTGGGCGCGCGACCAAATCTCCCAAGGAGTGCGCGCGCCTTTATGCGAGCGGAAAATACGCGAGAGGAAGATTAATCGGCCCGATGCGCCACGAGTGCTAGTCATGCCACGGTTTGCCGTTAATTACTAATAAAAAATGAATATCGGAATTAATTGCCTTTCGCGGCGTTCAAACGATAAGACGCCGAAATTAATGCAACTTCGATAAGTTCATTCTTCAACGTTACTACCACTACCACGTACGTAATCTTTTTGGAAAGCGTTAATTATTTATAATTAAAACTCAATCGAGAAAAGCAACGAAATTTGGCCCTCCTAAATCAGCTATTTTTTTTTTTTTTTAATTAAAAAAAAATACATAGAAATAATTGCGCGGAAATATCTTATCGTATCGTAAAGAATTCGTTATGACATCGTACAGTCAAAGCTCGTCGAAATTATATTCGCGTGTCAATGAGTTTCAATCCTCGTGCAGGATGTAAAGATCGGTTTCCGCAAGTCGGTGCGCGCGGTGGTCGGTAATGGTTGCCGCGGTTTGCTAGGCGAGATGAATTTGAATGATTAAGAGCGATTGGATTGTAGGTGCTCGCCTCAATTATGAACGAGGCACGCCATTCCCTCGTTATATTGCGTCGTTCTCGGGCACAACTCGGAGGACGTGGCCGCGGCGCTCACTCGCGAGCAGCGGCGCGAGGTTTTAATACATGTGAACGCTCTTTTATTAGTAGCGTGACCAATGAGCGCTGACGCTATTAATCAAACGTCTAACGCTGCCACGTACCACGGTGTATACGGAGTGTCGTACTCCGCATTCAATTTTAATGGCGCATTCTTTGGCGAATTTAGAACGTGGGTTTTACCTCAATAACAATTTCATGCGGGATTTAAAAAAGACATTCGCCGTTGACGATCGAGGAAAAATCGTTTTCAGATAAATATAAGTTTCGCGAAGTGCCTTCGAGAGCTTCCCCGAAACGAGAAGTGATTTTCATCCTTTTCGATTCGGCCGAGAGAGAAAATATTAATCCGCAGAACCCGATTGCATTTGGATGCAAAGAGCGCCCGCTTCGTGGAAAGAAATGTAATTTAGCTCGGCGTGTTTAGAGATACGAATCTTCATTACGAAATTAATTACGCGGTTCCGCAGTTCCGCGACGGTAGGTGAAAGCGGAAGCAGGAAATAATTTCAAGAAAGCCGAGTTTCTGCGTACGCGCCCCGTGAAAGAAGAATTCTGTTAATTACAATAATATATGACGCGCAGTTCTCGCCGCGTGCAGAAATTGGAGTAAACCACGCGGTCGATTACAATCGGCCTCCGCGGCAAATCAAAGCGTCCCTTCTCATTTCGCGTAAAATCATCCATCAAACCTGCGATTTTGATTTCGCAGGTGCGTCGTAATGGATGTCGGCGAGAGATGCGCTGTAAACCGGTAGCAAATATTTCGACTCGCCCCGCGATACTTCCCCGCGCTTTAATCACGACCGCGATCATCCACCTCGCATCGATCAATTAATCAAGTCGATTCGAGCGACGCATGGAGTACTTAAGCACCGCGCACCTCTGGTTGTCGCCGCTCTAATTAACGACTCGGGGATCCATAACGCGGCACCACAACGCACGCACACACACGCGCGCATGCAAAGTGTACGCGAGCGTTTGTGAGTAAGCACCTACCGCTCGACTCGTTGCACAAGGATATAAAGTAATATGCATAACGCGCGCACAATGCAAACAGAAATATTGAATTTCTTCTGGTGAAGAATGTATTTTTAAGGGAAAACTTGTCCTCGATCTATAATACAATCGACGCCGCCGAGTCATTGTTTTTTTTTTTCTTTTTTTTTTTTACGTCAACTACTCGAGGTCTTCAACTTTATCTCGGTAATGGAGACGAAGACCTTTAATTTCTTACACAAAAGTCTGTGTTTCCACCCTTACGATTTTATGATTACGTTATGCATGAGCAAATGCAACCTGGTCACGAGGTTTACAGATAACGGTCGTGAAACCTTAGGTGATACCGCGCGATCGAATTTCGATACACCGGATAAACGAAACGCAAAAGTGATGCTTACAGAAGAGGTTACAGGCTTGACAAGTATTGATACTATCTAAAAGTATTATCTTCCTAACAAACGCGAAATTACTGACCGTGACTTTCAAGAATTAATCTTTTTTTTTTCAATGCTTAAACACATTTTAACAAGTCGTCAATTATATACAATTTCCGGCGTCATTTAAATACTTTGCAAGCTGAAAATGCGAAATCCGCGCTAAAGGCATCATAAACGAGTTTCGCGGTCGACGAAATGCCTCTCGTAATTCGTTTATCGCACGTTCCGGTATCCTCGAAACGTGCCTTCGAGGTGTCGACTTCAGCGAACGCGAATTAGCGGTTAATTTGGTAGTCGGATGCGTTCGTTTGCCCGCGTCGATGATAATGACGCCGCAAATATGAGATATGCAAGGTATTCTAGACACATATAAGAGATATCCGAGTCATCTCTCTTATCCGACAAAATTTTGATTAAAAACGAGAATAATAAATTCATAATGAAATATACGCAAACTCAATTCGGAATAGCTTTTGTCACGCAAATTTATCAATTTTATCAATAATCACGAAACAAAATTCTTCGCGGTGAGATCTCTTAATGGAGATCCTGCGTGGAATATTCAACAAGCTGAAACGTCTTTAATCACAAACCTCCCCATACAATCTGTCCCGTACGCCATCGATTTTTAGGGCGCTACCACCGGTGACCTCCTCTTTTCTCTTTCAAAGTGCGACGCGGCGAAGAAGAGGAAAGGTAAAAATGCGGGAAAGGGTGCGTGGTCGCTTAAAAGAGGTTCAAAGCGACGGTGGGACAAATTACGAGGAAGTTTACCAATCCCATGCATTTCCACCATCCCTCTTTTCGCACCCGCCACGCTCTTCCTCGTTTTACTTTTTTTTCGACCTGCGCCTACGTTTCAACCCCCTTGCCGCCGCTTTTTCTTTTTGTATTTTAATCCCGCCGCAACGAGGCGCTGATAATCTTGGAAGGGGCTTTTTTAAATTGGCTCCTTTGACGCGATACGCCGCGCGATGAGTTTCATATCGGAATAATTTTCGAGCGCCCTTCCCTCCGGACCGTCGCGCGAGACGGCTCTTCCTTTTTTTCTCCCCTCCCCGTGATACATCTTTCTTTTTTTCCACTTCGCTCAACCGTTTTTACAACAAAGTTTACGAAACTCGCGCCGCCAATTAAACGTTTCCCGAATAAATTCAAGTATAACTAATAGCTATTTTGAATATAGGTAATGTAAACGTAATAATCGCTTTAAATATATACGCAACAAATTATTCTGAATCAATAAAATATCTTATTAATTTTATCACTGGCCTATAAAACTTTTTTATTAAACTGAAAGCTGCACAGCGAATGTACGTACGTATCTTATATGGTGCTTTCAAAGTTTCTCGTTTCTTCAAGAATAATTTACATACACATTCGGACGATAATTATATTCATTTCTTTAATTCACGCTGCTTACGTAAATTACGAACAGTTGACTTAATCGACAGGTACGTGTCCGTTTGCTAAAAACTCGCGATATATTGAAGTTAATATTAAAAATAATATTCGCCGTATAAGCCCTTTTATAAAGGTGTGTATAGACTTAGCGAACGAACTCCGAACGAGCAGCGACCGCAAGCATTCCCAAATAAATCACTACAAAAATTACTACAATTTGCTACAAAAATAACACTCCAACAACACACATCACCGACGAATGTTTGCGGTCGCTGTGTTCGTTCGGTGTTCTTTTGCAAAATATATTACACACACCTTTATACGACTCGATATCAATTGCGGCAGTTCTCAGCCGAAGGTCGAGCCGCTCCGAGCTATTCAGGTAGCTTCGTTAAATTTTGCATTAATTAACAACTTTGGTTTTGAATTTTTATAATAACGATACTGCGATAAGATTATGGCGAACATCTTTAAAAGCGCTTACTCGCGAGATATTAATTTGCAATTATTTGTATGGTCCGTTTGCGGTTTTAAAAGAAGGAGAACGAGCAATGGCTGGAACGATAAACCGGCCGGCAGCCAATTAAGCTACCGGTGCATCGTTAAACTACTACTAGTTAGCGTTAAAATGTCGCTCGGCGAATAGGCAGGATAGTTTAAAACGAGGAAACGGACGTGAAAAACGACAATTAGCGCGCGGCGCGCGGCGTTATCGCGTCAGGAAACTGCCGTGAGCCGCGCAATAACGAAATTGTTACATAAAGTCCTGCAGACTGCATGCGAGCAACAATACGTGCTCTTTACGGATTCATTAATTTGGCGGCAAACCAGAAACAGGAAATACTTAAATAATCGACAGCGTTATAAAAAATTATATAATATCTTTTTCATTTTGTACTTATAGTTTAGAAGTTTAAGGCTGTAGTTCCAGCAATTAAAAAAAAAAAAGTATATATATATATTTTTTGTAGATATTAACTCAGGTGGTATATTATTGACATTATTCGACAATGTAGTTTCACGTTCTCGGAGAAGACGCAACTTTGTTTACAATGCGAATTGATAAAAACGTACGAGGGGAAAATACGTAAGGCAATTATAAACTTTCCTTTCCAGTTTTATGAGAATTATTCCGGATTTTAACTACTTCCGTTGTGTCACGCTATTTTTTTTTTCTTTTTTTTTCTTTTTTTCTTTTTACTTTTTTCAATGCACGACACAATCGCGTTCGTGAGTACGACGCGAGTTTCGAATTTCCCGTGGTATCGCTGTGAGGCCGCAATTCGGGGAAAAACTAGCTCGCGAGGCGCGGTTAATAATGACGAAGATACCGCGGATAAGCGGGGCACATTGTTTTCGGTATAGTAATTTCCATCAACCGCGGGATATAATAAGAGATAAGAAGCTAAGTGCGCAGTCGTATGTTCCGACGCGCGTCTGAAACAGGCGGGGAGGCGACAGAATGAGGAGAACGGGCGCGGTTCGCGGCGGGAAAAAAAGAAAGTCACCGTGCCAAGATGCGCCGTTTCATCAACCGTGCAACGAGGGGCAGAAGGGAGAGAGAGAAAGAGGTAGGCCGGAATATTTTGAGACGCGGGAGGAAACGGAATCAACCTGCGCTCGTTTGGGAACCGGGAAGATGGCAAAATAAAGTAATTGTCGCTATTATGGGCGCGATCTCGCCGCGTGTTGGTGCGTCACCGTCGACGTACGCACACGCGCCCACGGTGCGTATCGTATCCTGCCGGGCCACGGTGAGAACCCGGGCAATTACGAGCCTCCATTCAGCCCGGCTCCTTGTTTATAACGAATTAATTTAGATGTCTTAATTGCCATCGGTTAATTGTTCTGGTGCGCGATGCCTCGCGAGCAGCGTGCGTGCGCGCGGCGCGGACGGTCGCTATCAAAGACACCCGGAATCCGTCAGACGAGATCGCTTTGCTTTCACCGCCTTCGCCGCCGCCGCCGTTCGCTTCCGCTGCACACGGATGTTGAACCTCGCGCGCACGATGAATATTTAAGCAAAGATATTTGGATAAGTGGAGCGGGGCCATGCGAAGAGTATTTAAGCGACCTCATCACGTTGCGGAAGTTCACTTGCATGCGCCGCAAAATGTACACGAATTTTCACACGATTACTAGCAAGAAAAAAAAAAGAAAGAAAAAAAAAAACCCGACGTGCCCATTATTGATCACTGCAGATTACTAATGAATCGTTTCGAGAGAATACGCGAACTTGCAAGCAGCAAGCATTCCCGGGGAGCTTATTCGCGGTGCTTTTTCGCAAAACAAGAAGAGATCACGCGTGGATCTTAGAATATTAATAAAAACAAATGAACCTCGCTTTTCGATAACTTTTAAATTTACCTTGTTTAACTTGGCTTTAATAAATTTCACTCGGGATACGCGCGTAGAAGCATGTCGAAGGTTAAAAGAGCTCCTTGGCCGATTGTTCGTTAGGATTTATAATTTCCTCGCGGCGATTAATATCACGAGGAAACGATAAAAACTAAATGCTACGAGCCGACGATTACAAGCTCACATTATTCTCGCTTTCCTCCTGGGAAAGCTAACGCATCGAGCGTGTTAATTATAATGAACGTTAAGTAACCGCGCCGTACGTGGACTATTATCGTATGTGCCGTCCAACAAAATCGCACGCAGTCCCTGCGTCGCGTAGGGAAAAGTAGTTTACAGCTTGTTACTTATCGCGATCGAGCGCAGTAACGCGCTAATGCACGAGAAATCCTATCGACCGGCAAATCTACCACGATTCGTGTACGGTGATATCCACGGCTGTGCAATGTGACGTTGCATCACGTCTCTTGTCTTTTTTCCTTTTCATTTTTTTTTGTTTTAGCTTGATTGGATTAACATTGTCTCATTCGCTCGACTCAGATAACCATTAAACCAACATGGCACGTAACAAATATTTGTCTTAATTAGTCGGACGCATATGAGAATACAATTGATCGACTCGGTATGAATAATAATTATTAAAACGTCGTAAAGTTATACTTGATCAAATCTACGTTAAACTTCGAAATCGACTTCCGGAATCTAGGAAATCGTGCGTTTGTTGCTAATTTCACGTGAATTAAATGAAGAAAAAGATCCCGGGAGTGACGTCGAGCCTTAATTTGCAGTTTGCGACATGATCTAGCCGGATTAACACGTCGATGAGTACGCACGAACGTTGGGCAATAATTCCCGCCGAGCGGCGGAAAGCTTAAGCGACGGTAGCGGAGAGCGCGGAATCACGTTGCAATATGCAGACCGTATACATGAGAAAATAACGAGGGAAGAGTGCAGGTTGCAAGCAGCCTGCAACCATCGTCGCTGCCGGCGGCGCAAGGCTATGGCTCCTTCGCACGACACGCCAATAAAACGTTTCCACGGGATATGCGCGGCCCGTAAAATGCTAATCGTGCCGATTCTAACGCGTCCTCGAACGGATTTCACTCGTCGACTTCGCGGAAACGGTTGCCTCGTCTTCCTGCCGCCACGACAGGAGTTTCTCTTTCTTTCTCGTGCCTTTATTACGCCGCTCGCGAAAATCGAGAGCGGGGAATCGCGACGTGGGTATATTAGGGAAATTTAATCCACACCGTGCTTGAGAAAAAGAATTTAATAGCTGGCCATAAAACGGAAAAGCACGAGAACAAATTTTTGCTTTTTGGCTCTGAATTTCGATGCAATTAGAAATTAATTCGAGCATAAAATGCGGCGGTAAAAAGAAAAAAAAAAAGAAAGAAAACCATTTGGAACAAGACGTCAATTATTTTCGTATTGGTGATGGAAGTTAATTCAGTCTTTTAGAAATTGCACTGGGAGCTATCAAAAAAAGTGCTTTCCAGATGGGAAAAAGTGAGAGGCTCGGCAAGCTGCGGCGGGCAATTTCCGTAATAAATTGCCGTTAATTCTGAGCGTGAAATCGGAAAACGATGAAGACTTTACACCTTGGAATGCTTAAGAAGTAACGTGGTCACGCAAGCTGTATGTTGTTTTAACATCCGTAACGTTTGCAATATCTTTTGTCCGAGTAAATAGTACGTCATACGACACAAACATATCTGCGGATAAAACGTTGATTTCGTAGAAAAGTAGCGCGATTAAAGCAAATGCGCACGTCGACCTTTATTCTCCGAGGTTTTTTTTTTTCTCTATCGTAAAACAGTACAAACGTGCCGCGAGATTTATGATAATAATTTCTCTCGGTGAAATAAAAAAAAAAAAAGAACAAATACAATTCTCTATTTAATTATCTAATATTTTTCATCGCAGTAGCTGGTAACTAGTGAGAAATAATTAGTTGAAAAGTCATCAAATCGACATCTTAGAATCATCTATCTCACTGGGAAAAAAAAATCGAGAAACCCGGCCAACAAAGTAAGAACTCAAAACTAATTACGTACTAATAAAATAATTATAACGACGGCAAAGATTAGAACGTCGTGAAAATTTAAACGTTCGTTACAGGGGCTTTATTTCGATCTCGATTTTCAACGAGTTCGCGGGGATCGATGTCGATTCGAGGCGTGAAATTCAAAGGCAATGAGCGGGATACGTGTGGTAATGATTAGTGATACGCGCGGTGGGGTAAGCGGCTCGAAAAAGTCGTTAACTGGTCGGAAATCGGTAATCACGTGGAATAATCGACGCCTCTTATAAGTGCTTACGTTTTTGTGGCCCGTATTAGAAAGAACCTCGCGCGCGTCACCGCGGGTGTTTCACGCGTAAGAAACGGTCGTCGACGCGGGCGTAGGGCGGTTAGAGTCGGTCCCCACGGTGAGGCCCTTTCTTGCCCGGGTACCTGCGGCCCACCTTTTTCTCGTTGCGTTAATCGGCCTCAAGCTGCGCATATCTCGCGGTAATGAGGATTATCCTCTTTCCGCGCAGGGACGGGTAATGAGGGTCGAAGACCTAAAGCCGACCTCTGAGGCTTTCGCACGTACGATACGCGTACAAAGATGAAATACAAGTACCTTGATTTTATCTATTACAATTACAATTTTGTCACGCACATTTTCGGGGGTACTTAAAAATATTAAGAACATATTATATTCTTCTAACAATGGGACCCGGCCCGTATCTCATATTTCCTGGTTTCGTATTCGTATTCCTGATTTGCCCCGCGGCATTTTACAGCTGCCACCGTCGAGGTATTTTTATCTCTATAACAAATTGATACCCCAGACCGTCAGCTCGTTTAATTGATACGCAGTCGAAACGTTGGCAGGCTGACGGTTTTACTAGTTTACATATAAATCCGACCCTGTTTCCGTGAGACATCTTTTTATTCGGTCCCCACGAGTCGCGTTTACTCCCCTGGAACGAAGGAACAAACGAACGAAGAAATGAACGGGATATCCTAATCGTACGGTTCATTATGAGCGCGCGCACGCTCGCTCGCGATGACTATGACTGATGCCGCGGCACGACGAATTGCGATGCGCATTACGAATAAATATCGCACTCTTTGCTCCGCTCGCGCGTCTAATGCGGCCGCTCGCAGATGGCCACTTGGGTGGGTTTCGAAAATGTGTACGCGCGCGGCGGTCGGCGCGAAATAACGCGCGCGATTAAATTAAATTGCGAACGCGCGGCTTTTCATCAGATCGCGCGATAAACATATGTCGGCGTGATGTTGCCCAAGACGATCGATTTATCACCGCGATCAATCACGCGTCCGCCTTAATTCGCGCGGCGTTTAAGCGCCAAACCGCGTAACAACGCGCTCTAGGCGGTGCTCGAAAACGTATCCGTCACAGCGCGGAAACCCGTGCGATTGAATTAAATCGCACGCCGCCGCGAATGCGAAACGCTATCGCCCCGCGTTGCGCAACGAGGAGAATTGAGTAGCGTTGCTTAAACAAAGCTAAACCAAAGATGCATTTTTCTTTTCCTCTTAAGAGAACCAAAAAAAAAGTTTTAATTCGTTGACGAGATACCGCTAAAGGTAAAGAAAAAGATTAAAAGCACTAGGCGATATTGCAAAAAAAAAGAAAAAAAAAAAAAGTTAGCTTGTTAAATTACGTTTCTTTTCGAAGTAAACGCTTCCGAAAAGCGCTCGTCGATCCGCGGAATCGACGCGAGACGAAAGAAGCAAAGGGTCCGAGGAATACGCAGCTAATTCGAGAGTCACGTAATTTGGATGGAGATCGAATTATGTCGCGAAAATCGCGGTTACGCTTGCACGGGACGGCGAAACGTGCCGAGGCGAGACGTGCGAGATTCCGTGGCCGCCATCTATCTTCAGGCGCGCTGGTAGCGAAGAAAGAGGGCATAATTAAATTAAATTAAACTCGGGACGAGCTCTCCTCTCGGCCTCCTTCCGTGACTTCCTTTCCGTTCGTTCCCGCCACCGCCGCCGCCGTTGCCGCCGTCCTACCGGCGGCGATAGTTGCTCGACGCCGCCTTTATTTGCAAGCAATTTGTGCTCGCGGATCGCGCGGCAAAAAATCCGAAAATAATGCTCGCGTATTAATCATGCCCTCCGCGTGCCCGCGCGTCCCTCTTTCATCGTCCCCGTGACGTCTCCTCGCCGCTTCTCCTCCGCGAGGGGTCCTTTCGACGGGGCCCCCTCGTCGACGTGCCCCGTGTCCGATGCTAACCCCCCTTCCCTTCTCCCTCGCCCCTTCCTCGCAAGAATGCGTTCCCGTTCGTTGCAGGCACATAGCTGTGCAATCACGTGCCGAGATCCTTTGTAGTGTATGTATTGCGTGTCTCTCAGGGCGCCCTTGCGCTGCCTGAAATCGAGTCCGAGGAAGCCGGGGAAGAAGCACCGCACGTTAGCTCTTTAGCACCCTTTGGTAAATTAGCCCCGGCGACGAAACTCCTAATTCCATCGCGATACACATGTGCATAAGCGTGCACGTAGGTGTTATACGATGCGATGTATGCGACGCAAGCTTTTCAACGTTACCGCCTGTTTTACGTTGACCCCAAAGTGCACCGGAGTCAAAATTAAATGTAATCGTTTAATATTTATGCACTTGTGTTTTAATATAAGCGTGGAAGAGAAGCGTGAGTTCGACGTCAAATTAATTTGATTATGAAAGGCAAAAAAAACCTTTGCTGCAATAAAAAAAAAATAAATAAATATTCCCGAGGCGTGTATTAAAAATAATTTGCATAAGACGCAAACTTTGATTAAATTGTAAGATAACAGATAAAAGACGATATCAAGCTGCAAAGTACGAAATTCGCTCTTAGCAATAGCGCGAGTTACGATTTCGTGACCGCGCGGACGGTACGCCGGAGTGGAAACGAAGGTGCAATTAGCGTGATATCGTTATGACGCCGGCGAAATGGCGGTTTTGTAAGTATGTACTATCAGAAGGTGATTGCTAATTATCGTGAGGGGAACGAGATAAGCGGGGCTAGCCAGCGAATAAGGGAGTTAAAACGTTGCGCGATCTCGTGACCGCGAAAGCATATTCGACGTAACTCATACCATGCGATTAGCGCGATATCATTACGGTTAATTTCCCTAAAGCCGGCATTTTCCGTCGTGCTGGATTTTGCCGCAGCGTATTTACCATTAATTAGCGCTGCAAAAACGATATCTTAAATGACTTAAGAAACGCATAATAAAAAGAAGTAAACATTCTTAATATTGCCTTTAAAAAAAAAAAAAAAAAAAAAGACCTAGGGTTCAAAATTTATATTTAAATCACATTCAAAATGCCACGTAAAAGATACGTAGATGGTTGCCAAAAATTCTTGTGTAATGTAAATGTAGAACAGTTTTCTTTGGGGAAGCAAAAGTAAATGATAAGCTCTCTCTGTAATGTATTTCAAAGTGTTAAAAAAAATTTAAGTAAAAAAATACGTTCATTTCTTCGTATTAAAAGTATTTGGGAAGGGAAATAATGGACATACATAAATTAAACATTCAATTAAAATTCTGTTGACAACATGTTCAATCGAACCAATGCACAATTGCAACGACGCACGGGAATCACTTCGCTGGCTTCTTCAGGGGCTCGAGGCCGCTATCGTATTCAGAGGTGTTAAGCATTCTAACCCTCTTCAGCAACCCTGTTCTTTGCCCGTCGCCGTCCTGGGTCCTCCGTTTCTTCTGCGGCACTCCGTCTGATCTAAAAG
The DNA here is from genome assembly GCF_019399895.1 of Cardiocondyla obscurior. NCBI lineage: Eukaryota > Metazoa > Arthropoda > Insecta > Hymenoptera > Formicidae > Cardiocondyla > Cardiocondyla obscurior. The sequence goes on along the minus strand of NC_091875.1, from coordinate 3,929,505 downwards.
CGAGAGTGCACGCACTTTAATTCTCACATTAGGACTAACCCGCAATTTTCAATAATTCGACGTAAACGACATGTGGTGAGGACAGAGCGCGGTAATCGGAAATTGAGGCAAAAAAAAAGAAAGAAAGAAAGAAAAAAAAATAAAAGGAAGAAAGAGAAAAAGAATAAAAACCAGACGCGCGCGCGCATCAAAATACAAAGATACACCCCACGGACGAACGGAGGTGGGCTTCCACCAACTGCCGTACCAAATTTCACGTCCGCTATCACGTTTTTGTCCACCGCTGCGCGTCACGCACGAAGTACAAGTTATTACGCTTTATGGCCTACAATGGCAAGCTTTCGTTTAACCGATAATTCATGTAAGTCTCGCAGTTAACTTTGGAGTAACGATCGGCAAGATATATTTTCAACTGCAATGGAATTGCATATAAAATAATGCGCATATTTATTTAAAAAAAAAAAAAACGCACGCATAAAATGGCATAAAAAAAAAATTAATTATATTAACCCTATTCTATATTTTCGAGTTGTGGAACAGCACCGATCGTTCCAGTTGCAAAGTTTAAAACTATAAAAATTATCGTCCGATTCTCGCGAGTCCCGCAGGAAACTGCGAGGTGGACGATGTGAAGCCGCGCCGAACACACGCGTGCATACACTCGCAGAAGCACTCGGGCTAAGATACGCACACAAACGTACAGGAAATCGCATCCACAGAGGCGTACACCATGGTCGTCTCTCGATCCATTGGACCGTCAGCTCGGTGCCCGCCTTTCACCCATTAAAACTGACTCGTTCTCTCCCCGTGCGGAGGGCACCAGTCGGTTGCCCGCCGTGCTCACCCAAAGCACGCCCATTCAAATCGCATTAAACACGTTAATGCGTAATGCCGGTCTCGGGGAAAAAGATTTGCCGCGCGTAACGCGAAAAAAAAAAAAGGAAAAAAGAAAAAAAAAAAAGGGCCGACAGGGAGAGACGGTGTTGTGGAGGAGCGAAAGGAGGACGGAGAACATGGCAGCGCAGGCAAATGATCGCCGGAGAACACAGGAATTATAAAGCTCGGTAAAAACGCGGCAGGCACTCGCGTGATGTGGACGACGTGATACATGAAGTAGAAGGAACGTTGGCGTAGAAATTACGTAGTACAACGCCCGTGGTGGTTGGGACCTGACTCGTTTGCAGCCGTGAAAAGAAAGAGCGGCGGACTAAATGTGTGCGTGCGTGCACAAATCGGATGCGGCGAGCGATAGAAGTAAAATATACGGCATTAGAGATGACGCTTGGCGAAATTAAAAGCAAAATAATAGAGGATAAAATATGAATAGAAGGCGGGAAGCGGCTCGCGTCGAAAAAAAAAAAATCAGGGTACGCAAGAGGGCACACGAGCGGGGAAGAAGCATGCGAGCGGGTGGGTAGGTGACAGTTTCAGGATTTCGAGGACGCGTGAGCGAGACGGAACGACGGGGGCAAAGAGAGAAGGGAGGCTCGTGCTCCGTCCCCTGGTTTCCGTAAATGGCGCAGCCACGACCGGAAGTGGCGGTCGCATCAGTCTGTTTAATAGCCGTATTGTATAATTATGAACAATGGAGAGATAGAGAGAGAGAGAGAAGGAGAGACGGATAGAAGCCTGGAGAAGAGCAGAAGCCAGCAGAATGCCATGTGAAATGCACACCGCGTGAAGGTGGAACACACGAGGGAGAGAGAGAAAAGGCAGAACGAGAGAAGGAATGAGATACCACTTGTCACGAGCGAGCGAGACGACGCGAGTTACGGCGAAATGGAGGGAACGCGGAACGGGGGGGAAGGGGAGAACGAGGGACCACAACGAGGATGAACACGATGAGAGCCGTATGGCTTATGGTTGCCAGCCACCGTAGAACACGTCCGCCCGTTCGTCGTACATGACGGATGACACAGAGCGACAATTTTGATGCGTTCAAACCTCTCCAGGAGCCGCGCCGAGCCGAGGCATCCACGCACATGGCGTGTGCGTGCCACCGCTCGCCCTACGCCCGTGCACGCGCACGCGGGGGTGAGTTAGGGATGCGCGTCGCGGTTAACACGCCAAGCCACGCGTGAATCCGTCATTAATACCGTCACTCCGGAGACGATGAGCTTCGCAATCGCGCGGTCGAAACGTCAGCTGAGCGGGTCAACAGCCGGACCATTCGAGATATTCTCTACTGAAATCGGAGCATATTGTCCACCGCAACTGTGCGTGACGCGAAGCGCGCGCGCTATCAAAGTTCTATTATACGTGACTCCTCGATGGGAACAAATGTGAATTAAAAAAAAAAAAAAACGCGTCGATCTACGCGTTTTCACATATTCGCGCTTCGCAAATTGAAAAGGAAGAACGAGAGCTTGTATACTTACTTGTTCGACAGACGATTATTGTGCGTAGGCCGCGAGATTTCTTTATCGCGCAGCTTCTTGCCAATTCCGCTGATTCGTTGCGGCGGATCCCTCAGCGCGAAACTCTTGGCATAGTGACCCAGATGAAGATCCTTTCGGTTAAATATTTCGCGCATGTCGCGCGGATAGCTTGAATAGAAACGCACCCAAGAGATGTAGGCTGCAGAAAAGAGCGATTCTTATGTAAAATAAAACAATTATCTTTCCACTCGTTCGTTCCCATTGCAGATACGTACAGCAGATTGTACTAATGTTAAGTACGATAAAGAAAGAAAAAAAAAAAGAAAGAAAAAAATTGTACCGCCGTAATTATTCTCATGATGTACGATAATTGTACTTTGAAGAATAAATATGTATTTTGTTTCGAATTAATTGCGACTTTTTATTAACATAATAAACCGTTACGCAAGTATACGTCGCAATCAACAGCAAAGCGTTAAAGTCATGTAATCCCTCGGAAAAAGAAAAGGAAGGAAAAAAAAATATTTTAAAATGTGAATAAAATCGAGAGGTGCGTCTCGAGTGCCACTTATCTCGTTTACATTTAAGAGATCACGTGCGACTTTCGGACGTAATGATCGGTTACATGTAGTGCGCCCATATTAATCGCAGTTCCATTAGGTGGTTCTACGGGGGTTGAGTCGATTCCATGGGGTGTGCGCGCGCCCCGTGGCGAGCTATTAAAGGGCATTAACGGTGAGGAGGAGGCAGTCGAGTCAAGTGCTGCAGCTAATAGTCACCCTCGCGTCCCTTCTTAACGTCTCTTACTTGTGCGCACGGGTGAGAAACTCGGGGGACCTCTGGTTCTGAGAGAACTCGACATGTGCACATCGTTGGCGTTCCGTGTGAAATATCTCTCGCAATTAGTCCCGATAGAGCAGGCGAATTCGGCTCGTCGTTCATTATACCGGATATCGCGCCGCTTAAAACTTTATGATCAAGCAGCGACGATATTTCTCGTAAAATAATAACGTCAAATTCACGATGAGATAGCAATGCAACAAAGTACGAAACAAGAGGCACGTTTCCTACTTTTTAATTATTAATAAACTTTCTCGAGTAAACTAAATGCAGCTTGCTATTGTATTTTTATATCTAAACGCGGCATCTATATATATATTTTTTTTTTTTCCATGAGGCACAATGAATTTATATACGACCGAGTAGATTTAGTTACACGTTCCGCTTGAATCCCCCCTAATCTTCATAATTCTCTCGCGGTCGGACTTACTTTTCGACGTTTTCCGTCCTGATTTCCGTCTGCTTCCAATCTCGGCTCTTCCCTGCCACGCATAAGAACTCCGCTAGAATCTTTCTTGTGGCTTGGTGTCAGCGTTGAAAAGGGAGAAATGTTTTTCTCCATTTAGCACATAAATCACACGTGGGGGCGGTGTCTAACTGAGGCCCGAGTGGCGGGAAGAACGGGGGTGCAAGAGCGGAGTAGCATTGTTCCTAAGTGATGTAACTGCGTCTTATTGTATTTGTATCCTGTATCGTATTGTTAAGAGTCTCTCGCCACAAAGCGTAAGTGGTTTTGGCGGAAGTCACATTCAGTGGTTGGATTGTGTCGGCCACCCTCTGTGAAAGGCGCGCGAACGATATACACTGAATTCGATCTAACTCGCGACAAGTGCGAGAGATTAGCCAGACAGCATTATTACAGTCGCTATAATAATTAATAAAAAAAAAAAAATTTTCTTTTTTCTTTCCTAAAACGATTTTACGCGTGGTCTTGAAAATTTTGCAAGCTAATAAACAGGTGTATGAATAAATATAAAAGGAGTATAAGTCAATTCTATAGCCATCCTAATCACACAAGCTGTGATCTATTATGTTAATTTACATGTTATTATCCGAACAAGTCTAGATCAATAAATTAATTTTATCCAACAAAATAGATTGTGTAAAATTAAATCCGGTTACTAATTATCTTCTTGTTATTGTACTGCTTTTGCCGAGCTTTAATATTAAAAAAAAAAAAAGTATTTACAAAAAACTATGACGAATGGAATATAGCCAAGCGACTGACACGAGGCTCAAATCGTATATACGGGATGAGAGTAAGGGATGAATCCCTCAGGTTACTGGCGAGGGTCGCGGCTCTATAGAGCTGTACTCGCTATTGAAGACTGTTCAGCTCTATTGGGGTGATAATGTTACGAATTAGCGAGATTTCCACTTCTCCGCTCGTCGACAGTCTCCGCATCAGCCGCGAATTAAATAAATTTTGGAATTTTCGCGGTGAACGCAGAATGTGTTCTCGCGTCACGATATTTTCCATTGTTGTGCTTCCGCTGCACGAACGTTTTTACGATCTTAATTCTAACACTATGCCTTGTATTACGTTCGATATACAACGTTATCACTGATTTAGCACGGTCAGTTTATTTTAGCTTAAACATGAAAAATGTAAAATAGCCGAATAAAAACGCGAATAACAACGAATATTTGTATCAAAGGGTGTATATGTATACTTAGCGAACGAACGCCGAATGAATACAGATAAATGCGAGTGTCTCGCGTTAAAAATTATTCTTTCGCGTATCTGTCGCAAATAAAATTTCCGAATATTTCGAATTACTTTTATCGATATGGGCATATATCAGAATAAACGAATGACTTACAACAAATGGCGCCAGTGGATATATCGAAAGATGTTAACTAATTTGTTATCCACTTCCTGCTTTCCTTTCATTCGCTCCCTTGGTTTCCATGCGAAAAGTGCAATACCGAAGTCACGAACGGCGGCGGCGGCAATTAATCTATCAATCACTCGGAACGTGCAGAGGAACGGTCAAGTGGTTAGCTGTGTAACGTCACTCAAATCTGGGGCGGCTAAGCGCTCAAAAACCGTGGCTAACCTTCGTGTAAAGCCTCGGCTGATGCGGGACAATTTCGAAGCTCGAAAACCTCTTAGAAAGATTAATGGTCCCGAATTTCCTTTTTGGAAACTGCTCGTTCGCGCGGTTATGGCAATCGACGTAACATCGAGTCGTTAATGCACTTCCGCGGAAGTAATTTTCGTAAGATGTGCAAGACTCGTTAATCGTGTTTCGGTGAAATCAGAAATCTCGCCGAAATCCCTCGAGAAGGAAAACCGCTTAGAATTACGTATACGCGTTGAAAGTTCGATTATGGAGCTTTGTCTTTAGCCCTGGAGGAAATAATCGCGGAGCGGTTTAAGAAAGCAACAAGTTCACTGAAAATATTTATACGGAAAAGCAAATAGATTTGCGGGGAGGAGAAAAAAAAGTCATTGTGAATATGAGATGGATAATGTCTTCACTTGACGAGCATTAGACCGGGTGTAATGGATTTATTATTGCAGCAAATAAATTCTTTTCCGTAACGACCCTAATAGAGTAACCGTGGCATGGCAAACAGGATCATCCCTCCTCGTCCATAGACTATGTAAATATCCAAGTGGCGAACGAGGCGAATGTGAAGGGAGACGGAATAAGAGCCCCATAACGTGTACGCGCAGGGGTTGCTTTATATGCGAGCGGGGTACTCGCTGGAATTGGCTTAGTCTACCCTGAAAGTCAGCTCGCTTTCGTTACAATCCAACTGCGTCAAAGTAGATGTTCACTCATCCTTTGCGACTCCTCATCAACACTTCGTCTTTCACGAAAGCAAAGATTTAAGCTTTTATTGCACGCGCACCTCTTAAAATATACAAGCGAATATATATGCTAATAAGTGGAGAGGGATTACATTACTGTTTGTATAGCGGCGTTACCGTCGAACTTTAAATTTGTATTAGTGGAAAGATCAATTTTATATTCGATTTCGACGTATGAAAAAAAAAAAAATACGTACTGTACGTTTGTGCTATAAGTAGGAACAGTAAAATATTGTTACGCCCGCTCTGAACGAGCCTTACGATTATATATTTACCTTTACACGCTTTTGCGCCAAGCTGCCGGTCTTCCAATAATAAATTCTCGAAATCGTTTTGGAGGGCGATAGCCGCCGCCTGCACGGAGTTGTGTTTGCAAAATGGTCCTAGTAGCTTGTCTAAAATGTCATTCATGTCCTGCTGCTTGATTCTGATGCGCCTCGATTCGAGCATTCGCACAAACTCGATTTCCGAGGGCGTCAGAAAGATTGTCGCCGTGCCAGAGCAACCTGCACGCGCTGTTCTACCAATTCGATGAACGTAATCTCTGGCCGAAATCGGACCGGTGTACTGAACTACGCAATCTACCTTCGGCATATCTAATCCTCGAGCTGCGACATCCTAGATAATTAAAAAAACTATATCTTATGCTATAAAAACCACTCCTAACGACAGCTAACACACTGAATATTTGTCAAAGAACTTTAATCGAACGCAACGAGACTATCACGTCACACGAGACATCTAAAGAAACATCAATTTTTTTTTTTTTTTTTTTTTTTTATCAAGATACAGAGTACAAAGTAGATATAACAATTTGAATAAGCGAAAGCTCGTAATTCTACCGTAATTTGTTCTGAACAATGTCCTCGGCGGTAATCGCGCTTCAACCCCTGCCCGAGAAGTGGCTCGTTCCACGAACAAGAGCGGCAAAGGCGAGTCTGCGACCTGCTGGTACAAATGTCTTACAAACCGCGGCGATTTCTCGTTTTGTGGCGACGTGAATACGCGCGGCTGGCAGCGGGCGCCTGCTGCGAGACCCCAACGGCGAACGTTTGAGCATGGCCCTGATTTCCTACGTTCGGCTAGCCGATGATTTACCGTGGCGAGAGCCTCACCGGGTCTCCCCCGGGCTTGACGGGCCCCGGGGACTAATCCCAGACCACCAGTGGGGGGCGTCGTGGCACCCCGGAATTCTTTCGCGGCACGATACGGACGCGCATCCGTGTATTCTTATTACATCTTTTCCTGCTATTAATTCAACGCACGTCGACAACGGCGCGATCCGGGCGCCAGCGTGAAGGAATACGAGAGAGAAATCCCCGGTCCAATGAAATAAATATCGATCGGATCGAATCTCCCGAGCTGGTCCTGCGAGTGTTCCGTTACGTCTTATCGCTCGATGAATATCGATAAAGCTATTTATTCCGCGCAATTAAGAGCCTTAACGAGAGAAAAACGACCGAACGGAAGGCGAAGTCAATTTCTACGATGTGGAACTTTATATAACGCAATGGTCAGCTAAAAAAAAACATTACAAGAACGCATCGAGTGCTTGACATAACTTTCACGTATAACCCTGGATCGTTCGTTACGCGGGAATTAAAAATTAAAATTAATTAAACGCTTCCGACGTTAACTAATTACAGCGACATCGTCGCTATAATTCAAGCTGTCGCTCGGTAGGAATTTCGCTTGAAGAGCAGTCGTCCAAAGTTTAACGCGAGTCTGTAATCACCGATTGGCTGTGCAATCGGAGCAAGTGCGCCTGGCACATTAAAACGATATGAGCACGATAGCTGCCACCGGTTTCAACACACGTAAAGAGAGCGGCGCGGCTGAAGAGCGATCGATGGCGGCGATTAAGACAAACGATCGTTTAAGAAAGGGACCGGGGATCGCGGGCCGCGGGATCGAGAACGGATCGCCTGCTCAAAACATCTCACTCGGGCCATAGATCACCCCGTGGATCCGGATCCACCACCGCTGAGAACCGCGAACCATTCCGGTCGCGGGTGCCCCTCTTGGCTTTCCAACGTGGAAATTAATAACGCGGCCGTAAAACCTACGTGGTAGCGACGCCGTAAAACGTGGGCGGCTGCCATCGCACATTCCGCGGATCCAACATTAAGGAGTTAAATATGCCCGACGTCTCTCTAAGTACACAGTAAATTACTCCGTCTTCCTCCTTTTCCCTCTCGCGTCCGCATTAACGTTGGCAACGGCACGTCGATATGCTCGCGCGACCGGGATTCATTGGTTTAATAACCGCGAATAAGTGCTTGGCATGTTCTCAGGGACTTAATTATTCACATATTTTTCATATTTTGAACCCTCTGTATCTTGATATTGCTTTTGATAACTCTATTTACGTTTTTAGATAATTAATTTTTACAGTACGAAGCGGAGGTGCTTAAATCTCTCAAAGTTTATGTTTTCTAATAATAAATCTGAATAAAATAGGTATTATAGAAATTATAAAAATCAATCAATATTTTTTAGCGTTGAAAGGAGTAAAGGATATATTCGATTTAAAATTATAACGTGTGCAAAATTCGAAAGAAATAAAGCTGAGAATAAATTAAGCTATAAAATCTAACAAACAAACTTCTTTATATTAAGAACTGATTTTGTAGATTCTGATATCGTTTTTTTTTGTTTTGAAAAACGATTTGTGACAGATTTGCGGCATGCTTCGCGAAAACAGGTCGTCAATTAGTTGCAATGTATAGGACTTAACGAGGATAGTGGAAAGAATAATGAGGACCCGCGGCGAAACCTCTAAATTTTTGAATCAAGCGTCAAATTCATAAAGGAGGGAGAGAGAAAAGAAGGATCGCCTGATAGAAAAGAATTAATTTTCACGGCAAGAGTTGTCATTTCGTTCGCGTGACGCCGATCGTGAAGTTTGTGATTCGCAGATCCCGCCACCGATTTAACAGTTTCGCTTTTTTTTTTTTTTTTCCTCTTTTTTTTGCACGCATTCTTCCGATATCCGCGATATTTCAGATTCAGGCACACGTGAACGCGCCATAACAGTATTTCACGTTAAAATCTAAATTGGCGAATGAAGAAGTGAGACGTCGTCGTTTTATTTTCGACGGTCCCCGCATCTAATGACGAAATCGATCGCTTTCACCGGTAATTACGACAGTTAAAACAGTCGCCGAGAGTTCAATGCGAATCAGAAAGTTGCTCTGTTATTCGACGTCAGATTAATTTGGCCGATGTAACACGAATGTAATTAGCTGCAGGGAGAAAGAAAGTTATCCGTTACTTCGCGAAACATTATCGCGTCGTGATTAATTATGCCGTTCGCGAAATGCAATTAGCGAAACAGGCACTTCTTCTGTGAGTATATCCCAAATAGGTAAATATTTCGCCATTTATTGCGATTCCGAATAAATATATCTTTCTTTTCATTGAAGATTTCATTAACATGTAAAATAAACCGTTTTATAGAAGATTAATAATTATTAGCATTTTAATGAACGGCTTTCTTTTATCTTAATTAGGAATTACATAACGCGTTTCTATCACGTATCTTTTCATTTACTGTTGCTTCCTCCGTTTAAAGAAAACTGTTACTTTTAATAATTTTCGGCAACCGGCTTGGCGTCACAAGTCCCGCAAAAATAATATCGATATGGCATCAGGAATAATCATAGTGGTAATGGGGAAAGGATTGTTAATGCATAAAGTTTGAGCTTTTAAACGTTCGCTTCGTGAAGTAAAGAAACCACAAAGAACAGACAAATGATCGTAATTATACTCATTACGAAGGCTTCATGTGCCCACATATTTTTTAACCTCCGAACACAGCGTGGGTCCAGAGGTATTAAATTTCATCTCGAAAGAATAAGCCACAAAGTAATTTACAGCTCAGGGAGTGCTGACAGATATCCCTGGCTTTTCTTTCGTTATTATTCTCTCTTAATTTTTCAATGTTTCGTATACGATTATATTTTTTAATCATATAATATTTAATTTAATTTAATCTTTTAAATATTGGCTTTCAAGTAAAATGTATATTTAAAAATAAATAAGTTAAAAATTTCAAATATTTGTAATGTACTAAGAATATAAAAAAAAAAAGCAATGTTTCCGTAAAAGTTTAAAGCCTTTAAATCTATTTTTAATAAAATATTTGACTCACCGTACACAGCAGCACACCACTTTTCGTCTGACTGAAAGTTCTGAATACCTCCGTTCTGTCTTTCTGCGTCATATTCCCGTGTAATTTGAAGAATTCAACGTCAACCAGCGGATCGGAGTCTTCATCGTCGTCATCAATTGGTTTTGTAAGAATGGAAGATAAGATTTCAGTGTGATAATCTACCATGTCTTGCGTGGCCATGAAAACCAATATTTTGTGTTGCCCGGGAGACTGAAAACGAAAAGAGAAAATGTATAATTTGTAAATTGACACAATAGTATATTGCTGCTGCGATGGAGCTTCACAAATTCTCTTACCTGGCATCTACCGGTAATGTATGCGCTTAGAGTGACCATTCGTAATTTTGGCGGGGTGACTATATAACTCTGGATTACACTTTGCGGAACTACCAGATCCTCGTTAAGCTCGCTAATATCACCTCCACTCGCTTCTAAATTCTCTTTAGCAGCGTCAACGAAGATTGGATTGTGCATCGTCAGACCAGCCAATTTTTCAACGGCCTGGGTCAAAGTCGCAGACAACAAGATTGTCTGCCTCTTCGATTGACTTTCAGAACTTTGTGTGCTTTCGACATTTTCCACTTCCGAACAAGATTTTTTATCCGTATTGGAATGTCTTTCGTCTTTTTTAATTTTTTTTGATAAAGAAGTATTAACGATCTGATCGCTATCATCAGGTGATTTAAATTTTTTGTTACTTTCTTTCGAAATTTTTTCGATTTCCTGATCAGTAAATAATTTTTTACTATTTTGTTTAAACATTTTCATAGGATCGTAGTCTGACTCGACGTTATTAGAATATGATTCTTTTAAAGCGTTCACTATCCTAAATTAAATAATACATATTAATATTAATTAATATTGTTATCACTGTGATCCGTATAATTATTTATATTTTTTTATCGCAAAATAAAAAATAGCTTACCCAGAAATGTCCATTTCGTATCCCATATCAAGCATTCTATCAGCTTCGTCTAATACAAAATACTTGACATTATTTAATTTCAATGCTTTCGTATGCTTTATATGATCTAGTAATCTACCAGGAGTAGATATTAATATATTACATCCTTTTCGTAAGCGAGCTTTTTCCGCTTTTCTTTTTTCTCCGCCAATAATATAACCCGGCACAATCCACGTAAAAGACTAAAATTATATTTTCAAAATGTTACTTTGACGTCTAACAAATATTAATACATTAAAAATATTTTTTAACTTACTTTAACTAATTTTAGAAAACATTCATATGTCTGCAAGGCCAATTCTCTTGTTGGAACAACCACAAGGGCTGATAAACCGCTATTTCTATTTAATTTTGGTCTAATTTTGTGTAATAGTTCAACAATTGGTAAAGCATACGCTAACGTTTTACCAGAGCCTGTCTGAGATCTTATTAAAATATCCCTGGCTAAAAATATCTGAGGAATTGCTTTTTGTTGAACTGTTGTCATTTTAGTTATACCCATATTTTGTTCCAAATTTGATATCTGTAATAAAAGATGTAAAGTGTTAAACTAGTTAATTTTCAATGAACATTTTTTCTACAAGTGTCAACTGCATGCAACTTACCATAAATGGATGAATATTGAGATCTGCAAAATTAATTTTTGTAAAAATTGGCTCATTTACAGGCTTTACAAGTCGTTGGCCTATAGTTGGTACATCAGGATTATTGCCAAATAAAGAAGAAACCTTTCCACCTAATTTTACAGATTTATCCAGTTCCTTATCTTTATTTAAAATGTTCTCTTTATGTTTTCTTTTTCTCTTTTTGTCTGAGACAGTTATATTCTTTGTATTTTTCAAAACAGGTACTTCTTTAGCTTCTACTTCATTCTTTTTATCTAATTTAAAATTATCTTTAGAAATGCCGTGTTTTTGAGTTAAATTTAGAACATCTGATTCAATCTGACTTTTTGACGACGTTGAAAAAATATCAGAAAGTGATTTTTTTAATTTAGGGTTTGAATTTTTCTTTTTTGCCAACAATGTTTTGCCAACGTTTTCTCTTGTTAGCTTTGTGAAGGAAATAAGCGATTTATTTGGGACATCAGAACTTGGAGATGTTGTCTTAGACATATCCTCTTTGTTTGTTGTCAATTGTTCAATTTTTTTAGACTCTATAGCTTTTACTGTCACATCATTACCTCGAGATTGAGCTTGAGACTGTTTTACATTTTGAACATTTATTTCTTTTAACTTTTTCGCAAAGATAGCTGATAATGACTTTTGTTTAATTCTCTTTTTGTACCCTGGCTGTTCCGTATTCGCATTTTTCTCTGATTCCTTACTTAACACAGGATTTTTACAGAAAGACTGATTCTTCAATCTTTTAATTGAGGTTTTTGAAGACTCAGTTCTTCTCAATACCTTTTGAACACAAACATTTTACGTTATTCGTCGATCTTTTATTTACGTTTTTGTTCAATTATTAATCGCAATTACATAAGAATTAAATAAATCCTTTGCACAGTGCAAAGTGCAGATACTTCTATCAAGTGAACCTAACCTAGAACCTACCTTTTTCGTCGTAACAGTCGAACCCGTCGTAACATTTAGACAGATGTCTGTATCCTGAATTGTCATCGTACGTCCCGTTTATCACAAATCACTGTATACACATGTAATTATCAACGTAAATTATAAAACTGTACTTGTATGAAACTGTAGAAACACGTTGTGGAACACACAGTGAAAGTTTCACCGTGAAACATGTGGCGAACTGCTCCGATCATTGACGCATGCGCATATTTCAGATTCAGACTAGCTGTGTATGTAAAATAATACATATATGTATATGTTACTCGGTTGATTTAAAAAATAATATTATTTTGCGACGTGCTAAGTGTATTCCTTACCTGAAGTGCTTACACTTCAGAACAAAAAGTTTAGACTCATTAATCGATGCGCAGCGGCGGAGTTTTGTAGTCACGACGATATCCTGTAACATAAAATAAAAAAAATTAAATTACAGGCACGCTGAAAATAATTTCCACCGCTTGAAAAAGAAACTATACGCGCCTCTAATTCCTCTTTCAGTTTTGAATAAATAAAAATTAAATTATCTATTACTTAAACGACGAAGCAAATAATTCTGTGCAAGAAAAAAATAAAAATAAAAAATGTATGGTTACCTTGGGGCTGCTTCGTCGATGCATGCCTCTTCAAGGCCTCCTCCTCCTCCTCTCAGAATATCAGACCAGATCCTCCTTCCACACACAATACTTGCGAAAAACGCGGAAGTTAAATTGAGGAGACAAACCGACAAACCGGTTCGTGAAAATATCGACGACGAGAACACGTCCGGCTTCTCCTTTGAATCTTAATCTGAAACATAACAAATGTTTTTCTTAATTAATGATATCAACTGTTAACATACCGTGACAATGTTTAATTCGCTTCGTACGTACATCTGCGTAAGGAATAATATCGATGCGTACAGACACCCGCCAACGATGCTAACTACAGTCAGCCATCATGCGCAAAGCAATGACATGAACTTGCGCATGCAATGCGTGCCGCGATTTTTGACTGCTACGTAGCGGTAACGCGCGTTGTACAAAGAATTTTATTTCAAATATTATACTGAATATTATCCTCATAACATAGATAGGAGAAAGTAAGTCGCGCTCGATAACATCTTCGTTCATCAAAAATTCGTATTTAAACCAAAATCACGTAAGATTTCAATTTTTTTTTTTTTTTTACATAGTTATATTGTTACATTTCGTGAACTTATACGTACTAACACACACATGACCTACATTTAAAGAAGATATATGTATATTGATAAATATGGCTTTGATAAGTTGAAACGACATTATTGTGAGGCGCGATAAAACGCTGACGTATTTAATTATCACGATCACAGCCATGTATCATTAACGTGTCTCTTCGGTGTTCGAAACAGCTAAGGCAACATTGTTATTGCGACAGCCGAGTGCGAGACGATTCTGCTTGCGCTTTTCGAAGCTAGGCTCTCGATCGATAATCATCGCGTTATGTGGCGATCGGAGTTGCATTAATTATTCATCAACACGTTCGGGAATTGTTGCCGGGGTCTCTCTCGCGCGGTACAACGGTGCGCGAGATTAATTTCGGATACTTAATCTAAACGTGTATTTACCTTTGTCCATGTGTATTTACACTTTTACAACGTATCGTGCAAGTGTTGCCTGGCAAGGTAAGGCGTAAAGTCACGCCGGTGGGATCGAGCATTTCGTGTCCGCGAGGCAAAGCGATCAGACGAAAAGTTTCACTTCCATCATGGGAAGTCGTAGCTTATGTTGCGTCAGTGTGTCGTTCGCGGCGAGGATGATCGGGGCGTATACGATGGTAGGTTCAAAATTTTCTGGTTTAATACATTCGGAACTAAACGCTGTCTAATTCGCGCGTTGCGTCGCAATGTCGAACATTTGTGGGCAAGGCCGCCCGATAGCGTACATATTAATCCCCGATAATTGATTATGATATTATTTTCTGCTTCTTCTCTTTCAGTCCATTTCGATTTTATTAATAAACGTGTTGGTCAGTATTTTTTTCTCGAGGAACGACGATGACGAGTTTTTCGAAGCCGCCAAGACGTGGGCTATATTGGGAGTAAATTGGATGCAGGCATTGAGATACACGCAGCTGCAGAAAAAAGGTCAGAGCTGATCATAGTTATTGTTAGATGCTCAAATAGCTTTCGCAAATAGACGGTGGTGTAACGTGAAGATGTACATTTCAGCACAAACCGCTTTGATATGTTTTCTCATATACGCCGTCTCGTTTCTGTTGGCCAGTGCGTATCTCGCTTCAGGATCAATCTCGGTAAGCACTTCGAAACGCAGTCTAATTATTTTTTAATTACTTCATCGATATTAAATCGACGTACTAAAGCTACGAGTATATTTAACGGATAACAGAGTAATCGGATAAAAGTCATTAAGCAAAGTTAATTTAATCGACTGATTCTGTTTTCTATTTTATTTCGAAATTATTTATATTTATGTATATTAAATTATTAAATTTAGATAAATGTCAAATTATCTATGAATTTCCCAACGTTTTTCTTAAAAATGTCTAGCCGTTTTACAACACTCCGCTCGCAAACGCGATTTTCATTATTTTCTTACGATAAAGGTCGCAACGACGTCGCCGATCGAATACAAATTCATGAGGCATTCTTTATACGCGAGATGTATTTTCGGCACGTAATAACCTTGTCTCAACTCGCTAACGATCGCGTTAACTTCCGCGTACGTTTACAGAGAAGACATACGAGTGCCGTGCCTTGGATGTATTTGCAAATGATTAGCGTAATCGATCAGACCGTGGCGCTATGTAATTTTATAGTGCACAACCAGCAAACTAATTTGTATTTATGGTACTCGTTGATTTGCAACATCTCTTTGAGTAAGTGCGCTAATCTTTTTTTCACGCATTTCATATTACTACATACGATAATTGTACTCAATAATAATTACAGTTGTGAGCGTGTATTTTTGGATGGTCGTGGAAGAAGCTCGGAACCAATGGTACGATGAGCAAAATCAGAACCCGCATTGCGAAACAAACGCGTTGGATTTCGTATCGATACCTAATAGCGGTCAGAAATCGCCATCCTTTATTTCGCAAAATTTTTCGATGTTCGAATCGGCACGACCGCCGCCAATTTTACCTAAATAGCAGAAAGCGGAAAGTGACTGAGAAGAGCCATGGATAATTCTGAAACAATCCTCATTGACGCCTAAGGCGAACGGTTATCGAAACGCCGGATTGAAGAAGATATCTACAGAACAATATGAGAGAAAGACTGAGACTTCTTTCTTAACACTTCATAGACAATTATTTGCCATAACTTTAAGACTTGTGCGCTCTAGGCATAAAATATTTATTTACTACATACAAAACCAACTTAATACTTTCTTGTAATGTAAATACATTCTTTTTAACTACTTTTATGTTTGAATTGCATGATAAAAATTGCAAAAAAAATATATAAAATTTTTAACAACGAGCTATTAACATTATAAATTTATTTTAATGTTCTAAATGACGTAAATTTCAAATGAGATGATGAAATTTTTGTTTATCCAGCTAAAATGACTAGCCTTGGTATATTTATTCGTACGCTGCAAGGTATTTCTAAAAATTTAGATGTTGAGCTGGCGGAATATCAATTGATCTTCTTTGCCTAATGGAATATACGCGAGCCACTAAACTTTGCTGCGGTAAATCTCGGTTTCGAAACGGGGAAAATGTATAATAATGCGGAGAGTAACTTCATAAATCAGTCGAGAGATGCGGCTAATAGAGTGTATCAAATGCGCCCCCGGCGGAGCGTGGCTGCATAGAAAATATGAGAAATGACCGCGTTTTACGTCGAAATACTTTTAAACTTCCTGGATTCGAATCGCACGCAAGCATATTCGCTATACTGGATCGACCGTCTCTTCGGATAGAGCCGGATAGAAGTCGATTTGTTCGAGAATGGCCACAACTTTTCGCAATACTCTTGAGAACGGTGATCAAGTGTACAATAGATGATAGAAGAAAGCTCTCGATTCAATTTATTGGAGATGCTTTGTCGTATCGGTTTTCTATAATATATTATATTTGCAAAAAGTGTATTCTAATATGCTACGATATCGATATATTATTATATTTAAAAGACATTTCTTTCATTTCATTAAATACTGTATTATTTTAGAAATTCATCGTGAGATAATTTGCACTTGATTTATTATTACATTTAGTCATAAAGTATTAATTAAAATTAAAAAGATTAATGTAAAGAAAACGTATAATTTACTGAGAAATAAAATAACGAGAGAGAGAAAAAAAAAAAACAAACGTTCTTATTGAACAATCTGTTCGATATTTTGTTAAATTACTTGTTCTCGCGAGAAGGGTTTTTTAGTCGTCGACGCAATTCTGGCGCCAGGGACAGACAGAAAGCGGGTTGCGCGACGTGGTTGGTTGCCGCTGCTTTTAAAAAGAACTGAGCGAGTCAATTTGTAGGCTGTCGCAAACTTTTAAAACACTAGTTGACAGCAGTTCCACCCCCGTCGCGACGCCCGTCCAACCGTCCTGAAGGATTCCTCCGTCTCTCTACCTCTGTCTCTGTCACCCTTCCCATTTCCCTTTCGGGGTCTCTTTCCCTCTTGGTCCTCGACTCGCGCTCCCGATGAGGGACCGGGACCCACCCCTGCGTGTCGCGCGGCAACCGATGGATTGTAAAATAAAACTAACTTGGCTCTTTCGTGGCTCGGGAACGGGAGTACCGGCGAAATCTCATTCCCGTAGATCTCTTTTATTTTCATGTACCCCTTTTTTTTATTCATCCCCCACGTAACGAAGGGAGCCGGACGGTTTTGCCGAGCACGGCTGGCGGAGTCACATCTGTTTGAAGAAATGTTTGCCCTCCGAAGGAAGCTTTAATAAGACCTTGTAGAATTCATGCTTAGTTACGGAAAGTATCGCAGGTCTTTATCCCCTTTTTTAAATTGCAATCAACTAGCGTCTTATCGTTCAAAGAAGTATAAGAATGTAATTACCGAATGCCAATTATTCGTTTTGATTATATCACGTTGAAATATTAGTTTGATTATTAAAAAAAAAACAAAATGTTTGTTCACAATTATCGCACGAGTTTATCGTCCTTCTTAGTGATTTTCTTCAAAATGGATTTTACGTGACCTCGCCTACTTCGAGGCGTATCGAGCGGCCGAAGAAGAGAGTATCCGCTCGTATGACACATATAAAACGTAGCCGCGATGTAATTAATCTTCTCGCATGACACTTTAGCTGGTTACAGGGCAGAGCTTGCCAAGAACCAGAACACAACATACCACTTAAGCCCGCCGCCCAGAAAACAATTAATACGGAAATTGATTAATAATTACCGCGTCCCAATTTCCACCCTCTCTCGGACTCTCGCCAGTCACCACAACGAGAAAACGCGAAGAGAGAAAGAGAATTGGGCATCAGTAATCTCGCAAAAAAAAAAGTACATATCGCAAGCTTTACAACGTTCCAAAATATCCGTTCGATATCTAAATTCGACAGTGATAAATTTTCTGGCAATCATTTAGGCACCCCTTCGATACTATTATCGCGTCGTTTTTAATTAATCATACTCTCGCATTTAAGCGCGTTCATTCGAGAGAACCTTTCTCAGAATACACCCTATTTCTTGATAAAATATTTATTTCAAATCAGATAATCATTTTTCAAGCTTCCGCAGGCAGCGAAAATTTCACTTCGCGATCGACGCGTCATCGGCGCAAATTTTTCTTTCTTTTTTTTTTTTAATCACCGCTCGTTGTTCCGCTTCCTTTGTGACACTTATACGTGCCGGGAGAGCGGAGAGCCCGATTTGGTTTTCTATACAGGCAGATTTTATTGATCTGTGCACCGTGGCGGCTCTCTGCCTCTTTCTCCCTTTCTCGCTCTCGCGAATGAGTGAGGGCCGCGAAGTCGGAACCGAGAGAGAACGGCGGAACTGAACGCCCCATAAAGCTAACCAATGCTAATACTTCTCGTCTCGGCAGTGGCGTCGGTGCCGAGCGTCGCGACGCCCTGTCGTCGATTCGCCCCGACGTCGAAAGGAAAAGACACGCCGACGCCGCTGTCCCGGACCGGAATCGGCAATAAACGCGTAACCGAGCCTAATTCGTAATGTTAGCCCAGTCATTGTGGACCATTGTGAATTTCCCCCCGTCCCGTTCACCGGGAACGACGAGTATAATGCCGGGGTTATCGCAGGAAACTGCCAGTAACGGTGGCAAGAGGTATGCACTCTCCTCGATGCGTCGTCGCGGACTGTCCGGCTCCCTTATTTCAGTTTTATCGCGCGTCGCCCGCCACTAAATTGATATTCGCAACGCTAAACCGAGATTACTAATTTATAGACGAACGAGAGGGAACGCGTTATTCGCGTCTTGAATCGATAATGCAATTTTTGACGTAAGCCGAAGGCACGCGCTGCGTCCGCGCGCTGAAAGAACGAAGTCCACCACGTAACAAACTTAGCCAATTACATTTTATTGGAACAAACAAATTTCGCTGCGCGTTAACTGTAACACGAAACAAATGGCTGCCGATCAAATTTAAAGGCCTGGAAAATTTCGTCGAACAAACTTTCGCGTGCAAATCTCTATTTCCTTCGGCAACGTTCATCTTTCCTCGCTCATGAAAGTCGATTCATCATCGACTCGGTAATTGCGGCATTCGCGATGCTGCATTAGCGTTCTTCGCTCTGCCTCCGTTCAGAGATTATTCACTGAACGGCTCCGAGAAATTTGCAAAATTTAATAGCCTACGACAAAATCGTTCTTGACGTTATATCGGCGTGGACAGCGTCGCAGACTTGTAACGAAATAAAAATCGCAACATCAAAGTGAATCCTCGTACAGCTATTACCGCGTTGCGATTTATACAAAAATCTATGGGGGTGTTTTTTTTTTCTACTTTCCCAGTTTCTTAGCAATAGAATTTCGGCCAAACGTCTTAGCATATGAATGCCGCATCTGTCCCGCGAGATATACGACTCTCCCCCACAAATGGAAAATCGAAAACGCGGACCGATGACCGGATGAGGTCTAGTTGAATACGAGAAGGCGGGGGAGAATTGTGTGATGTACCTTCTCCGTTGAAACGAGGGTGGCACGTGGCTCGTCTTTTCTGTCCTTGTCCTTTAAGGTTGCTAAAAGGGACCCGGTGAACGAACGGGGGAGCGACGGAAGGAAAATTTGTGAGCGCGATGGACGGCTGCCGACACAATGGCTGCGTTTAATAGTACATTAAGCACATCGCGGAACGAGCTCGGTTGTGACCACCGCGACGGACTTTTCCTCGGACAACAGGGCGCAATAATCGCATCCGGAAGCAAATCCCCCCCCTCCCCATATGGGGACGAAAACCTGATGAATCTGTGCAAAACCGTGCGCGTTATGTTATTTTACATTACACGTCGATAAAACATTCATATTTAATGCGAAAAGTGCAAACACGCCAATTGCCTCAAAGAACTAATAAACATTTCACATTTTACCGTTGACGAAATCGCGGGTAAATGTAGAAAATGCGCAAATATTTGGCCTCGGCTCCGCGTAATCACCTGAAAATGATACGCCGCGCTATTCCGTAAAGGCGAAACGACTTCTTTCTTCGTATTCAATTACGGGGAAATACTGTATCTTGATCTGCGAAGTATCGGCGTATAATACGTACTCGATGTATCAGTTTAGATTGCGTTGCTACGTCGGGCTAAATTGCCGCAATCGTTATCCTCCACCAGGAAAGAACTGTTCGAAATGAGTTTCCTTCGATCGACTTCCGGCCACGGAGAGCGAGGAGGCATCGGCGTTCTCGCACGTATGTCGGTTTGCGGCGGTTTGAGCAATTGCACGCGCTTCGCCTCGTTACCGCGCTACGTAATTGGTAATTGGTAATTGTTGGCAATTGGCCGCGCAATATCGCGCGCCAATGACGCACTTATATGGATGTAAATTATGGGGCGACGTACCGTGTCTGACGGCAAATTCACCTTTAAAGCTCTGAATATTCAGCGGCAATTTTAATTACCATTCAATGGCGCATTGCCATTACGCGCGCGATGCTGTGCTGGAAATTAGCGTAAAAATCGCTACCACGGCTTTCACGCGGCCGCACGAATGTGCGTGCGTGCGAATTGGACTGAAAAGCGGGTACTGCCAAAAATGTTTTTTAATTTCGGCTGCGCGCTGAAGCTCGAAAAAAAATCTCAACAAGTAAGGGAGCTTCGATCATTTAGCGTTTGATATCTATCGCGCCGTCGAAAGGCAAAGAGGCACCGCGAATTTCGGAAAATTGAGGTACAACTTTGGAGACGCAGAGACACCGACGTTATCGCGCCCGGCGATTCAAAGCAACGGAAGTGAAGCCGGGGGTGGAGACGGAAGAAGCCGGTTTTTCGGGAACGGCTGCCGTCGTAGGTGTCGAAGGGACATGAGGCTCGAACGAGCCCGCAATTAGGCGGTTCTGGGGTCGACGACGGGCGCAGCGACGGGGTCGGGCATTATGCAAAGCAGATTTTAAATTTAGATGCGGCCCACTGTGGCCCGCGTATATAGTACACACACGCGCGAGCCCACGCGGGCCACACGTAAGAGCCTGTAAGCGTGGGTCGTGTCGTGCTCGACAAATTAGCGCGTTTTAAATCCAATCCGTGCTGAAAAGGGGAGTCGTTGTGGATGGCTATGAAGAGGATGGGAACGAGAATACGGGAGGAGGGAGGGAGAAAAAGGGGGAAGGGAATAGAAGGGTGGCTGCAGGGCTGTTTTGCATTTCTCGCGCGCGCGCCGAACATTTGAGGTGTAAAATATTAAATCCAGGCGCCTCCGCCATATCGCCTACGTCCTCGGCAGAGAGGAGGATAGAGAACGAGAAAGAGAGAGAGAGATGTAAAAAGCGGCGGAAGAGGGCGACAGAAGTGAGCGGAAAGGGGTTGGAAGCTGTCCCCTCCTCCCTCCCAGAAGGGGAAGGAGGATACGGCGAGGCGGCTCTGCGGCGCGCACTCAGCAAGTTTACATTTAAATGTAAAAGTGCCGAGTGCCGCTAGGCGAAAGCTGCTGTTTTGCATTCGAAAGCTCATGATTGCCTCTGAGCTTTGCTTTTGATGCCGAGGCATTTCGCGCTGTCGACAGGCGGAGAGGTGCGTCGCTAAAGTCTGGTCGACTTCGGCTTCGGCCGAGATGAAGCACGCTACAGAGAGCTGTTCCAACATCGTTCCACATCTTTTCACCTGCGCGCCCCTTCGTCAATTCTAATTCGACTTCTTTCTTAATAAAAATTAAAAAAAAAATTTAATTAAATTAAAAAAAAAAAAAAGAAAATTCTGAATAAAAAAATTTTTTAATTCGTAGAAGCTAACGAAAATATACGCCTTTCATGTTGTCCATTTAACTTGGCACAGATTCTTTAAAGAGCCATTATGCTCCGGCTCATATACATGTTATAATTTATGAGGGATTACCACGTGGGACGTGCGTTTGTCGATACTTTTGAATTTTCCGCGGACACTACCATCGTTTTTCGCAAAAAAAAAAAAAAACACCGTTCTCCAAACGTGTGTGTGCACTTACGATCACATGTAGACTTGTATGTCGGCGCGCCCGAGCGCAATTGCACCCACACGTTTGTCCGTTTGATTTCCGGGATCTAATCAATTCTCGGAAGGCGAAACGACAGACGAGCGGGTTACGAGCAAGCGAGGCGAGCTGGCCGTTATTCCTCTAATATGTATGTTTCTTATGAGCGCCGGTAAAAGGGCTCCGTGCAATTTCCTATGATAGATCGAGTCCCGCGGACAAGTTCCATTACGGCCGGCTCTGAATTATTGAGCTGGCAATTCCCGGGCGACACGCGGTACGCCCTGCATCAAAGTGTCAACGGGCTCATTAAGCCTCCAAATCAGGTGAACTAACGCGGTAACCGTTCGACCGTTCCATTCGTTCGGGTTCGCCGATAAACACCCTAGTGGTTTAATTTGAATTTATTCACGCCATTATGTGCACATTAAGGGCTCCAACACCTTTTCGCTCAATAATTGATAAAGCCTCGATTCCAGCTACCTTTCCGTAAATGTAAAAGCATATATGCAACGCACAATAATTTATGAATCAAGGTAACATTTTTTTATGATTTAACGAAGTCATATAAAATGCTTGAAAAAAGAATATTTATATTATTTTGCTTTTAAATATAAATTACGAAAGATATTCTAAAGCTGTGTGTATTATTCTAAATATGACTCATCGGTTTCTACAAGTAACAAACGCGCTTTATATTGCCAGACGACATTATGAAATATCAAATATATTTTATCGTCGCGATCGAAAGATCGCGGAATATATGAAACGATACACCGCAGGGGATAAAGTATTATGTTACTCTTTCGTCGCGGTTTTATTTCACTATTTTTTTTTTTTTTTTTTTTTTCCCTTCGTCCCTTGCGGTCGGAAAGAAACGCGCATTTGCATTTCTCTCTCAGCGGATTGAAAAGCGGAAGATGGCCGATGCAGATTACGACTATCTGTAATCCCTTGAAATAAGACCTGTTACTATAAACTGGCGTTTGTATCTGCGATCGCTAAAAGGGCCGAATTGGCACGATTGCTATCTGAAGTCGCCCTTCTGGTCCATATGCTGGGCTAATAAGAACCCTAATAATGGGTATCCCACCCCTTCGGTGTGGGGACTGTCACTAAATATTTTTCTTCCTCAACGATTGCTCTGGGAGTTCGTCCGTAATGCCATGACGCATATGTCCTCAACGGACAGCTCATTACGACGAAGTTCGATTTTTATATTTTCAATATTTAATAAGAAAAAGATTTTAATTAAAGCTTGTCTAATCACTTTTTTAGAAAACGTGTGAACGTCAGATATCTTTATCAAACATTAAATTCACGTCAGAGTTTTACATAAAAAAAAGTTCCTACATTTAAGATTAAATACATGTATATAATATATATTTCTGTTCTTTTTTTTTTTTAACTCTGCTTTCGCTTCGAATGCAAATGGCTCAATCACGCGTTCGGGGGGCACTGCAGTGGTTGGTGCTTACCCGCGTAATTTATTCGTAAGGGCGTTAAAGTTTCATAAGTCGTGCACATAAAATGCACTCGAGAATGGAGAGTAAGAGTGTCCACCCCCTCACCCTCTATCTCGTTGCGTCGTTCTCGCTCCCTCCCATCCGCCCGTCCACCCCTTCTCGCCATCCCTGGCGCGGCAGAAAATTATGCAGATGGCGGAGAAAACCTTTGATAAACACGACAGTCTCTGATCGTTATGCAGATCCGCGCCACTGTAAAATGGCGGCAATCTCTCCCTCTCACTCGAGCGGCCGCCAACCATCCCTCGCGCCCTCATCCTTCCTCTTTCCGTCCTCCCTCCACCCTCTCGCAGTCCACTGGACCCCGGAGGGTGTTTCAGTTTCTCACTCACCGCCGGCACTCCCCGCGACCCTCATCTAGCTGCTCGGCATAGCTCGCGCTTCTGATTTTCACACCCCGGCCGCGGCGGCGGCGGCGACGCCACCGCTACACCAAGTCGAGAGGGTGGAAGTACGCATCCTCCCGCTCGGTTCAGCTTGTCTAACGCGTCTGCGCCGGGTCGTACCACCCGATGTATATATGCACTGCGATTTCATTGGAAGATCCTGGTGCCGCTCGAAGAGCCACATGCACATAGAGATCGCACACACGAGGCCACCCACCCACCCCCTTCGTCTATCGTTGCCGTCGTCATCGTCGCGCTGGGGTACTTCGACACCCCGCCAGTCACCGAGACATTAGAAAAGAGAACGTGTACTTTATATCTACATCCTGCCACCCGTGCCACCAAAATGGTCGTGAAGACACTTTATCGTTCCGTTTTTCTCTCGGGAAACGAGCTCGGGCTCCGAACCCGTGAAAATCCTTAGAAACTTAAAACCGGAGAGTAAGCAGCGATCGTATTTCCGTATTATACCATTCGAACGACGTAACGCCAATAAAAGTCAATTAACCGCGAGAATGTACAATAATAATTCTTGTATATTCTTGTGAACCAAGTCACCACTACATCGAGCAGCTCGCAATGGAAATAATTTCACTTCCGATTACCTTACTTTTATTCATTTGAATTAATCGTCCTAGTAGAACGCTGAAAAGCAATATCTAGACTTTGATCGAACGCTTTTAAATAGATTCGCATCTTATTATTTTCCTACATCTAAATGGTTTTATGGCCATACTTTTTTTACTACAGTCCAAGTATTATTACGCGCAAACGTGAAAATAATTTGTTACAATCTTTAAAAAGTTCGGACGCCGTTAACGACCCACGTAACACAAAGGTAAACTCCTCGACGAAGGCTTTGATGGAATCGTTAATGCACGCCATACACTGAAATATTCCATTATACGACCGATGCTGCTGACGTCATCGGCCACAATCAGAGGTATCCCGCTGGCATAACGTAATTTCCTGAACCGAGTGTCTAGATGTCGAAGCCCACCCTTCGCGATGGCTGTTACACATTTATTTCGTTACGCGTTTAAAACCATTGGATGTTACTCAAATCATAATTGTTCTTCTGGCCCACTTTAAGCGATATCGCTCATTTATCAATATGATATATGACACACGAGATATACAATTTTATTTCGTTAGAAAACGTTCTAAGCACGACATTAAAAGAATGATCGTTATTTAAATGATATTAAATCGATAATAAAGAAATTAATTTCCAGAAAGGTGTGCAACTATTTTTTATATATCTTGTAGACGTGTAAACTATCTGTACATAATGTAATTGTGATATTATGCAAATCTTAACCCGCAGATTTACGTTATTTTCGAAGAGTAATGCTTTTCCGAAGCTTATGTGTTTCTTGAACCCTTTGAAGTAATGTTTTATTCATGCACGTCCATCGAAAGCATCAGCCAAGCAGAATCGCCTATATTTAAGTGCGTATAAACCACTTTTCCTTGAAACCATAGAATATTTTAGCACCTCGACTAATTGCGTGGTTACGTGCCGCGAATGAAAGTCTCCGCGCTGATCGTTTCGCACTTCCGATACTTTCGCGGTGCCGCAATTTATTCGACGGAATAATTTAAAATACATAATAGAAGCGAATTCCCATCCCTTCGATTCCCCGCAATTCATCGAATTTCGAATAATGAAGCGTGTTTTAATAACTGCCAGGGAATTGAATTATAACATAAAAAAAAAATATTTACAAACAACAAATTACGGCGAATGTTTTCTTGAATTCTCATTTCCATTAAAATTTAATTAAACCGCGCGATTTTGTATCACGTAAAAATTTTCCCGGATAAAATATATTGATCGCGTTTATTAATTTTTTAAGCCATTCCCGATATTTAATAGACCCGCCAATCGCTGGACATAGTTACGAAGCTATCATTACGTGATGCATAATTAAAAAAGTTCAGTTCAACTAGTTAGTGACCGTGAGGGCTCGCGAATAAAGCTTATTGGATTTGGAGCGCTCTTGTTGGAGGAGCGCACTCTTTATGAAATTTCGATCAAGACAAGTCGGGAGGAAATTGTCGTACCGCCCGATTGGTCGGCATATCACGAACGCTCGGGGCGTGGCTCGATTACTAGCTCTCGACCAACCGTTCTCTCCTTTCAATTATTATTTAATTACGCTAATTGCCCACCGCAAAGTCCCGGCCTCTTGCGATTTGTGAGAGTCCGGGGGAGCGCCGATCGTTAAGCTGCAATAAACTTCGCGGGCATCAAACGAATCGAGCTCGCTTAGACGTGATCGTCGTCATTAGGTAGCAACATAGTAATTAATTTACTTGACATTATATAAATTGCTGTAGTTCTTTTTTTTTCAATATTACCATTTGTCCTGCGGTTTCATCTTTTTTCTTTATGTTTTCGAAGTATCAGACATTGGTAACTACTTTATTAATTTTACTTATTACTAATTCAATAAAACGATAAATGAATATGTGTGTGATCCCGCGTAAAAGTCTTCTCGAGAGTGCGAATGAGTATTTGGCACCCACGCAAATTGCTCCACAATGTCGAGCACCGTTGTTTGCAGTTACTTCTTTTTTTTTTTTTTTTTTTTGTTACGTCTCGTATGTAGTCGCAGAAAATTCCGTGGAATTATGCGGTGCAGCATAACGTGCGCCGGTACGTGTAACAGCCCGAGGATCGCGGACAAATCGGGACACGTGAGCATAAATTGGCTTGACGCAGAATCGGCCTGACAGTTTAACTATGACAAAAGCACAATAGAATGCGCCGTTTCCTGAATGCAGCATGCGGCTGTAATTTCTCTGTCCGTCCGTCCGTCTCGTTTTCTCTTTCTCTTCACCGCGCGTCTCTCTATCCCGCTCTCATTTTTTTTTTTTTTTCCTTCCCTATTTCGCGGCCCGTTTTGAAATGGCGGATATCGCGGACAGTTTAATGCCGCGCCAACATCACGACCGCTCGTTAGCGAACGATGCCTCAGCTAAATCAAATTCACCTTGTAGGTTTCGCGTAATCAGCCAGGAACATTAACCAGCAATGAGTTTATTGGTTTACTATCTAGTCTATCTCTTTATTTTTTTTTCTTTTTTTTTTTTACTCTTCTGAAAAATATGAGACGTGTATAAAATTCAAAATACGTTTTCAATTTAAAAAGTATTGCGTAATCAGTGTTCATTCGTTTTAAAATACCTTATTTCAGTCGCGAATATATGTATATATCTGTTAAATTATTTTGAGATATTGTTTCACCATATCTATATGGTGAATTTTCCGCGAATCTTCCATCCCGGCTCTAACTGGTCACCGTGTGATGACGGTTATTACCATGATGCGCCGTTTCCTGCGTCCGTGAACGAGCATGTCTGGTACAAAATCAACACGGCATTCCATGCTCGGAATTACAGATATTCCCGCAAAAAGGCAATAAACGTCAAATCGAAGTGTGTCATTAAATTACCACCTTTTTTTTTTCTTTTACTGATATTTTTGGAACCGAGCTGACGTGACGAGGAATTTATCTCTACCTGCTTGCTCATTACTCGAAAAAGTATTCTATTCGCACGTTCATTAATTACAAATCTTCTTTGATCGTTTAAAAATATCGTGGAGAGAGACAATTGTGAAAAATTTATTAATTTAATTTTGGAAAGAAATAATTTCTTTTCTTACGAAGAAACTTTTTAAACAATTAATTATTTTAAATTGTTCACAATATTATGAGGATATTGATTGTTAATTATACTTGTTAACGTTTTAACAGTAAATAAAAAATTTTTACAATGCGATTGTAAAAGCTGAAGCGTTAAAAAATTTTGCCAAGAGACCGCGACTTTCCCGCATTTCTTTAGCAATTCACGGTGCATCGTACCCCTGCGTTCGAATATAAAACAACGAATTTTCCACGTGGAACTCGACCTGGTTCTAAGTGGTTGTCGTTTGATGACGGTTATTACCATGATGCGCTGTTTCCTGCGACCGTGAGTATCTTCCACCCACGTTGTGGCGCGGCAAGAAAAACGCACGCGTGTCGGCCCGTGCGTGTGCACGCACGACTGATACTCCGTGCGCACGATATGTACACGACCGGTATATAACGACCTGCACACGTCTACACGCGTACATTTCATAAACGCATTCAGGGTCGGACTGGACAGGCAGTATAATGAGAAATTTCTGAACGACATCAGAAGCGGCGCGACATTACTCGCGTTGATTACTATTTTATTTTATTACGCAAATTCATTAAGTAACTTTACGACGTGCGTATAGCTTGATGAAGCTTGAACCAAACATGTTGCGCTTAAAACTATTAAAAGTACAATATATAATATATTACAACAATAAGTAATTTTTTCTGAATAATTATAATAATGATAAATTCATCTTCATCACATATGAACTCACAATTCGTAATATATTCGACGTACGTTAGTCGTTATTTTAAAATTTGGAGGAAATTTTTTTTACGTGCTGATCAAACTTCGAATAATAATACGTGAATTTATCGTTAAAAAAAATTTAAAGATCACAAGTTGTTAAATAATATTCCTTTTTTTAGTTTATAAAAGATTTTTCTGTACAGTCCGAGTCTGAATGCACCTCCCGGTTTCCCGCGGCGGCGCATTTCGCCATTATATAATATACTCGTTTACACAGAACATTATTGTCGCAAATATGTCATTAACGTCGGAAATCAGCGGCCCGTACTCGTAACCGCCCTTGCGTGATGCGGTTCCCCAGGATCTGCCGCAATGGAGTCCTGTGCGCCGCGCGCGAAGGATTCCGGCGGTCGGCCCCGCGTGCCGGAAGTCGCCGATACGTCATTGTTCCTGCTAAACGAATCGCTGCTGCCGGAAAGAACGGGTGTCACGACACCTTTGTCTCGGCTCTTGGAAACGCGCAAGCCACTCCAGCCATAATGATAATTTTCGGTTTGTAAATGCGATCGCTCCATATTTCACCGAAGATAATGGCGTCATTGTTGCGGCCAAGGACGATATTGTCGTTAGATTGATAGACTGTTTCGTGTTATCGATCATTTAGCGTTATTAATTAGCGTTATTTACGGTCGACGATTGGTCGGTGCGCTAATCTTTTATCATCCCCCCCTGACCGTCGCCGAGCGGCCGACGACGTAGCTCGTTAAATAAAATAAAATTATAGATATTTAAATTCTTACTTTTGACCGAGTCGGCGCGTTTTATGATAATAATTGCAAGCGAGGACGTCAACGAGAACGTGATATCGACCGTATCGTTTGTCCGCCGTGTTCTGCGATTCGAAGATCGTTGTCTAGCTCGCGCAAGAAACTGTCTCATCCGTTTTCTCTTTCTTCCTCTCCCTCTATCCTGGCGGTAATAATATAATTCAATCCAAGAGAATGAGCGAGCAAGCCAATAAGAGGTCCCCTTTAATCGGGTTACTTCGTTACCGCGTTACTCCGTTACTCGCGACGGTGATATCAGCGGAATATCAATTATAGTGATTAACCAAGACGCTCGGCGCAAACTTCGACTCCCCCGGGAACACGGGACGAAAGAGCGAGGAAGAGGTTCGCGAGCTCAAGACGAGGGAGGAGAGAGAATAACATCTTTTGTCGGTCGGGAATTAGCCGCAGGAATATTCAAATCCGCCGTCCGTTCGAGCGACGATCTTCGAGGCATTTCAATTAAGAGCAAAGTGTTGCCGAAAGACCCGCCGGCGCTTTTCTTTCGCTGTCGAACACCCCGTGGAAACTCTTTCAAGAAATTTTTATCTCGATCTTTAATATCTCAATTTGAAATCGCGTTAAACACGCTTACCGCAAATCCCGAATAAAATAAACGAAACAAGTAACGAAACTGTGCGGTTGATAAAATATCCCTTAATTCTCCTATAAAGCTTTAATAATATTAGTTTCTTTTTTTTTCTTTTTTTTTTTTTAATCGCTAAAGTCAAGGTAATGTTATACCAAAGTCCTTATCTGGTCAAATCTGTTTCATATAATTAATCGGAATAAACAAATATTCAAATTGTTTCACACTTCCCGTTCCGACAATCGGGAATTAATCGAAGCGGAATCGCTACCAATTATCTGGATCCACTGACTGATCTCGCACTCGTCGCGACCCTGAATGCGGACAATGCATTAGGCACGGGTTCGTGATCTGGTAAAATTAGGCCCGAGGCCACATTATAATAATGCGAGAATCGGGTGAAGTCCCCCGAGGGTGGGTGATCTGGTGCGAGCACAAGTATGTATCGCGACGCGTACAGCTGTCCACGTGGCGTGCTTCCATTGTGGACTCGACGCGTTGGATTAACCAACCGTAAACGCCGAAAATCTAATTGACGAAATACAATTTCACGTCGACAATGGTCGCCGCGACGGATTATCGCGCGCGCGTTGATACGCGGGGCCGGGCCGGCTGTACTTTCCAAAAATTACGTTGAAATCGGCTTCGGCGCATTTCTCCCTCCGATCCGATTCGACACGGGCAAAGGATTCGACGAGTCGCGCGAATCGTGCTAACGATTATTCTTTCATCGGAGAGACCGCGTGACGACGCTAAGCCGTTCGGCAAACTTTGGAGAACCTCCTTCGCACTCGGATCATCCCTATCGAACATCCGGCGAACGATCTCAGGGAAATCGCAAAGTAGCACGAGACTTTGTAAAATGTATAACGTTACACGTTACGTTTTATAAAAAAAAAAAAGCACTTCTCTTTTTAATTTTCAATAACATTATGTTAAAGTTAGAAACTTAACGACAAAAATTATATTACCCAAAATTCTATTCCATTACTAAAAATTTGTTTTAACGTTAAAAATATTTATAAAATACACTCGAAATTGTGAAAATTGCTCGCGTCTCTTTCGCATTTTTAATAAATTCTGCTAATCTCTCGTGTCGAATTTTCAGAAAGAGCTATCGTGCGATGTTTTCGAATTTCCATCAAAAAGATCGAATCATCATTTTCCTCTTTCTCTCGCTTTACGTAGCGAGGGAACGGCGTATTAAGGGTGAATTATCGCAGAATCAAAATAATTCGATAGATAGGGTGGCGTATTACAAGAGGGACGAATATTTCTGCGCGTTGGGGTGCTAAAATATCTCGTGGTGTCGGTTGAAGTATTGTCAAAGGATCGTCGCCTGCTATTTTTATTTGTTCCTAAACTATTTAATCAACTTTATTCGTATTTTATCATATTGACATTACGATTCCGCTAAAAGCAATTTAAATTTTAATGAAATCGATAACGTATTTTTGAACACATTGGTAGAAAGGACGCGGAAGCACCGAGGGGTCAATTCTTTTCACGTCGAGCCAGTTCGTATTTATTCATTTGAGCTAATTTTTTGGGCGTGGACGCGTCTATTAGATTTTCATGTTATGCTTTAGGGCAGATTGGTGCCGTGGCTTGGAAAAAATAGTGTTAATGCTGGTACGAAAATTGAAGTAATAAAGCTCGTAAAGGTACATGCTCGATATTCGTTGTTACAATTAATTTTTAAGGACGTAATTTACACGCGTAACAATGAATACGTAGCTAAATTTAAATTAACTCAAAATAATATTTAAGCATATTAAAATTACATCAGCAATTTAACTAATAATTATGAAATCAGATAATACTTTTTGGTGTTTATTTTAACGTTTAAAATCTCTGCACGTTAATCTGCTCGTCAATGTTACATGATAAAATAACGTAATAAAAATCAGAACGTAAATGTGATTCATAAAAAAAAAAATGGCAGGCTACAGAATTGTCAGTTGTGATTCAATGAGTGATCCGCGGTGTCGAAAAGGCGCTTAAAATACAGAAAGGCAAGCGGTAGCGTGTCAAGAACCGTCAGGTGGTCGTTTTAAAAGGACACAATGGCTCAATTCGGGACGAAAATCCGGCGGCTAAATCTCCCATTCAAATGCGATCTCAATCCCCTGCGTCAAACGGGACCTAAGTAGGTACTTAGTTACACATTTGGCTTGAAATTTGTGATAGCCCCCATCGTGGAGAGCATACGAGACTGAATTTGCGATGCTTATCGACACTTCTGTGATCCACGTAATATCTACATCGCTACATCGCATTGATATATTTCAAAGTTTAATCATTCTTTATGATCACGTTACACGCGTCTACTCGTTTCGTGTGCGTTGATGCAAATATTTATCAGTCGCGTACCGAATTAAAAATCAAAGACTAATTAAAAGCTTTTAATAAATTCGAACTATAGATCCAGTCGACCGTGTCATTTATGTATATAAGCATTTCCTCAAATGCAATATCAGCCTCTGCGTTTATCCGCGTTACACTGATCCAGTTATTTTTCACTTTCGTGAAAATTTCGATCAACGACGTTAAAGTTTAATATCAAATTTTCGCGGGACCTTGATTCCTCAAAATTGAACGGCGAAGTTGCGAGTAAGTTATCTCGGAAACCCTCGGTGTTGGTTTCTCAGTGCCAACGGAAGCTCCCTTTAAACACGCCCTTGCGTATACAATTAGCCGCGATCGCCCGCGGGAGCTCCGATTACGTCGACGGGAATAATTAGTTTTAATTGACCCGCCCGAAACTTATCCCGCTAACGCATTAAGGCCAAAGTTATACGGGCCGCCAGGAGGTTTAGGTTTTGCGAAGCGCGCGGGCAGGCAGGTAAGGTATACACGTACTACGTGACACGGTTGGTAAACCCGAAGCTGCCTTTGTTAAGCTCGGATTCTGAGTGCCTTTGATACGTGTACTTGCACGCTAACTAACCAACCTAAGCTATCCATAGTGGTTACTGGTTACGTGGCTGTGCGACATGTATACAGGGTGTTTTCAACCAAATGCATCCCCGTTCGGCCTGAGAAATTCCTTGACGAGTTTGGAACTCGTTCCCAAATGAATTAAAAAATCTATTTACTACCTAAATTTCAGAAACGTCACGTTAATTAATAGCCAGACCTATTTTTTTTTATCTAGAGCAAACGGTCGTTTAAAAAAAATATGCCTTTCGTTCAAAGAGTCGTTCCGTTTTGAAAATTCTAACGTAACGCGATCACGTAAAGTATTAACAAAAGAGAGTAGCTCGATGAACGATCAATGATGAATTCTCACGGATCATGCAGTCCTACAGCGTAAGTTTCAATCGCTACTCTATTCTCGCGCATAAATCGGCCGGCGGGCTGCAGCCGATGGAACTTTATTTCCGGTACTTAAGCCGAGCCGTCGAAAAGCCGTCGGAAAGTCGTCGGATACAAAGCCAAAGCGCCATAACCACTTACGGGAGCTTTTCGCTCGCCGTGGGTGGCTCATAGCAGAATCGCGAAGTAAGCGGATTTTGCTGCTGTTATATCTTTATAAATGGAACTTACTTGGAGCTACTTTCCTGCGCGTGGACGTTCCATATCGCTCAGAGGATTTGCAAAATTACGCCTTTGTTGCCGATCGTGCCGTCCCGACTGGAAAATCTCGAGAAAAATCGTTGTTGGTCCTTGAACAGCCAAATTGACGTAGATCACCTGAAAGTTAATAACGACGTTAATTAATGTTCCGCCACACAATGATTGAAATTAATTGATGCGAAAGATTAACGAGATATATCAAGTGCTTACTTCACACACAATTGTAAAAGAATATTTTGTTTAAAATTATTCCTTTTGCTTCATCGTGCTGCGTACGAGTATTATTATTCCTTTCCTGTTTTAAAACAGTTTTACGATTAGTTTTACTTAACCTATATTTTTTATATTATATAAAATTTTAATATTCTTTTAAAAGCGGTTAATAATATACTGCAATTAATTTATTGTAGGGAAAAATAAGAATAGTATTTTATGTTACTCGATAAAGATAGTTTAGAATACTTCTTATCCAACTATAGAAATACCTTTTTAGAAGAATATTCCGTATATCATCTATCAGTATTGTTCCTTTAGAGTTCCTTGAACACCTACTACGAGCCGCCACCATTGCCAACACAAATCGAGGTCATCGAGGTAGTTCGCGCAGGGTGGTCGTTTCGTCGATACGGAAAGAAAGAAATAACCTCAAAACTAGTGATACTCAGATCAGCTAAAAAAATATATAATTTGCATTGACGATGAATATTCTACCGAAGAAAAGGTTGGCAAATTTTAGCATTTATATATATATATATCTCAAATTAAATATTTATTTTGTAATTAAATTTGAAACTCACGTAAACTTTGTTTTATATTCCTTCAGATGGCATGTACGGACGAAAGAGAATATTGCTCGTGTGAGGAAAGATGAAGCAAAAGCTGCAGAAGAAGAAAAGATTCGACAAATAAGAATTCAGAAAGCAGTAAGTGATAAATTTTAATATAATTAAATTTTTTTTAAAATAGATTTTGTATTTTACTTCTAACAATTGTGTTCTGACGCAATTATTAATTAATTAAATGTAATAAAGACATTATATTTTTTTATTAGGAAACAGAAGCAAGAGTAGACTTGTTAAGACATCGAGCAAGAGTTAAGTACGACGGTCGAGGAGAAACTGAGAATACTAGCGAGAAGTTAGAACATGTCAACTTTTTTGCAGACCTTGAAGATGGAAAAATTGATTATAACAAACCTAATGTAGAACATGAGAAAGAAAAAAAAGAAGAGAAAGAGAAATATGAAAAACAGATTGGATATTTGACATATTTAGGACAAGATACTAATGAAGCAACTGGAAAGAAAAATTGGTATGAGGAATTACCAAAGAGATTAACAGATACAGAAAAAGATGTAGAATTGGAAATAAAAAAGAAAGTCTTGGATGATCCGATGAGCGATATAAAAAAGTATCTCAAAATCATGCATTGTAAATCTACCAAGGATCATGTTGAAGTAAAAACAGAGAGTGTTAAGAGGAAACGTTGTGATTCAGATAGTTCTCATTCTAATCATGAAGAACACAGTATGTATAAAAAGCATAAAGATAAAAAACATAAGAAAAAGCATAGACATTCAGTAAAGGAAGAAGTTAGTAGTAAGATAAACATAGAGAAATTAAGAGCAGAGCGGTTACTTAGAGAGCAAAGTGAAAAGCTTAAAACTGAAGCACTATTAGCTAAAGTAAGAGGAGAACCACTGCCAGTTGTTAAACCAGAACCTCCTAAGCCTGCTATAAAACAGAAATATAATTCACAATTTTGTCCTGAAATTGCTAGACAAAATGCAGAGAGAACACCAAAATATTCCAGATACAAAACAAGTTTCTGAAAATATATTATGCTTGTAATTAATATTGTAAAAATACTTTAAGATAATTTTGATTAAATAACTGTAAAAATACATTTATGTATCTTATCGTTAATGGGAACTGTAAAAATATATTTATGTATCTTATTGCTAATGGAAATATAAAACATTAGATCTAAAT
This sequence comes from Cardiocondyla obscurior, assembly GCF_019399895.1. Taxonomy (NCBI): domain Eukaryota; kingdom Metazoa; phylum Arthropoda; class Insecta; order Hymenoptera; family Formicidae; genus Cardiocondyla; species Cardiocondyla obscurior. Next base: position 3,893,896 of record NC_091875.1, on the reverse strand, counting down.
ATTTTACATTTGTAGTTAATTACCTAATAGTTCCAAATTCATTTTTCCGTCTAATTAAATTTGTTCTTTTTTCCACTGCAATTTCATCGAAGGTATTGATAATCTTGCAGTCATTATTGTTGATTAATTAATAGCACGATCTCAGCAAGGCCAGCCACAAAGTAGTTTATACCTCGATTTGTTAATGATGCTAATGATTCATAGCAGATTTTCTTGAAATTAAAAAATCTCGAAGTATACCGCGGATCAAATAATAACGTTTCTTTCAATTCTAAGGAAATCCACTATGAGCCGCCACCGCCGCCACCATTACATCGAGTACGTACTACATACATATACTCACCGTCAGGAATGGTGTTCGTAGTGCTGAGACGGCGGTTAGCGTATGTGATCTTGGCGTGGTGTGCGTCGAATCTCACACGAAGCACTCGCGTAGATGTGTTGCGGAGCACCGGTTACAGAGAACTGAGGGAGAACGCGGCCTACTACACCTCCCCGCACTCAGCGACCGAGAGAGGAAGAAGTCACATACGCCAGCCGCCGTCGCCGCTCGCCGCAGCGGCCGGAGCAATTGCCATATCTGCCTTTCGGTATACTACATACGTTACCGCGAAGTCATCTGATGATCGCACAGCCGCGCATGTACGAAAAATAGTTGGCGACACTGACGAGACGACGCTCCAGTGCTCCACTCCACGACGCTCTTTGCGGCGTACATTCGACGAGAGCGCGTTATCGTCGGCATGAGCTTGACCTGCGTTCTCGAATGCGTGCACAGTGATGAGCCAGTGGCGGTCCTCACGTTTCGGAGCATCTTGAACGACTATCCACACCGTAATTTGTATATTTTTACTTAAATTTTGCATCCCTAAGATGTCGGCACCCCGTGCAGAAGACAAAGCGGAGGCTGAGACGGAGAGACTATGCGACAGGTGCATATTTTCTGACGATTTAACATTTTCATTAACATATCGGCAATAGCATTTTTTTCTCTTTATTCGAATGGAAAATTCGTGAACTTTGTAATATTAAAACTACTCGTTAATATTTATGTTTTTTGAACACAAAAGTGCATTTGTTGATCTGATATTATAAAATCTTTAGCAAACATATATTTATAATCATAAATCCTTATTTCAGCACTGAATGAATAAATATCATATTGTTACAATATGTTTATCGTTATTTTTATTTCCTGGCAGGTAATATAAAACTAAAAAACTAAACTGTGATTTTTTAGCGAAGCGGATACATCTAGTACTGTAGCAAAATCAGAGACGAGTGAGAGTGAGAATGTGGAGGCAGAAAGCTCCAAAAGTAGGAAGACCAAATTATCACCAGATAGCGATCGACCGTCCAGAGAAGCAAAAAGGCGCAATATTGAAGAAGATGTTTCATCTGCAGTAAGTTCTTTAGCTGTAAATTACTGTTTCAAATGTTGAAAATTATTGTTAACATTTTTTTTCTTTTTTTGTAGAGTGCAAATGTTCCCTCGGATCTAACAACGTCTAGTAGTAATGAAAAAGATAAAGATGCAACTAATGCAAACAGATCTCTTGATAATACAACTGTAGTAGTTGAACATTACAATGCCCTAGAAGAAAAAGGTCTTGGGGAAAGAAATCAAAGTCGTATTGTGTATATGAGAAATTTCAACAACTGGATTAAAAGCATGCTCATAAGTAACTATCAATTTGTTTTATTAATTAAATAATAAAAAAATAATAAAAAAAAAAATAAATGATTGCATTTTTTTGGATGCAATTTGTCATTCGTCTTTGTAGTGAGAATTAAATTTATCTGTATTATTCACCAGATGAATACATAGTCAAAATAAGACAAGGCAAAAGTTTTGGTGCTTCACTTAGAGTACTGGACATGTGCTGTGGTAAAGGTGGAGACCTTTTTAAATGGAAAAAAGCCAATATTTCGCATCTGATATGCGCAGATATAGCAGAAGTATCATTAGAACAGTGTCAGCAACGATACAATGAGATTGTGAATAGGACAGGTTCTAAGGATAGAGGTTTTGCTCCTATTTTTAGCGCAGAGTTTATAACGGCTGATTGCACAAAGGTAGAAAATATTTATCATTACTTTTCAGTTTTACACATAAACTCTATCTAACGAGAAATGCACTTGTCAATGGAGTTTCGTTAATCAGAAATGTTGCAGGTTCGTTTAAGGGAGAAATTTGGAGATCCCAGCATGCAGGTGGATCTTGTTAGTTGTCAGTTCTCTTTCCACTATAGCTTCGAATCTCTATCACAAGCTGAATGCATGCTCCAGAATGCCAGTGAGACTTTAAAGCCAGGAGGCTATTTTATCGGAACCATTCCAGACACATACGATTTAGTGTATGTTTTTCGTTATTTTTCTTTTCTATATTTCCTTAATAGATTTTGCATTTATGTTATTTTTTTGCAGTTCTAGGTGGCAAAAGACCGACGGTAATAAATTCGGTAACGATGTATACAGTGTGGAATTTTTATGCGAGGATAAAATAAAACCGCCTCTTTTCGGCGCAAAGTACAATTTTTATCTAGACGGAGTGGTTAATTGCCCGGAATTCCTCGTACATTTACCCACTTTGCGCAAATTGGCTTTAAAATACGGTCTTGAATTTGTGTCGTTTGAAAGGTAAGAGAAAATTTACATTTAAATCTATCATTAATAATAAATACAGTAAATGACGAATCTTTTTTTAACAATATGTTTGAAAAAAATTAATAATATCAACAATTTTTTTAGATTTGAAGAATATTTCGAGCGTTTCAAAGACGAAGGTAGATCTCTTTTGGGAAATATGCAGGCATTAGAAACTTATCCACCGTATCACGAAACACCTTTACTTGGAGATCCTGAACGTGACTATCATCATGCTATTGAATATATGCAGAATTTACCTGCAAATCATCGTAAAATTGGGACACTTTCACAGTCAGAATGGGAAGTAACCTGTGAGTATAAGAATTCCAATAAAGTCTAATGAAAAAAACTGAAAATGAAAAATAAGCAAAATTTTAAACGAAACTAATTTTTTACAGCACTGTATGCGATATTTTCATTTCGAAAAATGAAGACCATTTGGAACAGTGAAGGCAAACCGGAATACGTTAAGTCATAAAAATAAAGAAAAATAAAATTTCAAGCTTGAAACAATTTTTTAATTGTATTTAGCTTATTGAATGTTATCTGTGTAATGGTATTTAAACTTGTTGTATTTGATATAGAGACTGGCAATCATGTAAAAATGTCATCAGAGACACCAAAATCTGTAATTCTTTACTTAAATTTCAATTTTCTTAAGTCACTAGAAATTTTTCAGTATCGTATGAGTGATTTACACAATGTCTTAGAAAATATATCCACTAATGTAACGTTAATTTTTTAAGTAAAAGGTTTTAAGTAATTTTAAGTAATACAATAATAACAAGGGAAATGTATCATGTATTCCTAACGAAAAATTATATACTATAACTGTATAATTAAAAGTTGGACTTTTGTAATTAACATGAATGTAATCATCGTATTTATTATAGTTATATAACTAAGTATAATGTAATATATATACATATTTAGAAATAGCTTTAGGTAAAGTTATGTTTAATTATTACTGTAAGATATTCATCATTCAAGAATGATGTTATTTAAAAATGCAAATACTTTTTTAATTCTATCTAATTAGATACTCTAATTAAAAATAGACTAACTCTATTAGGTTTTTAAATATGTATTAAAAAGAAATCTGACTCTTTGCGTTAATGCTTCGAAAATTGAAATTTGCGATACTTATAGTAATCGAATACAACTTCGCGAATTAGGTCCAATATGAAATTAGACGAAATGAAATAACAGATCATAGACAAGATATATTTCGTGTAAACCTTCAAAATCAGTAAAAGCGCGAAGTACTGTCAAAATTTATCGCGTTTCTTGTACTCGAATGAAAGATTGGGCAGTGTGATGGGGAAAAATATTTCTATTTGTTTCTAACAACGTTGTAATCTGCAGAAATTTTTGGTGATTAATCCTTTTCGTGAGCGAGCGAGAGTCTAGAGGAGTCATGTTCCTTGATTTTAATACGGAAAAAGATACATTTCAATAAAAGAAAAGGGAACCCGATCGAGGAACGAGTCGAGATCGACCGCTAGTCAATTGGATTTCGCCTCGGCCAGCGGCGTTTCATCGAGCGTCGGCTCGTTTACGGAGACGGCACGATAAAATCGTCTTGACGCTTCGTGTATTGAACCCGGCTGGCAAGACCGTACCGGTTTCAATCGACCTCGCGGTGAATGACTCCCTCGGATCGAGACGAAGCAACGCGCGATCGAGGCAACGAGGGTCGCGCGTGCGTGGTGAGGTGTTTCTGGCACTTAGACTGGTCATCGCGCGGCGTCGCAAGACTCGCCAAGTTTTCGACGCGCGCAGAACAGTCACTCGTCGGACGTGGGACGGTACGGACGTGTCGCCGATTACGGAAAGTACCGTCTCTCCTTTTCTCTCTTAGAGCTCTGTCTTTTTCTCGACCGAGGAAATTCGTGAGCGACAGGGCGGCGTGTAGACGGACGCGGCGCGACGGGATCGTGTGTGCGTGCGTGCGTACGTACGCGCCCAGCCAGCCATCCGCTCGGCTTGCCTCGCTCTCAGTCGGCAGCGCAGCTGAACCCACTCGCATCGCAGTCGATCTCGCTGTGGCTGCTCCGTTCAGGTTTCGTGTGCCGAGGACATGGAGCTCGAGCAGGCAGTGGCGCAGGTAAACGCGAACTTGGTAAGCGGCGTATCTCGCATCTACGTGCGACCCCGCGTTCACGTAGGTGCGTGTTTCCGCAAAAACCGCCCGTGGAAACGCTCTCTCCTCTTGGCCGCCTCGCCGACCGTTCCGACGCGAAATTTTTCTAAGTCCCAAAATGGCGTCTGCGACTAAGTCCTATCCGTGGCGAACGGGCGAGCCCAAGGCACAGAGAGTGCAATCCCTGGCTTTAGATCCTCATCAACAGACGCTCACACCCCCCCGCGAAGTTTGCTTCCCCCCCTCGCCCCCTCCTCCTCGTTGCGCTTCTCTTCGCGCTTAACGAGCGCCCGTCTGTTTCAGGAGCTGAAGACGAAGGAGAGCGGCGGCGTCGGTGTCTCTGGAAATCATAGCGGTGAGTTCTCTTGCTCGGCTATAACGAAGATGCGAGCATTCACCGACTCGCGATCGAACGCGGCAGGGTGGTTGAATGAAAATCGGCCGGGAAACCCGCGATGGTCAAAAGGATGGAGGGAACGAACACGTGTCCCGTCCAGGGAAGAGCGCCGGAAGACGGGATTCGCGGAAGTCAATCTTCTCGAGGCCGATGTGTTTCGTCAATTTTTCTGAAAGCTAGAGAATCATGAATTTTTCGACGACGAAAACTTGATTTCTCCGGAGAATCCGTTCTCAATAATCGAAGACGAAATTGCGTGGGTGATAATGCGGCGTGAATGTTTGTAAAAATCTTTAAAACAAATGAAACACATGTGATAGAGACTTTAAAAGAACGCGCGGATTTTCAATTGTCAGCAGTTTTGTGGAAAAAATTTAAGGGCACGTTTCTGCGACGAAAATCTCATTAAACGTTTTGGTGTATTTGTAATGTTTTCAATTTAAAAGTCTCATTCAATTTGTTTCTCCTTTGCTCTGTTCTCCATACTTTTTTTTATATTGAATTGCTTCATTATACTTTATATACATCTCCTTACAAAAAATGGTTAAACAATTACATTTAATTAAAATTAACCATTTTTTAAAACTCTTTTATCAATTAAAATAGTTCTTTTTACAAACTTTAATCTTTTTATTTCTTAATTTTATATTTAATTTTTCTAGATCATATCAATGGCATGTCCAATGGTTTTGATAAGAAAAGTGAACATAAATCAGAGCATGGAGACAAGGATAAAGAACGATCTCATAAATCAGATCATAGAGACAAAGAAAGGAGCAAGGACAAAGAAAGGAATCATAAAAGCGAACACAGGGATCGGGACAAACACAGACATAGCTCTAGTTCTGTTAAGGACAAGGAGAAGCATGATGGCAGCAATGATAAAGATAAAGACAAGGAGAAAAAGAGTTCTTCATCTAGTAAGGATAAGGAACACAAGAGTAGCAGTTCGTCCAGCAAAGACAAGGATAAGATCAGAGACAAGGATAAGAGCAGAGACAAGGACCATCATCACAAATCAAGTTCGAGCTCCAAAGATAAAGACAGGTAAAATAAAAAAAAAAAGTGTTCTGTAAAATGTTAATTTGATCATGTTTGACGACGGTACTTTAATTTTATGATGGCATATGTCTATTAGGCATCACAGTAGTTCTAAAGACAGCTCGAGCAAGGATAAAGACAAGGACTCGAAGAGCAAGGATAAAGATAGGCATAGACATAGTAGTTCTTTGAACTCTAGTTCACGCGACAAAGACAAGGACCGAAGTATTTTGAAAGATAAGGATAGTAAAAAACACTCTTCTGAAAAGGACAAGGACAGACATTCCACTTCTCACTCCTCTGGTGACAAAGAAAAGCATCGTTCATCGGAGAAAGACAAAGACAAGCACAGGGAAAGTTCGTCCAGTGGCAAAGATAAGCATCGCCATGAAAAAGACATAGATCGCCATCGTGACGATAAGGACAAATGTAAGCAGTACTCTCTAAATATAATATATTTACATTAATATTTGTTTTAAGGTTTTCTAATTTACTCTCCAAATTGTAGCTAACCATCGTGAGGAAAAAGATAAAAAAGAGATTAAAGAGGAAATTAAAATAAAGGAAGAACCGAAGATAAAAATAAATCACTCAATTAAACAAGGATATCATAGTATGGAAATTAAGACGGAAATAAAAGAGGTAAGATTTTGTTTACAATTATGCTTTGACTAATAAATTGAAAGTAAAATAATAAAATAAATGTTTTTTAGGATCTTATAACGCAACCAGACTTTTATGATGATGATGACAGTGGTGGTGAACGACCGCTTTACATTAAAGAGGAGGACGATGATGATGAACCGATAAAACAGGAGTCTAGTATGAACTCGACAGATGGAAATGACACCAGACTGTCAGATCTTCACAATACGACAATAAAGTCGGAAAAAGACTCTCAAGAGGCTAAACCATTGGTAAATTTTATTTTAATTATAATTTAAATTTAACTTTAATTGCTTAATTAAAAAATTATCTGATATATTGATATAGTCTTCGAAATCAAAGGTATCGCCAAATGTGAAGAGAAAAATTGAGTCTGACGAAGATGAAGATATTCCACTATCGGCACGCAAAAAATCCAAGAAAGCTACTAATCTGAAGACCAAGAAAAAGAAACGAAAACAGATCGACGACGATTCGGATGCCGAAGAAATTCAGGTATAAGTTATTTTATTATTTTTTTCCATAAATTAATTTAGATAGAATGCAATGTTTTATATTACTTTTTTTTTTTAATATAGAAACCAAAGAAAAAAAATACAAAGGTGAAAACGGAAGGCGATAGTCCAAGAAAAAAGAAGCAAGAGGAAGAGCAACAGGAGGTTTGGAAATGGTATAAATATTTAAAGTTTTTTTGTATAAACGTCACGTAAATACCTTTACTAATTTTTATTTCACTTATTTTTGCATTTTTTGCGAAATTTGCTTTGTATTTAATGTATAATGTTCAATAACTGGACTTGATTTCTAGTATTAGAGTATTGTAACTTGAAATCCCTAGAAAGCAAATTTCAGATGCTGTGTGAATTCTAGAAGTGAATTCCATTTTGTCGATCTGAGACACGTGCGTCCGATCCATTATTTAATACGACTTTTTAGTCCTCGAGATAAAAATTGATTAAATTAAAAAAAAGACTAAATTAAATATTGAATATCGTGTCATAATTATTATTTATTTAATAATATATTAAATATTGAAATTTTGCGAAGTTCATGTTTGTTCTTGAAAGAAAAGCCGAATGACAGGTGGATGTAATGCGGAGTTTTGTTAAAAAAATAGTGGTTCATTTGTCAATGAGAGGTTTATTCAATCTTTGTAGCAACTGCAATTATGTAGTTTATAAATCAAAGGAGGATTTGTCGAATTTGAGGTTATATGGAGTCATATTGATATAAATTTAACATTGGAGCATTTTTAACTTTACGTCTCTAATAATTTTGGAATTAATTTTAAAATAATTTCTTTATGTATTTAACATAATAATTTGTTGCAAAATTTTTTTTTAATGATATTTATGTAAGATTATTTTTACGTTATTTAACATAATTTTATGTTGAAATTTAGGTGGGAGGAAGAGAAAAAGAGTGATGGCACAAAATGGCATTTCTTGGAACATAAGGGACCAGTATTTGCGCCACCCTACGAACCTTTACCCCCTACTATAAAATTTTATTATAATGGCAAAGAGATGAAACTGAGCCAGGATACGGAGGAGGTTGCAACTTTCTATGCACGAATGCTTGATCACGACTATACAACTAAGACAGCATTTAATAACAACTTCTTCCATGATTGGCGAGAGGTGATGACAGAATCAGAACGTGCCAAAATTACTGATCTATCCAAGTGTAATTTCAGTGATATACATGACTATTTCGTAAAGAAGAGTGAGGAACGCAAAGCTATGACAAAAGAGGAGAAGCAAAAAATTAAGGAGAAGAATGAAGAAATTCAAAAGGAATATGGTTTCTGTATTATTGACGGTCATAAGGAAAAGATTGGTAACTTTAAAATTGAACCGCCAGGCTTGTTCAGGGGTCGTGGTGAGCATCCCAAAATGGGCAAGTTAAAGAAGCGCGTGGTGCCAGAAGATGTGCTCATTAATTGTTCAAAGGACTCTGTTATACCAAAACCGCCATCTGGCCATAAATGGAAAGAAATACGTCACGATACTAATGTTACATGGTTGGCTTCGTGGACGGAAAATATTCAAGGTCAGGTGAAATATGTGATGCTGAATTCATCGAGTAAGCTCAAAGGTGAAAAAGACTGGCAAAAGTACGAGACGGCACGAAAGTTGGCCAAATCGATCGACAAAATTCGTGCAGAGTACAGAGAAGATTGGAAGAGCAAAGAAATGCGCATCAGACAGCGGGCAGTCGCTTTATATTTTATTGACAAACTAGCGCTCAGAGCCGGCAACGAAAAAGACGAGGATCAAGCTGACACAGTAGGCTGTTGTTCATTACGAGTGGAGCATATCAAGCTGCATGAGCAGATTTATGGCAAAGAATACGTTGTCGTATTCGATTTCTTAGGTAATATTTGAATTATTAAAATTGCATACATAATATATTTATAAATAAAATACAGTTGTTTTAATATTATATATAATTATATTTTTTCTATGGATTTAATTAATTTTACAGGTAAAGATTCTATTCGATATTATAATGAGGTACCGGTAGAAAAGCGTGTCTTTAAAAATCTGCAACTTTTTATGGAAAATAAATCGCCCGGAGATGATTTATTTGATCGTCTCAATACCATCACGATGAATAAACATTTGAACGAGCTAATGGAAGGTCTCACCGCCAAAGTATTCAGAACTTATAACGCATCGTGGACGCTGCAGCAGCAGCTCGACAAATTAACAGACCCGAATGAAACCGAGGCAGAGAAGATTCTCTCGTATAATCGAGCCAATCGTGCAGTTGCCATACTGTGTAACCATCAACGTTCTGTACCAAAAACACATGCAAAATCCATGGAGAATCTTAAAGCAAAGATTGATGCGAAAAAAGAGGCAATAAGTGAATGCGAGTTGCAAGTAAAAGACGCTAAACGGGATGCAAAACGTGGTTCGGTGAAAGAAAAAGTGTATGTTTTTTTTAATTCGAATAATACGAATAAATTAATAATAATTAAATATAAAATAATTAAATAATAAAGCTACTGTATATTTCATGTTTTTATATCATGCAATTTACAAGTGTAAATGCATTAATCCTAACTTTTTACTTTTACAGAACATATGACAAGAAAAAGAAACAATTAGAGAGACTAAAGGATCAATTAACAAAGTTGGAAGTCCAGGCGACTGATCGAGAAGAGAATAAAGAGATAGCATTGAGTACCTCTAAGGTGAATTATCTTGACCCCAGAATTTCCGTTGCATGGTAAGTACTTAATACACTTTAGTATATTTATCTAATTATAATTTTAATATTATAAATGTATTCTTTTATATTTTTTAATATATGAACTGCACGTTATACACAGATTTCTCTTTAATATTAATACTTACTTTGCTCATTATTTTTAATTTGCACACATTCACGCACGCACACATCCACTTGTATGCACTATAACAGTTTATACTTTATCAGGTGTAAGAAGAACAATGTACCAATCGAAAAGATTTACAACAAGACTCAAAGGGATAAATTCCGATGGGCAATAGACATGGCAGGCCCCGACTTCGTATTTTAACCCCGTGGATCATCATCATCGTCATCATTGTAACCGTCAACGTGTGTCGGTCCATGAGTGGAGTTCACCTCCCGCTGACGATGTATCTAGTGAATTTTACCTTCTACCGAGAAGCCAGGAGACTTAAAGTAAGAAAAAAAAATTTTTTAAGAGGAAAAAAAAGAACAGTGTAGACGGTATGAAAAATTTTTTACACTTATTCGATATGATAAATGTGAGAGTATGGGAACATATTTTCTATAGGATGATACGTTGCATACGTATTAAATTACGATTGTAATTGGCAACCTAATCTAACATGGTGTTAATTTAAATGCCGTACAGAAATTCGACTAACTTGTTTCGAGTCAGTCGTGCGTACGCGTTTTGCCACCGATAAAATAATTTTTATTCACATCGCTAGCTTGTTCATTTTTATCAGTGCCAGTTCGTGTAAGGCACAAACGTGATAATTTATAGGGATGATAATCAAGAGAAAAAGTCGTGATTTATGGATGATTTTTAAGTGAGTGGTGCACGATTATTATTTTAGGTAGAAATTGATTTTGTTCGTTTGGAGTAGGAAATTAGCATACAAATTCGTGCAGACAAAAAAGAGGACCGTTTAAATTTGTAATTGTACGTGTACGGAGTGCAACGACTAATCTCGTGAAAAATATGGGATTAAGACAAGCGTTTCGCACCAACTTCGGCTTGCGAAAAGTTAATAACTGCGCAATTGTATATATGTAGGACATGTTCGTACGAGTGAGACACACACACACACACACAAAACACACATAATTCACACCACGTCGATATTTAAAAAGAAAGGAAAAGGAGAAGGAAGAAAAGGAACGGAAAAAACCAAGGAGCAGGCAGCTGAAGAATTTTGTATTTCTCTTTAACGGACACAACACGCGTAACACACATTTGTTTTTCTCATAAATGTATGATAATGCCATTCATCGAATATCACATTTACATTTTGCAGAATCGTGTCGGATATTACATATATTTGTAGGACGTATTCAATATTGTGCACTCCTTTTTTGATATATAAATGGAAAAAAAAGAAAAACCAAAGCGATTAGCAAATTTTTGCCGAATCGCGGTTTGTCCCCTATCCTTCAAGCCTACTCCCCTAAAGAAACTCGATAGTATAAAAAAAATACCGAAAATATACATATATATATTTAAGTGAGTTACATCGCTTTTAGCGATTTATGTTTTATAAGATGTCTCTAGGCTATAAAAATAAACGAAAAAATGTATCCCTTAATTTCTTAACGTTATTTGCACATCTCGCGCAAACCTTACTCGGAGCCGAGTGGAGGATTACTAGGCGCACATATACACTCATGTGTATGTACATATATATATGCATATACATATATATATATTGTACATCAGCAATATATATATATATTTATATTTATATAACATATTACGCAATACATATAATTATATAAAATAATATAAATATATATAATAAAAAATGTATATGTATTTGTATGTATGTATATATGTATATACACATATATATCTTTTATGCTCACTTGACGATAATAAGGATTAGAGCGTAGCATTAAGCTCTTCATCTTCATAATCGAATCACGAAACATTTTGGCGCATGTGCTTAATAAAAAGATATACGTATTTATATCTAACATAGAAAATTTTGTTCGTCATAACACGCTCTTCTGTCACTTTGCTTTCGTTTATCGCGAATTCTTTTACATTGCAAAGTGCGCGAGTGAAATCTTGTCTCGTTTGTAAAAATTACGAAATTAGGTGTTGGGTTTACGGGGATTATCAGGAGAATCTATGAGGCTACATGCAAAATTTTTTTTGGTTACGATAGTAAAACTATTAAACTCTACGCGATCTATGTAATTGTATTACTGTGCAACGATATGTATCTCGGAAGGAGGGTAAAAACCATAATTTGTCTTTCAAGATTAACTTTCAATCTTTATCCCCATTTTTCAATTCATTGTGTGATAAACGAACAGGCCAAGTTCGGCTCGATCATCAAGATTATTTCCTAAAGAAAAGAAAAATAAATTATTATTATTTCATTAAGTTTGTACATACCACAAAGCACCACTTGTTCTTGATCGGCCGAGGGTGCGTATTTTAATATCTGGCGTTTAAGAAAGAGGAGAAATGGATAAACGCGACGCGTTCCGACAAAACCTATGTTACGTGCGCGCATCATATGCATAATTACTACTAATTAATTATAAGATACACACGTAGATATATATATGCATGCTGCTGTACGTAAAAGGGTTCGCTTCGGATTACATTCCGGAGACGCGCAACCGCGAGGTTTTTTGCGTGTTCATCATCGAAAAGGGAAGCGCCCCTAATATCGGCGATTTTATTACTTGTTTTTTGTCGCATACGCAAAAAAAAAAGAAAAAACTAATGTGTTAACAACATTAATCTAATTGGAATTTATCTTGTTGTATTAAACTTTAGGAAGTTAAAGTTGCTGTTTCGTATCGAAAAGTTTTTTTTTCCAAATATATAAAAATATATAATATAAATACTTTAAACGTCTTCGGATTTCAGTTCGTTTTTATTACAAAGTGTATAAAGTAAGAAATTTCAAAATGCTTTAAAAAAATTGTTTTAAAAGTTAAATTTATATGGAAATTGTGAAAAATACTAATGTCATTTAAAAACTTTGTAATAATATACAAAGAATAAATAATGTTAATCCTGAGATCTATTTCCAATTAGAACCAATGCTGTTTACATATTCTTTTCCGTACACATGTCTCACGGTACATACACTAAAACGGAATGAGCAGCAGAGATCTCGTTTTTTGTCTTGTTACGTTTACGCCGCGCATCATGCTAATTTCTGTAAAAGTAAGCATCATTTATCGTGCTAGACGAATTGTTATTTATTACATAATAGATGCATTAAATTAAGGTGCATCATTGTTTACACATACATGCAACAGCAAGACGGTATTATTGTATTGATAATTGTGAAGATACGAAGCAGTTATATACACGTTTTAGCTAGCTCATAACCGAGATTGATTTTAGACTGGACTACGAATTATTGATAATACGATAATGTGTATGTTTTCACGTGAAGAAAATAATAAAATTACACGATAGGCCGCTCGCAATCACTCACAATATGAATAATAGCAATGTAAATGAATCGTGTGAAACGAAAAGAAACAGGGGTAGAAAGAAGAAAAAGTAAGGGAAGAAAATGCAATGACGAGTGTGGGCCTTTATCGAGCATTACTAAGATTTTTAACATTTACAAGGAAACTCGAGTAAGAGTGCAATTGATATCTAGTACAATTTTTTGAACGTGAGACCGGCGGGAGATACATAATGTGCATGTTCAGTGATTATCTCACTTTTCGATATATTATTATTATTATTAATATTATTATTGGAATAATAAAAGATTAGTGCCGGATCGACGCAGTGGACTTGTTATTATTAATGTATAACCGGTTTATATATCAAGTTTTCGTTATATCCGAAGGAAGGAGGAACGACGTACGTGTCTCTGACTTTGTTGATTTATTATTATAAACGACAAGGTACAATAATGCATTATAATACTATTACATTACTGTGCAATTAGTTAGAGACAATAAAAATAAATTATATATACATATAAAATTTATATATAAATAAAACAATTTTTATTTATATGTAAATTAAATATATATAATTTAATATTCAAGTAAATAGAGTGTAAATCCGTAATAAATATTAAATTGTGTAAAAACTTAAAAACGAACATAAGTGTCCTAAACATTGTGCAATAAAATTCCACGATGCGCGAAGGAAGTTATAATTCTAGTTTCTGAATATGCGTATCCAAGTTAACTATCGGTAACGGTGGCTTATCCATTGTGATTTTTTTAATTCTAAAATAATATCCGAATCAAGGCTTCTGGTCAGAATAATATCTGCGAGTTTTCAGTTCCAATATTACAAAGAAGCCTTAATTCGTTAAAACGAATCTGGAGATAAAACAACACTGGATAGAAAATCCTGCTTGCTGATAATGCTCCCTTGCGCAATTCTCCAATTACCTTATACTGATTACACAATGAATAAAGAGAATTACCAGCTACAAAACGACCTTCACGACAATATATTGCACGTAGCATACGAACGCTTCCGTTTAATGTATATAAAATATAAACTCTCGAAAAAATTTTACTCTCTCCTCTCTCTAAAGTTTTTTGGTTATTGCGTCACAGCAGAGTAAATACCAAAAGAAGGTAATTCCTACATTGAAATAGGTAGACTAGACTATGCTAAAAATTACGAATTCCATCCTCCGCCGTGTAAACGTTCTCGTTACACGACGGAATTGAAATCTCACCGACGAACTTTCGAATGGCTACTTACAAAAGCGCGGGATTTGTTTTTGTAAAGTGTAATCTCTTATACCTTATTTTCTTCTAAAGTACATATTAGTCTTTCACGATTAATCTTTTTCCCATCAAGACCACGAGAAGTGCTTTCTCGTTCGAGGGCAAATAGCAAAAATTGTTATAAATAATAATTTCGCATATAAAAGATATATCTTCACCTCTCCTCTCCTCTCAATGCGCAATCTTAATTCAGTCTAATACTACAAATCTTATCGCAACTACACGTACGAAAGTTAACAGTTGTCTTTCAATGTGTGGTTTTAACAAATCTGACATTCGTTTTTCCCTTCTTCGACATTAATAACTAAACGTAACGTAAACGTTCTTGCACGCTTTTTGAGATTGACCGCGGCAGAATGTTACAAGTCGCGTGCGTGCCGTACAGTATCGACGTTTGAAAAAAATAACGTGTAATTAATCGAAAAAACGAAGAAACCAATCGCGATATGCGATAATTTTTCAATGAATAAATAGAACGATTTTTCACTCTAATGACTAGCATATCAATTACATGAAGTTCGAAAATTCGTGTTTAGATATATTTAAACTCGACGAAGACGTTTTTTGATGTTTTCCTCGAAATATCGTCATCAACGAAATTCTTCGTCGTACTTCTTGCCTCTATGCTTCTTTTCTCTCGAGAAAAACATCTTGTCTCATGGAGATAAGAATATCAAGAGGGAGCGTAAATTGTACTTAAGGGCGAAGAGTATGAACTGGAGAAGTAAGGAGAAATTGCTCGGCTGTCATCTTAGTTGTTCATTTCAGTGACTGATGACTTTATTTCTATTATTGCTCTTTTAGCTTCATCCCCGCAACATTACGCTCTCTCCTGGTATTCTTACTTCCATGTCTCGTCTTCTTTCTAATTCTTGTTTGTCTTGATCGACAAGACCATTACAGCACACACACGTCGTTTTCTGAAAAATTCTCGTCACTAAGATTGGAAAGGATAACGGGAAGAAGGCAACAAATTTACCTCTGGCCTCACTCGGGATCGGTTTCCGCTTCGCCAATCGGCAATATCGCAACAGGACCAGCAGCTGCTAGCTTGGCTTTGTACGCCTCCGGTTCGAACCAGCGAATCGGTGCCTGCAAAAAAAAAAAATAAATTAGTTCAAAAATTAATCTAACGATATAAACAAGCAATAATCCCATTACCTTACCTCTGTTGCAAGCGGCATGCTTCGATTCGGTTGAAAAGCCAAGAATTAATTGCTTGTGTGAGAGTACATGCAGACAGTAATTTAAAAAATTATACACGTTACAAGCGTATTTTACACGAGGCCTTCTCAATCTAACAATTAATGTGCACGTAAAAATGTCATGTATTCCAAAATGTTAGTAATCTGCATTCTACCTAAGCAATATGTCAGTCACAGAGCGTCGTGTAAACTACCGCTTGTTCTGTTAACGAATAACGCCCAAGTTAGCGTATTATGCAATACTCATTTATTAAATACAATGTGTACGTGAATTTAGCACACAGCATTAGTTTCGTCATTAATCTAATCTGCATACATAGCCTCTGTATACAAGATCAAATAAAACAATCTTGTACTGAAATGTGATATCTCTAAGGTTTCAAAAATAACAAAAATATAAAAAAAAAATCATTTACATTAATTAAGAATATAACGGTATAATAGAAAAGTTTAAAAATATTTCTTATATATATATACTTATAAATTTGAAACATAGGAACATGGACTTTCAGATCTTAATACAAAAATTAACACTACTACACTACACTACATAAAACTTTGTACGCAATAATATTGGATATTGTGACTGTTTCACATAACAACCCAATTAAGTCTTATTTAACTCATCAAAAAAGTATTAAACTAAGCACAACAGTTTTTGAAACTTTAAATTTTCGTCTTTGGCGACTATGACTACATTCAGAAATTTACTGTGAATACAGAAAATCTGTAGTTTACATATATTATAAATGTTCAATTTACATCGCGCATATTATATGATTTTCACTAACAATGGATATCGAAACAATCTACGATTATTTTGCGAATCCATTTAGTCAATTGCGCATATTTAATACGCAAGATTTTCGAAAAAAAAATCATAAACAAGTAAACAATGTAAAAACAAAGCAGTATATATATGTATCACACATAAAACTAACTAGCCTTTTCTTTGGTCTTGAAGAATTTTTTTAAATAAGTCTATTATTGCAAAAGCTCTAAAACCTAATCTACATCATGTACCTCATGAGTTCCTAAAGTTTTTTAATATGTGAGATAGTATTGAGATTCACACGTTAAAGATAAGTTCCACTCAATTACCCTCTTCAATTAATTGTTAAGTACAGTTCAGTCTCATCTTGCCTCCCTCATAGAAAGCAAACGTTTTTTTTTCTTTTAAACAAAAAAAAAATACAGAGATCTGTGATTATTAAACAGTACAGATCTCATTTTGTTACTCTTTCATTTAAATGCATGCGATTAATTTAAATACCGCAAGAGTCACACTCGTAACACAGGGCATTCTTTAAAAGACATATTTCTCACTCTCTTGGTATGACGTTAATGTATATGTAGTGAATATTACGTGTTGTATAAGAGTATTAAATTGCGGCGTTAAAAGGAAGAATAACGCGAAAAGTTTTGCACGGTATATGATTGGCGTTCCTGTCACATAGCGGTACCTTACGAACTATATTCGGACATTCCTTCTGTATGCGCGCCCAATCGGCAGGGGGCCGCTTCGCGTACGGTCCAGACGCACACAGTAGCAGAAACTCGTACGTAAGTTCTCTCGCTTCTGGAACTGAAAAAAATTGAAAATCGTGAATTACAATTTATTACGTACTGACTATTTGATCGATTAGAATTTTAAAGTCAAGTGGACTAAACTTTACTTATATATTTTTATATTTAAATAAACCTTGTTGAGTCGAGATTTGCTGTTCAGAGATCGGACGCGGTTTGTAAGTTTCTTCACTCTCCGAGGAGGTTGCGGCGCTATCCACACTTAACTCTCGGCCTAGAGAAGTAGGAGCGGTGATATTGTCCAACGGCGACAACGGTGTACGGTGAACCATGGGAGTAGACGTGGTGGTTATGCCTCCGAAATTGGGTTCGTCCTCATAGTTAAAATATTCTATTCCGCTGGTAAAGCTTTCAGGATCGCCCAAAAAATGTTCGTCTAGCACCAGCTTTGCTGTCTATAGATCGAAAAGTTCATAGAAATTAAAAAAAAAATAACAGAAGGAAACAAAATACAATCAAATAAATACAATATAAATTATATAAATGGAATTAGATGCTGATATGAAATATGAAAGTAAATTTTCAATTTATCAACACCTTAACTATTATTAAAATTTAATAAAACTGCATAAATCATATAATATATAAGCTCTTATTATTACCCTGACAAGATCAAGATTGCAGCCTGTAATTTTAAGAGACTGGTTACCGACAGTAACAGTGTACTTGTATTCGCCTATACTGGCGTCATTGGTGGAAAGACTGTGTAAAAGAGACGAACGCAGACGAGAGTTGTGCTGCTGATTTTGCTGCAGCCGACTGCTCTCATCTGACGCACTACTGTTGAGCGAGGAGCTGGAACCGCCCATTGCACCCTTCTCGCCGCCGGAATTTTGCTCCAGTCTTACTGGCGATGCATTTCGTTGTATCGTATCTTTGATTAAATCCTTCGCATAACTAAAACAAAGGAAACAGAAATAAGAGACATGTAACAGAGACAGTAACAAACATTGATTCACTAAACTCGTGCTGTTATCAAATAGATCTTAAATATAAGAAAAATACATTTATTATTACTATTAACTTCTATTAAATTCCATTAGTATACTTCAACTAAATTATAAATGTATTATTTAGACATACTGAATCTTGTCCTCGGACGTTCCCGTGATTTGGACAAGTCGTTCTTTAGCTCCGGGGTTTACTACAAATCAAGATACATAGTATTAGTAATGCAGTCTTGTCAAGATCGGTATCCATTAACAAAAAATTATGTAGTAGTTATCGTTAACATCTTTGAACACAAGTCCAATGGCACGGTTAATATGTTAAACAAAATGTGATTTTAAATACTGTTAAGATATCGCCAAAGCAAGGTAAGTAAAATAACGTATTTGTAAATAATATTTTAATAAAAGATAGAGAGCTATTTGCGCGTTGAATTATATGATATTAACGAAAACGTCAAAATATTACTTAAATACCAACTTTTCTATCCACATGGAACCCGCTATATTCATCTGTCGACCTAGCGTTAATAAACTGGTAATACAGCATACATATTCAGCGGTTGAGAACTGCGAACGCAGCGCGCAATATTCATATTCTTCACTCATTATAAATTAGAGATATACACTCATTATATTAAAGAGATACGAAAAAAAAAATTATCTATATAATTTTTGCAGACTAAAATAAACATTTTTCTTTTAATCAACGTTATCTTTGCAAAGTGTAACACGATTTCTATGTCATCACGTGAAAGAAAGCTGACGTGCTTCGCACTTTCCAATTAGTAGATCACGTTGCAAAACTAAAACACTAATTCAATAGTAGCCTGGTCACGCTGGTTAGGTAATAGCTTTATCATGCAAACTAAGAGCGATCGAATAAAAAATATTGGTTGCGACTTTCTTATTACAGATGTGATTTTTTTTTCACATATGTATGTTTCAAAAACAATAGGCAATACAAATTTACCACATCAAACTCAATGTTCAATGTGAGATATTAGACGTGTTTTTTAGGACAAAAATGAGAGCTTTGCTCGATCGATTAATACTGTTTTTGCGATGCAATGAGCACAAAATGCTATGACAAGCCACTGGCGGATCATTCATTTTTTACCTCGCTGGAAGGAGATGATCGTCTGGCTGAGCTCTTCTATCATGTGAACTCGCCGCCCTTTTATTCCCATCACTGTATTTTCGTGCAAATTATTTAACAATAGAACGGCTAACATAATTGAGAAATAATTAAAAGTTTATGATAAAACCAAATTGTTTTCACTTTACGAAAAAATCAGATAACTGCTTTCGTCTCACAAACAATCCCTATCGATCGCATCATATTGTAAAAAATATTGCAAATAAACTTGTAAATAATGTAATAAAAATATTAAAACAACAGTACGCGCTGCATTTTGACCCATGAGAATCAAATTTGTTTAATTCGATGGAAATTTTGTATAATGAGAATGAAAGTAATTAAGTTACCTTTTCCCGAATCGCTATTGCGAATGACGACCTCGTCTTTGCAATAATTTTTTCCCGGGATACGCGTAGGCTTTGCGAACTTTCCGCTGTTTTTGATCACTTCGCCGGGTCCCAATATCGGTGCCGAGGTGGGCGAGGTCAATAGCGGGGATGACAAGTTCGTAGGTGTATCGGGAACTACCTCAGTAAGCTAATAAAACGAAAAAAAACCTTGATTACAGTTTCGAACACTTAATAACCGCAAAAACATATGTGATTTCATTTACATTATCTAGATGTGACAACTTCTGCATATAGTACACGTCCATCGAATCAGTATGACGCCATTGTTTTGCTCGCAGCTCGATAAGTTCCAGCAAATAAACCCTGGTCATCAGATCTAATCTGTCGTCTTGGCTCCCATTTCTGATCGCCACAAAGGCCCGGTCCAGCTGATCTGAAATTAAGAAAAGTTATATGCAAATAACTGAGTTTTAATATACTTTTAATATATAATAAAAAATTATTCACCTTTGTAAATAGCTTCTAACTGATTGGCGTAAAGTTTCAGGTGACTACACATAGAGATCACATTCGATTGCAGCGTTCGATCATGGAAGCCATTGGTTAGTTGCATTGCAACATTGTCGATTAAGGACACTATATCCTCTACTGAAAAGTTGAAAGAGACAACAAGTTAATAAAGAGTAATCACCGATCTGATTCCAGAAAGAACAAACGCAATTAACATGTTTATAATAATTTATATAAAAAGATTATAACTAATAAAAAAAAATATTTATAAAAGACTATCGTTGCAGAAGATTGCGCGTCTTGAAAAATAAATGCAAAAAGATTTACCAGTCGTGATCCGCCCATCGACGGTCGAGTTGCGCTGGTTAAGCTTAAGCGGCCGTGGTTTTTCGAGCTTCTTTACCGTTCTGGCCCTGTTTAATTGTGCAGTAGCCATTGTAATCCTGTAACAAAAATCATTACGTATTAGACAAAGAAAACTTAAACCTTCAATATTTAAATTATTGTATTATAATTAATGCAATATAAACTACTTTATTAAATAACGATTTATAATAAGAGGAATATATTAATTAAGCGGTATTATTAGATATATTAATGTGCTATTCCTACACTTGATACTGGCATCAACCGTTTAGAAATGCTTGTTATGAAGAGAAAGTATTACATGAAAGTTTCGTTCTGAAGAGGCCAAGGTTTTTTGCTACACCACCTCCTTTCAATAAACTCATTTCTTTTGTATGACACAGATCATTGAGCAACACGTGAATATCACAATGTTCTAATTTCTTTCGCAAGAGAAAACTTTTTTTAAAACCAAGAGCGTTGTTTGAAAAATGTTTTTTTTATTGAAAAAAAAATAATTTTCTGTAAACTTCGAGGCTTGGAATTCCATATCTAGACAATAATGAGACCGTGGCGATAACAAAGACCTTATTCGAAGATACAAAGGGCGACGGTAAATCGTTATCTCGTTCAAATCGTCACTGTAACAGAAATAATTTGATTTGCATCTTTTTTTACGTCGCGATGTTCCCCTATAGTCATGCGAGAAGAAAGCGAAGCGAGTAGCAAAACAGACGGCATGAGGGAGCGGTAATGGAACTTCGGGCTCTTCGCCCTTGCCACCCTCATCCTCCAAAAATATACCTCGTCCATGTGACACACGTGCGACGGCTGTGTTTTGTCGCGTTAATCGAGCTACAAAAGTCCAGGCGAAACCTTTCGCGTTTCAGAAAATGATGTATACAATTAAGTATACATTACGATAACATTGTAACTTGGCTCAGCCAGGACATTTTACGTAATCTATTGAACAGATTCGATAAAGTATTTGTCTGTTATAAATTTTGTCGGTAGAGAGACTACAAGTTCAATATAAAATCGAATGTACACGAGATGCTAATAATAATATAACATAATTTTGTAAATAACGTTTGGTGAAATTGGCACTTTCAAATATATTTTGGAGTACCTTCTATACAATTTTGATGAAAATTGACGTTGGAAATTGAAAAGAATGTGAATTTGTCGAATACTGTTTCAAGTTTACTATCAATTCACGGCCAAGGTAAGACGAAGCAAGTGAAACATGATGCAGACACGACTGACGCTGATTTCCTAGTAATTTCTGATGAAGTTTGTCGCTAAACTGTGATCAAGTTACTGTAGCAGGTTTCGCCAGTAAAGCACAGGCTTAATGCGAATGCAACACGTGCCAGTTTGCAAGAAACTTTCAATGTAATCTTACGCTATAACAATTTGTCAATTATGATTATTCATCATTGTTAATATAAATAATTGGTATAAATTGTTAAGAACATGGGATTTTTAATACATACGTACGCCAATTCATGCAATTTGCTTAGACAATTCAATTTATGTACCGTGATACAAACCGCCCTTTGTGCTGAGTCTAAATATATTATCGTCATTACATTTCTTTTTAATCACATCAGAATCTCTTATCGCATTAATTAACACGGTGTTCAATAACCGTGAGACATCTTGCACCCCGACGAATCTTAAAACGGTAGAAGAGAAGAAAAGAAACGTAATTTGAGACGGTCGCAAAGAAAAAAGATCAAACAAGAACAAGAGAAATAGACGATCGTACCCAGCGATTAAAGCGTACAATGTAGCAGGTCAGTTTGCAGAAGGGAACAGTTTCGACGTTTTCCCGCGTGAGGAAAACCTACTGCGTATCTTTTGCGTGACGCAGTGGAAGAAAGAGAAGACGAAAGTGGAGAAACAAAAATATAAAGGGGGTGACATCGTCGGGAGGAAGGTGGAGGAAGACGAAGAGACGAGCAACATTGAAAACGACGGATCCATTCGCACCTAGTTGCACCTTTTGCACTCGGCGATAAGGTAAACTCGCGTGCCGCCTTCGCGCGCACGTGAGAGAGAGAGAAAGAGAAAGAAAGATGGAAAGAAAAGTGCGGAGTGCAGACGGCGGCAAGTAGGCAAATAGATCTATTAGTATACAGACACGGGAAAATTATTTCTGGCGTTTTACGCGCGCGTGTGAGTGCACGTGCACGCGCTCGCGCGGCTGTCGCGCTCGGCGCGGCGACGAGGTTCCTTCCGCGCGGAACTCCGGATATGGAGGCCGGACGCCCGGACGAGAAAGCCACCCGCGACGACGGCATCGACGCATCACCGTCGTAAGAAAACAAGAAGCCGCGTGTCGCACGTTTCCGACGTACGTACCTCTCGCGGGATCCACCGCTCCGTCGGCCGTACACAGCAAACGGATCAACGACACGAAGATCGTCCGGCTGGGGGCAGGCTGGGGGACTGATTGCATACACTGGTGCAGCTAAATTCATAATGGCGGCCGATAGTGCTGCCTTCTGCCGCTGTCCCCGCTGTATTAAAACTAATGGAACATCCGTCTTTTGTAAAATGGCACTTCCGCGCCATGGGGAAAGCGGGGAAAGCGGGGAAAGCGGGGAAAGCTAAAGCAAAGGATCAGCTGATACTCTCTCGTCAGACTTGTTAGTACCAAGTACCTCGATTTGCCTTTGGCGGAGTTATAACCGACCTCAAATCAGATATATGTTTTATTTTTTAGTAGTGCGTATACCGAAAAGCAGATATATAGCGTTTTTCTGCGGCGACAGCGGCTAGCGTACGTAACCCTAGGCGGCAGAGACAAGGGATGAGAGAACGGGGGGGAGAATCAGTCTTCGGCAATCCGGCCGGCGCGGGATATAATACATGCGAATATGTGAAACTCGACGCACACGACGCTAAAGTCGCGTTCGCTAGCTGCCGTCGCCATATCTGCTTTTCAGCGTACAAATATACAATGTATAAATCATATGTATATACATATTATTTTAAAATAGTTATTTTTAATTGTAAATTACTGATATCTTAAAACATGCCACATATGTCAATAGTCGTCAATCATTAGACAAAATGAGTTATTTAACTATAACTTCTTTTAGTGTTAATTAATATACATCAGATGAGACGCTAGAATTATTAATAGATATTATATAATTTCTATTTTATTTTTCTAGATACTCTTTCATAACTGACGGCCTTCTTAAGTTGTACAAATATTACTGCAGAAGGATTTTTTTCTCGGCAAAACACTCTGTGGTCTGCCGTGCTTTTCGAAGAGCCACGATCGAATAAAGACCGATTTTTTTTATCATATTTGCATTCAAAATTACGGCTCTTTAAAACAGCACAATTTAAATTTGTTGCACTATGGATGTAAAAGATGTCATGAACAATTTATTGCATGACAAATGAAATCGTATTAATTCCTCTGAAGACCTCTTCTTGGTCTCGAAAATAATTCTGCATCGACAAAATGCAAAATCTTATTCTGCCAATGCAGAAATCTACCTGGACTCGCACCATTTCTATTCATTATGCTTGGTAAGTTGGAGCTTTATCATACTGACTAGCAATCAGTCTTGCATAAAGTCAGTATAATATTGAATAAGAAATACACCTTAAAATAATTTTATAAATTTATTATTTTATTTTTAGTGAACGTATGTTATCGAGACACAAGAGGGAGATACAAAATTACTTCAGCACGTCGATTCCACTCCACTGCGATGCGTCGACTGCATGTTTCACCGAGGAACGCTGCCCATAAACTAAAACACCTGTCTCATTTAACTCTCGCAAAACCCCCGTACTTCGCCTTGCCGTTCGTTGTCTTTTTCACGTTGCTATAACAATGCATCATTATCGATGCACCACCCGTGAAACTTTGCATGATGCAGCGCGGAAAAAATGTTCTCCACGACGCTATCCGTATGTTTTGCAAAGTAAGTTTAATTTTTCGTATAAACGAAATTAAATTAATTTTCCGCATATATAATCGGCAATTAATTATACTCACATTTTAAATGCTGCAATCACTTGTTAATAAGTCAAAGTCGTCTCTTTCACACTCGGTTTAATAACTATTAACTTCAAGTACACAAATGTATTTTTTTTTAATTTTTTTATTGCGCTGCGTTAACCAGCGCGTTTTCTACTTAACGGTACATTTATCTTACTTTATTAACTTTCGTGACGATTAGTCCACTTCATGGTTGCTGTCTTTCGGCCCTTTCACGCAGCTACGAACATACGCTGCCCGACGTGTCGTAAAGCTACGTGGCGATGCAACAGTTTTTTGTGTTAAAGTTCGCTTGACGAAAAATACCGTTAAAGTTTTAGAGTATGCAAATTGTTGAAAAAGAGCAGGTTTCTCAAAGCGACTAGACAAAAGAATAAATTAATAATAAGCGCCCCAGGAAAATTTGAGGGCGTTGCACCCGTTTAGATATTCATAGACTGTTTAGCGATGCCGTATAGGCGGGGTACACAAATTCGTTTCGGAGAAACGAGAAATTGCGCACCCCTCCCGTAAAAAAAAAAAATTGCGACAGACATTAATATCTGAAATATTTACGAGCGCCTGTACTTTGCACCTCAGCACGTGCGATTCGGAACTTTTTCCGTGAGCATGCGTAACGTGCACCTTGAGAAGCTAAAAAGAACGCTAAATTCATTAAGAAAAAAAATGCCAGTCTTCGTTTAGTCTTAATCATGGACAGCTCTAAGAAACTGGCCCACACAGGTGTCTATATTTTTCTATTGCTATCTTTAAAGTACAAGATTTAATGTGAGCTATTCCTGCTGGGATATTAGGCGAACATTGCGAATATAATGTTTAATTTCTGCTCTGATTACTTTGTCGTTCTCCATTTGTCGATTTTATCACTAACATCATAATTATTTTACAGACTTAGATTGGGCAATCGGGATAAATCGGATTTCTCTAAAGATTGTCGGTCTCTGGCCGGATGAAAAGCTAAATCGTCGACAGAAATTTTTTGCGGACTTCCGCGCCATCGTTATTTGTATAATGATGCTCTTCTCATCGGTTGTACCTGGATTAGTAGCATTGTTGAGGGTCTGGGGAGACATGATGGCAATGGCAGACAATATGCAAATCGGCCTACCCTTCTCAGTAACCGTGCTGAAGTTCATCATCATGTGGTTCCACAAGAAAGGTAATTTTTCTCTTTCCATAAAAATATATTTTAAATATCACTGTGATATATACATATATATTACCGCTCTGCAATATTTTATTAATTCGATACTTTTGCATTTTTCGCCGAAGATCTCGAACCGGTCATAAGCATGGTCATAAAAGATTGGCTCAGGACAAAAACGACGCGGGAACGTGACACTATGATAAAGCAAGCGAGAATCGCCAGAATAACAGTCATATTTGGATGTATCATGATGGTCTTAGCGTGCATCATTCTTATTATTCCACCATGCTTTGGTTATACGACGAGGTATCTGACAAACCTGACGGATCCGGGAAGACCGATGTTGGTGCAGACGTATTTCTTACGTGACATTACGGAAACCCCGTACTACGAGCTCGTCATCACCGCCCAAGCTTTATCCATCATAATGGCTGCGATTTCGTATACGGGCATCGACACTTTTCTTAGTTTCCTCGTATTTCACATATGCGCTCAGTTGGAAATTCTCAAAGAGCGTTTGCTCAATTTGAACAGCTTTAAAGATTTTAATACCGGATTATCCTTCAATATCCAGGATCATCTGCGTCTTATAAGGTTGTATTAAACTCGATTTATAATATGATTTGCGTATTTTGCACTATCATTATGTAAAGTAATATAAAAAAAGATAGAGAGAAAGTAGCGTGGCGGTTTGACTACAGTCGCTGAAATATACCGCGTGTGTGAAGAAGATTCAGATACAATTATTTAGTGATATTCCATGTGATATTTTTTACTTGCAGTTATTTTTGCAAAATAAAATACGTGCTTAAAAAAATTTTCTGTTTGATCGAGATAGATCAATTTTATAATATTTTTTAACGTAGGTCTATTGACGTCATTGACAATACGTTCAACTTGATGCTTCTGACACTGTTGGTATTTTTCGCTATGTTATTTTGTCTACAAGGATTTCTAATAGTTAACGTAAGTTGCCAAACGGGAGAAAAGAGTGAGCTTATTTTGTAATAATATTAAATGTCCATTGCACGCGCAATTTTTTGTTACAATGGATTACAATGGCTTTCGTTACATTTTTTCATGTAAATCGTGTACACGCGTATCGAAAACAAATTTCATTAAGATGTTAAAATCAATGTTCCAATCATAAATGTTGATAGAAAATATGTTAATGTGACTAGATTATTGATGGAACTGGCGAAAATGTTTCCTTCATGCGAGTTTGCTGGCTTGTTTCTATTCTTGTTAATACATTCGCTCATATGTGTTTGTACTGCGTGGTCGGAGAGGTTCTTATAGCTAAAGCAAGTATTACTTATAAATGACGAACTTAAACTCTGATCTTATAATGCAACAAATTTACAGGCCGAAGGAATATTTTATGCGGTGTATAATTACGCGTGGTATTTGAGAACGCCGAATGAAGCAAAAAACTTGATGTTAATTATGATCCGAGCTGAGAAACCACTTTACATCACTGCTGGCAGGATATGTCCACTGACATTGTCTATGTTTTGTAGTGTGAGTGCTTTAAATTCACTTATGTGTTACTGAAAATGCAACTGGTCAACGATTAATTTATTATATGATTTTAATATAGAATTAAATTGTTAAATTTTTGTTTGATTAGCGATTAAGCTGATCGAAGTTTGATCTTCAAATTAATTATGCATATATATTATTTCTTTCGTTTTTATTTCATTTATACTTATTATAATTCTTATATTTCTTTTTTTCCAGCTGATAAAAACATCAGCCGGTTATGTGTCTGTATTGCTCGCCAATCGATAATTTTAAATGCTAATCGACCGAAAATTCAATGAACGTTTCAGATATTAAAAAAAAAAGCTAATTAAACTTTGAATGAGCAGTGTGTGATCTCTCTATTTTATGTTTGCCTAATTCGATTTGAGTGGGATTAATTACGATTATATGTATAACTATTACATTATAAATTAATTATACAAAGTAATGAATAAACAATTGCGTTATAACGACGATATTTTAACACTACAGATATTTCCGAAATAATTTGCGGTTAATGTTTAATAAATGCGTTATAAAATATGAAACATACATTATTAATTTAAACTAACACAGTTTTCAGTTAACGAATATAGTTCAGATAAATATCAACACTGCGTATTTAATGATCGTATTATACATATATTTAGATAACCATATATGTATAAGAGTGGGCGCAAAGTGCGCAACTTGTCGCGTAATCGAGAGCGAGATGCTCGCACGACCGTGTGTAGAGAGACTGACAAGGAGCCAGAGAAAGTCCAGGACTGGTTCTCCAGTCCCTAGGTTGCGTCAGCTAAGAGTAAGATCCAGGAAGCATCGATTATGATTGTTGCTAAGGACTCTTGTCAATCCAGAGGAATCTTAAACAGTCCTAAAGTAGGAAACGCAAGGATCTGCTTGCGCCGATGGGCTGCCGGCAAATCGGGACTCGGGAGGTGCTGTCATCTGCTGGGGTCTTCTAGAGTCAACCGCCACATGCTTCTGAAACTTACGAAGCACAAAGCGGCCAAGTGCACACGTGGAAGCACGCAAAAATACGTAAAATCACATAAAAGGTGGAGTAATCTAAGAAAGGATTTTGTTGAAGAATTGACGCAACCAACAATAATGAACAATATCAAAATCAGGTATGTGGAGGCTGTAACGATAAATTTATATATCTTAAATCCCCGGTCGTGCGAGCAGGCTTCGTATTATCGCATTTGTTATGGCTATATCGTTTCAGCGATTTGATGAAAGAAGAAGGAATTACTTTCGAAATTGGAGAACATCTTGATAATGCGGAAGAGGATGACGATGAGTTTGGGTATTCGTCAAATGTGCAATACAGCAATGAGGAAATGCTAAATATGTTGAACATGAATGACTTTGATGATGATGAAGAGCTTGATAATATGGAAGAGAATAGTGGAGGTGTGACTCTTTGTGGCCTGAGCTTCTCAAAGCTGAAAGCAAAAATGACCAAGTTGACTGCAGATGGAAAAGTAAATTTAAATTTTTAGTATTCTTTAAATATTATATATATTTTTTTTTATCTAATAAATTAATATGCAATTGCAATTAAATAAGATGGATATATTTTAACAGGATTAATAAAATTATGTTTTTAGGTTATGAAGTATGTTAAACAAAAGGGTGTTGGAGAAGTAATACCTGAAAATGGACAAGTTGTTGTTCATTATATTGGGTATTTTGAAGACAGAGATGAGCCTTTTGATTCCACTTATGTGTCTGGACAACCAAGGACTTTTCGCTTAAGTCAAAATGCTCTCTTACCTGGATTAGAAATTGGAGTGCGTACTATGAAAAAGCATGAAATATCCGTATTTTTAATACATCCTGATTTAGCTTTTAAGTCTATGGGTTGTCCACCACGTATTCCGCCAAATGAGGAAGTAGTATTCATCGTTCATTTGATTGATTATCATGATGATGGCTATGCACTTACATATCAAGATCTTTCTTTACAAGAGAAACAGGCATTTAATTGTGTCAAAGAGCCTATAAACCATATGCTTGTAACTGCTAAAACATATTTTACAAAAATGAACTATAGACAGGCAGTACACCAGTAAATATCAAACGTTGTAAAATTTTTGTAAATGTGTGATTATATCTATTAAATGCATCTTTTTATAGGTATAAGAAGGCCATTAATTATTTGGAGGTAGTCCAATTGAAAAATAATTCAGAAGAAGAGGAAATGAATGTACTTCTCTCACGAGCCTACACTAATCTTGGACTTTGTTATAACAAATTAAATATGCCTCTTAAAGCTTGCACAGTTTTGCAGAGCACGCCAATATTTACAGCTAAAACCTACTATCAGTATGTATTGTTATTGGTTAATTAAATTAATTGTGTATAAATATTAAATTAGTGTAATAAAATTTGGTGTTATTCTAGCTTTGGAAAAGCTTTGCTGACTATTGGAGACTACGACGATGCATTGATAAAGTTGAAAAAAGGTTACGACATGGAACCGGAAAATCAATTAATTGCGAAAACAATTCAGACGGTAAGTTAAACCAATTTTTTTTAATTTTGAAAATTATGATGTCTTTGCAATCATTTTTCTCGTCTTTTAGGCAAATGCAAAACGTGTCGAGTATAACGAAATATCGTCACGCATGTGGAAAAAATGCTTTAAATCCAATGCAGAACAAAAAGATTCCGATTTTCAAAAAAATATACGTGATTTGTGTACAAATTTGATCGATAATAAAAAGATAATGAGACTACCTCTTCCAGAAGGAATCACAAAGAAAGAGTATGACATCGTACGTGAAGAAGCTGCTACGTTAGGACTGAATGTTGTTACATCTACAAGAAATGAGAAAGAGACTATATATATTCAAAAGAGCAAAGCATGAAGTTACAATATTATTAAATTGCAACCAAAGAGTATTACATTTAAGTTTTAATGAAGTATTTCTTGTTTTTTTATACTGTATTTTCTATATAATAAATAATTTACAAAGACTTCGTTTTGCATATTTCACCATTCTTAAGTACATAAAAAAGTATATGGAATAAAACCAACCTGCTTAATACATCGTACTCTGTTTAGATATACTTTGCGATAAACAAGAACCGGAAGTTTATAGAGCAATTCTTATAATGCATTTTTTTGCTTTATGTTAGTAATAAGATTCAATAGGTCGAGTAATTTAAAAGTATAGTTATGTAAAATTATGGTATATAAGAAACTACCTAACAAAAGCATCGGAAAATATCACAATGTCTCTTATTGTATCGTGTCTCGTCTTAATATTTCCATTCTTAAGTAACGTGTATTTTTTTATACATAAAAATAATTTTAATTTTGTCAGTTTTATAATTTAGTTGTGCAAATCTCTATTATATACGCGATATACGCGTATTATTAATTTTTATTATTTTATTTTTAGGTGCATCTTTTAACACGGCTGAAGTGTTGAGTAATCGACCGTCGATTCAAAATTTACAAGATCATCATCCCGAAGAAGGTCTCTTGGAAGTTCTTTTGAATCCGACATCGATTATCTCAAACGATCGTGCGACGTTCAGTAATATACTCGACTTAGACTTCAAAGCTGAGAATGTAAATTATGAGCTGTATACGAAGGATAATAAAGAGCAATCTGTATCTCTACGAGTGGGCGATACAACTCAACTAAAGGAGTCACCATTTAATCCTGCATGGCCAACAAAAATTATTATTCACGGATGGACAGAAAGCGGAAATGCATTTTGGCTGCATGATATTCGGCGAAATTATCTTAGCGTTGGAGATTACAACGTAATTTACGTAGATTGGTTCGTCGGCTCGACTAAAGAGTATCTAACATCTGTTAAACTCACTCATCAGGCAAGTTTTAATGATTCACATATTCTATGAGAAAGTTGTGTATTAATTTAAATATCAAATGTTTTAAAGGTGGGAGAATACGTGGCTGCATTTATTGAATTTCTCAGTTCAGAGACTCAAGTTTCCTTCGATGATATTCATATTGTGGGACATAGTTTAGGTGCTCATATTGCCGGATACGTTGGTAATTATAT
Organism: Cardiocondyla obscurior; assembly: GCF_019399895.1. Lineage (NCBI taxonomy): Eukaryota > Metazoa > Arthropoda > Insecta > Hymenoptera > Formicidae > Cardiocondyla > Cardiocondyla obscurior. The sequence continues at coordinate 3,862,205 of NC_091875.1, read as the reverse complement.
GTCGAAGAAAATCGGTCGGATTACCGGACTCGATCCGGCCGGTCCAGCATTCGAAACACCTTATCTTAAAGATACAGAGGAGCGGCTGGATATCGCGGATGCCAATTTTGTGGATATTATTCATACCTGTGCCGGTAGTTTAGGCTTCCTCAGGCCTATCGGCCACGCAGATTTTTATCCGAACGGGGGAACATTTAGGCAACCCGGATGCCCCGTCTTTTCTTCTCGTACGCAATATCAACATTGATTTTTACAATACTATGTGCTAGAGGATATTGATTTAGCTTGCGTTTTCAGAAAGCTGCAGCCACGGTAGAGCGTATCAGTTTTTTGCCGAGTCTATTGTACATTCTGATGGCTTTATCGGTGTGCAGTGCTCCAACTGGATGGATTTCCAGCTTGGTAAATGTGGCGAAAATAATTCTACCGCCGTCATGGGCGAGTTCATCGATTCCGACGTCCAAGGTATTTTTTTTCTACAAACCAACGCACAGCCACCGTTTGGAAAGGGCAGAATATAGTAAATGATAATAGAAATACATATAAGTTCGATATTTACATTTGTGACACGTATATATGCATTTCATTACAATTAGTGATATTGCAAGAAAACGTATAAACGTAGAAAGTACTTATATAATCTATCACAAGTACATTGCGATATGAAATAGGCCGTTATAAGATAATAAAAAAATTATGCGAGCGAAAAGTTGCATGTAATAGTGAAATATGTTACGTGCATCAATTTTACTGTTTAAGCCATTTCAGCAAGCGCCGTTTGTCCACTGGACGGTTTCTCGATTTCGTCTCCAAATCGCATACGATATTTCTTTCGGACTGTATCCCAATTGACTACGTCTTGTATCTTCGTAACATTACTTATAGAAGTTTGACTGATAGTCGGGCTTGATTGAAGTAACGAGAAATTAATTCGTTCTTTAGCTGCTCGCGGTAACGGAAGCATCTTAGTATTCTGAAATAAAATGGTAAAAGATTATTAAAAAAATTTGTTTTAGATCATTAAGATATTATTTTTTCTTTTTTTTTTTTTAGTATTATATATTACGCGAAATAGACATAGTAACATCTACGTACGGTAGCATATTTTGGAAAACTGCTTGATTGCATATCGGGCTCCATATATCCACGCGATCTGCCAATTTTCTGCTTTGATGTTTGTTTCTTCATACAAACGTTCTTAAGATATTCTGCCCATGTAGTAACGAGGTTTAACGGCGCCGGGGCTGTCCTTGTTCTTTAAAAATAAAAGGTAAAATAAAATTACAGCAAAGATGTGCAAATTTAAATGAAGGTGCATAAGAAATTACGCTTTACGTTTTGTATGAAAGTCTAATGTAAAGAGCTGGATGGTGTTTAAAAATCTCCTGTGTACTTTTCGATTGGTACATTACTAAGAGATATAAATGTTTCAATTTATAGTAATTCAATGAAAGCGGAAATGCAGAAATCATGAATAGAAATAAACGTACGTAAAAATCAGAAGTTACCATTTTTTTGTGAACTATTTTTTTTTCGTTGCAATTGCGTTTGCTTACTTTTGCATCTTGCGAACTAATTTGCTGAGACCGTATTTCCATTCGATGTCACTCTGCGACTGAATGTTGTGATACGTGTCGCTCATCATAGCAATTAATAGATTAATCAACACAATAACGCTGACGAGCATGTATAATGAAAATGACACCTGTTGGAACGAAAGAAATAATTATTTTTAAATTGGATGAAAATAATTGCGTGTACAACTAATTAATTATATTATTATCTGAAAGGATTACCTTGAAAAAATTAAACGTCCACCATGGCTGTTGGTTCTTATTTAATGTAATAGTAAAGGCATTGGTGTCCTTTTGGCCAAAAATGGCGAAGAAAAGATTCTCCGTGATATCGATCGGATTAACTTTCACTGCGAAAATAGAGAAAAATAACGGTTAGTCAAAAAATTCTTACTGATGTGTTAATTATAACTGCCATACCTGTAATTAAAAAAATGTAACGATAGAATTAATATTATTATTAGGCTAATATAGTGGTATAATACAATGTGGTAGGGTGTTCGTAACTAATTGTCATATTGAATGTTGCAGTTGTAATTGCAAATTTTCGATTACACCACTGATAGTACAAATTGGTGTTATCGCTATTCTATTCATTGTCATTTTGCTTACAAGCAGAAAAAATCATATATCTCATAGTTCTTAGTCTATAAAACAGTAAAATATTCATGCTGACCGGTGGTCAACTATCCTAATATTTGTTGAGTAAAAATTGGCGATTAATCGGAAGGAAAAAATCAGTGAAATTTGTAAAACCTAAAACATGCGATGAGACGAATAACGCGGATCTTGAAACTTTGATGAACGAACATTGACAATGAATAATGAGCTGTTAAAATATATTTACATTCGGCGATATGCCGGTGAAGAGTATTTTAAACGCATTCACAAATGCAGAATGGATGCGATGAATGTGGTTTGTAAAGTGAGAACTGCTTTTTTTATTCTCACTTTATGCACCCTGCGAAAGATAGAGAAAGTAAAAGGAATTTACAAAGAAATTTATTTTTCATAAAATTATGAATTGCTAATCTACAAAATCAGGAATGGATTTTAAAGTCATTAAATTTCTTTCTTCTACCTCTATACATTTTTTTCAGTGCTAAAACAATAACATCAAAATAAATTCGACAATTAAATCTCAATTCAAGATTAAGTATCTATTATATAGGGACGATATTTTAATATCAAACTCGCTTTAATTTAATTATTTCTCTTTGCAGGGTGAACATTTAAAAGTGCGTGCCGAATTTACAATGTGCGAATGATCGAAAGGTGGATCCTGTAAACGAATTTAATTCAGATTAATGTATCAACAAGTATATACATGCTACACATCAAGTTTATGTGTATGTATAACGTTCATGTGTATATGTATAATAACGTGAGTTTCAAAGGCAGTTCTAATATTAGTTTAGGATATACATCCTACAAATGTGTGTATCGAGCGCTCCGATATATTACACGAAAATATCGTGAGCAACATATGATGCAGGCATAATGATCGGTGCGTGCATCGTTGCAACAGCGCCGTTACACAATTGCTCTCTATAAATGTATATAGGTATATATTATACACATATATGATTAATAAAACATTCCAGGTGGGTAGAGAATTTCATAATTAAATAATGTTGATGACTAACCGTCAAATGTAACGTGGAACGATCCCTATGCACACGGGTATTCCCCATGGTAGCCTCTAAAACGTGTTATATGTAATCAATTAGACTATGGATCACAAGGAGCACAGGTTCGTTAACTAACAATAATTGTACAGCCAACGCAAACTTGAGCTTAGCCGTTTATTTCGAAAATACTGATAAGGTCCGCTGTCCCGTGGCGATATGTACAAATTAAACACGTGCGACTGAACGCATTGCGGTCAATCTGCGAAAGTAGGAAGAGCTTCGATCTTTCGTTCTTTCTTTCTCATTTTCGTGAGAGTCACGTAATATATTGTCGGTGGATGTCTCTCCTCCGCGTTCAAGCTCCAAGCTTAAACGTTGATTTCTCAGCAGCATTCGACGAGCCTTCCAAAGCCGCCAGCGGATTCTCAGCCGACTCCTTGCTCTCTTCGGCCGGCTTCTCCTCGATCTTCTCGCCATAAAGATCTCTGTACTTGCGCCTGACGACTTCCCAGTCGACGACGTTGTCGATCTTGACGGCGTTTCCGAAGGACAGCTGGCTCCCAAGGGGGCTCAGGTGAACCACTGATAACGCGACGCTGTCCTTGTGCCCTACCTGCGTATTTTTCTTTATCTTGGACAGCCACTTAGCCCCCATCCTGCTACGAGGAGACATACGAGCGCCGCCCATCAAGTGCATCAAAGACGGTCGTTGCTTTTTGGTCAAGCGCTTCTTGCAAAGCTTGACGAAGTATGTGATCCACGTGCTCAAGAGATTCAGCGGAGATGGTGCCGTGGTGGTCCTATCGAGTATTAAAAATACAATTAATTAATGCGCTGATAATATATACTGTTTTTTATTATGTAACGTGCAACAACATTAACCTACCGTTCTTCCATTTTAATGTGTCTTTTTTTTTATATATATATTTTTTTTTAGTACGTCTTATTACCTGTGCATATTTCGAACGAGTTTGCTCAGTCCGTATTTCCACTCGATGTCCGACTGCGCTTGTATTCGCTGATAAGTATCGCTCATCATAGCGATCAGGAGATTAATAAGCACCACCACCGACACCAGCATGTAAATGCCGAAGGTGAGCTTGAAGAGGACGGTCGTCCAAACCGGCTGGTTTACCTCTACCTTGAACTGTTCGTGCGTCGTCTGCCCGAAGATGGCGAAGAACAATAACTCGACCGCGAGTATGGGGTCCATCCTGACTGTAAATACCCGTCGTTAAACAACGTGCCTCGTGAGATATCTCGTGTACGCGCGCGAACACGTATGCAAAAAATTATTTGCCACTGTTCATACACATGCTAACGTTGCTACTACCAAACGTCGTAAAAAAGATCGATCTCAAGCCATACAGGATGGATATGCTGCAGCTCGTAAGAACTCCTTTGTTCTCGCCTGTCGTCAGAAAAAATTTTAAGCGCCTAAAAAAAACGCGCTTTCGTCTATAACGGGGCGGTTTCTAATTATCAAGCGCATGTAACACAAAAAAGGCGGCATTTCCGAAAGCGGGCATGCTCAGATTTTATTCAAATTTTTTAAATAGGTTTTATTCGATTAAAAAAAAATAAAAGAAAATATTCCGAAAGGATTTATTGTGATTTAAAGATTAACTTTTTTTTTAATCCTTTTTTTTATATCACATACTTTTTTTTAATCCTTTTTTTTTATATCACATTAGAAACTGAAATGCATGGAAGTTTGATTGATTGTGAGTAAAGTTATTTGTTATACGTATAGTTAAAATTAAAAACTGAGATACAGCTTTAAGATTAATTTCTTTTTTCTTTTTGTAAAAATCTCCATAAATTCAGAGAAGCTATCTTATTTAATTTCAATTGATCTTTACAGCGACGGCTCTCCGATGGAAAATCTTGTCGCAGCGCATCGATTGAGATGAAATCTGCATCCTACGGATGATGACGCTGTGGTGTCGCGGAATGAACAATCTAATATTCAATGAAACATCGAGAGCGAGCGGATGTGGAAATTTGTGGCGATTCGGCATTCGCAGGCGTCATCCGACCGTGAAATGTGACGAAAAGGGTACGTGTCGGTGGAAATGGCCCATTCTCATTTGTCTCACAAACAACATCGACAATTATATGCGTTCCTACGAGATTCATCACACGTCGAAAGACTTTACTTACTCAGATGCTTAAATGCTCGGCCGATGCGTCGAGGATCATTCGAGGATCCTCTACGGTGGTCTCGCTCGATCGTCTGCGGATTTGTGTCTGCGGTAGCGATTTACAATTTTAAATACTGTTTTGCGGGGGATGAAATATCTTTGGCGCACTTTAGTCGCTAAGCCTATGTAAAAGTAATACGGGCGCGATCGCGCGACGGCATTTTAGCCGCTTGTTTGCTCGCAGTTGATATTCGGCAAACCGGCCGAAAGGCGACGGCGATTTTTTTTTTTTTTTTACATGGGCGGATTCGGAATCGTCGCCGGTATCGTCGAGGCGTTGGATGCCGTCGGGCCGCTTTCATCGTCGTTCTCGTCCTCGTCGCCCTTCTCTTCCTTTTCCGCCTCCTTCTCGGGCTCATTACCGGTGAGGGCGAGGTACTTCTTCCTAATCGAGTCCCAGTCCACTACGTTTTCTATTCTAGTCGCACTGTTGAAGGACAGCTGACTGCCCAGCGGGCTGAGATGCACCACGGAAAGGGTAACGCTATCCTTCGGGCGGACCTGGCCCTTTTTAACTTTCGCCAGCCACTTCGCGCCCATCTTCGACCTCGGCGACAAACGGCTCGTGCGCTGCAGCCCCATCATATGCACCAACGAAGGCCGTTTGCGTTTAGCGGTGCGCTGCTTGCACAGTTTGATGAAGTACACGGTCCAGGTGGTGAGCAAGTTTAGCGGGGACGGAGCTGTGGTAGTTCTGCAACACGCAATCGCGTTTCCATGCACGAAATGCTCCGTTAACCCCGAAAGTTTAACAGCGAATTCCAGCGAATTTACTTAAGGAACCGATCGAGAACGCGGTGTACGACGGGCGGTACGTAAGGGTATGTAAAACCGTCCCGTTTGCACGTGAGTTCCGGAAAACGCGAAAATATTCGTGCTGCTTCAAAGCAACGTTAGCTATTAATAACGCTAGTATTCCGGTCGTACGAAAAGATTTAATCGAACATGCTATTTTGGTAAAACCACGACCGCGCCGGTTTATCACAGCGGTTTATCATGGTGAACGCTATACTATTGAACGTGTATTTGAAGTTGCGAAAGGTCGCGGGCTTACCTGTGCATGTTTCGAATCAGTTTACTGAGTCCGTATTTCCACTCAATGTCCGACTGCGCCTGTATCCGTTGATAAGTGTCGCTCATCATGGCGATCAGCAGATTAATTAACACCACTACCGAGACCAACATGTACACGCCGAAGGTCAGCTTGAAGAGGACCGAGGTCCACTGCGGCTGTTTCGTCTCGACTTTCAGCTCGCCGTGGGTCGTTTGGCCGAAGACGGCGAAAAACAGATACTCGAAGGCGAGTACCGGGTTCATCTTTACTGGAATTACGAGGTACACACACACACAAACACAAGATGTTTCTTGATAGCTCTAAAGGCTCTTTCGTTCTCTCTCTTTTTTTTTTTTTTTTCTAGCTCATTGCTCCGTGCCATTACAGATCGGCTACTACGGTGGGTACTCGCTAGTTATGCGCATGTGAGTTATTCCATAACGTACATAACGATCGAGCGAGCGAGCGAGCGAACGAACAAACGTAACGAACATGCTCATGCATATCTTTCAGACTCTGGCCATGCTCTGCAGCTACGGCTGCGGACTAATGCCGGATGCATGCCATGAACCTCTCATTGCAGGCTGCGTTCATTGTTGCGCACTATCATTCATCTTTTCAGCCTTGTCGCTCTAATTCGTCTTGCATTCGCATTCAGATGTAATCGCGCTTCTCCGTTTTCTGTTTTTTTCTCTCTTATTTTTTTTATTTTTTTTAAAATTATTTTTTTTATATTTTTTGCCTTTGCGTAAAAAGTATATTAGTTCATGACGATGAAGTTCTAACGTCGGAACATCGCGTTCTAAGATGCACGAGTCCTGCGATGCGTTTCGCTAATCGGAGGATGCATTTTCGAAACCCGTGCGTCTTTTCCCGGGCAACTAGTGATCGAAAAAATATAATCATTCGTCGTGCCATTCCATGCTGAATGAGAGAGAAAAAGAGAAAGGGAGGAGGGCGTGGGTGGCGGGCTTTAAAAACACATCGCGCGGCATACGTTTGCAGTGGGCAAAAGGGATGCGACATGCAGAAAAGTTCGGGGATGCACGCCCTCCTCCTTGCTTGCCTGGCTCGCGCGATTCCAAAGGCGGGCGCGTCATCGTCGTCGCGCGAATGCATGCAAGAGGCATGGAGGGAAAAAAAAAAAGGTAAGAAGATCCTTTCTCGGCCGAGATCGTCCTGTAACGGCTTGGCGGATAAAAAAGAGAAGAGGGTAAAAAAAAAAAAAAAAAAAGGAAAGATTCGGAGGGAGTAATTTTTCTGCGGGGTGCGGAATAGTCCGACGCAAGTCGATCGAGTCACACATAAAAAACGACCGTGCGATTTATGCACATCATGAATTGCATACAACATCGGGCGTCCACTAGCACAAACACGATTCTAGCATCTCACAGTTATTAACAGATATATATGTATGATAGAGGAACAGATAGAGAGAGAGAGCAGACACGCACGTACCATACGTGTATACGTGCGCGTATATGCGTTCACGTAATGTAAAATACATATACAGGACACATACGTACAGCGAGACACGGGGATGCACACGGGCAGAGGCTGTGAAAGAAACGCGGGCACATATGCTCCGGCAGTAACGCTAATCGACAGCTAATCAATTGCATAGACAAAAACTTCGTTTCACGAGCTTTCAGACCAATTTTGTATAAATATTTTGCGGTACGCTGCGATGCGGACGCCTCGCTCCAATCCGCGGACGGATAAAAAAAAAAGAAATAATAATAAAATAAAATAAAAAAAAAAGAAAAACAATTTTCAACAATGCCGCAATTATTGCAAAAACTAGTGGTCGTGTCGGGATGTTTTAAATGGTTGCAGTGCCATTTGCACGAGGAAGAGCTACTGCTCTTTCGGCCAAATTGTATTCGCTTCGTCTTTTTACTGTCGCTTCCGAATCACAGCATACTACGCGAGCAAGAAATAACATTCGAGTTTGCGTGGCTTTTTTTTTTTCATTCTCGTATTCGATTTCTTTTTCTTTCGCTTCATGTCACAGGCAGCAGTCTCAGCAGACAACACACACTGATTAAATGCACGATGCAGACGAGACGACACCGAGGTGGATCGTGTCCCGCATTCATCCCGCGTGCGCGATTCTTTTTTTTTTTTTTTTTAATAATTTTAATTCGCTTTCCTCTGCTTCTGATTAATCTTTTTCAATCAGCTGAAAACTTACAATCTCGGCTGTTATCGTCACAGCACTCATTCTTTTTCTTGTAGCGGCCGTAGCGACGAGGAGGCGCCGTTGATGGCGTCTCCGTCATCCATTCCGTAACATTGGCCAACAAATCTATTATTGCAATTCATTCGATTATGATTTTGTACCGCTCCGCACGTTTCTGAGTGTTATCGACATGAAGTAGACGTACTCTAGGGTGTCAATAAATGATAATTACGAGATTTAACGTGCGAGCAAACCGCAACGTCAATGACTCTCTCAAAACGGGAGCTGATTTTTGGCGAAGGGGACGGGAAATGTTCGAGGAGAAACGTTTGTTCTGCGTATAAGTTATGTGCTGAGTACAATTTCGATGAATTTGATTTACGATAAATTTTAAAACTCATCGAAATGGCACTCGCGTAGTTTCTGTAACTTCTGATTCAATCTGACGCAGGAGAGGAAGAACGCGATCGCCGATTTGCACAAAGGAGGGAAACTGCATTGTTATCTCGGCACCCACGCGAATTAGCAACTGCGTGGGTGAAAGCGCTACGTCTTATTAATAGAAACCAGTACCGCGCGCGTCGAAGCGATTGCCAATCTAAAATCTAGCCCTACGTAGATTCTACATAATGTAACTACGGTACTTGTCGTATCTACAGTAGGTGTGCGCGTATATGTATATATCCTATAAACGGGGCTGTAAAAAATCAATTAACTGCGCCACTAGCTCTGGATTGGCGTTAAGGTATGTATAATAGTAAGAGAAAAAGAAGGCAGAGAGTAAAGGAACGGGCAAGAATACCAAAGAGGGGGAGGAAACATAAAATTGACAATGATGAGTTTCGAACTTACCGTCGGAGAACGGCTTCTTTATCTTTCTGTCTTCCCGGCGCGCATCTGGCAGCGATTGGTTCTCGAACGCTTGGTTGAGCGCGACGAAGTGCATGGAGAAACCGAAGACGAAGATCGCGAGCACCGCGAGAAATCTCGCGAGGTCCTTCATCAGGTTACCGATGATGATAGCCCACGGGCCGAATAGATGGTGAAACGACAGGAAGTCCAGAATCTGCACGCAAGCTAAAAGAAAACTGAGGGCAAAAAGCTGGTTTCGCAGGTAAAGGAGAGTCGGCCAGTACGGTCTCTCCACGATTACAAATCCCATAAGGTGGAACGCGACGCCGAATATGCCGAAGAGTAATACCGCCAGCTTGATCCAACCGAGACCGCTCTTGTCGCTGGGATTTGTCAACTCGAACAGCAACAGTCCTGACAGCATCACCAGCAGGCACCACTCGTACCAGTATGGTATCAAACTGGCTCTCACCACTGGATAAATTGGCGTGATGCCCACCAACAACAGGAAAACCATCAAATAGATGTGCGACGTGAGATACGACATGAATTTTATAATAGGCACGTTATTGTATCTGTGCCCAAGTGGAAGAGCGAACACCACCCAGACCGGCGGGCACACGATGAAGGCGATGAACAGCAGGATCGTCCTGAACGCGTTCCAATTCAAACTACCCTGCCAGAGTTCTTGCAAGTAGCGCTGCACCACGGTATGCGCGATTACCTCCTTCTGTTCGTTCTCGATCAACACGTCCAGGAACTCCACATTCCTGCGATCCATCGACGTCAAGATCCTGCCGGCCGAGTCAGCGCCCGCCGCCAGAGCCAGCAACTCGGTCGCCATTGCCTCGCATTGTTTTCCAGCCGCAATTAAATCCTTAGCGCGTTCCTTTTCTTTTTCGGATAATTTCATGTAGATGTTGGACAGCTTGGCTGCAGTATCGACCGGCGCGGGTGACACCAGCACGAATTCTTCGATTGGTTTGTTATTGTGACTTTTGCTGCAGACCATCATGTTGTAAACGAACTGTAAACGTAATAACTCGTTTAAAAATCAAAAAACGAAATTTGAGAAATATATTTTAATAAAATGAGAAATATATTCTAAATATATTCTAAATAACATTATAATAATTATTTTATAAAACGAATCTTACCCTTCTATCTTCCATTAACGCGTAAGTGTCGTGCTCCTTCTCCATAAGATATTTTAACACGTCGTTGTGACCTTCGGAAGCGGCGAACCAAATCGGTGCGCAGCCGAGATTCGTCTCAGTTTTCGGAGATCCGCCGCTTTCCACCAATAATTTCACAACGTCTAAATGACCGGCGCGTGCCGCGCAATGTAACGGTGTCCACCCGTTTTTATCAGTCGCATTTATTTCCGCTCCCTGACCCAAAAGAACCTCCACCATCTGATAATGGCCATGAGTCGCCGCGATATGTAATCCAGTTTTACCGTAACGATCGGAGCTATGCAATAATTCCGCCGATCTGCTCAGCAGCAATCCTACGACAGTTATATGACCGCCGAAACAAGCTAGATGCAAAGGATTCCAGCCATTCTCCGTAGTCGCTGCGTCGACCTTTAATTAAAAAGTTCAAATAATATTATAAATTAACCGGTTAAATCCGAATAGAATATCATTAAATATCACTAATAAAAATTGTCGACGAAATCATACCTGAACGCCTGCGGAATTAAGAAGAAGTCGTACGACGTTTTCGTTTCCAGAGTAGGCAGCTAAATGAAGAGGAGTCATGCCAGATTCAGCCCCTAACTCTCCCACCAAGGACCCTCCGGTTGGTGGATCAGATTTCACGGTTCCAGGTATATGAGTTAGCAGTTCTCTAACCGTATCTAAAATATAACATTATTTAATAAAATGTTAAGTATTAAAGTATTAAATAAAATATGAAATAAAATATAACATTTTTTTTTTAATTAAATTTTTTTTTATTAAGTATTTGTTAAGTTATAAGACTTAAACAGTAAACAATAAATTATTTTATAAGATTTTTACATACCGGCTTGTCCAAAGTAAGCAGCGACGTGAAGCGCGGTGACACCGAGCTTCTTGCTGGATATCCTAAGGGATTGCGTCGATCTCATTACTTCAAGTACTTGACCGTGACCGTGCTGAGCCGCCAAATGAACAGCAGTGAATCCCGCGCGATTTTCATCGGCACAAGATGCACCGGCTCTAACTAAAGCTTTCACGACCTCGGCGTGTCCACCTTCTGCTGCCAATTGTAAAGGAGTTGCTTCTGTCAATTTATTCCTAGCGGTTATTACGCCTTGTCTGTCAAATTTCATTAACTCTTCGATCACCCGGACACTGCCTTGCATGGCGGCGATATGAGCACAGGTATTGCCGTCTTTGGTGCAAGCCATTACGAGGCTGGCGTGCCTCTGCAAGAAGAGCTGTGCTACTTCAGCGTAGTTGTTCATGGCTGCAGCGTGAATCGGCTTTTGTCCTTGGTCGTCCGTTGCGTCTATACTGGCGCCGAGTTCCAACAGTAGCTTGCAAACTTCCAACTGACCTGCTCCTGCCGCCAAATGAAGAGGAGTCTGCTTCCTCAAGGTAAGAACGTCTATCGCGGCACCATGATCTTGTACGAGAAATCGTACTAAATGCGTGTAACCATTCATAGCAGCTAAATGCAGAGCGGTTCTTCCCACGCGCGATTTAGAATTTATAAAAGCTTTGTTCGCTAATAACGCGTCGCAGACTTCAATATAGCCATGTTCGGCGGCTAGATGAAGAGCGGATCTACCCTCCAGGTCAAACACGTCCACTCTGCCGTGATTAGCGAGAAGAGTGGTCACCAGTTCCATGTGACCTCGATGAGCGGCGATTAATAACGGCGTCCAACCCACGGCGTTTTGACGATTTAACGCTTTTTGCACATCCGTAGCCGACATACGGCTAATCATCTCCGACAAAACCTCGTTGTTGCCTGCAAGTGCGCAATGGTGGAATGCTGATTCCTGGGCCTGTCTGGTCTGCATCGAAACATCTGCACCACTGTCGAGAAGGGAACGAACGACGGCACGATCGTCGCCGGGATTGATGACTTCTGAAGGTTCGATTTGAGCTGCATAATGAAGTGCACTGGCGCCATCGTTAGTCAAACTATTCACGTAAGATGTAGCTACTTCCGGGCCTTTTTTCTCTTTTACAAATTCTATTAAATGCCGAACCACGTCAGCTCTGCAGCCTCTACAGGCTAAATGCAAAGGCGTCTCTCCGTTCTAAAAATAAAAAAAAAATAAAAAATATATATTATACATGTAATATTCGCTACACAGAATGCAACAAAAGTAATATTTAATTTTTTAAAATTATTATTATTTTATCAGCATACTTTCGACTTAAACATTGGATCTCCGCCATCGTCGAGGAGCAAAAGGAGCGTCGCTAAATTTCCGTGGCTGGCTGCCACATGCACGGGTGTTTGGCCGTCATCAGTTGTTAAATTGGGACCTGCCCCAGATTTCAATAACATTAAAGCGCATCTATCACCATCGGGCACTCTAGCAGCTATGTGAAGAGGAGTTTCCCTAAGTTTTCCGCCTCTCACGTGCACCTCTGCGCCGAATCCTAAAAGTGTTTCCACGACAGCTGGTTTGGCACTTTCCACGGCTATATGGAGTGCCGTATAGTTATCGTTAGTTACCACGTCCACCTACGTGTAAAGAAAAGAGAGACGCTTAAAATTTTATGCTTAAAGATACGGGCAACATATCTTAAGTTACATCAATATGGAATATTTTATTTACGCGATAATTTACGTGATTACGATATGCTTTTTTTTTATAGCGACGACCTATTTACCTTTTCTCCTCGTTGTAGAAGGGTGCTGATAATACCCACGTGCCCATATCCTGCAGCGGTGTGAATAGATCTGGCACCGCGTTTGTTTGGCATATGCAAATACACGCCCTTCTTGAAGAGCATGGTGGCACATTCTGAGTGTCCGTTCAGCGACGCTATGTGCATTAGAGTGGAGCCATCTTTCGTCCTTTCAAAGATGCTTGCTTTAAATTTATCAGCCAATAGCTCAATGATGGATGCATGACCGTTTTCCGCGGCCAAATGCATCGGCGTTCGATCTTGGTGATCGGTAATCGAGGCAGAGGCTCTGACACCGTAAAAATATTTCACTAAAGTTTCGTCGCCTTCGGCGCTCGCTATGTGTAACGCAGTTTGTCCATCACCCTAAAAATATACATTATATATTTTAGATAATTATATACTTTTTAATAGAAATTGCAATTTATAAGCTTTTTTAAGATTTAACATATTTTATATATATTTTTGACGATATTAATTAAATCTGTGTAATTAAATAATTATGTAGATCAGTAATAAGTAATCCAGTTAATTCTACCGTTAAGTAGTTCTTAATATTACATACATATATTAATTTAATATTTGAGAAGTTGCATCTGGCCACTATTAATTAATCATGCGACATTTAACATCATACATTACGTATATACGCGGCAATAAATTTTTGCGACCCGATTAGAAATCACATACATTGTTGCGTGATAGTAAAATTTATAAAGGATCGTAAAATGATACGGCAAAACGTAGTTACAATTGAAACAATTTTTTAGGAACTTTAAGACCCCGTCGTAAATTTTACGACCGCCTCGTTCTCAATTATTGCTCATTTCAAAACATAACTTTGCAGTTGCAGCGATTCATCACGCGCGTTACCTGTATTTCGTGTACAATCGATCTTGTCAAGTTTCGTACTCAATTTCCTTACAGGGTCAAGACTTAAAGTTGCAATAAAATTGTATAGTAGCGGTATATACGCGACATATAGTTTTGCATTACGACACGATCTTTCAATCTAATATTAAAGCCTGATTAATTTTCCCGGAAGTTAATTAAACAATATTACACATTTATATTCCGAAATATTGTAATTATTTCCGTGTTTAACACATTGAATGCGGCATTCGATCTTTTCGTTTAAGCGACGTCGGTCCCCGGAGTCCGACGCTATCGAAGTTACCACGTAAACTTAGAAAGTATTAAAAATTAAAAAGTATATCGAAATTGGTTCTGCATCCAACGAGTTAAAGGATAACTGGCAATTTCCGATTGTCATAAATTCGTGAAGCGAATAATTAAACGGGCGGTCAATAGTATACCGAAATGTGAGCAAAAAACGGCAAAGACTTCGCAACATATAATTTCAAACCATTATCGGGAGTGCTATATGTATAATTGGCAAAGTTTCAAACGATGTACCCGTCCGATTATTATCGGTCTCAATTTGGCGTTTTTGTGGTTTCGATTTAACGTACATTTTGCATGTCGACGGCTGCACCGTAGTCCACCAGGATCCGCACCATATCGATGTCTCTTCTTCTAGCTGCTAAATGCAGAGCGGAATCGCCGGCTGGCGTCGTGGCGCGAAGCTGGTCAGGTGCTTGTTGTGCTAGAAGTTCCCGGCACATCGACTGATTGCCAGCCTCGACCGCTAGCAGAAGTGGTATCTTTCCTTTCTGCGGCGGAAAATTAAAATTTGAAAGGAATTATAAATGGTACCGCATTCGTTCGCTTATAATTCTTTCCCGCATCGCGAAACTTACGGTGCTAATAACTACTAAGAATGATTACGTAATATAATGAAACAAAAAAAAGTTAAAAAATTAAAACGTGAGAGATAACTCTTTTAATTCTTACAAACTGTAATTAATTAAAAAAAAAAAGAAAATAAAAGATTTATTTAAAAATGCTTCAACTATCGTTTTACGTAAGACAATTTTGATAAGTATTATCGTAATACACGACACGAGAACTTTTCGTGCTCATGCAAAACGTCTAAATACGTATTGGCTCGATATAATATAAATCGTTATTGTTTTTTTTTTTTTTATTCCATACAGATGACGAAGCCGGGCTGCTCGATCAGTGGCGTCGTATTATACTATCGCGACGAGGTTGTACGACAAAGGGCAAGGGAGACGGGGACGAAAAAGCGAACTAGAGAAGAGTTATGGCACCGTTCGGTACCAGGTAGCGATCTCTCGGCTCGCGGCACCTTGTCACGCGAGAAACGCGGACGCAAAACGGGAACATCACGCCGCGGTTATTGCAGAAAAATCTTTATCTTCGTCTAATTTGAAGTTTTGGGGCCAGCATGACATTACTTTATGGTGTCATACGATCAGCTCGTCCTGAATATCGAAAAAGCCGACAGGCGATTTGCGGATTCCCGATGCATTCGCTCGAGCTTTTATGCCGTCCTTTAACTACTTCGCGTAATAATTTCGAGGCTGCTACTTACACCGTCGACCTTTAATCTAATATCTCGTCCGGCAGCACCCAGAAGAGCTCGCAGTATCGACGTCGCGGTGCCAGTTTGTCTCGATGCCACGAGATGAACCGCTGTTTGTTGCCTCGGCTGTGCATCATACAGAAATATATTTCAAGAAGTATATTTATGAATATTTATTAAATTTAAGCAATTAAAGCGGATTGATTTAATTTTAGAACATAACAGTTTGAACAGTTTAGTAATTACTATATTAATATTAAAATTGAAGCCGAATAAATAAAATAGTCAAAAATATTTAAAATAAAATTAAAAATAAACAGAATTAAACTCTTTAATAAATCCCAAGTAAATCGTCTCTTCTGAAGCTCATTAAGGTTTTATTATTATTATATCTGATGTAATTAAAAAATTAAAAAATTCGTCTAATTATTAGATTACGACCTATTCTAAAATTGCTACGGTCAAACTTTTAACGTAAATAAAATTATTCTTACCCCACCAGTCGTATAGGGATCGACGCCTCTCTTGGACAGCAATAATTTGACAACGTCCTCCCTCGAATACATAGCAGCGATGTGGAGGGCATTGTAATTATCCTGCAGAAAATGTGCCGGTGAAATATATTTCGAACACGTCCCTCGATCAGTTTATCCGATAATCTTAAAATTGTAAATTACGTGGTCGCTCTAAATTCCTTCGATCACGTCTCTGTCGAACGTCTATTCGATCAATTCGTCCGATAAGCTTAAATTTGTAAATTCTGTCGTCGTCCTAAATTCCTTTGATTTCGCCTGGATTGATCGATCGATTGAACTTTAATTGGATCAGCGGTAATTGACGCGCCACAAGAGCTTTATGGAAATAAGTAAAACGATAATAGAACTATGAGTTTCGTCTGCCGCGCCCCGTCGGGTTGACCCTTATGACGTTTTAGGTTTCAGGTTTCCGATCACGGTGTATCAGCATGCTATTTGAAAATTATATTGGAATCATTGTGGGAGCGGTAGATCGATATAACGAATATGTACCGCTTTCTACGTGTTTGCAAAGTGATGTTCTAACGTAGTCGAGGGCGTATCGCTCGGTAATAGCTGCTCAAGCGAAACGAACGAGCGATATTAATCATATGCGGAGAGCTCATTTCTTTTTCTTTTTTTTTTTTTCTCCTCGCATTCAACGGTAATTACATCACTCTACTAATGATAATTATTTTCCGTATAAATAAACTATACGCTAATAATCACATCGCAGCCTTCGGCGAGAAATTTAAATAACGCGACCGTCATTCCCGTCTTTGTTCCGGCGCGTAGGACATTCGCAATCGATAAATTTTACTGTAGAGTTCTTGCGGTGGCGTTCCAAATGACTTTTAGAAGGTTACACCGAGCGCGCTACGTAATTGAACCCCCTGCCCGGGGTGTCGAGCGCAAAAAAAAAAAAAAGCTGTTGCAACGAAAGTTGCTGGTGGCTTTTTTTAAAAGGTTTAACGATCAAACTTTAATCTACTCTAAAAATCGGACCCTTTTTTCGTTGCGGTTGATAGTTAACTGACTTGACGGCCTACTTATCCATGTGTCCGTCTTTGTCCACTCGGCCAGTAAGCATAAGCCCCTTGACCTTGGCCCTCCTTCACGCAATCGTTCCCTCCCCGACTTGGTGGCTCGACTTAGCACAGATCGCGGGTCTGATCATTAGCGATACACGTTTCGTGGCACGCGTCACCTTCGCAGGTGCTATTACGTGCCAGTGCCACGTAACCCCGGCACGAGAGAACTTATCGCGACGGCAATGAATCAAAGAACGATGAATCAAACATTTTTCCCTTGGGCTTAAACGAGAATATCTTGAAAAATTTATCAAATCTGATAAGATATAATTTTCGATAAAATAATTAGTGTTTCTTGGGAACCTCACTCGAGCGAGGGATTATCTCAATCTTATCGAGCGATTTCGCTTCATTTCCCGGGAAGTACTTACATTGTTCCTGGCGCCCACGTCAGATCCAAGCTCGATCATCCGGTCGAGCAGCGCGCTGCGGTTGTCTTTCACCGCGTACATCAACGGCGTCATCCCCGTCGTCTGCAATCAAAAATCATTATTATTTAAATTTTTTTCCAGAGAAACAATTCCGCCGCGTTATCTGTCGCGATCGTTCAACCGCCTATCTAACATTTTTTTTATTGATATCCTACGCGATAAAAGGGCTTAACTTAAGGCATAAAAATATTTACGTGCTTCCGCGATTACTAAGAAATTATATTCGAGCACGTTGATTTCTTTCGCGTTAGAGATTTCGCGGTGCGACGTAGACAATACTGACTGAGTCCAGAACGCCGGCGAGCGGCACGATGAAGTTGTCGTCGCCCGCGCTCTGCACCGTCTTCTCCAAAGATTTGAGCAGCTGGTCCACGGGGGCCCATTCTCCGCGTGCCGCCAGGCCCAGCAGCCTCTGGGCACCTTCTCTGGCAGTCGCCCCGGCGGAGCTCGGCTTGCTTCCTGGTTGCGCCGATTCTCCCGCGGCCGCACCGCCGCCGTTACTTCCCGTCGAAGCTGAACCACCATCGTCCTTGCCGCCCGACGGGCTGTCCTCTTTGCTCGGGGGATTCTTCTTGTCGTCCTTGCCTCCCGGCTTTTTGTTGTTACTGCTCATACTACGCTACGTACGATCCCTCCACGAGGAACGCGAGCATGATTCCCTCGAGTGGCTCGCTGTCGTTTCAAAATTGCACACCGATAGCGAGACACGAAACAGCGAGAAACCGAACGGCCATTGGACGAATGCCTTTTGCGCGACGTGCACTTGGTGACGCCTCACATTTAAATGACTTTAAGCGATCTTGCGATTTACCCGATGCAGCTTTAGGGAAGAGAAAATTTTTTTTCTTTTTAGAATCAATACATACTCGCGACGGACACGAGAATGTACCAAATGCATCATCGGAATGATACGTTTGAAACATTCGAGACGATACTCTCATGAGAAGTGCGAAATAAATTTACGTACGTTGCGTTGAATAATTAGATATATCTCTACAAGCTCGAGTACCGCGCGGAGAATATTAATGCCTTTACGTATAACTTCTCATTTATTTCGCATCTCGCACGAGAGGTATCTTGACACAAACTCTTCGCGGACTGACGCACTATAAGTTTCTTTTTTTTTATTACTCAGTTGTGTCGAGTGAAAGTTAACGGCCACCAAACAAGTGTTAACAGCACGGTCAGCTTGGCAATTCTGAAGACGGTATGTAACCCAGAGTGAGTCGAGAAGAAGAGAGAGGGTTGCTTCCCTTCAGGGCTCGCTCGCTCGGCAGGATCGACCAATCGCCGACCCGTTCTCGCGGTTTGTTAGGGTAACGTATGCACCAATACTCCTTCGCCTTCGATCTGCACGGATTTCGCTTTTTCCGCACACAGGCGCGAATCCGTGGTAGGCCGTGCTGGCCGTCGCCGGTAGCAGCTAAGAAAATCAAGCAGGAGGTGGTGGTTCAGGTGGAGGAAGGGTGAGAGCCGCGGAGGGGCTGTTATGGCTGCCGTCGACACGCGACTTCCGGACCAGCCCGGCAGGCACGCTATCCGTCTATCTCGAATCCACCGGACTCTGCCACGGGTCTGAATAACGGTCCCTCATTCCTCTTCGCTTTCTCTCGCCCAGGGACTAAAGACCCGCTCGTGAGTAATCTCTATTTTTCGCTCTCTCAATTCGCCCTTTTCTTTTCCTTCCGGTAGTACGGTACACCTTCGGCGTGCTGGGAAATACGAGTCGCGTGATAAGAGCGCGATAAAACGCGCTTAACACAGATGATATTAAATAACACCTACAAGCCAATTAGCTTGGAAAAAGATCGGGACACGTTTAGGAGACGTCTTGACATTTTTTATGTTAATAAACGTTGAAATACTGAAGAAGTAAAAAGAAAAAAAAAAAAAAACCCCAACATTTTAATGCTCATTCTTCAAGATGTCGTTAATATTGAGGGAAGTATTTAGGTTGCATTTCAATTTCAAATTCTTGAAGGCTTAAGGGAATTTAAAATTTAAAAAGACTTTACAAAAAAAAAAGAAAAAAAAAAACGTTTTGTATACGTAAACTTTTTAATATTATAATAAATTTTAGCGTATTCAACTGTAAAAATTAGAACAGTTGTTTAAACCGCTAACTATAAATGTAACATACTACTGTTGAGAATCTCAAAGTCATGCAAACATAAGCGAGCTCTCTTGCAATATGGTCTTATGTCATTGTATGTTATCTCCTTCAACCAGTAACGCGTTACTAAATAAAAAATTCTTTTTTTACTAACGAGATATTATAACCTTAGTACCATGAGTGTGCGTTAATATTATCGTATTTATCTGCGTTTGTGCATTCACTTCGTTACATCATTAACGTATACGACGCCTTGCTAACAATACGCGTTGACAGTAACATCAGTCAAACGAAAGCGTTCCCCGCATTGCAGTGGTTTGCTTCGGTTATTTCTATTCGTGATATATTCAAGATTAAAGGTACTAAATTTCTAAACAGTGGTGTGTAATTTATTACGTAATAGTCGGTGCATCTCCGCTCGTGTGTCCATGTGCGCAATAAAAAAAATTTCAACTCGATAAAATTAATAATAAAAGTCTACCTCATAAGATTATTAAGTACGTGATGGATATTGTATCATATTATATTACATTTAATTTAAGAGAAAAAAAAAAATTTAATTATTTCCAGACGGATATATATTTTTACTTATATATACGTTTTTAGATGATTCGTTTTTTTTTCTCTCTGCGTTAATAAGAGAAAAACGAATTTTGTTATCAAATGTGCTGTTGAATATTGTAATAAAGCAGATGTTGGAACATGGTATCGATTAAACCGAAGTGTGATTGACTCTATACATATATTTAAACATATGTTTTATCACAATATTTCGAAAATCCGAAGTTTGTATCAGCATATTTACTCAATTCCTTTTATTTTTAATAAATTAGATATTTTTTTTTGTTACAAGTATTTTTCTAGTGGCTAAAAAATTTTTTTGAGTTATTTTGATACACGCGAAATTATATGGTGTGTCTTTTACGTAAAGAGATATTAACTTCTGTGATTTTAACAATTTTTAAACTGAATTGATATTATCATTTTATATTCTCGTTATTCAGGAAAAGAAAGATTAGATATCTACGTTTATTTACCGGATATAAACAATATGTAAAAAAAAAAAATATATGATGGATGAAAATTAAGAACAGATAACGTTGAAACGTTTCGGATATCGATATCGATATAAATATTATGAACGAGAGATAAATTAAAATTATAACACTAGAGTTCACTCAATATAAGGCTTAATGAGAGTCAGACTTTCTTACGCGACACACGTCTAATCGGAAATTATTTTGTAGAAAAATGTTTTCTTCGTTTACGTCAGTTTCGCGACATGTCTTGTTCGGTGTTTTAAATCATAAAAACCACTCTCGATGTTTCTCAGTGCTGCACCAACATTTCAAAGGTGAATAAAAAAAAATAAAGCAATAACATTTTTCCTAAATAATAAATTTTAAAATGTTTAACGACATTAATTATTATTTCGATTGCAATTATTATAGCAAAGCTTGAACGAGGCATTTCGAAATCATTGATTTCGACTTCGCTGTTTAATTTTCTAATATTGTAAATTATTGTTACAGAACGACGTCAGCTTCGAAGATCGAATACTCAGACAAAAGTGAATTTTTCTCATGCAGTCAAAGTATCTCACATGCACAATCCCGGCGATTTTCCTTTATTGGACAAAACTATCGGACAATTATTAAGCGATGCAGCCGCTACGTGGCCCGAACGAACCTGCGTCGTTTCGATTCCTCAAAATATTCGTTTAACGTTCACGCAACTTCTTAAGCGGGTCGACTCGTTGGCAGCGGGCTTGAAAAAATTGGGCTTGAAAAAAGGCGACCGGTTGGGTCTTTGGGGACCAAACGATCTAGAATGGTTCATAACTTTCCTGAGCGCAGCGAGGCTGGGATTAATCGTCGTCGGGATAAACCCCGCTTATCAGCAACACGAACTAGAGTACTGTTTGCAAAAGGCTGGTGTAAAAGCGATTGTTGCTCCTGACACGTTTAAGACACAGAATTACCCGAAGATGTTACTCGCAGCCAAGGAAGAGTGCCCTACTTTAGAAGATATTATCATCTATTCGCCGGATTACGTGACGTAAGAGACTCCAATTAATGTTAATGTCGTTATCACGCATTCATGAGTTTATGTGGCGCGGAACGGTTCAGAGTTGACGTTATCGTATCTTTAACCCGGCCAATTTTCCCAGTAAGTAATTCAAGGCATTCTTGTAAAAAAATCTTTTAAAGAATATCACTTTATTCTTTGACGGTCGCATATTCGAAAATTATTAATCGAGAAAATGCTAAAAGGACATTTAAGCAACGCGACAATTGTTTTTTTTTTTTTTTTTTGGTATAATTACGACTTTCCTTTTCCACATGACTGTGAACATGAGCCCACGCTCACGATCTTTCGTGAGCTTTTAGTATGTGCACACACTAGAACGCGATCGCTTCACTGAACCGTGAATATCGCGTGAGTCCTCGCACTTTGACTGACAGAAATCTTTTGCTCGAGTTTACGAAATGGATTAAGAACACGTGATTATTGTATCAAAACGTCTCGTGTGCTCGTATTTTTGTAATGTAAGTTTTTACACAGTGTCTATTAAATTTGAAACGTTCATCTATTTCAATTTCGTTTCAGTTAAATTGCAGACGAGTAAATTTTTTACACTCGGGAAGTAAATTAATTTTTTTGTACTAAAAAAAAAATATATATATTATATATATATTAAATTTAAATATAAAGCTTAATTGAATTCAATCTATACGTAATAATAACAGAGAAATACTTTTTAATTTTGCGCATCTTGTTGCGTAATATATCGATAGTAGAAATACGTGCATACATAAATCTCGTTACAGTAGATAATCATCAAAATGTCATAATAACTTGAATATACTTCTCGGTAAATGGCCAGAGTATAAGGCAACAGTAGTTTTGTTTCATGACGTGAGTGTAGCGTATCGATCTAAGGTTGAAAAGAAGACGAAGATTGAACGACTTGAAATACGAAGAAGCGTGACGGTGTTTAAAACTGTTTCAATGTCGCGAAGAATTTTTCGGCAATAATCTCGCTTTTTTTTTCTTTTTTTTTTCGAAATTATTTAATATTTTTTTTTATCGTTCCACATGTCTCATCCTTACGTATCGCGAATATTGAATCTCGTGTTACGTGCTTCCTCCCGGGGTAGCGCTAGTCCTTCAACTTTTGCCGACCGACCGGTTTGATTAATAACCGTACCGTATAGAAGAATCATGGCGCAATTAGGTTAATAGCTTCACCGGAGGTCCATCCATTCGCGCTTGCAAATACCGTGTCATTGAGAGAACGCGAGCGATATTAGCACGCGTTTAATTTACAGTGGTACGCGTCGTTTCGCCGACGTCGAGAATTTGGCGACGAAAGCGGAAGTGGATGCGATCGCCGCCGAGCAGGACAAGGTGTCGATCCATGACGGATGCAGCATACAGTTCACGTCCGGCTCGACCGGCAGATCGAAAGCCACTCTCATTTCGCACAGGGGTCTCGTGAACAACAGCAAAGAGGTACGACCAAATAATCAAGCATTGAACAATGCCAGGCTTACTTTAATTATTAAATCATTTAATTTAAAATAGCAGTAGAGAATAACGCGATTTGTCATAATTTTTATAATTTAAATTTTAATTAATGAAGCTTCTTTATGCTTTATTCGAGATGTAAGACGTAAAGTTATTGTGGGTACTCGCTGCATTTAATACGTTAAGAATCGTTCTTTTTTTTTCCAGGCTGCACGAAGAGCGAATATAACTATCGAAAATAAAATATGTTTAAACATGCCTCTCTTTCACGCCTTCGGCATGGTAATGGCTCAGTTACTCGTACTTCATACGGGAAGTTCCGTCGTCTTGGAAGGACGCTCTTTCAATCCGCAGAAAACCTTGCAGGTCATAGCGCAAGAAAAATGTACCGTGACGTACGGAACGCCAACTATGTGGGTTAGTAAGGAAGAAACCGGTGCATGCTAAATTACTTGAAAAATTTCCGTTTAACACGGTTAAGTGACATATCTCACGATAAGATACCGTCTTAGCGATATGTAATTATTATATTTAAATACGATAAATACTTTTAAAGATATACATATTAGTGGTTAATTATTAATAAAATCTAAACTTGTTAGCTGGGGAGGGAGGGTCTAAGGTGTGCGATAAGTAATCGCTGATTCATGCCTGCCGGGTGGAATTTTAAATCGATAGAGACTTATATGATTTATGAACAAATCCCACTAACTAAATCTTGTTACATCAACCTCATAAAATTACATTTTTAATAATTTATCTCCGAAATTATTTCTTAATTTTTTACTCGGTATTAAAAAAAAAAAAAAAATATTGAATATATCTTAGACGCTGCAATAATCTCGACAAAGTAAATATTTGATAATAATTCGACTAGTTAATTATACCGTTTTGGTATCAGTACATTAATGTACATGCATTTGATGCATCTGATTAATCGAGATCGATTAAACAATTATCTATTGATAACATGAGTCGGTAATATCATGATTAATTTGTTATATACAGTATATATTTTGTTTACACGAGATTATGCATGATACAAAAATTGTTGTAATAAATTTAATCGATCTCTTAAAACAGTAATCGCAAACATTTTGTCACGCTTTTGGCGTTAGGACTTAATAACGATAAAATGTTTCAGCTAATTGTTATGAGGAACTCTATCCACATTCAATATTTTATAGGCATACAGCCTACGTTCCTTTTTCAATTAAAATTATTTTCTTAAAAATTCTGCAACGAGCAGAAAATTATTTTATATATTTTATCTATTTGATCATAAATCATTTTAAGTTATAAATTTTTATTTATGTATCGTTTGTTGCGCCGGGTCTTATTTCCGTCGAACATTTTACATCTCGATCGAATTGAGTTTCGTTCACATATGATTTTATTTATTAGGTACACTTAATTGAGGCGCAGCAACGATTGCAGCTACCGACGGGCAGCCTTCAGGCAGGAATTACCGGTGGTGCACCTGCATCTTCCGAACTTTTCAAGCGAATTCGAGGCGTGCTCGATTTCAATGATATAATGGTAAACTCAATCAAAGCCGTATCTCTTCAGCTTTTTAACTTATCAAACTGTCATAGTTAACGATCGCATGCCGCTACAAATTTTAATAAGCATTTTTAATATTTGTATTACATTTGCTATATTTAATTATTTAAATACTTCTCTTTGTACTAATGCGGAGACCTTTTAATTGCAGAGCATATATGGTCTAACGGAAACAACGGCTATAGTATTTCAGTCGATTCGTGGGGAAGACAAGTCTCTTACGGAGAGCACTGTGGGTCATTTAGCGAATCATACCGAAGCAATGGTACGTGCACGTTAATTCTTTGCCGTAAAAAAAAGTCTTAAATACAATTTTCGATGTTAAGCTATCTATGCATTTTTAACGTATCTTCGTCGACTAGATCGTCGATCAAAACGGCGTGCCCGTTCCTTTCGGAGAAACTGGCGAACTTTGGATTCGCGGCTACTGCAACATGTTGTGCTACTGGAAGGACGAGGAAAATACGAGGAAGACTTTGACGGAGGACGGTTGGTTGAAAACGGGCGATCAATTTGTCTTGCAGGAAAACGGATATGCTACTATAGTCGGCAGATTCAAAGATATGCTTATTCGGGGAGGAGAAAATATTTTCCCTAAGGTGAGCTTCTGTATGACTTGCATTACTCACGCTCTCGCTGTGTAATGTATTTTTTTTTTTTTATGTAAAAGAAACAAAAACGGATTAAAAATGCCAAAAAAATTAGATGACGTGTTTTATACGTATAAATTTTTTTAAAACCTTAAAAAAAATAATGTGATGTTGCTAACGCTTTATAGGATCGTAAAGGACTTCGCTGACTTTGCATTTTATTACAGGAAATCGAGGACTTTTTGATGACCCATCCTAAAGTGATGCAAGCGCAAGTTATAGGAGCATACGACGAGGCCTACGGAGAAGAGGTCTGCGCCTGTATTCAGCTTCGCGACGGTGTAACGATGACGAAGAACGAGCTAACGGACTATTGCAAGAACAAAATAGCGCACTTTAAAATACCACGTTACGTGACATTTGTTAATGAATATCCAAAGACTACAACTGGAAAGATTCAAAAATTCCTTCTGAAAGAACAATTAGAAAAAACCGGTGTAATACCAGAAAGACCCAAACTCTAGTAATTATCGCAAATCGACTGATAAGATCTTATAAAAAGCAATTAGAAAACAATTATTAAATTAAATAACGTAATGAATAACAAAATTAAACATTACGTTTTAACATCATAAAACTACCTGTTTACGGACTTGCTCATTTTTTTTTTAATTCTTCGTGATCGAAATATACGCATGCCATGTTTTATTTATTAAATTAATATATAAAAATATAGACATCAATTTTATTTATGAAACTTATGTAAAAAAAATTTCTTTACCCAAATATCCATTTAATTTCGTTCGCCACTAATTTATCGAGAATGTACAGTTAATTACAATTACGTGTGTACGTTATATTAATTAATGTTATATTTCTAAACAAGTTGTAATATTAATTCATTGATATTGACACGTGCTCTACTGATAAAACAGTGGCCTCGATGTATTCATAATTGAGATCGCATTCGGCGCGTTACCGGGGACTTTTACAGCGGAAAGCTCTGCATTTTCTCGATATAGGCGTGATACGCACGAGTCGGAGGATCGTTAAACCATGGCCGAGTATCTGGCATCGATATTCGGCACCGAGAAAGACAAGTAAGCGAAGGAATCGTGCTCAAATGCCGTTACTTTGCGCGAAATAGGTTATGTAAGCTACACGGTTGATTTTATTTTCAGAGTCAATTGCTCGTTTTACTTCAAGATAGGCGCCTGTCGACACGGTGACCGGTGTTCACGTATTCATAACAAGCCGACCTTCAGTCAGGTAAGATACATTTCGATCCCCGTCCATGCCTAAGAACTCGCGGTGTTTACCTATATTTGCATTTCTTATCGGCGCATACTTGAGTGGCCGATTATTAAGATCGCAAGACTCTCTCGCTACAGTTTCCCTCCGTAACTCCGGTAATTTTTTCTCCCGCATTATTTTTAAAGTACAATATACTGGCGTTTTCTATATAGACGTGCCTACTGCAGAATCTTTACGTAAACCCTCAGAACTCCGCGAAAAGCGCGGACGGATCTCATTGTAAGTATGCCGCATCGAGCATTGATATGGATACCAAAAATGTATGAGGCGAGAATTATTCAGTTTGGAATACGTATATTTCACGAGCAGTGGTCGCAAACGTGTCCGACGAAGAGATGCAGGAACATTACGACAATTTTTTCGAGGACGTGTTCATCGAATGCGAGGATAAGTACGGCGAGATCGAAGAGATGAACGTGTGCGACAATCTTGGCGATCATTTGGTAGGAAACGTTTACATTAAGTTCCGAAGGGAGGAGGATGCCGAAAGGGCGGTCAACGACTTGAACAATCGTTGGTTCGGCGGCAGGCCGGTTTACGCCGAGCTATCTCCCGTCACCGATTTCCGCGAGGCATGCTGCCGCCAGTACGAAATGGGGTAATTGTCAGCTAACGCGACTTTATACGCGCAATAATTAGAGGCGAGATTATAAACGCGAATTGTATACGTTTAGAGAGTGCACGCGCTCTGGATTTTGTAACTTCATGCACTTGAAGCCGATATCGCGGGAGCTTCGCCGATACTTATACAGCCGTAAGAAGAGCAAGGGCCGTGATCGTTCAAGATCGCGATCGAGATCGCGGGGTCGTGATCGCAGGAGACGGTCCCGATCCAGAGATAGGAGATCCAAATCCCGGGACAGAAGATCGAGATCGAAGGACCGACGCAAGGGGAGAGACGACAAGGGCAGGGATGGAAGATCTGGTCGCTATTAATTATTATTACTTTGACTTTTCTGTCACGTGTCCTAGTTCTTTTTGTTTAAATAAATTACGTAAAATTGTTTTTTTTACTTTAGAAAATTATCAAATCAAAAATTTGTAAAATAATTTTTTTTACCAATTAATAATTTTTTTTTTCTTTTTTTTTTTATTATGCTTTTGCTTATCAATATCGAATTACTGATGATAATGTAATGTTAGTTCTATAATAGTGGTATAGACGGCAGCACCAATTTGTTGGCTTGAAAAGTACAATATTATATTTTTTTAGTGTAATTTTTGTATGTCTATATTATTAAAGATGTAATATTTTTAATTTTGACTATTAAAACATTGAAATAGTATTTTATCGACATTTTGATCTACCTTTTCGATGCAAGAATTAAAATCAGCGTGATTTAAATTTATTAAAAATCACTAATAATTCTGTATTATTTAATGATATTTGGAGATGACGTTTATTTCTAAAATAAAATCAGAGAATATACCAGCATTTTTTAATCGAATTTTCTCATTTTCTATTAAAAACTGGTATATTGCCCACAAGATGTCCCTGGTAGTATCTCGTATATGGGATTTAAAGCCTTACGATATACCACGGGTCGTTTCGTCCCGGGTCTCGTTACTGGACTCATCAGTAAGGCTACGTAGCCGAGTCCTGCCTTAGAAGACCCTCGGGAAAATAAAAGTGATTCTTCTATATATATATATATCTAATGTCGCGCAGTTAGGTACTATTGCGAAAGCTAGCTGTGATCAGCTGTGTAGTTTGGAATCCCCGAACTACATCCCCACACGTATGAAATTTTATTTTTACCCACTATCGTTATAGTTTACCACAAAAACAATTAACTCAGTTGTGAATTATTGACAAAAAAGGCATTAATTCACAAAAACTGATTTTTGTTTAGGAATATATAATTTATACAAACTAAAAAATATATAAAACTGGTTTTCTTTTTTTTTTTTTTATGAAAAATCGGTAAATATTCAAGAATCATGTCACATTGTATTCAGTTGCAATAAGAATACTTATCAATTTTAATATTTTTTACTAAGTAATTTAAATTTGTAACAATTGAAACGAAATTCTGAGGTAACTTCCAATAGCGAACGACAGATTTCTTCCGAATAATAGCACCTTGTAATTTTCGCGCGGTGGGACTATTCGCGAGCCAAGTCTCGACTCTTTTGTTCTTATTTTAAACGGTACCCGCGCGAATATTCCTTGTCTCGTGCCGACCAACTGTTGCTCAACAAGTTGTTGTTGAAAGATGACGCGAAGGTGCGGCGGGCGTGCGCGCAGCCAAGCAAGAATAGCAAGGAAAAAAAATTAGAAAAGAGAAAAAAAAAAAAAAAACGGGGAGAGAAAGAAGAAGGAAAAAACGCGGCGAAAAGAGAGGAAGAGGGAAAGGCCGACGGTTTCAAGGAGAATCACGTCTCTCCTCGAAATCGGTTCATCCGAACCGGGCACGTGTTTCGGCTGGGCCTAATTGACGGAGCATCTCGGGGCCTCTTGCCTCGCTTCAAGACTTGGAACGGGCGTGCATTACCACAGCAGATGGTGGTCGTGATTGCAGCTGCCTCCGACGAACACCTGCCTTTAGCCTCGGACAGCTATCGAAATACCGAAGCCCGTTTTCTGCGTTGCCACGCACTCGCTATTGCTCAACTCGATTTCGAGATTCATCTCCGCTATCGCTCTTTTTACTAAATAAATAAATATAAAAAAAAAATATAAAAAAATGTATAATAATTTGTCGCACGAAAGATCAACACGCGACGAAGCGCAGTCGGTTTTTATTTGCGCGCGTACGTTCGAAAGGCCGAGAAAAACGCCCGCGGTATTAACATACCGTCGTAATATGGCTACATAAAACATAGGCGATTCCCGTTAAACATGTACATAATTATCCGTTTGCATACGTGGAATTCGATTATGGATGAGCTGTAAATGCATCGCGGTTGTCCATCATGGTTTAGCCATAATGCTTTACAGCGTGATGAGTACGCGGTGTTTTTTAAATATTTTCATATATTTTTATAACGTCACACATTACATGCGACGCGTCTGTAAATGTTATCACACTTGCAAGTTGATTTGAATGCGTGCCCCTAAAAAAATATACACCCCGCGTCGAATAGATATCACGTAGCAAACTTTATTGTTGAAAATTTACGGGTGATTTCCTTCACCGCGATTGTGAATTTTATTAGCAGGCGAAACGGGTCGGTTTTCGTGTAATAGAACAGTCAACAATAAACCCTCGAAAATAACACGCTGACAAAAATATTACCGCTCCTAAAAATCTGTTAAAGGCCTATAATTTATAAACGGAACAAGCTCTTTCTGAAATAACCATTTAACATAATTATCTGAAGGGATAAAGATTTTTACAAACGAATACCTGTAAACGACGTTAATCGGAATCAAATTACATCTCGCTTAATTTTCATTTAATAATTTAGATACCGACTCGATATTCAAAATGTTTCAATTAAATTTCCTTTCCTACTACGTTATATATATAAGTTCCGCCAGATCTTCATTCACGCCCGTATTTGAAATTTCACGAAGTACGAGCGGAAAAAGATGCTCGGGGACCGTCGATACGCGTTGGAAATTGAAAACTGAGCAAAAGCCGAGCATAATAGTTCTCGAGCGAGCCATCTGAATGCCATAATTAATCCTGGCAATCCGCCAGGAACATTCTGGCCACAAAGGAGACTCGTTTCTGTACCAAATGACGTAGGTGGGGGGGAAGAGGGGGAGGGTGGAAAAAGGGAGGAGAAGATGGGAGGCGCGAGAACGAGAGACGAAGGGAGGCAGAATCGATTATCGAAATATGCGCGTAGAAAATCACGCGTCCGTCGAAGTCCGACGGGAACAATGGACAACCGTGACCGCGATTTCCCTCGTCAGGGAAACGAGCTAACGAGCTGTCAAACGTCACCGGGCCGGAAGAGCCCGGGCGTTGTTGAATCTCTCGGTGGCGCGGCGACGGACGCATCTTCAATCGGCTTTTTCGTGGATCGAGCCTTTCCGGAGCAGGACGTGTTCCCCGTCTTCCGCTAACTGCGCGACGGAGATTGGCAATTACGCCCGCCGAGATCGATTTGATATTGAAAACTGGAAACGTTTCAAATGGCAATTGGGGCAGTCTCGAAGCGCGACGGCGAGACGCGCCGCGATCGCGGACTAAACGGGATCCTCGAACGACCGGATTCGAGATTCTTCTTATCGTTTCGCGAGTTCCTCGCGAACGCAACGTCGGCGCGAACAGTGTTAATTAATGAGCCGTATGATCGCTCGGTTAATTACTCTCTACTCGCCTCGCCATTTTTAACGTGAGGATAAATCGACTTAACGGAAACGGTACGCGAAAATTGCAATCGAACGTCAGGCTCGTTGCCTTTTGCGACGTAAATGATTTATGGAAAGCAAGGGGAAACGAGGGTCGTCGAGGAGAGCCATTCCATAAAATACGGATAACTGCGTGTCGAACAACGGCGAGAGGAACAGCGAGAGGAGCGAGGAACGGAAGGGGGCGCCTTTCAATTCCACTGTATGAGACGACCCGTTCGTGGTAGAGGAAAAAAAAAAAAAAAAAAAATTTATATATTTCGCGGGTCCATTTAATCGCGAGGTCCGAGTGCCGCCTGTGAAAGGACCAAACTGACGGCTGTGCTCTGAAAAAAGATGGGCCAGCTCTCACGAAATTCGATCGCTCAAGATCACCCGTTGATTTTGCAGGTGATGCGACAAGGACGAAAGTTGCGGTAGCTACATCCAGCGACCGCTCTCGGTTAAAAAAAAAAAAAAAAAGAGAAGGAAAAAAAAAAACCCGACAAAAATTTGTAGTGCGCGCAACGTGACGACCTAATTGGTATAATAATAAAAATAGCGCGTTTCGGCGTTGCTGCGTCGGCGAATTCTCGTTTAAATGCAAATGCATCTCGGCCGCGACGCTTCAACGGCTATGAAGTTCCGCAAAAAACCGATCCGCGCCTTCCGTTGAAGCGATCTAAACGATCTAATTGAGCCACGACTGAAAATCTATACCCAACGAGATCGCACCGTCGCGTTTTTCGTGTTAATCATTTCAAAGATTTGTTCAAGACGATTTATTTTCAAGTCGCTCAAAGAGCCTAGCTCCGCGCGACGATGTTTCCTCTCCAAGCTTTCGCACAAACGCGAAATTAACCTCGTGTCGCGGAGTTTCAACGATGAATATTTTATTACGGAGTATTATGCTGTAATAAAATCACATTAATCCTGTATACATAACGACGATATATTATCGGTGATATAACGAAGCAGTGACACGAGGAACGTTAAATTAAAATGTTTATCAAGATATATAGGATATATTAGCTATTTAATTAACTTAAATCGTCGACGGTTTTTTATACGATAAATTATTATACCACATTCCCTTTATACCGTCCTAATTGTTTTATCCCCGAACCATCCTCCGGATTCAATATCGCATTCGCTCGCCGAATTCATATTATTTTTCCTGCTTAAAAGCACTTGAATAACGTGTTCCACGAATCGGGCATATTCCTCTCGAGATACTCCGCGCCGACGGAGCGATATAGCGCTTTCGAGAGATTTATGAGAGACGTCTTTTACGCTCCTTCCTACGCTTTCCTGCCTCGGAAAAGAAAACCAGTTCATCAGAATTCATTGCAATCGGTATAATCGAAAATCTGTTTTTGTTCTTTCTCGATTGTGCCGCGCGATAATGGACAATGACATTGTTAGGGGATGCGAGAAAGGCACGAAGAATGAAGGGAAAAATGGAAGGAAGCCGCGCCGAAGAGGGTGACTGTCGTCGTTGCAGGATGAAATGACTACCGAAGGAGAAACTGGAGAATAACGGCGAGTTTAATATGGCGCCGCGGGGCTCGTTTAATCATTTAATCGAGTCCCCGGCATGCCTCGGTTTTCCACCGTCGTCACTCGCACCTCTCGTTCCCGTCTCGACGAATACCTTCGGAAGGACCAGCGATCACTTAAGAACGATTTCGCGCGTGTTTCCTTCCTTTCTTCCTTGCCCTCCCCTTCCCCTCCACCCTGGGTGCCGCCTCTCGTCTTTATCTCGACTCTGCAATATCCGGTCGCACTCGTGGCAAAACTCATCGAGCCCGGATCGGTATCCGCGTGAAGGCCCGAGCGCGGACGACCCCGTTGATCCTGGACAGCAATATTCAAATACAAAAGGGTGGGCTGAGCCGTTTCGAGTGCAGAGCACACACTAGACGGATCCGCGACGGATCGCAGTTACTCGCGAGAACATCGATGTAATGAAAGAATCTAGATGTCTAAGGGTGGTCTTTTTGGCGTGCCTTTTCAGTCGTGGGGTTACAATGGACTAGCCAAGGTCGAGTATGAAATCGCGCATATATAATTTTCGCGCGAGAAAGTTATAAATGTAGAAATGACGTGAGGTAGATATGTCGCGTCGATGTCTCGATCGAGGAAAGAGCCATTTTCAAGACAGTTTTCTCTTATGTTAGAATAGATATAATTACCACTTGTGTAACTTAGTTTAATCATCACAATGGATGTGCGAGAATCGAGGGTACAGGTCGCATTTATTTCAACCACTGCCTGTCCGTGAATAACAGTAATCATCGGCGGAATCTGTAGGGGGATAACGCCGCCCCTACGGTTTCGTGTGTCGCTAATCCGAAACGCATACAGATGCAGATAAAATGTAAGGAAGGCCGAGGGTGATGAACTTAGAACGAGATCGAATGAACAGCCCCCCCTTTCCCCCATTTCATGATAGCAACGAATCTTCATTCACGTTTCTTTTATAATGCAAAGAGCCTTTGGGCGATGCAGATCGATTAAAGTATCACGGAAGGGTCTTTATCATTATTTAATTAATCGCTATAAAACTTTCACTAATAGATATTGGAATAAAAATCTATTTCGAAATGTATCACGCATATATTTTTGACAATATCGTTAAAATGTAAAATTATGAAAAGTTAATTAAAGCATATAAAGCTGCTTTTGAATTTCATTTAAATATTTAATTCTTAATTCTATTTCTATAGTTAAAAAGAGCTCGACATTTTATTTAAGTTAGATTACGCGATTATAAAATAAGAGGTTCGAATTAGACGGATTGTTAAGAAGTGTCTTTTTACCTCGGGACGCGCACGGGAATGAAATTGAAATAACAACGTAATCGCCCGCCGATGTATTACGCCCGGAGCCTCGCCCGGCCGTAGAGGGAGAATAAAGAATATCTGCACGTACGGTCGCGTATGCGAAACACACCCGGTGGCCGACCGTGTTATACACGGGGGAGATAATTAATCGCGTGTATCAAGACAATTCATTATTCGGCTGCGGTTTCCGCGGTTTCCCTAGAGCACGAGTTCCCGTAATGCCGCACGAGCTGCCGCGACTAAGAGATAGCGCGCAAAATCTTGCCTCGCGTCGCTTCTTACGCGTCAGCACGAGTAGTTCGCTGATAAATTCCTCGCGATGGAACAAGAGAAACGTCCCCGTGATTATAACCAGTCGTGAAAATAATCGCAAGCCCATTTTGCTGAAAGCCGCACGTTCAAAGTAATTAGTCTGATTTTCCACCACCGGCAGTCATTGCAGGCGTGCCTGCTTCTCTCAGCGTAAGATGAAATTCGCGCGACTACACTTTGATGAACATCTCGGATGAGCTCGTTGGAAAAAGAAAAAAAAAGAGAAGAAACGAAGTAAGTGGAGACGGGATAATATTTTTACAAAGATAATTACCCACGCTAAAAAATCATTCCCTTTTTCTTTCTTCTCCGTCAATTGTTATTTTCCTATATTTTTAATAAATATCGTAATAACGTCATCATAAAATGTATACTACTTTATAATTTAATATAAAATATGGCATAATAAATCTGTTTTTTTTCTTTTTTTAATTACAATGATTATCGATTCGTCGCTTCTCTTTTTTTTTTTTTAATAAAAATTTATCTTAGTCTGAACATAAAACTCCTTTTATTCAACTCGGTTATTTTAATTCATTGATGTAGAAGGATCGAGTCATGTAAATTCATTTTTATGAATTCTCTTATTCTTATCTCAGAATGTGAAACCCGTTTCTTTCTTTTTCTGATTATCTTGTACCATCGCTCTGTCATCGCCATTGATGTCTAGTGGATGTTACTTATATATTACACGCAGCTCTGTGTGTAAGAGAGTCTCTTTCTTTGGCAGAATAAAAGTCAAGGAGATTCAATAAAATTTAAATATATAAAAAAATTGGCTGGATATTCCACGTTACGCTTTTCTTCCGGCTGGAGGAGAGAGAGAAAGGAGTTCCGGGTAGAGAAACAGGTGGGTGGCTCGTTGGTGAGGGTAGTTGCATTTTTACAGGGATGGCGGCGATCACGCGACCGAGAGAAATTCAATTAAGCGGCGTCGTTGAAACGGCCGTCGCTCGTAACGACATTTCTCCGCCGTCGCGGTCCCGCCACTCTTTGAAGTTTATACGTATTCACTAAAGCGTGAGCGTAGGTGCGCTCGCGGACGCGCGTGCGTTGCCCATCTCCAAGGAAAAGCTCGTGAAAATTTGCGCGGTGGAATATTCTCTTATTTCGTCGGAGCGCGCGAACGTCACGTTTGTTCTGTTACGCTCCGCGCTTACTCGTCTCGCGTCTACGATTTCACTGTAATTATCTTAATATCTCGCACGTCCGTCGTGCAATCTTACTGGAACAATCGTTATTAAAACAAGAGGTGCCTGGCTCGCTATTTTGTCGCCCGCCGCAGCTCGTTGTAAGCTTAAACGCGAAGCTCGCGGAGTTCCCGACTTTCGTCACTTAACGTTCCGGAAAGGTACATTTAACCGTGTACTTACGCGGGTATTTTTTTTTTCTTTCTTTTTTTAAACCTCGGTCGGTGGAATATATTATTACGTACAGCCGAGTACGATTTGACGGCAGCTGACATTGCACTTTCGCCTTCAGCGTCCGTCGCTGCAGCTTGTATCATGTATTTCAAAGTATCTTATATGTATACTTGGGATATACATAATACAACCGCCATGTAAGCTATGTCTTTAATCCTATTATCGCTATGGTAACCTAAGCTGAAATGTTGGGACACCATCAGCTACCCGGACACGACACCCTGCGAGCTTTGACCGGTCGAGTCCGCAGCTTACAGGTAAAATGCTTGTCGCCCTAAGTCCCGTATCCTATATCGGCATAGATGAACGCGATCCCGGGGTCTGCTGGCGCAGCGTAAACGCGAACGTGGCCATTCGTTAAGGGAAGCTAATTTCGAGACTCTGCGGCGGCCGGACGGACAGAGACGGTTGCTGGCAAAGCGTGCACTATTTACTGCCACGGGGCGGTCCCGGACACCCCCGAGGCGCATTTGCACTTGAGTCCATTATTACCCCTGCCACATGGATTATTCCGACAGGTTAACGCTCACTCGTTAAGTAAATCCCGTCCCAACAGGCACTCGCGCTTTATACCGGCTCCAGGTTACATGACACCTCATGCCGGATCCACGTAGTACGATGCATGCTCGCGTCTTCCCGTCACAAGCATGTGTCATCCGCGAATATATGTGCGTACGTACGCGTGTCGCGAAAGCACCGCGTCACTGTCGGGCTCGTGCCGCGCGCCGTATATCGCGTCTAAAACCGTGGGAGAATCAAGTGCGCGCACTTGCAACGTAATAACCTCGTAATGCTAATATAATAACTAAATAAAAAAATAATAATGTGAATAATAACGTAATTAACTACATTGCAATCAAGTAATCGACAAAGCGCGAATTGAGCGTCGTCTCTGCGAATAAAACCTGCGATAATTTAAATATATTTATTGCAAGCCGTTTTAATTATAATAAAAATAACGCAGCGTGAGTTTTTATTTTTTTTAATTATATTTTTTTATAGACACTGGTTATCAATATTGATGGTTGCTCGAATTAATCGTTATTCTTAATTTTTCGATATATTTTTTTAATCGTAATCAATGAGAAAAATCTTTCCCATGGCCGTTGCATTAAAAGATTACAAGGACGCCCTAATTGACGGTGGGTGACAGACTGAAACGAGGATCGGTCTCAAAATTCACGGATCGAGGCCTCAGATTTTCTCACGATGTCGGGGATTCGGCTCGTGCCGCGAGAATATTATCGGGTTTTCTTCCCGAGGGAGCCGTTCTGGTAACACACAAGAGTTCGCAGATGTTTGCCAGGAACCCGTCGCCCCCGGCATACGAGAAGAGAGACCCCGCGCCCCACATGCGTCTACGCCGTAAATGAATTAAATCAACCCTCCGGTTCTCTCCCTTCGCACCCACGATAAACAAAGAT
The DNA here is from genome assembly GCF_019399895.1 of Cardiocondyla obscurior. Classification (NCBI taxonomy): domain Eukaryota; kingdom Metazoa; phylum Arthropoda; class Insecta; order Hymenoptera; family Formicidae; genus Cardiocondyla; species Cardiocondyla obscurior. The sequence continues at coordinate 3,824,963 of NC_091875.1, read as the reverse complement.
CTCTTGCGTAACCGCGCGATTCGGTACGTCGGTCTCATTAAATAATGAGCCGAGACGAAACCGAAAGGCGTAGCGTTAGATCAATAGCCGCGAAGAATTGCTAATACTTTGCGTAATTAAAAATACAACGGAAGGGGGTATAACTGGTAAATTGTCGGCGTCAAATTAGAAACGGTATTTTTGTTCCAATATTTCATCGCGAGGGAGACTTCAGCTTCAGAACGCGAATTAAATTTTACTCTTTTTCTCTTTTTTTTTTATCCATCGTTGATTCGGCAAGACTTTTCCACTAATGGATGTTTAATTGAACGCTATTAATAAACCGCGATTAAGCTTAATCGCCGTCGCCAGAGAAATATGTCGCGGATCTTTAAAAAAGAAAAAAAAAATTCCCCGAGTTTTTTTTTTTTATAGCTCGCAATGTTTTTCGACGCTTGTCCTCTTACAATTCAATTCAAAGGCATGCCGTTCGCAGTCCCGCGTTAAAAGCGGAAATACCGCTCATCGGATCTCCGGTGACTCACCGGGCGATAGTATTTTACGGTCCTTCGGTTCTCTTCCTTTTCCGTTTCACGGTAATGCCTATATCCTCTCGATCCGTTTTGTCGGTATTATGGCACCCTCAGGAACAAGGCGTTCCTCCTTCAACACTCGCGGAGCGGAGTTTCATGACCGCGGCGGGAGGCGCGAGATTTTTCCGTGGAAGAGAAATAAAATACGGCATGCTTTCTTATTCGATTTGCCCCGCTACCCCCGTCCGTCCTTCTTGCCATTATTTGCCTTTAACTTCTTTCCGCGGCGCTCACTACTTTCCACCGTCGACAATGGTACGCGCCGTCCTCGTTCTTTGTCTCACCTCGGTCTCTCCGTTTTCCATCTGAGCAAAGAGAGATAGCGCGAATAGGCGCAAAGGGAAACCGGCAAAGTTTTTCCGAGAAAGAAGCGAACAAGTCGATTTTTCGAGTTAATCAGGCTCCGCCAACGCCAGACGTCTCGAGTTTAGCTCGCTGGTGGAAAAGGGAGAGATAGCGAGGCACCGGACGAAAACGAAAATGCGAAGCAACGCCGAAGTGGACGGCTGGGCTACGAGAACCAGCGCGTATGGAACTGGGAGGATCAGCACGTACAAACGCCGGAAGAAACGTAAAACTTGCCTTCCAAAAAGAGATAAACGCCGGGAAAATCGCCGTTTTGCTGACCGATCGAATTTAGCCGCCGTCAAACAGTAGGGACGATAGACAGGCAAGGTGATTCAATCCAGCCGGCAATCTCACTTTGTTCTATATATATATATATATATACGTAGCTCTATTTTATTTATTCAGCTAAATTACTATTAGCAGACCTCTATACGACGAAAAAAAAGCCAAAAAATACAAAATTAAACTATGCCGACAAACCGGTAGCAAAATAATTTATATTTCATCTATAATTTAAACAGCTATTTCTTTCAAAGAATATTCTATATCTACACTTTAAATATATATTTCAATTACTTTATTCTCTGAAAAATACCTATTACTTGAAAAATTGGTACAATCGATCCTAAAGCATCCAAGTCGTAGTAAACCTCGTAAGCCAGACATCGGCGCTTGAATAATGCACCTGCAAAAACGCCGCGGTATATCGCTCGCAGGAATACGCGCCGGTTTTAGCACAATTTATAAAGTGTTATTATCCCCTTGATAAACTCATCGGTGCGATAATCCCTCGCGGGCGCCGGGACACGAATTCGCGCGATCGAAATTAAGTTATGCAGTAACGCGAACTCGCGATCCATGGTATAATCTCCGTCGCAATTTCAATTGACCCCCCACGAACCTGCCAGATGCGACCGCGGCGCGTGCCACGTCGAGATGAAAGATGAGTCCGCAAGCTCGAGCTGGGGATTCATTGTTCGGCGCAGATCTGGTTCTGTGTAAGGGTAACCATGTGCCTCTCTTTCTCCCCGTTCGAGAGGCGCGGAATAGTCTGTTTTTATTGCCGGCGCAGGTCCGTTCGACAAGCAGGTTGGATGAAACCCGGATAAAATGTATGCACCAGTGGCTCTCAAACTTGAACGTTGTACGGAATAATAAAAAAGAAACCTATATATTTGCAATTTATTTAATCGCATTACCTTTTGTTTTTCATTCCCTTTGTTCTCTACATGTATCAAATAAAAAAATCTATAATTTTTTTAAATATATTCCGATAAATTTGCATAAGTTCGTAGTTTCGATATAGCTTGATATGTAATGCGATTAATTCATAAATGCAAAAGAAGCGCGTAGAGTACCTAGCATTTCGTATCGTTTTAAATTTTCGAATCGAGGGAGAATCTGAAAAATGTTCCCCATACGTGAAAACCTAGATTCGCTCATGAGAGCCGATGTTGTACACCGGTTGCATGCGTAAATCGTAAAGCGAGACGAGGGGACACGCGCGCGTGTTTATTCGTCTCGTCGTCGTCTTTGTGCGTGTGGCCTTATAACGAGGAGCTACGAAGCCACTTGACTGGCAAGACCTAATCCCGGAGATTCTGCTGGGAAAAATTCGCGTGGAAAATAGTGCGGCGCCGCGGTGGAAATCCCGTGGCGCTCGCAAGGGAGAGAATCGACGTGGAGAGCGAACGAGAACCCTTTTACTTTCTGTGAGAATGAGCGTAAACGTTCGATAGGTTATACGAGCGTCCGAGGATTATCGCTATCGGATTTTTTTGCCGTTACCGAAATCTGTGGTGTAACGAGTTCGATCATCCGGTTTGAATATTCAAATTCTTCCGGATTTCCAAACCCGTTAATGCGCTATTTGCCAAACTGCATCGCGGCGCAGTTTACGCAAATATCAGATACGCGGCGGTCACTTGAAAAATCTTATAACGTCCGCTGTTTAGAAAACAAAAAGTAGAGGCTGATAATTAATATCGCGCGATGTAAAATATTAGGAAGTAAACGCGACGCGTGTAGCTTAAAAGTTGGCATTTCACTCCGGGTGTTTACGAGATTAAAAAAAAAACGAAAAAGCAACGTACGAAAAATTATACGCAGTCGAGCATACGGGGCGGGAAAAAGCGCGTAAATGAGATTCTTGCACGTCTCAGTGTTATCACGGTACGTATAGTTGATTACCGGTGTTATGACGCAATAGTTTGAAAAATTGCGAGACACGTAGCCCCGTCCGTCGTACCGAGATTGCTCTCCAGAGCTACAGACGGAAGCGACGAGATGGAAAACGCGTAATATCGAGAAGAGGAGGCCGCCTTCCTCGTCTCTACCCTTTTTCTCCATCTCGCTTCCGCGGCTCGATAAATTACGCTTTGTTAAGTAAGAGTCAGCCGAGTTTGCATAGAAAGAACCACTCGGGTTTCCAGGTGTATCCCCGAGGATTTAAATTGAGCGTCCGTTATAATTTCCCGGAGATACTACTTGGCTCGATTCTTGGAGACGTCTTTTGCACTATACGTACCTACAACGCCGCAGAATGTTTCAGGCATTACAAAAATGCTATTTTTCCATCAAAAACACCACGGCGACACTCTATTTTCCTTAGTCGAATTTTAATTAGACTTATTCTCCCTAGTTATTTTCCTTCTCGTAATTAAATTTCATCGTCAAACATTACACGTATATTCTGTTCTTTAATATTGACATATTTTACACAAACAGTCTTGTAACGTTCTACATTAAATCTCGATAATGAGATTGTAAATTTAATTATCTTTTGAAAGGCACAAAGTTCCCTCTTACACAATTAAATAATCTCTTGCTTGTCTTTTTCGTCGTACCGTTATCCGTGAACGTTTATTCGCGAAAAACTTCTTAATCTTTAACCGTCCGTGATTTAAAAGCTATTCGTATCTCGGCGTTTAAGAAACAAATATCTTTGCTATTTTTATTTATAAAACAGAGCAGATTCGCGACGTTTACGTCATCCGGTATATACGAATTAAATAAGACCGAGCAGACGTTCGACCCTTTTTTCCTTTTTTTTTATTGTCCGACTTCATCCGTTTCCTTTTTTGTCCCCCCTCCCCCCTCGTCCATTTGATTACGATCTCGTTCTTACCGTTGCCTTTAACATCGACCAGCCGTTCTCATCCTTCCGTTTCTTCTCGAGCTTGAATAGACTCGATGAAGCGGCACGTCACGACAGTCGCGACAGCGTAGGAGAGCTTTGAGCTTAAATTATTTATCGTCCAAGCGCGTTACGTGTCGTGCCTCGTCAATGTTTAAAAACTCCGAACGTACAGATTACATTACGCAAACTTTGATGTCGGGCTTTTCAAACGGGCCGGTGATTCTGTGACGTTTACGCTATACGAAATCGGCTCAAAAAGCACGATTCGGGAAACTTGGCAAAATATTACAAATGTATATATCTGCTCCGAAAGGGAACGGATTAAAAAATGAAATAGCTCTCGGCGGTTATCACGCGGCAAATGAAATATTCCGTTTATAACTTATAATAACAGTTTATATACTCGTCAAACGCGTTAATTATGCAAAAATTGCACGCGCAGTTAATGGGTCATAAACAAAGCCGGTAATATACTGCGCCCTCGGAAAATTTATCAATTATTCGTGAATAATCAACGACAAATCGCGGCTAACTAATTAATGAGAGACACTTAGTCAGGGTCGGCGAGCATCCCGGAGAACCGCGCGGTGCCAGATAATATACACGATAACCAGCCGATAGATCAGCTGAACGATGATAATAATTGCGCGCGGGGGCAGCAGACAGCCATTAAAATCCGAACACACGGAGAATTGCTGATGGGTGAATAGGACACGTCGGCGTGTAGCGGCCATGCTCGATAATTGACAACCTATCATTTTAATAAATCTAATCTAAATGGTATTCGATTCGCGAGCAATAATTCGACGACGCGCAGCCTTTCGACAGATATTTTTCTGTCCCGTTCACCGATACCCGATCTTCGCGATCGTGTCTGCGCGTTCAATGAGCGTTTGCGATCTTCGTTTATTCCGTCCATCCAAAATCCCTCGCTATTGTTGTGCCCTACTAGCCGCATTTAGCCGCCAGACAGACAAATCGCGAATAAAGCAGCTGCGGGCAATTAAAAATAATGGGGATCGATTTCATCTGGGGAGAAAATTGCGAAAATAGCCGCCAGTGAGGATGTAGCTTCGAAAGCCCGAAGCATTATTCAAATTGGACGCTCGGGCGACGAGGAGGGCGCGAACATTAAAACATAAAAATTTATTTCGACTGCCTCACTCTCGAAAACGAGACTCGCCCAACCAATCGAGATAAAGTAATTTATGAGATTTTATACGGTGGATGTAATTAACACGAACTAAAGCGCGTTATTACCGCCGCGGCCGGCTTTTTAAAGTTGGACGCGCGGGCGATTGCGCGCCAAATAAAAGCCGCGGCGATATGACATACAAGAGAAGCGGAATAAATATTCACTATGTGAGCGCTCTCGATAATCCCCAGTCGCTTCTGAAGCAGCTCGCGCGGGGGGCGAGGGCTCGTGCGTTTTGCGATTCCGCTCGGCTATATAGTTGCGACAATCGTGATGAATTACTAATCGATTGCACTCCAGAAGACCACGCTTTGCCACTCAATTTCGAAAGATATACCGCGTCCGCGTCGCGGCGTGTCCCGGAATGCGCGGCTCTCCGGAGTTCCGACTACGGATGGAATCAAGGCAATACGTATTCGTGAATCCCGATTCAATCAGGTATCATATCATTGGACCGGGGAAAATTGCTGAGTTATCGGTTTATACTATCCGGGCTTAATTGAAACTGAAAATATAACACGCTAGCCGGGTCCGGGATTATTTAACAGTCTGTATTTATCAGATTATATATCTGTCGTACTTATAATTATTATTATTATTACGCCCGCAGGCGGTAATTTAAATAACGAAAAATTATAATTTTCATATACCCTGTTGTCCGCTCGTTAACAGAACTTTTAACCCAGACGTGGATATAAATTGATCGGAGAATCGGCCCGAATCAAAGATGCGGTTTGATCCGTAATAACGTCGTTGCATCGTATCCGGCTGTCACGTTGTCAAATCTCGACGTCGCGGCACGTCCGTTCTTTAAGCACTACCCCGCGCGAATCCGAGTCTATTGTTTGGAAACTACCGGCGAAGGATTTGATCTCATTCCCAGTTGGAACATGCGCACCGACGCGCACGGCCGCGAATATCGCGCCGGATAATAGACTTTCGCGGAGAATCAGGAATGTGGTATTCAAGGCGCGAGTGTTCCCTATAAATCACATTGTCCGCTGGTGTAATATATGCTGGCTGGATCCGATACCGCCACGAAGGTGGGTAAGTCGGTCATCGGTATCGCGCGGATACTCGGGTATTACCTGTCCTCCCGAGGCGGCGAGCTGATTGCATTTGAAAGTATGATCTCTGTCGCCTCCCCTCCCCCTTCCCCCCTCCCGCCGCGAGGCTCTTTATCAGAGTTTCCTTATTTTAATAGTGAAATAATCTGATCGTGCGTTGACTCAACGAGGGCAGGGCGATGCACGGCAAGGAGCAGCATCTCACTCGACTTTTCCTCAGCGGAGAAAGAAGGGAGATATCCGTTATCGACGAATGAAAATGAATATTAATGGCTCCACGGGACGCGGATCTTAATATGCAAAAGAGGGATACCGGCGCCTCTAATAAACGAGATTTCCGGGACGGTGTGGCGTTGCGCCACGTAACACGGATATCGGTTAAATCTCGGTGCATTCAATAATTACACTGAATAATTGAATTCATGAAAATAACCGCGATAAATTAATGCGGCAACGCCACCGATGGCCGCTTACGCAACGATAAAGATCGCGTCCGGCCGGGCGCAATTTTCGCTCGTGTATTAATTAGATATGCAAGTAATATCCAATTACGCGTCGGCGCGACACGACGGCGATTTTTTTTCCTCCCCGCGTGTTTCCGTGTAAACGCGACGGCGGCGGTGCTTTTGTATTGATCGCAATAGCGCTAAGATGAACGCGTCGCTCGCGCCGTTGCACCTGGCTTATCCAATCCATCTTTATGGCCTTTCTCTTATTAATAGTTTTCTCACCCGCCTACCGGCATTAGTCCCATCGCGTTCTCACGACAAGACGTCGTTAACGTCGTCGACAATGTGCCCGGCGAGCCACGACAGCAGCGCGGTTCAAATCCGAGTTGTTTTGCGAGTCCTTTCAACCCCTCGGAACCTCTTTTCACGATCAATGACACGCCGCCGACGATGCTCCAGAGACTCCCAATGCTTCTTATCTTCGCCAATCGTTACGATCGACTTCGCCGACCTCGGGTTTACGGTAATCTGTGAATCATTCCTCGCCGCTGTGTAGGAGACTATTGCCCGGAGCATTATATTAATTTAATAAAATTTCAATGCGCCATACAGACGGTAATAACATCTTTACTTTCGATCGACTACTCAGGAAGCTATCGATAAAAAGGTCGCTCGGTGAAGTTGTCAAAGATGGCATGGTTAAACTTCTTTGAAATTTCCTCTGAATCTTCTTAATTCAGAGAAGACCCTCTTCAAGATAAACGGCACGCTTCAGCGACTCTCTATAAGCACCTCGGTTACTTTCTACATTTCAATCGACTACGGTTCTACTGCAATTTACGGATCGTTCGTTATCATTTTCATATCGAAGTTATTATTTTCGTTCCGAGATAAATCTGTGCGTCGGCATTAAATTCACTCCGGCTGGGAATTTTTGGCTGGCAGTGGCCTTAGCTGCGAGTGATATAAAATAAAATTAAATCGAACTGCACGAGGAACGTCGAAGAAATCGAAAGTCGTGAAGAAATCGAAAGACAAATTTTTTTTTTTCTTTCTCTCTCTCGTCTTTTCTTTTAAAGTTTTTAAACGATATCGGCGATCCATCAAAATCGCAAATGTGACGTAGTTTTCAAACGGATGTTAAACAAATTGCTGTAACATAGGTGAAGGGACATTTATCACGCGGTCTTTCAAAGTCGCCCTAGGCCGGACGACTTTTCATCGTGGTACGGGCGCGAACGTAAGTGCGTCGGCATCGATCATGCGGCGGCTTGTCGAAGATGTCACCGGAAAGAAGATAGAACATTTAATCAAGAGAAGCCTCTCTGGCCGGGACTTCCCTTCGCCGGAATGTGCAATTAGTTGGAGGCTCGCGGAGACCCGCGTGACATACGCCGCATACCGCCGCGCCGAGCGGCCGTGTTTTCCGAAAATGCCGGCTAACTGCGTTAACACGCGTCGGATATCGGCGCCATCGGATACAGCCACCGGATTGTTAATTCGATGTCGTACGCGCGCGTACGCCTCGTTAGAAAACAATCTCGCTAATTCGCGCGCACCCGCTTGTCCGCGCGCGACCCGTTAACAGCCCGGCATCCACCCCGCTGGACCGTTCGCCGATAAATCGGATAATCGGACCGTACGCCAGTTAACGCGGGCCCGCGGTTCAAAACGGGAAACAGCATCCACGGGCGGCGTGGTAGGAGCATCCGCGAGGTAATAATAGGCGCGATCGATCGGCGGGCCGTCGTTAAAATGCACTCGCGGGGTCTCGCGCACCGATCAGACGACAATTTTCGGTGTATACGAGCTATCTGCTCGGGGACTAATTAATTCGCGGACGCGCTCCTAGATAGGTCGACGCCGCGAACGAGAGGATCGGCGATTGCGCCGTGCCGCGCCGGAGAAAGGGAGACGATGCATAAACCGTTGCATAATGCACACTTCATCGCGCTGCCGCTCGTTTCCCGGACACGGTATCTCGCCAACGATCGCGCGCCGCCGACTTCGGCCCTCCACCTCCACCAGCCAGGACCATCATTGCTCAACGATATACTACCGTACGTCCCATCCATCTATCTCTCTGGCTCGTCCTCTCGTCCGTTTCGGATAAATATCTAGGAGGAGGATTTTACATACGCGGGCGTCTCTAATTTTCATTTCGCATCGATCGTCACGGGGATGTGTGCTCGCTGCGCGTCGCGTGTTGCAAGAACGCGGACGAGCTCTGCTGAATTTTCATCGACCGGTTGTTGCAACGAAATATATTATTTACCGAGGACCACGAGGTCTTTCATAAAACAAGAGCATTATAAGCCGGAAGCCGACATATTGCAACTGTTTGATAGAAACTCTCTCTCCAATATGGATTGTTAACGCGCTTAGCGGAAAAATACAGCATATACGATGTAAGTAGCGCTCGACAACATTCGTGAATTTATTAATCGAGCTTTATCGCGGTAAAGATAAAAGCGCGTTTACCCGAGCGCTCCGTGCAGAAATCAATAGCCCGGTTAAAAACTGTAACTCTCAGCGAAGGAAAGCACGACTTTAGAAATTCCCCAGGTATTGAACCAACTAAGTGACTGCGTATGTGCCCAATAATTAGCTAACCGACTCCGGTATAATCTAACTCCGCCCATGTAATGGCACACGTGTACGCCGTCGTACACACGCGGCGATGCGTGTCGGGCTCTACGAGAGAGCGTGCACCGCGACATTATGTACGCGCCATCCTCTGGTTGTGTAATAAGCAGCATCTCCTGTAATCTGTAGCCCCGTTACCACCCACGCTGTAATCGCCCCCCGTGATTCATCAACGTCTCGTTGTTACGTTCCGCCGAGTGTCTGCGGGCCCAAGACGCGCAATTTCGAAGTCGAATCGACCGAACACTCTTCCCTCCCTGTTTCGCTCGTTTCGTTCCTTCTCGCTCTCGTTAATACCGCGCGCGATTGCACCTCGCATTGTGCCGAACAACGTACGCGCTTTGTTCCCCCGCAAATATTATAAAGTTGACGAGCACCCAATTGTTTATACGACAAACATTTGCCCTGTTTGCGGCAGACTAATTCCGCGTTTTCCAAAATGAGTTTGACTTATTCGAGCGCGATGCTCACCCGCGGGCAAATTCAGCGCGAGTTAGGAATATCCGTTGAAAGGGAGCGAATTTGTTTATGCCCAGAACGACGCGCGTTGCGCGTGTGTTATTTCGTTACGAACGAATTAACGCCTCGATTATATAAACGAAATAGGTTCGTGCGATATAATTTAATAGCAAGGTGGATTCTCGCGGGCGGCGTGACGCGGGGAGGCGCGGGATGATTCATTCGATTGGACCGTTAAGAATCGCGCGATTCATCACGACTATTCATTAGGGGATCGTGAATTATTAAGAGACTCCCTCGACTTTAGTCCGCCTTGCCCTTACCCTCTCCCTTCCCTCCTCCTTTCCTAGTATAATCTGCATAATTCTAGACGGCGCGACTGCCCGTGTTTTATCTCCACTTACACAGAAACACGGAAGACGCCTTTTGAATGGCACGGTAATCGATCAGCACTCGTTCACATAAATTTTCTGTGAACGCTGAGATGCCGGCGCTCAAACGACGCGCTTGCACCGAATATCTCTTTAATAATTTCATCTGAGGCGCGCGGGCGAGCGCGAGCGTATTCGTATCTTTTCATCCTTTGGGACGATAATCCCTCGTGTCTGAGTAGACTCCGTTCGCGGCAAATGGGCCGGAATAGAGAGAATTTTATCAAGTGAGCTCTCAAATCCTTAAAAATACTGCCTTTATACGCGAATGAAGGCCACTTATGCAAGAAACTATTATTTGATCCTGTGTGAACAACGATTTTTCGAAGCTCCCCTTGACTTTTAATACGATACGCGAGTATAAGGTCTTCTTGTTTCTTTTTTTCATTTTTTACAATTATTCTTAAAATGTTTTCATCGCATATTATATTGCCCTTTTTTTTTTTTTTCGCGCGGTGTCTGTCGTAGACGGTTATCCTTTCTTATGTAGAAAGTACCATTACCGCGGGAGACGCAAGTTCGCGAAAAGAAACGGAAAAGGAGAGCCAAAAAAGAATGCGCAAACGGAAGGAAGATCTCGAAAACCAGGTAATTTGCGCTCCCAAACAAGAATTCCTCGTGAAACTTTCAATCCAGTTTCCGTGCTTTCTCGTAAGATACTCTGTATTTCTCTCATGTCGCTTTTGCGAGAATCTCTTCTCCGCGGAAACGGGATCCGACTAATTCATTCGTTGAATGTACTTGAGTTAATCTTTATTAAGAAAATCTCGGCGCACAGAAAAGGATGCATTAGTATTTGATTGCTGTTCGATTTACTCTTTAAAATGCTCGTAATAGTCACAAAAATATCGCAAAAAGTTTTCTGGATGATGAATAAATTATTATAGCCCGAGCTGCATAAAAGATCTTTATGTATTTTTATATAATTGCGTTTTACATTTCCGACGTCTGCGTGAAAAATTGAAACCTCTCGACTTCTCTGTCAAATATTATCTCAATTTTATTTCATTTAAAAATTACTGCCCATTTTCGAAAATACGCGTCGCGAAAGAAATAGACGTGGAACGTGCCCTACTAGCGTCCCTAAAAAATTATCAGCTGACTATGAAGACATCAATCGCCCCTCCGTATTTTCTTTCTCCTCGAAAGGGTACGGAAAATCGAATGCAAATACGCAAACACGGTTCGCTGTCCCTTTTCTCTCTTCTTTCCGGTCGAAGGGGAATAGTCATTTACAGTTTCGGCCACAGTTCGCTCGAAATCGTTGCTTCGAAATCGCCCTCGACGCTTTCGAATCGGGACACACGCGCGCGGCGCGGAAAAGCGGCGAAAAAAAAGAGAGTCCCGACGACAGAAAGGGGAGCAGGAAGAAACCGAAGCGCATTCGCGTGAGAGCAAAACGGACCGCTCCGCTGGCGCTGAGTCACACACAGACGGTCCCCATCAGAGTTGACTCTTTATTAATTCACCATGAGACTAAACGGAATTACTTTACACGCGCGCGGCTTAGCTGGGACGGTCGTTCGTGCTCTAAGTCGACGACAGTTTGCCGGGGCTTAGTTCGGCTTAGCGGCTGGTGGAGGCGAATCTGCGTTCCTGAGAGACGCACCCGCCCGCGATTTCGGCTGTCCCACCCGATTTCCGCGCGATCCCGCCGTAAAAGCGGAAAAGGTAACTCCAACTCGTTGCGCTGTGAAATGTATCAAGGCTCGCCTCGCACTTAAGCCCGTTTAATGAAAGAGAGGCGAAGTATCGGCCGAGATACGCGGGATGTCTGCGACGCGAAATTCATCGAAGTTAGATGCGTGTTCGTAAATCGTTCAAAGACCGTGAACGAGATTTTGATGAGAGAGGGCTGAAAATTGTGTAAACTATAAGACTCGCGAGCAGAGAGCTTTCCCGATCTAAAGAGAATGAATAAAGTCGCTGGGAAATCACGAGCTCGTTTTAAAATAACAAGACGACGATACGAATTTTGGAACGCGAGAAATTCGTCGGATTTGGTTCGTCATGCTCGTGCAGATTTTAATTCACCGTGATGCGGTCATTTCGAATCTTCTCCGCCTGCTTTTGCTTTCGCAACAACTCGCACGTGATTTATGGGAAAATTGTTCGAGTGAAAATTGAGCCTAATCGTTATCTAATGACTAGCTAGTCAATTCGTCTTAAATAAAAAAAACTTCTTTACAAATTGATATGTCGCAACGTTAAGTTATGAGTTAATCTAAACTTCTTTATATAATCCGCCGTAAGGGCAGACCGTGATTGAATTGCCGCGAAGGTCTTCCAGTATTGTTGTTGCCGCAAGAGCAGATCTAGCAACCTGTCGCAGTAAGATGATTTTGTTAACAAGAATCTAAATTCACTATTTTTACTATTTGCCGCAATGAAAGATCTTGCTCGGATTGCCGCGAGGACTTTCCGTCTTGATAATGCCGCAAGTGCATTTTTATCATCAAATGCTCGCAAGAGATATATAACTCTTATTATTATTTCAGTGAAAAACTTCATTGTCTACATTACTACAAATGAACAAAATCCAGATTATAAAATACAGATTTTTGATATTTATATTTTCAATAAAATTGGTTTAAATTAAATTCGCTGTTTTAATATTTTATACAGCACCTTTCTCAACGTTAAGAAATATATCTAATCCGCGCGATCTAACCGTTAGCTGCGAAATCAGAAAAGCTAGATGAATTTTCGGATAGTTTTCGTCGCGTACATCGCCGTGAGAACCATCGCGAAATGTATGCGGCAAACGGGAACGCGGCACACTCTCACGTATATACGTTAGGGGTACGCGTGCACGTCGGAACTCGAGGGAGGGGGGGGTGATGAGCGAAAAGGGGGCATCGTTCATTAATACGCAAAATCCAAAAGTATTCGGCATTCGGCATGGTCACGGTGGTGCCCGTTAGCAGACTAATTGGAATCCAATCAGCACGATTAATCGTTTAACATGCCGCGCGCACGTATCGGAGGACCGGCGGGAAGGGAAAGCTGACGTCCAGTTTAGGTATTTAACGGCGGCGAACCGCCGTCGATGCGTGGGCGTGTACCTCCGGCTATATTTTATGTTTAGTCCCGCTCTCTGCCGCATGCAGACAATCGCCTCCCGGCCTCTCGTAAGTCCTAGCCCGGAGAGAGATTCCCCGCGCGTTATCTTGGGGTGGTCCCGCTGCGAACGGACAAAGGGGAAAAACGGGGTGGCGGGCGCCCTTTTTATGGATGCGCCCCGGCCATTATTGAAGTCTCGACGGAGATGCGAATGCGTTATTGCTTAGACGTTACCACTGGCCCGATTAAGCCTCTCTCGCGTATAATAATACCCATAAATACAAAAAAAAAAAAAAAAACAATGTGCTCGTTTTTCCAAACGTAATAATTGAAAAATTTGCAACCGCTCGCGTTTGTTTTTTTTTTTAAATATTGTACTTTGCTTTTCAAGTAGTTCCTTTGAAGGAAAGGAACAGTAAAAGTCACGCGCAAAAGTAACAAATCATGTCGATATCTTATTTATTGTGCTTGTTCTTTATTGCCGTAAGAACGACCGACTGAAAACCGCGGCTTGAAAAATGACTTTCCGGTGCGGAAGCAGCGCGGAAGAAATCGTCGGCTAATCGTTAGTTCGTCTCGTTTCCGTTGTTTGACGAGAACGTCTTCCGGCCGGCGCGCTAAGTCCTAACTAACGAGACAAGTCGCGATTCCATTGCGACTTCTTCTTTTCTTGGTATCCGTCCCCTTTTTCCTGTAGACGCTATTAATTAAATCCACTCCAGCCCGGGCGTCGCTATGGCGCTCGCGATTATAATTTAAATGAAATCTCGTAATCTCGGAAGCAACCGGAATGGAAAGAAACACCGGGAGAGAAAAGTCAGCCCCGCCGGTGTCGGCCAGGTAAGTTTCCCACTTTCGAAACGGTCGAGCGGTTATACGGGGTGTCCCGGACAATATGCCGCTCCCGAAAACTAGCTGGGAAATTAAAATCGAAGACAAAAAAGTCACGTACAATTTTATAAAATTGTAGACCGTCGTCGAGGGGCCGTAGTTGGATATGATTTTATAAATATCGTCGCTGGGACATGTTTGTCTGGGACACCCTGTACACGCTATACATATTTCAAGAGGAAAATCGGAAAGAAAACGCAGATCTCGGGGTGGAGGATAGTCGCGGCGAAGTTTCCCGCGTCGTGGCGAGGGAAGCGGGGCGAACCCTGCAGTGGTGAGAGTAACTCTTTCTCCACCGCGCCGCCACCCTTCTCGCATAATCCGACCCGCGGAAGGAAAACGTCTAATCGAATCCGACAGCGGAGAATTACTAGGCACGAAGGACAGAAAAATAGTAAAACCACAGCGGCCGAGATATTTGAGAGATCTTTCCCGCTTCGATCTGTAACGCGATTAACGATCGACCGACGCGAACGGATCCAGAGTGCGAACAGGGCTTCGCCAACGACGGCGGTAAAAGCATTTACTGTCGCGTGAACCTTCTTTTATTTTTCGCTACTCGATCCGGCGATAAGCGAATCACCGGCGAATACAAATCGTCCCGATGATCGATCGCCGTCAGCGAGATTTGAAGATTAAAAACACAGCGAAGCGCGGAGCTTCCGAATAATACGCTGCATTCTCCTTATATGCAGATTTACATCTCGTGTTCCGGAAAAAGCATCCGCATAAGAGCAAACAAAAAAAAAAAAGTGCCGCGAACGCGCGACGGAAACTGTCAGACGATAGAAATAAATGCTGACATTTGTGTTATCGAAATCGTAAAAGCAAATGCACCGTGTAATTTAGCGCACACGAAAGAAAGAAAAGTTCAGAGTTTTAATCGAACAGAAGTATTCGATATGGAATTCACGTAATATCACCGACAATCGAATCGCGAAAGTCTTTATATTTTTACTACATTTTACAATGTCCTGTTCTCATAAAAATGATAATAATAATCTACTTGGACATATTGTATAAAAGAGATTATTACGTGCTCGAGAACCGGCGGCCTGATTCGTATAACGAGTCTCAGTTACGGAGAAACAATGGCGACGCAAATAGCAAAGAAAAATCACGAGTATGCTTCAAGGCGGACGTGTAATTACTACCGTTTTGTCTTCGTTGCGCCGTTAAACGAAGAATTTTCGCGACAAATCGCGGAGTTTTGACAGCAGCTCGAGAGTTTTCAACGTGTTACCGTTCTTCCTGCCAATCCGAATCCTTTCTCCGTCGCATGAATTTGATAAGGATTCGTTAACATCCTTTCGGACGGCAGCAACATAAAACTTCCGGCAACTCAATCGAGTCCTTGGAGAAAAAAAAAAAAAAAAAAACTTTACGCATCTGGCTCGCCCGGAGGTCTTGAAAACTTACGTTTACATCATTTATTCCGTAACTCGAGTAGGCGCGTGCCCTGCACGTGCGATGGCTTCCCCGTCAGCCGGGATAACTCAGATAATTTCATCATTTTTCGGAAGAGCCCATGAAGTCTTAACTCCACGTCCAACTAGGTTTCTCTTAGAAAATCACATTGCGGCGGAAAAGAATATTTATCGAGATTCTCGCGTGCCCCGAATCGCTTATCACTTACGAAACGTATAAGTATTAATTTATATACATTTTTACAAAAATTGACGTAATAAAGAGGGAATCGGGTTTTTATGTGCGTTAGCGGACAAAAAAGATTTACGCGTATCGCGTGGTATAAAAGCAAATGATATATCGAGGCAACATTACCCTCTCGCTATTGTCGATGAGAGTCTCCGATTCCAAGGTTTCGCCGGGCGGGCGAGAAAGAGAAAACGTCGAGAGTGGTTTTAAAGTAGACGTGGCGCTACGCGTAATATCGATTCGCGAAGGATGAAAGCCGGAGGATATCGCGCGAAGTGGAGAACGAGTCCTTTGTGTACGTGTGCGTGTGTGTACGTATGCGGGATGGCGAAAGGCTCCTTTTCTCGGCGCGGCACGTACCGCGGGGTACCGTTGCGAGATCCTCGAGGGTGACAATCCGGAGGAAAGTAGGCGAAAGGGGATGGAGGTTCGCGCGGAGGAGCAGGAGGACTGGGTACGGCGAGAGCGAGGGTACGTATCTGCATATAACCTGGTTTCTCACTCACGCGCTCAGGCACTCGGCCAGGTAGCGATAGATGGAACAGGCTCCCACGGGAAGTGGCCCGTTCCGTCGCCGGGTCTGCCGGATAGCCTTGTAGAAGACCGACCACTCTGCTGGGAGCGGACTAGTGCTTCTCAAACACTGACCGTGCCGGCCGCTCCATTCTTCATTATCTGGCTCCTCGTTCGTGTCCGCCATTCTACCGCGTGAAGACAATCTCGCGAGCGAGAAGTCCACGTGCCGCGCAAACATAAACGAAGAGCACCGAAGGCTCCAGCGCGCATAATAAAACGGTCACGCGACACTGAGAGATCACTCTTAATTCCGACAGGGGAAGCTACCTACTTGACCTTCGAGCGAAACAGACTGCGAGAAATAATTCGGTCGTTCGTGCCTTCGGTTAAAATACGCTGTGATTTAGAAATTTTATGGGAAAACCTCTTTTTTTTTTCTCTCCTCTCCCTCTCTCTTTCCTTATTTCTCTCGTGCGAGTCTGGCATAAAAAGAATCTTTTAAAAATAATCCTCTTTCATGTTCAAACTGGTTTGAAGACGTGAATACAGCTCGTCTAAACTCGATGCCTTATGGAAACACCTGGCAAGGCCGTCTAGGTTCGTCACGAAAGATTATTTTGCAAAAAAGTATCGGACAACTGAGCTCGGGAGGCATTGAGAGATGAGATTGTGACAGATGCGGAGCGCGGCAGAAGCCGGGAGAATGAGAGCAGGTGCTAAATTGCAGGCGAAACGTTCTCGTAGATTTTACAAAATAAATTAAAATTTCATTCAAAACGATTTTACAAAAGGAAAAATATTAAATGTATTTCGGAAATAATAAACATTACAAATTTTTTTTTTTTTTCAATTTAGCTACTGCAGCGGACAACAAAAAATATTTAAAGAAAATGTATTTTTCTATATTTTACTTTGAATTAAACTAAAAAATAATTCGTGCTTTACTTTTTTAATCATTTCATGTTGAATTAAAGGTTAAAGTGAATCCACGATAACAAGCGGGATCGAAACTCGTGCGATTTTCCGAGGTGAAACACGAATAATCTGTTTTGAAACTATAAAAGTAGTTGCAGTTATGCATATATGTAAAATACGTTGAATGAAACACTTTTAGCCACAAAGGCAACCCTCCGCGCGCTGATACCGCATTTCAACAAAATCTCGCCTACTTTATCCGACGGTAGACGCGTCGTACTCGTTGCCTCGTTAGCATTTCAATGAATATGTTATATTCATCGACCAAATATGTCATCGACGTGATCGCTTGCAGCTCGTGTGCATCGCAGCCAACGACTAATAAGTCACGGGTTAATGGAGGAAGTTTCGTCTCGCCTCGTAAAATCGTAAACGGGCATGCACTTTATTGATAGAAAATGCAGAAGAGAAAGAGAGAGACGAAGAGAGAGAAAGAGAAGAAAAAAAAAGGGATTTACATAGTGAGAATTAGATGGCGGAAGAGAGAACGAAAAGGGGCGAAAGGAAAGAGTAAGCGGTATCGATATGCACAGGGAATATCGGATATGAGAGAGCCGGTCCAGCAATATCGAGATGAGTTATTGTTCACCGAGCACAATGCACTCAAATACTGAATGAAGCCGGAAAATTGATACAAAAAAAAGAAAAAAAAAAAAGAACCCCGTGCAGCTCTGCAGAAGGTCCTATCAATATTCGGCATCACCTGCTTAGCTAAAGCCGAGGCCACCTTGCCACTTGAATGCGGGGGCTTGTAATAGTTGCTGAATAAGTCGTTGCTGAATAAAGATTTCACGTTGCGCGTGTCGATGCAAAGCGCACGGGCTATTCGAAAATATTGTCGGCTTTCGACAAACAGCGGTAATTGTCCAAATATTGCAATTCTTGTTTTGCCATCGTTAATTGTTTGCATTTTGAAGCAGAGTAAACACCAATTGTGTTATGCGCCGCACGAACCGCATGTGTATAACCGTAAATTGAGCTTAACGTATGAAAAATACAGGAAAATTTGCCGCATGCTGATCTGAGAAACATGCGATGCATATTAGCAAAACAATGGAAAAACAGCGAAATTGATGGGAAACCATTGTTACGCGAATCGTTGTTGCGGTATCGATATTTAGTGTAGTGTAATTTAATTCTATCATTCGGTCATAATTTCTTTCTCTCTTCCCTCTTTTACTTGTCCGCAATTATCGGCAAAATCTGCAGCTCTATTAGCTTCCGCTTTCTCCTTTTTCTCGTTTATTCAACGCACACGAACCTACCTCGAATCATCGTAGCCACGGAAAGAGCTTTTCTTCCTCTTAACGATTACTAACGTCGTTCCGCTTGACGTATAGAAACATTTACGAGTTATTTTAATCCGTCTCCGTCTCGGCATCGGAAACATCGGCCCCCGAATCCTTCTTTATGACCGCCTTTGTTCTTCGCTCGCCCGCGAGTCAAATCCATACTAAATCAGAGTACTCTGTACGAGAAACGTCCAAACGTCAAAGCATCCCGAATCCATTATCGAGGCGAGTGTTCCATCAAAACGGGGTCTAAATTAAGGGAATCCCCATTTCGCGTTTCGCGATCGATAGGGAGGGGAAAAGGGCGGCCGACGATGTAGAGCGGCCATAGTGCTGGCAACCGCAGGAAAACGCGACGACAAAGGGAAATGGACGTGGGAAGAATCAAGGGGGGTTCGGAATCGACGAAGCGTGCCTTCCGTCCTATCCTCCGGTCGTCTCCTCTCGTCCCGCGCCAACCCGGGCGATCCTTCCTTTTTCATCGGCCGCGAACATATAGACAAGAAAATCGGTCGGCGTGTATTGCCCGTCGTAAATCCATCGTAACGAGGTACTGGACACCGAACAATCGCGACGGCATCGAGCGCCGTCGTCTTTTTCTACCTTACAGAACCTTTGAAATAATTTCGCGGACAATCTGCGCATAATTTGTTTTACCTTACGTACGGCTTACTTTGCGCGCGTGCAACAAATGCATTAATTGTATTTTCTTAAATGAACGTTTATTAGCTCGTTTGTAGAAATCAGACGTGCCTCAATCGTTGATATTTCTTTTTCTTTTCTTTCTTTTTTTTTTTTTTTTAACGTTACAGCATCGTACAACGCGTTGATAAAATCTGATAATAAAATAACAGAACGCGACGTAATTCGTTATTTAACTGAAATAAGGGGACGATTCCTCGCGTAAAATCTTTATAAAATTCTTTATATTCTTTATAAAATCAAGCTCTTTCATTTTTTTTATTTTTAAATGTTTTTTTTTTTTTCCTTTTACTTTAGAAAGAAATGATAACGTAGAAAGATATAATCGTCTATGAATGTTTGCACGTGAAACAACTCAAATAATAAGACGGAAAAAGATAATTCCACCAGCTACAAAGTTTTAGAAAGATTTAGCAATCGTGGGCCCATTACACAGTTGAAAAAGATTTTTGCCGGCCGTCATTCCTCTGGGCTGAGAGCGCAAAGTAACCAAACGATTTCGCAGGTGTTTTTTCAAGTGTTGCCGGTAGGTGTTACGCGAGGAAAAAAATGTTGGAAAGTCAGCGAACTTAAATATCCGCACGTCGCACGTCGAATATTCACGGGACGGACAGCGCGGGCTCGACACACATTCGAGGTTTTCTTCCATACTCGTTAAATGGTTCTACGAGAATAGCCTTTTAGTCTAATTCGTCGTATAAAATCCCAATTAAACGCTTGGAGAATAGGGAACGCTCGGAGCCCCGGGAAAGCCAATAGAGAAACCACGTCCCCGTAATCCCTCCCGCGGAAGCTTTTTCGGATAAAGACCTTTATTGGCCGCGAAAGATTTGTAACGGAATAGACCTATCGCAAATTCCCGATCGAAAACGAGCGCCCGTGCGCAAATTCTCATATCCGGCGCTGCCATATATTAGCGTGTCCTTTGATCTCGGACAGAGGAGGCGGCACGAGCCTTCAGCGATATAAGAAAGTGCCTTGGAAATTGCTGTCGATATGAAGAAATATGAACGTGGCGAAACGATCGCGTTTAAGAACAATTTTTAATTTCTTGAACCATTTTCCGACTACTCGAACGTCGACTATAACGAGATCTCGTACAATAACTGTACGATTTTTATTAATTTTTGTATCATTAATTACACTTGAAACCAATTCTCTAAAAACTATTTAAAAAAAAAATAATAATAAGTTTGCTTATTTATGAGTTTTTAATAGATATAATAATTGCACGTGATTGTGCCAGGGTTAAACAACAACAAATCGCGGGCATACATCTTGCCTCTTACGTTTCAGTCTTCAATCTCTTCGACAAATTGTAAGTCGCAGGATCTTTCGAACAAAAAGCTGTCCGATCTCGCAGTAAGAAAGACTCAAGTGCACTCGCGCGTCGGTAGCGGCTCGTTTTTTTACCGAGACGCTCCATTAAACATCCTCAACTACTTCTACTTTTGCACATTTTTTAGAGCTCGTTTACCTCCTATTGTTTCGCGTCGGCTCTTCCTCCGATTCTACTTGTCAGGAAAAGCTTTTCTTCCCTCCGGCAATATTAATTGCAATTAATAAGTCAAAACAATTACGAAACAAAATGAAAGGCGCGAAATGCGTTCGCATCGCGGTCGCGTTCATTATTTTTCTAATTTCCGTCGTTAGTTCCACGACATTGTATTCTCTCTTTTTTTTTTTTTTTCTTTTTTCGTATTATTAGGAGCGAAGTCGCGTACACTTAATTTCTCGTGACTTCTGGGCAAAATATTTCCCGCGAGGGCCGCGCCGTCATTATTTTCTAAGAGAAGCCTGGCCTATCCTCGCGCAGAGCTGCATTACGGACAGACTATATTCCACACCACCTACTAACCGTCAGAGCGTGGCCGGGTTTTCTCCGCATTTAGCACCAAATTATTACGCCCCCCGAGCGTTCTCCATTCTCGCCATTTTACCTCTTCTCGCGTAATCTGTCGCACTGCCGAGCGGAACCGATGCCAAGGGACGCGGTGGCGCGAGGAGGAAAATGAAAATGTAAAGGTGAAACTGCTTCCTGGTTAAACGTCGCGTTTTTTTGACAAGTTTGCGGTTCTCGTGCACCATGCTGTCATTATTTTTCCACGTGGTGTCGTCGCTCTTTTCACGCGCGATCGAACACGAATCATATAGCTGGAATGCTTTGCTCGAATGATTCAACAACGGGTTAAAGGACCCCGAGATTGTACGTGACAATTTCAATAAAATTTTTAACTGCTCATCGTAAAATTGTATTGGACGCAAGAAACGCAGGGAATATTTCTCGGAGCGGCACGGAACGCAGCAATCTCATCTCCTCCTTTTTACGCGGATTAAATCAAAATAAATATAAATGTTCTCTTTTTAACCAAAATTTATTCCGCTCTCCGCGTTTGTCGTTTGAAAAGCGAAACGCCCGACAGGCGATGCATTAAATAAGTTTCTTATACGTATATCGACGTATAATTCGAAAAGATGAATTGCGAAATAAAAACTTTATCAAGAAATGATAAATCATACGTCACCGAGCTTCTATTTAACTTGAACAACTTAAGCTCGGTGATCGAAGAGTCGTTATTATTAATAAGATAAAAAAAAAAATAAAAAAAAAATAATAAAAAAACCGATACGTTAAAACACGTTTTAGTAGCCTGATGTTACCGATTTATCGTTGTCTGGTTTAAAATATTAATTTGACCGACGACGATGGAACTGAATTATAAATTCTTTTCGTATGGATTTTGCATGCAGAGACGTCAGCGGTACCTTCGTCTTTTTAACTCTCAATGCGCTCGCACTGTGCGCGCGTAACGTGCGTTGCGTGCGAGAAAACCCGAGAACGGCGTCGCTTATCGAAAATCTTTTCACGCACTGTACGCGCGAGGATGTCATGAAACTCGACTCATGCATCTTTGAGAAACCGCGAAGTCACTTTGCGCTCAAGAGCTCACGGCATCGATTACCCCGAGTTCTTGTTAGCTATGCTAACGACACTCAGCTACTTCCCGCGCACTTAAGTTCATAAATGTTCTCCAACTTTCGTAATTATTTTCTTTAATCCGTACCTTTATTGTAGATTATCGTCCTATCTGTCATTCGTTTCGTTTCCCCGTAGAACTAACGGCACCGACCGACCGACCGACCCGCTTTAACAGCTTGAACCATTAGGCAAGCCAATAGCTCGCGGAATGTGTTAACCGATGGCTCGCGCGTATCGGGAAATTTACGGTAAATAAAATTCGTATATAAAATATGGGATATACTATATAACATATCTCTTTATGCGTCGCGATGAAATACTTTCACAGAGAAATCATCCTACGTCATGCAATTTCGTTACGATTGTCTCCCTTCGCGAGACATTTGCGATCCACTTGCCGTTCGTATCGATGGGGAAAGTACAGACAACGACTTCTCGATGCGACATCAACCGGCCGAAATAGTCGACTTTTACGAGCGCCCGTGATACGAGACCGGCGTCGCGACGCGTCGCGTCATTCTTGAATTCGTGCGTCGAACTTCTTACTCGACAATCGCATATTCGATCAGAGGCACGTCACATCGAAATTTCGTTTCGACCGTACCTGACGGTCCTAAATGCAGCAGTAGAATTATTAATGAGCTATCCCGAAGGCGTCTTACGCACTGTTGTCAAGAACTTATAAATTCATAATTTATTTCTCTAATATTTTTAATGCAATGATTTTGTAGTCGCGAAGCTAGATAGCAATTTTTCACTCCGATGTAAAATTTTGGTCGATATTGAACATTTGACCCCATTCGTGTCTCCAATTTATAATTATTAATACGTAGTATAATGGAGCGTAAAGTGTTTTCGTGACGGGAAAGACTACGTCGTGGAATGCCTAAATGTTCCGTTTTTCAAGTTTTAAATCCGCCACCATCTGGTGCGGCGAAAAACGGGCGAGCACGTTAGCCGTCAACGCGCCAATCGAGAACGTGCCTGGAACGAGTCAGCGGCTTCGTCGCCGTCATCCGTTCTCTTCGAAGTTACGGTAGGTTAAGCTAGATGTTTTGTCTAGACGAAGGAAGAGGCAAATCGAGAGAGGAAACAAGGGGGAAAACGAGAGAGAGAGAGTAAGAAAGCGGAGGAGTCGAGAGCGAGTAAGACCGAGCGATTCGCCGAGCGTGATATTGGGATCTATTGTTCTAAAGTCGCGACGCCCATAGAGACGAGGAACTATTGTGTGAAGGGCCGGCCGCCCTTGTTGTGCCACATTCGCGGGCATCACAGCCCGGCTCGATTAAAAGGGTGTTAATTGATCCCTCGATCGACGCTTGGATGGCGAACGCTGCCCGAACGAATTCCTCATATCGCCAGCCGGGCGTTTACAAGCGACTTGTCCCGCATTCACCGGCGGTCTCGCGATCGAGATAATTGGCGTTTTTATGATTTTTATTAACGTTAAAAAGTACTGAGTCATGTAAAAGTCATAATAAATAAAAATAAAACCATAAACATAATCGAAGAGATTTAAATATTTCCTTCCTTCCTTAGACATTTGCCGTATAATAATATCGAATAAACTATTTTACTTTATATTACATTTTTTTCTACAAAAACGTAGGATTCTGAATAGACTCTTTGTCTAAAGGAAAATATGCAGCTCGAGGTTCATGATTTTATCCGACCAAATTTAAGCAAAATATCTATACAGCGTCACTTACGACGTAAAGGCGTGCTGCTGTATATGGTGAAAACGTGAGAAGATCTTCGAGATATTCTCTTCCGTAAGAATATTTCGGGGATCGTCTGGCGTAGCCACGTCCGGTTGGAACGTGGCGTTCTAGAGAAATGGCCACTGACCCGATCGCGCGTGTTGCAGAAAAGAACGATTCTGCGACTGCGGCGGTATCCTGGACGAACATATCGATCGATCCTGCTTAGGTCTTGAAATCGCGCGAAGCGTAGAAACGGCTTTTACGCTGCCGACAACCCGGCGTAATACCGCCGTCATTTCGAGAGCCCGCAGTTCCAACCAAAGTGCACGTCGCGACAGTCGTCAAAGTGCGAATAAAAGCAGATTTACATTAATCGCAGCGAGCCATTAATCATAATTATTTTCGAACGCGGCTTTGCCTCAGATCAGAAATAATTAATTAACGATAAATTAATTTGCGTCGCAACATAATGAGAAATTAATTCACACATATTACATGATTAAATATGTATTAAAAGATTTTTTTGATAAGATTTGTCATAAAGTAATTCAGTAAATTCCGAGATAAATAAATACAACATCCGACTTGTTCGAATTCGCTTTCTGTGGAATACGAAATATATATTCCGCCTTCTCTTTCGGCGCAGTTCGTCCAAGATACGGCCAGCGGAAGCGTAACACGTAAATTCGCCTTAAGTATATTCCCACTCGGGCGGACCCCAGAGTTAATAAGCAGCCGAAGTACCGACCAAATTTGTGGCCTCTAACCGTAACGCCACGTCCCGCACTACGTTCGCCCACTAATATGGCTCGCGTACGCGCTCACCTACACGCCACCCACTCAGCTTCCGCCGTGCCAAATCCCCATGCGATACGTTTATATCCTCTGTAGCGACGACGAGCGGCGGCGGTGGCGACGGCGACGACGACGACGGCGGCATGCCAGCCGGTTCGCCAAGACCGGTATATCCTCTTACGACCCTTCGAACTTCCTCAAGTAGGTACGTCTAAGTTTGCGCGGACGGTATCCCACCGGGCCGAGATATCATCCGTTATTAGGGCGTTAATCCGAAATATGCCGGTGCGCCGACACGATTGCAAATTACCTCTAAGGCTCGACGCGACGAGGCTCGCGATCATCTCGAATGTAGGTCGGAACCGTTGGCGTTCGATCCTGTTGCGCAATTAACTACATTAAAATTTAATAGGCTAGCGATCATTCGACTCTTACTCTCTCGGAATGAACGCGGGAGAAAATCGGACGACTCGCGCGTCGTTAGTGACAAAGGAGACGGCGATAACGAGTGTTACATGCAGCTGGTGTTACGGATATTATGCAAATTACGCAGTTACATATGCATTTTAACGCGGAGAAACATTCACGGGATAAATCTCGCCCGGTCTGCCGTAGCACGGGGCTACAATGATAATATTAAGGACACAAATCTAATAGAATGAGTCCACGCGGCATACTATATCAACGTACCAGTGGCGCTGAACACGCCGAGAGAGCCGTGATACATGGCCGTGCGAATCGAGTCTCGGATTATCTCAGGCGGTTTCTATCGCTAATGCACGGTTCGAAGAACCTGGATCCCGGAGACCAAGCCGGCGCGATAGAGCGTAATTAGAACGATCGTGACGCGATGCGAAATGCGTGACAAAGAGCCAAGTAGGCTCTAATCATTCACGTATGATGGAAAACACGACACCGTACGCGATCACATCCGCTGATACGAGCGAGTCACATCCAGCTCTTAAAGGTTCCCATACATTTTTACTCGCGTTATATTTTTTTTCGCCATGGACGATAACTCAGATTGAATATAATTTCGCGGCTATCAAATATTTAGTTTTTAAAATTGTGCAGGAAGAAAATTTGAATTAAGAGACAAAGTTTTTCCGTCGCCTACATTTAACATCACTAAAATGTAAATGAAATAAAAATCCGAGAACTGTGAATAATCCAGCGCGGCATTAATATAAAATTTTTAATCGATGCGTGATGTAACCTCCCGGTGCCGTCCGAATTTAAAGCAATGCGCTTACCGCGCTCTCACCGTTGCCGGCCTGTTTGTATCTGATATTCTTACATCATGGTCACGGTTAGATCAAACGATAAACGGTCGTTAGGGCACCTGCCAACCGCCACTTCGGTAACCCCGACGTCGACCGTCGTGTGCAATGGACACGGTGATGCACATGAAAACCGTTAAGCTCGTATCGCCCCTTAAGTTTTATCTTCCGGTCTATAAAGTGGAGCCACGACGATCAAAAGTTCTATACACGTTTAGAAATTCCGTAAATCAAATAAGCCAGAATAAATATTGGACGTAAATCATTTATGGGAGATAAAAATAAAAAAAAAAAGATTATGAAATATGTCGTTGACTGCGGTACTTAGCAATAATCTACAAGAAAAAAAAATTCCTTTCCACGTTAAAGTAAAAAAATTGATAAAACTGTCCTTTATAGTTTCAAACATGTGTTCGATGCATAAATAAATTTTATATATTCCTGATAGCGGAACTTTGCACGATGCCGTGATAATAATCACATTACATTAGACCCTTCAATTTTCGAATAGCTATTCGATACCTTGGCCGAATTGTTTCTCGAGATATGTCCCTACGTAGTCGAAGTCGTATCAATTATGCATCACACTGTCGACACCCAGACGTCGGAAATCATAAATTATCTAGCAGATAGGGATGTTGAACGAGAAAGCGAACTTGGTTAACGATACCCCGGTGAACCTTAGCAGGAAATCGACGGATTACCGCGTCGTCGCGTTACCATCGTCAGTTATATGCATATGTGATGAATTTCCATTTCAAATATTACTGTCTAATCTAAAATCGATGTAGCGATTTAAAAGAAAATTATTAGAAATCCCCGCGGAGAAAAGCCGTTCAATTTAATCAAGCGTACTTGTCGTGCGGATAATGTCGATTTGATATGAACGATCATCAGGCTAGACAATGCGTAAAGAAATAATCGCGCTATAATCGCGAAGGGTAAAACGCTTTCTTACACAAAGCGCGGAAACCGTGACGGTGCATGTTAATCGTAAGTGGGTACGTCAAGCGAGGCCGGTACGAGAACGAGATGGAGCTAGTCAATATCACCTGCGGCACCTCTTGCACGTTTACCTAATATCTGGCTTTCGTACTAACAATTTCGGTCGACGTCACGCTTTTCCGCTGTTACGAAATTTTGGAAACTTTAAGTAGATCTTCACCTTTTGAGGCACTTTTCGTTCGCCACAATTTTCTGCTACTAGAAAATTTAGGAAACTTTTTGACTATCTTTTTCTTAGAAGAAAAAGAAAAGAAAAAAAAAGAACTCTCTCTCTTTTTACTTTTTAATTATCATTATTCATTGAAACTTTGGCTCATTAAGAGAAAAGAAAAGAAAAATCGTGAGAAAAGAAAAAAAAAAAAACGGAAATATCTTAATGGGAAAGTTAAAATCAAAGGAGTAACATAACTGATGAGTGGGTGGTCAGCGCAGTGTTATATCTCTTTTCCTTATTTATAATCAGGGCGAGGAGACTCGATACGAATAATTCCGCAGGTCACGCTCGACCGCGAGCAGCTCACCGCTCGGGTTTCTCTCTCATTGTGCGTCCCGTACTTATTCTCTTACTCGCCGAGCGACCTCGCGGTCTACTCTTTATCTTTTCTGAACGTCTATGCCCGGCGCGATGCGATGCGTGCGTAGGCCGTGCGACCGGAAGCCTTCGTCACGGCTCGTCGAGCCACCGTTTCGTGGACTCCGTCGTGGAAGAGGACGATATACGCTCGCATGTGAATCGTTCCGAGTGGCGTGCCGTCCCGCGGTTAGATTAGAGAAATCGCAAAAAAGAAAAAAAAAAACTCGAGTAGAAAAGGCGCGTTGAAAAATGCGAAAGTTCTGACGGACTTCCGACGCCTGCGAAATATTTAACGCTCGATCGTGGGAGTTATTATATAATTCGACCGAGAGACCCCGATATAACGCGTATACATTATTATTCGACGTCGCCGAGTGTCGTATCGCGGCGTTACGACGCTTCGAAAGTGAGCGGAGACTCGTTATCTCGAGAAGAGGTCGACGACACTATCCGCTTTCGTTAGAATCGAAAAGTTCTTTCGAGTTGTTTTTTGCCTACACAAGCCTACGTAATAACGCCACTTTTCGTTAGCGTTATTATTACGCACGTAGTATTTTCATAATAAAGCATTTTGCCGCACGAATCTATAATACGGAGCGAGATTTTTCTCAGAGCGAGAGGGCTCGAAATAAAAATAGTGTCCGTTCAACAATAAACTGAAATATGACGCGCGCGTTTCAGTTATTATTCCGATAATATTGCGCGTGATAAAAATATGAACTTTTAATGATTGTTTTCAACGCGTAAATTACGAATGGTAACGTTACGCTGCGAAACAAAGGCAAGTTTTTAGAGACCGTAGGTAAGTGTCCAGCAGGGCGTGTATAAAATAACGTGTCTATCCGAGGATTAAAGTGAATATCACACATTTCTACCGTAACGTACAAAGCGATGCGGCCCGCGTACATTTCGCGCCTCGCATGGCTGAATCGTAATAAATACGGGCAACTGATCCATCACATCATAACGTTATTCACACTATTACGTCTCCCCTTATCTCACGTCCTTGACACACCTGCAACTGTCGCGTGACCGTAAAAAGAGCGGGGCTTCCAAGGAAATACCATAATTCGTATGTAAATCATATACATAATACGACAAATCGCTATCGAAATGGTGAGAATAATAGAATGTTTATTCGAGCGTCCGGATGGAAATGATAATATCCGTTGGTATATTCGAATCAATATGCATACGCAGGGCATCAAGTATAACGTTGCACTTGTATAATTTCACTCTTCTATCGGTCGGAACTTTCAACAACAAATAGGCAAATACAATATTTTAACAACGCTTTCTGCAAGTTAATTTGATTAGAAAAAACTTTCTACGCGAGTCGGTGACCTACTTTGAGTTACAAATGAAAAATTGATATCACCTAGGATTTTACTCGGATGAAAAATTGCGGTTAATCAATTTTTGCAATTTAAATTATATAAATTTTTTACCTCTTTTGTCTCGTTCGTTTTCTACTATCTTTTACATGTACAAATACGTGCGTTCCTAGCTATGAAATGATTGTGTTTAAAGTCCGATAACAAGAATAAACTTGTTGACACGTAATTGTTACGGCAAACGCAAAAGTATTAAATAATTAGTAAAATTTATTTTGTAAAATTTAAATAATAAACGTTTCGAAAAAACTGGACTGTATTAACTTTTGTAATATTAAAATTTTCTATATGATATTAAAGTATTATAACAATGAGGTAACACTATATTTTATACAAATTAAAATTATCTTTATTTAATATTTATTTTTCATGTACTTCTAAAATGTTATACAATAATTGTGTTTATTTTATACCATATAATTTCGATATTTAATACTTATTTTTAATTCTTTATTATAAACGTAAATAAATGGTTGAAACGCAAAATAAAAAAATATTGCGACTATGGCAAATTAAAATCTCTCTGTAGATGCTTATTCCGTCTATTGCTCAACTTCGACCATCGTGATAAATCGATAATTAAATCTGTGATAAAAACGTAGCAATTATAAATAATAGATCACCGATTTCATGGGCCATTTACGCCGCCCGCGCGTATTGAAAAGTTTTCGTAATCATTAACAATCAATTTCGCGCCATTAGGTTAGAAATCCAGAAGAGAACTGCGCGAAAGGAAGAAACGTGTTAAACTCCCCCGTCTTTGCCTCTTCACCGAGCTTCGAAGTGGCACCTCGAACAATTCTCCAATAACAGTAACTACGTGTGTTACTTCAGCAACGAAATTCAGCAAGACGATTACGGTTCACGAACCGCAACCCTTCTCGAGGAATTGTTTCGAACGACGCGGATACTTGATTTAGAGAGACTTCCGAAACACGATCCCACTCGATTCATCCTGCTCGGGAAAGGCTAGGCGGATGGCTACCGACAAAGCCAAATCCGATATCTGGCAACAACACCGGTATTGTCGGCCGTACGTTCGAATGAGACAGTATCGAAGCCGTGGTAAACTACAAAGCGAGAAAATCGCGTCTTGGAAAAGAGAGAGTGGCGCGCAGAAGAGAAGCCTGCCTTCTCTCATCTCTTTATTCTCTGGGCCTTCGTAATCGCCCGTTCCTTCCATTCTCTCATTCGCGCGCGATAAGAGTAAAGTAAGACGGGGAGAACTCGGCGCACGAAGAGATACAAAGTTTATCGGCTTATCTTTTAATTCCACCGCTACCGAAAAATCATTTCCAAGCATTCGAGGAATATTTATTGTAACACCGTCTGGTTTCGTTTGAAATGCTTCTTGAAGCAAAAAATTAATTTCTCGGTTAAAGTACGCTATCTGCTCGGTTCCTCACGGCAGATTAAATCGCCGCGGATCTATATCGATCGTTCGACCTGACATATCGCAACGAGATCGTTCGCAATTAGTCCTCCTATATCGCTTAACCCCACTCGGGCGGAAAATTATACGAGTTTCCGGGTGCCGCGCGGTTTAACGACTTGACTAATACGGATCGTTTGCGGTGTGCCGTGAGCTTAGAAATAAGGGCACACGTTCGCACGTGAGTAAGCAGCAAGATGTGTCCATGTGGGACCACGCGGGGGATACCGTGGACCCCGTAACGCCGCGAGACCACCCATTCTCATCGCGAATTCGAAACTTCGGCAACGCGCGAGCACGGCGGAATCGATTATCGTCGACTGTTACCGCTCGACGCGGAAATT
This sequence comes from Cardiocondyla obscurior, assembly GCF_019399895.1. Lineage (NCBI taxonomy): Eukaryota > Metazoa > Arthropoda > Insecta > Hymenoptera > Formicidae > Cardiocondyla > Cardiocondyla obscurior. The sequence continues at coordinate 3,794,055 of NC_091875.1, read as the reverse complement.
GCGAGACGAAGCCGGGCAGTTTGACAAACGGAAGTCAACCGCGGGACACCAGCGGGATAAATCTTCATTCCTGTTTGCGACCGAGGCCGCGCAAAACCAAGGCGCGCGCATACGACAAAACATCCCGGCGGTAAAGAGAGCATGGACACAGGCAACGATGTTTCACCAGGGGATAGCCGGGAGAAAAAAGCGGAAAGTGGGTGGGCGAGGGAGAACTAGATCGATAAATAGATAGCTGGCTGGAATTACTTGTTTCGTCTTGGGATCAAGAGACCGGCTAGCGTATATAAGAGCTCATGTTCTTCCTCTCCGACCGTAAATACGTTCCACTTTGATCTGTCGGATTTAGGCCGAAGGATATTTGGAGTTTCAACGAAAAAGAGCGTCTTTCTGGATATTCGGTGGCTATCCCCTAAACTCAAATCTTACTAATTTCAGAGCCGAATTTTTTTTTTAAATATTTTAAACATATTAATCATTGATTATTTTTTTATTTCTTCGTTACTCGCACCTGTTCAGAAACCGAAAGGTGTGCAGTGTGGACAATTTGAACGAAAGTTCCGGCTGCTACATCGCTCTTCGTTATATCTTTTTTACGATGATCTTGGGAAGACCAAAAATGAAATAATGGGAAAAGAAGACCTACCCAGAAGTCGAGAATCGTTATTTCTTTTACGAGCGTAGTGAGACGTCGCACGAACGAAAACTCTAGCGGCGGGAGAATTCCCTAGGTTAGCGACTAATTTAAAAGCCATAATGAGCTTTCTTCGTGATGTATACCACATTAGCTCTGTGCTATTCGACCCACAATCGACGACAATAACCTCGTACATTCGCAAACCGCATCATATTGATTTTCCGATGCACGCCATATCTTTTTGATCGCCTCGAGGTTTTATTATTATTTTTATTAAATGCAATGTCATTCTTCAAATTAAGAAAAAATAAGAAATGTTAAAATAAGTTGCTGAAAACCACCGATTAATCTGTAAATTTTTCAATAAATCTCTCTTAGTTTTCTTAGAATTACTAACTTTCCAAGAAAATGCAAATTTTGCAGTTTTATCGTACTTGAGAAGTTTCCGTTTAAATCTTCAAAAAACGAGTGTTATTAAAAATTATGTAACGTACGTATTTAGCAGGCGTTATTTCAGTGCAGTTAAAAAAAAAAAATGATTATCATAATCTCCTTAATTATTGAACTGTACGAAGAAAATTTGGGTCAACGAAAAGAGAGCCGCGTCGATAAAATAAAGTAATTAACAATTAGATAAACCGACGATCTTTTCTATTTTTTCCGTCGCCTACATCATGTTTTTTTCAATTATTTCTCGACAGGGGCGGCGGTCTCTGTGTCCAGTATCCTCGTTCTCATTTCATTCGCTCTATTTGAGTCTCGTTCCGCGTATGTCAAAAAAAAAAAAAAAAAAAAAAAAAAAAAAGACCATCATTGAAGTAGAGGGAGAAACCGCGGTAGGTGAACTCTACCGCGAAGTCCAGCACCGGACTTTGATTAAAACTAAACAGCGAATAAAAATTCCTCGCACAGCACGTACACGACGCGTAAGTCTAGTAGAATTTCTTAGCTGTGACGTACGTCGGTGTTACACGCACGAGATGTCCGACGTCTCCCCCCCCCCTCCTCCCCGTCAAGACTACGGGCGCCGCAATTACGGTGAAAAAGAGCTTGAAGAAAAAGCGGAAGTGAAGCGATTTAATTTGTTTATTCCACCGTTCGCCACTCTCGCTCTTTCTCCTCTCGCTGCCCTTCGCCTACCTGCGCAAAAGTACACTTCTCACTCTTCTCCCGCATCTAACAACCGCCTCCGCGTTATTACGCAAACGAGGAATCTTTCGAGGTCGGCCCGACTAATGAAATGCTGTTTCGACTCGCGGTAGCTGATTCTCTTTGCCCGAAAGAGGATGTCGGCCAAAAGGCGGGATGATGAGAGAGGTTCATTCGTGACGCGCAACAAGAGCTCATAACTGTAGCCGTAGTTATACTTCTCTTTTCGGCCCTTACCAGCCACCGTGCACCACTCCCTGCCAGTACAATACACTCGTATCGACCATTTCACGAAAACAACCTTATGCCAAAAGTAGATCAAGCACATCAAGAGTGCAAAAAAAAAAATAAAAAAATAAAAATAAAATAAAATAAAATAAAATAAATAAATGAATAAAATTGTAAATTTAAATGTACAAAAGTCGATTCTATTGGCAACTCTATATACGATCGGACAAAGATATTCTAAAAAAAACAAATTATTCTGTATATTTTAAAATTTTAAACAATTGAAATCGGCATCGATCGTTTATACGCCGTATACCGCTTTTACAGTAATGCAATTTTTCGATTTCTGAAACTTTTTGTTATTATTCTAAATTAACACCAGCGGACCGTGAATGCGGAACGTCAATAGTTTGAAAGTCAAAAATAGCATTTGCAGCGTATTTCCTTTTACATACACACACGCATACATACTCAGCCTCCCTATCTTTCTTTCCTTTCTCTTTATGAATAATAAAAATAACGTATAAAAAGACTACAATATGGAGACAATGGAAACGAAAATTTCTCAATGTCTCCCGCGGCTGTCTTGAGAAAACCGGTAATAGCGGACGGCGGTTGACAGAAGTGCACGATTTTGTCATTACGAGCCGGTGAAGGAAGGGGTCCCCTGGCCGGACGAGGGCTGCGTTTGGCGCGGAATGAAACGCACCGAGAAAGAACCAACGAAAAGGGGAGAAGCGTAGGAGATGAGAAAGCGACAGTCAGGAGGGAACGAGGTGAGGGGGAGAGAACGATGAAGGCGAAGGTTGGTCTTCGCGGGAAGCAAAGAGACGGGTCCAGTAACGCGTAAAGCGCCATGATTACCCTTGCACCGTAGGCAAAAACTTCGAAGAAACGGGAGTAAATAGGCGGACGGACGTAGCGAAAAAGAAAACGAGAGAAGGTACGACGGGGCAATACTGCACGAGCTGACACGGGATGAAGAAGAGGACAACACGGTCGAGAAGGGGTCGCGCGGTCTTGACTGGAGTTCAACGTACTCCGCGTTGCATCTAAGTACTTTGGCGAATCTCTCTTTCTCTCGCTCTCGCTCTTTAGGTATATATACGTTCCCTCCCCATCTACCCGTCGTACATCTTTTTCCGTGCCTAACGTACGCTGCTTCTACGTACGTGCACAGAGAGGTCGGTATCGGGCTGGCTGGTTGCTCGGCTGGCTGCGAAGCGCCGGCCGGCGCATGTAACGGTAGCCTTAAGCGCGGTCCGCGAACGTGGCTTAGTCCGGAGGATAGATAAACGTATAGTAAGATGGATACTGTCTACGTGTTCCGAGATAGAGTCCCTCGGGCTCTAAACTACGACATGAGAGCGTGCATAAATATCCCTTTACCCGGCGGGAATTAAGGAAAATTTCGGCGATATCGATGGAAGTGTAATTTTTTAACGGAATATTTATTCCCGATTTTTCACAAAATATTTTGACGACGGTGTTATGTATTTTGTAAACAAATTATTATTTTAATTTAAAAGCGATGAGTAATTAAATCTTTTGGGATTACATTTCGTTAAAGCTTTCAAAACATGACAATCATTTGGCGAAAAGAAATTATAATGTATTATACGTTATCGTCGAACGAATCTATTAAAGTCGTACTTATAATTGCCGATTAAGCGAGTGTAATTACCTCTGGAGTATATCGAAGGTAGGGACAGGAACCCGGCGAGGAACAGAAGGGCTGAATAGTCGTTACGTCGTGTATACAAGAAATTGTAGCCCATGGCTGAGAACTAAGAGAAGACGATCCGTAGAGGTTTTCGTCATGAATAACGCACCCGCTGCAGTGTGTCCGCGAAAGCGTAAAGTTTCAAACATGCTTTTTTGATTTAGTAACGAGCAGATGGAACGGAGAGGCGACACATGCACCCGGCGCCGAGAAAAACTTATCGCAAATAACAGTCCAAATAGTTGTTCGTTACGCTGATGGCACGTTGACCGAACACCATATGGAAGTCCGCACCTCTTGCGATCGTACCGAAATGTTTCAGGACAATTGTAGAATCTCCCGTTCATTAATTTTTTAGCCGCTTTAACTCCGTTCCGTTAAATGGAAGGTTTATTTAACCTTTGAAACTCGGATAGTTTTACTTACAAACACGTGAATACTAATATTCGACACTTTGCAATTATTGATAAGAGACATGAGTTCACGAAAAAACAAAGGAAGATAAACGCGACGAAATATTTATACGTATAGTTAATTGGACAAAAACGTTGGAGAAAAAAATTCTAGAAAGTCAGCGGTATTAACGATAATTAAAAAACATTTTAGGTTTGTGGATAACGACACGTAAATGAAGACGATATAAAAAGAGAATCGACGCGCGACATGATATATGCTAAGACACTTTAATTCTTGCAAGAAAGTATTTATTAAATTATTATATTTCGACCTCTGTACGCGGGCAATCATTGGTCCGCAGCGGGCAGCCTATTTCGATAACAACTAAAATTGCCTTCCACGGAAATCAAATTTCCAGCGATACTCTATTTTACTCGCTTGAAAATAAATTACTATAGTTTAGAAAGTCAAATAATATCAGCAGTCTCAATTCTATAAGCTATAAAGTTAACTTTGAAATCAGATGCTGCTAATTCTGTAGAGTACAAAGTCCGTATTTTTGCTTTCGACAGTCTTCGAAGTTTAATCGCCATCAAAGATACGCCTATTTCTTGCTCGAAGAAAAGCAAGCGAAATGTCCAGACCGATAACGACAAAGTAGCGAGCCGGTCGGTTGATAAAAAAGAAAAAGGGAAAAAAAGAAAAAAAAAGTCGACGGATTGTGGGTGGACGATAGGGATCGTTTGAGAAGTAGGCCGCGAGCTTTATTGAAAAGCTGCCTAAGAGACTTTTTATCTCGACCTCTTGTCTTATCATCCGACTTTACCGCGACTTTACTCCGACTTTATCATTTCCCCTCGAAGAAAACGGAACAAATTTACGATATTAATAAATCTTGATCTTTTCGTACTTTTTCTTCGCGCAGCTGAAAAATATTTGTAATCTTAAATTATGCTGGAAAATATGATGCTCGTATAATCCACGAATAATGCAGAAGCAACACGAAAACAAATACTCGCAATGTCGCAGATATAATTATCGTTGCCGACTCACGTTCCCAGCCACTCTCAATCTACCTTGTCGGCTCCTACCGCCTTCTAGTCTAGTCCCCCCCTTTAGGGATTTCTTCAATTGAGTCGAGCATCTGCCGGCGGCAGAGACTCGAGAGAGTTAAATTAGAAGAAACAGGAAAAAAAAAAAAAAAGAGTGGCAAGCGCAGAAACGATGTGATTTCGTAGTTCCGAGCGCGACTTCGTTGAGAACCGACAAATCGCTTCTTGGATTTCCTCTCTTTACCTTCGACTCTTGTTCCCGCCGCGTTTCCGCATTTACCCCGTCGATTCCTGAATCGCGCGGGGCTTTCAATAGATCGCGATTTTTCGTCGGTGTTACCGCGAACGCAATTGACTTCCACGGCACGAAATCCGCGAGAAACCGCAGGAGAATCGCGCGGTTCATCGACCCGCGCTGTCAGATATTACCGAGTTGAGTTTTCGTTTGTTCCCCGATCTCGCTCGCGACGGGAGTTTGGCGCACTCGACAAAGAGCAAACATACGGCCTAGGGCGCGCGATCCCCGGACGAATGTTGACCCGGAGAAAAGCAGAGGGAAAGAGACAAATCGAGAGCGAGAGATAGGATAGAACGAAAGAGACTTACTCGAGCTCGTCGCAGCAACCCCCCGATTCGTTTCGGCCTCCGGCCCTTCCCTCCCCCTCTTCCCCCCCCTCCCCCGCATATCCGGCCCCATTCGCGGAAGCAATGCCGACTAAGCGAGACATCCACTGATTCGGAAACTGTAATCCCTTTTGTGTTCCCGACGACGAGACGAAACAGCGCGCATATCCGGAACGCCGCGCCGCGACGGTTTTCTCCTTTGTTCCCAGGGTGGCCCTCGCATCTGACGACGCAATGCGACGGAGAGGGTGGGTCCTACGCGCGCGAAGGGCTAAGTCTCGCGGATTCTTCGTCGTTAGCAAGGAGGCTCGAGTGCGCTCATAAAAACAGTATAAAAACCCCGCCCGTGGACGCGATTGTCGTAAAGTCGAGTGACGGCAGATCGTTCACTCACACGTAAGTGCGAGCTCTCCCCCCTCCCCCTCAATAATAACTTTTCTCTTCGTTCAATTGGGGAACGTGAGAATTCATGGTGATTAATATTTATACCTCATTTACCGCGAGATATCGCCGTTGTGTGATTCGCAATACCGAAATCTACGATAAAATAGCAAAGTAACGGCTCGTGCAATCGATAACGTCACAGTAATTAATGTATTCAGACAAGGAAAAGTTTATTTGTACACTCGATATTCTGTCTATATTAATTTCAAATTATATACGCTAAAAAATATTGGTTATTCTAATTACCACGGTATTAATATATCGAAGAGATGGCAGTTAATCCGTTTCGAAAGTAGGTTACGATTCTTGAATATAAATAAAACAAAATAAGCTAAAAGCATGTAATTCTGCGAAATTTACATATTAACTCACAAGCAGTAGCGATTTAATACAACACAATATGAATTTACATAGGTCGCATAATTCGCGAATTTCAATAAAGCATCAATTTAATAGCAAAACCTCGTTTCACTTGTCGTCATACGTAATCACCGTTGTGATTTTCGATTAATTAGTGACGCCGCTACCGTAAAATGGAAGCTAACGCCGATGTGTGATGTACATGAACGTGTCCACTCAAAGCTTAATATAAATGCGATGTATAATTAATATACGCATAATACGCAGTAACATCGAGATGCTTCCCTCCCAATTGTCACGAACGAAATGGAATGCATTGTGTCTATTTGATAATAGAATAATCTTATCGTATCATACAATTTTAACGCGTACTAAGAGAAATCATGAGCACGTTTCGCGTGCGCTATTTTTCGGGAAGTCCAAATTCGTGATTATGTAAAAAAATTATGCGACTCACCGATCAGCGTGAATTCAGCGGAGTTGTTGAGTTCAGCCGGTGTCTGTAACATAAAAAAATATATTAATGTAGATATGTAAATCAATTAATAAAATAATTAAAACAAAAATGATAAAAGTTTTTATTTCATAAAGATTTTATAAAAAAAATTTATATTTACCTAAGAGTTGCTCCGCCGATGCAGGATGCCCGTCCCGGGCCTGCTCCTCCTCTCAGACGCGTCGAGTCGTCCTTCGGTGCACAAGTAACTCGCGGAATATTCCATGGCACTCCCGTTATATTCCTCGATCGGCGGAATGAACGACGCCGAGAAGCGGCGTATGAGACCGGCCGCGACGTAATATTCCCCGCGTACTTTATCATTCTCGAACTCCTCAAAAGCATCGACTCGAAACGGGACGAGAACCACGACCGCGACGAAGGAGACGGGCGAGGTACAGATCTCATGCTCTCACAATGGCGATCGCCGGAATCCGTTGAACGACGCGGAAGGAGATGACGAATGAAGCGGGTCGGTAATGTCGGACACGCGGCGCAATTCACGTCGGATGCTCCGTTTTCTCCACCTGCCACGTAACTTTGCCGTCCCGAAGCACTTGTTCTACGCACGAAACGGAGCATAGCGATGAGTGGAGTAACAGAGGAGTGCGGAAAACTATTGTTCGTTCTCGCGTCGACGACGTCGTACGCGACACTATGCTGTCCGCGGTCAAAAGTACACGAGATCGCGGAGCGAATATCAACACGACCACGCACTCGAAGCTCCGCAATAAGACCGACCTTGAGAGATTTCGGCTCTTCGACAGAAAGATTTTGACGCTCATCGTATCGTCGCCCAACTACTGATACGCATAACGCACACAGATACTTCGATATCCGTCTCGAAAAGTGATGCTCTCTGCGTGGCGGATGAGTCTCGACTACGCACTGAGTCGCCTCAGGCCGCTAGGGATCAGGCGATACTTGGAGCGCTCTGATTGGTCGGCGCGCTAGGGACTTCTAATATGGCCGCCGATGTGGCGGCAATGAAAGCGGTATGACGCGGTAAAGCGCGGTAAGGGGATGGGAAGTCGCGAAGACCGTCTTTACCTGTAACATAATAAATTAAACATTAAAATTAAACTGAAACTGAAAATTGCCGATTTGATAATTGACACATTAATGCAATCATCATTATATTAATAATTATTAAAACCAAACGAGAGAACAAATATTATTTAAAATAATATTATTTAAAATAATATTTTATCAAAGAAAAGAAAAAAAAAATACGATCGATAAATTATGTATTTTCGAAATCGAAAACTCCAAGAGTATGCTAAATATGCGAAAGTCTGTGCAAATTAAGATAGTATAGAAACATAGTTGAACTATAATATCGCTGAAAATAATATCGGCAACAATAAAGTCATCCAAACTGTAATACGATGGAAATTTTCGTTTCAAACTTTCGAATGAATTTTCATTCATATGGAAGCTGTAATAGTTCGGGGTTTCTAATTACGTTACACGAAGTTACACTATGGTATACATTCTGCTTTAGTTTCGGAAAAAGAAAGACAATGGGTCGCTATCATTGCCGCGGCAATTGTTACGTCGATAATGACGCTGTATATAAGATTTTTCGCTACGACCGTTTTCGGGTTTTTGTTCTTTACGTGCCTAGCACTTCCACCTATTTCCTCGTTCTTACATCACGCGTGAACGTACACGTGCTGAGTACTCTCGCTGGGGCATCTCTTAACCGCTGATAAATAGAGCAAGTTTCGTGCAACGTGTTGCTTCGCTTTCCTCGTCTCGTTACTCCCAGCTCGCCTAAGTGCGCAAACTTTGGCCTGGATGTGCCGCCACGGGAATGCGGATAGGCAATGGCGCGCAACCAAGGTGTTCTGGGAACAACTTAAGGGGAAGCCGGTGCACTCGCAACGTGGGAGGACGGCGAGTGCGAGCGGAGAAGGAAGTGCGTATGCGCCGGCGATGCTAATGAGGGCAATCAACGATACGGGGCAGCGGGGTTAAGTTCCACGTCGAGGGTCGATGAAGCGCGGAGAAGAGGGACCGAAGTTGGACAGTTTTAACGAAATTTGTTTCCCCCCTCAGTCTTGAAAGTTTTAACATTTTGAGCCTAATCAGATTCAAGCCCTATCTTTCTATCTCTTAATTAAAATAATAACAATAAAAATATATTTTCCAGCACAGCTGCAGATACACGCGCTGTGACTTCGTCAAATCAATTTTTGTAGCGGCACTGGTTTCGGTTATGTAAAATGAGAATTTTGGTTTGAAGAAAAATGAGCCGCGTCGACGACGTAGAATAATTTACGATCAAATCGAAACAAATAGAAGAGATCGGAATTAGAAGTAGGAGCTCTTATGTAGATGGCTCGGTGCTAACGTTGAAAACGAGAAATCCCGAGTTCGAGACTATCTCCTCTATTTCTTCCGATCCTACATACATCATCAATTGAAATGTAAAAGATTTCGAGATAGTAATGAAGCGTGAACAGATGTTAAAGAGAAAAGAATGGGGCTATTACCAGAGAATAAAAAGAGAGGAATATTAACTTATTTTACTTTTCGACTCAAGTATCACAGAATTTCTTTCGAGACGTATCGACGATGTCGTCTGAAAAAATATAATGAATCATCTAACGACCTTTTAATTCTACTCTTCTTGCTTAACGAGCAAGTGAAAAGTACTCGACCGAAGGAAAAAACGGTCAGTGCGCCATAAAGACACTCTGTGACGAAGAACTTACCGTTGTTTTCATGTTAATATTAATCCGATAGTGATAACCTTATTATTCTCAATAATTAATAAATCGTGATAAATTGACTGAATATATTTAATTCAATAACTAATTATTAAAAGAGAATAATAGCCTTGTTTGTACTTATCAGAAACGCACTCAATTTACAAACCAAAACTGTAATATATGCAATTTAAATACAAACCTGATTTACAATCAATAGTTAATTTGCAAAAATATGGCATTTCATATTGTTATGAAAAGACGGTAAAAGTTGTTAAAACGCAAATTTAATCTGATTAAAATATAAATTTTCATTTGTGTGTTTTTCCCGCGTTTTATTTATTAAAAGTAACCTTATTTAATTATAGATAACCAATAACTGTGGAAAATTGTAAATTTTAGTTAACTAAGTGGTCAAGGATTAAAAAATAAAAGTACTTGTACGTTACTCGTCATTCCTCTAACACCTTGTTTCAAACATTCCCAAAAACACAACAGGTATTACTAAACGTACCACAGCGATAGCAAGAGAGCGTGGCGAACAATTTGCTTGACGTTTTAACGACCTTCCGTCGTTCCCAGCCCTTGTAAACGTAAACCGGACTCGATGGGAAACCGATCGTTGGTACAGTGCAACGGAAGTCCTTCCTCAACAACGTTTTCCGTTACATAGGACTCAAACACTTCGAATTACAATAACGTTCGTTCGATTAAAAAACGTTTGTTTTTTCTTAAATTTTCATGACAAAAGAAGCATATAAAAATGATTACATTTTATTTATTACATTTACGTATCCGAGAATTTTCTGAATGAAGTCTGATTCTTTCATAAAGCGTTTGTTCTATTTCTTCAAGAGCGCGAACGTAGCCTCTCTCGAAAGCGCAACAGTATATAAATATAATTAGAGAATCTGATCGAACTTTAGGTAAGTCTATTTAGGACTGCAGGTTTATGTAGAAATAATAGATATCGGCAATCTATTACATGGATAATCGGAGAAATTTAATAGGAGTTAGCACGGGAGAAGTTGGAATAATCTGTCTCTGACGTTTCCTCGCATACTGAATTATCCACTGAACAAATCCAATTTGATTGGGGGGACTTGTGTATTCGCAGTCACTGAGCACGCTCAGCCGATTCGGTCATCCTGTCTCCGCGTATAACAGCAATATCAGGTAAATACGTGCAGAAGGATTTTTGCTCTTGGCATCCGGCCAGGTCGGTTTGTGACCAGAGTCCGCACATAGTATAACTGTACAGACGAATCCGCGGGGGGAGGGGGAAAGGGGAGGTACACCGCGGCAAAGTCGGATAAAAGGAAAAAAGTCAAATAAGAAGAGAGGAAAAAAAAAAAGAGCCACAAAGGTTTTCGGTTGCAGCGACTAGCTGGCTTTTCGTAGCTTCGTAATAGCGTCCGCAACGATGCACGTCTCGCGATAATCAACGAGCGCGTATAATCTACTTGAGCACTTTCTGTCGCAAATCTTAACGTTCTCGACAGCGAATCCTCGTTATGACCCATAACTAAATATTTCTCTCAATTCTGTAACGGCGCATTTTTATTTTTTATTTTTTAATATTTTATCTAAAAGTCACGTTATACGTATAATAAACAATGCGTGTTGTAATATTGATCGTGAAATGCAATCTAATTCGCGCTGGATAAAATAGATATCTCATTATGTATATTTTGCATTATCTCGTATTATGTTATCGTATTCTCATGTAAAATGTTAATTTTAATCGGAATACTTGTGATATTGCAATATTTCCCAAAAAGCGCGATAGGTAATTACATCTCTAAATAATTATTATTTTAACATTTCACAATGCGATTGTTATTTATTGAAAAATCCCTTCGTGTTATGCAATTATTCTGTTTGACTTCAATACAAATTTCCCACGTAATTCGTCATCATTCCGCAATAGATCTCAACATGATAAGATTCGGAATACCCCGGTTTAAGGGATTGCGGGAAAGCTTTCGTTATCGCTCCGAGGGAATTAATCGTTTTAAAACTGCGCTCTACGTGCCGTGAAGCGTAATAAAAGTATCCCGCGAGTTGATACGCGAAAAGCGTAAACTCGCGCTGCCGCGCGCGCTCGTTGGATTTTCAGAAGGTTTTACCAGCCCGGTGAGGTGAATCGTTCCTCCGCGCAAGCTTGAACTCGTCGGGAAAATTTTAGTGCAACCTATGACGAGGTATAACTTTTAGCAGTGCCGCCGACCCGCCGGATGTCTGTTGGCATACAGGAGTTTCGCGAGCCGCTATCAAATACTCCGACAGGGCGAACGAGACTTCCACTTTTCAGTTTCGCAGCGACGCGAAGTGGAGCGGGTTTAACAAACGTTAAATTGGACAATACGATCGGCGGCGACGCGACTAAATCCCGCGGGTTTCTTCCGGCAAACCAGTTCGCGGAGATTTACAAGCCGCGCAGGAAATTATTGATGCGAGTCGAGCAAGCGGCAGTAAAAAGCAAGCACGATCTGTTCTACGCGTCATCGGGACGATAAACGTTCGGCGATTTCGAATTTTCCATTGTGCGCGGCGCGAGTAATCGAGAAATTCATTGATCTCCGAAATTTTTTTTTTTTATACGCAAATAAGCGGATCGTGAAATAGATATTTATTCATTCGGCGCGGCAGCACATAGCTGGATCATCGAAAGAATACGAGGGGATTAAAGATATAACAACACGAATGAAATTAGCTAAATATTTATTTTAGGAGCAATTATTGCGGAACACGTAACGACTTTATTTTACTTCGTACAGTTTATTTAATCGAGAGGATTAAATATACGGCGCACCCTGAAAAGCTTTTTTTCCGCGCGAATATCGCGACACTGCGGAATGTCGCAGCCACGTGTGTAACTCGACCTACAAACGAGTAACAAAAAAAAAATAAAAAATAAATAAAAAAAAAAATACACGAATCGCCGCACACGTTTAGCATTATTCTTTCGTTATAAACTGTTCCAAGGTGGAGTCTTTATCCGTATGTGCGATTGCAAGCGTGGATGATTTAAATGAAAGCGCTTATTACTTTTTAGTCCGCCGTTTACGGGGCAGTAATCTTCTTATAATTCCCGGTAGTTACTTTCAAAAACAATTTCACGTCGCTTTTACCGCGCGACATTGTTCCTCTACGGTCCATGCCCGATGCGAAAACCCGGAGGGCTATCAATTTTTTTCGAGAGCTCGTAGCACTTGAATCTCGCTGCTCTTTCGGTGGACCGAATTTTGATCCACTTTGTAGGCAACGGAAAAAATAGAGATAGAGGAGATAGTCAGTTTCGATTTCTGGATTCCTCGTCTTCAACGCTAGCCATCAAAGTTTCCACTACTAATTTCGATCGCTTCTATTTGTTTTCAAATAACTATAAATTACTCTGTGATATCGACGTGCCTCTTTTTCCCCTCTATATATTTATGTATGACGCAACATTAAAAAAAATATTATTTAATTTTGGATAACAACTGTCAATAATGTCGAAATATTTAAATAAGTTTGAATTAAATAATTTCTTGCACAGAAATTCATCAGAGCGTGGAATTTCTTTGAAAAATTTAATTTACTAAACTTCGATCGCTGTACCGCCGTATATCGCCATCACGAAGGATGATAAACATAAAACTGCGTTGCAGCCAAATTTACGCGAGTTAACTACGTTGCTTGTAATTACTGTCTAATGGTTGTGCAGCAAGAGACAATGCGATTAATCGCGAAACGCCCGGGACGTGGAAGACGAGAGGCACGCGATCCAGCAGCAACGCCAGCTTCTGCGCCGCTGTCATAAGCTCTAAACACTTTGTTCGAAAATGCCCTAAAAGCTTCCCGCACCTCTCTCTCTCGTTCGACAAATTGGAGCACCAGCCGGACAGTCGCGTCGTCGTTAAAGACTGCCGCGGCTCTCTTCGGGCGTGGCGCGCTTTGCCGCTCGTTAAATTGAAAAACTCGTTAAAAATTACCATTAGAGGTGCAAAGAGCGTGAGCACGAAGGGAAAAAAGGATTCCGTGAATAACGCGTGGGGGGAAATAAAAGAAAAAAAAAAAAAAAAGAAAAAGAAATAGAAAAAGGGCCGTGGACTTATAATCGTCACTGTTTAATGCTTCGTAATGAATGATACTCCCGCGATACTTATCGTCGCTTAAACTTTGTGCGAATTATTACAGCCAATATAATTAGCGGAATATGGCGAGGAGAATTTATTGAATCGTCGGATTAACGCGCTGATTTGAATATTTACTACTTCCGCTCGAGATCTTTATTGGAAACGTAAATTGGGATTATGGCAGAACGTAAACTAATCGGGGCGGGAGAGGTGACGGCGCAACAATCTTTCGATCACTATTCGATTGCGATAGACTGCTCGGCATAATTACCCATCGAAGCGCTGTCATTCGGTTACATTACGAACAGATGGGAAAGGGAAAGATAAATAGGCCGATAGACGTGGGGAGGCGAAACCGACCGAACGAGGGGAGGTATAGCCGATCGGGTGACGAGGAATGTGATTGGAACTGACCACCGGATACACGTGGTGGGTCAAGTTAATTAATCTTATCGCTAATTAATTTCACCTGGCGCGCGATAAGCCGCTTCCGAACGAATAACGTGGAAATCAGCTGCGATGTGACTCGCGGGGTGAGCACGCCCCCCGCGTGCGCGTGGCTATATCGCCGCGTCCGCCGTTTTGTTAGCACCGAAATAGATGCATATAATATATGCCCCTCGCAATGAGAGGACTCGGAATAACACTTTAAGCATTATACGGCTGCCACGCGATAATACTCGCCACCACATTAATGTCCGTACGAACGATAATTCCCATTTAATAATTACCGGTGGCATGATAGCGCGCGCGAAGCCCGGGGCCATAATTACTACGCATCGACGGAGTACATCCCTGCCAATAATGTCCACGAGCACTATGGGGGATTGCTTAAATACGACTATGGATAATATTTTCATTAGCTTCCCCATTACCGAATTAATTAACGGATATATGTCACCGAGGAGGAACCGGGCCGAGAGAAAACGGAATTGACAGTAAGATAAAAACTTTTTCGTTCTTTTTTATTACGCTAGCTTCACTTAAGATAATACCGAGGGTACTTAAGATTTCATATATTTAATATTCATAATTTAGCTTTAATATAATTAACAATAAGATTTTACAATAATGGACCGCGACGTTGCTAACTGATTGTTTATCACTGTCAGAGATTCGGAAATAAAGTAGCTGACCAAAAGTTTCACTCGCTAAGAAATTTAACGGCGGATATCGATTAAACGGTAAATGTCGGTCTTCCCCGGTGTTTTTCTCTGAAAATAAATTTATTTGCCTTTGAGTTTTTTCAAACAACATTTAGAGGATTACTGCCACTTTGTTCTATTAATTGTATTTTGGCATAAAAAAAATTTATAATTTAAATAAAATTCATATTATATTAATTACACGTGTGCGCGGTATACAACTAATCGGGTGGTATTATTAAAATGTAGAACCATGCTGTTCTTCCTATTGTAAATATGAAAAGGAAAACGTTGGTCGTGAGTTACCGCGGCATCACGAAATCACATCCGCGAAATACATTCAGCAGTACAGCCGTCACGTTTCGTCTCATAAACGTCGTACGTGCACACGTTTCAATTTCAACATTCTCGATTTTACGAAGACCCAATTTTACGAAGAGCTAAGAATACAATCGCCAATAAATGTGAAAACTTTTCTCGTTGTATACTCGCGATATCTCCGTGACATCTCGTTTTTCGTAGCGCGAGAAATCGGATTATTATCAGAAAAAAATATTAAATTCGAGCGCGTAGAAAATAACTATTTTCGAGCTAATCGATACAATTTTTTATTTATGCCAAATATATACATTTAATATTTTTTCATTCAATCTAAATTAAGAATCCATTTCTTCTTGTATTTCATTAAAAGTATAAATTGATAACTGACATGTAAATTTTATATTAACTTGAATATATTTAATGTGCCGTTCCAATGAGCGAGCATTTTACTGTGAGCTATTTCTTCGTCTTTTATTTAAATTACTAGAACAAATCATGCGGCGCGCTATTTTTCCAAAGATCCCAACTGCAAATTGAACTAAACCTCAAAACTTCCTTGACAGATAACGATTACTCCCGTTTGGCACGAAGCGAGTCCAGCGAGAGGACCAATCGGCGTCGCGAAAAAGAGGTAACAATGTTTTCAAGACAAAGAGGCAAAGTCAGTGAATTCGATTCTATTCTTGCCAAAAATTTTATTAGATTGCAATGAAACTTCTTCTCTATTATTCAATTTTGTATTTGAATTTATTTTAAGATTAACGCGGATATAATTTATACCGCTACGTGACAAGAGTGACAGAGATATCCGGATATTTTTATAATATCGCTGCGAGACTGACGCAAATTTAACGATGAGAGGAGCGGAAAGGTATCATTGCACTGTAAATATAACATCGAAAGCGATATCGTTTTCGCACTGCAGTGACACTTTCTGGATTGCAAATTCCATCTCTGGAGAGATGTCCAGGGCGAATCGTCTACCTATATCTCCCACACTTCCGCACGTTCACCTTTGCTCTTTCACCTTCTACCTTGGTTGCATCTTTCGCTACTCTTCTTGCGACCGGTGGCCTTTGTCGTGTACGTTATTACAATCGCGCGTCCGTTTCCCCCCTTCTCCTTTCTCTTTCGAGATACACGCAAACACGTGCGCGTCTAGACGCGTGTACGTGCATATATCAACCCGGGTGACGGGTTACCCGGTACTTGCCCGTAATACGTATGAATCACAGAGTTGCCGAGAAAGCGCTCGGAGGTCTGGGATTACGCATCCCTGCGTACTCTCCGCGTTTCTTACGCTGTCCCAAGAGTGTCGGCGCTGTATAATACACGAGCGGTGCCGTGAGCAAGCTAATAGACGGGCATACTACTCGCGTGAGAACGCACGAAGGTTATTTCGCCACCGTTCCCCCGTAGTCGTCAACTCCTCGTCGCGGATGGGAATTATAGCAGCGCGACATCCCGGAAAATTCAAGGACATGACTATCTCGTTTCTCGCGCAGCTACATGTGACGCGTAACTTCGCGACCGATCTCAACTCGAGGCGATCGTGACAAGCAATCGTATATAATCGTGCGAATATATGTAGCAGCTGAAACTTGCCTAAAGGATAAGAGAACCGAATTCTTTTCGTACGTTATTTGAATACTATACAATTATTTTTATATATGCATTAATTTTAGAAAAAAAAAAAAGAATTCTTTTGCGACAATGATATAAGTTATTTGAAAAAGCAAACAATGGTATTTGTGGTTTCAAATTAACAGTTCGAATCGATCATCTCAATGTATATATTTCTTTAACTTTAATGAAATTTATTAAATTTAAAGAAATTATTTTCTCAGTGAGTATATTCTGCAACGTATTTCATAACTGTCACTTTATCTTTAATTTGCGGTTTTATGAATTTAATATTAGTCGAAACGGTTCGCTAGCGTGAAATCGATAGTAACAGCAATGTATAATTGTTCGCAGTGCAAACGTATCAGATGTATAATTTTTTTGTGTGTAGATTCACACAGATTATAATCGGTTTAATTGTTTCGTTCTCCAAAAAAATATGCATACATAAAATTGTGAGTATTCAAAGGATTTACAAAAAATTCTTTTTAATTTTCAAGCATTCAAAAATATCTCTGGACACTTTTTTTCAACGGATGATTAAATAACTGTATTTAAAATAATATAATAAAAGTACAAAATTAGATTTTTTCACTATGCATTTTTCAGAAACAATTAAGAAAGCGAGAAATTATTTAACTACAAATTTATTGTAGGTGTATATTTTGCAGAAAGAAAATTTAGAACAAGGGAAAAATAGTCTCGTCGAGAACATAATAGAGTCGTTTACGATTAGATTAAAACAATAGAAGAAATGAAAATTAATAGTAGGAAGCTTTGATATAGCCAGGTGTTAGCGTTGAAGACATAAAATCCCGAGTTCAAGATCGATTATCTTTTCTATTTTTTCCGTCGCCTACAATGTTATCATTATTTAAAAAAGTTGCAATTTTTTCTCTTCAACAACGTTCGAAAATTGATTTAAAATGACGTGTGTAAGAAACCACATGCAGAATTATGTGTCACGCGCGATGCAATTTTGAAAACTTAGGGCGTCCTACGTTAAAGAATCAGCGGTTGAACCCAAGCGTTAATTTGTTCGCAATATGCGAAGTAAAAGCATAATGAACCATCTTCGCTTAGTAACAACGTATAACACGCGCGAGTCCGATTAAGAGGCAAACTTTTATTCCGCGAAACTGCGTTTCAGCCAACAGCTGCCGATCACCATATTGAATTTCCGATTCGCGCACGGCCGTCAAAGATGCAGATTAACGCGTAATGCAAAACGCAAATGCGTCAGCGCCGGAGGATATAGATCGCCAGCTTCAGTTTTGCATTTTTAGGATACGTTGCGATTCGCATTCGTGACACATGGATTTATACGCCAACGCTCAAACAATGATTGAAAGAACTCTACGGCCATAAATAAACGAAGAGCATTCGCCTACAAAAAGATTAGTCTTTAATAGAAATAATGATTTTTCGTTCTCTATAAAATATAACGTAAATTGTAGTAATTTGGAAAATAATTCTTTTAAGCACGATATACATATACATATATTCCCAACATTATGTTCATTTTAACGTGCAGATAAACATCTTTAATTAAAAATTACCTAACGTTACTTCGGATAACACTTAATTAAATTCAGCGAGCGTAATCCGAGGACTATACACACGCGTTAAAATAGGAAATTAATTTCAGTGAGTATCAAATCAAAGGCAGAAAATATTACGTATTGATGCTTTCGTTATAAATGCTGTAAGATACGTTTAGCTGTAACATCGATAATACTGAAAATTACTCTCGTTGGAATTATAACGGCATTTCAATCCGCGCATTCAAAACATACGCGAAATTCGCACTCGCATGTTTGTGTAACGGGATTACGCCGGAGTAATATCGCTGTCGATGCCTCGCAATAACGCCGAGACTTATTGTTCGCGATCCTAACACTATTTTGTGCGATAGACGGCGCGATTGAAAAAAAAAAAAAAAAAAAAAAAAAGCGATGAAAAATGTACGCGGAACAAGTTTAAAGCGCGGAGCGCTTTCCTGTAGTCGATGCAATTTGAGCACACGCATATTCGAGTGCGGGACTGTTTCTCGCTCCCTTGCCGCCTCTCTCAATTGCCTCGCCGAAATACACGGCGAAAAACGCAATTATTCCTACGTGCGCGGTTATCAACGGCACCTGCGATGCCACGCGTGATTGTAGACGAGAAAATGTTGTTTCGAGTTCGGTAATTCTATAATATCGTGTATCATCTATTAGTTCTGGCAGAAGCTGCATACACGCAGTACCTGATGTAATTAGTTATTATATGAAAATATTACAACATTCCTTAATACGTGTAGAAATATTAGTTTTTAACATATTTTTATTATATCGAAAATATCGTTAATCTATACTACTGAAATAAAAAAAGAATGTCGTTTATTCGCCTATGCGTCTACGTGAAAATATTACGCAAAAAATGTTAACTTTGCAGCGTAGAATTAACGTTTTTAAATATTTGGTACCTACTCGACACTCGTTCTTGTTATTCTTAATATTCTTTTACAGATGCGTATATACTTTGCGAACGAACAGTGATTGCGAACATTCACAAACATATCAATCGCTGCAAAAATAACACCAGCGGCCGAGGAATGTTCGCGCGCGGTCGCTGTGTTCGTTTGCAAAGTGTATACATACCTTTAGACGTACGGAAGATGCTGTTGATTTAGAAATGCAATAAAGGTTGTAACTATGGAAACCACGCGAAACTGGCGATTTTAGAAGATACCGTAAAAGGTAGCAAAGGGAGAAAGAACGGAGGAGAGATAGAACGGAGAAACGAGCTAGAGAAAGTGGAGAAAAGAAGAACAGAAGGAAGGAACAAAGCACAGAGGGAAGCAATTCCGACGGCAATTGTCCGTAAGCCGTGCAAAGATTGCGGACCAATTTCCGCCCCTCCGTGCGTGCGCGAATTTATTTCTTCTCTTCTTTCTACTTCTTCCTTCGTTCAGAACTTCTTCTGGCAGCCGCAATTTCTATGGCAGCCATAGTCTAGGACGAGAAGTCAACCACGAAAAGGGGGGAATCATTATATATTTTTTTATAAATATATTGCGGTAGTACACAATAATACCCAGCAATATACATAAAAAAAAAGAGGAATATATTAAAAATACTGAACGATATTGAGCTAATGAGCGACTGACAGTAAAATAAGAATACTGGGAACAATATTATCAATAATAAGAGAGCGACACAATGATAATACAGTAATAAAATGTACCGTACCGCAAAAAACGGCAATCACTTTATAATTTTTTAAGTAGTAGTTGACCCCTCGAACGTGTCCCAAAAAACTCGGGAAATTTCACTTTAAAATACGTAGCCATTGTGTAAGTGCACGTGTACGTATGCATAGTAGATGTATCACATCGACGGCCGTCCAATGACTATTCGATGTTTTAGCAGATTCCGAATCTAGCAAAGTTTCTCTCTCGCTCGCTCTGTCTCTCTCTTTCGCTCCCTCGTTCGCCCGGTAGTGACCAAGTTCCGATTAACACGGCAATCTCGATGTTCCAAGCCGGTCCCGGGCGTTAACTGAATATCCGAGCGTGCAAATACGTCGCCCGTCAACGCGTCGTGCAGCAGCGCAAAGTAGGTGCGGGATGTAGCGGGTTTGTGTCGATCTGAGGCCAGCCGATTCGCCGATGGCAATCACGAGCACGAAGAAATTCAATTTATCGGTACGGTCCTTGTCGCGGCGCAGACCGCCTCCATCGAAATTCCCTCGGGGCTCCTGTCATCGGACTTTAACCTCGAGATACATTCGCGTGCTGCGTTATTGCCGCACGTTTTCATTTACTTTTATTTATCTCCTGCCGGATTCGAGCCAATCGCGAGCGTAATTGTAACAGTTATGGAGCAAGAGTGCATCGAGGAAAGAATTAATCGAACAATCTCGTAATATCGCAGTAAAAGGATAAGCGGTCAAGTTCAGAAAATAACGGGGGGGGAAAAAAAAAGGAAAAAAAAAATTGAAAAAAAGTCTTCAATTAAGAAAGAGCCCGATGTGCCTTTCTTAAATATTATTGCAACGTAACATTTGCTGATAATAGCTAATTGAGAGTTCTCTCTCACCGGCTTTTAATTTCATGATATTTCTGATAGAGTTATCAACTAGATTTATTTTTCCAACAACAAAATATTACGGAATATTGAATATTGAAAAATATCTCTACGTGTCATGATTTTTTTTGTCTAGATTAATATATTGTATATATATTTTTTATACACAATATATAAATTCTTTCATTGTATCGAAGATTCGTATTTTTCGGGAAAAATACCTCAATCCGATAGCACTACAGCGTAGCGGCTTGATCTAGTTGATAGGGATGTATCGTTTCACGTACGACGATCACGCGGTGGGTACACGGCTATGTGATCGCAAGATCTATAAGCCGGCTGATCACGCTGATGCAGAGTAAATTCGACAGTCTGCGGAGACGGAATATTCGGCTGATCGGGATTACCGATGCGACGTCGGGGCGGGATGCAGAAACGGATCGAGATGACGTTAACGGCTACGGCAATCGCCACCGGTCGATATCGATTTATTCACAGATACCGGAATATGTCGGTCAGAATAGGTATGCCGCGTGATCCCGAAAGGTGTGTGTACAGTTCGCAAGCGAACAGCGAACGCGAAGATCTTTTTTTTCTTACGTCACTTTTCAAATAAGCGATTCGCACGAGATAATAAATAAATAACAGTATGCGATAAGTGTGATCAGAATGCATTTATGCAGCAATACGTCAAAATCGACGTATCGATTACACAAACGTTTCTAAAATAAATCTCTAGAGCGTTTTCTAATAATGTGAAGTATAAACGGCATTCGAATATTCGTCGTCCTCAATAAACTAACAATAAGATAATTAAAATTATATTAAAACATGTACGATATTTTTTTTCTTTTTTTTTTCCTGAGCTTTAGCAGAACTGTTTTCGCGTTATCGATCTTGGATTCGAAGTAGGTGTAGCCGACGGAAAAGTTACGCGTCGCAGAAGCAGTCTCTGGAAAGTCTTTTCTCAATCGCAACTAAACCTTCGGAATGAACGGTCGGGCCCTCTTAAAGAACCACCCCCAGAGATTGGCTTTAAAATTTCCAATGGTCATCCACAAAGGCGTGATTTTCGAATTTATGTCTCCCGCGGGATGTATCTTTATCGTCGCCACCGCTTCCGCGAAATTCACGAGGGTGCACTTGCATATGTACAACGCGGTCTCTCCGTTTATACGTATAAGGAGAAACTAGAGTTCGTATGACAGAATGTTCCTAGCAGCGAAGACTACTCTCCTCGTTTGCGTTAACATTAATTTAAAGTAGTTCTGAATGATACACTAACAGTGAAATTGCTCGTACTTAGAATCTATCGCACGGAGATCGTCATCGAGAGTGAACTATGTAAATTTCATTTCAGCAAACTCCCCCCCCCCTCTCCCTCCCCCTTTCTCCTCTCTCTCTCTCTCGCGGATCCGCTTTCCTCAATTGTTTATCTCGTATTTTCCCGTTCTCTCCTTCTCTTTCCCTATCTCTCGTTCTCTTGCTCTCTCTTTCAACAACCGTCCACTCGACGACTTCGCTCCGCAAATTGCCAACATTGTGCGAACTTCCGCTAATCCTAATCAACGTCGTCGGAGTCGACGTTGTAGCATCAATGTGGCCTCTCTCGAGTTTCTCCGAGTTTATCGATGCACCTGAGCAAGACTATGGCTTGTCCACACCACTCTTGCCCCAAGAGAACTCTCCTTTTGCACATTTCATTTCAACGGAAATTGCTAAATTTGGCCCGTGGCGGTCGTGGTTCGGATTATAAACGTTTACGTTAGCGAATATGCATAATGTGAATAAGCTCGTGGTAATAATTACAATGCATCGCGTTGTAATTGTAAGTTTCTCCGGTGAGAAATAGTAGCCCTGATCGAACGTGAGAAAGTCCGTTTGCTCAATGTGAATAGCGGTACACCGATGATCGTTCGCGAGAAATTTTTCTGAAGGAATTTTTTTTTTTTTTTTTTTTTTTTTACGATCTGAGTGCCTTTTGTATTGCACCTCTTTAGGGAAACGCGTCTTCGACGCGGGGTCTCGCGAAACGCCCGGTCGGACTAATGAATATCTCGTCAAAAAATGAACTGATTAATGATTATAATGGTTATAAATGAAAGGGTTCACCCACCGTTGAGCGGAAACCTGCAGAGAGGACACTTTGCTCAGCGGTGGACCGGCTTTCTTTGGTTTGCCTTTCCCAAACGTAGGGCACTTCCATTAGATATGTTCAGGGGCCGGCAGTCGACAGTGTGTCGGAGGCTGTCGGTACAGAGACGAGGAAACCGTAACTTTTTCGAGTAAACCTCGTATCCGAGATAAATGGGAATGAGAAAATTACGATCGCTACGACACGCGAGGGGATTTTTAATTACATTAAGTAATTGTTGTGTTGAAAATAGAAAACAAGCCGGCAAATCGAATTCCCAAGAAAGAGTACCCTGCTGCGAATTAATAATAAAACTTATCTTGTAAAAAAAAATTTCACGCAGTTTTCGCAGATCCGCTTAACCGTAATCCGGGGGTAATAATTAAATAACTCCGTAATCCTGTTGTGATGTCTCGACATTGAAACAGCCGGCACAACCAGCGGATGTGCGAAACACTGTATACGCTCACGGGATAGAATGTTCTTCACGTAATAACGAACTAACTGCATTATTCCTGTAACGTGATTTAATATCTTGGCACAACTGTACGTTGCCAGGAACGCAAAGACAATCCTATTACAATGCGCCTGGCAAGTTCCAGTTTCATGTATCAAGGTGAAACAATGGGATCGAGGATTTCGTGGGATCTTTATGTATTTGGTGCCGGGGCAAAATTCCCGTTGCATCCAGCAACTTATCGCCGAGAAGAAGGAAAACGGTTCGTGAGCTCGCGACACGATGCTTCACGGCGACTCCGCCTTCCTCGGACGCGGTACCGGTCATTAAAATCAAACGGGCAAACGTGCAGGCTCGGTTAAATTTATCCGCGAAATACTGAACATTCCCCGCCTCGTGGTGGAAAATGCAGAAGGTCGTACCGCGCTATACAGTCCGTTCGTGGTGCTCGTTTATAGGGCTCGTCGCCGCGTTATATTATCACGGTCGGAGAATTACGAGCATCGTCCGGTCGTGTGCCATTGTAGAAGCTCGTCGAGGCAACCTCAATTTCGATCAAAACAGAGCTGAAACTTTCTCCAAGTCGAAAATAATTTGTTTTCGAGGCTACAAAATTAGATTTAACGAAAGAAGTGACTCAAATATAAATATTTTATCGCGTTTATAGAGTAATAATAACGTATGATGAAATATGAATAAAATACGCTTTATTCATATTAAACTAAACAGTTTTCTAGTAAACGTGCGTTAACTGTTTTTACAAAATATTAATATTGAAAAAACACGATAATATTTTTACAAAATCTAAATTTTATTTTATTGAAAGCAAAACTCTATAGAAAAAAATTTTATTATGTTTTTAAGATTTCCATATAAAATATATTATTTCCAATTTCATTAACAATAACGGATTTATTTTAGGTTTATGTTGTGTTTTATTATTTTCTTTATTACTGTTCTATTTTTCATACGATACGTTTTTTTTTTTTTTTTTATAAAAAAAGCTTCTCGTTTTTTACGTTATATTAATTCATATTATTTTCTACCGTCCACAAAAGAGAGTGCTTTCTATTCCTTTTTCCTGCGAGACAGCTATCTTGTAAACTTTCTGACCGTTCCTCGGCATATAAGAGCAACGCGTATAAGACTCCCGACTTTCAAGGATTCTCAAAAACGCCAAGCGCGAAGGGTCTTTTTTATTATATTAAATTGAATGCCAAGATTCCTCGCGTTCCTCATATCGATCTCGGGGCGCGTCGCGGACACGTCTTCGAGTCGGACGTCCTTTGCCGGTGGTCGCGGAGTCCCTCGGCAAATTGTTCGGGAAAGTTTATTCGGGATCTCCGGGAAGTGCGGCGCGCCACGCTATCCTCCGGGGAACCGAACTTGACGCGCTTATCGCCGCTGGTTTTCCGGGGAGGAGGGGGGAGGGTAGGACGCCCGGGCGTCGGCGATTCCGGCGGTAGCGGGCAGTTTTTCTTTCCGGTCGGCAACTAGATGAGCCACCGTGACGGGCCCACTTTTCCCGGATCCGTTAAATAGACGTGGAGATCGACGTGCACACGGCGCGAATATAGTATATGCGTGGCCGCAAATATTTGCGGAGCGCTTTCGCCAAGTTGCCGCACAGCGAGGCAGTTTCTGCCCTCCTCCGCGGGAGGAATCCGTTTGCCTTTACCAAGTAATCATTGGTGTATCTCGCATCACTGGCGAATCGATCGATCGGCGCGGGGAAAATCGGCGCGAGGCGACTCCGCTCAAGTCCGCCGTCTCGACAAGTTTCACGCGAAAACGTGGAAAAGATACCGTTGCTTTATTGATATCGACCGGCGCGGCGCGCGAACCCCGCCGTTAAACGTTAACGTCGCCGAGGGCGACGCAACATTTAATTTTTACATAATGCAACTCGGCGTCTGAATTTTCGGGGAACGCTTTTAAGGAGGAACGCTCTTCCTTCCTTATTCTCTTCCTACTTCGAAATATCCTGCACGAATATACGGCTATTAGCATCCTTCCTTCGATATGAATAATGAACGAAGTACGGATACCTTTTTTTTTTTTCTGGATGCAGCGTCTTCGTACAGATCCGCCTTGCTCTCGCTGGCAGTGCAGAAAAATCGTGAAACGAGGAAAGGGTGGAGAAGAAAAAAAGCGCATAACGAAACGGGAAGGCACCGTACGACACTCCGGAGAATCGTTTTTCCTGCCGGATACGGAGTATACGCATTAAAGGCATTTTGATATTATGCAAATGCGATTAAGCGCGCGGAAGGTAACATGGCGCGTTGTCGTTCCCTATGGTCTCCTCACGGGATACTTTCAGAAAAAGCGTCGGCACCGCCGCCGTGCGACGCACCGTTATCGGCCCGGTATTCTACGGGTAAACGCCGGAGGATTGCACGGCGGTTCGCGTAGCTACGAGCATAAAATCGTTCCGGCGTATGGCGGCCGCCCGGAGATAGCCCACACGTAAAAATCGCCGCTCCGGATCTGCAAATCGTTTCCGCGATAATCCGTCCGGCGGTGTAAGGCAGGGACGAGGAGGAGGCTGCCCGGGCGAACTTTGATCTCTTTCGCGCTTGAACGTGCTTTCTATTTGCAAATCGCTCCAAACGGCGTAAGCAACGCGCGGTGGCTCGAGGAATTTAATTTCAAAGAAAAACGCACGGAATTCTATTGGAATAATGACATTTTAAAACTATTGGAAAGAACGACATTTCGCGACATGTATTTTCTCTGCTCTGTTTCTCCCTTTTGCACTCTTTTTTGTTTTGTTTTGATTTTTTTTTTTTTATTTATTTCAAAAAATAAAATTCTTCTATTTGCAAGTTCATGCACCTTCTATCTCCTCGAAATGTCACGGTGTAAAGATAACTGCGACTGGCAGCCTTTCAGACAACTACATCGGCGAACAATTACCGGCATGTAAACGAGTTCTCAACAGTCAACAAGTGCTAGCCTCAACTCTATTGGCCAACAACAAAGTTTGAGCGGAATTCTTTGTTACCCAACTAGGAACCGATGTAAATAGCGTACGGACGAACCCAAATGTTTAGATGCGCTTGGATATCCATTAACTGTATCATAATGTAATACAAGTCTACCTCTGCAAGTGAAGCTTCCCATGTACTATCCGCGTTAATACGCCGTTATATAAATGCAATTGATTTCCAAGAATACTTCTGTTACAAAGATTTTTTTTTTTTTTTTTTTTACATTTTCCTCCCATTTCTGTTCTTTTTCTTTTTACAAAATTCGCAGTCGTTGGATTAATACCATGCACATTACCGTCGAAGATACAGAAATAACGTACGTAACACTCTATTTCCCGAAACCGGGCTAATGGAACGACGATGGTATAATGTTTGGAATAACGCGTCAGAAAGCAGTTTAACAGTTACGGTAAGCGTGGAAACCTTTTGCCTCGGACTACCGCACGAATTTACCCGGGCAAAATATTATGCATATATATAAATATATTTATATATATATATATATATATATATATATATATATATATATATATATATATATATGTGCATGAACGTGCACGTGTACGCCGGAAGTGGATCCTGTAATGCGTTCGTATCGATCAACGGTACGTTATGGGACGCGTAGGATATTAGAATACTTCGCATAACGCTGGGGTTTATACGGAACGCCCTGTACGCGTCCACATACGAAACGCCAACATTCCATCGATGCCGAAATGTACCTATTACGACGACCACGAGCCCGCGGCTCGTGGCCGCAGCCATGGGGCTGGCGAATCGCGGGTCGAACGTGACCTAACCAGACGCTAACCTCGGGGTCAAAACGGGCCGAACGTCGAGCTGAAATAAACCTCGCGTTCGTACGCGCGTTATCGGATTTAGGAAAATGCGACCGCGGTCGTGCGCAATACAAAAATCAGCCGTGCCGGAGCCACGGAGCTCCCGAAGCGAGCTATGTCCAACACGTGCACGGTCTACTTTAAGTACGGCGCCGTATTTAGGGTGCACCTTGAAATTTATGGACCTCGCCGGCGCATTTCCGCTCCGAAATCCTCATACGTGGCACTGCGGGGGAGGGCGAAAATTTACCACAGCGAAATAGACGATTACGCCCTCGTGTATTTTTTTTTTCCTTTTTTTTTTCTTTTTTTTGACGGGAAAACGGAGCCTCTCGCCGACATGCGATTGTTCGCACGTGAAAATGTTCTCTATAGTTAATTACGTATGGAACTTGAGCCATTGTATCTCGAATTACATTTAATAAGCGTGGGGCTTTCATCTCGTCCCGAGTAAATCTCATTGTCTGAAATAAAATTCGGCGAACACGTTGATTCGATGGGAAAACTCTCGGGCGCGTTGCGAGGCCCGGCGACGATTTACACGGGAATAAAGTTACACGGTTCGTTACAGGCCGGGGCGCTACGGCGACGGCGTGTCTTAAAATACGACGCGACGCACGCTAAACCGTTAGATCGTAACTTGACACGTGCGACGGGGGTACGCGAGTTCAGCGGGAGATAAAGGTGGAAAATCTGACGGTGCGTTGCGGTTGCGAGCCAAACGTGTTTTCCCGTTCGTTCGCCGCTGCAACGCGCACGTGCGTTTGCCATATCACCGGGAACGAAAGCGGAATCACTTATACGTGCGAATCGCCAGCGAATTAATTGAAGACACGCTCAGGCGCAACTGGCGCAAGTCGAACCACGACCGCGCGTCAAACGTTCCGCGAAAATTATAACCGAGGCTCACACGTGCACATCCGGTTCGACGTCCGCGTGTTATTGTCGAGCACGCCGTCAATCAACGTTCTCGCAGCTGAAACGCGCCGGTTTACCGCGGCGCAAGGTTTATTCTATTTTCACTATACGCATCGGCGTTGCTTATGCGACGGCAGGTAAACGTACTGTAAAAGATATACAGAGGGGCCCCGTGTGTGTTCCGCGCGATAGCACGCGTGTTTAACTTTGGCGGAAAGCCCCCCGGCACCCCTCCCCCCTTTTGCGCGGAGCGCAAAGGTAAGTCGATGGAAGAACCGGCGGCGCGGCACCGTCGGCTGCATAAAGTCGGAGCAATAAAAATAGTTGTAAAAGTCGGGCGTATCTCGGCTCAATTTATGCTAATAGAGTTGGCCCTGGTCTGGTTGAAGATGCATTACGTTTATCGCGCCGTGCACGCTCCGTGGAAAACGGAGCCGCGAAGTCGCGCGCGCGTAGATGAGAAGACGCGAGCTTTGGTGACCGCGCGTCTCGCTTTTTCTCTCTCTTCCTCCTTCCGCGGGGCTAAATCGATCCGCGCCTCGTTCCACGCGAAATTCGCTTTCACCTTGTGCTCACATTCGCGTCGGCTTAATCTTCGAGCAGGTGCAATCGTACGCCGCTTTCTTCGCGCCGCGAGACCGTCTCTACGTCTTGAAAATCGGCAGGAAATATTCGCTTTTTTTTTTTTTTTTATTTTCGCGGAACGTCTTTTTCTTATCTACGCGCTCCAGTCTTTCCAGTCTCGTAGTTTTAAATTTGCGCGAGCTGAATATTTTGTAACGCGGAGCGTTAATTTTTCGTGTCGAGTAAAGTACATTTAATTTGCAACGAGATTTAATTTCGTTAATTATTCGAACGTGTCGCGTGTTTTCTTATATCTTTTTTTTCACTGGTTATTCCGTGTAATT
Organism: Cardiocondyla obscurior; assembly: GCF_019399895.1. Classification (NCBI taxonomy): domain Eukaryota; kingdom Metazoa; phylum Arthropoda; class Insecta; order Hymenoptera; family Formicidae; genus Cardiocondyla; species Cardiocondyla obscurior. The sequence continues at coordinate 3,764,703 of NC_091875.1, read as the reverse complement.
GTCACGTTTCGAGCTTGCGTTAATCTCTATTTTTTCTCATTAAGAATGATCACGTCAATCTCATTTAAAATCGATATAATATCTCTACGTGGGCACGTTCGGTGCAGGGATACCTAACGGCTGAACTGCGCCGTTCGCGAAGATGTCGTTTCCGCGAAACTGCCCGCAAACGCTGTTGAGTTTTTCCATTGCCCTTCTCGGAGCGGTTGACCTAGATGTAAAGGCCCGCCGTAGCGTATGCCTGAAAGGGTGAGGTCGCAGAGGTGCGCACGTTTGGGATGTTGCATCGTAACAATAATTGTAATTGCAAGTGAATTGCGCTAATTTAAAACGTTTTTAGAATGTCGTCAAAATTTGCGAGCGAAAGAGAAAAAAATATAAAAAAATAGCAGCTCGCATTAAATCGAGGCAGCAATTACGAATAACTCGTCAAAAAAGCGTGAAAATTTTTTCTTAATCGGGATTTTACCGAGCGTTTGAAAGCGAATATGCATACTAAAAGCGGGTTTAATACCCTACGGAAAAAATATATGTTCGCATAATGTAATCGTCGCTCAAAATGGGAATAATGTTAATTCCAATGTTTATGGCGCAAATAACGGCGGATTAAAAACGGATGAGACGAGTGCCTTTCGTTCGTGGCAAAGTCGACCGAAGTGCATTGGCGCATCTGCGCGCAGAGAGAAAGAGTGCGCTAGACCAGGCAGAAGGATAAACGTGACGGAGAGGAACGGCGGGAGAGCGATGCGGTGATTTGTGTATCCGCGTTAGGCGCGGGATCGATGCGGCCATAATAATTTATCGTCGTAAAATATTGTCTCGCCGACGACACAAATGACGCGGAAAAGCCCGCGGTAAATCGGACGAGATCACGCGAGCGCGCGCAACCAGATATCGCGTGTCGATCGCGCTCGATTCGATTTGAATCTATTTGCCGCCGATTCGTTCGGCGCGTGACTTCGAGTACGTGCGCTGTGCGACATGGAAACTTATTGAAACACGTTCGACGGGTCCGAATAAAATACCGCTTATCGCGCGGGGAACTCCGTCGCTAGTGTCCCGCGGCTCGCCTGATCGAATCACGCCTGAAATTACGGGTGATCGCATGGCACCGCGTGTGCAATCTTAGCCCGTATAATAATTTAAAATAAACTTCGACTTCGGTCGATTTTAATTTGAATTTCACCGAAGGTGCACGTCGCGCAATAAAGATTTACAGAAATTGCTTTTGAAAATAGGAATTTGTTAGAATTCTATTCGCGGGAGTCGCGAGCGAATATACATAACAGTTAGAGCGCCCTATATATTTGCATTTATATGCAGCATGTATTATGTATTCATTATTTTAATTTAAAACAATATTCGTTCGTTAAAGTCTCTTTCTTCGCGGCGAAAATGTAAGTGAAACGTTATTAAATATCTTCCTCACTCGGAGCAATTCAAAGTCAATGAAAACGGCGGTAACGTTAGTGACGATAGTGACTTCTGTAACTCCTTCATTGTCAGAGGAGTTACGACAAACCGTACTGGCTGTGAGAACAATCGGAGAATTACCGTTGTCGCCCGTCTTGTGTCGACTATTCCTACAACCCACCCTTCCTTCTACTCTCTCCGTCTGTCTCTCTTTCTCCCCTTCATTTTCATCAATTTTCCTTTTTCTCTCCTTTACTTTTGGGCTAATAATTTCTCTATCGACACAACGTAAAAAATGTGCCGAATTATTCTGAAAAATTAACTCTCTCTAAAAATATTTACTTTACGAATGTCAATCCAGAAAGGTACAAATGTGTTCATTCTTATTTGCTCGGAGATGCTCCTGATCCGATAATTGACGCGATAAGAACAGCACGGACAGAATCGAGCGGCGCGTGGCAATAGACGAAAAGAGCGCGGTGCTCATTCTCATTTTCGCCCACTTACGATAAGACCGGTACTTCTGATAACGGTGGAAAAAAGATTCCGCCATTAGTATGCGCTCAGTTCTCTCGCAGTGGAAGGAAAAGAAAAAAAAAGAAAGAAAAGGGGGAGGGCGGGGGGAACAAACGTCGGCGCGAACGTGCACTTAGCAACGCGCCAAGCGTGTCGTAAAGCGATCGCCATAATGTCGTCTGAAATAGAGTTACGGACATTTACGCGCTTCTGCGCGCACGTTTCGTCGATATGAAAACGACTTATCAAAGAGTTACCTTCTTCTTTTATTTTTTTTTTTTTGGTAGGAAGAAAATTTGGATCAAAGGAAAAAGAGCCGCGTCGATAGCATAGAGTAATTTTCAATTAGATCATAAACAATAGAAGCGATCGGAATTAGCGATAGGAGCTCTGGTGTAGATGGTTAGGTGCTAGCGTCGAAGACGAGGGATCCCGAGTACGAAACCGGCGGACTGTTTCCGCTATTTTTTCTGTCGCGTATATAGTGGTTCATTAAAATTCATCACCGAATCGGATTCCGAAACTGAACCTGCACTCAAGATAAGTTCACATGAATCGATACAGAATATACCTATGCCATTCGTGTCACGAAATGTGCAAAAATGAAAATGCAGAGAGAGAGAGAGAGAGAAAATTCCAAAAATGCTGCACAATATAAATATATTTGGTATAAAATATCTGATCGTATGTCACTTTAGTTTAATCTACAAAATACCCGGTGGATTAACGCACTGAAATCAGCAATCGTTTATTAATATTTTAATTATTTTGAAAAGCAAATAAATCAATATTCATTAAATAGCTATACTAGTTATTTCAGATACTATATGTATGTTACATGAAGAATAATATAATATATAATTTTTTTTATATATAAGATTCTAATATAAAATTCCTAGTAGAAATTTGATTCAAAATATTTTAGCTTATTACAAAAATAAATAATAAATTTGTTACTTGTTATATTCCTCGCAAATAATTTTAATAATAAACGTCAATTAAATTTAGTGGCATTCAAAAATTCAGTGCTAAATTAATATAAAAAATTGTTTGCTTTAAGATTAATTACTTACAATTAAATGTATGCGAGAGCCCCGGCTGTTTTGCCGATATTTTTATCTATCGGCGCGCTCTCATATTCTCTGTTATGCAATTTTTGTAAGAATTTATATCTCGATTATTATTAGAAGTAACGCAAAAGGGCATGGAATTTTTTTGTTCGATTTATCAATATCTATCATTCCACGAGTGTCGTCGCAATAACCGTGGGACAACCTGTGTAATAATTGTAAGAATCAGATTTAAGACTATTTTATTCTTTTAACTATTGATAGCAACAACGATCGCGACGTCAACAGTGACGGTGATCGTCTCGGAATTAATCGTGGCACTCTGTCGAACCGTTTTTTCGGTGAAAAACCAACAGCGAGTCGTTCTATAAGAGTCCAGGTCCATCTCCGCGCGAGTTCAGTATCAGTTAGTTTCCGCGAGCACTACGAAGCGTGTATTCCGCGAGTTAACGTGTATTCCTATAACCTATTTTACCTTGCAAATGCAAAAGCGTTTTTCTATCCGTTCCACCGCATATATCGAGATTTTATTCGATTTAACTTCTTTCTTTTAATATCCCACGCCATACTTTAGCTCGCAAACGGCTGCGTTTTTCGCTACCCCTTTCTCACTTATTACGGTTACTAACCCGGCTATGTATAACGCTGTGCATTACGGTTAACACCGGTCCGCGCGGCACTTTACGAACAAATTACGACCACCCGGTAGTTTCTACTTTGCTCTAATCCTCTCCAACTTCCAATGCAGATTTTCCAGCGATGTCTCTCAGAAGGCAGAAAGATTCTCTTAATCCTTGCTAACGAGGAATTGGCCGTTGACTCTGTCACCGTTATAGAAAAATAATCGGAATAAAAATGGCATATTTTGATCACAATATTATTTAAACTTTGTAAAAGAGAGAAAGAGAGAGAGAAAAAAAAGGATTATTCTACGTATCGGCGGATATGATGTCAAGAGGATTTTTCTTTTGAACGGCGTCGAAACCTCGTTATCATTTAGAGAGCATTCTAACTCGAAAGTCAAGATTTCCCCTACGTCCAAGTGCGTTCTATTTTAGTATTATGCAATCGTATAACGCGCACGTCATATAATAAATGTGTTATGGACGCTACTTCGTTACTGCAAGAGAATATAGCCTGACGCAATCGCAATGGGGTGCAATACGGTATCTCGCGACGCGGTAAGTGCGCAAACTCGAGGGTTGCGATCCCAGCGTGATGCTCGATGATAGATAGAAGACCCTGAGGCAACGGCACCCTAATACAATGGCAGCTCGTATAAGCGTTGCCTCGGTACCCTATGGGAATAGTAAATGGAGCGCCGTGGGCAACGAAACGGCCCCGGCCATCCCGCGTTCGATCTTTGCGCGTTGGCCAGCGCTTTTTATTTTCGGCCAACAAGATCATCGCAATATTAAACTCTATTCCACCCCTGCGCGTTTTCCTCCTGTGTACAAATGCCCGATACTTTGTCACCGTTTTATGTACGATTCGAGACCCCCGCTGATCGCTCACCCGTACGATCGAAGAGATCCGAAAATATGCTTTGAAATAGCCGTATTAGGTACGCGATCGTCTATATGCGCGGTTTCATAACCAAAGTAGTCTTGTATTGCGAAAATGTACACGCGCGGGGTACCCAGGCCGAATTAAAATGAATACCTCGCTTTCGCAAAAACAGGAAAGCGCTGTAGTGGAAAAGAATATCCATTTCACAATCTCGACTAATTTCTCAACGAGAACTAAATCCCATTTCGGTTAAGGTACGGTTTCCGCGGTATTCTGTGTATAATATGCCTGTGGCTCTTCCCGAGTGTCAAGCTGCGTCCGCAGTCGCGGCCACGTGGTTATGTCGTGCGCGTTAAAACGTAACGGAGAACGGTATCAAACGTTAAAATGTCTCGGACAGGCGGTAATAACGTGCGCCTCGACACCGTGGACCGGCATACCGCCGACACGCGGACGCGCAACGTAAACGAACGGTACGGTAGGACAAAGGGGGACAGTGGTAGCGCGCGCTTAATGAAAGCCTGCCGTTATAGCCGGAAACTATACGCGAGATTACCGCGAGCCGCGTATCTGCACGGAAAACAGAGACTTGCGAGATTATCGGACGTATTAATATTGTGAAAGCAATTTCTACGTCGTTGCGCCTCGGACAAAGACGCCGCCGTTAGCGATGTTGTCGTTCGCACAGAGAGGGTAAGGGGATCAACCAACACGACCGGAAGATACGGGGACGCTGTCGCAGCGTTGATGGATAAATGGATCTAATGTGGCGCGTAACACCGTGCGCCACGCTATGCGTCACTATCTCCGGAAAAAAAAAAAAAGTATTACGGGAGTCGTCATTGATTTCTACTTTCCGTCGTTTAACGTTCTATCATTTTGCTTTTTTCAACCCCTCTTCCCACCCCCTCGTCGGGATTTGACCCTTATATTTCTTGGATTCTTTTGCTTTTAATAATATATTTAATGAAACGGTCTGCCCTATCAAAGGCCGGCATCGAGCCACGCTTGACTGGGGATTACTAAAGCGCAGAGGTCGGTGAGGTTTCGCCGTGAGCCTTTCTACTTCGGTAGCTTAAAATGCATTTGAGCCGGGTCACTTCTCCTGACAATGCGGATCGCGAAGTGGGCGGGCGGTTTTGTTTAAATTTGCCTACGCTGTACGCGTAAACAATTCCACCGTTTCGATATCGCCTAAACCAAGCCGGCTGGAAAAGCTCGTTTCAGACCTCGCGACAATTCGCACCTTGGTAACTATTGACCTGGCCAACGCTGGAAACTTCTCCGGCAGGCTTTTAGTGACGGCACGGGAGATTCGTAATTCCCAATCGTAGGAAAAATCGCGTCGACGTTATCCCGAATGCAATTCGTTATTCGACGGCAGCAGCGTGGGGAATTCCGTAGAAATTCCGCAGTCACTTCGCTCTACTTCCTGGAGAAATCGGTGTCTCCGTATATCCGCGTTGTTCTTCGAGAGATTTTTCCTTTTCTTTCCCCGGCACGAAACGAATCACCTCGAAGCACACCGCATCGCGGCGCGGCGCGGCGCATCGCATCGTAACGCTTACGGAAGTCGTACGGTGCACTCGAATCCACCCTTTGTACGCATCGAGATATCTCGCCAACGCTTCACAGTAGGTAAAAATATTCCGTATAAATCCCGCGGCAACATTGTGCACCGTGTATACCCGAAGCGACCTGCATAAATGCGACTTTCGATGCCACCCTCGTTTACATTGGCCGCCGCCGTATTCGCGATATTATCGGTATTCTATTCGTATTTACTGTATACATTTGATCGACTAAAACCGACTCTACCGCTTCGCGTTTAGGCTTCGTGAGTTTTCGCACAGTTTGAAATATACTTTTTTAAACAACAGTAAAATTAGTTACATTTGCAGTTGGGAAACAGTTTTTATTTTAACAAAGCGTAGTAAAATAAACGTTTATGTAATTATACGATAAATTTCCCGGCTTAAAACGTATGTTCTTTTCATAAATGTGCTAAAAAAAAAAAAAAAAAGAGTACGTCGACAGGTTAGAATAAAATAACTAAAAGTTTACCAGCGACTCCATAAATGCGTTAAGTCGTATAAATTTGTGAAATAAATGTCTAGAGAAAAAGAATTGACGAACTGAGTAAGATCTTCTGTAATATCTTTTTTACTTGTTTACTACTTCCTCGAGTAAGTTGTTTTGATACGGCCATTCGCGTAAACGAAATGTAATATAAAGGATGAAACTGTTTTACATTTTATCTTCGGTTCGTGAAAGATCCAAAAGAAACCGAAATAATCTTGTTTATGATGTAACGTTGTCAAACGTCAAATCAATATAACGAAAATATCTTTCCACGCTTAATTTGAGCTTTCGATCCCCGTTGTCAGATAGATAAAAGATAGAAGAACGAACATCATCAATATGAGAGAGCTTCCGTGTTTTTTATTTAACTGGTTTTTATACTACCCATCAAGTTCGAAATAAAGCGGATGCCAGTCGCTGACTGGTTTTCGCATAAATTATCGATCCTCGGTTCATATATTCGCACGACGCGAAAATGGATGTGAAATTCGAAAATATATCAGAGAAAAAATTTAGCATGTTATTTGGAAATATTTCCTATTATCGTTTTTTTTCAACAATTGTTTCGAGAAATTAAAAATATAAAGATGTAGGTATTTTTTATATAATTCAACCGAGAGACTAGTATAACTCGCACCTAAATATCGTTACTGGATATTGCCGGGGTGTCATCGCGTGTTAAGAAGCTTCGACGGCGAGCAAGATTCGTTGTCTCGTGGAGAGATCGACAACACTATCCGCATTCGTTAGAATCGGGAAGTGTTCGGGCATTTAAAACTATTGACCCGCTGTGAAAAAGAAGGAAGCACCAGAGGGAGACCAGATAAAAAGACCAACTCCGCGGAAAACGGGGCTATTTCTCTCTCGTGGAATCGTAAAATAAATAGAGACGTTACTAATTCGCACTTTGACCTAATTATTGCTACCTGACACAATTCAATCCGAGGTGAAAACCAAGTTCTTTCTTTCCTCGCCCACACATGAAAATGAAACATTTATTACGATCTCGACAAAGAGATTGCCGTCAGGCGATCATAAATGAAGAAACGAGGATGTAAACTCCGGGCGTGCATTTTAGATTTGTGAGTACGTCTCGGCGCGACCGGAAACAGGCGAGTGTCATAAATTTGGCTGCGGGCGGTGCGAATGGCTCACGTTTCTGGATTCTATACTGGCGAACACATCGTCCCGAACATAACACGTTGGTGTGCTCACTCATAAATGATTACGTCTTATATAAAAAAGTTCGCGTATAGAATGCTATTATCGTCATGGAAGCGCAGACAAATTCAAAAACTGGAAACGATGACGCGGTGAGTCGTCAAGAGCTTGGATAGAAGAGATGCAGTGCAAAAGTATCGGACAAGTTAAAAGACCGGACAAAAGAGAGAAATCGAAAAGCCGATGAAAGTGAAACGTATAAAATTCATGTGAATAAAGAAAGAAAACAACAAGTGAGACATCGGACAAAGCATATTACTTATATTGTAAAACAACGAAAATTGTAAAAAAAAAAAAAAGTTTATCGCGTAAAATTTATGATAAGTTGAATAAAAGAACAAGAGCCCTTCAAATTAATTGCTCTCGATTTTATGATACGTTGAAAGAGATGCAAATGTTAATTACAGTCGTGAAATTACCGAATAATTTTAACGAGAGATCATTCAGTTGACTTAACGGCTGAGATTTTTCTTTTTAATTAAAACTCAACATGTTAATAATTCTCGAATTAGCAGATATAATACTCCTGATTTTCTTTTAAGTCCTTACTCCATACCGTAATGAAAGCGTATTTGCTTTCAAATACGTTTTCCTCTTTGCATATGAAAAAAGTTACATCTTCGTCAACAGCGCGTTTCGCTGCTCTTACATTTCAAGAAACTTAATTCGAAATCACTATCGCATAAAGGTTTCTTGAATAGTGACCGTAATATTTCGCAGATTGAATTTGGGTTAAGTAAATCCAAACAGCTATTTTTATTTTAATTCGTTTTACTTTCGAAATGAGATAAGTGAATAATTAACGATTTTCATCATTTATTGCAAACGAATTATAAAATATTATAATTAACCCGCTGTTCATAATGTTTATTTCTTTTTATGTAATTAATTTTGCTACATTTCTGTAATATCGTGACTAGGTATTTTCCGCGCGTGATTTCTCTTTATCTCTCAATAATTTTCTTTTTACTACATTATTCGATACATTCCCGTTATTTCCGACCAAATTTGGCAAAAATATGTATCGTGAAACTTTCAAGTAAAGCGTTCATATGCGAAGAGTTCCTTGTATGAGCGCGTTTGTCATAAAGTCTTCTATTCACGGTAACTTTCGAGAGTCACTTTCGAAGCCGGACTCGTCCAAGACCTTTGCAAAGCTGAAACGTCTGCAGCAATCGTAAACAGATTTCTTGTCGCTACATTTATTATGCACGAGAGATGTTTGCCGACTGGTCCCGATCAAGATGTATCCAGTGCATTTCCGAGATATTGCAATGGAAAAGTTTCTCCTACGATTGCGCATAAAGACGTTTATTGAGCACCAAAACAGCCCAAACTGCAGAATCTTTTAGACAGTGCCATATTAAAAACGAGAGAAAGAGAGAGAGAGAGGCATGGCGCAGACTATTTTTTAATTATTATTCCGTTTTCACAGCTTTGTACATGTGTTCTATGCGTGTCGAGGTGAAATATCAAACTCACGCGGCAATCGAGGGTGGAACAAAGGGTAAGCGAGACTCGACGAGGGAGCTTCCAGCTTTCGGCGTTACCCCACTGCCGTTCGGTGTAAACATTTACCGATCGTACGCAAAGCCGGTGCCGGTGGCTGTAGGTTGAGCAAACTCCGCAAACTGAATATATATATACAATATATATGTATATATATATATATATATATATTGTATATAAATATACATATATATATATATATATATATATATATATATATATATATACAATATATATGTACATATATGTACATATACGATCGCGCATCGGTGGATTATCGAGGAATCGTCGTCCGGTGCATACGTAAGCGCCGTGATTTGGTAGCGTGTCCATTGTTATACCGCGAAATCGACCTTCTATCCACAGGGAGCGTCGAGGGTCGGCGAAATGAAATAAACCTACTGGCAAAACAAAGGGCCCTCGTACGTGCGTACGCGCGTCTCACTGGCGTAGAGTCGAAAAAATAATCTTGAAGGGTGCAATGGGAACCGCGTTTTTCTTATCGCAACAATTTTTTTCTTTTTTCTTTTCGCCTTTTTTAATATTTTAACGTTACACCTTTTCGTTTTCCATTTACATATCGGTAATAGAATTATACTTTAAGAATTTATTTCCCCCTTGCATTTGTTTTCTTAACTGCTTTGTGTACGTATCTGCGCGCAAATGCAAAGAGAACTTTGATAAGCTTTGCGCGTAATCCATAAAAAATAAGCACGGGGTGGCGGATGGGGAGGAAGTTAACATAGCGTTCTCTCACACGACGATACTTTCAATGTATTACCGCTTAAAGAAAAGTTTTAATAGGCGAGCACTTTTAAACATGACGGAGCCTTGCATTCTTAATAATGATGAAAAAAAAAAAAATCCCTATTGTTGCAACTTTCATACTTTATCGATGTGAAATACGAACGCTGTTTAAATAACGAGGCTACGTATAATAATCAAATTCTGAAATTGTTGTAAGCCTTCGAATGTGCCAACTAACTATTAAGTGATTAACGTTCAAGCTTTTAGCGGAGACTATTAGAACATAAAGTTCCATTTATCATTTATATCGCTCATCAGAGCATGATAGACCAGTTACATAGGCTATTTCAATTACTTAAAATTATCAGAATTTTTAACACGCCATTTTTATAGCTTTATGGAAAAATCTGTAATTTTCAGATAATATCTTGAAATGTTACAAGTTAAAAATGTAATACTTGATATCACCGTGAAAGAAAATTTTATATTAAAAAAACGCCGTCAGTGTTTCACTTATAAATACATACGTACTACAAGAAAAATAATTTAATATACTTGCTAAATGATTAATTTTGCGTCTTTACTTTTTGCAGGCAACGGAAAAAATAGAAGAGATAGTAGGTCTTGAGCTCGGGATCTCTCATTTTCAACGCTAGCATCTAACCATTTCTCGATATGCAGCCGACAATAATTTATTTAATTATTCGATATCACGTACGCGTTTAAATATTACCTCTGCTTTCGTCATATCGCAAGGAACTCGGAAAGGAACAACAGTGTCAGAAAAATTAAATAAAGAATAAGCGAAGGCCGTGCGATTGGTTAAGTCACGAATGTCCAGCTTTCCATTTCATTTGTCGCATCTGCGATAGTGTCGCGTGCGAAGTAGCGATCTCGCGACAAAAAAAAAAAAGTGCGGCGGAGTTGTAGCTTAACTACGAGAGTACCTATCGCTAGAGACACGATTGGATCGTTTCGAGGAAGCTCGCGCGTGGAAACCGTACGTTGAAGCGTGGACAAAATTGGCCGCATAAGTGGTCAGTAAGGAAGAAGGAGAGAAAGAGTGAAAGGTCCGTGCTTTTCACTTCCTGGCGACCTAAGTTCACGGCGCAGCACGTTTCTCTTCGTCGACCTGAAAAGAGAATGACAGAGGGGGCACGAAAGACAACCTCAAATTGCTCTTATCCACCTGCCGACGTTCAGCTCGGCCTTTACAAATGGACTGCTCTTATCCCATTTTGTCGAGTGCAACGCGCAACGGCCGAAGTATATCCGGAGATCGTGGCCGATGATCTATAGTATCGCGGGGATCCCACACCGCGGGATAATACAAATAGCTGCCGTCTTGCCTCTAAATCGTACGCATCTACTTCGTCCCGCCACGAGACACGATCAAGACTATATTTCGTCGCGACAAGTATTATATAACTTCGCGCGCGTTTGATTCTAATAGATAATAAATCGCAGGCACCGTGAAAGACTCGAGGCTACTATCGCTCTTGTAATAAAAATAAAAAAAATTTTTAGATTCAAAAAAAAGAAATTACGAGGAAAAGTATTAACTCCGGAACGATTAACCGACGTGTGACTGATAACACGAGACTTTTAAAGAATTTTATTTTACGTTCTATCTTTCGGATATACGAGATATTGAAAATGCTTCCTCGAAATTTGCCCGTATCGTTTTAACTCCGGTGATCGATTCGAGGCAATCGAGTCAGAAGTACTCTCAGAGAATAGTCCTGCAGTTACGGCACGCACGAGAGTCTGCGAAACTTGGTGCTTGAGACGATTCGAGCAGCCGCTGCAAAAGTGCCGAGATCACAATCAGACACTAGGTAGAGAAGGCGCTCTAAACTGGTATACTCGCCGTGGTACGAATTCTATTTACGACGGGCGTCGGGAAAACGCGGTCGATCCGTTTCCGCTTCATCGACGAAACCGGTCTGGGATTATTGACGACCCGGGAAAGAAGGAGAAGAATGACGGCTTCCTAAATTAAATTCATTAGGAAAAGTAATTGAAAGAGGTCGGCGAGGGCACCGATCGTTTCTCGATTTAGCCCTGCCAGTAAAACCGACTTCGAGTGCCACCGCTTCTCGAAGCTAGGACAATTTACTAGAAGGTTTCACTGCCGGTGCATTCGGTTTTCGCTCCGTCGCGCTGTTCGCCCGAATCCGCGAGATTTTCCAAGCCCAATTCGACGTACACAAGGTGTATGTACAAGCGCGCACATGCAGCAGGAAGTATCGCGATAGCGCGCCAGGTTTTTCTTCGAGACCCTGCGCTGCAATTTTACTACGCTTCCGAACGCTGTAACTTGTACCGTCCGCGAGATCAAGACTCTTCGAACGTTCCTCTCGAGTCGTTTGCAATAACGGATTCCGCTACACCGACGTCGAGCCTTCCGTTTCGCAGCAAGTGTATTGAACTATGACAATCGATGCGAGAATTTATTTTATATTCGCAAATATTTTTTTTCTCTTTTTTTTTTCTATTACATGTTGCAATAAATTACCGTTTTGTGCCGATGACATAAATAAATATATCAAAACATTTTTCTTTTTATTATCCTGCATTAATAAATCTAATTTGGTTTGCGGGCATCCTATTTTCAACCATGATAAAAATGACCATAATTAACTATGATTAACAGCCACGATTAAACGTCAAAATGTACAAGTGTCCGAATAATTTTCCGACCGACTGCACGTAATTTTCAGTTATAATTTTGTGAAATTAAACTTTCGGAAATTCACCACGATATTATTCCAATCGCAATTAAAAAATGAAAAAGAAACTAATAATAACACGTTAACGTATGTCTGAGTCAACTGGAAAGCAATAATCAATGATCAAATACTTTTATAACCTCGTTACAATTGTATTGAATTATCGGAAGCAAAAAATAACCTTCTTTTTTCAACATTTTAATTAATTTCTCCATATGCCATTGCGCAATTTGATTTGCGAAATAATACGTGGATGTAAATCTTCTTGACCTGTCGTAAAAGAGCGAGGCATTACAGTGCATTCAGAAACTGTTCGAAGAGATCTGAAATTATGCTCTAAAATAGTATTCACTGAATTATTAAACGGCATCCTTCGGACAACTCTTTCATTATATCTTTCGGTTCTCAACACTTTTCGAACAGTTTCTGGATGTAGGACTAACTGCGATGCCTCGCTCCTTTTGCAACATCGCGGCAACTTTTCGGGCAGTTCTTAAGTTTTTGTTAATCGCTTTAATACCACGTCGTCTATCGCGATTACTTGATATTCGTGGACGGCCACGAGAGTGATTTAAATCGATACGAACTTCGTTTCTTATTGCTTTACAATATTTTTAACTGAACTCTTTGCCATTCCAAATAAACTTGATCTCTCATAAATTGAATTTTACTTTTTCAGAATAAAATACCGTTAATAGCCGTATTTCGAAATTTGTATTCTTCCTTTTACGATTTATTTCGAACAAGTTTATACCCAAAATTGGTGTTAAATTGACGACACAAAACTCAGCGTGGGAAATTGTTTATAAACTGCATTCGTATTCGACAAAATCCCACGCTGGAAAATCTGGTGTCCGAATAATTTTGTGACATAAAAAATTCGTTATTTTATGGTTTTAATTTAATTTGTAGACAACAACAAATAATAATAAAAAGTTTCTTGTGGTATTATTATCTACATGTTTAATGCAATATTACATGACGTAGGAACATATGTCAAAAAATAGAGATTAAATGCCAAAATTTATAAACGTCCGAATAATTTTGTGACCGACTGTATATGACAAAATAAATAAATATAAATTGTTTAACTACTTTTTTCCGATAATTCGATTTAAATCATTTTATTGCCATCTTCAGCGTTTCGATGGGAAGGTAATATTTTTTTTACTCATTAATGTAATATTTAAAGTCTTGCGTTTTTTTTTACTATCAAAATAATAAATTACGTGCACAAAAGATTTAAAGGTAAGAGATGTCCGCGTGCACTCATTAGAAAAGTTTCGCACCGCGTTACTGTTTCGTGCCTCTGTAAACTACAGCTGCGCCATTAATCTTTCCAGCTAGGCAATTTGTCTGACAAGTTGTCAAAGCAAAAATCTCGATAAAAACTCTCATCATTTTTCAGTCAGATCGCCATTTTTTTTAAATCCGAACTACTATTAACGAGAGTAATACGTTAATACGTTACGCGAGAACAGCGTGTATAACAAACTGCGGCCGCAATATAAATGACAGGTAAAAGGATATGGTTCGCATTTAGACGTAAGATATATAACTGACTATAACTGACTGAGTTGAAATAGATGTTGGTATGAAATACGTGCACGCGCCGAGTCGCATGATAAGAGACTCCGCCAATCCGCTTTTCGGGAGAAGAATAGTTTCCAGCTGCTCGGCCGAGATATTGCTTAGCGACGAAGAAGATGTCGTGGATTGTAAAGGATTGCGACAGGGCTCCACTTGTTGAATCGTTTCGCTCTTCCGTTTTGAAAATTCGCCCGCGCGGTACGGTACGCTCTCACGGAAATTCCTTTATCCCGCGGTATATTCGTCGTAACGAGATCGCTTTGGATGGCGCACCGTCGTATGCATACGCCCTAATTTCGAATCGTTCGTGTCTTAGCCGAGTAAGGAGGGTATTCCCAGAAGAAGAGATTTCTACGGAAAAGCTATTCGCAGCCTCTGGTTATTTGACGAGTAACCATTACTTCAGAAACTTATGACTGTTCGTTATCCTATGAATACTCATTCCGAGAACTTGGAACGATCGTTAAATGATTTTTGACACGGAAATATCGATGCATTGATCACGCGTCGCTGTTTCGTGCCCTTCGACGTTAATTCTCCGACGGCGATGTCGTACGCGAAACAGAGAGGGAGCCGAAAAAGTTTGAAAAATATCGAGCATCCTAAATTATGAAGATAACGTTCAGGAAACTACGGCTACGTAAACTATATAAACTGTAAATTGGTGCTAAAATGCAGACGGTGAGACCGGGTAACAAGGTGCTCCCGTGTTGGGGCTACCAAATAGCGTTAATTGAAATTTATGAAAGTGGTCGCGGGAGACGGCCAAGCACGTACGCGACAAGTATAAAAATAAAAAGTATCACGAGGTTTTCATCCCTCACTCGCGTGAGAGCTCAAGCCGCGCTAGAACAATCTATCGCGAATTCTCCACTTTTTTTTTTTTTTGCGCCCTCGTTGTAAAATGCACCTGTTTCTCATCGGCGTGTATGTTCGAAAATAGCGTGGCGTCTAATATATCTCTTTCAGTAAAATTCGCGGTATCACGATAGATACCTTCATTATTCAAAATATATGAACAAAATGATATGTACGTTTATTACGTTAAAGTGACATGCACGAGGCGGTTTGGTGCTATTTAAAAAGAAAGTCTGTCAGTATCTTTTCTCAGTGTTGTTTAACGTATTTTTTTTTTCTTTCTTTATATATCGTATTTTGCTTGGCAAGCAACCTCATTAAATCTTTAGATAGTTTAGATGTATCCATAACGGTTGAATCGATGCTAATCAATCACTGTCGGCTTGCGCAACACACTATCGCCGTGGCAAAAACGACGAAGAATAATTAACCGCCGCTCGAAACATCCCTCGAACGTTTCGGAGATTAAGGTTTCATAGAGATCACGCTGTTAGGAGGAATATAGGCGAAGGTTAATGAGTGGTCGTCAAAGAAGACAAAGACAAAGGTGGAAGATCTGTTGATAGTGTGGCTAAACCGGGCGACAAGGACGGTAATTTAATCAAGCATTCTATGCGCGCTGAACGTGGACATAGTGTTATTGTTACACGGTAAGTGATGGAACATGAGCGTCAATTATGGAACTTAGACCAGATCTTAGACCAAAGTGCAGCATCGCAGAATGCTACGCTGATAAAACCCCAAAGGCAAAAATATATCGTTATTTGTGGCACCTATGGTGTTCCAGAAAATACTAAATCAATTAAAATTATTCTGATAAATTACGAAAAAAGGAAAAACATGAAATATTTAACGTCAGGATTGATCAATGTGCTCCTAGCGAAAATAAAGCCGCAAGATCTTTTCTATTTAAATTACAAGTTATAATTCTCATCCAAAACGAAATCAAACTTTATGCTATCTTGACGTTTTATTCTCTTAACCAATTAAGCCGATCAATATTGCAGCGAACACTCGGTTTAGCAAAGTGAAGACGGAGCGCGATAAATTGTACATTACATATTTGTCATCGGGTTTATAAGCTATACTTTACGCGAGCTAAGTTATTTTTTTTTTCTTACAGATTTATTTATCCTTGGACAAAATGCAAAAAAAAAAAAAAACCTCAAAAAGCCTTCTCTTCGACAGCTGACGTTAACAAAATAAACGGAGATATCAGTTTGCGCTTTAAAGTAATTATTCTCCCTGACACAATTCCATCTGCGGCCAAAACTATTTCTCTCCTACATAGGGATATATTACATTATAAAATATGAATTTCGATCTTAATAAAAACAAATATAATGCGTATTGCTTATTGGATAAAATAATAATTCCCTTGATTGTTACATTATTTAATTTATAGATATTAATTTAAAAGAAAATTTATATGTCTCTCTTTCTCTCTTTTAATTCTTTTTTCTGATAAAAGTTCTTGTTCAAAGCGATTAAAAGGATTGAAGTTGACAAAAACAAAAACAAAAAAAAATCACAAATTGGAACAGTTTAAACAATTTTAGTTATAATAAATTAATGATTGTAATTACGCGTGCAGGCGTTACTTTGCACAATTGTCGTATAATTATAATACGTCCCAGCTGTAAACATGTTATTTTTCAACCCGTATTATTGCTACGCGAGCTTTGCTTGCTCAGTTCATTTTTGTAATTTCACATTTCCACAATGCTACGAACCACCAGCTATGTAACTTCGGATCAAAGACGTAAGTCTAAACTACTCCAAGCGAAGATTTACGGGAACAATACGGGCTATTCAAAACGGTAGAACGATTTCTCTATCTCGTTAGAAACTTTGTTAGAGGGGAACTTCATTAACGCCGAAATATGTAGCAGTGCATGACTACGTTGAAACATTTTCTAATTAATCCGTCAACTGCATTTCTACGAGTTGAGCGTGAAATGTTTTGGTGCGTCAAAATAGTCGTCTCTTAAAACGTTTTTGAACCAGAACCGAAAGGGGAAACTCCGAGAGAGAACGTGTTAATATTTTACGCGTTGATGTTCGTTTGAATATTTTATTGGGCTGTCCGGTGCATGTGTTTGTAAACGTTTCAACGTATGACTGGCCTTAATTTTATACTATTTTACACATTGCCAATATGTGCAACGTGCGCGCAAGCGGCCGGTATATAAAAACCCTTTATATGTAAAATAACAAATAATCGTGAAAGCCTGTGGTTTTGACCTCTCGCGTGACGCCGCAGTATGCATCAGGGCGTAGATAAAACTTAAAGAATTCTAATGTAGATTCTAATGAAGATTATTATGCGACGGAAAATACGGCATGCCTGTATTTTTCAGATAGGAGCAAAGCGACGAATGTGCCGTTGCATACCTAAATGTGAAAGTTACGCAAAAGCGCGTAATTTTGTCTGATTGTGAGTGAAAAATGCATTCATTCTCCAGCGCTTCCCTCTTTTACATTACTGCATATTTTCTCTTTTCCTCTATTATTTCGTACACGTAGTTCGCATGTTGTTCCAAATATAAGAATGCGTCTTGAAGCGATATTTTCTGCGTTATAAAATCAACGAGAATTAAAATTAAGTTTCACAAATTCACACTTTCAACGTATCCCGTGAATCAAATCGCGCGTTTCTTTTCTTTCTTTTTTTTTTTTAAGATTACTAGAACAAATCATGTATGTGCGCGCTATCTCTCAGAATATTTTAATTGCTTTTCTTTTAAAAAATTAAATCGACGGTTTAATCTGTTACTTTACTTATAGAAGTAATCTAACGTCGATCACGATTATTCAAATATTGTCGCTAAAAGATTCAACATGTTAGTTTTGGATCGGATTTATATGAGATATAGACGAAAAAATTAGTTATTAATAGATTAATCAAAAAATTAAATCGACGGTCTAATCTGACATTTTACCTCAAAACCTTCTCCTTGACAGCTGACATTTACTCTCGCTTGGCACAAAGTGAGAGCCAAGCGAGAGAAGCAATCAGCGTCGTGGAAAGAGGCAACAATGAATTTAATTCTATTTTTGCCACAAATTATTTTAGATTTTTTTTTACTGTTTAGAATTTTAAATAGAAAATCGAAAAGACTGAAGTCGTACGCGTCGAGGTTTATCGAAATGAGGGACAAATTTACTAAGAGGTACGTCATATTTGCGTGAAATAACGAGACTAACGAGAGAAAAAGAGAGCGGCAAAAGAGCTTGCGAAGACAGGACTGATACGTATGTCCACGTCGTTCCACGACGCTCGTCCAGTGAAATCTCGTTTCGCGGATCGTAGCCGTTTCGGTACGGCGACGTGACGTACCCGGCAAGTTATGGTACTTTGCAGTAAAAAGGAAAAGATAATGGAAACTGGCAAATAAAGTTCGCGAACAGGACCAAAGAAAAAGAGTTAATCCGTATATTTCGTACGACAAGCATACGCGATTTTCAAAGTCGCACTTCCCGCGGCTTACACACGGCGTGGCACCCTTCGGAAGGAGACAGATCTTCGCTTTGTATTTCCCGAACATTAATTTAATTTATTTAGAAATCACGAGCATTTGTAGGAAGAAAATTAAAGTCGTGGGTAAAAATAACCGCGTCGATACCATAAATTGCTAGGTGCTAGCGATAAAGACGAGAGTTCCTAACCCGAAACCGATCGTCTCCTCCACTTTTTTCGTCGCCTACACCTGCGGATATGTTATATGCATCTAAAGTCAAACGTGAGAATTTTTTAATAGAAAAAAAAAAAAAAAAGAGAACTATTTCGCTTTATGTTGTTACAAAGGACGATTGAGCCGCCGACGTATCAACACAACGAGGAAACTGTTTACCGTCGTCGAAAACTTTGAATTGCATTTGTGCTACGATCTCGCTTCTGCAGACTCCGAGGCAGGCTATCAAACGGCAATGTCGCCGAATGAACGAAAAGTACCACAAAGGGGACGAACGGACGAAGCTCATCGATCAAGGGGGATCAAGGGGTCAACGACGATACGCCTTTGGCGCAAAAAGGACGTGCATCGTACAGCACGTTCACGTATCTCGGCGCCCCCTTCGTTCCGGGGAGAGATAAAACGCGCGAAAAGCCGAGTGCGGCACACTCACTTAATTGCGCACGCTACGCACACGTGTACGTACGCTAACGCATTATGCTAATCACTCGAGATTTATCGCGGAGACGTTTAAGAGTTAAGAGATTAAGTATGAAATACTGCCGCCTCTGCCGCCTCCGCCGTCTTCTAGAATATCATATGCGCGACGAACAGCACGAAAGTCTTGTAGGACAGGACTTAAATACGACGCGCTTAAAGCGCTCGTTGCAATTTTAACTCCCAATTTATTTTCCCGGGATTTGTCGAAGGAGAGGAAAGAAAGCGGGCTGAAAATTATTTATCAATTCAGAAAAAGCGCCGCGCTGTATAATTAAATGTGTAAGTCGCGTTAAAAAATGTAAACTACATTTTTGCCGTCACAGGGCATATCCATTTATTTGTACAGAACGTCTCTCCGCAAAGTGTAACCCACATTTTTTATTTTTCTATTATTTTTTTTTTCCCCTCCCGATTATTGAAAACGGCGAGTAAAAGTTGCGAGTCCAGCGTGAAAGCGCGAAGATTTCTTAGTCAAGCACCACGCGTTGATAGTAATCAGCGAACGAAGAAGAAGCGAAATAACGCGGTGACACGCGAGAAAAGGAAAAACGAAAAAAGGATGGTAAAATAGCGAGAGGCGCGGGGACGGGAGAGAAAAATGCGGGGTGCCCGCACGAGGGTTGTTATCGATATTAAACGAGCCGCGTGTCGCGCGCTGCGCGACTCCACCGTGGGTTCGTGTCGGCTTGCTATCGTAATAACACGCTGCCGTGAGCATACGCGATGGGGGTGGAGAACGGCGTCGAGCCGTGAGGAGAACGGGACCAACGACGGCAAGTAAACGAAGAAACAAGACTGCACGAGTGCGGGGCACGCGCTCCGTTTACGCACCGTAATTGACGCTGATTAATGCCCGCCGCAGTCGAGCTTTGATTTAATTCAATTTCACCGAAGCTTATCTGGTTGCGTCGCGAATAACTGTTGTGTCAATAATGGGTAAATGAGAACTAAAGAGATGAAAAAAAAAAAGTAACCGTAATTTCAAAAGCATTTTAAAGCTCCAGAACACTTTTTTTATTATACAAAAAGAACCGGGGAGGTAGCTAAGAAAGGCAAAATTTCGTTTTAAAGTTCCGATTAAAAGTTTTGATTAAAGTAATTTAAAGTAATTTCCAACGCGGCTCTATTAAGGATTAATATAATGCACTGGGCGAGATAAGAAGAGACAGTTTAACGTTTTAAAAATAGTGCAAGATATATGAAATAATTAGATGCTTTAAGAAAAAAACATTTAACGCCCGTAATGTTTTTAGTTTAAATATTTTTTGTGCCAATCACAGATTAATATTTATTATTGAACAGGATCGTGAAATTATAAATAAATTGCATTTCATTAGACGCAGTTCAATCTGTTCAGAGTTAAAATAACGGCGAGGAGAAACAGAATGGGGATGGTAGTCGAGAAGAGGAAGAACCGTAAGAGTTTAGAGACCGGCGAGATAGAGTATACACATTAGCCATTTACCGCTGATTAAATTTCCGGTCGGTGCGCGCACGACAAACAGTACGAGCGACGCGAAACGTTCAACGTTTGACAACGTCGTATAACGACAACGTTCGTCACTTAAAATCAATCACGGTCTAGCATTTCGCGCTGTCCAGTTTTAACGGGTCCCAAGCACTTGTAATATAACGGATAACGTAGCTAACAGTGATGCCGAGAACCGCAAACCTTTGTACCGGCTGTAACTACGGCATTTCAATTGCATACAATCGGTAATCGTTGGTTTTGAAGCATCACTAGTTTCGCGATTATAAACTTCCTTTACTGGAAAGTCGAGAACGAACGCTGCCCGTCGAGGGAGCACTTAATACCGCGCCGGTTCGTGCATCGAGGCGGTTTTTGTGCATTTGACGAGAGTCATCACCGAGTCTATTAATTTCGATGAAAATCGACAAATAAAAAGTAAGACGAAGGGATAAAACGTATAAAATCAACGAAATATACTGCATTGTTCAAGCACCGAGGTGCATCGCTACCTTTCTAATGCCCTGTTACCACGATCATAGCCGACACGATCGATTCCCGTCGTTCATTTTTCATGGTGAATGATAACATAAATGTTAACGCAAGGGTAATGAACTCAAATACGTCGGTCTAAACGTAAGCGATCGGCGTTTGCGAGTCGGCAAATCGACGGTCTGCATACACGAGTAAAACGCCCGACTCTACCTGAAAGATGCACCCGAAGGGAGAAAAGTTCGCAGGCAAATGGGGAGGGATAGATACCGTAATGGCTGGAATGCTTCTAGTAAACTGGCTCGCAAATTCGAATCTATTTGTAACGAAGAAAGAAAGAGGAACGAGAGGAGAGATAAAAAGAGGCGCATTTATTATTCTCCCGAGGGGCAAGCTTTTCTCAGAATTCAAGAAAATGCCGTGACAAAAGGCTTCACGTCAATACAATCTAAACTCACTTTAACGAAATTTAAAATGATTGCCGGGCAATATATTAAACGCGGAAACAAAGTGGAAGGAAGAGAACAAACCGCGAAGCGCATCTGCGCGGCGTTTGACGTTGAATATTAAATTAACATGTGATCTATGAGCGCCGCGCCATTATCATCGAGCGAATTTATCATCCTGATCGAGATACTGTAATCTGGCCGCACTAAATGCAAGAACCGCTACATTTATCAATGGATACCGCGACTGTCACGATGGTGTCCCGACGACACGTCAAATTATACGACCGCCGCAACATTTCGCGATCTCGCTAAGTGCTCAAGCACGCGTACACGACTCTCGAAAAGAAAAATCCGCATGGTAAGATATGTGCATATATCCGGGACATAAATATTTAGATTCGCCCGCGATTTCCATAGACGGACCACGCGGGCGATATATTCAACTGGCTCGAGAGCGGCGGTTACACCGCCGTAGCGTAATTTTTCTTCCTTCGCGAAAACGAAACGATCGTTGTTGCGCGTCGCGATGAGGAGGGAGAACAAGTAAGACGGAGGAGAATCCGATGAAAACACCACTCCGAGATAACGTTCTTTACGGTGCAATCTCGAGGTCGGCGGAAAAGAGGAGCGGCCTTGGTCATTATGGTGGAACAAAAGACCGAAGGAAACTATCGCGAAAACGTTAACCGGCGGAGACGACGACGTCGTCGTCGTTCCGTGATTCGCAAGATACACGGCGATGTGTACAAGCGAGAGCCAGTTGGCAGACATGTTCGCCGACAGACGAGCGTCTTTCTTGATAATTGACCCGTTATATGTTACAACACCCTACCGTAGGAAGAAAATTTGGGTCGAGGGAAAAAGAACCGCGTTAATCACATAAAATAATTTACGATTAGATCAAAATAAATAGAAGCGATCGGAATTCGAGACTGATTATATCTTTTCTATTTCTTCCGTCGCCTACCTACATCAATATTTGTATAAAAAGTTGTCATTTATTTCGGATTCCACGTTATTTTTCGCCAAGTATTACTAATTGTAATATAGTATATGTATATTAAACCCGACCTACGTAAGTAATTAATGTCGAAAATATTAATATGATCAAACAATTAACAAATAAATACTTTTTTTTATATAAAAGGTGGGATGATAAGTCGAAGGAGGAAACTTTTCTCCGCATATTTATGTCACAGATGCATAGTTAATTTTACGAGATACTTCGAGTGGGCCATTACATGGATATTGTTTAACATTCAAAAACAATTAGGTATCTAAACACGCGAATATCCTATTAATTAAAGCTCTCGATCTTTTATGTATCGCATTAAAAGCGTGGATATCTAATATATTTTATGCATATCGGTAATGTTTGACATATCGATTTGCGCTTATCAGCCTTTGTTTAAAACGTTGAGCTTGCATAGATACGGATAGAGGCTAAATGCGGCGCAAAAAAGTAATTGAACGCGGTGCGCTGTTCTCACTGGTCCCCAGACGCAATTAATCATCGAATATCGCGGATACGTTCCTGTGTTATTTATCGCCCCTTTGAAATGCACGCATTGAATAAATTTCTTATTCATGCGACATGAAAAATTGCCGCTTAATAATCTCACTCGGGCGCAATACTGACATAGTTTCTCAAGAGGATTCCTATACTCATTTGGCTCTAGCTTTGAGCAGCCTTAATTAAATTTTCTTCTAGATTTCTCGCGACAATAAAAGCCCGCATTTTTTTATTTATTGATTGAATTTAAATTAATTAGGTCTCAAGCTATCCTTTCATTTGATTACGTCTCGTGTATCTCCCGCAGGTCACGGATATGGAACCCATAAAAGGGAAATAACAATCATATGATACGCAGATGACGCAATTAATATCTCCAGAAATGAAGACAAATTGCAGACTGCTGCACCGATTTCACCTAACAGCCGAACGATTTAATAATAAAAATATCCGTAAAAAAAAACAAATACTTTTAAATACAGCAAAAGAGCTCATTACGATGAAAACTGGCTATCGACGATCAGATCAACAAGCATCTGAGCAGAAAATCTAAAACTCGCATCTATAAAATGTGCATCCGGCCTATCGTGACCTACGTCGCGAAAATTAGGGATGACACGCGTAAAACAAAAGTTGTAGCGCGCATCAATGAAATAAAAGTCCAGTGAACTATCAACGGAAATAGCCTGCGCGATAAAATGATACCCAACACGGAAATAAGAAAGAAGTGCGAAACACAAAATGTGGAGATGAATGAGAAAAAGTCGCAGAGAATAGAACGTGCATGTAGACCGCATAGACGACGACAGAATCGCAAAAATAACTCTGGATAGAAAACCAATACAATCTAGAATGCCACCAGAAAGATCACCGAAACGCTGAACGTCGACGTCTCAAGAGGCGAAGTAATAGAAAAACAAGCTACACACAAGCCTACATCAGGAGGAAGAATTAGAAGAAGAAAAAAAAGAAGAGTATCTCGCGCAAAGAGCAACAGGGATAAGTTCTTTAATTGAGTTTCACTTTAGCGTGACGTAAGTGTATCCATGTAACGTGAGGATAATCCCATTTTACTGTTAATGCTCGTTGAATAGTTTTGCCCCAACTTCGCGACGTCGCTATATAGAACGAACGAGGTGCGGAAGGGCAAAAAGATGGGAAAAAAGGAGCGAGGTGCAATCGTCGCGGTCGGTTTAAGAAGAATCGCTGGCGCCGGGCATTCCCGACGACGTCGAAGCGAGAATAGTGGCGAGGAAGGCGTAGAGGGACGAAAAGAGGTACGCGAGCAGGAAGTACGCCCTTTCCTCCAGATGGAGAAATATTACAGTCATTATCGCGGTGCCACGAAAGTTTGGCCGAGTCGGTCCTTTCCTAGCCGGTGAACGCGGGTGCGCGCGAGAAAAGCTGGCAGGGAAACTGTGTTTTATCAAGCGCGACTCACCCCTCCCGCACATAATATCCTGTCGATGTCTCGTCACCGTGTTACCGTCCGACAATCCATAAAAATAACTCAATTGCGCGAGCCCGTCGGTCTCGGGAGAAACAAAAGCTCGCAGCGAGCGAATTACCAATTCCGCCGGTTTATTGAAACTGTCGTTTAATGGAATGATTTTCTTTGCGCTATAAAACCTTGCGCAATTCCCACTAACGCGACTCTGCGCGATTGTATGAAAAAATTACCGTCGGATATTATCTCCCTAAACGCCGCGATTTTCATTAATTGGCGGCCGCAAATTCTAAATGTTCGCGCGTTGTTATTAATTTAAAAAAACCAGACACGCGGTTCTGATTAATGCGAGAGATTTAAGGCGTTCGAAAAGATGTTAAATTTATTTTAAACTTTAGAATAAAATTCTATGTTTTTAATTATCTTCATTTTATGTATGTGTATTTTAAATCGAAATGTACAACGCAAACGCAAGTGTGTATCTTGCAGGTGCACACATCGCCTATCAGATATTTGATATAGTGGATATACAAGTGTAGAATTATCCCAATTAAAAATATTCTCAATTTGTTTAAAAAAGCTCTCGTCCATTAAACGATTCGCCGCGAACGAAGAGCAAAATTGTTTCGAGCCGAAAGAATCCGTCAGAACAAATGTCATGTAACTTCGATTCTTTATTTTCCCGCTTCGTCATCTTTTACGTTAAAGTTTAATTTTTTTTATCACGTAAAACGCAATCGAATATACAATATGAATATGAAAATACCTGTTTTCAATACTGTTTTATTGTTGTAAATAGATTTGATTGTTAATATAGAAAAAATTATACACATGTATAATTGTTAAAGTATTATAAAATATGACAAATATTTTTGTGAAATAATTATCTCAGGTACATGACAAAATGTTCCGATCAGTTTCTAACGCAAAGTATAAGTAAAATACAAATATTGTGGCACAAGTAATACACATATATTTAAAAAACAAAATTGATAATAAGTAGAATGCGTTTGTGAGATTTCACACGATCCTAATTCGAAACACGATATTTCCCAGATAACAAAAATTTTCTTTAAAGCATACGCAATTATTCTTGCGTGATATAATTACCCGTACGTAATGTACATAAATGTATATATATATAGTTTTTAATTAAACAATATAACTACGTTCAATAATAATAATTAGTTCATTAACATAATAATAATTATACTAAATTTTTAATTACACGTAAAATAAATTTAACTTTGTAAAATCTCACACACTTTTGCATTCTAATGTGTTTGTAATGTTCAATGAATAATACTTCTTAATTTTGTCTAACATGCACTCGTTATTTTAAAATTATTATATGAACAATTTATAATTATATTTATACATAATTTAAGACCTTAGTTACGTAAAAAAATTTTTCATGAAATGTAGATTTCAATTTATTATTTATTTTTCTTTAATTATATGCGTACTTTTCAGAACAATGACATTTTATTCACGTACTAGTTTAAACATTTTTATAAAAGCGTATGTATGCATATGAATATGTTAATATAAAATTGAAGCTTGTGTGAATACATGTAAATACTAAAATTTTTAGCAAATCTAAAATACTACTTGAAATATATGTATATCATCTACATAAAAAATTACATTTAATAATACATTTAATAATACATTAAAAAATTAATATAAATCTACACGTATACATGTAACACCTAACAAAATGTTCATGACAAATATTATAAACGATAGAAACTGTATCGTACTAAATTAAAAAAAATATTTTTTACGTAACACGTCATAAAAATTAAATTTCGTAAATAAATTAAAAAAAAAATTTTAATTACTAGACTTTCATTGAACATTAATAAAGACTCATATGTATTAAACTCACCGGTAACGACGTGTAGCGGCGGAATTATGTCGATGTCACTGTAACATAAAGATAAAATTTCGATTAGTCTACTATTTAATTATTTCTGCAACTGTTATCAAGACAATAAAATAATCGGAATAAATAGGAAAAAAAAAAACTATTAAAAAAAAAAAATTATATTTACCTCAAGGTTGTTCCGCCGAGGCCTGAGTCCACCCTGGACCTCCGCCTCCTCTCAGGATGACACTGGACATTCACAATCCGATCACTTCCTTTCTTGCAGTATCGTACACTCGAAAAGTCCTGAGCTCTCGAAACATATCCTAAAACAAATCGTACGAAAATAGTCTTTTTTTCCACGAGAAAAGCCGTTACGCGAGAAGATAATTATTTCACTATTGTGGCGTAACGTTTTGCGTTTTCGTGTCTCGAACAAAAGCGTCAGTTACTAAAAAAAACCGCACGAAAGTCTTTATTCTAGGCATGGCAACGCGTGATATATTCAACTCGGGCTTATCCATGTGAATAAAATAAATAATAAATCAAACGTAACGAATTAATTACCAACACTTAATTCTGCTGATGCTCGATGCTCGTTAGTCCTGATTTTATTCTAGACGTTTCGGACTGTTTCTTCCCGGCACATTCACAATTCCTGCACAGAAAAATAAAGTTCTAAAGTCAGTTACAAACGAGGTTCACACTTTCCGTGGCTGCTTCTCTACGACACTTCCAATCTTAATCGCGAATCCTAGGAACAATGACGATATACTAATTGCCTTACTCGGTTGCGCACTCCCGATTTGATCTTCCTGGTACACGACGAGGATGCTGTTGCGTCGCGGTAAGGGCAAGTAATGCGAAAATTACAGATGGCGATACGTACCGGTGAACGAAACAAGCGATGCGGACGAGACTTCCAACGGCGAACGGAATCTCGGGATCGACGATGACGCTACACCTGTTGCACCACTTCCATCTACGTGCACTTGGCGTTTTACTCGACGGAGACGTCCTCGCGGTTCGTCGTCGTCTCAACTGCTCACGATGGCACGCTACGATTCGAAAAAGCATTGAGAAACGACGAAAGCGGCAGTGGACACTCGCGGGTCACGATATTCGCGAAGTAACGAATGCGGACGTCCCCGCACCAATCCCCTCTCCCCCCCCCTCGCCAACCGACTGATCGAATGCGCTGAATTATTCGTGGCTCGGCTCGAAAAGGGGTAATCATTGCACAAAAGTCATACTTGAGACCGCTGAGTGATAAATATTTTAAGTATATATTTACGCGTCCACTGCAATCGTTCTTACTTTAAAGAGTCGCGACGCCGCGGTTCCTTCCTGCCGGTTCTTTCCACGGCCATGTTCGTCACTCTAGAGTCTGGACGAAGAAACTCAGCCACCATTTTAGTCAAGTTGACGAACTACGACGAATTACAAATTGACGACTAACTACCGAAAGGTCGTCCGACGAAATATTTACTTGGAAAATCAAGCTACTCGCTTCCCGTGAATTACCAGATAATCAGCAAGCAGGCTTAAGTTCGATGAACGATCGACGCTGTTGCGTTTCAGTCGCTCGTTTGCGAGTGCGGGTCTCGTGCGTTCTCTCTCAATCATACTGCTCTCTCTGTCTTTTTGGCGGTCGCGGGACACGTACGTACTTCGTTGCTTCGACTTGACGCACACCACGACAAGGTCACCCACGCTAGCTGCGTCGTCGCAAAACGAACGCAATGTCAGCCGGTCAGTATACACTCAAAGGCAGATATGGCAATTGCTCCGACGACGGCGGCTAGCGTACGTGACCTTGCCGTGGTGTGCGTCGAATCTCACACGAAAAGCGTGCGTACATATGTCGCGGAGCGCCGATCACCGAGGACTGAGCGGGACTGGCCCCCACCGCTACCTCTCCCGTTCTCGGCGGTGAAGGGAGGGGATGAAGACGGAGAAAATCACATACGCAAGCCGCCGTCGTCGCAGCTGACGCCTTATCCGCCTTAACATGTACATGACGTCACCTTGAATTACGAACTGACCATTTCAAGTAAAACCAGCTGACTTCTCAAAGTTCTCAAGATCGTAATGTACCCCAGGCGTAGAAAGTTTTGACCGTAATATCCCGTTATGGAATAGGTGCCATAATTAATAAAGAAGAGGATATTGAAAGCTCGGAAGGACGTGTCGACCGAAAGCATCGTAGGACTGAGGTGAATAATTGACATATCGTTTTGCACCTTCCGCGCGAGGACCGACAGCGTACGTCGTATGTGCTCCAGCTCGGGACGAGGTGGGACGAAGGACGTGGCGGGTGCATTTATTTAGGCAGCAGTCAGCGCAGTTGCTGGTCTAGTTCAGAATTTATCTCTTTCTGTCTTAATGTGCAAGAAGAAATAACCTCTAAACTAGTGCACTAACTGCGCTGACTGCTGCATAAACGAATGCACCCAGTGCGTAGCCTAATCGGTTATCTCTGTAATGTACACCGGCCTCCCCCGCCCTTCGCCTAGCTTTAATTATTCACCCGAGCATCATCTTGACTGTATGCACAGCGCCCAGGATTCCACGGACGAGTCGCACTACGATACGTATGTATACATCGATAAAAATTCATCGCGAATCCAATTGGCGTCAGAGAGACTCGTTCAGAAGACCATCGCGATTCTGGATGGTTCTGAGCCCAGAGCAGGCTTCAATTTCAGTCACAATTGAACGAATCTTGCGATATACTCTGTAATTGTGTAGCTAATACGTTGAATTCTTAACATTAAATAGGAAGTTTGATATTTTTTGTTTCGAAAAAAATGGTAAATACATACATTTGTATTATTCCACAGATCAGTATGATGAGTTGCAGCTGAAAGATGAAGGTTTCAAAGGGATATTGATGAATCCGAACGTTAAAAAGACAAATATAGACAGTGTAAAGACTATATTTTATAGTTTTGTCTGATTGTTATGTCGACTTTTATTCTTAATATGTAAGTATATAAGTACATAATAATATTTGGCTTCAATAAGTTGGTTTTGATTCATTGCTTTACTTTTAATAAAAATTATTTTCTATTTCTATTAACTTAAATTAATTAATTTTTGAATTATATTAATTTTATTACAGAATCTTTTTTGTTTCAAATTTTTTTTACAATGTTAATTTTAATAACAAAATGTAAAATGAGAACTACCACGAGAACTACTTAGAGCTGCAGTTAATTACTGAAAAGTTAAATACAATTAGTTAATTAAAAACTATGTACTTTCAGAGAAATTAATCAAATAATGCACGATTAGCTTACACAAGATAAAGAAGCCACAGAAACATTTTACAAGATTTTTAATGAGTTTAGAATTAATTTTTTATTTGCGAAAATTTAATGAATCCTGTAGTATCAACGCTAATTCAATCTTTAAAACTGGACAACAATAATTTGAGATAATACAGTTAATAAAGCATGTAAACTTTTTGTTCTTTCTTTAACTTACTAAGTACACGAGAATTTAAACTTTTAGATCAACTAAATATAGCAATATCTTGTTAAATCTAATTTCATATATATTTTGTCGTTATGTACCTAGGTCAAATAAATCCTTAAGTAAATTAAATTTTTTTTTTTTTTTAACAGGAAAACCGTTTTCGTTTGCAGTGAAAACGAAGGAACAAAATAGTTTGTTTCCAGTCGCACCGTTACTCTTCTCTCTATTGCCGAAATGAGTAATCTCGCATCGCGAAACAGCAGGTCCGCCCCGGCGGCCACATACGAACCCCCTTTCAACTCTCAGACACGCTTTGTTGCCTTCAGGTCTAAAGAACCGCTCGTCCGCATAGCTCGAGAATGCGTCGTCTTAGACCGCGTTTCACGGGTTGAGAGAGACCCGACGTTGTGCCCGCCTAATTCGAAACTACATATTTAATCCTGGGCAAACTCTTCGAGGGTTGCCCGGGCAACCGGCAAACACAAAGAACCCGCCAGCCGCGAGAGACTCAAGAACTCGCGGTAGCGGTTGCCAGCAGCCCTGAGGAACTGCGTAAAGTAGAGTACGAAAGAGGCCCTCTGAACCAATGTGAATGACTAGCAACGGCAACATGAACTAAAGAAGCCTAGAAAAAAAAGCTAGGCTAGAGTACAAGCTATTGTCTTTTGATTCTCATCTGCGAGATAAAAATAAAACTTTGAATTTCTCGAACATCTCGAGGAATCTTAAAGATCGTCTTCAGGAATCTATACTTAATGCTCTTTCAATTTTAATAATAGTAAATATATATTTCCATACTTCTAACGTTATCAACATTATTTTTAAAGAAATTAGCAAACATTAATGTTCTGTGTTTTAGGACTTGCATATATGAGACTCGAGACACGAAGCACCTGTACGATAATGCACTATTGGCGAGCACACGCGCGGCGCCATGACTATGTCTCGAAAGTGTGAGAGAGGAAACGCTGATGGCGCGTGGCGAAGGGTAAGGAGCTAAAAGGGTTGCGAGCTATGCTGCTCTCTGGCGTAACCCTTTTCCCACATTACCCCGTTCTTAGACGAGATGCGCGAACCAGATGTCTGCTCGCTCCTTCGTACGTGAGCATGGTATAGCCACTTATACAAACACAAGTATGCACGTGTATGCACACATACGCGCTTATAACGATAAGACCTCATACATGCGTTTGCACTGACAGAGACTGCGAGGTTTAATCTCGGCCCGATGAGGGCTGCAATTTTGCGGAGATGACCGACGCCAGTGCAACCCTCTCAAGGTGGATTACAACGGGATGGATACCAGAAGACGCTTCGAGGAAAATAATATGTTGTCACATAATCTACGATCAGTTTAGACTCATAAAGCATCAGTTAACAAAAGTTAATAACGTAAACCGCAAAGAAAAAAACCGAAGAAAAGAATCTTCGCTGGAAATTACAGTGAGTGACTATTCACGAATGCTATTTTTAATCGACGGATAATTACAACATTTCTATGCAGTACTTTATATAATTATATTATATTAACTCTTAGTTTTAAAGAGTGCAAGAAACATTTACCTTTAAAATTTTTTCTTATGTCAAATCACAAAGTTTTCTTCAACATTTAATCTTAAATACATAAATAATACTTTAACTCTTTAACAGAATTTTAATTTGATAAGGTCTTTAATATTATAGTTTTCAACTCTATGCTTACGATATCTTGTTGCATAAACAATATAAATATTTTGTTATAGTGATAAATTATATTATGTATAACTTTTATTTAAATAAATAGAAAATTGAAATGTGCATCGGAGAGTTAAGGGCTGAAGCAACGGTTCGCAAAAGACGTCGCCCGCACGCAACAGTATAATTCCTTCCCAACGGAAATTCGTTGTCGTGATGCAAACAGCAGACGCCGCCACCACTGCGAAGTCCGATAATTGTTTCTACGGTATGGTATTGTCCCGAGTCCACCATATTTTCATAAAACTACCGTGCCCTGCCGTGAACTGCCATATATTTATTACTATTATTAGAGTACCTTACAATTAGCGGAGATGGCGGCAACTTTCCTGAGCTTGGCTCGGAAGGCTCCCGGCCCAATGATCATATATATAACATTGCAATATAATGTAACAAAGATCAGATTCAGTGCAAAATCAACACGAATATTCTCTCTTTTTTTTTTTCGATAACTTTAATATATGAATTGTTACTTGCAGATTATTGTATAATTAAAATTGTAATTTAAAATACGAAATTAATTTTGAATATAACTGAAAATAACCGCTATTTCACATTACTTTAATTACTTTAATTTCTTACATTAAAATAAATGTAATTTTAAATTTAAATCTAGATAACTCTT
Organism: Cardiocondyla obscurior; assembly: GCF_019399895.1. Taxonomy (NCBI): domain Eukaryota; kingdom Metazoa; phylum Arthropoda; class Insecta; order Hymenoptera; family Formicidae; genus Cardiocondyla; species Cardiocondyla obscurior. The sequence continues at coordinate 3,732,203 of NC_091875.1, read as the reverse complement.
TCATAAACGGTGCAGAATATTTTATTATTATTCTGTTTTTTTTTTCTTTTTTGTTCATATTCTTTCTTAAATGCAGTGCTTTATTTTTAATAACACAGAGACTTTTAATATGCGTAACATAGAAATAAATAGTCTTTTTGTCAATTTGATTTTTGAGATCTATGATAAAGAGAGAAAAGGAAAGAGAAATATGCAATGTCTGATTGATATATATATTCATATATACATATATACGTACAAAATATTTATATATATATATATATATATATATATATATTTCAGCTTGGACATGGCTATGTGATTTTCACGCAACGATGCAGCACCCTGTGAGTGGAGGAATATTCTCATCCATCAGAGCAGGATACTACGTGTACGACATTAGCAGCACTTAACGTACACGGAGCGCTGATTCAGATGACGGAACAGTCCAATAACGAAATCTTCCATCACAGACGACACTAATGCCGCGAGAAATAATTGGATTCTCTGTAATTCTGTCGCCGATGGCCTAAACGACATCCCAAACGACGCACCGCAGAAACGGTTGCTGCCCTTCTTGATTAGGGAGGATCGACAACTTCTGAAAGCGTAGGATCAATAACGAGCAGCAGCGGAACGATAGTGTGGACCATCGGAAAAGACACATTCGTATCAACCTCGACGATTCTGCGAGATCTTCTAAGATGCTCGATTGGTGGGTAAATACGACCATTAGTCGCGGATAGGCTACACCGTTCGCGGGATCAGGGATTAGTGGAGACATTAGGAATAGATTGCCGATTTGCACGGATCCCTACGGTGCTCCCTTAGGATTAGAAAGGATTACGCGCGGGTTAGGCCTACGATCCGATCGAGATTCCGATGTTCGTGGAGAGATTGGGAGCGTATCAGGATAATGACCTCGACGTAGAGCATTCCGACACGGCGCCACATCTCTTTTCTCTTCCTCCTCCTGCTCCTCCCGGTTGGTTACTTCTTTTCCTTAGTATCTATTCGTGCGAATAAAAGAATTATGGGGTCGTTCAATTTCTTTTATACTATTTATTTAATCACATGACTTTCTGATTGCTATACATGCGCATTTTTGTTAGAAAAGTTTAATTATTGCGCTTATTATTTTACATTTAATCTTTAAGCGGCAGAATAATGAACCCAAGTAACCAATTTATATTTTTAAATATAAGTTAATTATAAAATCGAGTTATTATTAGACTGGAGGTATGGTTGGTTTTAACGTTACGATCCGGATTACCATGATGTATTCGCGGTGTCACTTTAAGACACATTGTAAAAGACACGCGACGATAAAAAATGTGGTAATGGCATAAAGTAGCATCGAGCAAAGGAAAATAAGTGCACGCGTAGCATACAGACGTTGGAAGCTGAGAACCCGCGTTCTACGGATCACTTTTAATATTTCCGGTGATATCTTTATCCTTATCTGCCTCCTCTTAGCTCGGCCGGTTGAACCTTCTTCTCTCGCACGGTGATCAGGTACGCTGGCGTCGTCGAAACTTTTCCAATCGGGCCGAAAGTTTGTTCCGGTAATTAAAGCCGCATGAATACTCGATGGGCTTACCTATGTCGGTTACTTTCGCCCTTGCTTACTTTTGGGATCCGTCGGAGCGAAGAATAGTTAAAGACGAATCGTCAATTTCGTTCGTGTCCCGTTTCTGACCCGGCTCACGACCATCTTTATCGCCGAGAAAAAGACGGGAGGAGGAGAGAAATCTCCGTTTCCGGCTCCACCGCGCTCGGCAGGCTGCAGATCCGGCCTTTCGTCACCGCCGACTATTTTATGAATCAGTAATGAGGAGTATAATTTGATGTAAATCCACGCCGCGTGTCGCTCGCTGTAACAATGCCATTTACAATTCGCTCGCTAATAGCTAAATAATGTAGTTTATTTGCCATTAATATTAATATTAATCAAATAAAACCAAATTTATTCGCGATTGATGGAGTTAAATCGAAAATTGATTGAGCTTTTTTATTGGTAGAAGAAGCTGACCGGAAAAAACATATCGAAATTGTATTAATTAAATCCGCTATCATTTCCGTTGTGTAATAATATTTGCTACGTAGGTTAATATTAATATATTGATAAATTAGTAATAACGGCTGCGAGCGTGTAAAAGAGCGAACGAGTTACGAGGATCAAACAGGTCGTATCGTATCAATATCGGCGGCCTTATCATCGCGACCGATATTTGTTCTTGCTCGTTGCCCCTTCACGATTACTTTCTTCCGAATGGGATTCGTTTCGCTTCTTTCTCCCCTTTTGCATGCGCGAGTTACCGCTATCGCGGCGCGGCAAAAGCTACGTTAGCTGCTCTCTCCGCTTCTCTCGGCGACCGCGGCAGTTAGATTAGGCGAAACTGCTTAAACTGCTCCCTAGACATCCCTTCATTAGATTCCGCGCAGCCGTTACAGTACCACGTGCTGCGAGAACCGAAGCTACGCCGTTTTGCTCTCTCCCGGTCGTCGTGTGCCGCTCGGTTGCATTTCGAATCTTCGATCGGTCGTCCTCTCCCTCGCGTCACGCTCTTCGCTTCCCGTGGCCGTCCCGAAGGATACGTCCGAGGATGTACGAGCAATTTGGACGCGTGCGCTCTATTTGGCCTGAACCATCGGGAACGAATCGTTAACTCTCAGATTCACGTTATTTCTTTCTTTACGTTGAAAGTAACGAAATGTTTGCGACTGCGGAATACGCGAATGCGCTACCGCTGCCAATAAATCGCGAGCAACGTACACAGATAAACATCTACTTTGTAAAAATAATGTACATTTCGGTATGGCATCGTATAAAAGGGGGAGGGAGAAAATAATTGAGCAAACCGGAATTTTGTGTTCGAACGTAAACGCTGATGATTCTAATTATTGGTAAAAACGGCGTGTTCAGTCGAAAAAATACATTTATATTCTTTCGGAGTTTTAATACGCTCGGATAAATCTGCGAAATTCATTTTCGCGTGTAGTACAAATGTCAACGAGCGTACTGTGAAAATGTGCACATTGATACATTTCTACGTGCACTTGTGGATTGTATATTGAGAAATTAATGGGCACAATGTGACTTTATTTACATATCTCTTGGTAACATTTGTCATCACGCATGACAAATATTACTGGGTGATTAATTAATAACTGGATACAGTAGAATTATAACGTTTTGAAAACATTCTGACTTACAAGCGGGGAAAGATTGCATCGGCGATGATACAGTTCGGTTAAAATAATTTTAATTTTTCATGTTTAGACGAACGAAAAGAATCACGCGATAAATAAAAGAACATTTTAATGTTGAATATTAAAGACTATTTAATTAACCGCCATCGTGTTCAGGCGTCACGAGCGCCACGTCGTCGAAGCTCAGCGACGGTCGCGGGGGGCGATAGATGACTCTAGCGCGCCGACCAATCAGAGCGCTCCGTGAATCGCCTGATCGCTCGCAGTATACGCGTCCCGTTCCGCAGTTGAGTCTCAACGGTCGCGTAGATCGTTCGTGATCAGGCGATCGATCGTGGTTCCGGGTGAGGCGCGAGAAAATCGCGAAGACCGGTCTTTACCTCGAACATAAAAATTAAATAATTATTATTATGGAACATAAAAATCAACTATTGAGATTCACCGGCCACGCAGAGAGCGTCACTTTTCGAGACGGATATCGAGGTATCTGCGTGCGTTATGCGTATCAGTAGTCGGGCGACGATACAGCGAGCGTCGAAATCTTTCTGTCGGTGAGCCGAAATCTCTCAAGGTCGGTCTTATTGCGGAGCTTCGAGTGCGTGGTCGTGTTGATATTCGCTCCGCGATCTCGTGTACTTTTGACCGCGGATAGCACAGTGTCGCGTATGATGTCGTCGACGCGAGAACGAACGATAGTTTTTCGCACTTTTCTGTTACTCCACTCATCGCTCTGTGCCCAGTTTCGTGCGTAGAACAAGTGCTCCGGGACGGCAAGGTTACGCGGCAGGTGGAGGAGCGTCCGACGTAAATTGCGCCGCGCGTCTGACATTACCGACCCGCTTCACTCGTCATCTCCTTCGGCGTCGTTCAACGGATTTCGGTGACCGCCATTGTGAGAGCTTGAACTCAGCACCTCGCGCGTCTTCTCCGTCGCGGCTGAGATTCGCAGCCAGTTTCAAGGAAGTGACTTTTTAGGAGCTCGAGGAAGACAAAGTGAGTGGGGAACACCTCATCGCGGCCCGTCTCATCCGCCGTTTCTCGGCGTCGTTCGTCCCCGCCGATGGAGGAACCAACGGGAGTGCCATGGAATATTCCGCGAGTTACTTGTGCACCGAAGGACGACTCGACGCGTCTGAGAGGAGGAGCAGGCCCGGGACGGGCATCCTGCATCGGCGGAGCAACTCTTAGGTGAATATAAATTTTTTTTATAAAATCTTTATGAAATAAAAACTTTTATCATTTTTGTTTTAATTATTTTATTAATTGATTTACGTGTCTACATTAATATATTTTTTTATGTTACAGTCACCGGCTGAACTCAACAACTCCGCTGACGCTCATGCAGATCGGTAAGTTGTTCTAGTATTTTTAAATTCGTACATGCATCGAGCTACTTTGTCCGTTTAAACCGTAATGCACAACTGTTATGTTATTATCGTGTAATTTCTATCAACGGAAATTATGAAAACGCTCTCTTCGCACATTACCTTCATTTTCATTCACAACATTATCTCCATATTTTTGAAAGTTTCGGAGTTGATCCAATTCTCCATCGCTACCGGCGTTAAACACTCCATTATTGCGCTTTTTATATACAATGGATTATGTTTGCTTTTATCGATAACTACACATTTTTTTTTTTTTTTTTTTTTTATTGAGTTATTCGACATTATGAAAGAGGTCGATATATTATCCAGGCAATTTTCCCCAAATGAGGTAATTTTCTGTTTTGCCGTGACCGAAATATTAATACAACATAAAACAAATGTCGAGGTGCATTTGCTGTTTCTCATCGACTATTCTAGCAATTAATATAATTTGATACATAATGCAAGCGTCCCCGGTTACTTTACGCCACTGTCGAATTTTTCGTCAGTTTCAATCTGCATGTTCATTTGTGTTTCTCTTAATTAACATACAATTATGTTTTTGTTTACAAACGCACGTACCAAATTCCCAAGTTATTTAGCTTCCAACGTTAATAACGATAGGTACATACATATGTATATATCAAAATAAGAAAATTACGTTTTATTCCATACATTATTTTCTGCTTCAATTTATTGTAAATTATTTCAACCATTTTTTTTTATTTAAATGAAAACAGCGTGCCCGTAATAAACCTTACTAGTTTTATAAAATCGATGTTACAACGTAACAAAGTGAAATAGCACAATTAAATCATTTATAACCTTTTCCACCACACGACCTGTTCACTGTCCGCGTGAATAATGATCCGTGTCAATGACGTATAACTCCGCGAAGTATGAATTATCGTAGACGAGCGGGTTTGAAACATACGTCGCATGAAATATACATATGTACGTAATAATAATAATAATAATACTTAAAGTCTTAATACTTATAATTCCCGAGCGGAAATAGGGTGGGCAAATTATCATTGTTAATACGTTAAGTAGCTAGAACTTCTTCGGTTACGGTCCGTAGGTTACATCGACGTAAAAATCCCTTTCTAGCGAAAGTTCCGAACACTCTTCGGGCACTTACCGCGATCGAAACTCTTCGACATCAACCGCGCCGATCCCGCGTCGATCGTACTTGCCGGGCGAAACGAGCGCGTCCGTGTTCCGCCGTAACTACGAATCGATTCTCGTTTTTCCTGGCTTCTCGACCGGAACGAAATCGGCTCGCCATCGTGCCGTGAACGCCCCATTGCATTTAGCCGAGAAGGAACCGCAAAGAGTACGACATCTCGCCGTCCCTCCAACATCCGGAAAAATCGGCGGCAATGGCGTAACTAGGTCCGCGTGACTATAAGACACTGAGCTATTTAAGAGCGTTCTCTTTTCTCCCCCCGCGCTCCCTTTTTGCAAGCCGCTCAAGTTTATTACGATTAAAACAACAACGTTAAGAAGCTAATTAATGCCTCGCCATACATATTGATGGGCGAATTAATTTCACTCTTCTAAAAGCCTTGCGTCCCAAGCGCCAGCAACTCTTTTCTCCCTTCGGTCCCATCTACGCCATTGAACGTCGGCTCTCTGGCGATGCGGAAAAAGTTGACGGCTCGTTTTGTCTACGTAGTTAGGTGTCTTCCGATGAGCAATCTTGCGGCCACGCATCGTTACGGCAACGTTTCTAGCTGCGGGACAATTGCACTCTTGCGGCGCGTGTAATGATCATGGCATAACTCGCTGTAGACGAACGCTCGCTCGACGTGCGAACAGCTCGAACGTGTGTGTAATCTCAGAAACGTAATATTAAATTAGCCGCGTATTTTTTAAATTTTGAATATAACTCAAGCTCGGAATACCTCGCGCCGAAATCTTTAGCCCATCCGAACGCCGTGGATACGAGATTTATTATGAATGACAAAAAAAAAAACATCTATTTGCAAAAATATAAAAATCTTTGGCACATCTCGATCGTGGGTAAGGAAATAGAAGGAGAATATGGCGCGTTGGTAAGTGGATTCGTTCCGAATACGGCATCTCGGAGATATATGTATGTATATGTAAAAACCATGAGCACGCTCCTCGAAAACCTTCGTGAGACACGTTACGAAGAAACTCGAAAATAGAAAGAGTTGCGCCGGGGGTAACGTCCAATAAACCGTGCCGTTTCTGACTCGCGAACGATGAATAGCCCATTTTTAGGGTATGCAAAGAATGAGATACAATCTGCTGTTGCATTTTCGAATGTAGATTTAATTAATAACATAACTCACACGTTGAATGTTGTCGGTAAATCTCTTTGTTTCACGGGCTACCGTACCGAGCGTTAAAACTGTGATTTCAGCGAATTAATCGCGTATCTCTATTTCGCGAATAATTGAAAAACGTAGGGCAGAAATTGTCAAGTTGGCGAGGATGTAGCGATATTGAATTTGGAGTATTGGCGAGACGGTGGGTCCTCATAGAAAGCAATACTTGGTGACAGCTTGACAAAGCATGCGAGGGAGGTTGATAAAGAAGCGACGTAAATATAATAAAAAGGGAATGATCGAAGGGAATTAAATTGGAATATAAATTTATGAAAATGACAATTTTGCCATGCGCATAAATAAAAAAATTGTAATTCGTTTTTTTTCTTTTTCCTTTTTTTTTTTTTTATTTTATTTAACATTGTGCCAGTTAATCGGTGATTTAATTTTTCGCATTGCGACTCCCAAATTCTCAATTTCCAGTTTATTTCAGTGAAAGAGAAAGAACCATTTTGCTGCATTATTTAACTATTTTAATCTGGGAAGCGCAGCACGCAATAAGCTAATGTGTTTTACTTAATCATTTCTAACTTTAATGGATATTCTCGGCGTAAAAGTTTTGGCGAAAATGGAGGGTTCCGAATAACACTTTACACTCGACGCCGTGTCAAAATATTTTGTATCGCGCGGGAAAGAGAGCATTGCGTATTGTCACGAGTTCGAGACTCTTTGTATACCGTCATATAACGTTAATGGAACGAGCGTCTCGCCCGTACACACGAATAAGGCGCATTGCAGATGATAGCGCACGCTACCACGCCGCTGCCAAGTACATGTAAAAAAAAAAAATAGTGGAAGCGAGCTAGATATCATTCTTTGATCTCTCAGTCTTCGCATCGCTGCCTTTGTAGAGAATCGTGATAAAGTTTTCGACGATTGCGCGCTACGTAGATCAGCCAGCTCCCTTTCTCACGTTTTTAGACGCCGTTGCTTTTATGTCGCAACGACCGCGCGGAATTGCGCGCCCGTGATGATAAAAATTTATGGAGATAGAAGTAAATTGACATCCCCCTCTGGTAGGCGGTGCCGTCGCTCTCTTTTCGAGGAATCGTTAACTTTCAAGCGGAATAAAAGGGTAACGCAACGATAAAGGTAATTGATGGGATCGGTAACGCGTCGAACATTAATTGGACGGAGATACGTCGAGGGAAGCGCGTCGGGTGCGAGAAATAGTTTTATATTTCTCAACTGGGCCGCGTGGCTACGTATTGCGTGAAATTCTATTGGGGTTGAGGAATATTACGCGACACTTGGTTCGCGGTTGGTTTGCTTTATTTCGAGCCGCGCATGCAGCAATGTGCACTCAGGGTTTAGTGGATGCAAATTTCTTGCGACGGTAGTTTTCGGTCAGCGGCACAACGTTACCTAGCTCTATACCTAAATCCGGCGTGCCGAGAACCTATCTAACTAGCTCATCAATTTCAGATACCCTCGGTCCAATGTGGCGTGCGCTAATTGCATTTGCTTCTGTGCCGATACCCCGTGCCAGTCTCCATCAGATTATTGTAATTATTGTTATTACGAATATCCCTCACGCGTAATTTACGGCGAAATAGTTTGAATTACGGAGGCCCACATCAATTATGTGTTACCGCGTCGCGGCGGCAACGCTCATTGGAAATTGAAAATTTTTAACGCAATGCTACGTCGACGTTATTTCGACATTAAATTATGTACGTCAATGCGTCGTCCACGCGGTGGTGTAGTTTATGCCCGCGCGGTCGGAACATTTCGATTAAATGATGTGGCACTTAATCGCCACTACCATTCTTCATTTCTCTTTAACGCTCATCTTTAAATATAAATATGCAGCAAATAACTCATGAATCTACTATATGTATATTTGATATTACGCAAGTGTTTCGTAAAATCTATTTACTTTTTAATTTAATCATGGACGCTTTCTTTAAACACTATTGTTATTACTGTCTGGAAAATTTCTTCAATTTAAAAAAAAAAAAAATGCTTTTTAGCACTGAAATTCAATGGATCGAGTTCGATTAAATTTTTTCATTAAATTAAAATAACGTAAAATCACATTATTCCCGATAGAAAATATTTCCATAATTAGATATTCCATAAAATAATCACAGAGGTAAAAATTGAATTCAAACCATTTAAAAAAAGCCGTAGTTGAAGGTAACCGCCGAGTTTTCGTATGTATGTATGCAGAGCTTTTTTCGCGTTGTCGTTGCGCATTAATAAAACTAATTTTCTTTTCGTTTATACGCGAAGCCCGAAACTCTCTTAAAGCGCGAGCACGTGTCGTCGGCGAAAATGTACAACAGAAAGGTCGCTTTCGCGTCGCAATCATTTCGCAATTTGTTTGAGGCGCACGGAGTCGGAATGTTTCCTTAATTGTCAAGTACACGGTATCCTCGACGTAATGTCTCACGTGGCAAGCCACCTGCGCGAATTTGCAGGCCCGTAAACCATCTAGCTACTATCGTCTTTGAGATGCTTTGAACCGATCTCACGGTAAGAGTATTGAATTTGCATGTTATTTGGTAGCGTGTAGTTCTACGGTCCTTGTGAGCCACACGACCGAGAGACTTCCTTCCTTCCTTCCTGCCTGCCTGCCTGCCTGTTGAAACGGCTTCTCGGACCGGATATTCAGGGCCCGCGGGATACCAGGGTATCCGCGCTACAATCCGCCGTTCCCCGACGCGACCCTGTCGCGGATGTGTTTCGTCCCGCTTCGTTCTATCCGTAAATCTCGCGCGTTCGACTCGCCTCTGTCCTACCCGCCTCGTTTGTGCCATTAACGAAACAACGAGGAGCATCGCGGTTCCGCTATATTTCCCTCGACGGCGATAGTCGTTGTGATTTAGTGTTCTACATCTTGTAGAACAGCGAGAGAAAGAGATAGAGACGGAAAGGGAAGCAAATGCCGCTAGACGAGTTCGTTCGCTCGTTTACTTTATTTCGACGAAACGGGCGCGTACACTTGCCGCCAACACTCGTTCGAACTCGTGAAAAGGATAAATCTAAATCGCAGCTACCGGGTATACGTTTCTCGATCGGAGTGTAAATTGTGCTCCATACGAATGCCGAGCGGTTTCTAAGTGCAGTTGCAATGTTACACACAATCTAAGCCGGCGGTGTATCGCGCACTCCGGTACTTTGCACCACGCCGTCGAAAGAGGTATGGCGATGCCGTTATTCGCCGAACAATAATGCCACGTAACCATCTCTCTCCCTCTCATTCTCTTTCTCGCATAATACATTTCCGCCAAAAGCTCCGTGATTGCACACCGAGTTCTGGTCACCATCGGTGTTCTATAATTACATTATTAAGCTCGTGACCTTTCTCCGCGACGTCGCTCACATTTTCAAATCCGCCAACTCTTTTTTCTCCGATCTGAGCACAGACAAGCTTGGCTTTATATTTCTAAAGCTTAACAATTATTTAAAATATTGAAATATCTTTTGTCTATTTTATTGCATCGTATTATAAATAATTCTTTTTCAGTAAAAAATTAAGAAACGCATTGGAATCAATCATGTAAGAAAGATTAACTAAACATAGATAAAGTACTTTTTAAAATATATTTTTGAAACTCTTAACAGAAGTCCTACAAATGCATTGTAATATATAAATATTACGAAAATGAAATATAAATTATATTAATAATATTTAAAGCGAATAGAGTGAGTTTTCTAAAGAAATGGTTGTTCCACAGTTTTTATTATAAATATTTTATGCATTTTGCATCTTTTTTGTTTTAGTATTTTTGTGCTTTATTATTTTTAATTTGATTTTAAAGTACACATCAAATGACATTTTTTTAAATTAAAAATTAATTTGTTTTTTTTGCATTTATTTGTTACTTCTCGTTGATGCATAATTTTTTCAAACTAAAACTCTTTTTTGGTTTCATATATAAATCACATTCTACGTTAAGAAAGTAACTTTGTGAAAGTTTAAAACTTCCTCACGTCTGTTTGCATTTGATCTTTGACTATTTCTAAATTATTCAAAAGATATTTCTATAATCGTCGCATATTGACAAGACGCGTTCTGTCTAATCAAAGATAAAAAATATATCCTAATCCATCCCGCGTTGCCCTCCTTTTTTTTTTTAAGATCATCTTCATCCATTCCGTTTTATAAAACTCTAAAACACGAAAATTCCAGTTGATAATCCTTTCCGTTCGTAAAGCCTGCTGATTTCTCCTCTCGCCCGTTGACGTTATTCTATGTGACCGAGCTTAACACATATTACGAAAGACTTATTCCGACTTTTGAAGTCCCTGAAATCGGCTTTGGGAGGGAACTCGCTCCGTCTCTCAGGTGCTCAATTATCGTCCGACGAATTCCGAGTCGCGGCTTGGTAGTGAAATTTTTAATAAATGTCACCCGTGAAATGATATGAATGAGGAAACCTGCGGGAACCACCGTCCGTAAACCGGTATAAAATCACCGGAGGTTTACCCAGCCCGGTACCCCGTACGTGGAACGCGCGCGTCGAGCAAACCGGTTCCTCGGACGATCGCCTATAGCTCTACGGATGTGTGACAGGAGTCAACGTCTTCGGGATGTCCCCTGCGCCCGTAATCTTCGTCGTCGTAGCGAGAAGAAGCGCACAAGCACGGCGCTTCTTCTCGCTACAGTGAATCTTCGGAAGGAGTGGCTGTGCAAAGAAAGTACGGCACGCCCAATTCGCCTTTATGCACGAAGGCTTCCTTAATGCCCGCTCCGAGTTCTTCATCGCGAGAAATACGCGTTGCATATAAGCGGCCGGATTACGAGGGGTACCGGAGAGCTTCACGTTTTGAATAGGCAAATAGGTTTACTAAATTCCGCGGGATTAAGCGGACACGAGTAAATGAAGCGAGAAGCTAAGTAAGGAAGCTATGTACACACAATTGTGTATGCTGCTAGATACGCAACCGCTGAATCCGCTTCATTAATTTACGCCACGTAACAATTAAACCTTCATAACTTTGCGGTACGTAAATTGCACGTGTATATAACGTAATTTTCATTCTATTAATTACCGAATAAACCTATATTTCTTCTCTAGTAGTCGTTATCAATAATAAGCACTTTCGAACGTTCGATATTAATCAAATAGCACCAAGCTCTCTTCAAGATTACCGGCTTCGGGTGGGATGTTATTTTATTTTCAAATAAAATGTTTCAACCGGCGCAAAAGGGATTCCGTTTCGTTCGATCGAAATGCCGGGGCGCATTTTACCTGTCAGCCTGTTCTCACAGTATCTTCGATGAAATATTGGGACGTAAACCTTTTTATAGGATAACTTAACCAAAGTGTCCTTTGAGCATCTATTTTTAAAGATATTTCAACCGCGCGATATATAAGGCGACAAGATTTTACAATAAAAAATCATCTCGTAATACATGTTACGTACATTCGGCTGAGCAGCCAGTTCTTTATTTCGAACCGAGTTATTAAATGTGCAAATAGCCAACGGCGGACAAATGGCGAACCGTACGATAAAAAAAAATAAATAAATAAATAAAAAGAATATAAAAAAAAAAAGGGAGAAGAAGAAGAGAGTAAAAACCCGGTAAATAAATTGAAAGTAGCGGTGGCGTCCGACCGAGAGAAAGAGATTTAACGTGTTTGGACAATAATTATTTTCCACGTCGACGTAATATCACGAACTGTCATCAACGATAGCAACGTTATGAAAGCGCAATTGCAAATTCGCGAAAGTTGCAATGGATGCAAAACGTAATACTGATCTTCGCCAGACTGTCGCGTAGAGTTTCCCCGCGACAACGTTATCGCAATCTTCATGACGTCGGAGGGAATTTATAATAAAGCGATTAATCCATATTTCATATTGCTACATCTCGGTCCGAGATTCGCGCACACATATCGGAATCACGGCGGAGCTTTGAAAAGTTTAATTACAAATTCTGATAGGAATATCCTACCCGACCGGCCGGCTCTGATGATATTTCGCGCGCCAACGAGCGCGGAAAAGTAAGCAAAGTAACCGGAGCCTGAAACACGCGTAACAGAGATTTTCCCCGTCGGAAATTTCGTAGCGCGAATTTTATGAAAGAAAATCCGGCGACCGTTTCCGCGGCGCGATTTGCATACGCTATTTTTTCGCGGACAAAAAAGCTATTTGACGTCTGAATCCGCGATTTGAATGTCGCCTTGACGTCAACACGACGTTACTATAATGTCACCGTCGTTTCACGAATGGACTGCATCGGTCATTTGCATTCCCGGCTGCCATCCGCGCATATTATTCCGCCGGCTTTTTGTCCCTCTTCCACCTTCGAAAAACCACGTATCTGCTTTCGTATTCGACATTAATTTAATACTCCTTTTCCACCAGCGGGGCAGCGTTGTCAAAACTTTACGTCGTAACACTCGTCATTCCGTTTTCAATATTCAGAAAATCCGCCCCTCGCGCGCGTAATTAACCAGCGGTGAAATTATCGGCCGTTTCGATTACGACTATTTAACTGTTAATTTCGCGGAAGGCGAACGAGTCCCGCGTGCTCGACATAAGTATATAAAACGCCGATGCGTGTGACAGGATATCCAATAAATACTCGGATAAACATGGAGAGAGAAAAGAGGAAAAAAAAAAAAAAAAGAGTCGATTAATTGGTTATTACGTTTACGCCAACATTTCTATCGCGAATATGGGCGCTCGGCATTGTTACTTCCTTTCATGCCTCGTGATGCCTCGAATTTATACGCGAATTTACGCGGGTGTCCATTAACTTCGACAATAGATGAGACTGTGTTCACCGCGCGGTAAGACCCTCGAGATTCACGGCCCATCGTAGTTCAGCACGTCAGACGCCGCGGTTTATAGTATTTATCGCCGCTTTCTACGACCCAACAGTCCGATCAAGATTACGGAACGTTTTTCCCCGCCGTCTTTCCGCGAGCCGGAGGAAGCGCAGCAGCTTCGGAAGATCGATGGTTATTGTCGTTGATTACGGTTGTGCGAAATGCAAAGGAATCGGGAAGGGGGAGGGATTCCGACGAAATCGCGCGTCGCGTTTTGCTACGGCGTGTTTACAGGTTGCGTCAAAAGTACGTACGTTTCTTCGCGGTGACTCCGGGTTTAAAATAATATATTTCCCGAAAGTTTTTTTCCCAGCGCAACATTATCTAAACGTTTTAATGTCCAAGGCAACTCGTTGAGTTAATGTCTGTTAACGCGAGTTAATTAAAATGGTCATTCAACTACGTGTACTCGCAAAAAAAACTTTTTTTTTTATTATTATTTTTTTTTTTAATTAAATCCAGAATTTATCAATCCAATACTGAAATATTTTCGCGTATACTCTTGTCACCTTAAGCTTTTATCGTTAACGATTGAAAACAATTCGAGGTTTTTGACGCGGCCTGTATGCATGAATATAGCGGACCCTTTATTACGTCCGGGCAGAGCGGCCTGTCGCGATGCAAAACCACCGGGTAATTAACGTAAAAGTCGCGAATACGGTTGCCTGTACGCTTCATGACGATCTGATACGCGGCTCGCTCGCGACGTCTCTATTTTCGCCGATTGCGGTTCGCGGCAAGAGGACGGCGATGCAAATTTCACGCCGCAGTTGCGTTAATTGGTGCAAGCGAAATCGACGAGTCATCGTCATACTGCGCGCGTGTCAAAGAATACTTGCGGGTATCTCTCTTTCCGTGCTTTTTTTTTTTTTTTCTTTTTTAAATACTTTCCGCCCCGCATCGCGTAACAACAACCCGGTTGCATTTCATTTGCGCTTCCGGCGCACTCTTTTTAATATCCACGCCGAGTTATTCGCGTGGCGCGGTTTTACAATTCATACGCAGGCGATGGTAACGGCGCGGCGGCAGCCCCCAGCGGGGAGCTCCAGGTTAATTAAATTTACCGACCTCTCTACCCTATCCCCCTGCCCTCCCCTTTCCCGTCACGGCACGGTTTCCGTCTCGTTAAGGTTACGACCTTCGCGTTTCATCTTGGCAAAGCGACAATCCGCGTGACAATTCGTTTCTCCCGTTCTACGGAAGTCGGCGCACCGAAACCCGCGCCCACCCCTGGGATCGCGAGCGCAAGTCGTTCTGCATTACAAAGCCGACCTTCTTTTTTTTTTTCTCCACTCCTTTCCATCCCTTTGCTCGCTGCAGTTTCCCATGCTCTCAGATATGCCCTCTTCCTTTCGGGAAATGCCTTTATGCGACTGTTGATAGGACGAAACGGTTTCTGTGATCGACCGACGTAAAATCGCGTTCTTCCGTTTGGTTTACTACTCGATAAGACGCTCTCCGGCCAAAAATAACCCCGTCGTTTTCCGTCGGTCGCTGAATAATTAAAGCGTCCACGGAGAGAGTATTAGAGTTCACTCGGCTACGATATTCTCGGGGAATAAACGGGGCATGATGTCAGGCGGTTTCTTAAGAGTTATTGTTCGCGCGTCGCGTGTGAATGGAGAGAAATATATATACATTTCTCGCGCGCGGGTATGCAATTGCTTCCGAGGATTAATGATGGAAAGTAAGCGGAAAATTATAAAGAACAACGCGCGAAATATTATTTGCAAGCGGTGTTTATCTTAAATTAACCGAGTATTAAAAACGGATAGTAATTGAGTCGCCGTTTCCGTACGATTTCTGTAGTAACGCGGTAGACAAAATTGCCGTTGATATTCCCGCTGATCGTCGGCCGAGTCGAGCAAGCAAACGAGTCAAATTATCGATCCAATCGACGGCAGGTTCGCATCCGAGGCGAGGTTTCCTCGATGACGAGGATATTATTAGCTCAACGGAGGTTCGGGGTGACGAGCTTGCGCCAAGGAGGCGGCTGCTTCCGCTCATCCGTAACGCTATCGCTCACACTTTTCTGTCCGGAGGAGCGGAAGCGCCCCGGAAGGGCGACCGGTGCCGGTGCATCCGGTATCAAGCGTCTTTCTTAGTCGTCGACGATTAGCGTCGCTTTGGGGATTGTTGTCGGAATTCATCCAGTCGAAACGCACTTATCTCGCTCGAAGAGTTCCAACGACTTCGTCGGGCAGCCTCGTTATCCGGATAATAATACAGAACGTCGAAGGAAAAGCCGGAGATATGTATTTACCGGCTATCGTAATGCGTCCTACCCTTTTGCTACCTTTGCTCAGAGTAGTGCCGCGTTTAAAAGTCAAGAATTTATGAAAAGTTGAAAATTTTCAGAAATTAAACTGCGAGGCTACGGGTGAATAACAAAATCTTATGCTTTAGATGAATTCCAATGAACTTCGGTGAACTTTTAATTCGAAAATTAGTTGCAAAGACAGTCCGAGTCTTAAAAATTGCGAGAAAGATGTTTAATTCCTTTTGAGAGAACTTGTTTTTTAATCGTTTAAGTACGCTGAGCTATCTTTTACATAAACGTATAAAAAATACGTTTTACATAAAATACTTCTCAATTATTCCTTCGATTTTTGAGTACATGGATTTATGCAAACAGTTTTCCAGCTTTTCCAAAAATACTCAATTAAGAAAATAGTATTATTTTACTATTATTTTTTTATATTACTTGCGCGATTCGATTGTATCCTTCGTTCAAATACCTGAAAATTAAGAAAAGAATAAATGAAAGCTTTGAAACGTATCGACATAGACAAACGCGTCAAGACCAAGGAAATGAAGGCCCTCGCGAGACTCCTATCGTCTATCTATTTCACCGGTGCCCCACAGGTATTCATTGCCGTTGCTTTTCTCGCATGGCAAACGGAGAAAGGAGAAGAGAAGAAAACTAAGAACGAGCGTTGTTTTCCGAAGTATGATGCGCGGTACAACAACGGCGAGTACGTCTTTGCGTTCATTCCGCGACCCGACGCCGTTATTGCTCCGGCAAACTCTTAAATACTCTGAGGAGCGGAACTTTTAAATTCCAATAAATATTTAAGTTCCTCAGCGTTCCAGCCCGCCAGCGGGGCAACGCTCAGACTCTCGTTTCGTTGTCCCTGAGTGCATGTGTCACGAACCGCTATATGTATATATACATATATATATGGTAATATGTATATAATATATATATATATATATATATATATATATATATATATATATATATATGCACATACATATATATTTGTACAAATGTGCATCGATATGCCGCGCCGGTACGCAAGCCTCCACGCCCGATGTATGGGATGTACATAGCACGTGAGTGTAAATAGAGACGTATATGGTTCATTGGTATTCGTCACCGAGCGTTTACTCCACCGCCAACGGTTACGCTGTTCGTATCGAGTCGTTGCTCGATGCATAAGCTTAACCGAGCGTTAATCCTTGAAATTCCGCGCTGGTTTCAATCTTGCCGTTGAAAACCCATTAATTGTGAAGCGCGTATTGCTAATGCATCTGCTTTCCTCAAAGGAGCGCGTCAACGATATAATAATGCGTCAGATATGTGCGCGCCTCGTTGGAAATTCGGATGTTTCGGAATTATCGGGTTCACTACGCTCGTGGAATTTTTTTTTTTTTTTTTTTTTTTTTAACCGCGCCTCGGGAAGAAAATCCTCGCGATTCAATATTCCGCGCCAGTTACCCTGACAATTTTGTGCTAATGGAGATATCCATCTTAATGAGAACGCTTGAATCTGATACATTTATAATTTAATTTGCTGGACGCATTTCAATAAACAGCTCACTTTAATTTTCTATAAATATTTCATCTGTTACTATCACGGTTAAATCCCCGGGCCCCTCCCCCTCTACCCCCGGACGTGTCTTCCAACGGCGGTGCTTTCGGAACGCTATGCGCATTCCGGGTGCGAATAAATAAAACGCGTGAGCGTATGCACGCGGCCGGGGCACACATGCAGACAGATAGACGCACGTAAAACGCCGGGGACGTTTATGCGAAAGAAGGGGGGTGGAAAATGCCGGGTACGCGACGCGCTCCCGCTTTCTCATACGGCAAAAGTCGCTGACCTTACCTGCAGTCACGCGCGGGAACAACGTTCTTCGAGGCATCGAACGTGCGCGCGTTTAACGCGTTCGAAGCCTAATGCTTCGTGGGTAGAATTGAATTTTAACGACGCATCTCTTCTTCCGCACCTGTTTGGAAACCCGGAGGACCTGAATCCACCGCGCACTTAAGCGGCTACGCGTTACCACGCGATTAATATTGCAGGACGCCCGACTCCTTACGCTTTAACGTAGCGATCTCGTGCTGACAAAACGAAATTCGAACCGCAAACACGCGCGGCGCTCGCCCGACCTGGACGACGCGAATTTAACGTCTTCGGGGAGAGTCAGCTCGCGCCGTCCGTTATTTTTCATCACTCGGCCGCTGATTATATGCAAATTTTCCCCCTTGTCCTATTCTCGGCGGGACAGCGCGATTTTTTCGCCTATTTATAACGATGCGTGCATTAGCGGGGCTCGGGATTTGTTACAGACTAAGTGGCATGTTGCTCTGTACACTTTGCATGCCTTTTATGAACGTAACGAGAATATTCGAACGAGTGGTTTGCGTGTTTCGCAATCGCTTTGTTTTTTCATTAACCTCGATTACTTCGTGCGCGAGCAATATTGTAAATCGTCCAACGTCGTAAAGGATTTCTAAAGAGATTGTTAATATTTTCGAATGTGCACCTTACAAACTCGTGAAATATCGCGATAAGCGCGACTTTCATTCCATCTATTTTCATTTCGTTATCCCCTCCACCCCCATCTGCTGCACTTTTCTTAAACTTGAATATACTATATGTATGTAAGAGCGAATAATCGTGCTCCTGTTTTTCATTGTCGGTTCGTACTTTGCCAAAATATTTCACGCGTATTTTTTTTTAATAATCAATATCCTGCAGTAACGTAAAGTAATTAATCGCGAAAAAAAAAAAAAGAAAAAAAAAAAGGGATTTAATAATTTTAACTTTAATAAACTTTACATGAAGCCGCGACGTGACAGAAATAATATATTTGCCGCATTGATTTTTATTTCCCTGCTATCGCGTACGGGCGTTTCCGTTAAATACGTATCTGCGCTGATATATTAGCCAGGATTCTTGATATTCAATGATTGCATTTAGTTGGATGACATTTGAGTATGACGATGCGGCGACCGATGTCGATAGTAATACCCCTATGATTTATACACCGATCGAATTTGCCTATTCGCCAGATGATACCGTTTATCCGCTGTCGCGGTACCTAAACGCTCGGGGAAAGCATCGAAGAAGCCGTGCGTTCTGTTACGGTTAACAAATCGTTGCCCTAGCCGTCGTTCTCTGTTTCTCTTCCGTGTTTCTTTTTTTTTTTTTGCGTCGCGTTGACCTCTCACAGGTGCAGCGGTTAAACAACCCTACGCTTTAATCGTCGACTTTCATCGAGTTTCCGGCCGCGAATGATTTTAAAATTTCCCGTATCGTGTACACTCGGCATGTATTTCGTGGCTTATCGGCCGTCCGAGCGAACAAGCGGCGTGATAGCGCGTGAACCAGCGCGAAACCTCGAACCAGGGGTCTCGTCTCTCTTTCTCTCGCTGAAACCGCGCGGGGGTTCGGGTTCCCCGATGACCGGCAATCTTTATTAATTACACCGTCGTAATTGGCAGGTACTTCCGTCGGTCCCTCTCGCGATCGGACAGCTAGTTCGACGCATCGCGTCGCGCCAACGAGATCTCGCGCCGAACACGCGGCGCTTTTTCCTTCCTTGTCTGCCCCACGTCCCCGACACGCCAGCTGTGTTCTCACCAGCATGGGTGTAACGACGGTCTTTAGCCCCCACATCCCTCCCGTTACCGCGCGATCGTTGCAACGAAACCTTACGGCTAGGGCCATTTAGGCACGTGAGCCTCCAACGACGTACCGTGCACCAACGTCGTCGCGTAATCACAATGGTTAGCGCGATTGCGATCGGCTAATGACTGAAAAAGTATACCCTCGTTAAGAAATACCGACACGATCGGCCGGCCGAGCACTCCTCGATCTTTATTCCGGCTCACGAACGTAAAAATCAATTTCGGTCTGCGAGATTCAGCCTCTCCCGCCGAAAGTCGACCGCTTATTATTAGATTCAACTAATACCTGCCGAGGATGAATCGTCGCTCATTACCGTTAAGCGGCGGCGCCGCTAAACAATTCCGGACAATAAATGCATTTTGCACGGCGGAATAATAAATTCCCGACGATCGTTATTAATCAAACGACGCGCGGAGAGCCCTTATGTCCGTTTGGTTGCGTTAGATTGCGAACGCCGCAATTTGCAAATTTTCATAGCTATTGATTATCCATAAATGAATTACGTTCGTGAATAATAATTGAAAAATACGATTCTACAAATGAAAATTTGCGCTTGTAAAACTTTTTATTGATATATACATTTATATTCGGATTAGCTTGAATTTCACAGTGATTTTCACAGCGCAACGGGAATTTCGCGCTTAACGATTCGTGTAATCCTCTTGAACTTAATTACATTTATTAGCGCTAATCACGATTAACCAAATTATATCTCGGGACGTACCGCGGGTAGTCTTGCACGGGCTAGAAAGAGATTAGCGTTAATCCAGAGGGTTAATTAACCTCGATTGGCCGCGATCGCGCCTTCACGTATTCGAAGATAACCTCCGGTTATTGTTATTTGGTATAACCCATTTTTCTCGCGATGACAATCGGTCTCTCGTGCTCGGCTCGCGACATTATATCCTCACTGCAAACATCGGCGCTTTTTGTTCCGTTGAACGCGACGATAAGCGTTCCCGGGCGCATTTTATCCACGAGTCGCGGTTAACCCCCCCCTTCCCTCGCGGAAACCCCCTCGCGACTCCACGTAACGTGTGCCAAACGCGTCGCGCGAAAAGTGCGGCTCACCGGACCCGCGTATCTGAAACAGAGGCTCGCGTCGAATAATTTCACTTTGCGGGCCGCGATAAGGACGCGAGTGCATGTTACCCTAGCCGGTATGATTGCGGAATCGCGTGATACGCCTCGCGCACCCGCAACCTTCTCCTTCGGCCGCGAGCTCCGCTCGTGACTCGGCCTTTTCGCAGTCGTTGAAAGCCGGGACGGAGTACGCGAAGAAAAAATGAAGAAAACGAACAATTCCGGGAACGCACGTCGTTATTTCCTCCATTTTTCCCCCCTTCCGCTCTTTTTT
Organism: Cardiocondyla obscurior; assembly: GCF_019399895.1. NCBI lineage: Eukaryota > Metazoa > Arthropoda > Insecta > Hymenoptera > Formicidae > Cardiocondyla > Cardiocondyla obscurior. Next base: position 3,711,221 of record NC_091875.1, on the reverse strand, counting down.
CTTTTTTTTCGTTTTCTTTTCATTTCATTTACTTTTTGACGACGACGACGAAAATCGCCGGTTTCGTTCCCCTGTCAGCTTCGCGTTTCGCGTACATTAATCGCGATCAATAAATTTCGCGGGCAACGTAAATCACAGATATGAGACAGCGCTATGAATTTTGAAATTAATGGAAAGGGAGCTTTGTACGACGTGAATGATGGCAACGACGAGGACGACGACCACTACGATGTCGAGGGCGATGTGAATAGTTTGTGCCAGGAGTTCGTTTGTTTCTTCCTACTTTGTTCCTCCCGTCCTATATCCTAGCGGCTCTTCGAGCGAGTTTCCTTGGGGCGAAGCCGCGAGGGATTTGTGAGTCTCGCGGCGTTTGCTCGCTGGCACACAGCGATTGAATTTCCGATGTAACTGGCTAACCGCAATCACCTTCCACCGGTTTGGACGGGAGAGCCTTTCCATCAAATATTTGCGAGTCGCAAGGCGATCCCTATATGGATAGCGATCTTCAGCAGTTCTCTCTCTCCCTTCATTACTCCGAACGGGATACTGTTGACTTTTTATTTCTTCCCTCTTACGGTTTTGCGGTTAATAATCTACATTCATTTCCGGGTAGAAGTTACTCGGCGAGCTCGCCCGAGATCATTTAATTCATACCGCCTAAAAAAATCATGTGTTCCGCGGAGAACGATTCCGCGGCGGTGTATCACACAGCCCCGAGGATCCCTGGGCGCTGTAAAGAACCGGTATCAGTCGTAATATCGCGCGCGATAGAATGGTAACGTCGCGGCGATAAAAGAACAAACGACCGACGTAAAGACGAAGGGGCGAGAAAGAAAGGCGGATCACGGGCGAATTCGGCGAGAGGAGTCTGAGCGGGAGGGAAAGAGAACCGAGGGCGCATTCGCGCGAGGCGGGCGCGATTTTTCAAGGCGTAACGCCGTAAATATTCGCAAGCCGAGACGAACGATACCATCGGTGGCAGAAGGGCGCGCGCGTATGCCGCGCCGCAGCCGGCATATTATTAGGGCGCGAACTATACGAGCCGAGGTATCGCGTAAAATACGCCCGATACCAATAAATCCGCGAATGGCGATCCATAAATACCTGACGGTACGTGCGAGGAGGCCCGCGAGCGAACGACGAACGGAAAACCGGCTAGTTGGCCGACGGCCAGCCGGATATTTTCGTACTCGCCCGCATCCCGGATTGCGACGTGGCGCGAAGGGTAAGGGGGTGCCTCCGGTGATGCATCCACCCTTCGCGCGTCTCTCTCGGCGCGGCGGAGAGAGAAGGAAAGATAGAGCATTGACTACTCGGTCACTACTTAAATCACTCGCGGAACGTATCTACCGCCCCGGCGAATCTAACTAGATTTCCGTGAAAAACCGCTGGCGCGCACGTGAGACTCGACGGCGGCGTCGTCGTCGTCTTTTCCACCGCGGAGATGAAAACCAAGGCTCGCGTGTCATGCAGTTACGCCGCCGCGCAGTTTATTCTTTTTCTCCTCTTTCCCCCCCGTCGTTCATCCGCGCCGGCAAGACTCGTATACGATGCGTGCACGCACGCACGTACGCGCGTACGCGCGTGTAAATTTCCGCGAGGCGAGGCTGCTGTACTTTCGCATCCGGCGGACGCGCGCTCGCGCGCGCGCGAGCTTTACGGAAAACGAGTTATCGTTTGGGAATTTTCCGAGCCGCGGCTTATGAAGCGTCTGGAGAAGGCGAGCGCCGCCTGAATTAAAGCGCAACGTCGTCTCGCGGCGAGAAAGCTTAAGGAAATTTTTATATAACATAGTGCCGAAAGAATTATTACGCTGGTTGCTTATAAAATAGAAGAGCAGACAAGGGATGTACAAAGGCAGATGATTGCATTCATTCTTGTTAGAAAACTTTCTGGGAGGAAACTTTTGCGAAATTTCAGATATAATTTTCGCGAAAAAAATAGCTCTTTAAATTCACGCTCTTTCTCTTCCGTCGGCGCTTTATGCGTAATACCATGGTTCACTGTTTGTCGAAGCAACGGTTTAAAAAGAACCGGCGCGACGGTTTAAAAAGAAATGCATCCGACTCTTCGCGCATGTTTGATACGGCCGCGAAGATTGCCACCGATATCGCGAAATTCTAATCTCCGATTAAATCCATTCGCAATAATCGCGGCCAGCCCGCGAGAGTCATCGAGAGGATAAGCGTTAGCCTTCTCTCACCCTCTTCCTTCCTCTTCCTCTCTCGTTTTCGTTCTCTCTCTTTCTCTCTCTCTCGTCAGAGGAGGACGACGACGGTTTACGATTCCAATTACGCGGGATCGAACGTGGATACCCCTCGTTCAATTAAGAAAAACTAATTTTCTCACTGCGAAATCCAAACGATTGTCGCAGCCTGCGCGTATGTTTTTTTCCTTTTAACCGGTAATTCGCACGGACGGCCGCTCTCGTCAGATTAAATTCGGCGCTTATCGTATTACTACGCGCATGGTTAATCTCTTAACACACTTGGAAAGAAGACGCGCGAGAGCAGCATTCGGCTGCTAAAGATCGTTTGAGCTCGTTCGCGCGACACCGCCGCGAAACTCTACGTAGAACTTTCCCAAATAATTCCGCGGCGACGAATAACGCGTCAAACAGTCGAAACCTGAAATATTAAATATTTGCAAAGTTTTCAGGTGAAAAATTTTTAATTTCCTTCTTCGATATCTAATCTAACTCTCGACCTACATTGAGAAAACTGCGCTAATTAAAATTCATATTCAACATGCGCCCGCAAGGTATATCGGATCGGCTTATAATAGCCAGTTAATTGCACGTTTTATCAAGCTTAAAGAATAATCTATGTTATATTAGCTTCGACACAACGACGCGTATGCTGTTGAACATTTATAGTTTAATCCCATAATGGAGACGGACGGATCCATTCTCGTGTATGGCGATCGGCCGAATTTCGGCCATGGCTCCAATTAAATGTCGCTCGGAGGAATAAGTTCGAACCGGTGGGAAAAAGGATAGGGGAAAAAAGGGTGAGAGAAACAAGTTGACCGTACTAAATCCGATATCCTGCGTCCAGCTACTCCACGGAGATACGTCGATATAAACGTATAGGATTTTTATCGGTATCCCGCTCAGGATTGGCACGGCTCTGGCCGATACGACGATCTGCCATTAGTTACGTCTGGGATACACGTCGAACGACGAAACGCGGAACTCCGGGCCCGACGATAAAAGTTCGTAACGTAAAAATACAATTTGGAGGAGAGTCACGGGGGCTTGCCCGGAGGATAAGAACTCCCGAATAAATTCTATCCCCGTGCGTTAGCGACCAAAAATGTCCGGGATACTGGCCACGTGTTCGGAGTATGTGACAGATTTATGTTGAGATTTATACCCTATTCCGCGATGCTAATCAGGTGAAGACGCGACTCGCCGATGTTTCAGATAGCAAGATTCACGTTTACGTCGGAGGAGTTATTCGCGTGTAGGGTCAGTAGATATTAGAACAAAACCTTAAAAGCATATCTATATATTAAATAGAATAACATTTTTTTTCTTAAACTATTGCGTGTTGAATATTATTTTTTGCTGCCATATTTTTAAAAAATAACAATGCTTATACGCCAAAAATTGAAAAATGCGATCGAGTGTAATTAAAGTAATCGTACCACAGAGACCAAACGTCATCCAATATTTATTGTATACAGTTTTGAATTACACGGTCGTATTTATATATCATTATTAACTCTTTTCTCTGATAAACTTGGACGCAAGGTATTAGCAACAATTATTCTGTTAAATGAGTTAAAGCAGATTTTGTAACTCTGACTACACCTGCGTTTGCTCATATGGTAGTCATATTCCATGAGAATCTCTCTCTGGCGGGAGCTATCTTCTAACTTAAACCACGACGCATTTGTAGATTAAAAGCAGCAAAAAATATGGAGGCCGATATTAGTCTTGCTTTTTTCGAGAGAAAAAGGAAGAAAGAAAACTCGCCTCAAGGCTGGTCCTCTCTATTCCAGTATTCTTTTCCACTCGCTTATATTACTACTCTTTTCTTGAATCTTTGCTTGGACTTGATACGATCCCTCTACATTCGCCAAACAAATTCTCGTTGTAAATCCATCGCGTTTCATCTATTTATATGTAAGTATAAAATTGTACGGTTTTTCACCGAGTTTTAACGTGAAATGAATGAATTAAATATATAATTTATGTAAAGAAAAATATAATAAATTTTTCAATCGTCTCGGTGCTATGAATAGCAGAAATTTATATTAACGCAAAATAACATTATTAAATTGCTATTTAATTATTAAAAATAATAACGTAAAATACTTGTCACGTATTTCTTCTTTATTAATTTCGCTTTAATCGGAAATATTGATTTAAGTTTTAACCGGTTGAAATGCATAACGATGAAGAGCGATCAGGTTGACCGTCTCGTTCGGAAAACTTTCCGGTACATCTGATGGGTTTGCAAATAAATAGCCCGATGCTCGAGCGAACCAGTTGACATAGCACATGTACGTGGACGTACCGGGGAAATCGATCTACCTCTCCGCGAACCTATATTGTTCCTTGCCTCTATCGTTCTGCCTCGAGGGTGGGGGAGAGGAGGTTTTTTTCCTCTTTTCACGATAGTCGCGTGTTGCTGTTTAGAATGAATGAAATGCGCGGAAACGTAGATGGAAAGGGGCGAGAGGAAGAAAAAATTAATGAAATGCAGTTCGAAACGCGCGGCTTTACGCCGCGATCGATCGCCGCCGAAAGAAATAGAAAAGAGAAACGGGGGAAGAGGAAACGTTTCACGCGACCAATCGCGATATTACGACGGCGCGAGAGATGAGCAGTCTTTTCGCGCAAAAGGCCCGCACAAAGGAATCGATCCTTTCCTCTTTATCTCGTAACGATCCTATCCAACCACTTGATTTCACCCTAAGAAGCAGTTACGAAACTATTTCAATTTCTTTTGCCAAAGGTCCTTCCGGCGCCGAGGATTTCTTCGATATTTCCCGTGGATTCGGCATTCTCTACGGACCACTTTATCTCGGCACCCTCGGCCCACCCTCTTCCTCCTTACCGCTTGTCCTCCCGCCCTTTTCACACCTCGAGCGACGCATATCGCCTCCAATCGAGTCGCGAGAAACTGGCGCGCCTGCTGCTCGATAACATGGACGTTCGCGTTACGAACGGATCGCCCAAAGAGCACCAATATCCAGATCATATTATTATTGCCCTAGTTTCACATCCTTCATGTTTCCGATACGATTCCATCAGAATTTTATTGGTTTTAAACAGTTGATTGACGCTACACGTTGCAACGATTCATTAGCCGGCAGAGTTTAATATAAACGTTCACAAGGATATAACCGAAAAATCGAGAGCGCAAAATCCTGCGCGGTCCTGTCATTTCCTCCCGTTCGGTGTTTTAAATATTAATCGACGCAACGTTTCACTAAGTTTAGATGAGGTTCCGAGAATAAATTACTTGACGAATTCGAGAACGGTATTTCTTTCACGACGATTCGTCCGAACGTTATATTTCCTCCCAGCCTTTGTATTTCCAACTTTAAATATTCTCGGCGACTAAGTTCGCAGCGAAGGCTCTCTTTGAAAATTTGCCAAAACCCTTTAGTTTAGAGTGTTAAATAAATCAGTATGCATGCCTCAATTTAAATTTTCGCGAAGAAAATCCGGCCAATATTCAGGAGCGCCGAAATTTCAGCATTATCGACGGTTTTATTTTAGCATTATGTTACTGAATAATTTATAGGATTAGTAGAGAAAAATATAAAAAACGCTACACCGGGGAGTGTTCTTCGAAAGGGCAACGAATTTCTTTCTGGGTGAGATAAATGATATTTTTTTGTACGCTCGTACTTGCTACAGTTTATTTCTTTGTTAACATCAAATCCACTTAAGATTCATTTAACGATAGCGCCGCGAACTATATCATTAAGAATATACTAGAATTATACTGACAGTTTAGTTAGTAGCAATTTAGGTCGAGAATATCTCTAGTTGTCGCGAAATACTTGCAGATCATCTACTATTCCGGTCGTGTACTGGTTATCGGAATACGATTAAGAGCGTGGTCCAATTTGCAGGGTGCAACCTGTGACGACGCCGCAATAGCCGAAAACGCGAACGTATCAAATGATACGTTCCGAAGTTTACGCAATGACGCTTATGGCTCTTATAAAAAGAGAGAACACCTAACGCATCGTTTCGGCCGCGGTAATCGGCCGTTTCCCGACTTCTTTCGAGGTGGACGCGAGACCAATTATCATTCACCCCTCCCTCCCCCTCTCCCCCCACGAATCTCCGCGGTCGGGCTGCGATTTATGATTTTCAATTTATACAAACGCGATCGCGCGCGGTTTAATGGGCCATTTGCCGCGTTTGCATCGACCGGCAAAACGTAATTAAGACCATCCTGAAATCCCAGCTAATAATACCGAGGGGTGGAACGCGGGTGGCAGGTGGGCCCGTCATTGCGAAATATTTGCCCGACCGGCTGTTTGCCCGTAACCGATATCGTCATCGACAGTCACGTTTTATCGCGTGCATTATTCGTTCGCGCGCAACGCGCGCGCACGCATGCAGGCGATTGTCCGGTGTTGGACGGCCGCAAAGTGCACCGCTTGCACCGTCGAAGTTAGTCCGAAAATAATGACGGTTATGAAATCGGGATTATACGGAGCGGTCAGGCGCGCGCTGTTACGCCGCGCGCCGTACTCGCGATACGAACGCACGCGAAATTAAGGTCGCTCTTCAAATTTAGCTCGTTGCTGAATTCACGCTCGGACAAAATGCCGTCTGCGCTCGTTCCCTGGCTAGTTACGCGTCTCTTTGATTTTTTTTTTTTTTTTTTTTTTTTTTTACCCCGATCGCCGCAGTCCACCGTGTTCAGAATAGTCGCGCCAGCTTTGTCAGAACGTTTTTCAACCTGTGCGAAAAAATCCGCTTAAAACCATGTTAATCCCGCGTGAACCGAACCCTCAATTGCGACGTGCGAATTACAGATGTGCCGGCTATAATCAAACCCTATCTATGGTGTCGTTCTCCTATTTCAAATCTCTCGTAGGGCAGCTTTCGATCTAGCGCGGAGATGCCCAGCTCGAGGCCGGAATTATGTTGTTATATCTCCGCGTGCCTTCGATTATAAAATTACGAGCACCCTCCTGCCGAGAGATGCACTCGGTGGCGACCGAGTCGTCGTCTACCGTTTGGACCGAACGTTATCTTCGACGTAGCATTGAACGTCGCGGCCAGCCCGGCCGGCCGCGTGACGTCCCGATTGCCGCAACGCGATTCCGACACGACGCAACCCGCTGTTGTTGCACGTCCCCCTATCGCCCGCGGCGCGTTCGCAATTTACGTAATGCATCGTTCTCCATAAATCCAACGGTGGAAAGAGGATCGACGGTGCGACGCGATGGACAACGCCGTCGCATGCATCACAGATTGAGAGCCGACCCGCGGAGATACGAATGGCCTTTTTTTTTCTCTTCTTTTTTTTCTCGTTTTGGTTTTTCTCATTTCGCTTCTCTCTGTCACTCTCTTGCCAAACAAACTGCTGATTTTTTTCGCAACCGACGATTTTTGGCGAGAGCGCCCGAGCAAATACGTCCATGCATTTGTTTCGCGAGTGTGCATTTTAGGCGAGACGTGTGAAGCACGTCGTCGGGAATTCATCAACAGTTTAACGGGCCGAGCTAACAGTTTTCATCTCAATTGGCGCACCGGTATATTAATCCTCTCGTTAATCTTTTCATTTCATCCTAAAGTGCATTTTAAAGCGTTCCATTTAAGGCATTATCTCTGCCGTAAAAAAAAGAAAGAGAATTACCGTAAAAAATTCTCGCACGCCGCCGACTGGCATTAACTTTTACGATACGTCTGATCGATAGTTCGCCGTTACGTGATAACGTGAAATCTGACATTTACTAAATTGTGCCGGCTGTTATCGACATGGGGGCGAATTGGTCGCGGCCATCTCGCGCTTCAACTTCGTAGGGATTAAAGGAGGAAAAACTCAACGGCGGCTTTTGTCCGCGTATATCTCGGAAACGCGCGTTCCCGCAAGACGGTCGCCCTTTAGAGCCGGTTATAGGGTCTATTTGACCAAGTCGACGTGTGTGGCACCGGACCGCGGGACAATCGGCCATCGAAAATGCAGCGCTCTGAGTGATACCCTCCCGTACTGTTTAAATATAAAACGCGCATATCCGGCGCAGTGACGCGGAGCGGCGTGAATCGCTTCATGGTTCACAGCATGCGGCTGTGTTCCCTTCCGCCGTTCGTTTCCGCCGAAAGCTAGCAATTCCGCTGGTCGGCGGGTGTGCAATACTCGTGGATCTTCGGCGTGAGTAGTTTGACTTCGCCGCGACGACCGCATTCCCAGCGGTGCATACGTAAAAGATTCACGAGGAATCGCGTGTTCGACAAAGTCGCGAATTATTGAGCGCGTTCACTGTCGAGAGAATCTAGGGAAGGAAACGAAAAACGATAAAGGAGCCTCCTCCCTGCCCTTCGTCGCGCGAGAAGGAAAATGAAAAACCTATCCGCGTGTTTTCTTCTTTTAATTTAAGCAATTTTTATTTTCAAAGGTAGCGTGAAATTGTTTTAAATCACCCAAGAACATTTCCCATTATTCAACGTTATCAAACGTAACGATTGACGTTGTAAAAAAAAAAAAATATATATATATATATATATATATATATATATATATATTTGGGCCTCACCGTTTCGACGCGAAGCAGCGCAGTTTCACGTAACCGTGACATAATAATTAGAAAACCGAATGTCGATATGAATGTTGAATTTCGAAAGTTTGCCTTTTATTCCAGATTTTAGTCGGAAATTGTTTCTAACTTGGATTGCATTCTATATACATATATTGTAATCGACAGTGTATTTGCATCGAGGCGACGTCGCGTGTAGCTTCTGATTATGGGTGAGTGGTTACATCGGTTCTGATTAAGAGCCGCTTACCGTTGCTCGCCGTCTGGAATACCGTACCATTCTAGTATTCTGCGAATCAAGCTATTTGTACTGATTCGGTACGCCTTCCTGTTGCGCGCTTATACCGCTTGTGCCTCGCTACGTAATTTGGTAGAGAACGTGAGGCGGGTACGTGGCACGTTGCCACGAAAGCGAAGCACTATACCCTTCCTCGACTTCTCGGATCTCCCTCTGCGCGTGGTGCTTTTGTCGTTATTCTAGCCCCTGAGTGTTATGCAATTCCACATCCGCAAAATTGCGCCGCATTAACTTATGGACAACTCTCTTTGTCATCGGCGACCGAACACGACGTGGCGATATTATTTTTTAAAGGTATTGCCTCTTAAACGTAGCTCCTCTCTCGCGTTTCGCCGCGAGACGAGCAGACGGGAATTAGTACTTTTAATGAATATTAATAATCGTGTGCGGTTATCTTCATAATTATTAGACGGCAACTCGAAGAGCCTCCGTTATTCCTTGACAACAACGCGCTCATCATTTTTCACCGTTAACTAGCGTACTTAAACGAGAACTCGTTAAATACTCGCGATAAAGTGATACATAAAAAAAAAAAGAAAAGACGTATATATCGCGTTATTGGAGGTAGAAGCATTTAGTCGGGATAGAAACAAAGGAAGAGCAAAGATGCGAAAAGAACCAACTGCGAGATAGAACTATTTAACGTAAAGTCACTTTGGCCAAAAAAATCTGCGAGTACTAAAACTCCATCAAAGATGAAATAAAGTACTGTCTTTGCTGGAAACGCGGAAGGAAAAGAGAGAGAGACTGAGGGAGGGAGGGAGGAAGAGCTAGCCGTAAGTCCTGCAAGTTCTTTGGCACTTGGACATTTTGGAATAGGTCGCGCTTTAATCCTTCAAGAGAGTTAAATCTGGAATTTTAAGAATTCGCGCGAATTCCGGCTCAGCAATCTCGACAACTGCAAGTCGCTTCTCTATCCATCGCCGTCCTCTTCCTTCTCCTCTTCGGTGAGCTTCCCATCCCCCCGTCACGATGATGCGGCGGTCCAGGCGTATCCTGGACAGGAAATTAAAAAGGACCACCCGCGGATGTTGGTTGCAATCTCACGAAATTCCGAGGCGAAAGCGATGATGCGAGGCGAGACTCATACTTTGTAGTACCGCCGGCTGCATCGGAAGACGCTTCTCTCATATATCGATGTATCGATTCGAATATGCTGGATAGGAGTGGTTATTGCCGAGGGAAGCTCTGCTTTCCTTTACGTCGCGCGAGCACGCGTTTCATTTTCCCCTTTTCTTTCTTTCTCGCTCAACGTATGATTGGTTATTTAACATTATATTCCGCGATTCCATTTATTTTTTTTTTTTTTATTACGGCACTTACATTCACGCTTCCACAATCGTACGAATAAATAGAGCATTTGCTTTTTTCCTTGCACCGTTGTCTAACTGAAAGAAATTATACCGGTTTTACTTCCTGTCCCGAGTCTCTGTAGCTCATATACATATAAGCACAAAGCCATCAATTTACGGATCTGCAGGTGCATCTGTCTTTTATCTATTACGTATCTCTATGTTTCTTTTTTTTTTTCCTTTTGACCATCGCGCTTCCTCGCAGGCGTTATAGAAGATACACACGGGTGAACGTATATCACGTTTCACGGCATTAGACACGTTTAAAATGCATTATTTAAAAAATAAAAAAAAAGTTAAGAAACGCTCAAGAAACTGACGATGCGAAAGATATGCCGTTCATGCACAGAGGATACCAATTACGAACGTTGAATATAATTATCGGAAAGATTTATTAGAAAGCATTTGCGGCGCGATATATGTATTAAGATTCAAACTTATATATTTCAAACACCCCAATAAGTTTCTTGTATAAAAATTTCCGCTTAACGTCTCGGACGATTTTATCACGCAGTTCGCGCGCGGATATAGAGCGCGGAAGTGTTAACGCACGGGTTTTGCGAATTGTTGGGCGCATATTTTAGCGTCTTTTTCGCCGCGGAGCCGGGCACACAGCAGACGTTCTCTTCTTCTCTCTTTGCGGCCACCGATCGCTGCATCTGCCGTGCAGATATCGTCAAGATGAGGGGGCGGGACCCGGCTGTTATTTCCAAGTCTTTTTGCGTAGGCGCTTTGCACGGTACCTACCATTATCTCGATGTCTTTGTCCGACCGGTTTCGCGACAGCCCCTCCGTCCTTGTTTCCCGGGTGTCTCTTGCAAAAAAATCTCGCACACGTGTTCCTTTATGATCATCTCCGGATTCGCCTGCCGAATCGTCAGACGAGTGCAGCCCGGGCGTAGAAAACGCGCGAATCGACCGCGTTAACTCTTCCCGGACGTACTTAAATAATATTATTTATCCTTTATCACGCCGGCGCTCGTTATAAAATTAGCCGGAAACGATATTCATTTAACACCGTGATACAGGTTTTTTTTATCGAGAAGTCTATTACAGCAATTATGTTTGTATAAATATGTTGCACTTTACGTTTGAAGTTTCAGTATGCGCTTGAGCGTATGATAGACAGATAGGCATTATAACGGGAAGGTAATAATACGTAGGCAGGCGTTATAATAGGAAGATAATAATAGCCGGAAGGGTATATTAATTCTGACTGATGCGATGAAGATGCAGAATGCCCTATTAACGCACGCTTGAACAAATTTGCGTCTAGCTCTGAAACAATCACCGGATACTCTTCCAATCTCGTCGAAGGGGCCGGGGGATTAGGGTAGCCTTTCGGTTGTTGATTGTCGTTCGAATCGTAGGCAAACGCCTTGGGCGTAGATCCTGGACCGGGACGCGTAACGATCGAAACGGGTGCATTACGTCGGAGGGGGATATCGGCGGGGGCAAGTAGGGGGCACCGCTAGGAACAGAGACAGGGGCCGAGGGCACGAGCAAACGGAATGCCATAAATCTCATGTAAATTCGGCCTGCTTGATTTGCAAGCACAATGCCAGACGATTCTACCGCCTCCGGCAACGCGCGGATACGCCGTCTACGTGCTCTCCTACATACTCCCCGATCGAGTTTCGCGATGACGACGACCACGTCGTTTCGGCCATACCGGGTGTCTCGTAACGCGTGCTCTCGGCTCGTCAATGCTTCGAATACGCGACCAAATGGCAATCACGGATATAGCGATGAATAATGAATTTTATTGTAAATGATACACGAGTTTACGAGAAATATGCTTATGAAAAGTACGATAATATTAAATATATTAAATTTAATAAAATTATTAACTCAATCGTCGCTGGTATATTAAATTATAAACGTCTATAATAAGATATAATTCGGGACAATGTTTAAATTATTAAATATATTCAATGAGGATTTTTATATTTTATTGAATACAGACGTACACGTACACGTATTGAGTTTAATATAAATTTATATTATTTAAAATGAAAAAGTTATTTGAATCGGACGGATTTCTAATAAAATTTTAGCAGTATTTGTCACGGTTTGATGCCAATATTTCATATTATTTTTACATTTATGATTTCACTCTTAAAATCATCTATATAAAAAAAAATGTAAGTGTTTGTTTGCTCATAGTCGCGAATCTTCGAAAGTTCTTCACCGATTTGCTTTGAAATTTTGACACGAGGTTGCATTTGAATACTTTCGTATTTCTATATACCTATTATACATATAAATGTCATATCTAAATCCACAGCAACAGCTAATAATATTAATTATAATATTATGTCACTCGCGAGTAATAAAATTGAATTAAGATGCATCACTGTCGTCAGAAAATCGTGCCGCGCTAAAACTTTATCTCGATAATTGTATGGCATATTTAAAAGTATTTATAGCCCGTATAATCGACTTTTGGAACTTCGCTTTTCGAATATCTTTGAATTACGTACGTGACGGCGTTATTCATAGCGTTGCCGTCGTCGATCTCGTTTCACGCCAGCGGGAAGCCAGGTTCGGACGTAATTATCGCGGCGAATCGCGCGAGCAACGGAACCGGCTGATAGCCACGAAATAGCGGCGCGTTAACGTGGAAACGACTCGTGCCGGACGGCGCGACGGCACGTGAAACGGCAGCGAAGCGTCGGGACGGAACGCGTCGCAGTATTTCACGTCGTTGCACCGCCACCCTGGGCTGAGGACGATCCTCGGGCGGTTAGGTTGGTGGGCATATTAACGATCGCCGACGCGACGTGGCAAGCACCCCGACGCGTTAAAAGGTCCAGGTTCGTCGACGAGCATAAAATCGACCAGTCTACTTCCCTGAAATATCGTCGTCGTCGTAGAACCAGGTAAGTTCACGGCGACGACGACGACGACGACGACGGCGGGCGTCGTCGCCACTTCCGCTTTTCTCGTCGTACTCAACCTGGCACGCGAGGCAAGGCTGACGACGAGCACAGACACGCCTCGCTTCCGTGCCGTTTACCGTGTCTCTACGCGTCGGTCACGGAGAGACGCCGCTCCCGAGGGACCGAACTGATCTTGCTTCGGCTTCCTCGTGTCGCACGCGCGCCACGCCGTTCTTCCGGTCCGTCACGTTCGCGGGAATACAATTTCAAGTGAGCTCCGCTTTCTCGTGCACCCCGGAATTTGTAGCACGAGGCCCCCAGGGGGGAGGAGGGGTCTCTCACGACGTATATACGAAGTGTCGCGGGGCAATTCGCATTCTCGTCTCATTTGGAATAGCTTTGTAACTTGAGCGCCGTAGAAGGAATAATTTCTCTGATTAACCAAGGTTTACGCCGGGACCGACCGAGAGTTAATTTGAAATGGATCTTTGCCTTTGCGGCAAACTTGTTAGTCCGCATTTAGTTTCGCCGAATATTTAGTAATGAGACGCAAGAGTGATAATAGCGGCCATGTAATAAATCGTCTCCGTAAAGGGATCGATCCGCTTGAATTAAAATAGTCCGAGGTGAAAAAATTTGCGGTGTCTTTAAAACGAAGTATAACAGTTATTAAAAAAAAAAAAAAATATCGCGTAAAATAAAATACATAAAATATCTAGAAATATATCGCTGACGGCATTACGATGTACAGACTCGAGACATGGCTTGGACATCAATATTTATTGGTGTACATACATGATTTTGGTCATTCGTTAACGCCTAGTAAAATATGATTAGATAAAAATAGGAAAAAAAAAGTCGACAGTCATGTGTGATCGAGTATAAGTCTGTTTGATAATAATTGAATTATTCGATGATACAGTTTCATTCGTTATACTCACAGTGTCGTATTACCGTCAGCATATAGAAGAAACCGCGGAAGAATACGTCGTGATAAATTTACGAGTCGCCTAGTTGGACGCCTAGATGCGGACACGGGCACCTGTAAAACGGCACCTGCGACACGTGTGCCCGCGATGAGTAGGTCGGGACGATCGATGAGATCGTTGGAAAAGAACATACATGTATGCGTCTTTCGGCCCGAGCAGGAAAGAGGAAGGGGAAAAAAAAGGGTGAAAGAAAAAGAGAGAGAGAGAGAGAGCGCATGGGACGGAAGGGTATTAGCTTGTATCCGCGAAGATACTCCACGTCGCGTCGCTCGGCCATCGAAGTCGACTGGAAATCGATAACGCGGATATCGAACGTCCGCCATGCAACTACGTAACAAGTTAATGAACTAACGTCGATGCAGCGGCGAGCGTTGAATTACGCGATTCGTGCTCGAGGACGTCGATATTATTGGAAAAGTGAATTTATTTCTTCTGACGCGCAACTTTTCTCGCGACCGTGCCGTGTCTCGGAAAATTCGCGGGCTCGAACGAGGGACTTCCCCTTTTTCCTCCTCCTTTTCCTCCCGCGGGCACGTATCGCGCTGATATTCCTCCGCGATCGTAGAGGATAGAACATTTTTCGTTTCCGCGGTGTTGGTAAATTTTTATGGAACGGACCGCAGATAGCTTGATCAACCGAGGTAATCAGCAGGTAATCTCTGAGGAAATAGTTCTTATCGGTTTCCGCGAGTTTCCCCCGTTCAAAAATATGAGATACCACTGTTAGAAAATCCGAACGGCAGCACGTTCGTTCTCACTTCGTGATCGCTCCTATTCCTACTGGTAAACAATTCTCCTTCGTTCTTATCGGCGCATCTTTCTCGAATCTCAAATTTCAGAATAACGTCAGCTAGCACGAAGAATGTGATTACGTCGCGGAAAATAAGCCGACGTGCGTGAATTTCCACCAAAGCTCTTGCCGGTGGAGCGTATGTGGAATAATCCCGTTGTCCCTCTCTCCGTTATTTTCGCGCTTCGTTTATCTTTAAAAGCTTTAAAAATATGGTGGAGTGACCGGGCGGCTGGTACTCAAGTGGCGTTCCTTTCGGGCGGAGATTGCACGGCGATTTGCCGAAATTGAAAGCAACGGCATTACACGCTCGATTACGGCACCTCGCTCGCTGTTAGAGTAAATGACAACGGGAGATAGTGCTATTTGTTCTCACTTGGCGCTGTAAAGTGTTCTTCAAGCATACGCCACGGTGGACCCTCGTTGAACGTTCCCGTGAGATATTGTCATAATTATCTCGTTTTCAACCGTGAGCGTGTGCTCGTCAAGTCTGTGTGCGCTCTCGCGCCAATTATCTCGACGGTCTCTCTGTAATCATCCGGAGTATACGCAACGATGATCAAGTGTCGCGCTACTGTTTCGATCGAAATCTTCGACGGGCACCATGCTGGTTCATTGTCCATTACGTACTAACCGACCGTAAATATCTCGCCAGCTGGCACGTCAATGAGTTCCGTAACCGTTGAAAATGCACGCGTTCGCCTTATGTCGCGACATTAGCCCGGGCGATTCTTCCAGGATGTTGCCTAACTTGCCGCGACACCTCGACGTCATGTCGGCGCCGATGTCCGATCCGCCGAGCAAGTTTCTCTCGTCCTACCGTGCCACCTTCGACCGACCAATTAACGTCGAAGCTGCCGCTGGGTATTTAAGGCCTCGTACCGGACTTGGCGTGACCGGAAGGACAAGTGACCGAGGTCGAATGGCATCGCGCGCCTACCGACTCCCAGACTTGCGTTGCCGCGGTCGACAAACCTTGCCTCTGTAATTATTCACCTCTCTTCTCGCATTCGGTATCGTTCGTTTATCTTAGAAATTAGCCGAGGCTCGTACACAGCGTATTTAAAACGTTTAAATTGTAAGTCGAAAGTGAGGACAGAAAATTTATCGTGTTTTTTTTTTCTTTGGTGGGAGGGAGAGAGGGGGTGGGCAAGTCTTGTCCCTTGCGCGTTAAAAATTTTTGTAGTTAGTCGCAAATCCAAGTTTTTCTCACCTTCGCGCGATAATAAGATGATATACTCTCGATGCTCAAAGACCGTTAAAAATTCAAAGCGAACCTAAGCATACAACCGGAAAGTGTCCCCTGATTTATGAAGAAGACAGAATCTCATTATCTAGTGTTATCACTGGCAACACCGTGAGAAGAGGAGAAGACGACGGCTCGTTTGGTTCGCGTCTTCTTCTCTCGTGTCTTTATATTATATCTGCACGGCGGACGTTGCTACGGAGAGAGAACGTCGTCTTGACGAACGTACGTCGGTGTACGTGACTCTAACGTTGTCGGCTTTATCTCAGGATAAGCCAACGTTCGCACCGTGAGACCGCGTATAAAAAAATCATTGCACCGATGTGACGAGCCGGTGTTTCAGTCTTCATCTCTCTCGAGAGTTTCTGAGGCCGAGAAAATATAGCACAGGCAACGCGCTGGAAAAAGAAAAGAAAAAAAAAAAGGAAAAAAAAGATAATTAGAACATTGCTTGTTAACGCATAGAAGAAGTATAACGGTCTGATCATTGATGGCTGCTGAGTTTACTTAATTTTAGTTAACCGGAATTAAAAGTAGAATTTCAAAAACCATAAAGTCGAAAAAGAAAAATAATGTACCTACGCGTAATTTTGCATTTTATTTCAGTTCATGTTTGACTTGAACCTGATTGCGAACTGTTATTTAGCGTAGCTTACAATTATAATTGTTCTTTTATACATTTTTATAATTTTATATATAAAATTTATAATAATTTTTATATTATCTGGAATATAAAAATTTAATGCCTTCAGTCAAAAAGGTGATTTTTAATGCTTTTATTCACGATTTTCAATGCATTTAAAAGGATTGCGGTGTAATACGAATCATGAGTGTTGTTGAAAAGTAACAATCGCGCAAACGTTAGCTTTTTTGAAAAGCATTAATTTTATAAAGTTTTTGTTAAGGTGGATTTTACCAAACATTTATTAAAATAAATGTTATATTATGTACAAACAAGAGGCTTTTACAGTAATAACTATGTAATACAAAAAACGTTAATATATCGTATACATATATTGAGAACACAAATTTATATGCTCTACTTAACTCGAATTTGTTAAATATATATTATTGAAATATCTGAAAACAGAAATGCAGTCGCTTGCAAAATGTAACAGTTACAAATCCGCGTAACGTATAATATTTTCCGTTATATAAATGTATAAAAACACAATAGCATATATAACAACTTCTTTTATTATTAAATTAGATACAGATTTTTACAAACAATATTGTATACGTTTCCTCTCATAGATGCTTTAAAGCTCGTTATTTGCGAAAAAAGAGAGATTATAATATTTGTTGATTTATAAAATATTTAAACCGTAATGCATTTAAATATTTTATACTATAAATTAGTTTTATTCATTTTTTATTCCTTTTTTTTTTTTTATTTGAGAAATTAACACTTCGAAATACGAGGCGACGTATAAACATCGCGAAAAGGAAATAATCAGCGCACCTGCAGAAGTGTACGATTCAAGTTCAATAATATTTTACGTAAGATTGGCGAATATGACGGATCGATATCAGTGCTGGCAAAATAATATAAATTTCCCATTAATCGATAACATGGCATTTGCTGGTGTAGTTTACACCGTATACAAAGCCATTATAAACATTATTTGAATTGTTTGAGAGTCAACAGGTTATAATGGCATTGTTCGTACAACGTATCTTTGCCGCGCGCATATTGGCCTTTATGCCAACTGGGACTGAATTATCAACGCGTAGCCATGCAGAAATTTATGTCATATACATACTGAAGGCATTATACTATCGGGAAGGTAAGATCGTTAGAGAAACTTTTACGCTACGCGTGAAAAATAATTTCACTCGAAGAAATCAGTTCTGAAATTAATGACTGAATATCAGTTGAAGGATACATTTTTTTTATCCGTATTTTTTTTTCTGCGGTAATTAATTTTTTAATCCCTTTTAATCGACGTTTTGAAAGAAAGGATTAATCCTTAAATATCGCAAAACGGAAATGAAGCGTGAAAGAGTATTCCGTATGGTTTCGTAATTAGTTAACGCGTATTAGCACTCAATTGCGTATCGAATAATGGAAAGCAATAATAAGCCGCTCGTATTATGACCGTCCAACGAAGCAGTGGTGTATCCTGTATTTCTTATGTTTTAAGGTGGGAGAAGTAAGTCGAGCAGAATTTATCTAATGTAAAATTTAATTATTTCGTTGCATTGTTCTTTACGGTTCTACGAAGAAAGTTAGTAGCGCCGAAATAATTGTCCACGAAAATGGTATAATATCCTAAAGTTATTTTTACCGGTTCACGCCGCAGTTCCGCGCAGTGGGCCAATTATCGTAATTTTGCCTTAAAGCGAGGCGCGCACGGGTGCATCCCGTGAATTCACGCAAATCTATAAAAACGATATGGCGCGCACGCGGTTAGGATAAGCTGAGTGAGCGAGGTGGGTGCCGAAATCGACGGGGGTGATGAGAGAGAAAGAGAGAGAAGGAAGTTTGAATAAGAGAAGATAGAGTTGGGTCCCAGCCAGGCCCGCGGGTATAGCTGACGATTACGACGTGGATTACGGCCGAGAGGATTCTTAGGTAACTTCCGCCCTAACGTTACCCCCCCACTCAAGCAGCGATACTCCCGATCCTGGATTTTCTCGATTACCCGAAGCCGAATTTCATCTCACGACGTTGTGCGCGCTTGCACGTCATGCGATAGGATCTCCGCAAAGCGATTTCACCCGTGTACATCTTATCCCGTGAAACGAGCCGCCGTAATTTCGCGGCGAATATGCAGCGCTCGTGAAATCGAGAGCCGAACGTGCCGTGGATCATCCGAGGATCTTCAACCTATCGTGGAAGTTCCTCGGGTTTTGTATTTATCGACTTTTTTTTTTTTTTCTAAAAGAATTTCTTATCGTTTGCAACTTTTCAGAATCCAAAAACTACTTTTTTTCTTTAATTTTTTTTTTCCGTGTAGATTGATAAAAAAAAAAAAAATGTTTAACTAGCACTGTTTAAAAGATACAAGATGATTTTATAACCGGTGACATTCGATATTTTGAGCTCCTTTTTTCAAGTCGATTGATCTCGAGAGTCGATGCCAAGTCCGTTGGGAATTTTTGATCTACTTTATTCGTGTCTCGAGATAAAGTGCATCGCGAGCAATCGTCTTCACATTGGCGAGATTGGCTGCATTTTAAAGTCCCACAAGAAGCGACTCGCCCATCGCGTCGGGCCAGCCAGCCAGCCAGGCAGCATTCGTCTCCGTTTTTCGTATTTTTCCTCGAGTTTCTTTGTCCATGCGGCTTAACGACACTGCTTTCAGGATAAACCCCGGCAAGCTAGTTCGTTTAAGACTAAAAAGCCCCTCCTTCGCGTACTAATTACCGCGAACCGTCCGGCTTAGTCTCTCGTTCCTACTCCCTTCCACCCCTCTTGCTCTCTCCGCTCCGGACAGTAAAATAAGAACACAGACTCCGCCCTTTGTAACGCTCGTTTGGACGAAATTCTGGGCTTTTCCGAGCGTGCCCCGCGAGCATACCTATTTCCTATGACTGCATTACAATGGGCTTAGGAATGAACAACGCGGAAAATGGCGGAATACTCTGATTGTCCAACGTAAAAAGTGCAATTCAGCGATCAAGCTGATTCCGCGAGCTGATTACATTTTCACGGATATTTCGACGGCTAGCAATGAAACGTGCATATTCTCTCGACCTCTCGCTCGCGAGACGGCTCGGCTTCGTCCCCGTGATTTCGAAATCACTCTCGCTCCACGCGAACGGCATAACGAGGGGGAATTGTCTCCCTTCCTCGAGAGCCGCTTTGTAATCGATCTTGTTCCCTCTTCGTAAGAGTTTCGACGGGCGTGTTTGACAATTCGTAAGAAACGAGCTTACCGAGGTATCCACGACCGTCCCGCAATCCTGCGGGCCGCAACGGCGAAAGGAAATCTCGCCAAGTGCACCGACGCACGCTCAATTCGTTGGTGCCGCATTCGCCCCGCGATTGCGCCCGGCATCGCTAAAGCGATTACGCTTACGCTTAATAAAACAACAGTCGGATGCATTTAACGAGAGACGCTCTGCTACTGGCGCGGTAATTTCCACGTAGCCCCTTCTCGCCCACCTCGTCCCAGCCACCGCGCCACTATCCGCAATACACTCGAAGGCGGATTTACACGATTCATTTTTCATGATCATCCCAACTGAATCGTTTAAAGTAAATAAAAAAAAAAATAAAATAAAGAAAAAAATAGCAACGGAGAGATATCGCGAACGGTAACTCGTAATGAGAAAGCGTCTCGTTGCGAGTAAGTCAACAGTCGAAACGAAAAAAAAAAAAAAAAGAAAAGTTGTAACTCGAATCGTACCGGAGGAGAAAATCATTTCGAAGTGAATTTCGAAATATTGAATAAAATTCCACTGTCGAGAGAAATGGAATAGAGTTTAATGGTCGCTTCGTGCATTAACTTGGCGCGATTTATTTGAGACGTTCGTCGAAATGATAAGCGTAAATTCGCCTTAACCGGTGTATTCCCCGAGTATCCTCCTTCATCCCTTCGCCGGTCCCTACTTCCGCAAATGGCACGTGCGTGCTCGAAAGCACTCTGTCGACCTCGTTTGGTAACGTCGCCGATACGCGGGCTCTTACGAGCCTGGCGCGGGCGTTTCTCACGAATGTCGTTCGGATATCAAATTAGTTGGCCTCGGCATCGGTTGTACGTACGCGCTCCGCGCTCGCATGGACAACGCGCGCCGATTTTCTCGATTATTCGAAGGGAATAAAACCTCGGGGCTGGCTTTCAAACTTTCCGCCGATATTTCACGGCAAATCGAGCCGCAAACGAATGAGGCACTCGTGGCGAAGTAATAAAATGGAGCTTTTGCGAAGAAATTTGCTTTATGCGGAGCGTAATTACGTGGCCGCGTATGCGAAACGCGTGCGCGCATGAATCGCGGGCAACATAACAAAAGTCAGGCTCTAATTATTGTAATTTAATTAATGTGAAAAGCGTCGCGGACATTCGATACATATTTCCCGAAACAAAGGCCATATAATTTTCGTAACGCGATACCAGCGAGTCGCGCTGAAAGCCGGGGCGAAATGCGTGGCTGCGCGAACGGGGAAAGAAAAATATCACGAGCTATCTATAAACTATAAACGCGTGACAGAGGCACGGCGTTGTTATCCCTTCGGGAGCTACGTCTTCAAACAGCATCCTCTTCCGCGTCTAAATATTAATACATCCGGGCTACATAGACGGTGGGTCGTGTAATTGCATAAATGTTACATTGTGTCTAAATATTGTCGACGCGACTCTTGTCTTTACACTAGAAATGCGCGTCGTCAAGTGTAACTGACCCCGTGCACTCCTTGGATTCCACGAGCACGATCGATCGCCTTTGACGACCCTTTCTTTCACCGCAGCTTTACATTGAGACAAAGAATTAGAGAATTAGAATAATGAGAGAGTGGGACGGGAAGAGGATTAAATGCACGCTCGTCCGCTCCCGAGAAAAAGCGACGAACAAAAAGAGCCGCGTATTTTTTTCCCCCTTTTTTTTTTTTTCTTGTCGAGTTACTGTAGGAGTGAATTAATGTTCGCACGTCGAGCATCGAAGGGTAAAATACAATCTTTTCTACTGTCGCACGCAATACTTGGTCCCGCGGCGTATCGCGCGTTGCGTCGTCCGTTCCATTCCGCCGTAGTGCATTGTGCCTCTCGTCGCCGGGGCTGCTTTCTCGCACGGAGAGAATGAAATTTCGTTTCCCCAATAGCGGGCCGCGAGCGAAGCAATATGGTAACCTCGAGAGATGCGTTAAAAGCCGTTCCGCGCCCCCCGGGATTATTTTCTTCGCTGTCAGGTAGCGGTTAATAAAATGATTGCGCACGTGGTCTGGAAAATATACGAGTATTATACCGGCTGAGCGGGAGCACTTCCTTGTCGCACCCGACAAAAGGCGTCACGGTGATATATCCTAAGGTTGCCTACACGTCGTCGCTCTTCCCTAAAGCGGCGGATGCTTTCGGAAGATGATTTCGTTAACCTCGACGATTTTATCTTGCGGCTCCATGTATTTCCGCGCGCCGTTTTAATTCGCGTCACCTTGCGAAAATTTCGCGAGCCAACGCGTATCGTTCTCTCGTCCGTGATCGATATAATTACATTTTACAATCAAATCCGCTGCGCATCTTTTCTTGCGAAATGAGACGAACATCGGGATCAGAGCGTCGCTCTCGTACTTATCATA
This sequence comes from Cardiocondyla obscurior, assembly GCF_019399895.1. Lineage (NCBI taxonomy): Eukaryota > Metazoa > Arthropoda > Insecta > Hymenoptera > Formicidae > Cardiocondyla > Cardiocondyla obscurior. Next base: position 3,688,690 of record NC_091875.1, on the reverse strand, counting down.
GATAAAGGTGGAGTCGTTGCGAACGAAGGACCTCGTTGCGCGTTTAACGTATATGTATACAGATACGGTCGTACGCATCTCGTATCTCGTATTTACGTACACGTGCACGCGCGTTACCCGCCGCTATTAGACGAATAAAACTAAGAAACGAATAGCTTGAAGAACCGGGAGAGTGGCCGTTCTTGAATATCGCGGTGTTTGCTGGAGAATTTTGAGTTCTTCATATCTTTCAATAATACGAGTGGAAAAGTAAAACCGCGTCGTAACCGTAAAAGCAAGGGAGCAAACCGGGCGTGTTCTTGCGGCAACGAGATCGACGGTAGCGAAAGCCCAGCTTTATGCCGTCAGGAGGGGTTAAGAGCAAGAATAAACGTCGTTGAAGCTTGAACACAGTTGCGTAGAGCAGCGTAAACGCGACCGTTGGACAAACGCGGCGTCCCGAGGCAATGATCTATACGGAAGCGATAACTAAGGAATTCGTATTTTTCCGTCACCGTATCGCCGAGTCGTTAAACTCGTTAACTCTTCTAGCTCTCGCACACTGTTATATCAGCTCGCTCTTGTTTTTCCTCTTTCCCCCGATTTCTCAATCCTTTTACGAACGGTAAAGACCTAGAGACTTGATCGAATTCGAAAAGCGTAATATGAAATTGATTCTTCTTTCCGAGGTGCTAATTCAATTTCATTCTGATCGAAGGATATTCTTACTTTTGCATTATTAATTTAATTACGTTCGATATTAAAATCTAATCGATGTCCGTTCGGAAACTAAGTGTCAAATATTATTATATTAACGAAATTTAATTAAATATATTTTTAATATGTAATGCTCGATCGAACAAGTGTGAAGATAGAAAGATTTCTATATAAAAAAAAAAGAAAAAAAGAAATTGGTGTTACGCATAAATTGCTGTTAATGGATCGCTTTATTGCGTTACTATAATTCCGTGTGATTTAAGAAATACATTTTTAACAAACGGAAAAATATTCGGATTATTTTTGGGGCTTGCTCGAACAGCTGTTTTTTAACGACGACAATCTCGAAGTCGCGAAAACAGGTATTCGTGCGTCTAGACGATTGTTTTTGTTTTGGGAGAGACGCTTCGAGCTCGCCGAGCGCATCTGTTTACATTTTTTTTTACATTGACTCGTCGAGCTAAGTGCTTCTGAGAACTCAGCGCGAGAAGGACAGCGTTCGATTGACGATCGACTCTATCGCCCGTCTCGCTCTCTCACGTGGTTTTCTCTCTCCCTCCAAGGGCCGAAATCTTTGACGGCCATCTTAGTCTAGTTGCGGAGGCTTGGGCGCGCGGACGTGTTGCTAATCGCTCCGCAATTACGGGTATTTTTTGACCGCGGATAGCTTAGTGTCGCGTACAAGTAAGTGTCGACGTCGTAGACACGGGTACGAACGATCATTTTAGGTACGCCTGGGCTATCCTGCTCATCGTTTCGTGCTCCGTTTCGTGCGTCGAAAAAGTACTCCGGAACGGTAAGATTACGTCGCGAGCGGAGGGCACGAAGCGTCCGACGTGAATTGCACCGCGCGTTCGACATTACCAACTGCTTCACTCGTCATCTCCTTCAGCGGCATTCAAGAAATTCCGGCAACCGCCATTGTTAGATCATGAGATCTGCACCTCGCCCGTCATCTTCGTCGCGTTCGCGGTTCTCATTCCGTTTCGAGCCACTGCTTTTTGAGGAGCTTTTGGAGGATAAAATGCGCGGGGAACGTTGGATATCGCGGCTCGTCTCGTTCGCCGTTTAACGCCAATTCTTGGTACGCGTTCGTTCCGCCGACGACAATCGATCGATGCCTTCCGGCACGATGACTATAATTAAACTTTATATTTCTTTTTGTTACAGATGGAAGCAGTTGCACCCACCGTCGTCTACAAAAGCGTCGTCACCGCCGATTAATAATTATACGAACCGCAAGCCGGTTCGTCGGTCGTACCGCGAATTCCGTAAAATGTTCGGGCGGAATTTTTTGACCCGCGATTTTTATCTAAACGCGAGTGCCGAATGTGAAACGCGCGAGTAAAATCACGGTCGGGGTGTTCGCGAGTTACTTGTGCGCGGAGGGATGACTCGTCACGTCCCATCTGAGAGGAGGAGCAGGCCCGGGCAGGGTATCCTGCATCGGCGGAGCAACTTTTAAGTAAGTATAAATTAAAAAAAAAAAAAACAATATTTTTTTTAATTAATCTTATTATTTAACTGACATGACTACATTATTTTCTTTTTTATGTTACAGCCACCGGCAGAATTCCTCAACTCCGCTGAAGCTCATGCAGATTGGTGAGTGTTATAATTTTTTTTAACATTTAATAATTAGAGTTAAATAATATCTGAAAAAATTCTTACGCTTAAAAAATATTGCGCGCGTGGTTTTTTTTTTTTTTAAATTAAACAAATAATATCGTCCGCCGTTAGTAAAATTTAACGATAGCGTTGTGTCCGCTGTGGGTTTAACGGCGAGCGTTGCCGCGTTAAAAAGAAATGATAGCTCCGTGACTTGATCAATGACGCGTCTTGTCGTCGGCGCTCAAGCCCGCGATGGATGGATTCCTGTTCTCACTTCCGCCCCAGAGAATGTATTTTAGCGGAGTCGTGTGTGCCAAGGGATAATAGTTTCTTTTTGTATTCCGTCAAGCGTAGTTCGACTCTCCCCCCATTTTCGTCTGCCCAGAGACGATCAGACCGCGTTGCTCTGACAAATTGATCGTGCAATACGAGAGGGTGCATAACGATCCATGAACGGGGGACTATAAAATGCGCGAGCGCGAATTTTCTATCGATTCCCAGGCAGAAACGTCACGTTCGAGAACACTATCTACTCGTCACGTGTTTTTATTCGTAGCAACTGAGTGATCCCATTTATCATTTACGTGAATTTTGATCGAAATGCGTTTTAGAAGCCGCGCCGATAATTAAATCGCGCCGAGTATCGAAAATTTTATTTATCCCCGATTAATACATACAATAAAATCGATAGTCACGTGCGACCCTGCTGCTACGCGAGTATTAAATCTGTCCGGAGTTTATTCTATCCGACGTCAACCTCCTGGTCCTTTGTAGCAGCGGAATTTTCCAATTTAAACTCGGTCGCGAAAACTTTTTGAGTTTCTGTGCTAAATTACGGGTGCTCGATAATCCGCTCTTCGCTCTTCAACGGGACTGCGGAAGGAAATAGGCCAATTTTTATTCTTTTTTTTTTTTTTTTGCGATCTTCGGAAACGTACGAGCGGTAATAAAAGATTTCGAAATAGACGGAATGTACCGTGCATTACGAACATTTAGCGTGCATCATTTTGCGAACGTTAGAGCATGTCGTTCGCGAAATTTGCGTTTTTAATGGAACCGCGCACGAACGCGGAAGATTCCGAATGAATGAATGAATGAATGAATGCCTTCGTTCCGTGTATTTTATCGGTCGTTTTTCCTTTTATTTATTTATTCTTTTTTTTATTTTTATTTTTATTTTTTTTTTATTTTTTACTTTTTTTTTTTTTCCCCGGAACGTGACCATACGCGTTACGGCGAGTTACCGCTGATTGTAATTCCCCACTGACTTACATCGTGCATAATATGCGAATGAAGCGCAGGAACAAAAGAGTTCTCTCCTTCGGCCGGGATTTTTTTCTATCGCTCAACTTGACCTGTATTTACAACTCGCGTGTAATTTGTTACGATTTACTCGGATATTTCGAATTCTTGGCGCGGGTTTCCAGCGTGATTCCGCACAAGTCACTTCCGCCTCAACTTTTTCCCCCCGATTGATTTTTCCGCCGCGCTCACGGCCGATATTCCGACGTATTGTCCAGAGATTGAATCTTTCGCCGGCAGCTAACACATACGCGACATATGTTGTACTGGCCTCGGCGCACCGAACGTTACGGTTAACAGCGTTACTTGTCGTTCAGAAGTGACGTCATTAACGACTTTCTCCACCTCCGTCGATATGTGAATTTTTTTTTCCCCTCATTTTTTTTTTCGAGCGCAATTGTCGCGAGTACGACAATGTACTCGCGTCAATTTAGACGTCGGCTGTCGCTAATTAATCACGCCGCGATTATTTCGATCGAACCGTCCGTGATGGGCTTTCGAATTTCGCTACACCCCGTTCGTTCAATAATGAGATTATCAACGAGATAACACAACGGATTTATGCGGCATAAAAGATTCAGCGATGATAAAATATGGTGTCGTCGATTCGGCAACGATCTCGTAACTCTGACAGAAACCCGATGACACGGTGTGTTTCCAGTGAATAAAGATATCAAAGTCGTTACGCGTTATTGATATACGATCGGGAATTTTTTCCGTACGGCCGGTCGTTTGCGTAATTAATCGGCGAATCTCAAAAGCTGTCAAAATCAACATGTTTTTTTTTTTTTTTTTTTTCCTTCTCTAATTACGGAAATATTTCTTATGTACCGCGCAAGCTCGGTTAGCATCGGAGATCCTGGGGCGCGCATCGTCCATTACTCGCACCGATAATTTATGCGTGTGATGCTATGTAATAATTAACATAATAAGTTTCGGTTCTATTTACAACGCAAACCCACGCGGTGTTAATTGCGCCTGCACGATATTTCACGCCATAAATTTGCAGCCTGAACGATTTCGGAACGATGCATTTCACGCTTAATACCACTACAGCGCGTGAAAATCAAACGTGCGCGGATCGGGATGATAATTTCACTGCTAATGGCAGCTAAACGATACCTGGAAACACATCGACGGAAGCGACGCGATAAAATGTACGTTTGCGAAAAAATGTTAAACCGTCGGATAGTTTCTACATGTGCATGTAATTGCCGAGAAAAAAAAAAATACGCCCGTCGTGTTTTCATCTTCTCGGTGCATCGTTCTCTCACCGCCCCCGGCGGGCTTGGAAAAAAATCTATCACCGCTCGCGTGTCTATAAAGTCCAAATCTATATTCAGCGGAATTATATTCGATCCCGCGCCTCTTCTCTCGAGACACGAATCAATCTTCCGAAAGTTACCGCTGTCCGGAGCAATAGTTTCCAGCGCGATATCAATTCTCCCGGACAAGGTATCAATCCGTCGTAAGCTCGCGAAACTGATAAAGTATCGTTTGAATGAGACACCGGGTGAGAACGTTCATTCCCCCGTCGGCGTGACACGTGCAGCTCCAAACTAATACGCCCAAGTTATAATGAGAATATCGTGCACCGCCTAAAATACAAAATAGAACCGCCGCGGCCTTTTCCCCGTCGCCTCGACGCTCTTAGTTTCCCGCGATTGTGCGGGAAAACGCGCGAATAAAAGCGATTTACTTATTCGTCGCCGATTCGGGAGAAAAGCGAGGGAGAAACTTCCCTCTCTATGAACGTCGCCCTGACAAAGCCGCATTAACGTTAACGTTGAGAGAGAGAGCGAGAAGAGATTACGTAATGACGCGGCATCACCCCGGATATTTACTAGCGTATGAAAATTTCGCGTAAATTCTGACCTACATGCGTGAATGTAAAACTCTCCGGCGCCCGTCGTTCTCGCGAAACGATCCTTAGCGTTACCCTACTCACCTTCCACCGCCTTTTTCTCGGTGTTACTTTTCCCTCTTAGCATGCTCCGCTCGTGGCTTTACCGCCAACGACGTCGAAGAAACACGGTTAAGTGCGCCGGTCACAAAAGTGCCGGTGGCGGTGCGATTCGCTCACCGCGACGCGACGCGACGCGGCGGAAAGAAGACGCGCGGGCAAGTAACCTAATTCGAATCCGGAATAATAACGAGCATAAATGAGAAAGCGGCGATATCGGAGCGCGTAAACAAGCGAATTATTGACGGCCAGTTGTGAACTTACCGCGGATTTTTAATGCGTGTAAACACGACGATTACGCGGGGAGCTAATTGGCTCGAGTTTCGCGTTACATTAATCTCGGCCGGGTCCAAACTTGCGTTCGGCGTGTAATTCTATTTGTTTAAGCACCGCCCGCGTCCGCCGGACGAAAGTCCCGATCGATAATTACCATGCTATCTGGCGGCGTTTTCGTTTTCCGATTCTTTCTGGCGGCAAATTATCCGGAATTGCCCGGATAAAGGGCCCAGGTACGAGCGCGCGACACCGCGCTTGCCCGGTAATTACCGTACGATCGTATCTTCCACACCTTCCAATTTCATCTGAATCCCGACCGACAATCGTATTAGCGAGGCGAGCCGCACTGCGAGACCGATGGAAATCGCGCGTCCATCGATTCCGTCCGCGATGCGCGGTTTAATACGGACGATAGCCTAGCGGCGTACAACTTTATTACGGGCCGTAATAAAGTTACGGGGTGAGCTGACAGCGCGCGACGGCGAGAGAGGGTTGTTTCGTCACTGGCCGACATTAATCCGCGCGGATTCCGCATGCACAGGGTGACGCATAGTCGTTCTAATCACGAAATGCCTTTCCGCTCGAAGCGCATTCTAAAAAATGTACTTCGTTCGATAGATGACATTCTTTCTCGCAACGTGGAGATTTAATCAATTCTCTATCGATTATCGGCGTGTGCGCTTTAAAAAACATTCGGGATATCTACTAAATACACGTTCGACAAGTTACCGATCACCGTTCGTTTATTTTTTTTATTTATTTTTTTTCTCCCCTCCCTATTTTTCTATCGTTTATTTTGGCCTCGGCAAGTCGAAACGCGTCATCGCCTGTCGATATATTCGCCGGCACGGTCAACGCGCACGTAATTGCGAGGCACGAGGAAAGCGATCCTGTTATTGTGAATGGATTCACGGCGCGCTGATCATTCTTCGATACTACAAATACCGCTACATTTTACGCGTTTGTTTATTCGTGACCTAGATATACAAATAGATTCATCCACGGGAACACCTCCGAGTTTATGGCAATATTTTCCCGCAGTGAATCGAGCAACATCGCGAACAACTTTACCTCGCTACTTCGATTTCTCTGATTGTTTGGAAAACAAGCAGTCTCCTTTGCATCCTTAAAACAATGCTATAATTCAATTACGGCGATTAATTTTATGAGATTTCTCTCGCAAACAATCAGGCGCATTTAACAAATGATATATCACGCGGCAAATTACATTTATATAATTTATCGAGTCGCTTCGGGAGTCAATATTTCTATTTTCATAGATGGTTAATTTTTAAAATAATACAGACCTCGTTTGTCCAGTAGAATATATTTGAGCTGTCGTCGGCGTACGTGCGATTTTTATTCCGCTATATTTTCAAGCAATATTTATATAGACGCAAAAAGAAATTAAACTAATAACCTTTTCTGAAAATATTCTTATGCGCAATATTTTAATTTTATTTCAACTGTCCGTCCTGAACTTTGTTGTTCGCGATTGTAACCGTAAACATCTTTTTCACCGGGTGTTAAGACCACGTAGAGTGAATTTCTTATTTCTTCTTTTTGAACGGAGCGCGCTACCGCCTTTGGTACCCAGGTCGTTCTCTTGCCTTCGCACGACTGTCTCTGGGTTTTCGCATTTTCCGCTAGCGTAGCTATTGTTTGTTTATGAAATTATCCGCGACCCAATTGGCCCGGGCGGCTTCGTAGAGCGGCTGATCTTTTGGTCGGTTTACTGCAACCCCGCCAATGGTTGGCAATGTAACGCCGTCGTTTTGTAGCATTGCCAGAGACCCGGAGCATAGCTCGAAAGACAACGTAAAAGTGGAGAACACCTCGGCGAATGTATAAGGTGTATCGTGACCGTGAATCACGTTTAACTAGCATTTCGGGATGTATCTTTATTATACGTACATACATTATATATTACACACGGATAGATAATTCTTTTTTTTTTTTTATCCATTTCTATACGAGTTTATCTTCCACAATTTCGGATAGATTGTGCAATCAAAATATTTTAAAGTAAAAAAAAATTTAATTAACTTGTTAGAAAAATTAGCAATTTCTTGAAAATATAATGTTATAGACATCTGAAAGGTTCTTTTTTTTTTCTCGTCGTTTTTAAATAGTCTCGCTACATCAACGTTGTCCGTTTCTTCTCGATATACCAAAGTTTAATATATCTATAACCGCTTATCATATTTTTTAACCGTACACCGCGGAATAGAAGACGAAAAGTGGGTCCCATGCGAAAGTGGCTCTCGTGCATATTCTTGCCTGAGACAGAACGACAACATTTTTACCCTCTTGACGCTCGGTGCAGATATCGATTTGTATTTAATCCCCGCGATTGTAATGAGCAAATATAAGTCAGTTGCGACCATTACGTGATACGATCACGCTTATGTTCGTCCGCCTCTTTTTTTTTTTTTCTTTTTCCCCTCTTGACGTTACTTGCCGCGCGCACACGATGATACTTTTCCTCAGCGCAGAAGCCATCGGATATGGTTAACGAGTTCGCTCGACGCAAAGTCCGCGACTGAAAACTTTTGCATTGTAATATGAAGACGAGTCTGCTATCTACCTTGTCCGTCCCGATGCAGTCTCCTTCTATATCTCTCAAAGACTCTCGAGCGCATCTTCCTCCACGCTCGTCACCAGTGACGGATTTTCCGATATTTCTCTTTGGGACTTCCGTTACTATATCTCCTTTATTTTAAAGAGACACGCATTAATTATGAAAAAGGCATTAAGAGCAGGATATTTAATCTTGACGATGTGATAATCGTATTTTACTAAAATATTCCGTTTTTTTTTAGGCTTTTAATATTTTAATTTACGTAAGACTTTTTATGATATTAACAGGTATGACTAGTATTATGCCTTTTGAAAAATATAAGTCTTTAATTTTTTTTTTTAATTCTTTTTACTGACATTTTACGATTGAACGTTGCGTTAACTAAGTTCGCTACTGTTGACCTGCCGTCTCCTTTTCATCGCTGCCTTTACGCGCGCGGTGACGTAAGACACTCACGATAATTAGGCACGGCTCCCACCTCTCAGGTAAATACCGTTGAAAGTTCCGACATCGTAGGTTCAAATCTCAAGTAGATTCAGTGCGATACCTCTCTTAATCTCGCCCGAGTCTCCCGTTAATTTTCGAGTAGATGCTCCGGCGCGAGTTGCACGGCCGGGCGTCGTCGTTAAGCGTTCTTCAGGACGTAACGGCGTCAACTTGTACGCCTTTCTTGGATGATAGAACACGGACAGGCACGTTTTCCCTCTCCGTCCCGTCTCCCTTGCTCTCGCAGTTTCTATTATCCGTCCCATTCGTCATGAAGGCTTTGTCGCCCTGATGCGGGTGTGTCACTTGCGTGCGCGAGTCGTAAATCTCGCGCGAGGTGGTGTCAGCAACGGAATCTTCAAAGTTGTTCGTTGTCAATTCCAACTCTGTCCTAGACGAGCAAAACAGCACCTTCCGCCGCCGGGTTTTGTCGCAACAAAATGCAAGAATTGAAGTAATTGATGACGCGAGATCGAGAAACGCCAGACCGCCGCGCCGCGCCGAGGGGGAAGAAAAAAAAAAAAACGGAAAGCATCCAAGAACTCGTTGGCAACATTGCGCGCGTAAAATTACTTTTCGCGTATGAAATACAGGATTTATTAGTGCGCAGTAAGTTATAACCTCAGACGCGTTAACAGTATTAAATTTCGTTTGTTGATTAAAGTAAGTGTGTGGTTTATATTTGCGTGCGAAAGGTAAGCGACTGCTATGCACAGCCGTAAGCAATCTTAATTAATTAATTCAAGGGTGTGGACGTGTCACGGGATTGTCCTACTATTAGGTTGCCGCGTTTTAAGCGTACGAAGCTGCTTCTCAAGGAAACCGTTATTAAATCTTTTCCCGAGAAGATGAGATTTCTCTCTTGCTCGAGTATTAATAGACTTTTTAATGAAGACGCTCCTAACAGTTGGACGCTAATCCAGTTGCAGTTATATTCCCCATTAGCGTTCTATAAATACGGCGTATTGATAACGAACGGCCTTGAACGATGCGTCGTCCTGTGTAACGTAATGCAAAGGCCACGATACGGCGATGTTCGTTCACGCGATGCAGCATGCCCTTTAAAAGGCAAATATTTGTCAGATAGAGCAGAAGGTTCATCGATAAGACTTTAAGTATTAGCAAGCACGCGAAATACTCGGAAACGTCGGGACGATTCGTCGCGAGAAAATTCTAACGTCGTGAGACGTTAGTTGCGGAGAATCGATTTTCCCGCGACGGGCATACTTTGCGAGCTTTGTATTTTAACTTTGCTTCGTTGTGACCGATCGTACGGCACGGTCGTAATCGAATACGTATCGCGAGGAACGAGACCCACTTCGGCGAACGCGTGGAAGTAGTTCCGCGTGAACTGCAGCCCTCTGTACGAAGTTCTAAACAGCCGATAATAGCAATCTATTAATCGCATATGTAGTCGACGATCGATGGGACTGTAATCCGCGGATTACGGTCGGCTTGCAGTAACATATACGACCAATAAAACCCAGCTACACTGTTGTACAAAGATATCAATAACGGCGGCTAAGTGGCCATCTTAAAAGCATCTCACGTAGTTTTCCGTTTGTTAAATATCTCGGTGGGCAAATGCGCAAAATGGGAACAGTTTTCGTTGAGCGGGGTTTATGGAAACAATAAAAACGGCTCTTGTTACGGAGGTTTTTAATTTATTTCAGTTATATTTATCTCGATATATTTTTGAGCAAGGTTATGATTAATAAATTGCAATTTATTAATAATTACTTCGTGGAGAAATACATGCCTGACACGTCGGGGGGTTTTTTTTTTTTTACTGTGCTAATTTTAACGTAAAGGCGAAAAATAAAATTTTCTTTTTTTAAATTCGTTGACGAAAATAAAAAATAAATTATCTGGATTTTTTGTTACTATTTCTTTATTTCGGAAATACTTGAGTGCTACATTTATTTTTATAATATCGAATTTCTGTACTTTATTAATAGTATTTTATAAATATTTAATTACAGATTGCACATGCTAAAAATTCATATTTAGTAAATTAAAAGTGTCAGCAATATCTAGATTTAAACCAAATAATTGGCATGAATTTCGAAATTGAAAATAAAGCGGGAGTAATGGAAATGATTGAGAAAGGCAGTATATTACTATTAATTCTGCTATTAATTTAAAAAATTGGGACAACTGACCATGACGTTACAATTATCAACGGTATAATTTTACACAATAGAACTGCAACCAGACTTTTGCAATAGAATACGGTTACAAGTAGAACGTATTGTCTATATGTACATTCGCCAAATTTTCAAATATAGGCAATTATTAATATTAATTAATATGCATAAATATATTCGTTATAATAGAACCTTGTTTGTGCAGAAATAATAAAATAATTGCAATATGTCAAGTTAAAATTAAGCTATAAATATTATAAATAAAATCGTTACTTCGCCATTTGACTGTAGCTTAATAAGAGCAAATTATAAACGTTTCTTTTAATAGAGGCATCAAATTATCGATACGAGAAAATTCAAGTTTTTTTTTTTCTCATCTCACATTCGATTATATCTCGAGAGTTTCTTATAAAATCGAGGATTCTAGGAAGGCGGAAAGTAACGAGAGAACGACGAGTAGTTCAATAAGTAACTATAGACTATGAATCTCTCGATTCTATTGTTTTCGAGGAGCACGAGAGGCTCGAGCGCTCGTATGACCATTCAAGACTTTTGCGATTGTTTCCCCTTTTAGGAACAACCGGAGTGTACGTCATAATCCACGCTTAATGAATCGTACAATTATTCTAATTGCTGCTTAGTTAGCCATCGATTATTTTATTGTTATTAATGCATTTATGTCTGTTTATATCTCTCATCATTTAATCAGCCTATTATATGACATTTATATCGTTTAAACACGCCAATATAATATTCCAGAACAGTGATTCCCAAATTTTCCTTCGGCAAATTAGTTTTATTATACATATATTGTATATTGCTTTTATCGAGAGGAAAAAAATATTAAAAAAAAAAAAATTACGCGTAAAAAAAGGATATTAATTTTATTTTTCAAACTAAAATAAAAAACACGTGTATTTGGAGCAAACTTTTATTTTTACGTGAATTGAAATGTTGTACTTTATGGGTTTACGAATCACTGCCGAATACCTTTGTCTATGTCAGTTCATTTTCACGTTATAGCCAACTGAAACAAACCCGTTGACTAGCTTTATACTACTCGACCGCTAATTATTTCGGTGAAAACATATTGGCAGGAATGTATAACAAAGCGTATCATGCCGAGAATCGCTATCAAGGCGGGGTCGATTTCGGAACGTTATTACAAGAGAACAGTTGTCGGTGGCAATCGGATTTTTTTTTACGATTTTCTAACTGAATGGCGCAATCGCGCGCCGCGCGAATACTGATGAGGCCAGTAACAATAGAACTTGAAGGGAAAATTCTCCTTGCGAAAGCCGCGGGTCTCCAAAAGTCGGCGAATGCCGGGCAAACACGTTGGTAACCTTCAGCAATCGTTTGCGTTAAGTACACTTGAGTCGGGTGGAAGTTACTGCGAGAAGTCGCGATTCCACCTCGCGACAAGCTATTATTTATTGATCCACTCCGAGCGGGCGGCATACGGTTCTTTCTATTTATTTCATTCGAGTCAACAAGACTCCGCGGGATCCATCAGGGGGTTTCATCTACAAGAAAATAACTAGGAATATTTATACCGCATTCATTGGAAAGTCTACAATAATCCGCCGCGGTCTCGCAGCCTCGATTTCCTTTCCTTCCCTCGCGTAGACGGAATTGAATATCGTCGAATTAAAATACGGCTCGATACGTCGAATTAAGGAATGTTCGGGAGATAGCCCGAGCAAACGTTTTCGTCGCGATCTGTTTCCGCGCTGTGAGCGATTTTTGCAAGGAGGTGGATTCACCGTCTGTGATGCGGTTCAGTGACCGTCGTCGTTCAATCTCCAGGCAAATTGAATTTTTTCGGAGATCAAAGAACGCGATATATAACCGGCGGGACGAGGCAAAGGGAAAATATCCGCCCTTTAGGCTTACGGTACGGGACGATCCTCTTTTATGCGGAACGAAACTCTCGTCTCGTCGATGCACCGGAAGGAACACGAGACGCCACCAGAAACGTTCTGGTCCGTTGGCGGGTCCCCATCCAGATTATCTTGTCGAGGAACGCGCGCGCGACACTTGACATTCCCGATGAAAATAGCGATTTCAAGCCAAGCCGACGCCGACCGGGGGCGAGGACCAGGGACATTTGTTACGAAAATGGTCAAACAAATCGATATCCCAATTGTCGCGGCAATCATGCCGCGAGTTCGTCGCGCCGCGCCGTCGTGTCGATTTGTGTCGCCAAGCCGATTTCATAAAACGGGCTCTATGTTTATTAAACACGGTATCCCCGGGGAACGACGTAAAATTTTTCACGATTTTGTGCCGCGCGACCGCCGAAACGCGGTGCCATATATATACATTTTTACATTGGTTTTTAATAGTTATCGCGACGTTTTGGAGTTTCATCGAACAATAAATGGCATGGCACCGCATGCAATTTTATTCAAATACGTCAGGCATTGATTGTCAAGTGTTGATATTTTTTTTTTTTTTTTTTTCTCTTTATATTTTTAGCCTGTTTTTAAAATCTTTATCTACACGCGGACTGCTGTTCGGCAAAGCGAACGATAATAATTATGATTAAAATCTTTCCGGATAAAAGCGAACGAGTTGTTATCCGAGCAAATTCTACCGTTCTTACTTTTGCCTCGCGAATATACGCAGCTCGGTTTCCAGTACGCTACTTCTCATTACACGTTTCAACGAAGGCATATATAGGTATCCGCTCTCTATTCTCCCCTCAACCGAATAACGTTTGGTACCCGGTATCCCATTGAGTGGCGCACGGTGCAGCTTCCGATGCTGATACTATTGCCACCATTGTGAGCGCACCTGCCTGGGTCCCGCCGAAGATGCGAGAAAAGAGCAAAGCCGGGATATAGTCGGTAAATTTGCAGGACAGCGGCGCGAAAAATCGCCGTATTTCAACAACAAAAACGAAAAAAAAAAAAAGGAAAAAAAAAATATTGCACCGCTTGGCGATTACGCTAAATTCGCGAAAAATTAACGCTTTAGAAAACTGTTGGCAATTTTTATCACGATTTTTCTGCTCTTTTTTAAGCTACTGCTGCCTTCAGCGACACTTGACACGCGCAATATTTTTGATCACAATATTTTTCAAAAATTATTAAAAACTATGTCAGAAACACTCTTTATAATGGGGTCGCGTTTGAAATATTTTTATTCTAACCGAGGCAACACGCGTGTGCGAATTAATAAGACGCACGGATTGCCGGAGGTATTAATTATTATCGTCGAGAGTCGATAGTCAGATAAACAGGCACTTAGGTTTACGAGAAACGCAAGTCGACGCGGTAAAAAGTACGGGCGTAATGTTAACAGATAATTTCCGAAATTGGATTTTAAATATCACGTCCTAGGTTCCTTAACGTGATAATACCAACTTTTGACGTCACGTCGTGCTCGGCATATCGTTCGAGGATAAGTCCGCGATGCGACTAACAAAACGCGCCAGAAACTTATTCGCGATAAAAACTTATCGGGCCGCTACGCCACGGTGCACAAGTAAGTTGTTGCCGAATTCGGCGCGTTCTCAGAGAATTTCCTATGCCGCGAGTCGGCGGTGGCGCGGGCGGCGGCCTCCAAATCCCAAACCGAAGCCCCGAGAGAAGCTCGTTCAAGTATCGTGCAATTTGTAAAAGTGCATCGGTGCGCGAGTCCATCGTCCAAATGAAAAGCGAACGCTACGTGGCGCTCTTACACCGCCTTCCTACCATCTTCGCCTTTTACGCCGTTTGCTTCCTCGTGTACGGATCGAGTTAATTAAGGAATACCTTTCACGTCGAAGCTAATACTCCCCGCATAGATCGAAAACGGCGGTCTAAACGCCGCCTGCAGATGGGAACAGTCGGTATAATTTGTTAAGTAACAATAGAAGCGCTTAACGGTACTCGCCTTCTTATTTGATTGAGAACAGAAACTTTCATTTAAATATTCGTTACAAAGGCCACTTGACGCGAGATATCTTTGGACAGCTTTTTAAGGCGACTCCTCCTTGATGGAATTCATTAATCTCCTAGTAATTTAATTTTTGCACAATTATATATTAATATCGTTATTATTCTGATTCGCGAGTATATATTTTATTCACGCGCTTACCGTTGAAAATAATTCTTCAAGTTTACATAAACGCGCGAAATAAGGATTATTGATTAGATTATTACAAAGGGAGAAACGCACGTCTGTATATGAAATTTGCGAAAGGTGTAGGATTTGAAAATAAAATAATTAAATTACACAATATATTTTATTGAATTACATTAAAATTAAAAAAAAAAAAAATAAGAAAAGTAGATCTCGAGTCGGGACTTGATTGAAAACGAGAAGTGTCAGGGTTCGTGAAGATGCGAAAGCGAAAGCAGAGGACAATCAATGAGTCGCGCATAACAGCTCAGACCGGTTTCATCATTGCGCGCGGGAATAGTCATCTTTTCGCGACTTGCAGCTTGCGAAGGCAATTTCCAATTCTTCATTGTCGTGCACGATGGTGCCAGGGACGATGGGCTGGATCTTTGAACCTGTCCCATCACCCGGTCGTTAATGATCGGGTGCTGCGATGCTATTGTTCCTCGAGTGACGCTTTCTCGATGCAGAGGACGCGATAACAAGTGCCGACTGATGCGACTGGCGCGGGAGGATATAAAACAGACAAAGGAGGGAGGGGAAGTAGGAGAGGCGAATGGTAAAAAAGAAAAGGAAAAAAAGGGAAAAAAGGGGAGAAAATTGCAACGAGGCGACTTTGTAATCGCGCACTTCCTCCTACGATGCCATTAACCTAACCGGGCCGTTCTCACGGGCTATTAATACCGCGACTCACTATACGCGGAGCTGCGCTATTTAACGTGGCGCGGAAGGAAGCTATTGCGGAGTCGCGACGTACAAACATTGACCTTTACTCTTTAAAGCGCTCTCATTCAAGATATTTCTCTCAGCCACCGGGGATTATATTAGATCGTACATTTTCATTATTTTATTTATACCCCCACGATCGATAAATGACTATTTAGTTATTTAAATTTCAACCGTGAAATAAAAAAATTAATTTGACGTTTGAGATAGATTAAAGTTTTACATTCATCTTTATTTTCGTCGACGGATGCAATTGGACACAATCGCAAATTAAAAAAAAACATCGGCCCGTCGAGTTTCCTGTTTGTTCATCGAGAACGCCGTCAAGATGATCGCATGCGTGCGGAAACTCGTTCGCGTAAGCATAAGCACCGTCGCGATGACTCGCGGTATTTATCGTCGCTGAACGAGTAGGGTGCGAGCGGTAATTTTGCGAAATGACGGTCTCAGGCACGCTTCGTCCTTCCCTCCGTTCGTCCGTCGTACGTGTTTCGCACGACCAGCGAAACTGAGTTTTCTGATCATCCGGTGGAAATTCCCGGGATATCGCAAACGCAAGGGAAGCAGATAAATCGGTAGAAATATCTCTAAGATCTCTTAAACTTTGACGAATGTACTCGCCGATACCGAAATCCCCTTCCCCGAATATTCGAAACGTCTTCGTTTTCTAGGCGAGTCTCTCGCGCTGCGGAAAATTGCGAGACGCCGCGTCGACGCCGATGAGATACGCGGCGAGATAAAGGTGCTTCGTACGAAAAAATTCCGTGGGAAGAAAATTTTCTGTTTGCGCACAATGGTTTGCGTCGCGAATACTCGGATGAGAAGGCGAAGAATCTCGCGGAGCTCTCCTATTTCTCAGACGATACAAGCTGGGTAAGTGGAGTGCTGATACTCGATCGTCTCACATACCCTCCCGTGCACTCGACGATTCGCGCAGCCGGAACCCTATTCCGTGCACGTTTCATGAATCATAGATATCGACAAGGGTATCGACATTATCCCGCTAAATCATTTTACGATGGTGCCTCGCGCGAGATTGTACGGTATCGTCTTAATGAAGCGCTTATTCGTCTTGGCGCTTTCACCCTTTCTCCATCGATCACGTATCGTAAAGCCGAAGTGATCGAGGTACCGTCTAATCGCGCGCCGCAAACGACACCGAAAGCCCGAATTACCGGCGTTACCCTGCGCTCGCGCGCCCATAGATAACCGACTGGTGTTGCTTAATGAGGCTAGCCGACCAGATCTAGTTTCTAACCCGGATGCGGCTCATGTTCCATTGACCGCGACGTTATTGGCTTTCTAAAGACCCGGACGATTCCATAATTTTCATTAAACCACGGCTATTTTCGCAAGCGGGACGGGGATAAATTTAACGAGCGTCTGCCGCGATCGCCTATCCGGTTGCCGTTTCGTGCGCGTGCACGCTTCTCGTTCCTAGCCGGGCGAAGAAACAAGTTCGAAAATTCACGTCTCTATTTATGCAATCAGGGAGAGAGCCGTCCTGTGAGCGCACGACATTTTCTTGTCTTACCGCGGAATTGAAACGCACGCACGCTCGTCCCACGCAGGGCAAAGAATACGTTCGCTTCACTTAACTCACGTCAGAGCCGAAGTTACCGCTCCAGACGGGAATCTATATGCCGGCAGTTTGCGAGCCGCGCTGGTCTTGTAAACGCGATAGCATCGCCACGCGTCACGTCAGCGAGACAGCGTCTCTTTCCCTCGTCTTCTTCTCATTCTTTCATTCTTTTTCTTCCTTCCTCCCTCGCTATATTTGCCTCGCGATATCCGGTAGTTTGATCGGGCTACCTCGAATGTCAGAACTGTCGAAAGGAAAACAAACCGTATATCTGCGTCGTTCGAGTTTAATGCGCGCCAGTGGCATCGTCCGCCCAAGCACGCGACTATCGTATAGAGGGAGAGAAGAAACCGTCCGCGATAAGAATTCCTATGTATAGCACGTACTGCACGCGCGACGATGTCCACTCGGACTGTCCGATACACCTGGCTCTGTCGCCGGCCAAATTGAAGTAAACGGCGAAACGTTGCAGTGTCGGGAAATTAATTTATCTGTCTTCAATTCAATCCTATTATCTCGGCATATTTTGCACTTTCAACACGAAAAAAGAAAATTGATTTAAAATGCAGCTTGAGATAATTTTGCTCTTGGCTTGAAAATTTAATGACGAAACGACTTCGTCGTGGTTTTCTCTCTCTCTTTTTTTTATTTTTTATTTTTTTTTATATTTTTTTATTTTTTTTTTATTTTTTTATTTCTCACGTTATGCACAAACGAAATCCGTGAAAGTTTGTGGAAGTCAAAGGCCTCACGTCACTTTTAAATACCGTCAAGCTGGTTCGGCTTTCCGTCTATTGAACTTGTAAGCATGAATGTTAATGGCGTAACTAGGATGAAACTAGAATACGATGAAGTAATTCGATATTATGCACGATCATTAAATCGCGTTGTTCGTACACGATGTATAAAACGGAAATGGATATTTCGAATGAACAAACGACTGAAACGTAATTGACTGCCATTGTTTAGATATCTCCGGCAATGCTTCGCTTTAAATGTCACAAAGCAGTAATATATGTCCCTTTTAACGATCCCTGATGGGCACATATATTTCACGCGCGACCGCACACTTTTTTTTCTCTCTCCGGCCGCGATATCATTAGTGTTCATTTATAAATTTCTTCGACTTTTATTACTCCACCCTTGGAAAGGAATCGATACATAAAACAAACTGTATTCTTTATAACTATTTCCGGTGATTTTTGAACTAATTGAAAATGCTCGAACTTTCTCTGTAAATCCCGCAGCATTATGCGCGACGACGAAATAATAAACACGCGGAGTAGCGACGAAGAATAACGAAAGACGACGGTAAAAACAAACATAAATTATCCACCATTATTTCGCCGGATCTGCTCGTCGTATCTCGATGGCGCGTTTCAAACATGCGTGTGCAATCTAAAAATATCTTACGTCCAGCTCGTAGATATCCCAACGACCGCGGCGCAGGTCGAGGAGATCGAATTCGGTGTCAAATATCAAGTAGACTAACGTAGCTTTCAATTAATGCGGCCGCGTACGATGAACGGTCTCTCGCGTATGAAAAAACGACGAAGACACGGAGCGAGAAACGGGCGTTAAAGGGAAACGAAAGGAGATACCGCGCGAGACCGGCTGCGTTCGCGAATCGCTCGATTCGCGTATTCGCTGCGAAATCGAACTGCCATCGGCTTCGAATCGGCCGGCGCGAAACTCGACTGTAATTGGATTTCGCGCAAAAATTTGATCATCCAGGAATTATTTTGGGATGGACCGTTTATTTCTAGCGCAAAACGGAGTAAGCTATCTCGCGCCGGTTTTCAAGCGAACGGAACGAAACGAAAACGAAACGCTGTTTCATTAAAACAGATTTCCCATTTAACTCGCGTAAAGTTTTCATTTCGCCACTCCTAACTTATTTTCTTCCCGCGAAATTATATAACGATGTACAGCCGACTGGGTCTAGCTTAGACACTCTGGTTGATCGTGCAACCTACCGCGATGCAGGTTTCTATAAAGCCATTAACAAGCCGCGTGCCTATCAGAAACACTCTGCCCGAGAATTAACCGCATGCCTTAGCGCGGAATCAACAGGACCGGCTTGTTCGAACCGACATACTCTAGTATTTGCCACTATTGTTCGTGCATATATGCACACGCTGTGGGGTTCGGCCAGAGGCGCGAAAGGTTAATACCGACGCCACTCACAATAGGCCTCTATCAAGGCGTTCGATCTCGGAGATGCTCTTCGTGTTTGAAAAGTCAAAAGACCACGAGGCCGCATATCCTAAAAAAATAATGTAAGCCCGTGAGCGTCTTCGCAAATAATTCGCGTCTTCGCGTTTTAAGATTTTTCGTGAATCCGTAAATCCCTAAGACTACAAACTGTATTTTTGTATGCACAAACTGCAAGCTGAGCCTTTGAGATCCCGCGAGCCCAGATGTTTTTATTCATAACTCCGGTGAATCTATTTTCTTTTTTAATGAATTATTTTTTCCGGTATAATATTGGATATTGCAGAAAATATTTATAAAACTAATATTACGTTAAAAGAGAAAAAAAAAAAAAATGTTCAAGAATGCTACAAACGAATAAAATATTTCGCAAATTTATATCAACGCAGACGTATATTATTTTTGAGTTAGTAATGTAATTGATGAAAAGTTGCACATGCGAAACATTATTTTTGATACGACCGCACTAATATTAACTTGTTAAAACGTATTATTGCAATTGCATGTGTAAAATTGGAAAAGAATTTTTTGACGTTTCTTTTTAATCCTTCTCTCAAGTGACGCTTGTCTCACCGTTATTGAATAGCTGTTAAATTATTTTTAAAGATACCGCTTTAAAATAATTCATTAAATTTAATAAACTCGACGAGCTGGCTTTTCTTAATTCTCGTTGAGTTAATAGTTTATGATTATTTTATTTATTCCACTGGATAAATAAATCTTTTTAGTTATATGCAAAAAGTTTGATTAGCGGACAGTTTTGAGGTTTCGTCGTATATATAGTATATGCACTTCTATAGATAGCTCGTTCGTAATGCGATTTATCTAATTGTGTGTTCTATCTACGAAGAGGCAAGAAGGTTGGAAATAATGCTCGCGGCTTGCACTGCGCGCACAATACTCGAAGGAAATCACCGCCTGAGACTTTAATTCCTCGATTATCCTACATTGCCCCGTTAGAGGATATTGCTGGCGTTATGCAGCTTCTACAGGATAGCTTCTAACCTGCTTGTACAGCTTCTCCTTGGCGCAAGTCGCAAACGATTCGGTACATCTGATCGTGAGATATGTTTATGTCTCTGTCCCATTCGAGTAGGGTGCCAAATTCGCGTCGTTGAATAAAAACAAACGTATAAAATTCCATTTAAAGGAAATATATTTGTGATTGTGGATGTGCCTATGCATAAATTATAGAAAAATTGAAATATTAATGTCAACCAAAGCGGATTTTATACATCTCCCGTGTATTTCTTGCATTATGTATTTCGGAAACGATTATTTATAGATTGCAGTTGCAAAAGACTGAAATGTCATGTAATACGAGAAAAGCTAAAAGAGCCGGCAGATATTATACTACATTATTTGAAGATTCTCTCGCTATTCGTTTTACCAATCGCAGAAAAATAATCGTACTTCCTGTTAGCGAATCAACGTATGACGTTATCCCACGGGGCGTAGTATCGATAAAAAAAAAAAGAAAAAAAAGAATCGCTCAGAATTCGTAAAATCGCAAGACGATCTCGGCGAGGGTGGGAGCTTTCTTTACCCCCCCTCGTTTCTCGTCGGTCGTAACTACTTCCTCCATCTGCTTGTCGCGAGATTGCGTGTCTCGCGGCTAAACAAGTGCGACGCGTCGGCGTTATTATCTCTTCGAAACTTATTAATTACCTAACTTATTTCTGGATTAACTCGAATAGCGGTTTCTCTGGCGTTAGTCCGCCCGGTGCTACAACTCGTTCTGGAGCAAGATTGGCCCCATCCGGTCGGGGCGCTACGTATTGCGCGTATATAGCCGGGCGATTACCCGCGGCAGTGTCGCGTTTCCGGTACCGCGTCGTTTTTTTTTTTTTTTTTTTTTTTTTTCCTTTTTTTTCCTCTCTCTCATTCCCTGTTCCGAGTAATGGAAACGTTTGGGAGCAACGATTCGGTTCTATCTTTGCCGATTCGGATTGAATTGCCTTTCCGGTTATCGTTGGTATTACTATCGCAGTCGTTATCCCCGTCTTTCTCCTTTATCTCGTCGCTTTCCACCGTTCGCTCCATCTATACGTCGTTGCTCGTTGAGAACGCCTTGTTACTAGGTTCCCGGAAAATATTCCGACGTACGTAAGCCTTCCGGACCGAGGAGGCCGTACAACGTGCACACAGAAGACCTATAAAATGACGAAACAGCGCGCGTTACAACGCGGCGCACGCGACGAATGACGACTCGGTTCATATGAAACGGAAATCTTTTTCCAAACGAGTGGAGAAAAAAAAGAGAGTAAGAAATACTATTAGTAGTGTGCTATTAACGCAGTTGTTACAGAATCCTTAAAATAATCGTTACTGATACTTTTATCGCCGGTTATTCAATTCAATAATTTTAACCGAAAGCTCTTTTGCTTCTCCGGCTTACGAAAATTCAATACATCTATCTTGCGCTCGGATTTTTTTTTTTTACCTCCCTCCCGTTTACAAAAAATTCTTACCGGGGGCAAAAATGGATTTAAATATCCTTTACCCCCTCCACCCGCGTTTAAAAAACACTCGTGAATATACGTCGCGCGGGTACGTTTCATTACAAGAACCAGCGGGAGTTGTGCTCGGACATTTTTAGAGGTACTCCGCGCAATCCCGTCGACACGCGGACGTCCGCGCGCGCATTGTCAGCGTCTTGTTAATCCTCCCGCATCGTCAATCTTGTTCCGCCGATGCAGCTTCCCGTGCGCTCTCCTCACGGTAACACGATACGGGGAGCATCTCGCGTGCGCTGAAAGCGAGGTCCGCTTGGGAAAAATCGCGATACGCGGAGAGAAGAAGCGACCCGCGGTGAGGTAGCTACGGCAAAAAGACCGACGACTGTGCACCTCTGCCGGTTGCGGTGACATCGTACTTGACCGAGATACCGATACCGCATGCAGCTCTCCGCCATACTCTTGAATCTCATATGGGCGTTTCCCGGCCTCGTAACGCGGCCCGATACGCTCGCGTAGCGTCGAGTACCGCAGGAATACGCGGACAAAGCGATATTCGCGACTCAAGTCTCGCTCTCACGCTGGTTTCACAAATTGTAAAACACGAGTCGGGCGGAGATTTTTCTTCCTCGTCAGATTCTCCGGGGACGGAAAGTTTTAAATTAATTATTCGTAAATACGCTCGCGCCTCGAGCGATGTTAAACATATGTTAATGCGACGCTGTAACTCTGCTGTAAATTAAAGTGACCGGCACGTTAGCCGGCTGAAAAACGTGAAGCCAGCTATCTTTTTTCCTTTTTTTTTCTTTTTTTTTTCTTTTTTTTTCCACCCCTCTTTCGGTGGCACGGCACCATTATCTTTTTCTCTGCGCTCAAGTTATTTAAATGTAACAATTATTTGTGAATATGACAGCGAATATTCGTCCGCGTAATTGATATTTATACAAGAATTACATTCAATATTGCATTCATTGTTATCGAGGTATATTTCGAATGGGTCCGCGAGCAATAAAATTTCATCTCCATATCGTAATACATAATATTTGTCTGATCTCGACGCGCCATTGACATTCAAGCCGATGTTATCCCCGTTAAATACTTAATATCGAAACTTTTTGTCGGAGAATAGCCGCGAGAAATTGTGGCGATATTAAAATCACTGGTAACGAAAAGCCGATTTCAGGAATTAAGAGAGATCGTCGAGAGGTAAAAAATTCTCTTTCCAGTGAAAAGCATTTGTTATCACCCGATCATCGCTCCACGAGAATCGAACGCGATACTTCCTCGAGATCGAAAATACATCCGCGCGGTCTCTCGTCCGCGAAACAAACTCTTGGTTCGAGAGCGATAGTGCTTCAACAACGAGGCGTTAACGAATAATCGGAGGCTGCTTTTCATTTGGAGGCGATGCACATAGCGGCGCGGCGCGCTTAATTGGCACGACGGTGTCTCGTTCGCTCGCGGCTGCAAACCGGCGCGCGCTAATAAGCGAAGCGCGGCCGGGGGTGAGAAGCTCGCTTAGCACATCAATTTAATTTTTAATTTCCCCGAGCTCTTACCGTCGCCTTTTCTCTCTTTCTCTCCTTCTCCGGGGCGCCCTGGCCGCGTTCCCATCTGTCGCGCGCGATACACGGTCACCCATTCCGCATCCGTAATGACGTAACGACGGCCGCATCTAGTTGTCAATAACGCCGTATATATATCCGATAACTTAATTATTCCGCTATACGTTAGGCGCGGCCTCGAAACAGCCCGACGCTCTAAATCGATCGACGTCTCCCCCTCGAAACGGGAGGACGAATAAGTAAATTAGGTCTCTGTATGCAGAATCGCGAAGTATGGATCCGCGCGTGCATTACTCACCGACAGCGCCCGGCCGTTTGCACGCAAATAACGTAGTCTAACATGCGTACAACGTGTAAATTATCTGTCGCGTGACCGTAATACGCGCGGACATGATCTATCCGTGTAGCATCGAGATGTTCGAAATTCAAATAAACTTCAGGAGGGCCTTCATCGATATCGATCGCAGATCCGACCGCACGAGTAATTGCCGAGATTCGTTTAACCGTGGACTCGTAACTATTCGTTGTTAAAAAATAGAACGGTATTCTTTTTCTATAACGTACGTATAATGAATATGGACTTGTCCTAGGTGCGCAGGTGTACCTTAAGACGCGAGCGGTGAAAAATCTCGGTACCGTCTCGTAACCTATTTCCGTCAATATTAGTTAAGACTGATTGAAGTTTAATTGCGTTCCCTCCCTCTCTCATCTCGCTCTTTTTTTTTTTTTCTCCAGCGATATAAAAAAAAACCAGAAATCGTTTAAACTTTAATTAACTCTTTAAGCGCCACTGAGACGGTTCGATTGGAAAATAATTAATTACCGTAGAATGAACTGGGCGCGCGCAGCCGAGTCTGCTTCTGGGCGCGCGATATCGAAAGGTGGGTGTCAACTTTCGGACGGTAATAGTCGAATTTCGAGACTCATTGCTGACAATGATCGTCGCGTTCCGCGCATCTGCCGCTCACGAAATCGCATCTCGCCCGAGTGTAACGTCGCGCGGCATTCGCGATCGTTCGAACTTGAAGAAGTTTTATGCATCGGTATTCCGGTGCCCGGGCACTCCGCTCTTTTCACTCATTCGATCTTAAGAGCGCTTAAGAGTCGGAGACAGCTTAACGCTCGGGTTACAAGCTTCACGTGGAGCTCAATAGAAGCAAAAGGTTCGGGTCGAACAAAGCGCTCGTTCATCAGACCCTCCGGCAATGGCCACGTTGTCCGATGGTAAATAATCTGGTGGTAATAAATCTGGCAACAAAACGCGCGCGGGGAGGAAAATACTTTCGTTCCTTCTCTCCTCGCGACCGGCATTTTCTGTTTCAACCGGTTCTCAAAGAAAACCGCAAATATTTATCCTCCGTACACATGGGATTGAATATTTCGTCTAAAAATGCGCCTTGCGATATTTGCGTTAGATTTTGCGGAAAGGACAAAAGAACCGTCATTAACGTAAAGTTTTATAGTTTTATACCGCGGCACTCCCCCAGGTAAGGTAACACGCGCTCGAAGATGTTGAACTTTTGCAATCTTTCCGAAAAGATAACTCTTCCCCTCTGCCAGACATTTGTTTAAGAAATGCTTTTTGTAAAAATTGTTTTTATATTTCCCGTATATGACGAAGGTGCATTACGCTCCAACTAACGATCTCCCGAGGTGTCATCCGTCGCGTTCCGCTCTCCTTTTAACCGTGGCGAGTACGAAAAGTGAGGAAACAACGTCTGGGCAAAAATCGTCCCGCTGAGTTTATCTTCGCGATAAAAGTTTACCTTTCGTTAGACGGAAGTGCCTTGGTTTCAGAAGGCACTTACGTGCCGCGTATCCCGCGCGTTTCTTGCGCGCCCCTCCTCGTCCGTGATTCGCGAGAAAGTACGGTCGACAATGCGGTTCTCCCCGCGGAAAAGCGAGCAAAATCCGCGGAGCCAGCCCAGGGGATAGCTCCCTTGTCTCGGACAAAGTCAAATATCGGAGCGCGACGCCGGACCCGAGTTTTCCGCCGGCTCTCCCGTTACTTACCCCGGCCTCTAATTACAACGTAACTTCCCGACGACGACGACTTGGATGCCGACGAAAACGATGCGGGCCAGCGATTTATCGCGCTCGGCATATTGCCGAGATATTTTCTCGCCGAATCTGGCTTTCTCGGAAAGGCGGCGGCGACGGCGGCGTCGGCGGTAGGTAACTTCTCCCCGCTGTAAAATACGGCTTTGAGCGAAAGCTCCTCGGCGAAGAGTGTCCAGGGATCGGCGCGCTGCTTGTACCCTTCTCTCTTTTTCTCTCTTTTTCACCCCGCTTTCGCGAGTGAAGTCTACGCGGATCCTTCCCGCGCTAGGAAGCGAAATGCGAGTTTGCCAGGGCCCTCGGGAAAAATGAATGAAAAATATTGTCTTGGACACAATGGCCCCGAATCCGTGACGGGATATCCTGAGCGCCGGCGACCGACGCGGAGGGTAAGATCGGCCACTAAGATGAGGCGGGCCGGGGTGGAGGGGCCTCGACCGAGGGTGGGTAGGTGGTTGCGGCAGTAAGTTATAGGCTAGGATTACGAGATTGCCGCGAGGGGATTACGACGATGGGCTCCTGGGACGTCCAATCTCAAGGATAAACACTTTCTGACGTTCTTACGCTCAGCCGGGGCTCCCATCTCCCCCTGTTTAGCGCCGCACTTCGGCCGTTTCCCCCCCTCGGCGGGTATCGCCGGGCGCTCCCACGTCCTTTGTCCTCCGTCTCGCACCCACCATCACCTCGCTTTCCGCCTTCTGCTTATAAAGAGCTCTCGCGGGTAGCCGACTGCTTGCGAAAACTCATTTCCCCTGCGCCTTCGTCACCACCGCGCCTGGGCTCCTCCGTGTTTTTGACGTCAACAGGCGCATCTATCGAGAAAGGTTCGGAAAGGGCGCAAATGAAGACCTCTTTCGCGCTTTCGACCCCGAGCGAAGGGACGCGCTTTTTCGGTGAAGCGTTTGTCAAATATTCGCGTGACAAAGGCGAGGAGGAGGGACGTAGTGGGGTAAAGGGCGGACGTTGAATTTAGATCAGATTATTTCCAAGATAGTACTGGGATTTTGTGATTAAAATGCCTCGCGCAACAAACCGCGTTTCTCTCAACATACAAACGCTCTTCGGTAATGGAGCAATGTCCGAATTTATTATGTATTTGATTTCGTTCGCCCGCACGTCTGTTTCGAGTATTTCGCATTCGCTGCGCGAACAGATTGTTTGGTAGCTGATCCTCGCTAACGAATCAGAATCGATTTATTAATAATTTAGTTTCCGGCATCTCCGCGAAACATTCCGGGAGCTAATTAATCCATTCTGCGGAAATGTAATATTCCGTTGTACCTATGCGCTCTCGCGCGGCGAAGTAGATTACCGCGTAAACCGATGCATGCTAACCAATTAATATTACCGCATTTAACGATCACACCGTTCACTTAATATTTCATCAGATTTCAATCGAGTTACCGCGTAGTATGTATATTTCAACGACGATGATTTCTCGCGACGTCGCGTCGCCCATGAAATATATATGCGATCACAATTTACGGTAACGAACCGAACGGATTGAAATTAATTTTTCTCGGCGAAGGTGTTGGCGCGATTCCTCCTCCCCCCCCCTCCTCTCCCCCGAGACGATGCGGTAGAACTATCGTTAATTTGGCGCGGTAATTTCGCGAGCCATCGTTCACGACTTTCGGCGAGCAGAATGGGTGGAAAATGCGCTTTGACGGACTCGGGGATGAGGGGGAGGCCCAAACCAACCACCGCGACCAAAAACTTTCTTCCACCGCGAAGAACCATTTCCCACTACTTTTACTTCGGCTCCTTTAGCACCTCCGGCAGCACGTCTTCACCCCCAGCTCGCTCGCTCGCTTTTTCTCTTTCTCTCTCGACACCCTCGCCATTCTCGACGGAACTACAGAAGTTTAGGAGAGATGCGCCGGACCTACGAGTTGGCTCGTTCTCGACTTAACCGAGCTGCCGATATACCCAGGCATAATAATTTCCGCGCATTCGCGCTGGGCTTTTCCTACGGGGTCTTAGAGCGGTGAATTCATTAGGAAGTTTCCACGCGGGCGTGCATCCGGCGAGGCCGCGCGCGAGAATTTAAATTCAACGTTTAAAACTGGTATTTCTTATAAAACCCCGCGCGCGGCGCGAGGATATATATGAGGCGGAGGAGGAACGGTTGAGGCGCTGCGAAGTGCCGATGACGAGAGGGAGGAGAGAGAGAGAGAGACGAGGAGGGAAGGCGCAATTTATTATTCCACGGCAAAACTCCATCAGAGCAAGAATGCGCGTAGCGCGTATATAAATATGTCTGCAACGTATAATAAACGATTTTCACGGAAGAAATGGTTTACGCACGAAATTGGTATGAAATAAACAACAGTATAGATTACGTATAGTAATATATATTTCCATATTAACCAATGAACTTTTATAATATGTTATTGAGATTACAATAAAGAGGTGAGGCACACATAATCGATATTCTTCCACTCGTATAATTCTTCGAAAAAGAGTACAATCGATTCTGCTTTTTATCTTTTAGATTCTGGTTAAATTTAGGTGACGGTTTTGTACGCTGTAACGATTATAAAATATTTCTGCAGACAAAAAGTGAAAGCCACTAATAATGTTTTGTTGATTATTAATCTTCATTAGCTAAATTCAAGACGATACATAAAATACGAAGTCTACAACTAATTACAATTGCGGATATCTCATTATACATTTAATACATGGCAAAATATTTTATAACTCTTTTTTTTTTGGTTGCAAATTATTAAATCGTGAATAATTAACGTCGATTTTTGGTAAATTAAATAAAGCGTACTGTCGAATTTTAATCAAAGACCGATAGGTATATAATATATTCGTTATTTAAAACAAATGTATGCATAACAAACGAGAATAAAAGTTGAAAACGATTATATCGCAAACTCCCATAAAATCATTAGAGTTTTAAGACCGATGGCGAAGTTCGTCGAAATGGCAAGGCCGTAAAAACATTTGCACCGGGAAAACCATAGCGGTTATAAATTTTTCGAGTCGATACGGCGGCTTATTGACTTTATTATAAATATGACGGCGCGGGCGAACAGCGGCGCGGCAAGAAGACGCGGCGGAGAGAGAAACAAAAAGGAGGATGGCGAATCGCGGAAAAAAAGGGGAAAAAGAAAAGAAGAAAAAAAAAAAAGCGTGGCGAAGGAAGTAAGAGCGAAAGCAGAGAGTGTCGCGGAAAAATGAGGATGGACGGAGGGAAAAGCGCCGCGGCTAGAAAAAAAAGTTGGAGAGATCGGCCGCGCGCTTAGAGCCCGGCTCCGGTCTGGAAGACGCTATCGCGTAAGTTGCTCCGCTTGCAGCTGCGTAAACGCCAAGACTACGTAACGACGTAAACGCAATGCCTATAAATAAGGCGCTCGCGGCTAATAACCGGCAGCAGGCACAGCGGGCACCACGGCCGGGCAATCCGTTTAACTTCGCCGTTGGCGATCGTGCCGTAGCTTTATAAAACGATTCGCACCCCTTGGTGGGCGGCGGGTAACGTTGCCGACTTTCTCCCCGAGGAAAAGTCAGCGAGCGACAAATTATTAGTTACGAGAATTAAATCCACCGATACGGAGTTATATGCCGGGGAGAGAAAAGATTTTTCCCTTCCCTTTTTTTTCTCCCCCTCCGCCTTCCTTCTTCTCCGTTCCCTCTTGCTTCTCCTTATTCTTCTTATCTTCATTTATTTAGCGCCGTCCAATAATCTGTTGATTAAACTCCGAATTAAAATTTCGAAAAGATAAAGTTCATCTGAATTTGAATGAAGAGTAAAATCTTCCTCTTTACTTTTTTATCGAATCTCATTAACTTAGTTCACAAAGCTGTTGTATATCG
Source organism: Cardiocondyla obscurior (assembly GCF_019399895.1). Classification (NCBI taxonomy): domain Eukaryota; kingdom Metazoa; phylum Arthropoda; class Insecta; order Hymenoptera; family Formicidae; genus Cardiocondyla; species Cardiocondyla obscurior. The sequence goes on along the minus strand of NC_091875.1, from coordinate 3,659,089 downwards.
GTCGCTTGTAATCCGAAAGTTGGAAATACCTCGACATTTTAATTAAGAAAAAAATTTGAATTAATTTAGAAAAAACGTGTTATTATAATTGATATGGAATTATATGTATGTATGTATATGTACGCGCGAAGTAAGCGACCAAGAATGCTTACGTGAATATTTTGTGTGGAGTTTGATTTCCACTCTTCCGAAAAAAAAAAAAAAAAAAAGCGAAAAGATATTGCAGATCGATTCGATAAAGACAATATGAATGAAGAATACTAGGGGGGGAAAAGCTGTATTTACGGTTGTCGCTTATCGGGCATATTTATCGTATGACGCTACATCCAATAGGATAGGGAAACGACTGCAGGATACAATAAAGCTGAGTAAACACGAGTAAACAAATGTAGTGCGCGATGTTTTATCTCGCACAGGTGACGAACGATCGTCGCCCGCCCGAGAGGCGGACGACGCGGGATCTTATTGCGTAACGCTAAAGCCACAAAAGATTAGCTCCCGCGAGCTCGGGGAAGGAGGTTCATCGTCCGCATTGATCGCGCGTCCGTATCAGCATTGCAAATCATATTAGCTTTGACCGCGAGATTTTCCCGCGCCGTTCCCTTGGCTTTTGCGCGAGGCTCTTTTTGTCTCGCGGCTCTCGCGGATCCTCAGGAAATAACGTATCTTACTTGCCGGTGCTAGAACCCGTCGAGACTTTTTCAATGTGCACACGGAAACGTTACCCGGGCGATGTCAAAGAGCGCGCGCAGGCACACATTAATACCGCGATTAATTGGAGCGGTCGTATCTCGGGTGACGGCAAGCGGAGGCTTTCGGCTCTTCATCCACTCAAATTAAATAAGGAGCCTCCTTTATACGCGCCGCTCTCTGTAAATGGCTCACTTAAGCCCTGATCATCCTTTTGTTATTGCCGACGTTGTAGTTTTCCGCCGTTAACGAACCCGATGTCGAATAATGACGAGAATCCAGATCCCGATCCGTTGTGGAGGCGGCTTTAAGCCTTGGCATGCTGAAACGCTGTAACCCGGCCCCCGTAGGTGTGTACATACGTGTGTACGTGATGTGAGTTGAATATGCTGCGGGATGCGGGAGGAAGAGAAAGGGAGATAGAAGAAGGTTGGAGGTAAAGACGGAGATAGAAAGGCCAGGGGCAGAGGGAACGGGGAACGGTCGAGAGACGAGAAGAGAGAGAGAGAGAGAGAGAGAAAAACAGCTGAACGTTAGGTAGGTAGGTAGGTAGGTTGGTTGGCGAGTGAAAAGATAGGAGGGAAGAGAGGTACCACGTAAGGGAAAGGAAGGCAAATGCGTTGGTAGGAGCGGTAACCGGCTCGACTGGAAGCCAATGGCGTGAAGCGAGCGATTTTCTTCTTCTTCTTCTTCAGGGTACAAGGCCGATCTTCTCTGCGCGTCGGCGTCGGCGTCGGCGTCGGTTTATTTGGACGCTCTATTCAAGTCAGCCCCGTAAAAAAGATTGTCGTATCGGCTCGTCGTCACGTCTCTCGAAATTTTCCCTACAGGTATCGGTGGAGGCTGCAGGTACATCTTCACAGCTGGAAAATTTTACAATCGCTCCTCTGTCTCTTTTTTTTTTTCTGCATTCTTTTGTCTCCGGAATGTCCGCATATTTATTTATACGCAGAGATACGCCCAGGTGTAGTTGATGCAAAACGCGCGCGTTATTTCCTTCTAAACTTTCATGAAACGGAAAAGAATGATTTTTAGTGCTCATTCGTTGCACGAATGGCGCACTATTCGTAAAGCAGAATGTGAAAGTAGGACTAATGCCCGACACGGGGGCACACGTGCGGGATACGTGTAAGCGGCGCGCGTGCCCTGGTCGGGTGTGCGCGCAATGCAACCGCGAATGTAATAACATCGCGCCGTTATTACGCTAAAGAGCGGGCGGATTAATATAAAGATGGTCTCATGACTCCGGACCGGACTTCCGGACAGTGGTGTGATTGCAAATGTAATGAAACGCGGAGTATGCCCCGCGCGCGCTATCAGAGAATCGGGCGTAAAAAGGGCGCGCGGGTGTCTGCGTGTACAAAAAGGCCACCTCCCCCGAGTCAAATAACTGTAGTCTTTGTAAAGGTGGTTCGTATTCGTCGCTGAGCAAATGAACGTGTCAGCCGCACGAATAGCGCGGAACGTACGGCGCTCACAAACACACTTTGTACGATGAATTTCGTAACAGTCGGGCAAAACGCGGTATTGAATGAAAATGTTCCGTGGCTCTTGCAAAGGACTTGTCGCGAATTGTAATTGGTCGAAAGTATTCGGCCACGTGCCGGTTCTGCACAACCGCGGTCGCCATACATCAAGATACGTATCGAAGGCAAGAGAAAGAATGGAAGTACGAAATAGCGGAAACAATTTTTTTTTCTTTTTTCTTTTACGTTTCCGCGAGAGCTCAACTCTTTTCAAACTAAACAAATAAAATTTAAATTAAATTAACTTTAAAGAACGCGACGAAACACAAAAGTTTTAATATAAATAATAATTAACGATCAGCTAACTATGAACATGAAAGTTAAAGTGTAACAACTTCTTTTTTTTTTAGTTGAAAATTAATTTTATATGGATAAACAAAGTTGAAAAGAAATGAAATGGAAATGTAAAATAAAAACTGGAGCGATAACGTTGTAGAAAATTAAAGCGAGAAAATACGCGTTAATTCTATAAAAGTATATGTGCGATATATCTATATTAATTAATAAATACGAGTCTTTTTTTATATATATAAAGATGCACGAGAGTTTCGCGCGCGTATAAAAAGACAGAAAGAGAAAATGTGAAAATCTCGTGTATTCTACGCCACTGAAAGAAGTGGGACCGGTGTGACTGGTTCGCAGATGCGAGACCCTCGCGGCCGCCATTCTCGACAACATGTGGTCGAAGCCAGTAGCCGATCGCTCCAAAGTTAAATTCCTCGTTATTATATCGTCTCGAGGAGGCGAGAGGCCCCGGAAAAAGGCTGTCGAGCTTCCTGGATAGGCCCTGCGTGACTTTTAAATAGAGAACGGTCCAAATACGTTCCGCGTTAGAGCGGATCCTACCTACCTCCAATTACTCGCCGTTATTTCTTTATTCTCGCGGGCGTTTATGCAACGTGCTCGCGTCTTAAATTAGACCAGGTTCGCGCGAGGCGTCGGTGCGCAAAAGCCGTCACGTTTGAACTTAACGATCGTCGAGCCGACAGATCGAACGATACGTCGGCGTTTCCGTTTTCCTCGCACGTACAACAGATATTTGTGTTTTTTAAATGGTTATTAGGTACGCCGATCACCGCCGCGGAGGACTTCCCCCCCCCTCTCCTCCTTCTCTTTCTCTCTCGCGACCATTGATATTTAAATGTTTCGCATTCATCCGAACGTTCAAGCGATATTCATTTCCTGGCTTCCGAAATTCAAACGCTGGAAAATATCACCTGTGTATCGCGCTATTTGTCGAAATGACGTGACGCCGACGGTATCGTTGCTCGCTCATCAATTTTTCGATATTTCCCGGGTGAGAAAATATTCGGTAAGCGTGTCACGCAAAATCCGATTCTACACTCATGGCACTCACGTGTGACGGAAAATCGGATATGTAAGATTATCTCGGTTCTCTTCGTCGGGATTGCTTTGAGGAAAAAAAAAAAAAAAAAAAATGACGCGAACGAACGTAAATAAAACCTGCTTTTAATTAGTCTGCACACTCGTGCCTTTTTTTAAAGCGCGTTATTTATTTATTTTTTATGTTTTATTTTATTTTATTTTTTTGCAAGGCAAAATCAGAATCGGCGTTGCGTTACAATAAAACAACACGACGTTCGCAATCTAAATGAACCTCAGTTTTTAGAAAAACATTATTGTGTTTTGACCAAACAGCCGAGCACGGCGGAATCGAGACAGCTCGGGCTAAATGCGATTCAGCAAACTTGCCTCTTTCTCCAGCCGCTTGTTTGTCTAGCGCAAAATCACGTCAAAGCCCGCTGTCGTTCCGCGTGCGTAAGCGTTAACGACGACGGTAACAATGCGATACGGCGGGTGTAATCGAATTTCGGCGACAAGGATTCGTGACCAACCTTCGACGTCGATATTTTTAACGGGCAATTATCCTTGTTTCTTTCGCGTATAAAAAGAACGAAAAAGGGAAAGGTAAAAAGCGTTCGAGATGTCCGGTCACGTAGAGGATCCACCGGCTGAATACACGTTGGAAAATAAATGCGGATCTCGGAAATAAATACGTAGTCGTGATGGCACGCACGTTTCGTGCTGTCGAATATCTCGAGGGCAGCGGGGAACGTGTTCTCTTGAGGCCGACAAAACCGAGAAGGTCGGGGTCGAGAGGTAAACCGAGAGCGACTAACTACGAGGGCTGGTCTATTCTCACGTTTCGCAGCTCCGGGGCGCGCGCGGTTGAGACATTCGAAATTCTCGATAACCTGGCGTGAGGGCGAATTTTACGGAGGCTTGAACCCTCGTTAGGATTGTAGCGCGATAGAGAAGCTTAGAATGGCAAACTTGGCGTACGAATTTCGCTTTGTTTCGCAAATCGCAAATCGCGGCGCGCAAGAACTCGAAGAAAAGGCGAGAGAGAGAGATTTCACGACCTCCGCCGCGGGGACGCGAGCTCGGCGGAAAAAGTTGCGATTCTGACAAACCATCGCGCGATTCGTCGCATCATCGTAGCCGTACGTGCAGCCGCGCGCGTATGTGCGTACACGAAGGGGGAGGGGGGGGCGGGAAGCGTGCCGGAAATCTGTGCAACAGGTGGCATCGACGGCCACTGCGGTACAGTTTCGTACAGTTTCGAAGGAGCATTCGATGGACGATGGCAAGGGCAGCTTCGATCCGCGCTGAATTAGGCGAGATTAAGCTAGTTCCGTTACGAGATCACGTCGCGGGAATGTAATCGTATCGAGAACGGATCCCTCTCGCGATTACGAAAGATATTGGCCGTCGCATACCGGCGTACCGCGATATTCCGACTGCGTAGCCGCGCAAGAATCGCGAGGACGGAAACCTTGAGGCGGAACGGCGAAACCGAGCGTGAAGCTGTCCGGCGCGGAATTATTGAACGTGAATCACGGGAACGGAGAAGCGCTTTTACGTAAGGCATTCTCTCGCGATTACGCGCACGGCGCAACGACAGGCGTCGTAAAAATTCCGAGGTCGCGCTGGAAGACCGATAGCTGTTTCGGATTCAACTAGCTCCCCTTCGCGAGCCGTTTACCGTGCCTTCGATCTAGATCGTCGCACGAGGACGCCGGCGTCGCATTTAATAACGGTCGCCTTTCACTTCCGCTCCAGGTTGGAGAGATCGGCGTTTATCTGTCTTGAGACGATTAAAATTGCGCGATAGCGAGTCACGGGCGGAAGCAAAATGATAAATTCTCGCCGATGAGCGTTATCTTCGCCGCGAGGCGAGAACCGGCGCGCGGGCTTCGAGCGCCCGTTCTCTCTTCACTTCCGCCCGTCTTCGTGCGTCCCTCCGTTCTTGGTTCTACGACCTAAAATCGCCGGTTTCTTTCGCGAGAGAAGAATGGAGAAGGGACGGGACGGCCGGGGCATCTGGCGTCGTCCGCGTATGAGTATGTCCCACGCTCTCGCCCATTGTTCGCGGGGATACGCGCCGTTCGAGAGGCGCGCGAGTATTTCCCTTCGAAGGAACGCTCTTCTGTGAAATACCGTCCGTCGAGAGAGGAGGCGGTTTTTAAGCTTTGGAAATCGCTGCGAGTGGCGGCCCGGCGGAAAGCTTTGACAAAAAGGGCCAGATCGGACACCCACTAGCCGATTGTGAGAACCGATCGCTCGCTCGCCCTACGGAACGCGGAGGGAACAGTGGGAAAATTTTTCTCATCGAGTTTGTGGGCGACGCCCGCTCGTAAACAACCCGTCCGCGTATACGTATAACGTCGGACTCACAATTAGTCGATCGGGGATAGTATCGCTCGAATTCGAATTTCATCCGCGCGACGATCTCTTTAAATTTAAAACGAGGGGCTTTTACACCGAGGAAAGTTTTCCCGGCATAGATCAACTTAGGAAAATATTAAATACAACGATAAATATTAATTACGGTATTATCACAAATTAAGTTACAAGAGCGTAGTAGTAAGGCAACGGCGAGACCTCCGAGTTAATTTCGAGCGAATTTAACTTGGACTGTGGAAGTTATTTAAGGAAATTTCCGTTTAATCTACGAGTCCCCACGTATTATTACCCGCGGCTCCCTGTGTCCGCGTGCAACGGCAGTCTTATTTCGAACGTCCGCAAATGATGGGAGGGAAAGCCCTCTTGTACTCTGCGGGGACGTCGTTCTCGCCGAAAAAGCACGCTGTCAATTCGCCCGTCGGCCCGTAAAAGGACAGGGCCGTCACGCGATTTATCAAAGTAAAGCGATGAGATTAAAGTTCGGACCGGCGTGGACGGGTGGCGAAGGGATGAGCGACGATAATGTAAAAGTGCAGGAGGAACGACGTCGTCGCCGTGTCGAAAGTTAGCCGGCGTCGCCGCGCGGGCAGCGACCCGCTCTCCGTCTCTCCTCCGGCTTCACCGCGTAGGAGAGTACCTTACCCGGCGCGCTCGTTTCGTTGAGAGAGACGGGAGAGAGAGCACGCGAGCGAGGCACGAACCAAGTAAGTAGAACACGGACGTAAAGTCGTTATCGAGCCGAGTAACCGGCGGAGAAGCGGGCGGGAAGGAGTTGGGCTTATCGCTCGCGGGCAGACTCTTTGACTTCTATCCTTGGCGGAGCGACTTGGCCGATTAGCGTGTCACGTTTCGACGACTCTAGATCCAATTATAAGGAGAGACGCGGAGGAATAGAGGAGCCGGGTTTCTAATTTCTCCATCCCTCCCGTCGATCCTATAATACTGTTCAGCGTGCGCCGGCTACGGGATACAATGCCTCTCGTTACAAAGGATTAACGTAAATTATTTCCCTCCCTCGATCCGGGTGAGGATTACGCCGGGTCCATCGATGTATCGCGCCCGAGGTTTGCGCCGATCGATCCCGCAAGAGAAAGTCCCTTCGGTCGGCGGTAGCCCGCAAAAATCGCGCGGCAATTTATTTGCAATTAACGATTTGCATTTCTCGGCGTGTCCGCCGTCAAAAGATGGAAATCCGTCGCGGTGAGAGGAACAATGCGCCGCCGGACGTGAATTGATGATCGCGCCCGTGCAACCGAGTGCAACGTCAATTGAACCGTCAACCCGAGACCCGTCCGGTCGTCACCGATCTTCGGTCACTCTCCGCGCCACGCCGCCTGCGACTCGAGGTATCGCGGTGTATATCGCTCCGTAATCCAAATCGACGGTGATTTTCACGGCCTTGAACGAGAGAAGCCGGATCGTGCGCCGCTATGACGCGGAGGCATGGTTAAATTTAGCCGCCAACGTCTCTTAGGAAACGTTGAACCCAAGACCTTTCCATCCCCACTCGCGGAGTCTGCCATCGTCCCCCTTTTCCGTCCTCTCTCCCTCGCGCCGTCGCGTCCAGCGTCTCATCGAGTTCCCGTATCCCCCGCGGTCCATTCTCGACTCCCCCGTTCCCGTCCCCGGCGAGCGAGGGTGGGCCATAGCGTTTTCTCGTCTAGTGTTTCTCTTTGCGTCCTCCTCCTCTCGCCCTTCGCCCGGCCGGCCGTCTACTCGACGAGCATCACGGATCCAGAAGCGTGCAGACTCCGCCGCTCTCTCCCGCCGTGAGATAAGCAGTTTGACGCACTCCTCGTGAACAAAGTGACGATAACGCGCAGCCGACGTCGCTCGCCTTTTTTCCGAAGGCGCGCACACGCTTGGGAGCTTCAATATTAAAGTTTTATAGTTTTGCGACGCGTAAGAGAGCGACTCTCCCTCGCACCTCCATCTGCATATCGGTCTCTTCTTCTCTCGCGATCAGGTTCCACCTCATCTCTTTTCCCATCTCGCTCGCCCCGTCTCTCTCAACTTTCGACCCGCTCTCGTTTTCCCCTCGCGTAACGCTCTCAGCCTCCGACCGTGTCTCCTCTTACTCAAGGGTGATGCATTTTTTTGTCGGCGACGTCTGCGCGACGCGGCGTGCCGCGCGGTCGCTCGAAATGCCGGGATGAAAGAACTCCTTGTTAGTTTCCGAGCTTTCGTTCCGCGGCGGCTGCGAGCCGCGCGTGTCCGGAATGCAGCGGCGTTTCGCGGAATATCGGTGGGCCGTTCGTCACGCTGACGCACGTTAGTCCGGCGGAAGCGGCCATCGTCGGGGTCGGCTGACACACGGTTGTTGGATTAGTGAAAGTCTCTATTTGCGAACTACGTTAACCGACTTGCTGCGAGCCTCCCGTTCTGCGCGATCACGCGTGCCCCCCGCACGCGAAATGCAGACGTGACGGTGCAGGACGCTTGAATTTTCCAATCCGCATAGTTACGCGGTACTTTACGTAACAAAATAAATCCCGCTAAAATATGACGATTGCGGAACGGCCGGGAAATTACTTCGAGTTCGCGAAAGTGAAATCCCAAGAAATAAAGCCGGATCACGGGGAAAAGTTATAAGAATGAGAATAGTTATGGGGAAATAAGTCCGAAGTGGCGGAATCGAAATATTTCTCGTTAGTAGCGAGATTGATAAGATCGACGACAATAAGATATAATACACCGCGAAATAACTCGTAGAAAAATATGAACGGAACCGGGAGGGGAATTATCTCGAGTTCGAAAAAACGAAATTTATCGGGGAAACAAGCCGGATCGTTGAATAAGATCCATAAGTCTGAAGTGTCAAACTGTCGATATCAAAATATTTCATTCCACCGGTTGAGAACGGGAATTAATAGCGTCCTTAAAATATGCGTAGATCTAATAGCAAAATAAAAATGTTCAAACTTCAAAACGTTCCGCCGCTCGCGACGCTTTCAATCTTATTACCGTGAAGAGTTTTATTTCAATTTTGCAGACGGGACCTAATTTTTTTTTTCAAAACTAGCGAAAGACGATTAATTATAAAGAGACAGATGTACCGCGCTTCTTGATCTATCCCGGCAAGTTTTCGGAAACAATAAGTTAAATAATTGAAGGAAAGCCGCGCGAACGTTAATGAATAACCCAGAGATGTCGAACGTCAAGAGAGAAATCGCATTTCCCAGACGAATTTCGGAATGTGATTTACGACGCCGTGATATAAGAGAACGTGCGAGTTTATACTCCCCCTTTTAGACTTGGAGAATATAACTCGGCTTTAATGAAGATGTATGGCCGAGGAGTCAAGAATTATCCGAAGGAAGCGATGATGCGATATAATACGTCGCATTAACCCACACCGTATTTTTCACATACAGCATGACGGTTTCGCGGTAGCTCTTCTGACAAATACCGTCAATCGAGTATTAATTATAAACAGAATTATAAACGAAATCCGTTCCCGTTGCATTTTTCACGTTTCTAATATTACTCATGTTTGCTCGCTACTCTCCTGCCTGTTTTTTTTCCCCTCCGTGATTCTTAATCATGTTGCACGCTACCATATACAATTATAGGAAATCAGAGATTAATTTTATCAATTAAAAAGTCGACGTATTCGCAATTCAATATGTATATTTATATATTTCGCGGACTAATCCTCTTTAAAATTCGTTGGAAAATATCTGAATATTATTGCGGTCAAAAAAAAAAAGAAATAGTACAGTGCCGTTATAATAAAATCAGCGGTTACCGTTCCGTCTTTTTCTCTGAAATTATAAAAACGTATCTTCGAAACCGGCACCTACGCCTTTCTTGTTTCCGTCGTTTATTAAAACGTCGAATAGCGAAACGTATTATTTGCGAACTTTTCGATCTCTGGGTCCAGTATTAAATTTATTTTCGACGGGGATAATTAGTATTGTCTCTCAGAAACGAATAAATCCCGATTGTAGAGACATCGAATAATTTTTGTTAAAAAAAAAAAAAAAGAAGAAACGGATTGGAATTATTATTCGAGGTTTGTGTCGTTAACGATTTTGTGCCACGGACGTAAAAATTTAAAGGGAAATAGCAGCACTCACGGTTCTCGCAGGTAAAATGGATCGCCTTCGTAGTAAATACGGGTACGAGCGAGCATAAGATGTAAAGGGGGCCCCTTACCCGGCCTTCCTCGCCTGGGGCCAAGACAATGCCAGCCAGCGTCAGAGGCTTAGCCGGTTCTTGACGCTTTGCCAGGAACGGCGCTAAACCTCTTCAGGTCCACGGTCGTCGGTATGTAAAACGAGCTCCGGCACATTCCAAAGAGCCTGCCGCGAGCAGCAAGCGCGGTATCGCTTGCCAAAACAATGACTTTGATGTAAGAGTTGCATAGACCCGAAGTTCTAGCGAAAGGCATTAATTGATCGCCGCTATTCGCAGCGACGTGAAAGCGAATCAGTTTCCAATTTCCGCCGGTTTCCTTTTTACCGCGAATGCCAAGTCGAGGCGATCCAAAGCAACGAATTTCGCGCCGCGAAACTAGTAAGCAATCTTCGCCTGAGGATATTACAAACGCTTTACTCGTGCATTACTTCGGAATATCGCGATTTCCCTCCTCCTTTGCGAATCACGATTTGACACGCGATAAGAGGCACTCCGCAGCGAATCGGCAGGGTTGAATGGGTGATATCAACGCCGCTTATAAAGCTTTGTAAATATGCAATTTACGATATATAATAGAAATGGCAGAAGTTGCGAGGAAGCCGGCCCTGATCGCAAGGCCCTAACGTCTGTAGCAGGACCCCGGTTGCGGTACGTCGCACAACGTTGCCGTGCATTCTTGAACAGCGGGTCAGTGAGGGAGATCGTGGAACGGCGAGGAGGGAACGGGCGAGAGCGGGGGTCGCTTCGCGCCAGGTAGGGTTCACGGCAACGCGTGGAGAACGGAGCCGTCGTATACGTGCCCGCGGGGCCCAGAGCCCGCTCGACGCGCGATGTTGCCGTCTTTCTGATGACGCCACGACGACGGGGCCCGCTAGATAGCCTCTCGTACGATCGGGGCCCGCGTGCTCGCGTCGCGATGCACAGCCATCGGCGACCATCTGCTGGCCCTCGGGGCTTTTGAATCGCCGATGGTTGGCGTGACTCGGCAGCCGCAGCCGCGGCCGCAGCCGGGGGACGAGATCGACAAGTTTCGTGCCGTGGCCGGGATGCTGCGCGTGGTTAGAAGCCATCTTGGGATCATCTCGACTCTCCTACCTCCTATCACGCTCTCTCTTTCTTTCTCTCTGTGTCCCTCTGCTTCTCTTTCTCTCTCGTTTTCGAACGCATCGCGAAGGGAAACGCACTACCATTTCCTGCGATCGATGGCGCGCTGTCATCAGGCGATGAACTTTGCCTTTTAACCCGTCCCTACTTGCGCCCATTTAAAACTTAGGCTTCGACGAAGCGATTAGACGCGCGACGTCATTAACCCGTCGAGCGCTCATAACCTGGGAGCCGTTTAAATTTTGATGGTACGAGGGTACTTCCCATCTCGAAATATCTCGGGTAATTACCATTGCGGCTCGATGTCGTCATTACTCCGGAAGACGTTACCTCTCGGTTCTTGTAATTTTTTTTCTCTCCCCGCTCCTCCCCTCTTTCCTTTGCCCTTTATGACACGCCGCGGCTATAGAAATGGCATCTTCGTGTCGCGATTATATTTATAACTAGATCGCACGGTTTGAGCGCCGTGTGTGCTCGCAGAAGACGAATACAGAGGCCTTAATCAGCCGTTAAGTATATCACGTTAAAAACACTGGGGAAGAAAAATAGGGTCATAGGAAGTACACCTGAGGCGCACGGCGCACGGCGCGGCCACCCCCTAAGATAAAAATGGAAATTGCACGACGGACGGCGCGATGATTTTCCGGCGGATAGTCGCTGATAAAAATAAGACGGTATAAACAACACGAAGAAAAACAGCGCGTTAGACCACCCTCCACGGCCTCTTATCTCATCCGCTCCGAGTTATGAAATTTTCTAGTGCTTCATCGCCGCGCTGTAACTCTCGCCGAGCGCATTGTCACTGTTTGCCGAGATAATATAATTTCGTGGCAGAGTGACTGGAATAACGGAGGAGAGGAGAAAGGCCGGGAGAACGAAAGGGCCGTGGGTGGGCGGGAGGGAGGACGAGAGACAGCTTCAAGGTATTATTCAGCAAAGATGACGCGGTCGGGCGCGACGCGTGGTCCGTCCGTGCGATTCGATACCGAGGAACTTTACGATGATTCGGCACAACTCGATCTTCGGACGGGTGTCGCCGCGGCCACGAAAATCGACGCATATGGCGATGCGTAAAAAGATACGGGTTCAGGTGTACCGTTACGTCGTTGAGGCGAGACGTGCTCGATACAAGTGTGCCATGCGCGTGGAGAAGGTCATCGCGTTCATCGTGTCGCTCTTATCGCGCGGATCAAAACTTTAGATAAATGCGAGGGATCCACCGCCGTTTTAAAGATATATTAGAAAGGCGAGATACGACGTCGTGAGGTAATATTCTGTTTCGCGAAGCTAATAATTTTTCTGCCCGGGTATCTTCCTGTTAACCGCAAACTTTTCCTTCGGACAGAAAAAAAAAAGAAAAGAAAAGAAAAAAAAAAAACTTTTCGCGATAGCTAGTCGGTCAAAAGTTGGAGCGGCTATTAAAGGCGGTTGTTTTAACAGCCGTATAAACAAGCGAGGCGCGAACAATGTGTCGGGGTGTGAGCAGAAAAAGAAATTTGTCGAACCTTAATTTTCTCGTGAGAGAATATTAATTTTGCATTAACATTCCCTCACGAGACTCTTGCAAGACGCATCGTTGTTAATATGTAAACAGCCTTTGGCAAGTCTTGCCACGCATGCTTCTAATTTATGTACAAGTTTGTACATGAAACATTGGGATAAGGCAAGGCTTAATTAGCAATCTAGAATACGTTATGGAAGCTCTCATTGGAGAGAATTTTGTCCAAAATCAGCACGTGTGCGTGCACGACGCGTTTGTCTTATTGATTCTTATTAACTTTTGCGCAATGTGCTTTTAATCTTCAAATGAGAACTTTTCATTTTATTATTATAGCGAAAAAGTGATTTAAAAGAATATTATTAGACTCAATACATCGCGGTTTAATAAAATAACTTTCGTGCTTTGATTTCTCGATATTTAATGCAATTAAAATAATATTTTATTATCTATAATTATTCCCGCCAATCATAACTTAATACTTTGAATAATGACTCGTATATTACCTCGTGTATTAACATATGCGAAAGCGCATGTACGAGAATATCATATCTTAATTTATATATGTAGGTATAAGGTAATGTTGAACTAGTCTTTTCGCTTAATTCACTTTTTTTTTTAGCTTGATTATTGACATTATCATATCCAGTGTAAACATAATAATGAACCTGATGCTAATGAGATGAAAATGAGATGAAAATGGAAAATGGTATTAAAATTGAGTTGTATAAATAGTCAGGAAAGAGACGATATTTAATGACATTAAATACTTGGTAGCGATATAATCGCGGTATTTTACAACGTTGCATATGAATTTCTTACTAAGCTTGCTTTTTGATGAAAATTATTTAAGTACATTTATTGCGTCATTGTTATAGCTCGTATTGTCCCAAATAATCAGCCATAAATATCGCGATTATTAAACTTTTTTTTTAAATATATTTCGAGCGAGAGTTAATTAAAAAAAAAAAATTTCGTCGATTGTGCGCCAACAAAATGCAGGGTTAATTAAAACGGGAATCTTACATATTTTGAAAACGCTGTGATCGATGTACCTATTTTGGTATCGCCGGTCGATATCTATAACAGTTAGAATAACCATCGTTCGCACCGGCGAGCGAATATATTTCGCGAGATTCGGCCGGCGCGGCGAATTCGTCGAGAGGTCATTGTTACTCGCGGCGAGTGCGAATCGAGCGATTGCGAAAGGAAGAACGGTAGCATTTGCGAATTCAAAGCCGAGCGCAGGATTCGCCCCGTCCAATACGCGAATCGGAACGCAATTGTTGCCGCCACAACTATGCCAACGATGCTTTCTCTCTCTTTCTATCAGAGGGTGCCTCCACTTTCTCATCGTATAGGAACCGTAGTAACGCGGGCAGATGCTTCATTAATACGCCGATCGTGAATTGTTACCATTTAATTAAATCGCATTTTCCGCGCGCTTTCCATGACTCCCGCGGATCAGGAGCAGAGACTGCTTCGGCGGTCCGTAATTAAAACTACGGCTCTTGTCCCTCGCCTCGTTTGTTCGGCCTCTGCGTCCTCCTCTCTCCTTCCCGCTCGCCGTCTCTCTCTCTCTCTCTCTTTCTCCCTTATCGCTCTCCCGCTCCCTTCCTCCCTTTCTTTATCTCTCCCGAACGACGATAATGAAGTCGCTGACATCAACATCGATCGATCCTCTGGACGGAAATGTCTATCCTGCCTGCAAAAAGTTACGAGATCACGGCTAGGCTTGACGCGCCCTAAATAAGCGTGATGCTCGGCTCCCAACGATGCAGGGCCTCCTCGTCTTCGTATTTCGCGCGGTACGTTTGCAAAACGTTTATGGACTTTTCAATATCGATAAAACTTGGACGTTTGTAAAGTGTTAACGGGAATTACGTTGGAAATATTCACCGGGAGGGAAAGCGACGGAAAAAAGAAAGACGGATAACCGCGAAAATCGCGGGAAGCATCGGCGCGCGGCCGAATTTCGGGGAAATTATACGTTTAAACTTTCCAAGAATACGGCCGCGATATTTCCGTAATTCGCGATCGAGCATAAAGGGATTTTGATAATGGTTGTACTAATGCCACGGACCCTTTTGAACTAGGCTGCTCTCCACGGAGAAATTTTTCGAGTTCAAAAGGCCGCGCGCACCGCGTTTGCAGCTCGCGGCGTATGTAAAGCCAAGAACCTCGTTCAAGGCCAGTGGAATGCATCCTTTTAGCCCGAAACTTTTCACTCACGAGAGTTCCGAACGCACGAGGTACGGCTAGCCGCTTTCGCGTGTAATATATGTTAACTCACGTAAAGACCCTTCGTCGTCGAAATATTTATCCCGCGATGCAAATGCGACGAGTCCGCGATATATATCTCGAGACTTATTACGAGTAACAAAATAAATTCTCCCCGCCGAGCTTTTTCGTGCCTTTGCCGCGGCGAATCTTCGATATAAACTTTTCAATATTCCCACCGTTTATTCTCTACGGACTTTTATAATATCGGTTTATGCAATATCGTCGCGGTGGAAAGCGCTTTCCTCGCGCTCGTGAGCAACCGCGCCCTTTCCTTACGTATTATCGGTTAAACCGGTTCGTAATAATAGATCGAAACTCTTGGACTCGACCGATCACGGCCACCTTCCTCGTGTACGACCCTTCCACCCTCCCCTCCCCCTCCGAACTTCGCGCGCCCTTTCGAAAATATATAGCGCGAATGTGACACGTTGACAATTTTATTTCCTGGATTTTATTTCCAGGAAGATGATGTATCGGAACTATCGATCGAGTGGCGAAGCGACTGGCGAAAAACGGTAAATGTCGCTCTCTCGCGCGTGCAGCCGTACGGATACGAGAGGACGGGAAAGAGGGGAAAAAGAGTCAGCGGAGAGACAAGACACGTGAAGACGGTCTTTTCGAGGAAGGAGGACGGAGGTGTGGGGAATCGCGCATTGCGCCGCACGCCCGGGTCAAAAGTACTCGGCGGGGTAACGAACCATCGTCGATGACGACCCGGAACGTATTATATTTGTGTGCCGATTGCATTGGCGCACTCGGCCGCTCGCAGTTATCTCTCTATCGTCACCGCGGCGCGGGGCTGACCTCGAAGAAATAAAGACTCGATTGTGCGACCCCGACAGACAGATCTCTCACAAATCCTCCTCCCGGCGCGACGTCTCGCGAGATACAACATCTCGACCGGAATCTTCGTACAATCGTGAGTATTCCGAAGAAAACTTGAGGCTACGAAGCCACGTATGAAATTCTCTTTAAAGCTTTTTACTGCAAATATATTCGCGAGCACCGCCAAATCTCGCGGAATGCGCTCCATTATAATCGTATCTGCCGGAACATCCTAAACGTAACGTTGGGATTAATTTTCTAAAAGTGCTGCGCGCCACCGCAACGCGCAATTTGCATCGCATGGATTTTTTCTTTTTTTTTTTTTTATTTTATTTTTGTCAATTAAGTGCGCATTTTTTTTTTTTGTTCCTTAACGGATGCTGTGTATTTAAGCCGAATAAATACGCGTCGTAGTTTCAGAGTCGTACGATAGATTGGACGTGCGAGCGCGTTGGAGGTTGGAGGCAATAACGGAGACCTCGGCGTCGACGTATTTCACGCGCGACAACGAAATATACTAATCCCTCGCGGTCGCAAATGGGCTTAAAACCGCGCTCGGATATTACGCGGCGCGATGCTCCGCGTGCAGCCGGCCCCGGCGAGTCGAGTTGCTGCAGTTAAGCGGGCAAAGGCGCGTCTGCCGATATTTAATCGCCCGCGAAATCGGCGCGACGGCCCGAAGCCGCGCCGGGCGAGCAAATGACACGTAATAGCCGGCGGTCGCCACTTCTGACAGGAGTCCAAAAATTGAAGCGCGTCAGCCGGCCCCCGAGCGAAAATCAAAACCCGTTCATCGAGCGGGTATTAGCGTAACTTCAAGTGGCGATAACGCTGCTTCAACTTTTCCCCGAACATTTTCCGGCGTATCGTTGATTATTGACCGATGCCAACGGCGCGGGTCAATGTAGCGCACGCAGACAGCCGCTCTCCGCGCGGCTGGACTCCCGCCAGATTGCAGCCGGGCTATCGACATTCGAATCGCGGCGTAACTTACAAACAAGGCAAATTATGGGCATACAATTATCGTCGAATTCGAGCCTCGACGAAAAGCGGCCGATCCACGCGTGTGCGAAACTTTCTTTTCATTCACTTGCGGTAATTTCTTAACAATTATTTCTTTACACGGAACGCGGGGGGAGGGCGGCCCGGTCGTTATCGCGTTACAGACGGCAAGTCAGGCACGCAATTATTCCGCCTTACGTTATTCTGTCTTATCCCTCGCGCGCGAATGTCGATCGGTCCGCCGCGCGGGAGACGCGGGGGAAGCGTGTTACCGCAGCTCGCAAATCCGTCCCGTGCGAGCAGCGGAGAGCGATAACAATGGCGAGAAACTGCGACGAGAAGTGCGCGCGCGGGGGAGCCGTCCTTTCTTTTCCTCTTCGCGCTCGTTCTTTCACCGCTTTTCCCGGCCCGCTTTAGCATGACAATCCGAACAAATTGGACGGCTCAATTTGAGCGAATTGCAACGGCAGGTTTCGGGCCCCCGGCTTCTGCCGCGCGCCGCGATCTGTCCTCCGTTCCGCGTCGACCCTCGAATACGATCTCGCCTCGCTGCCTCGAATCAAGCGAAACTTGCCCACCGCCGTGCAGGCGCGGTCCGAAAATCGGCATCGTTAAAACGAACGAACCGCACGCACTTCGTCACGCGCCAGGGCGCGCATAATCGGCCGCGATTGACTTTCTATGTACGCAGCTAATTACCGGGCGTTGATCAGCGAGAATTCGAAACGATACGCGCGCTCAGTTAAGCCCGCTCCCGATTCGAATCGTCACGAATAATACATCTCCCATTAGGCGAATTAGGATCCAGGGCGACTCGGTTAAAATCGCGAGTCGATATTTAGGCATTGATCATGAACACGTCACCCCACAAATTCGTACGAAGGTTATCGAGAATTACTTACATCGTTATTTATTGATATCTTATAATGTGCATCGTTACATTGTTATTATCTCGGTTGTCTTATCAATTACGCAGGACATTGATTCTTGTCAATTAATAACATATTGTACGATGAAATACGTCTGGGCTGGGACGTTAATTATTTATAATTAGAAACTATTTGCGTATATAATGAAGCGCGTTACTTTTACACGGGTTGGTAAAGAATTAAAAATTTTAATTATTGGAATTTTATAATGAATGCATTAGCGTTATACGGAAATCCGCTAATGGACGCAGGATTGAGGACTTACATTATGAAAATCCGGCGCGTCAGTCTGGCTTTAAAAAAAAAAAAAAAAAAAATTCGCTGGACGATATCGAATTCGATACCACGGGACGATGGTATCGAATTTGTTAGCTAATTGGGTGAATAAACAACACTATTCCATGAATGACTGTGATACATACTTTATCGCTGTCGAATCGAATCCGTTATTTGTCGAAATAGTTAATTATCTATCCCGGAATTGATTGACTGCCGCACGAAGCTCGAAGCTTCACGCTTTAGGGTTACGACGCCGCGACGGTCTTGTTTCGCGAAGCTTTTTGCCAAAAAGTGACGCTTTCTCTCGGAGCGCCGGTGCCGAGAGCATAAACGAAGCTGTAAATAAAAGTACCGAGTCTCTCGAGCAGCGTCCGCGAGTACCGCAACGTAGCTGACATAATTGCTGGCAACGTTTCGAAGATAAATTTTGTTGCCAAGAATATCCCACGTTGTCATACCGAATTTACTTCTATCGTTAACGAGACGTCGAGTTCACCGACGCCGCCGACGGTTTTCGGGTGATTCAATATTATATACACGTATTAAAAGCGAGGCTGATCGAATTAAAAGAATTATAACGCGATTTTGCGACGCGGGGAAATAAAAGTTGCGCCGGAAGCCCTCGACGGTGTTTTCAGCGCGCGGGTCATAACGCGCATCGATACAATCTTTTAAAGTAAACGGTGGAGAGGCGACAGTAAGAATACAAAAGTTTCCTCTCCCGCATTGTACGCAAACTGAGTTTCCAATTTTTCGGCAACTTTTCTTTGATGTTTATCGACCCCGCGACAGGGAGCAAATATTTGTTGGCGATAATGTTACCAGTACACACGCACGCACACACGTACACGCTCGCCGGCGTCGGGTGGTACTTTGCACATATTTGTGGACAGCGCATGCCAATGCACGTCGGTGTGAACATGATTGCGATGCTTTGCGCGACGTGCCCTCGGTGATGGAAACCTGCGGCGCTGATACTCCGGGCAGGCCCTTTCCATCGTTTGCGATCCGACAGGGCGTTTCACGAAACAAAGAGAAAGCTGGTTCCGCGCGGTGTCCGAAGATTCGGGCGGGCTAGCCGGGCAGGTAGGCGAAGGGCAGGTGGGCATCTCGGAGATTACACGGGGGCGTTAACGCTTGTGTTTTCAACGAAATACCAATTTCTGCGGCGTGGAGAATAGGAACACTGTATTTTTTTTTTTTATTCTTTTTTCCCCTTTTTTTTTTAAGACCCTATCTCTTTTTTTTCTCGCCTGCTTCTCGGGACCAAATTACGCATCCTTTGTTCGCGGAAGATAAATAACAACTCGTTTGTAACCCGAAAGATTAAACTCCACCACAGACTGGCGGTGATCAACGGAAGATGCGACGACGACACGCGGCGCTCTCGAACTACGACCCTAATAAACGCGGCGTTACGTAATAAACGCGTCCTCCGCATTCCACGGGCGC
Source organism: Cardiocondyla obscurior (assembly GCF_019399895.1). Lineage (NCBI taxonomy): Eukaryota > Metazoa > Arthropoda > Insecta > Hymenoptera > Formicidae > Cardiocondyla > Cardiocondyla obscurior. Next base: position 3,639,653 of record NC_091875.1, on the reverse strand, counting down.
ATTCCTCCAGGACGTGGTGCAACGTAAAATGGGATTGTCGCGTCGGTAGCGGCGGCGGCGCCTGTGCCCGGATTATTTTGAACACGTTTTCGAGCGCGAGCCTATCCCCGCGCATCGTAGTGCATTGTTTTATAATAACGTTGCTTTCTGCGGCGCGATGAAGAGGCAAAATTTTTATCGTCATTATTTCCTCATTAAGATTGTTTCGGCACCGTCCGAAATTTATCGGATCGGGGTTGAATTTACATGATCGCGACCACCGGCGTGATCGACATTCTATGATGAGCCCGCGCGGCCAATGCAAAATACAGTTTTAATCTCCGCGACGGTTTATCATTTACCAACGGCGAGACCCCGGTGCATCAAACGCTAATTTATGCTATCGCGCACGTCCGAATTCCGCGGCTACAATCGACAACGAAATAAGCTGCAATACAAACATAATACATATACGTATGCGTGTGCGTTTGTGTACGAAGAACCCATTTGGTTGGCCCCCGCCAAACCTCACCCCCGGGGTGTCGGCGCTATCTTTCCTCCGAATTGCGAATCTATGCAAATCATACCAGCGGAGTCTTCTATAAAGAGACGCTTTTATTTAAAATGGAAGGGGGGAGGAAAAAAAAAAAAGCGGGAGATTAATGCATAGAATCGGCGAACGAGCCGGCTGTATTTATAAAACTCTTTCGAGTTTCGAGATATACACGTATCTCGCGTCGAAATTGCAGCGGGACACGCAAAAATGCTAACCACGTCGCGGTGGTAATATCGAAATATCGTCGTTCCGCTACGTCGATACGTATTTTAAAAGCGTGCGGTATTTTCGCGGTTATCAAAACAAGCCCGGCGCGAAAAAGGAGAAGCGTTATTTCTTTCCGACCGGCGGCGACGTTTTCTTATACGCGCTGAGGAACGTCGCGATCTCTCCCGCTCTTTCGCGTCTCATTGTCGGAAGGTGGATATTCCGACTGCCGCGAATTCGCAAACGGCAGCGCGGGCTTTTATCGCGGTAGGCAGTGTTATTATGGGCGCGATCCATTAAAAAAACCCGAGGGGCGCCGTGCAATTCGGATGGGGCCGCAGCCCGTATGCGCTCGCAGCAGGTTCGCGCGCTGCCTCTCCGCGATGGTACAGACGGTCGGCCGAAAATGCTTGGTGGTCCCTCGAGTGGAGAAGCCCGCGGGAGAAAGAACCACCTGCCGTAGGGATCGGTGGGGGCAAACTGCCGTCGTGCACCTCTACCCTCGTCCCCGTCGCCCCTGCCCCCCTTATTCGCTCCTGCGCCCTCGACCTCGCACGAGATGGGGACCCAACGTTCACCGAACACCCTTCTGTCCCTTTCGTCCCTCCGCATGGGTATCCCCCACTATTTAACCGCCACCGCCACCGCCGCCGTCGACAGGGTTGGCTCGCGTTTCGTTCATACCCAGGGCAAGAGATATCTTTTACTCCGAGCGAAGTGAGTTTTAAACGTGAAAAAAGAGCCGAGAGTTTATTTGAAATTTTTATCAAGTACTGTGGGATGACAAGTTGAATTTTTTATATGCTTCTTGATTGAATATATTTTTTAGATGCCTCTAAAATTGTAGAGTTGCGCTTTGAAAGCGCGAAGTAAGACGGTTCGGGTGAAATAAAAGGAATTACGATTACTTCAATCACGTCTTCGAGAATTTTATTTCTTTTGGTACAGCTAGTGTATAATATATATAACATTAATAGTTGGTCGATGGTTGATACAATGTTAATATATCTTAATCTGATTATAATAGAATTAACGTAATTCGATTATAATACAGTTAACGAATGTAATTCATTCCGATAGTGCTGATTAGATAAACGCTGAAAGAGGATAACAGAAAATTGCGAGGAAGGGAAGTGTAGATATCGAGAAAGAAATAAAGCGAAGGGAAAACTTTTTGAAAAGCTTCGCGTATGAGCGCAGACAGCAGATAAGTCTATTATCCCATGTCGCTCAACTCTATACATGTATTAAGCAAAATTGGCCGGAGCGTCTATTACGTAATTAAAATAATTAAACTCGTTCAGTCGCAACGCAACCATATGGGTGCCGATTAGCGGACTTAAATTAGAGAATTATGTAAATTTCAACAAAATTGCCTTCTGCCAAAATTAGCATGTCCAAATGTAGACGTCGTTATTGCTAGCGTGTTACGTATTTCATTTATCGTGCAATTTCCTACCGCGCTCATACCGAACGATATTTTTAATTGACCGCGTCTTTATTAAAACTTGACCGCGTTAAACGTTACCTCGCGAGTGCGTCGCAAGCGCCTCGATCCCTTTTACTTTGCAGAGACCCGTTCGGATTGCTTGCATATTGATGCACGCATTAATTGTGAATTGATAAAATTAAATTATAATAACATTAACGTTTCCATCGCGACGGGATTAATTTATATTGCATAAAGTGCAGCGTTCTGCGAAAGGAAATTACTAAATTCGATCAATTAATTGTTGTGCTTTGACGTTCGGTTGTATAAGCATCGGTTTTCCTATTCCTGCAATAAGCAACGCCGGGTGTAATTGTGCAATCTCTCCGTGATATTGGACCCCTCGAGAAACATGCTTCGTACCGTGAAACGCGACCGGTCGTGGAAGGTTTACAAAAATTTACCGCCTTCATTAAATTTCAGCGTCGTTTCAAGAGGGCAAAACGTAATGCGCTCACTCATTCTCTCTCTCTCTCTTTCTCTCTTTAGATAGCCAGAATGCACTATTACGAGCGAGTTGAAGTAGTTCCTAGTGTCATCCAAGTACTTGACTCGCCGGTGCATATCTCAAGAGGGACCATATATGCGCAGCAGAGACCACATTTCCCCGAGGCCCTTATTTAAAGCCACTTTGTGACACAACGAGATTAAAACGCGACGGAATAACAACGCGGGGCTTGGGAAGAAATCGTACGCGACGGAAACGGCGGGGGAACTTCTTCTCCCCGACATCCGTTTTCTTTGTCGCTCCGGGAGGATTCGCGATTTCGTCAAAATTCTCAGTTGAAGTCGTGGTGCAGCGCGGTAGGACGGGACGGCGGAGTTAGCGCCTCTTGCACCTGCATTCTGGCAGCCGTGCATCCGGCTCTGGCCTGTTACCACCACCGTCTCCGCCGACGACGTTGCACTCGGGCCGCCACGGACGGTTGTAGTACGACGCGGCACACTATGCGTGGCGGCACGGGTGATGTGTGGAGGGGACCGAAGATTCTCAGGTGGGGGTAGCAAAAGGCGCGATGAGATCACAGGCTCAGTTGCAGTGCGACTGTCGAGAAACGCACTGGCGGTGTCGACGGGCTCGCGACGAGTTTCCCAGTTTCGGTTCCGCGCCAAGTTGGGTCATAAGGTTTTCGCCCTCGATTTCCGGCAACGGGAGCTCGCGAGAGGAAAATTAGCCGGCCCGTTTCGCCGGACGATAATCCTTCGTTGAGAGGAGGAAAAAAAAAAAAAAAGGAAAGGACAGAGGGAAAGGTAATTTCGCTCGACGGAAAACTATCCTCGATAAGGAACGAAGAGGAGAAGGAGGCGAAGAGTAGAGGCGCGGCGAGGGGAGGAGGAGGAGGCGGTGGACCCCGATTTAAATCTCCGACCGCAGAAAGCCATTAATACCGTCAGGTGCACGCGGTCCACGCATACGTACACGGGGTATCAACGTAGCAGCACGGACACACATCCGCCGCCTCGTGCGGGAATGGAGCTTCATCCCCGTGCGCGCAGTTGAGCGATGATCGCGCGCGAATCGGCCGCGAAGAGCGCGTCGCCGTGTCTTTCGCCTGATGCACCGTCGGGCCGCAGCGTCAACGCTGGCGTAAAACCGCCGCCGGCCGTGTCGCCGACGTGTACCTACTCGCGGACGACGGATTCCGGACGGTAGCGACCGACGACGGGAGGAAAAGGGGGCAAGAGAATCTCGACGTGGACGAGGAAATGACGATGCGGCGTGCGTGCCCGCCTGTGCTCGTCGTCGCGACATTTTTGCGTCACTGGTGAACGTCACTCGGATATGTTGTGCGCGGGTGGTGTCACGAGCCTGTGAGAAGTAGGTGCGTGAAGAAGGCCGCGTGATAAAAAAAAAAAAAAAAAAGAAAAAAAAAATACGTGATAAATTACTGACAGGTGCGTTTGTTGCTCGATCGCTGCCAATCGTTCCGGCACGATCGACGTGTTTCCCCGCCGCTTCAAAGAGGATATACGCCGTGCGCGGAGAAAAACACGAGTGTGTGAAATTGCTGTCCCGCGCGTGTCGAGTTACTCCGCGAACTCTTCATCTCTCCGGGGTATAGCCATGGATAGAAAGCCGAGGATCGTCAGCCGCCGCACGCGGATCGCGATAATGAACCTATTGCTGCTCTGCACCGGTGAGTATCCCCCGGACGTGGACGAGGTTTCCCTAACGAACGCGGACGCTATGATTAAAAACTAATTCCGTCGAAACACGGGGCGGCAGTTAATTAATCAACGATTCAGGCACCGCGGGCTCGTCCGAGCCGGTCAGCCTCGGCGCCGCTACCTCGTATAAATATATCGGATAAATTGATGATGCTGCGGCGCGCAGCGCAACACGTACGGTTTTGCGGGGCGAGGGGGGAAGCCAGGGGGAAACCGGATTCGTATGGATTGCGTGGGTCGCGGATTGTACGTACGTACAATCTACAACGGCGCGCCGCGCCGAGCCGCGCGATGCATCGAGACGTCGACGTCGGGCCACCCGTTTTGTTTCATCAAGATGCTGCACCCACGACGCGACGGTTCGCGAAACGTTATCATTCTTACGTGGATCGGCACGGCTACGGCATGTAAACGCTAGATCGAACGAAAAGCTGGGACTAAAAGTGCCTCGAGCGGCGGGTATAGAAGGGTAAGGTGGATGCGCGGAGGGGTGATTAGGGCGCGAACTTATCAGCTGTGCCCGACGACGTAACTCTTTCCGCGGAAACTACGGAAGATATCGGGAATTTCACCGTCGCTATCGAAACGAAACTAGCCCCAACTCGGGTGCCGCAAATCGATGGGGGACAAAGGCGAAACGACGTAGACCGCGCGAAAGGGAACAGACTGGATATAAAAATCATGAGCGGAGGGACCGCCAAGTGGCGAGTACGACGAGGGGGGGTATATCTCCCAGTCGTTAACCGCGTGGAGGAAATCTGACGGTTCGCGTTATAACCACATCGACTGCAGGATCGATTAGGAAACGCGCGGCGCGACAGAAATATCGTCGGGAGCACAAAAGAGCGCTTTTTCCCGTGTTTTCGCCGCTTCTTGCCTTTCCGCGCCGAGATATATGGCGGACTCTTAGATGGCGAGATCGACGTGAAATCGGCGCTCTGGAAACGCGGTGCCCGCGGGCGACTTTCGGAGATAATCTAGATCGCCTGCCGTGCAGCCAACCTCATTCCACTCGAATTGACGATCAAAGAAAGATCCTCGCCGACCGCCACGGCGGATTCTCAAAATACTTGGCGTTGCAAAAGTGGACGGAGAAAAATTTGTAATCCAAGGACGAGCCGCGGGTATGCGGTCACGCTGCCGATCTCCCGGCAGCAAGTAGTTTCACGGAAGACTGCCTCGGAACGCGCAACCAAGCAGCATCGGCATGACCGCGATCAGTCTTTGTCAGGAATAATGCAACTGAAAATAATAGCAATTTGTCCGTGTAAAATTTAAGGTTTAATCGGGCCGCTTAAAATACACTTATCGCCACTCGAGCTGCAGGCAAAATTTTTGCGATCCCTCTATCAGCTTTCGCTACTTTCATTTCCTTTCGGGCTCGTCTTACTCTCGTAAATGAGCTGCTCGTCTCTTTGACGGAATTAAATGTCCACGGTGATAAATCTTGGAAACGCTACCTTTAACCTATGTCGTCATCGATATTATGTAGCGGTGCAAAATCGCGTGTTAATACTGCATCAACGTTCTTAACTCTCGGACGTGCATCTTCCCTCCTCTGGGACCTTTAAGCTGCTTTCTCAGTCAGTTTCACTTTATTCGCTGCTCGAGCACATACGAAAAGCCGCATTTGCTACTTTGCGGGATTAAACGCAGACTCCAATCAATCGTCTTTGCAATTATGGGAAAACTTAAAAATACAAAAGCATCGAGCGTGGAATCCTGTTTGTAAATCTCACGGCTAAACATCGCGTGGGAATAAAGGGCAAGTTTGCTCGCGACTATACAACGCTCGTGGGTGCCAGAAATGCAGATGCGTCTTTGCCGTGCACATCGATGTAAGATGTTACACAAGATCGGCCCTTTGTGGCATGTCAAACGCGCGGTAACCCAAACAGCCGCCGGTTTCCGCTTTAATCACTTCGCTCTTGCCTCTCGGCTCATCGTGCGCGGTGGCTCGCAACGAGAATTCGCAATGTTACAACGGCAAAGTGAGTGGGGAGGGCTGATTTGCATACGCCCAAGGTTATGGGTCTCCGTACCCTGCAGGCGATAAACTTGAGTTTTTTCTCGCGGAATCCCGGCGGCGCGGCCCGCGAGCCAGGACGCCGATTTCGCGCTCGCGTTCGTGCCCGGTCGTATATGCAAGCGATCGCGAACCGCAGTCCCTTTTACCGCGATCCGGGCACAGTTCGCGTGGCCGCACACAGAGGTTTAATTAGCGAGGCGGGGGAGAGGGAGGGGAGAGGCGTAATTAGGTGCGGGGGCGTTGCATCGGAGCGCGGCGCAGTTACGGGCGATTACGTTGTTACGCGCGTTGTAACCGACAAACAAAGATCGAGGGTGGCGGCACTCTCGGCTAGACTCGGAGGGCTTGCGAGGCCGGCCCTCGGAAGGGTCGCGCGCCGCGCTAACGACGCCCGCCTGCGTCAAACGGCCGCTTCCCACGAAGAGATCCGCGATTCGAGCCGAGCATTATCGCGCCGCGGAATTATCGGAAAGTAATTAACCGCTAATCGGCCCCCGAGATGCGGGAGGGGATAGCAGCCGGGATTGGAAATCGCGATGCTCCTTCTTAACGCAGGTGATACATTTACCTCGCGAGGGAAGGGAGAACGAGTTGCGTTTCGAGTACGTTTACCTGCGTTTCGTCTGAAATACGATAGATTTAATCGCGCTGGTCACGCAGGCTGGTTTGCACAAGTGTCTTCGAAATAACATCTAAGGTGCTTTAAAAGTAGCGCCAGGGAAAAAAAAAACCGGAGAAAGAGAGAGAGAGAGAGAAGTTTATCAGATGAATGTCTCGCAGAGTATTACGCCGGTTAATTAAGGGAAAAAAAAGGCAAAGAGAGAGCTATTTGGTTGAAGACAGTCAGTTACTGGGAGATCGGCGGACATTTACCGGCGACAAGCGTTTATTTAAAGCGACGCGGCACCGAGTAATCGATCGACGTCTTTGCGGCGGACCTAATAAATTTCCCACTCTTATTGCCGCTGCTTTTCCCTGTCGTGCGCTTCTAAGCTGTCTGTCCACTCGATAAATTTCGACGACGCTTTTCTGCAGCAGCAGCAGCAGCAGTAGCAAGGCACGCGCGCGCGCGCGAGCGTTTCTTTAACGCGTCCGCGTTGCAACGCAGGTGCGAGAGCACCGTTACCGCTCCGTTGTTGCATTACGAAAAGAAGATTACGAGCGTCTCGGTGTTAATGGCACACAGGAGGGCGCCGACGTACCTCTTCTCCTCGCGCGCGCGAAATATAAGCGATTAATGGCCTTTGTAAACGACCCCCTTATTTCTTGTCGTCGCGGGAGTAACCCTGAGTTATACTCGCCGCGAACCGCGGGTCTCGGCTGAATCAAAAATTATTTACCCCGCGTACGCGGCGATTACGCGAAATATCGCCTCTTTATTGCGCCTTATCCATCTTTATTTTCAATTCCTGGGCGCGAAGGAGGGAAAATCGCGCTCGCAGGTGGATTTCACTTTAATGGAATTTTAATTCGAAGATAATCTCCCCGGGAAAGATTTTTAACGGCGAATATAAAAATGAAAATTACGACGAGTCGCCGCCCTTTTATTTTTTTTTTCTCTCCTCTCCCATTCAAACGTAGCAGTTTGAATTGATGGCTCTTCTAATTTCGCGCGTGAGCTCGCGGTACGAGGAAGACGAACGATTTCACTCAATCAGGATTAGGAACGATAACCGGCGATCGTTACTGATTAAGGGATGCCTCGGTGAAGACGCCCGCCGGCTATCGTTACGCAGGTATTATTCATCATGGATTTTCGGTATTCTGTCCGCCTTAGCGTTACTACAATTCCACTGTGCTATCTGTTCTCTCGGCTGATCCCGCGCCGGTGAGAGTCAAATATTTTCACTGTATAGCGAGGTCTACATTGATACGGCCGGCCCGGAGCGTTTTCTCTATCCCGAAAATGGTGGCGGAATTAATTCTTTATATTACTCGACGGAAGAAAGGCAGGAAGCGGAATGAATGTCGGGGCGAGAGAGCGCATTTGTCCGAGGTAAACGCGCACGCACGTACGGAGCATTATTTCGTTCGCGCTCGGGGGTCGAGACTGTTGCAAAAAAAAAAAAAAAAAAAAAAAAGAGAGAGAGAGAGAAAAATATTCCGTATCCGAGCCGTTTTCGAATCGTTTCGCACATCGCGCGCGTACACCGATAGCTGCTGGTCGGCTCGACGAGAGAGAACGGCTTGTAACTTTGGAGGTGAGGCGCAGTTTTCCCAACTTTCACCGTACGTTTCGCACGAGAAGATATTGCAAAGGTTGAATACTGCAGTATTGAGTAGGCTGTTCAACATCTGCGTTACTTCCCGCGGCGGGAAAAAGGCGAGCTTTGTCATACGATGCGTACCGAGCGCGCTCGGAAATCTCGTATTTTTCCGCGCGGAGTGCGCCGGGGGTACTTTAAAAGATTGGATATTAAAGCAAACTCTTTTGTCGCGTGGAATCGCAATTTTTGCCCTCGGAATTAAATTAAACGCGAGAACCGAATATTCGACCGGATGAAATAAAATTCTTTAATACCTCAGATTTAAAAAATGTTTTTCCCTCGATTATCCATTTACAATGTCCTTCTCTCTCTTTTTGTCCCTCCGTCGTGTCTATTTTTTTCGACTGGCATGCGAAATTAAAAAAGAAAAAAAAGAAAAAAAAAAAAAAAAAATCGTTAATCCAGTTCTCTCGAAATAGCTTATAGCATCTATGATTGATAGAAGGCAGGCGACTCATTCTATGACACTCTATACGTCTTGCTTTATACCTCACCCATATGGTCGATCCCGAAAGCCGATGAACGTGCTGGTATATCGCGTTTAAAGCATCAAAAGCGAGGGCCGGAGAAGGAGGGTAATATGTTTGGCCGTGTGTTCTTTCCGCCGAAGGGGTGTGCACGTTTTTCGCATGCGTTATGACTACGACTCTCATCGTCATATTGCTCGGACGTACGAGGGCCAATATCGCGCGGCCGCACGCGGTGCAGGAATGCCTACGGCGATGATATTCGACGCGGTGAAATAAGGTTCGGCTGCCGCTGGCCACGACGCAATGTTATTGTCGCGTCGCGAACATTAAACGATTCGCTTTGTTGTGTCGTGCCCACGGACGCTGTTGGGCGTGGATGAAACGCAGGGTATCGCGAAAATATGCTCTCGTCAAAGGAGATTGATTGTAGGTAACGAGACCGTTGCCTTTTCAAACGAAATTCGAAGGATATTTTTTTGGGCGGGTGGTCACAAATGCAAAGGCTCGGTATAATGCAGTTTATGCCGCGTAAGAAAAAAAAAAAAATAATAATAATAATGCTTGATCGTTAACTAGTCTGGTGAAATTATTGTATATATTTCTTTTGGTCACGAAATTAGTTAATGATCGGTATTGAAAATTAAAAATTTATTATGAAATTGTTTTCCGCTACATAGGTACATACGTATACAAATCGAGGAGCGGGTTAATATTGCATTTCAGATCAAAAACAAGAACGAGAGAAACTAGTCGAAATGTAGTTGCAATTATTTTAATCCGCGTAGAATATAAATAAATATTGCGCGTTATATTTGCAGGTTCTACCATTAAACGCGTGGATCCGTCTCGTGTTACTTTTCCAGCCTATAATGTCATACTAGTTTTAATTTCACACTACGTTATCATACTATGTTACTCAATACGTGGCGTCACATAATACTCTCGTTTGAATATTTCGTCGATATGAATACTTTACGTTCTTATTATTATATGACATTTTTTTTACAAGCACGAAAAAAATTTATGATTCATACTATCATTAATTTGTCGTATAATGCAACGTGGCTAAACTTGATCGCTCTTTAAATTTATTTTTTTTCTCCAAAAAAAAAAAAACGAAATCGAAGTATGGGCGGTGAGGTAGAAAAGTGAAAATACTCGAGGGCGATACGCGAAGAACCGTCACGTCGGAGAGACGGCCTGATCGACGTCAGTCACGTGAAGCTATCCGTTCAGCTACGGCCATCCGCGGAATAAACCCGATCTTATAAGCCGGGCTTTTCTAAATAACTAAAATCCATTAGCGGCGCACGTTCTGGCAAAGTGGAATAAATATGTGCGACTCGTCGCCTGGACGAGAGATCGCACAGAGGCCCGCGGTATTATCGAAGCGAGAAGTTTACCTTACGAGAGAACGATAGTCGCACGAAGGAAATTCCCTATATACATTTTCCGCGCGAGGGAGCACCCAAAGGCACGGTCACATTGCGGCGTGACATAACAGGCGGGTGGCACGGAAAAGACTGCGAGACCACGAGAATTTCGATATTCTTTCTCCTTTGTTTCTCGGAAACTTCCCGTTCGATTCTGTATCGCGGGGGCCGTTTCTCGCTCTTCAATCAACACACAAGCCCGAGATAAAAGGAGAAAAGGATTGTCGAGCGACTTGACGACCCGCGATTAAAATAAAAACTTTTCCCGCCCGCGTGCGCCGTCAATTTTAACGCAGAACCGATTAAAACGCCGTCGTAAACGTCTCGTTATGTTTCTCGTAAAAAATTTACTACGCTGACGGTAATGCGTATTGATTACTCGCGTTGCATGAGAAGATCTTTTCAGAGCGTCATGTGATAGTGCACAGTTGCCCGAGCCGAGCGTGCGAGGAACACCGGTACATAAACAATTGATTTCTGGCATCGATAATATCGATGAATAATATACCTCTCGAGGTATTTACCATGCGCGATGCCGACGTTCGTTCGTTCGTGCCCGTTTCGCGGCTCTTTGGCCTCGCGTTAAAGGCCGATCGGCACGTTTCGCGATTAATACTACAGGATGTTGCAGCACGCATCCTGCATCGTGTATCACGCACCGCGTTCGATACGGCGATCGACGCGACGAGCCGGTTACTCATTTAATTTGTTATTGCTCCCGACTGAAAAGAATGTATTAATGCGGCCCATTTAATTGCGTCAAAATAATTTCATATTTGTATCGCGCACGGCGCGCGCGCGGGGCGGTACGCCCCGCGCTCGGAGAGAAGCCCGTTTCTCGCAAACACGTCACACGAGCGAAACATATTATGTAGGTCGCGTTATGAAGGGGATGTATCGGTACAAGTTATTTTTTTCACGCCGCGAGATACACACGAAAAGTTCACCGGACAGAAGCCCAACTTGAAATCCAATTATTCTATGCCCTAGTCTCCTTGTACTTGTATGATGAAAAGAAAATTAAAACTTCCACGGTGGAACTTTATTTCCACCGGCTCGTAATATTCCAAGACGGAGGGGGCGAAAAAATTCTATTAAAATTAAAGTTGACGCTTAGTGCAAATATGTACAGGCGCGCGCGCGCGCGGAAATCGGGAGATTAATTCCGATCGTTAACGATCCCCGTATCGGCTGCGGTTCCGAAACCCCGGCGGCGAGCTGATTTATGGAGGGCTGCGTAAACCGCCGAAACGTAAGGACTCAGAAACGGCGACCGTGTGTAGTATTAATCTGGAACGGATCACGCCGGGCGCCCCACACCCGTGCACGGTCACACGTACGTGTACAGAGGCAACGACATTAATCCGTCGCGTGCCGCATGCGAAGCGACGTCTTGGATAAAAAAGTATATATCGCGTGCATTCATTAGCAGGCATATTAATGTGAAAAAATTGCCGTGCCCGCCCGGGCAATCGCTTATCGCCCCCTGCGTACGTAAACGAGCTTAAACCGGCGTAATCGTTGATCGAGATCGCGCGGTCGCTCGACTTTCCTCGCTTCGCGATTACGCTCGCTCTTGTTCTCAGACCGGCCGCGATTTATCGCGAATGTATCAGCCCCCCCCTCCCTCCCCCCGACTAAACCGTCGCGCGTTAATGGGCTTTACGAAATTGGCCGCCGCTTGGGTTGAGAGATGTTTCTCGATTTTGACACCCGCGACGAACTACCTCCGCAATCGAGCTGACGCCGACGCCGCTAATAATTGAGAGCGATTAATGGAGATTATCCACACGGCGCGATTGAATTAATAATGGAAATTTTGCCGGGATAATGGTCCCCTTTTTGGGCATTGCGAACAACTCGAAGACCGATTATAATTCGCGCGACAAATATCCGCGTTCATAGAAATCGTTCGAAAACTATAATCGCCTGTTAATTTGCATTACTGCAAATTACTGCTGGGAATTATTATCTAATAACCGGGCATTACCCGAATTAGTGTACATATTTTTGGTTTGCGGCTTACACGCTCCCCGCCTTTCCGTCCAAATATCCAATAATGATTTAATGCAATTAACGCAATGAGCAAACTACGCTGCAACGGCCGCGATTGCCGTTTTGTGTGACAGATTCGCCGGCGATAATTTTCTAGACGGTAGCGTGAGCCCCGCGAGCAAAAGGCTACCCTCCCCCCTGTCGTCGTCCGTCCCTCCCCTGGACCGTGTAATTCGTCATTGCGATAACGCTAATTTGTTTTCCCTGGCTCTCATTATACTTCCCGTCGCTTACTCAAACACATTTTGCCGTGTGTCTGATGGCGATTCCAGATATCCGGTAAGTATTTGGAAGTCCCCGGGATCGTCGCTGTCGATCGCCCGCCGTGTTTGCCATGCTCGTGTAGCGTCGTCGTCTCTCCCGTCCGCCCGCAGGCGGGAATAATATTCCTAGCGGAAAATTCATCGTGGTTCCCTGGCTCTCTCTCTTCCCCTCCCTCCCCAACCCCCCTTTTTCTTCTGCACGAAGGCGGTTTCCATCGGTGCGAGAAATGACTGTGAGAATTTCGAGTAACTTCGCCTCGCGCTCTCGAAAATTTCGAGAACGCGAGCGCGAGCTGCGGCCTTCGTTAAGGGCATCCCCAAGTAAATAAAGTGAAACGCCAAGTAATTTACTCCGCGATGTCGCACTCCTTTTACTCGTCATCTTCTACATTGCGCGGTGAGTAGGTTTACTTATTTTTGTCTGAAACGATATTTCGAGCGTCTCGCTTATTTTTATTTTTTTATTATTACTTTTTTTTTTTTTTATTCATTTTTTTGTGCCCCTTCCTCGGCAAAATTCACGCCTTACGACAACATCTGACACGGAAATCGCAGACGCACAGCTGATTTGTATGCACATTTGTTTTTCGAGGGCGACGCGAAAACAAATTTAAAAGACGGAGGAAACTCCTCTCGTGCGCCTTTTTACGCGACCGTTTCGCGTGGCGTAAGCTCAGGTGTAAAGTCGCAAAGTGACGAAACATCTTTTCTCACTTTAGAGGGGACACGTATATAGATTACGTCGATTGCGCGGCAGTCGCGAAGGAAAAAGACGCGCTGACAGTCACGTCGACGTCTGGCGAGGTGCGCGACTCCCTCGCTCTCTCCTCCTTTGTCTCGCGATCGCGAGTAACGGAGTATAGCTTCAGCGAGTTTACGTCGAGAGGCGTATACTCCTCTTCTTGCTCTTCGCGGAGCTCTCGTCTTGCCGCCGCCGTCTTCGTTCCGCCCCGACCCGCCTCGCGTCCCGATCTTTTGTCCGCCAGACCGTAAATCTGTCCGGAAAACAGTACCGCCGAGCGTACATCATGCCAGGCTTCCTTATTAGCGCAATGCACCACGGCATTGCCCAAGTCCCCGCGTATACCTCGCCGTTCGAGCGCCGCCGTCTTTTCTTTCCTCTCGCGTTGCGAAACTTAATTGCACCGGCGCGGGCGCAGCGCGTCCCGACGTCGCAACGCTCCCGACTTCCCCGGGCGCTTCGCGGTTTTCGCGCGACTCCCACCCAGCCGTCGAAAGACGCTTTCGTCTCTCGCCGCGGCTGCTTTTCGCGTGATTTAGTGCGACCAAGCTGCGGCACGCTCTCGCCGGAGACCGGCGCCGTTTCCCGGGCGGCATTGGGGAAGATAAATTTAGAAGGGGGGGATTCCGGAGTGTATTAAAACTCGATTAAATTAACCGACGTCGGGGATACAGTGCGCGAACGGAGAAAGGGAATTTAATTTCGGTATCGTCATATTTCACGAATCTATTAAACGTCTAGCGCAGCGTGTTTGTTTTGCTCTCGCATTGACGGTTATCTAATTATTGGATTTGGAAATTAATTATTAAATACCCAATATATTCAGAGACAATTAGAATAAAATTATGAGGCGCGGTATAGTCGAGCAAAGAGAGAAAGAAAGAGAGACGAGACAGCGTACCGAGTTATCAAGGCCGCGCCAATCGCAGCGACGTCAATATTATTGAAATTCCTCTTTTTTTTTTTTTTTTTTACGTCTTCCTCGTGATTTTCCGCAGGCCAGCCCGGCGCGGTGACTTTCCAGCGCAGGAAACGTTTCAACATTCGCTACGGTTTTAACCGTGCGACAATAAATCACAGTAGAATTGCGTTCGGAACACGACACCACGTGGCATTCCTTCGACAACGTGTTGAATTTCACTTCCTACGCGGGACAGGCGAATTTTGACCGTGGAAACAGTTTCTGTTAACGAGTGGAATATTGCTCTGCGCGAACCAAACGAAATTTCAGGTTGCGAAAGCTTCCCCTCTTCGGGTGAGCTCCCGGCTAATTTCTACGAGGAATTTAACGCGACCGGCAATGCTTTTAAAGAGAAAAAGAGAGAGAGAGAGAGAGAGAGAAAAAAGAACTAACTCTGCGTTTAAGAAGCTCGAGTGATTTCGATCGCAATTCGAAATTATCGATATCACGAGAAACCAATAATAAGATAAGTGCGAAGCAAATAACTCGTAACGCAATTTCACTCCCCTGCTAGGAGCAGAAAAGCTCAGCCGAGAAAAATACAAAGTATTGCGCGCAAGCTCTCTCCTTGTATTGTGCTTTAAGCTAAATACGAAAGATATTAAACTCCTCTTCTTCCCTTTTCCGCGCCAGCGCTTGGCGGATAACGCTCGTAAGATCGCTGTAAGTCACGTAAACGTCCGTTATCCGAAGTTCTATCTGCGCGTTCTTGTAGATCGCTTCCTTTATCGCCTGCCACGAGATAATGATTTCTACAACTTTTTCGCAGCCCGCCCCGAGTAACACGTCGCAGAAATTGCCTTCGCGTCGAAATTGCTCTGCCCAGAGGCTGCCGCGATGGCCGATCGATGCACACGACCGCTTTTACTTACGCCAATTGGCTAATCTTGTGTCCTTTTAATATTGCACGGTGTGTCGCTTGGAATATCGAGTCGCTTTAAAATCGCGCGCGGCGTCGTCTTGGAAATTCATATGCCGCTGGCGCAATCAGCGAAACGTTCGCGTTACACTCCAACCATTATATTGAGTCACCTGAACTTTGTGCGGCCTGATTTCAGAACTAATATACCGCACGCTACTTCCGAGATTAATTTTGAAATTTAACGCTCGGGGCGGGAAATTACACCGCATTTTTTGGCAGATTTTCCAGACCTTGGTACGAAAAAAAAAAAAAATAGAGAGAGAGAGAGAGAGAGAGAGAGAGAGAAAGAGAGATGGGAAATTAATTCCGAATATATGTATGAATGCAAATGCGAGCACCGCGAATCGAACAGCGATCCGAGCATTCCTCTATCGGATTTTTTTTTCGTTAATTCCTATAACTATATCGTGAATTAAAATTTTTATCTGTAAAGTAATTTTTTTCTCTCGCGTCTCATTACCATTCTCTCTGTGAAACGTTGGGACAATTTCTTTGGCGAGAGAACCGGACGAAGGGCCGCCGAAAAAATCTATCACGTACGCGGTGCGTTGTGTGTCGCCACGTCTTGCATTATGCAGTATTAACAGTTTCGCAATTGGCACACCGGTGAGTAAAGGTGTGCGCCCGTGCATGCACACGATCGAACACCCACGAGAGATCGGTACGATTGTTGTGTGTTAGCTGCATGACTAAGCTGTATTTACGCAAGTCCATATTGCGCGTAACCTCGTTATGCCACGTTATACAGGGTGTTCCAATCTCATAGAAAAAAAAAAAAAAGAGAAGGCGCAACGAAGTGTTTGCCTTTTTAACGGTGGATCTCTCGGGATAACGTTTCGCGATAATGACTACAACAACGAGCGGTCAATTAAAAAGATGTTGCGGGGAATAGCCGTCTCTCTCTCTCTCTCTTTCTCCTCTCTTTTTTTTTTTTCCAATTTTTGTTCGAGCGGTGCGGCGCGCGGCGGTTTTGGATCATCAGTGGCGTAAAGTTTCTGACGAGGACGCGCGGTGCGAAGATGAATCTCGCGACGGGAAGCGACGGGGACGTCGCGCGAGTTATCCGTTATGCATTACGCGCTGTCTTAATTACTCCCAGCCCTCAGGTGATATACGCGGCCGGCTTTGTTCATTTGTGCCGCGGCGCACGCAGCCATAAATATCGATTACCGGGATATAGCTTTGTGTCTATCGGGCCATTAATTTGTCGAAAGTTTGTTGTTCCGCAGCCACCGAGCGTCACGCGCCGCGCAAATTGTTTGCAATACCCCGCGAATTCTGTGCCCCGCGTAGAATCTGCGCACCGGCGGTTCGCGGGCGGCATGACGCATCGTAACAAGTCTCGCCGCCGTGACAGCACAACTAATAGAACGGCTCGTAATAATTTCCGTTACGGCCGAATTGATGAATTTAAGCGTGTTCTTTGGACCGTCCGTCGACAAAGGACGCCGAGAGGAAGAGCACGCCGCGGCGACTCCTCTCTATTATATTGATACTGGACCAATGTCAGGCCGCGACGTCGGGACACTACCGTCGGCGATATTACTTATACGACATCGATATTCGACGTACGAGAAATATACCGAGATAATTCTTTTACGTTTTGCATAACGCGAGGACGGTGTCGCGCGCCCGCACCGCGTGCCACGTGTGACGGTACGTTTATAATATTGTCGTATGCTTAGAAGTATATAGCGGGTCGTTCGCGCAGAAATGTAATGCTCTCGTATGTATACATAGTTCCCTACATAGCTCGTCATACTTTTGACGAGAGCGGACGCGCAGTTATGCGAATCGGCGTGCAATGCAACATGCGACCGTTCCTCGCGGTTAAGCATTCATTATGGAAGAAAGTTTTAGCAAAGGAGACGCTCGCGGAAAGGGGCAAAACCTTAATTTAGATCCGCCGTCGCGCAATTGACAAAAAGGCGGAAAGCCGCAAAGTAAGACTACAAAGGGACGATAACGAGAAAGGCGATTCCGGGGGCGGACTGGAATGAAGGGACGCCGACCGGAATCGGGGGTGGGAAAGAAGCGCGCAACAATAAGATATATTATAGGGGCTGGCGCCGGAGCTCCATCCACCCCGTTTCTCGCGGCACGCATAATCGCGGCATAAGCAGAAATCTCGGAATATACGAGACCGTCCTTTGGAACCATTTTCAGTCGCAGGCAGGTCAATTGTGATTTAAAGAATTTTTTTAAAAAAAACCAACCCGAGAGCCGTTTATTCCGAGAGTAAAAAAAAAAAAAACTTTGCAAAGTTTTTCCGCCGAACGGACGTAACGTTCGCCATTGGATTTCCGATCGTTTCAATCGCGTAGATATTTAATATTGATGATATAAGACGTTCCGATGTGGAAATCGACGATTGAAAAGGCCCGATAACTGCGACCGGTAGAAGTGACGAATGGTAAAGGCGCCGACACCCTTTGTAAGTCTTTGCTCCACTTCTTAGATCGATCCCGGTACGGTAAAAAAGATTAATGCGCCATTTTTAAACGGCCGTATCTTGTCGCGAAGAAATCGGTGCACGCAACGCGTAGCGCACGCAAAGCTCCGGGTACTTTCGACGAAACTTACTTAGAAATGGATTTAAGCAAAAGTAAGAGTCTCTTTGAAGAAAATGTAGAACAGAACGAAATAACCTGGCGAAGAAAGTTGATTCTGTCAGGCAACATAACTCACTCGTTCGCGGAGCACACTACGTCACGGTTTAAAGTCGCCCTGAAACCGTCTCGCGACGACAAATCATGGCAACACTTGCAACATATCGCGCGCGAGAGGACGAGTGGAAGATACGCGAGATATACAGAAATCATACGTACGAAAATATAATTCTCTGAAAAGCTCGGCGGAGTATCGATACGGAAAGAAATGAAAAAACCGGCCTCGCCATCTGGACTGCCGCGCGAAAAAAACAAAAAAATTGCCATTTTTTCGCCAGCTCGAGCCATTAGACATTTATATCAGTTCGATGGAGGGGATTTTTTGCCCTCGGTATTTTAGATCACATTGATTTTTCAAAGAACAACGTTAAATCCGAAAGATGATTAAATTTTGCGGAACTTCCTCTCTTGATCTTTCATATCCCATCTAACTTCCTTCATTTTTCTTCTTCAGCCTTCACAACTTTTAAAAACCCAAGGAAAAAAACTGCCGATACCGTTAAACTGGTTTAACGTTGCCTTAGTGATCAATACTCCTCCAATAATAATCCATTACTGGCTAATAATCGAAACTGTGACGTTCTATTTCGAAAGTAGACTCGCGTTATTTCAAGCTGCAATATTGATACAGTGCCAATGCTATTTAATGATACCATTTCTACGTGAAAAATTGAACACGATTTTTCACTTTTAATGTTGTAATCCAATATTGGTTATTGCATTAATAACAATGAGATAAAGCATTATTTTTCTCTTATTTTCGTTGCAAGATATGAGGAATTCAAACAAATTCTTCAAAAATACTTTTGCGCTGTAAATGTTTCAAGCTCTTCGACCGCGGTTAAAAATCGCTGGACCTTGCTCGGCGTTTAAAAGAATAACGTTGTAGTGGCGCGTTTTCGAGACGGCTACGAATTCGCGAGTATTAGCGAGGGCGAAAGAAGGAGGAAAGGTTCTGTTTGGACGGCGAGGCACGAAGAAGATCGGGGTAAAATAATAGGACAATACACATCACGATGAATAGATATACGAGCGAATTTGTCGGACGAGCGAACGGACGTGCGGACGGACGGACTGATAGGTGAATAGGTAAATGAACGAGTGAGCGGAGAATCAAATGGCTCGTAGACGAATAAATCGAAAAGAGGCAAGATAAACGTTGCTGCACGAAATACGAGTGGAAAAGAGAAGCGGCAGGATGCTCCAACGTGTTCAAACACAAAATGGCGCGCACGGCGGAAGAGGATGATCCTCAATAGCGTTGACGAGTCGAGTCGACCGGCGGTTTTACCGTTACGCGACCCAATGACGGGAGATACGTTCGCCGCGAGAAACGTGGCCGCTTCCACCATTCGACGCCGATAGCACCGGTATAACGTGAGCGCGTACTCCGCGAGCGTTGCCGCATCAAGTAGGCTCCGCCACGCATCGTACGAGTCGTAAAAGGTCAAGAGATTTATTTCGTCGAACGGCGTTTTCACCGAGGAATCCTCCGACGTAAAAATTTCTCCGAAAAGATTCGCGATTACGGGGAGCGAATTTCAGATTTAACGTTACTTCGTACTTCATTCGGTGCTAAGGTGATAAAGTTTAATTATTTATTACCCTGCGTCTTTATCTCGAGCTTATTTAAAACGTTTTAATTTCTCGAACTTGCCTATTTTTACTTCGCGATTCTGAATCACTCGTATTTTAAAGTTACCGTCTCGCTATCAATTATTAACATCGATATATCGGATACAGAGACGCAGTCTTGTTCGCGGTGAATCAGAAAATTCCAGCTTGAATGGGTGAGCTCGTGGGTGACTGCAGGGGCAGGGTAAGTCCGACAGGCAGATGTACAGCTGAACTCAACTGACTCGTAGGGTTCCTATTTGAATATACGAAGCCGTGACAAGACGTACGCCGCAACGCACGTCATAAGCTTCATTGTTGAATATCACGAGTTTCCTTTATGGGAGCAGTCGAGTAGACAACATCCCTCGGTTCTATTCAAACTTTGCCACACGTTTCCGTTTTTTTTTTTTGTTTTGTTTTTTTTTTTTTCTTTCTTTTTTTTTTCTTTTCGTCACGTAGTCGTCAATTATGATAGGGTGTTTAGTTAATTTTGGTTAACGGCGACCGACGTCAGATAGGTCCACCGTAAATATCGCGACATTTGGCGGTCAGGACATTGCGGCACTATTATAGTTTTCAACGTCACCGCGCTGTGGTATTCGATTTTCGCAGTGATTTGTGCCGACATTCGATGTTACGTTATGATAGCGAAACGCTGTACGCTGCGTCGTGTGTGAAAATCGATTTTTATAATGATAAACCTGCCTGCATGCAAAAATCATCTGATAGATATATGAAGACCGTTTCAAATTCGCGCATTTTCATTCGATTAATGTTTTCGTTGATGTTAATAAAACTTTGGCCTTTTTTTTTTTTTTGAGGGGAGGGAGGAAAATTATCACGAACAAATTGTTAATTCGAAGAAAACGCATGATTTAATTTACCTTTTAATATTATCCAACATTTATCGCTTAACGATCTCTTGAGTGGAAATAATTACGAACGGAAATATCAATGACGTTTTTGGAACAATATCTTTTTTGTTTTACGTCGCCGTTCTCGCTCTCAATTACAATTAAATTTTTTAATTAAAACTGAATTTTACGTACGTCTCTTTTTTAATTTATATTAAATATTATCAAAAATTCATATTTGATAATTTTTGCCATTTATATTCGCTGAACAAACGTAACGATGCGATGGGAGAAGTGGATGGGAATGACGTGTTGTTTCCACCGTTCCGCTATGAAACGTACAAACAGCGCTAGAATGCTGATATTTTTTTTTAATTTCTTCTAGAAAGATATAACAATCAAAACTTGTAAATACTTACGCGTACGGAACAAACGCTTTTTAAAAATAGAAGACATTTAATAACTATTTGCACTGTTAAATATGCGAATTTTTTTTCTTTTTTTTTTTTTTTTGTAAAAAGAGTTTTTTTCCTCTGTTATCGGTCGCCGTTTTTATATTATGATATTTTTTATCTTCTATTACAGTAACAGTAGATACAACACATATTGGTTATTCACGTGTACCTTCGTACGCAGTATATTTTTTATGAAATGTATTTTAGCACGAAATTTTGGAGAGAAGAGACAGAGAAAGAGAAAGATAGGAACGTGCTCGTTCAATGCTCGCGTTGAAGCGCACATTACAATGATGCGTCCCTACAGACGTACGCAGGGCATTAAAGTTGAATACGCATTCCATTGTAACGTGGACGAGTTAATACGAGTTATTTTGAAGTTATAAAAATTTCCGTGCCTTTCCCGACTCGCTTCTCTCTTCCTCTCTCGGAAGTTAATCTTTACGATCGTCATCCTTCACGCTTTAATTGGGTAGTTTTGGACGAAAACACGAACGAGGGTAAACCAATTTCTCTACGGAACGCCAGCGTCCCGGATATTCTCTAACGGTACTGCCGCCGCCGTCATCGTCGACGCCGTAAAGACAGGAATTCACGCAGACTCGCAGTGCGACTAACCGTAGCTGGCGACGAACCGTTTTCGCCCGTTCATTATTTCGTAAATGCGACACGGCGCGGAATATCCGACGCTTTTCGCGTCGCTAAATGCCGGCGTATTATTCCCCTCGCTTGCTTTAATCATGCTCGGTACGTACGGCCCTCGTCGACAATCGGTATTGTCAACGCTCCGGCGAAACGGCACGCAGCTCCGTTAATTGCGTAAAAGGTGAACTCGCAGCGGGGAGTCGGTGAACCCAAAAACTAGGTTGACTTCCGACAGGTAATTTGTATCGCCATTATCGCGGTCCCACGCACAACTGTTTGACGCTCGCCGGCTCGCGAATTTATTCCGTCTTAATGGAAAATGTGTGTACGAGCGAAGCCCGCGAAAGCTCCGTCGATGGAGAGGCCGATCGATTCTTACACATCGAGCGTCTCTCCCGCGGTCGATTTCCTCATCGGGTCACCGGGTTATCGGGTTACCGTCGGGTCGATCGATCGTTAATGCTGTCACCCCGCTCGTGGCTGTAGATAAAAAAAAAAGAAAAAAAGTTATTAAATATGAAATGCGCGCTTAAAACACGTACGTCTATCCGTTTTTTTTTTTCCGATAGAAATTTTCTGTGCGATATTAGTTTAGTCGATTTCGATGTCTGTCGTCGCTTTAACGAACTGAACACTTTTTTTTATTTTTATTCCAGCACCTGTCAGAGCGCGCGTCGACGAGACGCAGATGGACACGCACGAGGGCTCGACGGTGCAGTTGCAGTGCCGGTTCCCACCCCCGCGGGAGAACGTCACATGCTTCTGGCTGACCCACACGAATAACAATCTCGACAACGCGGCGATCGAGAACCGCTCGCTGTCGCCGAATTATAAGGTGTACATGAATCTGCAGGAAGGCCGCTACGATCTGCAGATCAGGAACGTGTCGTACGAGCGCGACAACGGCAAGTACGAGTGCCGGGTGAAAGTCAGCAGCACCGGGACCGATCTTCACCGCAAGTATATCACGTTGACGGTGCTGAGGGCGCCGGGACCACCGTCGATATCGCCGACCTCCGCGCCAGCCACGGAGGGTCAGAGGCTCGAGCTGGAGTGCAACACCTACGGTGGCAGCCCCGAGCCCGAAGTCAGGTGGTACCGCGGCAACAGCAGCGTGCTTCTGCACACCGGGAAGACCCTGGTGATCGAACCGACGCGGGAGGACGATCGGGCGCGCTTCCGGTGCGTCGTGAGAAATCGAGCGATGCGCGAGGGCGAAATCCTGGACGCTTCGGTGACGCTCGACGTAAACTATTTCCCGCGCGTTACCGTCGGCCCGGAGAACCCGCTCAAGGTCGAGGTGAACGGCACCGCGACCCTCAAGTGTCACGTGGACTCGAAGCCGAGGGTGGGCATGGTGCGCTGGTGGCGAGACGGGAGCTTCATCGCCACGAACTTCGAGCACGTGATACCGAAGGTGACGCTGCAGGACGTCGGCAAGTACACCTGCCAGGCGGACAACGGGCTCGCCAAGCGCGCCGACGCCTCCCTGGTCCTGGACGTCCTCTATCCGCCCACCGTGTCGATCGAAGGCGATAACGTGAGAGTCGCCGATGTGGAAGACAGCGTCACCGTTCACTGCAACGTATCCGCCAACCCGCTACCATCCGTGATCGAGTGGTTGCGAGACGGCCGGCCGGAGTTCAGGCAGGCCGGGTCGATTCTGCGACTGACTCGTGTCACCGCAGAGCACGCTGGCAATTACACATGTCGCGCGGTGAACACGATTCACCCTACGGGCGGCGAACGTAGGAACCACTCGGCCTTCTCCAGCGTAACGATTCGAGTACGGCACAAGCCCGGTCCGGCCAGAGTGACCCCGGACTCGCCGGTCGCCGTCGAAGGTTCGCGGGTGATTCTCACGTGCATGGCCAGTCCGGCCGGCTACCCCGAGCCGCAATACAAATGGTGGAAGGAAGGTGAGAGCGGTATGATCCCGATGCCGGCTCCGTCCGGCCCAAAGTACGAGATCGATTCGGTGCACCTCGGCAGCGAGGGTACCTACAAGTGTCACGCCATCAACGAGATCGGAATCGGCGAGGCCGCCTCTGTCAATCTGACTGTTCACCAGCCGCCGAAAATTCTTACCAAACTGCAGCCTCACGTCACGAGAAAGTAAGTAAAAAAAAAAATTAAAAAAAGAAAAAAAAACATTGTTCGTTCTTATCTCATTTTTTTAATTAAGAAAATATTTAAATTTTTATTTAAAAAATATTATTTTAAATAAAGACTGCGAATAAAAAAATAATACATTAAAAGATTGTTTTCTGAAATAAATATTTTTAGAGATATGTATTTCCTGCGCGCGCTTTGTACATTTCATTCGAGATACGACGAGAAATAGCAATTTATTCCCTCCCTGACAATTCGCTTTTTACAAGACTGTGACGTATTTTCTTCATTTCCTTTGCCCTTTAATTTTCAAGTCGTAAACGTTGTTGATGTAATTGCGCAAAGTCCACGAACTTAACGTTTACTTTTTTCTATATATTTCTTCCATAAACTATGCGCTCGGCGAATAAAATAGCTTTGCGGGTAAAACAAGATATATTTTCTGTCCTAATAATGTAACATCTTCTTGCTTATCGCAGGGTCGGCGAGTCGTCGTTCCAAGTATCCTGCGTAGCGCAGGGTAAACCGCGGCCTAGCGTGCGCTGGCTGAAGGACGATCAAGAATTAACGGCCGACGAGAGGCTCTACAAAGTAATTACGACGGCGTCGGAGGGCCACGGTAGCGTAATAACCGTAAATTCCACCCTGAGTTTTCTGGGTCATGCTCGTCCGCAGACCGACGAAATCGTGGCGGGCGATCGCGGAAAATACACCTGCGTCTTCGTGAACGAGGTGAAGAAAGCTGAGTCGACGATGATGCTCAAGGTGGAGCACGAGCCCATAGTTCTCCATCAGCACGGCAAGGTAGCTTATAATCTCCGGGAGACCGCCGAAGTGGCCTGCAAAGTCCAAGCTTGGCCGAAGCCCGAGTTCCAGTGGAGTTTTGGTACCAACGCCGCGACTCTTCAGGGCTCATCTAGCGACGGCCATTACGAAATCACCACGACGAGCGACAATTACGACGCGTACACGTCCGTTTTGAGGATGACGAATATTCGCGAGTCCGATTACGGCGATTACACCTGTCGCGCCGCGAACGCCCAAGGTAGCATCATGTCCACCATCAGGCTGCAACCGAAAGGAGCGCCGGAGAGGCCGACCAACATCACCGCCATGGAGGTTGGCCCCACCTACGTCGTCCTCTTGTGGCAATTGGGTTTCGACGGTGGCCTACCCATCACGAAGTACTTCGTTTCGTACAGAAGAGTCGCCGGTGGTGACGAGATAGTCGCGCCGGACTGCGCGCCTCCGCGAGGCCCGGCCGGTCAGTGGCTTGAACTCGATTGCCGGCGATCGAATCCGTGCAACGTGACCAATCTGGAACAACATCAGACTTATACTTTCAAGGTGAAGGTCTACAACACCAAGAATCATTCGGATTATTCCGACGAGGTGTCCGCCACGACTGCGGTGGCCAAGATACCTACGCCGCTTAGGGTGAGCTTCGATCCGGAAAGTAGCACCCTCGCTATTAACGTGGGTGCTACATGCTTGGCGCTGGTGGCTTCTATCGAAAAGTTTGACGGGGGCTCGGATAGTTCGTGGCGAATCGTTGACGAGTGGCCCCTTGAAGTTCTTGGAAGTGCACCTACTCAAAGAGAGGGAGTATTGGACGATCCCGAAGCGGCCGACTCGGAACCCCGACTGAGAGTTAGGTTGTGCCTCAAAGCTGACCGGCAGAAATGCGGCGAATACGCGGAAGCCGAAAGTAAGTTTGTTTTACATGTATAACGTAATTGTAGAAAGTATTTATTAAATGTAATTTTAAATATATAACTTCTTAATTATTGAATTATTTGAGAAAATGGAAAATTGTATTATTAATAAGTTTGAAATATGATAATTAATTTGCAGAGTTAATATCGCTTTAATATTGATCAACTGGAACAATATAATTTTGAGATACATATTTAATAGTTTAAGTATATGTTAAATAATATAAACTTATAAAGTCAGAACTTAATCACATTTATACGTAAATCTTTTAATAAGAGAAAGAAAAACATAACTTTCTTGACAATTTAATTTTTTTTTTTTTATTTAAACGTCAAGAATATTTTATTTGACATTTTTATTATATAAAATTTTCATCTGTTAATTATTATTTCTCTCGCAGTTTAAATACAAACCGTTTTAATGATTCAAAATAAATTTTGAAAGCAGATACATTTTTGTTTAATGAACGTTTGCGCCAGTTAAAAGTTATATTGCCCCTAGCTTATTAACAATGCAAACTTTTTTAATAATTAAAGAATTATATACTTTAGAAGGAAGGAATAATTTAATAAAAGCGTTTTTCTTCTGACAGTTATTTATGCGGCTCAGTGTTAAAACGAAAATTAGTTGAAACTAAGTTATTTTAGTATTGTATCTTAGCTGAGAATTTTTATCAATTCAAGTGTTCATTTCCTTTTTCTCGTAGTTGGACCATCCTACATCGCACAAGCCGGTTCTCTCGGAACGCCGACTTTAATCGCGCTGATAGTAAGCGGAGCAGTTTTTCTACTCTTCGCGGCTTTGTTGCTGCTGTTTTGCCGATGCCGGCGAAAACACGCGACGAAGGCAAAAGATTACGAAATGGACTCGAACGCGTACGTATTTGAAACTAAATGTTTGCCGTAAATGAAAAACGCTAGACATAAGCGAAAAGAAAAAAAAAAAAAAAGAAAATGCGCGTTGCTTTGCGTGGCTCGAATGTGAAGAAAGGCACGGCTTTATTGAATTCTTCCTTTTATTTTGTAGCGTCCGACCGAGCCTTGTGGCAGGTAACGGCCAACAAACCCAACCACCGCCACCGTATTATGCCGAGAACAAAGCACTGGAGCACAGCTTGGATCACGCCTTGGCTTTAGAAGATTCAAAGACGCCCGCTTATTCACAATCCGGATACGGTTACCATCAACCTAATCACAATATCAATGGTAATTACCGTCAAAAATAATTTTTTCCAATTAATCTCTTACTCGTCGTTATTTGTAAAAATTTATCGAGGTGCAAATACGTAACGTTTCACATTTTTCCAGGCGTAAATATGGGCTACATGGACAACAGCTATTCGAATTCCAATAACGGCGGCTCCGTCAATTCGCAAGATTCCATATGGCAGATGAAATCAGCCGCAGCAAACGGTGTTAACCAGCCGTACGACCTCGCCGGCTACGGTACCACGGAGTCTGATTACCCTACGCACCCTCATTATCTCCCGCAGCGAGAGGATTACAGGGAGAGCCATAACTTGAGCCGGCAGCAGTTCTGCACCGAGCCCTTCGCCACCGTCGTCAAGTCTCAGAAACACGTCGGTGAGTACTAGCCGGCCTTATGATCGTTTCACGTGACTCCCTTCGTCCAGCTTGCCTAGCTTCTAATGACAGCGCCTATATTGCCGGTGTGCGTGCCGTGTTGCGGCGTTATAGATTATATCATACGTTACATCGATCTTCCGCGCCTGCACCGCATTGTTCCGCGATACCTTCCCCGACTTCCAAAGAAGTGAGTTCGTTGTTCGTTCCTTCCCCTGCCACCGCCTCTGTTGTTCTCTTCTTCCGCGATCTCGTAATTCCGTCTATTAATCGTCTGTTGTATTTCTAACAGATTCGCCTTACGACGTGTCGGGCTTACCGTACCAGGAGACCTACGACGAGGATACGAAGCCGCCGCAACAGGCAAGCCTTTCGTACGACGAGAGCCTCGAGTCCGGCTATTCCACACCGAACAGGCGTAGAATCATCCGGGAAATAATCGTTTGAGACCTGCCTACCGGCTCACGAGCCGGAAACACGCGTACTACCTGGCTATAGCAGCAGGCCCCCGTTTGCCATACGGTAGCGCAGCAGCATCCGCATCACCTTTATCACCGCCATCGCCATCGTCACCGTATGGAGATTGTCCTCGAGAATCCCTCCGTGTCGCCGATCGCGACGGCCCCGGCGACGACTACGCAAATGGGTCTTCCGACGCGTCCGCCGCACCACTTTCCGTATCGCGCGGCATATGACGTAAGCTTAGGACGTAGTCCGTCGTCGTTGTTGCCTACAGAAGACTATTACGCAAGAAATCGTCACGCGTTAACGCCATATGGCGATGTAGACGGCTCGCCGGCACCGGTAACGGTCCGGCGAATCGACAAATCTGGATTGCTGGAGATCGCGGAAACGGATCTCGTTACGTGTCCCCGTCCCTGCGTACTCACCGGCGCGGAGGATGTGCGAGCCGTATCATTACGCGTCGATCGCTCTGGTCTGCTCGAGTCCGTTCCCGAAGCCGTCGATCAACTGGAGGAACAGAACGGCGGCGCGATAACGAAGATGCTTGACGAGGCCGCGGGGGTGTCGCAAGGGGAAACGTTAGAGGTGGACGCCGACGTGAATCCTTGCGTGTTCGAGAGTAGTTGCCTGCTAGAACGGCCGTCATCCTTGGAGGGTCAAGCCTGTCCGGATGAGGTCGATCTTAAAAGCCATTCTGCGGATTTCAAAGTGCTGGGTGAAAGCCCGCGAGCTCAACTCGACGTTTCCAAAGCCACGGAGAGGCTACCGCACTTGCCGTTCTCGCCTTCCCTGCACCGTCTACGGAACGATCCCTCGAGAAAATCCCCGTTGAATGCCCGTTACGTGGACGCGGATTTGGCCCGCGGATCACGGAATCAAAGATCTCCGGAGTTCACAGCTAAATGTACTGCTGTCAGTTCTATTTCCGGAAAGCCCGTCAACGCGTCGCAGAGTCCAACTACGCGCGAACGATCGCAAGCGGCATGCACAAAAAACAACGTTGATTCTGTGTCAATCGATTCGAACATTACAGTGGTTGACGCAAGCAAAACGCCTCGCGAATCGTTACTCGCAGGAGAAGACGCTGAGAAACGGGAAGACGATCCTCCGGGCGAGGAGAGGGCCGAGGCGGAAGGATGCGAGCACACGACCGTCGAGAGTCTCGAAGAGGCCAAGGTATCGTTCAAAGGGTCCAACAAACTTCTCGACAACGACAATGTTCAGACGCTTAGAGTGATCATTCTGTCGGAACAATTGTGAAAGTGCTCGAGTGCAATGGTTATAGGCAGTGATATCAGTACGTGCGCGAGTCCTGGCGTAGAAACCAACTGGAGGACATCAGGGATGCGGTCTCTACGAAATTTTTGACTATCGATTAGAAAGATAATGCATTCTGCGCGATGTATGGATGTTGTTAATTTGATTAACTAACTTCTGCCGATATTTGGCTCTAGGCAATTAAGACTTTAAAAACAAATTTATTGTTTAAAATATATGTATTTTCTTTTTTGTTGAATGTTAATCGCTGTCTCGAACAAATTTTCAAGAAGTCGATTTTTTATCATTGTGAAACGTAGGCTCGACTGCTTTTATGCCACTCTCGAGATTGATTATTTTACTATTAACCTTTGAATTCGGCTGTTTTATCAATATTTTACAATGTTGTTAATTCTAACAATTAACTGCCATTCCGGATTCAATGCGTTAATTGCTACACGTTTAATTAGTCAATCTCGACGAGTCGCACGAGGACGTTCCTCCATACGACATTATTACACGACATTATTTTGTTAAACTTTATTGATGATCACGAAACTCATTATTTTACTGCGTCTGATTGCAATGAATATTACGTTCTTGTGCGTCGTGACTGAATATTTTTTTCGCCGAGCATATTTATAAGAAATGCGTACACTTCTCGTGAGACTGTGTCCACGTGCGTTCTCCAAACATGGTGTTTAAAGTACCAGGACACGTCGATTTCCGGCCACTCACGTGAGAAAGAACGTCTTAAGTATAAATGAGAAAAGATATTTAAAGAACGAGGGCAAGTCGGACAGAATATCTCGCCAGTCGATGACGCGCGAGAACTGTCCGACTCTGCCTATCGTTGAAAGACGCGATGCGGCGTTCGATGCATTTTATACTTTTATATACACGAGTGTGAGGGTAACGCGCCGTTTCTGCGGACGACGAGCGATCACGGTTTACTGTGTCCGCGCCGATCTGAGTTTATTATATAAATATATCGGTTGAGCGGCGATTAACGCCGCCGGTTTTGTAAGTACTAGGAGTAGTAACAAGTAAGAGATGAGTTCTTTCGCGGGAGAGTTTTTTGGCCGAGATCAGGCCGGTCGGGCTGAAATCGGCGAGGCGATCATTTCGACGTTATCTACCTCGTGACGGAACAACCCGGCAAGCCCGAGCGAGCCCGAGTCGAACATCCAGAGAATGATTTCGATCCTTCGAACATCATTTCAGGTCTGTTCCTCCCGGACTCGCCCGTGTTAGCCGGCAGGACGACGGCGCATCGAGTTGTTTATCATTATAGCTGTAAATAATCGAGCGAGATCTCTAAGGTACTTAACGCGAACGTAAAAAGCCCACCCCCGCTCTATAATTATATTCGCGCCGCTCCGCGAGTCACGAGTTGGACGCGACGAAGGAGCGAACGAAATCTCGACGACAACGAATATTCGCTGTTTCAGCCCGCGATACTTCGGACTAACGATAGATAACTTAAATGTAGTACACATATTTTTTTTTTCTTTTTATTTTTACGTTCGTACGGATTCCACGCGCCACTCCGTTTTACAGTTGCACTCGGCGCGTGGAAATTACGTGCGCGGCGCCTTTTGTTAAATGTTTATCTCCTCCCCTTTCTCCCTTTATTTTTATATACGTATATCATCCCTTTTTTTTCGTACCGTCGATTGAACGCGCTGGTAAAGTTTCGTTTCCCTTCGCTTGCGCGACAAACGTGAAAATATAACGGAATGGAGCACAAACGCAGCTTTACTGGTGACCGTATTAAGATGATTGATTGTGACATTGTACGTGTCGGCATATGTTCCACTTTTTCGTCGTAGATTTTTGCGAACACTCCGTAGCGTAATAAATTGTAAAACGTCCGTCTCGGTCAGGCGTTGTCGCAGTTTAGGAAGCAACAAACAAACGTTTGGCTTTTCTTCGCCAAATTTCGCCGACTGCGCGTTTCCTGTACCAACCCCGCTCTCCCTATCCCCCCTTTCCCCCATTTTGTCATATCTTCTGTGGTCTCTTGCGAGGGACGGTAAACGCAGTGACTTGACCGCGCGTTCGTTCGCATATCGTTTGTGATCTCATTTACTTGTAAATGCAATTTCGGAGACATTTGCGGTCGGACGATCGCGTCTCGACGCGTCGCGATTGCGCGTTTCGCTTATTACGGATCGGCGTACAACACTGTGTCGGCTCTCCGTGGCCATTTAGTCTCGTGTACCACGACGTAGACGCAATTAGGAAAGAGAAAGGACACGTAAATACTTTAAGTATATTCCACCGAAAAACGATGTCGTGCTGCACGTACTACGCGATCGTAACGAGTCTTGTTGGACGTAATTTTCTTCGCTGATTACTTCGCTAATGAAATACGACGGTGTTTATCAAGTGTGAGGGACGGTCAAGGCATCGCTGCCCGCCCAGCGGTAATATTTCTATTTTTTTTTTTTTTGTTGCCATTCGTCCCGATTTTCCCCCTCTGATGTATCTTCTGCCGGAGAATTCGCTTCGCCGACACTAACGCGCTATCCAATATTGAAATGTTTCGTTTCATGCGCGGAAAAAAAAAAATTTTCATTTCTTTCTCTTCTTCTCTTTCCTCGCCCTTCGTTCAGTGTTTCCTTTTACAACTACATTTCGCTAATTGTATACGTTTTATCTCGTCCTAATCTCTTTTTCGTTTCGAGTTATCCGATTTAATTGCATTTGATTAGAATTTATTATTGATGTTACAAATATTTCTTTCATTTTCTCGCGTTGCGCTGTATATATATATTTTTTTTTCTTTTTTTTTTTTCATCGGCGCGCTCTAAGACACTTGTCACCAACGTTGAAAACACGCTGAAAATCTCCTACTTCCATGTCTTTCACAGAACGAAAGTTAAGCGCGAACGTTAGACTTCACGCTTCCTGAAACGCGCGTTTTCACATACAAAATATAACGGGATCTATTCGTTTCTCAGCACAATTACTTGAGCGATACGAACGACATTGCTCTCCTCCTCGAATACCACGTAAATCCTCGGCCGCGATGTACGAGAGTAAAAAAAAAATAGAGAGGAAGAGGGTCGTGGTTGCGGAATGCCGGAACGAACGGAAAAAGAACGGGGGGAAAAAGTAGTCGACATATTTTTGCACAACGAAAAATCGTAGAGGGTACGGGTACGTTAAACACGCGTATGTAAGGACTGATAAATTTCGGGAACGCCAACAAGACCGTGTTCGATCGATTTTCGCTACCTTACGCGCGAAGGAGAACAAGAATTACCCTGATATTTTGTACATAAGACATAGCGAAGAGAGTTACAGAATGCGAGAGAGAGAGAAAGAAATAAATGCGTGCATGTGAGCGTACAAGTATGCTTGTTACAATAAGGAAACAAAAAATACGAAAAGATAAAAAGAAAATGTTATACGTTATAAGAAGATGATGTAACGGAGACGAGCATCTAAGTTGTAGAGTTTTTCCCCTCCTCGAATAACGCGTCGCTCGCCGAAGTAGCTGTAAATATGAGGACGTACGTTTCTCTAAACTATTCAATAGACCCCTCGATGTGGAGCCGAAGACGATGTATCTCATTTCAAGTCGTCCACGCGCTCGACCCGGATGCGCGGTGGATAAGAGTATCCGGGAAACGAACGAAGGAGCGGGGAGAAAAAAAATAAAAAAAAAAAAGAGAAAAAAATTGGGAAAAAGAATGCCTACGAGTGCCGGATGCCAGTTAGGACGACGGCAGATCCTTGACGGAGGAGGCTTTATCGGCTCTCACCGGTGAAGCCGGTTTCACGAGAACCGCCGAGTCCTCGTGCGATGATCCTGGGTGCCGGCCCGCGTGCGCCATGTGCTCGCAAGGGCTGATCGACAGCGCGCGCAAATCCGCCCACGTGTCGCGCCGCGCGCACGTGCATGCACACGTTGCATCCACGAGAGACCCGTATATTAATACCCATTATAGTTACGATATTATAATGAATTATTATTTGTACAAATTTTATGTTGCAATATAAAATAAACGATGAAGCGACGATCTACTCGTGTTCTTGGTCTTTTTTCCTACCTCTCATGTTGTGTTCTCTTGCCTCGAGTCGGCGACTGCGAAATTATATTTTTTTTTTTACAGTAAAGACTTATCTTTCGATTTTTACTTTTTAATTGCAATATTTGTATCACGTTTTGCGTTTCAAACTGTGGATTTTCAGGCGAGCTTTATATCACGGAGGGATCGAACTATCGAAAGATGGTTGGTATAATCTCGTCGACCACCGGCGGGTCGAGACATCGACTTTGAGGGTGGTTCGATGGCGCGAGCTTGCGCCCTTCGTGGCTTCCACCCTCTAAGCGTGCTCGATAAAACGCTCTCTGAGGCTTTTCGCCCTGTGTGACAGCCCTTGTTTTCCCTTCGGTAACCAAGGCTGTATTTTACCAGTCGCGACGCGAAGCGGCCAGTGAAAAATGCTGCGCGAGGGCGGTTCGTTACCGAAAACAATCGATAAAGGATGAGATTGAGAGCCGGTGGCACGTGGATGCCGCGTAGTGAACGATATGCTGTCGAAATGCGAGAAAAAAAAAAAAAAAAAAGGAGGTAAGTAGATATTGCCGCACGCTACACGCTTCTATCCGTCGCGCCGAATTATGCAGCGCGCCTCCAACGTCACGAAATAGCCATTTCGACGGGCGTGAGGTTAAACCAAGCATACTCATGATCTTCGGAAGCTCGACAGTGATTCTAATTCGTTTCGACCGTAATAACGTTACGGAGCTAACTCTACGTGGCAACATTATCGAGCTTTCCCGCGTTCTCAGTCGAATCGCGGACACTGAGTATTATAAGTAATATTGGTGAACATACTGTACGTAACGCGAAATATATAATTCCATCCCGCGTTTCATCTAGACGCATTATTTCCGCGCGAATAAACTTTGTTTCTTTTACCTCGACGAGTGTAGAGGTAAAAAAAAATTTCAAGTTTAATATAAGCTTACGATAAACGCTTTGAAATAATTAATTAATAATTGAGAAGATAGAATCTTTCACTTTGTAATTTATCGATTGATTATTCAGTTTAATCGTCGTTTACTAGGAATGTTGTCGGTTTACTTACCGAAGAATGTCCGTGCTGTTTCTTGCCCTTGAGATATTCCCCCAAATTGATTTTCAGCGGCATAATAAGAGGCAACGCGACCAGGCACCGATGATCCGCGTTCTAGTAGCGTGACCGGCGTCACCACGTGGCACATCGTATCGCTGCTGCAAAGTCTTAATCTTGTGATTTGCGGCTCTAAAATCTATCGCTCGCCTATTTTTTGTGGCGAAAGACATTTATTCGCGCTATTATTTCCGTATGTGCGGTCAGTGAAGTTAATAACGACCCGAGGATATAAAAAAATACGGTGACTTCAAGAGGAAATCCTGGTAGCGATAAGACGCGAGACGAAAAGAAGCTATCTAACTCGTTAATCGATAAACTCGTCGATGAAACTGAAAGAAATGCAGCGTCGGAAGATATTTCTGAATTTTACCGATTGCAAGCCAAGCGTTAAATCGTGCCTTCAGCTTCGCGACGATGCTCGTACGAGTCGTCAAGAATTTTGATAAACGAATTTAAGATTCGCGAAACTTATTTTTATCTTTTTTTTTTTTCTGTTTTTTCCAACTGAAAGAGGCAACAATAATGAACGGATTCCAACCATATCCTGTGATCCGGACATGGTCGGTGGATCATATTTGTACGTATTCATATAAAATACTTTTTTTCGCTACGAAACCACACATCCTACTTTATTTTTTTCTTTTACTTAAATAATATCAATCACTAAATACATTTATATTGGGTCTATCCGTGTTAATTGCCGATAGATTTCGTAATCTTTTACCTCTGATTGTCTTGAATATTGCGTAAAAATCTCGTGTTATTTTCTCTCGTCGAGAAACTGCCGCGGCGGCGACGACGCTAATCCTTAAGAAAGTTTTCGCTGTTGCTTTTTTTTTTCTTTTTTTTTCTCTGCCGTAAAAAGATTGCGTGATCGATCTCGGGGGTAAGATAATAATAGTTGCCAATGACACTAACGTGTATAACATGCCCCAGTAATAAGAGATCGATGTCCTGGTATACAGGAATATATTCAGTTAGTACTGAAGTGCACGCCGTATCGCTTGGTTACCGCGTGTGACATAAGGTTATTAATATTGGCACTGTCAATATCCGATTACGCATACGATATCCGAGAAGTCTTCAGTTATCTAGAGATAATTTAGATCAATTTTGTAGTGTCACTTCATTATTTCCTTCGTATTCTCGCGTCAACGCCGCTTGAAAGTCAAGGTCCGTACTTCAACCGGTCATTTAACGTCAATTTATACAATCTTAATATCTATCGTATGTCTACAGTCAATATTAATGTTAAAAAATATATTATTCATCACCTCTGCATCGTTATAATTCGTAAACGGCTTGATTAAACTACTTACGTCTTTGATTTCAAGATATATCTTCCGCAATTATTTAAACGAATAGCAAAGTACGCAAAACGGTAGAACAAACTGACTGATCTTAATTAACTCTCTGCTTTCCTTCGATCGACCGATCGAATTTAATGCATTTCCAATGTAATCGATAAACAAATTTAATTACCTGCAGTCACTGCGGCGAATTAAATAGGTTTCGCTTGATTGAATCGACGTAAGTGGTCTCGGGCGCGTAATTATGCTACTCGAGTCGTCGAACGGGATTCGAATTAGCTTGCGAGGCGGTGATTGTTCTTGGTGTTTACTTTTGCAGCCGATGCGCGGCGAGAGCGTCTAAACAACGTGATCGCGAGTGCCGCAGCTCCCGATTATCGACCACGGATGCAGGCCCACCATGGTCAAGGCGCAGCCGCGACCCAGGCGCGGTCGCCGCGATCAAAGCTGTCGGATTTGCTCCACCTCTGGGTCAACAACATCCGACTGTTCTACTCCTGCAGGCTAGAAGACCTGCCGTCGCAATTGCCCGGCGCGATGGGTAATCTGCAGAGCGACAGCAAGAAGAAACAAAAGAAGAGGGAGGCCCCGCCGGTGCCAGCGTCCACGTCCGCGGACGTCGAGCCCGAGCCAGCTGAGAGCCAGAGGAAAGATAAGCGGGAGAAAGCGCCCAAGGCACCGGAGAAGCGCGACGAGCCCCAGGAGTCGATCAGGATCAGCTTCGAGAAGGTCCACACGCCGGGACACGTCAAGAGACCGGCACCACCGCCTCCACCGATCGTGGTGCTATCCCAGGTAAGCGATTATTGTCTTTGTTTTAGAAGTTATCGATTCGCATGCTTTTTTGTAGACGAGATTTTTGGTTATTTCGTTCAATTTTGTACGTTGAAGTATATATTGACGTACGAGTAAAGATATATCTCGCGAGGATGAGACTGGAAGGAGGAATGGCCTCGGTCGAACGATAGGAAAAAAAAGGAAAGAAAAAAACATTTTACGTCATTTTTTATTTTAACTTGAGTAACTGTTACAGCGTATAATAATGGTTTTGTAATTAGGACACGCAGGAAAGCGCGGAACCCGAATGTCGCAAGGATACCGCAATAACAACGAAGCCATGCGTGACGACGACGGAGTCTTTCCGGTCGAGTACGACGGCGTCGACGTCGACACCGGCCCAGACACCGACGACCCCGCAAACGACTCAGCTGCCTCCACTGCTGGTGACCGATTCCTGGCGCCTGGCGAACAAGGGCCTGGTCGTGACGGAAATGCCAACACCACCCAGTCAAGAGTCCTCGAGTGACAGCGTCTTCACTGATCCCGGCGAGCTCACCATGAGCCCGGTCACCGCGAACACGAAACCGGAGGTAGTTAAACGTAAACCGACCCCGGATACGATTGACAGCAAAGAAGACAAAGCTTCGTTTACGATTTCGAAGCACAAGAAGATCCATCTCACGGTGTTGAGTCCCCGAATAAGTGAGAATTATTTTGTTAATTTTGTAATTGCGTTTTTCTTTTTTTTTTTTTTTTTTTTTTTTGCTTTACTGAACAATCGTTAATTATTAAGAAACGAATTAATGATAGTTTGTGAATAAAGTTGCAAAAATATGTGTGGAAAAAATGTGATAGCGATTTAAAAACATATTCGCCTTTTCTCTAACAAATATGTTTCATTTTTAGGCGTAACATCGAGCGAGAAGAACGCGATATCGGAACCAATTCCGAGCATATTGAGACGACACAGCACCTATGAGTCTCCGATAAGTGAAGGCAGAGTATTGAGAAGAGTAGCCAGCTTAACTTTGGATCGGAATAGCGCTAAGAAAAAAAGGTGTTGCAGGAGCCTTACTTATCAGAAGACAGATTACCACAAGCAATTCGGAGGTGAGAAGAATGAAAGAAAGAAGCAGAGATTATTCAAGAGACACAAAATCATCGTTTCACGATTTAATAACGTTCTTATAAAAGCAAAAACACTTGTAAGACGTAGGCACCGGTTTTCGTGAATCTAAGACATAAAAAAATGAAGCACCGCCAAGAATAGAACTTTTATAAACTCGCGTAAGGTCACCGTACGACCTAGTATCCATCACTCACTGATGATTGTGAGTTTAATGCGAATCTTATCTCGTGACGGAAGAAAAGACGCGATAACGTTACGAAGAGTAAATACAACCGCGATGATATACCTTTTGCTCGTAATGACGTAATGCATCGAAGGCGTTAAAAAAAAAAAAAGAGTTGCGAAGCGTAGTAAAATCGGTAGATAAACTGATAATCGCAAACGCAATCGACAATTAAGCAGCATGCAACGATAAGCATAATCAGCTCTTTCATCGTTGGCGGCGTGGATTAGACGTTTTTAAACAGCCACCAAACAATCTGTATCATTTGTACTCGAGGTCGTAAAGAGTGATACGCGCGATACGCTTGCTTACCGATAAGTCTTATCGATAGGGCGGTTCGCAAGGTTCGGTTTGGATGCCCGTGCTTTCCCGTACCCGTCTGCGAACGAGATGAAGCAGTTTCTCGCGAAACGGCGTGGCAAAATATTTGCGGCCGAAATAAAATCTGTGAAACGGTCGCGATGTGAAAGAACGTTTAATAAAATTCTGACCCGAATGGACGCGAAATTGAGGTGTAACTACGGGAAGAAGAGGAGTGCTTGTGCGTTCATGCGTACATTTGCGGAAAAGTATAAAAAGATACCGGATTAAAACGGCGTAATCCTTTTAATCGTAATTGATGACGAGTACGGATGACATCGGCAGTTTCTCAAATGAGAGAGAACAGTAAGTTCTCTTGCAACGTAATCGCTGTTAAAAGGTTGAGCGTTTGCAAAAGTATCCACAATCGTACGATGTTTATTAATGTGATCTCTCAAAAATGTTCTCTTAGAAATTGCATTAGTGATAAAGTGATTAGAAGATAAGGTATATATAAAACAGTGATTTCTGAATATAAAACAAGATAAGAACTACACGTTGATAAAGAATTGCTCTCGTTGCTTTTATAACATGAATTGTTAATTAAGATAGATCGCAAGTTTGTAAAGATACAAGTGATAATACTCTACTCATATGAAGTTAAGAGAAAACTGTTGCTCGTCCAGAAATTTATTTCATATCTGTGAACACAGTTTATTAAGCGACAGTCAAGAGAACAAACATATTTTTATTTCTCGGGAAAGGGGGGATTGCTGAGTTACATCTCAGTAATAAAAAATTAATTTTATATTTCATATAATTAATGGAATTTTCAGAAGGAGGACTGCCAATTTCTTTGATCTCCGCATTATCAGACAAAAGAGCGAAGGAAAACTTGACATCTCTGGTAAGATTCTGATTTTATTCTGACAGTAATATCAAAGTATCTGTTACAATTACTTACTTTTGGAATTTTTTTATTTAATCAGATAGATCGGACAGACACCTGCGCAGATGAACTTTACTCGGTTAAAACTAAATCGAGCCAAATCTGTTGTGAACACTCCATGCTTAAAAATACTCATTTATACGAGGAAGAAGTGCAGAAGTTGAAAGATGAGATCAAACGATTACGCGAGACATCTGCGGACCGTCAACTAAATACAAGGGTCCAGTCTACTCAGACATCACCGAGGAACTTATCACCTGTTGAGAGAAACGCCGCAGATTTCGATCAAGTCAAGATGACTCTTGTGCTTTCCTCGAATGTCGATCAACCGTTGTCACATTGCAATCAAGCAAAGGCGCTGGATGAAAACTTAACGCCGTATCCAACACCATTGCCAGCGGAAATACTCTCGAAAAACAACTCTACCTCAATCTCGGCGTTTTACAGCTCGCCGCCGATTCCGTACACTTTTGCTACCGAACCAGTGCGTGATGGCGAAAGAACAGTTCTATCATCGTCGACAATATTGACGGACGTTCCTAGGATACCAACACCACCGCCGCCACCTTCCTTAGTGCAATTACCAAGTACATTTTCATCCTTGCCGCCTGCTCCGTCTCCGCCACCACCTACCCCGAGTATCACGAATACGATACCTATTCCTCCACCGCCGCCTATGCAAGTTATCATCAGTGCAATACCTCCACCGTCTCCTCTGCAAAACATGATACCACCGCCGCCGCCGCCGCCTCCTCCACCCTCGTTTTCGTTAAAGCCCGTGAGTATTGAGAGTGATATACATCCTCCGCCGCCGCCGCCACCGCCTATGCCTCATCAAAGTGCAACGTGCGAGATATCTTTACCTATGAAAATTCCCCCTCCACCACCGCCACCGTCTATGGCTATGTTGAACTCGTACGGGATACCTCCTCCGCCGACGTTACCTGGAATGACGCAAAGTGGTCCACCACCACCACCGCCGCCACCACCGCCGCCAGGTATGCCTATGCAGGGTGGCATACCTCCACCACCTCCGCCTCCCATCAGCGGTTCCGGTGCAGGTCCTCCACCGCCGCCTATGGCACCTCCGCCACCTCCGGGGGCAATGGGACCTTGTCCTCTACCCGCACCACCGGTCGGCGGGTGGAATTCGCCTAGCAGAGCCAGTAGGTATCACAATTTCAAAAGTACAGAGTACTCTCGATCGTTCCCCTTTGTTAATCGAGAGTACGCTGTACACTTTTTCGGCTTTAGGATTCTGATATTTGCACCGCGTAACACAAGTGCCTTGCTTTTGTAGTTATGCGAAAGCAACCTTTAAATCCTGACGTGCCTATGAAACCACTTTACTGGACGAGAATTTTAGTACCAGTTACTGCGACCGTTCAAACTTCAGTAGAGGCTTCAGATTTGTCACCCCAGGTAAGCGGAAAATAAAAATTATATAAAAATAAAGAATACATTCGAAAGCGGCCATGCACCGATTTTATTTCAACTTTGCAAGTAAGTTTTATTTGAATAAAAAAGAATTATTCTAAAAAAATTTTTTGCGGCTCAAAAGTTAAGCCTTTTTATTTAGTCATTCTTTATATACAGCTAAAAATAATTTTCTTTTTCTTATTTAGGTGCCTCTGTGGTTAGAACTTGCAGAAGAGGAAAATTTAAATATGAAAGAATTCGCTGACTTATTTTCGCGGCAGGTGAGAGAGAGAACTACAACAAAGAAAAATGAAGGAACGCCCAAAAGTTCTAAGATTCAACCAGCAAAAATATTAGACTCGAAGCGTTCAAAGATGGTAGGAATTCTCGAAAAAAGTTTACACATTGACTTCAGCGAGATCGAAAATGCGGCCTATAATTTAGATACAAGCGTAATTAGTTTAGAAGCGTTGCAACAGATCTACGAAATTGTAAGTAAATTTTAAAATAAAAATTAAATTAAAATTGCATAATATACCTAATTTTTTTTATATTTTTTTTATAAAGACATTCTTTTTTGTCAATTTTAATCACTCTGATATCTTTCGATTTATAGAAACCAACGCAAAAAGAAATAGAAGAAATTGCAGCTCACGAAGAATCTTATCCGGACGTTCCTCTCGATCAACCGGAATTATTTCTCAAACGATTAGGTGGGATAAAGCATTTTACCGAAAGAATAGCCTGCTTGATGTTGCAATCGGAATTCCAAGATGCAATA
The DNA here is from genome assembly GCF_019399895.1 of Cardiocondyla obscurior. Lineage (NCBI taxonomy): Eukaryota > Metazoa > Arthropoda > Insecta > Hymenoptera > Formicidae > Cardiocondyla > Cardiocondyla obscurior. Next base: position 3,598,693 of record NC_091875.1, on the reverse strand, counting down.
TCATCAGTGTCATATAAATTGAACAATGTGCGAACTACCTGCGATTTTTTAATTAGTTCCGAACCTCTGAAGAAAGTAATGGCCATTATATTAACTTTGGGCAATTACATGAATGGCGGAAATATGATGCGCGGTCAAGCCGACGGTTTTGGCCTGGAGATTCTTGGCAAATTAAAAGATGTGAAGTCTAATGTACCTGGCGTCACTTTGTTGCACTACGTCGTTAATGTGAAACTGTCCCAAGAAAAAGATCACAACTTTGACGAACTATTGCCTTTACCTGTGCCCGAACCGGCTGATGTAGAAGCTGCATCCACAATAAAATTCGACGACATCGCTAAGGAACTAGATAGATTAGACAAAGAATTACAAGGTAAGTAACATTACGTATAATAGATGTACGCAAATAATTAAAATAAATTAATTTTTTTTTCAGCGTGTGCACAAATGTGTAATACAATCGTGGAGGCAGATCCGTCTACGTCCAAAATATTTAAGAAAAAAGTAGACGCGTTTATAAAGAGAGCGAATACTGAATTGACGAGTGAAAAGGAAGATCTACTGGAGGCTAAAAATAAATTTAAAGCTGTGATGAAATTCTATCAGTTTATTCCCAAAGGATCCACCCTCGACACTGCAGAACCTTATGATTTCTTTAATCTGTGGCTTGGTTTCTGTCGTGACTTTAAGGTACAACGCAACGTCTGAAATTACATACTAGCTTATGGTAAACGAGCAAATCATGACGGATTTTATTTTTTAGGATATCTGGAAGAGAGAACAGCAACGAATACGAAAGGAACGAATAGAGGAAGCTCGTAAGAAATTTAAAAACAAACCTGAAGTTGTGAGAGTAAAATTAAATCCTCATGGATTGAAAGCAAAGCTACAAAAACTTACACAAAAAAAACAGACTCAAAGATAGTCTTATTAAAATGTCCATAAATTGTTAACGATTGACGGTCGGTTTAATATGCAGTTTATACGTACATTCATACTCGCTAAATTTTCTATAAATAATGGAATTCTATAAGTAATTCTTTTAAACATTTCAGCAAAAGGAGTTTAATTGTATATTAATTCTGTAATATACATTTATTTATTATTTTCGACTTGAATCGAAAGTGATGACATCGCAAAGTGCGAACTTTGTATAATTTCAAAGCAAAAACGAGGCTGTTTTGCGCAAACTGTTACATTGGTTATTGTACAGAAACTGTTAAAAATTTATTTAAATTGATTAGAAAACTTTATATTTAAACTATTTATACCATGCGAGAAATTGCTTTTCAAATATAAATTTCGAGTTGCTCAAAAATAAAAAATAAAAACGAGGGTATTTAAATTAAAATTTATAATTTACCATTGCACAGAAATATTAAAAATACTTAAATTCACGCAACGAAATGCGATCGATTTTTATCCAAATATCATATGGATCGCGAGACGTCCTTATATAAGCAGCCAAGCGATAAAATTTTATGTTACACTATTATATTAAGCTACGAGTGCACTTTTGCATAACGCGTATGCGTAAAGAATACGATTGATTCAATTTCGTTATGCAGTAAATATATAAGAAATTGAACTAATCATATCTCTTATACATACGCGTTATGTGTTATGCAAAAGTGTGTGCTCGCGGTTTATAGTTGTTACAGACTGAAACGTTAATAGTGCACCAAAATGATATACTTAGACATGTTAATGAAATTTATTAATTATTAATATATTGATAATCCGGCGATAATTTTACGGGTATTAGTTATGAACTACTATTCCATCACAATGTCACTCCGATTGTGAGTGATTTAGCAAGAGCATATTATCATAAAATAATGTTCAATAAAAGAAAGGCGATAAACAAAGTCTGCTCTTTTTAACTGTATTTTCGTTGTTTGAATTCTATGTAACGTAGAAAAAAAAAAAGAGGAAACTACAAAAGATTGCAGGAAAAATTAAAGAGGATATATCTATATTATAAACGTCCATGATAATTCTAGAAAAGAGAAACTTTGTGGCTTTTTGTAATGCATATTTCTTTCATCACTTTTTCTATTATCGTCTAAAAAATATCGAAAAGGAATATTTGTTATAATAATCATCTTTGATTCTCGATAACTATTTATTTATTTATTTATTTATTCGTTTATGTTAATTTATACTGGATTATCATGGATTAATGAACAACAATGTATATAGTACGTTATACAAGTAATTATACAAATTATTGATGTTATTTAATAACAATTCTTTATAAAAAATAGAAAAAATATATCTTCATTAATATCTCATATTATATTTATTATATTGTGTCCCTAACAGCACATGATATCATTTAAACATTTTCTAGTCATACTGTGAATTTCTTTAACGGGATACACTCAAAGAGGAAGCATTTTCCAAAGAGACGCAACGAACTTTTCATAGGAACATTATTATTTAAGTAGACTTGCACTAGCAATAGAATCTAATATTTTTACGAGCGTGCTCGCAACAAGAGAGCATTTTTGTGATCAACATTGCGACTGAAGAACGTTGTTTTTTAAATGTAGTCGCGAGTAACAAAAAGAGGAACAATAAATATGATTACACGTGTGGTTTGACGTTGTATTGTACAATAAACATTTTTAGAATTATAAAGTGACATTATAAATTACACTCAAATAAATAAAATATCAAATAAACTCTAATTAAGGTGCAAATACACATCGTGTTGACACTGATTTATAAGACAATGTACCAAATATATTTTTATATTACTTTACATTACTTGAATATACCTATTTAATATTTATTAATTACTTGTATTACATTATTATATAATAGAGCTTTTGCATTGGTGGCCCATAGAAAATCCATGTGGTTAAAGAATTTATATGGAACTTCTTTCAGAAGAATAACGTTCGGTAGATGCCTATATGTTTCAAAGACATTCTGACAAATAAAAAGATATGAGAAACAATCAAATTAATAGTAATAACTTGCGGAGTCCACACGCGATTTATATATGTAATCTTACCGCTTTTGGAGCAAGCAAATCATTATTGCCGTAGAACAAACATAATGGTACAACAGTTTTGTTCAAGTCATACATTATTGGTGTCACCTGCTTGTATTGTTTGTAATTTCCGACGTATTTATAATCATAGCTTTGAAATTTATCTGCAGCAATCAATTAATCATTTAAATTTCGCTCTCCCTTTTCTCTCTTCCTCCTCCCTATCGTCTTTTTTCTTTATTATGCTATACTAGTTCACACCATTTATTTTTAAAAAGACAAAGGCTACTCACGTGTAACAAAATTCTGATAAAAATGATATAATGTTTGTACAGAAGCACCAGCTGGAAAATATGATAATATTTCTGGAAATGCGGTCTGTAACAAATAACTTAATTAAAAACAATTATATTGTATTTTAAAATATAAATTTTATTTTGTGCTTATACGAACTAATTATTTTTATTTTATTTATTTCACAAATTTTATTATTTAAAAAAAATGAATGCAGTGACAAATTTATAATTTATGAAAATGTAATAAATTAAAGATATTAAACATACAGTATTAAGTAGAACCGGATCAGATCCGAAGATTAAAAACATTAATGAAGCGCAGAAAGCTTGGGTAATTGCTTTATTTGCACAGAGTGATCTTCCCATCGTGATGCTCTTTGACGATAAAGGAAGTACTTCATATATTTTATTTGAATCTAGAAATTCCTAATAAATAAATATTAATAATATCTCGTTTATTAATTAAAGGTGTAATAATACTAAAATAATGCTAAAATTACTTTTTTATTAAGGCAAGGCTTTATATACCTTAATCTTCGGTATTTTATTACGAATGTGGTGCACTGCATAAGATACTTCTTTCCACATAGCAACTGGAGCAAGTAGAATGCCTAATTTTATTTTTGCATTATATTCTGGTTTCACAGATAACAAAATAAATAATGCAGTAGTTCCCATCGAATGACCGACATAATGCAGAGTTTTTTGTTTTGTGTAATTGAGTACATAATCGATCATGGCTGATAGATCTTTCGTTCCTAGCTCATGAAAACTAAATGATAAATGTAACTGTTATTTTTAATTCAAACAATATATTTTTTAAATAATTTAAAGAAATACAATTTTACCTAAATTGCCAAAATTTTTTATCTCGTGGAGATAGTTTTACATGTGACCTACAATAGGAATTTCCTCTGATATTTCCGAGCCATATGTCATACCCTTGATCAGCCAATAAAAATGCTATAACATAAAATTATCAAGTTCTTTATTCATATTATTAAATTATAATTATAATTATAATTTTATAATTATAATTTGGATAAAAGCAGTTGGATATGAACGTACCGATCAATCGATTGTGAAATATACATTAGCAAATGTCAATAATTAAATATCTTTTGTTTAAAAGACTATCTGCAAATATGAATATTTGTTTTATTCACTCAATTCATTCTTTTTAGCGACGTTATTGAGATAATAATTAAAATATATCTGTTCTCAAAACTCTTTTATTTTTTTGGTATTTATACCTTGCTTAATTTATTTACTACAAAAAACGTAATTATATTTTCTATTTTTTAAGTGTCCTAAGAAACATCATTTTTTGTATTTTGTAATTTTACTTTGCTGCTTAAATAATAAAATAATTTTGAATCTAATTAACAGTAGTACATTATTCGATTGCCACGTACCAAGATCTTTATTAGGACCGATCGTCACCCAAGAATCAGATGAACAAAAGAGCCCATGTTGAAAAAATACAACTTTTTTTTTTCGTTGATTATTAATAATTAAAGGACTTCCCGATATTCTGTGTATTACTAAATTATAACCATCTTCTGTTGTGACGTAATGTTCCTCTGCGGAATAATTGTATCTTTCTACCAAACCAATCTGCGCAAATATAGAAAAAGAATCTAACGTTTTTTAACACTTCTCTTCCAATATTTTTAATATTTTACATATATTAATATTTGTTACATAAAAAAAGAAATTTCTTTATACTAAAATATTTTTTACATTGCACGTATTAATTTATGTTATCAAAATAAAAATTGGTTCTTCTTCTCTGTTGCAAAAACTAATTTTGTAAATTTTTAATGAATATTTATTTTAATTTATTATACTTACTTAATTTAATGAATACTATTAAACATAAAAAAAAAAATATAATTAATAAATAAAAGATAATCTTGTTGCACTTACAAAATCCAATGTGGTTACATTATTTATTTCTGTTTTAACTTCAATCGATTTTCTTACTCTTATTAAACCCGGATCATTAAGAAAAAGATAGTTTATTATTGGTTTCCAAGGGGATGCAAAGTCTCTCCAAAAATTTAATTTTGCATCCACAAGCGCTTTACTTAGCATAAGTATGATAAAAATAAATTTCATATCCATTCTTATTTTTTAATTATAATTTTTACAAAGCACTAAAAACACACTTTTGCAATAACAAGATAATTCATTTTCAAAAACGACTTAAAATCTTTTGATTTTTATAATGTCTGGAAACGTTAACTGTTACATACAGTGAATAAAGTGAAACTGCGAGGAGCAGCTTCAGTTACACGTTATATATTTATATATATAGCAAGCATGCATATGTATGTGTGGCCTTATATAAATTCTAAAAAGCGTTAAATTTTTTATGATTATTTATAGACATTTTGACAATTAATCATGAAAGGTCAACGCGAAAGAGACGTGACACTCGATAATAGATTGCTGCTTCATTAATTATGGTTAAATATTAAAATAAAATTAAAAAATTCGTATTTAATATTTAATACTTAAATATTTGTATTTTTTTATCTTACTGTTTAATGAATATCTATAATTAATATATAACTCAATTATTTACAAATAATTTATTAATATTTTTTCTGCTGCATTCGTTAATGTAATTAAAATACCTAAATTTCTGTTAATAAAAAGAAAGATTAAAATAAAATTAATTATATAGGTTTTGCTATTACGATACTTTATAATCGCTATAAAATTTGGTATAGGTGTATTTGGGATATGCACTCATTAAAATAAATATGTGCTGTCGATGTATCAACGTTATCCGCAATATATCATTTGTTTTGCAATCTCTGAGGCTGCTTTGTGGCAATCGAATTGTGCAAATGTATTTTTGTGTCGTGAATAATTTTTCAAAGCATTGTTGGGTAATGCGTCGTCTGAATCTTTGCTTAGTTTCCTGTTATTATTTTATTACATTCGTGTTATTTAAATAAAGTAACATTATTACCATTTTTGCGAGTTACGGAGGTCGAGTCGCAGAAGAAAGCAAAGCAGTCATATGTTCTTGGCGCAAAAAGAGAGAACTAAGAATCAGAGAGCCCAACTCAGAGAGCCCAACTCGGAATCGCAGCTTCCACGCGTACAAATACAGAGGCTCGTCCGTGTGAAATCAGCGCTTCGGCTGCCGTCGGATAGAAGAAAAAGTCAGAGTCTGGCCTTTTCTTCTATCCGACGGCAACCAAAGCGCTGGCCTCACACGGACGAGCCTCTGTATTTGTCGCGTGGAAGCTGCGATTCCGAATTGGGCTCTCTGCTGAGAATATATGTCCGCGCTTTTCTTTTAGTCAACCCCGGCCGAAATCGTCGAAGAAAGAAGGGAAACTGACTCTGTACAATCACATTTTTAGGACACGGTGTGCTACCTAGCGACGCGGCCGCGAGGTATTCTTTGAATCGACGTTCGCGTATCTGTGTAATCTATGGCCGCGGTGTGCGTGTGTACCGCAACACATCCTTGTTCCGGCGGACTTGCTTGTTAGCGACCAGTATGGAGTGGTTATGCGTGTCATTGTTCATTGATGACAGTTCTCTCTTCGACATTTCTCTCTCTCTTTCCAAGATTATTATAATGACAATAGGATTAGTATAATGACAGGCGTAGAAATATAAATAGCACGACAAAATGTCAACGTGCTTTATACCCAACTATCCAATAGAGGTAAATCGTCCAAGTAAAATGTCATTTCGCACTGAACAGGTAATCGCTTTTTTTTCGCATATATTGTCGCAATGAATTAATTTTGGAAGAGAAACGATAAGTTTTTTTTATATTTTCTTTTGTCATACATACGTACATCGTGAATACGCATATACAATTTATTCAACTTGCGCTTGTTAGACATATAACTTATACCAATTTTGTTTTTTATAATATCGTGCTTCGTAGAATTTTTTTTGATATATTAATATGGTTTTACTAATTGCACGTTGTTTAAAATAGTATCACGAAACGAATTATTGTAGAGTCAGCATTGTACTGTTGGATTTAATTAACTTTTTTACGACTATAGAAATGCATAGGTTATGTTAAGTTAGAGGTAATACGAGTTTTTATGTATACATATTTTTGATCGTAATATGTTAATGATGTAGTAAATTTTTATTTAATTTCTACAATCTCTAAAAGTGTAGATAATTAGTAATTATATAAAATATAATATATATATGTCTATGTATATATACTTTAATATTAAGGATATTAAATAATTACAATAAACAGATTTTTTATTATTCTAGTGTGCAAGATACTATGAGTAGAAGTTTCTAATTGAAAGTGAAAATAACAGCATTATCATGGAGGAGAATGAGGTATACAATGCTACTGTCCCATCTTTCTTTGGGATTGAATCAGCATTTTGGAATTATTCTGATCATGTCATCTTGGATGATCTTAAAATGGATAGCAACTTTATATGGTTGCTATGTTCACTAGTATCTGCCATATCCTGGATTGTTTATATTGCTTATTATAACAGTAGAGTGGCTGGTTATATATTGACAAAGTTGTTAAATCGATTTGTTATTAGAGATGGATATGTTAAAGTTGGTAAGAAAATATAATTATTAAAAAAAATTGACTAATTATTTCTGAATATTAATTTTACTTTTGCTTTACTTTCAGGATCTGTTACACTAAGTGCTTTAAGTGGGAAAATAATGTTTAGGGATATAGTTTATATTACAGCAGATTACAGTTTGAGAATTCAGGATGGTTGGCTTATATTCAGATGGTGGAGAAGCTATGTCCCTAAGGATGTATCTGAAGGTAATTTTTTTTAAATATAATAATACAATAAGTTTTAATACAAAATAAAATAATGGTATATCTCATAAAATTTTTTATATTGCAGATCTTTCACATTCTGACACACGGCTATCAGTTATGTTAAATGGCTTTGAGTTACATGTTTACAATCGCTGTCAACTTTATGCACAATTAGAAAAATCTTTTGGTCTTTCGCCACAAATGTTTCCTGATGAGGAAAGTCATAATATAAATAGCGACGATTTAGATGGAGAATCTATAAATAACGCAGCTAATGAAACTCGTCATTCACAAATTAACGCAATGGATGTATCTCGCCATGTTGATAATATTAGAAAGAAAGAAGCGCATGTAATTGCACGTACTTGGAGAGATTTGATACCAGTCATTAAATTAGATATTTGTACAGTTAGTAACAAATTATTTTAATTTTACTTGGTATTTATTTATGAACTTATAAAATATAGCTGTAATGTGCTGCTTTTTTTTTTTAGGGAAGGCTGGTATTTGGTAATCGATTAGTACCAACGACATTATCAATAACAGTAGAAGAAGCACATTTTGTATATTCTACAAAACCAGCAGCATCTAGGCACGATCATTTTATGCATTTTACTAAATGCAAAGCTGAAAACTTTAAAGTTATTTTGGCACCTAGTCCTAAATATACTGGAATGGTTGATGATCCACCCAGATATATGGGAGAAGGTTTTGTTGTTTTAAGTTCAAATAATATGGAAGTTTATTATTATATGGATGAATCTGGTGTCGTGCCAGAACATCCTGAAATGATACAACTAGTTAATGGAGACATGGTTGAAGCAATGCCTCCCATATGGGGTATCGATATTAAATGTGGAAAGGGCACAGATTTCAGTTATGGCCCATGGGCTGATAGACAACGAGAGCATTTATTTAAATTTTTCTTTCCTAATGATTACCACCCATTGAAAATTACAAAATTGCCTAAACCAGGAGATAAAAGACAAGTTCAATCGTTTGACATTAGATTATCAACATTAAATGAGGCAACGATTGATATACTTTTTAGTAAAAACAGAGAAACGAATGCTGTTCACGTCAACGTAGGACCAGGTTCATATTTAGAAATTACAATGCCATGGATAGTATTACAAGATGGTTATACGACAAAGATAACGGGTCAACTTCTGCATTTGGAAGCTACAACTAGTCTACAATATCGGAGTCTAGTTGAAAGTGAGACCTTGGAATTTGGAGTAAAGTGTCATTATCCTATCAGATGGAACGATCATCAAGAATGGACGTTAAATTTAACTGGATGTAAAGCAACTGCTAATTTAGTTTATTCGCATAAAGATTTTTTTCAAGATATGATTAATGATTGGGCAAGTAAAGCGAGACCCGATATTTTACATTTTGTTCCATATACGTGGAAATTTAGTTTACTTTTAAAAGAATTTGAATTAATTACGCTTTGCAATGAGTACAATTGGATCGATTGTTCGTCTCAGAACCAAGAGAATGCGCACATCGCTTTTTGCGGAGAGCTTTTTGATCTCTCATTTGATCTTCCATTTATAGACTTTTTACCTGTCACGATACCCCTACGTTTTTGGATTCAAGGAGAAAGTGTTGATCTTTTGTTTTATTTGCCAGAAGTGAATACCAATCGAATTATTTTATTATCATTAGATAAAAATGCAAAGATTATGACACGTGATGGATCTCATAAGCATTTGCACGAATTAAATAGAGGAAAGAAATGGAGAAACTTTTGTCAAAAGGAGTCGGGATGGGTTGATTGCTGGTCTGTTCCAATCGTGGCATTAAGTATTAATTATATTTATCATCTATGTCCACCTTTAGGTCCCACTCCGCAAGCTAATATAACAACTCCGGAAAAAGAGGAAATTCTTTTGTCTCCTATGCGAATTCCTAAGTCTAGAAAATCACCGGGCTTGCAATGGGCAAGAAATGGTGCACAAAAGTTTGATCCACAATCCATAGCGCCTGATAAAGTCAGTGTTGAACTCGAAATTGGACCATCTACATTAATTTTATACGGATCTTTGTTAAAAAATTTTATGCACTTAAAGGAGAATTTATTTGGAGATTATCAAATGTTTACCGATATGCAACAAAGTAGAAATACTTCAACTGCAGAAAGAAATAAAGATAAAGATATACAAAATAGCAGTATTGAAGCATCCATGGAAGATGAAGAAATTAAATCTAAACCATTTGATCCGAGAGATTATAGACCGTTAGAAGTAACTGTTGGTGTTACTATGCACGACATTCAAGCTCATCTTATTAAAAATTGTAATGAAAACGATCCCCCGTGCCCGGTAATACTTCTGGAACGTTTTGGATTTGAAATGAGAAAAGGTTATCGAGAAACGCAACTTCAATTACTCCTTTCTCCTGCTATTGCTTTAGTTACAGATAACGTAACAAGATCAAATAAAGAACGTCATCTAAATCAGGGACATTTAATGTTAAGTGCATTACAAGTAAGAGGCCATGCTATGTTTAGCAACGAAGGAAGAAGTTTGGATCAGGAAACATTGGAGTACGCATGGTTGATCGAAGTGCAATTAGGCAAATTAAGCGGAAAAATTACTTCCCCTCAGTTACATCATTTTGTTGCATCATTAGAGACTTTCCTGTTAATGGCAAAAAATACCGAGAACAGTTTGCGCCCACCTAATTTACCTTTTCAATGCCATCATGGTCTTGCGCCACTTCAATGTCCAGAAAGTGATGTTGATAAGCATTATAGGTATAATTTTATTTTTTTAATAAAAGATAAACGTAAAAAAAAATGTTAATAATCTTCCCCGTTATTGCTATTAATTTCTATTATTAAATAAATTTTAAAATTACAGATGTCCAAGTTCCGAGGATATAAAATATAGAATGACTAGACTGTCTGTAGACGCTGTTGATTTATATCTACAAGAAGTGGGTACTGCCATACAATTTTGGATATCTCCAATTCGTGTTGCTACTTGTAATCTACACGGACATCAAGTGAAATCGGGCGTTACCGCTGTTTTACCTACAATATCTATTCGTCAATTTATGTCTGCAGCAGATTATTTTGCGAATACAAGTAATACTAACACAACTGGTAGTGGTAGATCTCATAATAATGCAAGCAGCCGAATGTCAGGTATTTTTTTTTATTGCTTAACATTAAGTTCTTTAATTTTTTAATAAAGAAAATTTTAATAAATTTTTTTTACATTATAGGAAATGGATCAGATATATGGCTTGAAGTAGGATCAATATCTTTAGGTCCAGTTGTTTTAGAAGCTGCAATTTCTCTTCCAACTCCAGAACATAATTTACATTTAGTACAAAATAAATATTTAAAAATGCACGATGAGGCAACGAAACGTTTGTGGTTTCTGTGGCCACAAGAAAGTGGAATAAAGGCAACGAAATGTGGTTGTATTGGAGGTTGCGTATTCTTTGGTAATAACCGGAATGGACCAAGATTTTTCAAACCAAGCTATCATGATTTTCAAGATGGTACTAACATTGCTGCCTATAGGTAAATGTTTATCTTTACATATATAAATATGTTTGACGATTTATTCAATAATTTTATCGTATTAGTACATTTTTTATTTTGAAAAAAATTATTTTTATTTATAGAATTCATGAACCTGGTAAAGAGAAAGGGTTTGGACAGTCTATTTTACACGATGGGCAATTGGTATTCCATACACCACCATACAGCTTGCAAGATATATCTTTGCAAGATGCAAGTATTCCTGTGACAGGATTAAAAGTAACTATCAGTCAAGATGAATCACACGCTCTGAAAAAAAATATTGAACGTCCAAGGTCTGTGACCGATCACGAAGAAGAAATCATTAGTACAAAGTTAAACGTTGCATCTACAAGTCCATTGATATCCAGCGGAGATAAAAAATCATTGGACAGAAGATTTTCTTATACATCGATGCGGTAATCTTTACAGAGATCTTTTTAATTATTTTCAGATTTTCAATTAATTTTTAATTAAATAACTAATTTTTTTTTACATTGCATGATTGTAACTTAAATTTGGACTTAAAAGTTATATATATATAAGTTATCTAAAATTATAATTTTATGAAAAATTTTATAAATATCTTATAATTATTTTTTGTAGTGGACCGAATACGAAAGATGTACCATACTCTCGTTTAATTGATGCTAGTCCTGTAGCACAGTTACCTCAAAAATTAGATTCTGATTCTAAACTCAATGCAGAACGTAGTAAATCTATTTTAAGTGTACCAGAAATTGAAACTGTACCCAAAAGTAGTGTATCCGATTCGAAATTGGCCGTAGATTATTTTACTGCGACAGAAAATGTAGAAATACTTGAATCAGGTAGTCCGCAATCTTTACCTACTGTTCCAACTGAATTTAATGTCTCTACACGTTCAAGAAACGGTGAAGGAGTGAATATATCGGATTCTCATCATTCATTATATGCTAGGACAAATTCAGAAGAACGATTAAAACAGGAGGTGAGATGTACGAGATATATCAAGCGCGTAAAAAAATTTTAATGATATTACAATTGTTCATTATTTATATTTTTAGGTACAACGTACAGTATCCATGTCGTCTGAAAATCACTCGGAAGCGTTTTATTCGGCCGATGAAGACATGAGTCACGGATTAAGCGGAAGTCGAACGTCCAGTCTACGTCAATCTATCGTCGGTTCTGGCTGTGTTTTAAACCGCAATGATAGTATTAAAAAGAAATTTTCGTCGGACTTGTCTATTGTCGAAAGCTCAGCCAATGTCAATATCTCGGTGACGGATAAAGCGCATACATTAGAAAGAGCAAAAACGCAAATATTAAATACAAAGAGAAGTCCCAGAATTAATAGAAACACTAGTTTCCAAAATGAAGTTGATCAAACTGAAAACGGCGGTCTGCAAGATTCATCAGATAGCCATTCAATATCATCTACAAGTTTTATTTCTGCCGTATCCTCGCAAGAAGATGTCACTCTCGTAAATTTACACATGCAAGTGAATAAACCGATCGTAGATTCACCGTTATTAATGTCAAGTTATGTCAGCCACTTGACACAGGTAATTTTGATTAAAATTAATTTAATTCTATATTAATGTTTTTACAAATGTTACTAGTCATATTAAAAAAAAAAAAAAAACATTTTTTATGCAGGTTCGTTGTTCAAACTGGAATCAATCGTCATTACCTTCGGGCGGTGATGCTTTTACTACTCCCGTATTTCAACGTGCAGAGGATGGCAGATTAGTTTACGTTGGTGGACGATATATACCTAAACTTGAAACTGTCACCGAAGGCTTTACATCATTGAAAATGATTACACGGTCCGATGGTTCACCTGTCGCAAGTTCATCGAACAAAACGCCTACGCATCCTTATATGTGGGATGATATATCGATAAATCGAACGGAAGGTACTGTATTATTATTATATATTTGAATATACTTTTAAGAAGTAAAATTTTTTTTACGTGCAATTAGGTGACGATCATGCAATGCATAACGAAGAAGAATTATTGGCGATATTACATGAAACCGGATTACGCACAACGGTTATTGTTAAATTTAAAGGAGATGTCGATATTATGCTAAGCCCTATGGTTCTGGAATCATTTCAACGATTTATTGACAGTATTATACCAACTTTAGCTAGTTTACATCCGTTGACAATTTTAAATCATCTTCACAACGAATGTATAAGCAAAGTAGAGGATGCTAATATTTTAAAACAGGATCAAAGCTTATCGTATTGGAGTCAAATTCAAACTAGTTCGAAACGATCCACAGCAGAAAGGAATCTTAAAAATGGTCAAGGTGATGATGAATGTTAGTTTTTACAATATATTTTCATACGCAAATTAAATTGATTTGTATTTATATGTTATTAATTTTTTTGCAGGCAAAATTGCACTACAAACGAACGTTTATGAGGAAAGTATTACGACACAAATACAAGGCAGTATTATTTTACCAAAGGTAATAATTTTACGTAATAATTATTAATTAATATACATATTCATATATATATATATATATATAATTTTTTAAGTTGCATTAAATTTTTTTTTAGTTGAATTTAACATTGTTACAAGCATCTGTCGTAGAAGAAATTATCTCGTTCTCCGCGTTAGAAAATATTCGGGACTTGACGTGTGTATCGCTATTTGCAATTTGTCTCGATGATGTCACTGCAAGATTCTACCTAGGAAAACAAGCTCGGGAAGTTGTTCAAACTTTTCATAAACCAGCTGCATTACCGAATCAGAAGAAAGTCAACAAAATCAGTAAAGCGTTTTTATCTGGACATCAAACTACATCAGTAGTGGCTGACGTGGGAGGAGAAACAGTATACATAGAAACGTCAGAAAAGCAACAAGAAGAAATTATAGTTACCTTAAATATTGGTAAAATAAATTAATAAAGTATAAGTCATTAATAAATACGTACATACATATATAAGATTAAAATTTTTTTTCTTTTTTAAAGGTAAAGCACATTCTCAATTAAGAAGGTTGAGAAATGAGTCTTCGATACTGAAAGATGCAGTAATAACTGCTATACCTGCACATTATTCGAAAGTACTATTTACTTGCACAAGAATTACATCGCCATTAAAATGTATTGATTATTATTTGCATTATCCGATGGACGAGAAAGAAAAGTTGAACGTATGTAGATTTATTTTTAAATATTATTTTAATAATTATTATATAAATATTATAATATTAATAATTATTAATATAAAACATACAACAACTTACATCTTTTAAAAACAGGTCGGGCCACCGCAAGCTACCGAAGAATTTACCATGGGAAGTGGAGAAGACAGATTAGGATTTATTATGTTTGAATGTGGTTTCGAAGGAATTAAATTAAAAATAGTAAAGAGATCTCAGTTTGAAAAAGGAGAAAACGGTGATAGCGATAAAAAGAACGAAGCTGAAGTATTTTGCGCAGACAGTGTTAAAAGCCAAGATGAATTAGATAATAATACTGCTGGTAAAAAAATACTATGATTCAATGATATTGCATTAATATTACGTTTACTTAGTTTATTCTGTTTTTAGCGTCTGCAGCAACTACTGCAGAGGCAGAAATAAAACCGATAAGTACGTCTGCTGGGACTCAAATGAATATAAGCGCTACGTGTACCAGTCTTACGTCTAAAGTGGCAAATGGTAATACTGTATCATGCGTCATTGAATTAAAAACGGTATGGTTCAATTTTGCTGCACCTCCACGTACCCCAATAACGAGAAAGATTGATTATACGAGATTAGATTGGAATTTGCTTAGTACGGCATCGCCAGCAATAAACGCGTGGATGAATCCTAGTAATAAATTCGCAATTCGTATCGTTCATATGTTTAGAACGATGTATCGAAGATCTACCGCAATTGTTGCCTGCCTTATGGCGGAAGCATTAGATGTACAAGGAATACATATGCCTTTAAAAGTATGTAATATGATTTAATACACTTATGATAAAATCTTATATGTATACGTACTGTATATGTATATATATATATATATAATTTTTTTTAAAATACTAATTTATTAATACTTGTTCTTTTATTCAGAGTCGTTACGGAAGATTAACACCTTTAGCGAAAACTTTGCAAGAAGATCCTTCTTGTCAATTATGTTCTATATTACAGAATTACGTATTATTATCTGAAATCGTAAATATTGAAGCAAGCTTAAAAGAATCTGATTTACCGCTTCTTTCTACACTTCGACAGGTAATAATGGTTAAAATAATTAGTAGATGATACTTATCTTTTATCTTTATCGAATCTAATTTATATGAAATTTGTGTACGTATTATTATAAATTTTAAATTTTCCTACATTATAGGGAGTCATTGTATTAAGCAGGCAATGGAAAAATGTACTTTATACGCCGTTATTACTGGAACATAATTACAAAACGAAACATGTTAAACCATTAAACGTTACGTTTGCAGTATCAGATCCTGATGAGGTAAATTATTTTTTTATACATAGATTAGAAAGGGTTATGACTGAAGTACATGTGTATGATATGAACCTTAATATTAATGTCGGATTTTTTTTAAATATTGGCAACAAAATAATCTATACAATTTTATATTATATTAATATTTTATACACAAAAGATATCCGAATAGAAAATTATAATAGAAAAAATCATAATTTGCTAGGAACTTCTTCTTTCAGCAAATAAGTAAAACAGATGTCGGGGAAGAAATCAATATAAAAAGGAGTAAGAATTGTTCATTAAAGAATATTTTTATAAGATTTGTATGTGACGCAAAAATATAACAAAAGTAGCTACATATTTTTAAAAATAAAACTTCAGACTAAATGCTTAAAAATTTTTCTGATAAAATTGTTATTAAATAATAGTTAAGAAATGCGTTATACATACATATAATTTTATCTATGTTTTTAACAAGTTGTAATATATGTCCAGTGCAGCAATTTTATGTTTTACATATATTTTGATACACATTCATACTTGGTGCAGGTTTAGCAATGTTTGCAAGTATATATATATATATGTGATTGTCTAAATAAGTAGCTATATATATATTTATATATATGGAATAGCTTTCAAAGAAGATTTTTAAATGCTTTTACATTTAAAAAAATCTTTAACCTTCTTCCATAATCGTATTTTATTATGCTATTTTATTGATCAGCTTTAAAATGCTTTTAAAACAATTTAAGTTGTTATAATGCCATAGAAAAAGAAAAAAAACTTTCCTGTTAACTACATGTTAAAATCAGTCGAACATATAATATGAATTTTATGTATAAACTTATAGATTTAGGCTTTGTTGAAGCTATTAAAAAACTATTTTGAGCTTTGGTTTTACTAATAATTATAGGAAAATCTATTGACGGATGGGGAGGGTAGTGCAGGAGATGTTGATGATCAAGAAGTGACAGATGAATGTGCTATGCTCATCCACACGGACCATATGCATAAACACATACATATCAAAGGTGGACAAGATAAAACTTCAGGTATTACAAATTACACAGTAAACATAGCATTATAAATTTTTGTTGGCAAGTTTGGGACAGAAAATTTTATTGCAATTAAAATATTAAAGTAACATGTATAATAAGTTTAATTACTTGTACATTTTTGTGCATATTATTTATTGGTATGTTTTATAAACTGTAATATAAAAATACTGTATAGTTTCTTTCTTTTTTTTTTTTTTAAAGATAAAATTTATAAATTGCAATATATGTATATATCCGTCATTACGATTTCCATCAGAAATTATTCTGCTTTCAATGCTTTCTATTAATCCTATGTATATAAGTGCTTATGTATGTTCGTCCAAATGTCTTTCGTCCTATTGCTCTAATAACTATATTAGTAACTGATTAGCTTGTTAATCCCGTAATAAACATATTATCTTATACAAATGCTTGGCTTTATATGGAAATGACTAGGTATGTGTGGTGATGGTTTGACGGTTCCTGTAAGCTCTCCTCGCGGGAAAGACACGACCCCCATAGCAACACCGGTTCCAGGTCCGGATTCATTTTCCTCTCCTTCTCCACCCGTAGCTCTTCCAAAGAGAGGAAAAACGTTGCAACCAACGCAAGTACCTGCTAGTACACGTGCAAGTATCGTTTTCCCCTTACTCACCAGCGGTGGGTTATTCAATCAAACACGAGAACCAAATAATATAAGTAAGTGAATGAGTTGTTTAATTTTCTTGGTAAATAGTAATTAGTAAATTAATTTCATTTTTTAGTAAAGCAGAACAATAATAACGATTAAGTTATTGTGCATGACCTTATTTTTTGCATATAATTATTATAATACAATTTTATTACACTTTTCTCTTTAATTAATGTGTTTCTAAAGTATTTTCTTTCGACATCTTATTACAGAAACCTTTCTTCATCTTTATTTATAATTATATTTGTAATTATTATTATTCATTAAATTTAATATGTAGACTTATAGTTATCGATTTAATATTAAATTAATTTTATTTCAGGCTACGGAACATTGAGAGAAGAAAAGACTCCGCAAATTCATATTTCACATTCACATCAACTCGGTTCTAATCCTAGTATTTATTCTGGAGGCATGGGCCATGGAAGTCAACACAGCACGGGAAGTTTAGACCAAATTACATCTCCTACAAGTCACTCTACTAAACCCATAAATACAGGGGAAGATCTATATAGCTGGATGGCAAAACAGCAAGAATTTATAAAAGATAATGATAAAGGAAATTTAAAGGGAAATTGGGTAAGTCTAATTATTATTAACATATGTTAAAAGCTCGCTTATCTTTGTTTCATTTTTACCTACATAGGTCTTTCGAACAGAGCAAAAATCTACAAAGGTATATTTAAAAGGCGCAATTCTCACTGTTTTATAATATAGATACTTTATTTTAATGCGAGATTCGTAAAAAAATTTTTTTTTTAGGATTCAAAAATTAATACTATGACTACCGACGACACCGAAGATTCCGATATACAAAGTGGTGCTTTTCTATATCCAATGAAAGATTCTCTAAGATTACTGGATGCACATTTGATTTTTGAACCGCTTTTATCGTCCTTATCCGTCATGCCGCAACAAATGCTATCAGTCATTGGATCAGGAAATGTAAATAATATGTCCTCCTTAGATTCATTAGGTTCAAATTTATCTCTGGTAGGCAGTATGGATACTATGCGTATTGATATAGTCGTGAGCGAATTTGGGAAAGTAACAGATAAGAAAAAAAGTAAGCTTTATTAAAATATTAAAACAAGATCTATAAGTATAGAACATATTATTTGTGAATGATAGATTTATCAATTAATTTAATATTTACAGATAACAAATGTCAACCAAGAAAAGGTACGAATGCAAAATTTTATCTCGACATATCACCGGAAACGCCAGCATTTTTATGCGAAAAAATTGGTGTGGATATCGATATTAAAAAAATGGCCGATATGACAGTAGACGACATGATACAGAAACAAAACGTTCTATATATATCCAGAGGCCAGTTAAAAAAGCATACTAGCACTGTGGTTAACATCAGTTTAAATATACGTTACATAAGTCAGCAAGTGAACATGCCTCTTCTCAGATTATTACATCAAATAAGTAATATGTATCAAAATGTTAAAGAGACACAGATGGAATTAAAAGAGCAACAGCCCGAAGGAAAACGCAATACTAATATAATCACTAATGATAATGTCGCAAAGAACGGCTCCTCATCGAGTAAATACATCTTACATATTATATTTTATATCTACAATTTACTTGGCAACTTATAAAACAACTTTTTTTTTTAGCATCCGATTTACAAGAACAATTTCTTACTGGTGGCAAAAAGACCGAAGCGCCGTTGCTTCGCAGCAGCTTTGAACCAAATCAGTCGAAAGCATTAGCGGGTGCAACCGTACGATCTCGACCGCAAAGTTTTGCACAAAAATTACGAAGTACTGGCAAAAGTGTGAAAGGCTACATTAATTTAAACGAAGGTGTTATTACACCCAGCTTCGGAGCGAGTCCCAGCGGATCTAATTTAGATAAATTCACGGATACAGGCAAAGATAGTGCACATTTAACGCCACGATGCTGGAAAACTATATATTATCTCTTAGATTTATACGCCACTCGCCCGGAAACTAAAACTATCACTCATCGATTTTCGATACCCGCTGATACGGCGGAAAATTATAAAAGCGGAAGAAAGTACGAGATCTTGAACGAAACTAAAGATGTTGATATTGAAAAGGGATTAAATGCGGAGAATAGTTCAACGCCGATTCCTCCCTCGAGAGAATTAAGTTAGTAAAAAACATTTTTTTTCTTTTTTTATGTCTTACTTATTCTTTAAGCTTCGATAACAATTTTATTTGCAGACATTGTGACAGGCGAAAGAACACGGCTGATAATTTTTGGGGTCGCACGAATTCACAGGACTAGATTATTGGCTACTTTAAGTGGCTTAAAACTTGAAGCAGAAATTACTAGTCTACACGCTAGTCTAACTTGTCGCAAGAAATCACGACCAGCGAGTTTAGAATGCAGTATGACTGGACAAATCGGAAGAACAATGATTGTTTTATTGGAAGGCGTTGCTCCTAGTCAGCAAACAGTTGTAAAAGTTACTGTCGGAAAATCACAAGCTCTTTATTCTAGCATTACAAGACGCCAAAAAGATAAGAATAGCGGTTTATTGACTGTTGGTGCTGTAAATATCGATATACCGCAACACCCTGTGGCGTTGCACGGAATGATGACGAGAGGCAGTAAACAATTATCGTCAACGTTACAAGTAAATTATTAATATTAATTTTACACTAATATTTAACATTATTAAGAGAAATGTGCGTAAAAGGGGAAATTATTTTGCAGGAATTAAGAGTTACTAGAACATCATCGAGAATGTCACGAGGCCAACAACAAGACGATGTAGATGCTGTTCCAGGCAGTCCGCATCATTACGCACCAGCTCCTTCAATAGGTATAGAGAAACCACAAGCTGTATCTGGTCTTTTAGAACCGATCGTTATGCAGTTTCACATAATACTACAAAGCTTAAGCATAACTGCGGCACTATTACCATCTCTCCAAGCGCAATATAAAATGGATCAAGTGAATAGTTCCGGCATAACAGGCAGCAAAGCTAAATTTACTATTGATTTACCTCATCATAGTTTGAGTTTCACGACAAAATTGCAAGTGACAGAAGCGAACTTGCCTTCCGAAGCAAGTATCGAATTACCGAAAGTGCACGTTTTAGCTGAATATGTTCAAGATGGAAGTAGTAACTTGAATGATAGCAAATTAGCAGGTAAATAATATATGACTCGTCTATTTTTAAATTTTAATTAATTTTTTTTTACACAAAATTATGATTGTTTTATCAGATGGTGTCGTATTGAGACAAGGTAGCTATCTGAGCGCAACTGCAGATATTGGAGTGTTCGAGCATTCTTTAACGACAGATCTTTTAAATCATTTGGTATTTGTGCAAAAAGTATTTATGAAGGAAGTGAATGAGGTAGTGCAAAAAGTCTACGGAGGTGAAAAGCCAGTACCTTTGTGGCTTGAAGAGGACGAATCAACTAGTTCTACTTTAAAACGAATTTTATTTTCACTAATTATACGTATTAAGGTAAGAAATTTTTTTTTTCTTTTTTTTGCAAAAGAAATCTTATTTTTATATATATGTATATGCTACTTTGTTAGAGATTTGCAATCGGTATGTGTAAATTTAATAATAATTTACACGTGCGATTTTAATTTATTTAAAATAATATCCACCATTATAAAAAGAATTTAATTTAATTTCAGAGAATTCAATTAACTGCAACAACTCCAACGAACTCAGCAGTGCGATTAGAGACCGGTGCAGTAGAATTTCAACTGTCTAATAGAGTGCAAAATGTTTCTGGAGCCACTCAACCTAATCCGTATATGAAATTATTTGGCAAAGCACAAGTTGATATTAATTTAAGCTTGGGACAATTACTAAAAAATGTATTATTTGAAGAAGCGGAGCCTGAATTTCAACAATTTGCTTTTTTCAATACTAGAATAGGATTACGAAATGCATTTCAAGAGGAAATGGCTCGAGGCGAAGACAAAGAAGTAGTTTTAATTACTCTTAAACGTCCATTGATTTATATACAGCCGATAGCTATTGATAAAGCTATACTCGTTTGGTTAAATTATAAAAATGCATATGAATATTGGAATGAAAAGCGATCTAATTTAAACAAAGAAGTGTTAACAGCTACTCAACAAGTATTCGAAAAAGTTCCATTCGGCCAATTAACAAGTCAGCTTAGCGCGCCTCATCTTGGAACGTTATTTTTGCAATTAACAGTCGATGATATGGGTATATGTATACCGCTTAATCCCTTACCACCAAGTAATTTGAGATTAAATAGAGGCCTTTACGACGGAGAATTACGAGGTGCCGTTGTGGTGACACTTGAAAATACGAGCATATCCGCGTGTAGTAGCGGTAGTTTAGTTAGTAAAGGAAGGTATGTATGTCTATATGTATACTATTATATATATATATATATTTTTTTTAATATATTTATATGTATTATATTTTAAATTATATTCTTTTTTTTTAATAGATTTGTAGGATTGTGTTTGAGATTTGCAGAAGACTTCGAAACTTCTTTAGACGATTGGAAACCAGATATGACCGACAGTAACATTATGAATTTATGTGTTGTATCAGAAGGCACGTACGAAGTGTGTAGTAGAACTATTGCTCAAAAACAAGATAAGTCTGGTATGATTTACAAACTTAATAAGAAAAAACAAGTGTTTAGAAATACCTAAAATAAAAATATTTAAGAATATATTCGATTTATTTTTTAGATAATGCTAAATGGATTTTAAACGTTCAATGGCAAATGGAAGGAGTAGATATTCATCTCGATGTCAATGTAGGCCAACAACTATCAGCTCTTGGACATACGTTAACAATGCTAACTGGTTCCGAAGAGGAAGATGATATTCACGTTCCTCCGGATTATGATAGCGACGATGGAGATCAACCAGAAAATAGCACTAGCCAGGTTAAAAAAAAAGTATGGTTTAATTATTTTATTTTTTTGCCATTTATACGCGTGGTATTTGTGCATTATGTTTAAGTAAGTAATGCATAATTAAAAAATATCTTACGTATATTATATGCATATATGTAGAACGGTACATAGCATTTAATTTAAATTTTGGTAGTAAACTGTAGTGTTCACAATTTCAAATCTTATCATTTCAAGATATTTTAATGCTAAATTAAAGTTCTATCTTTTATTTTAAAAAAAATGTACGCATTTACAGGAAAGCATATTAATGAAAAAATCGAAAAATTGGACGGACAGTCTCCCAGCATTTATTTTCGATCCTACACTCGATGCAAAGAAGAGGTCACAATTAATCGAAAAAGAAATGAACGAACAAGCGAAAATTATCAACGATTTGCGATCATTGGGCGCTTCACATGGCACAATTGAGCAAGAAATGAAACGCTTACATGAATTAGAAGCTATGGTATTCAAAGACTTTAGAAGGTATGCCATAAAATTATTTTATTTCTCGCAATTGCAAATTTTGATATGCGAAATATTTTTTCCAGAGATATGATTCAAAAGCTAAGAAGACAATCAGTGAAAGCTTCGGGTATTAAAGGCAAATTAGGACTTGGTAGCAAGCCAAATACCTATCGTTCAAGATCGTTTATTGTACCATCGCCCACGCCAGAGCATCATTTAGAAAGTCCAGAAGATATAAATATGGAAATTAATTCAGCAAACTCGGCTAGTTACGAAAGTAGCCCTAGGAGCGGTCCCAGTCGGTATGTATTTAACTTTAAAATGTATCTGTTTAAGCAATGCTTCTAATTTAATTTTTTTTGTAACTCAATTAAACAGGCATTTAACCTAATATATTATTTGAGAGTCGATTCATTAATTTAAATTTCTGATTATTATACAGATCGGCTTCCTTGCGAGT
This sequence comes from Cardiocondyla obscurior, assembly GCF_019399895.1. Classification (NCBI taxonomy): domain Eukaryota; kingdom Metazoa; phylum Arthropoda; class Insecta; order Hymenoptera; family Formicidae; genus Cardiocondyla; species Cardiocondyla obscurior. Next base: position 3,575,055 of record NC_091875.1, on the reverse strand, counting down.
GAGGGGGCTGGGTGGACCACGAGTTACATTTAGCGATACACATACTATGTGCAGGTATGAATGCAGAAATTAAAATTGTGTTAATAATAACAAGTAAAAATAATTTATAATTTTTGTCAGGCAATCATCTTTACCCAGCGCAAGTTCTGACTTGAGTTTACCTGAAGGAGAATTAGAATGGCCAGAAACTATTGAGATAGAAGGAGAACGAGTTGAGTTACGAAAAAAGAATAGAGATATCAGTTGTACATCTAGTTACGATAGTATGGAGGGAAAGTATGTATTCTTAATACTTATAAAGTATAAGTGCTTATAAAATGTTTCAAGCATTTTCTATTATTATTTTTTTTTTACAGTGCACCATTACTGGATTCGTTTGGAAAAGAGCAAGCTTCATCAACATCATCTCCGTTTATGACATCGCAAAAAACCCAAGAACCTAATATAGATTTCGAACTTGACGTCAAAGTTTTAATTAACAGTGGAAAATGTGTATTGCATACAAAAGATTTAGGGAAAGAAGATGAAATTAAGCTGTAAGTATTTATAATAAATATAAATAAATTATTTTAATAATTACTCGAGATTATTGAGAGATTGGATTATACGGTTTCGAGTAATTAGTGAGTGGGAAATTAAATTCTTTACTATTGCATAGAAACGTCATGGAGGCAGATATCTCTCAAATTTAATTACGCGCGCTTAACATTATCGTATCAATCTCTCCGACAAGCTGTGTGAAAAATTCGAAATTCGGAGTTCGGAATTTGCCTGGTGTGACTAACCTTGCGATGCATTTGAGCAATTTGAGAATGTAGTCACTGAGCGGTCCTAAGCCGAGTTTTTTCGTCTTTTTCACGAGCTAACACTACAATTGCTGCTTTACTCACATTCATATTTACTGCACGAGAAGTCAACGAAGAATGCCGGTAGCAAAAAGCGGAACCGGCAACGAGAGGAATATGTTAAGATATGTCGATCAATCAGCGCTTTGATTTATCGACTTATCGATAGTTTTTACTTCTGAATTGCCGCAGGCAATTCAAAGCGCATTTTTTAAACATATACATATACATATTATACATATATCAATTTATTGTTCTATATTAATTTTAGACTTAAAAAAAAGTAAATACTGTTTGAAATAAAATTTTCATTAAATATATCTTATTTTCTTTTTAGCATGAGTAGAATGAAAAAAGAAAGATCGTGTTCTGGTGGTACATTCGAATTTCAACCCGGCAGTCCTAGTAGCAGCAGGAAACATTTGAACAGTAAAGAAAAGCCGTCAACAACTAGTACATCTCGATTGAAATATTTGCAGCATACTGTGCCTTTGGTAGATTTAACAATTTTTCATATTCCTGGTTTAGATGTTAAGGTAATTTTATTTATCAATGATTATTAAAAAGTTTTATTTTTTGTAAAACTGTTATATGAAGAAAATGGTATTTTACAGGTTCACTACGAATCTAAAACTCTTCCAGAAGAATCATTGTCTCCTCGTGTATCTGCTGAGAACAATTTACTAAATCCAATTACAATGACGATGCTTAGAAAATCTAGTACAAAAAAAGCCAGCCTGTTTGCTTGGATGACTCTTCAAAGCATTCCAGAAGAAACTATTATTAGTCCTCATATTCTCGAATTTTTAGAACAAACCTTAGAGCCAATTCCGAGCAAGAATAATTTTCAGAGTAATGTGCAAACAAACCCTGGCTTTTTGTTGGAAAATACAGAAAATACATCGTGGGCTGCTACTGCTGCAAACAGCAATTATGTCTATGCTAGTTTTCCCGTTGACGTTATAGTATATTTTCATATGCAGCCGTCTACATTCAGGTATATTGGGCATTATAATAAATTTTAATAAGTCAGACATTGATTTATTATTTTAATTAATAAATAATTATTAATAAATTAATATTTTTATAGATTTTCGTGTTTACCAGTTTCACGAGTGGAATGTATGCTACAACTACCATCTCTTGACATTGTATTTTCATCAAAACGTGCCGAGGAAGAATTAATAGAGTTTCGAGAAGCTAAGTCGCAAACATCGAACAAGGAGATAGGCGGATCAGCGATTGGGGGATTATCTGTCACAGGTTGCTTAGCGGATTTTTCCGTTTATATTTTTCATCCATATGGCGGAGGAAAGAAAACAGGATTAAAAGAAGCGCAATGGTCACCTTTATCAGATAGCGAAAGAAAAGATTCTTTGAGTATCAACGTCGAGTTCGTAAAGTTTCATTTGTCAAGAAGCAGAAAATTAAATTTTCAAAATGAACAGCTTAAGAAACTTTCGGACACTAGTCGTGCTGTCATACGATTTTCAAGTATGTAACTAATATATTGTTTATTCATTTATTTAGGTGTGCTTAAGAGACAATTATTTTAATAAATTGTATTTATATAATATTAATTTTCAGCAATTATTGATGTCGGATCTGCCTCATTTAAATACGACATGCGTAGATTGACAGAAATTTTAGCATTTCCAAAGGCTTGGTATCGACGTAGTATAGTACGACGTTTGTTTCTGGGAGATTTAAGTTCGATTGCTGCATATGCCGAAGGAGACGGAATTGCCCCGTTAAATCAAGAAGAAGCGGTGATGGGGAGCTCTTTATTGAAACATTACGAAAGGCATACATGTGATTCATTATCGAAAAGTGCACCAGAAAGAAGTCCCGTATTAAATAGAGAAAAATTGAAACTAACCTTGGAAAATGATATGCCAAGACCTGCGCGATTAAAAGGTATCTATGTGATTTACGTATTTAATAAAAATAAATTTTAAACTAATATTAAACGTTGCTACTTATCAGATATTGGAAGAGGTTGGAGCTTTACCACAGACAAGCAAATATCCTCCGAAATCAAATTAAGAGAAGCCGCGTGGGAGACACTGGTATTATTTGCAGTGAATTTTACGCGCTTAAATGTGCATATGAATATGGGTAATGTAATGGGCAATGTTAGCTGGATGACAAAAGATTTTAGATCGGATGGAAGACTGTCTATTGGCAGTACAGGACATAAAAATTTGTACATCGGCATTGGTTTAGGGGGGTCGAGTTTAGATGCGAAAGGTGGCATAGTCGGTGGAACAATTGAATTAAGCAGAATTGACACTTACAGTAAGTTTTTTAAATAATTAAATACTTATATTGAAAATTGATTACGGAATTTAATTCGCATATTTTTTTACGCAGTACATATTCGAGAAGAACCCGGAATAGAACCTGATCATACAGTGGGATTGAAATTATTTGCGTTAGAATTACGATTGGATTATATGGGAACAAGTGTACTAATGTCTCGAGTGTCTTCGTTAGATGTTACTCTTAGAGACGAATGGAAAATTAATCGCAGCAGTGGTGGTGATGCTTTTATGCCAACCCGAAGGTATGATTTAATCATAATAAAATAATCAAAAAAATATAATTTTTATCAAAGTTAAACGTTTAAAAAAATTTGAATATAATTTTTTAAAAATGTGTATTACAGGCCCGCGATTATTTTTATGCATGGTGATTTGGGTTGGGACCAATTACAAATTATGATCAGTAAATCAACAACTGCGGATTTGCTGAAAATGTTTTACAAACTGGATGAGTTTTTCAGTCAGCAGTTTAAGAGTAGCAAACGAGTATTTAGTTCATTACAGCCAAAGCATCAAAGAATGAATCACAGTAGTATGAAAAAAAGGCAGCAAAAGAAGAGATCTACCGTTGACGGTAAATTCAAACTATTATTCATTAACTATCGCAATGGAAATTTTGACGCTAATAAAATTTATTGTAGGTGGTCCGTGGAATTTAAATCAGACCGCAATATCAGATGCTAGACACCACAGACATTGGCAGAGAGTATTAACTCAAGTAGCTGGTCTTCAATTAGGAAGTCTAAGGTTTTCTTTGCCGTCAACTGGCACTGTTCTCGGGGGTACAATGGAACTTCATGGTTGTAATATCAGCTTAGCGTGTTTCCACGGAATTAATTTTAAAAGCAAAAGCTGGGCTTTGTTCTCATTAAAAGAACCCTGCATAAGTTTCGCTACAGAAGCTCAAGAAATTCCGAGTGTTGAAAGTAATTAATATCAAATAATTTACATTATTTCTATGTCAATGGCAAAAATAATAATTAATCGTTTTTTTTTTTCCTTTTACGCAGCACCTAACACGTATGATGTTCACGTTGTACAGACGTTAACTATCAGTTTAGGTCATCAACAAGAGCAACACGCAAGACATCATTCTATGGCAACTGTGTGCAGATTAAGTCGAAGCGTTTTATTTCCACCGCAATTTAAATCTCTACAGGAATGGTTTCATTACGCGTTTGCCAGTAGTGAAATTGATGGTATGCATAAATATAAAAAAGAATTATATTATTATTTAATTACTTTTGTAAAAGCGTTTAACTTATACTTTTAATTTTATAGCGGTGGATCGATTTCCATGTGTCGAGAGGGATAGAGCGGATAGTACATCTGACGGTAGTAATACATCGCGTGGAAGGAGCACGTCCGCAACATCTGGCAAATTACAAGAACACTCACACACACGGGAAGTGATATTTGCCTTACCTTCATTGCAATTACATCTAAAAACTGAACATTTACAAACCGCAAGAACACCAGACGTTATAGGTATGTATCTTAAATAATATTAATTTTTTAAAAAGATTATTCGATTAATTCTTTAAATATACGTTTCTATAACATTACTTATTTTTACACAAATAAAACGTTGATGTCATATTTTGAGATATAAAAATAAGTATTATAATATGTAATAAATGTGTTCTAATAATATAAACTAACACTAATACACTTTTAATGTTAATATCACGAAATTATATTAATGACTGTGTATCAGTATAAGTTTATGTTAAATCACATTAAGCACAAAGTAAAATATTACTTCCCCTTTCACTGTGGTAATTATCCTGCAATTGGTTTTTTCGTATATTTTTAGGACTTCCTAAGCATATTTTATATAGTAAGTATATGGAATGAAATATAAATTATATTTGGAATGACAAAGAATGATAGAAATTTAGTGTACTTTATATAATTAAATTGATGCTTTAGCGATGTTAGTACTGTCTTGTTTAGTGGTGATACATTTATCTATTAGACATTTGCTGTAATTATTACGTTCTATATATATTTCTATTTACAGGTGAAAAACCATTAGTCGAATGCAGCTTTATAACAGAATTTGAAGATCATATATTTGTTACCGTTGATGCCGAAGCCTTTTTCTTTCTACACGACCTTATTACATCATATGTAAAAGAAAAGGAAAAAGTGGTACGGATTTAATATAAAATATAACTGAAATAACGTTAATCTAATCTAGAAAGAAGTATCATTGTTATAAAATTTCTTATAGCACACAATACAGAATATGGGTGCTAGAGCGCACAGTCCTGAGACACAAGAAAGAAAGAATGTAAATACAGGCAACATGTCTAGCGTTTCCGTCACTTCCGAGGATGAGAAAAAGCGAAAGCAATTTGATCCGGCCGAAATGTTTATAAAAGATTGGCGATCATACAGATGTAAAACATGGCATTTAGAACCAACAGTAAGGTAAGACATTTTAAAATGTAATTTCTCTATTTTTTTTTTCTTTTAAAAAGAATAAAAATCTTTTCCTTTTCTTTTTTTTATTAACATTACTTAAAATAATATTAAATTTTTATCAAGGTTACTTTCATGGGCCGGCAAAAGTATAGAACCTTATGGAATTGATTATATACTTCAAAAATTAGGATTTTCTCATGCACGTACGACGATACCAAAATGGATACAACGAGGATTTATGGACCCTCTAGATAAACTGCTCGCTGTTCTTATGTTAAGAATGGTATTAGCTGTTCGTGAAGAATCATCGGATGAACAGAAAGAATATAAAAGAGAAAAATAATACCCAATTGACTTTTTCAAATAATATATATCTATGATCTCGTGATATGTATTACTTTGGTGCAATAACTGGTAAGGGAAATCTAATACAAGTACAGTGTTATTTACAGTGCACTAAAGTTTATGCATAAAGTCACAGTAAAGCCTATATATAAATTTTTTTTAATTATTTCTTTAAAGTAGGTAGATTTGGCAGTAGCTGATATAACTAATAACTGCAAAAGAACCATAGTGGTTGATAATAATCGTTCTTGATAAAGAACTATAAAACTTGTATTTGTAAAACTGATGTCCAAATGTATGTACAATATGTTTCAATAATATATATATATATATTTGTAAGTATAATTAATAAAATGTAACGACATATATCTAAGTAATTGTATATTACTAAAATAGTATATGCATGTATAATCGTTTTGGATATTGTTTTTTATTTTAAAAGAAAAAAATATTATTTTAATATGTCTTAACTACATTTTTGTAGAATATTTCAAAATTCTCCAAAAATGTGACGTCGTCAAATTAATCACTCATATGATTCGACTGTATTATTTTCTGAAATTTTAAATTAAAATATAATTTTATGCTCAATTTATAAAATGCAGGATGTATTTAGAAATAATTTTTGTGCGCAAATACGTAAAAGAATAATTTACTTTTCATTTCGAATACGTAGAACGTTGTAAAGCGGAATTCAGTATGATTGCGATATTTAATATTTCTTTATCATGCGTTGTTTATAATATGTACAAATTTATAAAATATATTCAATATTATGATATAAGTTGTATGTATGTATGTATGTACGTATGTATACATATATATACTTAAAGATTTAGACTGTAAAATGTGTGCAAGCTGTGATTTCTTTATATCTGTTTGATATGTTGTATATATGTTATTTATTATAATTTGTTTTCAAAGTTTGTGCTTGAAAATTATTTCTTAAAAAACTTTAAATATTTTTTATGCGTTTTCACGATCATTATCGACCATAAAAAGGTTCTCTGGAACAATTTATCACGTAAATAATAATTAAAAAAAAAAAAAAGTTTTATATTGATGTGTAAATACGTGAAAGTATTGAATTTATCCAGTACCATTGCACGAATATAAATATTCTGAAGATAAGTAAGCTTACAAATCCTTTTTAAGGATTTTAATATTTAATTAAAAAATTCAATAGATTGTTCCATGAAGAAATATTATATGCATTTTTGTATAACACATACTACACTCACTCGCAGAATATTTATGACACCTTAGCTAATATAAATCAAGAAATATCGCATCTTTGGAAATGTGAACTTTTCATTGCTTCACGATCAATAGTAATATGTATTGAACATGTATTTTGCTGATGCCCGGAATAAATGTGCGTTTATAAGTATTTTTATTGTTCCTTTTTTTTTATTTCTTTTTTATTTTTTTGCCTAACAGTGCCGCGAGTGGACGAAAGAAACGAATCTCGTGCCGCAAATGGCTAAGAAAGTCTAACTTGCGAATTAGCTACTTTTCTACTATTACTACTTTTATTTTTGCAGGCAACAAGTCTACAAGTAAGACGTAGGACCGGCAGGACTAGACTAGTGCACGTGGAACGCCTAATCGTGATGGGGAATGGGAGTCGTGTAGTTAGAGCAATTCGTTGACATACAGTGTACGATTCGGTGCACATTTGGCACGTCGCGACTTTTTTTTAATTCATCCTAGAACAAATCGTGCGCACGTTTTGTGTGCGCTATTTATCGAAAAATCCCGTTTCGTGCGCGTCATTATAATTGGGGACATTAAATAATTATAATAATTTCTATATGATGATTACATTATAATTAAGTAATCTATAGTCAACGACGTGTTATATGTTCAAGAGACCTATATATATACTGCAAAAAAAAAAGCTTGCGACTTACCAATCTGCATACAGCGGAGTTGTAAAATTCTGCCGGTGGCTGTAACATAAAGAGGAAAATATTAATGTAGATATGCTAGTTAGTTCGTAAGTTTAACAAAAAAAAAGTAAGTTTTTTTTTTAATTTAATTTAAAAAATTAATATTCACCTAAAAGTTGCTCCGCCGATGCAGGATGCTCGTCCCGAGCCTGCTCCTCCTCTCAGATGGGACGTGACGAGCCATCCTTCCGCGCACAAGTCACTCGCGAATGCACTCCCGTAAAAAAATAATTGTAAAAAAAACGCCCGAAAACTGCGAAACTCCCGACACGACCGACGAACCGGCTGCGGTTCGTATAATCACATATCGGCGTGCGGCAGTATTTCTCTAGCAGTACGCAGTAGTTGTCGAGTAATCCTTTCGCGCACTGGACACTCGCGAGATAGTCCACGATACTCCCGACCGTCTCAAATCCTCGAATTCGACACGAGAAACGGGCTACGACGCACGGATGCCTCGACGTTTTCGTTTCGAACTCGCACCGGGTGCTCGCCGTGACCTCTAGTAGTACGCAATAGAACGAGTCACGTAAGCTTGTTGCGAGCTCACGATCAGGCAATCGATGGAGCGCTGTGATTGGTCGGCGCGCTAGAGAAAACTTTCCACTAGCAAACCAGACGCTGCGTGCGCGCAATGTTTCAATTAAATGTTCATTTTTTCTATTAAAATTCTGTATCAAGTGTATCAAGTAAAAAATACATACATTCGTATAATAGTTTTTTGCTGAAAATTATCAAATGTAAAACAGCTTTCTTTAAGAAAAAAATTTAATAAATAAGAAATAACGCATACGCATTTTGTAGTGTCTAGTAAAATAATGAAAATAATAAATTACAATGTAATTATGAATATAAATTTATTATTCGCAGAATGCGCAAGTGAGAACTTAAAAATATTTTTACTTATGTATGAGATATTTCTTATTGCTATACATGATTTTATATAATACATCTATATCTATACTTTATAATAATATAGCTGCACAAATTGTAAAATACAAATATTGTAATAGAACAGCTTACATTAAAATTAATATATAATAATGATGTCCAGGTAAAGAATAAAAGAAAAGTTTAAAATACAGCAATACATGTAAACTGGAACTCACAGATTCTCACGTCATGTGATAATAATCTTTTCTATATCTTATCAACTTGCTTTCTTTATCATGCGCAAAGGTGTTGTAACATTTATATACCCTGTAAGATAATTAGCTAAAAGAATAAATTTAAAAAAAAATTACATATGCTTACGTAACAATATAATTTAAATTAATAAATTAAATTTGCAGATATTTAGCATTTTGTAGCAATACTATACTAATTTGTTATATTACCATTAAATGTATATTACTGTACAATTAAGTGTAATTATATATTACACAATTAATGATACATAATAATCATTTAAATTCCAATTTTTCTACAATACATATTGCAAGTTTGTGTACTGAGCTCTGAGTATATATATATATGTATAGTACAGATAATCAATCGATGAATTATCAAATTTTTCTATAAATTTTGCCTTTCGCTATACAGTATACATGTGGACGGGAAGAATGTTCATTATATATATCTATATACTTTTGGAAATTGCTCATGATACTTTTGAGAATACGTACGAATTAATTTTAATAATTAATAAAGTACACGTGTAGTATATAATAATCTGTAAATGCTTCCTAATAATTTTTCTTTTATTTAGATTATTATTGTGTAAATGTTTATCATTTTTAACACAAGTGTGGCAAAATATGTGCGTGTAAATAACTATCATTAACCATTTACTGTACAACATTTTTAGGAACTCGCACAATTCTATAATATTGTTTAGTATAAACAAATAGTATAGCAATTAAAAATGTTAAAACGTTCAGTTACTTCGATGATATCCATTACTGTGAAAAAGATATATTCAAATTAAAAATAATTTATTAAAAATTAACGATAAATTATCTTCTTAATTCAATAACAATATTATATAACAAATTCCAATATTAAATATTCAATGTTGTTTGTACATAATCATGAAATAAAATTATATTAATGTGCAGGTATGACTATTTACAATCTAAACTCTATAATGCTTTCTCTTTAATACAATATTGTAATAAACTTATTTAATTGCACAGATATCTAAAATGCTGTTAAAAATTAATAATTTCATACGTCACGTTTTATACAATGAGTTACCTGTAAATCAGTATCAGTATAAAAATTAAAACTTGACTTACGTAAAAGGTATGTGTTAGAAATAATAGTATGTGACTAAGATAATTTTGTGCGCGCGTGTGTGTTGTGTGTGTGTATCTATGTATATATACATATATTTGCTTCTGCGTGTCTGTATACCTACCTACCTTATTATCTAAAATTTTCTGCACAATAATGATACGTGTTATATTAACTATAGGTGTAAAGTTTAAATTAGTAAATAATCTATTATATATGCGATGATATACGTATAAAATTCAAGAGTACCGTGAACTATGAAAGCAAAAGACGAGTTACAAAGGCACAAAGGCTTTATATATAATAGAGAATTCTAACTTTTGTTAGACAATTAGAAACTTATAAAGTTTCTTATAAAGTGTGCTGTACAAGAAGGTAATATTCATTGTTCTTCGCAGTCTCGATAAAAGTACAATGTAAATTCCAAATAATCGACGTCATGCTTACTTTTGCAAATATTCTGTAAGAAATAATACGATAATTAAATCATAATCTCTTGTTAAAATAAAAACTGCAGGTAAAAAAATTTCTAAAGTAAATATTTTACGAAGAATATTTTATAAATTATTGTCTCCATTGAAATAATTACCTCTTGAGGTTGCATCATAGGTATTCGAAACTTCAAAGTTTTCCTAAGATAATGAGCGACATCCAGAGGAAAAGATTGATCACCAGGTTGATTATTACTTTCAACGTACTGAGATTGTTGCTGCATGGTATAACTCCAACCACATACCATTGTTTCGTCCATACCATACGGACATTGTTGCACAATTTGCCAATACCACGGCATACCGCTATAAAGAAAAATCATGATTACGACATAATATATCAGAAACTGAATATATATATTCACGAAATGTATATGGATAAAACTAAAAATACAAAAACTTACACAAAATGTAATGTTAAATGCGTATCTGGCATGTGTTTTGACAAAGGTACGATGCAACTAATATTGTTAGGTGTATCTGGCGACGATGGAGAACAATATCTTTGATCCAACGATGTATTGAAGTTTTTTGCTACTACAAATAATTGTGGTCTAGGTTCTGGTGGCAATGATCCTGCAGCGTTGCTCGCGACTTCTCCCCAATCTCCACCACCTGTTTCTCGCCTTGCCCGTTTATGCAAATATTTGTAATTTGTCTGCAAAATATACACTTAATTATATATTTGTCTTCTTTATAAACTATCAGATATGAAAATTTCTGAAAAGAAATCTATACCTCTTTCACAAGAGTCTGAGTGTTAGGATCGGATGGACTAATACCATTTTGGAAACCCTTACTTAATTTTCGTTTTTCTTCATGTGGCATACTTAATGGCTGTTCTAAATGGTCTGCTAAAAATAATAAAATAAAAATAACATAGAATTAAATTTTTTTTTAATAATAAAACGTCATAGATCGCTACAAGTATAAATAATTAGCATGTATACATTAATAAATTTAGAGTATAAGAAACTTACAAATAGACTTCTTCTCTGGTGGATGATCAGGTTGAGGATCTTCTAACTGATGAATTTCAGCAGTACAACAATATATCTAAAATGTTATATTTATTTCGTATTATTACAAATGTATTTTTCTTGTATGTGCAATTAAATAAACATCTGGCGTAACATTAAAATAATATGAATAATTTATTAAATACCTGACAAGGACTTTCGAGTTCAGTAAAATGTGCGGGACATTCTTCAGGTCTTCCTAAAGGAATTGGACCTTTATTAGCAGAAGAATCTATATCTGAGCTTTGATCGTTCTCGTCCACATTACTAGGAACAGCGCCTGCACCATTTCTACTAAGCCAATTCCCCGGAAATTCACTAAAATGTATATATAATTAATATAATATTTGTAACAAGCTTACGATAATATCATTATAAAAAAAAATTTTGTAATATACAAATTTGTAAAAAAAAAAAGTTATATCGTAGTATTATTATTTAAAAAAATTTGTTTTATTTCACTGACTTATTTTTTTCATGTTTAGGTTGAGGGCCCGGATGACTCATTGGATACCACGTTATTTCCTGAGAGTACAGTTGTTGCTTCGTGTGTGGAGGAGGTGTGGTAAGGGAATTACTTTTAACAGATAATCCTCCGTCTAATTCCCTCGTGTAAGATCCTTGTTTAGTATAGAAAGGAGATAATGTGCTATGTAATAAAGAATTATATCGATGTTCATAATTCGAAGTGGTGGACATTGCTGGAGGATGAGCAGGACCAATAGCCAACATTCCGTTGCTCGCCATAGCAGACCATTCAACGCTACTGCGTTTTTGATATTCTAAGAAATATAATGTTGCCATTGCAACTAAGCTGAAAGATGTATAATTAAATTATAATTAAACGTTAAAAAAAGATCGGATTAAAATAAAAAGAAAGTTAAAAAATTACCAAAATGCCATGATGAGTATAAGTATAACAATAATAATTTGAATAAATTTATTACTGCAGAGAAGTTCTTCTTCTCTTTCGAACCTTTTTGTCTTTCCGTGCAACGATGATTTATTATTAATAGATGATGAATATTTATTGCCTGATATACTAGATACTGTGCTAATAGAACTCTTTAAACTATCCCCCCTTTTCAATTTCGCTAATCGCTTATTTATTCTTTCTAGTTGGTCTATTCTCGTTTCTAGACTGTCTGTCACCTACGATAAATTAATTAAAATTAAGTAAAAGATTAAATTCTACATAAAATGTCGTATGAAAATTTATATAAAACTTTTACCTTGCATAATTCCTTGACTGCGCCGACATTCTCCATAAATATTCTCTCTTTATTTACCACTAAGAAGTTTTCAATTCTCTGACCATTCGGCAGAACTATATCACCTGCCGGTAGCACCGCTTCCGGTAGAATTTGTTGAACCTCTTGCGCTATGACGCCAGTATCTTCTTGTTTGATATCTAAACCCGAATGCTGCGCGAATTCCGGAGCATATCGATAACGAACAACACGTAGTTGTTGTACGTTTCGTAATTGTTCGCGCGTATCAACTTCTTGAACGCTTTGTTTCGCTCTTACATCGCTGGGTTGAACGATGTGACCGGTCACCTACGTAATAAATTTAACGTTACATTAATGTGCACATACACGATCCAATGTTACGTCCAATTAAATGTTTAATAATATAATAATACGTAATTAAAAAAAAAAAGTTGCGTACCTTCATATTACCATGTACAACAAGAGCTTCGTCTGGTCTATCGGTATTAATTCCAACTCTACCAGCATGATATACGCTATCTGGAGCTGCTCCTCTCTGCCATCCACCTTCAGCACCCACGCCAGTACCTTCTGATTCAAACTGTCCTGGATTACTCGCCTATAATGTAACGCATCAAAATTAAACTTTGGTTTAAAAATAATTTCATCATTAATTTTTACATACTCTGACAATTATACGTTCTGACGCATGAGCCACCACTTGATAACTGGCTTGATCTGCAGTATGAGCGTGCAATCCGACAACCAAATGAAAATACCTCTGGTCCGGATTCGGTTTTCCTTTCTTACGCATATTATTGCTTGTAGTTTCGCTAAAGTGCAAGCGGCCGACCGTGACTTTCGTTACACGTTCGGCACCTAATTCGAGTCTGTAATATGACATTAGTGGCCTGATTCAATTGTATCTATTTTTATCTAATTTATATCAAAGATTTATGTATTTCATCGATGTGTTAACTTACGTTACGGGATGAAATGGTTTTTTGCTTCTATCGCTTTGACTCTGTTCGACTCTGATCGTTTGCGATGGAGATTCTACTTTGACTCCGTAGAAATGTAATTGAAAACCGCTGATCTTCTTTAGCCCTTCGCCAGTCCTAACAAATACGGCCTCCCCTTGAAGCTGCGCGTGACATGTTATCTAAAGATACAATAGTTTTAAAAAATTATTAATTAAATAAAAATTTATATATAACTTTAATTAAAATTAAATTAAAATTCAAGAAAAAAAAAAAAAAAAGAGTGTTTTTAAGTATGCGATATACTTTGTTCTATTTTTACTTATCGCACATCACTTTTTTACCTGAAAATGATTCTTCTTTTGACATACAAACGCATCGTCCGAATTACTAAAATTAAATCCTTTGTCGGCGTCCACTCTGTAATGCGGCACCGGTAGTTCTTTGAGATTGTGATCGCAAAGAACGTGCCAAGATGTTTGTTGGAAAGGATGAAATCGAATACATTGATAACTGGCGTCGATGTAACTGCTGTCAGCGACTTCGTCGTTATCCAATACCGCGCTGCTACTGCTGCAGCTGTGTTCCACAGTGCCCAATTCGGGTTCCTGGGAAAAAAACAATCGTAAATAATCTAATCTAACAAGCCAAAGTAAAATAAAATAAAAAAAAAAAAAAAAAAAGAAGAGCGATCAAAATAACGAATAAAACGCAAAAGCAACCTGTTTGACATGAATAAGCCCATCTTGGCTGAGCTTCCTCTTTTTCGGTGCGGATTGTAGGGGTGAGTACAGCGTGTTAATACCAGCTGAATTATGTTCGTGCGACAACGGCACCAAAGGTGGTCCTATTTGATTTTGGGCCGGAAGATTCGATGCTCCCGACGTAAGATGGGACGTTAGAACCGGCGTTAACAATAGAGGATCCGTTGTCGTCGCAGGTAACGCTCTCGGAGAGGGTGGTAGCAAATTAGCAGGATACTGATTGTTTTGATGATGTAATAATATCTCTTGCAGAGCTGCCTTTTGATCTGTAATTATATTTGTATGAAATTGCACATTCAAACTTTCATGTAAAACGTTCTACTACGAAAGTACGTGAACTTACGTGGGGAATGCACGTGTTGAGTATCATTATGTCCTGGTGGTGAATACGGCGGCTCGCTTCCGCTGTCCGGTGGACTTTCCGGTAAAGCGTGTCTGAAATAATTGCGATATTCTATAACTTTTGTTTCCCCTGCGTTTACTTCGATAAATGCACAGCTTAAAATGTCTTAAAAGTCGAAATTGAAGAGCCAGTAATTCGTCAAGTTTAATTTCTTATTTTGCGGCTGATACACCGAAAGCTAAGCGTCACACCTATTAATTAATTTTTTGTTTTTTTTTTAGAAAAATCTTCGTTCCTTCTTCGACCCTTTCATCGTAGCGCTTATCATCAACCTTGGTTCGTAGAAGTTGGACTTACGGGTGGACGTACGCCTGCGGATCTTTGTAACCGCCGTTGTTGGGTACCGTCGTAGTACCGGAAGCGCATGCTATCGAAACTGGATGAGCCTGCGTCATCTGTGGCGAAGGTAATCGCGGTGGTGGCTGCTGTTGGGCAACCGGCTGCTGCGATGTGGGTGCCTCGATTCGGCCACCGTGGGACACCGTTCCACCAGCATTTTCGTTATGGGCAAGAGTATCCGCGAAATATCTAAACGCAGAAATTCACGATCTTTCATCCGACGTCTCGCAATATTACTTCGTTTATTTCTTCTTGCCGCGGTGCGCTTAGAATAGCATTTGGCATTTAGAAGTATCTGATATAAGGATGCAGAAGACATTTCGATGGAGATCGGCGATACGTACGCGCTACATTGACAGTCTCCTTTTTTTTTTCTTTTTTTTTTTCCTTTTTTTTTTTCCTTTATTGATCGTAAGAGAGCTGTGCACACCGAGACCGCGGTTGCACGTTAAATTTGCAAAACATGAGATATCGTTATCGTCTGAATCGCAGTTCGATATACGGCGGTAAATAATGCTTTGCATTCCGCGTCTACGTATTAAGTTTTCTCAACTTGCGGAATTCGCGAGAATTGCACGGCGCTATCAGCGCTATTATGCAGCTCTTGTCGATAGAAAAAAGAAAAAAAAAGAGAAAAATTCACATTGATGATCCGCGTCTATGAATTTTCCACGAATTCTCGATGAAAAGGCAATCAGGAACACTCGTTCGATAACCGTTCGCGATGTCTGTCGACCACGTTAAAAAGAGTCATGCAAAATACCTGTTCCGTTTCATTACATAAGCTTGTCGTAATTATATTGTCAATTGAATGGAAATTACTGATTCTTTAAATATAAATTATGATCCTTATCATTGTCTTCTCTGTTATTTTTTTAAGTACAGCTTTGTATCGCGATGCTCCGCGCGTTTATTTCACATTGTTCCATAATCAATACAACTGAGAAAAAAAGAAAAAAAAAAAAAAAAAGAAGACGAGCACTTCTGATTTATCTTCTCTTTCTCCGATCTACGAATTTCGTATAAAATAATTTCGCGTTCGCGTCGCTCCAACTATAAATTTTCTTATCTGTCCAACTAATGCATTTTTTAAATAACATATCTATTGCGTATATTGATCACGATGCATGCACGTGTATATGCACATCGAAATACAAAATCACACGAATAATAAACTGCCTGGGCAATTAAAAAAAAAAAAAAATTGTATACACATATTCAAGATAAAAATATCTGCATTTAGAAAAATGGGAAAAGTGACAGAAAAGTATCATAAAAAAAATTAATATTTCGCATTATAAGACCGACGGTTCTGATAAAGATTTAATACTGTTGGATAAACGGCTTGCGTATCATCCAGAAGAAAATAAAAATGTTTCTTTCTTTCTTTTTTTTTTCCTCGGTTGATCCGAGTCATTGTGCGACGAGCACCGGGAGCCTTTTAATGGAAGACGAGTGCTGGAAGTCGAATTAGTAGGGTTAACGCAGTGTGCTGTGATTCCATCAATTCCGTTCCGTCTGCCTCTGTCATTATATCATTACACCTCTGCGGTTGTTATCTGCGTGAATATCTGTCTGCGGGGACCGCGGCCTGCACGTACGCGCCCGTACGATCGTGTGCGTATAAAGAATGGCTGGATGCGTTTCCTGGTGTACGCGATTACGTCAATACGCGCGGGTCAGGTCTGGAATAAGACACTTTCATGCCCGAAGCCCGGCCGCGAGATGCTGAAATCATTCGAGAGCTTGCGGATCCAAGCGCGTTCTCGCTCGCCCGCCGAGCCGAGAGCTCGGCGACGCTTCGATTCTCCGCTTGTGAAATTTTTCAGCCGCGCGAACAAAAGTGACATTTTGCAGCGGCGCTAACAAATCGATTTATCATCACGATCCCAAGTCTGACGTAACAGACGGATACGATTCTATTGCAATTAATAATGCATGCGATCTCGCGGCTGGTTCGCGATCGAACGAACGAGAGCGTTTTCTGTTTTCTGAAATACGCGATTGACTGAGCGACGCAATCGCGAGTGTCTATTTAGCAGACGCTGAGATTTGTAACGTTATTAATACGTTATTGGCAGGTCAAAGTAACGAACTGAGAATTTATTTTTTAAGCTTCGTTGTAATTCTGAAAAGATCGCTTTATTTAATTGATAATTTTATAAGCCTCCCCCCGAAACGTGTTTACTTTTCGCGTCGATAAGAATTCACGCGACGGTCGCATCTCAAGCTTTCATAGACTGCTCTTACGTTTCTCTAGTTAAGTTGAATTTATCACGAATATTCCCTCTTATCGTTTACGCAAATCATTTCACGCGAATCATTTCACACATTTCTATCGGCGATAAAACAGAGAGCTGGGGAAAAAGACGCGTTTAGTTGTTATCTTTTTCGTTTTGTTTTACGTTTTGTAGAATGTGCTTTAAAAGCGTGGAGCTACATAAATATGTCGCGGAGCGTGTGAGTTAATAAAACATAAATGTTGTCAAAAGTAAACCATTCCTATGATAATCGTCGCTCTGTAGTGGCAGAGTAGCCTGGATACATGGTGTCGAGATGGAGCAATTTAGAAATTTAGCCTGATACATCGTGCCGTTCGCAGGAAACGCGTGCTCGTGCCGCTGGACAAAAGCGTATTATCTGAATTCGTTAATTATCATAATTTGAGAAGGCGCCTGTACGATACAAGCACGTATTATCCTCGCAGAACTTATCATTTTGTATTTTATGCACTCTTGGAACGTTTTACAACGATAATTTTCGAGAGCTTGCAGAAAATTCAGAATATTAAAAAAAATGAAAAATAAAGAAAAAAACAAATAAATAAAAAGCGCTATTAAATTTTAATGCGATTTATGTAACGCGCGAACAGTGCGAAGGTGGCTCGTCGCACATAAGTAAAAAGATTCATTAGTACCGATTCTAATCTAACGAATAGGTTTATCAACGTAAATTGATAAATTGGTATTCGGCATTCTGGGAAACAACAATTCGAGTATTGCGTTCATTGCGCTGGGCACACGCATTACGCACGTGTGACGAACACGCGCGATGTAGGCGTTAACCATGGCTTCCAACAAATGTGGTTAAACTTCATCACCAGATTGAACGCTTTGACGTTCAGGATCAAGTTTCTCATTTAATCATTTTTCTTTCCTTTTTTCTCTTTTTCTTTTTTTCTTTTAATTCTTTTTTTTTTTTCTGAAGCCAGCTTAACACGCGCGATAAAACAGATATGACGGACATGAAAATGACAGTGATACAAACAGAAAACAAAAACGAAGTTAATAATCTTTAAACTTACGTCGCAGGTTGTTCGCTATCGCTGTTGATGAAGTCTTCCAACTGCGAAAAATCCAAGGCTTCGTTGTCTATCCCCCCGACGAAATCACCGCGACCTAGAAAAATGATAAGAAACTTTATATTAACCATTTCAATGCTGCAAAAAAAAAAAAAAAATTATATAGATACGTGTATTCAAATGTATATGTTCTAATAAAAATCCATATTCCGTGACAAAGAAGTTCAAACAACAACACTGTCCTTACGAGTAATATCATCATTTTTGATCACAGCTGATCAAATGATAAGAGCCCATCCGTTTTAATATAACATATTGATGCTACAGTTCTATACAGGATGTAATTACACGAATATCACGCATACAAAACTTGCTATGCGCCTGTTTCGAACGCGCACGTACGCGCGCGCGCGCGAACGTCCGCTATTCTCATTTATTGCGTCACAAGTTGCAAGAGCTCGTGTGAGAG
Source organism: Cardiocondyla obscurior (assembly GCF_019399895.1). Classification (NCBI taxonomy): domain Eukaryota; kingdom Metazoa; phylum Arthropoda; class Insecta; order Hymenoptera; family Formicidae; genus Cardiocondyla; species Cardiocondyla obscurior. The sequence continues at coordinate 3,555,947 of NC_091875.1, read as the reverse complement.
ATGCATCTATGTGGGAAAGAGATTTCAAGTAAGAAACAATGCAATTTTATCGTTCCCGATAGTTTTTAGCGAGGGAGAAAGTTGATTTATTGAATAGACACGAACAAATTTCATGGATGATTGCGACTCGAAGATGAGGACGCAGTCGAATGAACAAAATGTCAATGAGTAGGGGAAAAATAGTCGCGGCGGATTTCTTGCAATGGGTTCTTTTTTTAAATTCCACGTTAAAATGCCCGTTTTTAGGCACAATCGCTGGAAATAATTTTTCAAATTTACGCGGATTCTCTCACGGCGATAAATCGCGCACGAGGAAGAAAGGCCAGATATTTTAGGCAACGTTTCGAAAATCTGAAAATACGCGAAACCCTCACGTAGGGCATCATCTGCCTGATCGACATCGATACTCTCGATTCTGTTTTGAAATGTAGAAACGTGGTCATGTACTTGATATACATATACTTAAGCGATTAGGACTACAAGCAAAGCGTTGTAATACGTTACTTCCGGTCAAACATTCATAAACGTTTAAGCGTTGGGAGTCGGAGAGTAAAGACACTTTTCAAGTGAATAACAAGATGTAACGTCGCATTGTATTGTCTCACCAAAAATTCTTTGAAGCAGTAAAGTCATCATAAATCGTCGTATTATTCGTCGTTATTACCGAGAATGCAGCTTTACAGAAATATTCTATTTTTTTCTACTACGAATTAATTAATAAATCGACATATAAATATTACAAGTTAATATTAATTGATAAAAAGAATAAAAAAAAAAATAACGTTTTCCTCGCAATTAAAAAAAAGTTTTTTTAATCAAACTTCTACTTATTTAAAAAGAATAATTTTCGAGCATTTCTTCCTTTTTTTCTTTTTTGCTATTAGCCGCAATAAAAGTTTGCATTTTGAAATAATCACGCAAATAAAGTCTAGAATGTGCATGGCGTCTAGCGTTTTACGGAAAAAGCTGGAGGGGTGATTTAGAAGGGTGGATGAGTCCGTTGCCAGCCAACCCTTTATCAAGATATCGACCAAACACCGCCCCCGTGAGCGTGGTTGGTCGTTTAAGCCTGAATATCATTACGCCAGATATGCACCGTACGCGTAGTTATAAGTTATCGAAAACCGTCGGCATATGCAAATTAAAATAATATTATTTCATGCAATATGAATTTTATCTTTTAAAAATATAATATAAAACGTTTGAGCTTCTATAAAATGCATATCGCTTCATTACCACTGGATATTAGAAACGCGCTAAAAATACGTCGGAATAAAATACCCATTTTATTCATAAATAAATGAGAATTAATTCGCATCAACGCGAAGAAATGTAACTTTCACTGAACGTAATTATATACATCTTTCCTCGTCGTGTAATGCATAGGAATGCTAATTCCAGTACGAAGCGGGCCTCCGATCGCGGAAAACAATCGTGAAATAATCGTGGCTACTCCAATCGAGCCTCGAATGATGTAAAAAGGCTTATGTGTAAAGATGTATGTGGGTTTTCGACCTCTCTGTCTATCGGCTGACGACCACTTTCTCCGGCAAAGCAAATAGAAATGCATCGCCGGCCGTGACTCGTTTATGAAAATTGGCCGGCTTTCATCCTTAGCAACATAATACAGATGAATATAGAAATGTTTATAATCTCGACCCGCGGTAATTCGCACGGCGATCGAAAACAATACCAATACGCTTATATTACTACGCAATTCGTGGTATCCCTGCGACACGTGTATCGCCGGGATCGCATAAACGCTTAAATGAAGGAAGTTAATCGAAACCCAGTTGTCGATTTCCTGGCACCCTTGTTGATCGCAGGGTTGATGCCAGCTGCCGTATCGTGTGCGCAGGGTAAATCCGGCGGAGGTTCCACCTGAGGTCTTAATGATTAGCAGGGTGCAGCATTCTTTTCCGTGGCTATTAAGAGGTTTTTCGAAAAGGGGGGTCCGAATAAGTTGCGGACAGGTGTTAAACTGCTGTTTACGATTACGAGCATGTGGATATTTGTCGCGCAACTTAAGCGAAAACTAGGCTCTTAGTTGAAAGTACCATTATAATGTTTAATTAATATGATCAAACGAATAAATTTTGATGAAGTTAGGATGTAGAATCATCCTCTCGAGTTGAAAATTTTTAATTAAAAAATTGTATTTTTTTATTTATTGTGGAGTTATTCGAAACCCGCGCGTTTTATAGTATAAAGCTGAGTTTCGAAAATAAAAAAGCAGAAAAAATCTATATGTTGCTTATAAACCTATATAAAATCGAGGACAATTAAAAAAAATTTAAGTTATCTTCTAATATCTTATAATAAAAATACTATAATCTATTTCCAAGACGAGTCAAGGAAATAAAAAGTGCGTAATAAATATCGTGCCTATGCTAAAAAAAAATGTAAAATATAAAAAGAACACTCGGTTATTTCACAAATTATCCATTAATGTTCGATTACCTGCCATGTTAAGCAATCGACGAGCGTTAACTTGATTGATAATATTAGCATCTTCGTGATGATCATTCGAATGATTTCGTCCATTTTGATCATTAGGTTGATGCTGAAGTGCCCACGAAAATTCCATGGCGAAAGTATTCAAATAAATCAGTATCACTCTCGAGAAATTGTCTGATGCGTAAGACCGAAATGACACTTCATTGCTACATAATTAATACTGCAAAAAAAAAAAAGAAAATAAAAAAAAATGAATAAACTTACGACGTTTAATTTACGAAATAAATTCCACTTCGCTTGTATACTTTTCGTTCAGGTGTTGCACGAATCTTTTACGTAGCACTTCATACTTTTTCGTCCGTAAAAAAAAAAATAAAAAAAAATTATACGACGGATTATTCGCTTATCACAAATTCGCGATAATGAACGACGACGGAATGGATTAACGAACGTTGTTGGATACAATCGTAATTAATGTAGCGTCAAACGTATCTTTTCCTCCCTTCGAGTCACTCGTAGCTCTGCTTTTCTAGTTGAGTAAACGAAATACAGTAGTCCACGATAGTTGACGTCTTAATCGCGAGTCTCCTCCATCGGAGGGCTCCAATACCTCCACCATGTTCCGAGTAGAGGGGATTTCCTCTTTGGTTGGAGGGCGGTGCTTACTTCGAACTGAAAGGGGTGGTTACACGCAACCCCTTTCTTCGATACGTACCCATCATATATAAAACGTCATGATATGAACTCGAAGATTAATGTTTTCTTATAAAATGTAATTAACGTCATCCTTTTCATACGTATAGTATAAATTTAAATGTGACCGAGAATTGATATTTGAATCACGTTCCCATCAATCTACACACAACTCGAAGCTTGCACATTATCTATAGATATGTTCCCTTAATTTTTGTGTAACTACAAAATATAACATACATCGATAAACTGGTTTTTCTTCTTTTTTTCTTTTTTTTTTCTATTTTTTTCACGATACGCGATGAATGGCAACGCTATCACCGTTATACAAACACAAGTCTGAATATCACGATCGTTTAGCGATGGTACAAAAAATGCATCAGTCCTACGTACGAAACATTAAACAATTAAAGTAAGCCTCGTAGGGGCAATTATTCTATCAGAATTGTTTCGGCAAACACCTGCTGTTTGCAGCACGCCCGTCACTTCTACACCGAGCGAGAGAGCGTGAATCCATTTCTCGTCGCGTGCGTAAATGTTCACGGGTGCGTGTAATCGGCATCACGCATTAAGTGCCCGGGCCGCGTTGTGCTATATGAACCCTCCGTTTATATTGCGATTAACATGACTGGGACCGGGTACACCAAGCGAGCATTTCCCAGGCTCGGTTTTGGTGCCCAGCGTGCTGGCTCGGAAAAAGGGCGACCGATGGTGGCAGACCGATAATATGTTAATGTTTGCTGCAGGTTAAACGGCCGTTTACTTATTCATCCGCTGCCCCCGGACCCTATGTTTACTCTCTGCCATTTCTCGTTTGCGATCCAAGACCAATTGCCTTCGATTTTTTTATATCCCTCGGTTCGACGAGCTAGCCTCACGGGACGGTTTTTCCCCCGCACAAAGACGATTTGTTGCAGCGCAACTTTTAAAGTTATGCACGGTATGCGGCGTGTGTATCACCTGCGAGCGTTGCGCTGTGATATGTAGAACGAGAGTGATCGGCCAGTTACGGTGTCGCTAACGATTAATTAGTCTTGGCTTATATGTAGTATACAGAATTGCAATGTGAATAACTCCTAGTGTCGCAAGGAGGTAAAAAAAAAAAAAATTAATGCGACAATCTGTGACATTGTTACCAAGTACAACTCGCTTGCACAATAAATACGTATTCCTTTTACCGTTAAAAAAAAATTAATAGCTACTACGATTCTTACTATTTAATTTACGTCACTTGGAGATACGAGCTTTTTCCTTTATGTGAAAATACGCTTCTGTAATTTTATCACGTCATCTCGTAGCGATGTTACAGAAACCTGCGAGGTCGTGCCAGACAACGTTTCATTATGACTTACAGAGTTGATGGAATTTGCATACAACCAGTATTGTTGGTTCTTCGTACGGATTCAATTGTTCACCTCGTCATTAGATTTTTATCAAGATTACAAATAATATAGCAATTTTTTTTTTGCGGTATTACGATTTATCGGAAGGTTAAAAAAAATACTCGCATCCTTAGACGCGTTGTCGCCGAAGGTGTTTAAATTAAAAGCAAGTAATAATGCACTTTACGTCGCCGGTGGTATAATTCTAGAAGCCGCGAGTTGTGCCGTTAGATGAATTCTTCATATTCTGTTACTCGCTGAATGCACGTAATTATTATTAATTAAACTGCGTCCGCACAAGGCGCAAGTTTTGCGCGCGCAATTATCATGGTCCGATTCAGGCAGGTATGGAGTAATTAACCGATGTAATGTGTCAAAATGATTTATAATACACGAGCACACGAAACGCCGACGACAAAAAAATAAATAAGAGGAGAAGAAACGCGGAAACTTTCTTTTTTTTTCAGTGGTGCCTTTAAACGATTATTCGGCTCACCTGATTTACGGTAAAATCGTCGGGCGTCGATATCGCTGTAGTTAAGCGTCTTCGCGATTATCAGAGATATCTGTACTACACGCGTGGATAAAAGCCATGATTTCTGAAGCACTAGTTACTCTCACGGCTCGCGTACTCGCCTATCGGTTCAAGGAGAATCGCGAAGGATAGTAAAAGTATGCGGCTGATGCTCCAGCGATCTAAACTGGCCTGAAACGCTTCGCCTCGCCGCCATTTGAATCTTTATAATTAACACCTACGAGTCTCTCATCGATTTCCTTCTTCGTTCCGCGTAAACAAGGCTTCAGCGCGCTAAAAGCGCTCTCAGCGTTTTATTTTTTAATTCGACGGAGCCCGTTAATGAATTAAAATTGTAATTAAAATATAAATTGTAAATAGAAATTAAATCATACAGATATCAAGAAATTTCTCGTTGAATAAAGCAGACCTAATTATATTTTTATTTTCGAGAAGCGTAGACGGTAACACCTGATCCGATAACGATTGTTTTCGAACGGCTACTTGATGCATACGTTCCGCATAAGTTCGCAGTCAGCCATTGATTTGATACTCCGCCGCGGCGATGCGAATTATCTAAAGTTTCACTTTAAATTTGTACAGTGAATTGTTACGTTAGCCACACCTATACCTTTCACCTGACACGTTAGCTTTGCGCGAATGAACGAAACTTGCGCGATTACACCCCGATACTCACTCGATCGCTTTCAGAGATTCGCGAATTACAAAGTGGCGATGCGACGTATTCCGAAGCCTCGAAGAACTCCTCCTCCCCTCGGTCGAATTAACAAATCGTTACTGAATCAAGTAAGTATCGTATTCCCGTTATTGTATAAATTTTTTTTTTATCGCGCGGCTTGAGAGAAAAAAAATTAATCTAATATTTATTATCACCGCGACGTACGATTTGCGTTCGAAATTTCTCGCGTGTGCTCGTGCATTTAACCCAAACGCCTGACCTCATCCACACATCGCTCATCCGTGACACGTTCGCCTACGAACGCAAATGTTATTGCTAAAGCAATAAATATGGTAATGCGTCCAACGTAGGCGTACGTACGTGTGTACATATCTGCGGAATAAAACACGCATGTCCAAGCGTTTAGATCGCCTAGAAGACTATTGGCTCGCGCGCGAGTGTACGTATATATGCGATATATATACGTATATTTGTAAATCGGCCTGTATCGCGGGGAGAGGAGGGCCGTGGACTGAGAACGGGGACGAGCGAGAAAAGTTAGCGTGACTCGGGCGGAAGACACGACATCGGGACATCAGCGGAAAACAGCCGGGGCCATGTTTCTCCCGTAATAGCCACGTTCCACGGTTTCCTACCTCGTCGTGATCGCGAGCATGTTGAACCGCGTCTCATTGTATGTCACTGATATCCGAACCCGTGGCGTATCGTTTTGTTACCGTGTAATAGTCTCCTTGGAGAATTCGCGAGCCTCGTCGCCGGAATCGATAAACTCGTTGGAATTTTTCCGTGCGATCGTAGACGCAAGACCCTCCAACCGCCCCGCGACAAAATGTCGAATGGGAGAAAAAAAAAAATATATATATATGTATCTAAAATAAAATGAAAAAAATTGGCCATGCCGCTTTTTAATGTCGCCACGGATAGTCGGCACCTTGTTTTCTTCGAGCGTAACGCGTTACACGACAGATATGTACGTCGAAACGTGCACCGAATAATTCAATTAAGTATTCATAATCTTCATCGCGCGGTGCGGAAAGAAAAGTCGCTTGATTCCCACAGTGATACGCCCCCTGAACTTTAGCTCATGGAATTCATCGGCTTTCACTAGTTGCGCCACTTTACAATGATACAAATATAAACGTTTTGATCGCAATTGACAATCGAATTTAATCCGAAAACTGCAGGCTCTTAACGAGATAATTTTTAGAAATTCCCGAACCTTTATTTCACGGGTAAACTTAATTTTCTAAATACTTCTAAGTTTCCCTCTTTTTTAAGAAATAGTTGGAAATTAATTTTAAAAATTGCGCGTACGAAATATCTGCCGATAAAAAAATAAATGTCAGAAAAGTATAACAAAAAGCAGACCGACTATTGCGAAAAACTATCTTAATGATTCAGATACTTTTCTCATTACTTGAATGATGCAGCGTTTAAAGGTCATTTTCGAGTAGAATTAAAAGGAAAAAGTTGCGAGTAGAAAGGATTACTTCCTCTAATGTTTTTTCTTCTTTTCTTTTTCTTTTTTTGTTCCTTTTTTTTTTTCCTTTTTTTATATAATCGGCTCGTTCTACATAGAACGTTTATACTTTGAATGAACGCGTCGGCAACGACGGCCCGTAAGTCGCAAAGTAGTTCATACATCCTCTCTCTTGCATTATAAACAATCTCCCATGAAAATCTAGAGCAGCCGGTAAAGTCCGCGGTGAGAGAAAGAGAGGGAATGCCTGAACGCATGCAGCGAGGCTCATTACACGTTACAAATGAAGACATCGCTGCGATTTGGGCTTACAACAGGTTAAACCGATCAATTTAACGAATATTTGACGAGGCTACAATTAACGATACCGGTTGCAAATAACAAAAAGCCGATATGAATTTGATGACTTAGAATCTGCTCTCAATTAAATAAAGGCGAGTGTTTGAGATCGTTAATTATTAGAAAACTATCGTTACGCAACTCTTAATTTACGAATTCTCGAAAAGGAATCTCGTGGAAATATAATTTGTCGGAATTATTAGTTTCTTCTTTTTTTTTTTTTTTCGTTAATTGCCGTAATTTTATGCTCGACAAAACTTTCAGCGATCGGATTCAACTTTCGCTTTTGGTGACAGCGCGATGCAAAAAGTGTATAATATCGGCAACAACTATTGCGGAAAATCGTTAAAATAGTACTCTTATTCGAGTCGGCGCAAGAAAGTACGAGGCAAGTTCGGTAAGAAGTCGAATTCAGGATAAAGATGAATAATATACTAATATTCACGGTACCATTAATCGCGTCGACAGCATTATTATTAACAAGAGAATTATTAATAATACCTGACAATAGTCGTATGTTATACGTACGCATTCTCGCTTCGTAATATCCGAAGAAAATGTATTCGAGTGATCGCGATTCGTGAGGTCTACCAGAATCAAAGGGTCTTGCCATCGATTAAACAAATCGCCCCATTATGCACGTGCCTATGTTTACGATGTTCGCGATATGTTTACTTCCCCTTTTAAAAAACCGCAATGTACGGCGTGGCTTGTACATTTTACGATCATCGTGCAGACATAACGCACGAGTACGTAATATTGCAACGTTTTTTTATTTATTTTTTTTTTATTTTTATTTTTATCAACGGTCGTTCTACTTGACACGAATTAATTAAATCTAAATAAATTCCATATAAATTTTCTTTATAAAAAGATTTGCATTATTAAAAGCCTCGTTTAAAGAGCGAAAAGAAAAGCGTGCATTTTCAGTTTGCTTTTAATTTTTTGTAATTAAAAAAAAAAAAGAAAAAGAAAAGCGCTCGCCGCTCAATTTAAATTCAACGTAGAATAATACGCCGAAAATGTTCTAAAAGATATTCATCTGACTTGCGAAGATCGCGGGGGTTGTACGACGCTTTGATAACACAGTACGCTTTAACAAAGACGAGAATAAAGTTTAGCCTTCTCCTGCTCGATGTTACGAGGAAAGCCCGCGCATGCTCGAGCTTTTCGCGAAAGGCGGACCCGCGAAGCTTTTCATCGGCCAATGCGCTTTCGTGGGTGGCGTAGGAGGTTCCGCAGCTTGCGCGCTGGCTTTCCAGAACGGCCATGCTATGCGCGATAAAATCCCATAACTCATCCGCACGGTTTCGACTATCACCGATAAGGCCGCGGCGATCGAACTCGGGGTTTTCATTATCGTTTTATTCAGGCTCGTTGCGAGCGTTCCTAGTCCAAAATAAATTTTAGGTCGCGATCGATGGCGAGGACTGGCCGGGGCTGCGAAAGTCTCCTCGATACAATCGCGGGGAATTCTAATAAAAAGACCGCGAACAGAACTCGGCCCCGGCAAAAGCGAATCATCGCGGGAGAGCAATTATCTCCGCGAAAGCTTTTCGAAAAAAAAAAAAAATTGCATCGACGAACGGAGGGAAGCAGCGAGACTTTTCGCGGCAAAACGTCAGGAAAACCTTCGCGCGTTCGCCTCGCCGTGGCGCAAGTAAGTAGCAAGTAGTAAATTGGTTCTCCCGGCAACACACCGTTTGTTGCAATTTGCACCCGCTATTATTATATCGAGTGTAATAAGCCACAACTTATAAACCGCTCGTTACTATTTATAAACGGATCGGATGAAATTGGAGCACTGTCTCCATTGTTTCTCATTCCGGAGTTCTCTCTCCGAGATGCGGGTGCCGAAGTGGACGGGACCCCGCGGTGGACCCGGCTGCCCCGGTTTAGCAAAGCGCGAACAAACGAAATTACACGCCGCTCGATTAATATTAATGTTATAACGCCAGGCAGGCCGGAATTAATTATTTATCGCCGTATGACGGCACTTAATGCGCGCGTTTCGTCATAGGTTGCTCCGCCCGAGAAAGAAGGAAAAAAAAAAAGAATAAAAATAAAAAAAAGAAATAAAAAAAAAATATCGAGCGAAACGTTTCGAAACGGCGGGAATGAAATCACGCCGCCGTTCCACATCTTTCTACTAGTCAATGACGCGTTTTATCGCGCTGTGTGCGTACGAGCGAGCGCGTACTACGCACGAGAAACGCGATGCCGTTTAAATATCTCGTGCAGCGTCTGCGAAACCCCGTAACAGCCTCCACCCCGCTCTCGTAAACCCTCTCGGCGAACGGTGCATTAATCTCCATTCGCTCGAAGGATAAATATTCCTAGCCGTCAGGCGCGTATTATCGAAGAACGGGGAAAAAGTAGCGCGGGTCTGAATAAGAGATACGCTTTTTCGTTAATCAGCGTCGGAGTAGAGTAGGATAGATAACTCAAAAAGAAAACGCTTAGCGGCGGCGTATTGTTCGCCCGGGTATAGGTTACCGTGAATTATCAAGCCATTAATTCCAAATAAACGGAAAAGCACGTTCTCCACGCGACTTTCACTATCTGTCTACGGCAGCAGAGAGAACAGTGGAATTGTCGGCAACGGTCAGAGGATAACGTTTCGCGAGAGAAAAAGAATAAAATCTAAACGCGACGGAGGCTTATTAAATAAAAAAAAATAAAATAAATAAAAAACAGAGAGAGAGAAAAGAAAAAAAATTCAGAATAAAAGACTCATCTTCGAGGCGGTGTTCCGTCATCGACGACGTTTCACAGAAAACGTTTTTCTAATTCGAATGTATATTTTTATATGTGTTTTCCATCTCGGATAATTCTTTTCTTTGTGCATACGTAACTTGTCCACTCAAACGTGTCCGTAAGACTTGGCAAGTCGGCGCCGTTGACGCCAGGAGCTTCCTCGTACCGTTGACGAAAGGATCAACGAGATAACGACGCTTTGTTCCCGGCTCGAGCTCGCGCTGGATGAGAGGACGCGTTCATCTTGAAGATCGGAGGAGACATTACACTACAACCTCCGACCTACATAAGGAACGCTACGCGCCGCACTCGTTACAGGTGAATGCACTCGGCGTGGAACGGGCCGCTAAATCGCCAGCGCGCACGAAGAAAACGTAAATATACGCGAGAGGAAACGTACAGCGACGAAGGTCCTTCCTGCCCCACGAGAGTAATCTCCTGCTTTTTAATCTGTCTGTTTATTTTAGTATTCCGCTGATCGCGACGGTCGGCAAGGTCCACGGCGCGACTAAACGCATATCGTTCGGTGAAGGAAAAGAAAGAAAGAACGAACGGAGAAAAATAAGGAAGAAAAAAAAGAAAAAAAAAAAAAAAAAAAAACAGTTGAGGCGCGATTTCAGCGCGATGCATCAAACTAAGAAACGCGTAACAGGTATGCTGAAGGCGGTTTTTCCGCGAGTGGGGAGAGAGCCGCAGTCAAGGCAAAAGTAGGATAGACGTGTCCACGTAAGCGGGCATGACTCTCCTCTTTTAACCCTCCGGAGTCTCTCGCTGGACTAGTACTTTCGAATTGCGATTTCAGTTTCGTATCGGAAGCTATGGTTCAACGGGACTTTCCGGGGCTCGTCGGCACGTATCCTCGACGACGGCCGAGCCACCGGGAAGCGAGAAACGGCCGAGGAGGCTAAGCGCGAGAGGCCGACGGACCCAAAAACCCGGCCTGTTTTTTCGTCCGTCGCTCGGATGATTCTCGTCCGTGACGTCGCGTCTCTCTTCGACGTCCGTCGAGCGACGAAGACGGAGTGGCGTCGCACACAGGTGAGAATTATCTGCGTGTGAGTGGACGGTGGCTTAAGAGCCTTTCGAGATACGCAGGATGCGCCAAGTATCCGAGTACTTTAGTACGAGTCGAGAACTCGTTTCGCGATAACGAAGGATTTCGTGAGCGTATCGCGCGCGTTTACGCCTACAAATACCGATTTTTTTTCTGTCGGCGTTGCGCTTATCATCGGCCTTAAACTTCCAGTACGTGCGTCGTCCGTCAAACATTTTTTTTTTTTTTTTTTTTGAATACGAGAGAAGCAGATTTTCGACCTTAGATATCGAGACGGAGAAATACGAATCTGAGGGAACCGATCTTCAGGGCTTTTACGTAAAGTCGAGAGGATCTATCAAGTGGAGCGACCTGGCATCCTGGCAGCACCGATCGGCTCTCGAGCTTCCTCTCCCACTCGTGAAGCTCCTGCCCGACGATGCGCCGCGTGTTTCGCACGGAAATTCCGCGAATTCGACTCGTGCGTCGGCGGATCGACGACGTTCGCTCGCACATCGAGGAGTAAAAAAACGATGCCCAGCTAAGGCCAGTTTTAAGGTCGTCGCTGAGCTGTCTAAGGGGAATCGTACAGCGGCCCGCAGGCCGGGATGGAAGAAAAAAAAAAAAGAAATACACGCGACATGCGACGTAACGGTATCGGTGTCGAATTCGCGACATTCCAGCACGGCCGCTGTCATCGTGGAACGACGCTTTTGATCCGCGCCTACTATTACGAGCGGAGTCGCGTTTAGAAGGATCTAGTACCGTTACGCGACACGCTCGAAAACGAGAAAACGCCGCGCGAGAGAGCCTACCGTCGCTTCGATCGCGCGAGCGCACGCTCTACGACGATGGGCGAGAGGCAGCAAAAGCTGACGGCGCCGTTCTGCCCCGCGGTGCGACGCTTTCGCAAAACCGTAAAACCGCCCGAGGAGAGGCGAAGAGAGGGCAGGAGGAGAAGGACTCACCGAGAATCGCCTGGAGGGTCTGCTCGTCCCCGTCTCCGATGACATCCATGCCGTCGATGATAGTCGTAGCCCGTAGCCGCTCTCTCGGAGCAGATCAGCGGACCCCATTCCGCGACGTTTGCGCCGCGACGAGGCCTCGCACCGTCGCGACGTTCCGCATAGCCGCTGTCGCTGTCGCCGCCGCCACCGCCGCCGCCGTCGTCGTCGTCGCCGACCTGATCCTGCGCCAATTCGCTTCCTCCTCTCCCTCTTCCGGGCAAAATACCTCGCACGAAAACTCCGTAGGCGCGCTCTCGCCTCGCTTCGCACGCACTACTTCCTTCCTCGGGAATACCGCGCGGGGCGGATCGAACCACCGACTTACGGGCACCGATGCGCGTTAGCGGCAGGTTGTCATCGCGCGTCGAATATACCGTATACGCGGATCGGTTTTCGCGGGTCTCGTCGAATGAACGCGCACTAGCGCAGACGCGCACGTTCCGCTCTTGCTCGCGACGCACGCGTAAGCGCGAATAACGACGGCGACGAGATCACGAAGTTGCACCGTCGTCGCCGCCACCCGCCAGTACGGAGCTATTCCGCGAGTCGCTCGAGTCGCGGTAATCCCGTGTCGCGAACTAACGCGAGATCGGAGAGCCTCCCTCCGCGCACGCTGTATGGCAGGTATAGCGTTTGCCGCGCCGACGGCGGCTACCGTTCGTCGCGTTAAAGTAGTGTGCGTCGAGTCTCACACGAAGCGCGCGCGTAGGTGTGTGTGGAGCACTGGTCACAGGGGTCTGAGGGGAAAGGAAGGCGATCTACACTACTCCCCCCGTACTTGGCGGCCGAGAGAAGGAGAAGTCACGTACGCCAGCCGCCGTCGCCGCTGATCGCAGCAAACACCATATTTGTCTTTTAATAAAAAAAAAAAGAAAAAAAGATTTATGAAGTTAGCTGAAAAAATATGTTAATAATTTTATCAAAGAATTTTGAACAAATATAAATGTAGTTTTTACTGAACTAATAAGATTAAAAAAAAATATTTAACGTTAATCTTTATAATTTATCTAATGTTAATTATATTATTGCAATATTTGAATATTTGTATTTTGTAATTTTTTAAACAAAAAACAATTGCTAGGAATAAAGTTGGAACACTTTGTTACATGAGGAACACAAAAATTAAAATAATTTTTGTACAATAAAGAGAGGATATATCTTTAATTATTTCGCATAATTAAATATAATATGTATGTGTGTGTGTGCGCGCTATGGCAAGTGCACACGCACAAATACACATATATGTGCACAATATTGCATAATTACCTAACATTCATCATTTTATGTTGTATAAAAACTGATTTTTTACATAAAAATACTTACATCATAGCATAAAATAAGATTAATGCAAACAAAAGTATTTTACACACGTGTTTATGTGTATGTTGCTCAATATTCAAGCAATTGCAATATAAAATATATTCATAAAGTATATTTCCGTGTCTAGATACTACATGTAATGCTATATGAAGATATACGTAATTTTTAACACATAACTATTTCAAGAGAAATATATTATTACTGATGTGTACCATACACAGTAATCAACAGTAAACAGTAATGTGAATATTTAGATGTAATTGTGCTTTTAGAATTATTATAAATTTTATATCTTGAATTTATCATTTTACACAGTTAATATACAATGTACTAAAATATTGTTTTCAACGCTGTTGCTACTACGTCTCTTTTTTTTGCTGACTGCGTTTTAGCAATTGTATGTTTGGTAATGAATAAAACTAGAAAAGTATACAGAATTCAAAATCTTATACGATTCAATACACATAACAGTTAAAATCTACCAATATTGGAAAAAGCAGCGAATAACGGTGTTCCAGTTGTTGTTGCAGGTGATGGCTGTTGATCGCCAATGTTCTTTAATAGATTACCTTGCAGAAGACTGTCAAGAGCTTTTTGAACTGTCGGATCGTTTAGAAGAGGAGAAGGTGTAACTCCTGTAGAAGAGGTTGCCGTGGATGACGTTACTGCATTTGATCCTATTAATGATATAATAAAATCAACTCTTACAGGTTACAAAACTATTATATACATTAGTTTTCTTATACAATACTACAATTTTAACACGAAATTTTACTTTTTAAAATATTTCCTACACACACATACACACACACATACATTATTACGATCGAAAAAGCATGTAATTTATACTAAATAATTTTTAATAATAATTTAATAATAATAAATAATTTTTATTAATATAATTGGAGGATTTTTAATTTTTACCTGTTCCCCAAGTAGCTGGTGGCACCGGTACCGGTGTTGGTGCTGAAGTCGGTGGTGGTACCGGACAGGGTTCTATTGTTGTCGGTGCATTTTTACTGCTATTTAAAATATTCAATATTCTCGTTTGCAATTCTGCCTGCTTTGGATCGTTAACTGGCGTGAGAGGTGTTTTTACTGGTAAATCTTTTGCATCGCCCAATTCAACTTGTACTTGCTCCTCGCGTTTCATCTCGAGGTACTTTATAACGCGATCATATTGCAGAACTGTGAGTTGATGATTGTCTGCTAGCATATTCAGAAGAACTTGTATAGCATCTGGATGACGCTCATTTGCAAGAGGCGTATTTAAGGGAACCGAGCGGCCACCGGCTTTATAATTTGCAAAGTCCCGTGAAATCAAATTTATAGCATCCTCAACGGGCATATTTCTGTGTTCTACAATATAACAATGCAAAGCCAGTCATATATTGTATAAGCATACTCAATTTCAATATGATCTGTGCTAAATGCAATATTACCTTGTGGCAAACCGTGTAGAATATTCAGAGTTAAAGAATGATGTTCTTGATTGACAGGTGTAACGACTACAGCATACAAGCAGCCCCGACTCGCTATATTTCCCAAAACACGACCTAAAGGAACATCTTCATTGGGAAATAGCAAATCTACCATTAAGCCAATTTGCTTCAAGCGTAATTCAATATCTTCTGCATATTTCCTGTACAATTAATAATTTATTTAATGGCGCATTTAAATGCTATAAGTAAATTTAACAGTATTTTTATAAGAATTGATCTTACGTCAGTGCTTTATTAACAACAATTATTTCACAATCATTCTTCTCAGCTGCGATGGCAAGATAATCCGACGAACTACTAGTATTCCTGTACAAAGAAACACATTTGGAAAAATTAAATATTTCTTTTACTGTTTTGCACTGTACTTAAAATTAAATTTAAGTATTTATTATTTACAAAATTATATACTTTACCCGAAATTTACATTAATTTCTCTAGATGCAGAACTTTTAAAATCATCAAAACGGTTTCCAGTTTCATTAAATGAATCTCTAACAAAATTATTGTTACGTAGCCTATCGCCTTGTTTAAGATCCCAGTCTCTATTTGTCTTGTCTTCCATTCGGTTAGTTCTGTTAACTGGACTTCGATCTCTAAAATTATTTATATTTGGATTGTTTGGATTGTTTTGATTATTTTTGTTTCTATTCTTTCCACCTCTTGACCCGCGAGGTCTGTGAACACCACTGCCTGTATTTTGGTTGCCTGGATTAGCTTGATTTCGATTTCCAGGCGCTCCCCCTGGCCTATTCTGATTTCCCATTTGGTTATTTCCAAACTGATTGTTAACGTTTCTATTTTGATTTCCATGGCCAGTAACAAACTGATCATTTCCACGATTTAAATTATTTATATTAAATTGATTATTTCCACGGTTTTGAACAGGATTATTAAAATGTTCATTATTATGTTTCCCATTAAATTGATCATTATCATTACTTCCAGCCTGATTTCCATCATCAAAATTATTTCCTCCAGCTCTAACATTTAAATCTTTTTGGTTGCTGCCAAAGGTATTGTCATTTCCAAAATTCTGATTTATTCCACCAAAACTTGGTTTGTTTCCACCAAATGGCTCATTTGCATTACCAAATTGATTATTCATAGAATTAAATTGATTCGATCCACTCATTTGTTTTGCATTTGGATTTCCTGAGTTTCCTCCCCCACTAGATTGATTATCCTTCTTTGCTGGCTTGACATCTGAAAGTTAACATTTAAAAGATAAGAATTGATTTATCTCAATATATATTTTTCTTTTTCAAGATTCAAACAGACATTGATTATTTAACTGGGATTTTCTATTAAAAAATTAAAATAAATAATTTACATTTATCTCAGTGCACTTGTATATTATACCTATACGTCTGCCTTTAAACAGAGATCCATTTTCATTTTGAATAGCCTTTTGTGCAGACTGTTCATCTTCAAACTGAACAAATCCAAAACCTCTATTTATTATCGACGCTATAATAGTGCCATATTTAGCGAAATGCTCTTCCAGTTCCAGTTTTGTAATATCATCAGTTTGTAAGTGGCCTACAAAGATGCGGCTGGATGCGGTAGCAGGATCTTTTAAAAGTCTGGCGCTCATCCTGATTTCATGTAAAAAAATCATTGTGGAGTTACCGACAAATTATTAAGAATCGACGCAAATGTAACATGTACAAAAATCTGCAACTCGTCATGACCGTCGTAACCCGAGGTATCACACGTCAAAACATATCAATTGACATTATTAAACTAACGTTCAATGTGTAAGTTGTAAGCGTTTATTGAATTAACGTAAGCGATCGACGTGACGAGATCAAATATGCATCATTATCGAAACTTACTTCAGGCGGTCTCTCCACAAAATTCGATCACCATAAAAATCTTCGTTGGCAATGTTTTGTGGAAAATATCGTTGCAAGAGAGTCGCGACTCATAACAGAGACATCTTGCCGAAACAACATCGGCGGTGCCAACTCTTAACCACGAATCAACGAGCGAAAAAACTAATGGATCGCGAACCGCGTAGGAAAATTCGTTGTCTAAAGCCGCGAGCATACTCTTCTGCATAAGAACCACCGCACACGAAGTGCATATGACGTGCGTGACAGGATATCCTTCTTTTTCATCAAATGTTGAACAAGAGTAGAATACGATGCATTCGGGCATTCGGGTGATGTTTCTGAATGCAGCCCAGTAGTTTCGTCGAAGAAATCGGGCATGAAGGTGAGTTTTTGAACGCGTTGGCTGCTCGTTATCCTTGAGAGTGCAAGAAGTGCAGACGACGAGTGGCCTCGAGAGGGTTTATCGATTGGTGGAGGCGCAGGAGCATTTCGTTCGTGACATCACGCATAATGGTAACAATGGACGCAATGGACGCCGTGACTTGTGAACGATCCGCTGTGGCTGCCGTCCGCGAGCGATTGTTTACCGCAGTCCAGTTGTCGCCGTCGAGATCTTTTTAAACGTCGCCGCGGCTTGGAGTTAAAAAAGCCGCGCGCGTTCCGGTGCTGTGCGCGAGCGAACACATCGAACAGTTTTCCCCCCGAGCGTGCTTCGTTGTGAAGTGTGTCAGTGAAGGGACAAAGGGTGTCACGTAAGTGTGTGCCGAGCCCTCGGGAGGACTCGCCAGAAAAAAAAAAAAAAGATATTGCGAGGACTTCGAGAAGTAAAGGGAAAGGCAGTGCTGTAAATCACAGCGAGAATTTACGTTTTTAGTGGCCCGAATCACCTTACGACGAACTTTTCTAGATAACTAAAGAGATTTTCGAAAAGAGGGGAAAAAAATCCAGTAGACAAAAGTCTCCCGATAGACTCTTGACACGTGGTTTTATGGGCAAGGGTTGTCACGCTGTAAGAAAAAAAAAATATAAAAAAAAAAAATAGGGGTTGTCACGCCGTAAGATCTGTCCTATAAGTAACCCCCTGCTTGCAGAAAAAGTGTGCGTAGAGGATAACTAACTAAGACCAGGCAATCCAGAAAAAATAAAAAAAAGTTTTCGTGCTTTCAGAGAC
Source organism: Cardiocondyla obscurior (assembly GCF_019399895.1). NCBI lineage: Eukaryota > Metazoa > Arthropoda > Insecta > Hymenoptera > Formicidae > Cardiocondyla > Cardiocondyla obscurior. The sequence continues at coordinate 3,537,757 of NC_091875.1, read as the reverse complement.
TCCGTGCCAACGGGCCCCCCTCGTGCGAAAGCTCGCTACGTGCTAGTCGCGTAATTTCGAAGACTGTCCGTAAAACCGTATAGTTTGCATTCTGTCCACTGATCTTCGACCCGAGCCCTCGGCTTCCCCGGTCTCAGGCCAAAGCTGTCATGTGTCCCTGTCGATTTGTGTTAGGCGTAAGAGAGCCGAGTGCTGCCACGGCGCACGTAGGCGCTTTAAGAAAAAGTACTCGGGACAGTGTGGACTTTTCGTTCGATTCGGAATCCCCGAACTATCCTCGCTGTACGCTATATAGTCCCTTGCTACCACATTATTGTCGTAAGATGTACGAGAAACGTCACGATACGTCGTGCCTCTTGCCAAAGTGCCTCCGCTCGGTCTGCGACATAGTCATAAGCCATCATCTTCATTTGTACATTGCAGGACGACTGAACCGGCAGCGAGAGACAGCCCGGGTTAATCATGGGCAGCACCACAGATGGAGACAATCTAAATCTCAGTTGTGGTGAAAACGACAATGGTGATGAGCTGAGAATTGCCGCGGACGAGACGTATGACACTCGTAGCGAGGTTTCTTCCAGTAGTTCTAACTCGGACTCCAGCCATCCGACGATCAGTTCAGTCTCGAGCAAGTCCTCACGCGGCGACAATAAACGCAGCAGAAGAACACGAAACAAGCGAGGTAGATCCAGAGATTCCAAGTCGTCGAGTCCTGAGCCAAAGAGAGCCAGGTCCAAGGAGAGCAAGGGTACCACCAAGAGCTACGACTATGCCACCAAGTTGAATTACTTATTTAGAGATGCAAGGTTCGATGAGGACAATAAATAACTTATTGCATTTTTTGCATTATTAAAAATTGTTTAAGAATATTTAAAAATGTAACTTAATAATCTGTACAATTAATTTAATTTAATTATATGTACACCGAAGAGCAGATACGGCGTTTTCTACGGCGACAGCGGCTAGCGTACGTAACCCGTATGCGGCGGAGGCAGGGAATGAGAGAACGGAGGGAAATCGGTCATCGGCAATCCGGCCGGCGCGGTACATAAATGCGGCACGTGTGAAACTCGACGTACACGACTCTAAAGTCACGTTCGCTAGCTGTCGTCGGCGCAGCAAACGTCATATCTGCATTCCAGCGTGCAAATACTATACATTATCCTATTTTATTTAAATACATTAATTGTAAGATTATATAACATTGCATGCTTATAGAAAGCATGTTTTTTTTTTTTATATGATTTTTAAAGAGAATTATGTTTTTTAAATGTATATATTTTTAAACGATTGCCTAAACTTGGAATAAATATTTTTAAGTCTCCTTTGCCAGATTTTTCATCATCAAATCCAATAATGCGGAGAATGTGACATTATCTAAAGCTAAAGGAGTATGGAGCACGTTGCCGCAAAATGAAGCTAATCTAAATCAAGCGTACAGGGAATCCCGAAATGTGTTGCTAATATTTTCCGTGAAGGAATCGGGAAAATTTGCTGGCTTTGCAAGACTTAGCACAGAATCGAGAAGAGACGCTGGCTCAGTTTCGTGGGTACGCAAAACGAAATAAATAACGTAAAATAAGTATCATAGTTATGATTTATCTGAACACAATTTAATTGTTTTTTTTCCCCTTGTTAATTAAATCATTAAATATTTAAAAAAGAAGGAGCAATATAGCAAAAACACATTTTAGGTTTTACCTCCTGGACTGTCAGCAAAGGCTTTAGGTGGTGTATTTAAAGTTGATTGGATTTGCAGAAAGGAATTACCGTTTACAGCCACGTTACATTTGTACAATCCGTGGAATGACGGTAAGCAAGTAAAAATTGGCAGGGATGGACAGGAAATCGAGCCTAGAGTAGCTGAAGAATTATGCAGATTATTTTCAGAAGACGAAGGTTCGTTAGTTTGTTAATAAATAATATTATAATATTAAACAAATATTAAAATCTTATTTTATGTATTACGGATAAATTATGGATTAATGAATATAAATATTATTTGTGTTTAAAGGAATTGAAATGACGCCTATTTTGCGAAAATCGAAGGAAGCAGGAAAGCATATTGTAAAGTCATCTCGTTATCGAGACAAAAGACCTATAGGCAGTTCTAGATTTGTACGAAGAGGCGGACGGGGACGCAAGTTATTCTTAACTTCAAGATCACGTTTAGCATCACTGGCGAGAGGATCTCAAGATGTTACGGGAAATAGGAACTCTAGAGATCATTCTTACCGATATACGCCGTGGTTCAACCGAGGCGATTCACCTTACACAAAGTACAATTATTTAATATTGGTTACTTATAAAATTAAAAAAAAATGTACAATAAATATTTAATAAATTTTAAAATGACTAATGTAATAACAATAATTTCTTTCAGGGGTTATGGAACTGGATTGGGTGTTGCCGCGGTTGCAGAGGCTTACGTAGCAGATTATATGCGTACTATGCAACATCAGTTGCCTCCGTTACCGCCTTACGCTCCACATCCATACGATTCTCTGCCACCACCTCCCCCACCTCCAAGGTGAGAGTTTATTTAATGCTGTGTCAGAATCTATCACTATTTTTTAAGTATTTGATTCCTTTTTAAGGGGAAGCTAAGCCTTCCTGATAGTTTATTATATTATATATGCATATACGCACACATACATATATATATAATTAAAAGTTTTAAAATAATTTTTTAACATTAAACAGTTTATTTTATCCGATTAAAAAAATTCCCTTTTTTTTTCAGATATTACGACGGTCTACCACTCCCTCCAGATTACAATGCAACCGCATCGGCACTAGAAAAACGTAGCTATGAAAGGAGTGTTGACGAGTTCCTATGGAGAACAGCTAGTCGACACAGTCGACACAGCGATCACCGTTCTTCTCGCGATCATCACAGATATAGAGATCGCAGATAGGGATCTCAAACTTACCGTTATTTTTAAGAATCCGTTGATTCCCAAATCTAATTGACAATGGAATTGGAGATAAAATTCTATTAGAAAAAGTTAAGCTGACATATCATTTATATTTATTTAAAATAGAGTATTTTTGAAAAATGTAATACGAAAATGTTTAATTTATATACAATTAATATATAATACTGTAATACAGTATTAATCGTATATTTTATAATATGAATAATAATAAATATATATAATTTTTTTCTTTGTTATATATATTTATAAAATATGTGTAGTTTTTTAAACAATGTTATATTGAATTTATATCTAAATTAAGCAAAACAATCTTATTTAAATTCAATTGTAAAGTATTAAAATTTTACAGACACATGAATAATTCTGGGAATTGGCGGATTCCATCATATAATTATTATCGTGGCAATTTTGATTTATATCATTTAATTATTATTGATTCATTAATTATCAAACTGCGTGACCACAGCGCGATTCCAAACGTATCCTAATACTGTAAAATAATATAGATTAATTAAGTTTTGTACTGTTGAGTGTTAAAACTTGCAATTCTTTTACCGAGTATTCAACATCTCTGTAATCACGTAAACGAAATGCAATAATGAGATATTTCGCCAATTGAAAAAGAAGGAAAATAAATTGAAATTATATGATATCTGGTCTTTCGTCATTTCTTCGAAATTGCGTAGCTTCGATATAACGGAGAAAAATTTTAATTGCGGGTTCAGAGATATGCTTTGAACCCATTCGATCTTTTTTTTTACTTATTAGGTATTTAATTCGACACGTTCTAACTGAAAAAAGAAGTAGACCCGAGCATGTGTGTTCGTAAAATTAATAAAATTAAATCAGAGGCAACGAATCCGATGATGATTAACATGACTAAATTACCGCTCTTTTTTTTATCGTAATTGAGGAATATTATTTATGCGATTATTAATGTATTATTTTCTTAATTTAATGCATTTATTAACGCTCAATGTGATCCAGCCTCGGTGCTTTATCACGACGTTAATCGGAAAGTATAAAGTACGACTTCTCCGCAGTATACTTCTTCCTAATTCCCACTCTCCGCCTCCATAATCTGAATCTCAAATGTGGGGACGGTTAGCAAGAGTATACTATATGTAGGTATGCACGTATAATATATCATTCGTACAACTGCTCGCTGAAAGCGACACGCGATAATAAAACTCTTCGCTTATCGAGGTTAGTCAAGCTGGTCGGTCGGCATCACGCGATGGCAGATAAGAGAGGTATTAAATTACAAATTTTTTTTTGCATACCATATTTGACTTAATAATTTCGATCCGTATCGCGAAAGCGGCTCTTGTTTCACTTGACCGTTTGGAAATAATGGTACAGGATGTTCCGGTCCGGGTTACAAGAGTCCGAAAGCGGCGATGCTCGAAGGACCGCGCGAGAAACTCCTGTACGTTATCGGTATACACACGGACCCCGAGAAAGCTGATGTCCTCTGCACGGTGGACGTGGACCCCGATAGTTCTACGTACTGTCAGGTACCGCGTTCGTCGAGCGCTTGCAAAAGCTAAGACGGTTTCTCGTTCGGTGACGATGCTCACTTGAACTGCTTGATATCGCAGATCGTACACAGACTGAGAATGTTAGCGGCCGGCGACGAGCTGCATCATTCCGGCTGGAATATTTGCAGCAGCTGTCACGGGTCACCCGGTAAACGCGACACCCTGGTGCTGCCTTGTCTCATGTCGGACCGCGTATATTTCGTCGACGTCACCGATGAGAAGGAGCCCAGAATTAAAAAGGTAATACGCTCGCGTGCGCATTTATTAAGAGACAAAGAACGAGAATTTTTTCATTGAGCAACGTTACGTTTGTCGTTAAATAAATTCCGTTTCGCAAGGTTCTGGAATCCGAGGAGATGCACAAGCATGGGATATCTACGCCGCATACTTCTCATTGCTTGCCAACCGGTGAGATAATGATTTCTACCATGGGAAATCCTAGTGGTGACGGGCTGGGCGAATTTTTCTGCATCGACGCGAAGACGCTGCAAGCAAAAGGAACATGGACCAAGAGCCGCGATAAAGCGATGTTCGGATATGATTTTTGGTACCAGCCGTATCACGATACGCTCATCGCTACGGAATGGGGCGCGCCTAAGGTTTTTAAAAAAGGATTTATCCCAGAAGACGTTCACAATCCCCGTAAATACTTTTTAATTATCTAAATTTAAATGCTTAAGCTGGTCACGCCGATTAAATAAATTGATAATTCGTAGTGGTCTACGGCAGAAATTTAAACGTTTATTCATGGAGTGAACGAAAGCTGAAACAAGTTATTAAATTGGGAGATGACGGGATCGCACCTCTTGAAATAAGATTCCTCCACGATCCGTTGGCCGCAGAAGGATTCGTAGGGTGTGCCGTAACGTCTAACGTTTACCGATTTTACAAGACGGAGGACGATTCGTGGAAGGTTCAAAAGGTAATTCAGGTACCACCGAAAAAGGTTGAGGGATGGATCGCACCTCTGATGTCAGGTATTGCGATTAGGTGCTTGTTAATATGTTAACTTAAAATATAAACTTAAAAAGTTTTTGCAAACGGAAACTCGTCGACATACAAAATTGCAATTTTTTTTTTATTATTCTCTAACAAAAACCTTACGTTATTTTTCTTTTTGTCTCTAGGAATGATTACTGACATTTTGTTGAGTCTGGATGACAAGTATTTGTACTTGTCTAACTGGTTACACGGAGATGTTAGGCAATATGACGTCTCGGATACAAAAAATCCAAAATTAACGGGTCAAGTCTTTCTGGGAGGATCGATATTAAGCGACTCGAAGGTCAGAGTAACGCAAGACGAGGAAAGGACCACTCAGCCCGATCCCGTCTACGTGAAAGGACGTAGATTGTATGGCGCGCCGCAAATGTTGCAACTGAGTTTGGACGGACGCCGTTTGTATGTGACTACGTCGATCTTTAAACCATGGGACAGACAGTTTTATCCCGAACTCCTTAAGTAAGGTTTTCTTCCTTTTTTCATAAAGTAAAATAGAACAGAATATTTGCAATTTTTCCTATTTTCGTATATACGCTGCTATAATGTTCATCGCGTTATTCAGATACGGATCAACAATGGTGAAACTTGATATCGACGTCGAGAATGGTGGGATGCAGCTCGACGATCAATTTCTTGTTGATTTTGGTACCGATAAAAGCGATATCTTACTGGCGCATGAGATGAGGTAAAATATTTCATAATTTATTGCATTGGTTAAGGAAAAATTTCTATAAAAATTCTTATTTTATCATACCATTATTCTTCGTGCAGATATCCTGGTGGAGATTGTACCTCCGATATATGGCTGGCAGAGAAACTCTAACTTTGATAAATATACTGGTGTACATTTAAAGAGATATCTATTTATCTACGAAAGTAATGCAACAATTGAATTTGTAACATAATAATTGCGCACAAATATCTTTCATTGAAAATTATTAATACCTTTCTTTCTTTCTTTTGATCAGGATAAGGAAAAGATATATATTGATTATGGGTAAAAAAAGAATACTCATAAAACGCTCTCGTTTGTTTTCATATTATGGTGCTTATTAATTCTGGCATATTGCATCAAGTAATATAGCAGAAATTGTATATTGTATAAAATTATATATCATGCGGTAAATAATAAATTTTTGTTAACTTTTTTTCATTCAAATTTACACAAATAAAATCCATCTACGCTAATTTAATAATTATTCGTCGAAATATTACATAATATTAGAATTTAATTATAAATTGTGTAACCAGGTAAATTTCGTTGAATTTGTACAAAGTGCGTTGACAGATTTTATTTTTATTTTCATAATAAAGTTTTGTGCCATTTGCAATACTTCAATGAGTTACACAAACTTTAATGATTACTTCAAAATTTGCAATAAACATTAAATTAATTTAAAAAAAAATAAAATAAACCCAAATCCTCGTTTATTACTTCTGCAATATGTGAGAAAATGCTTATCACGCGACACAGCATTATTAAATATGTATTCCAGAGGAAAAAAAAAAAAAAAAGACAGGCGAAACATACAACGCCGGAGAGTAGCAAAGACCCATCGAGTGTCAATGTTGACTACGAAGCTGATGAGTTTTTTTTTCTTTCGCCTGGATCGTTTGATCTGCCGGGCACATTTTTAAAGCCACGCGTAGTACATATCCGTTCCAGAAATAATTTTGCCCCGTTAATTGGTAATCAATTGCGAAGTTGTTAACCCGCTCGATAAAATTATTCTTATTTATTTTTATTTATTTTATTTAGTTTCGTTTAGATGTGCATACGTATGGCACGCACGTCCAATTTTACGTATTATTTTTACGTACGCGCAGATTTTGAATATTTAATTGATATTACATATAACTCAATAATAACAGACTCTTCTTAATTCGTCTGTTAAAACGGATCTTCTATTTTTTGGTTTTTTTTTTTTTTTATCTCAATTAAAAGGTAATGCTGCAAGTAACGTGCGTCTATGTAATCTCGGGTCCTGAATTAATCGTCGAGTATACTCGCATGTATACCGCACGCATATCTAGAATTATAACGTTACATCGATGCAAACCGATCCAAATGTATTAATAAAATCGCCAGGCTTTCTTTTCCAAGCCAACACCATGTGCTGGCTTTATTACACAGCGACGGCAAGCTCGTGCCAGCCATCGTGCAATAAATGTTGACAGTGCGACCGTTTGTCGCAATAATTGTTATCGAGACTTTTATCATCATCGTCGTCGTTGTCGTCATCATTATTATCATCGTCGGACTTCCCGTCAATTTCACCGTCAGCCGAACTTCTTGCGACTACTCTGTTAACATATGGATACGTAGCCGATTCTACATTTCCCTAAAAAAAATTCGTGACTTTCAATAGAATTGTTGCTTGTCTCGCGCTCACGTGAATACTTAACATATTCGTAACTGTCTCCGTGAAAGAAAAGAAGAGAGATATTTGTTAATCCCAAGTTTAACAGACTGCAAGTGCATCCGACCGCGTTTTTGAGACAACTGTAGAATCGACACACGCAGCATAGTGGGTTTTCAATTGCCGCGTCGAAGGGATCGACCCGCGATCAAGATGTAAAACCGACTTGCTTCCCGAATAACATTTTTGCCAGACGCTCCACTACCTGATTTCGAGCGGAGCGACGTAGGGCGACGCAGATACGACGGTACGAATTTGAGTACCGTGTTAGACGAGTATCGATCCATCAAGGCGCGTGAGCGCCAGCCGCCGTCCGTTCAAACCCATGGTGTCCAGCCTTCATATAACAAGGCTAGATTATCGTTGCTCTGCGCTTCGCGTATCACGTATTCGACTTGCTCGGCCGTGGTGTACTTGCGCGACGGTTGTGGATCGCGGCCCTCCAGCTTCATACGTATACGGCGCCACACGTTCAGTGCATAAGCGTTTCGCTCTTGCACGGCTACGAAAAAAAAAATTTTTTAATAGAAAAATAAAATAATAGAAATTAATTACAATACATATTATAAATAAGTGATTTTCATATTTCGTAGGTGTCAACGAAAATGTGAATAGAAGACTATATACCTTTGCCTGTGGTCGGATCTCTAGTTAACGGTGTTCCTTTTCTCGGACTTAAGCATACACTGTCCTGCCGCATCAGTTTACCCTTCTTCCTTTTCTTCTTCTTCTTCGTCAGAGCGCCAGCAGGTTTCTCCACTCCTTTTGTCGAATTTATCTTACGCTCACTTGCAAACTCCAGCAATTGATTATACAAACTTGGCACTTTAATTGTCATCGCCTCCAATTCTTTCTTCATCATCGTACCGCGAGCTGAGTCAAAATTCTCCGCTTCCAATTCCTTCACTACCGCCGAAATGTTCTCCGTAAAGGATCGATAGGCAAATAGATAATTTTGCAGACCGTCAATGTTCTCCTGCTTGGCCATTGTCTTTAATAACGCTCTAACATCTGACACGAGTCGGTGATGCTCGGCGAGTACGTTTTGCAAATTCATTACTCGCTCTCTTAAATAGTCCTCGGTTGTAAAAAGTGCATCTTGCTTTTCTTGTAGCTTTCTTTGAATGTCGATGATCGCTTCGGACACAATTTTTTCAGCCTGCTTCAACCACGCAGGGTCCACGTTGTTTTCAAGCTGCAGCAATTGTACGAGGCTTTCCTCTGCCATGGTAACAGTAATGTTGAGGTTGGCCGTTAGCACGCAGCTCTCTTCCCAATGCTTGATCAGTTTAACCAGATTGGCGTCGTGCGTCACACTCTCCGACGTCCTAGTTCTTAAAGCTTCATAATGCAGTATAGAATTGCACGTGTTCACCACCATTGCGGCTAAATTGTGTTGCCTGGTTAATTTGTCGCACGACGATAAAACCGCGTTATCAAACGCGGACATGACTTCGCCCAGCGCTGGATTAGCACCGGCGGCCCACTTAAGACGTTGTATTGCACTCGAAACAAGATTCTGTTGTTGCTCGCGTGCTTCGCACACTTGTGATTGTAAGCTCGACAATTTCGCTGCTTTTTTTCGTAATTCCAGCATAAAAGTTGAGCGATCTAAAAAAGAAAAAAAAAAGATAAAATTACTTGAGGCTAAAACAATTAAAATAAGCATTGATAACACGCATATACATTATTATATATGTGCTAATTTAAATTTGTTTAAATAGAGAAACAAATAGATATCGATAAAATTTTATAAACGACATTAATTTACAATTAAAGGAAACTTACTTAGACGGTTCATAGGATGCATCGGATTCATTGGATTCATTGGATTCATTGGGCTCATATTCGGCCTCATCATTAGTACATCCTCGTGCAACCAGTGATAAGCTGTATGCTGAAGTTGAAGTCGCTGAAGACTAACTCTGGCTACCTCGGCGCTCTGCTGCGCCAATCTAGCAGCTTGCTTTCGCCGCCAGGCGTTTCCTAAAGTGCTGCTCAATGCATCCGCTTGCGTCAAAACCGAGCCGGAGAATAAACCTTTCTTCACGCAAAGATCTACCATCTTTCGACACAATTCTTCTAATGAGACTTTGCTCTCCGCTCCGATATCTCTCTGTTCGATCTCCGTAGTTACATTCAGGCCCATTCGTTGCAGTAAGAAACACAAGGTTAGCGCCAAAGTCTGTGACGTTACTCCGAGTAATTGTCTTGAAACATAATCGGCCGTGAATACTCTGACGGGTTTGTTAAGTCGTTCATCGTCGTATATGTTCGCCAATCCACCCTTAAACGTAGTGCCGATGTCTCTACACATCATAAAAAATTCTTGTATGGTGTGTAATCTTTTGATGAGAAATATGTCTTCAAGAACTTGCCGGGCCGCCTTGTTAAAAATAGGCGCGGACATCTCCTTTGCCTCGCGAATCTGATCGATCTTCTTCCAATTTATCGGAATATCCAAAGAGCTCAAGGTAGTGACCAAAACGTTACCTTCCATTTGCAATTTTTCAAATAAACCATTAAAACCCATCAGTAACATTTGACCGGGTGTCAAAGTTTCTTCCTGATTCAAATCTTGACCCTCTGCTTGTCGCGACAGTAATGCCTCGAATCGCAATCTCATGTTAGCTACTATATTCTGTATTATTGCGTGCGGACTTTCCATCTCCATTACGATGAATCTAAGATGCATTTCAAGCTGTGCCAGAATGTCACTGAGTGGTATTCCGGTCAGTAATATAATTTCACCAAGCTCGCTTATCATTCGCATGACGCTCGGCTCTTCTGTGATGATGGTTTTCATAGCTTCCGGTAATATAATAGTCTGGAAATTATAGTTGAGCTCCTGCAGACCCTTGTAGATATAATCGGCACTCTTCAAGCACTTGAGTATCAGCGCGATTTTAGGATCGTTATTCGTCTTGTGGTTTTCCGGTATTAGCGTGACAAACTCGGCAATCAACGATGACGTCAGACGCATTTCATCTAAAAACCAATCACCCTCGCGAGACGTAAGATCCACCAAGCAGTCTCCGGCGGATTTGGCGGCGCCTTCCATCATCAAGTATCGCTTGTTCAAGGTACATAACGCGGTAATATTGACACACTCAAATGCTCTTTCCGCGCCTTTCTCTCGTCGCAAAAATCCCGTAATTTGCACTCTCGACTCTGTATACGCCTTTTCGATTCTATTACCAGCTTCCGGCAAACCTTCGGATACCGTCCTTTCGTAAGCTTTCTTATATCTCTCACTGTAGTCGTTCAACATCGCTTCCATCTGATACGAGAAGGCTATTATCTGCTGGACCTGCGGATTACTCAGATTAATTGGACTTAAATTCGCCTCAAATCGTGCCATAACTTTATGACAAGCTTCAACGGTGCCCGAGATTAATAGCTCGTTCGCCCAAGTATGGTAAAGTACGACGCGATGTTGCGAGAGAATGCTGAGAGGATAGAGGCTGCAAATCGCGGAATATTGACTTAACAATTCTAAACATTTGCTTATGGAAAAGGCCTGATCGGTGGCCAATTGAGTCAATTCATTTTCCGACTGTTCGCATTGCACTATCATCTGACTTTGTCCGGCGTTCTGCAAAAACTCTTTCACAAGATCGAACACGACGTGATCTTGTTGATTGGTCAACGTTCCTAATTCTGACAGCCACTGTCCTAGTTGAGGTCCTCGCACCGCTGCCAACGCGATCTAAAGTGAAACAAAAATAATATAATAAAATTTTTTTTATAATAAAATAATATAATAATATGTAATTGGCCGAAGTATTAATAAATATATATAATAATATATAATTAATATCAATAAAATATAAAAGAGACGATAATCATTTACACACACAATTATATTCCGATGGACTTACATTATGCATATTAATCTGTTTCTCGCACTCTTCTATTTTCTCCTTTAGACCCGTCTTTGCCTTCTCGTGAGAGTCTCGAGCTCGCTTGAACGAATTGTATCGCTTCACTACCGAATATAACGCGTGATTTCGACCCATTGCCTGCGCCTCCTTCACTAACGCGAGCTGCTGATGCCGGTCTTGGAGCAAATCCTGACATTGGCGTGATGCTTCGGTCGCTTCGATCCAGCTATCCAAGTGATGGCACAGCAGCGGCAAAGTTTTGGCCAATTCATCTCTGCGATTTCATTAATTTATTCTAATTAAAAATTACAACACAAAACAAATGTTGTTGCAATTAAAATGTAATTTAATTTACCAAATTATAAACGAGATATTAATTAAAAAAAAAAAAAACCAAGCAGTTTAAAATTAAAGATTTTTTTGTTGACTAATTTTAACTCTTTACAGAAAAACCTCAGTAAGCGGATAATAAAAGAAAGCAAAAGAAGAAAAGAACAAATTAACGCGTGTATTTGAAACAGTAGAAACACTGTTCTTTTTTTAAGATGTAAATAATAGAGAAAGAAAAAGATTTCACTCTTCTATCGAGTGAAACTGTTTCCTTTACCGATTAGCCAGCCACTCAGCACGCATTTCCGCCGTTCTCACTGCAAACATCGCACGCGTAAGCTCCTGCTCCAGCTGTTTTCTTCCCACGCCAGTGCATCTCGCCCTGGCCTGGCAAGCGCCGTAACTCGCAATGCTGGTATCCGCACCTGCCCGCCAATCCACCAAAGGATCGTAGACGAACGCCTCGAGTAAGGTGAGTAGCGTCTCGCGGCCTCTACGCATCACTCTGAGAGTATGTTCAGAAGCGAACCTAAATATACCCTAAACACACAAATCACAATTTTTACTGTCACGTTCACGGCTTAGAAAATACAACGACTATTTAATCTCGAATTTTTCTTTCGACCGCGAACGAGCCGTCGATAGCGGCCGATAGGAGGGTCAGTTCTTTACCAGGGAAACCACCAGATGAGCAGATAAGTGAAAACACTCCCGAACAAATGGGTAGCAGCGTGTCGTATCTACAAAAACCTTTCGTATCGATTTAGGCTCTTGTCAAGCGTAAAAAGATATCGTAGTTGTTGCATTGCCATTGAGATAAACGTTCTCGCTCAACAAGTGAATAAAATATATATTCATGCTTTCGCATCTCTCGCGTATGTAAAAACATTAATTGAAGTTTTAAACGTTTCGTAGGCTTACGCAATCGTAGCTCAATGTGTACCTTGGCGTTTCGTGGAGTACCGTCGGAAACTCGTTTCTTTCTATGTGTACGTGCGTGCGTGTGCATGCGAAAGGTAAGTCGCATTAGCTAGTTAATTTTTTTTACATCTTTTCGATGCTACAGAAATTCCTCCGGATTTTATATCAGAGTTCACAATAGCGGCGTAGAGACGCCTTCGCAAGACGTAAATAGCTGCAAATATATATCTTCGGTCTCATTTCTCCGTAAATAGATATACCCGTGTGCTGATTTCTTACTCCTAAAAGAACTTAATTATTTTTATCTAGTGCTACAACGTCACGTTTACTCTTTTGACAATTTTTAAGTGCTCACGTTTTAGCTCGTTTAAGACATCAATAAGTTATACTGTCTAAATTCAAGCTTGAAGTCTTCAAAATTTCAGGCAATTTAAAGTTATATGCTGCTTATTGTATTATTATAAATATATTCTTTCTTTCAGAGTTTTTTTGCAGCGTCATGTTTCTGAGAGAAAACAATGTTGTTGAGGCGAAGGCGAATGCATCATCGCATGCACCGATTTGGTCGATATGCAGCACCGACACGCTGAATAATACCGCAAACCACGAGCAGAACAACCATGTGGTTTGGATCTTGATGGATTCCATTCTATTCGTTGCGATTGTTTTGGGAAATGTCCTGACGATACTGGCAATCGCATGGGCCCGTAGACTTCGAAACGTCGTTTCGAATTACTTTATCCTTAATCTGGCGGTGTCGGATCTCATGGTAGGCGTAACGCTTCCGTACCATTTAGCGTTTTACGTGAACGCGACGTTACACCACAACAAGTCGGTGTGCATCTCGCGCTTCGTCATGTTCTGCTTTGCGTGCGGTGGAAGCATATACAATCTCATAGTAATCGCCATAGACCGGTACATCGCTATTGTGCACCCGTTGAGCTATAACACGTACGCGACCAAGAAACGCGTCCTGCTGACCATAGTCGTCGCTTGGATATGCATCATGGGCATGTCATCGATCCCCATATATTGGAATTGCTTCGACATCTCGCAGATCTGCGAGCTGGAAACGGTATTGCCGAGGTACTGCAATCCCTTGCTATTCTCGTCTAGCTGACACGCCTCTTCGTTCTCTTTCGTATTCGTTTAAAATCTGTTCTGCGCGAAAACTGCGCGCGGCAATGTATTATTTCATCAGTTTTGTTATTTTACCGCAGCTTTACGTGCGACTGATTAATTGCCAGATTATACATCGTTGCTCTTTCGCAGGTATTACATAGTGGCAATACAGATGCCGGCATTTTTTCTCAGCTGGGTGGCAATGTTTATATTGTATTGGAAAATCTGGAGAGAGGCGTATATGCACGCGCGTCGCATGAACTCCGGTATCGTTCCGAATATCGCTGAAAAAAATGATCGCAAAAGTGTACAGGTATAATTTTGAACGATAAAATAAAAATTATAAGTGTAAACGATCAATAGCTACAAATGACAATAATAACTAATAATATTTTCTGATTTTTGAATCAGGTCGTGCTGCTGATACTGGGCTGCTTTTCGATCTGCTGGTTCCCTTACTTTGTCGTGGTTTGCATGCGAACCTTCGGCTGGCGAACGAAATCGATGGGGATATGGTACAAATCCACGTTCGCATTAGCTGTCGCCAACAGCGGAATGAATCCCTTCATATATGCATGGAAGAACACAAATATTCGCAAAGCCTTCCAAAAAATTTTGCATCTCAAATCGCCCAACAACAATTTAAATTCCAGCTTCAAAATGTATTTAGAAAAACAGCACGCCCTCAAAAACCAAACGGAACATGTGCAAGACGATCGTAATGCAAATGGAAACAATAATTTACACGAACATCTAGCTGATCATCCTCGACTCGATCCCGCAGAAGAAAATAGAACGGAAATATAATTTTGTAAATCCTATTTATGTTCAATAAAAATTTATCTAACAGAGAGAAAATTTAGAAAAGTTATTTCATTTTTTTTTTCTACATTTATGTACGTGTATATTTATTTTTAAAAAATTTCCGCGCCCGTAAATTTTTCTTTTCTCCAAAAACTAAAAAAAAAAAAAAATTAAAAATTGCTTAAAATGAAATATATACAAAAAATGCAAATTTATGCAACTAAAAATCGTTCATCGCGCTTCTCATTTCAAGATAATCGAAAATACTGACACGGAAGCGAGGAAAGAAGGATGAAAAATAATGTAATTTGATTGCGATAAATAACTTATTGAGATAAATATTCATTAAAATAAATCAACACTTACTTCAACTCCGGTTACTCCTAAAGCCGTTTTGATATTCGGCGTCATACGGAACGGCACTTTTTCCGGGACGCGTAAGGTTTTCCCTTTCTCGAAACAGACATTGTAATCGATGTGAACGACTTCGCCAGTGTTGAGATCGACGAGAACATTATCTAAGTGCCTGTCGCCTAAACCTATTATGTAGCCAATAATGGACATTACTGCAACAGAATACGAATAGTTCTTGGTAGCTTGCCACCAACTGCCGGCGTTAATACTGCTGCACCAGATCTCTCTAAAACAGACAATAAAAAAGATAAGAAAAAAAAAAAATTAATGTTATATATATGAATATAATATAACAATTACAAAATTAAAAAATATAAAAAAAGAAAACACAGAAAAGAGAAACTCCGATTAATTTAGCTCTCTGCAAGCAGTAAAAAAAAAAAAAAAAAAAAAAAAAAAAAAAAAAAAACGTTAAGTGCTAATTAAATGCTTTACTGTTATTAGCATCTAAATATTCGTTATTCAACAAGATTTCAAGATTAAAAAGTACAATAATTGAAACTAACTTGGCCAGCAGATCCTTCGGAGTCTCCCTCATTAACTCCTCCAACACTTTTTTCAGCACGTGGATAGGCCACTCTTTCCGGTTCTCCAAGCCAATTCCGCATTCTTTCAATAACGGTGTCAGCTTATTGTAAAACAGCTCCGACGGTCGCATGATCGTTGAATTGCCGCCAGTTTTGTTAATTACGGCGCACTCACGTTGCTGCCATCGCTTGTAAAGAATAAACAGCGGAGTCACTCCGTCGACCCATTGAATAAGGCCGGATCTGGGACCCAGCGGGATTACCGAGTAGTGCCGTGCTCTGTAGACCTTGGTATCACTGTTCTTCGACATCATAGTGTTACATATACTGAGAAATTGCATTATTCTCTCGTCCAGATGCAGATCCTCCAGCCCCTTAAACAGATACGTATAAACGTGACCGTCGGATCCGTGAAACATGAGCTTCTTAGGTTTTGTTTTCGTCGGTAGAATCTGAACGTTGTTGTCCACCGACATGATAGTAACGATCCTGTTGTCGATAGCAGCTACGCCCGGCATGGCGATGCAAGTGTCCTTCAGATTAGCTAGAACAGGACTGATATCCGTCATCGACAAAGAATAAGCGGCACGTCGGTGCACGCGCTGCGCCAGCTTGGTCTCCAAGTGCTTCAAGGCCAAGCTAGCCACCTGAGGCTTTGCCGGATTCTTGGGATTGTTGAGTCGATTTATAACTTCCTCTATAGACGCCCCGAACTTTTCTTGAAAGGCCCTCTCGTGCGGCGTCTCGGCCGGCACCGACGTCATAGCTAACAGATTTTCTAGTATAAACGTGATCGGTTTCAAAATGATCCTGTGCTTCTCCGCGATCAGTTTTTCCTTCTCTTCGGCGACGAGCCAGACGTTGTCCTGCACCCGTTGGATCTCGATCTCCAGCTGCTCGAACCGTTTGGTGATCTCCGTGTGATGTTGGCACAACGTCGCCAGCCACAATTCGTCCCACAGCAGCGTGATTCGTCTGAGTTCCTTCACGAGCACTTTCACTTGAACCACGGAGTTTTGAATGCGATTCGAGAGACAGTCGACCAGCTGCGAGAAATAAGAATCCATGAAGCTCTCGTGTTCGTCGTTGTAGACGTCGATCGCTTCCGTCGTCGCTTCTTCGTCGTCCTTTTCGTCGTCCTCGTCGTCTTCTTCTTCTTCCTCGGCTTCTCCCTGTCCTTCTTCTTCATCCTCTTCCTCCTCTTCCTGCTCTCTCTTCAGCTCTTCCGCAGAAACGTTCAAATCTATTGAATTGTCGTTCTGCAAGTTCGAATCGTTGTCCTCGGACTTCTCATAAACAACCTTGTCGTACATCTTTTTCTGGCCGGACACCGCGCCTACCACGGCCGGAAACGTAATTAAATGCGGCGAGTTTTCCGCTACGCGGCACAGCAGCTCGGAGACCTGAGTTCTGACATACGCCTCGGGATGGCTGAGCCTCGAGAACAGCTGCGGTATGATTTCCTTCCACGGCGGCGTTGGAGTCGTCGAGAGGCCGGCCTCGAGCACGTTCTGCAACTCCAAAGCGTGCTTCACCACGAGCCGCAATAACCTCAACGTCGCGGTGATGGTGTCGCATTCGTTACTGTCGATGTTCGCCAATTGCAGATACTTGAAGTACGCGTTCGCCGAAAGCTCGTAATACGAGTAAATTCTCTTCTGCGCCTGGCGCCAAATGTCGACGAGCATGCCGAGGTGTTCGTTGCTGGCGTGACTCAAGACCGACACGTTCCTCAGCTGGTTCTCTATCATGTCGGATGTATTTATATCGTTCGTGTCGATGTCACCCTCGTCCTCGGGTATGGTTTTGTTCTGGCTGAGTATAGAAAAAATGGTATTGAGATCGCCCTCGGCAATGTCCATCGGTAGCAAAGACTGTATATTTATCCGATCGGTATCCGTCAGTTGACCAGAATTCGAGTTGTCCACGATTTTTCGGCCCCACTTGTAGCACCAGGCGGCAAAGCTGGACCAGGCGCGCGGCAGATCTGGGCATTGATTCACACCAAGCTGCATTAATTTACCGATTATCATGTCCGACGTAGGAATCAAATCGATCGTTTCGCCGAACAGCTTGTCCATCAAGCCGTCGTTGTGCACGGCCTCGAATCTGAGCAGTTCTTCTAGCTGTGGATTCTCGTTTACGTTTGCATCTTGCTGTATCCACTTCCCCAGGGTGAGCAGAAGCTTGGTTCCCGTCTCTCGTAAATCAGAGGACTGTTCGCCACTGACGATCGCTCGCGAGATCCCCAAAGCGGTCGCGCAGCACATTCTCAGAGCCTCGCTCGTGTTCTCCATGTCGTAAAGTAATTTTGATAATTCTCTGAACGCGCGCATGCTGCTCTTGGCCCATTTCACGTCGATAGGACCGTCTAATATGCCGCTTGTAATCTCGGTGAAAGTGCAAGCGCTTGGATTCCTTAATCGAATTAGATTTTGCTCCGACTTCAAGTATTTAACCATCTCTCGTTTCGCTAAATTAAAGTTTCCTTCCTTTCTGGCCGTTCTGACGACATGCAGCCGCAGGCTATCCACCTCTGTGGAACCGCTGTCGCACGTTTGATTCAAGTACTCGGACCACCACAAAAATTGCGTTAAAACGTTCGAGTTGATGTCGTTGATTTTATCAATCTTATACAGCTCGAAAACGTTCTTGTCTTTCTTGCCGCGCGATAAATTCTTCAGCCCTGTCGCGGAATATTGGAGCAGTATAGCGTCACTGAGATACTCCGACGGTACGTTTCGCAATCCTTCCTGCATTATTTTAGCCGCGACTTTCTGGCATCCTTCGATAACGCTGTCGCAAGACGAATCGTCAAACGAGTCGTCGAATTCGTTGAGACGAATTCTCAGGGCGACGTTCGTTAAACTGTTGTTACACTCGACTAACGTCTTCGCGCAGCTCCAATTACTTTTTCTTTCCTCGTTCAGCAGGTTCCAATTCATCAACTCGTCCAGTGAGATTAACTCACCGTCCTCGAACTTTTTTAAACAATCCGCTTGCTGCGGAACAATATTCTCCGCGAGCTGCCTTTTCAGAGCGGAATAGTTGTCTTGCGTTAGTATTTCGGCCTCCCGTGACTTCCATTCCATTAATCCGGACCAGTCGCTGACTGCTTTGTAACAGTTGGTAAGTCTCTGCATGCAGAAGCCCAGCACTTGATTGTCGCTCTCAAATTTCGCACCACCCCGGCCACTTTCACTTTCGTCGTTGGTTTTAACGTTGCGAGTCTGCTCGTCGATTATTAGTTTGTACGCATCTACCGCTGACTCGTAACGTCCGGCGGCTTCTTCCATCGCCGCTTTCAGCCACAAGAACTGTTTGTCCTTTCCTTTGATGTACACGTAAAGTCCTTGCAAGGCCTCCGCTTCGCCGAGTGCGACCATCGCCTGTGCCGTCCACAACGTCGCTCTTTCGAACTCGATACCCTGAGTATTATCGGCATTGCTCAAGTCCTCCAATAATCTCTGGCCGTTTCGCAGCGCATTCGTTGCTAGACCTGAGTGTAACGACACCACGCACAAGGCCAGTCGTATGCGATTCAGCCATTCTCTGCACGTCGACTTGTTCGTATGAAAAAATGTTCTGACTGGCTTCGACAGTGGTAAAAGAGCCATCGCACAACCATCGGCCGCATTATGAATCACTCTTTCCAAATGTTCCAAAAACTCGACGAACAGCCGGACTCGAGTATGCTCGTGTAAAATTCGGTCTAAGCTCTGCTTCTCTTTTCTCGCTACGTCTGTGTTGTGGCACGAGATCTCACGTGCCAAAATCTTCAGGGCATTCTCGATCGACGTAAATGTCTCCTGCGGCTTTCCTAAAGAGGTGCGAAGTTTGTTGAGAACGCAGTGTTGCGCCGCCTCAAAACCGCTCCAGAAAAACAGGAACGAACAATTTGCCAGTGCCAGATCGTACATCTTCGCCGTAGTTCCATTCTCCGGTCTAAAGATACAGAAATCATTAGCTTTTCTTTCTTTCTTTAAAATTTAATTTTTGTATTTATTACACGTAATCATTATCGTATATTATTTCAAGAAATTAATATTATAAAAAAAAAAAAAAAGATACTTACATGGCTGGCCAGCATAAAGTAAATATTTCAGACAATGCAGATACGTCGAGGTAATGCTCTTGCAGTAGAAACGCCATGTACGTTTTGAAATGTTGCGCAAGCAATTCTCCGTTGTTGTTACCTCGCATGTGTAATCTTTGTGCGAGCACCAACGTATCAGTCGAGTAAGTCACAATCTGTCGTGCTTTCTGCAATATATTACAATAGACACGGCATAATTAAACATAAAATAAAAAATACAAATTTACGTACATTCAGCCGATAATCGATAAATCAAACGATATACATTGTATGTATAATATTCAAAAAAGTTGACACTTACCTTAGTATCTGAGAATAAATACTGTTTGTTCAATTTTGGTATAACAATATTAATAGGCATACACATTAGCAGCACGCCGTATTTTTCACGGATTGTTTTGTTGCAAGAAGTTAAATGCAATGTCGCTAAGTCGACGATACTCGAGTAAGTTTCTTGCTTCCACACCACATTCTTTGCGGTCATTAGCATTTCGAAGATATTGCATACCGCGATCGCGATATCGTCATTGGTTGTCGCGCCACAATTGATTAAACTCGCAATGATACTCTGGCACTCTTGGGTTACGCTCAAGATTCCAATATATTTCTCAGACTGCACGTAAATCTCTTGCAGCCAAGTGGATAAAAGAAGCAAGGTACACGCAGGCGTGTTCTTGTTGTACGTCTTCGCTATTAAGTTGAAAATTATAGACAAATGACCACTGGCTGGTGACGTGGTTGGCACGTCTAAATTCCCGGGAAACATGTCCATCGGGCGACAAGCGGTGGTGCCCGTTATTAAACTGGAGCTTGGAACAAAATGATTATACCTGTCGACAGTGCACGCGTGCACAAAAATTGACGTTAAAATTTTATATTTATTCATCCGATACGCATAATCAGCAGTAAATTAATATTTAATTTTACGTAAATTTTACCTGGAACAATGTGCATAAAGCAAGTACAGAATATTGTATTGCAAAAACGGGCTTGCTGTTGATAAAGTGGTATCGTACGGTTTTAACTTAACTGCGAGAAGCTCCAAAATGCTAGGCTTCAAAGCCCACATACCGATAATCGAATTACTTGCGTTTGCTGTAAAAATATAAAAATGCATTATCACACGGAACTTGTTTTCAATTATTAATTCAACTGACTTACCTATATCTGAAAGTGCACGTAGAATAAACGTAACTACAATTTCGACATCGCTCTTTGCATATTTCAAATCGTTTAATGGACTATCTATCACCAAAATATCCATGTCAGGAAGTATGAGTCTGTAAGCTATCTCCAAATCTGCTAGTATATAGCGATAAGATTCTTGCAATAATGGGATGTTCTTCAAACTCAGCAAACTGTGATATACTCCTAAACTCGCGTTTTGAATAAGAATAGAATTTCGGAATCTTAACTTTAGCAAGGCCGAATTCTTGCCGAGTAATGTGTGCACTAATTCCAACGGCAAGTTTGCCGATACCTCCTTTATTATCTTAGATATAATGGTTAACATTGAAATAATAGTATCGTCCCAAAAAATGTTAACTCTCTGTAATTGAAGATTGACAAATTTATAAAGAAGCTCGTGATTCTTTGTAACACGACTCTGGAGATAACCGAGAAGTAGGAAGGCGCATTCATTCGCAACTACGATTAACTCTTCCTTCTCTTCGGACAAATTTTCAATCTGTTTGACTTTTAATTCCATTGACCTCAGCACGCTCATTAATAATTGTTCTTTTTCCTTAGAAAATGGAACGTTTCCTTTGTCAGACGCCACCTTAGAATTTGTTCTTTCGTCTTTTTTATTTATAGCCAATATTCTCATTATTTTAATGAGATTTTCTTCGGTAAGTTCATCCTTACTAAAGTGCTTAGAAAGTGTCTCGACATGTTTTGCCGACGAGCTTATATTTCTTACATATTTCACCAAAATTTCGGAGTTATTGGATATTTCGATCCAAGTGTCAGTTTCGTCTTCCAATTCAATCGCTTTGACAACGGTCTTGAGCATCTTTGATAAGCAGTTCGTTAAAAATGACCATTGTACATTGGGAGATGCAAGATTTGGATTCAAATGCTCGGCTATGCTCTTAGTTACTGTATTAAATACAGATATTAGCGATGTAATTCGCAGAATACATTCCCTCGGTGTTGGTGATCCGTCGTCGCCGGGTGATATACGGCCAGATTCGGGCGAATTCAATTCTTCATCGTAACTTTCCATGTCCTCCAAGAATTGACCCAATAACGTCAAAGTAAACTGCAGATCCGCTATCCAGAATGAGCGTAACTTTTGTAAACATCGACTCGCATATACGACCACTGACTTTTGTTGTGTTGAATCAATGTGCCAACCAACAAGTATATCCACGGTATCGCGAAAATGATTCGTAAATGTTTCTGGATAGGAATCTATGATGAGTAATATAGCATCCACAGTCGCTACTAGTAAATCTGCTCTATCAACGTTTTCTAATATTGATTGTAACTGGGACATCATCGGCTGTAACCGGTTATTACATATTATGAATAACATTCATCGTTTATCTCGTACTGAAATACAAAAATAACTTTTTTTTTTTAATATAAGAGTTATTATTTACCATGGAGAATTCTTTCAATTTAGATATCTCGGAGTCCATCTTGAGTGTCTCGATAAGCGATGTCATTAATAAACATTTCACTTCATCTTTATGTTCCAACGAATATTTGTTGAAAATCCAGTCCATATATCTAAAAAAGTATAAAAATTCCGGCGTATTTGATATTGTTAAATTTTAAATACGTAAGAATATAATTAAAAAAATTTTTTTTACATATTTAAATATATTATTTATTTATATATACCTTTTAAAATCTTGTTCTACTACGTATCCAATTCGACCTAAACATTTTGCGACCTGTTGCTTTGCCTCTTGACCAGGGCCAGAATGCAAAAAATCCAACAAACCTTCGCAGATAGTCTCTAAATTCCGTCTTATGTATCGTTGATTTTCCGGTGCGACAATACCTTCCTGCACTTGCTTGCAAAGCGCCATAAGATAATCGTAATCATCTTCGCGGCACAATCGCCGCAAAAGTTTGGAAATTCTAGAGTCCTCTGAAACAAACAAACCTTTTTAAAATGCAAATTTAATACAAAAAAATACATAAATGCATAAGCACCACCACTCGCAATGTATTTGCAACATTACCATTTATTCTTTTATCGTCATAGTATTTTCCCTGTGCATTCTCATGATTTTTCAACGATTCTTGAAACTTGGATCTAGATGTAGGGTGATAGCTGGACTCTGAATTTGATTCACGATCATTCGTGAGAGTTTTCTTAAAAGATCTCCCACGTGTCCCACCCCTGATACGATCTGCGGAGCTACCACCGCGCGCCATTCGAAATTCATTTCTTGGAACACCAGTGAGTCTGTTGTTAATATTTCATTATAAATTCATTATAAATAAATTTATTACAATTCATAAAAAATATTATAATAAAGCACATCTCAAATGCAACCAAAACAAAGAATAAAAAAAGATACCTTGGCTTAAATCTACCAAAGCTGTGGTCTGAAGAGTAGTTGGAATTTCGCTGACAAATAACCAAGGTGTTTCGCGGTACATTAAAATCATTTACACTGTAACCACTTGTTACACCACTACCTTCTTTCTCTATCTCCCCTTCCTGATTTATAGACTCGTTCTGAGTCTCGGCACACTTGGAACCACGTAGCCTCGTGCTAGTATTAGAGTTCCCACAGCTATTCATTACATTACTCTGCAAGTGGTCTGCATGACCCACACTTTAGAAATGTATAACCTGTGGTTATCTAAAAAAAAAATTATTTATTATTACATATATATATTTAATTTATTTTTTATTCAAGATAAAAAATACATGACTTCTTTGTATTTGCCTTAAATAAGATGTTAATTAAATATACATATGTATGTGTGCTCCTTTTTTATCAAAATTCTTTTTTATTACATTTATCAATAAAAGTATGTCTAAAAGTATAGTGTCCTAAATGTTCCATACTTCTTATACTAAATGCCAAATTTAATTTTTACTACAAAATCAAACAATTCTTCAAAATTGGAACTAGCTGGGAAAAAAATTGTAGTATGATAAGCAACTTGTGCCATTAAATTCCTTTTTTCCCCTCTTGCTGTTTCCCTCTATTTCTATCTCGTAGCGATTGAAATTACGCGTGTATCGGTATCAAATATTTATCGTCGAATTTTCTGAAAAATTACGAGCCCCATGAAAGCATGCGGACTCACCGCTACCCCGCAGTAATAAAGAACTTAAAGGGCATTGATCGCTTTCTCAGCTACACGCATGTTGACGCAGCTTTTTCGCAAGCAGCATCTGTTGCTAATAACGTTACCCTCCTTCTCCTCACTCCTGAAACTCTTAGCCGAGCCTTTAGGTAGAATGAAAAATTACTTCTCACCGATCTCGAGGAAATCTCGTGTAAGTGAACGTTCGGCTGAGCAGAATCAAAGTATGATTATTAAACTTGTCACTTGATATTGCCTCGTGAAGATACAAGGGCAAAAATACGAATTCAGAGGTTATGAAAGGACACATCCAGTGTACCGCCTTGGATTTTTATCTCTCTAGATCGTCAGTGTGTAATACTGTGCTGTGCACGCCATGCTCAATGGCGCGAGTCATGTCATGTGTGTGTGTGTGTGGGTGGTGTACTGACCGTCAGGAATGGCGTTTGTGGTACTGCGACGGCGGCCGGCGTACATACGTGATCCTAGCGTGGTATGCTTCGCGCCACACGATGAAGCGCGTAAATGATCAAGATGATCGAGAGAATCGAGAAAATGGGGGGAAAAAGTATCGGGACGCAATTTGAAACGTGCGATAGAAAGAAAGCGCCATAGATTACGCGTTTTATAATTATATATATATAATATATATAATAATATATATTATATATAATTTATTTGGTATATGCTATGCCGGTGCGCGGTGTATGCGGATAGAACAGACCGCGCGCGGTGTATGCGAATAGGAACAGACTAAATGGTAGCGTTCGAGCCTTCATTGTGTGAAGCATGACGCACACTGCACTAGCACACGCATGCTAGCCGCCGGCGCCGCAAATTGAATGGCTTATACATACATATATATGTACAGAAACAGGCTAATGCCGAACGTAATTTTTTTTAAATGCAATGCATTAGTGTATACATTACATTTACACGTTAAATTTTATCAATTTATTGTGTAAATTTGTATACAAGTTCATGTATATAGAAAGATATTACAAATATATATATATATATATATATAAATATATATATACGATACAAAGCACACAAAATATCACTAAAGCTATGTGTATAAAGATGCTGCAAAATTGCTTCAATACTCCGGTAACATTGATTCTGAAAAGTGCAATTTCCAAGTAGATTTATGTGACGTATACAGTGGCTACTTTTAGCAGACACTTATCACAATGCACAATACAAAACATTGTGCAATCTTTTTTTTTTGCAACGACATCTTATATCTTTGAGCAATCGCTTTGTTATAACGTTCTTTAGATAAGATGTCCACATTGCAAAATACATTTTAATGGTAAACTGCATTTATCTTACTATACGAGGAACAATAAATGAGAACACGGTTCATAGTAGAAACTACCTGAATATAAAACGTCTAAATGTATATGTATATATATCATGTACGTCATGCATACGCTAGTAGTCTTACATAGTTTAATCATAGTTATCAAACAATCGTGTATAAGGCATATAAATTCCATTACTATCACTATGAAAGACTTTGTATCACGTTTCGCAAATTTCGTTACCGTTTCTCTTGCGAATACAGCAATTTCCTGCGTAACATTAGTTGTTCCGTTCCTCTTAAATCCTTATTTAGTATTATGATTATTAATTTAGCGACACAACGCATATCTGATGATCTCGGTATTTATAGACAAGGTACATGCAGTTAACAGTCTAATTACAAAACATTTTTTTAATGTTTTTTTTCTTTTTTTTTTCTGTAACATTTAAATATTGATCGTGGTTGCAATTTGTGACAAATTACAACTAATTTATTTTAGACAGATCATAGTTATGCATTGTAAAATTATATCTAGAACATTATTTTATATTATTTTATATGTTACATTATTACTAACTGCAAAGAATAAACACATTATTTTTACTGACTGTAAAATATATGTATATGTGTATGTATATGTTGTATGTGTAAGATATTTAAAATACAAGTTTTTTTTAAGTGCGTGTTATAGTAAAAAATATTTTAGATAAAAATTGTTTAGTATAAAAAGAATTATATAATAAAAAATTTTAGAGAAAGTTAATTTTTGAAAATTAATATAATTATATAAATAATAAATATAAATAAAATAATTAATTCAATAAATTATTATAATTATTTGCAGCTTTTGCATAACTTCTGTCTAAAACTTTTCTTTACTATATATTTTCATAGCAAAAAAGAGCTGTAACACGCTGAATACTCTATTCTGTACACATATAAACTCATACACACACACACACAC
Source organism: Cardiocondyla obscurior (assembly GCF_019399895.1). Classification (NCBI taxonomy): domain Eukaryota; kingdom Metazoa; phylum Arthropoda; class Insecta; order Hymenoptera; family Formicidae; genus Cardiocondyla; species Cardiocondyla obscurior. The sequence goes on along the minus strand of NC_091875.1, from coordinate 3,511,203 downwards.
GCACGCACGCACATACATACAATCATATATATATTATTCGCATCATATGCAATTAATAATCAATTTAAAAATATCCTGTGTGTCTATAACATCAATGTTATATGTATAAGACTATAAATAGCTAATCTTTTTTTATATGTACTTCATATTTATATGAATTATTGACGAAAAATATGATCAAGAATGTTGTATATTTATTTTGCAGTTAATAACCATATTATTTGTACTTATAATGTACCTTAAATGTATTAAATGAGAATTTCACAAACACTGGTCAGTAGGAAACCCTTAAAGTTTCCTTCAAATAAATTTGTTCGAACATTTTCTACTTTGATACTTATCTTAAATAATTATGCTAAATATAAAAAAAAAAAGTATTGAAATGCTATTTTTATCACAACACGTAATTGTTTTTTTGTGCAATATAAAAAAAATATAAATAAAAATTAAAAATGTGATAAAAAAATGATTTTGGCAGTTTAATGAACTATTTTCTGGTAAAAAGGAACAATAATGTGAGTAAAAAAACAGAAAACATTTGTAAAAAAAAAGCTGTAAAAAAACCTGTCATGTTTTAATTAAATTTTTTTAAGTTTAAATGCAATACTTTCACTAACTGTAAGACATAAACATTATTTTATAAAATTACTTTAATATGATAATATTAATGATATTAAATATATGAAATGCTAAGTCTTGCATATAATACGCGGTAATCATACTTTTGCACAAATTGCGGCGCGATAAAATTGATACTTGCACCATTTTTAGCTTTGCTAAACGATATGGTATCCAAATACCGTAAATAGATAAATGCAAAATAATTTTCTTTACCCTACAGGCTATACGACTCCATTCTTTGGAGATGGAAATTTTAACAGGCGAGTCAACATAGTGGTGATACATGGAATCTGCTTCTGCTGATGCATGGCTATGTTGTCGGGAGTATTTGATTCGAAATCCAGAGCTACGCGCTGGGACACAAATGTTAGCAAAGTCAGTATATCGTAACGTGTCCCGTTATCTCGTAATTCCGTGCACAATGCTTGCATGAACCATGACCCGCGACTGGTATTCCTCCAGGAATAATAACCTATCAATTATTAATACCATTTAATTATTTAATAAAAAAAAAAAAATTATACGATTTTTCTTCAGTAAAACATTAAATTTTTCGAATTATTTGATGTTGAAATAAGTAACAATACCTGGAACGGTTGAATAAGCAATAAGAAAATCTGCCTGAGCAGGAATACGGAATGTTGGAACGTTGTGGCCATCTGTTTCAGTACGTTCTTTAAGACTAATGCCTGGATCAAGTTTATCACCCTGGCAGGCTTGAATAAAAAACAGCTTAGGTTTGCCAGCAAGACTCTGGCATTTATCAGCCGTAAAATGGTTCCATAAAGAATCTGCTTTATATGCAGTATCATAAGCATATAATACCCCAAGCTCACCATGACTTAATACAGCTACTACCAGGCAATCATATTCAGAATGATCCATTTCTGCAGCTATAAAAATAATTATTTATTTATTATTATTTCTGGTAAAACTTTTAAAGCCTTAAATTTAACAAACAGACAAACAAGCCAAAAAAGTAAGTTACCTTTTTCCAATTGATTTAATACATCTTTAAAAGTCAAATTGTGAAAATCCTTCACATCAAAACTAAGATTTTTTAGAGAGTTTGACAAGTTTTCACAATCAACATTTGTTCCATAGCGAGGTTTAAGATGTGGAACAGTGAAAAATTCATGATTGAAGATGAAAGCCAAACCACGCTTGGAATGATTCATATTATAGTAAGTGGCATAACGCTGGGTAGGTGCTAATTGTGTTACAGTAGGAGTAGAAACTGTGCTCCTGTAAAAAGAATTTGGTTTCGTTCCACATATTGCAAGCAAAAATTTTGTTATATTAAATTCATAAATTATATATTTTATTTTTATTAATATATATATTTTTGGTATTCCTTGTATGTGTATAAAAAATACAGAAATTAAAAGATAGAAAATATAGAACATAGAAATATAGAAAAATGTAGAAGATAAAAAAAAGCAAAATTCAGTAGTGTCCAAATCATTATGTGAGTGATTGTATATGCCTTTGTATGATAACACGAAACGTGCATACGTGCATCTGATGACGCATGTAAATGATAGTAGACGCGGACGCTATTTTGTATTTACCTGTACGATCCCAAAGCATCGCCCACGTCCAAGCCGTTGTTTACGTTACTGCCGTCGTCGGAAAAATACATGATGTCTCAATTTCGCGTAGAGTGAATGAGATCACGAGAAGAAGCCCTTTTCTCGCTGCGCAATTTCTGCAAGCGTCCCGTCCAAATACCAAATGTTATGCTAGTGGCGCCACTTTCTTTACATATGCGAAAGAGAATGGCTGCCTCGCGACTAACGCAACGCTAGGCCAGTGGTCGCAGATTTTAGACGGGCAACATACGCACATTAGGCACAATGCCGTGTCCGTGTGTGCCCGTAGCGCCTGCTAATGCCTCGGACGCAGAGAGCCCAACTCGGAATCGCGGCTTCCACGCGTACAGATATAGAAGCTCGTCCGTGTGAAGCAAGCGTTTCGGCTGCCGTCGGATAAAAGAAAAGGCCAGAGCTATACAATGTCTGTCCTTTTCTTTTTTTAAAATAAAAAGATTTTGTAATAATTTTATAATTTACTAAAAGAATCCATGCGCGCGTTATTTTTTAAAAGCTCGCAATTACAAACTACGAAAAGAAAATCATGTCTTACCAATCTGTATGAGTTTCAGCGGAGTTCTAAAGTTCTGCCGGTGACTGTAATAACATAAAATAAAACATATTAATGTAAATATGTTAGCATTTAAATTAATGTAAAGATAAAGCTTTATTTTAATAAAGATTTTATAAAAAAGAATTAATTCTCACCTAAAAGTTGCTCCGCCGATGCATGATACCCTTCCTGGTCCTCCTTCTCTTCTCAGGATGTCTGCGGAATGTCGGGTCGGTCCTTCCTTCAATGTTAAAGTACTATCTGAAACAAAAAAATTACAATTAATATTCTGTTCTGTTCGATGTTTTATTAAGCTATCGATTTCTTGAATCAAAATCAAAAATTTAACGAGAAAAGCGGTAACGCGTTCTGAAGCGCGGTAGAAATAAAACGCGGGATAGTGAAATTATAATTAATATTCTGTTCTATTCGATAATTATTGAGCTATTGATTTCTCGAGTTGAAATTTAAAATTTAACGAAAAAGGTGGTTGCGTGTTTTGAATAACGGTAAAGATAAAAAGCGGGATAGTGAATACCCCCCGGTGGGGGTAACACAAGGGGGTAAAGAATATCCCGCGCGATAGTAGGGAAAACATTGAAGGGGTTGGGGGAAGTTTTCGCGGTCATTCTACCGACGACTTTTGACCGCGCAACAAGGTGACGTGGACCTCGCTTGAAGTGACAGTTAGATTCTTGTGTCGGGATTCAAGGTTAATAGGAAGTGTCGTGGACTATCCCGCGAGTGTCTACCGCGGTAGGAATATTTTATATCGCGGCGCGTTTTATACCGGTGCTTCGTGCAAGTTTTGTGTCGTTCGTTACACCGACCGAAGTATTAAAGTGACAGTTAGACCGCGCTTACGTCTCAGGGTCGTGTTTAAAGATTTAACGGAAGTGTCGTGAATATCCCGCGAGTGATCTAGTGCGCGGAGAACGTTATTTTATTATAAAACAAGGATGCTTTTTCGTGATCGGAATATTGTTTCGCGCTTTCGGAATAAAGTAATTCGCGTTTCAATTTATTTTTTAATTGATCGTCGTACAGCCGGAGTACGCGTTATCTCTTGCGGAGTGTCGATTTTCTGTCTGGTAAGACGTGCTAATAGTGTATAGTGACCGGCAATGATGACCTGACTCACTGTGGTGACAGCGGCTAACGCGCGTGAGCTAGGGTGGAGTGCGTTAGGCCTTACCGCGGATCGTGTACGTGAACCTTGGAGTATCGAGAGAAGCGAGAGAACGAGGGAAAAGTTGGAGGAAGGCATCTTCATGTTCTGTTCTGTTCGCGACCGTGCGTGTGAGAGAGAACGCATGAGTGATCGCTAAGAAATCATTATAGGCGCCTCTAATGATTTCTTAGCGATCACTCGTGCGTTCTCTCTCACATGCACGGTCGCGAACAGAGCAGAGCATGAAGATGCCTTCCTTCAACTTTTCCCTCGTTTTCTCGTTTCTTTCGGTACTTCAGGACTCACGTACGCGATCCGCGGTAAGGCCTGACGCACTTTACCCTAGCTTACGCGCGTTAGTCGCCGTTGCCGCAATGAGTCATGCCGTTATTAAAGGTCACTACTATTACATGCAATTCGGGAAACGGTATCTTCTGCTTGAGAAATTCGCGTTACGCCGGATTGTGCGATGCGTATTTTAGTAGTTTTAAATTTCTATTTAAACAATTTTTTCTTGTTTTATAATAATTTAAACTATGAGTCATAGTGTAATAAAGTGCGCGGTGAATATTAGTCATAGTGTTATGAAGTGCGCGGTGAATATTATGTGAGTGAGTGTGAGTGTGAGTGTACAGTGTCGCGTTTATGTATATAATACGGGATGCCGTGTTTAAGTTATTACAAAACAAGGTCGCTTTTCTCGTTATCGGAATATTGTTTCGCGCTTTCGGGATTTAGTAATTCGCGTTTTTAATTTATTTTTTAAGGGATCGTCGTACAGCCCGGAGTATTCGTCGGTCCCTCGCGGAGTGTCGTTTTCTGTTTCGTTAGACGTGACTGATAGTGCGTGCGCTACTGCACGCAATTCGGGAAATTGGCATCTGCTGCTTGAGAGATTCGCGTTACGTCGGATTGTGCGACGCGTATTTTAGTAGTTTTAAAGTCCTATTCGAACAATTTTTTCTTGTTTTATAATAATTTAAACTAGGTATGAGTGATAGTGTAATAAAGTGCGCGGTGAATATGAGTCATAGTGTTATGAAGTGCGCGGTGAATATTATGTGAGTGAGTGTGAGTGAGTGTGAGTGTACAGTTTCGCGTTTTTGTTTATAATACGGGGTGCCGTGTTTTAATAATAATTTAAACTGTGAGTGATAATGTAAACTAACGAGTGATAATTTAAATTATGAGTGATAGCGTTAGGGGTTAATGACAGTATTTCGCGAGAGTTTCCAGTGCGCGAAAAGATGACTCGACGACGACGACGACGACGACGACCTCCCATCTGAGAGGAGGAGCAGGCCCGGGGGGTATCCTGCATCGGCGGAGCAACTTTAAGGTAAGCATTAATTTTTAAATCAAAATCTTTATCAAAAAGAAACTAACATGTCTGAATTAATATTTTTCTATTTATGTTACAGTCACCGGCAACAACTCCGCTGAAACTCATGCAGATTCGTGAGTCGCATGCTTTTTTTTTTACAAATTTCTTATTTAATTGTCTTTATTTCTTTTTATTTTAATTGTTATATTACATATGTTTTAGGTATACTTATATATTTTTATATGCATATGCTTTAATATATATTACTTTCAGAGAAATAATGCTTTTTTCACAAATTCTTTATTTAATTGTCTTTATTTCTTTTTATTTTAATTGTTATATTACATATGTTTTAGGTATACTTATATATTTTTATATGCATATGCTTTAATATATATTATTTTCAGAGAAATAATGCTTTTTTTTTTACAAATTTTTTATTTAATGAATTAAATAAGACAGCTGTCTTATTTCCTTGAATTAAAATACAGGCGCGCGCCTGTATATATATATTAAATATATTTATTTGCACTAATATTAAATTGCTTTAAGTGAAATGATGTGTAGGATGCATCAAAAATTTTTAACCACACCGGTTGTATTTACAGAAAATATTAAAAATATGTACAACCGACAGTCCGCAGTCTGTTTAAGTGGGACGGAAAATTTTTGTTGCATTGCACATAAAAAATTTACATTAACACATTATACCTTGAACATTTCGGACCAAACACAATTCGGTGACTCGGATTTCGTACTAATTAAAATTTGTTAAGACTCGGCGGTGTTACAGAGAAGCGGATCTGCGATAACTACCGGCGACGCCGCGAAAGAACAGGACAGACAGTGTATAGGTCTGGCCTGTTCTTCTATCCGACGGCAGCCGAAACGCTGGCTTCACACGGACGAGCCTCTGTATCTGGACGCGTGGAAGCCGCGATTCCGAGTTCGGTTCTCTGCGTCCGAGGCATTAGCAGGCGCTACGGGCACACACGGACACGGCATTGTGCCTAGTGTGCGTATGTTGCTCGTCTAAAATCTGCGACCACTGCGCTAGGCCTGAAAACCCAGAGCTCTTATTGAATATTAGTTATCACATCCGGTGTGAAAGTCTATAGATCTTCTGTACACCAACGTGACTTTTCTCACGCACGACGCGCGATGAAGACTGCATTTTTTTAAAAGAAAGTGTTGGTGCAGCTTAGTGCAGCTAGCTCAACTAAAAAAAAAAAAGACCCTTTGTTTGTATTCCCTCTATCAACTCCATAACCTAACTTGAAACTTTACGCATGTAGACGATTTAAGTTTTTCAGATTACTTAAATTTTCCAAATAACTCTTCATGCACAATTCTACATTACGAATTTTCAAATGGTGCGTGATTAAATTTGGTGAAATCTTAGATTAACTTAACATAACCGAATTACAAATCTACTTGACGTTTTATAAATTTAAAGTCGTGTACAATATGTTGTAAAAAGGAAATGATATTTTATATATAACATTTTACGTAAATTTTTGCAGTACGATAATTACAGGCAATAATTTAGTACATGTTTTATTATTCTGATACTTCATTAATTTATTTATATCTCAGGTTTTACGAACCAAAGTTGTTGGGTACTGTGGCTAAAGTAACTTCTGTACATTCGTTGTTTATCAGACGTAAAATGCAAATAGCAATGTTGGACGATGAAAAGTTTAAGAATTTGAATGTTTCTGTGCAAGAAGAAATTAATTTGCTCTCTTGGTTACACACTGTAGCTCCTGCTTTTCCAGTAAATAGTTCAAAGGTAGGATTTATGCCTATAACATAATTGTAGATACATTTCAATAAAAATTTTTTTTTTATTTAGGTTATTATAATCCATGAGCCACAGGCGTTTTATAATACACTGTTAGAAAAATGCAAAAATGCCAAGGAAAGAATAACACTCGCGTCTCTGTATTTGGGCACTGGTACTTTGGAGACAAAATTGGTACAGAAATTAATGTGACATTTATAACATAAGTTTTGCAAAATTATTCTCAGTACAAAATTAAAAATAATTATAAATGTTAAAAGTATGAAAAAATAATTCGAGTTAGGGAAAGAAATATAATTAGTTTTGTTAACTATTTTTTTTTTTTTTTTTTTCCTTGAAAGTCATTTTTTTTTTCTCGAACAGGTGAATGTGATAAATCAAGCAATAAATACAAACGGTGGCAATTTGCAAGTTCGAATTTTGCTAGATTACATGAGAGCGTCTCGGGGTAAACAAAATTCCCGAAAAATGTTGGAACCATTGCTTAAAGGCAAATGTGAAAATAATTGCAAAGTTTTTCTTTATCACACGCCGAAGTTACGAGGTATAACAAAAGCAGTCATTCCAGATCGCTTTAATGAACTCATTGGCTTACAACATATGAAGCTATATATCATCGATAATGATTTAATTATTAGTGGGTAAGTTTATAGTCCTGACTGCTATAATTGAGGAATAAAATGCAAAAGATACATTTATATATCTATTATATATTTATAAAAATATCAAACAATTATTTTACATTAGAGCAAATCTCAGCAACGATTATTTCACAAACCGACAGGATCGGTACTTTGTTATAGAAAATTGCAAAGAGCTTTGTAATTTTTATAATGAATTGATTGGGAAAGTGACGGAATTTAGCTTTTTGTTACAACCAAACGGCAATACGAGTTTGAATCCTGCTACAAATTGTCATCCTTATAAAGGATCTGGCAAAGTATTTACCCAAGAAGCAGCTTCCAAGATACAAACATTCTTACAGGATAAAATAAAAAAGAATTCTGATCTCGACAATGGTATATCGATAATTATTTTATATGTTATTAAGTTAAAAAATGTTAAAAAATATTTTACCACCTAGACCAAAATGGGATGTTTATTTCAAAGTCTCAAATTATTTAATTACTGCAGATGCAGATACATGGATATTTCCACTGGTACAAATGGGGCAATTAAACGTCTATCACGATAGCGAAATAACATTAAAACTTTTAAAAACTGCTTCAGCAGGAACGACGCTCAAATTAGCGACTGGTTATTTTAATCTAACTTATGACTACAGTCAAGCTGTGCTCAAAGATTGCCAAGCGACGTGTCAATTATTGACAGCGCATCCTACTGCTAATGGGTTCTTTAGTATGACTTCATTACTATAAAATTTTTTTTTTAAGTCGACGCCTAGCGTTTAAATTGTGTGAACGAAAATTTATATACGATCGTTTGTTAATTTTTTTTTGTATAATTATAATTTATTTTTTATCTTAAAAATCTGGATAAATACAATTACAGAAGTTAATAACTACCTATTATTTAAAACATTTAAATTATCTTATTTTTTAAGATGCCAAAGGAATCGCTGGAGGGATACCAGCAGCATATACCAGAATAATGCAATCGTTTTACAATCTATGCGAGAAGATGAATCAACAAAATAGAATAACGTTATGGGAATTTGTCAAACCAGGTTGGACCTACCACGCGAAAGGTCTTTGGTATACCTTACCAAATCAACAAAAACCTTCATTGACTCTTATAGGTTCACCAAATTTCGGTAATAAATTATTTTTTTTTATTTTAGTCTTAAATAATGAGCTTACAATAAATCATCTCTCTAAAATTTTTAATAAGACTAAATTCAAATATGGATGATTCAGGTTATAGATCAGTGAATAAAGATCTCGAAACACAGATAGCTATAGTGACAAGAAACGAGAAGTTACAAAATGCGCTGCACGAGGAGCAAGCGCGATTGTTTTCCTGTGCTAAACCAGTCACGAGGAAGACTTTTTCACAGGAAAATAGAATACCGCCAGCCTGGATATGCGGAATTGTATTTTTCTTTCGCTATTATTTTTAAAATGTAAACGAATTTCGTATTCTAAACTTATTTAATTCTAGATGTAATATATTGTACACTCACCGTCAGAATTGACGTTTGTGGTGCTGCGACGGCGGCTAGCGTACGTGATTTTGGTGTGGTGTACGTCGAATCTCACACGAAGCACGTGCGTAGATATTCCACAGAGCACGGGTCACAGAGAAATGAGGGGAAAGGAACACGCACTACGCCAGCCGCCGACGCCGCAGCAAATGCCATATCTACCTTTCAGTGTACAATTGAGTACAAATTACATATTAATATTTAATCAATCTATAAACAATGAAATTATTTTCATGATTTATTACCTTCAAGTATTTTTCCAGATTAACAGTTGTTCAAAGAAATTTATTTGTCGTCAATCACGAACGTTTCTTCCTTGACGAAAAATTCAACAACTTCTTCCTCCATATTTTTCGAATCCGAGTCCAATTCATCGGTATCAATATCTAAAAATACACGCATGTAACAATTTGTCAAACTGCCAATAGTACTGTTTTTTCAGTATTAATAATGCAACAATTTGTTAATTACACATTTTCGTAAATATATTCACACATATCTGCGTTCATCGTACAGATGTACTACATCTATTTTTTTTTAAACCATAAATAATTACACACACACAATTATCTATAGTATTAAAAATGTATATACACTACTATTTTATGTAAACGTTTAAAAAGATACTGTATGATATGTATATATAATACTTACTGCAACGTAACTCGAGACGACGCTTCTTCTGATTGTTCCATTCATCGATACGTGTCGTACGATACTCTTCAAATGCTTTCATTAATAAGCAACGTTTCTCGATTAATTCCTAGAAAATAAATCGCACACAAAAATTAAATTTCGTAATATACTGGAAAATGGTAATTATTACAAAGCTATATGTATTAATGTTAGATGCTTATCGCATTTTAATTAAATGCACCTTTGAAGCACGCGTTAATCGCATACGATCTTTGCTTTCGAATTGTGCCGAGTATTTTTTCAAATTCTTTTTTATTTCTTTAATTTGCTCCGCCGTGAGCAGAGTCGGTGGTCGCGGCCGCCACAACAGTTGATTAAATGCGTTCAAGTTCACTCTCTTCAGAATACGACCTTGGAACGTCCATATCCAGTAACCATTATCGACACTGGTCTTCCAGCTGGATACTGCTGTGACGACGTATCTAATAAAATTAATTAAAATGAAGGAAAAGTTAACCTTTGACTATAACTATTTTTCTATACTCAATTTTTCTTATTATGCAATTGTTACTTCTTTTTTTTTGTATCTACCTGCCAGTTGGGTCCCATTCAACGTCGGAGGTTTGATAATGATCGGTAGAATTCATAATGGTGAAGTCGTTTGTATCAATAAACTCCAAAGCGCCAGCCATTGTTGTTAAACCAGCCAGAACAATAAATTGACCGGATGGCGACCAGAATAAATGATTACAAGCCTTTTTCTCTAATCTTTCTGTTAAAAAATTGTAATTTACAAATTTGCAAGTTATTAATTTAATCAGGTAAAAAAAAACGAATTTTTATTATGTGTAATTACTTACTAAGAAGTGCAGGTTGATGACCGTATCGAACTTCATAGAAACTAACATTCACAGTAGGTATTTCACCATGAATAATGGCAAATTTACTGCCAACTGGCTCCCATGCAAAAGCATGAATCGGCTCTTTTATTTCCACGCTATCTACTGGAATTTGTTTCTCCCTCATGTGAAAAATTTCGAAATTGTATGACATTCCCTGTAATGTAAAATATGTATAATTTTAAGTATACTTTAATTATATCGTAATTACAATTGAGCAATTACTAATAAAAACGTTCTACTCACTGTGTATTTTTGTTCCGTCTTTTCCTTGCGTTTAGCAAAACGATCGACTTTTACGCATAGGTAATCACCAGATTTTTGCCAAAAAATTTTGCAGTCAGCCACATTAAACAAGTTCTTATTTCTTATTTCATTCCGACTAAAAATTAAAAATTATTTTATTTTGTTTGTTAATTTACGATTTAAATAAATTAAAATAGATAAAATCGATAAAATAAATAAAAATTACGAAAAAAATTTAAGATTAAAGACTTACTTAGGAATTTCAAGTAAAGTTACTCTCGCGGGAACATCTTTGTCTTCTGGTACCCAGTATGCAAGAATATTGTCTGTTGGAGACCAACTAAAATCTCTGATGCCCGGAATCTTAATACTTTTCTTGTCCAATAAACCAAATGACTAAAAAATTAAATGCATAAATTAATAATAACTATCAAGTTAAAAACTTAAAATATTAATAATAATAAATAATTAATGTTAAAGTATAATCAATTTAAAGTTAACATGATTATAAAAAATACTCACTGGAGTTTCGTAGACACTGAGAATATCCTCTCCCATACGTGCTAAATATTTATCATCATGCGACCAACGAAATATTGGCCAGACAGAAGAACCATCTGGAAAGAACGATCGTTTTTCCTGGCCTGATAGAATGTCCCAAATCACAAGGCGTTTTTGATCTTGACCGAGATCAGTTCGTGGAGTATAGGTGACTAGGTAACGCTCATAAGGCGAGAAGTCAATGCATTCGACTCCTCGCTGGCTAAATCTGGCTTGTTGGGTGAACTGAGGACCACCCCATAAGGCAACACCTAGCTTATGGAAAGTAGATAAATATGTACCTAGTGGTGACCATTTTACATATGTTTCTGTCCAACGCTATAAACAAAAAAAATAATATTTTAGTAATAAATTTAACTTAAATTACAACATATAATTATATAAAAAATTGCATAATAAAATTTATATTACCAAAATTTTTTCTACTTACATTGCGTTCTTCAAGTAAAGTAGGTTCTGGTGCAGAATTTTGCCATATTTGCACTGACACACCTGCTCCATTACCACAAAGAACACAAAACTGATCATAAGCATCTGGTTCCAACAAATGATAATGCAAATCATTAGCAGCCTTAAAGGGTTGAGCTGTAGGTGGCTCCCAGTCCTCTGGAATATCTTCAAACTTCTTAAAATCCGTAAAAAGATTAACTTTAAATGTGTGTGATTTGTCAATTTTATAGTTGTTGGTAGACTTGACTGCAGTGAGAGCATTTAAGTGATTGTTGTATTCCAGAAAAATGTATCTGTCAAAAAAAAAAAGAAAATATTATAAAAGCTAATAAAACATAACTGTAAAATATCCTGTTACATATGTAGCTTTATAATTTATATATAAATTAAGAAATAATATAGACTAACCCTTTAGTTTTGCCATCACTCTCATTCATAGGATAATATTGATTAACTATTGTGCCAAACTTTCCTAGTACTTTATTGATAACAGACTGAAGCTTTTCTAATTTGTCAGGCTCTACACGTGGTACATTATCCACTACAATTACAGACTCTACACCATCTGTTTCTGAAGGTTTCTGCTTTAAAATATCACCAAGCAGATCTGCAAAAATCATGATACAAATATATATTCAATGTTCAATAAAAAATCCTTATTTTTCTAATAAATTTATTTATCTTATTAATATTTTTTAGTAGATTCTAAAACAAGATATCTTGTACTTAAACCCAAGCTGCGTTCGGATATTTATAGCCAGTATACGTCACGTATACCTCAAATATTCAGTACTGACAGTAAATATCGGAACACAGCCTTTATCATCGTTAACTATCTGCGCCCGCCGCTCACAGGGCCATGCGTTATCTTACTGTATCCACGTGTTAGAAAATAAGAGGTTGTGAAAGGAAAACTAGGCGAGACTTACCTTCGTCAGTAATATCATCGATAAAACCCTCGGGATCGCTGAAGTTAGGCTCTTCATCTTCGTTCATCGGATTATCGTTATTCTTAGCAGTTTCGTCGTTTTGCACCGTTTTCTCCGCTTGTGTTTTCTTCGCCATTTTGGATACTTCTGAACATGTTCTTTCACTGACTTTACTCGTACTCATGGCATCCACGCCGCACCATCAGTGGTGCCAAAATTAAAAATATTTTATACCAACTAAACGATAAAATACACTGATTGAGCACTCAATGAACTCTTGCATCTAATTAATATTTTTAGATCTGAAAAAATTTATCAATTGGATGCAAGTATTTATTTAAGATATTTGTAATACGAGAACAAACCATGCTCACGCTTCGCGTGCGCTATTTTTTGAAAGGTCCTAATTCGTGCGCGTTATTATAATTGGGGGCATTAATTAATTATAATTTTTATTTAATAATTACAATTAAGTAACCTATGATCGACGACGGGTTGCTGGTTCAAGAGACACAATTACGAACTACGAAAAAAAATTTTGCGACTAGTAACATAAAATTAAAAAACTTTAGAAGAGAAAGAAAAAATTAATTAGTATAATTTAAAAATCTGTTAAAAATTATAATATCCAAGTTTTTTTTTCATAAAAAGTCTTACACGTGACAATTTCAATTATACTCAACATTTAAAAAATTCGAGAAGTTAGGAAGATAAAAATAAATCTATTTTTGGATGGAATGCGATTTTTTACTAATATATACATGTTTTTATATAAAATAAAAAGCTGCAAACACGTCTCTATCGATCCTAATCATTAATTTGATTAGTTACTTAATTATTTGCCATTTAAAATATGAACAAACCCTGAGAACTAGAAATATACTTCGTATATTATCTTAAAAAACGATTCTGAAATTATGACTATGATAATTCTACCCGCATCTTATTATACCTTTTTATTTCCTCGTCGGTAACTGATGGTACTAAATTGCAGATAGCATCTGAGAAATGACTTAATTCTACAATAACATTGTTTTTAATTCCCGCATTATTTTCTTCCACAAGATAATCCTTATTGATTCGTTCATTTTCTTGATGTTTTGCAAGCATCTCGCGTACAGCGTTGAGCCACGCGTTGGACGAGACAGAATATAAGTCTGCACCGGTAACGTTTTTCGGTAATCGATCTACGACCTGTTCCAATTCCCGTCCGTTTTCTCGGAATTCGAATTTACGTGTCTGCGCTTCCAGCACGCTAAGTTTAGACACTCGATCGGAATGAATACCGACGTAAAGCATTTTATCGAATCTCCCTGGTCGAAGTAAAGCAGGATCTATGAGATCGGGCCTGTTCGTAGCTCCTATAATAAATATGCTGCCAGATTCCTCAAGACCGTCCATCTCGGCCAGTAACTGGGAAACCACGCGGTCCATTACGCCGCCGCTGTCTCCGCTTCTGCCTCGATTTGGTGCCAGCGAGTCCAGCTCATCGAAAAAGACGATACAAGGGGCTGCGGAGCGCGCGCGCTCGAAAACTGTAAGATGAATTAAAATTACTCGTTATTTTGCAATTTGATTAAAGCAAATAATTTTTTCTTACAAGCTTGTATAATAGCTTTTTTATAATTTTTACAAGTAACGTACTTTGTCTTACGTTCTTTTCGCTCTGACCGACATACATATTTAAGACTTCTGGACCTTTAATCGATAAAAAGTGCATTTTATATTCCGTTGCTACGGCTTTAGCGAGAAGAGTCTTCCCGGTACCAGGCGGGCCGTATAATAATAGACCAGATTGTCCAAAACCGAAGGCGTTCAATAAAGGCAACTGAATTCTGCGAGTAATCTCGCGTTTCAACTCTGCTAAACCGCCTATATCCTTCCAATGAACTTTCGGCACGCGTGGAGCACCTTTACTATCAGAATACATGGACTGCATATATTCTGAAAATATAGCTGTGTTATAAAATCCGCATGAAACGAAAATACATAAATAAGAGCCGCTTTTGACCTTACTAAAATTAATTATGAGATAATTGTACCATAAGCACGATCGAAATCTTCATGTTCCAGTGTAAGCGTGCATTTCTTATCATACGACGTTAATTTGCATCGAAATTTTGCTGCGTGCAATAATAACGCTAACAGATCGGCGAATTTAAAATCTGAGCAGAAATTAGCCACTTTTGATAAATCAGCGGCAGTCATTAGATTCCTATTAAACAGCAACCAAGATATTAATTCTGCTCGTGTACTTTGATTTAAATGCTTCACATAAATCGTCTCAATAAATATTCGTTGTAGTTCTGCGGGTACGTCAGTCTCATCCGACGAAGCTATTATAATCAGAGGAAATTCTCGATGTTTGCTGTACAGCGAAGTAACTTCTGCTGTAAAAGCGGATATAATCCTTTCATCTTTTTGCCCTTCGGCAGTTTTACCGAATACCTGCGAAAATAACATTATAACTTATAATTGAAAATCAATATAATTAAAAATAATGTTTTATCTTTTTAACATACTTGAATATTATTTAAATATAATACACAGGGCACGCATCGTTCCGCATTTTTTAACACTTTGCGAAGCTTAGCTTCGGTCTGCGCTGACGTTAAAGTTTGCACCTCTGCAAAGTCAATGTCGAGAAAGTTTAATCCCATTCTTTTAGATATTGCTCGAACCAATTCATGTTTACCGGAACCCCGTGGCCCTTTCACAAGAAACACTGGTCTCACGTTCAATTGGATGTCTGTAAGAATCACACAATAACAAAAAAAATAAGGAACATATCGACAGCAATTATAGTATTCAAATATTACTAATCTATAAGTGGACGCAAAGATTGTCGCTTACCTTTTTTTAAAAATGGCGTAATGCAAAATTCCAAATGTTTCATAGGTTCTGCTAGAGCTGATGGATAATTGTAATTAAGCAATTTTCGTGCATCTTCGTTTCGTCGTAAAAGTGCACTGTTGGGAAACGAGTAAACACGTCCCCGAGGAATATAATCGTGAACTTGCGCTTCCTGAATAAGCGTTGACTCTCCACGTACAACGTAGCAATTGTTAACGCTAATTTTACACCCGTTTCGATTCACTTTTAACGTTTTAACTATAAAATACGCCGTGTAGTTTACCGACGGGCCAGATGAGTAAAATTGACTCTCAGCGTATTCTTTCATGTCGATTTTGAACATATCGTTCACGTGCAAAAATCGGGGATACAAAAAGTAATTTTGCAACATGACGTCCAACGTTTCAGTCGCGTAATCGTATTGATTGGCGATTAAGGATATTCTTGCTTCGGTTGCAAATTCAATAATGTTGTCTTCCAATGGTACTAAAAACAAATCGTGTAAATCATTAATTATACATTATCATTATCCAATTACTTAACATTAATTATATATTTACAGTGTTACAGGTTTAATTTAAAAAAATATCTTTTTATTAAATTTACTTAATTAAGTAAAAAAAATGTGAACAATTTAAAATTAAAATTGAAAATCCGATAAGCCACAAATACTTACGTATGAAACATGAGGTCTCCAACTTTTCGCAGCGAAGAGCGTTTTGCAAATTGCGTTCTGTCGTCTCAGAGATTAAAATAGTGTTCTCATTGACATCCGGGACAAATGTAATCATTAGTTTATATTTCATTAGGGAAGCTATCGAGCATACATTGACCCAAGCGCAGCTCGAAGTGGAGTTCTCCGAGAGCTGTGTACTTGCTACTGCACAGGAATCACAATCAACATATTCATTCCACGTATCCGTAATCTTTGGGTCGTCTAATATACGTCTCAAAGCCGTATCCGGCAATACGATCCATTCGTGATTTAGATTGGACATTCTTTGAAATCTACGGTGCAGATATTCCAAGAAGATGCAGCTCATCACGTAGCGCGAATTTTTTCGCAGCAAAATTCTCGTTAGTCCTTTCACGAGTCTTTTATAATACAATAGCGTGGAAAGCATCTTCCGTTGTACCTCATGCATGACTCGCAAATTGGAATTCTTCGTGTAAACCGTCTAGATTTGCGACATCGTTTTGAGAATTTTTCGATAAAGGCATCGAATCTGAGATTAAAAAAAAAAAAGACAGAATTAAATAGCGAAAAATAACAAGTATATGACGACCTAAATTTGTTTCCCTATAAGTATCTATTATTTTCTATTTAACAGACTTACGTATATAATTATTTTATCTCGCATGCAAAGTGAGAATAGCGCAATTTGAATTTAAAATTTTTTTTTAATACAAAGCGAGATATCGTTCGAGAGATATTAACTTCGCGAGAGTCGTGAGGACAAAGTGCGCGGATTAATTTGGATTGTCATTCCGCGTTATTGTTTTATTTTTTCCGTTCGCGATTGTTAATGCGCGAATTGCAAATGATGCACTTTTTTTTTTCGAGAAACGTTGCGCAAGCGCGAGGATTTTTTATTCACTCTCTCTCCGCTCGTCCTTCTTCCCCAGTGGCACGTTACAAATCATTCAAAATGGCAGTCATTCAAAAATCTCATCCGCCCTACCCACCGAATGCGCCATGTAATGGGTCGGAACGGTATTGGAGGTTACGTTTAAATGTGTCATTTAAATCGCGGCGAGAGGGGACAAAGGCCGAGAGATAAAAAGACAGAGACGCGAATAGTCGATGGAGAAATCGAGAACCGGTCAACTGAAGCGTTATGAATAAGGGATTTCCGTCGCAGCGAACGTCATAAATTATATACGTTTCGCGTATCGTCGCGAACGACCGATCGCGGAAGCGATCGATCTCACGCACGGCGCAGTTGAGGTCCGCTCGGTACGGTTGAGAGCCACTGAACGTACCCAATTTCTGCACGATCTCTAACAGAGTTACTATAGGAACAGGAGCAGCGCGCAGAAGACTTGTCCTCGGCGGATTATCATGCGAGGGTGGCCCCCGTGGTGTTATCGGTAAATTTCGCGTGTTTTCCGGGTACAGGCACGACGGTACGTCGTCTGGTGGTGGTGGCTGACTTAGCTGCCCCCGTGATTGCACGTTGATCGGTGGCTCGATCCGCGGATCGAGACCTCGCCACTTGCCGGCGCGAGGCGACGCGACGTGAGACGCGCCGCAGGAGGCGCGGTGAGACGAGAGAGAAAGAGAGAGAGAGAGAGAGAAGAGGCGAGGCGCATCGAGTGCACCATTGTAGTTGAGGACAGTTAGAACCGTTGGCGGAGATCTCCCCTCCCCCTTTCTCGTCTCTTCCGCTAACGTTCCGAGCCGTTAAAGCGCGAACCTAACCTGATCCGCGGTCCGATAGCGTCCTTATTGGAGATTTCGGAGCAGAGTTTTGTTCGAATTTAAAGGCCCGGGCGACGAAACGCAGGGCCTGTTATGCCAAGCTGCGGTAAGCGAGGGTGTGCACGCGTGCTTGGGTTTGAAAGCGCGGGTTGATTCTCCGCAGCCCCCCCGTCGTCGTCGACGTCGACGAGTGTTGGTCGTTGCACGAGTCTCGGTGATCGTTGTCGCGGGCCCGACGACGCCTCGTCGGTCCCGCCGAGAGAATGATAATATCGTCCCCTATTCCCCACGTATCCGCGCATCCTGCCCCCCCTGTCCCTCGGTGTTCTAATGACAGTTTTAGAGTAAAGGATGTTTACATTTTTATACGTCTATAATCGTATGATCGATTGGGATGCTGCTGAATACTCTTTGGTACTGTTTGCGTTAATTGTGGAACTTTTTGTTGTTTTGTCAGTGTATAAAGAAGTCTCTGAGCGATAAAGGCAACAGAGTCAAAAATGGATCCGGCAACCGTGATTGCTCTTTGTAAGGAGAACATCCAGCCATTAAGGTATGGACGAAATGCTACACAATTGGGAACAGCATTGAGGGCACAGGAGGATGTGGATGCACAACATTTGTTGTTACAAGAGAAACAGTAAGAAATTGCAGGTTTATTGATATTTTTATATAGTTAATAATTATGTATTTTTATTTAGAATGTATGAGGATGCTATTAAGAACTATGAAGGTGAAGACCCTTTAGAGAATTGGTATGAGTACATTCTCTGGGTGGAACAAAGTTATCCAAAAAGTGGTCATGAATCCCACATTGGAAGACTCTTACAACAATGTTTAGCAACATTTGAGAAGGATGTAAGATATCATCAAGATCGAAGATATATACGTTTGTGGATTAATTATGTGAGTAATATCTTATGTACTATTTTACAATGAGTCAGTTGTATGTTATGTATTTATACTAACAGAAAGAACTTGTGGTTTTCAGATAAGTATGCAAAAGAATCCTTTAGAGCTGTACCAGCTGTTACACAGCAATGGTATTGGAACTAAAGTAGCAGACATGTACAGAGCATGGGCTTTTGAATTAGAGCAAATTGGAGATGATAAACGTGCTGATGAAGTTTATATGATGGGAATAGTCGTTCGTGCAGAACCATTTGAAGAAATAAGTCATGCTCATCAGTAAGAATTGTTTTTTATATGATAAAATATTTTAAAGTTAATTAATTTGTTGATTATTATGTAATAAAAAATATAATACTATCCTTTTACAGAAATTTTCAATTTGCCGTGGCGCGTAAAACACTTGGACGTATCGAGGAAAGAAGTGATATTTCTTTATATGAACAACGCCAAGCTTTTAGTTCATTAAAGGCAATAAGAACTGGCAAAAGAGTCGGCAGCATACGAACAGGACATCGCGTACGCGATTATTATCCTGGCACAGTACCTCAAATTTCAATGTCTATGCAGAATACAAAACCTAATTCTAAGATACAAATATATCAAGTAAGATACTTATATAAATAAAAATTATAATATTGTTTAAAACAAGTTCTAAAATATGAATTTGTAATTTAGGATGACATACCTGCAGAAATGAAAACTTCGAGTATATTAGATCATGTACCCATAGAGGATGCAGTGCATAAAGAGAATACCATCAAACCTGGACCATGGAATAGTGGAAGCAAGAGAGGTCCATTAATAGCTCCCACTGTAAAAGCGGGCTTTAAAAGTAAGAACGACAATAAGATATGTCAATTTAAAGCAAAAGATTATTGCAGAAAAGAGATTTATTATTTTATTTTATCTTATTCTTCTTAGTACATGAAGATCAGAGTGATGACCCTGACATGGATAAAATTAAATTATTTCCAAATCATGTACCTTTTTTCGATGGCAGTAAATATGACGGTTTAAGAGTGCCAGTATACGTAGCAGATTCGATAGATCCAAATATTGTACAAAAACCACATTATCCCAAAGAATTAGTTTATGCCGAAAATACTGATCGTAGTATGGAAGAAATTAGAGCACAGCTATATTTGGGAAGGTATTGTGCTTTTATAATATTTGAAAACAAAAATTCGATGTATATATATTGTGTAAAATTATTATTCTTATTATTATTTATTAGTACACTGTCACATATAATAATTATATAATCTGATTTTATATAGAAGAGTGCAAATTCTGGAAAATAAACATGAAATGTCAATGGTTTGTTTACGTGAGACGGATAGAGAATCTCAATCTCAGCTTAATAATTTCGAAAACATGTATCATCTACAAGAAATAGAAGAACAAAAGCTTAATCAGCAAAGAAGAGAAGCTGAGATTAGTAGACAACGACTGCAAGCCGAGCAACAAGAAATGCAAAGACAGCAGTATGAGATTGAGAATCGAGTTTTAGAGACTCAGCGACAGGAAGCTGAACAAAGAGAATTGGAAAGATTAGAAACCGAGAGAATTGAAGCCGAAAGACTCGAAGCGCAGCGAATAGAGGAACAATTAAATTCGCAACGAAAATTACAGTCGACAAACTTTATGCATCAGCATCACACTTCTTCTCTAGCCGTAGACACCGAGGAACATTTACTCGGGCAGAGTCTCACTGTAAATACAAAAGAAGCTATTTCAGTTGTGCAAGGTTTGTGGCAATCTCCAGATGCAGTCGCTACTGCTTCACGCTTTCGTAGTCCTCCTGTTGCACCCAGAATGATAGATTCAAGAAATAAGTTACCGTTTGATATACATATGGATAGCTCTATGACGCAACACGCAATGTCTAGTAACAAACATCATCAAGGGTACAATATGCAGGTTTATAACGATCAAGAAAATCATCAAAGTTATCATACACAGCATCAAAGTTATTCTGGGCAGGACCAACACATTGTTTATGGAAACCATAATTTGCAAAACAGTTATCATTATCAAATGCAGGTAAAAATATTATTATACATATATAAATAACAGATTTTTTTATTTTGCGTGTATATATTTAGATGTAACAAAATATTTAAATAACAGTGAAATGCTTCCGTTTAAACATGATTTAAAGCAATGCCAATTTGTTTTTTTTTATTACAGCAACATCACGAGCATCAAGTACAACAACCACATTCTCGGCAGCACCATTCTGAGCATCAACATCAGCAGCATCAACAACATCAGCAACAAATAATGCCATCCCATCAGCAAATGCACCCTGTGCATCATCAATCCCTTTCTCATCCACAACATTTACAATCGCCTCACAGTCAAATAGTACCACACCACCAACCACACATCCATCATCATCAATCTCCACATAATCATCACCAATCTCCCCATAATCATAATCAATCTCCCCTTAATCATCACCACCAATCTCCGCATAATCATCATCATCATCAGTCCCCGCATAATCACCACGTATCTCCACATAATCATCACCAGTCAGCACATAATCATCCCCATCAATCTCCGCATAATTCACATATTTTACATTCTCAGCAACCTCATCCTCAACCCGTTCACCAACATATGCAACATATGCAACATCCCGTTTACAATAATATGTTACCCAACGATATCGGCTATCAACAGTATCCTACATCAATGGAAGCTTCTATGCTACAACAGAATATAGAGCCACCAAAACATTTCTCTCCTTATACGGATCCTGATATTGAAACGAGCAAACCATACAGAATGCCACCTGAATTGCCCTACATTAAATCACCGGGAATGAATCGTAAAGATATCAAATATCTTGAAAGCGCAGAAGACAAAGAAAATGCTATTGTTGTGGATTATAATGGTCCATTAGAAGAAAATATGATACCCAAATCAGATGAAAATAATCTTTACATTGACGAAAGCTTGGGTATTTCTCCTCTCTCAACTAACGAGACATGTTTTACAGAAGCCTTTAATACTCCGTTAACAACCTCGACACCGATGACTAATCATTTTAAGCCAACTTACAGAATAAAAGATGACTCACAATTTTCAAATCAGAACACTGCGGTTCAACCGTATGTATTAATCTGCTTTTAATTTTTTTTAAATACATAATAAGACGTTTAAATTTTTATTTATATTGAACAGAGTTGCAGAAGCACCTAACGCTGAAGGTGGTGATAAATTAAGTGTAATATTGGAAACTACACGAGAATATGTATCAAGTAGTTCAGGAAGCGGTAATTATACTAAAACGGCTGGATTGGCTTTTGCGTTAACAAGAGAAGACATGATTCCTTTTAAAGAACCACCCGTGGATACAAGTATGTACAAGAGTTTTATTAAACATATAATATAGATATATTTTATATTTTATTTTATTTTTTATTTATTTTTATTAAAAAAAATTTTTTTTTTATTAATTTTTTTTTTTTGTTAAAATATATAAAAATTGTTTAATTTTACAATTATATATAGTTGTAGAAGAGGAATCAAATGAATCTCTGCTATCTGTGAATCAACTTTACGAACAGAAGCAATATGCGCAAATCCAAGCTATGCACGCTCAAAGTCCGCGTACAGTACAACGACATGTAGACCAAATCACATCTGAGATACAAAATAATTGTGATTTAAGAAAATCCATAAATTTAAAACTTGAAGAAGATAATGCAGAAAAAATTGACACTATGGAATGTGAAGAGCATGAACCTATGGAACAAATGGAAGAAGAGTGCTTTGAGCTCCCATCGAGAGATCTAAATCCATTTGATAAAAATTTAATAGCTGGCCTGTTGAAAAAAATAAAATTTCCACAACCCCAGCATGCAGACGGATATAAAAGAATAGATACCAACCTAAATAAATTTGTGCCTTCTATTATTACGCTCGGTCAGTATTTGCACTGCTTTGTTATTTAAGTATATTTCTGAACTTTTGTTTTTTACATTAATGTAATATTTACGCTTGCAATTCTGTAGACACCGAAACATATGATTTGGAAAAGTGCCTTGGAAAAGGAATGTATGGAACAGTTTTTAAAGCAATTAATGTGCAAACGGGCGAAACTGTAGCTCTTAAAACGCAAAGACCCGCTTGGGTTTGGGAATATTATATTGTACGAGAAATAAAAGCACGTCTTACAAATCCACATATGGTACAGCATAATACAAATATAATGTGTTGTTATATAAGTAAATCAATTTTTCTATAATGTAATTTAAATATATATATTTGTTCTTTTAGTTACGCGGTTTTATGGATGTGACAATGGCATATGTGGCTAATAATGGGAGTGTACTAGTTTCAGAATATTCTAAATATGGAACATTATTAGCAGTGACAAATCAGATAAAAATTGCTACTGGCAAACCTCTAGTGGAAAGTTTAACTATTTTCTTTACAATTGAGATGCTTCAAATTGTGGAGTACTTACATAAATGCCAAATAATACATGGGGACATAAAGCCAGATAATTTTTTATTAATGCGATTGTTTGTATTATATTTTTCTCTAATCACATTTTCTATCGGATAAACAATGCAATAATTACTTTATATATTTCTTAACAGACCTACGCAAGATGTGAGACCAACTATACAGCTGATAGATTTTGGATGCAGCATAGATATGAAACTGTTGCCAGAAAATACAACATTTACGCAAGTTATAAAAACGGAAGACTTTACTTGTATTGAAATGCAAACTGGAAGACCATGGACATATCAGACTGATTTATATTGTCTAGCGGCGACCAGTCATTGTTTATTATTTGGCAATTATATGAGAGTATCTAATGTAGGCGGCCGTTGGTTCATTGCATCGAAATTACCAAGGTATATGAATAATTAATATATAATTAGCCGAAAAGAGTCATATTATTTCATAAAATATTTTAATCCTGCGTATATTTTTGTATTTCAGGTACGCAAAGAAAGCTGCTTGGGAACAATTTTTTACAGAATTGTTAAATATTGAATCGTGTGAAAAAATGCCAGATCTAGCGAAATTAAGGAATATGCTAGAAGAGACGTTAGCGCAAATGCCAGAAACACATTCGAAACTTCGAAATTTTGTCAACATTCTCAACAAACGATAACGCTTGCTATATTTGATGATATGTTCCAATGTGTGCATGTATTTAGCAAAGAACCAACGTGTAATAAGAAACATTAATGTTATTGTGCTATTTATTATAAAAGAAGTTAATATTACAGTGAGATAAATATATGTATCTACACAGTTAATAACACACAAGAATGCACTTTACGGCCTGGTTTGTGGATATCTTTATCGATATTCGTTGCTTGCACACAACATTAATTAGGACCATTGTGAAACAAGTTTAATCTCTTGAAATTGTAAAAACTTATAAGATATGAGAAGATTTATGCAGTAGGCATTTTGGAAATATATTTCTTTTAAGCATTTATTTTTAGTTATCTTTCAAACACGTACGTACTCATTACAAGTTATGAAGAAATAATTGTACTATATATTTTTAAAAAATTTACAGAATATTTGAATTTAAAAATTAATAGTACATTACTTGTATGATACAGTATGGATTCAATTTGCAAAAATACTATGCAGAAATGCATGCATACTAAGTACGTAAGTACTTTGTACAGATAATTGATGTACATTTTATCATTGTATAATTACATTTAAACAATTTTTTTAGATGCTTGAGTCTATTATTAACAAATTTTATTCACTTTCTATTAATCTTTAAAAGATACGAGAATATACTATGTCAATAATATTAACTTATTATTCCGAGTATTTTTCTTAAATGTATATTATTATCTACGCAAAATGATAAAATTATTTTATTTCAGCGGTGACGTTATATAAGTGATACAGTCCTAATTTGGTTTTGTGCAAGCTTACTTCCGAGTGTCCACTAAACAGGCCTTTTATGTAGTATATATTTTTAAGTTAAGACTTCCTAAATACATGCGTATGTATATGATAAAAATGTCAAAGATTGCGTTTGATTTTAGATTTTAGATTTTATAACGACATACGAGAACTTTTGGTTGTCTCTGGAAACGTAAACCTTAACATAAATTGTATACATACACATCGGGACCAGTGTATGTGTATATTTAATTAATATATCCATAATGGACAACCTATTGTTCTTGTTTAAAAATTTATAAGAATATGCCTTATTTTAATGGTGTAACTTGAAAAAAAAAAAAAAAAAAAGTTTAGATAAGAGCCCGTACAAAGCTTTAAGATTAAAAACAGTTGACATTGTAAGATACATTTATTAAACTCGGTAACACTAAAATATATATTTATGTATAATTCACATTACCTTTCCCTACTGAAATTGCATGTTATGATATTAAATCTAATTGCATTCTTAACATATATTTTATAATTATCATACTAGATATTACGAAGCGCGCACGTTATATGTATTTGGTCCTATGTTATAAAAAATGTATATTTAATAATTTACGACAATGACTCATTACTATTTCGATTTGCCGTAGCGGTCAAATCTCAACGTAACCGTCTTTGTTCCTTCACTTACCGAATTCCTCCACGACGATATTAGGCGCATCTTGTAGCACGTCCGTTCCCACATGGTTCATAAATTGTCACTTTGGCGCCATGTACACTGAGAGGCAAGTATGGCTTGTGCTTCGGCGACGGTGGTAGCGTGTGTGACTTCGCCGTGGTGTGGGCCGAATCTCACACGAAGCACGTGTGTAGTATGTACGTATGCCGTAGTCAGTAGTGCGCCGGCGCCGAAGACTGGAGGGGAAAGGCGATCCACTACTATCATCGCAGCATACGTGTACGACGCACACCACACCAAGGTCACGTACGCTAGCCGCCGTCGTCGAAGCAAATGCTATAGTGTCTGTCTTTCAGTGTATACTACGAGCTGCGCATAGAAGTAGTACAGTAAACTTATCACGTCGTTATTTATGCGAGTGACTGGCTGCGACCAATGACGAGTCGGAAAGCATAACGCTGGGTCCACACCATAAACCATAACCTGAAAAAAAAAGTGCACCACGCGCGTTGACAAACTTGACAACGGGTAGTAGGATCGCTACGTTGATCGCGTCGAACTGTTACCGCGTCTGATTTAAAATAAATATACAAAAGTTATGACGGACTCTGGGAACGAGGACTCTGTGACTGAGCTCAACACTCAGTTAAATAAATCGATGGTGTTGATGGAGGATGCTGTGGACATGCCGTCTTCAAATCACAAGCGGAAATCGATCACGATAAACACGGAGGCACAACCGTCTAAAAAACCCAAGAGTCCCGCTAAATCGCGTAGGAGCATATTGAAAAAACCCAACAAATCGTTTGACGAAAATTCGACGGCTGACGAGGACGTGGAGATTAACGGCGATATCAACAGATCGACCGAGACAAAGTTCAATGAGTCGTCACAGTCCACTCGAATTTTGTCCAGACCACGCACTGTAAGTAGAACAATTATTTTCATTTTAATTTGGGTTTTTTTTTTACTGCTTGTATTATTTAATTCATATTTAAAATATTTGTTTCTATAAATAGGTATTTGTAAAAGATGTAGGTATACACACATTAAAAAAATACATTAATTTCTCTAAAAAAGTTTTTTGTAATGAAAAAGTTTAAATCTGTATTTTATTTATTTTTTAGCTTGAAGATATAGCTCAAAAGGAGACACTAAATGAGGAGAATGTATCCTCTACATTTAACTTGGAAGATTTATCTGATAGTGAAGAGTTTTGGATAATGGATATCCCTAGATTAGTAAGTGCAATCAATAAAATATTATGATTCTTCTTGATGTTTAAAATTTAATATTATATGTGTATGTACAGATAAATCCACAGGAGCTTTGTGGTCAAACTATAGTTTTTGATGATAAGGCAAAGTTCAAAATTAAAGATGAGCGATATTGCATAGCTTCACGGAATATAAACCATCATGTCACATGTATCTTTAACTCTAAGAAGGGTACTCCACAATATAAGACTGGTAAAAAAAATTTTTACTGAGAGATAAATTTTGTTTCTCTGTTATACAAATGTATTAATACTAATGCTTTCTGTACAGTGAACGTCAAGCCAGTTGGTTTCTTAACAGTTAGAAGAAAATTATCTGGAGCACCTGAAGTAAAGCCAGTTTCTACAGAAAGTACCAGTGTGCAATTTCCAAGTAATTTAAAAACAAGACATCCGCTGCTTGGTGTGATTCGTGAACGTAAAAGAAGATCGAAGAAATTCAAAGCATGTTAAAAATTATAAATATATTATTTGTAAAAGAAAAAAAAAAAAGAAAAAAAAACAAGACAGTTATAAATTCATAAAAATCTAAAAATTTGTGTCTTGTAATTGTAAATTTAATATATCTTTTTAGGAAGGTAACAATATTTAACATGCAAGTATGTGATATAATTCTTATAAATCTAAATATTTTATACTATTGAATTTATTTCGAAATATTAAAGGTATTAATTTTTAGGAGATGACTATGGTTTTGAACGACGGAAGTTTCAATGGTGAAATTATTTCTTTCTACTCAGCCGCGATATACAAACGCGAGCAACGCGGAATTACAAAACAAAACGTGAGACAGAGCCAGTGAATGATACGAATGAACGATCGCGAGTTCGCGTGAATTACAAGATGAAACGATTGATTACCAAGTGCGCCGTTGATCCTTTCCTTACTTACCTCGTGAGGCTCGCTGCTGTCGCCTCCTAGTTATCTCGAAGACTCCTAGAGGACAGGCCGCGGCGACGCGCGCGACATCCGGCCTATGCGCAGTTGCGGCCGCGCACCACCAACTACGGAATCCCGGGGACAGTGGAACACTATAGAAAAATTTCCCAGTAGAGAGAGAGATTGTTAGCGGAAAAGTCGTGAGTCGATGTAAGTAAATAAAGGGACCCGTGCGGGATACTGCGGGCGTTGTGTCGTGGCGACGCGCTGGTGATCGGACTTAGTCGGGCACCGACGGACGCGGCTCGCGTGCGCGAGCGTGAAATACGGACGCGCGACTTCGGATGGGTGTCCACGATCGACGAATTCGTTACGCCAACAAGCTCGGTCGTCGCGATTAAGGTTAAAGTGAGTCAGGGGGAGGTACATTGGCCCGTGGCTTCTCTCGGCCAGCAACCCCCCTAGCGGATAGATCGTAAAATCTCGCCTGTGACGTTCGACGATGCCCGCAGCGGAGCGCCTTCCTGGCGCACGTCGTCCCCGTCGCTCGTTCGCGTTTACATAAATGGGAGGCCTTTCGCTTGGCCAACCGGGGCGCGTCGTCGTAAATAAGATCCTCTCGTGGCCCAGCCTCGTGAGAAACGTGTCGCGCGCGAGAGAAAGAGAGAAAGAAAAACACGCGTGTAGCGCGAGAGAAAGGGAAAAAGATCGAGATCGGCGAATAAAGGACTTCGATGAAGAATCTTCCCTCAACGGTGTGATTCGATAGTACATAAAAGTAGTCCGTCTTCCTCACTCTCGCATCGTCGACACCGTGCGCCCTCCCTACTATCCCTCCCTGTGACCCTCCTCGCGTTCCACCCGCTCTCACCCCGTCCCTCTTCTCTCTCTATCTCTCTCTCTTTCTTTCTCTCTCGCCCACGCTGTCGCCCAAGTCGCGATTTTCCCCTCTTTCGCGAACTCCCGTCGCGAGACGCAGATCGTCGTCCTTGCGTACTCGTGGCCTAGGCTGCGAACGAAGGAGAAAGAAAGAAAGAGAGAGAGGCGGAATTTACGTGTCATGCCCCACCACGCGGCACGCCGGCCTCCACCGCGTTAGGAATCTTGCGTAGGTCTCTCTGTTATGGCGTAGCCAGCGTGCCCTCTCGCTCGCACCCGCTTGACGTTTCTCGCCGCTCTGCCCTCGCGCGCCGGACCTCTCGCGGACGCCATCAACAGCTGTTTCGTCCGATCGTCGCCCTCGCGCGTACGTACGACTGTGCGTTATCTGTCCTAGCGCGAGATAAAGGAAGCTGACTGAAACGTCACTTGAAACACGAGAAACAGAAAGCGTAAAGGAGAGAGAGAGTAAAGAGAGAAAAAACATTTTTTTAACGAGGAAACTGGCGATCCTCCGTACAGGATCTTTTCCCTTCCCCTCCTTTCAACCGATCGGTCGTCGACGACCTCGACGTCATAGTGAGAACAAACTCTCCTCTCCCTCCGCTCTCCTTGAGGCCTCGAGACGTCGACCCTCCGTGCGTAGGGCGTCGCGCGCGCGCGATTCTCAGCCCTCGTGCGTAATCGCGCGAGTATTCCGGTGTGCATGTCTCCTTTGTTCACAGTACCTCGCCATTCGTTCTCTTTCTCCCTACCTGCGCCTCCTCGCCCGTTCCCTCCCACTCTCTCGCCCTCCGTTTCCCCCTCGCGCGCGGTCTCTTTCTCTCGCGCGGATCTGACAGCTCCTGTCAAAACGGAACTCGCGGTTCGTGACCTGTCGTCGCCCTTTCGCTTCCGTAAGTTTACAAGTCCCTCTGCCCTGCTCCTGTTTTCTTTCTTTCTCTTTCTCTCTCCCCCTCCCCTTCCCCGCTCGCACCTGTTTCGACCTGATAAAACAGTGAGAAGCGCGTGGGAGTGCAGCTGAGGACGTTTTCCGACGACTCCGTTTAACGTCTGGCCTTTCTGCGTCGCGTAAAAATCGCACGCGCGTGTCCGCGTTTACGTTTCTGTCGCATCGCGCGCGTGTGGAACCTCTCCGATCGAGACGAGTCGCGTCTCGCGATTTACGGCGACGAAACAGAATTATCGTTTGCCCACTCGATCCCACGAAACGTAAATCGCAGATGGTAATAACGGTTGCGCCCATCTGTTTCAGATCAGACGAGAGTAGCAACGTGTAAAGTGAGGCACTGCGAGCACTGTCAATTACTCAATCACCAGCGAGGTGACGACTTTGTCATGTAAGTAGAACTAGGCGGCACCCTAAATTCGCAAAGTGGTTTAAAAGCCAGTGTATCGCGGCTGGTTGAATGGCAAGGAGATCCGATTGACGTTAATTCGAGTGTTAATTGTATTAGCTACGCATCTCGGCTTGATCTTGTGACTCATGTGCGCTTTCTTTACAGACTTTGACACTTAGATAAATATTCGTGATTTTGCTGTCTTGTGACATTCACGGGATCGGCGAACGAAAATGTCAGTATTGAATCAAAGTGGCGAGGATGCGGTGGAATGCCCTCTGTGTATGGAACCATTGGAGGTGGACGACTTGAATTTCTTCCCGTGCACCTGTGGATACCAGATATGCCGTTTTTGTTGGCACAGAATCCGTACCGACGAGAATGGCCTGTGTCCCGCGTGTCGAAAGGCCTATTCTGAAAATCCGGCTGATTTTAAACCCCTTACCAAGGAAGAAATAGCAAGGTGATCACCGAATTTATTATTTTCACGAATTAATACCCGTAACGATAAATTATTAATTATAAAAATGTATTGTTGGCTCAACCAATTCTACATTAATTTTTTTTTTATTAGATTAAAAGCTGAGAAAAGATTGAAGGATCAACAACGGAAGCAGAGAGTTACAGAAAATCGGAAACATCTAGCGAACGTGAGAGTAGTACAAAAAAATTTAGTGTTTGTAGTAGGATTACCAATGCGGCTAGCAGATGCTGATGTGAGTATTGCTAGCAACAAGGTTTTTTTTATAAGTGATGGACAATACAAAGTGCTCCGTTATGTGTAATATACATTTTAAAATAAGGACATTATGGACATATAACGTTTCGCATGCTTTAGGTTTTAAAGAAACACGAATATTTTGGGAAATTTGGGAAGATACACAAAGTCGTAATTAACCAGAGTACTTCCTATGCAGGGTCTCAAGGCCCCAGTGCTTCGGCTTATGTTACTTATCAAGTGAGTTAATTTACAACTGTCTTATTAAAATGGAATTTTTTCCATAAGTGTTCCCAAATGAGATAAACAAAAGTATTAAATTTGGTAAACGATGTTTCTTCGTGTTGTAATAGCGTCAAGAGGATGCGCTACGTGCTATAGAGGCTGTGAATAATATTGTTGTGGATGGACGGACAATAAAAACTTCGTTAGGAACGACGAAATATTGTTCGCACTTTATGCGTAATCAGGCCTGTCCGAAACCAGATTGCATGTACCTGCATGATCTTGGGGACCAGGAGGCGTCGTTTACGAAGGAGGAGATGCATCAGGGTAAACATCAGGAGTACGAGCGCAAGCTTGTGCAATCGTTACATGCACATGCGTCTTCAGTCCAACGGTATCACATTTATTTATTCATTTATTTATTTGTAAAAATGATAATTTTTCCGTTAAACGCATAAATCTAGTTTCGATCTATGTATTTATATAGAAAACCAACGCCGTCACCACCTGTAACGGGCAGTATTGTTAGGGAAAGTGGAACTGTAAATTCGCAAACTAAAGAAGCTTGGCCATCGTTGCAACCAGGACAAACAAATAGTGAGTGAATTTAACTGTCATATTTAAGTATTATTAGCATATTGAGTGTCACACTAATATTACGTGATATCTTCAAGAGGCCTATATGTTCTATAATGCATTTTAACTTTTTCTTAACATTGTAATAATAATAATATTGAAAAATTTTTTAATATTGACGTTTACTTGAGTTATATTTCTATTAATTTTAGCGTTGTTAGTTACTAATACCTCACGGCTCGACTTTACTACAGAATTGAGTGCCGATCACGAGTGATTTCCGTAGCACCTAATGCATTAAAATAGAAAAATTTTAAGAATTTTTGATGGTATGTAACATTTTGTTTTTAGGTTCACAAATCAGTTGTAAAGAAATATCACCACCTGCGCAAACAACTTCGCAACACAGCAACGTAACAAGCGGAAATGGCACAGTAGCTCAACAAAGTCACATGTCCTCTGGGGTGCCTACGCATCAACAGAATAACAACAATAAGGGTGAAAGTGGTGTTGGTGTACGGCGAGGTAAAAGTAATAGCGAAAGTAAAGCACAGGCAGCTCGTAACAAGCATAAAAATAGTCAAAATAAAGAGAAACATGGTACTCGTACGACGTCGCGATCTGAATCAAGCTCAATCAACACGCAAAGTAGTTCACAGCCTCAAATTACCGGACAAAAGGACGTTAGAAACTTTTCTGCTGATACAAACTGTGAAATGTTGCAAAAATTGGGTAACAAGTGTAAAATAGAACAACAATTGCAGCAGCAGCCACAGCCACAACAAATTAGCAACAAAACATCAAAATTAGTTCAATTACAGTCTCACGAAATTAATGTAAATGGTGCATTTCAAAACGGGGAACGTCGGCATTCAGACAGTGAAATGGATCAACAGCGTGAAGGTAGCACGCCAGCGAGTACAATTTCAAGTACAGAAGACTCGAATGTAAATCATCAAGCTGAACATTTAACTGAATCGAGCGAAGAAAACAGCGGTGCTATTCTTTTGGGTGAGTTATTTATCCTGATCACCATTGCTATATTTTTCGATCAATTGTTAAGAATGTTCTATACTATGTAAAATCTTATTGAACATTGTAAGAAAAAAAAAACAATTGTCTTGACTTAGTTTCAAAGCTTTTTGTTATGTTTTTACTTGACAACACATTTATAAGAATTTCATTAAATTAGGTATTTTGTCAATAATGTCATTATTAAAGAACTTTTTTTTTATTAATTTGGGTTTAAATAAATTGTTTTAATAAATTGTCGTAAAAATCAGAAAAATTGTAGCAACTACATGTGGCATATTAGGAGTAATATTTGTGATCAATTATAGTTTATTAAAAATATTAAAAACATTTACATACAATTTGGTAATGCAACAATTAAAAAATACAGAATATTTTTATATTTCAAATCATGTATAAACCAAATTACAAATATGTACGTGTCATAATTTGTGACTATATTTCAGTACTGTAGAATGAAACAAAACATTATTAAATACTTTTCTTGATATATGCCAAAATAAAGAGGATTCTTGAACAAAAATTAATAGTAGCTTTTTTTGTGTTTTTATGTGTTAAGTGTTATGTATTCCTTATTGATTCCAATAAGAAAAATATTTACTTGAACAAGTACTCTGACAAATAAACCCAACGTGTATTATTTTTATAATTATATTATTTATGTTTTAATAATTGCTTTATCTAAAAAAAATTAATTTTATTGTTTTATTTCATTCAATTTTATATAATTTGCATGTAAATATTTAAAGAAAGATTTAATTTAAATAGCTGTTTATTTTGGCATTGCAAGAGTATATAGAAATGATTTTGATCGCGTTGTGTAGTATAAAGATTTTTGCGTATCACATGTAGGTTCGTCTCCAGCTAGCACAAATTCATCACAAGGTGCCAATCAACCACCACCACCAGGATTACACAATGGATCTCAAATGCAACTCAACCACCGGTCGATTTTTCAGGCGGACAATAACAGTTTTTTCAGTTCAAATACCTTTCAGAAAATACCAGCCACCACCTCAATGCCACCAAATTCTCTCGCAGGTACATAACCTAGATATTTTTTTTTTTATTGCTGTTACTTTATTTTGTGTTTTTTTAAATATTTTTTATATGTAATTATTGTAAAAATTATTAATAAATTTGTATTTCCTGAATGTAGCAAATACAAATCTGGATTGGACAAGCACAGGAGTGGCAGCGATACCGGATTCCTTGCCAACAGTTCATTCTAGCGAAGATTGGCAAGCTGCTTTCGGCTTCCAGCCTGAATCATCTCGAACGAATCACATTATAACAAAACCTAGCCCAACTGATTCGCCGAGAGTAACATTTAATTCCGAGGGTTTCGTAGATGAGGAGGTTTATATAAATGCACCGTACACTGCTGCACTTACAGAACCATCATCTGGTACCTTCACATCAAACTTACTTGTAAATTCATCCACATCTAAGTTTATGACAGACTTTCAACAAAATTCATTACAACAAAGGCTTATTCAGGTGAGCAAATTAATAATCAATTTTTTTTTATTGTGTGTTAAAAAAAGGATAATAAAATATTCTTTCCTTTTTTATCGAAGAAACATAAATTTCTAAATTATTAATGTTAAAAATTAAATTTTTAAGGCGCCACAAACTCAAGAAAATTGCGAGTACGTAAAACAAAACGGCCACGCAACTATAGAAGAAATTCGAAATCATCGTGAAACGGGCTCGGACGTAAAAGCGGATGACGATTTAGGTTTCGATCCTTTCCACGAAACGCAAAAAGCATTAGCAGAACTTTTAGAGGATGAAATGCAGGTACAGCAGCAAAAGATGTTTCAACAGCAGCAACAACAGAGAGAACGAGAAGAGCAAACTAGGGTGCAGCATCATCAGACTCTCGCAAACCTTAACCAACAACATTTTCCACAAGTAAACATTTTTATTAAAATTGTAAAACAGAGAGTTTTTGTTTCTTTATTAGTTTAATTAATAAAATACATTAAGATTTTGTCGTGCAATTTAGTACATAAAATTAACTTATAAATTAAATAAAATTTACAAAATTTAATATTGTTTTAGGTTGCGCACATAACTCATTTACAGCAAGCTCAGCACTTACAAAATCTACAAGTGCTTCAATCGCATTCCCTCTTGTCTCGTCTTCCGCAAAATCTCTTACCAAGCGGTGCACAGAGCCCAGCACAGAGCACTGTTACAGCTAACAGTCTAGGACAACGCAGTCGACTCCCGCCACCAGGTTTTCCTGGTTCTACGCCAAATCACATGAACTCATTTGGTCTCGGTATACCACGACCAGCACCAACGAATAGTGCTCTCTCTGGTTAGTGTTCTTCCAATTTTTTCATCGGGGATCAGGAATCATAGTGCACAGTGCGTGAAGTTTACATACGTATACGATAATCTATCGTAGCCGTAGACACAAAATTAAATTGTCGATTCGCGGATTTTTGTAAAAAGATAAAAATGTAAAGATTTATCGGTCTATAAAGAATCACGAACGTGTAGATTTATATTTGTAAAATATTGCTATTTATAATTTATTGACATTTATTTAACGTTTTGTTTGCAGGAGCACAACCACCTCAGCAAAGTGCGTACCTTCCAAATGGAAGTCCGCTTCTCAACACACAAAGTAATTATTCTATTTTTATGTTTAAATATTTTAAATATATTTGTAATCTAATATTATGTAATTATCTTTTTCTCTACAGCTATCAGCAAGTGCACGGGTGACGCGGTTTATACGTTGAAAGATTGGTGTGAGATTAATAATCAACAGCAGCAGTTTCACCATCAAGCGTTGCACCAAAAAGGATGGAACAATTTCGGACCCATCGCAGATTGGACTTCGATTGATCCGGCTATTGTTACTTCGTCTAGACCTCTTCCATTCCAAACTACCAACGCTTGGCAGTTCTCTCACATTCATCCTTCTCATGTGGTGACTCATAATGCGCAACAGGTGCGAAATTTTGTATATTTTTATATTTTTTATAAACTTCTTTGTTACTTGTTATTATAAAATAGAAAAACATGGTTCTTATTTATTTCGTACGAAATGTATTTTATCTGGATGATGCATCTAAATGTAAAACTATACATGTTTCATGCGCAGGAGCAAAATGCACCTCAGCATTGGGCAATGCAACCACCTCCTGGTTTCGCTGCGCCCACAACTACAGGACAATTGAATAATCCGCAGCCGAGCGCCACCGCACAACCTCACACCAAGCTTATCTCTGCAGGGTCGGAAATCGAAAGTAAGTTGATCGCGATCAAGCTCCGTGCAAACTAATAAAAAGAACAAAAAAAAAAGATACCTTATAATGCGCGGTATCGAGATACATAGGCCGTCTATATTGCAGACCTATAAGTCTAATGCGTGAGGCGAACGAGTCGAGGCGTCATAATATTTCCGGACGTGGCAAGATCAAATCCAGCAAATAAAAAAAAAAAAAAAATAAATAAAGCGACAGTCGATAATGTACGTTTTCCTAACACTTCTATATCTCAACGTTTTATTTTCAATCTCCATTTATTTGTGCGAGTGTATACTCGAATAAAATATTGAAATAAAATATTAGTTAATGCGTACTCTTTTATGGAAACAAAGATTACGTCAATTATCTTTCTTATGATATTATTTTTTTGAAATGTAGCAAAATTTAACATATTTAAGTCTGACTACCGTTATAAATACAGTTTATGTAGGATATGAATTATTAAAATGCAAATGATTAAGATGTAAAGAAATGATCACAGTAATTGCAAGTACATTTCCTTTCTAATTTTTTCTTATTAATATACTATTTATCTTGGAAACAAAAACTGAAAACAAAAAAAAAACGTATTAAAATTGAAAATTAATCACCTACGTTCATAAACTTCATAAGACTAAAAAAGATATAGTAAAACATATATTACTAGAATGCAAATGTAATGAAACTTCCTAAAATATTGTCTAATTTTATATTCGTCATAGTTAAAAAATGTTTTAAATTAAAAGCTTTGTTATCGCATATATAAAAGCTTTATTGTTATATTGAAAGAATTGTTATATATATATACACATATATATACACACAATATATATATGTATATGTACCTAATAATACGGTACTACAAATACATATTTTGCTATTTTATAATATTGCTTTTATCGCGTTGAAATATGATTGGTATGTTTTATCCAATCGTTTTAAGAAACTAGAAGAATTCTTTTATTATTGAGCATAATATAACGGGATATAATTTTACTATCGTTTTAGTAAAATAACGTGGAGTTTTATTATCTTTGCACGCGCGAATTATTTTTGAGTGCGTCATTGACGTGCGTCACCATATATTGTGATACCCGCAGGACGCAAACTCGTTATTAAAAAAAAAATGAAAACAGACTAAGGATTAAGATCTCCTAATTTTAATTTTGGTAATCATTTTAGCGGACATTTTAAGTTACAAATCAATTTTAATAAATACACAAATTAAACAGATTAAGGATTATCTGTACCGATCGAAAAGAATAGCGATATTTCCCATCTCGCGACAAGATCAAGGTCAATGTATCAATATTGATTAAGGAAAACTACAGATGGCTGTTCGAAAAATTGACAACGCGACAATGTATTTTATTTATGAATGCGAAGTGAGAGAAGAAGAAAGAAAAACGAAGGGAATATATTAACACACAATGTGCGATAAACGATGCGAGAGAAATGTCTGAGCAATGTACTACGATGTTCACACGACGCGAATTACGTCGAACGAGAGCTATTCCTGTAGCAGACGATTATCGAAAGTATCTCTGCTATTTTAAAGCCGAATAACGAAAGAACGTCACATACACAAGAGAACGAATGAGATAATAAAAAAGTATAATTATTATAAAATTTAATTCAGTAAGATAATCGAGAAATATACGATAATGCGCAATGATATTATGTGTTGTATTTTCCCAAGTCAAATATCTTCTACATCTATCTTTCCACTAATAGGTATCGCTTCAAGAACTTTTGGAAAAAAAAAATTGATATGCTAGTCATACAGTTTATTGATTCATAATAGCCTAATTATACATTGTAAAGTTTTATTTTTAATTATAATGGCGTTTCAGAAATAAGCATTTTTGACAAATAAAATAGCTTGTTATTATTGCTGTTCGCAACTGAAAGTTTCTTGCGTACATTCGGGATTTTTAACGAATACGTAGTATCGTCCCTTTATGGGATTGTTACTGTCATATATTTTCTTGTTCACAAGAATACAATCTGTTGTGTTAGAACTGGGATAAGGAGGCTCCCTAAAAAAATGAAATAATATATAGCCACAAAATAGCACGAATAATCTCAAGTAGCGTTTTGTTCATACCTTGGAAATAGATCTAGTTTTCTGTATCTAAAAAAAAGGAATTAATTATGCATGCAATATGTCTTATACATTTGTATAATTTAATATAATAAGAAACTTTTCAGAAAAATGCATGAAAGTAACTAAGTTGAACCATACTGAAGGAAGGAACTTACTCTGTAGGAATACCAGGGAAACTGCAATTACTTTTCAATACATCTGTTAAATACTCAACAGATTTGCCATGTGAGCAAGAAACATCCGCAACTAAAATATAAATTTGTTTTATTTATAACTCTATATCGTTTTTTCCCAGTTGTTTCAGTAACACAACAAACTTGAATGGCATTGATTTCTTACTGTTACATCCTGGTTGCCATTTTCCATTATTGTACTGCAAGTCCACATGACCTACATCGTATGGTATCCCAAGAATCGATGTGTGAGCAACGACTATATGGTCAGCATCTGTTTTACAAAGTCTCTCATCGCATTTTCTTGTTCCGAACAATGGATCTGCAGGATCGGCGGCCAGGAGAAGTGGAATTGAAGCGTTTGTTAACTTTTTAATCTCTTTTGCAGCAAAGGCGGACACGTGTGCGCCAAGACTATGACCAATTAATGTGAAATTTTTCAAAGGAACTTTGCACTTATACGTTATTTTATAGATAATTCTGCAAGAGAAAATGCAATTAATTATGTGAATTATTTTGCATAACATATTAACTGTATTGTGTAAGTATTATGTAAGTTAATCTATTTTTAATTACTGCTTTAATTAATATTGAAATTTTTTTTTTTTAGGTGTTATACCTTGCTAAGAATTGACCTATCTCACGAGTATTGCGCACTGCACTAGGATATCCCACAAATTTAAAAATAGGTATCCCTTCAGTACAAGCTCCTTGAGACCAATCCGTCATAAATACCGAGTAGCCGGCCTGTAAAGGTAAAAATTTAGTTTAGCAGATTCTTCATCAAGAATCGTAGTTCGTTTTATTCCTTGCTATGTTTTACAATACTTTTGTATTATTTCATATTGATATAAGACTGTTGATTTTTTTAGGGCCGTTATTATTTCCATTCCAATTACTTACGCTAATATGTGATACTTACTTGCACTAATTCTGAAGTCATATTTTGAAAGGCAGTCGATTTTGGAGAACTGACAAAGCCATGAGTTACAAAAGCGATTTTTTCCGTTGAATCGAATTGTCTTGGATCATTGCAAATACTCTCGAGGCTGACATTTTCACCTTTTATATTACTAAAAATAAAACAAAATTATGGATATAACAAGCACAAGATTGATACACAGATCTTCACAATTTTTTACCTATTGTAAAAGTATGTCGATACCGAGTTAACGCCAAAAATGCAAGAGTCTGAATGAAGCATCTTGCCTACATTCTCTTTCATTCCTGGTCTAGGTTCAGCACGTAAATAAGCACATTGCACAAGAAAAATGACAAGTATTATAGCAACAGTCTTCATCATGCGAAAGGGAAGAATTAATAAACTGTTCGAGGGAAGGTAATAGACGCGGAATCAAGTCTAGCAATAATTAGTGAACTTTTATACCTGCATAAATACGCTTTATACTTTTGCACGCATCTGAGAACTGACATTTTCAACATTGCAACGGCAGCTGTACAAACTGTTCAGCGAACGTGAAAAATTTGCGGAAGTACATTTTACAATATCAATATTATGGCAACAAACGATCAACAATGTAAGTTGCCACCGTGAGCATCTCTTAATTTTACGGCTTGCTTTTATTTCTGACATTATGCTGCATTAAAAGATGACAAAGTACCGTACGGACATTTATTTTGACGTAATGATCTGCCCTTGATATTATTAAATTTATCGGCGTATTATGATGTACGACATGTATGAGGCAAACATGTCTAACTACAAGTTTAACTTACAATTACTTTCAGCTATTTATAAACTATTTGAATAATAATTATAATGTTAATTAATTATAAGTATAGTGGGAAGACACTTTCTTCCAAAATATTTAATTTAAATTCAACGCGCAGAAAATTATTTAACTAATTAGCGTGATTAAAAAAAAATCTGAATCAATCCGTGAGCACGTGCGAAAATTTAAATTTGTAAATGTATAATATACACATCGTGAATATGTCTACTTATAACGACAGTCGTAATAACAATTATTAGGTACTTGAAGTATATTTTCTCAGATATATATTTAAAAATTAAATGCAACCTTGTTATTTATCAATTTATAATTACCTCTCTCGTATCCCTCCTAAAGTCTAATGTCTTGATCTTCATTTTTAGACACCTCGTGCATACAAAATTCGGCGAGAAGCTATATCGATATGTTTTGAACAGAGTCGCAAATCGTCGATCCAGGCCTCGCTGCGAGATGTGCACTCGATCATACCTCGGTCGATAAGGGAGGAAAGGCGAAGCACGAACAGGTGACGACATCGTTGTCACACTCTCGTGATTTCATAACACGCCATTTTCTTTGTGTGAAGCGCTGGAGCGCGGAGGTGTTTTCGCAGGCTGTGTTCCCTGACAAGTTGGCCCCCAGGTAAACGAAAACTTCCGTGACGTCCCGGTCTCCGTTACGTCCTCTCGGCTCTTCTCGCCTGCGGTAATTATAATATTAGCTCGTCGTGCCGC
This sequence comes from Cardiocondyla obscurior, assembly GCF_019399895.1. Classification (NCBI taxonomy): domain Eukaryota; kingdom Metazoa; phylum Arthropoda; class Insecta; order Hymenoptera; family Formicidae; genus Cardiocondyla; species Cardiocondyla obscurior. Next base: position 3,470,545 of record NC_091875.1, on the reverse strand, counting down.
GGTCGACGTGGCTCGCACCCGCCCGTCCGGGTATTATTATTATCGTCGGGCCCTGCGCCCGTGTAACCGAGTGCTACGGTTCTTTCTCTGCGTGTGACAGCTTTCGTCGAAGGCGTCAGGACGCGCGGCCGAGCAAACGTCTTTTCTCGCGCCGCGGCGTCTCGCCCATCTCCCTTATCGCTCTCGTTAAAACCCGATCCTCGCAGATTTTCAGAACGATTCGCTTGACGGATCAACCGCCAGGAGTCTCGGAGCAAAGTCGCCCGTTTGCTCGTTCTCTTTTTCTCTCTCTCTCTCTTTTGCTCTTACTCTCTCTTTCTCTTTCGCTTTAGCGTGGCTTTTTTTTTCTCCTCGGCGAGTGCGTCGCACGTCATTGCCACACGGAGAACTTTTCCTCGACGCCGTTGGATGATTCATACGATCGATCATTACTCCCGGACGCTTGAAGCTCAATTTCCTGGTCGCGTCATTTGGTGACTTTTGTTCGGTGCGCGATAATTATGTGAATAGCGGGGTAAAGGGCACGGGTATAGTGTAATGTCAGAGGCTGATCTCTCTGGTATTTACAGCGCGAGAGGCGATGCTGAATGCCTTTGACATTGGAGATTTTTTGTTTGATACAATAGAACTTTTTTTAAAAAAATTGTTATTTTTTTATTGTTAAAACAGTGGTGGTATTTTCAAATTTTTGAATATTGCAAATTATTGTTGAGTGTTGAATATTTTAATCGTTTTTAAGAATTTAGAAATATATATATATGAAAGATTTATATTGATATAAATTGTTTACGAAGTAATAAATAATAATTTCGCGTGTGCTCTTTGTTCATAAATTATTTACTTGATTAAAGAGGATTCTTACACTGCATCATAGTTAATACAGTTCTGTATTAATTGTTAAGGTTTTTATTTTTTAATTGCGTAATAATCTCTAATAATAAAGCATTTATGCATTTAAGAATAATTTAAAATTGTTTTTATTTTTTTTTATTTTTATTTTTATATATTTTTTTTAATTTGTAGCAAAGAATGGCGTCTCGCAAGAAAGTACTGCTGAAAGTGATTATCCTTGGGGATTCGGGAGTTGGAAAAACTTCTTTGATGAACCAGTATGTCAATAAGAAGTTTAGTAACCAATACAAAGCGACAATAGGAGCAGATTTTTTGACCAAGGAAGTGATGGTGGAGGATAGAATAGTCACTATGCAGGTAATCCTCGCAATTAATTCAGTTTTATTAAGAATTTTTTTCCGATTACATGTACATTTAACGGCGTTTTTTTTTATCCTAGATTTGGGACACCGCCGGGCAGGAAAGGTTTCAATCATTAGGAGTGGCTTTCTACAGAGGCGCAGACTGTTGCGTGTTGGTATTTGATGTGTCTGCTCCAACTAGCTTCAAATCCTTAGATTCATGGAGGGATGAATTTTTAATTCAAGCGTCGCCTCGAGATCCGGACAACTTTCCGTTTGTCGTGCTCGGGAATAAAGTAGATCTTGAATCAAGAGCGGTATGTAAAATAAATTTCGAACGTTTACGAATAATTTAATTTGTTTTTATAGTACTGAATTTAAATGTTGTACTGAATATTATATAAAAGCGTGATGTTTTTATGTAATTTATGATATGCTTAATTTTTATGATTTAGGTCTCAAGCAAGAGAGCACAACAGTGGTGTCAATCAAAGAACAATATTCCATATTTCGAAACTAGTGCAAAAGAGGCTATTAATGTCGAGCAAGCTTTCCAAACGATAGCTAAAAACGCTTTAGCTCAAGAAAGTGAAGTGAGTTTATTGAGTTGAATTAATTTTTTTTTCTTTTTTTTTAATTTACGTTACGTAATTATATTTTTGTCTATATAAATTATAGGTGGAACTTTACAATGAATTCCCGGATCAAATCAAATTGACCAATGACCAAAGAAGCAACGGCAGAGGTGATTCATGTGCTTGCTAGGTCTTGGAACAGTGGTAATATCTCAAATGACTAACAAAGAATGCACAGGTCAGATACATACACGTCACCTGCGCGTAAAGACGCGAAGAATATATTGCGATGAGCTTTATGTGTGCAGGAAGTCACAAAATTTTTTTTCTTTATCTTAATGTGTTTTACACGGTTTTCTTCAGTGTCCATGAAACAGAAATGAAACGTTTCAATATTCGCGAAATAATTTTGTTGAAACAGTTGCATTAGTGCACGTTAAAAAAAAAAATAGTAACAAGTTAAATCCATACGTAAAAGAATGTGTACAAATTATCTCGATATACATACATATAATATATACAATTGTTTTTATAAACGTGCGTGGGGAGTAAGATATATTTATCCGACTTCCTGACCTGATAATGTCGCAATTTTGAATTATGTACTCCCGCTGGACTTGACTTGTCATATATAGGTCCTCTATGTTATTTTTTAAGTAAAGAATTTACATCTCATTTTTAAGTATTGTAATATGCTCTCTTATCGGGTATGGCAAAACATATGAACTAGTTTTCTTTTTCTTTTTATCTACTGTCTTAATAGTTTGGTGTCGATTAATTTTCACCGAAATAATAATAGCTCGAGATTTTTAAACCATATGTAGGAGTCGTTGTTGCACCAGAGAGGATAATATATGGGTCGGGAACACAGTTAGCGGTACACTGTTAGTAAATTATAATAAAAGAATTTGCTCATAATTTGTTAAGTACAATTGCATTTACAGAGGAGCTCTAGTGCATATAGCTTATTATACTTAGACAGAACCGAATAATTGCTATCATTAAAAATGGTTCGTATGAAATAGAACGAAAAATAAGATAAAGTTACTAAGATACTTTGTAGTATTTCTCATAAGATGTTTTAACGAGTCTGAGATCCACGTGAATGGCATGGTGTAAACTCCTCAAACCTTTGTTTTCTATTCAAAAAAAAAAAAAAAAAAAGAAAGAAAAAAAAAACAAAAAAGATTCTCAATTGTTACATATATATATATTGAAATATAAAATTATATTATAAAGATTTTGGCTTGTTGCGCACGTATTATAATGCGAGACATGTTATTTTGTTCGTATAAATAATTATTTTAAACTTAGGGATGTTTGTGTGGCCATCCCGATTTAGGAAGAAGAGAATTCGTTGCAGACATTAAAAAAAAATTTGTTTTCGCTAGATGTTTTACAACACATTTTGCAAAAGAATACTTTTCGCGTTCCCAGACGTTTTGGCGAAGTCCTAAATTCTTCCTCTGAAGCGAGATTCCTCTTCTTGTACCGCGATGCACATCGATTTTTAAGATTTTTTACTGTACATAAAAACAGTAGGATTCCAAGTGCGCGGTGAGTTAATCGTCAATTGTGTGGTCTATCGAACAGTTCTACGCAGACTATATTTTGTAAATAAGACAGCATATATAATCCACTTAGAAAAATTTAATGTTATAAAAATGAATCTTTATATCCTGATAGCCATATCAATAAGTATGCGCTTGTAATATTTTAATTATACTTATAGTCCTCATTAGAGCAGTAATTAAATCTAACAGCGTGTGATATTTATTTCGATGGAGGGAGTGAGCTTTTACATAGTTGGTGCGAGATATGAGGAATATTCACATTAATGTATTTCAGATTTTTGTAGTAAAAAGAAAAAAAAAGGAAAAGAAAAGAATTGATTTGTGCGCTTATTAAGATGTGTTTGAATACTTTAAGGTTTAATCTTTTCTAGAAAAGAGAAAAAAAAAAGAATAGAGCAAGGTAAGCATGCTTTTTCGCAGTAGCAATGTAGCACGATAGTATTATGCATCGCGGTACCGGTAATTACCATCCACAAATTGCAAACCGCTCGTTTCTGTTAATCCTCGGTTGTTTGCCAGCCTCCAGATTATAATTAGACCTTGTAAAACTGCGACTTCGCCAGAGGCTTCTGATACACAATCCCTCTTTTCCTTCTTACGTACGTTTTGCTTAAATCGCACAGTCGTCAGCGGGCATGTTCGAATTAATTACTTTCTGTATGGATGAAATCTTTGACGATTGATTTAGCCAATTCACTGAAAGGTTCCTTGGTCAAGGAACAATCAAATTCAATTACTGATACAACGCCGTTTCTGGGCCACCCTGTGTACATGCAACATTCTAATAAAGTAAAAAAAAAATTTCGCCTGTAAAATATATATATACATATATGCGTACGTGGGGTGTTCCAAAAATCGCGCACGTCTACATTACTTGCCGAAGAATAACAATTGTACCGATAATCTTTCATTGCCCGATGATTAACTTTTAAATGGGGAAGGGGACTTTTGAACAAGGCCTCGAGGCATGCACACGAATGATAAAAGTGCAACAGATTTTGAATAATTAAAGGCGCATCTGGTCGAGATATTTGATATGCTGAGCGTGGTAGACGCGAAAGGCGAAGTCCAATCGAGCTTTCACTCACGGAGAATGGTGGTGGATTTTTAATTTGCCGATGAATTAATAGAAATGGTGTGCGATTTCTGAGACGCTCTGTATATATGACAGCGTAAAGTGTTCGCGCTGTCAGGTGTGCTTTCATGGGTGTCTACGCATATATACGTATGCACGTGTATATAAGTGAAGATAATCATGACCACGGCGATTATAATTAATGATATGTATAATTCTATCGAAGTATGTTAATGATAAATATAATTATAAATAATACTATTGTTATTATTGCTGCCGCTATTGCTATCGTTGCTGTTACTACTTCCACTTGTCCCATTAATTATACGTTGAAGGAAAAAAAAAAAACATTTTTAGTTCACAACGAATATGTAACGCTAATGCTGAAACAACTTTATATAATAATATATATAATCTTGTATTTGAGAAATCATAATTTATTTTAATATAAGTTTAAAAGATTTCTTCGTTATCGTTAAAACAATATAGATTATAACAAAACTATCTTTAATGCGGTAAAATATATGTATTATATGTATATGCATACACATTGAAACCGAGTACAATATGAAAATGGATGCATATCGAAACCGCGCGTTAAAATCAATTGATTTCAGATAAATTGGTTACTCGCTGGAGAAGCCGGACATCTCCGTTACGATGGGTATCGTCCAAGCGCTCATCAACAAACGCGACGAACTCTTCGTGGCATCGGACGATCCTAAAGTACCGTCGTGTGTTCCTTGCCTCGAGAAGATAGACAGGAAGCCCGGCAATCCCGGCAGCTTCGAGGATCTCCATGCGAAAACCAAGGAGCTCTATCCGCAGAATTTCGAGGGCGCGTACTTGTTGCTGAAAAAAATTCTCACCAAGCATTTCAACGTGACTTACAAGATGACCCTGAGCTCCGTGACGCCGTACGGCCTCAAGTTCGGCGTCAATTACGTCGGCAACAAACGAGTAGGACTTACGGAGAACTACCCAGTGATTTCGGGCGAGATCACGCCCAGCGGTAATATGACCGGCAACTTCGTACATACGCTTGGCTGCCGATACAGATTCAAGCTCGCAACGCAGATCGTCGACAAGAAGTACAAAGCATTCAGCTCTGGTCTGGAGTACCGCTCGGACGACTGCACCCTAGCACTCACTTTAGCGAATCCGGACTTCCCGAAGCTGCACGGCACGCTGGTGTTACATTATCTGCAGGCGATTACATCAAGGATCACTCTCGGTACGGAGATCGCGTGTCTTCGGGGCTCCCTGATACCTGGCGGCCAGCAGACAGTGATGTGCGCCGCGTTCAGATACAGCACAGGTCCTACTACGTTATCTGGCACGCTGGGCGAAGCCGGCATCCACGTCTGCTACCATCGGAAGGCGAGCGAGCAGCTGCAGCTCGGAGTTGAGATTGAAACGAACACGCGGATACACGAGTCCGTGGGCACGATCGTGTATCGCGTCGATATCCCGTACGCGGACTTCGTCTGCCGGGGATTCGTCAACTCAGAGACCAGTCTAGGCGCTGTTTTTGAGAAAAGGCTTCATCCGATACCCGGAGCTTCGTTGGTCATAAGCGGCTTTCTTAATCACAAGAAGCAGCAATTCCGCGTCGGCGTTGGTTTAAACGTCGGTTAACATTCTGATTTCTGATCAAGACACGATAAATTTTGACATTCTCTCAGAGATGTGGCCTGCTTCACAGAATGTTACAAGTCCGAAGATATTTTGCCCCCCTAACTCAGTTTTAAGAAAATCAATTTTTCTTTTTTAAGTCTGTTTGAATATTGAGACTTATTTTGTAAACGTAAGTATGTGTACTAGAACACAATTTTGATATCTTTACTTTACGTGACAAGAAACTTTCTACACGCAGAAATTACTAAATATATATATTATTAAATAATATGGAATGTAAATCTTTTTACAATTATATTAGACACAATTATATAATCTAATGAACTAATTTTTAATTTTATTCAGTGTTTTATAGAAAGTAATATTTTTTTTATACTGAATAAACCACGAACACTTTTATAACTGCGGTATTTAAACATTTTAAACAATAATGTTTTTGACGGCTTTTAACTAACGTGTGGAAACAAATAATTTTTTTCTAATCGTCTCCGTTAGCTATTCGCTCATCTAAATTATCCTCTTCCGCGTGCAAGGCCGTAGATTTCAGTTTATCGAAATTTGCTTCGAACTTGTCGTTCAAAAGTCCATTTTCATCGGCGTATTCTAAGATATCACAGATTAACGGTGATTCAACTCCTAAAACGTATTCACACGTTTTTGGTTCCAATAAAAATAGCGATACACTAGATGGACTTGCAGTATGGTTTTCCACGCACTTCAGTTTTACCTAAAAAAAAACGACAAGGGACAAACGTGCATAAAATGAACGAATTATTATGTTTAAGTAAAATTAATAAAACATACTTCGGTTTGCCTAGGAGTTCCAGTCTTATCACAGCTACTTCCGTCGCTGTAAAAGTGCGAAAGGTGTTTCCTTAGCTCTAATGGTCTGGGTTTCTTGTGCGGGTGCGCGGCAATCCATTCTAAATGCTTCTGTTTATCAAACCTACCGAGATTGACAATCGTCTTTGTCCCATCTCGTTCTATGTGATACTGAACGACAGATCGTCCATAACAAAACTCGTACTTCCACCAACCGTTGCCCTAATAATAAATTTGAAAAACACATTAAAAAAATATATTTAACAAAAATTAGAAAAAGAAAAAACTTAGAATTGATACTTACTCCGTGCAAACAATTTTTTCCACTAAGGAAATTCTGGACAGGACTAACTTCGGCAGGACTAATATTCTGATCAGTCTGCATTGCACTAATCGATTCGTCGATACCGGGATGCTTATCCGGAACATCCAGTGGATGTATCTCAACTCTTACTCTTGGCTCGCCATCCTATAACCAATTCATTACAAATAAATTCCACACCGCGAAATAATATGTTCAACATTTATAAAAAGCACCCCATTTCTTTTACTTCATTATGAAAAGGATCGTTACCGTGCATATGTACAATTAATATGTGAACTGCAATATGATAACAGAACTATTTCAATTACATACAAAGTATATATTACATATTATTATCACGTTTCTCATTCAATGCTTTTCTTTCTATGTAACGAAACGTTAATAACGACACATAAACTGTACAATGTATATAATACTAACGAGATATAAGGATAAGAAATTAAATTTTATATAACCATATAACTTTAAAAGGATAATTTAAACATTTGTAAATAACAGTGAACATGATAGAATATGTAGATAAAGAAGGGACAGAGTAAAAATAACATCTGCAAACTAATAATCCTACATAATGATCAACAAGCATTAATCCTGTTCCCATATATGCAAAATATTCTGACCTGGCCCTCCTTATCTACATGGAGGATTGCAAACACTTTCTGCTGCTTGTCATCCTGTGCAACAAATAAAACAGTAAATAAACAGTGAACGAAATAAAACGAAAAAAAAAGAAGAAATCAAATCTAATGTTAAAAATCAAAAAGTTAAAGAATGCTATTATTTATAAAAATTATTAAAGCTTGTATAAAAGCTTTATTTAAATACATCTAAATGTATGTAATCGTCTAAAGAGAAAAAGCAGTGTTCTTTACATTACTCCGTGAAGTTTTCAAATAAAAAATTATCTGCGCAACGCAAGTTACCGTTATTATTACATCATTATTTTTTATACCTCGTTCAATTGACGAAAATTAAAAGATACAACTACTAATAAATATTTAAAAATTATATAAATGTGTTAAATAATATCTCAAGGTAGAAAATAAAGAGAAGAAGACTGCAAATGTCAAATACTTCGCGATTTACCCTCGCTTGTTGATGCTGCAGTTTTAGACTCTCGAGCTCCATCATCATTAACGACTTTGGTTTTTTTGGTGCATTGTCCACAGGCTGGCATGTGATTTCATTTTCTCCAGTGTCTTGCGGCTTGTAATCAGGATGATTGCACAATATCGGCGATAACACGATTGCCTCGTATTCGCAAGACATGGTTTCCTTCAGCGAATATACGTCGTGCTTACCGTGCTTATAACAGACATACAGTACCTTGATAATTCTCGGTTTATTATTCAAATCGCACATACTGCCGTCAGTCATTTCGACTTCGACGTACGGCATATTAATCCCGTCTATTTTCTTAATAGGTATATTTAATTTTCTGTTCGGATTCTTCGCCTGATCGTCGTAATAGGCCGAGAGCTTCGTCTTTTGCGCCTTGTCCAAAGTGCCGAGGTAATATTCTTGCATCTTGATCTTCTTACCTTCTCTGTCTTCGTGATACTGCCGTACATATCTACCGTGGCACAACTCGTAAGTCCAGTATGACTCTAGCTATGGGGCAGAATAAAATCAAGATAATCGAACAGCGTCTATTAAAAATATATTATATACAAAAAGTAATTTCACGAATCTGTTACGTATGAAACGAGTGATTAATCTAATTCAACGATAACGAATGCGTATACCCTATAGGAGCAACTGTTGTGAGCAAATATTGGTTGCAGAAGCTGTATTGGATTCGGGCCGTCGTACGTCTCGCTGAACTCGTGCTCCTGCTCGGTCGTGTCCGGGATGACGCATCTGTACCGTTCGTTGTTCGCAGTGGTAATGAAATACGGCTCCGCGTTGGGATGGGGTTCCTGAAAGAGATAAACCAGACGGAGCACACGCACGAAGGAGATAAGAAGACAAACTACGGCCCCTGGTCGGGAGAAGACCGGGAGAGACGCGAAATCGTCGCAGTATTACTCACCAGCAATTCTACGTCGCTCTTGCCGGGCCAGTTTATCTTGAACAAGACCGTGTCGTCGAAGTGCCGAAAATCGTGCCCGCGGACGAGGGTGATCAACGCGCACAGCGCATTGCAGACGCCCCAGTAGTTTCCCCACATTTTTCCCTCGGTTATTCTATCATGTTTCGATTGCCGCGCATACGGTCATGTGCGTTGAACGTAAACGTGTAATTGACAGCCTCGCGCCTTCGTGTCCGCTCCGGATTGCTCGCGGCACTTGCGGCGGCGACGGCACGGCGGGCGAAGGGGACGCGCGTCAGCTGCTATCGTACACGATATTTCATGCGACATCTAGGGTCCTTGTTTTAAAAATAGATCTCTCTCGGGCTTAGGGTGAAACATTTCCGCGCACGCACACTCGCGAATCGTTCGATGGCAGCCTGCATGAGCGCGCTCGCGCGTTGACGCCAGCAGACGCCGAACTTGCGTTGTTGACACGCACGGTGTAGCAGAGTGGCGGATCAAGATTTTGTGCAATTTATGCTGATTGCGTTGACAAATGTTGCGTTTTATAAACTTCCCATTGTCGTTTTCCGCAAGATACGAAAAAAGGTAAGAGAGGCCGTCACTGTCTTCTCGTAAAGAGATTGATTTTTCGCAATTTGCACATGATCTTGTCTTTGTCTTTCTTACTACAGTGAGCTGTCAGGTGATGGATGCTTACTAGAATGTTTACGCTAGCGAGAAACTTGGGAAGGAGAAAAAATCGCTTCATCGTTTAATTTAAGACGAGGTATTATATAAGTTTTAAATTATAATAAAATTTTGATATATACGCAGGATTTCGATATATACGCGTATAAAAAATAAATGCATATCTTATTACTTTTGTATATTTTATTTTGTTTTAGGAAAGGCTTACAATGTCGCTCTCTTGTCCTTTATTCTACGATATCTGTTACGACAATATTCTTTATGATAACGATAATTATGCATATGCCGAGCAAGTGCCTGTAGACAAGGAAAGTCACATAGACTTTGTCCAACAATTTGTGAAGAATGTTCTTAGCTTTAGCTCTCAGTATGGTGGCAATAATAGCATATCCTATGCTGCTACTAATATAATTGGACCACCTAATCAGTTTCCAAAGTATGGAGATTTCGCGCTAACATTTTCTATGGTACATATATTATTTGTTGTATATGAAAAATTGTCACAACTTTTCTGGAATATGTATTTTTATATTCTGTTTATTAATATAGAGAACTTATGGACCTTGGTGGGATAAAGCACCTTCAAGATTAATTGACTATATGCCACAGAATAATACAGACGTTGTGAGCCAAGATTATATTAGTATGTAGCACACAAATTGAGAAAAAAAAACTGTTTATACAGATGCACTACATAGAATTAAAGATTATTAATTATATTTTTTATTTTGAAGCTATCGAGTATCAAGAAGCCGTATATCCAATTAGAGTTTCTATATACGAGGTATATAATCCCGGGAGTGTAATTCGAATTTGGGCCCGAGATTCCGACAATCGATGGTTTTTATTGTGGAACGGATTACCGCAAACGGTTCCTTTGATGCCACGGATTTTTTCTCCACCTTTACAATCGTGTGATTTTAAAACCAAAGTACTCAGGATAGAATTCAACCACAAATTACTGAAGTATTACACGCATCTCGATGCTGTGAAGCTTATCGGAACGTCGGAATTGATCCTTCCTAAAGATCAATTCCACAAACAGAGTTTAACAAATTTGTTGAAAAGCATCAACTGCAGGTATCCTTGCCACGAGGACATCCATAACTTAACACCGGATTACGAAAATGTACATTCGGACATAATCTATCTTGAGAAAACACTGAATGAACATTGTACTGTGTATAAAAGGTATTACAAAACTGTCATTAAATAATTTTCTTTTTACATTTTTAATAATAAACTTATATTAACGTTATTTCTAGCGATATAATAGCGAATTTTCACAAGAGCAAGTTAATAGGGCCACTTTATTATTATGTGCCGCCTCTTAAGGAAGGATCTAACAGCATGCAACATTTTTTATCAGTAGAACTTACAGAATTCATGAAAGATAAACTTCCTTCGGACGAATCCAAGAAGTCGTCGCATTGCAGTTTTTCTATGCTTTCGGTAAACTATAAAAAATATATTTTAATGATACTTATTATATTCTTTCAATTTATTAAAATTTTGTATTTTTTTTTGCAGGATGAAATAATAATAAAAATATTAAAAAACTTAGACTTGAAGTCGTTGTGTCGTATGAGCAGAGTGAATAAGCATTTTAACAACTTGGCGCAAGATCCTTTGCTCTACACACGTTTGAATCTAAAACCGTATTGGTATATCATTGATACAAAAGCCCTGCACTACTTAGCATTTAAATGTAAATATTTGCAACAATTAGATCTCTCGTGGTGCAGCAACTTTTCTGTTCCGGATCTCGAAAAGTTTCTTGATACTTGTGGCAGTCTTTTAACACACCTGCGATTAAACTGTTGTTCATGTATCGACGACTATGCCATGTTTAAAATTTCAAGGGGATGCAAAAGTTTGAAAGGTACGCATACCATCAATATATTGATGCGTGTATGTGTGTGTATAATTAATGTGTATTCTTTTTTTTCAGAATTAGGTTTACGTAATTGCGACTTAATACATGATAAAGGATTTTCGTATCTTGAAAGTCTTGAATTTTTGGAGTATTTAGATCTTTATAGAACGCATATAAAAACTCAAACTCTTTGCAAGATACTGCGAAAAAATCCACGGATGCGTCATTTGCACATAGGAGGTACGGACAAGAGCCTAAACGTGGACGAAGTCGCCATGGAATTGAAAAATTCGTGTCCAGATTTGGAAAGTATAGATTTATGGAAGGCACATACTCTTACGTCGCAAGGTATCGATGCTCTCGCTGATTGCAAGAATTTGCGAGAAATAGATTTTGGTTGGTGGTACGTATCCTATTGTTTTATTTAAATGCACATTTTATTGCATTTTATATAAATTACGAGTTTAAAATATGGTAGGATAAAAAATTGAAACTAAAACATTCCAGCTGCTGCTTTTATTAAAATTATGCATTTATTAATTTTATAAATATACATTTATATATTATACAATTATATTTTTTATTTGTCTCTGCATATTTTGAAACAATTAATTTTTTTTTTTTTTAATCGACAAGTTGTAATAATATAATTTTTTTTTTTTACAGTGGCAGTACAACCGGTCACGGTGATAGCTTCCGCAGATTACTTTCTTCCTGCGAACACCTGGAAAAGGTTGTCTTGGTTTCTTTTAGAGAGCTTACTGAACGTGATTTGAGAGCGCTGACGTTGTGCAAAAATTTGAAACAGCTAGACTTGCTGGGCACGTTGTCTTTAACGACCGAGATATGTTACCTGTATTTTATGAATTGTCCGAAACTGGAGATGATCGATCTGAACTTCTGCGACAACATAAGCGATTGCTCGATTCAGCAGTGGCAGCAAGAGTATTCGCATGTAGCCGTCAAAAGATTCAACAATACAATTAACGGTATTAGAATAGTAGAGTTTTAAGAATCGGTGAAAAATGCACTTTAAAAAAAAAATTTACATTTATAAAAAGTACTCTAAACGTACCTGTTGAAAGAACGAAAATATCGCGCGGCAAATGAGAAGTATGGAAACTTATACAAAGCTTTGACAGAGTAGTGACGTGTGTTGAATCGTTGTAAATCTATTGTAAATCTATTTTTTTAATAGAAAATCGTATAGGGAAAAGAAGAGATGGCCAGAGACGCGGTGAGAGAGAAAGGGAGAGAAGAAGGCACAGAGAGAAAGACATGGGAGATCCGAGATCCGGTGTAGATGCTGCGGCTCGCGTGCGTGCACCGCGCGCAAACACACGCACGCATGCACAATATTTATGAACCTGTTTTATTTTCTACGAAAATAAAAAGTACTAAGTACAAAGGAAGGCTGTGTGCGTGACGTAATTTAAATCACGTTTTTCGTATTCAATGAAACGTAATCAAATTGTACTTTGCATGTTTTATATTTTACTATAACGGATGTTGATGCTGCAATATCTTTAATTATGTTGTCTTAGGATTATATAAATTAGTTTGAAAAGTCATTCCAAGTATGCAAATCAATATAATTAATTGTTTCATATTTATTTGTGTTAATATTAACTTCAATCTTATTTTAATTTCTTAAATATGTTCTACATTAAAAAAGAAAATTTTATGTGTAACAATTAAGATATTGCGCACCGTCTTATTAATTTTTTTAGTTAAAACGCATAACGCTTCGAAAGTCAAGTTCCGCGGCATAAATTAACAAAAAAAAAATGGCGTTTAAAGGCCGAAGTTTAAGGCTTTCTCACATCGCTCGCGACGAACACCCAATAATCGCGCTGATTTTCTAAATTTTACGTCGTCGCAATGCAAAAGCAGAGCTCCCATTGGATGCCGTTCGTCATCGTCTCTCGTCGCGTCCAGTGTGGGAGAGCCCTGACCTCAGCGATAATTCTCGGTTCCTCTCGGTAGAGGGTCTCCAGGGTGTCGCGGCCATCGACGTCGCCTGGCGGCGACGGCGTAAACGTGAAACGAGAACGACGAGCTACCGATCAGCCTCGTGCGCATGTGTGCGCGGTTGCCGTGTACGTATGGAAGTGCGAGTACCGCGAGTGTGTGTCGTCGACTTCGACGGGACGGACGGGTGGACGTGTTAAGCGTGCGGAAAGTGACCGAGCGGAGAGAGTGCGCGAGGATCATCGGCGACGCCGTCGCGACACTACGTACGTTGGTCGTACCCGCGCGTACGTACGGGACGCACGCGACAGTCCGAGTGAATGGGGAGAAGAAACGCGGCGGCAGGAACAGGCACAGGTACGGAACACCATCATTGTTCCCTTCCTCTCTTCCCTCCCCCGCGAAATTAGGTTACCGTGGCGCGCGACCGGACGGCTGCTGCTCCGGATGGATGCTGCGGGATCGCGTCGAGTGCGTGCCGTGACCCCCGGCATGGTCGGGTGCCCCCGTGAGTTTCGCTCGTGCGTTTAATTCACGCTGCGATCCACGCGCTCGTGTGTGTGCGCTCACGCGCTTGTGCATGTCGGAGTGAGTGAGCGCGCGCGCCGTGGCGTCTGTGCTGGATCTTCGGTGTCTTTCTTTTTCCTCGTGTTTCCCCTCTCTCTTTCTCTTTTTCTTTCCTCGTCTTCCCTTTTCTCCGTGCGAATCTATGCGTGCGCGATCGCCTTCTCGGTACCGAGGGCTGGCAAGCGGTGACGATCGAAGGGGCCGTCGTCGCGTCGTGTCAACGTAACCCACGGCGGCACCCACCGCCAGCACCACCACCGACGCCTCTTCAGTAATTAAACCAAACAAAATGGACACCGAGATAACGATTGAGCGAACATTCGCGCGGTAACCCCCCTGCGTTGCCCCCCCCGCAATCTGTCTCATTTTCTTCCCCCCCCTCCTCCCTCTCTCCTTTTCATTATTCTTCTCCTCCCCCTTTCGTCCCTCCGCGTACCTGAGTGTCTTGTTTTCTTTTAGATGGACCTCGGAGTGAGAGATGGGATCATCGTTCGCACAATCGTGAGTTCTGCTCTCCATACCGATCATTAGTGCCGAAAGTATACCGCCGATTTTCACCTGCATTGTGATTTACGGCGCGACGTGCCGGCCGCATCAGTTTCCCTCGCGCCTGGCTACTTCTTTCCTGCTTTTTCACCTGTTCCTCTTTCTGGAAGGCTTTTCTCACCGCGACGTCTCCGGCGACGCGCTTTTTACTTCGATCGTGAGAAGTGTAACGCGATAGATTCAGAGCATTCGGAAGGCAGATCTTCCGAGAATTCGCGACCCGACACGCGATAATTCGCTTCTTTTTTTTTTTTTTTTAGTCCGTTTTGTTTGTCGGCACTTCCGTTTTCCGCGGAATCTTGGCAATTAAGTAACCGTGCAAAGATCGTGGGTTATCTCTTTTTCGTCCGAGTCGCGTGAAGTTTGTTAAAACTCGAAACGCCGAGGCATGATTAAATCGCTATTTTTTTTTGTCTTTTTTTATTTTATTTCCGCGAGTACTTGCAGAGTTTGTGCACCATCATGTTTACTTAGATACCCCGGAATCTTCCCGTTTCTTTTCGACGACGTTCCGATGCGCGCAATTCGAACGATTTTCAATTCGTCCCCGCGATCGTTTGTAAAAAAATAAAAATTAAGTTTGTACGAAAAACATTCTGGGCGCGATGCGTGACAAACGGGGATGCATTTCTAATAACCGACGGTCGGTGTGATTGTCCTCCGTCGCCTTGAAGTGTTTCCTTCTCAAAGAAAAAAGATAAAAAAAAAAAAAAAATTAAAAGAAAAGAAAAAGAAAAAAAAACAGAAAAAAGAAAAAAAAACTAGGGAAATAAATCGAGCCGAGTGCGGTAACGGTTTATCTCGCCGCTGGAGGCTGCCTGTTAAACTCTGAGGGATCGGTTCGACTTCCGGATTCGAGGACCGTCAGGAGGATCTCTTCCTCGACCCCCGTCGTTCCCGTAGCTCCGGCTGCCATTTGAGCGTGAATGCGCCGGGAGAGACGTATTCGAATCGATACCCGCGGAATACGATTGGTTAATCGAATATCCTACGCGCGGCTATCGGACTTTATAAGCTAAAATCTGATTGGTCCTCTTTCCTTGTGTAATTTCGACTCCTGTCTTGCCGCTACCAATTGCGCGGTGCGCCTTTACCCGCGATATTGAATACCCCGATGCGCGTTGCCAGCGCGGCTCGTCCGTAGCGTTGTTCTTCGTCGTCTTTCTCCCTCCGTCTCTCTCCCGCTCTTTTCCCCGTCTCTCTTTTTCACGATCTCTCTCTTTCTCTCTCTGTCTCTCCTTCTGTCTCCCGCACCGTTATTGCCTATCCTTTCACTAAATTCGCACGGCTCTCCGTGTACACGCACACATGCACGAGTGGATCCATAAATCTGTCCGCCGTAAAGAGAGCACGGGGCACTTTGCTAAGCTGGTTTCCATTTTTCTTCGCATTTCCGACAACAACGCCGTAATTAAAATCCCTCATCGGCGTATTCCAGATTCATTCGCGTCGTTGCTAGTTTGTCCGGCGGAATTGTTTAGGTATTGTTGCAATTATGACTTAGATAGTTGGAGAGTTCTGATCGGCAACGAATAAGGTGGCGTTGAAAATTCATTTTGGACAGGGATTAAGAATTCTAACATAATTTGTTGATATGAAAAAAGTATTAATCATAAGAACTTAAGTAAAATAGAAAAAGAAAAGAATTAATTTGTTCGTACTGAAGAGAAATCTTGGCGCTGTCTTTTTTTTTTTTTTTTTTTTTTTTTGTAATTGGTCCTTGTTTAATGACGACACGTTTCTTCATTTGATTTCAGTGAGAGATAAACTAAAAGACATTATAAAACAAGTAAAGATCCAGATTCGTTTAACAAATTGCAAAGTAAAAGAATCATTCAAACCGCTGACAGCTTGAAATTATTGCTGATTCTCACCATAAATATAGAACTATTGAAAATTATTCACCTTTTCGAGGATTTTTTTTTTTCTTTTTTCCAAAGCGAAGATCGAAGACAAACTGTTGTGAAATATCAATGAGAAAAACTGCGCTATCTCATCTCGTCCTCGTGGCCGGGATGTCCTCCTAGAAATTTATCTCGCGTTAAAAAAATAAACATCAATCAAAAAATTCTAAAATTAGCAGAACGTAACCTTGCAGAGATCTCTGAAAACTGAGTTCTTCTTCGGCGATATTCGTCCCCGGAACAAGTTAAATAAATCCAATTCTTTTTTTTTTTTGCGACGTCGTTAGATAATTAATCGGGCTCGAGGGTTCAAACGGATAACCACGGCTCGGTCGTGTTAACCTGACAGGTGATACCCGCGCATGCTGACGAAGGGAAAGAAAAAGCGTTGTTCGAAACAGCCGGCTTCATCTGACAAAAATCCCACTCGAAGTAGGCCTAAGGGACGATTTTCAATGCCGTCGGCCGATAGTCCCGGGCTGCCTCGGATTACGCGCGAGGGACGTCGGACGTTCTTCTTCGTCGAGGTATACCTGCCTGCAACATTATCGTACAATTAACGACGTGTGGCGATAAGAAAAGCGCGAGGAAGGGAACGGGCCCGCCCTTTTCGAGTCGGCATGTCGCGCTCTCGGAAGCGAGAACGAGTCGCGTAATTAGACGTTCGCGGCGTTTAAGGACCGGAGATCTGACCGTCGGGAGAAGTCCAAGGCGGAGAGGATCGCGGACCCGCGAAGATCGGTTCCCCGTTCGTTTCCTCGTTCCTGCGAAGCTTCGCTTCGCCGCCCCCCCGGTCCTTTCGCCCCTCGCGGTTCATTCTCAAATTCGAGAAGTGTCGGAAGGGGCGCAGGTAAATGCGGGGACGAGGAGCTAACGGACCCTGTCGAGCTGGTCCGTCCGTTTTGATCCGCGCTTCCTATATTCCGCCCTTCTCTCCCTCTCCCCCCCCCCTTCCTCGGGAGTGCGCAGAAAGATATATTCATTTCACTCCGAGTGCGGAATACGCAGGTAAAACGGACCTAAAACAATTTACGAGCCGAGTACGCTCCTCCGGTTGCCGTGTGTGCACGCGCGCGCACATGCGACGGCGACGGATACAGACATACGCTCAGACATGTATGCGCACAATACACCGGGCCGACCGTCGAGAGCCGGCGAGCGAACGACGCGATACCATTGCATGTCTCTGCACACAGCGGCGCGCGCGACGAAGAGCGAGAGGGAGAGACAGAGGGAGCGAGAAAGAGACGGGAGAAGAAGGAAAAAAAAAGAAAAAAAAAAAAGAAAAAAGAAGAGGTCGGGAGATGCGCACGCCGCCAGGTGGTGCGCCGAGCGAGAGCGGTGTGCGGCCTGGTGCCGTCGCCGCTCGTGTGCCCGCCTGCGCGCTAGAGGTGCTCGTTCTCCCGTCCGTAACACACCGGCGACGTTATTACTCCGGGAAGCGGACGCGTTTTACTTTGCGGGCGAAACAGTGGTGGTGCACAGTGCAAGAGCGTGGTATGGTGGCGGACTTCTCTGTCTCTCTCGTCGCGCTGGAACGGGACGACTGTACGGGGTAAGCGATGAGTACTCCGCGCGGCGGGGAGGGACGGGGCGAGCGAGTGAGTAAAGCTAGTCACTTATCGTGAACGTCAACGAGTGAGAGAGATGCATTCACAGACATACATACAGACGCATACGTACGACCGTGCGGCACGGCTGTCTACGGAACGATTTTCGAGCTCGGGGGCACGCGTCTCGGCGTATACGCTGGCCATCGCCGTGGAAATCGCGTGAACGTACGCATGACGTACGCACGCACGTACGCACGTACGTGTCTGCGGGTGTACGCGCGCGCGCGTGAACGGACTGACGGACAGACAGGGTGGTTTTCCGACGAAACGCCGCTGGCGGCGCGCGGCGGCGCGTCCTTTGGCCGCGAAACGGTGCGGGAGCGGTGCGCTCTCTCATCTGGCTCGCTCTCTCGCCGCCGCAAGAAAGTGCCACCGGTGGCGGAGAGGAGGATAAAAAAAAAAGCGGAATGCGGGAGCGCGACGCGACGTGACCACCGCGCGACCACTAATATTTTCGGTAGCGCACTTCTGCCCGCTATCGCAAATAATGATAATCACAGAGGCCCGCGCGATAACGACGAATTCTCTCTGCTCGCCGCGAACGGAAGTCTCTCTCCCGCTCTCTCTCCCCCGTGTCGGTTCTCTCCCTCTCTCTTTCGCAATAATGGCGTACTTTCCGTAGTCATCGGGCCCGTCGTTTCTCTCGTTCGCGCTCTATCTCTCTCTCTCTCTCCGTCTCATTCTTTCTTCCTCTGTCTACCGTTCGTCGTCGTCGTCGTCGTCGCTACCGCCGCCGTCATCGATGCGTCGACGGCGCGACTGACCCGACGCTCTTCCTCACGTGAGAGGGACTCGCCGCGACGCCGATCACGGCGTATGCCATAACCCCCGCCGACGACGGCTTCCTGCTTCGCCGCCGCAAAGACGCGCCGATGAAATACGGGCCGCGCGTGAACGGCCGCGGTGTGCGCGCGCGAGATAGAGAAAGAGAGAGAGAGAGAAAGTACGTAGAGCCTCTCCTTTTTTCTTACCGCCGTTCGTTCGATGCAGTTTCGACCGCTCGCTCATTCGTTCGTCGCTCGCTCTCTCTCTTTCTCGCGCCGTCTCGCTCGCTCGCATCGCGCACGCACACACCGAGTGAGTGTGTATTTTTGTTCGTTTTCCGACGAGACACCAGGAACGTTCTCCTCTTTCTCTCCTTTCTCCCGTTCCTCGCCTTCTCTCCCCCTCCTCCTCTGCCCGCGCGTCGCGCTTGTCAGTGTGTATCGGGCTTGTACGTTGCCCTAATTTTTTGTTTTATCCGTTTTATTCCCTCTCTCATTCCGCCCGGCGTTCTCTCCGCCACTTCGTTCGACGTTGTCTATCGATCGGCGACATCGCGCCGATTTTCGTCCGACGCCAGGGCAATGCCATATTGTTGCACGTAAGGAAGGTATTATTCGCAATTCCGTCGCCGTTTCGGTAAAAGTTGGGCGCCGCCGAGCGCGGTGATACCTCCCTCTTCTTTTTTTTCTTTTTTTTCAATTTTTTTTTTCTTCCACGGCGTCGCGCGTCTTCGATTTCAATCTCCTTTGCCCGGCACCGCGCTCGATAGATTTCATCGTGCGCTGTCACGCGGAGAGGAAAGGAAAACATTCTCGCTCGCGCCGAAAACGTGCGTGCCGTCCGGGAACGGTACGCTGTCAATTCGCTGGAACGTAATTACGAATCTGCGCGGATCCGCGGAGAATATTCTCAAGCGGCTCCGGCGATTTTTCGCGTCGCGTCGTTTCGTTTTATGTTAACGCTCAGTGATTCTATAGACCGCGACATTTAATTCGCTACGCCGGGTGTAGAGGAGGGGCCAGTGCGACTCTCCCGTCGGCACCAGCGATCCTAATTACGCCCTTTACTTCCCTTAGCCCGTCGTTTTTCCTCGGAAAACCACGATATTTCATTCATGACTTTCGCGGAAATTGTTATCGCCCTTCCCCCTCCCCTTTTCTCTGGCGATATCGAGTCGGGAATCGACGAGAGCCGTAACTGTTTTCTTAACAAATATATATCAAGTCACGATTTTTGTCGCGAAGCAGCAAAATGGCAGTTAAACTCTGCGACGCGCCGCCTCGAAATTCCACGATCGCTTTTACGTAATTTTGAATATCTTCTGCATGGTGGTAGTTCCTTCTCTCCCTCGGCGTCCCTACGTTCCCTGGTAAAACCCGTGAATGTTCTTCTCAGTATGCGAAATTATGACATATATATAATATGTAATTTGAAAGTTTCGATATAAAAGTACGGCCAGATGTTGCGGGCCGGGATATATTCCGAGGGGGAAAAGTTATGGCGATTATGAGGAATTGAACCATAAGCGTATAGCTTTTCCCCTTTGGCGTATGTCGCTCCAGCGGAATCGATAGTATTCTAATGTCGCATCGCGCATGCAAAAAAACGCGCGCAAAAAAAAAAAGAAAGAAAAAGAAAAAAAAATACTTGGAAGATATTAGTATACCGGGGTATATGAAATTCGTTTGATTGTTTCAGACAGCAAGAGCTTGAGTTTACCATGGGCACGTTACTGGCTATAAAAAAGATCGTACAATATTCTCCTAAGCCTGAAATGGGGACGAGGAGTCCTTCAGCGTAGACATGGACTACGATCTGTTTGGCGAAGATGTCAGTGGCTCGATGCTCGAGGCTCTTCCTGATCTCGGAGCGAACGATCACTTCGATCCTGCGCCTGCGAATAATTCCGTAGCGGTGTCCAGAGACGGTCTTAATTCCGGCCCTAATGGAGGAGGGAGTTACATTAGCCAATCCTACAACATTTCTCAAGAATCTCCAATCCAAAAATTGACCTCATTCGGCGGATCTGAATTTGGTGGCTCGAATCAATTGCAAAGTCCGTCGCAGCGCAGCATGTTCAACCAAAATCTCGGTACGTTCGATAATAGCGCGACACCTCAGCGTGCTATGGTGCCGGGCGCGTTTCAAAATCAGGCCCGCAACATTGCACCGCAGCAGCACAGGGGGCCTCATCCGGGTAGCGGCGGTCAGTATCCTAGCTACAATGACAATATGTATTCTATGGAACAGCAACACTCGATGGCCAGAGCCAACATGAGTATGGATCCCAGCCAACAAGGTTGGCCGGGTAACGGAAGTGGCTATCCACAAATGCAGAGGCATTACAATCAGATGGCTCCGCAACCTGCCACGTACAGGCAACACATGCCACCACAGTATTCTCATCAGCAAGACCAGGCCGGCGTTATCAATCAAAAAATGCAGCAGCAGCAGCAGCAACAACAGCAGCAGCAGCAGCAGCACTTTGGCCAGCAGGGAATGATAGGCAACATGGGCGTTCTGCATCAGCCGATGCAGCCTGGTACAACCGGCAGCGTCTACCAGCACATGGTCGGCCAGCAGCAGCATTATCAACAAGGCAACTCGGTCGCGGCGATGTATCAGACATCTCCCGGTTACCCCGGTTTTGCTTCGGCGATTCATCAGCAGCAGCAGGCTCAACAACCACCTCAGGCGAGAATGCCGCATCATCACCCGGCGCATCCCACTCATCAACCGCATCCATCGCATCCTCAGCAATATCCGCAGCATACCCCGCAGCATCCGAGCACCCCGCAGCAACCGACGATGGATCCTCAGTATCCCCATCATGCTACGTCGATGTTCAATCAGCCGCAGCATTCGGCGCCGCCACAGCAACAGTTCGGCACGGCGCCGGCCAAGCACTCTACGAGCCCGCAGTATCGCGCTGCGTTTCCGCAGTTGTCGCCGCAAATGTCGCCGCGGCCGCAAATGTCCCCGCGTCCGCCGGCAGTGCAGCAGCAGATGTCACCTCGGCCCATCATGTCGCCTGCCAAACCTTCTACTCTATCGCCGCATCCTCACGTTCAACTTCCTCATCAGCAGGGTAATCAGGCTGGCGCGATGTCAGTATCGCCCTCGTGTCCGCCTACATCTATGCAAATGAATCCAACGTCGCAGCAGCAACAGACTACCTTACAAGCTCTCGAGCAGATGGTGATGCCGGGAGTTTCCGTGTCGAACTCTAGCGTTCCTGCTCCGGATCAGTATAATCAATTTCAAGCACGCCCGCCAATGTCGCAAACGCCGAACGTTCTGCCGCAGCAGCCGACTGCGCAGAGTCCGATGCCGGGTCAGGTTGTGGGACCCAGAATGCCAATGCCCACGCAATGGCAATCACATCCGCAGCAGCCACCACCGCAGCAGCAGCAGCAGCAGCAGATTAGGCCGAATATCGGTGTTAACGAAGAAAGAGGCGGCATAACGGAGCAGTCTCAGGCGCCGATAGTATCCGAACAGAGCGCTCCGATGTTTTCCGTAGCAGGACCTGAGACTGCTGTTCAACATAACGTTGTAGAAACAGCAACAACGACAAGCACAACGACAACGAGAGAGCCGACGGCGGAGAACGTCGTACATCCGATTGAAACCCCGAAACAACCAGAGCCCGAGACCTCTTTGCATCAAACTCAACAGGCTCAACCACCGGACGCGACGGCGCAACTCGGTCCGCAAGTGGATACATCGGCACAAAATAATTCGCAGAACAATCTATCTTTAGATCACACATCTACGGTAGGAAATATACCTACGTCGGCGAGTATATCTTCGATTGAATCGGTGCAGTCTCTTCCTGCGTCCAGCACAAGTGGCAATATGGAGTGCACAAGCATGACTACGTCGTTACAGCAGCAACAGCAAACTACCGCGTCGATTCAAAATCCTGTTTCCGGAATGGAGAATCCGAGTGTGTGCGAGACGAAAACGCCGGAACAAAGTATAGAAGTACATCAATCGACATTGAATAGTACAACACATTCGCAACAAGCAATAGGACAGCAGCAGCCGCAGCCACAGCCGCAACATACTCAACAGCAATCTATCACTTGTCCTCCGCAAGCGCCAGTGCAACAATCTGTGCAACAACCGGTACAACAACCAATACAACAAACGGTGCAGCAAACGGTGTCGCAATCGGTACAGCAATCAGTGCAACAGCCAGTGCAACAGCTTCACATGGCACAGCCGCAGATAGTTCAACCTCAAGCAGCTATACCACCTCCTCAACCGCAGCTGCAATCGCCACAACAATCTCAAATGAGTCAGTCGCAGCCTGTTCAGCAATTGCAGCCACAGCAGCAAATACCTCAATCGCAGCCACCGTCGCAGCAGCAGCCGCAGCAGCAACAACAGATTACACCTGCGCCGCAACCACAGATTCCTCAGTCTCAGCAGCCCGTATTGAGCCAAGCGCAGCCGGTACCGCCTCAACAAATTTCACCGACGTCGCAGTCCCAACTGGGACAATCGCAGTCGCAGCTGGGACAAACTCAGCCTCAGTTGGGACAACCGCAGCCTCAATTAGGGCAGCCGCAGGCTCAATTAGCGCAGCCGCAATCTCAGCTAGCACAGCCGCAACAAGCCCAACTAACGCAGCCACAGCCGCAGTTGGCGCAACCGGTGGCTCAGCAGGGCCCGACCTGTGTCACGCAGCAGGCGCAGTCGACAACGACGACGCCACCGCAGACGCAGCCGCCTCATATTCAGCCTCAGCAGGTTGGCATAATGTCGCAGAGCACCGCGCTGATATCGCCTCAAATTCAACCGCAGATACAAGCGCAGCCGATACAAAATCCGACGTCCCAGATGCAGAATCAAAATTCTCAAGTGACGCCTGGCCATTTAAACGCACAACAAATACCCGCGGTCAGTCAAACTAGCGGAATGGTGTTGCCGTCGCATCAAGCTACGGTTCCCGTGCCAAACTCGCAAACACCGCATCAGGTACTACTAATATTATTGACGTAAAATTAAAATGTTTTATATAATTAATTGTAACAATATATTTTTCATTGATATCAATCTTTAATATTAATTTTTAATTAACAGTATCATTCTGGAGGCGATATGATTACCGGCAGCACGATGCCGAACATGTACAACATGCCGGCTAACCCTACGCAAACTCCAGCAGTCGCGTCTAGCGGTTTCGGCACGTCCTGTACACCACTTACACATCATCAAGAGCGAGCTGCATTACAACAACAATTACAGGAATTATTCTGTATGCCGCCGGGCTCTGAAAATCAAGAAAAGATTGTCGCTTTGCAGGAGAAGTTGCAGGCGTTGCAACAACACGAGACGAATGATCAATGTAACGGTGGTCCGCAATGTATATTACAAACTCCGATGTTTACCGCAGCTGTAGTCGATAGTCCACAGGTAAGTGATTAATTAACAATTCCACGCAGCATCAATTAAAAATTATCTTTTAATAATTTTTATATTAAAAGAATTAATCAATTTTATAAAAAAGCATTTTAAATTGTGACAAAAATATATATAATAAGTGCACGTTATGTTTAAATACAATATTTTCTTTTTGTAAATTTTATTTACGCATATATTTGGACTTTTACATGAAAATAATTATATATTATCTATTAAATATTATGTGATAATAGGTTTCTAGTACTACTGGACGCGGTCGCAGCAAAGGTACACCGCGAACAAAGAAGAGTCGTAAAAAAGCCGATAAAGAGGCATCTGCGCCTACCACTGCCACTCAGCAACCTGAGCAACCTTTGTCGGACAATAAAGTTACTCCAGGTGATAGCAGCAATATAGTAGATAGCGCTGCAGATTCGGAAGATATTAAGCCGTCTTCCGGTGACATGGAAGAGGAATGGACTAAGAGTAGAAAGTCACGATCACCTCGAAAGCCACGCAAACCGAAAGAACCTAAAGAGCCCAAAGAGCCGAAACCTAAGAAGGAGCCAAAACCACCTAAGGAACCGAAATCGCCGAAAGTGGCGAGAAAAAGGAATAAGGATAAAGACAAGGATTCCACAAAACGTAACAGAAAGTAAATACAAAAAATATATATCCTACAGAAAATATATTAATACTTACGTACATATACATATATTATAAAATATTTACTATTATTTTTGTAGAAAAACTAATCAATCTGAGTCCGCTGATGATGAAGTCGTACGCGAGAACGAAGAAACTACCGTTTCGGATTCCAGTGCTGTTAAAGACGCCGAGACGAAGGTCTGTGAGTCATCTATACAAGGTGATCAAGAGCAAGTGGATTCTTCC
This sequence comes from Cardiocondyla obscurior, assembly GCF_019399895.1. Taxonomy (NCBI): domain Eukaryota; kingdom Metazoa; phylum Arthropoda; class Insecta; order Hymenoptera; family Formicidae; genus Cardiocondyla; species Cardiocondyla obscurior. Next base: position 3,445,070 of record NC_091875.1, on the reverse strand, counting down.
ACCAATGAACCCCTTTTATCCGAGGTAAAGGAAGAGAGTAAAGAAAAAACTAGCACGGAAGACGTGACGGAAGGCGAAAAGAAAGAAGAAAACTCAGAGGCGACTACTGCGACTACCGAAAATACAAGTGGTGGTAGCAAAAAGAAATCTGCATCTAGAAAACGATCGAGTACCGGCGGAAAATCTGGCGGAGGCAAAAGTTCGAGGAGTTCTAAGTAAATAACAGCATTGTTTTATTGGTCATTAATGCTTTAAAATAATTAACGCATATACTATTAAACTTTATTGTTATTCACAGAAAACGCAAAAGTCGCATTGCTCCGGATTCTGATGGCGAGGAACTAGCGGCGACGCCTCCACCATCGCCAGAAGCTGGCGATGACGTAAATAAGCGGCGTTCAGCAAGAAACACTCATCGCAAGAAATATGTTGACGACGTGATGTTGCGATTCTCGGACGACGACGTTCCTATGCAAGAAGCTCAAGTCTCGAAAAAAGTGGGAGAGGGTGCAAACACTTCAAAACCCGCTGTTACTAAGAAGGAGGGTACGGAAGGAGGTGAAGTCGGCCCTAACAAACCTAACTTTGTATACATTGTATGTATTTTTAAACTTTAGTAACGAGTTTATAATTATTAATGCATTTTTTTTATTATTATATTTTATTTATTATTTTATAGAATACGACAGATGAAGATTCTATGGTTGTTCAACATATTTTATGCTCTCGAATGGGAAAAAGGGAAGTTAAACCTGTGGTACCTAAAGTAGAACCATCTCCCGAAAAAAGTGAAGATAAAGAAGAATCTGCAGATAACAAAGATGCGCCTGACGAAGCTGTGAAAAAAGAAGACGCAGAAGATACCGAAAAAGAAACGAAAACTGAAATTACACCCGAAGATGAGGAAAAGAGTGAGACTGATAGTGCAAAGAAAGAGGACGAAGTAAAACCGGAAGAATCTCCTACTGAGTCGAAAACAGTTGAGACTACTGCCGTTGTTGAAACAAAACCACAATTTATCGAAGTAGAAGAGTATTTCGTTAAATATCGAAACTTTTCGTATTTGCATTGCGAATGGAGAACGGAAGAGGAAATGTATAAAGGAGATAAACGTATTCAAGCTAAATTAAAGAGATTCAAGCAGAAACAGCAACAGAACACCAATATTTTTGAAAATGTACTTAGTGTTATATTAATGTGTAGTAATTGTATGTTAAAAATTAATATTAAAAATAATTTAATACTTTTTTTTTTTTAGACTGAGGATGATCCCTTCAATCCAGATTTTGTTGAAGTCGATCGAGTCTTGGATGAAGCAACTCATACAGATCCAACTACCGGAGAGACTGTTCGACACTTTTTGGTCAAATGGCGGTCTCTGCAATACGAAGACTCTACCTGGGAATTAGAAGAAGATGTTGATCCCGAAAAAATAGCTCAATTTGTAAGATTCAATAAGGTGCCACCAAAGGAACAGTGGAAGGTATATGATACATGTTCATTTTTATGCTCATTTTAAATAAAGTTTAAAAACTTTATTAAATTTATTATTTTATAAAATTAAAAATACGTGCAAACGTGAAACTTAAATTTATTATTTTTTTATTTTTGCATATATGTATAAGTTAATGTATAATTTATTAACGTATAATCTTTTTACTGTTTTAGCCGAAAAAAAAGCCAAATGCCACAGCCTGGGTGAAATTAGAAGAATCGCCAGTTTATAAGAGTAATAACATTTTAAGACCATATCAGTTAGAAGGATTGAACTGGTTGCTGTTTTCATGGTACAATGGACACAATTGTATTCTCGCCGATGAGATGGGTCTAGGAAAAACCATTCAGTCCTTGACTTTCGTGGATGCAGTATACAAATATGGTATTCGCGGGCCATTCTTGATTATAGCTCCGTTGTCGACTATTCCAAATTGGCAGCGAGAATTTGAGAGCTGGACCGACATGAACGTCGTCGTGTACCATGGATCGTAAGTATATTGAAACAATATTATTTACACAAGAATACGATTTGAATTTTTATTAATGTATAAATTTATATTACAGTGCGGCGAGTCGTACAATGCTTCAAGAATATGAAGTTTATTACAAGAATGAGAAAGGACAGCAAATTAAAGATTTAGTAAAATTTAATGTACTGATAACGACGTTTGAGATCATTATAACAGATTTTAATGAATTGCGTGGATATAATTGGAGGCTCTGCGTCATAGATGAAGCACATCGATTAAAAAATCGAAATTGTAAACTTCTCGAAGGTCTCAGACAACTAAATTTGGAACATAGGGTACTTTTATCTGGTACACCGTTACAAAACAACGTAAACGAGCTGTTTTCTTTATTGAATTTCCTCGAGCCGCAGCAGTTTGCAAGTAACGAAGCATTCCTGAAGGAATTCGGTAATCTGAGCAGCGAAGGGGAAGTTCAAAAGCTGCAATTATTATTGAAGCCGATGATGTTACGTCGCCTGAAGGAAGACGTCGAAAAGTCTTTGGCGCCGAAAGAGGAAACCGTCGTTGAAGTGGAATTGACTAATATACAGAAGAAATATTACCGTGGTATTCTCGAAAGAAATTTTTCGTTTCTTGCGAAAGGCACCACGTCCGCCAACATTCCGAATCTCATGAACACGATGATGGAATTGAGAAAGTGCTGCATCCATCCGTTTTTGCTGAACGGCGCCGAGGATCAAATACAGCTGGATTATAAAACCGGCGAGAAAGAAGATTCCGAAGCATATTATCATGCTCTGGTGAACAGTTCCGGAAAAATGGTCCTGATCGACAAACTGCTACCGAAATTGAAAGCCAGTGGCCATCGAGTCTTGATATTCAGTCAGATGGTAAAATGCCTGGATTTGCTGGAGGATTATCTGTTGTATAAGAAGTATCCGTATGAAAGAATCGACGGTCGAATCCGTGGAAATCTGCGACAGGCCGCCATCGATCGTTACAGCAAGCCCGATTCGGATCGATTTGTCTTCTTGCTCTGTACAAAAGCAGGTGGACTTGGCATTAATTTAACCGCCGCCGATACGGTTATTATTTACGATAGCGATTGGAATCCGCAAAATGATTTACAGGCGCAGGCTCGTTGTCATCGAATTGGGCAGCAGAAAATGGTCAAAGTATATCGTTTGCTATGTCGCAATACGTACGAGCGAGAAATGTTCGACAAAGCATCTCTGAAGTTAGGGCTCGACAAAGCGATTCTCCAATCCATGAATACCGCCCAGGGTGGCAAAGATCCCAGCAATAAACAATTAACGAAGAAAGAGATAGAAGATCTCCTGAAAAAAGGTGCTTATGGCGCTATCATGGACGACGACAATGCTGGCGACAAGTTCTGCGAGGAGGACATTGAACAGATACTTGAGCGAAGAACTCAAATTATCACTATCGAAGCGGAGAAGGGCTCTACGTTTTCAAAGGCCAGTTTTGCGTGCTCCTCGAACCGATCTGACATTAATATAGACGATCCTGACTTTTGGAAAAAGTGGGCTAAGAAGGCGGAAATTGACACTACAGAGAAGAAAGAGGAGGACGAGCTAGTAATATCTGAACCTCGACGAAGGACACAAATTAAGCGTTACGGTCACGATGAGTCGGTGGTGGATATGTCCGAACTCGATAGCTCGGACGAGAACAGCGACGACGACACGAGCATCGGCCTGTCCGGCAGAAGTAAAAAACGGCGCGATAAGTTCGGCAAGAAGTCGCGCAAGTTCTACGACGAGTACGTGCCACGCGAGGGCGAAGTGGTATACGGCAGCTGGGCGCGCAGCGAATGTTTCAAGGTCGAGCGCGGACTGCTGACGTTTGGCTGGGGCCGTTGGGAAGAGATCCTACAGCACAGCCAGTTCCGTCGCGGTTGGCGTGAGGTCGATGTTGAGGATTGCGCTCGCGTCATTCTGCTTTACTGCTTGCGCTATTATCGCGGCGACGAGAAGATCCGCAGCTTTATCTGGGATCTCATCACGCCCATCGAGAACGGCGAGAAGGTGAAGAACGTGTCGGTGAATACCACGAGCAGAAACAGCCGGCAAAAGAAGAAGAGCCGTGTTCGAGAAGGCAGAGAAACCCGCGGATCGGTCATCAACGGCGGGCCAAGTGACCCTAATCATTGGAGTAACGCGGAGAAGTTCGACGGAGACATCTTTCTCGAGAGCAACTACAGAAAGCACCTCAGCCGGCACGCCAATAAGTAAATGAACAGCTGTAAATTCTTAAAATGCGATAAAAAAAAACTCAAGTCGATTTACGTAAAACTTTTCTTTTAAATAACTATAGCGGGCGGATTTATGTATTGATTAGTAATATTCGTCTTTTGCCTTAATTATTTTCAGTATGAAATTCGTGTCTTCTTTTTAATCGTACGAATTAAAAATTATAGATAGTTATCTATTTAATATTTAATTTTTTTTTTAATATTTAATATTTAATCTTTTGATTATTTACATAGAAAACTTAATTAATTTTCTTTCACTTTACAGAGTACTGTTACGCGTACGGATGCTGTATTATATCAAACACGAGATTATCGGCGATTTGGTTCAACACATCTCCGACGGCGTTCACGTCAGGTAAGCCCACATCGCTCTCCTTCTCTCACGCTTTTTCATATCATAGACTACCATCTATCACGGATTCGTGTATACTCACATATGTGCTTACCACGGAGCTTAGCATAGTTGCATGTGCGATGTATTTGTTGAAACCCTGGGAGCTATACTTGTATGAGGAATGCTCATAGAGCCCGGATCGCGTTGATCCACGTAGCTCTGCGACTACCAAGTTCATTTTTATCATTATATATATATATTTTTTTTTTACATTTTATAATTTAAAAAAAATTTTTTTTATACATTTTTTTTATTTTTTTATTTTTTTTTTATTACCCTTTGCTACTAATACGAAGTCGTTTTTATCTCCCATCCTTGTATGCACGTATTCGATGCGATAACATATGTACACGTGCGACCGCGAATCGCTACGAGAGAGACACTTTTGCACACTTGGTAAAACTGTCGCGAGGATGATCGAATCTCTACAGCGGAGTGGTAAGCCATAGAATTTTGCTAAACAGTGCACTGTAAATCGAGAGGAAGACGATCGGAACCGTGTAGCTTTAAAGTAAAAAAAAAAAAAGAAGGAAAGACTACTTAATGTGTTACACCGCCCTTCTAAAATCTCGTGCGAGATGGGAATATCTCCCTTAATTAAATTAATAAATACTGGTATCGGCACGCAAGTGAATTGGCAAACATTGTAAATCGAAACCGCCCTGCAGTGCGTTGCCGATAGACCCTCCACAGTTGACGGAACGACCGGCGAAATGGTGGGACTCGACGGCAGATAAATCCTTAATAGTCGGCAGCTACAAACACGGCTATGAGAATTACGACCAGATGAGGACTGACCCCGCGCTTTCTTTCATTACAAGCTGTCCTCCCCCTTTCCAGAACTCTCAGAACAAGAGTGCCGCCGAGTGAGTACCTTAGCATATTTTTGTTTTCTTTATACCTCGTTACCTGTTCTCATCTCTCTCTCTTTCTCTCTCTCTATATCTCTTACTTTCGTCTACTTTACGCCCCGCCTAACTGTCCTAACACTTATACCGCTTGCACCGCTTTCTATATATTTACATATAATACTATATATACGCTTGTACGGTTATAGCTTTTTATTTTTCAGCAATAGACCGGCGTATATAACGTTCACTTAAGCTCTCGCTCTTTAACGTCTCTCAATACTTTCCTCGCGGAGTATTGCCGACCTGCGGATGCCGCGCGCACACCGCAAGGAATTAAAAAGACTGAGTCGGAACGATGTCGGGAACACGATATCGTTCTTCTCGAGACTTGTCTGTCAGAGATATTTTATCGCATATATGAAAAAGAGCCGTGCGCATTAAAATAGATCATCTAACTTCGCTGTCTACCTATTTATAGCCGACGTTACGAAACGTCGAGAGAGGAAACGATAAATTGAATCAATAGACGCTATCTTCTTTTTTTTCTGGTTCTTTTTACTTCACGGAATAAAATCTAGACGGGACATATCGCAAGATCAAGTTTCAAAGTTTATCACACGCATATACATGTATATGCAACGAACGAGCGTCCTATTTGTTTTGTTGAAGAAGAAGACCAAGAGGCACTATCCTCAATCTTTTTATTGTTTGCACGATTTCAGCAGCAGCAGCAGGGACGACAACAGTTTGGAAAATGACGTGGACGATGGCGAGTCCCCGGGAATGACCAAGGACTCTAAGGACTCCGACAAGTTTAGTCGAGAAACACCGGCGGATTCCCCCGCTATCTCGAGCAAAGCGGATACGCCGATACCGGAAGCCAGTAGCAGCCACGACGGCGACGGTCTTCTCCCGGACGACGAGAAGACTTGGCCGTCCGTTGTCGATCTTAATACACGGCTGCGCCGCGTAATATCTTCCTACCAGCGAAGTGTCAATAAGAAAGAGGACGTCAAAGTTATCCCGAAGCCCGGCAAGATGGGAATGGACAGCGACGTTATGAATCACACCAGCATGATGCACGAACCGCCTTTGAACATGCAGGGATGGGACCTACAACAATTAGCGATGTACCTTTTGGTTAGTATATTACTATTTTTATTTATATGAATAATTATTATTTTATTTAAAATATATTATTTATTATTAACAAGCAAAAAGATCTACCTCAGGCCACATAGTATGTAATTATCTGTAATGATTCTGTAATATTTGGACTTGGCGTCATGTTTATAGAAGATGGAGAAAAGAGAAAAAATGGAAGCGATTGTGAAGGAACGAGAACGCACTCGCATCGAGGAACAGAAAGCGAAGTGGACCCGTCGCGAGGAGAGCGAGTTCCTACGGGTGGTCTCCACGTATGGTGTCAATTACGACAGAAAGAAGGCCCAATACGACTGGACCAAGTTCAAAAGTATCGCCCGATTTGACAAGAAAACGGACAACGATCTCACGGATTACTATATGTCGTTTAGAGCGATGTGCAAGAAAGTTTGTAATGCAAAAATGAACGAAGAGGAAGGTGCGTTCTTTTTCAATTCTTGTTCTGTTTAATATAATATTAATTCAAAATCATATCATTTATTTTATATTATTTATATAAATAAATATCTTTTTATTTTGTGTGAAGTATTTTACTTAATTGACGTTACAGATTTTACAGATGTTCCAGTGGACCAGCTGAGTCCGGCCAAAGCGAGACAAATCCTTGATCGCGTCGATCTCCTGAGCAAAATCCGCGAGGAAATCCTGTCGCATCCACATCTCGAGGAACGCCTCTCACTGTGTCAGCCATCGGGAGATACGCCGGATTGGTGGCTGCCAGGGAAACACGACAAGGAATTATTACTCGGTGCGGCGAAGCACGGTCTCGGACGTACCGATATAACTATACTGAACGATCCAGACTTCTCGTTCCACAAACTTCTTACGAGAGCAATGTACGCGAGTACACAAACACCTAAAGTAATTGATAAATCCGAAAAAGCAATAAAGATCGAAAACAGAGAGGATATCTTAAAGTTCGACAAAGACGAGATACTCGTGAAATTAGAAAAAGGTGAGGGAACTTTAAAAATTGAAAAAGTTGGAGCGAAAAAAGACAAAGATCAGATTGCCGCCGATAAAAAGCCCGAGAACGCGGAGTCCGAAAAGAGCCAGGTAGAATTAACTATTGTAAAAACGGAAACCAAGCCCGAAGAAAAATCTATTGGTAGTTCGTTGACAATTACTACTGTTGCGAGAACATCGGACGTCGATAACGTCGTTGTGAAGAACGAGGAAAAAAGCGAGCTAGCAATAGAGCCAGTTAAATGCGACAGTACTAAAACCAATCAGACAAGTACTACCAAATCAGTCGAAGAAAATACGGCGAAGGAAATTAGCTCGGAGAGTGCGAAGAGTCCCGCCGTTGTCGAACTCGAAAAAGAAGACAAGGTTGAGGAAAAGGATGCCAAACAGGAAGCCGAACTCGCCGAGAAACCGAATGAGTCGCAAGCGCAAGACATTGCAACCGAAACGACCGAGAAAACTGAGACAGAAGTTAAGGAGAAAGCCGAGACTGTTGAGAAAAGCGCAGAGACTACTGAGGCCGTTATTGAAGATGAAAATAATAAGAACGTGAAGCCAGAAACCGCACCGGCTAAGGAAGAAATCGAGACACAGGAAACAAAGAGTTTAGACGTTACTAAGGAAAAGGCGAAGGCTCCTCAAGTTGAAGATAAATGTAGCGTTCAAGCCGCAGAGTTGAAGGCAATGTTCCCGGACCTAGAAGTGATACAACCGTTGTCGCGACTAACACAAATCGACACTTTTGTCTTACGAGACAAGCCGGTGGAATATAATAACGAGCCTACGGTGATGCAACTTTTGGCGCATGGCTGCACTAACACTAGTACATCGATAAAGTGGCCAAAGGTAAACTTCTTTTTTTAACTTGTTTTTTTATTTTATGTTATAAAGAATTAAATATAAAAAAATATACACTTTTTCTTTATTTAATTATTACTTGTATTGTATTTATTAATTTTACGTTACTTTTCTTTGCAGGAACACGCAATTGAAGCTCGTTTAATGCACATTGTACATGCGATAGAGCATAAGGAATGGCCGGTGTCTGTGAACTTCAGCGCTGGCGAAGAGCTGGAGCTCACGCAAAATGAAAAAGAATGTTCGGAGGTTATAACGATCACCACGGATCACGGGGTATCGAGATCTATAGCGAGCGGTAACAATATGTCCGCTTCGAAGAAACGTAAGAGGCATATCGCAATAGACGTAGAAACCGAGCGAGGTAATTTATATTAATTATATTAATAATTATTTTATTAATTTTTAATAATATTAATTATTATATTAATAATTATATTAATAAATATTTATTATATGTAATAATTAACTTTTCGTTTATTTCTAGCCAAACTTCACGCACTTCTCAACAGCAGTCACTTAAGTACGCCATCGCCCGCACCTCTCAGTAAACCAGTCGTTCTTTCTGGCTCGACTACCTGGGAGATCAACGACGAATCTCAATCTGAGGAATCACGACGTTCTACGCCGGTCCAGCCACCTCCGGCACACCAACAGACGCGAACACCAAATATACCATTCGACCTGAAATACACCGTTCCGGGAAAAACAACCGTCATACCTGGAACATCGAGCACTTTGACGCCAATCGATTTATCTGCCGGGTAACATTCGATAAGATGTCTAACGATATAATTAATATTGCGAATATATCTATAAAATTATAATAATCATTATTTTAGATATCCGAAACCAAGCTCTGACACTAACAAGGATATTATGAATGAAGTGCAAGACTTCTCTATGCCGAATAAAAATAAACAAGTTAGTAGCAATAAAGGGAAATTAGATAGTATGCTGGACAAACTTATGAAAAGAAAATCCTGCGTAAGTATATACTTCTTAAAGAAATTTTAATTTAATTTTTACTTGAAATTGTATATATAATTTTTTTTTAACAGCCGACGGAGGAACCAGTGGTTGGGAAGGAGAAAAAGCGTAGAAAGCTGGATGAAATAGTATTGGGATTGAGCGCCGCGAAGGAACAACAGAGCGGCCACTTTTTAGACCACAGCAAGAAAAATACAATTACGCCCAACGTGACCGTGACTCCGACGTCGGCGCCGATCGGTCTTCCCAATCCCCCGTCGAGTGTCCAGAAGCCGTTTTCTATTACCGTCACGTCAATTCCGTCTTCTCGAGCCTCGAGTTCCTCTTCGTCTGTTTTGCCACCGCCGTCATTGCACTCGCACAAAGATACCTTCTCCGCTTTGCTGGCTCAAGCCGAGCAACAGAATCGTGAACTAAAGAAACAACAGCAACATCAACAACAGCAGCAGCAGCAGCAACAGCAGCAGCAGCAGCAACAACAGCAGCAGCAGCAGCAGCAGCAGGCTTTCAATTCGGCGCATCCGTCTTCCTCGAGCAGCAGTCATCGAAAGAGTTACGAGGCAATGATCGCGGACATTAACAAAGTTGCCGAGTATTCGTCCAAGATCGGCTCATTTTCGCACGAGGCAAAAGTGAACAAGTGGTTGGCGGAACAGACAATGTCGGAACAACTAAGTGCAGAATATTTGAATGCTCCTCGACGACGCCGGCCACGTGTCGACCCTTCTTTGTTAGATTGGAAAAAACTCACTGGCGAAGAGAACGTTGCAGTTATAAATCGATTAACTGGCAAGAAGGTATGTTAATTTAATACATTTTTATTATTATAATCTTTTAAATATTTCTTAATATTGTACGTAATAATTGTACATAAACGTAAAAATTTATATCTATTATTAATTAATATTAAAAAATATTATATATAAAATTATATATAAAATAAAATAAAAATTATATATAAAAATTGATATCTATTATTAATTTATAAGGAAAAAAATTTCTGCTCTAAATACTAAAACTAAGAATTTATTCATCAGGTAACCGGAAGTAAAGCGCCCCAGTTGAAACGGCTCGGAACGTGGTTAATGGAAAATCCAATGTTTGACGTTGATCCGAAGTGGGCAGAACTCGTGAAAGAGCGCGGCAACCTTCCGCACGATTTACAGAAGAGATTATCGGGCAACGAACGCGGCGGCGTTAACAAAGGCAAAAGTCCCGGCAGACCACCTATGATGCCCAGTCCCACGAGCCAGCAGTCGGCGAACACTGCTAACTTAGCAGCCACGTCGATGGCATCCGGCCTCAACTTTCCGCTCGGCAATCTCAATAACTCTCTGCTGTCGGGCCTGTCGCTCGGCAACTTCGACCCGAAGAACCCGCTGCTGATGCCATTTGGCGGATTAACAAACCTGGGCGCGCTTGGCGGCCTGAGCAATCTCGGGAACTTGGGCAACATGAGTCTAACAAATTCGCTGTTTGCCAATTTGGCTGGACTAGGTTTGCCGTCGTTGGCGGGCATGGAGGCAGCATTGAACGCGCAAGCGGCAACCAACAGCGCGGCAGCGGCAGCGGCAGCAGCAGCCGCGGCGGACGCGAATAATCCAGTTGTTAGCTCGGCTGGCACCAGCAGTAGCGGCAAAAACACCGGTTCTTCGTCGAGCATGAGCGCCAGCGGTGGAGGCAATAGCGGCGGCGGTAGTAATAAATCACGTAGTAACAAATTAGATCAACCAACAACCAGTAGCAAGTCTTCGGCTGGTGGTCCATCGTCCTTGTCCGCTGTCTCGTCCGCGAGTCTGCCGACCCCCTCGCCATTCCCATTTCTCTTTACGAATCCCAGCCTTCTCTATACACCGTTGACACTAAGCGGCCTGAACCCGTTTTCCATGCAGTCTGGCGGTGTATCGTCGGCCTACGAGAGTCTCGCTCAATGCGGTTTGCTGAACCCACCGACGTCTAGCGCTTCCACGGTGCGCAAGCCTTCTTCGTCCAACAATTCCTCTAGGCAGCGCGAGACCGCGCCAGAATCTTCGACATCGTCGACGTCGTCGTCCTCGTCGACGACGAAGCGGAAAGAGCCTGAGAAAAAGTCGTCCAGATACTCGGTGGATCCAGCTGTGACTCTTCAACAGTATACAGACATGGCGGCGTTACACAGCGGTGAGGAAAGACGCCGCGTTGAGCAGCAACAACAGCAGCCGCAGCCGCAACACGAAAAGCGAGAAACTGTGGCGGAACCAGCCGACGTGGTGGCGGCAGATCTGTCGGAGAAAAAAACCGACCGAAAGAGCAAGGAGCAGGAAATGAAGGAAGCTTTAGAGCATCTAAGCAGGACCAGTGCCGAACTGGTCACAAGAAACATTGACGAAGCTCCGAGACCCGAAAAACCATCTAGTAAAAGTCGCAGCAGTACGGAAAGTAATCAGAGTTCCGATCAGCATCAGCAGCAGCGATCGACACCGTCTGTGCCGCCTCCGCTTGAGGTCACTCTCGAACCTGTCGCAAAAAAGATGCGCACAGAAATAGAGCCGTCTACCAAATCGTCCGCATTGAGCAGCGAAGTGCCGACAGTAGAGATTGAAGCGGTAACGAAACCGTCGTCAACAACTCCAACGAAGACGACGCAGCAACCGGTGCCTTCACAAGAGGAGGCGTGTAGCGTTGCATCCGCTGAAACGACGGCAAAGAAAGAGGTGAGCGAGGCGACAACACCGTCGTCGTCGTCGTCGTTGTCTTCATCCTCATCTGCGAACGTGACGTCCCCATCGGCGCAGAGTACTAGCGCGAAGAATGATAATAATAAACCCGTAGCTTCGGAAGTGGAGGAGGATGGTAAGAGCAGCGCTAAAGCGCCGAAAAAGGCTCGCAGTGGCAAACGGTTGAGCGTAGAGCCACCTCTGGAGCGAAAGAATCTTCGTTCTAGTGCTGGAAGGCAGGCTCGAGCAGCTGCGGAACGGCAGGCACGAATGGAAGGTGAGATGCAGCACTCCGAGCAACAGCAGCAGCAGCAAGACAGCAGCCACGTAGCCGGCGAGTGAGGAACGAGGTCCCGTAGGGCCGCGAGACGATAAAGTACGACTACCACAGAAGACATCGCCCTGAAAGGAATTCTGTGGGCGCGGTCCACGTTTTCTTTTTCTACTTTCTGACTCGACACTACTCGCACAACGAAGATCTGTAGATAATTCCCTGTTCGACGCTATAAGCGAGCGTGGAGGTGTTTTTTTCTAAACAAATCACGGTAAAAGACGCAAGTGCATCGATAAGGGGCTACGAACATTGGTAGAATCTACCGTGGCCTTTAAATCGGCTCGACTCCTTCGATAACGAAAACGTATGTGAATTAATTGGGGACTCCCTTTAATCTGTGGAAAACAGATAATCATACGTCGTTAGTAACCGAACAGTGTGTGACAGTGCACGTTTACTGAAATAAAACAAAAAAAAAACAAAAAAAAGAGAGCGAGATCTCTCAAATACGAAGGCTGCGATAGTATTTTATCACTCGATACTTTGTGTAGTAATTAATTTTTAATTGCGTAATTACGATACAACAATAAAGGTATAGTTTTGTTAAATTTATTATCTCTCTACTATCTCTTATTGGTTTTGACCAGGGACTGTTTTATATAAAAATATAAATACATATACATACATATGTATATATATATATATAAATATATATAAATATATATATATATATAATAAAAAATATATATATATAATATATATATGAATATACATATATATATATAAAATTAAATTGTGTACTCGCTACTGCGCATAAAGCAATTTACAAGGAACGTAAGACGGAATATAATCGTAATGTAGAGAAAAAAGTAACTACAGTAATAACTTAATAAAGAAAGGAAGGACAATGTAAATATTATATACAATTATGCCTATAGAGACAGTAAGCAATCGTGTACTTGGAAAAGAAAAATGTATATAACGCAGTGTACTTTTAATTACATTAGGTGAAATAATAAACAGCTTCTTTTGTTGTTTGCAAACCAAGGATTCGAATCTCTTATTTAATATCAGTCTACGAAGTATAGGAGAAGAAAGAGTTATTTATTAAAATAATTTTGTCTATTAAATCTTAAAAAAAAAATAGAGAAAATAATTTAAATAAAAAACGCAGAATATTATCATTATTTGGAGTAACAAAGGTGATAATGAACGGTTGACTTTATAAAATATTTATATATTTAACGCAAATTAAAAAATTTTTCATGTCATCACACATCAGTACCGCCTTGTGCGGCTTGAACCTTGTTTAAATCTCTTTCTTTTGTACGTAGAAGTTTTATTTTACGCATCTATGGGTTGCGGCACGATGCGCATATACGCTTTGCCGGAGGGCAGCATCACAGTCTTGATATTATTATAAGAAGCCTTAGCCTCGCTGTCCGACACGCTCGGATCGATCATCACGTCGTCTCCTTTCTGAAACACCGTGCGCACATGTAAAATACGTGTAAAGACCAACGCGATAAGTCGTTGATGACATGTTTCTCTCTCCGACATTCAATTATAAACAGCGGAAAAATCAATATCTCTGAGAACCTTTTGAGTGAATTTATTTTTCTTTCTCTCGAACCTACCCTCCAGTCTACAGGAGTCGCCACTTTGTACTTTTGCGTGAGCTGAAGAGATTCAATCACTCTTATTATTTCCCTGCAACGAAATAAGAAGTTTTAATAGATGTTACACAATAAATTGATATTTGCAAATTGATGTTTGACGATTATTACTCGAAATTCCGGCCGGTTGTGGCTGGGTATAGGATTGACAGTCGCATCTTTTTGGCCGGGTCAATTATGAACACAGCTCGCGCCGACATAGGCAGGCCAGTCTGACTGTCAACCTCTGCAGGATCTAGCATTCCCAACAATGTGGAGAGCTTCCTTGTCTGATCGTCTATAATTGGATATGGAAATTCTTCATCTACAACCTGGCCGAATTTCTTTATATCCTGGAAGCGTATAATTCGATTATTTTTAACAATTATAAGGTTTAACTCTACTGTAGGTGGATAAAATTGATCTATAAGCAACCTGTATCCATTTACGATGGGAGTCCACAGAATTGCAGGACAATGCAATGACTTTTACATTAAGTTTCTTAAATTCGGGCATCAGTCTCATAACCCGTGCGAGCTCAGTCGTGCAGACTGGTGTGAAGTCATTGGGATGAGAAAACAGGATACCCCACCTGAAAATTTGGACGTAGATATCAGACAGGTGGTTCAAACTTTTTAATCAATTTGTCTATCGGGAACAATCTCTATAAAATAATCAACGCTTAAAAAATCATACGTCAGTCTTTGTCTTTAAAAAAACAAAAAACAGATACACACGTTTAACACCTGATAGGTAAATCTACCAAGAAATTAAACAATCTACTATTACATTTAACAAATATATATACGCGAATATATTTGAGGTATCTTCCCAATATTTCAAGCATTTCCAGAACTATCGCGGAATACGTAACATCGACATGTTTCATTATTATCCCTTCTTATTTTTTTTTTAATCTCGCAATCACGTGGCAGGTATGTCTAGGTTACAAATAAAGTCGCAGGATATCTTACGAGTCGCCTAGCCACTCGTGAAACCGGATCGTGCCCATCTGGGTGTCCGCCGTGAAGTCCGGAAATACCTCGCCGAGTAGAATCATTATGTGTCTTTCGCGAAGAGCTCACAAGGTGACGAGCAGTGACAAGAGTGCAGTCCAGCAGCCCGTCGATTCCTCGCTAACGAGCGCGCCGTTCGTCGAGCATTGCAGCATCGAACGTTGCAGGACTTTGGAGGGGAAAATCTCGCGCCGACGCGGCGCGACATCTGCGATCTGATAGCCGAATAATTCCATAACTCCATTGAGCGATGCGAAGAAGAGCAGCTTGAGCGATGCCGGCGAATCGCGATTATTAAAACAGTCAGTAATTTAAGGAATTACAGCTGCGCGTAAGTTAACGCAAATTGCGCCAATTTACAAACCGTGAGAATTAATTTACTAGGTCTGCATGGATTTACAATAAAAATAAAACGTACAATATGCACGTTCTGTATTTGCACATTCAATATTGCGAATATTTTTTTATTTGTAACATTTTATTTTAATTAGACTGATTCTGCGTCATCCACGAAATTGATGAGAGTAGATCAGAGGATGTAGAACATATAAAAGTTCACAGCAGGCATTGTACATGCGTGTTTGTCCATATCGGTCTCTGGGCGCAGTATGAGTCTTCTCTATGTCAGTGAAGAAGGCTGGATCATATCCCACTTGAAATACCTCAACGAGATCTATAAGGAAGTCCGGACTCTGGAAAATGAACTCTGTAATCTAGGCTTTAACAAAATGATATTCGAAATAAATTCCCAGTACTTGAGGCAGAATCAGGTGGCCCAGACTATCCAAGAGCCTCACGACAGCGCCATGCACAGTAAAAAAAAGAGAAAACGATCCCAGCGACTGCCGCAGAAAGACTTAGATGAAGTAGGTTAAAAAATCCACCGTCTTTTTTTATTTTTTTTTTTTATTTGATTATTTTATTATTTGAAAATCGTTTGTGCAACAGGTTGATCGAGTTAAACAGGCCTTTGGTACAATGATGTCTGTTGCAAAGAACAGGGGACTTTTTTGCTGGAACAACTTCTTTGACAACAACGAAATAGCACGTTTAGCATCCATGAAATTTTATCAAGACACTTACTCGGACAAAGACGAGAATCTGTATGGGTCTAATGATATGGATAACGCCATTATATCTGAAGCTCACAATAAAAAATATGTATTTCCAAGAAAATGTATATTTTATTGCTATGACGTGAGAGATATTGAAAAAAAGATTGAACTGAACAATCAATACGATTTTATATTGTTGGATCCACCTTGGTGGAATAAGTCAATCCGAAGGAAAAAGATGAAGTGTGCAGAGGCCAGGTAATCTTCCACAATTTACAGATTAACAAATAGACATTTTAATTTAGAAAGAATACAACTAATGTATAAATTTAATTTGTTATTCATTAAATAAAATTTTGGGAGAAATAATTATGTGTTCTTTCAGTTACAAAATGATGTACAACGACGAATTGATCAAGATACCGATAAGAAAACTGTTACAATTGAATGGCATTGTAGCTGTATGGTGCACTAATTCGTCTAATCATTTAAATAGTATCGTCAACGAAATATTTCCATCCTGGGGCATTACTTACAGAGCTAAGTGGTATTGGATTAAGGTAAATGATGTCTCAGTATAACATTGAGACTGCAATGTAGTAAGCAATTAGATAACAATTGCCACTTTAGGTGACACAAACAGGTGATACAATATGTAATTTTAACTCAGCACCTGGGAAGCAACCTTACGAATTACTGATATTAGGATCCGCCCTGGAAAAGAACAAAGTGAACATTCCTGATGGCAAGTTAATGATCAGCGTACCCAGCGCGGTGCATTCTCATAAACCACCACTCACAGGTAATTAAATTTAAAAAATAAATATATTTCCAACAAACATTTATATTACGATATAAAAAAAAAAAAAAATTTGTCTACGTTTTTAGAAATCATAAAGGATTATCTTCCGTCCGATCCGAAGTGTCTAGAAATTTTTGCGAGATATCTATTGCCTGGATGGACAAGTTGGGGTTTAGAAATTTTGAAGTTTCAGCATTTGTCATTGTATGAAATTGTGGATGAATGTAAAAAGAATGAAAGGAACGTCGCCGATACAAGGAGTGAGCACGAGAGTGAAGGGCAGTTATAAAACGTAAGAGATCTGCAAACGTTATAATAAATATGTAAGTTACAAGACAACGCGTTGTCGATTCTTTATTATAAATTATTTGCATATCTTGCCGATACAAACTTTTTACGATTTGTTATTTAGGTGTTCAGTTCCGTTCTTTATCGGGATCCGATAGCCGTGAGGATTCATCGTCTGCCATCTCCAGAAGTCCTGACCTGCATCCGGCGTTTTATCATTAAATATAAGATTACTCAACCGCGTTCAAGGCGATATATGCTACTCACACATTTGCTCGACGTTGTATTTCGCTGTCCAGTCCAGTTCTTTTTTCGCCAAATCCGTGTTTGCGTACATGGATACTATATCACCCTCTCGCCGTTCTTTTATAACATACGGCACGGTCGTTCCGGTGACTCTCTCGAACGTTTTTATTAATTCCAACACTGTCACGCCATTGCCGGTACCCAAGTTATAAATCTTTAACCTTAGGTGTCGTTTGTGCAAAGCGTTTAATGCTGCCACGTGGCCGGCTGCTAAATCCATAACGTGGATATAATCGCGAACACCTAGAAGTTTAAAGCGTGAGTACAAATCTATTAATAAAGATGCAAATACTCTCTTATTATTATTAACATTATTATTATTAAAATCTTACCTGTACCGTCATCCGTAGGATAATCACCGCCAAATATAGTCAATTCAGGCTTGTGCCTTAAAGCGACTTGAGCGATGTACGGCATCAAATTTGTAAACGGCTTCGTTGGATCTTCGCCGATCAATCCTGATCGATGAGCGCCAACCGGGTTGAAGTATCTTAAGGATATAATGTTCCAGCTCTGTTACATAAAAGAATCGTGAATAAAAATACGTGGGTCGTATGAAGATTTCAGGTAAATTCCATATGTACAGTGGTTTCTTTACGAATACCTTTTCAGCTCTAGATATATCCTTGAGCATTTCCTCAATAAAGTACTTTGTTCGACCGTACACATTGGTGATATTGCCGGTCTCGTGCGTCTCTGTGATGGGCAGCTCTGTAGGCTCGCCGTAAACCGTGCAGGAGCTGCTAAATACAAGCTGAAAACAGCCAGCCGCTTTCATTACCTGCAAAAAAAAAAAAGGGACAAAGGATGACGTGCCGAGTTGCAAAATGATCGAAAGAGCACACGTTTCGCAACATAATCTTACCTCGAGCAGATTAATGGCCCCTATTATGTTGTTTCGATAGTAATGTAGCGGAACTTGCATCGATTCACCGACGGCTTTAATAGCCGCAAAATGTACAACGCAATCTATCTTGTGCTGAAAGTAAGAAATAACTTTTTTCATGGATCCGGATTTAAAAAAAACTCAACTCTAAGCTTTACGCATAACGTGAAAAGAGTAATAACGATCGTCGAAATGTATAATACGGAATCATTAGAGAATATTGTACCTGGTTAAATACTGTCTCGAGCTTCTCCTTATCGAGCAGATCGCAGTTGTAAAATGTGATTTTTTTCCCGGTTATTTGCTCGACTCTTTTAAGCGCGGCAGATTCGCCATCAGTTTCTGTCACGCTGTTCGCAAAGTTGTCTATGGCTACCACATCGTATCCGCACTCCAGAAGCTCGACGATGCAATGACTGCCGATGTAACCGGCGCCTCCTGTCACGAAAATTGTCTTCCAATCTTCCGACATCTTCCCTATTGTAGAAAATTTACTTTTTTTAAATATATTAATCATTCTAAATGTACGAGAAAATTATTAGCCCTCGTCTTTGTAAGATTCGAAACAAATTTAGTTTAACCGTTTAATTTAGTATCTTGTATATTGCTAATTATAAAACAATATAAGTTTTTTTAAAGAAAAATTTATTTATGGAATTGCCTTACAGCAAAATAAATTTTTGGAAAATAATTACTGGTCCGAATTTTGTTTGATAATATTTTTTATTCAATTTTCAACATACAAATTTCTTAGAGCATACTCTAACATCGAGATTTTAAACGCAGATGAGACTTTTATCCGCAGAGACGCACGTTTGTAAGTCGAGAAGTACAGGTGCCTAGGGCATTCACCTTCCTTCAAGTGAACGAAGAGTTCAAGGTCGCCGAAACACGTGGTAAATCAGCGAAATGCGAATGCGAATGCGACGTGCTCGTATCTCGACGAAGTTAAAAAGGAAAAACACATTATACGTAGCAAATATATAAAAAATATTTGTATAGATATAACAAAAAAAAAAAAAGTATCTAAGTACATAATCTAAATCGCATTAGAATTTAATTAAAAAATTGAGTTTTAATATTTTTACTTTTGATCATAGAAATTAAGCGCAGGCTCTTAACGAAGTATTAAACATAAAATAGAAATAATTGAGACCTTTAAACAAAATAAAATTCTTTAAAAAAAAATAACTATAATCAAATTTAAAGTATTAAAAATAAATGAAATAAATCCACAAATGTATACGTGATACAATTAATATCTTAAACTGTAAAAGAAACCAAATTAATGAACTTATTTAAACAATGCTTTTCACGTATGATTGTACGTAACTACACATTATCGTTCTTCGCGTAATACCTTGAACTATCTGTATGTGACACTCGTCATAAGCCATACCTGGTGTTGGCTCAAACAAGTCATCATTTACAAATCTTATGAACGCGTCTGTGGCCTGAGTATCATTCGTCAACGACTTGATCGATCGACGTATTCCATCATCTTTGATCGATGTTACTACTATCGGTTTGTTATTCCAATCCTGTGGTTTTGGAAATTCACGCATTACGTATGTTGCACTATTGCCTCTTATGGTTCGTGTCCACTGCTCAAGAATATCCATATCAATGTACCACCACTTTCGTGAGTCACTAGGTGCATATGCTGGCTGTGCGATATGATACACTATACCATTCGCCGGCGAGTGGAACGATCCTAGTTGATAGATCAAATCAGCTAGCGGAGCAGGCATTAATATGTTTCGGTCTATCCAAAAGTAGTGATCTGGTCTAATACAGCATTGGCGCTTGGTCACGTCTTGAACGCGTTTGAGAATAATCGTCTTCCACATGCGAATAAAATTCTGCCTCGTTATTGGCAGATCTTTGGTTGTTCGTTGTTGCATCTGATCGTAAACCATTCCAGAGAGCGTGTTTTGAGCTTCTACTCGTACGATTCTTGTGATAACGTGGTAGTCGCTGTCCAGCCTGCCAAATCTCTGAAAAGCTTGAGTTTTGAGAATATTTATCTGTGCCATCTGTAGAGCTGCGGGAACGTCGGCGAGGCTGGCGGTATCTGAGGATGTATCTTCCTTAATCTCTCTCTCATTCTGGACCATCTTTGGCCTGGGTAATTCCTACAGTAGGTGGTGGTTTATTAGAGTCACGATATATAATCTTGTGACGTCCATTAATGTTTAGACTTTACCTGTACTTCTTCCATGTTTTAGCATGCACATACAGCGTGATAAACGTCCGTGCGGTCGTCGTAGCTCTCTTTGACTATACTAACCGTCTAGTTGCGGGTAATCTGATGGTGCTCTCTTTTGTTTATCACGAACTATCCGATAGGGTGGCGCACTTAAGCGAATAACACTGACTCAGTAGTAAAAGATATTCGAATTCTTTCTGTTGAATGCCTACGTACTTTTACCCGTATAAAAATCGAGTGTATACAGGGCGCTTTGTTTCATATAATTAAGTTTTTAAGGATGGATTATTTCATAAAATTATTAACTGTTATTGAGATAAAAAAATTTAAATGTGTAGCGTAAAAGCGACAAGGAAGATGCGAGTGAGTGAGTGCGACAGGCGATGGTGCTATTCGCTTGTTGCGCTCATTCTTCCGCACCTTCTTCGTTACTCTTACGCTACACATTTTAGTTTTTATCTCAATAACAGTTGAGAATATTATGAAATAGTATGATTTTTCTATTTGTTTCTAAAGGATCTATTTATTCCTAAGAGCTTAATTATATGAAACGAAATACCATGTTCGTACATTCGTTGAAACTCGTCTTTACGATGTTCGATTTTTTTTTTAAGTCGCTAAATTCGAAACTTAATTCGATGATACTAAACGATATTCGAAACTGCACGGTTGGACGTTCATTTATTTAATGTTTTAAAATGTATTTCCAAATCCATAAACTTTGAATAAATGTATTCATCCAAAAACGATTTCTTTTTGCATTTTAATTAATGCTCGCCGTGCATTAAATTGTTTAATAGAAATTAATTGCAAATAAATCAAGATCTTAATCCATCCGCGTACTGAATTTAATTATCGTTTAGTTTGGAATGTGTTCTTGCAAC
This sequence comes from Cardiocondyla obscurior, assembly GCF_019399895.1. Taxonomy (NCBI): domain Eukaryota; kingdom Metazoa; phylum Arthropoda; class Insecta; order Hymenoptera; family Formicidae; genus Cardiocondyla; species Cardiocondyla obscurior. The sequence continues at coordinate 3,423,534 of NC_091875.1, read as the reverse complement.
AGCGATTACTCGGACACGAGAATCTCTCTCTACGAACCTTGACCTTTTCGAGAAATCAACATCCTTGAAAGGAATTTTTCTCATTAGGTCAAGAGAGAATGTTAATTAATATTCGAAAAGACTTCCTGTCATTCTAGTTTAAAACGAAACCGACGCATCGCTTTCAGTATGCTCTGCTCGTCTTATGCGAATTTTTTGCGGCATATATAAATATATAATTATCATTTTTCGTTAAAAAATCAGGCGAGTTAAAATTGTACAATAAAATAGAAGCTCTTACCTTGGTTCAGAATTAGGTATCAAGACAGTTCAGTGAGGAACGCGTTTGCTTTGGCTCCGAAGAACTTCCAGGCACTTTCGCACAGTATCTGACACTGACTACAGCTCTGTCTCGAGCACTAGCCACAGAAGAACGAAGGACTTTATGTCGTGGGACGCGCGAGACATCCCTTCCCCCGTGATGCCATACCGACACGCACACTATGCCCTTCCTGCCAGCCTTGTCTTGCTCCACTCCAGCCGTCCACTCTACGATTCTCATTTAAAGAGTTCCTTTTCTTCCTTTCACGTCTCGCGCCGTGCCGCTACCGCGGCGTGTACGAAATCAGAAGAGGGACGGAGCTCGTCGTCTTTTCGCGTGAACTCGCCGCTTGCAATACAACCGTTATCGGATTGGTAAAGGTAGCGGCTCATCCTCGGTGTCTCGATTGAGCAACGATCCAGCCTTTGGCCGCAGGAACCTGTTTCGAGCAGACTAATAACGTAATCGTGCGACGAAAAAAATTAAAAAACCAGCCGGGAGGTATATCTCGCTCGTCTCTCGAGGAATGTGTCCCGGTTTTCGGTTTCAACAGGCCACATAAGTCGCAGAAAGCGCTTATACCGGGAAGACAGTCGGGAGAAAAATGCATTTTGCGTACATAACAAACGTTGTTCTGTATTTACTGCGTCGATACTACTTGTATTAATTTATGTAACAGTTCTTTCTGTTCCGTATCGAAATAGGGATACAGTTCACTCTCGAGCTCCAGCACCGCTTGGTGGTCATGAGACTGGCATGCTAATACCAGCGATTGTAGCAGTAGTAATTCATCTTCACTCATATTGAGACCTGCAAAAAGAAAAGGCCATTTATTTCAATGTATTTTTTAATTAAAAAAATTTTTTTAATATATTTAGAAAAGAGCAATAATCTCTAATTTAAAAGTGTAATTTATACCGTTGTTCACATTTTCCTCCGCCCATGCGTATTTCTCCAGGACCTGGGCGAGAGATGGAGTCAACCTCTGCGGCGATGGTTGAAGAATGAGTAGTAGAAGTACTCGCGATACCTCGCACCTGTTTATAAATTTTTATATATTAATATTTTTGATTATATCAAATGTACTAATAAAAAAAAAAATTCTGCATTTAACGCAGCCATAAATTTTACAATTATTAATCATAAAGCCATTTTCAGAACAAGAAAAATTGCTTATTCGCATTTTTTTTTCGCTTACAAATTCAATATCTTTATAATAATACCTATGCAAGATAGCATTATAGTTTCCTCTGGCGCCAGCCACAACGCAAGCTTCCACAAATTCTACAAATTCATTAAGTATTTGTAGAGCAGCTATGTAATCTCCTGCAAGAAGAAAATAATATTAAGACATTGCATATTGAAGAGAATAATTATAAAAATTGACAAATAAGATTAAAAGTACTGACCCTGTCTTATATAGAACGACACCAGAGTGTTAATAGCTTTTGATGTGGGAAAAATATCGATTGCTTTGCGCAGTTGTTGGATACCAGCGGGGCCTGGACCCAGTGCTAAGGCTAATTCCACGGATAAACCTGCAGAAATTGTATTGAATCCTGGCTGACTGGTGCATTTGGTCATAGAATGACCAAAGCAACTCACGGCTGCCTAAAAACATACTTACAAGTTATGTTCAGTTCTTTCTTTACATTATTACTTTCTTTATTAAATTGATAATGTATAAAAGAATACTTGAATATTCTCCTGGCCGATGGAGGGACATCCTATATCGTTATCTTTTTTCTCAGCTATAAGAAACTGCCTTCCCGCTTTCACCAGAAGATTTATTTCTGAAGAAACATTTTCCAATGTGCCCTGGCACCTTGCTGCCGTAAACCAGCACAAGCCTGCATACTGCCATAACTCTTTCTGCTCACATTCTGTGGCTAAGGCATCTACAATATATGTATTTTTATTTTTTGAATATAACTAAAAATTAAATTATCATATAAATAACTACATGAGCCTTTTTAAAATAGAATAATTAATTGTAACAAGAAGAGGAACAGAAGATAGACTGAATCATAACAACAAGCCTCTAATATTAAATTCAGAAAGCTTTTAATACTCACTGAATTGATCATATGCTTCTGCAATGTTTGGTTTCCTCAAAAATCGTCTGAAAAATAAAAAATAAAAGTTGTAAGTTATTATTGATATACAATTACTTGTCAGAAATGTATTTAAGACTTACTTTTTCAACTTATTTGAGATATTGTGGAATCTTGTAATGAAGTCTACAGGCTCTCCAATTCCCTGGCCATGACTGACATGGGCCATTGTCTCCTTTTTATTTAATTAGAAACTACATCAGCCGAAAGTTGTAGGCCTCATACTTTCTGGTTCATATTTTCTGGTTACACATATTATAATACATTTAGTCTACCACAGTCTACCAACATCTGAGTTAATAATTAATTCATAATGTAGTCAAGTTAAATCAACTGCATTCATTATTGTGCAAAAAAATATTAATTTAAAAATAATGTAGTAATTATATTGCTTTGAGAAAATGAGAAAGAGAGCAAAATGAGAGCAAGCAAGAACAAGTAAAGGAAAAAAGGATGCAAACGAAAAGAAGTAGATGCAATCGCGTAGTTTTTAAGAATACTTATAAGTTGTTAATTGTAAACTTTGTAACTAAAAGGAACCAAATAAATTTATCTATCTATATTGCTTTGATTTGATGGCTTAAAGATATCTACCTCATTCTTCCTAACCTCAACAAATCCTTTCTTAGTATATATATGTTTCAAATAATTTACTTTATAGTTAAATTAATTTTTTAACTAGTTTCTGTTTTATACTCGTACTTACTGTGTTGCTGACTTTTAATTATTATTTCCTTATGTAATTGCACAAATATATCCAGCCTTGTTAGTTCTCTGGTCCTTCCATAGTCCCATGACAGAAACCAGAGCGCACATTTATTAAGCTTAATGTTATTATTTTATTATCACCTGTCGGTTTTAGAAAAAGCAAGCAGATTAATTTAATAAATTTTAATCTTACTTTACCATATTTCTCTTTATTTCATTTTTATTGTGCCGTATTTTTACTTAATTTTATTTTGCTTTATTTTATTTTTATTATACTGTATTTTACTTAGTTTTGTTTTACTCTATTTTAATTTTATTTTATTTTGCAGTATTTTATCTTATTTAATTTAATTTTATTTTATTTTATTTAAAAATTATTGATTCATTGTTTAGTTATATTACTGTAATCTCCGTCTAACCATGTACGATGGCATGTTTATTGGACTCATATTACCGATCGTCGAAGCGACAGTGGCGGGCTCGTAATGAACTTTTTGATAATTAACAAGAACGTCATCGTCACTTCTGATGATCAGTAGTACGGATCTACACGCTATCGTACATGGCAAAGGTAAAATTTCAGTAGTATAACCAAACGATAAAACATAAAATTTTTAATACACTTTTCCTTTACCGACATACTTCTATTTTAATTAAATGCATCTATTTTAATAATTTCAAGACATATCAATTTTAATTTTTTACAATGTCTATTAAGATAAATAAAACTGTTCATTTATCCATATAATATATAGTCTAACATATTGCAATATAAAATATTGAACATATATAATTAATAACTACATTAATAAAAAGTTTATGTAGATGCCATTTATTGACATTAATTATTATTAAACATTACTACTTAATAATAAATAAATTAGACGTACGTATAGATAAATAACTACTACTAGTAGTATTACCTTTGTATAAAAAAAAAAGAAAAGAGAATCATCGCGAAATAAACTAATTATGATATGATGAATAAGTAAAATACGAGAAGAGAATAATGGTAATAATCAGTCTTTGACAGAACGGTACGTAACTCATCTTCTTTCGCTTCATACGCGTGATATTCTACGTTACACCTTTTAGCACGTGTGACACAAATACATAAATAATCTGTAAACTACCAAAGGGACACGCTATATTTTACATAACCGAACGTTGGCACTGCGCCCGCAGTTTTGAAGATAAAACGAAATGCTGCGGACGATGACAAGAGGATATTATTCGGAGCAGCCGCTTTAAAAACCAGAAGCGGGATCCAGTAGACTGTCGTCTACAATTGGAGTTATTGCCACCGTCACCGAGTTATCGTAGTAGCCACTCGATAACAGCCGTACTGCCGTTATATCATACGCTACGAGCTCCTTTATATCTAAAATTGAAAAAAAAATTTAATTAATTAAAAAAAATTAATTAATTACTTAATTAAATTAATTAAATTAAAAAAATTTAATTAATTAAAAAAAAAAAGAACAATATCTTATTATATTGTACAGTGCTTTTTACTTCTATAAGTATTCCTCGTCATGAAACAGTCACGCGAAATGCGAATAAATATATAAATTCCAGACGACGTGTGAATACTTTTTTAAAATTAATGTTGCCCTATTTAGCAAGCCTTGATTACGTATATGAAAAGACATATTACCAGGTTTAGAGTCAATGCCGCAAATTGAGTCAATTACGTCGAGCTTCGTCGTGTCGAAACCACGAGTGCCTCCAATTTGCACTTGGTCTCGCGGGCTTCTCGCATCGCACTGAAAACGAATCGATCGCGAATAAATGAATGAAAAAGGAATTGTATCGGGGATACAGCTTTACCTTTGTTTGCCACGTGTCAAAGATAATAATATTGAGACACGTACGAGAGTAAAGATTACAAACTGTAACGCGAAGAAAAACATTACATTGTACAATTAGCTTTGCGTACTTTGCGTAAAGTGCCGGTTTCGGTCGGATGAACGCCGTGCGAGCTGCTGCTACCGATTCCGAGAGCAATTATTCGTACGGCACCGGGATAGACCGCCACGAAGGTGCAATTAATTCGTCTGCCATAATTACGAAGCGTGAATGGATCCGTCGTGCTGACTGACAAGACATTGCAGGCTGAAAAATCCGAAAATAAAGTAAAAAAAAAAAAATCCTCAAAAAGAATTTCTAGAAAATAATTCGAAAGAGAATCAGCTTTTTTTTCACGCAGAGTACGTTCTCGGATAATATTACTTACGTCGTGGATTTTTTGGATATCTTGCGGATACCACGAAGCCCTTCCCGCGTACAGGTATTCTATATTGCAGCAGCGCAGCGTTCTGCGAACTTGTAAAAGTCTTTCGGTACCATTTGTTCTTACCGCAGAACTCGCTCGTTCTCTCCTTCATCGATAACGAATGATCGCTCTCGCTCGGAAATACTTCACCATTCAATTCCCATCCGTCGATTACCTTTCAAATAACGATTGATACCAAATTTACATCCTCGAATTATTAAACGTTATCGCTTAATCGTTAGAAAGGGGCATACTTATTAATTTTAATTAATTATAAAATTTACCAGCTCTGTTTTACGTATAATATAAAATAATGAAGTAAATCCCACAATTAAATCTCTTATTCTTATCTTTCTAAATATCATAGAAACGTATTAAATTTTTTACAAATAATATCGAAGCTGAAAAGTCTAGTAAATATCCTATTTTTAAAAAATCGCGGTAGTGAGATTAAAAGTCATACACATTTAATAAAAAATAAAATTGAAATTACAGAAAAAGAATAAAAGGTAATCGTGAGAGTTCGAGCTACAATTCTGATCCATCCTGGAAAATTACAGACGCTACGAACAAAATACGCTTTTGGTCCTGTTAAAAGCTTTCTTCTCGCAGTATTAACTTCTGTGCACATTCGTGGCACATGACATACACCGCTATCGGAGGATTATCCGGGTTTACCCTACAGGAGTTTTCCATTAATAGCAACGGGGAGAACTGAAGTAAGAGTCGCGAGGAAGGGAAAGTTCGCGATTCGATTTTCCCTCCCCCGACACGTGCCTTGTAACAATTCGTTTATAGCATCGTTTACGTCGGTTTATTAAAATGACTTTCGCAATTTTTTGCCCATTTAATTAATGCCGCGAAGAAGCACGTTGCCTTTAGATAAAACCTTCTTTTAATAATTTTTAATAATTAATATAAACGATTACGCACTGCCAGAAGTCCACGATGATCGCAAGGAATGTCGAAGCTATCGAAATGTATTTCTACTACGCGATCGGGATCGGTTAGAAAATAAATTCCACAAACGGTGTCATCATCGGTCGGCGATATATAAGAAAACGGTCCGCTTTCTGAGGTAACGAACATACAATCTGTAACAGAATGATTAATTATCGCAGCAAAGGAGTTTTCACTGATAGAGATTAGACATATTTGCATATCCAATAATAAATTAAGTAATAAAGCGAGAGAAGAAAGGGAAATATACGAAAGTGCAGTCTTGTTTTATAAAATAAAATTTCAATAAAAATGTAGAAGATAAAAGAGCGTCGTACAAATTAAATTGAAAGCTTTACTTCGGCCTCTGCTTATATTTTAATCTTAATTAATTATTTGTTCGTTAAGTCTTGGTCGCATTCAAATTAGGGGATTACGCGGTTACTGTGTAATACCAAATATGCTGAAATTATACATCACGTTGATTTCTCTTGCGGGAACTATGTGGCCCGTCTAATAGTAATTCGATTTCGTGTTATAATGCAATTACCGTATCAAACGGCTCAATTACGAAGGTTACAAGCGATACGCTTTCGTCGCAAAACGCCTGGATCGTGTGCACGCGTAACCATTTTCAAGCGTCTTAAACTGGATTAACATGCTGCATACTTATTAAAATGGAAATTAAACAGCTTATTAAAATGAATTGATGTCCATTTGTATACATTATCCAATTAAGGAAGGTTTCAAAGACAGATTCTGAAAAAGCAAAGTTGAATAGCAAGATAATTTCTATAATCGCATTTAAAGATATATCTATAATCGTTTCTTTAAGATTAAATTTATTACTGTGGAGTAATATGTGAAATAAATAACACTTTTATATGCCGCGCTTAAACGTATCATTCGTACAGACAGTTATACGAGTGATCTGCTTGCATTTTGTATACGTAATTAAATTATTTTTCAAGCGATTGTTAGCAGCAAATTATTATCAAATATTGCTTCAAGTTTCAATTTTAAGTACAAGTCTTGCAATGCTTCTAGGCGTTTAAACAAATAATGATTTTAATGCAATTTATTTCTGCATACTGTAAAAGAAAATTAATTTCACCGATGCTCGTCATGTACGATTGTGTTGAAGTAACAAAAATGCGCGAGAGCCGAAATGATTTATCAAAAGTTTTATTTAAAATATCTAAAATATTATTTGATTACGTGTTACATTATAACATATAATTTATAATTAAATCGTTTACCTGAAACTGGCCGATAATGTTCGCGCGGTATTTCGAATGAAGCTTTCCCTCCCGTTTCATAAGCCAAGATATTGGCCACTGCTTCATTCGTTACCTGAAAGAAATTTCCAAAAAAAACGTACGTAATTATACAAGACACTAATTATTTTATATCAATTTAATTTGAAGGGTTTGCCCACCCTGACAATTTCTAAGATCAGCGATTCTTCAAGAATTTATTTTGAGAAAACTATCGCGTTATATTAATTAATATTTTCTGAAGGCAAGAATAGTCGAAAAAATTTTTTTTTTATTTTCTCTTGTTTATAAAGGAAAGGGTTATGGTGTAGAGTAGGATTTTTTGCATTTGAATAAGGAATTGTTAAGAATTGTCTTGCACAATTTCCAATTTCCGTGCGCATTTATATGACGTGCATAAAAAGGGCAAAGAAAAAATATATAGTAGTATATATAAGGTGTTTAATTCTCATAAGAAATACACCGGGACTTTTGTCTCTCCATAAACTTTCTATACAAAAAAATATATAGTAGTATGATTTTCCTTTTCAAGGAAATAACGGGAACGCGAGCGACGGCCGTATATCGTTATAGTTAAAGGAATCATTAATTCACGTATGGTCGACGGAATTTTCTTTGTCTCTAACAGCAGAGCTCTGCGCTCGCTCGTCTCCAGAAATATATCGTAGATATTTATGCTAGTTGCAGGCGCTATTAAAAAAAAAAGTAATAATTACGGGAATTTAAACCGCGCTTTTACAAAAGCGCAAATACAAAGATAGAATCCGACGGAAAAGTCGGTCAATAAAAAAAAAAAAGCCGCGACATCGCTCGTTGTTGCGTTTCGCTCGCGTGCATCTCGTCGATTCGCGCCGGTGCAAAAATCCCGTAAATTGCACTTTCCACCGCCGTGCTTAATTCATTCGCGCGTATGCGGAGTGAAAAAAAATCCGTTATTCAATTAACATTATTTCTCAACTGTCGCTAGCGGATGTGGGAGCCGCTACAGAAACCGCGTACCCACCTGCCAGATAAACCTGTCTCGAGAGTAATTGCCCAAGTCTCGTTTCTGAATGATAGTCCCGCTGCGAATCGCAATACGGGCGCATTTGTCGCTCGCGGGACGTAAAATAATTATCGCACATCGTTAATGTAACACGCGAGGCCTTTGCTAACGTAAAGTAGCTCGAAATTCTCGCTTGTTCCTTTTCTTCTCGAGTGGAACGGAAAAACTTGAGGACGCTGTTAAATAAACGCGCCGCGCGCGTTAGCTTGAATTTAATTTTTAATCCCATGCCTTTTGTTTAATACGTTAACTCGCTCAAAGTACGGAAATATTTTTTGATCGTAAGAATTAAATATAGAATGGTGTTGATTTTAAAAAAATTATCTCGCATGTGCGACCTTTGTGCTATGAAAAATTATATTAAGAACGCGTAAAAGAAATTTCTTCGTCATCAATTATAAAAATGTTACGGCAAACTTGACTAATTAAGTTTTCGTCTTTGATGCGGGAACTTGATATTTCTCTCTCCTTATCAAAGTATATTGTGTATATATATATTGTATTAAAAAAAATGTCCATTCTTTAATTAGTAAAAGTGACTTACTTGTAAGTAAGGGAATCAAAACTCATTATAAGTTTGCTAATGCCGATCGTCACTTGTACTACAATTAAAAAGTTTCTAATTCTTTTATAATTCCGAGAACCTTTATTTTCATCATTGAATTTATTGTTTAATACGATTTACTATTTTTATCCAGTTCATACATATTGATTTTGCTGAAATAATTGTAATTGCTTTTATTTAGAAATATTCCAATATGACATTTACATTAATTACACTTGTGTTGAATTTTATCTTTAATTCTGTCATCGTTAATTCAAGAACTATTTAAAAAAAATGCGAAATAGAATATATAAATGTAAAATATAGCGTGGCACAAAAAAAAAAAAACAGAATATTAAAATTTATATCGACAAGTAATACGTAGGCAATCATTGTTATAAAACTGTTAATTAAAGAAACCTCTTTAATTAAAAAGTTTGATTAATATACAGTTGAATAAATATTATAAAATTTTTTTATATAAATTCCAATTAAATCTTTCTAATAAAAAAAAAAAATATATATATATATGCTGCTTACTATCTTTTAGTTACAATATTAAAATTCCAAATTATTACCTCATGTAATTGTATTATTAATTTTACATCTTTTAATATTCTTATTGAGAGTGCATTACTCGAAAATATATCAATTTTTATCTACGTTTCAATTCTTTAATTCGAATATTTCCAGTCAAATTTTTTTTTTTAATATCACACATGTGCTTTAATAAGCAAAGATATATACATATTAATAGAGAAAAGAAAATTAATTAATGCATTTACCTGTTGTTGACGGTGTTCGTTGCCAATTGCTGCTTTCGCAGCGTGAAACGTCGCGCCGACGACGATGACGACGAGCAGAGAAACCGACATTGAAATCGACTTGGAGAACATCTTTCGCCGATCGTAAGATCAGGAAGCAAAGTGAAACCAGGCGGCAGCGGGTGCCGAATCAGAACTGGAGCTTCTTCCTCGCGGTTGGATTGGCCTCCCTTTCGATCGTGGTGGAGAGATCGAAGTGGCGGCGTAAGAGATCGTGGGGGTTGCGGCGAGCTCGAGCCGAGCGCGGCAGGTGTTCTGATGGCGTCGCGACGCACGGCGTCCCTCTTATAGCGGCTAGTCCGCACGTCGCACAGCCTCCTCGCGCTTCGTCCTGGCGCGTCCTGCGCGCAACCCCCGAACCTTATTGTTATGCGCTCCACGACGCTCTTCACTATTTGGAGGCGAGGACGGAACGGGCAATTTTTTTTTTTTCCCCCCCGATCTGCGACTAAGCCATTTCACACGAGCGTTTTCACGATTTTTTTAACGTTATTAAAAAAACAACTAACACTCTCAAAACTAATACTTGAAACATTTCCATCATTTATTTATCCTTTTAATTATTCTTTTCTTTTTTCTAATTTTTAAAAATAATCCTTCTTTGTAAATTCGTTAATTTGTTTAATGATTACAAATTTAGCCGGTTTCTTTTAATTAAGAGCTTCTTTCACTTTCGGGAGAAAGATTTCTTTTATAATCGATTTACATGTAATAGAAGATTTTGATAGTGCAATTATGCAACAACAAGTCTCAGTAAATAATTAAAAACTCGCATGGAAACGTTTCTTATTATTTCTCATCTCAGAAAGTTTATATCTGCTAAAATGTTAATTATACCAAGTACATAACGTATACTTGGGTGTATTATATAAGCTTATCACAAACGAATGTCAAAGGGAACAGAGATTATCGACAGATTCTTTCGCAGATGGAAATCACTATCGTAACGTTTCGCGTCAGCAGCTATATCGTATCGTTAGGGGAGTACAGGTTGACATTTTAAATGTTCTTCGTTATTAATGTTTACAACGATGCTCGTCATCGTGAGTGGCACGCGTGTATGCGTGTGTCATGTCAGGATATACGTTCATAGCGCGACGTTAACCGGCAGGAGCACAGGATGTGCACGTCATCCTGTCAGCAAGATAGACGTTAAACGATCGCTCGATTAGCGCACTTTGCCATACATACATACATACATATATATATATATATATATATATATATATATATATATATATATATATATATATATATATATATATATATATATATATATATATATATATATATATATATATATATATATATATATTATTCTAGATATATTGCATACACATGTCTTTCGTTCCGACTCGTCTAGCTTTAATCTCAAAGTTGTAATCGAGATCGATGACGGCGAGGAGTCGACGTCCGTCCCATGGGAACAACGTGACGCAAGGCAACGTTCGTAAGCTTTACAAATGATTTTCCCCGTAAACGAAAATACTAAGGGAAAGCGCATTATTACATTTTCTTTTTACGCTCGAGCTAGGAATATAATTGAGATGCAAACGGGGTCCGCGATGAAAACCGTTATAATTGTACGTGCGATTATTCGATCGATGAGAACTCTTAACAGAAAATCGAAACTAATGTTTTAAATAAGTGTATACGCCGCAAATTATAACTGTGCGCAATTGCAGGCCGTAAAAATATTACGTCGCGTCAACGTTTGACGTTGTAGCGGCGACCTAGATTGTACAAATGTATAAATTTTATGCAATGCCGTCGTTGAGGGCCGCTTAGTCGGTGTTCTTAAGAAATTCAAATAGCTCAAACATTTCTATAGAACGTAATAATTGAAAATCAAATATTGTTAAAGCAAATTTTCTAGTAATATATTATATTACTTTGTACAATCACAGAAAGAGCATTGATACGAGAAATTCAACTAATAATCGCTAATTTATTAATTAACAAATCTATTCTTTATAATATAACTAAAATAGAGAAATTAAACATAAAAGTTATAAATATTAATCGATATTTCAATGTAGACTTTAATTTTCTTATTTTTTTTTTTTTTAAACACACGATAGAACGAAGAAAGTCTATAGTTATGAAAATCACTCTGCTTGACGGTATCTATTTAGATGTAAATGATGGATATTGTGTAAGCGTGCTTTTTTCATAGAAGTTCAACACGAAATGCGACATATTTCGATGACATTGGTGAATAAATAACCGCACAATTTATCGCAACAACCGCGATCGTCACCACGATAAATTACAACGCAAAGTGCTGAAATATAATATGCAACTGATGTAACTATTCGAAATATCGTACTATGTAATATAGTTGCAGAATTTTACGAGCGAATCCGTGCGATACGTCAGTATTAATTGTTAGTATTATTATTTAATCGATGTCATTCGATGTGAATATTAATATTGATTTGTACTATGAGCATCGTCCATGTAAAACTGCAAAAGAATAATTCTAAAGCACGCGTATATGCACATGTGGCATGTATGTACGTTACTCGAAAGGCATTTCAAGTCGTGTACACGCGTACGTGCTTGTAGAAAATAGTAATCTTTTCTTTTCCCTTTTTTTTTTTTCCTTTTCAGATTTCAAAGTCAGACGACGTTCTTGTACGACGGACCGTCTCCTCGCAAGTCAGAATAAAGCGGAACGGTCGACCGGACCCTCATGTTTACGATTAAACGATGGTCATGTGAATAGAAACTGAACTACAAATAATACATTCTATTTATGGGTCTATCAGCAATACAATTTGCCAATTTGCAATTCTGCCCCGAGAGATAAATCAACATGCGGGTTCCGGCGACCTAAAAATCTACAAGCTCGGAAATATTTTTTTTCAGAAATATCAGTTCTCTGCGCTTCGCAAATGTCAACTTTTATAATTGATAACTTCAATTGTTAAATCCGTAAAGTTAAGCTTTGAATTTAATTAAAGTTTAAGATTGAAATTGGCGTAATTTAAAAATAAAGTTCACAAAGAAAAAGCGTTTCTCCGGAAAGTTAGTAAGCGGATAACCCGGTGTAGCGCGTACACCCTTTTAATATTTTATTCGTCAAACGACAAGTAGCGCACCAGGTGATGATTATAAAACGCTTTGCATGATTTCGAACAGTTTATGGCAAAATCGCGCACAAGGATGGCGTCTTAAAAGAAAAGTTTTAGCGAGTTGTAGTACGTGATTATTAATAAAATTCGAGGGCGCCGCTATGAATAATTCAATGTGAAGAAACAATCTCGATTCCGCCGCCTCGCTTCTATCCCCGCGGTATTGCGGATAAAAGTACAATGCGCGTCGCGTCGCGACTTTCTCGAGTGACTTGTACTTGAAGCGTTCCACTTGACGAGGAACTAAGGCCGCGGAGGCATGTACGCCGGATAATGTTCCTCCTCGTTGGGAAACACCTGATGGCTCCTGTCGTGCCAGCCGTCCGGAACGTGGTATAATCCGTAATTGATGCCACTGTGCGCGATCTTCTTCAGACCTTGTATGCTGGACAGTATAAGGGCCATTTTGGCGAGGATCAGCGCCTTGCCGCCCAGCACTGCCAGAAATTGGAAGCCCATCGGCACTAAGATCGAGCCCATCAGCAGCAGGCCCATCATCATCAGCGGGAACATGTAATTTTTACGACGGTAACGACGCTTTCGACCTGGGGGATGCAAATTCGCTAGGATAACGTTAACTCGAATAGAAAGCTGCAGCTGTAAATAGCACGTTTACTCACCCTGAACGATATCGTTGCGCGAGTTTCGCGCGGATGCGTTAGCGGCCGTGTTAAACATATGATCGATATCAATTTTGAAAGCGTGAGTCCGCAGGATGCGTGTCATTCGATTCCAAACAATCTCCGACCAGCTGGCATCCTCTTCTCCCGACCCATCGGAATTATCTCTGTTGAGAATCACTGCGCGTTTTATCATCACGAATATATATCATTTTACTCAAAGGATTTGCGATAATGCCGAGAATTCAGTAATATTGTACATTTATCAAACGAGTACATATAAATATGTTATACGTTAATATTTAATTTTTTCCTCTTTCTTTTACCTTTTTTTTTTTTTTCTTTTTTAGAACTTGTTTCGTAAAATTATCCTTGAGAAAAATACGCGAATGTGAATTTGCAATAACGTTGAATTGTAAATCAACATTATTATAAAGTTTAATGAATTACTCAAACGTATGTAATATTTCCCTCACGCCGTTCGACACTTTGTTGTTCCAAACCCTTCTTTAATTATAAATCGTATATCGTACGCGCGGTATTTCTTAATGTATGATATTCACTGCGTATTTTGCGTAATTTCGAAAAGGCAAAAGCCAGAGATATCTACGAATAATGCAGACGCTTCTTTCCTTTCCAATATTATCAGAGATGATTGGAAATTTTGAGCATAAGATCGAACTTGAAGCATGCGATGGATAACGCATTCTTCTGCAAAATTCAACGAATTCTGATATAACAAATTACAATCTTATTGTAGCGAGCTTCGATGAAATTCCAGCTGGCTTGACAATATCTCCCTGATTCGCATACCTTTAGCCTTATTAACCCTTTATCGGATGGAATTCTATTTCTGATCTACTTCCCTGTACACTGTGCCTATTTCTCTGCGCCTCTCTTTCTTTCTTTCTCACTCTTTCTTTCTTTTTCTCTCGCCCCTTTCCCTCCCTCTTTCTTCTACTTTAATTAAATAATTACAAATTAGAAGAATGAACTCACTTATATTCCGTATAGTTTTCATCGTTTGGATGAAGACGGATTAGATCAACACCGTCGAAAATCGTGATAACGTCATCTTCGAGTAGGCTGTCTAAGGTGTCGATGGCTCTTTGTTGCACGCATTTTCGAAAACTGTCCAACAATTCATCTTGCTCGGAGCTGTTCCGTGATAGCGACGGGCAATTCTTGATTATGGATCGCAATCCCGAATACCATTTTGTTTTATCGTCACAGCCGGACCTTACGACCGCAGCCAGCGCGAGGACAAGTACGTGCAAACCACGAGGGTGCATCTGTATTTAAACGCATACGACATCAATGTGGACACAGCTTTGACTACATTTTGTCTTTTCGCCGTATTCTTTTTCGCGTATCATTCTTGACTTAAAGTTTAACTTTATTCGTTCGTTTAAACAATACACTTTCGTTCATCTGAGGAAACAAATTCTGTAAATACTTTTCAGCATAAATCAGTAAGACAATAAAAAAGTTAATATTTAATTTTAAATACAATTTCATCTTTTATCAAAATTAACAAGTTTGTTATCATGATTTTGTCATTATTATTAATTAATCCTAATACTTTGTATCTATAAGTGACTATAAAAAAATTAATTTTGCATGTTTCTTTTCTCTTAGACTTTTTCAATTAAATTTTTATATATTTATATGTTCTGTGAAAGATATAAACTCGAACAAGTCGAAATTCACTTAAATGTGCCTGTGAACGGCTTTACCTGGGAAAATCTGCACTCCTCTAGAGACTTGTTCACAAACGGACACGTCGCGGTGCACTGCTAAAGACGGTCGTGCGGGTAGCGCATTGCGTACATTTATACGTGCAGAAAATAGACTATGGTGCCGTGCAGGTAGTCATTACGAGTCATCGAAGGGCATCAAGGTAGCGGTCAAAAGGCGGCCGGACTTTACGCTCGACCGACCATTCTCCGCAATCGCTGGCGAATCTATGTTAGTACTTACTGCTCACAATATGACCATCCGGGCATTGCTATTTCTTTTTTTTTTTCCTCGATAGATAGAATTTATTCATTTCCGTCAGGAAATATATTTGTATTTAAAAAATAATTAATATCTAAATAAAAAGAATATACATTTATAACTTTTCTGCGAACACTGTATGATATATTTCTGTTGTACTCACCAAATCCCGTAATCCTTTAATTTAAAAAGTAAAATTATTCTCACAAATTGCTTGCGACGAATTACCAACGCTTTTGCTCTATTAATTAGACGATACACCAAAGAATATCCGACTTAACTGCATATTTTCCGCACAACTGTAATTGCAATTTATCATTAATATTACACATTTGAAAATTATTTAAAACAAAAATAATTAATAATTTGTTATCGCAATTTTAAAATGCGATTGATTTACTTGTACAATTAATCAAAATTAAATAGAATAAATTTATATAAAGAATGCAGATGTATATAAAACCTTTTAAACAATTGCTGCAAGTATGATTAAGTTAAAAAGTAAAAAAATTAATTTTTATTAACTTACGAAAATGCTAGTTAGACCTATTGCAATAGATATTTGCGCAAATTTTATTTATAAAATATTTTTAATTACACATCTTAAATTCAAGTACGTACCTCTTTATCAATTAATGTACAAAAATATTCAGTCTTTTTTTTTTAAATAAAAAATATTTTATATACAAATTGTGCCAAAGACAGAGAAAGAGCAACTCTATCATGATACATGTAATATACACATATTACGTTTAGCAAATGTAAGAATTGTAACTGCACACAGAATAATTGTTTTCTGGCATCGGTTCACAATCATCACGAACGTTGAAGATTGCACTTTCGTTAAATTTATCTCCGCTAACGTGACACTTATTTCTAGATATATTGGAAGTAATACATCATTCCAATAAAGTCCATTCTTCTGAAGAAATCAGCGAGCCTTCTTCGTTGAGAGAATTTATTGAACTGTGGCGCGAAGGCATCGTGTTGGATTTCATTGCGTTATGATTTTTGCATGTATAATCGTCATCGTTTTGGATCCTACTGCAAATCGGCACGTATTTCATATCGCGGGACCGCATATACGAACTGTCGGGAAAATTACCGTTTTGGCTTTCCGAATAATGAAGTGGTGATCTTCGAGCACAATGCGGTGAATTGTTTATCCTGTCGCGCATACCGTTATCACAAGTTTTTAATGTCTGCCCAGAGGTCTGCGCTACATTACTGCTCATTGCTCTCTCAGGGAAGTAGTTAAAATTACCGGATACGTCTCTGACGAAACGTACATCCGTCGTGTTGATATTCACAGACTTATACGATGGTGAATACAGTGCGGCATTCCTGGGAGAGTGAGATTTATTTGTAAAGTAAGAAGTTGAGGGGATGGAAAAATTGCCTATGGCTTTCAAAGACGGTTCAGACTTTTTCGTTGCGGATGTTATCGTTGCAGACGGCATGGAATTTAATGCCTAAAAATTAATTTATATCATCATACATATATTTATACATTTATTCATAATAGAAAATTATTCAACTTACTTTTGGCATACCAGATCTAATACATTCATCTAACATAATATCTTCTTCCTCTTCAGAAAGTCCGACTTTGTCTTCGAAAGGTAAAAATTTTTTTATTACATTTTTCTTTTGCTCCATATACCTTGGTTGAAAAAATGTTGTTGTAGTAGAAGATGAATGTCTATTTATCGTTGTAGAATTTTCTGTGCTTTGTGTTAATGTTCCGATTGACAGAGATGAATTAAATCTTGCCTAAGAAAATAATTTATTTAATGAGAAATATATTTAATATTAATTAATTACTGCATGTGTATTCTACATTAACAGATATTTAAAAAATACTGAATTGTCTTGTTAGTTTTAAAGCAACCTTTGGCATTGCAGATTGTATGTGCTCCGACAAAATTGCCTCATCATCAGAATGATTGAGACTATCGTCTGACAATTCATCGAGGTGTCTTAATGACGCACTATTTGGTGATTTAGGACTCAATATTAAATTTTTATTTCCATGACTTGTTTCAACAGGAGAAGATGACGGTGTGCCGCATTTGTTAAATTTATGTAATAATGCTTCAGATTTTTTATTGAACAGAATACTATTTGTTGGTGGTGGAGTTATTTGCCTTGCCTGTAAAATTGAAATAATAATAAATTAGTTTTAGCAATATTTTTAAATCGGTTACAATACATGTGCACAAATACGAAATATACTTTTTCTTTTAACATTTCGATCTTATGGAAAAGATTAATAAAAATTTACATGTCTAAATTATGTGTTATAATTAATTCAAATTTAATTAAATTAAAAATTAAGTTTTCTCTAGTTTTCTAGTATAAGCAAGTAAGCCAGTTTATAATTATTCTGAAATTTCTGAATAAATATATAAAATAACGATTTAAAAAAAATGAATACCTTAGATATGCCAGATTGAATGCATTCGTCTAATATTTTCTCATCTTCGCCTGAAAGATTGGAATTTTCATCAAATAAATTATTTCTCTGACAACCAGTTTCGGGTAATTTATCTTGTTCACACACAATCTTCTCTATATCCTCCTGTACACTTGGCATTGAAAGTGCAGATAAATTGGATTGAGAGCCTACTGGAGATATATCTGCGGGCGTATCTTCTGTACAGTATACATGTACGGTATCTGAAGCAACAATTTCTATTGCAGTTCTAGTTTTTGAAGTACCAACAGATGTTTTATTAGGCGTTGTGTGCGATTCCAATCTAGTTGGAGAATTTCTCTGATACGGGATTAAAATATTAGGCGACTCCGATTTTTGAGAATTCAGAGATTGTCTGTATCTATAAGAATACACAAAAATATAGAAATATTTTATTTTTAATAACCTAATAAATTATTTTTCTGTATAATGCCTGTATATTACCTGTTGGTTTGCATTCCCACATTAATACAAGCAGCCAACATATCCTCGTCATCTTCATCGCCATCACTTACTTGTTCTCCTTTTATATTATTTTCCGAGGTATTTAGTTTCATATTAAGCATATCTTTTTCAAGCATGTGAATATTTTTATCATTTGTATCAAATTCTTGTTGCATCGTGTGATATGTCTTGGTGGGATTGGATATTTTAACTTCGTCGTCAATTGTAAGAGAGCTTAGACTAGTTGCACTAGAAAATTCAATTGGTGTGGATTCCTCTTTGAAAGTAGCAATGTCGTCTTCAAATACACTATTTCTAGTGATTTGCGGTTTAGAAAATACTGCAAGAAATAAAATTAACTTTCAGATAAATACTTACATTATTACAATTATTCATATGCTTATATTTATTAATATCGCTTACACAAGTGTCGAACTGATGGTCTTACTGTTTCCTCTTGTATCTTCGATATAAATTCTGCATTCTGGGTTTTATGACCGTTACGTGGACTAGGTAAAACTGTTTGTGTGGGCGAATCAGGCAATTCACTGGGCGAGACTACACCACTAGTTCTGCGGCTGAAACATAAATAAAAAATTGCATTACAGTTTGCATAACTAAATAATAAAAATATTAAATAAAAGAAAATTAGATATTTCCTTAAAAATATAAAATAACTAGAAATAAAATATTATAACATTAATACATTAAAATTACCTAAAGTCACTGATCACAGAACTACGATCATCATGAATAGAATATTGTTCAAAACCACTTAATGAACCAAGTGAACTACAGCGCGAAAACATTAAAGGAGTTTCTTCAGCATAATAATCTTGACCACCAAATGTTACCATTTTTCCTAGAATATATAAAGTATTTTTATGCTAAGCTAGGGTTAAAATATATTGTTACATGCAAAAATAATTTATAAAAAATTTATAAAAAAATAATTTATAATAAATAATTTATAAAAAACATATTTTCATATTTTTAATCAGTATAACATACACACCTTCTTTATCCAATACACGTGGACTGGTTTTATTCTCAAAAGAATTATCACTCACTAATGACAATTTGACTGGATCACTGTTCAACTTTCCTTCATCATGCTCATTATTTTCCAATTCTTCTTTATTTGCAGAAGGCAGTAGATCTTCCTTTGATGTAACTTTTGTAATATTATTTTGAGGAATTGTTGCACTATTCAGAGAACTAAATGAATTGACACGTGAAAAGCCACGAGATGTTTCTTCTTCTTCATAATAATTAACTAGCTTTTCTGGAGTTACTTGTCCTGGATTGAGAACTGTAGTATCCTTTGAATTCTCTTCTTCAAGTTCTTTAGTTATTAAATTGTCCTGCTCAGTACATCTAAGTGCTTCAGTTTGTTTAATAAAAGGTATTTTGCTAGGTACATCAATCGTCTTTTTCGATACTTTTTTCACAAGTACATTGTCTTTCACATCTTCCACTCGCAGATCCGACATAGAAGTAGCTGTGGAAAAATTAAAAGGAGTCTCATAGGGTGTTCCCTCTGTACAATAAGTCTTAACTGTGTCTTCTTGTTCACTGCCTGGAAAGTACTCATTGTTTTGCTTTTCTTCTTCGTCGGTGTCGTCTTCGGCATATCGCAGACTGTAATCCGTAGGCTGATCGAGATCGGTTTCCGCATAGTCGCTGAACAGATCGACCTTATTGTCGCGCTTGTCAAACTCTTTTTTCGAAACGCGGCTTCCCTGCGTCCTGTCGCTTGCCAGACGTTGATTCTGCGACACGGCATTTCTCTCGATGTACTTTTTGCTGTAATCGACTGGCTGATCGTTCACGTCCTCATCGTACGTTTCGGTCCCACTTACGTCCATGCTGACAGCAATTGTTTAACAGCGAGACTATTCAAGACACATTGTGAGGTTAAGTCTCCTGAAAGTAAACGATCACGAAAGTAAATTTATAGCAATTTAACTGCCACAACGAGTATCGCCCTGATAGCTTAGGGGCAAGATATCGATTTCAATTTTAACAATTATTAACTGTTAGTAATTAATCAAAAGCGTGTGCACACCGAAGAGCAGATGTGACGTTTTCTACGGCGACAGCGTCTAGCGTACGTAACTCTACGCGGCGGAGACAGGGAATGAGAGAACGGGAGGAAATCGGTTATCGGCAAATCCAGCCGGCGCGGTACATACACGCGGCACATGTGAAACTCGACGTACACGACTCTAAAATCACGTTCGCTAGCTGTCGTCAGCGCAGCAAAAGCCATATCTGTATTCCAGCGTACACTGCCTAGAAAGAGTATATAAATGAGTCGTTACTTTTTTTTAACAAAAACTCCTCTGTATTAATCAAATCGTAAGCACTGTCATACTACGCGGTTCGGAGTTTCTTCCGTATCACAGAGCGGGCAGTTAGGAGAATCCACTGTATTAAATCTGAAAAGACTTTGTCTTAAAAAAGTGTGGCCAGATCCAAGCCAACACATCTCTCTCGATGTATTGCAGAGCTGAAAGCGCCGGGAAGGTTTGGTAAGCGGATTATCTTGGAACTAACAAAATCGATGTAATACAATGTAATATTTTAAAATATTAATAATGTAATATAATTTTAAACAAAGTTAATAATGTGAAAGGCAACAAAAATTTTCCGTCCCACTTAAACAGACTGCGGACTGTCGGTTGTACATATTTTTAATATTTTCTGTAAGTACGACCGGTGTGGTTAAAAATTTTTGATGCATCCTACACATCATTTCACTTAAAGCAATTTAATATTAGTGCAAATAAATATATTTAATATATATATACAGGCGCGCGCCTGTATTTTAATTCAAGGAAATAAGACAGCTGTCTTATTTAATTCATTAAATAAAAAGTTTTTAAAAAAAAGCATTATTTCTCTGAAAATAATATATATTAAAGCATATGCATATAAAAATATAAAAATATATAAGTATAAAACATATGTAATATAACAATTAAAATAAAAAGAAATAAAGACAATTAAATAAAGAATTTGTAAAAAAAGCATTATTTCTCTGAAAGTAATATATATTAAAGCATATGCATATAAAAATATATAAGTATACCTAAAACATATGTAATATAACAATTAAAATAAAAAGAAATAAAGACAATTAAATAAAGAATTTGTAAAAAAAGCATTATTTCTCTGAAAGTAATATATATTAAAGCATATGCATATAAAAATATATAAGTATACCTAAAACATATGTAATATAACAATTAAAATAAAAAGAAATAAAGACAATTAAATAAAGAATTTGTAAAAAAAGCATTATTTCTCTGAAAGTAATATATATTAAAGCATATGCATATAAAAATATATAAGTATACCTAAAACATATGTAATATAACAATTAAAATAAAAAGAAATAAAGACAATTAAATAAAGAATTTGTAAAAAAAGCATTATTTCTCTGAAAGTAATATATATTAAAGCATATGCATATAAAAATATATAAGTATACTTAAAACATATGTAATATAACAATTAAAATAAAAAGAAATAAAGACAATTAAATAAAGAATTTGTAAAAAAAGCATTATTTCTCTGAAAGTAATATATATTAAAGCATATGCATATAAAAATATATAAGTATACCTAAAACATATGTAATATAACAATTAAAATAAAAAGAAATAATATTCACCGCGCACTTCATAACACTATGACTCATATTCACCGCGCACTTTATTACACTATCACTTATACCTAGTTTAAATTATTATAAAACAAGAAAAAATTGTTCGAATAGGACTTTAAAACTACTAAAATACGCGTCGCACAATCCGACGTAACGCGAATCTCTCAAGCAGCAGATGCCAATTTCCCGAATTGCGCGCAGTAGCGCACGCACTATCAGTCACGTCTAACGAAACAGAAAACGACACTCCGCGAAGGACCGACGAATACTCCGGGCTGTAAGACGATCCCTTAAAAAATAAATTAAAAACGCGAATTACTATATCCCGAAAGCGCGAAACAATATTCCGATTACGAGAAAAGCGACCTTGTTTTGTAATAACTTAAACGCGGCACCCCGTATTATAAACGAAAACGCGACACTGTACACTCACATTTACACTCACTCACATAATATTCACCGCGCACTTCATAACACTATGACTCATATTCACCGCGCACTTTATTACACTATCACTTATACCTAGTTTAAATTATTATAAAACAAGAAAAAATTGTTCGAATAGGACTTTAAAACTACTAAAATACGCGTCGCACAATCCGACGTAACGCGAATCTCTCAAGCAGCAGATGCCAATTTCCCGAATTGCGCGCAGTAGCGCACGCACTATCAGTCACGTCTAACGAAACAGAAAACGACACTCCGCGAAGGACCAACGAATACTCCGGGCTGTAAGACGATCCCTTAAAAAATAAATTAAAAACGCGAATTACTATATCCCGAAAGCGCGAAACAATATTCCGATTACGAGAAAAGCGACCTTGTTTTGTAATAACTTAAACGCGGCACCCCGTATTATATACAAAAACGCGACACTGTACACTCACACTCACTTACATAATATTCACCGCGCACTTCATAACACTATGACTCATATTCACCGCGCACTTCATAACACTATGACTTATATTCACCGCGCACTTTATTACACTATCACTCATACCTAGTTTAAATTATTATAAAACAAGGAAAAATTGTTCGAATAGGAATTTAAAACTACTAAAATACGCATCGCACAATCCGGCGTAACGCGAATCTCTCAAGCAGAAGATGCCGTTTCCCGAATTGCATGTAATAGTGACCGGCAATAATAGCATGACTCAATGCGGCAACGGCGACTAACGCGCGTAAGCTAGGGTGGAGTGCGTCAGGCCTTACCGCGGATCGCGTACGTGAGTCTTGAAGTACCGAAAGAAACGAGAAAACGAGGAAAAGTTGGAGGAAGGCATGCTCTGCTCTTCTGTTCGCGACCGTACAGAGAGAAACGTGATCGCTAAGAAATCATTAGAGGCGCCTATAATGATTTCTTAGCGATCACTCATGCGTTCTCTCTCACACGCACGGTCGTGAACAGAACAGAACATAAAGATGCCTTCCTCCAACTTTTCCCTCGTTCTCGCTTCTCTCGGTACTCCAAGGTTCACGCACACGATCCGCGGTAAGGCCTAACGCACTCCACCCTAGCTCACGCGCGTTAGCCGCCGTCGCCACAGTAAGTCAGGCCATTACTGTCGGTCACTGTCACACCAGCACGAAAAATCGACACCACCACTAAAGATCAACGCGTACGACGGCTGTGCGATAATCAATTTGAAAAAAAAAATATTAAAAACGCGAAAATTCTATTCCGAAAACACGAAACAATATTTCGATCACAAAAAACGACCTTGTTTTATGATAAAATAACGTTCTCCGCGCACTAGATCACTCGCGGGATATTCACGACACTTCCGTTAAATCTTTAAACACGACCCTGAGACGTAAACGCGGTCCAACTGTCACTTTTTGATTCTTCGATCGATTCCCGTCGGTGTAACGAACGATGTCCAGAGCTTGTACCAAGCGGAAAATGAGACGGGCCGCGATGAAATGTTCTCCGCGCATTAGATCGCTCACAGGATAGTCCACGACGCTTCCGTTAAATCCTCGATCTTGACAAAAGAAACTGTCTGTGACGCGCAGCGAGATCCAGCTGTTACTTCTTGATCCTTCGATCGATTCCCGTCGGTGTAACAAACGATATCCAGAGCTTGGGCCAAGCGGAAAATGAGACGGGCCGCGATGAAATGTTCTCCGCGCAGTTTATCTTCCTCAATTTATTAAAAGAATTGCTTGAATATGATGTATCTTGATGTATCTTGATGTATCTTGATGTATCGTCGATGAAACTTTTATTTAATTATTACTCCTCAAGGCGCTGACTCATCGAAGTGACCGTGAACTTAAACTTGAACTCCGGTAGAGAACAGTCATCCCCCCTTTACACATCCGTTCCCGACTACGTTTAGGCGCGAAATGAGGGTAGCGCGGTCGTGATAACGGTACTTATGTTGGGGGGGGTAATTATTTGGCGCACTAGGGAAAAAACGTTCCCACCTATCAGGTGATAAGAGAAGGGTTGTAATTGGTCGGCATGGGGATGATACCGCGAGTGTCCAATGAGTGTGAAAAATTTTGTATTGCGACCCGTTTATTTTTACCGTTATGCGCACCTTTTTGGCGCCGTTTATTCCGCTGACAACAAACTTTTTGAAAAATAGCGGATGCAAAGCATGCGCATGGTTTGTTTTAATATTAAAAAAAGAAAATAATTTAACCGGCTATGGACAATTTTTTTCCCGCGAAGCATACTCGTAAAGGCAATTATTTAGACATTTGTCGGTATAAGAAAAAGAGAGTTCGCAGTTTTACAATAAGTTAATCCGTAGAAAGCGAGAGTGATAACGTGCAAAAAAGCCACTCAATTATTTCGACGATTATTGTGAATAAAAATTAGACATGCCGCTTCTCATCCGCGATATCGTAAAGTCAAATAGAGCTTTAGTGACCAGCACGCGCGAGTGATTTTCACATACGCGGTGTAAGACAAACCCCGCCAATTAAATTATATGTAGAAATTTAATCCGCTCATTAACAATAAGCGATCCGATCGATGGCATTCGTTTTAATCTGGAAACGTAATTCTAAATCGAGATTGAGTATCGCATAATAGCTACGCGCATTAAAGCGCGTTTCACCGATGCACATATCGGCAAAAATCATAAATAAATTTATACTCGTTCGCGTTCGAAATCTTTCTCTTCAAGCGCCGAAATCTCTAATGGTCAGTTTAGCCGCGGAGCCTCAGCGTGCGGGTGTGTTGTTAATCGCTCCGCAATTACGCGTGTTATCGATCACAAATAGGACGTTTTCGCAGACTAATTAGTGTCGACGTCGTTGACTCGCGAACGAAGGATCATTTTTGTACTTCTGTTATATCATTCATCGTTCTGTGCTTCGTTTCGTGTCTCGAAAAAGTACATCGAAACGATAAGGTTACTTAGCGAGCGCAGCGCAGGAGGCGTCCGACCTGATATTAGCCGCGTACGTCCGCGACCAACATTACCGACCCGCTTCACTCGCCATCACCGACATTCAGCGAGTTTTGACGATCACCGGTGTCACAGCGTGAAATCTGATTATAAAAGATAAAAGAAGTGACGATAAAAGTAAAGCAGAGCAGTGTAATACAGCGTCAAGTGACGTGAAGTGCTACAACACGTTGGGTGCATTCGTTTACGCAGTAGTCAGCGTAGTTATTGCACTAGTTGAGAGGTTAACTTTGTTCTTCTACATTGAGAAAAAAAAAAAGAGTTAATCTCTGAACAAGTATAGTAACTGGTCTGACTGCTGCGTAAACGAATGCATCCGTCAGGATAATTCAGAAACTGCCAAGGAAGGAAGGAAGGAAGGACGGACGGACTGAAAATAACCTACTCTAAGTTAATCGAAAGCTACAAATGTAAGTAAACTGATAACACGCTGTCATGCGTAGATCATTTAATTGTAATTATCATAACGAATTTATTACAATTAATTAATGCACGTAGCACGCGCATAGTTTCTTCTAATGTATAGAAAAAGAATGAGAAATAATCAGTATTAATTTATGCTGTTTAATTTTACATCGCTGGTTTACATTATTGCATTATGTATAATATTATATTATTATCATTAATTATTTCATAAATTTTTTTGTCACACATAAGTTACACACAGCCTTTTAAGCTGTGTATTAAAAATTTAGCCTCGCGAATTCTTTTGTGGGAGACGAAAAGCAAAACGGAAGAGATGACATTATGAAAAGGTGGAAATTAAAACTCGTCTTCTAACTCGTAAGTAATAAATGCACAAAAATTCTCCTAAATATATGGATCGTTTAACTCAGCAGACTTTGTGATATTTTTATTTTATAGAAAGTACTTAAAGTAGAACGTCTAACAGTGAGCTATTATTACGAAAGAAGCGAAATTCAAGCAATTTTGTGAGAGCCGAATGTTTCCGCAGATTACAATATATCGAGTGGATGTGTTCACGCTGCGTAAGTACCTTAATTAATGAACCTTGCGATGAGTCGAGACGCATGTGTAACAATAATCCATCGGTTAATTTTTCAGGATCCAATAATTATCAGAACTCTTACGTCAAGGACTTTTCCCCATCGAATGCTGGCTACGTTTGCCGTAAGTTAACGCAAATTTCGTAATTTCCGTTCGCTTGTGAAAGCGCTCATCGCACAGTCTCTAAGCCAGCAAACCAACGGCGATCTGGTTCAAAATCATTTACTTCTAATTACATCGGTATTGAACGGAATAATTGAACGGTATGCGCCGAGTTTAATTAAATAAAATTTGATGCGTTCATTAGAAACGTTAAGATCATCGTTAAGTTTGTGAAATCTCGTGAAGCAATATTACGTATCCACATTTTGTAATAGAATTAATTCTTTCTTTCTTTTTTTTTTCTTTTAAACATGAATTTTATGATGCCTTATTATTTCTATAAAATAATGTAATACAAGACGTTTTATGAAAATAATTAATATAAGACTCTTTCTTCACGCAAGATACCGTAACAACAGTTCAGCCTTTCTTAAAACATTATTTTTGTTTTTGTTATTTAGACGACTACAGAGGACTCATTATCGCGTGCGCGTCTTTTTTTTTTATTTTTCGTAAATTACTGTTTTAATTATTTTAGTGTCTTTTGCATTTGGTTAACGACCGATACTTTCTACTCTCGCTCGTTGATTAGGCACTCCTTGCGAGATACAATTAGCACAGGTGTAACGGAGTTCGTGTCGACGTCCGTGAACGTGCTGTGAAAAAAGTCAGTCGCGCGTGTGCTTTCTTCCGCGTGGCGGAACGCGTCGCGGATCGTATCTAAATAGCTTGTACGGGAATACGGGCCGTGAGAACAAATTGGGTAAAGATTATAACGTTTAGAGAAGAGAGAAAAGGACTCCTCGGTTCTTAGGTGTAGAAATCTGTTATTACGTCGTCACGATTCTATCAGCGATATGCTCGTCGTTAGGCGATAACATCGCACGAATCAAAGTAATTGACGCGGTTCCGCGTTTCTTGCGATTCGTAAGACGAAGTTAACAGGCCAGCCAGAACGCCATGTATTTACGTTTCCATATGCACAAATTTTTCTAGTAATTTAAAGACTCTTTTTCTTCTATTAACTTGTTCACTATTATCCACTTTTTTTTTTTTTTTTTTTTTAACTTACTAAATCTATTTTCCGTAATTTATTTATATCCATTTATATAATTCGTGATAAGTATAATCTACGGTGAGGTTTTAATGCGAAAAGATGTGGACATCGCTAATTCTCCGTTAGGAAATTATTACTCTTACTTTATTCTGCATAGCGTTCGCAATATTGTTTATGTTCCTCTCAATTTTTGTAACTATCACGGGAGTAGTTTCGTAAGCCGCTCTATTTTCGAACTTTATGTGTAGACGACTTTCACTATCGGGGCTTACCTTTCTTGACCCGCGTCAATTCTCGCGATGTACAGTTAGTATTAAAAAAAAAGAAAACTTCTTTTTAATATAAAATCTGGCGCAAAAGAATTTTAATCGACATTTAAAATTAATACATGTATGTATAATATTTTAAATCCTTCATATAAACTTTTATTCATTTATAAAAGTGTGACAGATTCTTCATAGATTCATTTAATTAACAAATACCGCCAACGAAGACCGATAAGTATCCATCGGTCTTCAATTTACAATATTATACATTGCAGGTATTTAATATTTAGCAAATCAATTTTTTTAGATAGAATATCGATGCCATAGTAATTTATTCCGATTAACCGCGCGGGAAAATAATGAACGAATAACTTATATACATTTATATCAAAATTAACGCGAAATTAATTTATAATTTTAAATAATCGGCCAAGCCGATTAATGGCTTGATCGAAGCCAATTGTTTGTTCGATCCTTATCTCATTGTTTAATTTAAACGCGGGTTCAAAGCGAAGAGGAAGCCCCATGAGCGATAATTTTACTTTCGATTTACTTACAATTTCACAGCGAAGAAAGTCCCCAAGGTGCAGCTTCCCTTTCATGCTGTATCTGCTGCATATACATATACGCGAAGTTGCAAACAGGGTCATGTCGATGAAAGCCAATAATAATACTTGCGGCGGTCAAATACCACGGTCTTTCTGATTTGCATAAGCAAACGTTATTTCGCGGGTGCCACCGAACGTTAATAAATTTTCGCCTTTGACGAGCTCGAACGACCGACGGTCATCCTCGACGACGTTGTCCCTTTTCCGCGCCTCTCGCTGCCATTTAATTTACGATTATTTTATAGGATAAGAAAACCACCTCTTTCATAAAGATATTTTAATGTCTTCTGTTTCCCGCGGCTTAAACGTGTCGAGCATTATGTACGGCTGCTCGTTTAACTATCGCTACTTCGTCATATTCGACCTCGTTGATTGCACTCCCGTTGAACATGTCGCGGGTACAATATCCTGCGTAATTTATAATCCTTATATGTACAATAGTGCTTTTCCGACTGAATAAAAGACGGTAGGAGGAATACGTAAATGGTTTCTTTCTTTTTCGCAACGAGCACCATCATATTTCCCATATTTGACTTTAATATTTAATTAATTTAATTTACTTTTTTAAATTTTAAACTAATTTAATTTAATTTATTAACTTTAATATTTAATTAATTAATAAATTAAAAAAAACAAAATTATACGCAGGTTTTTTCTAATTCAATAATTAGATTAAAAGCGAGTGAATGTTACAGGTGCCATCGAATATCTCCTTGCGGTAAAAGTATTCCTGAGATTCCGCTTATTACGGAAATTAAGATAAAAGTTCCTCGAGAAAAGTTGATGCTGCGTAGACGACTTGGAATGCTATCGCAGATATAATGCGTACTACGAGGGCAAGATGTGACGCAAGAATAAATCTTTTTGTCGATCGTCGATGCCATTAGAGCGAACGCAACACGTGCGAACGTGGTACCGTTCTGCATGAAAGCGCGGTAACGGCGCATCGTAAATCGTTGTTGTAAGTCACTTGACGAAGATGAGAAGCAGCGAAAGGGACGAGAGCGAGCATAGCTGTTTCAGCAGCGTCCCGCCGTTGCACGCTGTTACGTGAGAATGCAACGCGTACCCACTGATCGGCTTCACGTAACGATTTTATTTTACGAAGGCAACGAATCCACAACGAAACGCTCCGAGTTTATTTTCTAATGAATAATTTCGACGTATTGCCATATATTAAAACTTATAGATTCGTTATCTACAGTAAAAATAGTGTAGAGAAGTAGCTTAGCCTGCAAGTGGGAGACTTTCTCGGCCACTTGCGGCACATTTTCGTTAAATTTTCGAACGGATTTAATTTAAAAATGTTGCTCTTTTTAATGGTTTTATATTATCTTTTAACGCGCCTGTTAATCTAAACTCGTCAACTTAAAGTTTTGCGACACGTTATATATATGTACTTGGTTTACTTGTCGGAGCGGACCGCTGACACGTGCAATATTTCGCGCACGTTGACGAAAGCAGGTTTTTAATTTTAATGTAATGGCTAGTGGCTTGTTACGCACGGATCCCTCCCTCCTGTCATAAAAACATTTAATTAAACAAAAATATTCGCCCAAGGGAAGCCACGTGAGTGTTCTTAATTAAGATACCGATCGCTGACCCGTTTAAAACAACGTTTATGCGAGCGAGCGGTCCTCGGCCTCGAAAAATGGCACGCACCAGGTGAAAATGGTCACCGTGCTGCTGCGAGGAAAGCCGATGGTGGGAGAGACGGGATCGTCGGTTATGCAAAAGGCGAAAACGATCACGTGTGTACGCCGCGAACCGCGGCAATGTCATCGAACTTATATAATGTGTCGCCTTACTTCGATTACACGCAGCCCTCCGTGCGTATCGGATTTAATCCCTCGCGGATGAATCTCCGCGGTACAACATCGCTTTCTACGTTTCAAGGACTTGGCTCTCCGAGGTATCGAGCGTAAAATGTCTGTGTTTGCATATTACCTACAATTTTGAGCACCGAAACGAGCAATTATT
This sequence comes from Cardiocondyla obscurior, assembly GCF_019399895.1. Classification (NCBI taxonomy): domain Eukaryota; kingdom Metazoa; phylum Arthropoda; class Insecta; order Hymenoptera; family Formicidae; genus Cardiocondyla; species Cardiocondyla obscurior. The sequence goes on along the minus strand of NC_091875.1, from coordinate 3,392,707 downwards.
TGTCAAACTTTCATTTAGCAAAACTCGAGAGCTGGCCGAGGCCAATGACAACGGACGACGCGTATTAAAGATTAGACTTTCAGTTGCCCCGCATAATAAATTGGCTTAATTAGCTTCGGATCAGCCAAGTTGGAAATAAAAGAAGCGCGATCTATGCCAACGATACCATGCTAAACGAGATCGAGTCGTGTCGATTATCGCTTACACGGAGAGGTATGAATGATGGATTTTCCGCGCGCGGAAAGAGGCGCGACTCGCGAGGAATTCTTCTTTACGCGAGGGATGGCCCGCTCGTATTATAGATAGGCACAGGTGAGAGGGCTCCGCGAGAAGAAAGGTAAGAGGTCTCGCGGATCAGGGATCCCTACCCGCGCCGGCCGGCGAGGAGACGCGGCGATGGACGAGAGGAAGAGTCCGTCGAGAGCTGGCCGAGAGCTGAGTCGAGCCAAGCCGAGGTGCACAGTGCATCCGCCGTCACTTTTCACGGTGGACGAGCGTAATCGGGGACTTCGTCCCATCCGCCGCAAACCGCCCATGCGACACCGAAAATGCTGAAAATTGACCTAAGTATTCTGTGTAAGTGTCCGCATGTGGTCCACGCAACGTGGACTCACTTTGTACGTGGTAACGTGCTCCGCGATTAGCTATCATGTGCCGATTTACACGAGTGGATAGTGTTCGATCTCTCGCGTATCTCGTTTATTTTCATCACCTATCGTGTTAGCTTACCGCCGCAGGACAGGTAAAGACAACCGTGCCATGTGTGTGTTAATCGACGCGTATTTCGGGTCTTCATCGATCAGGATTAAATAACTTTTTAATGACTTATCGATCATAATCGGACACCAAGAGTGAAAAAAAGAAAGAAAAAAAAAGAGAAAAAAAGAAGAAACGAAAGCGAGCGCCAAAGATCGACTCTCTTTATAAAAATTTGATAATTTGCGGTTGACGATGAGACGAATTTAATTAGAGTAAATCAATTAAGGATACGAGTACTCGAAGATTTTTAAATTAAAGATAAATAATTAAAATAAAATATTCTGTCTCTTTAATTAAAACAATACTTTTTGTCTTTGCGCACAAGTCTTTAAAATAAAATAAAATAAAATTATTGATGCGCTCGAATAAATTATCAACGCCTAAGATTTCCGCGTTATTTCGCGATTCTCAAAAAATTTATAAATTGATTTATTAACGTGGCATTACATATTATCTGATTGTAGATAGTGTTTATATTACATGGATGCATACATCCAATAAGAAAATATTGCTAATTGCCGCGGATAGATTTTATCAGGCGTTATGACCGAAGACTAATCGCAAGAGAAAACCGAAGTCGTGAAATATTACTAGTATTGAATTGAAGGAGATTTAATTTATGAAGATCTTTGGCTCTACCCCTTTTCTCTCTATCCGTTACACTCGCGGATATTACGCAACGAGAGAACTCTCGGCCGTCTTACCGGTAGCGAACTCAATCAATCACCGATGAACAGCGGATCCGTCCGTGATCCAGTTATAATTAAGAAAATGCCGCTTATCCGCGTTTCGCTACGTCCATTCATACAAGCTCGATATATGACGTTCACGTAACGTTAGGAAAAACATCGAGGTAACGCGCTCATAAATTAAATCTCTTCATACCATTCAAGTGTTACGCATATAGAGATTATTACGCTTTTTTTTTCTTTTTTTTTTTTGTCGCGATTTCGATAATCCGACGTGCTCACGTGTAGTTAACAAATTTATACGCCGCGTAATTTGCAGCAATTGCTAGAATGATATATTTTTTGCTCTCATACTGAAACATGACGGTGATTTGATTCCACGTTAATGGACATGTATCTCGTGAACGGATGGTAATAATATCATATCACACGGACGCGTTGACTGCTCAATAAAACTTGGTAATTATAGGACATCTTTACGCGAATTTAATAGAAAAAGCTCCCCGCGGTCGGCAAAATGAATTGAATCGGACAATCGCTTTAAGTCGCGCCGTGAAATCCCGATTTGTCTCGGATCTCAGCGGCGATCCGAGTATTAAAACACCGTTGTTTGCGAGAAACACTTTCGCCGTCGGAAATTGACGCCACTAATTACTCGTCTCGTTTCACTGCAGTCGCAAGTTACGCGGCGTTTTCTTTCTCTTTCTCTCTCTCGTTGGTCGCATTGTTTTGCATGCATTTTCTGAATCGTCGCGTAATTAATTCCGCGTAATAAATTAGGCAGGAAAAATAATTCACGGACGGATTCTCGGAGATCAAGCGATTTGTAACACCGAATAAGCTCGCTCTATCACGACCACCGGTCTTCGTTGCGCTCATTCCTCGTGGCCTTTTAATGCCATTGAGAATGGCAGCCACAATGAGAGAGAGCACGTGCGTTTAAGAACATCACCCTATAAAGTGGATATTGTCGATCTTTCGAAAGATTTCACATAATGTTGACTACGGATAATGACAACGAAATTACGAACGACATCGAGCTCCGGCAGCTTTATATGGTAGATACTTATTATGCAGCAACGTCATTTATTGAGCCATACACAGCAATATTTAAAATATTTATAGTTTTCCCTGCGATTCTCCTAAATAACCAACTCTTTTAACGAAGAAAATCTTTATTATACGATCACAAAATAAAAAAAAAATTTTTTTCAAGATTAAAACATTTTTTAAAGGTATATTAATTTTCAATCTGAGTATAGTTTTAAATCTAATCCTCGCTCAAGGGTAGATAAAAGTAATTAACGTTTTAATTTTTTTCTTCTTCATTGCTTTGCTCTTAATGAGAACGATGAGGAGACAAAGAATGCACATTGTAGTCGGAGAAACGGCGTCATCTAAACGATCAGCAAGAGTCCTCGAATCATATTAACGTGCTATGTTGCATAATATTAAATAATGTTGTATAATTACGTAACTGCGTTATATAATGCGATGAGACAATTATCCCGACGTGCGCTCTTCGAAATGCCATGGAAAGAGTCTACTGTCGTCATTTCAAGGGGACAATCTTGATTATTTGCGAGGAACGTGTGATAATGCACGCGGCATGCAAGTGGCATCGGTCGATCTAAGCGCGAATATGAATTATGAGAAAGAAACGAAACTCTTTCATCGCGAAAGATAAATCGAGACTCGTGTTATAATCGACGAGGAAAAAATCCGGGCTTCTCGTGAATCGGCTGCCGAAGATCGTGACGACGGCGACGTTCGTTCATGGTCAATCGCGAATTAACAGCTACCTTGTCTAACCGATTGTAAACCGCGGGTTGAATTTTAGCGTGGCCTCAAAAGTACAATCGCGAGGATGTTCTATCCCGAGTGACCTTTCACGCCACGATCGCACGATTGCGAAATGGAAATCGAACGATATTCAGCGATCAGCGTGACTACATTGCTTCGCGAAGATGAATCGTAGAGTTGGAATTATATTGCTCGAGTACGAGGAACATAAGAATATTTTACGCCGAGATTAATAAGAAAACTTAATTCGGACTTGATTAAAACGTTCGGATTATAATCTGTTATCTCGACAAATTAATATTACTAAATTGCAATGTCAAACGATAATTAATATCCAAATTAAGCCAAAGAAATTAAAAAAATATATTGATTTTTATTTTGAAACATTTTAATCAAATTGCTAAATCCTTTCAATTGTTACGACTGTCACGTAACTTTCGTCGTTTTTTATAAACTCTTTCGTTCGTGCGTAACAGGTTTCATGACGATCTTGTGCATCGTTGAACGAAGTCATGAACATGAAATTCCTAGGAGAAGCTTTCTATCGCGCAGAGCTATCGATGGGACTAGAGGAAGGTTTGTTTTTTTTTACCAAGCGCCTTTTTCTCTAAAACGAATTCGGTTATACTTACGACTTAATTAAAACCACCGTTCGCCTTTTCAGAAAGTACTTCGATCCGAGCGAAGACGGTTCGTTCGACAGTTATGGATCTGCGGGCGGTCATTACGATCCATACGATCGTATAACGGGTGAGTTATTAACGTTATTATTAAGAATCTTAAAAGTCCTGAATGTCTTAAGAAATTTTTTAAGCCTTAGAAATATCTCTTTCTCACATGTTTAACTAATCGTGATTTATAAAGCGCTGCTTCTACTTGCGTTCTAATCATTAAGTGCCTGCCTTTCTTTTGCGACTGCCTTTTCATAGTTTCATACTTTCGACTAAGGTGGATACCGCCTCATTCATTTTCTCGTTATGTAATTATTTTCCCTTCACGCGCGGAATTCTTGCGGCGCAGGACGATAGTTATCTTTCAATTAATCCTACGCGCAGCGACGAATGAAGACGGTGATAATCAGAAGGCGCTCCGCCTGTGCCGCAGTTGACGATTTTAATATGAAAATCTGTTATTTGAACCTTTAATTGAATTTTCTTTGCTACTGTAAAATTACAGAGACATCGAAAGTCTTATTAATTCGCTGTAAATACGTATAAATGCGTATGATTAGTAATTTGTCGTCATTATCGAGTAAATAAACGGGTCGTCAGTCGCGTGAAAGGACTGCGACGTTTGTAAGAAAAAAAATTAATAAAAAAAAGGAAAAGAAACTCGTCACGGATAGCTTATGAAAAACTTTACTGATTATATAGATACAGCAAATTACAAGACGTTATCCATTTGAGCGCGAGCGATAACTGTGAAATCTTAAATATCACAGACGTAACGTGATCATCACGGCCTATTTTCCACAACCTTGATCGGTAATCAACGGTGAAACTCATTACGCGTACTTAACAAATTCTTTTTAACACAATGTTCCCTTCATTTTAATAACAATGTATTATTACGCTAATTACCAATTTTATTTAATTGTGACGATTATAAATTGATGCCTTTTTTGGAGATTTTTTAATTTACCTTTTTAATTTACAAGAGATTAAAAAAAATCGAAGGTATATTCGTGAAAGCTGTGCAAGCTCTACCGTTCTTTTAACAATGACGGAGCGCGAAGCTAGCTCGTTGCTAAATAGCTCGTTAACTTGAAAATAATTTCTAAATGGCATACTTGATTTGCTATAGGTAATGAATATGCTACCTCTCACTCTTTCTTTCTCTTTCAGATCTATCCGACATCAGAAAAAATGTGCCGGGTGAGCCGGGAATCGATTATCCTGCCTACACGACATTACCTCAGACAGGATTCACGTGCGAAGGACGTTCACGTGGTAAATATACATGAATAAATTATACAGTCGACTCATGCCATTTCGCTTATTATTATGCGTTATGACATACCCATAGTTTCGCTAAACGCAATATTTCTATTCTCTATGCATAAAATCCTTTTTTTTTTCTTTTTTTTTATCTTTTTAATTAAAAATGCGAAAATTTTATATTTTACATTGTAACATGTATTTACATATTCTTTAAATTTTAATATAATAGAAAGGGCCTGTGAAACACTAGAATACTCTGACTTGCAATTTAAAGTTTTTTTTTTTACAATTGTTTAAAGTAATAGAGAAATAAAAAAATTTAAACTAACAAAGTATTGGTCAGGGCTACAGATTGAATAAAATACTTTTTGCAAGAAATAATTAAGACATAAATAATAAAGTTATTTAAGTAACAATTTTTTGAAAGCATACTTCATAAAATTAATAATTAATAATCAGTAAATTCCGAGGAATATAAATAAAAGTCGCAATTAAAAAGTCTACCTGATTCCTCAATAGGATATTATGCCGATGAAGCAGCCGGCTGTCAGGTTTTTCACGTGTGTCACGACGTTCTGGTATCCTCCTTCCTGTGTCCGATCGGCTCGACTTTCAGCCAGAAGCTACTGACCTGCGACTGGTGGACCAAGGTTGACTGTTCCGCTACCAGAAGATATCTCGCTTTGAATCACGATAGTTATCAGATTGACGACGACGAAATGATTCGCAACGCGTACGCAATGATCAGTTTACAAGCTTCTGCGGAAGCCGTCACCAAAGATGGCTTGGTAGATCCCGACAGTGGTACGAGAATTATCGACTATTCCGCGCTCAGCGGCAGGACCGTCATGACCTACACGCCTGGATTTCGCAGAATCACGGATTACGCCGCAGTCGAGGCAACCGGAAACGACCTGCCCAGTGGATTTGAGGATTATTCTCAACAGGACGCTCGACAGATCCTCAATTACGATCGTGATTATCAGCAGAAAAGGGTGAACTCCGCTTACCCGGGCAAACCACATTTTATGGAGAACAAAGGGCGTTCGCCCTATCATGCGTCTGCGATAATTCGGCACGATTATCAGGACCGATCCGGCGATAACGAATTTCAGGACGACTATCGCACACCCGATAAGTTCACCAATGGATTACAGACGTCTTACGCGCCCACTGTTCCTACCGTCACCACCACTACTAGGAGATTTTATTCACCTACAGTCCCGACGACCTATCGACCTTCCACATTGGCTTACAGCAAGCTGGATCTGATGGTCGATAGTTCCGATTACCTTTATGCACATAGCAAGAGCCCGGTCACCCCTCCCACGATTACTCATCGGAATGACGACACGAGAAAGATTGATTTCAGAGAGAGTGAAACGAGACGCGACGATCTGAAGAAATCGGAGAATGCTTCGTCATCGAAAACGTATAAAGGTGATCAAAAAAGCGACGATGTTCGCTCCAAAAATGACAAAGTGCGTCCGGCTTTTGAGACGACGTCGGAGACGAGTTTCAGGATCAACGTAACCGATGCGATTGACGAGGATGAAGTATTTAGACAGCAGAACGACAGGCCGGTAATTCAGATTGATAACGAAGATAGCTTGGAATACATCGAGGCAAAAGACAGCATAGGAATTGCTCGGGCGCTCAACAATAATCCTCTCGGCAGAATTCTTATACAGAATCAGAATCTACATCGAGTATCGCAAAGCGAGAGAAAGGATTCAACTACTCCTGTTCTGGTGCAAACAGTTTCAACTTATTCGTCATCAAACTCGTACGATGAAGCAGACGATGTAAATTCAGATGCTGTAAAAGAAACGCACGTTTTCAATGAAACGAGTAATAATCAGTCGACGGAAGATTACGAGGACGTTTCGATCTTGACGACGAAAAGTTTCGGCTACAGAACGACTCCGTTGTTGAAACATTGGGAACAGAAAGACGTTACGCAAGCATCGACCGTACCAATGACTGTAACACCTGCAACGAGTACGACTGAGACAAACGCAGATGAGATTCATAGCGAAATCACCGCTCAGTCTTCGTCTAATAATACTCAAATAGAAGTCGAAGACCAGAATTCGTCGCCGACCGGATCAATCTCTAATTTCAACGACGAGTCTGTGCACAACATAAACCTTAGTTTTGAAGTTCCTCAACCATCACAATTTTTGAAACCTCCGATGGAACGTTTTCTTATTAATGTTCCTGAAGGAACAAGTTATACGTTAATTAATGAGAATTCTGAGACGACGACGACGACAACAGAGATTCCGCGATTTTCTAGCACGTTCAAAAATAACGAAGATCAATCGCCGATGTACGACGAAGTCGATTACACGGACGAAGGTTTTTCAGAGGCGTCTAATCCAGAAGTTCATTCAACCGCTGAAGGAATTACTACGCCAATTCCGTGGTTTGTTTCTACATGGCGCGATCGATCGTTCGTCAATATTCCTGTGACCGATATCGTTCCGCCCATCGTAGACTACAACGACGGCTTCGACGATTTTGTCCCGCCAAACGAACGATCGTACACGGCTCAATTCGATCGCACAGAATCTACAATAAATTCGCAGGAAACATACAATTCTTCGACGACGTCTAATAAAAATGACAGCGAGGCGAATGTCCTGATTCGGCACGACACAGAATCCCGTTTTACAATTAGAGACGCTGCTAGAATTCAGAAAGAATCGAAAACAAATTCTAGATGCCACTTTTTAAGGCAAAATTGCGAGACGAGTCCTGTCACACCTAAAATTGCGGTTTCCACGGCGAGTATAAATGAGAAGACAGTTTCGGTTGGTACGAAGGCGACCACGAGTATTCCAGAACATCTATCCGTTTCGAGTAGCACGGAGAAATTAAAACCGTCTGAAGAATCGGTGACATTTATTCCCGACGATTTTCTGACATCCACCGTGCAATCTCCTTCCAAGATTAATAGCGACATTGATATAGAAGATTCACACTTAAAAACTATTATACCAAAAGGCGTGATTAAAAGTTCCGAAGAGAAAATAAGAGAGACGGCAACTACGACGGCGAATAATTTATTCCACTCGATCCGTCCGGAATCTTTAAAACAAATCGATGAGGCGATTGATAAATATAACTCTCCATATGGAATATCAATTACGGTAAAGAAAAATGAGGATCTAGAAACAACTGCTGACGATTTTATCAGTCGGCTTATCGCTCAACACCAGCGATCGGATTCTACTGGAAAGGATGAACTGAATGATTTCGAGATCGTTAAATCTGTTGAACCGGAAACGGGGAGTATTTTGCAGACGCCAAAATTATCTAATATCAGTCGCGTACTTCCAGAAGATAATATTAACAGCAACAGTTACATCGCCGAAAATGATTCTGCCAATAAATTTAAAAAACCGGACTCAAACATGAGTATGGTGAGTCTTCTCGAATTAATGGCAGAGTTGTTGAAACTGGATCGACTACCACGACCATTTTCGGCGAAAGACTTGAGGAACGTAGACCTGAAAGATTCGTTTAATCTGGAACTCGATGAACCGTCGTACGATACAGAGAGTCCATTATTAAACCCGCAAACTAGAACGACGTACAACATCGTGAATACAGAGACGTCCACTTTCGACGCGTTAAAGACACCTGCTAAAATCGCTGAATCGAAGGCATCGCAGAACAGAAAACTACAACACGAAACATCATTGTCCACGGAGAGCCCCCAGCTGAATCCTTTCCAAATTAGAACGCCATCCGGAAATGCAGATTCTGTATCTTCCCTGGACAACGTATCTAATATTAACGTTGATCTCAACCCGTCCCTTGACGTTTCTTCAAGACTCAACGACAACGCTACGGAGCAGAAAACGAATCAATTGCAACGAAGAAGGATCGCACGACCGCATCGAAAAGAAAAAATTCTAGAACAATTGACAGAAAATTTCGGACAGCCTCTTTATCGCGAGGATTCAATTCGTCAACTGCCCGTCTTCGATTTGCCGCAAGTACAGCGAAGCTTGGACTTCGAGACCGGCTTGCCGATAGAAAATAGCGAAGATGTGACTAGTGAAACTGAAGAGGAAAGTTCAACGGCTACGACGATAATGACAACGACGCAGAAAACGACTACAACGACGGAAGACGTGAAGACTACTATCGAGACGGAATTCGTTCCTTCTCTGGGATTCTCTTTGGATACCAACGAAGGCCGTGAGGAGTACGTTCAAGCGGTCCTTGGAGGATTGATCGACGATGGCACTGGCGAAAGCAGTAGGAATGAATCCAGCATCGAACAAACTAAAATTGTAAAAAATGAAACAGAAGTTGACAGTTGAAGAGAGTTATAAGAAAAGGACGTTTAAGAAGTTTTAAGAAAAACGTATGCGTGTACTGTATGAAAGTTAATTTGATGTTGTAGAAGACTTTAAATTTTATAGAATAAATTACTATTTTATTATGTATTTAAATGTCGGATGAATATGAATATTCCGTTGCTCTTCGAGAACATTGTAACGAGACGTGTTAAAAAATATATTGATTCATTTATATTTTAATTACCGGATTAAAGTTAATTAATATAATAAAGAAAAAATTAGATATATTTTACGAATGTTTTCTCGTACTTGTGCACATAATTTCTTCTCGCACGTCAAAATGTCTTTTTTTTTTTAATGTGACGATATAGATGAGACATTATACGTTGTAAAATACACTTTACTTACAGCAATAGACTTCGACGAACACTCGTAATATTTTATAAAGCGGTCTTGTATAAAAGAACAATTAATTTCTTTAAAATTAAATTAATATAACCTCTTTATACGAATTTTACTGCGTAATCAATAAACGTTTCCTTACTCTTATAAATCTTATACACTCTTATAAATCCTATATATCTGTACAGGCTGCATACACTCCTACAAAAAATCTGTTTTTTTACCATGGCGACAACGATGGCCTCAACGCGTCACTCGCGTTAGTTTCTCACAGAGAGAAGTCTGACTTCTCTCTGGTTTCTCACCGAGCAGCGAACAGTATTTTTTAGAGATTCAACTAAAGCAAAAATATATCTATAGACCGTATACACTCCTACATAGAAACTGTTTATTCGCCATGGCAACGACGATGGCTTCGACGCGTCGCTCGCGTCAGTTTCTCACCGAGTAGCGAACAGTACTTTTTAGAGATTCAATCAAAGCAAAAATATATCTATAAGCCGTATACACTCATACATGGAATCTGTTATTTGCCATGGCAACGACGACGGTCTCAACCTGCCTCAACGCATCATTCGCGTCAATTTCTGCCAGTTTCTCACCGAGCAGCGAACAGTATTTTTTAGAGATTCAATCAAAGCAAGAAGAGAGAAGAATAAAACAGTGCCAATGTTTTTAAAATAATTTGTTTTTCCTTAATATAGTAACGTTATTGTTTAGAAAATATAAAAGGAATCGTGTAAAGTACAATACTTTATACTTGTCATATAAAAATATTAGAACCTATCGATGATATATACGTATTAAATATGAAAAGGAATATTTCTAAAGAAGAAAAGAAAGAAGACGATGAACAGAGGAGTTTAAGTGACAAAGATGACTACGATAAATTATCTGTTTCACACGTAGACTATCGGTATGTATTAATTATTAAAACAAACTATGTTTATTATTCAAAGCTCTTATATTATTCTCAAAATGTATTAAAAGTTATTATTTTATTAAAACAGAATCAAATGGATTCAAGATCGAGTTTTAAAGTTCCTTGGACTGACGGATCAGGAACACTTATTTGAAAAACTTATTAATGTAATTGTTTTTTTTATACGTAATTTAAAGATGAATTTAAATTAATATTTTTTTAAATTATTATTAGGCAAATAATCGATATTTTGAGGACAAACTACTCAACTTTCTTATATTGAATTTATTCGGAGTGACAGATTTAGAAAAAAAGCTAATCTTTTTCTATAAAACTTATGTCAATGAAGTATTTCAGGAGGAGGTTTTATTATGGGAAGAAAGTAAGTTAAAAAAAAATTTTTTGTAGTAAAAAAATTAATGCATATCACGTATAAAAAAATATACGTATTTTATTAATAAATCTTACTATTTTTAAAGTTTAATTGTTAATAATGTTAGGAAAAGTGGAAAAACGTGATGATGATGAGAAGAAAAAAGATAAAAGAAAGAAAAGTAAGAAGGGTAAAGCTAAAAGCAAAGCAGACACCAGTTCAATTGCTAGTCGTACAGCAATGAGTACTAGCACATTACATACATCCAGTGTACAAGACTCCAGTGAGGAAGAGGAAGAAGAGGAGGAAGATGAAGGAGAACAGAATGGCGGTGGCGATTTTATTTCTTATTCTAAAAGAAAAGGAGATTTGAAAACTGCATCTGGTTAGCTACATTTATAGCCTACAATTTCGATGTTTTGAAATTTTTTGACAAATTGATTTGATTTGTTTTTAAAAATAATGCATACGGTAATTAATTATTTTTAGATACAAGTTTTGTTGCTGCAACTGCACCACCGTTAGGAGAAGAGGACAAATACATTTTAACCAAGGTTAAATAAAAGCTAAAATAATACGTAATCTTAAAAGAAACATGATGTAGTTATTGAATGAAGTTGCAAATATTGGTATTAAGTAATTGATCGTAAATTATGTGATCTATCGATGTTGCAGAAAATGGTGGAAAAAGTTCGTCAAGTACCTGTGCTTCACATGATATGTGGCCAAATAGATAGCAATAAAACTGATCTACAGGACGTAACGTTCTTTTATTTTATGCGCACTAGCGACGAGAGTATACCTTCCTTCGACACTTACGAAGAATGTTTAAACGAGATTACGAATTATATAATTGTCGGCTCACTTGACAGACAAGTCTTGTCCTGTTTGAATAGAATTTTAGTCAGCGTAAGCATTATTTTATACAATTACGACCGATTGTGAGTCTATTAATAATTTGTCTTGTCTTAAAAATGCAAATGTAAAAATTAATTTTCAGGTATTTAAACCATTAGTGGAAAATCAATTTAGAGCTCCATATGTTGATGACAAAAAAGAGAAAAATACAAATGTAGAAACTGTAAGTAATATCGAAAAATTAACTTCTGTACTTACGTACGAGTGTTTGCTAGCGTTTATAATAAATTTTAATAAAATATTATTTATTTCAAAAGAACACGAATTTAGAAATACGATTTATCTGCTACTACAATATTTAAAACTTTATATAATTACAGCTATTTTAAAAATTTTTTTTTATACCAAATAACATTACTTTGGTTTAATCATGAAAATTAATCGATTAATAATAACAATATACATTTTTTTATGCAGTCAAAAGTGAGAAGACCATCTCAGTTTGTCACAGGGAACAACTTAATAGCCCAACAAGATCTAAATGCGGAAAAAGCAGATGATGAAGGAAACGCTACACTTTCTATGGTTACTTTGCAAGATGAGATCTCAAAGAGTCAAAAACAGAAATCAAGTTCCAAAGGTCTCAATAAAAAATCCGAATCCTCCATTTCTGAATCCAAGTCTAGCAAATCAATTAATTCGAGGGAAATAAAAAAACAGCCAATGGTCGAGCAAATCAAGAAAGATATTTTAGATTATCTTGACAATTTAATTGAGAAAACGACCTGGTTAGCGTTAATATGATTAATAAATATTTTATTTATTTTTTAATTATATATTATTATCTTTAATAAAACAATTTTGTATTTTAATTTTAATAATAGGACATTGGAACATATCGAAGGCGATATCTTACTGACGATGCCGAAGATTTCAGAACTGAATGACCCTGAATTTACAGATAATATGTTGCTAAAAAATGAAAATATTGTTAAAGAAATGAACGAAACAGTTACGTCGTGGGAAACACATATACAGAAGGTAAATAATTCACTTATTAAATAATATATATTTTTATATAATATGTTTATAATTTTAAATCATAATGCAGCGTATTTTAAATTGTTGAGAAACATAAAAATTGGTTGAAATAATTTTCCTTTAAAGAATCAAAGTTATAAATTAATCAGATATTACATTTCGTTATATTATCAATCAGATAATTGAATCAAACCAGAATAAAGTATTCTGGGGGAAAGGACCAATGGCGGAGCATCAATATTGGGAAAATTGCGAGATTAGATTAATAATGTTAGTTGAACAGTTAAAAACGCCTATTGTTAAAAGAATTCTTGCTCTTCTGGATCAAACACACTCACCTATCTCATCTAACTTCCATCATTATCAGATAGAACTCTGGAATCACTATGTAGAAGCCAGAGATAACAATAAATTTATTCAAACGTTATTGAGATATTTTAAGGTAATTGTATAATTATATATTTATTTTAACTAGAATAATAAACTAAATTAATACTAAAGATCAAATAAAATAAAATAAAGAATACGTTAACAGTTCATTATTTAATAAAAAATTATAATTGTTTAATAACATCACAGTTGATTACCGAATCGGATTCATTTGAATCCATATCGGAATGTATTCCATCACTAATGGAGGGGCTACGAATGCTCTGGGTGCTGTCAAGTTATTATTCTCGTGAAGAGAAAATAATGTCATTAATGGATCGAATATCGTGGCAGCTCTGCGAAAATGTCAGACAGAATTTAGCGATCAATCAGCTGTTTAAAAAATCTTTAGAAGAAATTTTACAGAAGACGAGCATGGCTAGCGCAATGCTGAAACAATGGAAGCGATCATACTTAAAGACCAGGCTGGATATCGAACTATCAGGAAAAGGAGATCGCTGGGAATTCGATCAAAAACGTCTTTTCCTAAATACAGAATACATCGCCGAAGTGTGCAATGATCTTTACAAGATCGCTGACGTCTTGCAAGACTTCTACAACATCTTTGGGCCTGATCTAAAGTCTATCATAAATGATCCGGCACAAATTGACGCTGTGATAAAACGAGTGGACGCGTTAATAGTGCCGATCGAAGGAGCCGACTTCGACATCTTCAATACATTTAACAGAGAAAACTGGGAGGCACTGACCGTATGGTTTTACGAACAAGTAACGTTCCTAGAAGATCAAGCCAAATTCTACATCGACGAATGCTTCACGGTGTTAATCAACGCTGAAAATGCATTGGAAATGTTGCTCAAATTTAAAAACATGAAGACTCGTGTCGCTATTCAGCAGCAATTACTTCGGAAATTTGATATCGTTATGCAACAGTTTACTAAGGAGATCAACACCGTGGAACATATATTTAATTGTGGCAAAGGAGCCCCACCGCTATTGACATATCATCCACCGATGGCTGGAGCCATTTTCTGGGTGAAACAGTTGTTTCAAAGACTACGTAAATCTGTGTTGATTTTTCAGGAAGTAGGCGAATTGAAGCACAGTAAATCTAAGTTAAATGCGTTCAGTCAATATATCGAGCTTGCAAAGCAACTGAAGGATTTTGAAAAAGCAAAATTAAACGCGTGGCTCGACAATGCACAGCTAACGGTAACTACCATTATGAAGAAAAGTGTGTTGAGAATAATACATGTAGAACGAGATTCTCCGGTAGCTTTAACTTTTTCAGACGAGGAACGTGTTGCGAAAGAATTGATTCACGCAATATCAAAAGTAAAGGGTAAAGATACAAGTTCTAATCTTTCGTCTCCGTGTGAATCTGTATTAAAAATAGACAATCTGATGTTGAAACCCAGCACAGAAATTGAAAATGTCGCTGCAGGCACTAAAATTATTCCTACGTTACAACGTCGGGAAGTAAAAGTTGATACTAAAATACCTTTAAAAGACGTTAAAATCGCAACTGTGCCCGACAAATGCGACGCTTGTGCGAAAATCACCTGGCCGGAATTTATGAGCGGAGCTATTTTAATAGAATGTCAACTACGCTTTGAGATTAATTTTGATTGGGAGGTATTCAAGGTTATCAGAGAAGCAGAAGTGATGGAACAATTAGGCTTTGAATTACCCGCAATTATAAGAGATGTTGGAATTCAGAAAAATCGACTAAGAGCGGATATCGACATTACCACAAAGATGATCAGTGAATACACAAACATCTTGGATATGTTGGACAAAGCAGATATACAACTTTTGAAAGAAACTCTACAGGACGTCGAAAAGCATATTCAGCCTGGAGTAACGCGGTTCAATTGGAATTCCCTCAGTATTTCGTATTATGCAACCGCTTGTCGTGGGATATTGAAAAACTTAAACTCTATCGTTCAGCAAGTCAAACAGATAAAGAAAGAGCTTGATAATCGAATCAAATCTGAATTACAATCATATCATCTATTTTCGATGAAAAAAGAAGTCGCCGAGTCAGGAAATCTCTTGCCATGTAAGGTACGTATGTGTAATCTCGAATTAAAATTTAAATTAATACGTATCGGTAAAGCAATTTTTTTTGTAATATAGTTAAACATTAATGCTTTTCCCATATAATATTTACGAAAACAATTTTTTTTAAATATGCTTTTATTTTAAATATTTTAAATAACGGAATCTATTTTATTGTTTAATATATTTAATTACTTTTTTTTATAGAACTACTTTATGGAAGTAAAAAGTCGACGATCTGAATTAGTATTTTCGATGTTAAAGACTTATCACTCGGTTAGTCCTATGCTTATAAAGCTGGAGAGTTTAGTGTTAAACACTTCTACTGGAGCAAGTCAAGCAATGCAGCTTTTATATGAAAAATATGAAAAGAAAATTTTTTCTGCCCTTATAATGTATATATTTTTTTATTAACAGAAAACATTTTTTTATTTAATTTTTTATTTTACGAAGTATTATTTATTTTATTTTCTAGATGTATGGTAAGAAACATGGAAGTTTTAAACAAAATATTAAACGATGCCAAGCCAATCTTTCAAGTGGACGCATTGTTAATAACATCTGAAGTAATATTGCGTCCATCGCCCAATGAAATCTGTAGCACCATTTGTCACGATATGCGAGATCTGCTCGAAAGACTAAAAGAATTTTCTAGATGGATGAATGGAACATGTTTAGAATGCAAACCGCAGAAAGGGGATCTTTTGGAAGATTCAGTTAATTTTAGTTTCTTCGAAGACGTGATGAGTATTCGAGTTGAGTAAAGATTTACATTTGGAATTTAATAAAAATTTAATAATAAATACCTATATTTAAGGTAATTTTATCAGTAAAAAAACTTAAGATTTAAAATTATTGCAGATAGTTAATGAACTCGTAAAAGTGGTTTACGACACAGCATGCAGAATTTCGATGGAATGCTCGCGATATCTGCATAGATGGAAAAAATACAGCAACTTATGGTCATTTGATAAAAATGTGATTTGCGAAAAATTTGCTTCGACAAAACCTACCCTTTTACAATATGACGAAAAATTTACGTTTTACGAAAACATTTTGGAGGAACTCAAAGATGTATCACCTTATTTTGATATAAACAGTATAAGGTAAAGTAATATCGATAATTTAATATTTCACATTTATGGAAATATAAAATCTAGCTTATTTTTAACAAATAAATTTTAAAATAAATAATTTATTAAAGTTAATTAAAGCTAATTTGTGGTTCTTTTTTTCAAAGGATCAACCTGAAACCGCTTTTATCAGAAATCGAGCGTCAAGCGAGAGAATGGAAACAGGTTTTAGGAAATTATCTTCTGTCAGATACCGTATTGGCTATGAGTCAATTAAAAACTCAAATCGAGACTTTTCGTGGCGAAATTGAACTGGTGATTACCGGACTGGATCGTTTTGTATCGATTATGCAGACGATTGCCGAAGTGAAAAATATGACGATCCAAGCCGAGGTGCAATTTCTTTGTTATCAGGAGTCCTTTCAAACCATGCGTACCCATGGAATTGTTTTTCCGTTAGAGGATGAAACAATGGCATACGAATTACAACACGATTGGGAATCATTATATCTCGAAGCGCTTTATAGAGCTTCGACTTTAGAAAGCACAAAAGAAAAGTTTTCAGAGATGACACAAGAACAGATTCAGCAGTTTTTAATTGAGATCGCGACGTATGCTGAAGATTTCGAAATGCACGGTCCCGGAAGCATCGGTGACAATCTTGAACTTGGATTAAAGAAAATAGATGTATGTAAAATTTAAAGAAGGCAAAAAAATGTTTTAATTCTAAATACTTTTTTATATTTTTGGAACAATATTATATTTTTTGGTTATTTTTATTTGTAGAAATATGGCAAGTTAATCAACGAGTTTGAGGAAAAACAATCGAGTTTGATGAAGTTAGAAAATTTGTTCGACCTACCGTCCACTGACTATTCAACTCTCGTTGAGATTCGAACGGAATACAAAGGCATGGAGGTGTTGTACAATTTGTACGAAGAGCAGAGAAACGCTCGAGAGGGTTGGGCGAAGACTTTGTGGGTGGATTTGAATCCCCAGCATCTTATCGAGGGTATGGAATATTTCTTAAAAGAATTCCAACGATTGCCGCAATCTATCAGAAGTATGAATGTCGGCCACGCATTTGAAACCAACATGAAGAACTTCAAGAATTCCGTGCCACTCTTCAGTGAGTTGAAAAACGAAGCTATGCGCGACAGACACTGGGAAGAATTGATGAGAAGAACCGGACAATATTTTGATATGGACCCAGACAGGTGTGCAGATGACGGATAATTAAACGAGTGCTATTATGCGTGCAAATAAAAAATAATCTCATAGGGATTTTAATTGCGAAAAAGAAATAATATAAAATAATATAGAAGAATAATTATTATAACGTGCGCAATGTGCAACGACTGTGAATGTTTTTGTATCTTTTATTATATCGAAATGTTTTAACTTGTATTATTTTTATTCGCGTAATTCAATTGCATTAATGTGCAATATTTTATGAATTTAAGGTATACGTATAAATTAAAAATATTAATATTTATAATATTACACATTGACGTTATAGGAGCAATTATGTTTTAGATTAATATTATGGTATGGAATTTGTGTATAATTTTTTATTTTATGTTAATAAGTATATATTATGTATTATTTTCTCAATTTTTATGACATAGTCTGTTTTAGATCGTGACGAGAGATACACTCGATCGTTAATGGCCAAAAATTTACTTAAATACATATAGTTTAGTATTTATGTTACAAAATTATATTGATACATAGACATTTGAAAATATTTTAAGTGGTTTAAACATGGCTAAAAAAAAACCCATTATAGAAGGGTAAGCTTTGTAACGTGCTTACTTACTCTTAAATATTTTAAGTACATGTATATTATAAAATTAAAATTTTAAAAATATATTAAATAATTAAATATTTCAGATTTACTTTAGAAGATATGTTTGCTATGGAATTGGAGAAGTATCAAGACGTCGCGCAAGATATTGTAATGTATGCTGTAAAGGAGCTCGCGATAGAAAGAGGCCTGAAAGAGTTAGCAGAAGTATGGAAATCGATACAATTTGATGTAATAAAACACTATAAAGGTATTTATTCAAAACCTAAATTGAATTACTTATTGATATTCTTATTAATGTTTAAGTATATGTATGATTTTAATTGAATTGCTATTAATAAAATAAACTTATGTTAATCACAAAAAAATAAATAATTAATTAATTTAAGAAAGACATATAATTTAACGATTGTATTTTTCAGGTACAGAAGATCGTGGTTTTATTTTGGGACCACTCGACGAATTGAATTTGGTGCTTGAAGACAACATGTTGACTGTGCACGGCATGGCAGCCTCGCAGTTTGTCGGACCATTCCTCAACGTCATTCAAAAATGGGAACGCACGATGCACACGATCTCCGAAGTTCTGGAAGTGTGGGTGGACCTTCAGCGAAAGTGGCTGTATCTCGAGGGCATTTTCGTGGGCGGCGACATTCGCTTGCAGTTGCCGGACGAAACGAAAAGATTCGATAACGTTGATCAAACCTTTCGAAAAATCATGACTGACACGTCGAAACGGCTTAATGTTTTAGAGTGTTGCACGATTTACGGTATTTATACAGATACAATTTGTATCTTAGTTATTAAAATTATTTTTTTTTTAATATTTATTATAAAAAAATACAGTAAACTAGAACAAATTAATTGCATACTTTAAACAAATATTTATTTGTTAAATCTTTAGGCCGGAAAGACGAGTTAGAAGCTATGGCGGCAGCTCTTGAAAAATGCCAAAAATCTTTGACGGAATATTTGCGGAATAAACGCCTTATATTTCCGAGATTTAATTTCATTAGTGACGACGAATTGCTGGGCATTCTCGGCAGTGGCAGCCCGATGGCAATTCAGGAGCACGTAGGAAAGATGTTCGATAATCTCGATAAATTTGAGTTGGTGTCAGATATGAACAGATTGATGGCTACGGCTCTCATATCTTGTGAAAGAGAAATTATGGATTTTAGAAATCCCGTGTTCACGGAAAATCAAATTGAAATCTGGATGGGCTTGGCCCTTGAAGAAATGAAGAATTCGAATCGATATCTAACGAAAAAGGCAGTGTACGACTATGGAAAGGTATATATTAAATTGTTTATTCCTTCGCACACAATCTTTCTAAAATAAAAATTTTTGATAATATTTTTTCTATTTTTCTGTTAATTTTTAATGTGTTACTCGAAGATAATTATTAATTTTATAAATTAACTTTTTTTTACAACATATACAGGATAAATCTTAATAGCTTAACGATTTACCATACCAGACGAGTTAACAGTAACAGTACAGTATAGTCGATAACTCGTCTCGTACGGTAAAACGTTTGAGTCATAAGATTTACTCTATATATTACAGTTTTTATAATTTTATATAATTGTAATTATAAATATAGATGCAGATGCCGAGAACTGAATGGATACTTAAGTTTCAAGGAATGATGATTCTCGTAGCTAATCAGATATGGTGGACTGCAGAAGTCGAGAATGTCTTTGACAAGATATCCGAGGGAGATAAACGCGCAATGAAAGAGGTAACGTAAGATGTAAAAATAAAGAATAAATAAATAGAAAAGTTAATTTTTTCTTGCCTACACAGTATTTACAGCAACTCAATACTCAACTAGACGAAGTGGTGACATTAATGGGCACCGGCACTCTTACAAATAACGACAGAAAAAAGATTGACATGGTTCTGACCATCGATGTTCACATTCGCGATATTATTGAAAGTTTTGTTAGAGACAGCATTGTGGTTCCTACTGAATTTGAATGGGAAAGTCAATTAAGGTAATATATTTTTGTTAAAAAATTTACGATGTATCAAGAAATTATATATATACATATTATATATTATACTTTCATAATTATTACCTATAACGAATTACTTTTTTCACACAGATTTTATTGGGATCATGATCTGGATAATGTATGGATAAACCAATGTACAGGCACTTTTAAATATGGTTATGAATATATGGGTCTTAATGGTAGACTAGTCATTACGCCTCTGACAGATAGGATATACCTCACCATCACACAAGCTCTCTCAATGCATTTGGGCGGTGCACCGGCAGGTATGTGAAGCAAATGCACGTGTCGGTTTAATTTATCGAGTATTAGTCAAATATAATAGCGACTTAATTGATCTTAAATGTGTCCCAAGTGTAATAAAACAATTTTATATATTTGTTACATATCATAATTATGAATAAATATTTTTTTTAATGAAGATATTAGGTCAAAATTAATATTTTCGAATTTATTCTCGTTTTAATTATTTATTAATTAGTAGCTGAAAGAAGTGCATCTTAAATTTTAAGGTCCTGCTGGAACTGGAAAGACCGAAACGGTTAAAGATTTAGCAAAAGCCTTGGGTCTCTTATGCATTGTAACTAACTGCGGCGAGGGAATGGATTATATCACAATCGGAAAGATTTTAAGTGGTCTTGCACAGTGTGGAGCATGGGGTTGCTTTGATGAGTTTAATCGTATCGACAGTTCTGTTCTCTCTGTTATTTCGACTCAATTACAAACTATACGCACAGCACTGCAAAATAAGGCTCAAAGATTCACGGTATGTATTCTACTAAAACTTAGAAAGCACGAACTTCTTTACATTAAAATACGAGTTATTTATCATAGTAAATTAACAAAATAACTTAACGAATAATAGAATATTCTATTTGAAATATTTAGTAAATTAAAATATATTAATTTTTATATTTTTTAATATTGCATAATGAATCGATTTTTATTTGTAATATATTTATATTATACTGTGTAATAACAAAAGTATATTTTATAAAAGTTTGAAGAACAAGATATCGCGTTGGACTCGAAAGTAGGGATCTTTATCACCATGAATCCAGGATACGCCGGTCGTACGGAGTTACCGGAATCTGTTAAAGCCCTATTTAGACCAGTAGTCTGCATAGTACCAGATAATGAGTTAATCTGCCAAATCAAGCTGTTCAGTGCCGGTTTCCTAACAGCAAAGCTACTCGCTAAAAAGATGACTGTTCTCTATAAAATGGCAAGCGCACAGCTTAGCAAACAAACGCATTACGATTTTGGTTTGAGAGCACTCAAATCTGTGCTTAATATGGCTGGTCAGCTAAAAAGAACTTCCGATAATTTGGCTGAAAATGTTGTGCTGATGAGAGCCCTCAGAGACATGAACATACCTAAATTTACATACGACGACGTGCCTCTTTTTCTGAGTTTGATTAGGGATCTCTTTCCTGACTTAGATTGTCCCAGAATGCGTTATCCAGATTTTAACGAAGCGGTTGAGGCCGTATTAAAAGAACATGGCTATATTGTTTTACCCGAGCAAGTAAGTTTTTTTTTAATCAAACTAAATTAAATATATCTACTCATTTATATAATAGATTTTAAATTAAAATAAATATTTAATAATACTGTCCGCAGATCGATAAAATAATTCAATTATATGAAGTAATGATGACCAGGCATTCAACAATGATTATCGGTCCTACCGGTGGTGGTAAGACAGTAATTATCGAAACGCTTTGCAAGGCACAGACGCACCTTGGTATACCCACGAAGCTACACATTTTAAATCCTAAAGTACTTATTAATTAATAATAGTGTTGTTAATTTTTGTCGTAAATTTTTTAAATTTATTATGTCTTTCAATCTTTTAATTTGATCAAGGCTTGCACCGTCGTTGAATTGTATGGAAAGCTAGAACCTACGACACGTGATTGGACGGATGGTCTCCTGAGCAGTACTTTTCGCGAAATAAATCGCCCACTAGATTCTGGCAAAGATGAACGAAGATACATACTTCTCGACGGAGATGTCGATGCATTGTGGATCGAAAACATGAATTCGGTAATGGATGACAACAAGCTGTTGACGTTAGCCAACCAAGAGAGAATCAAATTGCAGAATTATTGCAGTCTACTCTTTGAGGTAGCTTAATTTAGATATAATATTGAGTTTTATGTTGTGAAAGACAATTTATGTTTTAATCAAATTAATTATTAAGGTAGGTGACTTGCAGTACGCTTCACCTGCAACAGTTTCGAGAGCAGGTATGGTCTATGTAGATCCGAGGAACTTAGGCTACGAGCCGTATATGAAGAAATGGATACAAGCCCAAAGCAATTCTGACCAAGATTTTCTCCAAAGAATATGCGAGAAATACGTGCACGGTTTAATAAAGTTCATTAACGAAGGAATGTCAGGCCTTCAAGTGGTCGAACCACTTCGGACGATTGTACCTCAAACTGAACTCAATATGGTAACCGCTCGATTGACTTTATCAATTTATCGACAATTATAATTGTAGCGTTGTATTTCCTGTGTTATATTTGCAAAGGACGAGGAAAGAGCGAAAGTTATGTCTCAATTAAAAATTTTAGAAGTCGCTAATTCGCTTTTTTATCGTATTTTATAATTATCTTGTGTGATTTTTTAAGGTAATTCAATTCTGTTACGTATTTGATGGCTTACTGTCATTGTTAAAAGATGATTCGGCAATAAAAAAGTCAGAAGATGACCAAAAAAAAGAAGATGATTCGTTAATAAGCAAAGAAAGGCTTTGGGAAGCAATATGCATTCAAGCGTGTTATTGGTCGTTCGGCGCATCAATTATAAAAAAAGATCGCTTTAAATTTGATGAATATATAAAAAAAATATGTGGACTTATACCAGTGCAGGATACACTTGCTAAACCAGCTACTACTAGTAAGTTTGATAGAATGAACTAAAGTTAACATTAAATTTTTTGATTAATGCACTTTTCTTTTTTATTAATTGAAAAAGAAATATATATTTATATATGTATATTGCACGTTCACTCAGGATATATACCTGTGTCTTTTCCAACCATCTACGATTACACATTTGATATTAAAAAAAAAGTTTGGATAGCATGGAAGTGGTTGGTACCGAAATATTATCACGACAGAGAAAAAAACTTCTCGGACATTTTAGTGCAGACGATTGATACTTTGCGTACCACATGGTTTATAAATCTTATGAAGAATCTACAGAGACCGGTGTTATTGATTGGAGAAATTGGCACATCGAAAACGGCCATTATTCATGAGTTTCTAAGGAATTTAAATCCCGAAAAGCACGTGAGTATAAAAAATAATAATGAAAGTTTTAATAATTAATATAACACATATATAAGAAATATGTGTGATAAGGTGAAAACATTTTATACTTATTAACAATTTATTGCGACATTGAATAGGAACAACTCTTAATTAATTTTTCCTCAAGAACCACTTCGATAGACATACAAAGAATTCTCGAATCGGCAGTGGAGAAAAGATCGAGAGAAGTATTCGGAGCACCGCCTGGAAAGAAATTAGTAGTCTTTATCGACGATATGAATATGCCTATTGTGGATATTTATGGAACTCAACAACCCATCGCATTTCTTAAACTATTGTTTGAAAGAGGCGGTTTTTACGATCGTGGACGTGATCTTAATTGGAAGTATTTGAAAGACATTTGTAAGTATACGTAAAATATTTCTTAAATTTATTGCTTTTTTTTAAAAGCCAAAACATTAATTATAGAAAATTAATTGATATTTTACAATTGCACTTTTTATGCAGATTATTTAGCAGCCATGGGAAAACCCGGCGGCAGTAGAAACGAAGTTGACCCACGATTTATCTCGATGTTCTCAATTTATAACGTTATTTTTCCAACGAAGGAAACTCTCAATTACATTTATACTAGCATACTATCCGGACATCTGCAAATCTTTTCAGAGGTAGTTCAATCTATTGCGAACGGACTCGTACAATTGACGTTGGAGTTTTACGAGGTAATACTTGATAAGTTAAGGTATTATTCTTTCAAAAGATATTATTCTTTAAAAAGAAATATCAATAATGTAACACTATTCAGATAGTTAGAAAGGAATTACTGCCGACGCCGTCCAAGTTCCATTATATTTTTAACATGCGGGATCTCTCAAAAATTATGGCTGGATTGCTTCAAAGCCATCCAGACTATTTTCCAGACATAAAGCAATTTGTTAGACTTTGGAGAAATGAGATCACCAGGGTCATATGCGATCGTCTCGTTAGCAAGCAAGTAATAAATCTTTTTTTCTTTTTTTTAGTTTATTAAAGTTTCATTTTTAAATAGCTTTATTGTTCCAGGACGAGAATTTAATAATTGAGCAACTGAACAAACGAATACGAAATTACTGGGAACTAGAACCTGAAGTGATTCAATACACTTTAAGAGACCCGATGTTTTATGGCGATTTTAGAAATGCCTGCAACGAAGATGAACCTAGGTTTTACGAAGATTTATTGGATTATGAAGCAGTTTACAGCTTGTTTCAAGAGGTCATGCATTTTTTTTTAACATTTTTTAGTTTTAAGTTAATAATTTATTTAAAATACTATTCAAACAACATAAAAAATTTTACTGTTTAATCAATATGTTGAAAAATATTATATGTCTAATGAATATTTGTACTTATAGATTTTTGAAGAATATAACGAAAAAAATAGAACTAAGCTGCAAATGGTTCTATTCAATGATGCGCTTGAACATTTGACTAGAGTACACCGTGCACTTCGAATGCATCGAGGACACGTGCTAATTATCGGTATGGATGGAAGCGGCAAGAAATCTATAATAAAGTTGGCATCTTTTGCTGCCGGTTATCAGCTTTTCCAGATCGTCCTAAGTCGAGGATATAACGAATCGTCTTTTCGCGAAGACATGAAAAATCTATATAATATGGTCGGCTTAGAAAATAAAAAGATTATGTTTATGTTCACATCCGCCCACATTAAGAACGAAGGTTTTCTCGAGCTAGTGAACAACATGTTAACAACAGGCTTTGTACCGGCTCTTTTTAATGACGAGGAAAAAGACACGATTATCACTTTATGTAGAGATGCAGCAGTTAAATCAGGCTTTGATATTTCAAAGTGAGCCATTTTGTATTTTAATTTTGTTTTCGAGTTCTTAAAATACATATTTAATATATAATTTTTCAGAAAAAGCGTCTGGTCATATTTTGGTAAAATGTGCACCACGAATTTGCGGATAGCGCTAGCAATGAGTCCATTAGAAGATGCTCTACGAATACGATGCCGCAATTATCCTGGCTTAATTAACAACACTATCATAGACTGGATGTTTCCGTGGCCACAGCAAGCTTTAGTAGCAGTTGCAAATGTTTTTCTCAGAGATGTAAGCATAGATAAAACGACGAAGGAACGTTCAAACATTAAATAAGAGATATTTTTTTCTTCTAGAACCCGATTGTACTACAAAAATATAGAGAAGTGATCGTGAATCACATCGTGTATGTACATACATCTGTGTTGCAATATACAGTGGACTTTGCGACAAAGCTAAGACGACGAAATTATGTCACGCCAAAGCATTTCTTGGACTTTATTAATACTTATTTAAAATTGTTGACAGAAAAGAAAAATTTTATTAACTTCCGCTGCGCGCGTCTTTCCGGAGGTATCAGTTTTTGTAGAAACTTATTTTTTATTACATATTCCTTTATAAATAATACTCGTATTACGTTATAATATTTGTAAAAGTTATATTTTTTGCATTTTTTATTTTTATTCTACAAAAATTATAATTATACATTTTCCGATAAAATAAGCAATTCTTTATTTTTATATAATTTATTGTTTTATAGGTCTGCAAAAAATTATAGAAGCTTCGGAAACTCTGACGGAATTAAATCAAGTTTTAGCTGTACAAAGAATCAAAGTAGATGATCAGACGAAAAGCTGCGAACAGCTGCTCACATCTATTGGCGAAAGCACGAATGCCGTAATGGATAAGAAAAATCTAAGCGAAGAAAAGAGGATAGAAATTGAAGATAAGAAGAATATGATTTTCAAGGAGGAAACTGAAGCCAGACAGGTCTTAACTGAAGCACAACCAGCTCTCGATACGGCCAAACTTGCATTGGAAGAACTTGATAAAGCGGATATCACCGAAATAAGGTATACCATTTCATTAATTAACAACTAATTCGCCGCGTTACACTAATTTTTTAAAACAAGACTAGAAGAAATTATGCGCACGCTATTTTTTAAACGATCCCAATTACGAACTACGAAAAAAAAAAAATTATGAGACTCACCAAACTGCTTCAGCGGAGTCGTAGATTTCTGCCGGTGACTGTAACATAAAAAAGAAAATGTTACTGTAGACGTGCCAGTAAATTAATAAAATTAACAAAAAAAAACGTAACAATTTTTTTTAAATAAAGATTTAATTAAAAAAAATTAATGCTTACCTAAAAGTTGCTCCGCCGATGCCTGATGCCTATCCGAGGCCTGCTCCTCCTCTCAGATGGGACGTGTCGAGTCATCCTTCCGCGCACAAGTCACTCGCGAACACCCCGACCGTGATTTTACAATCAAAAAAATCATATCGCACTCGCGTTTAAAATAAAGCCACGCCAAAAAATTACGTCCGAATACTGTACGAAACTCCCGAAACGACCGACACGGCACAAACACGCAGTCGCTGCGTAGTGCGTACTTTAAAGAAAGGAGACGATCACACGTGCTCTCCTTACACGGATAATGTAGTTCTCGTATCCGCGAGGTTTTCGTCTAACGCAAATGCGAATTACTCCCGGTACGGACACACGTGGCTGCTGTGCAGTGCGTAGTATTACGTGTGGCTCGCGCGACCGCTGGAGAAGGACAGAGCGAGAGTGGGAGTGGTGGGGGAATATACCTTGCGCGCAACACGTATTCTCGCGCTCGCTCTCACCCCGTCCCCCTCCGGTCCCCCCGCCCCGCCCCGCGGCTATCTATTCGTTACTCTCGTTCGATTTAATTGTAATATTTAATTAGTATGTCCAGACAAAGACGGTACTTCTTCCACCAGGTCGTCCTCGATCTTGAAAATCGCGAAGACCGTCTTTGCCTGGACATATTAATTAAATATTAAAATTAAATCGAACCTCAAAATCGCCGACTCGACAGCTGTGAAACAAACCAAGCGAGAGAAAATTAATCAGCGTCGGTTTTAAGCGGTAACGATTAACATCTAATTTACGCGTCACACCAATTTTTTAAGATAGGATATAGATTATGATTATTGCATAAAAATTAGTTGTTTAAATTTCTAAAATGTACTTGTCAAATATTTAACATTAAATTTCAAAAAATTTGAGGAGAAAGATTTAATAGAATTTTAACTAGAAGACGTTAAAGCTAAAGTATGAATAATGATAATTTTAGATCCTTTGCCACTCCGCCTGAACCGGTACAGATTGTTTCGGAATGCATTGCAATACTTCGAGGCGTTAAGGACGTATCGTGGAAAGGAGCGAAAGGTATGATGAGCGATCCTTATTTCTTAAGACATTTGCAAGAGATGAACTGCGATCAGATCACTTTGCGACAACAACAAGCAGTGCGAGCGCATTTAAAAAGGACAGACAAATTAGATCAAATGCAAGCTATAAGTCAAGCGGGATACGGTTTATATAAATTTGTACTTGCTGTTTTGGATTATTGTGCTGTCTACAGAGAGGTATTAATAACACTTTAGTAATTTATCTATTAATTTTTGCTCTTAAAATATTGTTTCTTTTTTATTACAATCTAATCTCTTATATGTTGCGTAGACATTTCATTTAAAATTAAATAATTAATTATATATATATGTTGATAATTAATTTTTCGTTCAATTTAGGTGAAGCCAAAGATTGATAGAGTTCAAGCGCTTGAAACGGAATCTGAAAAAGCCAGACGTGCGTTAGAAAAAGAAGAACGAGAATTGAAGCGATTAGAACAATTAATTCAGGAATTGAACGCGAAATACGATGTCGCAATGTCTGAGCGACAGAATCTTCAGGCTGAAACAGATTTATTACAGCGACGTCTTTTGGCGGCTAATAAGCTTATTTCCGGATTATCCTCCGAAAATGAAAGGTGGCGAAAGGATCTTGAGGTTCTTCAAGACGACATGGAAAAAATAACGGGGAATTGTTTGCTCGGAGCATCTTTTTTGGCTTACAGTGGTCCCTTCTCCTATGAGTTTAGAAATGAAATGTATCGCGATTGGGAAAGAAGCATCTTGGAAAAAAACTTACCTTTATCTAAGCCATTCAATTTCGAAACACAACTAAGCGATGACATTGAAATTAGCAGGTAAATAAAATTGATATATTTATTCTTTTTTTTTATTTTTTTTTACTATAAATATATTTATCTAATTTAGCAAACATTAATCTGTAATATTTAAAATTTTACGATTTGCAGATGGAATTCAGAAGGTCTTCCACCGGACGAATTATCCATACAAAACGGCATATTGACTTTAAAAGCAATCAAATTTCCGGTTTGTATTGATCCTCAGCAACAAGCATTAAATTGGATTAGAAAGAGGGAACAGAAAAATAATTTAAAGATCCTTTCTTTTACTGATGCGGATTTCTTGAGGCAAATCGAATTGGCTATCAAATATGGTCTACCTGTTCTTGTCCAAGATGCCGACGAGGTTGATTCTATCTTAAATAACGTCTTATCGCGAAATATTCAGAGTAAGTTATAAAATTTAAAATTAATTTATAGATTAATAGAACTGCAATGCGCGAAAGCTTGGAAAATGTTTTAATTTTGTTGGTGCATCTATTGTAGCTATTGCAGGACGTACTTTTATTATTCTTGGCGATAAAGAAATAAATTACAATCCACGATTTCGAATATATTTAACAACGAAAGTGTCCAATCCTATGCTGAATCCTGCTTTATACGCCAAGGCAGTCGTTATTAATTATATAGTTACTACAGCAGTAAGTTAAATTTATGATACAATTATAATTACTTAATCATAACTTGTAATTATGATATGATGTATAATTATCATTAAACTAGTATTGTGTTTTATTTAGATAATTTTTTTTTTTTTAATTTAAAAGACTGTCAAGTTCTAAAATTAAAATTTTTATGAAATATTTTTCCACAGGGTTTAGAAAATCAACTTTTATCGGTGGTAGTAAGAACTGAAAGACCGGATATTGAGGAGCAACGTGAAACATTAATTTTCGAGACTAGTGAGAATAAGAATTTATTGCAACAGTTAGAAGACAGTCTTTTAATCGAGATTGCTGACGAACGCAGCATGGTAGATAACATCGAGCTGATTGAAACCTTGGAAAATATTAAATCTAATGCTGATGAGGTGATGAAGAAGCTGTCTCTCGCGAAAGTCACTTCGTTCGATATAAATAAACTTCGCGAAAACTATCGTCCGATAGCAGAACGAGGCGCAATTCTTTTTTCCGTACTGGTTGACATGGCCACCGTAAACGCTATGTATCAATACTCATTGACAAGTTATGTCAAAATATTTATTCACTCGTTACAAAGATCGTTACCAGATTCGGTAATTATCAAACGATTAGAAAACATTATTCCAACACTGACAAAGAACGTTTACGATTACGGCTGCACTGGCATCTTCGCGCGGCACAAGCTGCTCTTTTCTCTGCAAATTTGTGTAAAAATAGAGCAAGGTATAGGTAATATAAATCAAAAACAGTTGGACTTCTTTACTAAAGGCAGCACAGTACTGGAAAAATCGCTTAAACTGAACCCTACTAAATGGCTACCAGAATCAGGTTGGGAGGATATTCTCAGACTGGCAAATGATTTTCCAGAAAAGTTTGAACAGCTTCCCGAAGAGCTACGAGACTACGAAGATGAGTGGAAAAAGGTAAAAATTCAAATCTATTATTATTAATCACAAAATAATAAATTAATTAATGTAATTTAATCGTTTGTACCAATTTAATTTATACTACTGTAAAGATGATTATTATCATTATAAAGTATAAAATTAAGATAAATAATTGAATAATTATAAAACTAATTCTCTTTTTTAGTGGTACGATTCAGACATGCCGGAGCTGGAGCAAATTCCTTGTGACTATACAACGCGATTAACATATTTTGAGACGCTGTTGCTGATACGCTGTTTTCGCGTGGATCGTGTATATCGTGGTATAATTAATTATATTACAAAGATAATGGGTGAGCAATATATCATGCCGCCTCACATGAGCTTCGACATGATTTTCAAAGAAAGTACATCGACCATGCCTGTCGTTTTTATCCTAAGTGCGGGTTCAGATCCCACTTCAGAGTTAATAAAATTAGCCGATCGGCACGGCTACGGTGGAGGAAAGTTTAGATACCTTTCGCTGGGTCAAAATCAAGACAAGGTAAGATAAAAAATATAACATAGAAATTTGTTTTGAAAAAGTTATGACTTGCGGGTAAAATTTATTTATATAATAGATCGCGATGGAATTATTGAAAACGGCGATAACGAGGGGTCAATGGCTGATGCTCCAGAATTGTCATTTGTTACTATCTTTCACAAAGGATCTAGAAAAGATTGTGGAAAACTTAGAAAATCCTCATCCCGACTTTCGCTTGTGGCTCACTACAGAACCCACTTCTGAATTTCCAATTGGAATACTTCAACAATCTTTGAAAGGTATAGCAAAAAGATGTAGTTATACATACTTTATATTTTTTTATTAAAATTTATTTGCAGTGGTGACGGAACCACCGAGTGGATTAAAGCTGAATTTGCAGAGCACGTATTTGAACATGCGACCGCAGATTTTAGAAAGCTGCCCTCATCCTCTTTACAAGCATTTGATTTACGTTTTAACGTTTTATCACGCAGTTATTCAGGTAAGCGAATATTAAACGTCGATAAGCACGTTCGAGTTTCGAAACAGCTTTAATAAAATACTCTTAACGTCACAGGAGAGAAAAAAGTATAACAAAATTGGATGGAATGTGAAGTATGATTTCAACGAGTCCGATTTTAATGTGTGTGTTACTATCTTGGATACTTATTTAACGAAAGCGTTGACAATAAAGGAATCTAAAATGCCGTGGAATAATCTGAAATATTTAATTGGTGAAGTAAGTTTGAATTGCACATATTATACTTTTTTTTTTACCAGTACAATTTAATTAATATGTTCAAACGTTTTATAATTATTCTGAATTTTGTTGTATTACTTTTTAAATTTGAAAACTTACTGTGTGAATAAATATTTAAAAATAACCAGGTAATGTACGGCGGAAGAGTGATAGACAGTTACGATCGTCGCGTTTCTAATACGTACATGGATGAATATTTCGGTGATTTTCTCTTCGACGAGTTTCAACCGTTTCACTTTTACAAAGACGACTTTGTCGATTACGTGATACCGCCAGAAGGAGATCGCGATGATTATTTACGGTTTATTGACGAGCTGCCGCTAGTGAACAGTCCGGAAGTATTTGGATTGCATCCGAACGCAGAAATCGAACACTTTACGCAGGCAATTAAAAGAATATGGAGACATCTTATAGAACTTCAGCCGCAAACCGGTACGAATATATTATTCATTTTCTTCGGAATTTTATAGAATACTTTTTTACTTATATTGATCGTAGCGTTGTAATAAAATTACGATATATAATTTAAAAAAATATTTATAGCCCGCTTGGATAAAGAGAGTTAGTACTGCTGAGTTAATTTTATCTTTCAATAAAATACAAAAGCATTTTATATAAATAGTGTAAAATTTTTAGCCGTAAGCGTCACCGGTATCAACAAAGATGAATTTATCGATAATGTAGCAAAGGAAATCTTGGCAAGGATACCCATGCCATATGATATTAGTAAGGTGAAGAGAAATTTTGGTGTGGCCGTGACACCAACTGCGATCGTTCTGTTTCAAGAATTGGAGAGGTTTAACAAATTAATAGAAACGATTACAAGAACGTTGCACCAATTGAAAAAGGTTAATAGACCTTCAATATTTAAAAACTTTCGTCTATAATATGTAGATTTAATTTAAATACTTATATTTAATAGTTTCAGTACGTTAAAGTTTAGCAACTATTTTATAAATTAAATAATTTTCAATTACAGGCATTTGCCGGTGAGATTGGAATGGATTCAGTACTGGAGAACATTTCTGTGGCGCTTTATAACGGTACTCTGCCTGAAAAATGGGCCAGATTGGCGCCAGATACTCAAAAGAATCTTGCCGGCTGGATGGACCATTTTCAAAAAAGAATAGACCAATATACGAACTGGGTATGATTATGAAGCATTATAAACGTAATGTTATTCTGCGATTTTGCCAATGAGTTAATTTTCTTATATCGAAAAAGCGTGTCAGACCTTATTTAATTTGGACGAATTTTGTTACTTTTAACGAAACTATGTAAATATATTCATCTGTAGTATATTACTGAAAATATTAGTGAATGTAAAATAATTTTTTTTAAGAAAAAAAACCAGCAAGTGACGCGTGCGTTTTGTTGTTCCGTGTAATTAACAATTATATTTTTTTATTAGTCTGGTGCAAACGAACCCGTGGTACTCTGGCTGTCCGGCTTGCATGTCCCGGAAACTTATCTGGCAGCTCTAATGCAAATGGCTTGCCGCAAAAATAATTGGCCTCTCGATCGTTCCGTCATTTATACGACTGTGTCTAAATTCTTTAAGCCTGACGATGTGGAAGAAAGACCCGATCAAGTGAATGACATTTATTATATTAATATTAGTGCGTTATATTACAATATCACCTGTTTTATTATTCTCGTTTTAAACAGGGCTGCTACGTGTACGGATTGTATTTAGAAGGCGCCAGATGGGATATGAAAGAACATTGTTTAAAAAGATCGTATCCGAAAGTTTTGATTGAAGAACTGCCAATATTAACTATCATACCTACTGAAATTCATAGATTGAAGTTACAGGTATCAAATTCACGTATTTACTTTTACAATTGCTATTAAAAAAAATTTTTTTTTGTTTTAATGGTACAATTTACTTTAGACAGAAAGATTTAAGCTATTCATATTTTTAAGTATTTTTTTTTTAATTAATTAATTTACGGAATTAGAAAATACGTAATTATATTTTTTTTTTATGCAGAATACATTTAAAACTCCCGTATATACGACGTCGAATCGGCGAAACGCCCTTGGTGTTGGTTTAGTCTTGGAAGCGAATCTAGCAACTCGGGAACATATTTCACATTGGATATTTCAAGGAGTTTGTCTTGTTTTAAATACAGATTAAAATGCTCTCGAGTTCGACAAGAAGAATTGAGAATCGTTATATTTTACAGTATCTTTTATGTATTAATCAAATCTAATTATTTATTATTAATTCTATTAATGTAGTCAAGTGTGCATTCAACATTTTAATATTTAACAGCGTTATATAATTAGTTTTATATGAAAATTTTTTAAATTATTATTTTGTAAAAATAATCAAATTACTTATCGTTTAATCCGCGATATTTTAATTGCGGTAAACATAAATTGTAAAACGAGCTATCGTCAAACTCGTTTAAGTTTTGCCATTTTACCCACTGATCTTTTTGTAAGATTTCGGCATTTTTTGCCTTTCCAACAAAGTGGGGATCCACAATTAACAGGTATACACTTGGGTTTCCAATATGTAATCCTACTATACATTTGCTGGAGCAGTCTCTGTCTCCACCCATCATAATTGGACTGCCAAATTGCTCAAAGTGCCTTTTAATATTATCCACATGATTTATTAAGTCCTTTCCACTTGAAATGTGAATTATCTTGCTCAGAACATTGTAAAGTTGATTTAAAACAATGCACACCTACAATATATGTATAATCAAAATAATGTTTTGTTTAATTTAAAATTTATTACGTATAATAAAAGAATTAAACTGACTTCGAAACTTCCTATCCAGTCTCTTGATCCAATAAATGTTTTATCTTTATCCTCCACTGTGACAAGAGTCTTTTGTATTTCATTAATGCTTGGAACAATCTTTTCTAAGTTCTCATTACTTATGATCCATGAACAGATCGTTTGCAATGTTCTATATCCGCATCCCCAACCCTGAAAGTAAGTCGTATCTATTTTAATAATTTAGAAATTTTAATTTATCCCAATCAATGACTTACCCTGTCGTTAAAACCATCGCAATTGTAATGCCAGAATTCATAATCCCCTTGCACCAAAAATATTTTCCCATTAATTGGTAAGACAAAATTTTCGTGAACGTTTTTTAATAAATAACTTGAATAATTAACTGTCATTTTTATTCACGTATCATAAATTCGAACAAGTACAAATAAATTGTCATTTTGTTCAAATTGTTTCTAACCTTTCTCTCGGCTTTGCGGCGACGGTAGCGCCGGGAGCGTTTGGTAAGCGGCTTATTTCGAAACCACCAAAATTTATGTCATCGATCTTTCTAACCTTTCTCGATGTATTTGCGACGGTGGCTTAAGATTCGGGAATTGTAAATCGAGATCCGTATAAAAAGGAAGATCGTATTAAAGAAATCAGTTTCTACAAATTTTCTATAAATTTTCAATTTTATAAAATTTCTCGATCGAGCTTCTCAGACTCGATCGACTACTCGATCATTCTCGGATGATGATTTTAATTAATTTTCGCACATGCGTAATAAAGCGCCAATCAACCAAGGTCTAGCTGATCCATACTCTCTTATATCTCCACCATACTCTCCTCTCTCGTCGTGACGTCGTGTGTGAGGGAGCGGATCGGCGGCTGGTGTTCGTGCTGTTCGTGCGGGTGTCGCATTCCGGGCGTTCCACCACTTCCACCTAATCTCGAAGAAAAGCCACGGCCACGCTTTACTCGAGATCTAAGTTATCAAGAACGAACGACGGTTGCGATGCTCGCACGTGGTGCATAAACCGGCCCCACGTTTACCGCGTTCCTTGCGACTGAAAAGCGGATGCTCGTCTCTCGCACGTCGTGCGGGGTGTTGTACGAGCTCACCGGCTACGTGGCGGAGTCAACGACGACGACGACGACGACGACGGTCGTGGACGACGGCAGCCCGCCGATCCACGCCCCATCGATCTGACTGATTTTTGCGATCCGGTCACCGAAAACTTCCATCATTCCGTCAATAACCGTGTGCCGACCCGCAGGGTGGCGATTTTCCGATAAGGTACGTAGTCAATTTTACAACAGATGCTAGTCGACGCCGAGAGGCACGAGAGCGAGACAAGAGTCGATCACGTGGAAATGCTCATTCGCGAGCGATGACTCACGTCTCGTTCCTTCCTTTCTTCGTACTCCCCTTTTTATCGTGAAGGGATCTTTGCGATAGTTGCGTAACGATATGCAGGTCAAATCGCATAGAGTTTCATTTGCTGGCTCGTTCAGTTCAAAGTTCACTGATTACCATTGTTGTCTGGGTGGTCCTTGTGACTGCCAATATGTCTCACTTTGGAGCAAAGAAAGCCACCCTTTCTTACTGTATATGGCTCCTATCTCTATTTCTGTACTCAATTACATGTGTAACATTTTTTAATGATCATATATAACATGTATAATTTTTTATTAAACTATTAAAAGTATTTAAATATGATATAAATCCTCTATACTCATATATGGAAAATTATATAAAAAAAAAAAACTAGGAACAACTGCTGAGATATTTAAGCTTGCCATGTTCAAGATATTTTTTTATACTTTATGTAATGTTATCTGTGTACTCATTTAACTATTTATACATTTATATAACTAATGCATATGGTTAAAATTATTTGATTACAAAAGTTTACACTTTCCTGAATTTTGTGTTGTTGTAGAAAGAGTTTTTATACTTTTATTATAAAAATTGCTGCTATTGATTAACTTTCTTACCGCTTTGATAAGGCAATAAGAGGCTGAAGCTGCACATAGTAGCAAAGATAATTTCATTTTGCACCTTTTATAATGCATGCTACAAGGATTCTGAACTTGTAATTCTCATTTTGCTTATCACAGTTCAGATACGTTCAATTGGATTCAAATCCGCAAGTTAAGAAGAAGGGGATGATAAGCTGTATCATAAAGAAACATTCTTTAACAATGCAAGCAGGATGAAGTCGTTACTTTACAAACATTATTCCAAGTATAGCTTTTATCGAAATATTAGAATAAAATTTAATTATATTTATTGGAATACAATTTTTGTATCAAATATCCGTTTACACTTTAAGTGTTTTTTTTTTCTGTTTGATAATAAAATAACGAGCAAAAATTAATACCTGAAGAAATATTAAAGTTTGCTACTTTAATTTATGGTTTTTCACATTTATGTCTTTCAACAAACTAATTATTATTAATATTATTTTTACGACATATGTCAGAACTTTTATCTCTATAATGATGATAAGACATTTTTCAAATACTTCTGGCCATATTGCACCACATGTTTTAACATCAATGTCTGCAGAATGGCCAATAGCCATATTTACTCGTATCTCAAGACCTATATTATCTCACTCAGACCAACACTTCTTCTTTAAACCAATGAAAGCCATTGTTACGTTATATAAGAATTTCTTTATGTGAATTTATTTAATGAAACAAATATTAAATATTTCTAAGAATATATTTTGTATTCAAAATTCAATAAGACGCGTACATGTTTTGTACACGTATTCCGGCGTATTGTACTGTCTTAAGATATTTTTTTATTTTTTTTTTCGTCTGAAAAAAATATGTACCTAAATGTTTCGGATCGTGTTATTGATTTTTATATCGTTGAGTGATGATTTTCATTTTCTTGGAGGAATTTCCATGTTATTTTTAGCTCCGGATATTAAACAGTAATAATTTGATTTGTGATACGTCAATCTTTGATACAGCACTTCGGATAAATTAATCAATCATGCTACATAGATTAGTGGCGGTATTTCCCACCCCCCAAGTGGAATTTGACACTTGAGTAAGATTTATATTATCCTTCCGATCTAATTCGGTTTCCTGATGAACCATCTTGGTTGTCAGATAATTTTGTATAAGTAGTCTTAATACACCACGCAAAGACAGGCTGATACTACTTATCTTCTTCATATAAATAAAGGCCTAAATAGTAGTCTCGAGTGCAGTATCGTTCCGATTTTCTGTCCGTTCAGATCGCGTTAAACGAAACTTTTTTTTCAAGTATACGCATATAATATAATGCGTTCTACGTTCCAAGTTCGCGAATTATTTACAATTTACTCTCGCTTTGTACGCATATAAGAAACGCGATAGAAGTAGACGCGAAGAATTAGAAACGTTACCAAAACCACTCAACAGTGATATGTTTAATTATTCCAATTTGTGTGCATAAAAGAAACGAGAATTACTTCCCTTCAGGTAGGATCTAATCACATTTCACAATGTTCCACAAAGACAAAATAACTGTTCGTGTGAATGCATTTGTTAAAGCCCGTGTAAAAGAATGAGCTAATTAAATTTAAAACCTAAACTTTTTTTTTCTCGTTTAATCTACATGTCATTTTAATATCGCAGAAAATGTTGAGTTTTATTGACTCTGATAAAATTAAGATAACCGGATAAGATAAAACTTCAATCGATATGTAATAGAATTATTACATTATAATATAATTTATAAATATATGTTTAAACAGGCGTTTCTCGTTTTCTCAATAATAACGTTATGGAAAATTCGAACTGTTTTACACTTATATTCACTTTCTTTTTTTTAATCATATAACATATGGTAATATTGATACTTTCCATACGATAAACTTGATTAATATTTTATTTAATTCACTCGGAATATTTATTTTTCTCTTTTCAGGATTCAATCTGCGATAGACTGGTCGACCAGTCTGTTCGTGGGTGCTTGAATAACAGCAACAACTGGAAGTTGGCCTTGAATGCAGAGCCCCCGTGGCTTTGCTAGCACCCCTACAGTGATCTTGTTTTAATCTGCCTCCTCACGACTCATCCGATTAGCATTGACAGCTGCCTCGTACGTTTTTGTTATATCAAATTTATTTTGCATTATAAAATTTTAAGCTAATACTTATATCTAATTTTTAAACTTACAGTTTGCTGCCTAGCACCTTACAGAGTACTAATTAATTCAATTAAACTCAATCAACATGAAGGTAACAAATCTAGATGAACGTATTCACGTCTTGGACAACGAGTCCAATGTTACGACCGTTATCAAAGATATAGCAATGAGTGGTTTACAAGAAGACGCTTTTTACGTATTGGATATAGGAGATATTGTACAAAAACATCAAATCTGGAAAGAAAAAATGCCACGAGTCGAGCCCTATTATGGTAAATAATAAAACACTTGAAATTTTACGATTTTACGAATTTACATATACGATGCACAGTAACTTATACAAGTTTTTAAATTTTAGCTGTGAAATGTAACGATAATTTGATCGTCCTTGAAGTATTAGCAGCCCTTGGAACCAATTTTGATTGCGCATCTAAAGTAAGCATTATTAACTGTTAAAATTTGTATTACTACAGTGATAAAAATACGCTTTCGTTTAGTGACATTTTATATAAAAATATATAATGTATATTTTTACTTTGCAGAATGAGATAAATAAAGTCCTTAGCCTTGGTGTCGAGCCTTCAAGAATTATTTTTGCTAATCCGGCCAAGCCAGCTTCACATATTCGTCATGCTGCTGCAGTTGGAGTAGACACTATGACAGTGGATAATGAAAGCGAATTGCACAAGATTAAAAAACTTTTCCCAATGGCTAAGGTATACGTCAGATTTTTATACGTCGTATTTTTCAAACGGATGTTATTTTTTCTTAAAAGTATATCATACTAATGTAATTTCTCATTTATGCAGATTGTTTTGCGAATTCGTTGCGACGCCGAAGTAGCTCAGTGTCAGCTCGGCATGAAATTTGGTTGTGATCCGATACATGAAGCCCCTAATCTTTTACGCCTTGCTTATAACTTGGGCCTGAACCTTGTAGGCTTCAGTTTTCACGTTGGTTCTGGATGTCAAGATGCACCGGTATTTCTTCGCGCTATTCATCACTGCAAGATCCTGTTTGATATGGCTACCGAACTTGGTTTTAACCCGTATCTTTTGGATCTTGGTGGCGGTTATCCAGGTAATAAAGGCACGAGCATTGATAAAATCTCCGAAATTATTAATGAAGCTCTCGACGAATATTTCAACACTGACGCCGTGCATGTGATTGCTGAACCGGGTCGTTTTTATGTGGCATCTGCATTCACATTGGCAACAAGTATTCATAGCAAACGTGCTATACGCGGAGAAGAAAATACTAACGCTATTACGCACAACATGTATTATATCAACGATGGTGTTTACGGATCATTCAATTGTTTGCTGTACGATCACCAACATGTAACTCCTATTCCTCTGAAGAATGGTTGCGGAAAACTGATTCCTTCAAGCGTATGGGGTCCAACATGCGACGGACTCGATAAAATTGTTGAGAACATAATGTTACACGATCTAGAACTCGGCGAATGGATGATTTTCGAAAACATGGGGGCCTATACATTGCCTGTTGCTTCACCGTTTAATGGATTTCCTGTTCCTAAAGTTCATATTGTTGCTGACGAAGACATTTGGCTTTTATTAAAGGACGCTCTACCTTTAACTGAAGATCACTTTGTAATTGGCAACACACCAACTAATTTGCGACTCGGGCTAGATATCGGAGGGAATGATATCGATCCATGGAAGGATACTCGTTCAATAGAGTTAGCACCGCCAGAAATATTAACGGAAACTTCTAATGCCCCGGCACACTTTATTTTTGAGTATGTCGAAACGCCACTGAATTAATTTGAATATTTTATGAAAGTTTCATAAAATTGAAGATACATGTGTGTATTTCAAAGCGGATCTAATTATTTAATTAAAATAATTTTAATGTCTTTTAATGAAACGGAAACAAGTGAGTATGCAAACATAATTCACAAACATTATTTCTTGTTTATCTCTTTTGTTTTAATTTTTTTAAATATTGCGTATATATAAGATTTGTTCTCAGAAACTGCACCATTGAACCGGTGCGGTAAGTTAGAGTAAAAGAAAGTATATTTATTTTACTTTAACTTATTGCATTAGTAAGCAACAGTTTAGTAATGCAGCTACTGAAAACAAATCTATATAATTTTACAAACAGCTACGCATTGATTTTAAGATAGTTCGACATATAATCCATTTTTTTCAGATAATGCTTTAAAATTAAATCTTTTGTTTGCTTTTATTAAAGATACATCTATTTTATTAATTATTAAGAATTATAAACTAAGTAGAACGCTAAACGTATGCATGCGTGGCTCCTCCGACGTGACTATCAAAAATTAATATTCGTGAATTGCGCAAACAATTATGATAGATCTTTACATATTATGATATACGTGTTTTCATGTATATTATTAATGTAATAGTTTCTACGTAACGTATTTCGAATTATAAAAATCAGTGAAGAGAACTGCTCAGAAGAACCATCTTGCTCATTATCTTGTCTTCTTCAGAACTTTAGCGCATTTAACGCAAAGACAAATACTATAACTCGTCTTGGGCATATATTTATACACAAAGTAAATATGAATTTAATAATAGAAAGCTTTGTCATGCTTGCTGTATATGATAATTGAGGCGGTCATATATAAAGTGAACAATTTTTTTAAAAAGCTTGGTAGGATATATGTATTTTAATCAGGGCATGTTAACGCATATTTTAATTTCTTTTTCTTAATTGAAACACTATTAAGGAAAGGATTAAAAACATGGTTTTTTTTTTTTTTTTAAATTGACTGTATGTGTGTATCGTATCGTATACAAGACATATAAGTGCAGTTTATAAAATATTTGCATCAAATAAATATAAACTCTGTAGGGATTGCTAGGAACTTTTTTTGCGGCATTGAGGCAGCTGTCACAAGAATCTAAGAAAATTAATTTTTCATTATTAC
Organism: Cardiocondyla obscurior; assembly: GCF_019399895.1. Classification (NCBI taxonomy): domain Eukaryota; kingdom Metazoa; phylum Arthropoda; class Insecta; order Hymenoptera; family Formicidae; genus Cardiocondyla; species Cardiocondyla obscurior. The sequence goes on along the minus strand of NC_091875.1, from coordinate 3,351,274 downwards.
TCTATTATTATCATTATAATATTATTGTAATTATATAATTATTGTCAATCAAATATGATTAATCAATTAATAAATGTAATACATTGTAAAATCAGAATATACAATTCCAAGTATATTATACTTATTGTGTTTACCATTTCAACACATTTAGTGGGCATAAGTTAAAATGAAAAATATGTAAATATGCAAGAAGAATATAGAAAAACGATCCTCTCGTTCTCACTGACATCGAATCGAAAATATTACGATTGTACGATTCATTTTGCATGCTTGGTTGTAAGGAACATTTAATGAGTGATTATTTCCGGTTTTATCTCTGAAAGATATAAAGTTTTCCTCTTATCGTTTTCTCTTTTGTAAATATGCATGCTTAATTACTCTGTGTTTTTTTTTCTCCCTTTTTTTTATTCTTATTACTCGGAAATCAAGAGATATTACCAACAGTTAATTGGAAAAGATTGCGGTATTTTTAATAGAAAGAAATAGAAATAAAAAAGTAATCACACACGGTGCCTGTGCATAGTTTCGCGGTATGCCGCGTGTGCGTAGCGTGATTTTCAATTTAGCGTGGACGGGACGTTGGGCGCGAATAAAACGGGGAGGGAAATATGTGATGTTAACGTCACAGAATCATTTACAAGAACAATGATGCTTGAGCATCAGTATAATGTACTAGTACAACATATATGTTGCGATTCCGCGCAACAGAAAGATGACACATTGACCGCTCGATCACGCCACGTTGTGCTGCGCGAGATATTATGAGGATGTTCTCAGTACATTACGTATTGAGAACGTATATTCACAGAACGACTGGAGAATATTTGCACAATATCGTGTGCTGTTAGGCTTTTATTTCTAATCACTTAATAAAATTGTTTATATGTATATAAATCATGTAATCTTAGAAATTAAAAATCACAGAGGAAAAGAGAAGTATTATTTTTCCTAATAATTTTTTTTTAACGAGCAAATAAAATTCTATGACAAGTATTCTTTGAAAATTGGCATAAAAATACACTATGTTATTAATAAAAATGTTAATTCTTCCTATTAAAGGCAATTTATACGCGCTCTTAATTCTAAAATCTATTACAATCGAACTTTACTATTATTATTAATATCGGAATTAAATAAATTTCCTATTTTCAATTTTCTTCATCTCTGCTTGCTATCATAAGATATAACGTTTTGTGACAACATTTTGTTACAAGATAGAAATAAATATAATATTAATTATACGCTATTAACGAGTAATAGTAGGCATAATAATTAGATGTCGATATTTTATTTACATTTTAATTTTATAAAGTTCATATAAAGCATAGGATAAGATCATGAAATGCTCATGAAACTATTATAGAAATGGAAATTTAATGTGCCAGGTATAGAAGTGCTAAAAATAGGAAATTTAATTATACTGGTATCGCAATCTAATTTAAAAATCATTTAATTACAAGTTTAAGTATTATGCACATACGCAATATAAATATATTTTATATACATATTTATATTTAATAGGTGTATAAAACAATGTTTCGGATGTGCACACGTTCGCACATACACTCATGCCTACACATATGCATTCCCTTTGAAACAATTCCTCTCCTTTCTACATGTGTAAATCTGTACATGTACGTTTTAAAACAAATATTTAAATTGTTATTGTTTCCAGTAATCTCTCACGTGTCATTGCTTGTTCGATATTATTCACAGTCTACTTTTCGTTTCTTAATTAAAAAGAAAAAAAAAAATCACTACTTATATGACTAGAATCCGAAGAGACTTTTTAATATTAGATGTTTCTGGTAACGAGATAGCCCACTTTCTTAATCCTATTAACAAAACTGAGCTAGTGACTAGTATAGCCCCGCCTATAGAATATCGATTTGGTATTTCATTAAAAAAAAGTACTTGCCAAAAGAATGCAAAGACAATGTCTGTGGATCTTGCTATGGCCACTGGACCAGCTTGTTCAATTTGAAGAGCTAAGGTCAACAAAATTTGGCCTGCGAAACTAAATAATGCAAGTGCAACAACTAAGAGCCTATCGGTACCACATTGCGGAATACACAACGCACCAATTGCCCATGATATAAGAGTAGTTTGAATTAAAGCGAACGAACCGAAGTTTGTCATTATAACAGAAAAGTGGAGACCTTTCAATGCACGTAACAAAACATATGCATTTGCACCAAATAAAGTAGCTGAGAAAGCAGCCATAGCACCCCATAAGTCTGCATGTTCTGGTTTAACATGGCCATCCGAGAGAGATTTTACAGTATTACCAAAAATTAAAGGCGGCCGCGTTATCAATACCACGCCAATCAGAGTTAAGCATACAGTGAGAACGTTAAATAAACCGCAGGGCTCTTTCAAAAATATCCGGGCAAATATTGCGACAAACACAGGAACAGAAAATACAATAACTGACGCATCGGCCAGTGGCATATGTCTGAAGGCATAAAAGCTCAACATAAGCCCCGTAGTACCGATAAAACTTCTCAAAATAAGAATTAATCTACGTCCCTTTGGAAAAGGGTGTTCACCTTTATAAATCACAATTGGTATAGCTGGTAATAATACCCCCACAAATCTGAAGACTGCCATTTCTGTTGGATTTATCTCCACGAGACTCTTTACAATCACGCTACATAATGAGAAGAACAAAGACGAGAGTGTAGCTAATACCAGACCCATATAAGGACACGATTCGCATAATAAAATAGAATTTTTTTTTTTATGTTGATCCATTGTGGTACTTTCCACATCGGTATTTACTAAATGTTGCAATTCCACACGTTCCGACATATCTGTAAGAAACACAACTCACATTATAAAGAACATTCTCACATATTTACACATGTAATGCGACACACAAAAAATAAGAAACAATTTTTTTTTTACCACAGAAGATAATTTTGATAATAAACTATTCTTGCTTTTAACTTTCTTAATGCTATGACAAATGTTCTTTCAAGATTAATTTATGCTATAAAAAAGGATTTTGAGTATAAAGCGTTGTTGTACATAAATATAACTTTATTAAATGATTACACGAGAGAAATAATTAATATAAAAGAACTTATATTATATTCGAAATAAAATCTACTATTGGTGGTACATAGAAATCCATAGGTAACCTACAAAAGTAATCTGTGTAGAAAATAAATAAAAATTATAGATTAGAATGGTTATTAAAAAAATTATTAAAATAACTCAACAAACTCATGATACTTACTGTTACTGTCATTATAACTATTATATTTATTATACTATTACTTTCCTGCTATTTTAAAATTACTGTGACAATGATTGTAATTGTGCATCAACCCCCTCTTATTATTAATAATTTTTAAAAAAGCTCAAACCCATTCATTATTATTATAAATAAGTAAAAGGTAATGTGTTAAATGATAGAATTGTAAATTCTTCATACTTTGACATATAGAAAATCTCGTTGACACTCACCTATTAATGTTTGTATTTTGTCAAACACGTAATGTATAAACAATCATGAAATTATGTGACAAGTAACCATAAAATGTAGCCTAAATGGAGAAGCAAAAAAAAGAAAATAAGCAATCAGGATACGTTTGATAAATGTTCAGTATCATTAAATGCATGCTCATGTCTTATACTTAATTGCTAATTGTCATATTTCAGCAGTTTTGTCGTACTTTATGCAATTGGGTAAATGTCAGGCTCAAGAGCTGTGCTGTCAATGAAACTTTCGATAAAACTAGACCACGTTTTGTGCTCCTCGCAGGAGTCACGACCGCTATATATATTTTAGCAGCCACATGTGAATTATATACTAATGAAAAAAGTCAGCGATCGTTACTTCACATTCATAACTCACGATTACTTTACTTAAAAGCCTCTTTTGTGATATATTTCTATCTTTTAAGGTACTGTCTCGTACGTCGTCTTGTATGTATGTACGTGAAAAATGATAGTAGTAACTTTTGTTCACATTAATATTATTCATTAACACAATGATACTTTACCATTTAATAGCAAATTTATTTATTTTAATTGTACTTTCTCGCATTTTCTATCTTTGAGATAAATTTTTATACACTTTTCGGAGAAAGACAGAAGGAACAAGAAGAGCAGCTCTCTAAGTACAACAAGCTTGTCTCACTCAACTAAGGTATGTATGTGTTTTATGTACGTTACCGTCAGGAATAGCGTTCGTGGTGCTGCAAGGCGGCTAGCGTACGTGACCTTGGTGTGGTGTACGTTGAATCTCACACGAAGCACATGCGTAGATATTCCACAGAGCACCGATCACAGAGGAATGAGAGAGAAGGAGGGGGAACGCGCCTTACCACTATTTCCCTCTCTCTCGGTCACCGAGTGCGGGGGGGTGTAGTAGGCCGCGTTTCTTCTCCCTCATTCCTCTGTGACCGTTGCTCTGTGGAACATGTACGCACGTGCTTCGTGTGAGATTCGACGCACACAACGCCAAGGTCACGTACTCTAGCCGCCGTCGCAGCACCACGAACGCCATTCCTGACGGTAAGTGTCGAAGTATTGACCAATCCGATTGCACTTAGAGCATTGTGGTGCGTTCTTAAAGCTATTTGTTTTCGTTCATTCGTTGCTCAAGTTTCAGGGTTGCTCCATACGGTTTCTATGTGTATTTTACGATCAATTAATCACTTTATCAAATTTTAATATAAATTTTTGCTGGTATTCAAATAGAACGGTATAATTAGTCGGCGCAAGTTACGTTGAATTGAGATTAGCCGCCTTTCTTGCGTCTCAAGTTTTAGGTTAGGTTGAAGTCCCCGCACATTGAACATGACGAACGATATTTAATAAGAGGTCTTTTCTCTATCATGACTGATATAAAATTAAGAAATTAAAATAAATAATTTTTTTTAAATAAAGTACAGCTTGTACCTTCTAGGTATATTATATGTTATTACTGTATTTTATTATTTAATGTCGGGTTTTCCTTGAATTAATACATGCGTCAGTTATCACGCGTATTACGAAAAAATATAGAAGTTCGAAAACAGACATGAGACTGAAGCCAGCGAATAAACCAAGCAGACCACCGAATGATGCTGAAATATTATTACACATTAATTATTTTTTTACATAAAATTATATAAAAATTTATCTTACCGAAAATATTACGCCAATTATAATTAACTGACCGTCGATACTGAAAAGCGACCAAGTCGTTGAAATATATGTGCACTAGAGTATGATTGTGCATACTAATAGCGGTACCGTTACTGCAAAAGAATAATAATAATATTGCAATAACACATGTAACAGCATTATTGTTAAAATGACGGTATTAATTTAATATTTTATATTTACGACTAAATTACTTTTTTTTTTTTTTTTTTTTTTTTTTTTTACCGAGAATTCTTTGAGAAACGGCCATTATAATAGTAAGTTGTAGTGTCGATGTTTCCATAAGAACTTTCAAAAGGATAATAATACAAGGTACAATCTGGTATACACCCGCAAGGTGATTCATTTATGTTGTTTATCGTTTTCAATAGACTTATAACAGTTTCGTCCATCGATGGCCATGAAGTATCAAATAATGCTGTAAAATAAAATACATATTTATAAAACTCGATGATCAAAATCAGATTGATAATTTTAATTCACTGCTATATTATGTTACTCACATTTATATTTTGTCAAGCACTGAACATCCTTAAGATTGCATATTCTAGTACCTAAAATAATAATAATTTTATTATTAATTTTATAAATATTTAATATAAAATACATTAAGAAGCAAATTATTTTTTCTTAGTTATAAAATATACCAAGAAAAAGTAATCTCTGTCCTTAAAAGCTTTAAAACAAATTCCTCTTACATAATCCGCCAACTTACTGTTTTGTGGCACGAAATAAGGGATGCAACCGCATTTTGCTCTTATGATGGTAGCTCGACATTCAGCGAGACAATTGTGATACGAGTATGCCGAATAAGTTAAGTTTCTCTCTTTGACGTTTGCGTATAGAATTTTATCCGTTTCATCGTTGAGTATGCATTTTCTTGTAGAAACTGGCATATCTTTCATCTCACGTTTCGCATACGTTTCTGTGGGATTAAGGCTTATAAAATGTGTAGTATTTAATCTGACTAACTCAATTTCGGTATCAAAATCTGGGTAATCAAGTGCGTAATGTATCATGACCTGTAATAGCACATTATAATAAGTATTAATTATTAAATTTCTAATAAAAAAGAAAACCAATTATACCGGGGAATATAATACAAAATGTTGTTGCATGAAACTTTTTGTTGATCTGTTAAAATTTAATGTAATGTATTGTAAAAATTAGATTTTTTTATACGGGTGTTTGAATTACCTTTATTCCATATGCGCCAATAGTTGGAGCGTGATAATTATTTGGATCAACATTTATTACTATGCTCATACCAGATTCATATCCACAAGCGGCAGATCTTTCCACACTACAATAAAAATTCACATTAGATTGATTAAAAAAAAAAATGTATATATGTATAAAATATATATCGAATATTTGTATAATGCAGAATTGAATATTGATATTCACAAGCTTTTAGTACTTTTTACTTCGATATAAAAAAAAATAGAATATAATAATAAAAAAATTTTACATTTTTTGTGTAAAGCTTAAGAATTTCTCTTTTAACTCTGCAGAGATAATACTCATACTTGTCTAATGCTGGTGAATTTGGAAAAGTGTAGTAATTAAAACTGCAGCACAGGCCATTTCGTGATAAGCTTTGCTTAAAATATTTATCACATTGATCAGTTTTGCCTTTCCACTTGCACATTGTCAATAAAGTGCTGCAGTTTTGTGTTATCTAAAAGAAACGATTAATTTTATACATGCATATACATGATTAATGTTTTCTATACATACCAAATTCATTACATTAGGTATAGACAAATGGTTATTGTCTATAATGTCTTGTAAATAAGTTAGATTTTTCTGAACGTCGTATCCGAATATTCCTGGCAGTAATAATTCGTTCATCAGCCGCATTTCTTGAATTAAATAATTTTTCGAAACATTGGCTGGCGTTTCTCTGATGAAAAATACAATCGACATATATTAAAAAGAATAATTTATTTACACATAAAAAAAAAATATATTATCCTATCTAAAACTAGCTTGGCTTGCCATACCAAGTAGAAGTAAACGTCAGCTGTTAATGTTACAGCGTGCAATAAAAAAATTAAAAAAAAAAAAAAAAAAAAATATTCAGGCTATTAGATTATTTTTGTGGCTTAGTCGAACACGAGTTTTCTAACAACGACGACTTGGGGAGCTCGAAAGTAACGGTTGAGCTCGAGAATCGCGAAAAAACATGCTCGAACGTCGAGCACGACACTCTTCTACTTTGAGGGAACATACCTCAAGCTCAGCAAGTACGTAAAAAAAAAAAAAAAAAAAAAAACGTAAACAGATGATCTCGCCGTTGAACTCGACGCTTCGACAATTCCGCTCGGACTGTCCTCGCGAGATGGACAGCGTTCAATTGACGATCGAACTTATCGACTGTCTCACTTTTTTCGCGGTTCTCTCTTTCCCGCCAAGGGCCGAAATCTTTGACGGCCATTTTAGTCTAATTACGAAGACCCAGGCGCGAAGACGTGTCGTTAATTGCTCCGTGATTCGGAGAATTTTTGACCGCGGATAGGATAGTCTCGGGTACAAATAAGTGTCGACGTTGTCGACTAAGGAGCGGACAATCATTTTTTGCACTCCTGTGTCATTCCATTCGTCGTTCTGTACCTCGTTTGGTCGCTCGAAAAAGTGCTTCGGAAAGAGAAGGTTATGTCGAGGGTGCAGCGCGCGAAGCGTCTAACGCGAACGTCGCCGTTGTCCAGCGTTTCCGACTCGCTTCACTCGCCATCTCCTTCAGCGGCGTTCAGTGAGTTCCGGCGACCGCCATTACGAGAGCGTGAGGTGATTTCGCGCCTCGCAGTCTTCTTCGTCGCGGCCGAGATACTCATCCCGTTCCGAGCAGCTGATTATTGAAGAACTTGAGGAAAATTAAGTGCGCGGGGAACATTTTACGTCGCGGTCGTCTCGTTTGCTTGGCGCTAGTTATCGGTATCGTTCGCATTGCCGATATGAACTGATCGAAGAAGCAAAAGTGATCTCGCTGTACGTACATTACTTTAATCGTAAAAAATCGCCGCGGTAATCCACCGTCATTTTTTCAACTCGGTCGTTCGTCTCGCGAGTGACACAAAAAAAAAACAGAAGTGTTATATACTGTTAAGTGATTTTGAGTGCTACAAGACGTCAGGATCATCCAGAATACTGCCAAGTGCCACAGAAAGAAGGAAGGAAGGAAGGAAGGAAGGACGGACGGACGGAAGCATAAAAAACAACCTAACCTAACTGGAATACACAAATGTAAGTAAACCAGCACTAAATACTTACAAATTTTCCACAAACTGTTTCGTCAGATTGTAAGACATGCGATTGATATCGCATATCGTTATCGCGGGAAATGGGAAGTTCCATATTCCATGATGAGTTGTTTCGATGACAGTCAAAGTAGGATGGGTGGCAAAATAAAGCCAAGCCATTTTCATTAAAACGATAGCACAACCTAATGATACAAATACTATAATCGCCCAGATAATCCTATAATAAATAACGTTAATTAAATAAATTAAATATTTTAATTAAATTATATAAAATCAATTTTAATTCCAATAATTTTATATTCCAAGTCGTAAAAGAATGTTCGTAGAAATTGCTTTTCTTTTTTTTTTCTCTCTCTCTTTTCTTTGAAGATTTAATTTATTGTCGAACACTTTTATTCCACTCTTTCCAATCATGATACATACCGCTCTGTCATAGAACGTTCACTTTGACTAATGTACTTGTAGCCATGCAATCCGGTGTTTTGGCAAAACTCAGCTGCCTGTCTTTTCAAAATGCTCCAACATTTTGCGTTCACGTTCGATACACGTTGTCGAGATTGCGTCCTATCACTTTTCATTCTTAACACGATTAATTATTATAAATAAATGTTAATATTGCACAACAAACACAATTGGCAAACGTCATGCCAGACGATGACGCGGGAGAATAAGCGGAGAGACAGTCCGACACTTCTTCTTTCACAAATACACTGACGTGTTAACTGCTGTACGTACATTATCGGGCGAAGTTAATAACGAAAGTACTTAGTGCAATAGCACATGTGACGTGGCATAAAAAATTCATTCGACCTTCCGTCGATTGGCGCACGATAATTTTAACTTTTTCCAGTTGCGCTGATTTTATCTGTACAATTAATTATTAATAGATAAAAATGTCAAAGCAACAACTAATACGTACATTACAAATTCTCGTGCCAATTGTGATTATGTTCTCTCTTCTTTATTATCGTTTATTTATTTTTCCTTTCTTTTTTTTATTTTTTTTTTAATTGAAACGCTTCGTTTATATTTCGCTACAATAAATTGTTTCTCTAACATTGATAAGTATTAGCGATAACTCAGCAGGGAAAAATGATAACGTATACATTAAGCGCTATTAAGCACTACCGTTGTCAGTATCTACGCATATATGCTTTATATGATATGTGCTTTTATTCACAGTTTATTTTTCTGTCGGAAAAGGTAAATTTTTTTTTCCTTTTTTAAATAGAGCGACAAGGTTTCTCTCTCGAATATATGTGTAAAGTTTTAAATTGAAACTTATCAAACCACTTAAAATTAGGCTGCTACTCAAATCAGTTCGGGGATGTTTGAAACTATTTTAGATTTGAGACTATTCTCTCGTTCTGCATAAAAATTAAAAATTAAAAATTGAGATAAATTGTTTTTTTTTTTTTTTCGTAACGCAGTATGTCAATACTTGTCCCGTGTAATCACATAAATTGCGACTTGACATCGGTAAGCATACGTATCAATGAATCTTTATCGAATCTTAGCCAAGGTAATGATGTGTGCCTAAGCACACGGCATGCCCGGCGGTGTTTAGCACTTTATCTACCTCTTCGAAGTTATTAATGACTCTTGCTGAGTCAGGCGACAAAGCGAAACGCGAGCGACGCAATGACGATCTTCAAAGTTTAATATCCACGCGAGCGAAGAGTCGCTTCTAGTCGACTAGTTGCCGAGTTCTGCTACTCATGGGCTTCTTGCCGGGTGTATATTCATCTCGATATATTATTGAACCATTTTGTACCCAATATCTCTCGACGTGCCGAGGGAATCTTTATTTCGGCCGGATGTCAGAGACAAGTGGTTGAGTCATAAGAGAAATTTAAAAATCAATTTAAACGGAGACCGTAGCTTGGCAAAGTGGTGCGCTGGTAAACAAGTAGCTCGCGTTGAACGTATCGTTGAATTATATTTTACAATCGATAGGCAAAAATCGGTAAATAAACTCATCGGTGATTCAATAGATTTTTCAGGTCGATTCGAAACTAGTAACGCTAATAGGATAATTTTAATTATAAAACAATTTATTCCAGTGTCGGTTTTGTAGAGAAAATTACTGTTCCGGGAGAGAGTATAATGCTGATGAATGGCGTAACAATGTATTATGCGTTCCCCTGTCAACCCCCTCGTGCGTTAACCGCAAACCCTTTCTATTCACCCTTCTTCTGCTAACAATTCGTTAACTGCTATCGAATTGACTTCAACCGGTGGCTTCGGAGTTACGGTCATTAGAATGTAATGAACTTGTCATTTGTCGCTTAAATGATGATTGTCCTTTTCCGCGATGCATTTAGTTTAACAAAATTAATTAGTACAACAAAATATATCGTGCTTTAGTCTATAAATAATTATAAAATTTTTACGGAATAGTTGCATATTTTTTGTTTTTTTTTTTTTATAAAAAAAAAGAACTTATTTCTTTCTTTGTGGAAAAAGTTACGAATATTAATTTGAGAGGAACAAAAATAATTTTTATATTGCAAAGCTACGTACGCCGCGGGGTGATAATTTATTAGTAATAAAAGTAGATGCCTATGTTCGTTGAATGAGTCTCGCGCATTTTGGTGGAAGCATACTTTATTAGAATGCGTCTTAATCGAACGTTCTCACTTGATGTGACATTCGTATAGATGAGACCTCTTCGATTGCGAATACCTCGATAAAACCTCCTTTGCGTGGATTAGTTCGCTCAATCAGGAAATATACTCGGGAGGGGACTCCCCATAAAATCTTCCAGCCCATGCAAACCCCTATGTATGCCTACTATGTACACCCTTCTACCTTCTATGTGCTTCCCTTTCTTCATTCTTCGAACTGCACATACGTCGTCAGATAACATTTGACGATACTTTCTCTTCTCTCTTCTTCTCTTTCTTGTCCTCCCCCTCCGCCCTCTTTTTTTCTTTCTTTCTCTCTCTTGCGTATTGATATTGGCGAGTTATATTAAATATAAAAAATAAATAAAAAAAAAAAAAATTTTCTACATTTACGTGTAAGAAAAAGTCTTTAAGTATCTAACGATAGGTATAAGTTTTGAAAGAATTCTCGAGACATTGGAGACTGATTCAAATACGTAATCTAATAGTTAATTTTCTTGAATATGCTAGACTCACTGAGTCTCTCCTTTTTTTTTCTTCCCCCTTTTTTTTTCTTTCTTCAAGTTCTCGTATATATGTACGAAAATCTTGCCAAGAACTGAGAATCCGGGACATGGCCTGGGCGGGACCTCAGTACCGATCTTTTAATCGTAACTCGCAAAACTGGATACCACGTAGGGAGATCTATTTTACTATTCCCGCGGTAATACTACGGCGAGCTTCTAACGATTTAAAAAGTAACGAGCAGGGAGGGAAAATTTTTTAAGCACACGCGACACGCTGCATTTATAATATATCACGTCATTGATACACACTCCGCAAAATGCAAACTCGTCACCTAACGTCAGGTGCAAATAGCGCGGGATTACGGATTACATTATATACGAACGTTGTCGCGCATACACACCGAGATAACTCGCGATGTAAAATCGGACAAGGGATCGCTGTAAGCGGTATGGTCAGCCCGGCATAAGATCGGATAATGTGTGGACACTCGGTGTTCTCCGGGTTGCGCAACGGCAGCGAACAGGTCGCCGAAAACGCGAGCGACTAAAGAATGAATATTCAACAGTAAACATCGGTAATGCTTATGAAGGGTCCGGTCCAAAAAGGGTTCCGGCGCTGCTGAGCACTCGTTGACCCGACGCGGCGCAACGGCGGCGAGCCGACGCGGTACCCCGTGACTTGTGCGGACCTCGCTACCACCGACTGAGAGGGATGTTGTTTACGATATTACATCTATAATACCAGTCAAGTAGCCAGCGTCCGGCCAACATCGCCGTAATCTCCTCTGCGCCAGGACCCGCGGCTCTTGCCCAGATACAGCACGTCGCACTAGAATTATAATAATGTTCGGCGCGGTCATGTGCACTATCACATTAACCTTTTCTCAAGTGTTGTACAAACGAAATATCCTCACGTGCATATCCAAGCTTTTTCGGGCTCGTTAGAGTATGCTGTGCAAAGTAAAATATATATACTTTAGTTAAAAAAAAAAAAAAGAAATTATATAAGTTGTCTTTAATTTTACTTTGCGGTCGTTTAGTTGTATTTTGTAATTCTTTTATTTTATACGTTTTTGTTTTTGAGAGGGGGAAAAAAAATTGCGAATTATCTAGATTGATACTACGTATACGTTAATTTATATTTAATTAATGCAATGATATTACCAATGCCGGACTATCTCTTGCAGCAGTTGGTAGCCGAAGGACAAACATCTCGCTACGGAGGGTGGTCGGTGTTTTGATTCTGGCTGTTATAGGGAAGGCATATATCACCGATTCACCCCCATTGCTTATAGAAGGCAATAGTTAGGGTAGTAGAATGCCGGGAGGACCACGCGGACTTGCAGAATTTATTACTCTGCCCGATATATATGATTATTTAAATCTTTTTTTTTTTTCGGACCTCTTGTCGCATCGCTCAGTATTACGAGCGTTTCGAAATTATCACTCGGTTGAAACTCGCGACGAAACTGCGCGCGAAATTCCGAATGACATTCGATAAAATCGTCCAAGCCACGGGCTGAAACCAGAGACGCATTTTGTTCGTGACGAAAATATTTGAAGCACAGGGGAGTACATTTCACGCCTAATTTCTCGCGAATTCTATGCTGAATATTCCTCGTTTTCGATCTCATGCGGGGCCACGTATCATTTATTCCACAGGCGTCGGGAATTCTCATCACTCGCAGGTGGTCCTCGCTTCAATGTCAATGTTTTATATCGTTTTAACAAACGTTTTTATTAAATCTTAATTTTAGAGAACTTTAAAGAAAAATCTTGCAGCCTGAAAGTCTTAAAAAAAATAATACGTATACGTAGTATCAATCTAGATAATTCGGACATCAATTTTTTTTTTATTTAACTTGACGGACGGTAATTATTATGTAATTATAATTTCCGAATGCATTCAACGAAACGAGTTGAAACTTAAACATTGCTAAATGTAAAACAGTTTATATTCCCTGATATAATCAGTGCTAAGTATGCCCCTGACCGTCAGTGTAATTTACTGACTACATCTGAGATTTTTTCCACTGATTCACATTTAGAGAGTGTGTAAACAAATGCTTTTCGAGGTCACAATTGATTTTAATTTTTCGGGCGAGTATTTTTTTTCCTTTTTTTTTTTTTTCTTTATCGGTGTCGCACAGCACACGCACATACGCAACGGCGTGGTACGTGTGCATAAACGCGGGCCTAGAAATTCATTAGGGGTATCTGATATTTCTGGTGGGTGCTTCGCGCTGGAATAAATCATACGTGCGGGCGGTCGAAAGCGTTTTGCCTGTACGCCGAGCTTCTTTCTCAATGCACACGCGATCTATCCGTTTTATCTCGATCGTAACACGGGAAGGGATAGGATAGGGTGGCAGGATACGCAAGGGCGAGTGCGAGGATAGAAAAAAACTAAGGGGAAACGAGGAGAAGGGGAGGAGAGACAGAGGGTTAGAGAGAGAGAGACGAATGGGGGGGAAAAAAAAAGGGGGATGAAAAAGGAGAGAGGAAAATGCGTGTCCTCCAAGCAGCACGAGAACGAGAAAGAGGGTTAAACGTTCGAACGTGATCCCAACTTAAACCGATCGTGGACATCAAGCAAATCTCGTTACCGAACTCGATCGTCCCCTCCACAGCCTCTGCTACTCCTTACGCGTGGACATGTCGAGGGGCGGTTTATATACTCGACTTGAGCAGGAGAACCGTCTAAGGAGCTTCTCATTCCGTCGTTCGATCGACTCAATCTTAGCAGCATTCGTGATCAACGAAGCGTGCCGCGACTTCCTAATACCCCTATCTGTATAGATTTGAAATTAATTTTGATATATATCGCGTGATTGAAAACTCTACCGCGTTTGATCATAACTGCAAAGGCAACGGACGAGTCTTTTTCTTTTTCTTCTTTTTTTTTAAAAGAGAATCGAGGGAGAAAATCCGACTGTCGTACAAAAGGACTCTAATCTCGCGTATAAGATAATAGTGACTTAGTAATAAATTTAATATTTTTAATTTTAAACATGCGGATGTAAAGTCGCTTTTGGTAATTTTGAAAATAAAATTTCTCACGTCTAGATTAATTAAGTAAATTAAATGGGTAGCAAGGGTCGTCTAAAATATACACGGGGATGTGTATTTATGTGTGATTCACTCTATCGATGTGGATGTTATCAAAAATTGAGTTTACTTTCTTCTTTCTAAGCGGTAGATTATAATAGATAGAAGGCGCACGTCAAAAGTAGAGACAGTCGAGAATACGAAGTACGGCCGTCGACTATCCTCGATCGAGAAGAATATATTTTTCTTCTACTTCTCGCGGGGGTTGAAATAAAGGGAGAAAAGGGTGTTGCACACGTTAACGGGGAAAAGGCAAAATTTTGCGCAAAAGGCACGTCAAGCTGCGTTTCGTCGTTTCGTCATTGGGGCAGAGTCGGTCAGTTTAAAGGCAAAGGAAAGAAAGGTACGCGTGAAACGGTAGCATAAAGGGCCGTCTCGCAACAAGGCTAATCCGCATCCCATCTCAGCCCTTCTCAGATCGAACCATATCACGTAGCGTAGTATTCGTGCCTACAGGCACGATCCCGGTGAAAATTCGCATACTTATCATGCCTTTCATACCTCACCCACGTAAAGAACAAAGGTATACAAATTGTAATACTGTAATTGTAACAATAATATCAAATTATTTCGTGTCAATATTGAGCTTTAAAATTAAAAAAAAAAAAAAAAAAAATTATTATTCCTGAAAAAAGTAATAATAATGAAAAGTTAATACATTATAAAATATCTCGCAATTTATTAACAAAATTCCGTAAGAGTACAGTTACGAAATCGTCCGCGGCGGTCAGGTCATCGTTAATTACAACGCTCGTGTTACATATATTCATTTATCTATTTGATCGCTACTTGTAGAAGTAGAATCCCTGCACAGTTCGGAGCCAGTCGTCACTCGGTCAAGATTGCAGGAGACTCAATGACGACCGAATAGGGGTGTCCCTGGAGTGGCGGAAGGGTGGGAACGAGGACAGAAAGTAGGAGGTGAAAAGAGGGAGCGAGAGACTGTTAGAAGAGGGTGGACGCGAAAAGAGAAAGAGTGTGGCTAGTGATTGGATTACAGTCAGGGAGTCCCTGTGGACTCACCAAATGACCGGGACAAATTGCCCCTCGCCTTCGGGAATACTTATATATCCAGCGGTGATCTCAAGCTTCACGTGTCTTCGCGTAGTCTCGTGAGTGACTCTCTTCACGCACACGGTTCTACTTGCAGGCGTATTCAGTATCTAACGGCGACAGCGATAGATCGCTTTACACTTAACGCGGGCTATTAATACGGGCGATTAATATTGGATTGTCGCGAGAAATCTTTTGCCGATATTCACAGTTATTATTTTGAGTATTCTCAAGTTTATCTTCCGGTATTCTGCGGTTAGTGAAATTATTTATCAAGCATTTATGAAGCATTAGCTCTAAAGTACTTTTAATTACGTTATGATTATTTTTTTTTACGTTTAGGCGACTCTGGGTTTAGATTTAAGATGATGGGTAATAAATGTTATTATCCGGCAAAGTAACACGAAATAAATTACGATATTCTGTTATGTCTTACACGAAAAGAACACAATGAGGATTTGATTCTAAGACAATCGATAACGAGGCGCGGATAAAACGCGGTATATTCGAGTATAATAAAGGTACCAGCAGCGATTAGCTTGGCCATTAAAGAGAGCGAAGGCAAGAAAACGTTATTACTTGGCAAGAATCGGCCGTGTTATCTCTGCACTCAATTAGACCCGTAAAGAATAGCTCATTGGTCTTCTTTGGTTCTAGTATGCCGCGCGCGGTCGCGCACGATTATCTCTTTTAGACCTTTCTTTCTCAACGAACGCCGTCACGGATCGAGTCATTTTTTTTTTTTTTTTTTTTTGTAACGAACATCTCGCGTAAAGGCGTAACATTGATTTCGCAGGTGTAAACTATCATCAATTTGCAAACAATATGCATTACGTGCATACGAATACATATGCAAGGCTAATTATTTTATTAGTTCACTCGGTGAATTTCTATTCGTCCTAATTTCCGGGTCAGCGGCTTGACAAATCGTCGTTACTCAATCGATAGAGTATAGTATCTAGCTTCGGCAATTAAGTCGCAGTGTCCTTTTCCCGTGAGACACGCCGAAGGAGGTGGTGAGGGTAGAAGGATTTACTGCTGTTTAACCCCCGGAAACTTCTTCGATAAATAAGCCATACAAGCGTCGGCATCCGTTCGCAGGAGGGCGACGGAACAGTTTGTTGTCCCAACAGAGATCTGATTGCCCGTTAGTGGACTTAAGTTAGCGCCAGTTCTGACTTTCACGGATTCTCACGGGCGAAAGAGATTCGGAATACGAGACGGAGAGAGATTTTCAGAGAGAGAGAGAGTGAGAGAGGGGAGGGGGGAAGGGGATGGAAGAAGAGAGTAAAATCCCTTCTCGTTCGTAAGTGAAAGAACTGAATTTCGTTTCGAGGAGGAGAGGTGAGCGCAAACTTCTGATTAGCAGCCTTCTTTGTCCATTGGTCCTCGAGAGAACGGACAATCGTCTAATTTACCAGCCGATTCAATTTCTCCTCCTTAGTCACTTATTTTTCTGCTATCGCTCCCTCCACGAAGAGTCATCTCTTCCCCTTTCGTCTCGCAATCAATCCAATAATCATATCGCGTTTCTTCTCACATGGGACACGAGTTTTATACTTGTTTATTTTTATAAAGTTGTCTGATAATTATTTTAAAAAAAATCTAAGAGTGTAGAGGTAGAGCGAACCAAGTCGAGTCAAGTTTTATTTACCACTTCGTAACTTTTGCGATAATTAACGAATTATGAATCGTTTAAGATTAACAATTTCATATCGAGTCCATATCGTCAAGCGCGTTCAAGCGCGCGTCGAGATACAATCGTCCAGTCACTACCGCCGCCACTTTGTCGAATGTTATTATCAAAGATATTGCGGGACGCACGGAAAGATTTAGTTCAAGCTTGAAAAAAATATATTTAATGATTAAAAAATAAAATAAAAATAAAATATTAAAAAAGAAAAAAAGAACTAAGCTACGTTATGCATGTTTAATCTCTCCGCCATGTTATTCGTAGTTTATATAACATTTCATAACGATATTAGAGAATGCCAGACAAATAAGAGTGGAAATATGAGACGCATAGAAAACGCGCGTGTCCGTCGATATTCCAAGACTTCAGATTGAACCTGAAATATGTCTGCGGTAGTAAATCCTATCGGAAACGCTGTACCATTTTACCCCTTGGCAGTCCCGAATCGTATAACTATATAGGGGTTGACGTGATCTCTCAAAGAGGGGCCGAAATGTTGGAGCGTCGAGTGTATGCGAGATCTTAAAGTTGCACGATAGTCTTGAGACAGGTTTAATATGGTGGCAGTCACTTCCATATCGCTTATGAAATCCATACCTGATACCGTTTACGCTTTGGAAAAACAA
This sequence comes from Cardiocondyla obscurior, assembly GCF_019399895.1. Taxonomy (NCBI): domain Eukaryota; kingdom Metazoa; phylum Arthropoda; class Insecta; order Hymenoptera; family Formicidae; genus Cardiocondyla; species Cardiocondyla obscurior. The sequence goes on along the minus strand of NC_091875.1, from coordinate 3,333,241 downwards.
ACGTTTTGTCGGACAAAAATTTGTAGACTGACTTTGTCATTCTTAAAAGAAAAAAAAAAACTTTGCTGTTCGTGAAAAAAATTTTACACCTTTTAAAACGTCGATCTTTTTATTTATTACAATCGAATACATTGAAATAATTGTAATAACGATAGTCAGTTGTGAACAGTTTAAATATAAATTGAAATATTAATTCTTGAATTAATTTTAATATGAAAATAAATTTTGCTTCGTAAGTCGTCGAGTTTTCTTTTTTTTTAAATTGTTGAGGAGAACAATGATTCTAAATTGCTAATTGCATCTTTTGTTTTTGTCGTGAATAGAATTTACACATTCTTGTAAGCGTCCTCTCGATCATCACGTATGCGGCAGGTGTAGTAGAAAACAAAAGAGCAATACATCTCAACGAGTTTGATAGTATATTGTTGCTTGGTATGTATTGTCCTCGGCATGGCAGGTCCACTTGATCACGATCCAGCAGCACTTGAGTTTTGTTCGTACATCAGATAAGATGTCCATTAAAATTCATGCAGTTCACCACGATCGTCGCGTTATCGCCGACATTGTCGCCACACGACATTGTACTACGCTCCTTATATTGTTCCAAGTCGAATTTCGAAGTAAAATCAACATATCGCAATCCGATATGTTGATGCAATTTAGTAACAAACATTCGCCCACGTCTTCCGTTCGAATTAAACGCGTTTGAAGCACGATATATGATAAAACAGTACGATATTCCGTTTTGCGTCGAATTAAACGAAATAAAAATAAAATACGAAGCGCGCACGGCCGGAAAAATTAATTATTATATGTACAACGTAAATTTTTATTTTTTCTTCTAATTAAAATGGCACCAGCTCGGTACGTAAATGCCGAGCAGTGATAAGGCGATTTTACATCGGGTGTTATTTCTCGAAAAATCGATTAAAAGAAGAATAAAGTAGAGGCAAGACCGAGATAGAGATAGAGACAGAGAGAGACTCGATAGCGATAGCGAAAGAGCCCATCCCCGTCTTCGTCGTTACGACTATAAAGAGAGGTGGATCGGAAGATACGGTGATTTTCCCTTTCTTTCTTCTGTCCTTTCTTCCACATCTCCAAGGAGTAACTAACTGAACGAGAGTTCGGATAGGGGGTGTTAAGGTAATGCTCCATTAGTATGTGGCGCCCGTAGTAACACCATCATATAAGATAGTCGAGCTGCGGCTTGTTCTGGTCATCCCTTTTGCCCATACCTATCTGAAACACGCTCACATTCACGCGCCGTGACGGCGAGCGAGGACCTGTCAATAGCCGGCTTGTTACAGCGGCAATGATCGGCTTAACTAACGGGAAAGATCCGTCCAGACGCACTAGATTTTTTTTTTTTCTTCTTTTTTTTTCGGACGCTGGACACGCATGTCAACAGTGTCTTCCCTTTTATAAGGCTGCCCGTCGCACTCGTTCTAATTCCAGTCTCCTTCCTTCCCGAAATCTATTTCTCGCCGGGCGATACGAATTCTAAAAAGGAAAATCAATCTCCGTAAACGGTAGATTATTTACACGCGGCGCGGTTCGTTCTCAGCCGGCAATAATTGCATCTTTTCGTAGAATTTTTTTTTTTAATTTTAATTTTAAACTTTAAATTATGAAAAAGAAAATAATTACGTAATGATATAATAGAGTTTTCGGAATTAGAAACTTATTTATTGTATAATTTAATTATATTTGTTATATATATGTGTAATAATATATGAATATGATATCTCGTCTGTCATTATAGTCACTTAATACTTGATACAATATTGCACGATATAATTCGATTGAGAGTGATAAAAAAGATATTACAAGTGCTATACAGTTGCTTAAAGGTGACAAGGATTGAGTTCTAAACGGATCATATGAGACTTGTGCGTGACGAAAACCTGGGTTGCTTATCGCTCCGCGACATCGAGTATTGCAAGACCGCTCGTGATCGCCATCTCTGTCGCCTTTTTTCTAAGAATCATCCAGATAGCTACACTCATATTCTTGCATCATGTTGCTATAACAATCTTGACGGAAAGTATTCGTTTAGCTAATGAGATATCTTCTTGTTTTGGCTCAAGAATTGAAACGATTCATTTGGTAATTTTATATCATAAGACTTACATCGACACGGAGCGCCTCATTATTACTTAATAATTTTTTAACAAAAAGATCAAGCGGCATAAAAAAAAAAATTCGTAACACTCGGCATACTTATATCATTCTTCTTCTTCTTCTTCTTTATCATTTGAACTTGAAGCGTCGCTGAGAAAAAAGCGAAAAAGTTACGGTGTACTTAAAAAAAAAGTAATAAAAAAAAAAAGAAAAAAAGAGTAACAGCGAGAGAGAAAGAGAACGAGGGTGAGTGGAGTATCAATTCACTTATCTCGGTTCCAGCAATAAGGATGCAAGTCACCGGGCGGCAGCCCTCGGGCGCGGTAGGAAGACATTGATGTGAATTAATGGCAGCTTAAGTTATAGTTAGCGTCTCAATGTTCTGCGTGTGTAAAAGGGGAGAGAGGTAGGGGCGCCCACGGTTCCGGCGGTATTAATTAACACGACCCCAAAATCTCCTCTTAACCTCTGAACTCTCGCGTTTAAACGGTACTGTATCATGGATACCGTCTCCCTGTTAAGAAGCTGAGGGGGGCGAGAGAGAGAAAAAAAAAAAATAAAAGAAACGACGAGAGAAAGGGAGAGGAAAGGATGGCCTTATAAATATAATTTACTCATTCGCTCTAATATAAATTCGGGGTGTCTGTTGCGCAATGATAGACGATTACGGAGCAATTTGAAATCGCGCTCCGTCGCGTGAATATTTTATTGACCTGCTCTGATCCGATCAGCAGGATGCTCTCGATCTTTTTTTCGTTGCCACGCTTCTAACTAAAATTCTACTATTCGAACGTTAATTATTACAATGTTTTTGAATTTTCTAAATTAATATTATTACGCGATACTTGTGCTTTAATTCCGCATTAAGATAAGACGTAGGATGAAATTAATTAAATGAAGTCGAAAGTTTGACTACGGGGAGGGAAGGTTTTAAACGCGCAAGAACGCCTTCGAAAAATGAACAAGTTCGGCTGAATAAAAGCCGTTCATCTCTCATGCGAAGAAGACTGCTTCGCCGCTGGCCGGAGACAAAAAGCGAAATTTATAATCCGGAAAAACAATTATGGAGGTCGCGATCGAACGTCAGGGTCGCCGCACTGGCAAAAAGCGACTAATACCTATCTCTGGTTTGATTTATACGTTCGCGGGCAATGGATCGCGCGGCCGAATGCTGGAAGGGAAACGGATATTAAATAGAATATTAGAGATTTAGCGTGCAGGAGACAACAGAGCGTTCCCAAGCCCGGTCGATCCTAGTAGTCTGCAAAACGTGTCGCTGGATGCAGAGAAGTTATATAATATTGTACATACATGTATGTATATGTCTCTTATAAGTCTCTACATATGCGCGAAGGCCAAGATACGGTATCGGCGAAAGTCACGGTGGTAGGGGATGAAGGCAAGGACTGCCCATTTCAATAAACTGACCGCCATAAATCGTATGTGCTACATACCGTGGAGCACACATATACTTACATATATTTACATGTGCCACACGGCTGCCCACTTGCGACATTCGCATTCTACAAGTTGCATCCGCGACGCAAATCTAAAAAGCTCTTCGCATATGAAAAGCGCGATTGTTAATTTTCACGAGCCCTCCCCCTCCCGTCTCCTCTGTAATATATACGTATGATACATCAATTTATCTCGGCATTTATATCCGTGGTGATTTACAAATATATTAAATCGAATGGCGAAACGAGCAAATGAATAAGCAAACTATAAATTAAAATTTACAGAAAAACTCTTTGCATACATGGATATGCAAATTTCTTTTTAGCACCTTCCGGTTTTCGTTTCTATTATTTTTCCTTCTGTCGCGCGAGCCTCTTTGCGGTCAAGTAATAAAATCGGACTGCAGACAATTTCGTCCAGCCTGGACGAACGCCTTATTGCATGTAAAACATTTATGTACCCCTGATATTGGCCAACTCCTACATTGGCTCGGATTCAGCGCGCAACGTTTCCGCAATCTTGCAGATAATAACAATAATAATTGACAGATTGTTTATATAAATTTTATATTTAATAACGCGTGCGTAAATCAAAAATATAATTGATAAAAATAAAACAAAAACAAAATCGTGCAAAAAATCGAATCGTATAACGCAGCGTTCTGCGCTTGAAAGATTATTTAAGCTCTATTTAAAAATAACACTCGCCTTTTATGTTGCATTCAGCATCACAACGTATCGACGCATCAATATGACGTTTAATAATTGTATCGAATGTCGCAAAGCTCGACATTAATAACACGTCAGAAGTCAGAACGTGACATTACATGACGTCGCTCGATCTATGACAAGTGTATTAGCCTTGTTAAAGGGGGAGAATTGTGTAACTCGTTAAAAATAAAGGCGACTTTTCGGGATATTTTTAAAAAGAAATAACCCGATGTGTAAATTTTTTTTTCTGAAATGACATTATTCTATTAATGAACATTGTTACGTGCTCAACGTAGAACGTGATAATTTACACATATGAATGCAATGTGAAATCAATTTGAAAGATTAATTTACGAGTCTCTATAAAGTCAGTTATACATGATATGATTCGATTACGATGCACGCGGGCACATATACGCGTGAAATTATGATCACGCGTGTCGTTTCTCCCGCGACCCTCGGAAATGCTTCAAGATTGTGCTGAAAATTCGTTTCACTTTACGGACCCTATCTCCCTTCTCTCTAAAAAAAAAAAAAAAAAGAGAGAGAGAGAAGTAACTCGCCGCTCGTTCGGGGATCGTTTAAACGCCCTTTAGAGCCTACTTTAAACAACTCGCTAGTCTCGCTACCGCTTCACCGCAATAAATCAAAGAAACTCGATTGATACACGCTGCTAGTTCTAATCGACCCTCGTTCTTTTCCTCAAATTATATTAAACATACGAATCAGATTATTGCGCGGTTCCTACATATTCAACTATGTATAACCTGATTATAAAAGAAATTTTTTTACATTTACATTTATAAAAAAAAAAATATTTTAAGTCTGTAATATAAATCCAGTAGCTCAATTGCGAATGACACGGGCAAAACTTTTATCGTGTCTTTATGCTAATAAGAAACTTCCGCGGCAATCGAAACAATGACGGTTCGCCAGTTGTCTTCTAGCAGTGTCTTTCGGGTTTTTTTTTTCTTTCACCCTCTCTCTCGTCCATCCATCGGCCCATCAACCCCCCGGGGGTTGGCCACTACGGCGATCTCGCAATAATACTAAAAAGATAAGACCTCCGGGAAAGAGAAGGGGGCGCGATGGTGCTGTCCACCCTTCGCGAACTATTACTCCGAGGCTAGGTGGCCCATAAGCTACCGATCTTACGTCGATGGACCGTAGGGAAAGACGCGCACATGTATCCAAACACGGCTCCTCACAATGGAGCGATAGCGTGTACGACGGGGTCTACCCGCGTGTCGTTGTATGCTGCGCTAATAATGGGCGGACGAGCCGATCAGCCAGTTGACCGTGACTAGATAAAAAATACTGCCTGACAGCCGACCACCCTCGGGCTCGGACCCGCTCTCGCCGCTTACCCTACGCATATAACGCCGGAGACCGAAGTAACAAACTGTCGGGCTGACTCTCTAGGGCAGTTGTCATGCTAATCATGTGCAACTTTGTGGGATGCGCGTTAACGGCGGGGACAGTTTGTGCCGGAACCCCTGAAATTCCGAGAGAAGAGGCTGGGTTGTGCGAATCGTAAATTCGTTTCTTGGCAATGGCAGCAAGGAAAAAAAAAGAAAAAAAAAAGGACTGATCTCGTAATCGATACCGCGCAATCGTGCAAGGTATATGCCGATTTCGTGCACAGATTCTGCTGAGATCTGACGAAATACAAGTATTTTATTTTAATGTAAAAGATTATTCGACGTTCGTAAAATTGTTGGTTCTTAAATGTCGTCTTTTAGTTTTTTATTTCATTTTTTTTATATATATATATATATATTTTTTTTTTGGTTGTTATGTACAGTGCACGATCGAACGCACGTTGTTTACTACGCGGGATGCTATCAATCTGCTTGTATCACCAATCGAAGCGATCGGAAAATAGAATCGAACGAATAGAATAGAACGACTTCCGTGTGCAGATAACTTGCTCGGGACGCATTTATGTTGAGTTTGACTTATGAATTCTCCCGGACGGTGGACGATGGGCAGCCGCCTATCGATATAATAAAATAAACTGTCAGCGGCAGCTCGCATAAAAATGCTAAAGAGTCTCACCGTCCGCATTACCGTGCAGATGTTCTATAAAAGAAATTCGGAGACCATTGGGCATCTTCATCGATCGACTTGGAAAGCTTCGACGTTCATTTAATTAAAAAATAAATCTTTTATCCCAATTATTCCAATAAAACAATATCCATGAACTAAACTCCAATTTTTCAAAAATTATATAAATGTCAGTCACGTAAACGAAACTTGTCGATGAAGAATTAACGAAAAATAATAAAAATAGGGATACGTAGAAATAGAAAACTTCTCTGCTCCAACTGCTTTTTATAGAATCCGGCTTTATACTACATATATGTATAATCGGTATTTTTTATTAAAATATTTTTCCAATAGCAGCGACATTACATTACAGCAGCCACGTGCCTTTACGTGCGTTAGGATATGCTTAAAAGTGTTACAGCCGCAGCACTCACATGTGCATTGCACGATACGCGCCGGTCACTCCGCGGGACATCGTAGCGATGATAAACGCAACATCGATAATATCACCCACGCTTTTCCTGCCTCTGTAAATCATTGCCGAAACATTTAACCTTGGCGTCACACATGAGATTAAGTTCACGAACCGCAGCGTCGGTAATTTATGCAAATGTGCGGTGCCCGCGGTAAAAGAACAACAAGCGTAACAATATACTTAGTTATTTAATATATATCTTATCATTAAATTGCATTATTATCATACACACGGAACGTAATATACAATAACAGATGTGCAAGGAAGCCAATTTCTTTATATCGCACATATTACGTATCATATACGTATCATATTCTTATTTTACTTTTCACTTCTACATTTTGTTAAAACTACAACAAGCGACGGGTTTCAACTAAAACATTTCTTTTATATCGTAATTACGGCCTTTTAAAGAATTACTACTAACGAGATCCTTCGCGGTAGATCGCACGCGCCGTCATAAGGAAGGAAACGAGACGCGCGATGAGGGAAAGAGTCTTAAAACCGTTAACGATATCACTCGTCAATCACGCTGACGGTCGGTGACTGATGTACAGATGAAAGAGGCGAAGAAAAAGACAAAAAAAAAAAAAAGGAAGGAATTACACCGGCGTAATGCCGGAAAATGCGATCAACTCTACCGTCAGGCAAATACACGGAGGAGCCTTCCTGGCTCGCGATTCGCATGAACGATCGCGAATCAAATCACCGTCTACTTCTATCGTCGCGATGGCAAAAGCAATTCGATCTAGGCGAATGAGAGAGAGATTTCCGCGTTGCCTTCGCGAACGTATAATTCGAACGTCGAGTCAGATTCGAAATCTGAGTGCCAAGCATACGAAAAACGTACAAAGTATTCTTTTATTTTATATAAAACGCATTTAAATATACATCTGCAATATACAAATAATGCTTATAGAGAATAAAAATAGATTTCTTCGACTGTCTTCGAAAAATAAAGTTGCCAGTTAAAAAAAAAAAGAATATTAAAATTTGTCTAGCATCGGTCGTCTCGTGACTGTCCGGCGTGGATCATGTATTTAAATAGATGTATGAACGTTTTTCGCCGCGTACTAATCTACTATTGTGTTGTGTGCCGATCTTACGCAACGTTCGACTGCCGAATTCGTCGAGCAAAACCGGTTCTCGCCGCCCGCGCGTCCTTCGTCTTTGCGAACTTGGAGCACGAGGCCTGCAGGCCAGATGTTAACACACGCTCGCACTCAACACTACCGCGACGGTCAGCGGGCCCGGTCTCGGCAGTCGAACGCGCGTTAGATAGGTCAGGACGCGTAGTAAACTAGTACGCGGCGAGAAACGTTTAGATATCTAGCTTTTCTAGCTCGTTATTAGTCAGTAACAATTATTTAGTAATTTCCACTCGGGTGTATCGTTCCCGTTTAAACCGACGCTGATTGATTCTCTCTCGCTCGGCTCGTTTCACGCCAAGCGAGAAGTTAACGTCAGTCAAGTTCGAGATTTCAGATTCGATTTAATTTGCAACTAGGAGGAATCTTTTCGAAAAATAGCGCAACGCGAAGCGTGCGCAAGGTTTGTTTAAAATAAATTTTCGGTATGATATTCGATACGTTAATGAAAATAATATTTGGAGTATGCATCTTATATCTCGTTGAACTTGGTATCGAGGTATCGAGGTATCGAGATACAGGTATCGAGACAGGAACGTAGCGAATATACACAAACAATACAAACAATGGTCGGCCTTCGGCTACGCGCGCGGCTTAGGCTCACGCGACTTATTTCCCCGTCCTTACCACTTCAGTTCTTCTCTGTAGTCCGAAAAGATAACACCGCGCGTGATTTACCCCCCTTGTCCTGTACCACCCCAATTCTTTGCCGTAGCCCGAGCAGATCGCATAGCGCGCGGAATGCGCATATAGCGGAGCTCTATGCATGTGATCAAAGTAATTATATTCGATAGACGACGATGTCGCAGTTGTAAGTCAACTTCTACGTTCAATGATTCTTATGCGGGGTATATTTATAAAGATCGCACTTTGCACTGAATGCTTATTAATTGTAACGTAGCCATTTAATTCATGGTATCGCGTTTGCTCACTATTATATTGTAGTATATTAATCACTTGATTTTATAACGTTCTAAAGTAAGTTTTCTTTGGGTTTTTATCGCGGTAGATGAGCCCAGTGTTTCAGGATTGGTTTCTAATGAAAGTTATTTTTTTTGTTTCAGGTGGAATTTCGAAGGAACGCATTAAAGTCGCCGATGTTAGTGGTTGTTCGGATCGTAACGGATTCATCGGTTGTTTTTTCGTCTTTTTCTTTTTTTTTTCCCGAGAGTGCCATTTGTTCTCAAGCGAACGGTTTTAATTGATGTGCCTGTTTGTTAGCTTTCGCGAATTAAATTCACGTGGTCGCGATTTTCGCGAGTGTTCAATGTGTAAGGATGGGTCCATCTTCACGAACCAGACATTCTGAGAGAAGGAGGAGGCCTCGGAAAGGCATCAGGCCTCGACGGAGCAACGTTTTGGTGAGCACATTTTTTTTTTATTAATATAGAATCAATAAATATGCAATATTTATCGAGATTTCTTATAATTGAGAACTTAATAATAATTGGTAGAGAAAAAGGTTTTAAATTTTAAAAAGATTTGATTTTTTTCCTAATCGTGTTTGTACAATTAATTTAATTTTTTAATATCTGACTGAACAATTAATTGCGCCATTAAATGCACGTGAAATCTATCTGTTTAAAACAGTGAAGATTATTTTGAGAGCACCTTTAATATAATTTTTATATTTGTATGTTACAGTGTCATCAGAACTACGTTGCTGCATAACTCCGTCGCTGCGCATCGAAACGGTGAGTAAAAAATATTTTTGTATACTAACGCTACGGCAACAGCATTAAAATGTATAAAGCTATAAAAAATAATATTAATCCGTAACTTGTAACACGTTTAATGCGCGATATTAAATATTAAATATAATTAAAACGGTACTCCGAAAAATATTAAGCGACACGACAACCACATCGCTTTGCACTGTCAAACTATTATAATTCTTTGGCAACAGACATTTACTCTCGCGGTATGAAACGAGAACCAAGCGAAAGTATTGTATTAATCGACGTTTGCAGAAAAGCTTCCAACGCATTCAATTCTATCACGGTTTTTTTTTTTTTTTTAAGATAGGAAAAGGAATGCAAAGTAGAAAGAAAATTTACACAAATTATCGCTTCAATTTTCGGGTGGGAAATTTTTATTTATAAATAAGATAAGTAATAATATTTCTAAATGTAATATAATATATGCCTGCCTGCCTTCGGTATAAGTACAGCCTATTCATTATGACGTTCAACCAAACGTTAATGCAACACCGACATTTACGCGATCGAAAAACTAATTATAATTGTAACATGTAAATATAACAATTTGTTGTTCACTCAACAATAAAAACTTTAAATAAAATATATATGCAAAAATTATATATTTATATTAAAATGTAACATAAAGGTACTAAAATATGTAAAAACTTAAAAAGTTTAATCGAGAAACGAACATGTAAAGCAATAATGATCCGATTTTGTTTCTTCGCGTCATATTCTCTTCAATTAACTTTGCTATTACTACTGTAACAGTTTTGTTCGAATTAATCAGCAGTTCTGTTAGGAAACAGAATTAAAAATTAGAAAAAAAAAGAAAAAGAAAGAAAAAAAGAAACTAATTGTTAGACTTTTGTTATTTTCAAAAAATACATATGTCTATGCAAGTTCGCCGAGAGTGTAGTGAACCAATGATTGCAATATCGTTTGCAATATTGATATATCGCGCTGCTCTAGATTAAAAATACCAGTTTTGTTCTAATTAATTTGTATTCGTATCTTCGCTTTTATTAAAAACGTTTATATACAAACTTTACATCTAAATTAAAAAAAAAAAAAAAGAAAATAGAATAAGCAATTATATCTGATAAACTTATTTAATAATATATTACATTAAAGATTTTTGTATAAAACTAAGCTATAATAGTATTTAAAAAATTTAATTATTATCTTTAACAATTTTGGAGAAAACAACTTGATTATGTACAATAAATATATCGTTTAATATATTGTACACACAGGATGCACTTTTACACGCGCACGCAAGCATGCACACACGCACGCACGCAATAATCAGAGTATTCTAGAGTTCTCTTGCCCAACCATAAATGCAAATTTTTTGAAAATATTCGGTAAATAGGTATTTGATACATGGCTTCTCGATATGCAACCTAACTTTCTTTTTTTTATACCAAATGCCAAATTGATATGATGCGTGTATTAAAATAAATATCGAAATACTGGTATTGTTATCTAGATCGGTATTGCAATCATTATAAAGCTGCCTTCGGTATTGCAAGAAAAAACACAAGAAGCAACGAGCATAAATGAGCGAATAAAGTAATAAATAGCGGTTATAGTTTCTCTGACGCGTCTGGTAATTTTTTATTTTTTTTATTCTTTTTTATTTTTTTTTTTTTCTTCTCGAAGAAATCATCATTGTTACCCTACGAATGATTCACGCCCCGTCCCTTTTGGTCGTTTGCAAAAGCTGGTGTCGCCGATTTTCAGTTCCTCTTAACAGGAACGGAGAACGCGGCGCGGAAAAGCGAATGGCATCTCGGCACCCCGTGGCTGTTTGACTTAATTTTATGAGGGGTGGTCGCTCGGAACGACAAGGGCAGCATCGGAAGGGTGGAATGCGCGGTAACGACAGCGGTGGCGGTTTAGCAGATAAAAATTATTCGTTTAAAGTCGAGAGGGAAGCGCTATAAAAGTGCAGTTAAGAAGTTATCCGAAGGAGCGCTCGTAGATTCTTCTCCTGCGTTTATGCATGATAATAACTATAATTGAATAAATAATTGTGTTTTATACACCGAAATTCTGAGAAATTAAACTAACTTCTATACCGTGCGCATAATTTTAAGCTTCTTCTCTTGAAGAGACTTTATTTAATCGCAGTAAAGGGATGCAATGTTTTTGCATATAAAAAAAAAATTTTTTTTTGTAATTTTACTAAGCTATATCTTGAAGAAACAAATATAAGGGCTATAGACCAGATTTTTGTCTCAAAAAAATTGAAAGAAATCTGAGAAAAGAGCTAAATTAGCAAGAGAAATCGAACGTTGCCTCTTACTAGAGATCTTACTTTACTTGGAAAGGAAGTATATACATATAAGTGTATATGTATGCACGTGTGCATACCATGTGTACGTGTATTTCATGTACGAGCCGAAAAAAAAAAAACACCTGATATTTACGATCCAGCTGATCGGGCCGCTCCACTCGCAGATCAGATCTCACTAAATCACCAGTTGGTATACGCCTAGGAAGGAACTGGCCGCTTCTCCCCCATAACCCATAGGCGACCATAAGGTTACGATGTACACTGATGCGAATGACGAAGAATGGAGGAGGAAATCGATGAAAAGAAAAAGTTGACGTCTTATACTGCCTATCTTTGGCACGCCTTTCGAGAACGACGTATCATATCTGAAAAACTATCCACGAAATAAAGATCTGTGACATAATGCACGTGTTACAGTATACGTATAATTAACATTCTTCATAATGCACAATAATAAGCTTGCACGGTTCGAAAAAATTAAAACCATTTTCAGAGGTTCCCCGCGACGCGTTGAGAAAGTTATATCGAGAGTAACATTCGGTGTGCAAATTAAATCACGGTTTACACAATTTTATTTTATTTTTTTAATCGTTAGTCTGTCGAAAATTAAAGAATCAAATTGCGACGACGAGCTTGTCGATCGTAAAAATGTGTATGCTGTAAAGGGGAAATAGGGGTAGTTTGATCTGATTAGCAGGCATCGATCGTCTTTCGAGCCGATTATCCGACTAGGTCAGGGTGGCTTTCTTCTAGGTTGTGATATCCGAAATTATAATTGTATCCTTTCACGTAGGTACGGATAGCACGTTTCCCTCGTCTATTTTATTTATTCGTTCATGATCATACATACATGCGCTCACGTACACGCACACACATACTTATATTGCATGTCTCTACATGTGACCTACGTGCCACGTCATCAACCATCGCAAACCTACGTCGTCATCAGAAGTGAAAGATGCTGGCATCGCCGAATCTTTCCTTTCTCCACCTTCTATACGCAGTGAGAGTAAACGTGACGTCACCAACTTAAAGCTACCGAACGAAATGAACGTTATCGAATTATGTGTATTTTATACACTTGCAGTGGGACGTAGAAGCTAATCAAATTTTAATAAATTCTTTTCTTTTCCATATTAATTTTCTGTAACAGACATCGAGTTCGAAAGATATAATACTTTTGTACAGTATTTTAATTTTCGTATATTAATCCTTCACGAGAGGCGTCAAAAATTGAAACGTGAAAATGCACGCGGAGTGTAAATTACACCCCACATTATTATTAATTATAAACAATTAACTAATTGTTATTTTCTGCTTCTGATTTAATACTATTTATTGTTGTACACATTTTAAAATACACGAAATAAATTAAATTTTAAACTAGTAAAGGAAACTAAAGACACTGAAGGAAATTGCACTAAAGAAACATTTTTTTTTACATGCGATATTTAGAGAGAAAGAAAAAAATTGGGGTGTAAAAACGTTCCAGGTGCCCGCTGAAGGATTAATAATACTTTTTACATTTAAATTCATAATTTAGTAATAAATTTGTTAACAGATTGTATTTTTTTTTAAAAGATGACGTTTACCTCACGCGCGTATAGTCGGTTTTTTTTATTATTTATTGTTGCAAATTCAAATACTTGCGGGCAAGTGAATGCGTAAGAGGGAGGGGAATCATTGACAAAGAAAAAGAGGGAAATTTCTGAAGCAGAGGGGTCATTGTAGAAGATAGAGATAAGCCACGATGCCATAGCGTGACTTGACAATAAAGCTCATCTCACATCCGGTTCATTCTCGAGGTTCCTCTTCTCGTTAGTCCACCTGTTTCGACACTTGGACAAGATAGCTCACTAAAAATTTATCTCTTATAAAGAATTTAATTTACAATAATTATTACTAAGACACTTTTTGTAACAGAAACGATTAAAAAAAAAAAACAAATCTGTGATTGCAATAGAATTTACTAATGCTTTACTAATTTGCAATTAAATATCCATAAATGAGCATCATTTTCGGACAATAACACAGTTATTATTTAAAGTAATTTACATATTTAAAATTGAATTAAATAATTTTGAAATGTTTTAACACGAGGGTTTTTTAGAACCTTTGTAATTAAGCTTATCATAACGAGAGAGGCAGAGATCTGTTAAAATAGACGAACGGTCAATCTGTCAAGTTGACATGTGACATCTGCCACGGGGATTCTATAAGGGTCGAGTTATTGTCAAACGACCCTTGACAAGTCTATTAAATCCTCATTAGAACTTTATTCTTCTCCGTGTCTGACAATCGTCGAAATTTCATACATCTTTTGCATCTTGGCATTTAATTTAATATGTTACGTATTTTCTATGCAATCCTTGGATTTATTAAAAAAAAATTCTTTTTTCAAATTTTGATTCGTCATTTACAAGTAATAAAGCTAGCTATATTTACTGTCTTTTGTAAAAAAAAAAAAAGAAAAAAAATATTAACATAAAATAAAATATTTTAAGAACAAAAAAAATATTTTAATTCAGTATTTGTTAATGTACGTACATTAACGATTTAGAAGAAATATGCGATATCTAGAATTTCCCGTATGAACTTGTAAAGGGCGGGTTTTGGCAATCCTGGCTTTCTCTATCTTACTTTCAACCAGGCTGCGGGTTTCGGGAAAGAGGTGAACGTATTGTTTACCGACGTTCCATCCCGATGGTTTCATCGACGAGCAGCGATGTCAGCAGAAATGACGTTGCAAATAAAGTAAGGGAAGCGGGAAAGATCGACGGGTTCGTTCATGAAATCGCGCTCTGCGTGCTCGTATTTCCAAGTAGCAAAGCCGGTTGAACATTTGCGCAATCCAGAAATTCATTCGTTACTATATCACGATAACAATTTCGATTAGCCCATACCGATAATTTGCGTCGTACATTTCCAACATGCATAAATTCGTTTATTAATCTCGTAGCGAGTTTTATCCCTCGTTGGATATTAAATTGTTTATCTCAAATTGCAAAGACAAAAGACAAGAAAAATTTATTTTCGTAAAAAATACGGCGGACAGGATAGTACAAAAAAAAAAATAAAAAAAATAAAAATAAAGAAAGAAAAAAAGAAGAATCGAAACAAATTTTTGTTTCTTTCTAAATATAAGCAAGTTACACTGTGCATTATGACGTTACGGTCTACGTTTAATACTTACGGTAATAGAACAGGGTTGTTACTCACCAGGGGAAGAATTCATTGACACATCGAATGACTCTTCAAGTCCAACAAGCGCCTCCTCGGCGCTGTCGATGTCACAGATAGACTTCGGGGCTTGCTGGAGCTGGTTGGTGTTGCGGCTGTTGCTGCTGCTGCTGCTGCTGCTGCGAGTGCGACTGCTGGCTTTGGGTTTGATGTTGCTGCTGCTGCTGCGTCATCTGCTGCTGATGATGATTATGACTGTGATTGTGATGATGATTCTGTCGCGTTCTCAACATATCGTATCTTTGCTTGTAAAGGTCGCGCTCCTGCTGAATCCGCGTCAGTTCGATTTTCGTGCGCTGAAGTTCGTTCTGCAAGTTCCGATTAGTACTCTCGAGATCCTGCCGTTGCTGCAGCCTCTTGCTACGACAATTCTGAGCGTAACCGCGATTCTTTAATGTTCGACGTTTTTGTTTCAGCCGCACAACCTTCGCACACAATTGTAAATGTAATTAAAATACAGTTTTCTCTTTTCTTCTTCATATCCTTAATTTCTACGCGTGTAGCTTTGTTTAAATTCTAAGTTCTATGTGTGGTTTTGATTGAGAAATATTTCATCCTACGCTGTGTCGTGTTATAGTTTTATGCGTTCGCCAGGTGTTTACGTGTACACGAGCCGCTTATTTGCCGGATTAATCTCCGAAGGTGCGAGAACGTCTATCGTTGTGCGAATAGAAAATAAAAGATTCTTTTTTTTTTTTTTTATTTTTATTTTTACTCACCTGTTCTCGTGGGCAACCGTGAAGGCGTTTGTTGAGCTCGCGCACGGAAAGCGACATCAAAAGCTCGTCGTCCATGAGTTCGTCTTGAGGATTCGTGCCGTTGCAATTGGAGTACAGGCCGTTACCTGAGCGGTGAACTGGCGTAGGCCCACCGGCGCTGCACGAACTCACGGAGCACACGCTTAGCGGTCTGCCCGGCTGTATCGATAAGCCTTGCATGCTATCTTCCATCCCTTGCATCACACCACCCGCGGGAAGCATGCCTCCTCCCGGTCCCGGGCCATTATAATACTCTAAGTGACTCGACATCGTCAGATACCCTCCTGCAACAACAACAATTCACCCCGCAATTAAAAAAAACAAAAAAACAAATTATTTCGAAAGAGCAGCGATAAGCGACGGAATATCAAATAGATAAAAAACGACGTGAAAAATATATGTGCAACGCGCACGTGTTGAAAATTTGATCGCCGGAATTAGTACGGAATTAGAGCGATAGTTCCGTTCTCTAAAATCTCCGTCGACGGCGGAATTGCGCTTGACTCACCAGTGTGTCTGGTAGGTCGCGGCAAGTGCTGCAGTTCCTGAAAGTGATGGTGCGCCGGGGTGGTCGACCACGGCTCGTGATGGGGCTCCGGCTGCTCCTGGGGACAGTGGGGCCTGAGGTCCAGCGGCTCTTGTCTCAGGGACTGCGTCAACCAGCCCATGCCGCCGGTGCTCACTTGCATCTCCTCTTGCACCAGCGCTGACGGCTGCTGCAGCTGCAGCAGTATGCCGCCGCGGTCGCGAAGATCGCGGGCATCGCGGGAGGAGTCCCGGTCGCCGCGGTGAAGCTGCAACGGCGGCGGCGACGCCGACACCGGCGGGGTGTCCGGCGGCGTCCCCGGGTGCGAGAGCGTCGTGAGATGCGCCGCGGCGCCGGGGGGTGCCTTCACCAGGACGCCGTGCTGCACCTGAATGTGAGGCTGACCGTATAAGGGCTGCTCCAGCTCGTGCGCGGGCGGCGTCAACGGTGCCAAAGTTAAACCCTGCGACTGCACCTGTCCGGTGAGTTGCACCACACTACCATTTACCATCATCGTCGGCGAACCCATTCGTACCTATAAAACATTAATTTTCACCGATATCAACGTTATACAGAATAGTTAATTTTTTAATTACGTTGGTAAACCCCCGAAAATCGATAGACGGCACGGAAATATTTGAGATATACGTTTTATATTAAATGACGATATTTTTTATCGTACGATAGGAATTTTTATTTTGTAAGTTTAATGAGAAAGAGAGAGAGAGAGAGATTTTTTTAATAATTAAAAGTTATATACTTTTAAATTGTCGTCCAGTATAAAAATATGCAGTTTCGTTGTTGCGCGCAAATTTTAGGCGAAACACGGTCATAATTTCTCGCGGGAAGATAAAAAAAACCGGTCGTTTATTTTATTCCGTTGCAATGAGACGAAATTAATCATGTTGTTTTTAACATCACTTAAAAATTACAAATCGTGCGGAGCGCTTTCTCGCGAAAAACAATCGTGCATCAGCGTCACTCGCAAAAATCGTGATTTATTTACTCGTAGCTTACGCGCAATAGATTACAGAACACGTTTTGTTCAAACATGGCGCACATACTGCGCATTATCACATACTCCACTCTAGATGATAATGTAATAACAATATATTTATGCATAACATTAACATTTATTACTTTATTATTTTGTTCTCTTTTTAAAACAGTCAACATAATTAAAACAAAGTAACGAAACAATTAAACAGAAAATTCCAGACTTCACCGAACTCTTTCCCTACATTTAAATAAAGAAAAAAAAAACTTTGTCAAACCTAAGATAAATGCTTAAAAAAAAACAAAAAAAAGAAAAATCCTCATCTCTCTCTCAGACGATTTTAATTTCCAACGTAATATAAAATAAGTAGAAAAATACATTGGCTCCTTTCGCACTTGTAATTTTTCTACATCTTATACGTATAAAACATATTTTCTGTCGCATATTATAAAATTTCTTGCGTTTTATTCTTATTTTACTCGAACTTAGAAAGGAGCTTAGAAACATGAAATCTTCTTAAATACGCGCTGGGGGGAGGGTCCGTCGCGCGTCGAGATATTTTTGCTTACCTCTCGCTTGACATCGGCGGGGTCCAAATGATCGAGAACAAATTCCTGTACGTACTCCCTTGCTAGATGGTCCTCGGCTTCCATCTTAACCTCGTCAACCTCTACCTCCACCTCCTCTACCGTATCAGTCGCGGTCTCATACGTAAACGTCTCTTGTCCGTCGCCACTGCCACCGCCACCGCCACCACCACCATTACAACCTCCACCACTCGAACAATTCGTCACCGTTGTCTGTTGCGTTGTGACCACCTTTTTTGTTAACACTTTGACGAGCGAGTTTATCGAACACCCCGTCGATAGGAAAAACCTAGATCGAGAGACCGTCCCGTCTCACCGATCGGTGAACTTAGACAAGATTGTTTTCGACGAAAGCCAGCCGCGAAGAATCTGGCGCGGATGATATTAAATTAATTCACCGAGAGGAATTAAGAGGCTCCGATTTATTATTAATTCATGTCAGCCTCGTGATTTTATCATTGTGCGTAATTTTTCCGGCTCCGCTATCTTCATTCGACTTGACTTTCGAGGGATCTCGGGTTGATTTTTTTTATTAATTATCCTTTTTTTTTAATTATTTTTACTTGCTCGCTTAGGCTTGAATGCGAGGAATTCTGTCGATGCGAGGGAATCGGTTTATGTAATGTTGGTATTTGAAAAATCGTGCACATCAGCGGCTGCACGTATTCACAAATGAACTTGAGCTCTTCGGGGAGATAGAATGACGTTGTAACGACACCGTTGTCACTAGTTAAATAAGAAGTCGCTTTCTGCATGAGAAGACAGTCGATGTAAATGCGATTAGCAAACGTTCCTTAGAGTTTACCCTTTTGAGTGCGCACTAATTAATTAAAAAGACACCCCCGCGAGATGAAACAAATACCGCTTAATTTTCTCACAAATATAATTAAAAAAAAAAATTTTTCTCCGCGATTATTAGGATAAAACACTGTTAATTAATTTTCAACAACAGACGTTTCACTAGCAATCCCATACACCATCGGACTGTCGTGCACTGACACTTCGAACACTTTTCCCGCCTAAAAGACGTCCAAAAAGTTTTGGCACTTTTCACCAGAAAAAAAAAGTATCTCGCCTGTATCGTTATCGCACAATCGGCTAATCGTGATATTTACGTTTCCCTTCTGCAGCTCTCGGATGAGATTGAGGAAATCTTTCAATTAGCAAGACGTATCACATTACGGAATCGAAAGCCATCGACTCCACCCTCCAAAATCGATTCGCAGATCGAATAACGCCCTCTTTACTTTTGATCCCGCATGCTTATACACTATCACGCGTTTTTTCTTGTTGTTGTTTTTTTTTGTTTTTTTTTCTCCTTTTTTTTTCCCGAACTTGGCGCTTGTCAAACGAAATCAGCGAAAGCGCAATCAACGAATAAAGAGTAAGGGAGGAAGAAAGGAGGAGGGAAAAAGAGAGAGCGCTTTTCGCATGGAAGAAGAAAAAGAGATCGCGTAACTGACAGCAGTAGATACGCCGTCTGAGTGGTGACTGGTCGGCTGTACTCCGAGAATAAGAGCTGATCATGCTCTCGTGCGCAGGACAATCACGTCAGCCACGGAGGGCGTGACCGTCCTCTATTTGGCCCTCCACCTCGCACAGGGATTGGCGAGTCCTAGATTGCGTCGCCATTTGCACACTCCTCCCATGCGCCCCATGGACCGGCAGTAAATCTCCCTCCCTCGTCGCCGCGCCACATCGCGGATCCGGTCACTCGAGAAAGAGGTGTATCCCATTAATTTCTGAAATAATTATTATATATACGCGCGCGAGCTCTGCCTCCTCTCTCTCTCTCTCTCTCCTCCGTCCGCCATCTCACCCCCCCGTTCCTTTCTTTCTCTACCCTCCGTGTACCCGCCCCCCGGTGCAACCAAGTCCGCTCTCTCCTTCTTCCCTACCCTGGGACCCGGGAATACCGCGTATCGCGGTTTTTCTCCTCTTTCCTTTTGAATTTCAATTTACGATCGGTATGGGTGATCTTTTATCTAGCAACCGCGATTCTCGATCTAAACGCGGCACAATTTTCCGCACGGACCGTAGCCGAGGGGGCGGAGACGGGTCGTAGAATGTCACATCTACGTCACGTCAAAGAGAGGGAGGGGAAACGGGAGGAAGTGCAAGGGAGATAAAGGAGCCGAGTGTCGGATCGTTGATCGTGTCTGGTTAACGAGATATTGCCTCGCGTGCCTGGAAATCTCCGTGCATTCAGAAGAGAGCGTATTTCGTTCTCGTAGAATTTAAAGCGTTTGCTCAACGATTAAACGTCGCTGGAAATTATTTCAGGATTTCGAGTCATCTTCTACGATCCGCGCTGAATAATTCGGTATTCTGCTAATAAAGTCGTGTTGCTCAGCTTTAAACGCAATGGTTATAAAATACAATTAAAAATAATCGACACTAAAGTAGAATTAAAATTAAAGTACGTGATACTAAATTATTTTTTTACAACAAAACGTTACATTTTTATTTTTATTTCTTTTGTGTTTAATTTATAATTTATCACTGATTATTTCGGTGTTACGTACAAATTTGAGAACCATAATTCAGATTTACTGAGATATTCTATTATTTCTCGATCGATTTAAGTGGAAGGTTAAGCGCCTTAAAAAAAAAGAAAAAGAAAGAAAGAAGAAGAGAGAAAGAAGGTTTATGTGAAATGGGTGCAAATCATGAACTTCGCATCTAAATAGGTTTCCACGTTTACCAATCTATTTCCCTGCTTAACACAATTCGTTCTACATTTCGTACCCATTTCTGGAACACCACGACTTTAAAATGCTTCATGAATATCAAATTCTCTTCTTTTCCTACGCACCTTTTTATATCGCGACGATTTTTAACTTTCACAAAGTAAGAAACGTCGTATAGTATGAAATTTGCTTGATCCAAGTTGACAAAAATATTCCGTCGATTCCATAGAAATAACTTGTCTCTTTCAACGTTATTTTTATTTAAATTAATGTAAATGTAATTTAATATAAAATTTAATTTGAACAACAATAAGAAAAGATACGTAAAGAATTTTAATTTCTATATAAAAAAAAAATTCTAAATATTCGAAGCGAGAAATAAAAATCAAGAAGTCATGTGCAAAAAACTTCTTTTTTTTTTTTTAACTATAGACAAAGTCGAGCACTTTGCTAAAATAAATTATTAAATTATCAAGAAATATATTGTTAAAACACAAAGCAGAGAAATGATACATGTATGTAATTGAATGAATTATGCATTTTGATGACTAAAACTTAAAAAAAAAAATACAACAAGTTTGATCTCGAGCTTTAAGATCTATCTCTGCTTTAATTGTATGAAAAAGAAAAATGACAAAATTTCACGAGGCAGAATTTCGTAGATTTTGACTACAAAGCGTCATCGTCACCAACGTGATCAGTCGTCGAGTAAGAACTCGAAATAGTAACGAGCGAGTAACGATAACTTTGGCCATTTTGTTGAGCGCGAGGAATTTGTCGACGTTGCAATCCGACATCCTCTGCCCGCCGTTTCCTTTCCGTTCTGGCTTGGCCATTCGTTCGCACTCGATATATTCGCACACCATTCGACTTTTCAGTATAACGAGTGTCGGAAATTTTCCACTCACTGCGATGCACTAGTTGCGTAAAGCGTGAAGCATGGCGCGACCGCGGCATACGCTTTCTGCCTTAAATAAAATCTTACCGATATAGGGAAATTTATTATATACGAAAAAAATTAAACATAAAGCAATTAACGTTTTCGTCGGCGTCCCTTAATAAAACGGTTATCATTTATAATAATTTAATATTTAATGCCAACACTTGATATCGAATGCACGTGTCGAATTAAACAACACACAACATGGTGGAAAATATAATAAGCAAAAGGAACAACAATCTAATATATTTAATCGTAAAAAGAAAAAAAATACATAGACACACACACACAAATAGATGTGTATAAAAATAGTGTCGTTAATAATATAATATTTTAACGTAGATAAAAAAATAATTAGTATCCAACGTAGCTGTTACGCGGTATAATAGTAATGTTAACGAACGCTAAAGCACGTCAGTAATATCTGTATAAATAATGCTAAGCGAAATGAAACGGTCTAGTTGACTACAATCAGTATACCACTGTATTCTCCACCATCAGGCCCTTCCATTAATTACAACGCGGTCACGTGCGTACGCCCTGCGATTCGTTATGCCCGTTGAAGCGCATAATTGAAATTGCTAATAGCAGTGGTTTCCTTGGCGCAAAAAGTGTCATAATTTCTAATCGATCCGATCTAATAATCCGATCGTACATTCTAATAGTTTCACTGCTAATAATTTTTTTTAAACGTAACAACACATAATAAAGCACTAGTGCTTTTTCGAATGCACGCAATTAATGTAAATACAAAGAAAAAAAAAGAAAAAAAAAAAAAAGATGTAGAATTGCAATTTATCTAAATTTAATATCGATTTAATGTTAATTTGAGAGTAATCTTTCATTCATAAATTAAGCAGTCGCTAACTGTAGCTAGTTTTTGCGACTTTTAAGAAGGGTAACTTTAAGAAGGAATTTCGAGATGAGACTCGCAGGCGAGATTAAGGCTATAGCTACGGCTGTCGGAATCGGAAGTAAAGGTGGTGGAGGACGGGAGGCGGGAGAGAGGAGGTATGAGGGAGAGTGCTGAGCCAGCATAGCCCGCTTGCCAGCCTGCACATCGATACCAACCAGTCAGCCGGCAAACCAACCTATCTACCAATAAACCCACCTCTACAACCGACAGAAAAATTTTTCTTCCCGCAAAAAGCGCGTTGCCGTACGCATTGATCTAATCGTAAGTGCAATTGGAATTTTACACGTCATTCAATCGGCTCGTCGACGTCCTCTCGCCAAGTTACCCCGGTGCTTTTTAATAACGTAATAATTTTTCGAACATTTGCTCCTTCCTCCTGAGCGAAAATATCGGAATTATAACTTTAATTAAAGAAAAAAGAAAAAAGAAAGAAAATTTATCTTTGAATAAAAATGTTTAAACATGTATACGTATTAATAGAAAAAATTACAATTACGTAACGTCTTGTTAGGTCTATAATTATATCGTGCCATGTTTAGAGCAAGATACACGTGGCAAATATTTTCGGATTGATTTTTTTTGATATTCTCTATTTTTTCACTTACACTTTTTCCTGTTTTGTGATGAAGATCACCTTGTGCAGCTACGCCACGAGAGACCTAAGGTTATCGTTCGATAGCTACATTATCACACTTGACTGTCGCAATGGAACTTTTAAGCCTATTTTAGACGATCTATGAATTCGCAAATTCTCTCGTGAAATCTCTATTTCTAATTTGATATATTTTTTTGCTGCGTGTAATAAATTATTATATTTGATAATTATATAAAGTAAATTTGAAACTTTTGCTATCGTATAATTTATGTTGCAAATTATATTTATTAATATATTTTATTTAAATATTTTTTTTATCTAGAAGGTACGCTCTTTAG
Organism: Cardiocondyla obscurior; assembly: GCF_019399895.1. Classification (NCBI taxonomy): domain Eukaryota; kingdom Metazoa; phylum Arthropoda; class Insecta; order Hymenoptera; family Formicidae; genus Cardiocondyla; species Cardiocondyla obscurior. The sequence goes on along the minus strand of NC_091875.1, from coordinate 3,309,688 downwards.
CTAAAAAATACAATAATAATAAGTATTTTTTTAATCCATAATGTATGCGAGAAATTATGCGTAGAATGATGTTCCCACTCGTTGAGACTTTTTTTTTTTAATTTTTACAGTAGAAAATGTTCACGCTGATCAGCCAGGCGACCTTGCATATACGCGCGTATGTCATGGCGCGAAACTGGGTAACGGCATCCAAGCACGTGTTAAATTTTTGCTTTAACAGCCGCGTTTATCGCGAGAAAAACAACTTGTTCGCCGAGCCAGCATTATTAGTCGTTACAACAATTGCTCTTTTTGTTAAATTATATATTAAATTCTCTCTCATTACCATTTGATACGAATTTTAATATCAAGTTAATATTTTTAGCGAGATTTTTAGCGGAAGTAAAAGTTAAGCTAAAATTTATCAATTTTAATTGTTTTTTTTTTTTAACGAGTTTCTTTACTTATTTTTTATACTTTTTTATTATCTTAAACAAGGCTTGAGCTAAATTGCTTCGTTTATTTTAATACAATATAAATAAAAGTTACTTAAAAAATTCCGTATTATAATTAAAATTGAACGGTTTGATTAAAATACAGCATTTCAAGCTAAAATAAATTACGTTACTTTAATTGAACTATTACTTAATTATTAGATACTTTTACACTTGATCGCGACGAAGTTCAGAACTACTTTAATTACAGTCGGAAAGATTTTTAATCATCGGCAGCGTAGATAACATTTGATTGCTCTCGGACTGATAACGATGATCCGGGAATAATTGAGGTACGAATGGCAAACAGATTCTGCACCCTTCTGAACATGGCACGATCTCTTCATTGTCATCTGTCATCGCGCTCAGAACAAATGATCGTCTCAACAGCGAACATACACATACATGTAGACAAATCACTCGAGGATTATCCGTCGGAGACGATAGACAGAGGAGATAGGGGTTGCGGTTCTCGAATGCCTCGACTAGATATTTGATCACTGTAAGATTTTCAGTATCATATAACTTATACGATCGCGTGGATACTCGCGACTGTTTATTAATTTATTTAATAATAATGAACGGGCCTGAGCCCTTTTAAAAAATAATAATATGAGAGAGGGTCGGCGCACAATTCCACTTGCAGTAATTCTAATGGTAGGTGCAACAAATGTAATCAGGGTGAGATGATTGCTCTAATAAGTAATTGTTCAAGCTAGTCGCAGTTGAGTGAAACTACAATATTTTTAATTATTCGCTCACGGCTCTCTTTGACGCAATTATTTGACTGAATAAAAAAAAAAAAAAAAAAATGGAACTGCCGAAATTGGGAGATTAAATTTTTTTTTTCTTTTTAAGAATAATTTTCAAAGTTATCGCAGATATTATTAACAATTTGTAAATGCGCGTAAATGTATATGACGCGAATTAAAAATTGTCGCAGGTAGAACGAACGTCCGAACGTTTATCAGAAATAAATCAGACCACGAAATCAGAGGCGTAAAAAAAAAGCGTCACCGTCCATTGACGATTTGACTGCTATTAAATTTAATAGTTGTAGAAAAGATGCATTCGATCGCTGGGTTCCCTACGAAAGCTCGTTCTTCACAGGGGGTAGCTTCACCCTCCTTTCCGCTCCCCCTCCCCCCTCTTTCTAAAACAATAAAATTGTGCCATTAATAATGACCAAGTGACAAATACGATGGAACTTCCGACGCCGGCCGGAAATAGCTAAATGCGTCGCTTTTCCAACCCGCAATTCCAATAAATGTGCTCCGCCGTTTTTCGATTTGCGAGATCCTATAGCATTCTATATTGTCCATCGTTTCCTTCCGTTCCTTCCTCTTTTGATATACGGCGCGTCTAACGGTTTACCGTAATCACTGGGGTGCGGGAGATTTGTATTAATTTATATATACATATACAACGCAGATATACCATACATATATTACATCTTTTCAAATACATATTCTTATTTCAAAATTAATTAAACGAATACAGCAACAGAATTCGGTTGCACGCGTCTTTACAATTGACTCTTACTACTGGATCGTACGCCCGTTCAAGCCGAGTCTCGTAACGAATCGTCGTAAATTAAAACGCGACACATATTCACGCGTATGTAATCGTATTAGAAGTACGACGAATAAAACGCGTTCTCGTGTAAAACACTGGTCCCGGGCAAAGATAGACGATGGTCTCGATGATACGCATGTGTACGTCGAGCCGTAGGAGTTACAGCCCTTCCAGCGATATCGATAATGATTCTCACTCCGCTACACGCATCGTGGAAGCAGAAACGTTTCCTGGTAACGGATTATTAATAACCGATGCTCGCAACGCGAGCTCTTGTAAGCCAATTGCTGATGCCACGTTGGTGCAACGAGAAACGTATCACGTCACGCGCATTGCGTCGCGCTGTATCGCGTTGCATCGCGGCGGATCGCATCGCGATAGCTTGAAAACGGCGACCTTCGTGCACCCGAGATTGCACGCGCGAGGACATTTTTGCGACGCTTTTCTTAACGCCCCGCGAATAGAGACGGGAGACGGGGGGGAACGGCGAAGCGAAAGGCGAAGGCGGGAAAAGAAGGAGCACGCGCTTTGATCTTCAACTTTGATCGCCCCTACTCATGCCTCCGCATGGTCCATCTATCCCGACGCGATGTAGAATTAACATACCACTTATATATTTTTTTAATTGCTAACAAATTTAATTACGTGTCTTTTGAACGCGCGTTATTATTATTTATTGCCAGCGTACGCCGCGCGCCTGTGAAATAATAAGATACCATTTGAACGTGAGGTACATAAATTGCTGAAACGTCGGGATATACATATAATATATATTTTTTTTTTTTTTTTTTAATTATATTAGTGGAGAATTTACTATAAATATGACATAAATATGGTAGGAAAGTTTTTTAAAAAAAGAACTGAGAGTCTTTTAAGGTCAATCCTTCTTGCGTCCAATCCAAATTTCTGTTGCGCAGAAAACCAAGTGACATCGCGGTAACGCGAGTGAATCACAGCGACAAGGCAGAACTCCCTGGGTGTCAGGTCGCATCTGGCATCCACAATCAACACTCCACGTAGCTTCAGTGACGCCACGTCCGGTCGTGTGTGCTGAATAAGCAGAAATCGCGTAACCGAACTCTATCCGCGGGGAACCATTTCAAAAAGAGGAGAGATATACCGAAAGGCACGAAGCACGTGTCAAATCGGAAGATACGCCGTGTCGGAACGCGAAATAGATCCACGCGAGACAAAAAAACAAAAGTATAAGCCGTATAATAATTTAGCTCTTTTAACAGGAGTCTAATCCGCTGGGTCGAAGAATCCTGGAATTATCCAATCTCGTATAAAAAAAGGAAAAAAAAAAAAAACATTCTTTCATAGCTGTAATTTTTCGCTGATTTATGCGACAAAAGAGTTCCTCGCGTTTGGAGGATCAGATTGAAATTATATTTTTCTTGATTTCAAAATATATCCTTCGGTTAAAGAAATTAATTCAAGATATTTTTCGAATTAATAATCAATCTTATAACTTTCTGCATTATTATCACTGTATGATGCAATAGGTTGCTATACGTGGGAATTCTAATCGTGTTTACGTTGCATGGTACGAATAAAAAAAAAAAAAAAAAAAGTATAACAGCGGTTATTATACGAGCGTGTATAAGGTCGAATTGATTACATTACTCGGGTCTTTAATCGCCTCTATAATATGACGTCATTTATTTCATCTCGGCTAATGAGATTGCATATGATCATTGAACTTCGCGCGTGCGAATCGGAACATTGTAACATATTTGAAGAGATAAAATTGCATATATCAAGAGGTTATCCTCTAACGAAAAGACTGAAAAGTAACTCTGACTTTTTGTATTTGTTATACACAACAATCTCGTAAACGGTCGTTTATCCTCGCAATTTTTAATCACGATCCGAGAGCTATTTATAAATGAGACAAGCACACAAAATACCCCAATCAGCTTTAAAGTATTCGTTTAATGCAAAATTAAATTATCTCGACGTTTGCGAGAAAAAAAAAAATTATTTTCCACAAAATGTAATACACAATACCAGCTAAAAATTCGGAAGCACCAAAAATCAATGTAAAAAATCGTTTAATTGACAAAATTAATAATTAAAAAGATTACTCTAAGCATACTTCGAACAGTTTAAACCCAAAAATTGTAAAAATAAAGAAATAAAAAAAAATCTCCGCTGCAAAAAAAATCTTTGATTCTAAAATAATCGTAAGATTATGCGATCGAATGAGTCTTAAGTTTTTAAAAATATGAAAAAAAAATTAAAAAAAAAAAAGAAATAAAATCCGAGCCTATTTCGATCATCTCCGTCGCGTATAAGGTCAAAAAGCAAGATTACGAACGGCATGAATCGAGATAGAGGCAAAAGGGTTAGGCGAGCAAACATTGTTAATTTGCACACGGAAAGCCGCTTCGACCCCGGGCAGAGGGTCAACATTACCGCGGTTACCGTGTATGCACGGTAAATAGTCTGCGCTCTTCTCTACACCCTTGTACACCCTGTACGCGCTCGGACCAGCGCTGAGTTTTCAGTCGTGCCTGCCCCCTTTAAAACCGACCTAATTGTCTAATTGGCAAATAAATCTCATTGTTTTCCAATTCGTGCAATCAATATGCACCACTTGGCTTAACGCGGCCGTTCTTTCAAGTATTTAGCGTAGCGCGAAATTTTTTTCTCGAGGATATCCCGAAACCGCTTTTGCCGGTTCAACGAATCAAAATAGATCAGCACGATCCGAGTGCTTGATGCCGCAAGTGTCAACGCACATGCATGCATAAGTATTGTTCGAGCGCCCGGCGCTCAAAGGGGCAAATGTCATTGAATGACACTCTCGAACTTGACTTTTGTTCGCTGCAAGCACATTCAAATGTGAGGTCAAACGCGAGATATTAAATATATTTAGTTGACGCGTACAAAACGCCTGTGAAACCATAATACTTTGAAATTGTCTTTGATATAATTTTTAATGTCCTTTTCGCGTATTTTAAAATTGAAATAATTGATATAAAAATTAAAATTAATTTTGATCTATTTCGCGCGTAAAAAGCTTTTGTAGAGAATGCTTCTAATACATCTTCCTGAAATCGGAATTCCTATATACAGCTTGGAAAATGAACTACTGGTATAGTAAACTGGATGGAGACGGAGTAGAACGATTATCGGACAATAGTTTGTTAGTGACGTTTACCTGTTATATTGTTCTCTGAGAAACGTGGATTCAGCTTTAGCGCGCCTATTATTCTGTTGCCTTCTGTTAATTACGTGGTATATCTAACTCATGAAATAGAAAAAAAAAATCACTTTACATCTTTTAATTTTAATTGTTCTAAACTATAATAATACATTAAAAAAAAAGTTTAATAATTTACATTTCCTTAGAAATTATTATAAAGATAAAAACGAAGAGTCGTCTGGTCAAAAACTACTTTTCCGCGATACCGTTTGATTCTCTCGTTTGGCATACGTCGCGTTACAAAAATAATCTTCAGCTTAATTTTTATTATTTTATAAGTTTTAATTACTACCCCGAATTTGCAACTAATGGATTTCTATGTATCATGTGTCTAACTTTGCGTCAAATTGATTTCTATTACTATCTCAATTTTTTTTTATTAAAGATAAAAAGGGGTACAGTAGTACAGGGGGTGGAATCTCGGGTACAACCCATTTGGTCCTGTATCGCTACCCCCTGATTTGCTGTCGACAATAGTGGGGTCGCGTTTTGGGATTTCTCGAAAATTAAAACAAAATTTTAATTTATCGCTCAAGTTTTTATGATACCTCGCAGGAAATTTTAATTTTATTTTAATTCCCGAAAAATAAGATGCTTAAAATAACATATAAAATACATAGGTCCGTAATGTTTTTTTTTAAGAAAGAAATAAGGATAAAACGCAAGCATCTCGCAGTGTCTAGTTAATATAATTTTTTGTTAATGTGAAAAGCTTGGAAAATCATGTTTTTAACATTATTATTTCAAGAAAATCATTGAATTGCTTTTTACTGATAAATATCTATCTCTAACTAATCATAATTCATTAAAAATACTCTTATTCGCGTAACGTTTTTTTCTCTTACTTATACTATTAATTTATATTGTTAAAAAATATTAACATATTATATTTTGAATACGACGTTTTCTATATATATACAATTAACTTTTTAATACAACATACCAAAGTAAATGTAAAGTTTTGCTGAATCAATAAATTAAATTATTGATCAATAGTTAGCCATTTATCTGTAATATTTTCAATTTGCTTAAAAAGAATTGGATTCCTAAGACGAATTTTCAATTCCAGTTTTCCTCCTGTTGGTTTTCTGCCATCCATAAGCTGAAATATCATAATTAATTCTTTCATTCTTGTTTGTACAAAAGATATTAATAACATCAATAGAAATTATGAATTTAATTACTGGAAAAGAATCGTGTAGGACGCATTGAGACTCTAGAGGTTGCAACTTAACCATTACTGTACCAAGCAAACTATCACTTCGAAAGAAACCTCTGCAACATAAAAAGAAATTTATATATAATATTTTTAGACATATACAAATAAGTATATCCTTTTAAATAAATATATAAAATATATTGCAAATGTCCAAGAAAAACATAATTAAACCTTATTAGATCTGATTGGATATAAACAAAATTGAGATCCGACTTAATCTAATTAGATTTAATCATTTTTTTCTCGAGTGCATAAACACAACATAATTAAAAAATTGTGTAGACATTTAAGTACACGTTGTTACAAATTGCTCGTGTAATACCACAGAATTCATAATATCATTTGATGTATGACAATAATTTCATATATAAACATGCACAGATGCACATAGAAATCATAGAAATCCACAAACATAATAATTCTCACATTTAGACATTTTCATTTATATGTATATTATAAATAACTACTGTATATAGTACTATTGCTGTTTTTAAAAAATAACAAAAATTTATATGTTATATTTTAAAAGCATTAAAATATTTCTGCTCGTATAACTGCATATTCTACAAAGATATAAGGTTGTCATACCTGGGATGAGTGCAACACAGGATGGGATTCAGCGAGCATCTGCAAACAACGTTCTACTTTTTGGATATAACATTCTCATATGATATAATAAATGTACATTCCTATATTATGTCATAAAATATTAGTGCATATATGTATATATTCGGGACAAAATCCTGAATTTTACGTGTGTGTATTAATTTCATATCTACTATAAATTAAGTTGTTAAATTTTAACTGTTCTCATCTATTATGTACAAAACGTTAATAATTTCTATTTTATTTAATACTAATTACAGGCGACATTATGTATATTTACTCTACAGATAATTATTAATCTATAAATCTAAAAAGATAATTTTTTATATATTTTACTAACATATACGATTAAATATACACAATGCACATGCAAACATTAATTCGTTTAAACATATAGATTGGAAAAAAGAAATTATATAATTACCCTTTCGCCCAAATTTCACATTTCAAAGCGTGGCGCTTAAATGCTCTCTGACATTGTCTAGAAGTGCGATTTATAATGCCATTTAACAAGAATACACTTTGGTATTCGGGATTGGTAGTATCTTTGATCGTCGAAGTTCTTTCCACAGGATGATTATCTGACGGAAATGGAAACTCACATATTACATACGTATCTGCCTCCCGAGAATAACTAATTCCTCTAATAATAGAAATTTCTATATCGCTCTCGTTTAGATCCGTGGAACTCCTAAAAAATAGTTTAAAAATTGTTAATCTTAATTAAATCCAAATATTATACACATTTGATAATATATAAATTTTCTGCAATATATAAAAACTTCTAGTACAATTAATTTTTTTTAACTCATATAAATATCTCAATGACGGTATATAAAAAATTAAATACTAACTGTACTATTTGGTAAGTTCTTGTTTCATAATGATGTTGTGGTGGTGGCAATGAGTCACGCTTTCGAACTCTCAACATATCTAAATCTCGTGTGTAACTCAATGCCAGCCGTTCCCATTTGTTGTATCCAGAAACATCTCCTAACGCTTTAGAATGATCTCGTGTAGACAAGCACCACTGTAAAATAATTTGTATTACAAAAAATGATAAATTGTATAATTATAAATTATAATTTTCGCAATTAAAAATATTTTAAATTAGTAGTAATATAGTATGCCAATTTTAAAGTATATAAATCTTTTTATTATATTAAATAAGTTTTTTTGTAGCTGTATATTATTTATTACCTTAATTTGTTTGACTAATTGTGTTTCAAGGTTTTCATAAATTTTATCATCCGTTCCATTCGAACCTTCCAAATCATCAGAAGACACTAATACGAAATTATCATCTTTTTCAGATGTACTGAGTTCTACTTTTTCAAGAGGCGACAATGGAATCGAAGTCATGTCGACAGGTAAGCCACCTTTGCTAGCTTCAATTAAAGGTTCTATCCCTTTCGCTTGTCTTAAATAGTCACGTGCTAAATCCATATTCCCATCCTTTTTCGCATTCAAAGCAGCTTGCTTTAATTCACGTTGCCGTAACTGTAATTGTAGCATTTGCTTTTCTGCACGTGATGTAATCCTTTGATTTGGTTTCTGTCCTAATAATAAAAAAATAATAATAAATGTAAAAACCTAACCGACGTATATCTCGGAGTTACTGTATATTATTATAGAAATACATTCTTATTATTTTTTTACCTGTTTGAGGAGGAGGAGGAGGAACGGTTGGTCTCGGTGGCTTGGGTTTGCTTACACTAGTATTATCAGGTAACTCTGGTTTAGATGCGGGTTGACCGGTATTGTCGTTATTTTGTGAATTCAATGATAACGGTGAGAAGCCTGGTGGAACAGGAAGCTCGTCTAGAGGTACCACTTTTCCTTGCATGTACATCTTAATAGCGTCTTCAAATTGTTTGCAAATTCTACCATATCGTCGTGCTTTAGATGTGTTACCCTCATCTTCGGCAGCTACTTTGGTTCTTTTATACATCTCAAGGCGCTCTTTAAGAGCACCTTCAATATTCTCGGGTCCATATTTTGCTGCACCATCTTCTAATATAAAAAATTATTTTATTAGGTTTTCCTTTTTTTTTCTTTTTAATAAAAACTTTAATCAATAAAGAACAAACCTGTTCTTATGTACAATTGCCTATTAGATTCCTAACTTACAGTATAATATCGAGGTCCATAAAAAAATATGTACCTGTAGAAGCTTGCTGTTGCATTTCACTTTCTTCTTTTGCAGCTGGTGTTACAATAGTTGTTGAAGGTAGAATCGGAGTAGGTGGCATATCTGATAAATCAAGCTTTTCACCTGCAGCGACTGCAGCAATAACTATATCAAATTGTTTTATCGTTTTCACATATTCTAGCGCTTGCTCTTTGTTGCCTGCCTTTTTCCAAGCAACTGCCGCAGTTTTATACTTCTGTTGCTGTGCTTTTAATTTATTCAAAGCTTCTTCATCAACTGTGACATTCGTTGTTGGTTCAGAAATAGTATTATCATCATTTAAAATTACATTTGATGTCTCAATTGCTTCATTATCTTTTATCGGTGGCGTTTCTTCTTCTAAAATATAATAAAAAATAAAAATTAAAGAAACTAAAAAAAAAATTATCGCAAAATAACGAGCATAAAAGAATATGTATTACCTATGTTTTTGACAATAGGTTCAGTAATAGCTGAAGAAGGCAAAACTGGAGGAATGTCAACTTCGTTTATACTTTGACCTGATTGTGCAGAGATTAACATCTCCTTTAACGTTTTTATACCTCTGTTATATCGTCTAGCTTTACTAGTTTCATCTTTTCTTTTTGCTATTTCCTCAGCTATTTCATAAATTTTTAGTCTCTCTTCCAACGTTTTGATCAGTTCTTGCATAGAATTATTTTCCTCTTTAGTTTCAGTGGATTTTTGTTCTGCTTCTTCTTCATTTTCTTTTATCATTAGCTCAGGTGTTTTTGCCTTTTCTGGTTCATTTCCTGTGAGCATATTTAATTCTTCCTAAAACACAAAAATAATGATTGATATAATCAAATTTTAAATTATATTAATTAAGAGTAACATAAAATTGTTTTATATTTCATGATATACCAATAATGCAGGATCATCTTCTTCAGATGGTTCTTCATCAGAATTGGTATCTTTCATACAATCAGCTACCATCTCGTCCAAATTCACATCAGCTTTGCGTGTAGCTATGTATAATATTTATATCATCATTAAATTATAAATATTACATTAATATACAGGATATTCCACTTTAAATAATTTATTTAAATTTCTCAAAAACACTGTTAAATAAAAATACAGTGAGACACCTTGTATGTACGCGTACACAATCGCATACATACATACTACAAATTAGCCACAATATTAATAATAATAATGCATATCACTGTTACATAAAATTAACAATTTATAAAGTAAACTTACCATTGCGTCTACTTTTATAACCTATATCATTACCAGCTGCTAATGCAGCCAATTCAGCTTCCAAACTTTCGTCATTATCATCATCATCCATCATACCACCATTAATGTTGCCAATATCAATATCAGGTACTTGAAAAATGCCATACTACATGAAACATTGTAAGATGCAAAATAAGAACAAATCACATTTATATACGTATATATATATTTCTAATGATCGACTTAAATTTATAATTTAAACTACAATCATAAATCAATACAAAACATTATACCGATTTAAAAAAAAAAAAAGAAAGAAAGAAACTTGTACAGTATATATATTCAACAACAAAAAAACTCATACCTGTTCCAAATCGCCGGCTGTCCTAGACTGTTTCGACGGGGTTTTTTTCTTACCGAACATCTTGGCTCGTTAATCGTTATGCAAATATTTAATTAACAGTATCGAAAGAAATGAAAGGGTCGAAGGCAAAATTTACTGCGATTGCTATGCTTTAAGTGCTGTACGTGTACGATAACGCGCGCTGACGCACATATAGACACGGATCACACGGACACAGTCATGTCATCACTATTATCATCTGATCAACGGCCACGTACAATAAGTGCATATAGTAAGGAGACCAGAGGCTCCACTTTGGTCAAGGTCCGATTAATTTGATCCGAGAACCGACTGAACTGGCATCCAATTGCACCCAATAGAAGTGAAGTTTCATGCGAAACGAGTCCTCCCGGTGGATCCTCCACGTAGTAAACCTAATTCTTTAATTACATTAATTGTTTTTACTGCCTCGAGCCACTTCCGCGATTGTGCACCTGCAGAACGATCTTCTTTTTTTTTTACGTGTTCTTTACCTACCTTTACGGCCTTTGCTTCTCCCCTTCTATTCTTTTGCTCGCGCGCGTGTGTGCGTGCGCGTGTGTGCATGTCACCACACGCACAAGAATGTGTACTACTGTGTAGGCAAAATCAGGTGAATTTAAATTGCGCAGTGAAATAGTAATAGTGCGGCAATAACATATGTGATATATAAATAAGTAGGTTGTATTAAGCACACGAGGATATTTCGGACCCGTCGGACGTGCGTCTTTCAATGGTGACAAATAATAATGGCAAAATCCTAAAAGAAGTATGCTAACCTTATCTATCTCGAGGGCGATAAAATCTTTTCGCGTACACATGTGTCATGGATTATCTTAACGAATATGTGATACACGTTATCGCGTTGTTCTTTCTGCGCCGTTTCGATATGTGTGCGATTAATGTATCAAAAGAAACGCCAGAGCCCGTTTTACATATCGGAGCACTTAGCCTGTGACGCGAACGTGATAGCCTCGATGCTGGCTGCGTGCTGCCAAGGATATTTTTTCGCTAAGGAACAATGAGTTGGATACCGAACGGCCATGTGCTGAAGAATTTCATCAAGCAGCGATCCCGAGACTCGCCGCCAAAGGATGTCGATCCGTCCGCATGCTACGACAGCTTTCGCAAACATTCGCAGCAGATTTTTGAAATCATTCAGCTGTCCTTAGTAAGAGCAATCACGCTTGGAGCTTTTGCTTTCTTTCGAGCCTTGTAGGTTTTTTATTATTTATTATTTGTATATTTTTTTTAGCCTCCTAAAGGGATACCTAGTCAAGATGATGTACTTGGGGTTGTTAATAATGTTGACCAGATGGTGACATTTCTGATGTTAGAACTGCAGGATTCAAATTTACATAATCATTATCAGCAGAATAGCACTGCAACGCATTCTCCATGCTTAGAGTATTTATTAAGTGAGAATTTGCTTGTTAAATTGTACGATTGGAGTATACATACAGGAAGGTGTGTTTTTTATTTTTATAGTATATTCTTTGTACTGCATATATTTTTTATTTATTTATTCGTATTTTATATTTAATGCTCTTTTATATTTAATTTTTTAAAAGTAAATTATATACATGTAGTTCTATGTAGTTATTATATAATTATTTTATACGTATGCATATATGATTATTTTACTCAAATTATTTTACAGATTTAATAATGCTGTAAGATTGGAACAAATAAAGTTATATGAGTTATTAGTTTCGCACAGTGGTGCTCTTCTTGCACACGAGCCAGTTACAAGGCCACTTCTACGATTGTTAGAAGAATGTGCAATTGACGTTATGCCATTAGAAGTAGAGAAAAAACTAGTTGTATTGTTGAATCAGCTATGTGTTGCTCTGATGCAAAATATGGCATTACTCGATTTGTTCTTCCATCCAACTGCAACTACAAAAAACAAGTAATACCTGTTTGTCGTAAATAACGTTCTACCGAAGTGTATAGTTCTTATAAATATAATTAACAATTTCAGATTTATTATATTTAATCTATTAATTCCCCACGTACATCGGGAAGGAGGTGTTGGTCAACAAGCGCGAGACGCTATGTTATTATGCATGTCACTGTCGAAAAAAAATGATGAAGTTGGATTGTACATTGCTGATCATTCTAATATATGCCCTGTAAGTAATACAATTAATATGTTTTTAAATGAGACATGTTTGCAAAGATATACACAAAATTTGTATAAAATAAAAATTTGTAAAATCGTCTGTATTTATCCAGGTATTAGCTACAGGATTAAGTGGCCTTTATTCTTTACTTCCAAGGAAACTTGACATTGAAACGGATGACTGGCATCAATTAACACCGGATGATGTGAATGACTTACCCGCACTCACGCAACTCATGAATTCCCTTGAATTTTGCAATGCAGTTGCACAGGTGGCACATCCAATGGTACAGAAACAGTTACTTGAATTTTTGTATCAGGGTTTTCTGATTCCCGTTATGGGTCCAGCATTGTTACAAGTGAGTACTCGGCTCGATAAAAAAAAATTAAAATACACTTAATAATTTCGCTTTACCGATATTTTATAAAATATACTTATTTTAATTTTTTGAAAAATAATTTTAGACGACCATGGAAGAATTGGTCACAGCAACAGCTTATTTTGATTTGTTTCTTCGATCTGTAACCGATCCCGGCTTACTACGATCACTTGTTAGATTTTTATTAGAAGATAATTACGATGACTGCAAAATATTGGATAATTTAATACAAAGGATTTCTTCTCGATCAAAGGTGAATAAAAAAACCGTTCCTTCTTACAATTTATTTCGTAGAGTATTTTATTAATATAATTTTGTTTCTAATGTGTTCTTTTTTTTCGTTTAGTTGTGCATAGTTACTCTGGCATTATTTGAAACCTTGGTTAATTTAAATTGCGAAGATGTTATGTTGGAATTATGCTTGGGTGCGTTAAATCCATGCTCACATGTAATGCTTTCTCAACGTAGCCGACTAAGAGATATAGATCCTTTTGGACGTGCAGCAGAAAAATTTTTATCTTTGACTCCGCGTTGCTGCATACTTACATCGTTGGAGTCACAACCGAATTCTTTACCTAGCGTCGCACCATCTATATTTGATAGACACACGTATACCACAAGTGATTCTATGACATCGTTACCAGCATCCATAAATTATGGTACTAAATTATCAGATAGTTTATATGGAAATTATCATGCATATCTCTGTGATGCCAGACAAAAAATCAAAGCTTGCCGTATTGCTTGTTCCAATTGGTCTTGCCAATATGATGGTAATTTACCTCAAAATAACGATACTAGTAGTGTAACTACATCGATGGATGCTAATGTTATGTCTGAACAATCGCGAAAAAAAGCAGAGGAAATTAAAACCTTACAAATGATTAAAAATTCAATAAGATCATGTAAAAATGATGAAGATGCATCATTAGATAACGTATTACTTAATATTCAATCTTTATTAGAGGGTAAAGATTTAAACAGCAATAAGCCTAATATTGAAGGTGATTTTAATTTAGACCTCGCATTATCTGACGATGAGCAGAAGCAATTAGATGCCGATATTGCGGAACTGTTAAACGAAAATATCGAAATCACAGACTATCCAGAGAAGACTTGTTTAGATAAGAAGGAACCCGATAACATAAACGATTCGACTACAGCTATGAATTCGTTTATGTCAGCGGGTGAGAGTAGCGGCTATGAAAGCATCGCATTCAAAGGATCGCCAGAATCTACACCTGATAACGAGATCAGCGAAGGTCGTATGAGTGAGCATGAAGAAGCGCACATTTTAATTAAGAAAGAGACTGATGATATCGCTATGCATAATATTAAGAAATCAAATATCTCAATAATTGTGGAAACACCATTGAAAAAATCAAATAAGGACTCTTTATACCGACAAGACGTGTTTAACGGAGAGCCAAATGTCGGCATATTTTTAGATGTAATTTTACGGAAACTCGAATGTATGACAAGCAATAACTTGTACGTCAATTTGCATCTTACGGGCCTCATTAGCAGATTGGCGATATATCCACAACCTTTATTGCAATCATTTTTGCTAAACCATTCTCTTGTATTTCAACCCAGCATTAGATCTTTATTTCAGGTATATATGCATTATATTATATATTATATTAAATATATATTGGCGATTTATAAAACAAAATAATTTTTTTTTTAATTTGTATTGCAGGTACTTGCTTCATTAAAGCATAAAATAGATCAATTTCTTTCGAAACATAACAACGTAGATTTATTAGTTGAACAAGCAAGATCATTTTTGATTAATCGGGAAAATAAATTAATAAATGCGAGGAAAAATGTCATAGAAGCTGCTGCCCAATCTTCATCTGTTAAAAGGCATTCTTTGGCTAATGAACCGTTCTCAAGAGGTATTATTTATTTCTTAAAAAAAAAAAAAGAAAAAAAAACGTAAAGTTTACGCGTAGTCGATAAATTGGTAAATATATTAATAAACTCTTTCATTTTCATTAATCATATTTTCAAATTTTACATGCTGCAAGTGTTCAAAAGATGTATGTATTAATATAAAATATTTTTTCATATATGTGACATAGATATAAAACCAAATTACTATATCAACGATATTTACAGGGGAACCAAAAAGAAAAAGTTTGACGTTGTCAATAACACAATTACTCAGACGAACTGGTAGTACAAGTTTGGGTCAATCAAATTCTATTACCCAGCCGTCCAGTATATCAGAAGATCAGCTACAAATAGTTGGATCTGGATCTAGGTAAACTATTTTAGATTTTTTATTCCTTGTTGCTTTGTTTTATTATATACAAATTTTCTTTTGATACAAAGATATAAAAATCAGTATGTAATATATGTGTATATGATATTGATTAAACTTAAACTCAATAGGTATAGAAAAACTTCATGGGAATCGCCAAATGATGTGAGCCCAGTACAAAATGTCGTACTATGTGCTGTTATATTAGATGAATGGGTTAAAGAATTAGCTGCAATCACTCAGGAGCATGCAATTATGTCCCTTACAGATGGTAATAGATTCAAATTTTAATATACAAATTCATAAAAGTATAAAATTTACAAACATTTGAATAAGTATTTACTTCTTACATATTAATCGTAATGCAAAAATTAATTTGGTTATACTTTATTATAAACGAAAGTGGTGAGATAACAAAATGTTTTAAATATAAATTTTATAATATTTTGCGTTTAATACGTTCACAATTCTACATTTGAAAGTATTACTTCACACTAATGTGTACCTTGAAAAGTTTACTTGTAGAAACCCTAATGTGATTAATTATATAAATTGTATATTGTATAAAGAAATGTATTATAATAATAATATATGATATATATACACGTTTGAAAACTTATAAAACCGTGAATTTTTGAAAATATATTTATCGTAATAATATATTATGTATTTTAATAAAGTTAATCTTATTATTAATTACTCTGTGCACATACATAAATACACTCATTTGATAATCAAATTTATTTTCGTTTAATGGGGTAGGTTTACAAACTAAGTTATTATGTCAAAATATACGTTACCGTAAATAATATATTTATTACAACAAATAATATATTGAAAAGTTTAAAGTTATTTTATCATATGAAAACACACATGTATACATAGATGTAACTTATATATTAATTATTCTCCATGTCCTGCAGCCCTTCGCAATAGCACATATATTTTTTCTTTAATCCAATCCTTATTGTAAGGAGCATAAGTGTTTGTTGATTTTTGATACACAAGGCATGATAAATCTGTTAATTGATCGACGAAATCGAAAAGCTGACTAATGTCATAAGTAATAGTTGGAGTGTTTGGATTTCGTCTCTTCAAATGTTCTTCATAAATTTTACAAACACCTAATAATAAACAAAAAATTGCAATTTCTTGTAATACATTATCTCTATTTTTTTTTTATTTCTTAAAATATAGAGTAAATTGATTTTATAATATTCATTACTGGCAACTAATATTCTTATCAAAAATTATGTGTATAATTTTCATTTTATAATTTAAAAACATTTTTCTTATTAGTTTCTAACTTGAATTTGTAATATAAAATATTATTGTAATGTAGCATTACCTTCCATACATTCATTGATACTTTCATAATCTGAATATGTTCTTGTTTCAGGTCTGACCCCTGGTTGTACTAGCAGTATTGTATGAGACTAAAATCAGGTAAAATTAAATTGAATAACATAAACTTTGTAAATACCATTTATTATAAATTATGTATGAATAGTAATTAAACTTATGCTTCCATTGGTATATTTATAAAATGAGAAAAAAAGAAATGAAAAACTTGTTCAATGTTACAAAGATATCAAGAGAAATTAATTACAGTTTTTCGTATAAATCAAAAGCTATACTTTCTCAACTTATCATAAGCCTATTTGTTTCCTCCTTTTATCTACGTTGTCTAACTGGCCATAATATTCAGTTGATCAGTGGACTAAATATAAAATTCCATACGAAACAAAAAACGTCTCGAGCATTCTAAAAAACTTTGCTTACCATTTTTCTATTTATGCTCCGCTGGCCGAGTATCAATCATAAAACCCTCAATCGGAATAATAAGATAGGATGTTTCCTTTGAAAAAAACGAATGCCTGAAATCTTCCGATATCGAAATGCCAAGAAGCAACACCGTTTCAAAGCTACAACCGTCAACACATAACACTTCGAGTCCTTTGAGATTCTTTGATAGTTTGTGTATTCTAGTAGTTTCGGTGTTGAAAAAAAAGAAGTATCTGATCCCCTTCTCTCTCTCTCTTTCAGCCTGCCATCTAAAGCAGTATTCGAAACTAAACAGAATGGCTCCTACACATGGAACGCGGAAACGTGCTCGTCGCGAGTGCGTTTCATGTGTAGGAGTCATGCTGTTTAGTTTTAAATATCCCACGTAGATGAACAAAGCTCAGTGAACTTTTGTATCTAATTGATGAATATTTTCAGATCTTAAAGAATATTCCAATCAGATGTAAGAATTCACTGAGCTATTGTTCGCTGAACGCATCCAGTGACGCGCAGTAGCCAATTAATTGACGCGACAGGCGACGAACCTGTCTAGTCTTGCTATAATATTACGTCTATGGTCCCGCGTAAAATAATACTTTCAATAGTGTCGCAGTGAAACGGATAGAAGTTATTCTGTAGAAAAAGAAGAAGAAGGACAGTGAAATATAACTTATCAAATAAGTATTATCTTTTTATCACATCAAATTTAGCGCATAAAAATATATTAATTAAGAAAGAAAAACAGAGTTTCTTCTATATATATATACATTATGGATAAAAGAAAACTGATTAAAAGTCGTTTGCACAAAGATGTACAATTAGTTAATCAGTCATTAGAGAGAACTAATTCTATTGATTATAAACAAACAACGCAGAAACAGAGCGAAGAAAAATTATCAAATATGAAACCGTCAACATTAAAATCCTTAAACATTTATTCCAGAGAAAATAGTTCTTCTGTTCAAAGGAAAAGAAGCTTTTGTGATTCTGAAAATGATCTGTCAGATCCAGATGAAATGACTAGTGCCCCTAAAGTTTTAAAGACTAACGCGACGATATCGAAACGTCAAAGCCAAGCATTGGCAAATATTTCTTCTACGTCAGATTCACAAGAAAATACACCTTTGTCAAAAAATCCTCTATCCATAACACAAAATAAATCTTCAGATACTGCAAACCCATATATGGAAAAATCAATTACACAAAAGCATAAAACTACAAGTCTTAATTTATTAAAGGAAACTTCCAATAGTAATGTTTCATACAATGAGCTTAGTGCTATGAGAAAGAAACAAACTAAAGCTACACTGGATAAAGATGTATCAAATCATATTACTCAAGATATTAATATCAGTCACAGCTCTTCTAGGAATGTATCTCAAGAATCACTTATGAAAATAATTACTCAATCTCATATTACTCAGAGAAAGAGAGATAAGCCCAAGGATGTTCAATCTATAGATTCAGAGAAGCATGTAGCCAACAATAAAGAATTAAAAAAATTGACAGCTAATCAGAAACATCTTTCAAGAAAGCAAAATTCCCATATGTTTATTAATTTTTTACAGAAATGTGGTATTATATTATCAACTGATAGCACACATACACTTAGTAAGTTTCTTTATTTTAAACATTTTTTTTATTTATTCTCTAATTAAAAATAAATTTGAAAATACATGTTGAAACTTTTGTTTGTAGATATTCCTCCATCTATTGTCAAATCAAAAATGAAAAAATTATTAAATACAAGTCAGTATCAAAAAAAAGATATAATTGACTGTATAGAGGAGTATGTAAAAAATGACGATAATTTTGAAAGAATGTTAAATGATATGGAAATATCTAGTGATCATAATTTTGGTGTTTTGAGCAAAATAACTCTTGCAAGAATTCTGTTAGAAGTTACAGAAATTCAAGCAGATGTATATAATATCTTCATGTCGAAACTTAATGAATCTATTCTTGTAGTGTAAGTAATAAATTATTAGGATAGTACAATAATTGATATTATATTAATTAAAGGGAAAACCTAAATTAGTAGACCAAAAACAAGATAATTTTTTAAGAATTTTTTATGATGAATTTATGATACAACTTCGATCTTTTTTACACTTTTGCAATTGTAATTTTTGTTTAAAACAAAAAACTAAAAAGATTTAGAGAATTTAAACATTTTTGTTCTAAAAAAACTATCGATTTATTAAATAAATAAAGCAAAAAAAGATTTTTTTGACCTTCTAATTAAGGTGTTTCTCCCTCCCTTAACAGTAATATTTTTACGAATGTATTTCATACTTACAGAGACACTTTAGAAGAAGTACCTTGGGCTGTACAATTATTACATCAATTTCGTTTTTTGGATACTATAACTGATATTGATATATTAAATACAAATATACAACAGTTGTTAGAAACATGTCCACAATGGTTTCAGCATGAATTAATTTTATTTTTACCCGACATTTTGTCAGACGCTCAGCATCAGATTATCACTGAAATTCTAACTAAGATATTAGAAGAAAATAGTGAGTTGATGAATGTAATTTTGAGTTGTATTGCGAGTTTTAACCTTAGCAAGGAATATTTGGAAGAATATAAAATTAAAGTATTACAATTGTTAAAAACGAATATAAAAATAGAACTTGTACCAAATGTTATCAGGTAATTTATAATTAATTTTAAATTTATTGTTTTATTTGTGCTCTTATTGCTAGTATTTTATAATAACGATTTTAATTATATTGCAGATTTCTTCTTAATGATCATGTATCTTCCGACATTGTTCAACAAATGTTACTCGTATTACGTAAAATAGAAATGCAACCTCTTGCTGGAGATAAAGCTGAAGACTGTTATAAAAATCAAGTACAGATAGTTAAAACGTTGAAAATGTGTATGCTATTAACTAAAGACGTAATAGATACAGCATTAACAGTAATAAAAGACATTAATAAAAATCCAAAACCATTGGATTTTATTATTTTATTTTTGATATGCTCTGGAACAATAAGACACAAAAATGCAGAAAATTTATTAAAGCAAAATATACGTTGTGGTTTTTACAGAATAAGTTTACTTCATACACTTTATGATGATTACAAAGAGGTTTGTACATATCATGCAAATCCAAAAATTTATGCACTCTAATTTTTTTTTTTTTTAATCTCACGATTTAAAAAAATTAACTATTAAATAAAAATAGAACACTATCTACATACATTCAATTTTCTTCAGGTTGTTCGAGAGCTACAATCGTCAATGTTGCAATTAGCGACAAGACTGTTAAAATCTGAAGAACATGTATATATTATTTTCGCAATAGAATGGTTTCGATTGCAATTTCTTAGTCAAAAAGAAACACCGTTCAAGCAACGTGAAATTATAAAGAATACTATTCTTCTTATGGGTAATAATGATCAAACTATGAAACATGCACTGACTGTACTTTGCAAAATGGCAGAGAATGCAACAGAAAGAGATTGTTTAGTAACACACTGTAATCATTTGAGAATTTTAGTAGAAAAAATAGATTGCTTTAGACTACAAGAAGTAGGAACTTTAAGCGATTTATTACATGGATTGTGTCTAACTGATGACTCTGCTTCAGAATCCTTACGAGAGGACTTATTTATATTGTTACAGAAACAATTATCTACTGCTAAACCTATGTAAGATATAACTTTTAATATAAAATTAATATAAAATTATATTTTTTAATTGTTTTATACTGTTAACGCTGAATTAATAAATTTCAGTACGAAATGTAAAGGTGTCATGGGAGCAGTAATGGCAATAAAACATTTAGCAGGGAAAACTGAAACATGTGATCAAGCTCTGAAATTATTTAGTACGTATTTATTTTACTTAATATTAAATTATATTTTACAGAGATAAAAGATTAAGAAATTTATATGACAAAATTTAATGTTCTTTAATATATTGAACATGACGCATTGGTAGATCACAAACTGTTTCTAAATAAATATACCAAAAATATATTTTTAAAATCGGTAATATAAATTTTTTTTACAGATAAAGTAATGAAAAGCGTTAAAAATTGCTGTAAATCGCAACCTTTATTTTACGATCAACTAGCACAAGTAATTGAACAAACTGAGTTTATCAATATTAATTTTGTCGAAAAAATTAATACTTGTATAGAAGATAATTTTGTTAATACATATATGACAGATAATTTAGAACCCAGGTAATCATATAATTTTATGTATAATAGTAAAATTTAAAAGAATGATAAATCTAAGTAAATAAATTTTTGTACGTATTAAAATTTTTTAACAGGGAAGATTTAGCACCTAAATTTGGATTAAATAAGGTGGAAGATGAACCTCAAAATTGCGTATTAAATTTTGGAGGTAAAAAAGATGGCCCTATTGCATCGATACTATTTCGACTTCTTAAGACATGTTGTATGAAGCTCAGTAACTATGAAGAATTGGAAGCTATAAATGTTCTTTTGGGATGTGGAATGTTAATGCCACAAAACTTTGATATACCAGAATCGTCAACATTAGATCTTATTATATGCGGTATTAATTGGTAACTATTTAACTTTCTTAAATGGTTCTTTTTATGGCGCATGCTTTCTGTATTTATAGTATTTTGTTAATCTTGTTAGGATTATAAATTACAAGAAATATATTACAGGTTGAGAGAAATAATCTCAGGCTTTGTAACACAAACAGATCCTTTAATGCGAAAACAAGTACTAAAACGTTTAGACACTTTAATATATTTACAAAGTGAATTTAATATGTTATTAACGTTATGTGATACCAAGTACCAACCACCACCATGTTACTTCCATTATTTTCCGTTGCCATCTTTTGTAAAAAGTGAAAAAAAAATTAGCAAAAAGGGAAAGAAGTCTAAAAAAGAAAACAAAATAAGTACTTATGTGGTAAATGAAGATGAATCTTGGGAGACAGGTTCCATATTGTGTTCTAAAAATCCAGCATACTTTAGAAAATTTGATGCAAAGGTACATTAAGAATTTTACATAATATATATAAAACATAAATGATTGGAAAATATTACATCGTGATATTATTTAGATAGCCTATCTCTTGGACGTTAAAATAGATTTACAATCTGAATCATCACAATCTAAAAACCAAGTTATATCAATAAAACAAATATGTTTTATTGTAACAGAACTTTTAGCAATATTCGAAAGCAAACCCTCTGAATATTTTGTGAAGGATTTAATACATTTGTTACCAAAAATCTGTTCAAAATTGGATGAAATTGTAATCAGATTAAGAGAAGATGACAATTACAATTTTCGAAAAGGCACGAAACTATTATTGCATCTTCTCACTAATATTTTTAATTGGAAAGGATTTTCGAGCGTAACATACAACACATTGTTACGAGGTATTTTTATTAGCTAATTCTGAGAACGAGAAATAATATTCATATTGTATTCATATATTAGTATATCTTTTTAGAGGGACTACGAACTTTGGCTCGACAAGTCGATGAAAAAAACGCTTTATTGCGGTCTTGTAAGGAACTTGTTGCAGAATCATATAAATATTTTGAATCATTGTCAGATATTTCTACTGAGATAACATTAGCTACTGCTCTCGTCAATATGTGCCAATCATTAATGAAACATTCCGAGACTTACACTCAAGAACATAAGAGTAAGCATGGTAAGTGATATAAAGAAAGTATGTATAAAAAATTTTATAAATTGTACAAATTTCTTATTATTCGTTATCGATTGATTTTAGCGAAATTAGCACATGGATTTCTTTGTTTGGAATGGCCTGAAGATATACACACTAGTTTCCAATATAAATTATCTATAATCCATTTGTTAAATAACTGGATAGATAATGAACCGTCACCGTT
This sequence comes from Cardiocondyla obscurior, assembly GCF_019399895.1. NCBI lineage: Eukaryota > Metazoa > Arthropoda > Insecta > Hymenoptera > Formicidae > Cardiocondyla > Cardiocondyla obscurior. The sequence goes on along the minus strand of NC_091875.1, from coordinate 3,286,410 downwards.
AGAAGTAGTAACAAAAATTTTGGAATGGTTGCCAGAAGAAATCTGTACTTCTGAAAAACCTGAAAACTCTTTAACAAGATTACCTTCTATAAAAAGAAAGAATTTTCACTTGTTATACAAAAAATTATTTGACGGTTTAATTAAAGGTATTAACGTATCATTATCAATAGCTGACTCGTAAGTGTTATTATTTACTTATGTAATACACATAAGAATTTTTGTCAAATTTACTAATTAAATTTTGTATTTTAGAGATCCAAAAAGAATCAAAGTATGGCACAATATCGCTTCAAATGTTCAAAAACTTGCACAAATTTGCAAAACTTTGAAAGTAAAAAATATCATACAACAATTTTTACGGTACATGCCACTAGTAATAAAACAATTTTTAATTACTGGTATGCCAATACTTGAACATAATCTGAAGTATCAAACAGACAACGTAACTAATATTTTAAAAATGATGCAAAGTAAGGAATATATTTCATTTATTTAATAATTTTTTTTCTCGATCCTATTATTACATACAGAGTGAATTATAATGAATGAAAATAAATCATTGCCGATCGAACGCTTCGTATATGTATAGAATTACACAGCGTTAACTATAGTTCAGTCGGCAACTGCTTCTATCAATTATGATTCATTCTGTATACTTGGTATGTTTTTAGGTGGTACACGGTACTTACATACAGTATGTTGCGATTGCTGCGAAAAAAAGAATTTACTACTGTCTAAATATGTTCCTGCAGCTAAATCTATAGTAGAAAAGTTACTTTATAGTGTCAAAGGAATGTTAGTCCTTAATGATAGTGCGACAGCATTTTGGATGGGAAATCTCGTTAATAAAAATTTAGATGGTCGAGAGATTCTTTCACAGGTTTTTTATTTAAATTTTGATTTATTTTTATCATTATATTGAAGAAAACAGAAGTTTATTAATAAAACTTATTATTTTTTTTAGACATCATCGGAAGAAACTCCTGTATTCGATATGAACAAAACCTCGGAAGAATTAACAAATGTATCGTCTGAAATTGTGGAGTCTGATTTAGATGAAAATCCAGTAGAAGATACAGACGATGAAAACGATGATGATTTATAATTCTACATTGGTGAGAAAAAGATAATACTCTATAAAAGTTAATTATATTAATATTACTTAACATTATGGAAATAGTTTGTGAGATAATATAAAATGACTTAAAGTCATTTAAACGTTAATACATGTTACATATTAATTTATTTTCAAATTGTTGTCGTTTCCACGTAAAATCAGGCATAAGAGTTTCTTCAACAAACGTTACATTGTTTGCACCATCAATTAATAATATAGAATGTGTCCTTGTGCCATAATCTTTTCCCGAAATAAAAATAGAACTAAGATTTTTATATGCCATCGGACATCTTCTTTGTAATTCGTCATCTGGTAGGCATCTGCAATATGATACATTATACGTATACACATAAGCATTAACTGTTGGTATTAAAATTTAATATAAATTTACTTTTTCTTTGATTTTAAGAAATAAATAAGTTTTTCAATTAAATCTTCTTGCTTAGATGTATCTGCATCTTGTATAATACATTTAAATTCTTCTTTTCCTGTTTCAACTTTTTTATAAGGGTGCTCTAATCCACCATTACCAATACCTATAATATCACTAGTACAAATTTTTTTAGGACCAGTAGATTTTGTACTGCTTAAATAATGCATATCGGTATTGCTGGAACAAAATTTTTTAAATAATTTTCCATTTTGCAATGTTTCCTTGTTAGTCACTACTGACTTTAAATTTTACATTTAACTAGTATTAGAATTTAATAAAAGCACATGAATATTGAAACTTATAATATTAACTATTATCTACTTACTTTAAATTGAAGAGAACCAAACAATAAGGATTATATGGTTTTTCATTAATATTTTCTTTATGCAAATCATTCAAGTATGATTCTATTGAATCATTGGAAGTAATAAAATTACTTATTAAGAATCCACGGCCCTTTTTTGATGCATCTGTTACAACTTCTCCATTAATATTTAAAATAACAGCAGCTTTTCCTTTCAGTGATAAAGCTAACCAGGTTCCACCTTCTCTTCCAGGTTCCATATCTGTACCTAATAATTTCAGATAATATGTAACAGTTACAATTACCTATGTAGCTTTATAAGAATGGAATCTTTGCTTTAAATTTAATAATATATCTAAAGTTATTGAATGTCTAAAAAATTTTAATAGCTACTTCGAATAAGTGATCGATATTTTTATAATACCTCCCAAACATTCAGGATATTGCTCCCAATAGTGAGCGGAGGATGCAGGACGCTTATACACTTCATCTCTATTTGATACAATTATCAATCGATAAGATGTAGCATCAGCACTTGGATTACGATAAACAAATAAGATGCACATAGCTAATCACATTCGTGCAGATACTTGTGCACTTGCTCTTTCCTTTCGATTCATAAATTTGATTCTGTTCTTAATTGAAAGACAACGATGTATTTTATTCGCTAAGAAATGCTGAATAACTCATATCCGATAAAGTATTTATATTGTTATGCTTTCGTTTTGCGGTACTGATAACGCTATCAGATATCTTGTTCATAAATTATGATAATGTTATATATCGCACTACCGTAGATGATTGTGCGGTAACGTATTTGCTTTGTTGTATTGTTAAAAAAAAAAAAGACATTATAAATCCCTCAGTATAGAGAGAAAGATAACCTCTGGAGTGAAGTATTAATGCAACAGATTTAGCTGCGATGAACAAACCTGTGATCTCGCTTATTCTTTTATCCCGCAACTAAACACGTTCTTTTTTTATTAATATTCACTCGAGAGGATATTTTTCTCTCTATGTATAAAAAAAAAATACATTTAGAATTAACGCAGGCAGTTCAGTTTATAAAGGAACGAGCCCGTAGCAGCTCGAAATCGACGGCTTTGATTTGTGTCGAGGATACCACGATGTCCGGCTGTAGTTCTAGAGAGACAGAGCTAGACATGGCATACGTCTGCACTCTTCTAGCAGCCGACGCCGGCCGAGGCTGGCGAGCGCACACGGACACAGCATCCTACTTCGTATGCGTACGTTGCTCGTCTAAAATCTGAGTTCTGTGACCGCTGGCTGCTGACACGACACCGTGACAGTGATCACGCCAACGCATCGGGTGCCGCTTTGCGTTATCCCCGAGCGAAAATCCTCGATGTGAGACACGCGACTCCGGACCAGCTTTCATCTCCCGCTTCGTCTTCCGAGGAGACTCCGCGATGACGATGGAAGTCCGGCGCAGGCGAGCGAAACCGCAAGAAAATAAACATGACGCCGACGCAACAGCGGATCAGCCGAGGACGGTTCAGAGGGACGAGGTGAGCCGCGACGTTTAAACCTGAGATGTTCTTTTTTTTTCTTGGTAGAAGTTTAAGAAAACCTAACTGCAACGTTGTTAATACCGATAATTTTGAAGTCACATTTGATTTGGAAAGTATCTAACTTAATTAAATCATTTGTATAATTTCACGTAAATGTAATAAATTAATTAACGGGAAAAATGTTTTTGAGAAATTAAATTCTCATACGTATATCTTATTATTTTGTTAATCAATCGAATTTTATGACGTTATGCCGATCTCTGTATTTATTTTCATTTATTGCAGGCGAATGGACAGACGGATCTAAACACTTCGATAGAGAGTGATAAAGCAAGTCTATCATATTCCAAGTCTAAGCAGTTTTTATCGAACAATACGGTGCGTGCTCGAATCAATATCAACTTGGAAATCGATTTAATAGCGACAATTTTACTTATCACTGGCATTTGTACTCGTCTCTATCGTCTCGAGGAACCACGCAGTATAGTGTACGTACGCATACATGGGTTTGCAAATGTTGTAATAATTCTCACTTTCTGTAATTTTAGCAGAATAATTGTTTACGATCAATTTCTATCGATATTTATCGGTTTAATACGTCTTTGTTTTTTTTTTCTTTCCAGTTTCGACGAACTACATTATGGCAAGTACGTTGGACTGTACATGAAGCGAACATTCTTCTTCGATTCCCATCCACCTTTAGGAAAGCAATTAGTCTCTGCAGCAGCCTATTTAGCGGGATTTGATGGGCAATTCAAATTCGATAAGATTGGAAGTCTTTACAGCGATGCAGTTCCTTTGTATGCGTTACGTTTAGTGCCGGCAATATGTGGCAGTTTACTGATTCCTACGGGATATTATCTCGTTTTGGAATTGGGCCTAAGACAATGGTCTGCAGCAATCGGCGGACTTTTACTTTTGCTTGGTAATATTTTGAATTAAAAAATACATTACACAGAAAATTATGCAACTAAGCTGACTGTTTTAATTTTTTCTTTTTTAATATTACTTTACAGACAATGCATTACTGACGCAATCGAGATTTATTTTGATGGAAAGTATTCTAATACATTTTTCGTTGCTGGGCTTGTTGTGCATCGTAAAATTTCGGAAAGTTATGGATCAACCGGCGTCTGCATCTTGGTGGATATGGCTGATATTAGGCATTGTAAATTTAACATGTGCACTATGGTATTATTTTTTTTTTTTTTTTATAATTTATTTTTGATTGAACGTAATTAATTAAAACATTTCTTTTCAGCGTGAAGTATGTTGGATTTTATTCTATGGCACTCGCACTCTTCTTGATCTCTCGTGATTATTGGTCTTTGCTCTCAAGAAAAACTTTGTCAAATACGATCTTATGGATTCATCTCTTGCTAAGATTCGTCGTCTTGATTGCCGTTATTGCGATCGTATACTTGAGTATTTTCTATGTTCATTTAGCAACACTTTCAAAAGCAGGACCGCATGATTCAGTGATGACAAGTGCGTTTCAAGCAAGTTTGGAAGGAGGACTTGCCAGTATTACAAAGGGGCAGCCTCTGGAAGTGACACACGGCTCGCAAATAACTCTTAGACATACGTACGGCAGAGCCTGTTGGTTGCACAGTCACAATCAAGTGTACCCGTTGCGGTATCCTGACGGTCGCGGGAGTTCTCATCAGCAACAAGTCACTTGTTATTCATTTAAGGATGTTAACAATTGGTGGATTGTCAAAAAGCCGGACAAGAACGATCTAGTGGTAACGAAACCCAGCGAGCCTATTCGGCACGGTGATGTAATTCAATTAGTTCATGGAATCACGAGCAGGGCGTTGAACTCGCACGATGTTGCGGCGCCAATGACGCCACAAAGTCAAGAAGTGTCATGTTATATTGATTACAACGTGTCTATGCCGGCTCAGAACTTGTGGCGGGTAGAAATAACGAATAAAGATAATTCCGGCGACGCGTGGCATGCAATTCAAAGCCAAGTACGATTGATACACGTGCATGCGAACGGTGCCGAGTTTGCGTTAAAGTTTAGCGGCAGACAATTGCCTGATTGGGGTTTCAATCAGCATGAAGTCGTGGCAGATCGACTAATGGACCAAACTAATTCTATATGGAATGTCGAGGAGCATCGGTATACTAAAAGTGACGATCAGAAACAACGGGAAAGGGAGCTGATTAGCGCGGAAATGATACCGTTACAGGCGACTACTTTGAGCTTCTGGGAGAAATTCGCAGAACTGCAAGTAAAAATGTTATTTGGCGGCCAAGAGGGTCAAAATAGTCACATGTATTCAAGCGGACCTCTGGAGTGGCCACTGATGTCCCGCGGGATTGCATATTGGGTGTCTGTCGACAGCAACGTGAGTTGGAATATTTTTTTATCTTAATTCAATTCAATTTTTTTTTTTTTTTTACTTTTGCTGGGTTTTATAAAATAAAATCTATTGTTTTAGGCACAAGTACACCTTTTAGGGAACATCGTAATTTGGTACTCTGGTACCATTTCTGTAATCATATATGTAACGTTATTAATATTTTATTTAATGAGAAGAAGAAGACAATGTTTCGACATTCCAGAGAAAGAGTGGGAAAAGTTTATTAATAACGCTTACGTACTGTTAGCTGGATATTTTCTTCATTTTTTACCTTTTTTATTTATTGAACGAACTTTGTTCTTGCATCATTACTTACCAGCTTTCATTTTCAAAGTTTTATTAACAGCAGCCACAATTGACCATCTATATTATTTAATTGGGTATGTTATGATTTTCATTAAGAATAAAATAAACTTAAATGCAATTTTTTTTATATATAAAATAATTACGAGTTTATATTTTTCATTTTAGCACTCATCGTCCAGCGTGGGGTATTTCATTGTATACCGTAACATGCGGTATCATCGTATGGATATTTTTTATTATTTACGTGTTTAAGAAATTTATTGTATTTAGTTATGGAACATCAGCTCTTACTGCCAAGGATGTGATAAAATTAAGATGGAAAGATACCTGGGATTTTATTGTACATAAAACGTGAAAAATAGCCAAGTTTTAAACATTATAAAATCTGCTACATGACATATTTTTAATTAGAACATTATGTATTGAAACACATGATGTTTACAAAACAAATATTATTAGTATATTTTTATGACAAGATTTATCAAATGTTATTATATAATACGCATATACGCATGTGAAAAAGTATTTTGTTACAGTGGAACAAAAACGTACCACGATCATGGAATAATGGTATAACGCGGGCGCGGTGAAGTATTTAATTATATTATAAAATGTTAAATATACAAATTTTTTAATAGACTGATTCCATTTTATAAAATGTTTTGTTATTATTGAACAGAATATGATATTATAGATATCACAATTTGTTAAAAAAAAAAAAAAAAAATTAAATATATTACATATTTTTTCTAATTATTAATTTAAAATATTTTAAATTTATAACAAATATAATTATAGCGTAGAATTGTAAGTGTAAAATTTTAAGTTATAAAGTTTTTCTTACTTCTTACAACATTGTATTTTTATATTGTTTACAAGAAAAATCGGAATATGAGAAAAATTTGTATGTAAGATAACATAATAAAAATATTTTAAATAGCGAAACTAAAATTTATCTTTTTGTAAAAGTATACACGTAATACAAAAAAAAAAAAATTTGTACATAACACATAAACTATATTTTTACAACTAGAATCAATGAGTATATTAATGCAATTATGCTGTTTTAAAATTTAGAATGAAAGACATCGATAAGCTTCTAAAAAAATCTATATTTTGTTTTATTACTATTATAAACTTAAGGGGAAGCTAAACTTTCATATTTTACCACTTATTCGTATTTCAAATCAATCTTCGGATTGGTTTTATGGAATTAAAAATCCTTTTCGAGGATTAGAAAACGTACACAAATTTATCTATCTAGCGTATTTTTAGCTTCCCCTTAAAACGTGTACATAATTTTTTTATCTGTTTTCTAATTCGTTGCGTTAATGATATGTGAAAACTATAGATCGAATAAGACCGTCGCGAATTGTATGTGCATCATTACCCACACCAAACGAGAAGAACACATTATCACAGGACATGTTTTGGGAGCAAACCCCTACTGGATACCATCCAGCCTTATTGAATACCACGCCAACGCGATAAATCTGTTAAAAAAATATCTTCATGACATGACATATAATTATATGTATAAAAAATTAAGGTAACGATTATTTGACAAAAAGAAATTTTTTTGTTTTATATAAAGTTTACTTAATGTTTAACTAAGTTTATGCAGTAAAAAAAGAAATAAATAACAAACCTCATGCCTCTGAATATAAACCGGTCGGTTGAAAGTAATTTCCACGAGAGCACCAAAATTCGCTTTGGTAGTAAAATGGGTATATGTCAATCGGGTATCGTCGCAATCGAGGAGATGAGCGTATAAAATTTCAGTATAAGATGTATCAGCGTCTATAGCGCGAGTGAAATTACTCGTCTACAAATAAAACAAAGAGATATACGCAATGGATATATGTGCACAGTTATAGATGAGTATAATTAATATATTAATATAATTATATAATGTTTAATTTCTAACTTACCGCTGCAATTTGCGTAGGAACCTGTACACCCACCACACATATATTTTTATCCACGCTGAACGTGACGGAACAATCCAACACATTAGTATTCAGACAATCGGTTTGCTGAACCACCTGTCTGAGACAATAATACTTTGGTCCCTCGCGTACGACTACCGAAGAGGTGTTGGGTAAATTTCCAGAATCTTTGTTTATACTTGCATCCACCAGTATCGGCGATGTGTTTCTCATAGCACTACTACTAGATTCCCCGTCATTCATAAAGCCAGAACGTAAGGGAATATTTAAACTACCGTACGGAGTAAATATGTGTCTCGAAGTCATCACCTAAAAAAGGTAATGTACTATAATGTAAAATTTAAAGAATATTAACTAATGAAAATACAAAAACTATATAAATGTAATAAATGTAAATAAGACTGTGTAAGAATAGCAATATATATGTGTATATAAAATCTTACAGGAAGTCCCAGACTCGTGGAGTGTCCCATACTTGCAGAATGCCCCATACTTGTAGAATGAATCTTGATTGGTTTTGCTCTGCTGTTCGAATTAGTACAAAAGCCTTCAGGCATGGGAGTTTTATTGCCAGTACACAGTATGTTCATTAATATAGCAAAAGCCTCGTCTTTTGTGAGCAATGGAGACATGCCGGGTCCTTCCGCGAATTCTTGTGGCGTCAAGCTTAGAAATCTTATTTTTAAAAAGGCATTTCCAATGACGGATTTTAGAGACTTTCCATTGGCCGGATCAAGAGTCTTTCTGGCACATTCTGATTTCGCCCACCGTTCCAGAGCAGTAAATAGTTCTATCTCGGAATTGATCTGTAAATCATCCTGCTCCAAGACCTTCAGAAGTGTTCCCAGTTCTACATCCTCCCAGCTAGATTCTTTCAGCACTTCATCCGTCTTAGTGCGTATGATTTGCAGGCATTTCTCCATTAATACAGGCTCCTCGAAAAGTTTAGCAAACTCATATGCCCTACATGCTTTCTTTGGTGAAAGGTCACACCACAAATACTTTGTGCACTCTTCCACCAAGGATGGCAGCATGTATTTCTTGGCGCAATAGCATAGTTCGCACGCCAGTTCGAAGGAGCCAAGCTCAACTTTATCTGTGTATATGTATTCCAGCAAGGCCTTGAACGCTTCCGGCTGAACGTCTCTTATCGGTATCGGATCGTTCTTTTCTGCCATGCCGCCGAAAAACATAGCTTCGAAGACCGGACTGGACATGGCCAGGAACAGCTTGTGCCCTTTGAGTATCTGCTGCTGGGGTTCCTGGCCGACGATAAAATTGCAGTCGGACCATAGTCCGGTCTCCAGCAGATGCTGTCCGCGCTCCGACAGCTTCTGCTTGCTGGTCTGCCAGTCGCAGGGTAGGCTCATCTTCGCGGCGGCCGTTACATGTACTCCAACCTGCAACGTAGAGACTAAGAGTTAAGCGGGGAACCGCCGAGGAATCACGTGCCAGGAAGCGGCCCGCTCGATGACGTTACATGCTCACCTATTTCTGTAGAACCCGCGTTAGCGCTATAAATACAACGCGCAACAATCAACAGGGGCGACGGGGAGAAGAGTAAAAGGCTGTTGCGGCCGGAGCGGAGGGTGCACGCGGGGGAGACGTGCCAGCCGGTTACCCACCCGATGGACGTCCTCGACACCGACCGAGCGCGCGTCCTCTCGTCTTTCCCGTCGCTCGCCGTCAGTTCCCAAGTGCTCGCGCGCGTCGTGGAAGTAGAGCCCGTAACGCTACGCCATCTTAGAAGACCGAGAGAGCTCCCACTAGCCGCGAATCGCGTTGCCACCACCACCCGGTGGTGACCACCGTGCCGCCACCTTTTCGAAGCTCGACTGCCAGTCTCCCCCCCCTGAGCCCCCCGCTTTCCTTAGTCGGTCGAGACGCTTTTCGAGGCGATTGACGCTTCTTGCCCCGTGCCGTCGCTGTTCCGTTCCTGACGATTCTCCGCGACGCGGCGACCGCGACGTTACTCGCGCACCCTTTCCCCCTCCGCCGTCCTCTCCACGGCGCCCAGCGGGTAACGGGTAACGCGCAAAGCTTCCTCCGGCTGATTTTCAGACCGAAAACGTTCACCGCGGCGATCGATAGTCTCGCGACGGCCGGAGAAAGGGTCGCGGAAGTGCCGTCGCGAAAACGTGGTGTTGCCCGGCCGTTTCTCGCGTCGCGACGTCGCCGTGAGGAGGCGTCCACGGCGCTGCATCGCCCGGAGGAGTCCACCGCTGACACGAAAAGAGGAAACAGACGGAGCGTGGTAGGAAGGCGGGGCGGAGAGAAGGACGAGGAACGCGAGGTAGATTCTTTATCGGTAGCTGAGGACGACCGTTGTGAACTGGCCGAATGGCGCACGCACGGCTCAGCTGGACGCGTACACCCACCGTGCGCCGCGCAAAGTAATGCGCCTGCCGCCCCGGGGACTCCTGCGCTTCGGATGACAGCGGCGCCCGTTCGACGACGGGACGTGGGCTGAGGTACGTTGGCACCGGTACCGGGCGCCTCGACGGCCCTACGAGGTGGACGCGAAGGGCGCCGAGCGTCCTAAGAGTCGAAGCGGGCGAGGCCCGTGCGCGCGCGCGCGTTTTGACACTCGCTCGCTGAAACCGTCACCGTTGACGTAACCTCTCCGAGCGCGCTGAAGCCTCCTCGGCTTCGGCCCCGAGGATCACCCCCGGCATGACGCAGGGATGCCCGCCGCTCTTTGTCGTTCTCGCTAGTTACGCGCGCGCCAGGCTGAGTCACTGCCCGTTTCAACGGGCACATACTTTTCCGCGTCTCGCCGCCGGGCCCCCGCGAGGCCACGTTCACGCAAACGTCCGCGCGAGTTCCACGAATATCTGCGCGGTTACGGGCCAGCGTGATTCCCGGCTGTTTGCTTTACCTTGGCGCTGTAACGCTGTGTTCTCCTCACGTACATATATACATGTATATATATTTTGCATTACATAAGAACCGAAAATATTGCCAGCCCGTATAAACGCGCGCTGTCCCCCGCTTTTGTATCTCCCGCGATGTTTATAAGATGTTCCTCTCGTCACTGTTAAAGAATAAGGAGAGCGACTCGCCTACGGTTTTTCGTAATTTCATTAGAGATCTTTCTGACGTTTGTACATATTTTTGTTTTTCTAGAAAGCATGGAGTGTCCATCGGGCGTCGTAGTTACATCTCGCCCGAGTCGATGCTGCATTTAGCCAGTTACGCTTTGATAATCTTTGATGCAACAGTACCAGTACATTTTTGAGGCACAGTAGTCCAAGCTCCTGTAAGGAGAGATGGATGCGGTGTGCGACGAGGACAGGCGGAGACGCCTGCGAGCTCTGGAGGAGCGCATAAAGGATCCCAGAAGTGTCACGAATATCGACTGCTTGCTGGACACGGTGCAGGCTCTGGTAACAGATTGCGACCACGCAAGTGTGAAGCGCATGAAAAATATAGAAGCCTACATGAACAGATGTACGTATCTTCTTACATGTGTGGGCTTATTGGAAAATATATTTGTCAATTAGAAGCTTCGACAATTGTGCTACATTATATTTATTTGTATCTTTGTAGATGACTCCGTAGCCCAGGAAATCTATAAAATGCGAATGCGCACAGACGACTTTACTTTGATAAAAGTAATCGGTCGTGGCGCGTTTGGAGAGGTGCAGCTAGTTAGACACAAATCCACGCAAAAAGTTTACGCCATGAAATTACTTAGTAAATTTGAAATGGTGAGGAGCTCGCTCGTTTTCATTTCCATTCATTTATCGTGTGTAAATATTTCCGTTTATCCAGTTTTTACCTTATCTGCTTAGATTAAGAGGTCGGACTCCGCATTCTTTTGGGAAGAGAGAGATATAATGGCTCATGCAAACTCACCGTGGATAGTTCAGCTCCATTTTGCGTTTCAAGATCAGAAGTACCTCTATATGGTGATGGATTACATGCCGGGTGGAGATCTGGTAAACCTGATGTCAAATTACGAGGTACCGGAGAAATGGGCAAAATTTTACTGCGCCGAAGTAGTCCTCGCATTGGACGCGATACATAATATGGGCTTTGTTCATCGAGATGTGAAACCGGACAACATGTTGCTTGACAGGCATGGTCACTTGAAACTCGCTGATTTTGGCACGTGTATGAGGATGGATGCTGTGAGTTTTCTATTTTACAGCTTATTTTAAACGTCACGCGAGAAAAAGCGATAAGATTTTAATAAGAAACTTTTTACAATTAAAAGATTTTAAGTTTAAAAAACAATTTTTTTTAAATATGTTTTTTTCTTCTAATTAATTTTTTTTTAACTATTTGATCGTTTATCTTATAGGATGGTTTAGTACGGTCAGATACCGCGGTTGGTACACCCGACTACATATCTCCAGAGGTTCTGCAGTCGCAAGGTGGAGAAGGAGTTTATGGCCGCGAATGCGACTGGTGGTCCGTAGGTGTTTTTCTATATGAGATGTTATTTGGAGATACGCCATTTTTTGCCGATTCTTTGGTTGGCACGTATTCGAAGATCATGGACCACAGGAACTCGCTATACTTTCCTCAAAACGTTGAGATATCTCATTCGGCAAAAAATTTGATATGCGGTTTTCTCACCGATAGAACGAAACGCCTGGGTCGCAATGGCGTTGACGAAATTAAAAGCCATCTGTTTTTCAAGAACGATCAGTGGACTTTTGACAATTTGCGAGAATGTGTACCGCCGGTAGTACCGGAACTTTCCGGAGACGATGATACCAGCAATTTCGATGATGTTGACAAAGAAGACGGACCAGAGGAGAGTTTTCCAGTACCTAAAGCTTTTTCTGGCAATCACCTGCCATTTATCGGGTTTACTTACTCAGGTGATTACCAATTAATGGTTTCTTGTGGTAAAGAATCTGTGGACGGCTTAGAGAATCACGTCAACAATGGTACTACTGACGATGTGAAGATCTCGCAGTTGGAAAATTTGCTCGAACGCGAGAGGCGGCAAGTAGAAACAATGGAGTCGAGGCAGAAAGCATTAAACGCGCAATTAGAGGCGATGGCATGTCGAGAGGTCGAGCTACGCGAAGAAGTTGGCAGAGCAGATAAGGAGCTGACATTACTTAGACATAATTATAAAGAGGCGCAACGCAGAGTGGAACACGAAACTGAGACTCGTCGTAAGGCGGAATCATTGCTTGTAGAAGTAAAGAAAAAATTTGATGAAGAGCAGACGAGGCGAGTGCGAGATGCCAGCAATTCGCAGCAAACGTCCGAACGGGTAACGTCGCTGGAGAAACAAATCAAAGAGATGCAATGCAAATTGGAGAGAGAAACGGAAACGGTTACGAGAATGCGCAAGCAAGCGACGGAGATCACTGTGGCGCGTCAAACCGCCGAGCAAATGGCAAATGAATTACAAGTTGCCAGAGCTCAATTGCAAGCACAGCGAGATAATTTGCAACAAGAAGTTGCAACTCTTCAGGTAAAATATAGTTTCTGCTTATTTTTTATTATTTATAAATAAAAATAATACATAAAATTTTAAATAAGAAATATATTTTAAAGATACATTTTTTTTACGCGAAATGCTTATTTTATTGTTTAGGGTCAACTTTCTAAAGAACGTAGTTCAAGATCTCAGGCGTCGTTACTGACGGCTGAATTGGAGACTCGTCTCTCTACTTTGCATCTGGAATTAGAACGTAGTCAAGAAAAAGAAGAAAAGGCGACTCTGGACAATAGACAACTGACCGAAAGAGTTTCCGCGTTGGAAAAAGAAGCTGCCAGCTTAACTTTAGAACTGAAAGCCGCACAAGCCAGGTATAATCAAGAAGTTGTAGCGCACCAAGAAACGGAGCGTTCACGCATTCTTTCCAAAGAAGAGGCCAATTTGGAAGTTGTTAAAGGTATTTGTTTGAAATTTTGCATAGTAATAAAGAGGCATTGTATTTTTGATGAAGTAAGTTTTATTTTATTCATGCAATGCAGGGCAAAAGAATGGAATTTTCGAAGGTAATTTACGTGAATCGCGAATTTACGCTTTTATCCTGCAGTATATTTAAATTATGTAATTTTATATGAATATATACTAACTTTTCCTTATATTAATTATTTATTCCTTTTTCTATTACTGCTGCTATTTTTATAATGACAGATTTACGTATGTATTTATTTTAATTTATATCTACGAATTTCAGAAAGTTTATTTCCACTATTATTTATATTTTGTTGATTTGTTAAATAGCTCTACAAGCAAAACTGAACGAGGAAAAAAGTGGAAGACAACGTGCGGAATTACTTGCGCAAGAAAAAGAACGTCAGACGTCAATGCTATCTGTCGATTACAGACAGATACAACAACGATTGCAAAAATTAGAGGGTGAGCACAGGCAAGAGATGGAGAAAGTCAAGGTATTGCAGGGCCAAGTTGAGCAGGAGCAACAGAAAAGGAATGTTCTACAAACTGAGCTAGGTCAACAAACGTCTGAAACCGGCAGGCTTCGTGCTCGCGAGCAACAGTTGGTCGGCGAAGTTGCTCAGTTGAGAGAAGCCAAACGGCAAATAGAAGAGGAGTTGCATCACTTGAAAACGCAAAGAAACATTGATCAGCTCCAAACGAAAGAATTGCAAGAACAATTGGAAGCTGAAGCTTATTTCTCGGTAAATAATTAAAATATGAATTATTATTCATATAATTTTTGATATAATTTCAATTATTAGTTTGAATTTTTAGAGAGTTAGTTTTTATCTTTTTTTTTTTTTCAGACTCTGTACAAAACACAAACGCAAGAGCTGCGCGAAGAGTTGGATGAGAAAATGAGATTGCAGCAGGAATTGGAAGAAGAACGTAGTTCTCTTGTTCATCAGCTCCAGTTGTCCTTGGCACGCGGTGATAGCGAGGCTCTAGCTAGATCCATAGCTGAGGAAACTGTAGCTGATTTGGAAAAAGAAAGGACTATGAAAGAGCTCGAATATAAAGACGGAGTAAGCAAGCATCATCAGGAACTCAGCGCAAAAGAACAAATTATAAACAGACTTAAAGAGAATGAAAGTGAGATCAAGAAATCGGTTGATCAGGCTCTAAAAGAGAAAGAAGATTTGAATAAACGGTATAAGGAAGTGCAAGATCAACTTAGTAAATCACAGTCCAACGTAGAGGAAATGGAGAAGCTGAGTAGCAAGTTAAAAACCGAGCAACTATTAAAGCAGCAAGCGGTTAATAAATTAGCTGAAATCATGAATCGAAAGGATCTTTCATCGAGCGGGAAAAATAAGAATAAAGCCTCCGCTGCAGATTTAAGGAAGAAGGAAAAAGATTGTAGACGCCTACAACAAGAACTCACTCAAGAGAGGGAGAAGTACTCTCAGTTGTCAGCTAAATGGCAGAAAGATTTGCAAGATATGCAAGTAAGTGGTATATTATTGTTTGCGTCAAAATTAAATAAAGATATATAGAATTTTTTAAGTGAGTAAAAAAATAATTTTTTTTTTTTTTTAGGCGCAACTCGTGGAAGAAAATCAAGCGAAGCTAAGACTGCAGATGGAACTTGACTCAAAAGACTCTGAAATAGAAACGTTGCAGATGAAAATTGCATCATTGAACTCAGAAACTGCAAGTGTCTCGTCTATTGAAAACGACGATGGTGAGGACTCGGTCTTGTCGGAACACGGTACGATGAGATTGGAGGGTTGGTTAAATGTGCCAAATAAACAGAATATTAAGCGGCACGGTTGGAAGAAGCAATACGTCGTTGTTTCTTCCAAAAAAATAATTTTTTACAACAGTGAGAACGATAAAATGAACGCCGATCCAGTTTTGATATTGGACTTGAATAAAGTTTTCCACGTTAGATCTGTTACTCAAGGTGATGTTATCCGAGCTAATGCCAAAGATATACCCAGAATATTTCAGGTATCTACATTTGTATTTCTTTCTTCTTTAAATTAGCAGAAATTTGAATACTTACAATTTATTTTTGAAAATAATTTAATATTTAATAGAGCCATTAATTCTACATTATTTAATAATTAATATCGTGTGCAGTTACTCTATGCTGGTGAAGGTGAAGCAAGGCGGCCCGGTGACGAAGGAAATACATTGCCGGGTGTGGATTTACCGCAGCTCACGGACAAGCCTGGAACTCAGTCGCTGAAAGGTCATGAATTTGTGTCAATATCTTATCACATGCCGACGACCTGCGAAGTTTGCTCGAAACAACTTTGGCACATGTTCCGGCCTTCACCGGCCCTAGAATGCCGAAGTACGTATTGTGCCTGTCGTAATTGTCATTTATAAATACATTGCTTTCGCGCTTTTGTGTGTAACGTAAAACATCGTTATGCATAGGGTGTCGCATTAAAGTTCATAAGGAACATTTGGATAAGAAAGAAGATGCCATAGCCCCGTGCAAATTGCACTACGATCCGAACAGTGCCCGCGAGCTACTCCTGCTCGCAGCGAATCCTGAGGACCAGAAGTACTGGGTCTCGCGGCTGTCCAGACGCGTCCAGAAATGCGGCTACAAAGCGAATTCGCACGTGGACGGCACGGGACAGCGTATTTCGCCAAGGTAGCGTAGCCGTGATGCTGCTCGACGTGAGCGGGGACTAAGTAGCTCTCTTATTTTGTGGCGTCGCATGATGTGGGTGTAGAGAGGTTAGACTCCTTTAATTTTTCTTTCAACTTTTATTTACATTTCTGACACTTTCCGCTTTCAATGATTGTGCAAAACTCGTTATATGCAAAACTGAAATATTAAAGTTACGGATGCAAGCACTGTTGCATCGTTATGTGATTATATTTGCCGTACAAAAATTAGAATTTTTTGACTAGAATAAAAAAAATTAATTGTTACTTTATAAAGTAATATTAATATTTTTTGTTATTAGTTATTGTATTTGTAGTTCGGATTTTCAAGATCATTTAAAGTAATGTCGTAAGATATTAATATAACTATGATTGATTTACATTTAAGTGGAGATCAACCTCCACTTAAAAAAAAATGTACAGTGATTGTTGTGTATTGTGAAATATTGTCACACGTTGCTACGTATTTCTAATGTATTGCACGTATTGTTAGTAATGCCTGTTTTATTGTTGTACAGCAATATATTTACAGAAAAATGTGCAATGATTCCCACCAGTGGTTGACCTCTCGATAAAAACGGACTGTGAATAGAATTTATTTTTCTTTAGTAATAAATTAAACATGATAAACTTGTTTTAAATTTAATCCAGTTTATTAGAAAACGTTCTGTGTTATAACTTATGTTATTGTGCATTGAATATAATGAAAAGTATTTTCCAGATTAGCGAATAATATACGTACGAAGACGTAAAATTCATCAGTTGGAAAGAAAGATAATTATTCCTATTATTCTTTGATTTTGTATATACATATTAGTATAATGCATGCCATTGATTTTTTATGTGTAATCATTAAAAATGATGGTGCGACGATATAAATTTGAAAAAAGGTGTTAAAAAAATGAAGTGTGAACTGTTTGAGACTAGCATGCACATCCACATTTAAATGTTTTACTGCACAAAATGTCGAAAAATTAGCTTTCTACATTTATCATGAAATAGATTAGCTTACACCTTTCAATCTGCATATCATTTAGTTATCTTACGCTTTCAATGCTTTTACGGCTTTAACTTTGCAAGAAATTTTTATTTGTGTCTTTTAATTCAGCTGTACTTGAACAACAATTACATAAAACAATTTTTTTTAGGGAATCCACAAGATCGACTTTAAAGCCATACTTATCGGTGCAACAACGATCAGCAACTTTGCCAGCAAACGCCAGTATGGGAAAATGATCCTGATTGATATTGGCGATTCTAAAAAGACTCCGCTCACAATCTGACGTCCCGCTAACGATACCTGCAAGGACGTCGGGCCATCGTAACAAACTACCACGTCGTCGCGTCTGGCGTATACGTAGATTGTCAGTAATTTCCTAGATCGAGGGTAATCTAAGTAACGACCGCAATCGTAACGTTACTGTTTGCAGCTAAGAATAAGTAAATTCAAGTTTGAGAACTGTTGGAGAAAACAGGGTTATTTATACACCGGGTGATAGATGAATATGATGGGATCGCTATGTGACCATCTCTACGCGTTATTGTCATTTAAGAACGATAACGCAAAATCACGCAGATATGGTTCTTCAGAATTGCCAGATTGTTTTATCGCGAGCGACGATAAAGTAATGTAATAGTTTTTGTACTTTTTGTACTTTGTTCTCGATATTCACGATAGACTGCGGAATGTTCCTTCGTAGGATCCAATTTCTGCGGTAATTTCCTAATTGGACTCAACTGTACGCACATTTTTTACTGCCTTTAATAACGACTAACGGCGGGTCTCGATGGAAACTTTTAGCTTAAGGCATTTTTTTCGATGCTTTAAATCGGAATTTCGAAAACTTATAGCAAAGGATATAGTATTTTGAAATTGTTTTATGTGTACATACATGTTCTCCGAAAATGTTCTTCATGAATGTGTGTATTTAGTAAGTATACACGCGGAGCTCTTGCTTTTAACGTAACTTGCGTTTTAGGGCAATGTTAGTTAACATTTTGATATTCAAGATGTTTTCGGGCAAAAATTATGTTTTTTTTGAGGGAGGTGTAAATAAACTGAACACGCGTTTAAGCATCAATGTGGGGTTTTTTAATTTTTTTTTTTTTTTTTCTTTTTTTTTAATCGAAATTTAGCATTTAACTCGGTTTTGCGGACACTGTAAGGAAGACACAATATTACAAGATTGACACGCATGTGGCGCGCATAAAAAGTATGCGAATACACAGCGGTAAATGCCAGCTTGTATAGTAGAGATAATGATTACGATTGTAAGAATTTTTATTACGACGATATAAAAACTATTGACGTCCGCTATATCGACAGAAAGAAATAAATGAAAAATGAGCGAGAGAGAGAGAGAAAGAGAGAAAGCGTGCAAAAAGGAAAGAGAGAGAGAGAGAAAGAAACACTGAAATAATGAATTAAGAAAATCATGCATAATTAAGAAGTTAGTTTCGTCGTGGTGCCATACAGTTTGGCCATTCTTGGCATCAAAAAGAGAGATGAGAAAGACAGCAAGAAAAATTAAAAACATCTTTTACAACCGTCTTAGATTTTTAATATTATCTGTGTTCTTTTCAAAGAATATCCACAGAACGTTATAGCATGTCAAGGATCGTCAGAATGAAAAGAACATACATCGATGTCAGTTAGCTAACTGTAGGTGACTACATACTCACTCTCCACAAATTAGAACTGTAAATATTACAATTGAATGATTCTTTTGTTTTTCTAGAAATTAAATCTAAGAAGATGTTCGTCTATATTTCTGAAAGGTTTTTTTCTAAAAAAAAAAATTGGTTTTCGTTTTTCAAGATCAATGTTTTAGTAATTAGTTAATTTTAATTTATGGATGATCTAGAAAAGAACACAGAATCAATGATCTGATTTGAGTTAAGCGATAGTGGAAATAAAAAACAATAGATGTACATTAATCAAATATTCATTACAGCGAACTTCGGTTAATATTCAATTTTAGTTATAATCCAGACAGAGAGAAGAGTTTGCTTATGTTCATTTATTAAAATATAATTAAACTGTGTTTCTCCATGAATTATGACTAAAATTTAAAAAAAAAATGAAGAATTGCGGAAGTTAATTAACGAAAACGCAGTCGGCGTTATGGCTCTAAGAATTCAGCGAGACGTTTCTCTAATGGTGCTCCTTTCAATTTCATTCATCCTTTTGGTTTAACGACGCAAAGAATGAGCGAAGAACTGTCGAAAGTTTCTTATTGCGGTAATAATTGAAAATTCAAAAATACAAGGGAGAGAAAAAGAAAGGTGCATATTGAAACCGAAAGAAAATACCATCCGATATACTGCCCTGTGCCTTCTTCATTATTTCGGTCCTCCATGAGGATGGATATAGAAGAAAACTGTCAATGAGAAAAAGAAAAAGATGAATGAGGATGAAATAAAAGTGCGAATATGTGTGTATGTGTAGTACGCGTGTGTGTGAAAGAAAGAGGAGAGGAAGAACTTGTTACAGCATATTTTATTATTGTTTAGTTATTTACAATCTGTATATTATTAATTAATATTACGATTAAAAGTATTTTGTAGATAATATGTGGCTCTATTCAGTGATACGTTTACAACCATCGACCGCATAACTTTGGAACTCTATTTTTTTTGTGAGAAACATGCTTTTAAACTTTTAAAGAATTTAATTATACTGCAAAGTAATTATACTACGATGGTCTTAACAGCTGCTTTTCTTCTGGATTCAACACGAGCGAACGAAGCTCATTTTGTAAAAATAATTAAAAGTCCTTTATGATTATACTGTCAATCTTAAAATGCAGTATTATCGTGATTGAGAATAACTTCTAAGGAAATGCCTTCAACACATGGTAAGAATTATATTTGTTTTTTATTTTAAAATATATTTCATTTATTACTTACACATATTATTGATGTCTGACCATTTGATTATTGGGACGTTGACTTGTATTACTTGAAGTTTTTTTGATGAAATAAAGGTGCTTTGTAATTTTCTAGCACATATTAGGTTATCTTAACTGTTTGTTTAAAAAAAAAAGCAAGCAGATTAATTTAATAACTTTTTTGCTATATTTTACTTTATTTTATTTTTAATTTGTTGCAATTTAACTTATTTTGCATTATTTTAATTGATTATATTTTTATTATGCCGTATTTTATCTTATTCAACTTTATTTTATTTTATTAAAAAATGTCTGATTTATCGTTCTTCACCCCGGGCTGTTACGACGTCGAATCGTCCGAAATCGTCGAAAAAGTATCAGGAAGCATTAGGATCATAGGAGGAGTAAGTTGGTGGCACGGAGAGAGTCATTTACCGCCCATTCTTGGTTGGTATTGACCAATCAAAAAATAGAAATTTAAAATATGAAATATTAATGAAATAAAATTAAATAAGATAAAATACGGCATAATAAAAATATAATAAGTTAAAATAATGCAAAATAAGTTGAATTGCAACAAATTAAAAATAAAATAAAGTAACATATGTCAAAAAAAGTTATTAAATTACTCTGCTTGCTTTTTTTTTAAACCAACAGTTAAGATAACTTAATATGTGCTAGAAAATTGTTAATGTACTTTTTAATAAACTAATCTCCTTAAAATAAAATTAAATCTTAACTAAGAGAGCTGAGGATTTAAAGAATAATGCCAGTTGCAGGTTAGATTCATTGAAATTTATTTTGGCTACATTCGAAGTCCTGCGTGTGAATGAGATCGCGTGAGACCAGCATGCAAAAACAATAAAACACGATGCAAGAACCGAATAATCCATGACGATCGATTTCAACTTTCGAAAATGTTTTCGTAACATTACGTACGAATATGTTTCCTGAATAATACGCTCGATCAAATATCTCTATTCGATTACGTTTTCATAAATTGCTCTATGTATGGACTAATCGCTTTTTGCATATTAGATGATCTATTTGGATATGTAACATGTTTTTCGTTTTCCACGGTCATTGCACTTTCTTCGCTTTCGTTAGCATTCGGTACCTTTTCGCTTTCCCTCGCGCACATTGTGTCATTTAAGAAAGTATGCATGTTGACTTTCTTCATCATTTGCGATAGATAAAAACTGGTTTATCGTTTTGCCGATATCTCGTGCGGCCAAGTCGTGGCGACGAATTTATGCACGTAGGATCTATTTAATCAACTTATTGCTTCTATTGGTGGATCTAGAGATCTACCGAAGCAAGGATATACACACTCGAGTATTTATGGAATCGTTGAATTAATAAATTCTACAGATAGATTTGTAAGTTACGGAAACTTTTGTCGTTCACAAATCGTCTCCGCATAAATAAATTAAACACAATCTTACGAAATGTTACCGTCACATTAACGCACGCGTGAATGACTTACATTGGACGACCAGAACAAAGCACTTTTTAAATAACAAGTATAATTCTAATACGGCAATAATATAAACCTTCGGTATATGTACAATAAAGAGAAAATCCGTTCTCGTGAATAATGCGTTAATGACACGCTATTATTTAAAGGCGAATAATCGATACACTCGTAGACACATGCATGCATGTCGTGGGACGTAATCAGAGCTTAGGGGCTGAAAGCGAGTACAGGGGAAATAGATAAAAGGAGATGGAGAATCTCAATGTGAGGGTACGTAGAATTGTTGCTTTGCACTCACTTGCACGGTATGCACGTACATAAAATTCTATTTCCACGGTAACGACGAAGCTGTAAAAACTCTTTGGAAAATCAGAGATAATATACTTGCTGTTCTCCTTATGCTGGAGAACGGTGGGAACGTCCCTAAAATCTGTGGCACTCCTTTTCGCTCGGAGTTTAATTTTCGACGAGACTACGCAGTCTCGTGACGAAGGATTATTTTCTTACGAGGGCAACCAGGCCGCGATTCAAATGCGTCAATTTTGGTTTCATCGACAGCTTCGTCGAAGCTGCGGAGGATTGCTGATGATTCCGATTTGCAGTTTGCTGCACGTTTTGTTGCTTCTTCTTTAATGATTCTTGCTTAGCACCTCTGTATAAGAAAATTGTTTATGTTTTAGTTCGTTTATTACATAAATCGCATAGCCAGGATATTAAATTTTACTTACAAATAACGAGTGAGATCTTCTACATCGACGAGCATCGAATCTTGCTCCATATGCAAATCATCTCTCCTTAATAATCCTTCAACGAGCGCTTCGTTTAATGCAGCAATCCTTGCGTGCAAGTCGTTTGCTACCACTTGCAGCTGTGCGACATTTAATTCCGTAAGAAGAACACGAGATAGCCTACGTCTGTCTTCTCCTAATTGTACACCGACCTAAAAATAGAAAATTAAAAAATGTATTTCTGTATAAAAAAAAAAAGTAAACGTTTTAAAGATTTTATTGTTTTTCAGGGATGCTGATAAAATTATTAGTGATTTTATCGAATAACAAAATAATGGATTAATAAATTAGAGATTCACTAACTTTTTCCAAACTGCATCGCACCATCTCAGTGATGGGACTCTGTTTCAACCTCTGCCTCTCCACTTCCATTTGCATGTGTGCCATTTCCTTGGCTTGTGCCAGAGCCATTCGTGCTTCGGTCTGCAGTCTGGCTTGCCGCGCGAAGAAATCAGCCTCATCGACCGGCGGTGTTGAATTAGCGCCCGTATCAAGTCTTAGAGACGGAAGACTCAACATCTGTGGTCTCGTTGGTGCCTGCTTTCCACCGAGTTGTTTCGAACCGAGAGACGTAGGCGTGGATCCGGAAAACGAATCATTTTCTGAACCAGGGGATTCAGTGTCCGATGATGTTTCATTCATGAAGCAGATCTGGAGGTTCATTCCTGTGGAGAACCAATTTTATTATTTGTTTTACGTGATATTATAAATAAAGTGAAAATAAGATCTTGTACAAACCGCTTTGAAGACGCGACTGGAGACTCGGTTTTCGTCCACGTTCGGCGCGCAAATCTTCAGCGTCAGGTCCCATCGCAAGTCTTCTCCTGATCTCCTCGCGATCGTTTCGTCGCTGCAAAAAACCAAGTTACGTTAGTTTTACACATTTATATGTAGATACCGATTCCAACTACGATAATAGTTAAACGCTATACATAATTGTTAAGTATATCGATAATGTGTACAATTTAAAAGTCGAAGGACGCAAGTACACGTGTTTGCACTTAAATACTAGTTTGAGAACTTTAGTTTTTAAAAAAATATGAGTCGAGATAAAAATCAGACAATATCATATAATATTAAAAATAAATTTAGATATCTCGTGACGTTTGATACATATTGGTGCTTTCGCTAAACTTTCTCACACGGTCCTTTAATACATTTGTCGAACTAATTCACACCTGTAGATCAAATTCGCCTCGCACAAGCCTGTCGAATCGCGTAATCAAATCTTCTCTTTCGCAGTCAGGCCTCTCTAAATTCTCTTCCTTTGTTTCATTCGCTTCTTCAGTTTCGACAATCGGTTCTGTGGATTTATCCATTTCCATGGTAGTTTTCCTTTCATCATCTTGACGCCACTTTCACAAATTAATACCTGTTACTTTCATGAAACGCGTGACATTGCTTTATTTTTTTTTTTCTTTTTTTTTTGCGAAAGGCGATAGACTTCCGTAAATTTAAATATAAATCGAATACGTGTTATAATAATCGGGAAACTGTTCAAGCAAATTTCTCAAAAGTTGTGAAATGCTACGTAAATCGATGTAACTTTTTACGTTTCGCAGATAAAACAATGTAAGATAATTGTAGAAGAACTTGCTTCTGCGCTAATAAAATTTGCTTCTTTATTAGCCCCGCGATTTCCGTGACCCACTTTCACGGCTTCGTCGGTCCGGAACCGTATCAAATAGTAATCAGGTTCGCCGAACCTTTCTGTTTCAGTAACAACGTAGACAGGAGTTTTGAATTGGTAAATTTGACATATGCGAGCCCGACAACCCAAATGCAATACCGCGGCCGCTCTTTGCACAAGTCGCATGCACACGGAACAAGCAAGCGATTGAGAAACGTAATGATTCCTTACATCTTGCAATTAAATTCAGACGTCTTATTATATTTTAAATTTTCCGAGATATAATGCCAATATTATTAAATTGTTCCGGCATGTAAAAAATATTTTTTAAACCGTAATTGACGCAACAAAACTCTTTTAAAGAACCGAAACTCTTAGGAGTGCTAGCGCGCTATCGCCCTTCGCTCTTCGCAACCCTTACACAATCCAAATCGTCGTCGTAAGTAAATGTGTAGAGATCCGCGACGAATCTCGAGTCTTTCTTGTAATGCTTCCGCGACTTGTTGCTGCTACCCATGATCGAGCACCGCCTTATTTCCGTAGGCCAGATCTTGCTTGAAAATTTCGATCCGCGTCTCTCTCAAAGACTATTATTTCATCCCTCTTAAGAAGCTCATCGTGCCGCTCTTCCTCTTCCGTTTACTTCGCCGATGAGTCTTCTTTCTTCCTATGCTGCCGCGAATAGAACTGTAATTTAGAAAAATAATCACTGATCGGATTTAATCGAGACCAAAACTGTCGAGCAAATCCGACGCCGAGGAACGTGCGACTTTGAACGCGCGTGTAACGAAGGCGAACCGAAACTGCAAGGCGAATCGAGAGAGATCCTTCGTTAAGGTTTGCTAGCCGCGGAGGAAGTGTTCAGCGGCGATGGTAGCGGTGGTGGTGGCGGCGATAGAGGTGGTCCCACGTATTCGTGCCTAGAAAGACTTCTCCGGGGATTCTTGGTGAAAGTGCCGGACAAGAGCGTGCGTTTGTCGGCCGTAGCTTCCGAGTTCCGGAAAATGGTTGTAGATTCGTATCCACTGCTCCGCATAACGCTTACGACAGTTCTCAGAACAAGCGGGACGCCGAGATGCATTCTCGCATTCAATGCGCTTCCGTTCAAAAGTAAAACTTTCAAACGTATAACATAAAAGGCGATGACGCAATATGTCGGTCTCGCAATTGATTGCATTTCGTTTTATACGCTGCGCGCGATACAGAAGCTATTTTGTAATAAATAAATATTATCCGGAGCTTATTGAAAACTTTTTATTCCACCTGGAAAGGGAATATCGTACGTAAAAGTACTTTAAACTTAATGCACTATGCAAAGTACATCGTCAGCCGCGTCGGCTGTAACAAAAGATCGTTAAATCATCTTCGGGGTGTCCTGCGTAAAATGTTTCAGTTGACTGATCATGCGTTACTTCTGTACCGTACGCGGTTCAGTATTCGGAGCACGATGCTTAATAATTTCCTCGATTTAGAAAAAAAGTCAGGAGCTATCATCGTTGAAAACAAGACAATGGAAAGTGCCTACGCACTGTAGGCGAAGGAATCGCACATTTTTCTCGTATTAATCGTAAAATAAGTACGCGTATTTAAACGAGCGATTTGTTTGTTATATTTTATCGTTGTACGCATTCACTGGAAGCCATCGAGTTTATCAAAGTTTATCAGTTGTGCGAAATAAATGATCACTCGACGTTAAATAATCAGACTTCTGTCTTTCAAACGTTGTCTTTAGTCAATTAGCTTTCTCGACAATTTTTGTAGATCAAAGTTTCACCAAAGCGGCCTTTAAAAAATATTTTAACTCTTGAATCTTTCCTTTCTCATTACGTGGGTCTGCTCAAAGTTCCCATAAATCAATCATATCAAATGTACAATATATGGCGTCCGCCTACTCGCAGATATTTATGTAAAACGTATTCGACTCTTCGGTAATTGCCGGATACATTCAAGAGTCCGCAATACCCAGACGAGATATTGAGATACGAAGACGTGTGTGAATGAACACGAGATTCATTTCATTGACCCGAGAGTTCTGGTTAATTTAAGAACTCCATTGTATAAGAAAAGAAATATTGGAAATCAATAGAATTACGTATCAAGGAGTAAATTAGTGGATAAATAAAATATTACAATTTTTTTTATAATATTATCTAAAAATGTATGATATGTAATGATTAAAAATAATTTTAGTTATATGTATAACACGTAAGGAGAAAGAAGTGATTTGGTATTCGTTTGAATTTGAAATATGAATTCATAATCGTGTTACAATTTTCAAGTGCCGTATAAAAAAAAATAATTGTTAATTAAAATGTGAGAAAGAATGTTGATTACTCACCCGACGTTCCTCCTCACGTGCAGCTCTGAGATGTGACTCAATCGCGTCTAGATCAATTTTTGGCATCGCTGTTTCGATATTGTAAACGTCGAAGCCACCTTTAAACAAATGTAAGAAGATGTTAAAAGTAATTATTTAAAAAGAATGACATTAATAGATTTATGTGAAAACATACTTGTAGTAATTACAAAATCGCAATCGTTGATAATGCAAGAGTAATTATGTTTTCAATTACTAAAATGCGAGTCAGTTAATTACCTGACTCGTCGTAGAACAGGCTATAAAAGGTATTGCTTCACGCCAAGCGAGAGTCAACGTCGGCTGTTGAGTCGAGGGATTTGAGGTTTAATTTAATTTTAATAATTAATTAATGTGTCCAGGCAAAGACGGTCTTCGCGATTTCCGAGATCGAGGACCTGATGGAAGTATCGTCTTTGTCTAGACATACCAATTAAATATTACAATTAAATCGAACGTGAGTAACGAATAGATTGGCGCGGGGGTCGGGGGAAGGCGGGGGAGCGAGGTGAGAGCGAGCGCGAGCATACGTGCCGCGCGCTAGGTATATTCCCCCACCACTCCCACTCTCGCTCTGTCCTTCACTAGCGGTCGCGCAATACACACGTACGTACTACGCGCTCACGGCAACCGCGTGCTCGTGCCGAAATTAATACGTATTTCCGTTTAACGAATACCGTCCGACACAAGAACTATCTTCTCGTCTTTATTATCCGTGTGAGGAGATTACGCGAGCACGTAATTAGAAGAGCACGTGCGATTCTCCGTGCGAGGAGAGCACGTGTCGCCGCCGGTTCGTCGGTCGTTTTCGGGAGTGCCGCTAATTATCGCGCGTTTTTTCTTACGATTATTTTTTTACGGGAGTGCGTTCGCGAGTTTCCAGTGCCGCGGAAGGATGGCTCGTCACGTCCCATCCGAGAGGATGAGCAGGCCCACCAGGAGGCATCCTGCATCGGCGGAGCAACTTTTAGGTAAGCATTAATTTATCTAATAGAATCTTTATTAAAAGAAGACCTTTGCTTTTTTTTTTATGAATTTTTTGAAACTAATATACTTGTCTACAATAATATATTTTATTTTATGTTACAGACACCGGCCGAATTCAACAACTCCGCTGTATGCAGATTGGGTAAGCCTGTAACCTGTCTTCTTTTTCAGGATTTTCTTTTTTCAGCAGTGCGAAAAAATAACGCGCGATATAGTGTTCAGTAAATTTCGCGACAGTAGAATCACGGTCGGGATGATTCGCGAGTGACTTGTGCGCGGAAGGAGGACTCGTCACGACGTCCAAACTGAGAGGAGGAGCAGGCCCGGGGGGCATCCTGCATCGGCGGAGCAACTTTTAGGTAAGCATAAATCTTTTAAAATTAAATCTTTATTAAAAAAAAAAATTGTTACGTTTTTTTTTCTTAATCTTATTAATTTACTGGCACGTCTACATTAATATTTTCCTTTTTATGTTACAGTCACCGGCAGAACTCTACGACTCCGCTGAAGCAGTTTGGTGAGTCTCATAATTTTTTTTTATTTCGTAGTTTATAACTGTCTTTTAAAAAATAGCGGGC
The DNA here is from genome assembly GCF_019399895.1 of Cardiocondyla obscurior. Lineage (NCBI taxonomy): Eukaryota > Metazoa > Arthropoda > Insecta > Hymenoptera > Formicidae > Cardiocondyla > Cardiocondyla obscurior. The sequence goes on along the minus strand of NC_091875.1, from coordinate 3,258,146 downwards.
GCTTGGTTTCTTTTAGTGTTCATTAAAAAGAGTATAACTTAATCATAAAAATGTTCATAAAAATTGTAGAAAAATGTACTGATAACGTATTTCGTTCTTCGAGAATTTCTGTTATACATTTTTCAAAATAGTAGAATAAAGAGAAAAACTTACCAGATCCATTATCGACGTCAACTCTGCGTTTGTCGGAGCGCCTTTGAGAATTAGAGTTTCGCGTTTGTTGTTGCTGCTGCTGCTGGCGGCGTTTAGCTTGGTTTTTGGCCATTTTTTCCTTCTTCCGGGCATCGGCGCTGGACGCCTCCGGAAGTTCACGATCCAACAATTTGTTAGTGTCCACGTGGTCCTTGGCGATCGAGGACGGTCGTAGTTGACGTATATTCTCAATCGACTCCATCGCGACCACGTCCGGTACCGATTGCGCGTATTTTTCGAGATCGACGCCGATATCACGGCCGATGCTCGACAGCAGATCGATTTCCTCCAGCTTCGTGTAGGTTGATCGCTCCTCGGCGAAGTCCTCGGAGTAGTCGCTGTTGCTTTCCGACTCGTCGTCGGCCGAGCCGCCCGTCGACGTCGTCGTCACCGGCTGACGGTTGCCTATTTTGGACCGATCTGGGTGAGGCAGCTCCTTTGCCTCGCGTATTAAATCGATGTGCTCCACTGCGACGTCCTCCGTCTGTGCGCCCACACCGAAATCATTTTCACGTTTAATCGACCGTACATGAAAGCGTCACAAGTCAAACAGGCGCGATACGCTCAATAACAGGAAGTAGAATTAGTCGCGGCAGTAATTGTTATGCAAATCAATAATGTCATACTAACGTTAATGAGATCTCGAACAGAGAAACAATAAGAATAATTAAATAACTATTTAAAAAATAACTTTAATTTATCTTAAATTTGTTAAGGTTGTTATTTCGTAACAATTACATTAAAAAAATAGAAAAAAAAGAAAAAAAAAAAGTTTAAATGCCGTAATTAAATTTAAACAAACTATTTGAGAGGATCACCTTAAGGCTCACCTCGCCGATCTCGCTGGTCTTTCCAGAGTCCAAGATCTCCTCAATTTCGGGAAATTGCAAACTTTCGTTTACGCTGGTGGTTAATTCTACCAGTTCAACTTCCACGGGCACCTCCTTTTCACGTTTATCTTCCAAAATTATTTGCGACAATTCAGGGGTATGTTGATTCACTTGGTTAGCCAGACCTTCCTCTCTCTCATCTAGAAGTGTTAGATGGGTTTCCGCTTCAACGACGTTGTTGACGACAATTTCCTCCGGTTCCGACGTAAGTGTCTTCTTCTCGGACTTCGAGACTTCCACGCTCTTCACGTAGTTGATACACTTTTCCGACGGCGGCACCACAGCCTCGTACAAAGAGGTCACAGTCTGGAATATGAAAGAGCAGTGATAATGCCCGAGAGGCAGCACGCTTGTAGGAGGATGCCCGATTATTTTTACGCGTTGATAACTCGCGCCGACTGTCGCTCGGCTTTCAGTGACAGGTTTAACTTATTCATTCCGAAACGAATACACATTGCTACGGCATGACTCGCGCAAGCCAAATTGGTCGAATTTTTTTATCAATAATGAGTGTCAACGTTAGAGAAGCAATTAGATTTTTTTTTTTTTCAATTAATAGAAACAGATAAAATTAAATATTTACTGACGATCCAATGTGCAAATGTTTGAAAACGAAACGTACGCTTCGGATGAACAAAATTTAATCGCAGATACACGTTTTCGTTAGCCGTTAAAAAGAATTTTTTAACTTTCACGTTTATAACACCATCGATCATCCTTGTGATCTTTCACGCAACAAGTATGGTAATACTTGTACAAACAACAAGTATTACCTGTATATTGAACTTTGGCTTCTCGTAAAAAATCTTGCGGTCATTACGCTGGCCGCAGAGATGATTGATGTCGTCGATATTGTTGTTGTACTCGTTATCGTCGTTTTCCGGCAACGGAGCTGTCTCGGCGTGTTGAAATGGTGGATAATCGGAACAGCTATCGTGCTCGTCCTCGGTTAGGTCGGTGTCCGACAGTAGGGAAGGCGCCAGGTGCTGGAAGCCAGGGTAGTTAGGGTTGACTATGCCGCGGCAACCCGTTGGCAAGTTTCCTTCCTCGGACCAGTCGGACCACTCGGATGGCGTCAGCTCGCGCGATGAGTTCTCGTGCGGAGAATTACGTCCTGTAACATTCCACAGTTGCGTTTGTCTCAGCTTTGACCGAATAATTGAGCGTTATAATCCGTGACTCATCGTCATCGCGTCGCGCTGGTCAACTTGCGGGACCATTGGTCATTTCTCGCAACCCAAACGTGACGATCCATACAATAAGACTCGTTATGCGCGCAGTTGCGACATAGCTTAAGTTCTAAATTATTATAACATTAATTCGGTTAATTATCGTTTGAAAATGCTTCGATTTTTGTTTCTTTCCCTCGAATATATTTCTCAAGTCGTAGAGTATAATATATTTAATATCTTTGATCAATAAAACCGTAATTATCGCGCGTTACAAGATAATTATCAAAAAAAGGGCGCGACATGGCCGAGCAAATGATTTTCATTGAACTAAAAATCTCTTGCGCTTTACGGGTAGTAGTTAATGTCAAGGATGTGTTATTAATGGCAGCCAATAGAAAATATCGAAGTTCGTCACACGTCGCTTGTCGCGCTTCTGCAACGAAACCTTCAGCCATCATTGTCTTCCAATAAAATCCCAGAGCATACTGGAAAAAGCGTTATTTAAAAGTAGACCAATCAATTCCTCAATAAAAGCAATAGTGGTAAACGGAATTAAAAAATCCAATGATTCGCGTGTGCCCGTTTATTATTCGATCTAGATATCTTTAAAAAAAAAAAAACCGTATATGCGACAAATATCAGCGTTTTACCGTATCACCTATCTCAGATTATTTTTTATCACATTGAATATTCCTTTACGGATTGCAGCGTAATTCAATCGCATTGAGAAGGCCTTTTATCTCTTTCCAACACGATTAAATTCTTCGTGAAACAATTGGAGAACGAAGGGAGCTCACCTTCGTAATCGGTGAGGCTCTCGACGGAGCTGCTGCTCTGTATCCTCAGCTCGGTTAGATTGTTGTTTACGTTGGCAGATTGTTCTTCGACCGTGCCTAACAACACAGGTCTTTTACTTATAAATCGTCATCTTTTCCTCGCTTTTCTAAATTCTTTTCTTCACAGCATAATTTCGATTCAGTATTCATAAGCAAAACAGAAAGGAAGAAAGAGAGAGAAAGAGGTTGCGCATTGTGTTGAAATGCATTTAAAGAGAATAATCGGCTCTTTAAATTGACATTCCCCTTCGCGCTCACAAAATGCGCTTACCTTCGTAATTAGCGAGACTCTCGGCGGAGCTGTTCCTTTGTATTCTCGGCTCGGTGAGATTATTGTTGACGTTGACGGATCGCTGTTGTGTCGACGGGCTGCTTTGCTGCACGTTGTCGCGTGCGATCGCTAAAGAGGACCACGTGGTGGTATCTTCGGCCAGCCGGAAGTCCGACGATTCGTCGTCGTTCGGATACCCCGGCGGGGAGTTAGCGGCCGGCTCCTGGCTCGCGTTCTCGTTGCGATTACCGATCTCGACGCTCCGGCTCGGGCTGTGCCTGCGGAGCTGGCTGCAAGGAGAGAGTAAGAAATGAGTCCAGGTGGATCGATACTAACGTCGGGTATACCGTTCGGGCTCGCAGATGCCGAGGCGGCATAGGCGGCAGCACGCCTACGGCCGTCTTCGAGACGGATCAGATGTTTATATTTAGCGTAACTTATGACAAGGAAATCATCAGGATACCTGACTTAGCAGAGATTGACTGACATTCGTAGTATGATCGGCGTAAAACAGCACGGTCCGTGAAAACTTATGTATATATCGCGTACATTAAATTGCCTGGCTCTAGATGAAACGTGTGAATAACAAAAAAATTAATTTTTAAATCAAGAAATAATTATCTAAATTCGTAAAAAAAAAATTTATTCTTTTATCTAATTCTAAGCATAGCGCATTGTAAAAGAAAGCGGTAGACGTGCAATTTTTTAATAACTAAAAGTCCTTACGGTAAAAGAGCATGTCGATAGCGGAAGTCGTTCAGAATGCCTTACGCTATAGAACAATTCTGATGTAACGGCTACAAAGCCGGCACTTCAGAAGCATATTACGTAATAACATGGGTCATAAAGCGATGGTTTTTCCCACCCGCGAGAATCGCAGTTTCGTTTCTCGGCGATTTGATACGAGGTATTATTATTCCCGTGTAGCAACGCGTGGCCACCGGTCCGGCGATTAATTCCTCCCCCGAGCGGTTTGTCCGAAGCTCCGTCCTGCCCCGAGGATACTTACTTGTTGTTCAGTCCACTGGGATGCAGCGGTACCGAGACAGACTCCCTGAGCCGCATGTCGATTGATCCTCGTCTGAAAAAGAATACGTGAGGCTGGCTTAATTCCATCGTCCTCTCAGACGGGGCCGGGCAAACGGACAGAGGGAGAAGGAGGCAAATTTCGCGCGCGCACTTCGACGCCGATCGCCGGCCGCCCCTCGCGAGCGTAAGAGAGACGGAGCAAGGGAAACCGCGCTGAGAATCGGATTTTCCACGCAAGGGACATCCGAGAAGGCTGCCAATCGAGCGGAGTCGCGAATCGATCGCACGACACGCGCTTAAACTCTCACCAGCCCCTTCGACAAGGGCTCGCCGAGGAAAAAAGGGACTCACCGTCTGCCATGTTGTCGCCGCGCGCAAGTGCTTACGTTCAGCCCCACGGTTTATCGACTCGCGCGACGACCGAACACCCCCTCTCCCCCCTTCCGCCGTCCCGCCCTGCCGTCCACCCGCCACCGTCGACAGGTTCGCCAACTCCCCCCCGCACGCTTCTGCTCAGAAACGGCTGGCATGCTGAGCGTTAATCGTCGGTCTAGTTAAGTTTGTTCGATATGCTTTGTAATAAATGTTTACGCACGTTATGAACGCTGAATTTTGCATTGCATTGCTGAGATTTTTGCGCGATCGACTGGGATTTTCTCAAAAAAAAAATATTTCTTTTTATATTCCCAGATTTAATTAATTTTTTTTTTATTCTTAATTTCGAATACCGCCTTTCTACAACTAGAACGACACTGTCGTTTGCGTATAACGTTATCTTCGTCCCGCACGTGTGCGATAATCCTTAGGTAGCCCCGAGGCTGCTAGTCTTCTTAATCGCTTTCATCTCGCTTTCCGATATTCCACCAAGTATTTATTCACACACGTGAAATAAAAAAATCGTACCACGCGCGATTCCATAAAGAAATTTCGCAGCGTTCTATTTTTCATATAAAAGCCGAACGCAAACAATTATTTAATTATTATTCTCTCGAAAAAATTTATCTTGGATCTACTTCGAGCTTCCTCGAAACCTTCGCTGCTTCTTTTTTTTAGATAATTCGGAACAAAGATTAAGCTCTAATTTAATTCGTAAATTTTCTTTTAATTTAGAACAACTATTTTTTTCTTTCTTGAATTAAAAGAAAAGAAATCTTAATTCGTTAGGTGGAGTTTATTTCCGAATTATATGAATAGTTGATTCGCTTCCAGCCTCGATTGATCTCGTCGGCGATGCGTTTCACTTGACGTAAGCGGCAGTCACGCGTCGATCGATCGATCCGCGTCGCGACGCGCGTCGTAACGACGCTGTTCCTTTCGTTCAGAACGAAAGGGCGCCGGCGACGCGTGCTTTGTCGCGAATTTTGCATGCGCGTTTTCGCTCACCGTTAAGATGCATCACGTCGCGCATGCATCACCGCGCTCCGTTCCGTTTCGAGGCCCCCGCCTCGTCGAGGAACGTACATGTTAAAATTCGATCGACTTTTGTACACGAGAGAGGGATAAAAACTAAATAAAAAATAATTTTAGCAAAAACCGAGGAAAAGAACACGGAAAAAAAATTCACAGATAAAGAAAAAGGATTCCGACCGAAAGAGAAAAATCAGAAAAACCAATATTTCCCTCTGATATCTGCATTTTTCATTACACACGTTAATAATTTAGAGATAACGCTGATTTATCTATAGAACATTTTCCTTCCCAAAAAATACGTTAGTTTTCTATTAAAAAAAAAATATATATATATATTTATATATAAAATAAAATAATGTATTTAATAAAAGATGACTCGTTGGTTTTTCGATCAATTTACTAGATGATATTCATGAGAATTTATCTAGGATGAACGAGAGAACTTTCCGCGAATAAAGACCTTCTCGTCAAATTTTATCGAATTTTCGTTAGATAGATAGGCGCGGCGCACGTGCTAAAGTATTATCAGTGCGATCACTTGGAACAATTGGAAATTAAGTATGTCGTTCGGCTTACTCACACTTTAGGGTCGATGAATTCAGCAGCAGCTTTCCTCCCGCAAAAAAGCTCTCTTCGATGTTCTTCGAACGTCGATTAACAGGTCCCTTAGCAGAAATGCCACTAAGTTTTGCTAAATTTACAGCATTCGGAGTAGACGCTAGCGACTTAGCTCATAGTAATACAAAAGGAAGCGCAACAACGGGTCCCCGTGCGCGAACGGAGACGAGACTGAGGCCACGGTGTCAGCGTTCAATGTTTCTCTCCTTTTCTCCTTCTCTCCCGTTCATTCTGCGATCACCGCTCTCTCGTTTCAACCAGAATCCTCGCCTCCGCCCTGCTTCTCACCCTCGCCGTCGTGCATCAGTTTTACCCCTCGCGACAGGAGATAGACGCACGCGCAAACCTGTCCTCGCCGCAAGGGTTGCCGACTCGATTTGTCCTCCCCTCCTTTCGACGCGATTTCACCCCTATGAGAAAGCGAGAGGCCACTCAAATTATCGACCCGATGGTCGATCTTGATTCGGGACCCTGGGAGTCGATGGCCGGCACTTTGTCGCGCCTATCATAATTTTACCTTCCAACAAAAAAGAAAAAAATATTGAAGAAACATGTCTAAGCATTCTAACAAAAATCAACTTCATATATATATACATTTTTTTTTAATATTAAAATAATACCTAAACTTAATTACAAAGTCGCTTGGGAATATTATAATGCGTGAGATAAAAAAATTTTTATTTACGATTTAAAACTAATATGCACGAATGTGCAATAAAGAAACGTTTAGATTTATTTTCTTTAATTTAAGACTTTATACTGTACAATTTATTTTTATTTAATCAAATTATAACTAACTTGAAGGAGGTCTTCAATACATATGTAATTTATGAATTACATTACATCCAATGTTACTTTGTTAGTATCACGTTATTTGCATTTTTTTATTTGCGTCTATTGCCACCACCAGCCATCATGGTCAGGACTCGTATAAAGATGTTCAATGTATCCAGGTAAATCGAAATTGCGCTACAAGAATAAAAACATCATTAGAATCTTATGCAACATATAAGATAATTTTTTTAATGTAATAAATATTTAGTGATACCACGCTTTTATATTTCGTAGATTATCTCCTTTTGTTTAACAATCAATTCATAATTATTTTATCCTTCTCTCTTTGATTACTTACTTGTTAATCGGATCGTATGGCCTATCGATATTGTACATCGGATAAATTTCCGCTTGTTTGATGATTTTCTGCGTGTCGTAAAGTAGGAAGCCAGAGAACAATAAAAGACCACCGTAAAGTGCTATGGAATATAATCCGGATCCAAGAACGGTCGTAGGCGGAAGAAACATAGAACCGATACTGCTGACAGCTACCACGCCAAGACCGATAGCCAGTGGGCCACCCATTGCCAGAAATTTATCGCTGGGTGCGCAAACGGCGACTGCTGACAAACCACCGACTATCCCAGCGGTATACCAAGCCGCTCGAAGAACCAACGGTCCACCTAGGAGAGTCAGAGGCGCCACGACTGCGCCTAAAATACCGGTGTGCACTAGCCAGGCTACATGTTTGCTGCTAAATCCTTCTTTATACGGTAGTCCCCTCACAACCATGCCACTGCCAATCATTGCTGCCATTGTTACACCTATGGCAATCCATCCCTGACGCATCATTAGATTCATCATAGCTGGAGATCGCAGGCACATAGCTGCGGATGCTGCACTAGCTGCAACGGACGCGCCAAAGTACGCATAGGTGGACTTTATTCTGTCTTTGACATATTGGGGCCATAAGCTGTACAAAGAAAAATTCCAAATTGTTTGTAAAAAGATAGGCAGTGTTTTATAATTAATTATGTAAAAATATTAAATTAGAAAAAAGCTGCTTACTGAGCGCGATCTATGGCGCCTGTTTGCGAAGAAAGACCTAATCCATAGTAACAAAGACCACCTAATCCAACCACTGCTCCTCCGGCAACCGCCGCTTTCCCAATATTGAATGCTGCAAAATATTAATCACATATCAAAATAATTTACGCAATTGTCATTTTTATTTCAGTAACTTTTTTTCTAATTAAATAATTATTAAATCTATCGAGGTATTGTATTTCTGTATGTATTTCTCGTATGTAAGAAAGAATATTTACCTGTTTCACCAGCTGGAGCCGCTGCTTGTTCGACCACGGTGGCTCTCCTCCTTGCGGATCTCGTGTAGGAACCGCGTCCATCGTTAACAAATAATCTCGTGATCTGGCCTTTGGACAATCGCGGCGTCGTCAGCACGACCGGAGCTCGGACGAGTGACGCCAATCCGGGTGAAACCCGGCAGAGCCTCGTCGCTAACATCCCGTTCTTTCAATTTCCTTCGAAGTTTCTAGATAGTTCTGTAAATCAAACAAACGTGTCAATGCGCCACGCGATCGTTTGTCATGTCGAATTTTGCGTTTACGTGAAGACGTCGCGGCGAAAATTTTGCAGATCCGAACGGACGGAAGGATCGATCGTCAGGGAAAGAAATATCGGTTGAAAAGTTTCATATTTACTCACATGATGCAACACGGATGTAATCCCAACGCGACTGTGCGTGACTGCTTCACGGCGTAGAACTTTGTAGAAATGACTGTCGCCGGTGTTCAGTGTGTTGCCAGATGTCGCCACGTACCGGTTGACTATAGAAAACCGGTCCACTTGCGTAGTATTGGTTGCACTGGTAGCGCTAATGGACTATTGTTTCGTAACGTTCATAGCGAAAACATTGAGAGATTTGGAAGCGTTTGAAAGCAGCAGCTGGACCGCACCAGAAATTGGCGCTAAATGTAACGCGGTGCGCGAGATCTTAATTTTTCTAACTTTTATACATTTAATGTAATACGTTGTTTGCGCTTACTAAAAGCAAAATTATATTTAAGATCTCGAGGTGATCGAAACCGACACGCGATGTCGATTTAGTCGATGGTGATGACGGTCCCGGAACAGTATTCGCAACGTGGATTCATTTACATCCAATGATGCACAAACAGAACAACGAAGTGGGGGAGAAGAAAGATGATTAGCACTCGAATTGAATGAGAAGGAGGAGATGTGACTTTATGGCATAACATTAGAGAGCTCGTCGCCAGTGTATTGAGTTTCCGATGCGTGAGCTCTGTTTACGAGAGATTAACGATGTCCGCGATAAGTAAAGTGAGTATTTTTATCGATTCTTAATCTCGCACAGTTTAATTTACTACATACTGATTGATTTTTTTTACTTCAAAATTTCAGGCAACAGGTGGGACCTGTTTGAAAATATACTTATCTTTTTTTAACTCATTGCCTCAGCTCATTTCTTTAATGTATTTATCTTAACATATGTTATTATTACCATTTCAGCTAGATAAAATTTATCTGATAGCTAGAGTTTACCAAGAAGTTGCAACAATCAGCCCTTAATCAAATATTTATTTATCTATAAACTTATTTGCTTACTTTTTATTGGTTGTTTTATAATTATTTTACATTTTATTTATTATACAATTTCTTATTTTATGTTACAATTTATTTTATTTTATTTTTCTTGTTTTACAGACAATACTTTACTCCTATTGGCGAAGTTCCTGCTCTTGGAGAGTAAGAATAGGTGAGTGAGATTAGAGTGAGGACTTAAATGTGTTTCTTTAATGTTAAAATATTTATTAATTTTAGTGTTTGATTTTTATTAATAGCACTGAATTTCAAAGAGGTATCATATGAAATAAGACCTATTGATATAGTGAAAGGCAATGGAGAACAACATTCTGATGAATTTTCTCAGATTAATCCAATGAAAAAAGTTCCTGCACTTCATATAGACAATCTTACTCTAATAGAGTCTGTTAGTAAATTTTATACTTCTATAGCTATTTATTATTGTGATTGTCTTTCAGAATTTATATTAATTAATTATTTTTATATTATAGATGAATATTTTGGAATATTTGGAGGAAACTAGACCGAATCCTCGATTGATGCCAACTGATCCTGTTAAGAGAGCTAGAGCGAGAGAGATTTGTGAAGTAATTGTTAGTGGCATACAACCGTTGCAAAATGTCAGTCTTCTGAAGCATATTGAAGACAAACGCAAACGAGAATGGCCGAAATATTGGATTACTAGAGGATTTACAGGTATTCCAGTGATAGGAAATACTAGGGTATAAAATAATAAAAAGGAAACTCGAAATTCTTTGAAATAAAAAACTGTATTTAACATTACGACAAACATGTAATTGTAGATGTACATATGAAATAACGACTTATGTATATATGACTGTACAAATATTGATAATATTTTTTTTCAGCCGTGGAGAAGTTGTTATCATCGAGCGCGGGCAAGTATTGCGTCGGCGACGAGATTACGTTGGCTGATTGTTGCTTGGTACCACAGATATATAATGCACGAAGGTTTAACGTTAATTTGGAGCCGTTTCCCACGATTCTGAAGGTAGACCATCATTTGGAAAATCATCCAGCTTTTACTGCAACTCATCCCCGTAATCAACCAGATTGTCCACCCGATATGAAGAACAAGTGAAGAACGACAGTCTTTTTCTTTAGCTTTTTACGTGAGTGAAAAGGATCGAAGGTGTGACATCAAGTGGTATAAAAATGTTTAAAAAACTTTGTTAAATCGAATCAAATTTATTATTAATATTTTTCCGCGATACAGGTCGATTCTTCTCGCTTGGCTTTGTCATGCGAGAGAAAATGTCAGTTTGGTTTTAATTACTTCATAAATTTTAATTATAATTATTTTTCTGCATAAAATAAACTTTTTTCTAAAACACTTCATAATTATGATCTTCGTGTAAAGATTGTTAATCGTAAAAGCTAATTCGCAGCAGTAGTTTTATTTATTAAATATATATAACAATTTTTTGGAACATGTGGATCTCTTCTGTGTATTATCTGTTTGACTATACATATATCGGCGAAAAAAAATGCGGGAGTTGTGATGTTAAGATCGAGTCAGTTGACTTCCAGTAACGAGAATGGCGGTTGAGTATTATTACTACCTCATTAATTAATTAAATTAATTTTTTTTGTTGATATAAGAAGTACAAAAGTGGTGATCACTGCCGCAAATTACCGACAGTGACAGCGGTGGCTCGTAGCGAATTTTCTCTGAAATTCCGCTACAAGTCGCCACCGATAAATTGAGATGGTGATGGGAGTAGATCGCCACCATCTCCATCGGCGAATCGAAGTAGTGATGGGAGTCAACTGACGCCAAGTCAGTCATTCTATGTTTTTAATTCGAATGTTCGAAATGTCGGTGTCAGTAGTGAGAAATTAATTCGAATGTGATTAAAGTTGCAGAGTTTAAACGACTGAGCGGGAATATCGTTAGCGATTAGGACGGAAAGCGGCCGATATACCTGCAAACGTGCGCCGAGAGAAATCGACGATTGGCCGCGCAACTCGCCGGCTTTAACGTAACGACGGACGGAGCTGACGGAGAGCGGGGTGAGGAACGGCTGGCAATCGAATAAAAAGGGGGAGGAGGTACGATTTCGCGCGTTCGCTGCAATTCTAAATTACTTCTGACGGATTCGGCGGCATAATACCGGAGTCGCCGGCCGGATAATCGAGTTGGACGAAAGGTGAACGCTGCCCGTGAATAGCCGACGATGTCCGTGATGGGTAAGGTGAGTGCTTGCTTCAGATTTAACCTTCTCTTGATGCAGCCAGGTAGACAAGTCGACGAGCGCTGGGGGGTAGAACGAGAAAGGAAGACGGGTCCGGACTAGCCCGCATTATGTGCCGGTAGCGCGTTATTTCTCCTCGATGTCTGGAACTAATTTTGACGTTCCGGAAAATTTCGGAGACGCATATCGTTACGTATAATCTCAATCAGGCTCTTAATAACCGCAGCCACGCGAAAGTAAACTACATTCATTTGTGACTGACGCGCGTCAGCGATTGTTGCTGGATGCAGGAACGCTACGAATCCAGTTTTGGTTTTCTGCTTAAAAAGAAAAAAAAAAAAACGACTCAACAAAGTTTATTTTTCATCGGGCTTTAGTAGCACATAATGCATCAAAGTTATGACAAATTGATAAGAATCTCTAGATTTTCTTTGAGGGTTTTGTTATTTATGAAAAATTGTACGAATAAATTTTGCAAATTTCGTGTACTCACGTTATCTTATTTTTCTAGCCTGTGCTTTACTCTTATTGGCGGAGTTCCTGCTCCTGGAGGGTAAGAATTGGTAAGTGAGAGTTTTAGTTTTAATTGTAATACAAAAGAAAAAAAAATTTCAGTGCTTCTGTGTTTTATAAACTACTTTACTGTTGCCAGAAGCAAAAACTTTCTGCCAAAATTAATCTTTTTGTAAAACACTTAAGAAAGAACTGTTTTAATTTAAATATTTTTGCAATTTAAAATGTTATTTCATAATTGGTACATTTTAAAATTATGTTTCTATTGTTCTTTGACAGCGTTAAATTTGAAGGAGATACCATACGATATAAAGCCCGTTAGTTTGGTGAAGAGTGGTGGAGAACAACATTCTAATGAATTTCGCGAGATTAATCCAATGGAGCAAGTTCCTGCGCTCCATATCGACAATCATACTCTGATAGAATCTGTGAGTTATAAATATATTTAGATATTTATTTTCTCAGCATTTATAATAACGATATAATATTATAAAACTATAGCTGAATATTCTACAATACTTGGAAGAGACTAGGCCGAATCGACCATTGATGCCGGCAGATCCTGTCAAAAGAGCTAGAGTGAGAGAGATTTGTGAGGTAATTGCCAGCGGTATACAACCCTTGCAAAATCTTGTTGTTTTAATTTACGTCGGAGAGGAACGTAAAAAGGAATGGGCGCAACATTGGATCACTAGAGGATTTACAGGTACTGTTTATTCTTACGAGTGTTGCAGTTTAAATGCTAGAAATATAGAAGTTATAAATAATTGCAATAATGTTGAATATCAAGATTGCCTAGGAAAACATTAGATAATAGCAAAACCGTCGATGGTATTAAAAAGAACGACACACCTAATCGTTAATATATGTATAATACGAAATAGCGATGTTGCAATAACAGGTTTAAATACATATGTATATAATTAACTATTAATGACACTGTTTTTCAGCTGTGGAGAAGCTGTTGTCGTCGAGCGCGGGTAAATATTGCGTTGGCGACGAGATTACATTAGCGGACTGTTGCCTGGTGCCACAGATATTCAATGCGCGAAGATTTCACGTTGATCTGAGACCGTTCCCCACGATTTTGAGGGTAGATCGTCATTTAGAACATCATCCGGCCTTCACTGCTGCTCATCCCAATAATCAGCCTGACTGTCCACCCGAGGCGACCAAGTAGCAAGCGAGGCAGACCACCCTTTTTCTCTTCTAATCTTTTAGAAGAACGGAAAGAGGTGGTCTGATATCATGCAGTTTCATAGTGATAAAAGGTGAACGAGTTTCGTTGCATTCATCTGCAATGCAAAGTTTTATTTTATATATATAAAAACGTAAGGTAGTAAAAAATCAGTCAAGTAACAAATAATCCGTCATAAAAATTGATTAACTGTATCTTTAATTATACGAATGGGTCCAATTGTTGGAATAATAATTATAAAAAAATTAACTTTTATTTATGCGTTAGTACACTGCATGAGTTACATTCTGATAAAAATATTTATGCAGTACAAAAAAAAAAATGAAAGAAAAAATTATTAGAGTAATACATTTTCACCTTTTGTCATTAATGAACTGTGTATTAGCACTGAAATGGCTAGCGGCGCTACAAAAACAAATATGTCAGGTAAGAATTTTGATTTAAACATCCTGTTGCAACGCAATGCCGCTTATTTTAAAACAAAGGTAAACGCCATTTCTATATTCATGAAAGAGCGAAAGGAAAGAGATATTATTGGCCTATTTTTTTATTTTGTTACGTTTTCTACGATTTTATATGATCGAAATTTATCTTTACGCGGTATTTCTACATGATATTTTGTAAAGATATATCGACCTATTCTAAATAGGTTCTGTTGAAATCAAAAGTTTAATTTTTATATACGTATTATAATTTTTTTTTTTTTTACTTTGTATTTGCTTATAGTATGTATTGCAAGGAGAACAAAAGATGTCGCTATTAAATTCTAGTGAATACCACGAAATCTTCGGTGGTATGTAGGATAATGTTTCGTATTTATGTGATACGAAGTACACGCAGACAAATTCAAAACGTGAAGTGATAAAATTCGAAGGGGAACGTGTAATAAGGGAATGCGCTCTGCTCAATATCTCCCAGAATACCAACCAAAAGTACAAATTGCATATTTCTTTTTATATCCCCAATTTTTAAATATATTAGATTTGTTCGTTTTATTTACACGCACATTTAATCTTGAGCATTACTTTATAAATATTTTATACTGAGGTATCCACGGCTTTCACTCTTTATAAATATATATTTCTTTGTATTCCAAAATAATTTAAAATGGAATAATAAATTAATTAAAAAAAATATATATATATTATGTTGAATCAAACCTAATAAAAACGCAAAAGATTGAGTTGCGTTATATACATTGTAACAAAACTTTAGAAAGTATAAGTGCAAGTGAAACGAACGAATCTTCTTTTACTACAGAAATTAATTTTTAAGTCCAAATAACATTCCTTTAGAAATGAACAGGTGTATACTAACGATGTAAATCATTTTTTTAAGTAAAAGAAAAAACTGTCTTATTGTGTAACTATAGTTAAATAATCTGTGATTTGTGTTGTGCGAAACTGAAATTGTTTCAGTAAACTGCTGCAGATGTTAGAATGTGCCATTGAGATACCGTTTTATAGTACAATCGCGAAAGATTCCAAACGCAGACGTGAAATGCGTGTCCGCGCAAACAGAATCAAAGTATATATTTATGCTCTACGAATAGTTTTCCAGTTTGAGCATAAAAATAAAAGATACTAATATTTTTCACGAATCTTTTTATAGGATCGCTCATTGTAAAGCAGTTGTTATACATAGTTCCCGTATGTGCTTCGAAAAACTTTTATACGCAATACGTATATTCGTCAAAACTCAAGTCAAATTATGTAGATATCGAACACGACTGATCTGAAACCAGGTAATCAAGTTTCACTTGGCATTCTTCCTTATTGCCGCGTTATCCCTCTCGTCCTATTTTATAAACAGCACATCACGATTGCATTTGTATACTCGGATAATTACCATTTTTACCGTAACATCTCGATGATTTCTCGTATATCGCGCACGTTGTGAACTGCCTTTTCGAGACTTCGATGAGTACTTCTTCCATGTAGCCTCCAGCCTTCGCAGTTATTTTTTTATAGGAGATATAATATCGTATAATGAAGGTATAACGCCTTCGCGCGCTTTCTGACGGAGGATATAAGGATTAAATATAAGAATATGTCGCAACTTGAAACCATTGTCCTACGTACAGTATACTCTTAGGACGGGTAAAAAAGAAAAAAAAGAAAGAAAAACATTCTTTTCATGTCTGCACATTCACACATAGAGGTATATATTGTAAACGGCCGAGTGAGTAGATAACATGTATATAATCTTTGTACGAAGCAGTTTTCTCTCATTTTCGCTCCATACAAATATCCGATAAGATTGTTGTTACGTAAATCAATCAAAATCATCGACAAGCGCTGCGTGTCTGCTTCATTTATCAGTATCTAATGTAGATTATGTGATTTGTAACAAAATTTCTACCAGCGACAAATAGTTATGTAAAAGCGGAAAAATTGATTTTATCGAAAACGAGCTGTGTTATTGTAGTTATCGGTAGCTCTTATATAATATTAGATATCTAACTCCGGAATATTACACCTCGTAAGATGCGATTCGACTTATAAATAAACGAAGAGAGAAATTCGCTCTTTAGTTGCAATCCCGAAGCTCGATTCACGAGAAGGGAGTTATAATTTATTAACTTATTGCGGCGTTATTCGGTTCGCAGGAATGTTTGTCTTCGATTTAAACGAGAAAATTATTCGTGATATTTTAATAGCAATAGCGAATTGTATCTTATATCTCTGCGCGAGAGGGAAAGTAATCCTTTCGCTCCCGCTGCTCTTCCTCGCTCTTCTCGCTTCGTAATTTTCTAGATTTGTAGATGTTTCGTTCGCATATTATCTTTTGTATCGGAATCTCGATTTGGTTGATTATTTGATTTTTATCTTTAATCATAGATAAGACCGTACTCGCTTCCGTTAGTCCTCCGTAATCCCATAGACTCCTCTTTATATAATAGGTCTTTTCTCGTTTCTCAACGAGCCGGCGTGTCGTCAATCATGCAATATGTGAGCGGGGTGTATAAAATAATTGTAACGATTCGAGTGAAACCAATTGTTAGTACCGAGTCCAAAGTAATTATATTATGCAAAATCAAAATTTTCTGTTAGGTTCTAAATAGGCTCTTAGATGGTATGTGACATTTTTGCTAGAGGACGAGCACAAGATCGTTTAAGCGAGAAAGGAAAAGTTGCATAAGGTGGTAACCCGGGACACGTCGATCTTGCGAAAGAGTACGGTGCGCGTAGGTATTTTGTAAGCGAGAAAAAAAGAAATGGGAAAAAGAAAAAAAGAGAAACGATCGCGCTATGCATGTTCACGCCGCTTATAGCGAATAAAAGATTTTGTGTCGATAGTGTATGTATAAGTACTTCGTAGTAGACTCGCGAACGAATAAAAAGAATAAGGAAAAAAAAAGAAAAAAAAAAGATCAAAACAGTAAGTGCATCCGTCGCTGTACACTTATTACTCGAATAAAGAACTGAGTTTTGTCTGTACCGACGGGCTATTTTACTGCGCATTTAATGCAACGAGAACTTGCAGTTATTTCTTTGATCTGGCGAAATTTTAGATTAAGAATTAGAATAAGATATTAGAATAAAGAATTAAAATTAAGAATTAAAAATCAGTTTAAAACTTACCCATTAAGAACTGCGTCGAACACGCTTTGTCTCGTTTCTTCGCTGCTCCGGAGTTTTCTTTTCGGGCAAAAAAAAAAAATAAAGAAATCTGATCAGGCAGATCAGTTAAAAGCATAATGACTCGCGACTACGGCGGAGATCCGCTAGATATACGCGCGCAAGAGCTCGAAATAAATTATTTGGGTCTGTGTTAATTATCCGTACAAAAATAGCTTTTTATTTGTTACTTTTTCATTTTACATTACATGTCGTTCTCTCTTTATCAGAAGCTCGATAATAAGATCATTCAAAATAGACCGATAATAGCTCGATCGCCGGCCCTCCGTCCGGCTAATATCACCTCATCTCCGTTTTATTTACAGATAATTCGTCGTGTAAAAAGAAATACAATCCTTCGTTTCTTTTTTTCTTTTTCCTTTTTGTCTTTTCTTCTTTTTTATTTTTTTTTTTTTTTTTACTGACTAGTTAGAATAGCATCTCTCATACGCTCGAGATTGCACGCCTAGCGGAATGTAAGAGAGAAAAAAGAAGAAAAAAAAGAAAAAAAAAAAAATTAAGATGCGCGTATATCAGCTAATTGTCGTTTGCGTGCTCTTCTTTACGAGGTTCGCACATCATGCGAGTGTACGTGTTATATACAAGAATACAGCTGTTCAAATATGAAAAGTCGCGTGTACGTGTGTGTGTGTACGTGTGTGTCTGATATGTGCGCCTGCCTGAACACTTTATCTCGTCGCATTTAGGCGATCGGGTTGAGCTTCCGCAAAGGCCCCGTCGTCCACGAACGGCGGGGGAGCTTTTATTTAGAAAAACGTCTAAATAAAATCCGATAATATTAATAATATCAATAACGAATTCGATACAACGTTTCCTTAATTACCTCTCTCTAGAAAGTCGAAACTGAAAACTCTTGATAAGCGCTACATTCTTTTCGGGAACGGTTTTCCTTTCCTTTCTCTCTCTCTCTCTCTTTCTTTTATTTTTAGATTTTTGTCAAAATTCGAAGAGGGTCGGTCGTCGCGAGTTTAACATTTGCCAACAGGTGATCCGCATTCGTAACGCGACAGAGAAGACTCGCGGCTGACCCTATGCGAATTTCCACAAAATTACAAATTGCGTTCCAAGCCGAACAGCACGTGAAAGGGAGACCAGAGAGATCCTGATGAATGAAGAACAATGAACGCGTATGACGTGATCATACTGCGACACTGAATGGATCAATGGATGGATGCTGGCCAGGTCATGAAATGAAGAACAACAGAATGCATTTAATGAGCGATTGTTTATTATGCTCTTATTATGGTCACTTTTTTATGTCATACAGGTAACGATGCTTCTCAATGAGTGAAAATAGTTAATATATCATGTTTGTCTGTCTGCTTCTACTTTCTCTCTCTCTTTCTCTCTCTTTCTTTCTTTCTCTCTCTCTCTCTCTTTCTCTCCTTTGCTCTGTTTTTTTAAATATAATTATTCAACATTTAATGGAATAAATTGATGATGAAAGAGAATAACAATTTATGGATGCAAATAAATGTGGTTAGAGTGTAAAGTAGTAATATTAAGTTTAGCCCTTCGGAAAAAAGAAAATGCCTGTGAACTAAATTATACTTCATCGATAACAATAAGTGGTGCCCAAAAGCGGTCACGTCAGGACAGCAGATAATTGATAAAACTTCATTGACGAGCGAAAGTGCAAAAGTAAAGCGCGTACCGTCGCTCCGTTCTATATATATATGTATATATATATATTTTTTTTACTTTTTCTTTTTTATTATTTTTTTTTTTTTGTTTTTTTTTGATCAACAAATAGAGGTCTCGTTATCGAAGCCTTTACGAGCCGTACGAATATGCGTATCTTGACAGTGTCGCGCTTTTGTCCGCTCACTGGCAAGATCGTGCCCTTCATTTTCCCTTCTTTTGTCCATTGTACATTTCCTCGCACACGATTCTTTGCAGGTATGTTAACATTTCTCTGCGAGAGCCGTCCGTGGTATCGTCGATCATTCGGCTTAATCACTTTCAAGCGCGAGCGCTACCGGCAAATCTCGCGGGAAACGGGACCGCGTGCGGCGATAAAACGTGGGCTAATGATTAACAATTGACACCCCGCACCGACGGGCTTCCTCTCGCGTGGTAGTCGGAACAATAATTCACCACGTGAGAATCGCCGACGGTGGTTCCCTTTCGTTAGATCGCAGCCACGGATCCGGGAGAGATCGCACGGGTGGGTGAAACGACGATGACATTTTTCTTTTTTTTTTTTTTTTTTTTTTCCGGCACCCGCGTCGAGCTCTCCCGATCGGCGTGGACCGTAGATCAACCGTATCACGGACGTTCTCCAGCCTATCGTGTACCAACGATAAACCGAATTACAATCTTTCGCCGCGTCCTTACGAGCTTCTCCGCTCACTCGTCTAAAATATATCCGTACCTTCCGTAGAGTTACGATTATTTTTTCACTACTTAAAACTTATCGTTAATATCGATAATCTTAGCTCTTTCTTATCTGAATCGCAATACCCTTTTTTTTTTTTTTTTCTCCCACCCCTCCCTGTTCGCCTCATCCTTTCTCGCGGTGAGGCTACAGGCGTACCTCGGAATATTTAAAAATACGCAATTTTGCCCATTGCTCGTAATGCACCGTAGTTCTCGTGTCGTGTCGACAAGAAAAAAATAAAAAGGGGGATAAAAAAAAAAGAAAACTAAAAAACAAAAAAAAACAAAAAAAATCAAACCATGTCCGTCGTGTGTACACAATTGCGGGACAACAGGATGTGTAATGAGTGACAATGGATCTAGTCGCGTGCGGCGTAAAACTTGGATAAAACGCAGGATGAGAAGAAACGCGCTGCCATGTGTGTGAGTATATGTAGGTGTGTATGCATGTCTCTGTATGTGTTCCTTAAATTACTTTATAGCCGAAGGAATGTAAGGTACAATACTTGATCGTGATTTCACCATCGGTGCGAGACGAATAAAATCTCTATGGTACCTTCGCAGCCAGCTGCACTCTCCTCTCTTCTTTCACCCTCATATATCTCGATTATATATATTTTTATGTATATATATATAATATATATATATATATGTATGTTATATCATGGAAGATAACGCTATTTTCTCCCTCTTTCTCTAATAATTCATCGAGTACATCGTAATTGCGACGCACGGAAACTTATCGTGAAGGTAAAACGCAAACGCGCGTTCTCTCTTTCTTTTCTTTTTTTTCTTTTCTTTCGTATCGGTCTGTAAAATTTCCTATTCGCGTGTAAGCATGCACTTTTGACATTCTACGATGTGTATGCGTTAGTGTGTGTGTATGTACGTGTACGTGTTCCATGTGTGAACGAATTGCGAATGTATGGGATGAGAGCACACGCGCATCCACGTGCACTTGCGATTCATATAGCAATGTACGACTACTTATACTCGACAAGGTACTCAATAGTCTCCTCTTCCTTCCTCTCTATCTCTCTTTCTCATTTCTCCCTCGCTACTTAATGTTATTTAACTGTGTTTCTTTTAACTCTCCATTTTAATCCCCGAGCTGCTATGTGCTACCGTCTACCTCGACAACAATGATCTCACGTTCTAGCGTCTCGTAATCCTTTCTTTTCTCGTGTGTGGCATTTTTTTTCATCTTTTTTTTTTTCTTTTTTACATTACGCTTACCCAAAAATAATATACCATATTAACAGCCTAACTCTATTAATATTCTCACTTCCGACAAAATAACATTACATACAATTTTGTACAACCCCCTTAATTATTTCGTAACGAACGCATTCTAGTGACCGCGGACATTGTAACGTTTTGTTACGTTTTCGATACATAATTTTCTTTTATATATATATATATATATAAGTATTATATTACTTTTTCTCTCTCTTTTTCTCAATCGAAGATGGCTTAACGCACTATCCCATGAGAATGTTACTGACAATTAAGAAAATGAAGATATCGTGATATGAGAATTATCTCGAATCGCGTTTAATCGAATGATTTCCGAGTTGCCTGTGTGATCTTCGATAACGTTATCTTTATATTTTCGTACTATATAAATAACATCGTCTCTGCTATTGTCAATCAATGCGATAGGATGCAATAAATAAACTCTTTTTTTTTTTTTTTTTTCTTCTTTTTCTTTTCTTTCTTTTGACATTCTCTATAGCGATATCTTAGTGTAACATGTCTCAACGTTATGCATATGTGCATGCAGACGCATATGTATAACGTTTTACATTAATTTTCTTGGCTCGACAAATCTTTGCTCTATTATTATTATTTTTTTTTTTAATTCTTTTTCTATATATTTAAATATTTGATTATAGCGAACAATTGCAAAACAGTGGCAGTAAACTAATAATTAGAGAAAAACTCTTTACAGAGATAAATGCAACATTCTTTCTGAATAAGCAATTATTAACGACTTTTTCAACAAGTTATTTATACGATACGTGCCTGTATGTTTTCTATTTTTCTTTTCCTCCCCCCTGTTATTAGTCAATCGTATATAGGCCTTCAATATAAAATTTTCAATACAACTTTTACCAAGATTTTTAATACCAATGCAAGTTTACTTAATGATCATTGAATTTGCCTAGCTTTTGAAGTAAAATGTAAGAACAATCAAACTTTTCCTCAACAGCAATCGCGCGCGACGCTTAGCTTCAACCCGAACATTTTTGCCAAATTATTACGCACGTACGTGAATCGGTTTGAACACTGCTGCATCTCTGACTTTAATTATCATAAGCCGCCGATCGGTATCAAATGTAAAATAATCCTCAAATTGGGCGTATGTGACCATGTAAAATCAGGAAACGCGAACGTGTAACGCAACAACGTTGGAATCGAAGTCTACGTTAAATAACATCTCTCTCTCAATTTGCAGCGGTCAGTGTATTACATGAAGCGTGGGCCGTTACTTTTTCCCGTATCAATATCTCTCGTCACTCTCGACTCTTTCATTCTTTCTCTCCCGTACCTCCTTGGCTACTATAAGAATCTGTATTTTCCACGTACTGCAAACTAAGAGCAGGTGTATAATAAAGTATTTCGTAACATGCTCCATAACGACGACATTCTTTAGTATATTGGCGTGAAATAAAACGATATAATCCGACTTTTACTGAAAACGACCTGCGTGTGTCGCGCAGAATATATACATCTTTAACAACACGTTCTCTACTATTAAACGTTAACAAGTGTAGGATGACCATTGGATCACAAGGGAGGGAAATGTGTAGGGAGGGATTAGGGAAAGTTCGATATGGCACTAAAGGGTGGAGTGCGGGTGACACGCAGAAAATCCTAATCTTTTTCTTTTTTTTTTCTTCTTTTTTTTTTTCTCTTTTTCTCTATGCTTGGCATAAAACGCGATTCCGAATGCGTTTTCCTCCATTTCTCTCTCCTTTCGCATCCGGATTTAATGGAGCTTTAATGTATGGAGTGTGAAATGGACCGATGAAAAGTACGATGGAACATGATTTTTACGATGTAGCCTAACACACACAGCCAAGTAACGTGACACGCGAGTCACCCTCCGCGCGGCGACGAGTGTCAATTTCAGTTAATAGTTACTGTAACAATAGTCATAATTAGAATTGAGGCGAGTCAATGCAATTCCTACAGTTCCCTGATTACTACGCTACACCTCCACGTTTTCTTTAGATATATATTATAATTTATATTTAATATTTAACTTTTTCTTCCTTAATTCATTCTGTATATTCTTATATATGTTCTCTAATATACGAGCGTACGCGCTGTATATATATATATACACATATGTACACACACATACACGTGTACATATGTATATATATACATATGTAATTATTTTCTTCTTCTTTCTTTCTTTCTTTTTTTTTTACCTCGGATAAAATCGCTCATTTATTGTTAAGTTATAATTTCATTAAAGAAGAGATTTAAGAAACTAGCTACACACAATCTACGCTTAACTGTGTCCTGCAGTTACAACTATCGACTGGCGACGCGATGTGTACACGTGTGTCGTTCATCGCGCCGCGGTCCTCGCGCTTAGCAGATTTGCGAACGGAGAAATATATCTTAAATCTGTACAAAACAAAGCGCTGAAAAAATAAGACTCTCCTAACAAGGGCGGGTGACTGCCGGTCTATTGTAACATCGTCCTCTCGCTTAAACAACTCGTAGGTAACATTGACTGGCCGACCAATACTGCTTTTGCCACCTTGTGCAGATGCAGCCGCTGCGTCGATATCGTTTCAGAAAATCCTCAACGATGCGCGTGCAAAACTTTCGTCCTTTCCGTTCCCGTGATCCCAATTGAAATCGAATCGTCCTATTCGTGACCGAGTATACGCCAATTTTCTCTGAAATGTAGCAAAAATAAGCGAAAAATATTTTCCACGTCTTCCTTCGACTACCGATCACGTAATGGTTGAATAAGAAATTTAAAGTGGAACGTTCTGTCAAAGGCGACTCTTTCCTTGGAATCGTTGGCTCGGAAAGGACTAAACCATCCTTATGGCGAATCAACATCACATTACATATGATTGAATAATTTTGTCACCAATACATGCCCGTAATTTTATATATATATATTTTTTTTAATATATTTTTTATAATACGTACAATGTATTGCAGCACGTCGATTACCGGCTTAATATTCGTGACAAAATTATCTGTTTTAATATTGACCGCACACGGGGACTGATTTCATGCAGCTTGAGTTTACACGCGAAACTGTGTACTTGTTGACGTTATCGTTAAACTCTCGGTACTATATAATATGTCAAAGATACATACACATTTACACACATATATGTATATATATATATATACATATATATAAATATATATATGTGTGCGTGTATATGCATATATATAACACATGCTAATGCACTAACACGCACATTTATGCTGTTAAGCAACATCGGAAAATTCTGTCGAAAGTGTTACTTCGATAACGATACTGCAATTTATGTTTCATTTAACTGCGTGGATATTATGGTACGTGATAAATCTCAGAAATAGGCCCGGCAACGTAATCACGCCTTGGAAAAACTTGCTGAGATTATTCTCGGATCTTGAAAAATATATCTATACCAAGCGCTTCGCGATCTGAGCTTCGAGGAATTGATGCTAAATCCAATCTATTGGAGATATTTCTGAGACGGTTTTCACTGCGTAAAATTAAACAGATTGCAAATTGCTAGTCAACGCTTTAACTGCTATCGAGGTAACAATTTCGACGTAACTCTGCAAACTCTACGCATAATAGCATCGATGTGATCACTAAAATGTAACAGACGGTACACTTTAAACAACGTTACAATAAGAATACTTATGTTAGACTGGCTGATTGCGCTATGGCCTCTATATAATAATCGTGTGCTTCTTTCATTTGTATTTGATTCTTACCCGGAATATTTGCAAGGAGATTCGTGTTCCACGAATTATACGCGCTTTACGTAGGAAGGGAATCGGCTTCTGATCTCCTGTCATCCCACATCACATTAACAATACGAACACATTATTGCACGCGCAAGTGTGCTCTGTAACATGCTTAACCAGGCATGTTAAATTTAATTGTGCGCCGACAAAGCTCTTGTTTCCTTCCTTGATCTCTCCTTGCCTCGGCCGTACTTTTTGCATGTCGTCGCAAGCACTTTATTTTACCTGCGCAAATAAATCCTACAATTGTATATTCTATCAAACGTAGCTCGTTTTGTGTCATCTTTCATGTATAGGTAGCTGGTATAATATACTCTTTTTTTTTTTTCTTTTTTTTTTGTTATTTTTTTTGTTTTCAGCTTTCCATCACAGCTAGTCTTATACATTATCTGCTCTACTACGGAATGTTTTAATATTAGATAACCCGTAACCCTATCCCTAGTTTAACGTGGATGCTACCTACAAGTTGTTCGCTAGAGAGAAACTTTTTTTTGCACCTTCCACCTCCTCCTCCTCGTCATTCATCTATTCCACTCGCTCGGGTATTGCGTTTCTACAAACATGTACGTTTTAATAACGTGTGTCATTTGTACCAACAGGCGATGTATATCACAAAATTAGTATGCACACTCCGCGTTAACGAAGATACGATACGATAGGATGCACCTACGATGATTGCTTCTTGCAAATTGTATCGTTTGAGCGGCGCTAGGATTTACTGCGTGACTATTGCGAATATACGGCAACGGTGAACGAGTTGGAGATCAATCATGATCGAGGACTCCAGTTCCAAATCGAAAAGAAGCGATCGCTCGTGCGAGTGATAATTTCTCTACGATCAGGAACGCAGTCGATGAGTGAACTTCAGATGAAAATTGATAAATTTGCCGTCCAATCTCGTTTACCTGATGTTATCGGATGAGGACTACACAGCTATTTCTCACAACTTCGACAATGAGAGAATATAAAATAAAAGTATTGATTCTCGGACGATAACTTTACAAATTCGCCACATCTATCTGCGAATAAATTAGATTATTAGAACGATAAATAATATATAATCGTGAATAAGAAGGACGAATAAATAATATTAAATCTAATATACAACGTACATATTTGTAGTAATGGCAATGTAAAACTTTGTCTGCATCCTACACATTAGCATCGTTCGTCCTACCGGCAGTCAGCCAGGTAATATTCGTAGCCAACTATAATAGAAGAAGATTTTTAACGCGAGAAACAGTGATAGCCAATCTAATTTGATGACCAGAGAATGCATGACGATGGTTATATTTCTATATATTAATCAATATGTAATCAAATATATTATGCTGCCGTTAGCATTAATAGCACGAAGGCCATTAGAACACACTAATCCATAAATTAAATTAACACTATATATATTTATATATACATATATATATATATATATATATATATATATATATATATATATATCTATTTATGTTTTCTTAAAATTTTAGAATTGATCTATCTACAGCAACCTAGTTAATTATTTCGTAATTTGGTAATTTTTTCAATGCTTGGGCAACACAGTGAAGTTCAATTGATAATAGTTCACATAGAATTTATGAACAAACATAAATCTGTTTCTTTTCTTCGCGGACGCAAATATTTTATCAACAATTTTTTTTAATATCATCTCGCATATGTGCATATGTACGTATATAAGCATACATACATACACACATATATGGATATACATATACATATATATATTATATTTATATATACATACATATACATATTATTTATAACTTATTTAACATTTTTCCTTTTTTAATAATCTATAATATTTTTTCTGTATTATTTCTGTATTATATATATATATATACATACATATATATATGTATATATATAGTGTATATGTATATATCTTTGCGTAATATATTATCGTAATTATCCCCGTAATATTTATAAATGTACAAGTCATTGTTTAAAGAACGGTGGGTCAACACCACCAGTTATGAGTTAAATATGTCTGTGTGTATACGTGTGTGCGTACGTCTGTATGTGTGCATACGCGAACGCATACACACACACACCCACACACGCACGCATACACTCATATATAATTATATATTTTATCAACGTTCTATGCAGCTAACATTTCAATAATCATTTTAACTAAACCCATTATTGATTACTACCTAGCTCGTATTACCTCTTTTTATGTTTTTGTTACCTACTCCCGCAAAAAAAAAAGAAATATTATAAAAATTTCTCATAACAAATACCTTTTCCTTCGATCAAACAACGAAAAAACATAGATATATCTGACAATTTGTTTAACCAATTCTAAAATCATTCAATGACCGACCGGCTCGTTTCTTTGTGAAAAAGCTTCCCGATTTATTAAAATTTTACGCTCGTCTCGCGTAAACAGATATTTTCCATATAAACGAAAATACACAACGTGGTTAATAATTAAGATCTTTTAAGATACTTTAATCGCGTATCAATACGTCAACGATAAAATATTCAACATCTTGGGCAAATCATTTAAAATGTACGAAACTACATATGTAAAAAAAACTCACGCGTAGCGAGGGAAAACGATTGAAGAAACACTCATAGAGCTATTCCTATCAACGAGGATTAACTTTAATCTCGATTTAACTTATCTTTACTTCTTTCTAATTGTAAGATTTAGCACAAGATAAAAAATAAGTTAAACGGAGATCAAACTTAATCTGCGTTGATAGAAATGGCTCATATACAAATAAAAGACTTCTGAAAAAGAGTTTTAAACGAACGAATGTTCACGTCACTTCAAGAAAGCAAACGCTCATACACACTACTTTCTCCCGAAAGGCACATAATAATAAATTCCAATGTCAAGTCCGATTAAACGAGATTAAAGTAAAAAAAATATATATATATATTATATAGATTTTAAGATAGTCAACTGACGATCGCCTTAGATAAAAGAGGAAATAATTAGACTAAAAGTTCTACATAAATAATGGAACAATTACGTAGATTATCATCTAATAATAATGTTATCTAACGTGATGCGTAAAAAGTATTGCTTAGTCTAGTGAATGCTAGCGCAAATAGATTTCCATTCCTTAGAAATATACGTTAAAAAATAACAACGGTTGACGTTAAAATCTATATATAGCTCTGTATATATATATATATATTAATCTCTTCTAAGCGCTACGAAAACTTAAATGAGGTTCGTTCTGAGATGAAGACTTAAACGCTTTGGAATTAAGAATATAACTTGGCAATAAGGAGTTATCCATTTTTTATTCAGCTGGACCAGCCAGCAGCACATTGTAAATATATAAATATATGTTTATATATATATATATAGAATAGCTCTCACTTTGGATATATATTAAACTTCCAGCCAAGATATTTCTGCATTATACGGGATGTTTCAGAAGAGATTTACACACTTCTAAGACTCGAAATTTGAAGTTTTAGAAATCTGTAATTCTTACTTCATGAAACATCCTGCATATATTAACTCTTTGGTTTT
The DNA here is from genome assembly GCF_019399895.1 of Cardiocondyla obscurior. Classification (NCBI taxonomy): domain Eukaryota; kingdom Metazoa; phylum Arthropoda; class Insecta; order Hymenoptera; family Formicidae; genus Cardiocondyla; species Cardiocondyla obscurior. Next base: position 3,229,867 of record NC_091875.1, on the reverse strand, counting down.
GCCAAGATATTACTCTATACCTGGTGAATGAAGTAAATAACGTATTTTGCAAAAGCGAGAAAAATCCATTAGTCTAAGTATTTCCTATCTCGAAAGACAATGCAGAATGTTGATCATGGAATTCCTGTCTCAACATTTCAGTTGACCAATCGACGATTGATTCAGATTTAAGTGCCGTTTTAAACATCGAGTTCTGTATGAGGTGATCTCTCGATTACGGTGAACGTGTCCCGTAAGAAAAACTTGAGGATGCAATTATTCAGACAAAAGTCTGTCTGTTGAGAAGAAGCCGTATTTCCGAGTGTAACGTAATGGTCGCTGTGAACATTTGTGTGACTAAGAGAGATGCCGTAATCCGTATATTCCAAATTCGATAACAATTATATAGTGAATTACCTCTATACGGTAATACGCTATAGATAATAACAATTAGTTACTCGTGGCAACTTTAATGCGATACGCGCGTGTCGTGTGTGATAAAGCCCCGTAATGTGGTGTATCACAGAACAATCGTAGTAGTTTATATATCGTACAACATACATAATATTCATATATGTATAATATATATCATAATAATCTTAAAAGATAGATAAATGTTGACGAGCCATGATGGATGTATGAACGTAAATGATGCGACAATGCAAGCGCTATAGTGACGACGCAGCGCGATAGATGACAACGGGCGGTAAATTGACGATAGACAAAAATATATATATATACATATGTATATATATATACATACACATATATATATACATATTTATATACATATGCATGTGTGTCAAAAGTATAAGAGGAGAGAAGAGAATCGCCATGTTCGGGCGTACTCTCTCTTCTCAGGGTGTGAAGAGGTGAACAACGGAGCTCAATAATGGGGATGAACAAGAGAAGTGCTGTACTTGAAATCAATGGATCATACTGGCGATGGCATTCTGACGCGCTCGCTTTGCCTCCTCTTCACTGATCCTCTGCTCGATCAAGTACTGAGCAGTGTTGATCGCATTGGGATAACCCGTGATAGTCACTATGCGGTTCCTGGTACCAGGAGCGAACATGCCCTTCTTAGAGATTTGTATGTTGGCGCCACTTAGGTGCTGAATCTCAATGAGGGCACGACCACCGGGTCCCAGAATAGCTCCCACTATAACCTCTGCAATTTCTATGTCTACTTTCTTGGTCTCCTTGGTGTTGGCGTCTACCTGTGTAGGACTCTTACTTACAAGTGATAACTGGTTAGTGCCCAGGCCAAACGAATTGTTGTTCAGATGTATCGCGCTGGCAGCGGTGTTGTTCTGTCGAAACGGATCAAACGGCTCGTACCGATCAAGGGTGTTGCGCGGTGTCGGCGAAGTAGATCCGATCGCAGGGACAGTCCCTATCGGTCCGAATACACCACCATTGTTGTTCGATCCGTTCGCGGTAGTCGTACTGTCCATTGGATTGCCCAAATAGCTCATACTCGACGGCATCCCGATCCCCATTCCGAGAATGTTGTACTTTGCGAGGGTCGCAATTGCCGCGAGGATCTCTGTGGCGGCAGGTTCGGAAAAACCTGTTGTACGTAGATTCAATTTTATGTGTTCTAGTAGCTGCGTCGTCACTGGTGCCGTTCCGGCAGTGATAGCCGCACCCAGGTTCAGATTAAGACTCAAACCCGCACCGTTCAAGAGACTCACTATAAAAAAGGGGCAACCACCGTAGTTACTAATTGAACATAATTAAACGACCGTATACATTTTTAATTTAAAAGATTTTTAATTTTTTATTTAGTTATATTTAATTTAATTTAATTAAAAAAAAAAATTAAGATTATAAACGTGCGTTTACAAATTTATATATATATATGAATATTATTATTGTTAAAAGACTCGTTAACTAACCTGTATTTAGACCAGCTGTAGATGTGTATGTAGGAGTGCTTGTAGGAGCTTGAGCGTATGGGCTGCCTGTAGGATTATAGTTGGCAACGGGACCACTTACGTCCGCATAACTGACATTAAGACAAGTTCCGCTTTGCGGATCGTCCGCCACTTTTGCTAAGATCATGTGTAACGCCCTATGATTATTTTCTTTCTCACCGATAACTGTTATACATCGCTCTTGAAGGGACAGGTCTTTAGCCTTTTGACTGATTTGAACGTATGAACCAGATTCTTCTTTAATTTGTTTTATATAATTTCCAGCTTTCCCTATTATCATTCCCGCAGTGCTGTTAGGCACTAAAATTTTGACCTGAAATAGCAGTTAAATCTAATGTCACTCACGCGTATATATATTATTTTTTTTTATAATTATTATCTTTTCACAAGAAAAATTACGAGTAATCAGTAACAAATTCGCATTCTGTTTAAAAATGTTTTAAATTTAATATTTAATTAACAAATTAAAAGATAAAATTAATAGAACTTGCATTTCGTAATACGTCTCAATAAAAAATACGACAAAAATGTTTTACAATGTCGATGACAAGATTTCAATCTTATACCTGTTTGTCTCTCTCCGCAGTGGCTTTACCAGAATCAAAATCAACCGTGGTTTTTGAAGTAAGATCAGGCTTCTCGCGTATTTTATCCATGATAAACTCCATGACCTCCATAATAGCATCTACGGTGCCCGTGATAAGACATACCCTCTCAGTAGTTCCTGTAACGATATGCAAGATATTAATCAGCGAGTCAGGGCGATTATATGAACGTGCGAAGTGTGCAAAATGCAATGCATACCCGGATAAAAATCATGAGATTTAGACATTTTCACCCTTGCCCCCGTATCCTTTTGAAGTTGAGCAATTGTATCTCCACCTTTCCCGATAATGGCCCCAGCCGCCACGCCGGGAACCAACACTTTAAGGTGATACGTTCCATCTCCTCCTGTAAAAAAAGCCCCCCCATTTTCTTACTCTTGGTCATAAAAATGGATAAAAAAAAACAGAAGTTTTTTTGAAATTATTTTAATTTTTATTTATTAATATCCGAGTACAATCGTTCTCCTGTTTTCAGAAGGTGCGCTGTCGCAATACGAAGAACGTCCAGGCGTTGCTCAGTTAATCCGGCCGAGCATCTTACTCGTCAATTAAAAATCACAGCAGCGTCGACTTTCTTGACCCGCGAAAATCAGGATTTCCGGTCCACGATAATTGTCAGACTCCGTGGCCTTGACTTCGCGTTCGCATGATCGAGATCGACCGAAGATGATTAAAGGAACTTGGGGGAAATCGCAGTCAAATGACGTCGGTGGCCGTTGGTCAATCCAGCGACGATAAAACAAAAATGCCCAGCCATGCAGAAACGAGCTTGTTTAATTAACCATTATCGATCAACGTTCCGCATCGAGGAAAGAGAGCTTTGCGATCGGCGCTAGCGTCAATTTATGCAGGCTGCAAGAACGCATTGACGGGAATTATGATAAAAAGAACGAGCGTGATGACTCCGATTAAGGATCGATTAAGAAGGTCGAACGCGGATAAGGCGTATCACGCGACTCTAATCACATCGGTAATTCCGATTAGGTAACTTGACTGGCTCCGCCGAGTTTGTACTTGTTTAAAGTTTTTGTACGGTGTTCGACTTAACGAGATCTTTTTCGCGGATACATTTTTCGACTTGCGAGCACGGTTATGTCATTTCGGTGTGAAAAACCGGTCGATCACGGTCAACGGCGGCGAACAATAAGTCAAAGGCGAGGGAAAGACTGATGGTTTTTAAGACGAGTTTCGTCACGCGACCGGGTAAGAAAAGAAAGAGGGATAATCACGGTCAGAGCTGCGAGCGAAGACGTTGGTTTTTCGAGGCCTTCTATCGACGTGGCCTGGCCCCCGAGGAGACGCGGAGACCCCGGGAGCGTTGCGGTTAGCCGAGCGAACTCGGCTGTGGGGGCTTTGTTTTCCAGAGTGGACGAACGGTAAACCGGGATCGATGCGACGGGGGTGAAAGGGACGAGGCGCAGCGGGAAGTTACGTGTGCGGAAGGCAAACAGCTGTTTGACAGATGGAGGCCCTGCGCGCTGCCTCGGTTCGGCTCGGCTCGGCCCCGCTCGCTCGCTCGTGCGCTAGCTGGCCCGGCGACCTTGACCCGCCAACCTCCTCCGCGGGTGGAGGGACGCGCGGGTGGGTGCGTGCGTGCGTGACAAACTCACTCACCGATGCGCCACATCCTAGTGGGCGCCGTGATTGTGCGCGCGGATGTCAGCGGCGGAGGCTTTCCGACGACGGCGACGACGACGACGACGACTGTGGCACCGCGTCACGGACCCGCGGCACGGAACGGAGCGGAAAGTGCCGTGACGGGCGCGCGCGTGCGACGCACGGCGGTGGCGACGATGACGATGCCGATGACGAGGACGTAGCGGCGCGGCGGGAACGTGCGCCGCTATTTCCGCGATGCTTGCGCGACAAAGTTGCAGAGTCACCGTAAGAGCAGCCACCGCCGTGGAAGCGGTTCTCCATTAACGACGTTCCGCAGGCCGACCGCCCACACGTAGCTGAGCAAGAGGGAGAGCGAGGGGGATGAGGGGAGAGGGAGGGGAGGAAGAGAAAAAGAAAGAGAGAAAGATAGGGCGGGCGGAACGTCAAAATTCAAAACACTACGTTTCCCGGTGGGTACGTCGTCGGCACTCGGACGCGTCCCAGGCGCGCGACTCCGCGGCTCGGAGAGGACGGAATGACCAAGGGAAAGAGAGAGGGAGAGAGGAAAAGGAAAAACGGGGCGACGAGGCAGGCGGAAGGAGACGTGGCACGGGCGAGGATGCGCGGCGCGAGGCGAGGCGAGGCAAGGCGAGGCGAGGCGAGGTGAGGCGAGGTGAAGCAAGGCGAGGCGCTGTGCACCGCGATGCTCGTCATACGTAGGCCCCCGCGAAGGTGGGAAACGAAAGGGAACGGATCCGTCGTGTCAACAGAGACGACGACATCGACGACTACGACGGGATTGTCAAAGGCGCGCGCGGCCGAGAAAGGGTGGGAGAAAGACGGAGGGAAGAAAAGGGTCGGAAGTTGCGTGTCGTCTAGCCCGCGAGGATGCGTGAGAGGGAAGGCTTTTCGGACGAACGTCGACGAGCGACCGAGTGAAGTAAGTCGCCGTCGCGGAGAGAGCGACGTCGTCGACGGGGAACGTTGACGGTTGACGCGCGACACCGACGGGGTCCGATCGTAATTACCTGATCCGTAGTGCGACCTCTTGGTCGCGCCGTTCTCCGCGTCGCAGTCGAGCGGCCGCTTTCTGGAGTCCGCAATCTCCGGGGAGGGACACGTCTCCATTCCTGAATCAGCGGCCATCTTGGTCTCGCTCGTTGCGCGCACGTAACTCACACACGCGCGCACCCGCGCACACACCCGCACGGCCCGCGCGCGTCCACACGCACGGCCACGGGGAGATGACGGGGAGCAGACGGCACACAATCAAGGCAAATGATGTACTCGCGCGCTCTCTCTCTCTCTCTCTCTTTCTTTCTTTCTTTCTTCTTGCCTGCTGATCGGTGGAGGGACGAGGTTGACGGGCGCGCGAAGAGAGAGAGAGAGAGGTGGAGGCGAAGAGCAGACGATGCTCGGTCAGCGGGGGCAGGTGTCGCGGACGAGGTGCCAGGCGCGGGACGTTCCGCGTTCCCGGAACACGGGCGATCTCGGCGACAGGTCGGGAAAGGAGAAGAGGGAGGCGAGAGTGGCGGCGGGCACTCACGCCACGGGATTCACGCGCGCACGCACGGACGGATGGACGAACGGGCGAACGTGCGGGCGAGCCAACGGACGACACACGCGCTCGCTGGGTGCCGCGTCTCACTGGCGACTGCTCGCGGCTCCCTTGCCAACCAGCTGGTTGATACTCGCGCAACTCGGTCTGCCCTCGCACACGTACACCTCCTCTCCGTCTAACCCGCGCTTGACCTACCGCTGCTCCGTCTTTCTCGGCCGCGCGCGCAGTTTCTCTCCTTTTTCCTCGCTCTTTGTCTCTTCCGTCGCTGGTCCTCAGCGCGGGCTCCGTTCGGCAGCGGCGGAGCGAGCCGAACGTAACCACGAGTCCCTCTTTACCGCCCCGTCGAGAGTTCGACCGACCGACCGACCGACCGACCGACTGATCGGACGGATGTTTCCGGCAGCCCTCGGTGTCCCACGAAGCCGAGCGTTGCAACGCAGCGTAACGCAACGCAACGCGAGCGTTACGTAAGCCCGTGTGCCGCGGGGGATATAACGGACGCGATAACCTGCTGGCGCGCTGCGTCGTCCTGCGCGCCTCCGCCGACGCGTCTTCGAGATCGAATTCACGGCGCGCGCACCCACCGCCGCCGTTCGTCCGCTTTTTTTAATTATTACCGGTGGCCTTACTCCGCCGTCCTCCTGCAATTTTATCGCTAACCTTCCCGATGCGACAAGCTAATCGCGCGGACCACGATCGGAAACTAGCGATACTACTCGATCGCACGACCGCGGCGTACTTCACTTGGCTGAACTCGCGACGAGCAATCTTCGCCGCGACCTTTGCGCCTTTTTTAAACGCGATAGCGTCGCTGGTTGCTGCATCGATGCGCGACACGGATCGCTCTCGCGATAGCGCTCGCTCTCTCGCAGATTCCTTATCCTTGGCGGTCTATTAATGTATCGCGGCAGATATACCTCGGCGGTGATTACGCGCGCTCCCGGTATCGGGAGCAAAGTTCTTTCACAAAGAGCGCTCGCTCGTTCTCTTTTTCAGTCCGAAGGATGCCAGGCGCCATAAATGTTCGCCTCGTCACAGATGCGCGATCCTCTCCCGGCTCTATACGTCGCGCGGCTCGTGTCTCGCCGACGACGTCTCGTCACGAACTTGAAAATCGCACTACTTTCTAAAGTAATAATTATTAATATATTTTTACAGGTACGCTCGCCTGCCACGTACATGATTGACGGGTGGAACGTTTAGATCCGCTGGGAATTTGGCAGCATCGGATGCCAAACTTTTCGACAAAGTGGCAAACTTCCATCAAGATCTAACGCGACGGTAAGAGTGGGTAAATAATAAATTTCATACGAAAATACATTCTTTCATCGTGCTTTATTATTTTCAGGCGGAATTCACATGCAAGGATTGCAGGTATGAGTGAGCTCTTTTAATTTCGCACAATGCAATGTGCGTCGCGGAGCTAAGTATCAGTTACCGATCATTATTAGCTATTTTTCTTCTTCGTTTTTTTTCTCACGATTAGTCACGATACGTGTATAGCACCTGAACGCAAGATGTTGACGTGAGAAGCCCTCGCACGCATCGACGCTGAAGAATGCTGTGACATTTTACGACGTTACTCATTGCTCGACGTGCACGCGAAGAAAAATGATTGCCGACTCTGACGATATTTTTAACGTCGGAAAAATGTAATTACTCGCAAGTAGTTTTGCACGTACGTCTGTATCCCCGGCTGATGGGCGACGTTGATGGGATAATCCAGAGCGATCCGGAAAATTGAAGCGCGAGTCGCGCACCAAAGTAGGGCAGGACGGTGTACCATTTTCAAGGTTTCCCCGCGAAGCGGGGAAAAAAAAAAAAGTGGAACGGCGAGAATCGGGCCTTTGGTTCATGCATACGTAATGTCGCGGCCGCGTATTATGCGTGTCTAAACGAGGGACTGGAGGGAACGAGAGAAGAGAAAAGGAATTCCTTGGTAAACGGACGGTGAATTGAACGAGCGACAATTCAACGCGCTCGCTCGAATCCAAAGCTGCGACAATCTTTTTTTTTCTCTTTTTTTTTTTTCTTTCTCTTTCGAAATGTCAAAGCGACTATTTACTTCGGTTTCATATCGAGCGATCGGTTCATTCGGCCGCGAGTTTGTAAGACGGAAGCATGCTCCTCGCGACATTCTACGACATATCACGACCTCCGAGTCGCGTTATCCATTAATTTTCTGTACCATTATTGGGCCATTAATTCTCCATTCAATAAAGTAACGCTTGTGAAACGTAACGAGGCTGATAACGCCGATAACGGCCGACCGTTAATGCATTTCGAACGAGGACGGCGAGAGAGAATATCTTCTACTCGAGGAGAAAGAACGCCTTTTCGTAAATGAACGCCGTGGTCGATTGAGCATTATTACTCATCGGCTCGGTGGTTAATAACGGATCGTCAGCAAAAGAAACCTTTTAATAACTTTTTTGAATCTTTTGCGCGATTGGCTAACGATTGTGGAATTTTTCTTTGGTTGCGTCACTTATACATCCGCTTAACACGAGATTCTCTTCGTTTATCATTCCCGATGTAACGTAATAACTCTGGCCAACCGGTTTAATTACTCGGATTTTCGATCCCATCAACGCAATCGGCTACACAGAAGCGAATAAACGTTAAACGTTTCTATTTAAAGAAAAAAATTTTCTCTTTCAGATTCACGCTTGAAATATTTAAATGAAAATCCAAATCGCGGACCGCCAGCTTGCATTGAATAACTAAATTCGTTCGAGCTACTCCGAAACTTGTCGAAGCAACACAAATTCGAGGAAGCGTTCATTGAAAATTCAATATCAAGGAAAAGGAAATTTAAAAGGTCTCTGCGGTATACCGATCGATAGCTTGACTCTTACGGCGCTGTGAACTCGAGATGATTGTATGTATGTACAACGAATTCCCGTCTCTTATCTAATCTCGCTGTTAGGCAAACTTCGAACCGAGTTACAATGTTTAATTATATTGAAACATTTAATATCCCTACGCTGAAGGGGACGCCGACAAATTTTCGCCATTAAAAATATTAATATTAAAACCTATGTTACTTAAATTAGTAATTTGTAAAAAATATAATATGTTTATATTTACTTTGCCTAATAGATATAATAGGCGTCCCAAGCTCGTCAAGATTCCCGCTCGTGGATACATCGGGATTTTAGATGCACGCCGCATGCGCAAAAGAACATCACCGACAACGAACTGCTTCGAAGGCTCCGAATGCTCCGCTCCGATACCCTCTCCCTGCGATACGTGTCGTCGTGTCGCAAGAAGCTTACAAGTATGTATACATGTCCCATGCATATCGTACGTCTCGCCTAAAACGAGATTAGGAACACCATGCTCGTTGCATGATAACATTGGAGTAGAACGCAGATAAGAATAATCGCAATTCTAATGATAATTATTCGTAGTGTACAACAAATCGTAGCGAGTGGAGACGTTCCTAAGCCCACGTGAGCTTAGACGAGAGGACGTTTTTAACGAAGGTTATGGGATAATTAATATCATCGCCGGGGTGTCTCATTCGCCAGGAGTATGGGAAACTTTGTGGGAGACATCGTGATATGGTACGTTCTTAATTTCGACTTTGCCAAATGCCAATTAGTTTTATTTTTATTAAATTGAAAAAATATAATATGTATATATTATCTTAATATTTTAATTTTAATTGTGCGCATAAGTTTCGTGTTTTCGTAACCGCATAATAATAAAAAGAATTTATTTTACAGCTTGCTGCTGTTACTTTCAGTCAGTATCATATTTGGAACTAGTGAAATTATTAAATTATTCACTAATAATGGAGAAGAAATCTATAAATCATCTACATATAACTGGGTGGTTCGATTATGTTTGAATCTCTTGGGATATTCCACTGTGCTGTTGCCAGGTTGCCTTATATACAAATATGTACGATATACAAAATATATTCAGAGGAGTGGTAAGAATCAATAAAAAAAAAAAAAAAAAAAAAAAAAGCACTTACATGGTATTTATGATATATTTTGATTTAAGAAAATTTATGCAGGGAAAGGCTGTATTTCCAGACTGGTGCATTCATGCTTTGTGGGACACTGTGAAACAGGTCTCTTAGATTCGCCAACTTATCCTAATGCTTCCAATCATATTCAGCGCACTTTTACTCAAGATGCTCTACTCCTGATGTATTGCTTCTTTGGATTACAAATTAGTTATTTAACATGGGGCTATTTGCAGGAAAAGATAATGACACAGGTGCCACGCGAATTTTTTTTCGTACAAGATAATTGAATGCAATGTAATTTCTCAATTAATTTGAGATAATTTGTTTGTTTTTGCAGGAATACGAAGACGCTTCTGGCAATAAAGCGCGATTTCAAGATTCGCAATTTTTGGTGTTTGTAAATCGCATTCTTGCTTTTCTGATGTCAGGATTATATTTACTTGTCCAACGTCAGCCACAACATAAGACGCCATTGTACAAGTATGCGTTTTGCTCTCTATCAAATATCATGAGTAGTTGGTGTCAGTATGAAGCTTTGAAATACGTCAGTTTTCCATCGCAGGTAAAAAATGATAATTGCATATACTTGACGGTTTAATGTCTCTATTTAATAATGCAAATCTTTAATAATATTATTATTTTATGTCTTTTTTTTACGTAGGTTCTCGCTAAAGCCTCCAAAATTATCCCAGTTATGATAATGGGAAAAATAATTTCACATACGACATATGAATATTACGAGTATGTTACCGCGATTCTTATTTCTATCGGAATGACGCTTTTCATGTTGGATAGTTCTGATCAGAAAAACGGTAAGTTTTATCAAATATACAATAAATTTTAGTTACATTCGATTAATAACTGATGGACAAACATCTTTAGATGGGGCTACAACACTCTCCGGTGTTATTTTACTGGGAGGTTACTTATTATTAGATAGTTTCACAAGTACCTGGCAGAATGCACTTTTTACAGATTATGGCGTGACTAGCGTACAAATGATGTGTGCAGTTAATATGTTCTCTTGTATGTTGACTGCGATGTCTCTATTTCAACAATCGAGTTTTCCATTGATATTTTCTTTCATGACAACATATCCTAGGTTTATAATTGACTGTTTGCTGATTTCGATTTGCTCAGCGAGTGGCCAGTTGTACATTTTTTACACCATTTCAAAATTCGGATCAATTACGTTCGTTATTATAATGACTATTCGTCAGGGTCTGGCGATATTGTTGTCATGCTTGATCTATCGTCACGAGATTACCGTTGTTGGAATATTCGGCATACTATTAGTATTCGGCTCGGTATTTTTACAAATTTACTGCAACAATCGATTACGTGCAATCAGAAGACGTAGAGCCGTGGCGAACAGTATAAAGCATTAAGAGCTGTATTATTTAGGTAGAAATGCAGTTTTAATTGTCATAGCGTTAGAGTTCTATCGACTGTTTACTGTAATTGTCATAGACTAGGATATATTCTGTCATAGTAGACATTGACTGTAATCGTGGACGCTAAATTGTAATCTTTTATTTATAATTAAGACTATCGTAATCTTTCCGTATACATCGATATGACATATACATATATATATATCTGATATAGTTTTGATTATATAAACTTTGAGAAATATTTATTATAAGTTTTATAGTCAATGTATGTCGCGTGTATTTGGAAAGGTAAGTACTTGATATATGTGATTTGAAAAAAGAAAACGGCATTATATTATTATACGGAGGAATGTGTGTTATGCCACATATATTACGGCGTAGTATTGTACTATTTATTTGAAAAATATTTATTTTGATATAAATGCGTATACACAACAAACATACGTGCGAGTGTCTTACCGATTTCGTCGAGCGTTGAAATACTTAGGCATAATAACATATAATTTTTTTTTTAGGACTTAAACATTAATTACCACTGAAATATGAGACTAGTTTCAAACGGCAGTGTTAACATTTTTGATTATATAAGTCGTAGTATAAAAATCTGATTGCCAGTCTTTATTCTTTATAAGTATCTGTGACAAAGATAGCGTGTAGAATTAGATCGATATCAAGCTTCAGAGAAAGCAGTGTGATACTTTCGCTTAGAATTATTTCTTACACATACGGATATATTAATAATAATAATAATAATCTTATACAACAAGAAGTCTTATTATGTGACAAAATAATGATAAGCACTTTTATTTTGACGAATTTACGACACACGGAATGAATTATTAAGCAAGTGTAAAACGTGGAGTCATTGGACGACTAGAATATTACAAGCGGACACCAGTCATTTCACAGGATTCGACGGTCGATAGATTGCTATAAGGCACATAATTGCGGTGAAGATCTCGGACGCTAGCAGGACCAACTGTATGCTGCAGAGGATCACCTCCAATCTGAGTACATAGTACTGAAAACGCAGGAAGTAGAGCGTCGCCAGTGCACTGGGAATGGTCAGGATAATTCCAATGAGGATCGGCAGCCCACGCTCGGTCAGGTTCCCTTTCCTTCCCAGATAAATCCTGCCGCTTTCGGTAAGGATTAAGAATAACAGCAACGCAAACTCCAGCAGGGTCTTGCCTCCGCCCGGCGACGGCAAGTTTATGGCCTTGAACATGCCCATGCACAGTTCACACACGGCGAACATGCCAAAGTAGAAGGAGTTGAGATACATGAGAATCTCGTAAGTCAGCGAGGAGTTCGCTACGGTAGGCATAGTCGCACCCGGGTTCTCCGGATCGCCGCGGGATAATTCGGAGGAAGCCGGCTCTACGAGTCAACGCACCGTTCAGCGTACGACATTGTTTGTGCACCTGGCACTCGACTATTAAAGTCGATACGACCCGTATCCCGAAAGCGGAGCAACGGGCAATTTTCTTCTAACGCTTCATCCCCTCGTCGCGCGCAACGCACCTCGTCTTAATATATCTTCGCCGTACTAGCTCGTTTGCACCGCAAGGGAAAGCGACGCGATTTCGCGGTACGTCCACGTTTATCTGTAAATTTATTTATATCACTGCGAGCGCGACGCTGCGCAAGCTCGGACGACGCGACGTTACCGTCATCAAGAAAAAGTCATTTCTTTTTAGGAAAAAAGAAAAAATTATATACATATCTAATCGCTGCAATTTTTGTAGTCATAATTAATAAATATTTATTTTTCAGAATTTTCATTCTGGAGGCAGGACTTGCAGTAGGTAAATTAACCTCCATTGGTGAAATTATCCAAGCGATGTACGAGTCGAACGCAAGAGGACGCGCGATACGTCGCGCATTTCAAGTCGAACCGCGTACGTCGCGTCGCGCGTTTCGTTCCCGCAGCGAGGACTCATTTCAAAGGGATTATTCCGCGCGAAACGTAGTTCCTGCCATTATCAAGCCTGCGGGACGCAATTGGAAACCGTAACTTTGAAAGATGAGTCGCTAGAAGTCGTGAGGCGCGACGATGTCGTCGCCGAATCTCAAGCGTTTTCTCACGGGTCTTCGTCGCCATCAATGGCGTCACCGTTCCGGAAGAGGACATCGCTCGCATCCGAAGACGACGCATTACGAGCATCCCAATCGGCCGGGTGTAATCAAGTACAATTTCGTCTCGGTCTTGGTCGGCTATAACCTTGGGGCGCGAATTCGCAAGCCGCGAACGGTGAAGGTTGTCTGCAAGAAGGAAGAGGGAGTAGAGCAGCGAGAGGGCGGCTTTCTCGCGGAAGCGCGAGATACGATGCTCGTCTTGGCGAGGCTTGCAACTGTAGCCTGGGTTATCACCGGCCTGCTGGCGATGTATCTGATAACGCGCCTGACCCACCCGAGCTCGTTTCCCACTGTTCTGCGCAAAGGTAAATCCAACATAAGCAAAAATGCCGTTGATACATTAGCCGATTGCCGACCAATTCGAGCGACAGATACTTTCGGTATCAACTGCGTCTGCAATGAAGCTCGTATTTTGCCAGCGGAGACTCGTCGGCATAATCTGATAATACGATGCCAGCAGAAATCGAATATAATCTGCTAACGTTCGATTTTTTTTAGATATATTTTGATTTATGTTTTTTTTTTAAATATTTTACATTATATATTGCGTCCGATAAGTGATTATCGGCTACGTGTAACGGCGGCGTATTATATTTTGCGGAAATCTGCTTTGGGGTGCGCGAAACGGGATATTTATTTCGTATGCGCAAAAGAATCTCGTTGCAAGAGACGATTTGGACTTAAATCGCATATTTTTACAGGTATCGAGTTTCTCGGCCCGATTTTCGTCAAGTTCGGCCAGTGGGTGTCGACGCGGCGGGACATCTTCCCGCGAGACGTCTGCGACGCACTCTCGCAATTGCAACGGAACGCGACGCCCCATCCCTGGTCGTTTACAGAGCGCCTGCTCGTCGAAACGTATGGATCTACCTGGCGTAAATTATTCCTGAGGTTTGACGACGCGGGACCGATCGGCTCCGGATGCTGCGCACAGGTATTTGGCTGTTAAGTAATTAATTTCACCGTAGAATAGAGACAAAATTGCGTCACGAACTTGCGCCGCATTTAACATTGTTTTTGAACCGATGGGCAGGTGTACAAAGCATGGGTCGACTCGAACGCAACGTTCACATCGAATTTTCAGACGTCGCATTTCATGGAAAGTAAGCTAGAAAGCGATTTCATCTTTCCCCTTGTCGCCGTGATAGAAATTGTGCAGGCTCGTGGTAAACGCAAGGTCGTTTTCGTTATCGTTTCGCACGGAGCGAAGCATTTACGTGGCAGACATTGGGCCTTTTTTTATAAATTTGCATAGCAGTATTAAATGAACCAGAGAAATCAAGCCGATCACAGGCCTAAAATAGATGTAGCGTAATATATTGTCGAATAGTCCATTTTTTAACATCTACGAATTTTTGTTTTTCTTTCTTTTTTTTTGTTTCTCATGGAAGTTTCAAACTTTCTTCGTCACGCTTTGCTAAAAGCCAGCACCGCATTTAGAAAAGAATAAAAAAAAAACTTATATAATATATCAAGGAAGTATTACATAGTTCAGTAATAAGAAAAAGAAACGGATAAAAATAGGTTCTGCTCTATGATTTCATAATCGCAATAACGTATAATCTCTTGAATTTATTCGAAAGTGGCGGAGCACAACTTGTCAATAGCCGTAGATGACGAAACGAGACGAGATATGTATTGATTATTTCAGACGAAATTTACGATAAAATCGATGACTTCGCGCCCGCCGGTCCGTGTGCCAGGAAATTGCAAGCCGTAGCGGTAAAAGTGTTGCATCCCGGAATCAAAGGCCAACTCAAGTACCTCCCCTTTGAAATATCGTGCAGATAATTCTTAGTGGTCTTTCCCGGCAGCGTTGAATTGCGTGGCCGATGAAAGCCGCGGACCGCGGATGTTTATTACTCGCGCTGCAAGTACCGGGTGTTTCGTTTAAACTTTTTACCTCAACGAGAGGATCGATCGATTTCGCAGATCTCAACTTAATCTTTAGAGAGCACAAAACTTGCAGCGGCGTTATCGATTCGTCGTAAAAGTTCTTTTTTTTATTTTTAATCGTTAATTATTCAGGAACTCTCGTGTTGACTTGGAAAAATGTTTAGCTTTTATCGAACGTGATTGACGTGGAAAACTATTCCGTGAAATATTAGCTTGGTAGCAACGCAATATATATTTGCTTCAGAAGAGACATCGCGGTAATGCGCGGGCTTTCCAAGTGCGCGACGTACCTTATTCCGAAACTGCACTGGCTCAGCCTCACGGATTGCGTCGATGAATTCGCCCGTCTAATGGAAAACCAAGTATACTTCCCACGATTAATTTTTGCCCGCAGTTGTAAAACGAGAGAGAGAGCGAAAACGTAGCTCGGATTTATTTTGATTTATACGAAGGTCGACATGCGGCTAGAAGCCTCCAATCTCGCGAGATTTTCGGCCAACTTTTTGAAGAGAAACGACGTCACGTTCCCACGTCCTTACGCGGGCTTGACCCATCGCGAGATACTCGTCGAGAGCTTTCACGAGGGTACGCCGATATCCGATTATCTCGAACACGACGACGCTGCGTTGCAGCGAAGGCTCGCCAAGATAGGGATCACGGCGGTCCTAAAAATGGCTAGTATAACTAACTCTTAACCGTCTGCGTCGAAACACGGATTCCTGAAGGACCACCGCGTCACAAATCAGACAAATCCAGATGTAATCGCCGGGTTTTATAGAGGCCCGACCGATTTCTCATAACGACCTGTTAGACCTAGTTTTGATCGAAAGCAATAATGCTCGCGGTCTGGCCGTAGGTATTTCGAGACAACTTTATTCACTGCGACCTGCACCCGGGCAACATTCTAGTCGAAAAAGCGGTCGTCCCGAAGGCGAGCCTGTTCAACACCTTTCGGCGGGTCATTACCCTCGATTACGTGGCGCATAACCCACGCCTGATCATACTGGACTGCGGCCTAGTCGTATCTCTGAATGATCGCTGCCGACAAAATCTCCGGGACGTTTTTTACTCGGTGTTAATGAGAAACGTAAGCCCGGGGAAGATAACGTTCACTTTTTATTCACGCACGCTTCCTGCTTGAGCTTTCTTAACGGGGAACTCTTAACGGAGAGCCGAAGAAGAACACGTTAATTCTTCTTTTTCTACTTCTTTTTTTTTTTTTTCTCTCTCTTTTTCTCTCTTTTTTCTTCTCGTTACCAAGGCATGCTTTCCTTGGTATTTTAATGGGGAACGTAAACCATAGGCGGGACGCCTATTTTTATTCGAAGCATATCCTTTCCGGTATCCAATTTTCTCTCGTGCATTTATTTTTTGATTTTACACGTAATTAATTTTGCTCGATTATTATGATGTTCTTCGTACGTTTTTACGTTTCTCGACCGACCAACGGAAGTTTTACCTTAAACAAAAAAAATAAATTAATGTGACGCAGGGAGAAATGGTGGCACAGCATATCCTGGACCATAGTTCGTACGCGACTCCCGATCCAGACGGCTTCAAATCCTCGATAAAGAACATCGTGGAGACTCATCTTCGCAATTCGTTTAGAAACGTTAGTAAAAGGTATATCCTCTCGGCAGCCAAAGCGACGGTGTCGTTCCTCGCGTATTTCCATTCACCGCTTCGTCCGTCGATCGATATTATCCCACGGATTGTTATTAATTTTTTCGTTTCGCCCGCCGTCGATTCGCATTGCTTCACGGAATCGATTTCCTATTTTTATTATTACTTAAACGACCGTGAGCGCGCGGGATCGTTGCGCGAAGTGCCGTTGGCGCTTCAGCCACATCGAGTCGTCGTAGCGCGAAGAAATAAATACAATAATAACAACACCGCGAATGCGAATGACGTGATTATATAGCGGGAGCTGTCGGATACGCGATTCAAGATCGCGCGGATTCCATCGAAATCAATCGGCCTCGAAGAATCGCGCTGAAGAACGACGACGCGTCTACAAGGCGCAATTACGAGGCGCGATCGCGAATATTAACACGTGCGAAGGGCGGACGAAGCCGGTTTCTCCTCCCGGTATCGCAGCGACGTTAATGGATAATCATTGCGATTTTAAAGACAGACGTTTGCCGCGGGAGTTAGGCCGCGAAAGGAAGCTCGGCGGGATTTGATCGTCGAAAGGGGCGGGCTTAATCTCGGAGGAATCGAACAAACGTGAGGTTTGCCCGCTTAAAGAAATAATTGCACGTCCGTCCGCAGGTGAACGTGAGTACCGTTGTGTCGGAATTATTCTCCGCGATGGTCCGTCACCGGGTGAAGCACGACGGGTCTTTCAGCAACGTGATTCTCAGCGTGATGGTGATCGAGGGCCTCGGCCGATGCCTGGACCCCGACGTCGATATGCTCGCGGAACTTCTGCCCTACGTCCTCGTCAACGGGGTGCGCGGCGAGTAAAGGACGATATATGCCCGAGTCGACTCTTCGCGATGTAATTTCGGGAAATATCCATAAAGCCAGCCGCTACTCGCACGCGGTTACGCAAATTTATTTCGCGTTCTCATTACTTCCTGACGCGATGTGCTGCGCGGGTAAACATCGTGTACATTAACCGTAGGGAATGAGGTACGGTTCCGGAACGAGAGGTGCGGGCGAATTCCATCTTTAATAATGCTAGCGGTCAGGCGTGATCCGCAAAGAGAGGAAGAGGAGAAAGGACATGAGAAGGAGAAGGGAAAACGCAGAAAGAATTCTCATAAAAAAAAAAAGAAAAAAGAAAAAAAAAATGAAAAAAACCACCGCGCCGTGTGATCGCGACCGACAGAATTCCGGCGAGTGATCGGCGCGTGATCACTTCCTGGTTGGTCAGCCAGGCTACTGGCGCGACGCAGTATACACGTGCACGCGTACACGTGCGCACACCTGTGCCGGCCGTTTTCTCTTTCCTTTTTCATTTATTGCGAGAAATTTTATTATTGCATTGTATTCCATGGCAACTCATGAATCAAGTGTACATTGGCTTTTTCGTTTATGTTCTTTTTCATGTTACACTTTATTTATATTCATATATTCTTCAGGCGTCTTCATCTTTTACTTTTTTTTTTGTTTTTTTGGGTGTTTTTTTTTCTTTTTTTGTTTGAAGGCCGGGGACAGGAACTTGATTAAATCGCGATTATTTCGGGATCTCGATTCTCCGTTTTGTAAATTCTATTTTTAGACGTATTCGACGTTTGTGCCTCGAAAAGAAGAAAGATGGACATGTAACGAAGGCAAAGCTGAAGAGTTAATTTTTTGCTTGTTTAAGATTATTCTCATTTACGTGAAGCGTTAGTTCGAATACGAAATGTCAAATAATCTTCTGTCTCCTTTCCCGAAGACGTAACGATAGAAAAGTACACTGGCACGCACGCACACTAATTGGGCAAATAATAAAAATTCCAAGCACCAAGGTGCGAGAAGTTAAATGTGATTTGTCGCAATAGAACAGAAGGCCAAGCGAAGGTCAGGTACAGATCTGTTCCCATTAGTTGCGCGATCTTTAAGCAGCTAAAACTAACCGTTTTAGTGCGGTCCATCTCTCTTTCACACGCGACTCGCTCAACAAATCCCGAACCTACGTCCTTCTTCGTAAAAGAAATAGGCTTCCTTTCGCCCCGTGGGACTCAAAACGGAACGTGATAATTAGACGCGGTTAAGCAACGCACATGGCCAACTTTGAAAACCAGTTTTTTTTTTTCCTTTTTTTTTCTTTTCCTTTTTTCCTTTCTTTTTTCTTTCCCTCTTTTATTTTTAGCAACAGCCTTTTCAGACGGGTGTCGCAGACGTGCCCGCGTCCCGCACGGTGAAATGTAACTTTAACGAGAGGGACGCTCGACAATTCGGTGTCCCGAGCAATTTCCAAGCGCCCCTGCCCAGTTGTTGCCGCTCGGTCTCGCGAATGATATATTTATACGGCCGTTTTAGACACCCCGCGAAATATCGCGTGACGCACGGGAGATCCTTGCGGGGAAGTGTTTTTCGTCTCGCGACTTTTTCGGGACGTCCGAATTGTGTGAGCAGCAAAGTTACGATTTTCGCAGCTTCACGTGAGACACGCACGGCTCGGCCCCGTCGTGGTTTATTTATGCGTGCAATTATTCCGCGCCGTAGGAACAGATGTTTACGTATATACAGGGTGTGCTTGGCCGAGTGTGCTTTTTACTCCTCTGTACGAGAGGACGAGTATTGTTTTTCATAATTGCATCGTTAGAGACGATCCTTTTGAATTCGAATTAATTTCCGCCTTTCTTCTCGCTCAAAAGTGGCAGAGAGTTGACAATTATTTTATGCTCGTCAGGAAAATATTAATAGTTTTCTGTAATTGCTGCGTAATTAATTTGAACGTGAAAATCAAATTGTCTTATTAGTTGTAGCAAGGTATACGTAAAAGAATATTCTCAGCTACAGCTGTCACGTCGAAACCGGCCAATCTGTTCGGTCAGAACACCCGATACTTTATCTTTTTTCTCCGCTCTAGAAGGGATTCCCTTGTCCTTATTCACGCTCGGAGCTAAAAATAGCCGCGTTCGTTAAAGCTGCAGGTCTGTGTAAATCTACCTAACTCATTGTGCTGCCCTTTGAGGCGCAGGATGATGCGACAGATGCATTCCTTTTTTTTTTCTTTTTTTTTTTTTTTTTTTTTAATGCAACTACATTAATGGCGCGAACTAACAGCGCGGCGCTTAGAAATCAGCAGCTACGTTAAGGAAAAATTTGCGCGTTTGTACAAAGTATATCGCACAGGGAGTAGGAGAGGAAATAATAGCAATTAAAATGTTTGAAAAGAATTAAAATCGGCTCTTCAGAAAAAGCGACAACGATTCTGGCGACAATAAAGTCTTTATTTTCATTTAAAACAGGGATGATTTCTGATAAGCTTAGAAATCGGATACGGTTTGTTAGTCCGCAAGGGAAATTTATCAGATTACATTTAGCGATAACGAGACGAGATAAAAAAAAAAAAAAAAAAAGGGCGTTAACGGGAAAGCAGGGGGTTAATTAAATCCGCAATTGCAAAACTTCCCCGGTCGGTTGGGCTGAATCAACGTTTAAAAAGGAGGTCGCGTTAGATCGTAGAAAATGATTGTGTCACTTATTAATATCGCCGGTTATTTTGCGTTCTGCGACGCATTTTTGTACCTACTTATGGAAATTTAGCTCCGGCCAGACATACGCAATCGAAGAAATACTGACGCGCGTTTCGCATTCGAAGATTAAAGTTCGCGCACGCCTGCTCGCCGATATTCGCCCGCGGTCCCTCGCGCCGGATCGAAATTCGCTCGAGGAGACAAGTAACTGGCAAAAAGAAAGGTACCGAAAGTTGATTGATATTTCAAGTAAAAGCGTGATCAACGGCATGGATAAGCTCTGCACGTGACGTCATATAGAAACGCGATGGACCTTCGTGTCCGGCAGCTTTACGGTAGTTTTTTTTTTTTCCGTTTTCTTCTTCTTTTGTTTTTTCTTTTATTTTTTTATAATAAGTACACGTTTCCCCGTATATCACATCCTCCGCGGATTGGTCCATGCCGTCTCGACGCTCGCTTTTACTTCGTTTTATTCCATTCGAATAGAAACGAGTTCCGATCGACGTTTCATTCCACGTATTCACGCCCTCTTATGCACGCGATAGAGCTACATCATTTCCCCCTGACCCGGTCTAGCCCGTTCTATGCGGCCGTCCACTCCGGACAGCGGTCTCGTGCTGTTACGAGCGACGGCGGACAAATATCTAACCCTTAAATAGAAAGAGGCTGTCCCGAAGTCCACCGTCCCTTCGGCCTCCTCAAACTATTCTTCAGGGATCAGTCGGAATAACTGCGTTTCTTAGTAAAAGCGCTCGAGCCCTCCGAAGAACGGCTTGAGACCGAAATTGCCGGCTTTCACGGGCTCCTTCGGCCGAGCTTCCCTTATCGTACCACTTTTATATTCCTTTCGGAGATGTTTTCTATGAATATTAATCTGCCGGTTATAAAAATTCATTTGGCAACTGTCCGTGAGACGCGCGGAGGGTCCTCATCTTCGGCCTCTCGTGAAGCCTCACGTTGGGCCGCGTTCTCCTTCCCTTACCGAATTACCGGATTTGTTCGCCGCCGATGGTTACCGGCTACTTCCAGTTTTTAGACCGTCCAGATAAGCCGTCTTCAGGTCTATTTTCTGCCCGGTATAAAGGACAGTTTGCTCTAATCTCTTGCTCCGGTTTCCAAGTCTTGCTCGGTCTTTAAATTCCGATCTCGCTTTAGTCCCTCTTGTCGGAGTTGTTTACGCCCTTCGTGGACACGACGCCGGTTGTTCGAGCCGGTTGACGGCCGTTACGCATGATCGCGCAAATTCATCGCCGAGACGGCGAGATCGATTTGAAGGCGTAAATTAGATGCCGTCTCGCGCGCGTCCGTGAGTTCTTATTCGAGAACGCGCGCATGTGGTGCTCCTTGATACACGGGAGAAACGTGTTGAGATTGATACTCGTTTCAGGGCTATCAAATCCATTTGCCAATTACCTGCAGACCTCCATTTCCAGAATACAATCTATTCGAGCACCACTCCGTGCGTTCTTGCGGCGCTATCTCGAAAGAAATGGATTTCGGCTCTCCGATTCGGGGAGAATCGGCGGTAAATGAAAGCTCGGATAGATCTGAATAGCAATAATGTAAAAAAAAAATGAAGAACCTTATTTGCGCTCTTGATAGACCTCGAGTCGTCCTGCTTCACTTTCTATAACGTTATCTTTCTATTCATGACTGTTACGGCTTATCTAATCGGCACAGCCTCAGATAATTGATTACATGAAGGGGTCAACAATACGTTGTTCGCCGCGATAGCTTCCCGACCCCGGCGAAAATTTTTACGTGCCGCCGTTTTCGTTATTTCTTCGCCGTTGTAATTAACCCTTTGATCCTGGAGCGAAAGAGATACGTTAGGAGGTCAGCTTTGAAAGTCCTATTTTAATTACGCAAATACAAGAGATGGAAAATACGGTATAGCGCGTAGACGAAGCAGAAATGTGAAGGTAAAGCCGCGCAGAGGCAAAGGCCTTTATTCGCGGATAGAAAGGACAAAAGAAATGGCGGAAGTTTAACGGTGAGAAGTTTAAATGGCCAGGCGGATGTACGCGGTGACCCGTTGGCTATTTCTGTCCAAGACAAGAACGGCAAAGGCAGAGGGGGGTGGTTACAGCATCCCATCTCGCGGCAACGGGATGCCGAGAATCTCCCCCGGCCGAAGGCGACTCGCATCCTCCTCGGGGAATGTTCAAACGCCATCTGCGATCCGTTCCGTCATCCGGAACCCCCACTGCGGGCATACGGGTTCCCACTGGATCCCATGGGGCCCCACCATCAGCGACAGCCAACCATGTCGGGGGAACGGGGTCCCATACTGGTCGTAGGACGACGGGGCACGTTTACAGAGAGAACAAGAAGATAAGAGAATCTGTCTCCAGAGACGTCACGAGATGGAGATGGACCAGCGGATATCGTCGGCCCACGGCTTCTCCGCGAAGAAGCAGAACGAGCGAGAGATAGAGAGACCGACCCCCCCGTCTTACCCCGTTTTCATTTTTTTTTTATTTTATTTTATTTTATTTTTTTTTAAAGGGGGTATCACGGATCGCGGCCATTCATAAATCCGATCGATTCAGCGAACAATGCGGCAATTAACCGCAATTAAAATTCCGCCGGACATACGCGCCTCCCTCTTTCTTCTTCTCTCTCCTCGCGGCAATCTCGCGGCATCTCTCCCCTTCGGCCTCCGTGGCTGCTGCCTCCTTCGTCTTGCGCCACTCTTCTCACTTGTACGTCCGGGTCGCGGGCTTGTTCCCCTCTCCCTGGGGCCCTCTCTCTTCCCTCTTTCTTCTTCTTCAATCTGTCTAGCTGTCCTCCTCCTCCTCTTCCTCCTCTTCATCCTTTGCTCACTCTTCTTCCACCTCCGTCTCTACCTCCACCTCCATTGCCGTCCAAGATCTCTTCCTCCTCCAACCCTGTCACGCTTTCGGAGTTTTTGGAAAATACGAGGGTTCCCGAGGAACTTTTTGGGATCAGTGCTGCTGTGGCTGTCCAACGAGTTGGTACACAATACCATTCACTGTCGTCATCGTTGTCGTGGCAGTTCCAGCGACGAGCCAGTGGCCGCTTGCCGACACCTCAGTTTCCTTGATTCGCTTCCGCCAAAAGTTCGCGCGCGGCCCTCACGTTCATCGCCGACGGTTACGACAATGCGCTTCAAGCCCGTAAGTTATTTCCAAGACATCACTCAATACCTTGCCCTAGCGTTAAAAGAAAGAAAAAAAAAAAAAAAAAAAAAAAAGTAGCTGCGATTTCTTTAAAGAATTGTTGTAAGCTTTAGCTGGGAATGTTAGACTCGAAACTACATGTCCTCTTAAGATTACTCCCGAGAGAATTAATTTTATATTCCTCTCTTTCTCTTTTTGTTATTTTATTTTTTCTCTCTGTGGAAAATTATATTTTTAATCAAACAGGAGTTTGAAGGATTAAATTTACATGCCTAGGAAAATGGTAAAAATTTCGTAAGAAATTTGTAGCACGAGATGATTATTGCGGACCTAGGTTAATCAATAACATTGTGTCAGATATTTAACACTTGCCAAGCAAGGCGGTTAACTGTAGAAATTTTGCATGTATGCGGCTAATGCACATGTTTGTGCCAATCGGTTCAATGATTATCTAGCGCAAATGCATTAGAATAATATATCGTATTAATAGTCTTACATTTAAATGTTAAGTGTGGCCATTTAATATATCCGTCGCTCCGTGTGAATTCTGTGAATCTGTATTGCATTTAAAAAGATTCGAAGATCGGGATAAGCTTTAATACCGGCAAGTTAGTCGCGTCAACAATTTTTTCAAGTCACATTACTTCAAGCCTTCTATTAATATCGAACACCGTCTCATTTCTTAATTAAATTTCTTATCGTGCGATCAATCAATATACAATTTTGAACTGAAGTTATAATTCAAATCTTCCAAAGGAAAAAAAAAGAAAAAAAAAAACAAGGAGAAAAACTAATCACCAAGCTAGAATATTAAATTTAACGAGGGCGTTGGAAATTTTAATGCATTTTGTCACTTGATCGCTTCAAGCTCCGATATTGTTGAACGCGTCGGAAACGACAATTAACTCTGATAGAGAGCTCGGGGAGGAGAAGAAGTGCGCGAGCGTCGATCGATCGAGGAAAAGAAAAAGAAAAGAAAAAAAAAAAAACACATTCCGATCAGCCTTTTTGCAAGAACACTAAGACGAACGGGCAACGTATTCGCGTGCTCGCAGTTCTGTTTTTACGCGCGTACATCGGAGAGCGAGCGTATCACGGCTACTACCACCTGTGGCACGAGCACGCGAGGCGTTCCGCGGATTTCCGGGTCCGGCGCGCGTACCGTGAAAGAGACCGCATATGATCGGTGCAAGTAGACCAGACCGGACCAGGCCAGACCGGACCAGAACGCGGTGAGCGAGAAGAGAGAATTCGGCGCGGATAAGTCGCGGCCGTCCGGGGGAGAGAGAGACTGGTGCGCGGCGCGACACTACGCGTACGTGTGCACGTATGTGCGTGAGCAAGTGCGACGACGTAGGCATGCCTGCGATTTGCTGATCGCGATTACTGCGAACGACGGGACGACGAAGCGGCACCGGAGGGCCGAGGGCGAGCTTTCGTTCGCGGCGCGAGCTCGCGCGCCATGGTAATCACGACTACGATCGCACGTCGCGCGGACTTGGGTGCCAAAAAGTCTAAATAGCGTCATCTCGGTGTTACGTTGACGAAGCCCCGACCGGGTCCACGTCACTTTCGCCAGCTCGCTTCGCGGACGCGACGCCGAATTGATATTATTTCGGCTTGTAGTTTTCTTGAGGAGCTTTCAACTTCCACCGGTTGAGAGTTTAACGCCGCAGACCGCGGTAGTGCGCGCGCGACTTGTTGACCTAGGGAACCCCGCGCGGTAAACGGAGGAAGAGAACGATGCGGCTCTGCGCGGACCCGGCGCGCCGTAATTTCGACAAGTTTGTGTTCTCCGGGAGCGGCGCGGTAACGAGCAACGCGCGTCCCACGTTTGTCCACGTGTAACCACGAGAACGCGACGGTGACTCTGACAGTTGACAGCTGATGCGAGGTAAGACACGTGCACGTGCCGGGAGTGCGAGCTCGTCGAAATTGCGCCGGCGTTCAGTTTGAGAAAAGAAAAAAAAAGAAAAAAAAGAAGAAAAAAAGAGAGAGAAAGAAAAAAAATGTTGAGAAAGTTGCAAGTGAAACTGCATCTTGTTGACATTTATTAACAATCCCCGATCAAATTGAGTGTCCGGTTGAGAAGCCTAATCAAAAATTATTTCTGACATTTGACACAACGGTGCGCGCGTGATTTCTTTTTTTTTTTTTTTTTAATCGAATACACCGAAATGCAATAATTATTCGTGGGCCTTATCGAGCGCAAAATATCGGCGCGAAGCCGCCGATCGTTGGAAAAGTGACAGAGGACGTTGGGTAAAAGATGTGTATAAACTTTTTCCACGCCAGTTGCGGGGTACATTACCCGCGTGTCCGAACAGCAAAGTCTTTGTTATTGCTAAGTGAGGTGTTAGACGGTGACTCCCCTGTTTATAAACTTTTCCGCTTATTGTATTCTCGTGAGCATCTCTCGCGATAATTGGTGGCATCCGGCTGCATTCTCGGCCGCCTTCTTACGTCACGAGCTTTTCCGCTTTCGCGCTGGGACAGAAGCGCTGATTGAAATCTTGAAAGAGGCCACCCCCGATGCATTCACCTCGATTATCTTTTAACACCCCCGGATGGAAGAGGAATTCCTTCCCGGTAGCCCTTCCTTTAATTGCGAGGGACGGTCGGTGGCGAGCTCGAGACGGTCCATCGTTTTATTTGCAAAACGTTAAGTGCCGCTGATAAACGGCGATAATTCGCTTGATGACCGTTCGCGGCGATTACGAAGATCGAGAGGGGTGGACCACGGCGAGTTTATTCCTCGTCGCAGCTGAGTGGCGAAAGTCATGGTGGCGACGGGGAGATTTGAACGAGCGACCTCCGCGCTTGCTCCAAGACACCGGGCGGAACCGCTTCCGCGTAAATACGCGCCTCCGCGAATTTCCGTCGTTTCCTATTTTTTAGCCGCGGTGAGAACGAAACGAAGTACGGGTCATCGGGTGAAAGTAAAATGATCACGTTTCCGATAAATAGGTCAATTAATTGGATAACGTTTTTCGCGACTTGCTACTTGGGCTGTGCGGTCGTCTGGAGTTCGCGTTCCTTCTGGTATTTCGACCGCGAGTTCGGGGTCGGGCTCTGTTCATTTCTCCTCGTGACAAACACTTGCTCGAACCGTCGGGGACGACCGGGCGAAAAGAACGGAAGGCTGGAAAAAAGGCGAGTTCGCGTAACATTGTCGCGCGCGACACGCTACTCGTCCGCGGTATCTCTCGGTAACGATAAGGCGCACTCGAGAACGACCGATTGGCGTTTCGCGAACCGTTAAAGAGCAAAGAGCCGCGTCGAGGAGCGCGATTGAAATCGCGGATGACACGGGGTTACGCGAGGCACGGTCGTCGCCGGCCGTGGCGGGAGCGTAATTAAACCCGTCTCGGCATCTCGAGATACGCAATTCTGTCCGCACGTGAGGAAAAAGTGCCGAGTAACGTTGAGCAATAATGCCCATGATTGAGCGGCGCTCCCGCGAAAGTGGATAATAGCCGTAACTGTATCATTAACGAGCCGCGCGGCGCGCACACGACCTTTTATCCATCTCTCGCGCGCTTAATTGACGGGTGCGGCGTTCCAGCGAAAAAGACGAAGAACGACGAAGCTGCGAGATCGCTTTGGGATTAACGCGACGTTCCGATGTTGGGACCAGCATGGGAGGAAAAAAAAAAGGGTCAAACGATGGATCGATTCTCCGCGCGGTCCCCGACCTGGCTCGTCTCGCTGACGAGACTTCGAAGGGAAGATCGTTACGTCACGGTCGCATTTGCTCGCGAGATTAGCCGAGAGGATATCCCGCGGCGGCTTTTCACGGTGAAATTCAAAATTGCATCTTTGAAAGAAAAAAAGAGATAAATCGCGTCTCGTCGCGATTATTTCTCTCGCTCTCCCTCGCGCCTCTTCTTTCTCGCCTGCTTCTCGCTCGCGCTCTCTCAATTGCTCCCCTCGGCAATAATCCTTTATTTACTCGTCGGTGGCGACACGCTGCCATTCCAAAGTCTTCGCACACAATCATCCGGCATTGTTATCATCTGCGATGCCGCGGAGGCTGCGCGACGGCGGCGCGACGACGGGGCGCGAAACTCGCTCAATCACCAGCAGGACGAAAACAGTTTGGTTGATTCTTATTAATTAATTAAACATCATCGCGTCGCGTACAAAGAAGCTGAGAAATCACGCGGCTCCGAGCTTGTTTAAGATCCATATCCGTTTAAGTCGCACGAGCGGGGCCTTCCTCGACGTTTAACTTTCTTCCCTTATCTTTTTTTTCTTTTCTTTTTTCTTTCTTTTTTTCTTTCACTTTTTTTTGTTTCTTTTTTTTCTTCGCTAAGATAACATTCCTGCGTTGTCACCGCGGAAAAAATCGAGATCCCGCGCGAGAAACGTGAAAGGGAAAAAGAGAACGAAATGAGCTTTCGACAGTCGCGACGAGCACTGTCTTCTTTCTTTTAGCGTGGGACTGGTTCCGCGAGGTATCCTTCGCTCCGCTCTTTATTATACCTTTATTAGAGCTTTGATCCAAAGCACGATCGTTGACTTAGCGAGCCGTGCGAGCTAAGAATAGCTCTATTCGTAAAGCCTGAGCGGGGGAACAGGTTTGACCGAGAAAAATAGGTGAATTAGATAACTGCGCGGAAAACAGACGTTCGCGAATAGACGAGGTGAAAACGGCGAAGGCGGAATGGTAGAAGCGGCCTCTCCTCGAATCGCACTCGCCGCTAATTGCGGTAATTCTTTCCGGCGGTTTTCCGCACTTCGCCGCGATAAAGAGGTCGGACCTTGCTCCGCGGAAGCCCCTCGACCTGTTTTACTACGCGCGAATGCAACGACGTGGAAGGTTCGTTGACGAATCAAATGTCGAATCGGCACTTAACGTGCCTGCCCTTTTTCCCATCGACTTTTTTCCCGAGGCGTTCGCGGCACGGAGCGACGCGGAATACACCCGGCGCGAAGTAAGAGGTAAATAAAGATCAGGATCGCGTTATTGGGAAGAATGCGGCCTCGTCAGAACGCGACGATCGCGTGCACCACGTTCTGCGTTCCTTGGCGGATACCGATCCTTGAGCGGCTCCGGCGACGAGGAGGGAATGGGCGTAACATCGTATCGGCGACGAAGACCGGCGTTCGCGTTAGCGGTCCGCTTAATTAAAGCCGTTAATAAGATGGGACAATAGCCGGCCGGAGGTACGTGTGTCCCGTTTATATGGAAACCGACGCAAGAAAACCGCCGTGGAATGCGGTTTCCCCGGGTGTTTTCCTCCCTCTCTTCCCTCCCCCGTTCTCGGCGAAAATGTCGTGTTTTTGCTCTCAGCTCTCTTTTTTTCTTTTTTTTTTTTTCTCCCCGTCCTTGGGAGACGAGTGACAAACGATTTATTGTAATTCTTCCAAAAGTAGCGTAATTATCTTAATCACGCTTTTTATTTACTCCGCGGCTGACAGGGAGACCGCGAAAGATACAGCGAGAGGTACGCGATAAGAGCGAGAGGAGGGGAAAAACGCGTGAGAATGCGCTTGAATAGATTCCACCGTAATTGCACGTTGAAGTATCGCTGGTCCACGGTGGGATTCGTTAAGTTCAGAACTGGTGCCGCGCCGTCGTGTTCCCCAGAGGTGGATCTCTCTCTCTTCTTCTTTTGCGCGGTATCGCAGTTGGTTGACGACTTCTGGACGCGCTAATGTCGAAACAGCGACGATATCTGCACGTGGACTTATCAGCCAGATCCTTCACCCTCGGATTCAGTACGGCACTGCGGTACTCGCACAGTTACACGGTTATCGTACACACTATGTTCTTCCCGATTCGTGTAACAGCTCTACGTCAGTGACTCAGAATCAGGAGGAGAGGAGAGGAAAAGTAAAGGAGAGAGAAGCAAGAGAGGGAGACCGAGGATCATCAGGGCAACACCGGGAGCGCGTTATCGGCGAATTGCAAATAGAAGAATCGCACGATCCGCAAATAACACTGGGGCACTCAGTCAGTCGCAAAAAGATTCATAAACGGTCGCTGTAACGCGCACCCTTTACCTCGTTTCAACTCGGTATTTATCTCCGTCTATTTCTCTCTTTCTCTTTTCCCTCCCTGCCTTCCTTTTATTTTTTTTTTCCTTTTTTTTTTTTTCCTCGATAAGAATCGCCGAGGGAGATACGCGATGCCCATTGTCGTCTTCGCGCCGCGCGCGGTTCTCCAGTGTTGATTCGAAGCGCGAACGGTACCCTCGGAACTGCGCGTGCAACAGGTCGGGAAGTGAAAGAATAAATAAAAAAAAAAAAATTAAAAAACAGTATAAAAATGCATTTCGCGCGAGCGGGCAACTCGAATTGGTCCCGCGTCGAGAACGAGAGCCCTTCCTCTTCTCTCTAATCCGTCTCGGTGCAGGGATTCGACTGGAGGATGCTGCTGTCCGGAGCGTGGTTCGAGACCATCGCAGCGGCGCTGCTCGCGATCTTGGTGCTGGCTACCGGCTACCGACCACCCTGGTGGTTCTGGACCAGGAATTGCAACGCGAGCGCCGGTAAGTTTGCAGACTCTTCCTCACTCGCGATATCGGTCAATGTCTATAATTGTACGTTATTCTTTTTTTTTTCTTTCTCTCTCTTTCTCTCTCTCTTTTTCTTGATTATTTTTTATCGTTATCAAAGTGTCATATTTACGTAGAATGATAAATTAAATTGTCTGAGAGATTAAACTGGGAAAGAACGGTCTGGAGCTCTCGATCGCTCTTCGAGCATGCCTTTTTCTTTTTTTTTTTCCTTTTTTTCTCGTTAAAAGCTAACTTGGTCCTTTGGCAATTTTTTTTCAGACACGGGCGACAACAGTAGAAAGTTCAAAACTGCACGCGATGTGCCGGGTCCGTTTGCTCTGCCGATTCTGGGTACCAGGTGGATATATTCCCGCTTCGGCTACTACAGCATGAATAAGATCCACGAGGCGTATAAAGGTAAGGAGTTTGACTTTTGCTCGCGTCAATAGGCAGCGTGTCACTCGTGTTAGATTGTTAGATCTCGCCTTTGGTACTGATAATACTTTATGGTTTGCAACCGAATGAAAGACGGGGAGATACAGAAAGAAAGAGAGAGAGAGAAGAAGAAGCATCCGCAGAAGAAGAAAGAAGTAACGCGTGAATACGTTCGTATTATATTGCTAATAAGTCTACTCGTTTCGCATAATAACGGATTAACCGTTCCGATTAACTGAGCCCGCGATTGCACGCGGGTCTGTAAAAAGAAGTCGCGATCAAACCGGGACGAGGGGGGAAAAGCGGACGTGTCTTTTTAGAGGGTCAGGGTCAGAGATACTCCAATCTTATCGCCGCGCAAGTTGCCGTAATTGCGAGGAACGTAGGAAAGCGAGCAGCTCCTGGCGAAATGTTGCTTATGTCATCGCGTTGAAAGTTAACTTACGTCACGTTGATAAAGCTCGCGCGGTGAAAATTAATTTTTTTTTCAAACGCCTCAGGAGGATAGCGAGCAGCCAGGAGGTCATAGCTGATGGGCGAAAACTCGCGCGCTTTATCTTCGCACGCGTTTCTCTTCGCGTATGAGAAAGCATAAACGCGTTGAACCGAGAGCTCTGCTTTCGGACGGCACATCCGGGCGGCATACGGTATTTTAACATGGCTCGTTATCCCGTGATTCAAGAGTAGATCTGAATCGGCGATACGGGCCGCTGTGCAAAGAGGAGGCGCTCTGGAACTGCCTCGTGGTCTCCGTGTTCTCCCGCCGCGACATCGAGGCTGTCCTCAAGCGGGGCTCGAGGTACCCGCTTCGTCCTCCGCAGGAGGTCATATCCCACTACCGGCGCTCTCGGCGTGATCGTTACACCAACCTTGGTCTGGTCAATGAGTGAGTAGCCGCGCTCCGCCGATTACGCGCCGCGGTATCGAGGTCAAGTTTAAGGTTGCGTCATATAATTTCGGCCCGCTTCGCCGAGCTCACCTGCTCCGCTCATCGGACCGGTAGACACTCATGTAACGCTACCATTAATTAATATTTATTTACACACGCTGATTTACATGTAATCAATTTTTTATTTTTTTTCTTTTTTTCTTGGCATTTTTCGAGTTTTAAATTTAAAAAATATATAAATAATAATAATTAAAGATAAAAATTACTACAGTTGTAAAAAAAACAAAAAAATTGGAGTAATGTTAATTGATTGATCGAAACCGCGGAGGATTTTTAGGACCGCGAGGACGATCGAATAATCAATGTTTAACTTCGACAGACAAGGCGCGACATGGCAGAAGCTCCGGGCAGCTTTAACGCCGGAGCTCACCGGTGCCGGTACTGTATTTGGCTTCTTCCCGGCGCTCAACATCGTCACCGACGGATTCATCAACCTAATCCGCGAACGCAGAGCAAGTCGCTTCACCGTGAAAGGTTTCGAGGAACTTGCCTACAAAATGGGACTCGAGAGTAAGTCGCCGTGTGGTTTCGCGGATTTTTAGAAAGCGCCGAAATAGCGATTTCTCAATTCGCGCGTACGTTTCACTTAATTTCATAGGTTCGCGAAACTTCAGATCTTCAAGTAAAAACAATCTGGCCGCAGGCATCTACTAGAAAGATATATCTTGTTTCTAATTTCTTTCCTTTTGTTCAATCGGTGAGAAGCAAAAAGCCAAGTACTTCTCTTACGCGTATCAAAGTTACAACTTTCGACTCGTATGAACCCACTGTCTTGATTTTTTTTCTTAGGTACGTGCACGCTGATCCTCGGACGTCACCTGGGCTTCCTAAAGCCGGATTCCAGCAGCACGCTCACGAAGAGATTAGCGGAAGCGGTCAGGATCCACTTCACGGCCTCGCGCGACGCCTTTTACGGCCTGCCGCTTTGGAAGTTGCTGCCGACATCCGCGTATAAGCAACTAATAGAGAGCGAGGACACTATATACAAGTACGTCATGCGTACATGCAGCCAGTGTCCTTGTCTTCTATTAATTATTGATTAAAATTAAATCAAAAGATCGAGTCGTCTCGTCGCGCGACGAAATAAATACTAAATTCTATAGCCAGGCCGCTGAACTTATTTTCATGACATTGCCTTACATTTTAGAATTTTAGATAGATAAAAAAGAAAAAAACATAGATTTGTTCGTATTTACAGCGACGAAGAATTTTATCTTCCGCGCCGAGATAAGTTAATAAATATATTTTTCCTGTTTGCGCCGAATCACATTTGATAGTTCGAGACGGATCTAAGAGATTAATAAAGTCAATAGTTAATAGTCATTCTCTTATCGTTTTTTTTTTTTTTCTTTGCTTAGCATTATCTCGGATCTCGTAGAGACGACCATGCTCGAGAAACAGGACGATGCCAGAGACGAGTCCGTCGAGGCGGTCTTTCTCTCCATTTTGCGGCAGAAAGATCTTGATATGCGAGATAAAAAGGCTGCTATAGTGGACTTTATAGCGGCAGGAATACACACAGTGAGAGAACCACATTGTACTAATTATACTTGCCGTGCGATTATTTTGAATTTATCGAGTTAAATTATGTTTAAGTGATATGTCGCACCCGAAACTTTAAAATTATTATATCTTTGAACCGTTAGATCGCGCAATTGTTAATGCAGTTAATTAGAGACAGAATCGTCGGACGTTTGCAGCTAGGCAACACGCTGGTATTTCTTTTCAACTTGATCGGCTGTAATCCTGAAGTACAAGAAGCTCTTTACAACGAGGCACGAACCTTGGCTCCTCCCGGCTGTGACCTCACGGTAGACGATTTGCGAAAGGCGAAGTACTTACGCGCATGCATCACAGAATCTTTCAGGTTTTTAATCGATAATATTTTTATCACGTTTTTTTTTTATCTGTATTTTTTCTGTCTAGATATAACATTACATGTACAAGCAAAAGAATATTAATATTAACTATATTAAATTTTCTAGAATCGTACCGACGACACCTTGCATAGCTCGTATATTAGACGAGCCAGTGGAGCTAGGAGGCTATCGCCTTGATTCCGGAGTGAGTTTTAAGATCTCTGTACTCAATCGCGAAGAAAATGCAGTTACTTACAATTTTTTTCCCTCTTAAAATTCTTTTATTTTTGTTTCTTTTTACAGACAGTGGTACTGTTGCATACATGGATAGCCGGACTGAGCGAGGATAATTTCAAAGACGCGGACAAGTGTCTACCGGAGAGATGGTTGAAGCCTATGGTACCTCATTCGCCGTTATTAGTGGCTCCTTTCGGAGCTGGCAGAAGAATATGCCCAGGAAAACGCTTCGTGGAGCTCGCGCTGCAGCTTATTCTAGCTAAGGTAAGTGAATCAAGTTAATGAAATATAAAAGAAATATAAAAATGAAAATTGTAATGAGCTATCAGGGTTGTCACAATTGTCCTCGCCAGATCGTTCGAGAGTTTGAGATTGTCGTCGAGGAAGATCTCGGTTTACAGTTCGAATTTATCTTAGCTCCGCAAAGTCCCGTGTCGCTCGGATTTCGGGATCGTGAATCGAGAGCTGAGATGACCTGAACGATTTTTATTTACGTTTCATCGGTGACTGTTCATCAAGCGGTGAATGTTAATCGAGTGAACGAATGATCGTTTGTCGAGTGAAGCACAGGTTTCACCTTTCTTTTTTTTTTTTCTTGTCTTTGGCTCGAAATGAACAGGTCCGAGCGTACTTTTTTCATCGATTGATTTCCGAGCATTATTATTTTATTTTTCGTATCCATTATCTGTAATATTTTCTTTTAATTCGTTGAAAGGAACTCCGTTCGTCCATTAAGGGTATACATCGGTTACTCTTGCTTGCGATATTTAGAATTATGGAAGCGTAAATAATTGGGATCTTCTTATTTTTTAAGACATTGACGCACATTGCTTGCAGTGCTCCGTATCCCTAGTTCCAATCTTTTTTGCAGTTATTGATAATAACATACTTACTATCCTCGTTTTTTTTTTATTATTATTATAGCAATAATATATATATTGCAATAAAATAAAGCTACATAGTCCGGAGTGTAATAAAGTATAGCATGTTCTATGTCCTTTATACTTCTGATAAATTAATTTAAGGAGATGCGGTAGCGATGCAATTGCAAATGTGTCTGTGAGTTCCTCGGCCACTCTATTTAGTTTTATTCTCATGATAACTAGCGATAATAGTTAATAAATTAATTTATGTATATACAGTCGAAAAAATGTTGATCTCGTGCTCGTTATATAGAAACGTTTGGTACATGGTGTAATGTTGATTTATTTATTAATGATTGTAATTTCGTTTTTCAAATTGTCATTCTATATAGCTCTAGCGAGATCGGCAGCCGGGGTGGCCGAATTAACTCGCGTCGAAATTATAGTAAATTACGGTCACGTTTACGGTGATTATACTTTGTCAACTAACAGCAAGTTTGATTATCATAATTTGTGGTTATTTATTTCGAAGCTGTGCAATTTTCATTCGTGATGAAAGTAAGACGATCCTGATACTATCTGTCTGTCGATTGCGCGCACCGGCTTGACTAGCCGTAGCTGGATATTATGTTTACATTATATTTACCGTAAAAAAGATTTATACGCAACGTAGTCCGCTGACAATCGAAAAAAAAGGTCGGTTTTTTTTCGAATTATCACGCTTCTTTTGTTTTTTTAGAAAGCGCCGGTGCCAAATTACATTTGAAGAATGATCTCATTAAATATCTGTCGGAAGCGCGACTTTTCTTTTTCGATACAATTTGAAAATGGATCGCTAATGAAAATGATAGTTGAATTATATTTTTGTAAATAAAATATGTAGATATTTCTTGTTGAATCTAATGCATAAAATATATTCCAAGTATATATATAGCGAAAAATAGTGCAATATGCGAATTATTTTTGTTTACGGTTATTCAACAAACTTGATTTACGTTCTCTTCTTTTTCGTAAAGTATATGTATAGTTAATTTAATATAATAAGTTAATTTAATAATGTCGCGCGATCTTTCGTATCGAATTTCGAATTGCATCGTTATGTAATATGTTAATTTATTTATCAGACATGTATTCTACAATATATTTATCTTTGTTAACGGTAATTATATAATATATCGTACATGCATTAGTCGAGTATGTTACATACACCTTATAAATACATTTACTAGGCTACTGAAAGGAAAAATCCCTTAATTTGGCGCCGGAGATAAAGGGATCGGGACGTTCCCTTCAAAGTTTCCTTGGTCATGTGGGTATATCGTGCGCGATACAGCTAAAGAGATTTGATTAATTTTCTCTTATTCGAGCACTTGCATTGTTTGGTGTGGTAATGGCGTGTAATTAGGCGATAGTCTTACTTATTTTGGTTTAACAATTGTGAGACGACGTAGTAAGCGAGAATAACAGTTTTCATTATCTAATCTTGCATTATCTCCCACTTTGCGATAACATTATCAACACCCTCGAGCTGTCCCGAACCATTTCGAAATCATTATCCTTGCGGCTTAATTGTGAGTTATCGGACTCTGAATTCTGCTAATCTTGCGTAATGAATTGTTAATTCTAACGCGATTGTTAATTTATTTTGACTTTAAATTCTTCGATACGATTCCTTTGTCAGCGAGGGTCATTACTTGACCATAACTTTGACGCTCTTCGGTAAATTTGGCGTAGAACCCTTATTTACGCTGGCGGCAGTCGGCCTCATGAAACTGTGATTCTTTGAACCGGCTCGCGGCTGCATCAATCTGCCCTTCGCCACGGATGCTTTATCACCGGAAAGAGCTCGACTTCCCAAAATTGATTGCTGACCGATACTGCTTCCGCTGCTGCTGCTGCGCGAGGATATCGGCCGTCCCCTTGTGACCTTTGGCATGCCAGTTACAACCTATCAATCAGTGATAAAAATTATGTTAAAAATTTCTAGGAAAGCAACAAGGATTTGGTTAAGAAGAAAGCGGAATTGGAATTATCTGTATCGATTAAATAATATCAACCTCGGGTGTTTTTCGAATGTTTCTCGCTGCTGGACCGACGCTACTTCCGCTGCTACTGCTTCTACTGGCGGGGATCCTGCTAACTCCGATCTGACGAGGATTTGGTCGTCTCTTGTCGACCGTATCTTTTGGGGGCGAGCCGTTCGACGGATTGCTCTTTCTCAGATCGTTGGTCAGCGCGCGAATAGCTGAGGTGTAGCTACGCAAATGCGCGTGATTCGCCGCTAGATTTCTCACCGTGTTGACGGACGTCGCGCTGTTTAGTGAACTTCGCGAGCTACGCAAGCTGCTCCTGGACCCGGAACGTTGCACTTCGCCCCTCGACATCCCCGCATCGCTCAGTAGGATGACGTTTGAGCTTCTTTTCAGGGACTCGGTTTTTCTTAATGCGGGAGATTCGCGCTTCACGCTCCCGGTACGCTTTGGTAGGAAACTCGACTTTTCCGACGCGTTTCTCGCGGCCATTTTTTTGTCAAACGCGTTATCGGAAGCTGGTTTCAGTAATTTGTCAACAGATGATCGTCGGGTGTCTAGATCGTCGTTCATCACCGTAATAGTGCTACGTTGGCGTTGCCCGCTACCGTATCCTCTCATTTCTGCCGGCGAGCATCGCGTCGAATCGTGCGTGTCGGTTTCGTAATTGCCCGAAGACGTTTCCTGGCTTAAGGTCTCCGAAACGAGGCTTTGCGTCTCTTCAAAGCCTTCGTCATTCAGTTCCTGATCTCTGCCTTTACCGGAAGACAGCGGCGATGACGTTACACTTATGTCGGGGATGAATCGGCTGCGGAACATGGGGCTCTGTCGAGTTACCGATCGTTCACGAGCATCGTCTGCAGTTTGGACATCTTTCAGTTCTTTCACATCTTGAATAGACTTCAAATCTGTGCGTTTCTCTTCTTCGATTTTGGGCGCGTCCTCCTGCTCGTTTTTTCGATCGCGCGACGAACTTGCGCCTCGCGGAAAACCGTTGGCAATTTCTTGGTCCTGATTTACTTGGCTAGGTGGATTGCTGGTTAAACGCACTGCCTCCTTCACCTGGCTTGGATCGATCATGCTTCGATGACGCTCGCGACTCGTCACCGCCCGCTCAGTGAGCATTGCAACCGGCTCACGCGGTCGTGACTCCTGCATCACCGGACTCAACACGGTGTTGGTCACCGCTACCACTGGCGGAGGCTGGCTGACTGGAAGCCGCGAGCCTCTGTGACCCATGGTCGTCGGTGTCGTCGTTGTTGTTGACACCGTACGTGATAGATGTTGGAGATCCTCGCCGGACCGTGCAATCTCTGCGAGCGCAGCATCGATATCGCGTGACAGTGATAAAGAAGCGGTATCACGCCGTTTCAGCTTGTTTTGCCAAACACGTAGCATGGCATCCGCGTCCTCGCGACGCACCTCTTCGTCAGCGAGAGCGAGAGTACTAGGTCGCTGCACTGTCAACTTGTCGTCGCAAATCAATTCGAGGCTTGAGACGTCTTTATCCGACTTGTCTTTGTCCCCCGCGGGCTCCTGAGCTTTCTTATACCTACGAGTTCGCCGCGTTGCTGAATATCTGTCGAAGTTACCTAAAAAGATCGAGATACATTATTTTAAAGCAGAAAGCAAGATATTAGAAATAATATATATTCTTTCAAAATTACCTTTTCTTTAAAAAAAAAAAAAAAAAAGATGTTAAGGGTACGCATTTAATTATTTATTAGTATATTACAACATAGTTACATGTATTAAAATACACGGTCGGTTTCGCTGCGTTTGACAAGCGAGACACTGCCGTGTCTTTTAATATATATTTTTTTAGATTTGTACTTACCATTACCAAGATCCGCGGTGGGGTCGATCGGCTTTGATATCACCGTCTTAGTTTCTCGATTTTGAATAGAACTGCTGCAACGTTCCCTCTTGCAGGGTTCCTTTTCCACGGGCTTTATCTCTTTCGGCGGGGTGAACAGCCGCCTAGTCGCCGGCGGCGTCTCGATGTTATCCGAATCGATCTCAATCTTGTCGCTAACTCGTTCCTCGTCCGAGGACTTTCTGCTGAGCTTGGAAAGTCGTCGGGTTGCGGGCATTTGCGTTCTAGTGTAGGGCTGCCGAAGATAAATCGTCAATTCATCGTGAGTATCCAAATTTATTGCGTCATTCATCTTGTTTTTCTTCCTGTCTTCTTCCCTGATTGCCTGTGAACGCATAATTTGGTTCTTTAAAATTTTAGAATTGTTTAAATACAGTTCGCTAGTCCTCTGCTTTTCTAGCTTTGCTCGATAAACTTCTGCTTAAACTTACTTGCAACGTGCTCGGCATGAGTGCGTTCTCCGCGTTGTGTCGCGATTTAAATCTACGGGAATAACGTGGATCAGTCTCCTCCGTACTATTTAATACGTTTAAGCTCGATTTTCGCCAGGGAGACTTATCTTGAGACGACAACGGTTGAACTTCTGAAATAGACGATGCCTGTTTAATTTTGTTATCCGAATTAATCGCCTGATGAATTATTATTCAGCTCGTTTAAAATTATTAAAATACATTTATCAATAAAAGCGCGAAAAATAAAATTACAATAAATTTATAATTTGTATGCACCTTCAATGGCTTCCATCGTACGCATCACATCCGTCTTCTCAACAGATGGTCGCCAATCATAAATTTCGGAGAACCCTCCTCTTTCAAGTCCGGCTTGGTCCTCCGCTAAGGTGTTCATTGTGCAGCTCTTGCCTTCACTTTCTGTAATTGAAAGCAAATTCTTATATTAGAAAGCCTTATTTGAAAATAAATTACGTTAATTTTTTAATTAAGCTTTTATTTCAAAAATTGTTTGTGAAAAATAAACTCGATCACCAGAGTCTTCGAATGATCGTCTGTTCGTTTGATGCAATTGCTTCGCTCGTTGTTGAAGCTGCTCGCCTGCACGATCCTCTTTCTCGTTCTCCGAGAGCCACGCCTCGATCTTCTGTCGCCAAGCCTTACTGATTTTTACAAACAAAAAGAATAAAATAAAAATTAAATATCACTAAAAATTTCTGTTCCTCAAATATTTCTGTCAAGTTTTTAGATATAAAAATAACTTCAAGAGTTATTTAATGAATACAAATTGTCGATATTGACTTACCCTGTTGGCTTCGCTTCCTCCTCTTGCAGAAACGGTTTATTTTCCGCGAGAGGCGATGGTGAACTCGGCCGTTCCCGATCTCCCGAAAAATCAGCGTTTAAGAGATCTCCTCTTCTCGATTGCCCGCGAGCTCTTCGCGCCCACGATCGATCTTCAATATTAAATAATAATTTTATTTTGTAATAATAACTGTAGTTGTACTAGAAAACACGTAATTAACATTATTAAGCACCTAAACTTCCCCATGATTTTCTCTCTCGTGCATTGTCCTGTCCGGACGTTCGTAAAAAGTCCATCAGATTTCCGTCGTCATCTTGACAGGGTATTCTACTCCTGCGCCGACGGAGCGTGCCATTAGGCGTGATATCTGTTAAATAAAATATAACACATGTTACAACTCTGCCGTCGAAATTAAAACCATACATGTATCAATAAATGCGAAACGCGATTCTATTGTTAACACTAATTTTTTATATTAGGATACAAAAATTATGTAAGAGACCTGGTGAATATGTGTCTTCTTTGGTAGGCTGTTGATCGGGACCGCCGGAACATGATCCTAAACGACGTCGGATACTGGGCGATCCAATGATCGAGACATCCTCGTCCGATGTGCCGCCGTTTTGCAATCTCCTTATCTAAAAGTATTAAAAATATCAGAAGTAAGTGTTGAATACTAAACGAATATATATTCGGTTTTACCTTGGCTTCGCCGCGATTATAATTCCTTTGAGGTAAACCTTGAAGATCAAAGAGTCCGTAATCCATCAAGTTAGACTCGGATTCCGAACCTGGTGTTTCTGCTTGACTGCTCACTGTACATTAAACGAATATTGAATAAAACTAATCTTATGCATTTGTCGATAGGCACGGGAGAGGGAAAAAATTTGACGCAAAATACGCGTACTCACACAGTCGTTTTCTCGCCATGAGTTGCTCCTCGCGTTGTTTGCGCCGCGCAAGGACTTGCTCTTCTTGGATGCGCCGTCTCTCGTTTTCCGCGATCGCCTGATTAAACTTTTGGCAGAACTGATGGAATATCTTGAAACACTCCTCAATTTTGAATGTGTTGGTGTCCTCGCAAAAAAATTCTGCGAGTGACCGTCTGACTCCCTCGAGCTCCTCCATGTCTCTCTTTAATTGAGCCATTTCCTGCTCGGCCATCTACAGATTTGAAAAAGAAATTTTATTCGTATTTTACCGCTTTCTGCTAAATATTTTTATCGCGCATATTTGATATCAGGTTTAATTCGTTACTTGAAGAAATTGCGCCATTTGTTCCT
Organism: Cardiocondyla obscurior; assembly: GCF_019399895.1. Lineage (NCBI taxonomy): Eukaryota > Metazoa > Arthropoda > Insecta > Hymenoptera > Formicidae > Cardiocondyla > Cardiocondyla obscurior. Next base: position 3,189,202 of record NC_091875.1, on the reverse strand, counting down.
GTATATCACTTTCGGTTGAAGAGAGCTGAATCTGGTTCTTAATTTTCTTGATTTTCGTATCCAAACTATTAAATTCGTTGGTCAGTTGCTCGATCGTCGTTCTAATAAAAAAAAAAAAGAAATAATTATAAGAGTAACGTTTCTTTCGCCATTATTAAAGTATATGTAGTAATCCTTACTTCGTTGCTGCTTCGAGAGCAGTCATATCTTTTGCAAAACTTAATAAATCCTTCCGCTTTCTCTCGGCTTGCTAAAATATACACAATTTTAATTATAAAAGCATATGTTTCTCCAAGTTATCAAGCTGAAATATATACACATTCGATTTCACTCAGTCGCATAATTAATTAATAATATCGTACCAGTGCTACGTAGTGTATCAGATTCATTCCCGGTTTATTCGCGCGAATCTCTGTTAACTTCTGTAACGAGGAGAGTTTCACTCCCGCTGCATTTCCAGCGTAGCCACCCTGTAACAATCGACTTACGTTTATCTGTGTTAACTTAAAACGTGAACTAACAGTGACGAATAAACACGTACCGAGTTGAGAAAATTACCAGCAACCAGAACCATGTACAATACTTCTTGAAGAGGTTTATTCGTCATGAGGTCCTCACCAGCCAGTATCATCGAGTTAATACTGGGTTCCAAGTAGCTCATATTCGCCGCGAACTCTTCTTTTAGCAGCATACACTCGATACGTAATTTGTAACTACATGTGATCACGTCATTTTTAATTTATCGAAAGATATTAATTTTTCTTTAAATTTAGATATAATAAATCATTACTTTGGCACTTGAATAAGCTGCAGAAAGAACTTTTCGGCGTTGCCGAGCTTTGACCTGTCGCCGTCGAAGCTCTTAAGCATCTCGAGCTCGTCCACCTCCGGCAATATTTTCAGCAGACCACGTAACTTTTCTGCTCCGATGTCGTCGTGGCCACCTTCCCTGATCAGTTGAATTATGTCTTCGTTCGAACTGCAAAAAGAAACGTAGATAATAATAATAAAATTAAATATGTACTTTTAATAATTAAGATAATTATCCGTTGACTTTACGATACCTTCGAAACTGCTTCAGGAAAATGTTAACGTTAAGACTCCTTTTTCCGTCGAGTAATGCAATCTAAATTAAAAAGAAAAAACAATTATATGACATATATACATGTAAAATTCCCTCGTTCTTTACCGCGAAAAAGAATAAAACGAGCAACAACCTCCGTCGGTTCTCGACGACGTCTTTCGACGTCGATGCCGGTACCAAACGAAGTCGAATAGGTCGTCGGCGGTACCATCGGTGGCACCTGCTGGCAGAACAAACCCTCCATCTCGGCCCAATCCACATCCGCCATCGGGGAGTTCTGGTGTTCGTTCGCGACGAGCGACCAGATGTTCCGCTTGCCAATCACCTGCGAAACAATTAAGTAATTTAAAAAATCTTTAAAAGCATCAATAATATTTTTTTGAGTGACTATTACCTTGTGATTAGGTATCTTGTTCCAGTTGATGGTCTTCATCTTCGCTCGCGGGGTGGGAATTTCTTGCTGAGGCAACAATCTGGCGTGATTGTTGGGGGGCTCAGGGGTAGGTACGCGTGCCACGGGGGACACACGCAAAGGGGGTGGTAACGGTGGTTCCATCGGCGCGTCAGACGTAGCGGCATTAACGAAAAGCGGCGGCGGCGGCGGTGGTGGTAAAACAAATCCGCTCGGCGATGTTAGTCCAGGTGCCACCGGGATCGGGGGTGGTAACGGTGGCGGTAAGGGTGCCGTCGAGTTTCCGTTCGTTGGCAACGACGCTTTCCGCGACGTTCCGCACGTCTGATCGGCGCCGCGACAATGGCAGCATAGATTCGTCTAAAATGTCAAGTTATAGATTTTTATTCAATTACGAAAGAAGCGACAAGTATATTTCGTAGAATTAAAAGCGTCCGGTTAATTATCGTTCGCGAAACTGTATTTAATTGCATTTTGGAGACTCATCTGATGCTTATTGTTAGTAAAATTCACAATTGACGGAAGGAGCGCGGGTAAGTCAACATGCGCGGACGCGCGCATCGTGATTCATCGACGTGAAGCGTGGTACGGGTTTCTTCTTTTATGGACTCGCGTCTTTCGGTCAAGTACGGTCAGAAAGTAAAAGTACGTCGCGACTGTTACGTTAGCCGTGCGGTTGACATTGACGACGATACCGGCGATCCGCGGCCACGAGGTTTCAGCAGATCTGATGTAACGCGGGTGCCATCTCGAAGCGGGTTCCCTCCGTCGTCAAATATGTCACCGTCGATTACACAATCAGCGAAAGTCCGAGAAAAACAGTCGTAAGTTTAGAGCCATTGAATTTACATACTCTTGAGTGTCGCTCACGGGAAAGGATTGCGAAGTGATGATCCTCACATTAATAATTCTTAAAGAGATCAGAGATTAAAAAAAAAGAAAGAAAGAAAGAAAAAAAAAATGCTGGTATTTACTTGAAGACTAGGCGACCTCAGCAGTTTGGTAGCATCCTCGCGGCTCTCGAGCAGCGTGGCTCGATGCACCAGAGTCTCCGCAGTGTCCCATGCTAGATCGCTGGCGGCGTCTTTCGGGTCCAGGCGCAGCAGATGCTGCAAGACACTCAGAAAGGGTATTTCCTGCGGAGTGTCGGCGACCTGTGTGGAAGTGCTGCGTTTTATCAGACGTCTCTTACACCCTCACATCGATTAGAAAACTTGAAATAAATTCCGCAAAAATTGTACGGCAAAGAAGTTGAGTAGATGATCATTTAATAGCGCGACACGCGTAACCACGCGAGGAGAATTAATTTTTTTTTTTTCTAAGACTTATATTGAGGAAATAAGGAGAAAAAAGAAAGGTGCTCACTTGACCGAGGATGGCGTAAAAAACATCCACGTGAGAGGAGAGATCGATGCCGGGCGGTCCGTGGTTTGCAAGTTCCTCGTCGGTCTCTCGCTGATCGTCAAAAGCGTCCAGTTGCACCCTCACATCCGGCGCGTGACTCTTCCTGTAAGAAACAATCGCTGTCACTCTAAATTTGAAATACTTATTTTCTTCCTGGCATATCTTTTTTATTTACCGACTCGCGAAAATTCCTTGAAGATTCGATTTTTCAATCCAGTAATTTGCTTTCTCTTTCGTATTTTTTCCAACTAAACGATATGACGTATGAAATAAAGAGATCTTTGGGGCAAAAGTCTAAATGTTTGCATTCAAGAATAGTTAACAAGCCGCCGCGACAAATGCCGCGGGCGTCGAGTCCCGCACGCGAAGAAGTAGCGATCGCAAACCAAGAATCTACGAAGAACGCGCGCTTCACGAGTCGCGGAGCTTTCAAATAGTTGGCGTTCCGTGGGCGCTTGTGCGCCTTCGAACAGCACGGAAATAGTCGCCACGGATTTCATCGTTAATTCTCGAATCCAATAAATAGATCGGACTGCACCGACGAAGCATTCTAGGTGCGCTAAATCGTGACAGGGCAATCGTTCGCGACACCCGCGGTCCTTTAAGCCATTCGACAGTTCCTGCCGGTAAAGATAACGTGAAACCAACATCTAAAGAAAATCTATAGAAAAGTCTGATAAAGATTGAATATCGGAAAAGCAATGTACCAACTTGGTACCAGATCGTCACACCGAATAAACGCACTGCGCGGCATTTTTTTTTAATTTTAAGAACGTAGACACGCGGCACAAGAGACTCGAGCCCCGAGATAAGTCGAGCATCCAGAACGATCTGGGTAGCTTCCAGTTAGCGTCCTACCGAAAGAGCGTACCAAAATACTCCGGCGGTCCAATCCTGCCCATCGATCTTGACTAGCCACGAGCAAAACGGAGAAGTGGATGAGAGCACGAATGCGAGCACGGCAATGACTCACGGAAAAGCGATGTCGGCACGCTCAGCGTGAAGAGAAGCAAAGGAGGAGAAAATTTCTTTTTATTTTTCTATTTTTTTTCCCTTTTTTTTTCACGACGCTTTCTTCTCTCCCCTAAAATAATCGAAATCCTCACGTGCCGCTCGTAACAAAGCGGACATCTGCGAACTCGCGTCTCGTCGGGCTAAAATGCCACGACTTGGATCACGCGAACGGTTCGCGTCTACGAAGTATCCGAAGTGGTGAACGGGCACTTTAATTCCGAAAGCACACGCGAGGCATTCCGATTTCCCGAAGTGAGATAAGTCGCCGAAGTCGCTTGGGAAAGATCCGATAAATATTTCTCTGCTATTCCGCGGGAACACTCGTTGGTCTATTCTGTGCGAGACCTCGGCTACCATGTAGGTCAACGAAATCTACGAGTCCGTCGTTGAAGTTTCATGCTTTTTTCTTTTTCTCTCTCTCCCTCTCTCTTTTTTTTTTTTTTTTAGCTTACCGTTGATGAATGAAAGTTCCACGCAGGAAAAGAAGACGAAGAGGGAAGCATTCGCTGATTACCGAGATCCGAGAACCGGAGATAACGAGGAGAGCGCCGGCCGGCCGGCGCGTCGCGACGTCGAATGCATTTCTGGCTCCAGCGCGACGCGAGATGTGCTCGCAGGTGCATCAGCGCCGGTAAGAAGTTAAATCGGGATTCCCTCGTTTCCTCTTTCTCTCCGATGCTGCGACTCTTTCTTACCTCGTCTCTCTATCCATTTTCCTTCGTTCACTATTTTCTTTTTAATAATTCATTTCTTTCTTGTTTCTTTCTTTTTTTTTATTTCATCGACTACTTCATTAAAAAGCGAATTTTCAAGGAACTTTTAGAAGCGCCTGTTAAAGACGTTTCTTTGATCGGAATTATTTTAGTTTCGATTCGCTCTTTTGTATAGAACAAAATGCAAATCGCGGTATTGTAATAATTGCAAACGAATCTGATCGCTAATCTACTTCGCTCGCGTAAATCCTGTTAACGACTGTTTACTCAAAAGCGTCAGCTTCGATAAGTGGGCGAATAATAATCGCGATTACGGACGGGTTAGCTTTATCGGCGAGCTCGAGACACATTCTCGGAAAATATCGCTTCAAAAGAGGACGATTTAATTTTAAATTCGTGAAATAAATGAGAAAATTGAATTAATTATTTTACCGCAGCACTTTTGTATTAGACCATTATTTGGATTAGCGCATGCATAGTGAATCGGCGTTCGCCAATACCGCCGCGAGACGGGATCCTCCCTTCGTTAGTGAGCCAATCCTCCGTAATTACGTGATTATCCTCTCGTGAGGCATTAGATAGTACGCGAAGGAAGAGGTGTGGGTACAATAAAGCGTCCTTTCGTAACGTTCATTATTATTTATCATTCCACAGACGTTAAGGTGTTAATAAGTTAATACCGTGAATCCGGGTCGCTTTAGTGTACTCACCGCAGCTCATTCAGAATCGGCAGGAGCTTCAGGCCTGCAATGGAAATCACAATCGTGGCGTCAGTGCTGTTTCTAATCGATCTAACATATAGTGGACTCAAATCGCTCATTTCATTCTTGCGACTCTCGCCTTTTACGCACGACGATTAGAAAAAAAAAAATGGTATCAAAAACGTGCGCGCAAAAAAAAAGAAAAAAAAAAGGAACGGTGGGTTTAGCTGTCGAATTTCTCCAATTAAGTTGTCAATGTAAGGTACAAGAATCACGGATTTCAAATGTCGTGTCACGTTAAGTCGTTCCGTTGGTCGTTCGTGTAAAAGATCTTTTTGAGAGAAGGCGCGACTGTCAAGTAGTCAATCCCGAGGCGACGAGGAAGTTGCGCCTTAACGGCATCCGCCGTGAAGACTCGAGTGCCGCTCTCCTTCACTCACCGATGAACTCGTTGCGAATACGTATTCGGTCCTTGAGCACCGGCGTCGAGATGACCAAACAATTTATAAACGCCAGCAGAGCTGTCTGGTAATCCTCGGCCGTCGCTTTCTGTAGCTCGTCGACCACGACTCGCAATCGATAGCGCTCGCCCTTTCGCTCCTGCATTCGAACATGGGTTTAAGTTCGAGGTTTAGACCCGGAGTTATTAATAACGCGCCGCTTTACGATTCCAAGAAACGTTCGCGCATATCTCGAGATAACGACGCTTCCGTTAGCCGATAAAGGGAGGCCTTCTCTTGCCGCCTTGCCGGAATGGGAAACCCTTTTCTGATTTTTACGCAAAGGCCGAAATCAAAATTGATCGATTGAATGATCCGTGGCGCCCTTTTCCGGACGCGACCGCGAGAACCCCGATGATCATCTGTCGCCGGCATGCAAATCGCGCCGCGCGGCAAAAATGCGTTTCGCAACGCGGTGGGTTTGCGACGGGATTATACAATGGGCACGTTACGGCACGGCCTCTTGCGCACCGTAGCGCGTGCATCGGCTTTAACCAGGAGTATATTATTGCACCTTCGTCCTTTTGTTCACAGAGAGACCTTGAACCGTGACTTTTACCTAAGACGCAACGGTGATTTTACAGCACGGCCAGCTTCTTCGGCATTCGAAATGCCTGCTGGCGACGTCTCGCGTGTCGTATTGGCATTCGGCGTGTCGCCCGCAACCGCCCGATTGCAATCGAAATTGTAATCGGGCGCGGGAGAAAAGAGAATTTAAAATAAAATTTAAAAAAAAAGAGAAAAAAAAAACGCTTTCAGAAACGCTCACCTGATATATGTGAAGAGTGTCGATGGCTCTCTGTCTGCCGTCTTGGCTGTAAACGCACAGTGCCGACAGCAGCTCCACGACTTGCTTCTTCACGGACGAGCATGCCGTCTCCAACGCTGCAATCGTTCGGACATAGAGGCGTTAATACGCGGCATGATCACGCGCGATTACGGAATCGGGAACGTCGGGCAGTTTACCTGAGGCGAGCTTGACGCAATAATCGGGATTGTCCACGATGTAGTCGAGACCGACGTGGGAATCCATATTGGTCGCATCCGCGGATGCTGCGCTTCCAGTCTGCAACGATACAAAAAAGGAATTTTCACATGTTCGATCTCGCCGTATCTTTACCTTCATTATAATTTACAATTCTTTTTTCTTTCTTACTTTTTTTTTTCTTTTTCTTTTTTTTTTAATATTATTTTAATTTCTTTTTAATAAAAAAAAAAGTCGGTTTACTTTACAAATATTAACCGCCCAAAGTTGGACGGTATCTGACGATTTATAGCTCGTTTGCGATAAACGCTAATTACCTCGCGGTGGAGCGCTTGTAAAAGGAAACGGCGCTTTAGCGCACATAATTCTTCTTAATCCACTGTTAAAGCGAGACGCTACCGTGCTAGGATAATGCGCGTTGTAACACCAGTTAGGTTTCGCAATGGGCACTAAACTTACCGTAATTGATGCTCAATGACGTCCATAAAACGCCTCCTGGGTGTTTGCGTTAAGCTGCTCTCGAAGTTAATAATCCTTCAAGATTAATCCTATTTATTGCGTCGTAACGAAAATAAAGTTTTAACGGGGGAGAATGATTAAATTTTATTTTTCTATTTAACTGTGTTTAAAAATTGAAAGTGAAGCGATCAACAGTCGTTACGCTTCGTTCTTTTTTTACATTCATCGTAGTTGATTCTCGTCTTTAACGAGGCGATTAAAAAACGTTTGACGGATCGAGCCGAAAGCTCGCGATACCGAGTTAAAAGTGTAAACGCAAGAGCGGAGATATAGCGCCGGCCATCCGTCACGGTTCTAGACGACAGCCGGTCGGATTCGAGAGACAAGCCTCCTCTTTTTGCCTCTCGGACTGTGACTCAATCGCGCAAAAAGCACATTTCCTAGTCACTGTCTGAGGACTGTGATCGCTTTGTATTAAAGCGTGAAAACGCTTCATTAACGCCGCGAAGATTAATGATTCTCGGGATCGGTTTCGCCGTATCCTTCTCTCTCTCTCTCTTCCGTAGTAAAATTTACAGTGACACCCTAAGTGGCTCGAGGTCGCGAGGTCTAGGTTGAAGTTCAACCGTGTCAGAACTAATTGCCGATTATTATTAGAATTCCCGTAACAAAAAAATTCAACAGGTAGCTGTATATACGCGCGTACGTATATTGCGTGGCCACGTCGCGCCGGATGCGAACAGTTAACGGTAAGAAGCGAGAAAGTCGCTGACGCCAGCGGTGACGGAACGAAGGAGCGAGAGTGCGTAGGAAAACGGAGAAAGAGCCGCGAAGGAGCGGGCAATCGATAGCGATGGGTAGCGACAAGACTGACGCCCATTTTCACCGACTTGAACCAGCTTTAATCTCCTTTAAACCGGGCTTAAATCGCTGTACTCTTTTCTCGCAATTCTTGTGGCTAGAAGAAAAAAAAAAAGAGCCAAAAGGTAAATGAAACCGCGACTGAAAGCTGGTCCAAGTAATAGAAAATCTGAGCAGAAGGTAAACGCTGCGAATTTCAATCAACGCGACCTGATAAAGCGTCTCGTTTCCGGAAGGAGCCTCGGAAGAGCGGAACGTCGCGCTCAATCGGCCTCTTTTCGGCCAAAATAAATTGGTGAATTGAGAGGAAGGGACACCTCGGGGTGAGAGGAAATGCTAAGGGAAAGACCATAGGATTGCGTCATCACGCACGCGTGTGCCTCGTATCTCGCGCTAAGTCATGCTTAAATATAGATCGGTGGGACCCACGCGGGCACGAAGACGAGACCAGGCCGGGCCGAACGGAACGAAAACCTAGGCCGAATATAAATGCAGCCAGGTAAAGGCCCACGCAATGATTCACGCGAGTGCACCGTGTGTAGACTAGGCACGCGAGCGTGCCAGGTATACGCGTGCGGGAGAGCTTCCTGCGAGTCATATCGCTCCTCGGCGACCTCGAGGCGAATGAGCGAGCGAGCGAGCGAGCGAGTGCGTTTACGGGCGCTGTCCATCTTAGGAAGGCCGCGGTTTCGAAGTGCAAAAAAAAAAAAAGAGCCAGACACGGCGAACGGTCTAGTTTCGTTTTTTATCCGGATCGCGCTCAACGAACTCGAAGATGATTCTCGCAAATTGAATCGTGGACCAGAGAGTCTTGGACATCCCGATGAAGCTGAACGGTTCTAATCAACGATGCGTAAATTAAACATCGTCGAGGATTGTAATTAATTATAGATCTCGCGGTTTTTCTGAGTAAAATGTTTGCAAAAACGTTTCTCTAAGAAAAAAAAAAAAAAAAGAAAAAAAAAGAGAAGAAGGCGGGATTACTTGGGACGGATCGCGATCGGCAGGCGACTTGACGATAGCTGCTAATTGTGGGCAGCGTAGGAAGAGACGATCGAGCACACACTCGCAGGCTGTACGCACCGACGCCGTGCGTGTAAGTAAAATGGCACTCGCGGCGGTCGCAGGATACCATATCGGGCACCTGGTTGACCTCGTCTCTCCTCTCTCTCTTCTGTCTCGACGGTTCCCGACCACTCCGTCTCCCTGAGATCACACGTCGCGCTCCACCCCTCCCACGTCTTTCACTCGCGACAAAAGAGGTTTCGGCTGTCGCCAATGTCGTTCCCCGGCTTCGAGAGGAGCGCGATCGGCGCGATCTTGATTTGACTTATCTCGCGATCCCGTGAGAGCTCGATCGGCCCCACAGCCCGTTCTCCGGACGACATAGTCGCGAGATTTCGTGGCTCGAACGGCGAGCCGCTAGGAAAATTTATCCGCCGCCTGAACTAGTTTTCGTAAAAGGGAGGAGAAAGTTATCAGCTCTTTTGCATTACGACCTAATGTGAGACGAGTCGAATGGAAACGGCTGGAAAGTCCCTCGGAACACGCTCGTTATCTTGCTCGGGGATGTAATTGACTCGCGACGCGTTTGAAATTATCAAACTGGCACGTGGACAAACGTGCGGGACGATCATGAACGAATCGTTTGGTTCGCCAGCTCGCAGGAACTGGCCGGCGTTTTGTTGCGTTAGCGAGAAAAGGCGTACACCCCAGGCGGGTAAATGGATGGCCATGTACGGACGTCTTCACGCTCGATTTTCTGTTCTGTTCCCCTTGTTCGTCTCATTCCCACGTTTTTTTTTTTTTTTTTCGTGCGATCTAAACGCGTACGAGCCGCGGGTGATATTTATTTTCCAGTCCGAGATACGCGTTTATCGGTTCACGCGACAATCGGGAGGATCGGTCGAGGGCAGGCATCGACGTCTCCTTATAGGGCGCTAACCGGAGCCGGTGTAAGGCCTTTTAGATCCTAACCTGGGCCACTCGAAACCTCTTAAGGGGTGGCCTTGACCTCGCGATGAGTTTGGGAGAGCCCAAGGCTTAAAGTCGTGCTAGTTTCGACGACGTTAAACCGATCGCAAAATGACGAGTCGAATTCTTCCTTGCTTTTTTCAGCGTCTCGGCACAGGCGAGGAAAAACTGCCTAATTGTTCTACATTTAATCATATACATTTAATTACGCTAACAATAAGCAACGTGAAAAATAATGTGGATATAAAAAAAGCTTTACTGGAATCGTCTAAATAAATTTTTTCTTGCTCTGCGTTTCATTAGTAGTGCCGAATTCCATTTCGCGAGGTACAGTTTATGAAGCTGCAAATTAATTGAGACGAACCAAACGCTAGTTGGCAACGACTGGATGCCCCGGTAGTGCAACAGGTCGTCCCACGTGTTCAGGCTCGGAAAAGACGCGCGAAGAACAGTAAAAGAAAGACGGCGATCCTCGGAAATCCGAGAATTGTCATCGAAAACGATTCGTTGATCGCTGCGAAAGCCGACGGACGAAAGCCGACGATGGCATTACGCGATCGTCCTTGCCGGGAGCGAAATAAAATGCGCGATCGGGCATTCTAGATCGTCGGTATTTTTAATCGCGCACGTGGCGGCTTGTTAACGATATGAAAAACCCGAGCACTGCATCAGTAAACCCTTTGACCCGTCACGATCCGGATTTGACGATTAATTATGCGTCTTCCGCTGTTAAGTTTCTAAAATCGACATGCCAAGTCTAACGTCAAGACACTATTCGATCTAAAAAAAAAATAAACGTAATAAAGTTGTAACTTTTGAATCGCGTATTTTAATCTACATTTCCAATAATAATGAATTATTAAAAGATTAAACGATTCTACATTCTCACTTTGATCGTAATCACCTTGTCGTAACGTGGTCATGGTCTCCACCGATTGGGAATAATCGTCAGGATCGTCCCTTCTCCCCCTTCACTTTTACTCATTACTAATTTTATCTACGATTTATTAATTACTTGACTGATACGTCTTTGGCGACAGAGAAAAAAAAAAAAGGTCGAGCCGCCGCAAATCGGGCTGATAAATAAAATTGCTTATTATACCGTTATCGCTCGCGTTTCGATTACGTTTGTCCATTTCGATCCGTTGAATCGGCGCGTTTGATTGAGATACAAATCGCGATCGCACACGCCGATACGCGACGCTGAGTAATATATCACACGGGGAAAAATCCTCCGCCATTCCATAATTGTATGTCATTAAACGTGGATGCTGGGTGAGTAATTGACGTACGTTGACGTGCAAGACGTTTGCAATCGATGCCCAACGACAACGAGTAAAAGACCACTCGAAATTAAAAATAATTAAATTTAATTCGAGTCTATTCAATTCGGTTTAATTTACTTTAATTAAACTCATTGGTTTCTGTCTCCAATATAATTACTTTATAAAATTCTTGCATCCTTTTAGTTTTCCCAAACTATTGTCGAGTTTGCTAAAAAAAAAAGCAAGATTTATCGCGTTTTTTAAGAACGGTTCACTAAAACGTGCAACGTATTTTTTTTATTTCTTTTTTATTGCAGCTAGAGCTGCAACATATAGAGAAAGATAAGCAATTATTGCTTCGAGTTAATTCTTGTAGATCGCTGTGCGTTTAGGGCGTAGCATAAAGCTGCCGGCGTTTTCCCGTCGCGTTTACATTCTGCTTGCACGATTTTATTCCCTCGATCTAACGGACTCTCTCCTTCCCTCCCTCTTTCCAAAGGCAAAATAAAAGATCGGATGGGATCAAACCGATATATATCCACCGCGTCTCGCAATCGCCGGGCATGATTATCGCCGCGCGGCGCGCACTCGTTTCTAAATGCCACATTTGTTTACCGAGTGGCAGGGTCGGTTTCACTTTTAGAATTCAGCCATATAAAATTAAACGACGTGAGTTGCTGCGCTGCGAAGCAAATAAAATAATGCACTTCCGTGCATATATCAATGTTTCAGTCCGCGGTAATAAAAACGAAGACAAATGCGATTTGCCTATTCCGATACAATGCGATACGGCCTCAGCCAGAAACAGCTCGAGAGTTCAATCGCGCGCGGTAGAAACGTTCGAAAGACGTACGTATACCTTTACGTTACAATTAGAACTAACTAATTATTATTTCCACGTCAATCCAAACGATTTAAACGGAACGTTAATAAGATTTATGGCGTAATACGGAGCGCGACGTGAAAGTTATTTTACCACGATCTCCTCTTCGCGGCCAATCGAATATCCGCGATATCCTTGCGTGTTACATGCAGTTAAATAAAGAGAAAAAAAAAAATTATTACATGTTTTACCCGTGATCTTCTTCGACTGCGATCTCCATCGGCTCGAAATAAATCGGAGCGGCCCTGTTCACGGATCAGTACCAACGCCAGCGGCACTAATCGCTTATCGCTCGGTGAAACCGCACCTGTGCAACCACGGCGCAAACGTTGGCATTAATCTCCCTGGGAGAACTGTCCCGATACCACGAAAATCGCGGAGGTCCGAAAACGCGAGCGCGCGGAGAGGCAACACCTGTGCGCGCGGCCGTGGAGGCATTAAAATCACCGCGCGGCGAGAATGGCCAGGCTCGCTCGCGCTCACGCCGCACCCGAAATCGCGCGGCAAGTTTTCACTTTCCTTCGGCTGAAAATGCGATACCCGACGTGACCCTGCGTTCCATTTACCCGACCCGCCAAGTCCGTATCATTTAAAGACCAGAGAGCCGTTCAACACCGAGCGGGCGCAGCGGGAACGTGAATGTACCGTCTGTGTTACTAGGACGTCTCGCGGCAAATGTGATTACTCGCTCTTGAAAATAGTTAAGTTTCACTCTTAAAAAAAAAAAGGAAAAAAAAAAGAGAGAAAACCACGAGGCTGTTTTTTCAATCTTCCGAACGGTCTTGCATTTAATTCAGATGTAATAATAATTCTACTCACACGCGAAGTAATTATTATAGTTGCTTCTGATGATTGTGTTTAGAATCGGTGCTCTGTAGATCTATCTCGGATTATCCCGCAAACCTTATTCGGGTTTCTAAAACGTTCGTCAGGTTCAGATAGAATGGTTAAAATCAGGAAGTATAAGAATGCAGAAAAAAGGAACGTTGATGGAATCGGAGGTCTCACCTGGTTAGTTTTGTCATCGGAGCAACGCGAGGACTCCCGGGGCGACGGCGCATCGCCTTACTGGCATCCCGAACGACATCGGAGCGAGACGCATGCACGCACTTTTTTCGCCGAGCACTGATTCGCGGAAACTGCGTTTCAGAAGCCCGCGAGGACGCGAGGCCCGTCGCAATCGCAATCGCACGCGCGATTCCCGTCGCGCGCGTGCGCGTTAGATCCCCCTCCGCTGTTTAATCGACACCGGACTCCGATCGCTTTCCCTTCCCCTTCGTTCCATGCGCGATCAAGCCCTTCCTTTCGCTCTTCCACTGTCCGGCGTGCCACCTTTCCCGTTTTTGCGACCATCGGCAATGCTCTTAACGCTCGAAACTTCCTGAGGAAAGAGGAAAGGAATTAGGCGCGTAATAATCAGGGATATCGCTGATGAAAAACTGGAAAATGGAAATGGATGAAAAACAAGAGTAAAAGCGGACGTAGAAACACCCTCCGCATGTATATATATATGCATATATATATATAAATAAAGTTGTATTATCATACTTGTACGGAATATACACGGACTGGCCGCTTTGTTGACAGGATTAGTGAATTAAACCAATGCATTAGTGATAGTTTAAGTTCGGGCCTGATTCCGATCGGTCTAATTACGAGTCACAAAATTAGAAACGTTGATGGAAGTTCGACGGCTGCGTTGGCTGGGCCGTCGAATAAACCATGCCTGGTGGTTGCTGATGGGTCATCGCGTGGCTCTGGTGCTGATGGAACTCAGGAGCACCATGCGGCCCGTTCAGTCTCACCCGTTTCGCGTTCTGTCCGTGATTGTGATCACCGTTACCTTGCTGCTGTTGGTTCTGCTGTTGCTGTTTCACGAATACTCGGATGAGCGACAAGGCGACGTTCAAAAAATCAGTTCAATCCTCAACTACCATATAGCGACGGAGCTTAGACAGCGGCAAAGTGGGCTTCACTCGCCTTGCCACTGCGGCGGTCATACAGGGCCGTTTGAACAATCGAAACCATATTTTTTAAAAATGTAGAAGATATATAATTATAAATACATACTTATTTGGATATTACAAACTATGTCTGTATTAAAGTGGTTATCTTATTATAGTAGTTGCGGCTTAAACCATATAAAGTATATGATATAAATGCTCTCAATATATCTCGGAAGTAATTACCGTTTGCTGCTGATTTTGCCTCGCTTTATTTTCAGTTTTCTCTTCAGTGTCGTCATCCGTAAGAAATTCTCTCTTGGGATAAGGAATTGGGCATCCGGCAAATATGCTACGATTTCATATTAAATATAATTTAGCAAGATTATTGACCGACGAATATAAATTATTGCAATGTAAAAATATATTAATAAATTCGTACTCTTGTGTTGGCAGTGGCTCTTCTTGAAAGTAAGCATCTTGCATAGAATGCTCCGATGTGATACGCTTATTCGGATCCATCATTAAAAGTTTTTGTAACTAAAACAGCGAACACACAAGAAAATCACATTTTTCCGGGTTACTAATGAATTTCTATATTTCTTTTTTTAATATATCGTACCAAATTAAATGCCTTGCTATCAGGTTTAATTTTATGTCGATCCATATATTTAGTAAGTGAACAGTTTGCATAACTAAAAGTGAATAAGAGAATTATATTTAACACATAATTATTTGCAACAAAACAAGTACGTTGTGCTTTTTAAAACGACAAACTCACTTGGATCTTTTAAAATCTCTAAGTAACGTGGGATGCTCTGGCATCTTTTTGATATCCTCCCAATCTTTTTCCAATGGAAATCCCATGACATTGAATATCCTAAATGAAAGGTTGTTTGCGTCATTCTCTTTAATATAAAAAACAAGTGAAAAGTTGTTGCATTCTTACCTATCTAATTGATCGTGATGGTATGGATTACTAGTTTTAATGTCTTCTTGTCTACAATGAAATATGGGTTCGGATGTTAAAAGTTCCGCGAAAATGCAGCCGATAGCCCATATATCTGCAGTGGCAAAATTTAACGTTTACTCTTCATAAAAACAACTTTTGTACTAAAACGTAATAAAATATAATTTGGTATAGACAAACCTATAGCTTTCGTATAATGTCTGGCACCTAGAAGTAATTCCGGAGCTCTATACCAAAATGTAACTACAACAGGATCTAAATCTGCTAGAGGTTTTAAAGGAGCATTAAATAATCTAGCAAAGCCCATATCGGCAATTTTTACACGCCCCCGTTCATTTCCTTCACCCATTACTAAAATATTTGCTGGTTTCTAAAATAAAGAGGTAACATTATACCGTATGGGCTATGTGATGTTAATAAAAATAAAAGGAAAATATATCGTGACAATTACCAAATCTCTATGAAGTACCCAATTGGAATGTAAATAATGAATACCATCTAAAATTTGATATAATAAGGATTTGACCATGCCTTTTGGGACCATTACCGGCTTTTTATTAGCTTTCGCTGCTCTATGAAATTTAATTATATGCTGCAAATAATAATTTCTTTAAAATAGTGTGCGTTCGTTTTAAACATTTATGTCTTATTAGAATTACAAACATACCCATAAATCGTGTTCAGCAAAGTCGAACAGCAGCCAAACTTTACGGTCATTATGCGAGAGAAAAACACGAATAAGAGTAATAACATTAACGTGTTTTAATTCCCTGAGTAACTAAAATAGAAGTAAATAAGTAAAAATTTTCCTATCGTTCTTTGCTTTCGCATTGCTTAAAAAATGACGAAATAACTTACAGCAATTTCCCGACATGCTGACATCGAAAGTCCTGTACCCTCAATTTGCTTAAGGCCAAAGTCTTTTGTATCAGGCCGAGACTTAAGTTCACTGTCTGAAACTCTGTAGAAAAAATTAAAAAATATATAGATAGTACAATTGACTTAATCGGCATGCACATATCCAGATTAGATTAATTGGTATATGCAGATGTATAGAGATAATAACCGAATATCCTTGAAATCTTTAACAAAAAAATTAATTTAAATGTACAAAAATAATGTATATTTGCACTCATGTGCTACATTGCCCATTTGAAACTTAATGCAGCACATGAAAAAAAAAAAATGTGTCTTTATTTGGTGGCAATCTCTACATTGAGAACATGCTAAATCAAGAATCAGATAATTGTATTGAACGCCGAATGCAAATGCAGATAAGATAGACGAGAAATAAATACGCCTTCTCGGCATCGAGAAATCCTCACTAAACGTCGATTTCTAGGGGCAATGGGTGCTTTAAAACAAAAGAAATTCGGATACTGAGACGCTTGGGGGAACGAGTCAGTGTCTTGGATTACCCGAAGGATGCTGTGTTATTGAATGTGAAACGATTTACGTGAAAGGTAAAAAATTAATAAGGACTTTACAGGAAGATGGCCCAGAAAGAGAGTGAGAGAGAAAGAGAGAGAGTGATGTGAGTGAGTGAGTGAGTAAATGAGTGAGTGAGTGAGACAGACAGACAGACAGACAGAGAGAGAGAGAGAGGGGAGGGGGAAAGAAAAAGAAACTTACCCTTCTTTTCTCCGGGCCTTATATACGTGTCCGTAGGTTCCTCTCCCGACCTTACAACCCTCGAACTCGAACAGATCCTCGACCTTCGTGCGGTCTTTTTGCGTCTTCATCTTAAATTCGTAATCCATCATGATTAGCGTAATCGAGACAATTATCAACTATAAACAGACATTTTTTTATCACACGTGTGCATACACATGAGCCCCGAGAGCACACTACCGCACGACAAACACAATCAGTGTCGGAGTCATCGAGACGAAGACGTCTGAGTCATCGAGAATCGGAGGGACTCTTCGAAAAAATGGCAGCGCTGCCGTCGGCACGGTCGCTTCTCCTCGCGTTCTAAAACTCATCAAAATAATCTCTCGTAATCTACGCTCGCCGAAAGACCAAAAAGCATTTCCTCCACACTTTCCCACAAAAGAATTGTATTCCTACCTCCGCCTAGCTGCGCTTTTCTTTTCATTCCCTATTTCGCGTAATGCGCGAAATATACGCGCGACGAACGACCCACCGTGGGTTTCACTGCGTACGCCTGAAAACTTCCGGCGCTTCGATACGTTATCGTCCCTCCTAGGTCCCTCCGAATCCACCGTTGTCCACCGTCTAGCTCCTCCAACACCGTCGGTGGCTGCGAATCGATTATCAGCTGTTTATCACGGCCAGTCGCAGAACTTGTGCCGCTCGCGGACAGTTGTTCGTGGCCGGCCGAGTTGCATCGACGTTACGCCGCTAGTTTCACGACGATGTGCAAATTGCGCGCGCACGTACGCGCGAGCGGTTGACGGAGACGTAGCACTGCGCAATCGACACGGCGACCCGGCGTTTCTCCAAGTATCCTCGTCGGCTGCGGTTGCGGTAGCCACAGTGCCCGACGGCTCGCACAGCGGAATCCATGCACGCCTCGACCGACTCGCAAAGGCCGCCTTAATTATCACAACGACGCCGTCGGCAACGTGAGTCCCAGCGCAATCGCGCGTCTCGATTTTATCTCGCCTACCGATATCACGGCACTTCTCTCGAGAGCAGATAATCCCGCTGCGTACTACTGCACTTGACATTTGCGGTAATTACGAAGCAAAATCTCGCCCTCGCCCGAGGAGAACAGGTCAAAAGTTCTAAAATCCTCGTCGGAAAATTAATTAAGTTACTTCCTCGTAATTTGGCCAATTAAATTTTCCCTTTCTCCTCGGGCGTCTTTCATCTCGTAACGTGTATTTTAATTGTATTAGCAGCAATTAATTTTACTTTCGCGGTTAAATTAATGTTCCAAGCACACGTGCTTTCTTTTGTTGCTATTATTACACTCGTTGCGACGTGCGCGCATGAACATAATCTGACCTTTACATCATTAACATAAAAACCTTGTCTATTCGGTCTTACATTATTCCAGATAATAGCCGCTTGTGTAACAATGACTAACGCGCCAGTGTGCCTCCGTAAGCGGACGGAAGATTTATGATGGGATGAAAGATATATGTGCTTTCCCAACAAGTTTTCAAGAAGACAAAGTCGCGCAGAATCGCTCTTCACGTACGAGCTGTGATTTATATATCGTGTAAATTCTATACGCGATACGAAAAGCATCCGCATAAAAAAAAAGAAATAGATACGCAAAGTGCAATTCGAAAGACACGTTCACTTAGCGGCGACTGGCCTACTCGAAAGCTCGATGTTCGTGGCGCTATCATAATTACGTTGATAATTACCTCGTAGAACGAATGAGCGGAAATCAGTAAGCCGTTTGCGATCATTAAAGTCGTAAACTTTTTCTCTCCATACGTTTTCTTTCACGCTTTTCTCGAAATGTAAATTTGTCGGGTCTAAAATGTTTTTCATTCTCTCTTTTTTTTTTCTTGTAGCTTAAGAAAAGGAAAAAAAATAGAGCCGTATCTCAAAAACGTCAAGTCATATACCGCACGATGGATTTATCTTTGGAAAATTGTTACAGTCGCAGGAAACGTGGACGCCGCATATTTCGCGGAAACGATTAATAAGCGATGCTAATAGTCGCGGTAGTCACCTATCGCGCAAATAATTTTATGTAATCGTATATAAAAAGTCTCGCGTGGCGAGGAAAAAAAAAAAAAAAAAAAAAAGAAGCCTGCGGCCTGCGTTCGCGACGATCTCGCCGAGCGAGAAATATCGGAGTAGCAAGAAGTGGAAATCGTTCCTTAACATTGTTAACAGTTAATTGGCGAAATGTTTTTGCGCAGCGGCCGCTTCGTAGAGTCCCGCTTTCGTTTCGCGACGTGTGCCAGAAGACGGCGACCTAACGCAATCAATTAATACGCGCTTCGCAAGCTTTGCGTAACGTTATTGTTTCTCGGCGCATCTAATCTAAGCGGTGCTACGTGCAACGTACTAATTTGTCCGCAAGAATCAAGTCGAAGCATCTTTGTTGCAGGCCGCCAGTCGATCTGGATGAGGAATCTTATCCCTACCAGACTGTCCCGCCGATTAACATAACGTGCACGGAGTGAACATCCGGGAAGTGTGACCCCCGAGACCTAATGATCGAATCCGACAACCGGTGTTTTTTGTCGTTTGGTCTTTTCCATCAGTCGTGCGAACGACGAATCAATATGGATCGCACGTACGTCGACAAGGAGACCGGGGAGGATTTGATACATTCGTACTACGATTGTGATATTTGCCGTTCGACTGATTCGACGACGGTGAACGATGCGGAGACCGGCGAGCCGGAAGACAGCCTCGTGGACCATACGGCAGTAAGGTGTCACGTTAGAAAAGTCCCGTTTCAGGTACTTGAAAGATATTCTTTTCGCTTAAATATTTCCAGCTTGCACCTTCGAGTCGTGCTGCCTTACTCGCGCTTTTCATTATCTTCATTCTACCCAGGTGCATACATAATTCATTGCCATTTTCTGAAAACATTTATATATCTACATAAATCATATTTAAATATGTATTTCAAATACAAAATATAAGTTGCGTAGCATAAGTAAATCTATTTGAATGTCATAAATTATTAATTTATTTCAATGAATAAAATAAATAAGTTTCTTTGTAGATACCAAAAGAAGTAAAAGAAAAGGCGACGAAAAGACGCCATCATATGGAACTGGAACCGGTACCAACGGGTGCTTCTTTCGGCCAGATTAATCCTGTCTGTCTATTTCTACCGGCAATTATTTACTTTCGTTGGTTCCTCGCTCTATTGATGCTATTCGAGGTATATATTACTTATATTAAAATTAAACTTTATTATTCTGTGTAAAAATGCTCAGGCTTGACGTTTTATGCATTAAGGTCGTTCTGCATGTGTGGGCACATCATAAGAACAAGACTCTGAAAAACGCCAGTGTGTATTTTCGTTCACCATTTCACGACATATCGGCCGAATTCTGTGCCCTTTGCCAAAACGAAATGTGCATGAATCGCGTCGGAAAGATGCATCAGATTCGAATGCATAAATTTCTGCGGCAATGCAATTACATGAAAAGAGTTGTAACGTGACTGACGCAAAGCTAAGTATTTTCAGCGTCGTGTAACTGTTATATTTTACACAGCACAGTTATATATATGTAATTTGTTTTATATATCCATTGCGTTACATATATTGTTATATATATATATTACGATTGTTATATTTTTATTCTTCTTTATGGTGATATGTGACGATAAAATATTAAATATTTTTATAATTGTTTTAAGTTTTCTATTAAACATATAAAATTTAAAATATAAGCATATATGTTTAAAAACGTTTACAACATCTTTTTAGTCAAGATTCATAAATTATAAAATAGATTATTGTATATAGTTTGTTCTTTTTCGGTCATTTTAAATTTTTCTTACGATGGTTAGCGGAGAACTGTGTTAGTTTTTGTTTTGTCTTATATATTAAAATAAATGTTTATAATAAATTAGCATATCTTTATTCACATGTGATAATATAAATGATAAAACATACCTTCGTCGTCCGATTTAATGTAATAATGAAAACTTATTTTGATAAAAAAATAAAACTATATTTACCTTACAAAATCGGATTAAATGTAGCGTGTTAAATTTATTATTATTCAGTCTGTTATTGGATTCCGTAACGCTAGAATCTCCTTGGTTGCAATTTTGCAAATAGTATTGAAGTCTGATTCGATATAAACTCTCCAAAAACGACACTTGCTCCAAATCAGTGCAGGATAATTAGGACTTTGTATTCCCTGAAAGATACGAGCAACAGCACGACCTGTGAATTTAGTATCTCTGTAACGTAGTACCAAATTGCGAACATCACTTGCGATCTGTTGTTCGTTTGTCATTTTGTTCTGTGAAAAAAAAATAAAAAAGTAAATAGACCACTAATTTAAATTAAATTCAAACTGGAAATTATAAATAATTTACGATTGAAGTACATACTTGATAATTAATATCGAGATCACTTAAAGAAGAATCTGATTGGAAGTATTTTCTGATAGTAGTTTTAAGTTCCTCCGACTTTTTCATAATGTCGTCATCCGAGACTAAACAGTCTTTAATTGACGACATGCTGATTTTATTCAGCGCAGAGGATATTAATTCTAGTTGCTGCAAACACGAGGATTCTTGAGATTGAGTATGTGCGATCAATGCATCGAGTGCCTCATCTAATTCAATGTCAGTAAGATCGCCAGGTGCTCTCACGCGTAAACCGAGTTTATCGTACTGTACAGATATAGCTGAACGTTTCATTCTTCCATCAACTGTAAAACAAATTCGTGTAACATTTATACAAATGCTTTTGAAAAGAAAAAGAAAATTTCTCAAGTACTTTTACCTCCTGTTTGCCATTCTAAACTCTTGAGATGACTTTTTACCACGCCGCTGTCCCATCCGATAGCTGATGCAACATCGATCACTGGAAATTCTATAAGATTACTATTTTCATGTGAGATCCCGTTTTTCACGTCCAGCGCTATTGCCATCGCAAGCGGCGGAGACTAAAATCAAAATCATTTGTAATATTTTTTATATTATTCTTCTTTCGTCATTCTTTTTTTTTCTTTTTTAATTAATGTTAAAATTGCAATTTCGAAAAATCTTACAGATTGCGCGGCTAGCTTGAGAGCTTGTGGTCCTTTATAACTTGAAACACGCGCTCGAACGTATGCGGACGATAGCACAGTAACGAATTTCTTTGGATGTAATTCGAGATAGCATAATAACGTTGAAATTGTTTCCTGCGTAATGTCAAGAGCTTGAACGGTTTCGTCGATCGGAAGAGCAACTTCGTGACCAGGACATCTTTGACCATTTTTGTTCATCTTTGCACAAGAACAGGGAATAAAAATTCTTTGAAGTAGATGCCTAATCGTATGTCTGTCGACACCATTTGCGTGTATATGTCTGCGTAATTCCCATTTGTCACTGTTTTGCTGTTTCACACATAATAAATTAATGAATTAAATTAATATAGGATTAAAAAAATAGTACGACAAAAATTAATTAAATAGATTACCGTAGAATTCAAGAATAAATGGCAATGTGCTGTAAGATTATCCCTTCCAGCACGACCGACTTCTTGCACGTATCCTTCGAAGGTGCCAGGCATATTGTAATGAATGACGGCTCGAATGTCCGATTTATTAATACCCATTCCGAATGCAATAGTGGCAACCACAATTTTAATTTTCCCCTTCATAAACTCTTTCTGCACAAGCTTGCGTCTGTAAGCTGTCATACCAGCGTGATACGCCTCGGCTATTTTAGATATCCTCGAATTTGGCTCGGGATTTCGTGAATCCTGTCGGATAAAATATTTATATTTAATATAAAAATATTTCTTTAAAAAAAAAAAAAAAATACAATGGAATTTTAATCAAGTTTGGACGCTTACCTGTAGCGTTGTCCTTAACAGTCCTGCGACCCTTGCACACTCCTCTCTACGAATGCAGTACACTATCACAGAATCACATTCGCGGAATCTCTCGCTTCTCAATAGCGCGATCAAAGCTCGATCCTTGTTCTCATCTTTCGATACCGTTAAAACGAGATTCTTAGGCAAGGGTACGTCCGATATAACGCCGGCCATGCCATCGTGTATGTTTAAATGCTTTATTATACTTTCAGCTGTCGAGTTTGTGGCAGTAGCTGTGAGTCCCAGAACGGTTTTAACTTTTAACTTTTCTTTCAGGACCCGGCAAACCATCAAGTAAGAAGGTCGGAAATTGTGCGACCACTGAGAAATACAGTGAGCCTCGTCGATGCAGGCGAACGCAATTGGCGGTAGCTGCCTGAGCAAAGCGCCGAAGCCAGTGGATTTTTCGCCGGCTACCACTGCTTCTGGCGATACTAGCAGAATATTTACTTTACCATCTTTTACTAGCTGCATCACTTGTTCTCTTACTTTCGGCGTCTGGCTGGTATGTAGACACGCGGCGTACAGAAACGAAGGTACGCCGGTTACTTGGTCGTCCATCAAAGAGACTAGCGGTGAAATTACTAAAGTAATACAACCAGAACGTTGGGCGTACAAATACGCGGGCAGCTGATAACATAAAGACTTCCCAGAACCTGTCGATAGCGTTACCAGAGTAGACTGACCGGATAGGATTCTCATCACTGCCTTTTCTTGACCATCACGGAAACTCTTGTGACCAAACATACGTAATGCTTCAAAAACTTCCGGGGGAGTTTCGATTAGACTACCGTCTTCGTTCACGTTATACAATGGATCAATCGCTCCCACTTGAGGCTGTATTAATTTTGATAGCAATTCCTCAGGTACTTTATGTCTCGAAGTTAACGCAACGCTTTTTTCGTCGAAATCCGGAAAGTCGTCAGTAAATAATTCCGCCAAGTCTTCTTCGTCCTGCGAAGCCTTCTCAGTAAAGTAGGATGGTCTTTCGGGAAGCTGCTCAATTTTATGACTGTGAACGACAACCGCTTTCTCATTTGCCATCTTTTCAGCTTCCTCCAAGGTTGGAAAATTTGAGATCGAGTCATCGATTTCTTCCAAAGGTATGAGAGCATCGCCTTTGGAAGCCGAGCAGTTTTTGGAGAAATGCCCGGACTCACCGCATTTAAAGCATGCCATACCATTTTTTTCAATTAAATCAGCCGCGTCTAAGTTCCTCTCACTAGACGCCAGTTCCTTCTTCCTTTGTTTCCACTGGTTCTTTTTATATTTACCAAAGTTAAAGTTCTTCTTGCCTCGTACAAATACCTTTTTCTTCAGATTTATCCTGACGAAATTATCATTCATCGTTCCGGCAGCGATTTTTTTCTCTAGCTTTTCCTTTGCAGACATTTTCGTGCTCGATGTTGAGGGTCTCGAGGTATCTTTTTCCATCTCATCGATGCAAACAGATTTGGTAAATTGCGTGATAAGATTGCCAGTTCCAGTTGTAATCTCAAATCGAGGAATCGTTTCCAACGATTCGATGCCATATATCGGAATATTTTTCATTTCCGAGCCTGAATCTTGCTTTTCGTCTTCATTTAAATTTGATTTTCTTCTGGAAGATCTCCTTTTTACATTGGACTTTTTGTCATCATCTTCCCCTGTTTTCTTTTTATTTCGTTGGTTCGTAGATTTCGTAGTGGTACGTGTCCGTGTAATATTTTTTGCTCTGGCTTTAGTTTTTTTATCTTTCTCCTCTACGTAATCGGAATCCGAATCATCGGACAATACTTGCTTCACTTTTCGACGTAATACACGTTTTACGGATTTTTCATCAGACAAATCCTCTTCGTTTTCACCCGTCGATTTTAAAATGCCCGATTCAACATTCGTCGAATGTAAATTGCTTATGTCTTCATCAATCTTAACTGATTCGTTTATTACATTTATATTTGTTTGAATATTATTAATTACTTTGTCATTGTCAATTTTATTTTTCTCTCCATCTGTATGCAATACATTAAAACTCCTGTCGATACAGGAAGTCACCTTAGACATATCGCTATCGTTAGTAATATCGTTAGATTTAATTATGGTCGAATTGTAATCAGTACGAATACATTGCCGTTTTTGGGGAGGACCATCTTGGTCCCCCAGTCTCTTAAAGTTTCTAATACGTTTGTTTTTATTCTCTTCCTCAGACTCGCTATTACATATGAAATCTTCTTCATCGGATAAATGGTGCGGTGAAATAGAATGTGCAGCAGGAATCAAAGTTTTCGGAGAATAAATGCTAGATTCCATAGATTCTATTCCAGAATCGCTAGTACCTGAAAGTCTCTGAGAATTATGAGGGTTAAGTGTCGTCATGTCTAAATTTTCTTTCGCGCAACGCTCTAACCAGCCCGGATTTAAATTACGATTTACGCCAGTCACATGGCCGTCTGCTAGCTGTTGAACAGCACTAATGGAGTACGGAACAACCAGCTTACTTTTTTCAAAAGTTACTTTTACCGATTCGTCAAAAATAGATTTTGTTTCGTTGCTAACTGCGTTTGTATCGTCCTTGCTGTCAGTAGTCAATTTATCAGTGCTATCAGATTTGCTTTTTATCTTGGCAGATGACAAAGACTTTCTTGGATTTCGCTTGGTAAATGTTGAGCTCTCAAACTTGTTTCTAGATAATTGGAAAGAGGAAGACCGACCAACCAGCAAGGGTTTCCTTTTCGGTACCTCTTTATTCTTGTTCAGATGACTGCCCCAGGTTCCTTCAGAACTTGTTGAACTCAGCTGATTACAGGAATCTTCACTTTTATTTGGACATTTAATATCATAAGGATCTATGTTTTCTGTGTCTTTTGTAGCTTTGTTTGGACTTGAGTTCTTATCTTGCCTTGAGCTGTTAATCACCTTTCGAGGCGACTCATTCGAGATATTATCTTGTACATCGTCACAGAACGTGATATCGGTAAGAGTTTCCTCGAGTGCTCGTGTTTTTAATTTCCAATATATTTTATACGCCTCTTTGATGGATATATCTGCTTCCTTTATGTCATTCTAAAATTCACAGTAAAGAAAAATAATATATGTACGTCGCATGCGGAATATCCATCACTAAAGCAAGCGTGAATATAAATGCAAAAATACCAGATGGCTACATTTAACATCGATTACGATAAAATAAACAAGAACAAAAGAAAAACGTACCTTGTTAGGTTTGCGTCCGTATTTCTCCATAAAATCGCTCTCCCATCGCTTCACGCGAAGCTTATTCTTCAAGTACTTAGTTTTAAAAACGGGATCTTCGAAAAGCTCCATGTTATCGAAAAAGAGAGCCCGTACGGGCGTTCAGGTCCAAGCACTGCCAAGTGAGTTCGAGGTTAGATTTTACTCACCGAACGAGTCCTTCCCGCGTAAATGCAAGGCGCGAGACGACGAGTCAATGGTCGCGCAAAGTTAAACCGACAGTGGGACGAGGGTTTGAAGATTCCATGGAAAAACTCGGGAGGAAGAACCGCGGAGGAAGATAAAACGAAGATATTGAAAGTACCGGACGGTTGGTGTTAACGTATGCACCCGCGAAGGTATCGAAATAGCGCGGGTCGCGCGCGGGTCACCTGTTGGGAAATCAAGGTATCCGAAGATTTCGAGGAGCGTGCCGGGCGTGCGAGGGAGGTGGCGCCGCTTAGTGGCGCAGTTGCATAACTCAGTGGCAAGTAAGATGGCCGAACTGTGGTGACGGGTCGTGGTATGCACCGCTGGTGGATTCGCGATCACGGCGCAGCGCGGATGGCCTAGCGATGGCCGAGTACAACATCGACATCGGCAAGCTCCCGGAGGATGTGCGGGAGAAGCTCGCCGAGCTGGACCTCGAGCTGTCCGAAGGTGAGTGAGTTTTCTTTTGACTCGGCCGAACGCAATGCCGATCATCCGCCGCCCCTCGCGGCGCGAACTTGGCCCTCCGTCTCTCGATGTCTCTCTCTCTCTCTCTTTCTCCCTTGCTCTTTTCTCTTTCCGTCGCACCGTTCGCGTCTCTCTCGCTCTTTCTGACTCACCCCGTGCCACACGGAGATAGAATCCCCTAGAAACCCCCCGTTTGTTGATAAAATCGATAACACCTTACGGCCGTTGCCGTCTCCGTTCCCCGTGCAAGGACTCGGAAACCCCTTTTCCTCGGGAATGTCCCCGGCGACTCGCGGCGTCGTCCTCGCAGATCGATAACAGACAAGTGTTATTTAAATTCACTCGGTGGCACGGGCAAGAGGCGACGGATGAGTCGCGAGGGGGGAGGGGCTGGCCGAAAGGGAGGAATTTTTTAAACCTCGCTTACCGCATCGACGTCCCGCTCGCGGTCAGTCAAACGTTTCCGTTTTTCGGAAAAAAAATCACAATGGCCGTCCATCCCCTTTTGATTAACCGAGAAGTCCCCTTTCGTCGCGTTCGCGTTTTGATTCCAGCCGCTCCTTTATTCGCAGCTACGAACCGGCGTTCAGCGTACACGTTTCGTCACGCCGTGAAAAAGAATGGTCTCTGGCCCACGTCACGTCAGAAAATTACAACGCCGGCAGGTTTCGCCTCGCCGCGAGTGTGTAACTCACCGCGGGAACGCGGTTATTTGCATTCGTAGTTAGGACTGCTGTAAAGAGGAAGCGACCGGTTTCTTCGAGTCGCTTTCCCCTCCGTACGGCAGGTGTCCATCGGGAAATGTCGCCGTTTATCCGCGCGAGGCTCGCCGGTGACGCAACGGGTAATTAAAAGGGGCCAGTCGTCAGTTAAAACATGTCCTGTAAGTCATCCCGTCAATTACGCGCGCAATTAATTAGATTAGATCCGCGAGGTTTAGACTTGCTAGCTGATTGCACGCGCACTTATCCCTTTTACTGAGAAAAAAAAAAAGAAAAAAATAAAGAGAGAGAGAGAGAGAGAGAAAAAAAAAATATACCGAGCGGTCAAGCGAATGAGTCGTTAATTCGCTAAAATGTCACGCTTTTTTTTTTTTCGCTTTTTTTTTTTTCTTTTGTTATCGATTACGTTTGGTTGACTTGAAGACAAAAAAAGAAGAAAGGTGAAAAAGTTGTTTGGTTGTTATTTTCGCTCTCGGCTCTTCCGATTATCGATAGATACAACTCCGAATTCTCAAATCTCAAGCTTCTCATCGCGGTATCTGCGAACGTCACGTCAATTAATCATTAAGGTCATCATGCCCGGGCCGTAGTCGCTCGCGAGGCAGAGACAAGCTCGGCGATTGAACGGCCGAAGGAAAACGCAATTTCTTGGCCGAGTGCTTGGTCAGGCGAGCACGTGGCACGGGTGTAACGTAAGCGGCTTACGTCGTCCAGCTGTAAATAAGACCTGAAAGTCTACGTCAGCGTCGTGCATCCGCATTAATAAAGAAGAAACGCCTCCATCGCGCATGCTGCAAGACCCCAGCAGCCTTACACCGAGCTTCTCCGTTGCGGCAGATCGCGCGTCTGCCTCGGGGCAGTACATCACTCGCTTACCTGTTCGTCTGTCGGTGATATTGATTTTTCGGACCGAAAAAAGAAAGAATAAATAAATAAAGAAAAAAAAAAAAACGCCGCTTATACGACGTTTCAAATACCAAAGACGTCGTAGCTCGTTTACTCTCGAGATCGCGAGTGTTTTTTACTTCATTTTATTGGGTAAAAAGTATCGCGGAATTCAGGCTTTTATTCCTACCGAGAAAATGACTAATTCGTTTCGAAAGCATTTACCCACAAATGTAGATCGAGCGTTCGAACGTGGCACGGTACGATAAATAAATGTAACCGAGTGTAAGAATGCCTGGCTTGCATTCTTGATGAAAGCGAAAAGCGGTCGGGTCTTGCAGATGATTCGGTTTATTTTGTAACGGCGCATCGAGCACTCCTGGATTAAAGTGTCCCAGTTTAATTTAAGCCGTAATGCAACACTTATTTTAGAACTGAACCACATATTATCTACGGTTAAAGAAAACGACTTTGCAATTTATTAATTTTTTTTATAGTAATAAACCCGCAAATGCACTAACGTATCCCACTCTAAACCGTTCCCCGGTTCTCTTAAAAATTAAACGTGATTATTATATTTACAAAAATAAATATCTGAAAATAAATATCTCCTTCAGTCTCTCAAACGCTTTAAGATTAAGTCATCCAAAGTAATTTGAAAGCGGTCGTGCTCGCCGTGGCATTTTTTTCAGCTGGACTTACCGCGCGACGTGTTATTAAATCATTTAGTTCCCGGTGCGGAAACCGGAAATCGACTGCTCACCTAGTAAAATAATAGAAAGTGATAACCCACGGTCTCATAATTGCCGTGTCATTAAGCCAATTAAAAGCAACGCGCGCTCGCCTTGACGACCGTCGGTGATCTCGCGCGTCATTGCCGCTCGATTTCTGGTTTATGATTTTTCGAGATCGAGACGGCGGCGACGCGCAACGGAAGTGGAATCGCGAATCGGGAACGACTTGATTAATCCTCGCGACACTTGTTGCAGTTTCGTTACGCCGATGAACCGCGGGGGTCGGGACGAAGAGCCCGGAGTTGATTAGCCGCGACTCGATCGCACGCGACGCAGGTGCAGCAGCCGCGGCATCACCGGCCGCTCCCTCACGTATCGTTTGTAAGATCAAGGCCGCCGTTTCGTGGGTAAACGTCCTCGAATCGCCTTGAGAACCCAATCTGCTTCGTAGACTCTCCTTCGCGCTTATCGGCACCATTGTGTGGAGAAAGAGGAGAGTGTCCCTCCTCCGCGCGTCACTCCGACAATATACGATTGTACTTAATGGTCCACTCTGCCGCACAGGCACCCGGGACCCAGCGATATCAAGTATCCCCGGTATGCGAGGCCGTGATCCTCTACGAAGAATTTGTAACGGTTAGAATTTCGATCGTCTCGTGTGAGAACGGCGCTCCGCGCCGATTATAGAGAAACATCCCGGGTGAAATTATATTACGTAACCGAAGACGCGCGAGCTGGCGGAGCCACGCGGATGTATGTCCCGCGCGGCTTAAAGTATACCTTCAGGTTTTTTTTTTTTTTTTTTTTTTTTTTAATATCTTACGGCGATCGATTCGATCGCTGTTACGCGGGCTTCTTACGTCCGCGATGTTAATTTTAATTCTAACGTCACTCGTTTATTAATTTCTTATTTATAAAACGTAACTGACGCCAGCGTCTCGCGATGGATCTTATCGCAGAAATATGCCAAGTCCGGCTCAGAGAGAACTAGATAAGAAAGTACGAAAAATGTCGCGGTACAGCCGTTTCGCACCGCCTACGCGTTCGTGATCGAAGCCGTGGCTGAAACGTTCGGCTTGACAAGACGATTGAAACGTAGGCGTGTCACGAATATTATTCGCAAAAGGAGTAGTTCGGCGTCGCCGGGATACGTCGATTGCTCGAGAAATTGAGGAGCGGTGGATTTGCAAATTTACGCCTTTTACCACGAAGGGAAAACCGCGCCGAGTGACGGGCCTTTAGCTCGCATTCGACTCCTCCGTTGCATTCTTTCGCGATCGACGCGAAATGTACCGCGGGGAATATCCCTCCGCGGGGATTCGAGAATGAGAAAACGAGACCTGATATGGAAGGAAAGGATTCGCGGCGCGGTCGGAGAGCTCGCGAGCTGGAATAGGGAAAGGAGCGTGTAACGTGGCGATAATTATTTATCGGCATGCCCGCGCCGTATCGCCGCGGCTTTTATTAGCACCTCTGGACTGTAACAATCCCGCGAGAGGCCGAAACTCCGGTCGACCCTCGTAGTCCCACCTAAAGAATCTCTCCCGCGGAGGGAGGCGAGGATCGCGAGGAATGGAGAGTCGAGATCTCGAGTGGAGTTCGGGCGAGAGGCGGGAGAGTGGGATGCTGCGAGAAGCGGAGGGCAGGCGAGAGTGGACGGACGGCATGCCACCACCACTCCCATGGGTGCCTCTCCTGCTCGCTCTCACCTGATCTTCGCTCGCTCGTACCTGCACGCGCTCAATCCTCTCACCTACTCTTCCGTCTAGCAAGTTTTACACGCGCGAGCCGGCTTCCCACCCGTAGCTCAGTCTCTCTCTCTCTCTCTTTTTCTTCCTCCGAGGTCTCCCCGCGCGCGAAGAGAATCGCCGCGAGTTCAGCGAGTTGTAGAGTCCGCGAAATGCCAGTGATTCGACGCGACTTGGAGTACGCGCCTCGACGCCGCGCGAATTCGAACGCGCGGACGCGCGTCGAGCCGCCACGCGATCCCGAAGCGTGCTCGGTTTGTGCCCGTGGTATTGCCGTGCCCTGCCGAGAGAGAATTCCGTTTAATCGAAGCGATTCGCGTGGACGCGAGCTGGCTACCTTGCGTGTTCGCGGGACGAGTAAGAGGCTTGCCGATTGAAAGCGAGTAGAAAGGGTTTAGTGTGCTCGCGAGTGAGCGAGGATAGTGTATTTTGAGCGCGCGGAAATCTGCGAGCGAAGTGCCCGTTAAAATAAATTTTTTGTTAAAATTTGGTGACCCCTAGCTGCGGTATAAAAATTAACAATCGCGTGTGCTCGAGTTAAAATACAGAGCTTTAAAGTGCGCGTCGCTAAATGTAGATTTAATTCGTCCGGCGTATCTTCTCCGCCGACTAAACCGAACGATCGGTTCGATAAAAGCCTTTCCTCACACGAATTCTCATCCGACGTAGAGAATCGCGCTTGGATTATCGAGAGATCGCGTGGAGAACGGCGGAGGAGGAGAGGAAAAGGGGTGAGACCAGAACGCCGTAATCATCCGAGGGCGGAGAAAGTATCTGGCGAGGTTTCAAGGTGCTTTCGTGGCGGTTAAACCAGTGAGCGAGATGTCCGAAGGAAACCAACACACGGTCGACGAGATAAGAATCGATTAAGGAGCAAATAATAGCGCGCTTTAAGAGGAAAAACATCTGGGGCGTCTTGCCGAAGTAATCAAGCGATGATGTTTAACCGAACGACGAGTGGGTGATACTTGCGTCAATTAAAAATCGTACAGGTTCGCCTGAGAACGATCTCGCGTTATCCGTGCGAATGATATCCGACGGTAATAATATAATGTAAGAAAAAATAGCGATTACCGAACGAGTCTTCGCTTGCATGTGAGAGTAAATCACTTTCTCGGTACCGAGTGCATTGACTTTAAAGACGCTCGTGCGATTCGCGTTGAATCTTTTCGTATAGAATGATCATTCCGGTCGAACCGAGGGCGCAGAAGAAAAGGGAAGAGGAAGGCAATGAGGAAGAGGGAGGAGGAGCGGCGGTGGTGGCGGCGCAGCAGCACGGCGTCGAAAAAGGAAAGCCACGCTGATCATCCACGACTGGAAGACCTCGGCGTTGCACCTTAGCGGGCCTTAGTGCAACGGAGAGCAGAGGGAAAGAGAGAAAGAGAGAGGAAGAGGAGGATACGGATAGCGAAAGGGCAGGGAGGGCAAGAAGAAAAGAGAAACAAAGAGTAAAGGGACTGTAAGAGGGAGAAGTCAAGAGAAGAAAAGAGAATCCATAAACTCACTTTTCTTTCAACAAAACGCGCTGTTTCGTGAAATTAGAATTGCCCATCGACCGTACGAATTTTGCGGGCGTATCGATTAATTCGATAATCGATTGTTTTACCGCGCGGATGCATCCGATACAATTTGGCCGTGTAAATCTGTAGCAGATTCTGCTTCCGCGAGTCGCGCTACCCCATGAGGCCCCTCACCTTCGAGAATCTGAGAAGGCTCGTGAGCCGCAAGAAGGACCGCAATGAGCCCTCCTTCAAGCGCAGCGAGTCCTTCAAGAGGATTTCCATTAGGAAGAGCTACCTGGATCGGGGCAAACGGCGGAATCGTCTCCAAAAAAATCTGGAGCCTGTCGTCAATTCCCCACCGCCGGCAGTGGCGAACGAGAAAATCGTTTCCCAGCAAATTAAAGAGCAGGAATTAAAGAAGGATCAAGAGCGTTCTCTCAGCCGCGACTCCATTACCTACGACGAGTGGCTTCAAGGAGTCAGCTCCTCTTCCCGCGAGAAACTCCACGAGAATCATCTCGAGTCCCTTCAGCATTCGAAGTCGAAGAGCGGAAAGTTTTCGAGGCACACCGACACGGATTCGATCACCGAAGACTTGAAGATCCTCGAGCTCGATGCCTCGCCTATTTTAACGCCGAAGTCAAAATCTTTTGGAATCGTCGCGGAGCTGAGTCAAGACGAGACGACAGATGGTCACGATGCTATTTGGACTCAAGAATCCTCCGTCGAGGGATCTCTCAGTGTCAGCATCAGTCTCGGCAGGATATGGAGAGACGCAGTGCCGGTGCCGGTGTCAGTTCCGGTCTCTGTTTCGGTCCCGGTTCCGGTCCCGGTCCCGGTCCCGATATCGACAGCCTCGTACTCCTCTGTCTCGAACTCGTCGGTTCATCATTCTCTGGACAGTGCTCTGAAAGAGAAAAAACCGCAGCCAACCGTTGCGAGAACGGTTTCAGCGCCAGAGAAATCCGTCAGCAAGGAAACTTCATCATCTTCGTCCTTCGGTTTCTCTCTTAGAATTGCTAGATTCGCTGATTTTAGGCCAGGGTAATTAACTTGTTCTTTAACGATCGATCAGTGAAAGTGAAAAGATGACGTCTTCTTTTTGTTTAAAAATCTTTTAATTGTCGTTAATTAATTAATGATGACACTCGCAGTATTACAACACTTTCCTCTTATTATTTTAATAAATATTCTTTCCATTTAATTTGTAAATTACAAATAAATAGAAAAAAAAATCGTAATTATTAATTACATTGCTGTTGATGTTCGTGGCGAAATAAATATGTCACTCGTATTTTTGGAGCAACTTTCACTGATCGATCGAGTCGTGAATCGCGCTGTTCAAAGACCAGGCGATTGCAATCGAATACTGCTTTAGGGTTACGCGAAACGGTCTCTTTCGTCGGAAGACGCCAAAGCCATCGCCAAGTGTCAGCACCGAGGGTTACTTTAAACGAACGAGCGCATCTAGACATTCCAATTCTCGTCGTCGAAGTAGTAAAAGGACCTCTCAGCGCGCCGGCAAGAAGAGCCAACAGCCCGCGGCTCGCACCAGCAGTCCGGTGTGGTTTGTCCCGCCCGAGAGACGTCGTTCACGACGTCAGCGACGAGTATGGCGGGAAATCAGATACTTCCCCGACGAGGAGGGTCCGGTCCTCGAGAGAATTAATGACTGGTCGTCGAACGTGTCGGACGATCAGTTTGACGACCAGAAATTACTACTGTCGGGTGACTTCAACGAGCGTCGCGAGGACGACGCCTTCAACTCGATCGTTTCTTCATCCTTGGGCTCATTCTCGGCGACGTCGTCCTCCTCGTCGGCCTGTCCGGCTCCGAAAATCAGCGACTTCAACGAGGACAAGCTGTTCTCCGAGGAGTTGAGGACCAATGGCCTCCTGGTGCGCGGAGCTACGTGGAAACTTTCTTCGAAATCGACGGCGGCGATGATACCATCGATCTTGGCGCCGACGAGAACGATCGCTTCCGGAAATTATTTCGCCAGCAGTCAGTTTCTCACCTTTCTCGCCAAGGACGTCGTGGAGGAGAGGTCGAGAAACGAGAACTCTAGCGCGGGCTACAGATACCTCTCGTCCACCGACAGCGAAGACGACGTTCGCTTCAACGAGCGCAGAAAGAATTTGCCGCAGCATCGGCAGCAGTACTTAAAGAGACAAAAATCGGGACTCAGGAGGAGGCCGCTGCGCCGAAAATCGCAGTTGAAAAGAGCGTCCGGTCAGCCGGTGTTCCTCGTACGCAAGTGCTCGTCTTTGAGGAAACGTCCCAGTAAGACTTGATTTTTAATTCCGGAAGTTGTACAATCGTGTCGACGACTATTTGATTTTCTAACACAACAGGTTTTTCGTTCGCGGATTACATTTAGAAACAATACCTTGCCGTAGACTCGATAATCCATATACGATCTCGAATTCGCAGATCGTATTTAAAACTCTCTGAATAACAGGCGACGCAATTGAATCGCTGCGATTACGACCGTGCTGAATCTATTTATTCCCCGTTACCTCCACCGGCAGCGTTAATTACGCAACATATTTCCCGCGATCGGTTTCGATGAGCTCGTTGCACGAGCACGAGCCTGCACGCGTATCGTTCAACGTGACTCTTACTGCGGTTTCACGCTGCCTTGAAGGCTAAGCCTTGCCTGCAAACAGCGCAGAAATTCCTCGCAGCTTGTTTAACATTGAGTCGCAAAATAAATTCTCGTTCGATCGCGTACTGCGCTACGTATCGCCCGCGGCTCCATCCACTTTCGGTATTTAAATATATATGCAAGCGCACATGAAATTGAAGCGCGAATCGTACACGTGCCGTACGAAGTAAAAGCGTTACGGCCCGAAGCCGAGTGAAATTTTCCCTCGCGGGCCTCGCGTTAGTTTTATTATTAAATCGTTGACGTAAAGACAAATATGGACACGGGCCCGGACGCCGGGGAATCACTAACGCGCTGATTAGCATAATCGCGGTGGCCCGGTTTCGTTTCGCGAACGCGGAAAAATCCTGTCTCGGCCGTTAGGATCGATTCTTCGGCGTTTTCTCGAGTTACGAGGCGTGACGAAAGGCGAGTACGCTAACCAGTTTTACATCGGCCGAGCTGCATCAGCACCGGTCGCCGGCAGCCAAGCGTGCATCGATCTAAAATTCAATGCTGAAAACGTTCGTTCAATCCTTAATAGGAGTTATTCCCGTGCAGAATCCCACCTGAGCGCGTATCTGCGTCGCTGATCCAAGATGCCACCTTTAATAAATATCTTTATTATATCGGTTTGTCGTGTTTAATCGTTTTATCGTGAATGCGGCGGACATAATGACCGAAAGGTACGCGTGTTCCTCGTGCCGCAAGCAATTTGATAAGCCGAGCCGCAAAGTCGAATACCAACGATTTTGTCAATCGCGGGTATTGCGAGACGAGCTGCGGTGCAACGTCTAAATTAACGTTATTTCTCAAATCAGGTTACTAATTAAGCGCTTTCCGCTGTTGCAGGAGATATTACGCAGAAAGGCTATGAAAAGAAACGGACGCGTTTACTTCAGCCGTACGCCTCGAAGCAGATAGGTGAGTGTTTCGCTTTTCCAGAATTCATTAAGACCCCCGCGAGCAGAGGCAGCGCGAGATATCATCGCGCATTACTTCGCGAAGCGGACGAGGAGTCAGCGACGTGAAAATATTACTATCGGCCCACATGTTTAGCCTCACACACGGTCGATCCCGCGATGTATAAGTATATTACGTTTCAAAGCGAGACTTTCTGATAAGACTTTGAATTCCGATTGAAATAAAACCTCTGTTATAATTTGCTCGGCGACGGTTGCATTAATTATCCCGTGACATACGAGAGGAAAAAAAAAAAAATGAAATTATTCGCCGTGGTTTGATTGCTTTCCAAACGGAGAAAACGACTCGTCTGCTCCTGGCTCCGGCCTTTTTTATCTCCCGCCGCGCATCTCTCGGCTCGCGCGCCGGTTGCATCATCGGGACGCGCAACGGGCTCGCAATATCAATCGCGTTCCGATTCTCAGGAGACACGCGCCTCATTGTGCGCACAATGGCAAATGCAATCCGCGGAGGAGGAAGAGGCGAGACGCAATCCTCGCCGCGGCACGCGTCGCTTCAGCACCTTGCGGCGTGCGTATACCTGCTGCCGTCGTCTTGCGTCACGCGAGAAAATGGAGAGAAAATTGCGGCGTAACAAGAAAGACGCCGTCATCTCGACGTGATTTTATTCTGCTTAGATTTTTTTTTTTTTTTGTAATCTATTTGTTTTGCCTTTTTACGTCTGCCACCTTGAGCGGGATTACCTCGAGTCCCGCGAAAGTCGTACGAGAACAAATTGCGGCGCGGATCGTCGCGTTTTTCCGCATCGCTTATCACGGGCGCAAAGTGTAACGCGTTTCCGAGTCGCCGACCGTTACCGCGACTGTCGTGACCGCGAACGTAAAGACCCACGGTCTTATCGCCGCGAATTACCGGAGTCGGAACTGTCCGGGCACGTTACCACGCGTCATTTGCTGGTCCACAGCAGGCTGCATTCCGCGGACGCGTCTCTCGTCGATGCACCCCGTTGACCGTCAATTAAACCCTTTCGCCTATTTTTCTTTGCGTCCCTTCAATGATTTCGGTCGGAATTCAATACTTAAAGTAGCTCGAATTAATTTTTTTTTTTCATTTTTTTTTTTATCATTTTTGAAAAAAGTCAAATAACTTTCTATTAAAAATTGGAAAGATATCTCATTAAAGTTAGATTATCGTGGAGAACCGAGGAAGTGCACGGCGATTTCGGTAAAATTAATGAAAAGAAAAAATTTTTATAGACTTCCAAAGTCTCCGAAGCTAGTAATCTTCGCGATTCGAGTAATTTCGCGGTCTCCCTCGCGTCGATTTAAGATTTTCCCTACGCTGAGGCGAGGTCTTCAGTCGGAATTGATAGCCAACGTACAGCATTAGAGGATCTCGTGCATTTCCATGGAGTTACCCCGTATAGTTAGACGGACGCGCCTTTGCGCCCGCAGCTGCGATCGGCAGAACCGCTGCAATCGGCTTGCAGTTTAACTGTACCTGCACGCGGAAGAAGCGCTTCCGCGTTATCCGCTCGTTATATGCTACGTGCATCTGCCATTGTCGTGGACGCGAGTCGAACCAGCGACAGTTTTCTACTACCTGGTGCGGCCGTGCCGAGTAACGGCAACTCCTTTACAATATGCATATATAAATCATTCGGTGAAGCTCGCGGGAAAAAAAAAATACAATTAATATTCTTTTTATCTTCCTCTTTATTTATTTATTTATTTTTTTTTTTCCCTTCGAGATAACGTGAAACATGAGCGAAATTATTGCCTCCGTCGTTTAGCAGCGCGTCACTTCCGTCGCGATAACGACGCAAGGGTTTTCCACCGTACGTGGACTGCGAAAGATTATCGGTTATGAGCGACGAGTCGAGATAGAGCGATCGCAAGGTGGACATACGGGTGCTTAAGAGTCGGAACGCATTGTGCATACGCGCTTGTGTGGATCGCAGGGGCTGGAAATGGTGTTGGTGGAGGAGGTGGTGGAGACAGCGGCAGCGGCGGCGGCGGCATTGGTAGAGGGCTGGAGAGAACGGGTTACGGAAGCGGAGGAGGCGATGGTGGCTACAGCGGTGGCGGCCGACCGCAGCCACGTGCACGACGCACGCAACGGCGTGTCACGCACAACGAGAAGCGCTATCACTCAGGTAGCGCCATGCACCATGCAGCTCGCGAGCAGACGTTGACGCGATGTTATTGATTGTTTAATGCCGCAGTTCTGCTTTGATTTTCCAACTAGCCTGTCGCCTTTGTCGGCCAGTCGTAGAATTGCCTCGTAGAGAATCGTCCGATAGCTTTTTTTCTTTTTTTTTACTATTATTAATATTTTTCCTTCCTGACTAGACTAGAGCACGGTAGAGTTCGATGATCCACGCGGGATCTCATCCCTGCGTGCTGCTTCGTGCTTTCATCTCTGTATACGCACGCATGCGATTACGTGCACGCGACACGATTTTGGCTGCAAGAATGACGCAAGTTTCCTTTCCCTCGCACCCCTATGTTGAAACTGATCTCAGCGAGAAACTCCAACGACGATGACTTACCTTGCCCCAGTCTCTCGCCACGTTTTATCTGCGTGCTGTCGTTTTCGCCGAATTTTTTTTTTTTTTCTTTTTTTTACAGAAGTAGATATGAATTCTACGGAATGGTAACACTCTCCCCCGTTTTCTACGCACTATGGAAAACTATCAAGAGCAAACGAGTTTCATCCGTCGTGCCACTTGCATTTCTCTCTCTTTTTCTTTCTCTTCATGTGGCTTGCCTGCTTACTCCATGTCTCTCGCGTGTGTTGCCTCGAGACGCTTTTGCACCTTTAGATACCTTTGTAATTTGACATAGCCAGGCGGTAGCCGAGACCGGTTGTTCCACCTTCGGGTGACTCGAGATTGCAGCCAGCCGGCTGGTCTGCCATCCATCGGCATTCTCACTATTCAGCCGACTGCGTCGTGTTATCCGCGAGCGTGCAGCATTTCCATTTTTTCACGCGTCCCTCGTCGACGGAGAGATTTCTCGCGTAGATCACTCGAGGATCCCGCCGCATTTCGCGACGGAGATCTCCTCGGTCTCGCGATAACAGACTCCCGACGTCGATCAGGTATTTTATTTCTTTGCTTTTTTTTTCTGTTTTTTTTTTTTTTTAATTTTTTTTTTACATAAAACGCGGCCCAACCGCACTCGACATCGTTCGACATGTAGTGCGTGGATAATTGACGTAATAGTATCATCCGTACGACTCTTTTGAAATAACACCCGGCAATTATTCCAACTGAATCACGCCACCGAGCGGCTCTCCTCCTGCCTTCTACACCGAGCCACAGGTGATCGATACCACATTCACGAGAGACGCAGCATCCGATGGTGGAATGACCGACCAGCCGTCAATGGCGCAATTAGACGATTATCCCTCGCGTCCGGACAAAATGACGCCCTATCACGGCACGATAGATTCCGAGGAACGTGGCGGAGCTTCGGCAGCGCTTAATCGCTTGGAGCTTAATCCCTAGGAACCGCAAATGATCCCAGGCATCCTTCCTCCGCGCTTCGGTTCAAGGACGGTTCCGCGGGGTCTCGGTTCCCGGGGATCACGCGAAATGGTCGAGTGCTCTCGTTGCTCGATCTCGGAAAGTCGCTGAAACCGACTCGGTTGATCGGCGATAAGGTAAAAGAACAAGTGGACCACTTCGATGCGTTCCAAGGCGAATGGGGGACCAAACGACGAATCTCGCGGCGAGCCCAACCCTTCGTAGCCGTCCCTTCTTTGTCTATGTGCCGTTGTTGTTGTTGTGTTGCATGCAGGCGGCCGACTAGCACCCGGAGGAATCGCCAGTCCCCCGGGTTCTGGCGGCTCCACAGGGAACACCGGGAACTCGAACTCGAACTCGGCTGCTGCGGCGGCGGCAGCGGCGGCGGCGGCGGCAGCTAGACGCGGTAATCGCAGACTCACACGCAATGAGAGCCGTTATCATTCCGGTGAGTACGCCTTTGGCACTAGATATACAAAGATCGGGTAGCAACAGTGGGTATATTGGCAATTTATTAACTCTTTTGCCTCCCCCGCGCTATGCGAAAAAAATCATTCCACTTGCTCGAACGGCGGCGACAGACACACTTTCCTTCCCGTGGACATGCAGCGGATGTCGTTAAGACTATGAGGAGACTAGAAGGAGACGCTGCTTTAAACATTTATTTTATCTAAACGACGTTTGTTGCATGGAGAACCGTGATTTAGGCTTTCATCGTCTTGATTTGACTTTGTCGATTTTATCGCTCAGCTTTTGTAGTTTTTTTTTTTCTTTTTTTTTTTCTTTTTTTTTTTTAATTAAGTTTACGGAACTTGACGGCTTATTTGAAGACACCTCTCGCGCCTTAATCCCTAACGAAAATGAAAATGTCATTCCACTTGAGAGCGCGGAAGAAAAACTCGTTTCGTTTCCAAGTGCCGATAGAAAGGTTCATTTATCTTAACACAAAGTGCAGGCAATCTTCCACCTGGTGGCACCGTTACTAGTTGACGTCGACGGAGTGTATCTCGTGAAAGATAAACCGATTCAGGAACACGCGTCGATAGAGTCGTGTACGAGGCATCTCAAGGAAATATTTTAAAGAAACATTCACTTGGAAATAGAACTCGATGAGACAAATATATAGATGACGATTTTATCTAAATGACGATTATCAATTTTCTTTCTTTGATAACTGATGAATGAGGTATAAATTTTTATGTGCATTTTTCTGAGATGCCGGAGATTTTTCTGTTATGCCAAGATTTCGCATTGTTAATTTAAGTTTTATAGAAATAAATTAGATGACTAATATGAATAATGAACGAATAGAATGAATAGAATAGAAAATCGAGTAGCTACATGCGAGACACCCCGTATGGGTCGACATACGTGATGCGAGTACCAGCCTATAACGAGGCGCGTTGCATGATGTCGTAATAACGATATGGGTATGCCTCACCCGGAAATATGTGGTAGCCAACTCAATGGCCGAATGCTACCTGTGTTATATTGCAGTTTACGCGCTACGGCATCGGCCGCATGGATGCACCTATCGCAACCGGAAAATGTAATTCCATTTTAATCGCGAGTCCAGGCGTAAATAAGATTGTGTGAATCCGAGGAATCCAAATTGCTTAAAGATCCGCTAGGTTCTTAACTCTACAACAGAAATAAACTCCGAATCAAAATTAAAAATCTGATTAATATTTTATTTAAAACAAAACAAATAAAAAATTAAGTATTAAGTATATCGATAGTGTTCTAATTTTAGAAGAGTGCACGATATTTTGAAATAAAGTAATTAAAAAAGAAAAGAAAATTGTTCTCGGGCTAATGTTGAAATTTAAACGAGTCTGCGCTCACCTTGCTAATGGCAGCATGGCGAAATATATTTAATGTACCTTGATGTTTAGAATGCTAGATGAAAATTACGTGTGTCGTATTTGCAAGTGGTGTCTACTCGCTAACTTTAATTTGTCTGTTTAATATTTCCAAGCCTGAACACGTTTTATTCCACGAGTCTACACACATTCAGCATGCATCCTCGTCATAAGCACTATGTTAAATCGTCGGTCAGATAAAAACATACGCGACGTGTAATGAGCATGAATACGTCCGTATAAATAGCGTCGGGAGGTGACGAACGGATGACGATGCGGAAGCGAGACCATCGGGAATCTGCGGGTCTGCACACGCGTCACCCTCGTCGTTCTCCCTGTTGTGCATGTAAGTAATCAAGTCTTATGTGTTTAGAGGTGCGCCAGGAGGCGGTGCAGCAAGCTTTGGCGGCGATGCAAGGTCGGCCGAAGCCGTCCTTGCCGATGCCGTCTAAAAGGACCTCCGTCATGGCCAGGAGCCCCGATCGAGAGCGACGCGACAGCGGCGAGTCGAGCAGCGACGAGGACAGCGTCGTCACCGAAGAGAGCCCAGGCGCGGGTGGTCCAACTGGTAAAATTATCATTAGAGTCACGTAGACTGGTAGAATAGTGAAAACCGAGGTAACGTTTCTTGCTGCCCATTGCGCGCGTCTATTTCTATATAAAATACGTGAGGAGACTGTAAATAATTGGGATATTAATTTATGTCGATGAAAAGTAGATTAGCGAGCGCATAGAGTAAATAATTATAATGATTTTTTTAGTAAGAATTGCGCAATATGGCGAATATAATTTTATTTATCTGTTTAGAAGAAAATAATGAATGTAAGGAAACGATTCAGGTACCTTGTGTGCCACGGAGACTTCGTTAAATATTGCCATCGCGCGGCCTTGACTGTTTCCGCCGGACGACATGCCGATAATCAATACACATTATTTTTTTTCTCCATGTAGTGCTTCAAGATTCCGAACCTTTTATTCACCAACAGCCTGGTGGATGCAGTTCGTGCATGTGTGCGTGCCTTCCATCTGAGAAGCACCGGGTGGGACGGAAGGGTCGGAATCTTGTGGCATCACGTAAAAATTGAATATGTGACTGAATTGCGCTCTGAAACGTGAAGAGACTTACGTGCGCGTGACGTGATGGTGGCGCGAAATAAGTTGTTGAATAATTGCAAGTAATGAGTTGCTTTCGACCTTGATAGGCACCGGTCTTTCGGATACCAGCAGCACCGGTTCCGCTCGCGACACTCCACCGCCTCCGAGACCACCGGCTAGGAGGCCTCCTGGCGCGGATATCACTGACATCGCCGAGTACACACCGCACGCCTACTGCAACATTCAACCACCGGACGTTACTCATGTGACGAGCAGCACACCAGTTGGGCAGCAACAATCGGCGACGCGACGACCTGGCGCTGATCGGGTAAACCGTTACGCGCATGTGGTCGAGGATCAGAACAGTACTGGCACTACCGGTCGCTGGAAAGTTTCCGCGAAAATCCAACAGCTATTAAACACGCTGAAACGGCCAAAGCGGCGGCCGCTACCCGAGTTTTACGAAGACGACGACATTGAACTGGAGATCGCGGCGAACCCGAAAGATCCAAATGCACCGAAACCTGAAGGCGGCTCCATGACGTCGGCGGTCGGTGAGGCGCTGTCAGTGCCGTCGGGTCTGCCACGTTCTCTCGAAGCCGCGATTCAAAGGTGAGTAACTGTTTAATAAAAAATTTATTCCACGAAGACGTATATTTTAACAACTGACGAATCTATTTCTAATACTCAGGTACGGTTCGGCGACGTATAAAGCACCTGTGGCTACCGTTTTGGATCCTAACGGCAAACTTTGCGTAACGCTTACATATGGAAAACTGCTCAGTCGCTCTCACAAGATTGCCTATACCCTTCTGAATAAGGCTCTAAGTCGTGGTGGAGATTGCTGCTTGAAACCTGGCGACAGGATCGCCTTAGTTTATCCGAACAACGATCCGATCAGCTTTATGTGCGCCTTTTATGGCTGTTTACAGGCCGGTATCGTACCAGTGCCCATCGAAGTACCTCTGACCCGTCGTGACGCGGGTTCCCAACAGATCGGTTTTCTCTTGGGAAGCTGTGGAATTCAGGTAAATGGCGCACTACTTGCCTTGTTTGTCAAACAACATTTCTTGCCATATTTACATGTTTAATTAGCCGTGCGAGTTTTACAATTTGCATTACAATTTGCATTAATATGCAACGATAATATCGTATTTCACCTTGAAAATCAGTAATGTGTATTTTAACATCTTAATATTTTCAGGTGGCGTTAACTAGTGAAGCATGTTTGAAGGGTTTGCCGAAGACAGCAGCCGGCGAAGTGGTAGCTTTTAAAGGCTGGCCAAAGCTGCATTGGTTTGTTACCGAACATTTGGGTAAAACGCCCAAGGATTGGCTGCCACCACCACGGTTAACCGATGACACACCCGCGTATATCGAATATACTACCGACAAGGATGGCTCTGTGATGGGCGTGACTATTACCAGAGCGGCGATGATGTCCCACTGTCGCGCTCTCACGCAAGCCTGCGGCTACACCGAAGGGGAAAATGCCGTTTGCGTGCTGGACTTCAAGCGAGAAGTCGGCCTCTGGCACAGCACATTGACCAGTGTGCTAAATGGCATGCACGTCATTTTTATTCCTTATGCTCTTATGAAAGTCAATCCCGCTAGCTGGATGCAGATGATCACGAAACATCGTGCCAGCGTCGCTGTTGTAAAGTCGCGAGATCTTCATTGGGGTCTATTAGCAACTAAGGATCACAAAGACGTCTCTCTGGCGTCGTTGAGGCTGCTACTCGTTGCAGATGGTGCAAATCCTTGGTCTCTCTCATCCTGCGATCAATTTTTATCGGTATTTCAATCCAAAGGGCTCAGGCCGGACGCTGTTTGCCCTTGCGCTTCTTCGAGCGAAGTTCTCACGGTTTCTGTAAGGAGGCCAGGGCGTGCAGGAGTAAATGCGACTGGTCGTGGAGTTCTTTCCATGTCCGGTTTAAGTTACGGAGTTGTTAGAGTAGATCAAGAAAATTCTCTTACGTCATTGACGCTGCAAGATTGTGGACAAGTTATGCCCGGAAGTAAGTATTTCGTT
The DNA here is from genome assembly GCF_019399895.1 of Cardiocondyla obscurior. Classification (NCBI taxonomy): domain Eukaryota; kingdom Metazoa; phylum Arthropoda; class Insecta; order Hymenoptera; family Formicidae; genus Cardiocondyla; species Cardiocondyla obscurior. The sequence goes on along the minus strand of NC_091875.1, from coordinate 3,144,974 downwards.
ATATATTAATTATTTTTATTGATTAATGAATTTCAATGACGATTAATTTTACATTTTCTTTACAGGCATAGTAGTAGTCATCAAAATGGAAGGACAACCATTTATTTGCAAAACGGACGAAGTGGGCGAAATTTGCGTACACAGTGCAGCAACTGGTAGCCAGTATTGGGGCCTGCAAGGGCTTACCAATAATACTTTTAAGGTGTCGCCCTTACAAATCGACGGTGCTGCTTTGGGTGATGTAGAATACACGCGTTCTGGCTTGTTGGGTTTCCTTGGTCCTGGAGGACTTGTGTTTGTCTGCGGATCGCGGGACGGTCTTATGACAGTGACTGGCAGGAAACATAATGCCGACGACATTATCGCCACCGTGCTGGCGGTCGAGCCAATGAAATTTATCTACCGTGGTAGAATTGCCGTTTTCAGTGTGAGAGTTCTTAGGGACGAAAGGATATGTGTTGTTGCCGAACAACGGCCTGATTGCAGTGAGGAAGAGGTGCGTTTTACACTTAAATTTTACTTAAAGAAATAAGTGCGTTAAAAAATTAATTTTCCCATTTTTAAATATTTTTCATTACTTTATGCAGAGTTTTCAGTGGATGTCCCGAGTGCTGCAAGCGGTTGACTCGATTCATGCAGTAGGAATATATTGTCTTGCCTTGGTACCACCTAACTATTTGCCCAAAACACCTCTAGGCGGTATTCATCTCTCGGAAACAAAACGCCGTTTTCTTGAAGGTGCTCTTCATCCGGCTAATGTGCTCCTGTGTCCTCACACATGTGTCACAAACTTGCCAAAACCACGCGAAATTCATTCAGGTAAGTAAAACAAAATTTATCAGCAGGTATTGCGTCGATATCTTTTTGATGGGACTGATAGATATTGACGTAAACCTACATTATAAAAATCATGCAAATGCCTGGAAGCATTCTCGTAAAAATACCAAAGATTTTCTTTCTTTTCTTTTTTTTAATTATATTTAATTTGGAAATCCAACAAAATTAGATTGTCATATTTAGTATTTTTAATGTAGATACGATTCAGAGTAGTCTATCAAATTTTTTTTTAATTGTTTTATGTATGTAAATTTTTAAAAGTAATAAACAAGAAAAAAAAAGATTAAAAACGTACATATGAATGTATGCGTATGCGTGTGTATGTGAGAAGGAAAAGAGAGGACTAGTAAAAAAATCGAGAAAAACGTACTGATAATTACGTTACCCTTTCTAGAATTATATTTGCATAGCACCCTGAAATTTCATGTATCTGTAAAAATTGTTAGTAGGCTTCTGAAATCTGGCACATACTTGCATGGTGTCTTGATAACATCCTATTTAAAAAATCCGCGTTAGATTGAATTCGAATACGTTGTTATCGCTTTTTCGCGATGCACATTGGTCTCTTCGCTTGACTTTCGTGCCGCGAGAGCATATGTTAGCTTAATTTTTATTTTTTTGTATATTTTAATTACCATTAACTTTCCGCATGCAATATACTTTTCCCCAAAACGCTTCATAAATACTCACCGCGCAAAGATAATTCGCGACAGCAGATAATTTTATCTACTGAATATATAATGAATTTTCGATACGTTCGGAGTTCCGATATTCGTGTATTATCTGCTCGACTGTCGGAAAAAGAATGCGGGAATTACGACTTCATAGTCGCATCAGTTGATACTCGTCACTACTTTGATTAGCTTGATTTACCAGTAAAGATCGGCTCCTGGTAGCTCGAATTTTCGTCGACGATAATGACGTTGCGTTTCAGAATTTTCTTTAAGCTAATAGAAAATTTAAATTTACCGCGCAACAAATTAAAATTTTTTATTAGTTTCAAGAAAATCTCAGAACGCGGCGTTACTATCGTCGACGGCAATTCAAAGATTTCAAAGTGTATCGGGAAGTCGAGGTAGTGACAGGACTCGATCAACGCCAAAGATATTTGGAAATTCAAGCATCCATGGATCCAAAGATTTACGAATACGGATTTAAAGCGTGTAGACCTGTGGAGCCGAAGACCTATGAGCGCTTGTATTGTTGGCTTCGAAGGCGAAAACCAGATTGCTCTAGCTTCGACTTTTCCGGCCTCAGTCAGGAGAGAGTGTGTGAAATACTCATTATTGGGTTGAGTGTTTGTGTTGGTTTACTAACGGAATGGTGCGGGGGCGTGTAGCGGGGGATTCTGTTGCAGATGTCGGTCCAGCCAGCGTTATGGTCGGAAACATCGTCCAAGGCAACCGGTTAGCCTCTGCGCAAGGACGAGATATGGGTGTCCTAGACGAGGATAGTGATAATGCCAAAAAGGTTTGTAAAACTGCAGGGTGGACCAAACAACATGTCCCGTTTTTTCTAATTTCTTACTCGTATTTTTTTAGAAACGACATGTTGTTTGAAACATTCTGTATAAAGATAGAAATTTAAAAAATAAAAAAGAATATTTTTTATCTTTATATTACATTGTTATTTATCTTTCAGTACCAATTTATCTCTGAAATTTTACGATGGCGCGCTGTCAGCACTTCGGACCATGTGATATTTACGTCGTTAAATGCGAAAGGCACCGTCGCTACCTCATTGTCCTGCTCGCAGTTGCACAAGAAGGCAGAGAGAATCGGAAATTTACTTTTGGATCGAGGAAGGGTCAACACAGGGGATCATGTAGCGCTCATTTTTCCACCCGGTACAGATCTGATCTGCGCATTTTATGGTTGTTTGTACGTCGGTGCAGTGCCAGTAACTATCAGGCCACCTCACCCACAAAATCTTCAAACAACCTTACCTACTGTTCGCATGATTGTGGACGTCAGCAAATCCGTCCTCGTGTTGACTAACCAGAATCTCCTTAAATTGTTAAAGACCAAGGTAATTAAAAATATTAAATTACTGTTTATTAAAAATGCAATGCAATGAAGATGTGCGGTTGTTACTAAACGATATTGTTTTACACAGGAAGCGAACAACGTGGTCGAAGTGAAAAGTTGGCCGATGATATTAGATATGGATGACATGCCAAAGAAGAAACTACCAGTGATGTATCGGGCACCAACTGCGGAGATGCTGGCTTATCTTGACTTTAGTGTTTCAACAACGGGCATGCTCGCCGGTATTAAAATGTCTCACGCTGCAGTTACTTCGTTATGTCGTGCCATGAAATTGGCGTGTGAGCTTTATCCCTCCAGGCACATCGCTCTCTGTCTGGATCCATACTCGGGCCTCGGTTTTGCCTTATGGTGTCTCAGCAGTATATATAGCGGACATCATTCTATACTTATACCGCCATCCGAAGTAAGTATCGCTATTTTTATATTGAATGAACGCATCGATTAATTTGATTTGTTATCACTTTCAGGTGGAAGCAAATCCTGCACTCTGGTTGTCGGCGGTCAGCCAGTTCAGAGTAAGAGATACATTTTGTTCGTACGGTGTGATGGAACTGTGTACTAAAGGACTCGGCTCCTCTGTTCACGCGCTCAAGGCGCGAGGCGTGAGTTTAGCATGCGTAAGAACGTGTGTCGTTGTTGCCGAGGAAAGACCACGAATAGCGTTAACAACGAGCTTTAGTAAACTATTTTCTGCACTTGGTCTGAGCCCGCGCGCAGTTTCAACGTCATTCGGCTGCAGAGTGAACACTGCCATTTGTTTACAGGTAAAATTAATTTTTTTTAGTGTAACCTAAATATATCTAGTTTTACGTTTTTTTTCTGTATTCTCTTTCTTTTTTTTTTTACATATACAGGGAGCTTCCAGTCCAGAACCTTCGACAGTCTATGTAGACCTTCGTGCATTACGTAACGATCGAGTATCTTTGGTGGAACGAGGCAGCCCACATTCTTTATGTTTAATGGAATCGGGAAAATTGTTGCCCGGCGTGAAAGTAATTATCGCGAATCCCGAAACAAAGGGCCAATGTGGTGACTCTCATTTAGGCGAGATCTGGGTACAATCGTCGCACAACGCAAGCGGTTACTTTACGATTTATGGCGACGAGAGCGATTACGCTGATCATTTCAACGCGCGACTGGTTACTGGAAATACAAGTGAGGTCTATGCGAGGACCGGTTATCTTGGGTTTTTGAGAAGGACCGAAAGCGTTCAACAGTCGGTGATTAGCGACGTGCCCGGTGATACTAATAATGTGCCCGAAGCTGATCTCGTCCCAAGCGATCCGGAACTTCATGACGCCGTATTCGTCGTTGGCGCTCTCGACGAGGCCATTTTGCTACGAGGTATGCGCTACCATCCGATAGACATCGAAAACAGTGTTATGCGATGTCACAAGAAAATTGCAGAATGGTAAGTTCTTTTAAAATCTTATTTAATTTAAACAGTTTTAAATAACTTACACTGTATAATTATAAATCTGCTTATTTTTTTTACTAGCAATTATTAATTAAATGGTACTATTATAATTTTTTTTTTTTTTCAGCGCTGTATTTACATGGACCAATCTTCTAGTGGTAGTGGTAGAATTGGACGGTAGCGAAAGCGAAGCCCTCGATCTTGTGGCTTTAGTAACAAGCGCTGTACTCGAAGAACACCATTTGGTGGTCGGAGTGGTAGTTGTAGTGGACCCCGGTGTGGTACCCATTAATTCGCGCGGTGAGAAACAACGGATGCACTTGCGCGACGGCTTTCTCGCGGACCAGCTCGATCCTATCTATGTGGCGTACAATATGTGAACGGTGTGTGCGAAAACAAGTTCTCACCCTCTTCGTATTCCGCCCTTTCCCTCGCCGACAATTCTTATCCGATATATTGAGACTGCAGTGGAACTTCATTTACGAGGATTTACGTCAAGTATAACGATGGAGCAAACGACTTTAAGTAAGAGTTTTCTAGTTTTTATTTGTTTTATTTTAGTTTAATTTGTGTATTTTCTATAAAAGTCTTTATCAAACCATACATATTACTTCAAACTTTTAAAATTTCTAAATCTATAACTCATGGTTCTGATTATCAGATTTCTAATTCCGCATATTGTATAGATCCTTCTTCACATATCCTTACACCAAAATACCAGGATCCATTTCATTCAGTTATTCGGAACAAAAGATTGAAGTAAGAGAGTAAATGAACAAAATTATCACGATGAATGAAGTTCTGCTGTGTATTAAGGAACGTTAATGCACTTCAGCAAATATTCCTGATAAAAGGTATGTATGTACAAAGTTGAAACTTTTATATTCCGACTGCCACAAATCTCTGAAACTGATTCAATCGAAAAATCAGTATTACATTACATATATTATATACCATAAAAATCAATTAGAAATCAGTCGATGATAAATCGAAAATATAGATAGACTCGTTAGCTCATTAATACTCCGATATCCAGTAAAATTTTTGCTATGAGATATTCGTTATCTCTTTCAATTGTCGACAGTTTTGTGATCTAATTCTACAATATTGAAAAGTGAACACAATTTCGCTCTATTTAACTATTATTTTCAAAAGAACGAAAAGATTGTGTAAATTTTCACAGTATATACAGGTAATACGCACAAAATTACTGTTTTATATAATTCTAATCAAAGTCTTTGTACGTTAAATCGTAGCACACTTACCTACTGATGTACTTTTACATTTATTACGTACAATTTTGCCGTATAAAACAGCCTCTCGTTGATGGGAGCAACGAAAGACTTTGTTGCGAAAGCAATGTGACAATATTTGTTCACAATCATCTTTTATGATTGTTAATCTTACGTGTTTTTATGATAAAGCAGCAGTCGAATTTAATAATCCCTCAGAATCTTAATCGATTTTTTATCTTCCCTAATTTTATCCGCACAAATATTATAATATTGATTATAATTACGGAACTAGCTCAAACTCTCTCGTACAAGGATGTAGGTACTTCACGTAATATCGACTTTAGGGCTGTAAATTTTTTCACATTATTCATACATTTGATTGTCCGAAGTGATTTATTGAAAAATTCGAAGTGTTAAACAGCATGGCCTATTATACTATATAGACATAAAGATATTAGATTAGAAACAATTTTAGTAGAAAAAAAAGACGAAGATTTAATAGAAAATTGAATACAAGGAAATTTGATATTAACATTTTGTACAAAAGAAATATTTAAACAATTTTATACAGAGACTGATTGAACTTCTGCGATACAATAAAACTAGAGTAAAGGAAATTTATTTTTTCTTTTTTTTTTTCTTTTTTTTTTTCTTTTTTACTTAAATTTGATTTCTAAAAACGAGACATCCAGCCCGGAAGTCGATCGTGTGATTGATTTTTCCGACGACTTATTTTATTAATCGATACCAATTTTTTATAAACATTATTTTGTCAGTGTAATATACACACATGGCATAGTGGATTTATAAGCGCTTGCAGAATATAATGATCACACTGGACTTTCGATGGCTGTATACAGATGGCTTTTTGTAAATACCCAACATTAGAATGAGGCATCTCTTTTTTTTTTTTTCCATGCTTTCCTGTCTTACGTTCGCTATCTTTTTCTCTTTTATTAATATTTTATTAATTCTCTTTTCTATTTCTTCGTTGTTAAGCCATCGTGCCATGTTACCTTGCATTACTTCCGCATAATTATGCACGGAAAAATGCATGTTCGTAAATAGCCGCGTTAGCACAAGCTCGAGTGCACTGATAACTCCAGATAATTAACCGTCATTAGCGTTTTGTATTGTTCCCTTTTCTCTTTCAAGTTTTAATTTATTGTAACTATATGTTAATGCACTAATTATAACGTAAACGCAGAAAAATACGTCTTAATAACACAAGTATTCATCTTAGTCAATTATTTAATCGTAATTGATCTCATCTTGCTCTTGATTGTATCACGATTTATATATCTAGTGTACAGTTACAATTCCTCGTGAATTCTATTAGAAATTTGTAAATATTCTTAGTGAGCCTTTTAAAAGCCATGTGTGATCACATGCTGACATGTTAGTGCAATTGGCGTTTAAATAACAAGTTTAACTGGATGTCGTTAAATATTAAGTAAACGATCACGCAAACTTCGTCTTGTATTTGCAGCACGAGAAAGAGTTTTACAGAGTCTTTTCTACAGAATTTAAAATTTGTTAATGTCGAATCCAATGCAAAATGCGTTATAAACGTTCTCGCGAGAAGTCAGAAATCAACTTTTTATCCTTCCGAACGAAAAAGCAATTCTCAAAAAAGAGATTTGTACGCGAGAATACGATTAGAAAATATTATGAGCTTAGAAGAGGCAGATATTTTCTAGGATACTAAATACTTCTTTAGCGGGGATCTAGATTTTGAAAGATTTTATATCAAGCGCGGATATAAGGACGGATTAGTTTCTTTCTTCGTGCGCGGGAATTATAATAGGCAAATATTTCTTCGAGGAACATAGGTGGAATGTGCAATGAACAATTTTCACGCTGAACCACACAGGCGGGTGTAACAAAATATCGATTGCAACAAGTCGTTGGATAACGGGCGCTTATATTCTTTGATCCTCGGCTATATGGATTTGTGGATAAACGTAATCACATTTAACCCTTTCGCGTGTGTGCGATTATATAAGGGACGGTTTTATAGAAACTTCGCCAGCAGGTGTTTGAAAATCATAGATCATAAATTGTAGACTTATTAGAAGGCGAAAGGGTATCGTGTAACAAATTACTGGGCCCTCGGGGGGACTTTTGCAGAGTTTCCTTGAGCTACTCTCATATCTGAAAGCACTCTATTAAAGTATGTATATTGAAGTATGTGCGATTAATTCGTTAACGCTCAAAGATTTTTTTTTATCTCAAATTTCGTGGTGATTAATAACTCGAAATATCGATAGAATGATATCGACGTTAGAAATGAAAAGGGAAAGAAAAATTGGGAAACGAGAAACATTTGTCGTTGAGCGTTAATGAATTAATTAATCTTACGGTTTACATAAGATGATCAGAAATGTTGTTTCTATCGAGCGTATTTAATTTTAGGAAGAAACATCCTAAGTCGCGCACAAAAGCGTAAGGCGATTCTCGAACCCGGTCAGGATAAAGTATAAATATGAGATATATAAAATAATCATTTATACTACGATGCATACGGATAATCGACCCGCAATTTATCATTATACAATCACTATGATGCAACTTGAAGAGGAGTTTTATATTAAAAATGTTACGTGCCACTATATAATACCAATAACAATTTTGGTTGATTTTATACGTAATCGTTATGTTTTTATCCTACATCGGACAGGTACGACCGATGCGTGAGCTAAAGAACTTGTCGATCGAAGGGCTCTTTGCGTAGCCCTTCCGGCGCAAATCAGAGTAATGCGAAGACGAGCGTGTGTACAAGGATGCGTGTGTGAGATAACTTGGTTGTACTGTGTATAAATGTCGATAATTAGTTGATAGGAATGTAGCATAGCGTGTTGAAACGCGTCGTGCGGGTGAGAAGAACGGGAAGAGGATCTGCAGCTAGCGTAAAACGCAGGGGTTCCTGGACTCCAATCCTGGCGAGCGAGTCTGGAGTCTCGATCTGCGAGTCGCGAAACCTGGACCTGGCACTTGGTCTAAGGCTGTGTATATAAAATAACGCCCCGCGTTAGAATTTATTAAGGTATAGTTTGTACGTTGAGCTATATATATATATTATATATATTATATACATATTATATATATATTATTATCATCACGAATAATATAATGGTCACTGTGTTTACCAAGCCGACTGGTATCATGCCTCATGTATCACATTAAACGGACATATTAATATTTGCTTGTTCGTAGCCATTCCCGACGGCGCCTGGTCCTCATTTCTTTCCACGATCCATCCGCCTGATGTCACGTTTACCTCGAACCATGAGCCATCCTGAAAAAATGTCAAGAGGACAAAGACTCGGCGAGTTTAAAGGTAAACCAAAGATACGATATCGCGGGCGATCGTTAGATCATCGTTTCGGAGAAACGCCTTGGGAGTGTTGATTCGAGGAAAATTTCCAGAGAATTACCGAAGCTGGAATAAACAGGATTCGCGAGAAGTCGCTTCGAGGTGACGTGCGGCAATGCAATCGGGGTTGTTTTCCCCGAGCGTCGCGAGGGATGGGAGGAGAGGGCATCGTTACGTTGATCCCGCAGCTTTGCATAAATACATATGCAGCGAACAAAGCGGAGGCGCTCGGAGTGCTTGCTGCAAATGCATGCATACGCGATGAGCGCATAGGCCGCGCTGCAATCTGCATATCCCGGCCGATAGCGGCGGAACGGGAGAAAAAAAAAAAAAATGGAACGGAGCCGCGCGATGTATATTCATTAGCCCGCGCGAATTCGAAGTTTCCGGCTGTTCCGCAGCGATCGATTGGCGCGGCAGTCGCTACATACATTCGCGCCACCAACTTATGCGGCGTAACAGTGAACGATACGCGAAGTTGGGAGGCGCGATAAACTGCTCGACGACAACCGTATCTTTTTCTATAGAAAAACTGTTCGCAACTGCTGTAGCTGTCTTTTGTCTCGTTCTCGGCGCTTTCAAAGGGTGAGAAGAACGCGAAGGAATGAATATCTACGACAGAAACGTGAACAACGGTCGGACGCCTTGCTGAATTTTTCGCGAGTAAGAACGGCGTTATTTCGTTTCAGGGACATGAAGCATACCTCGCACGAGGCTGGAAGCTTGATGGAAAATTGACGACGAGCTGTAGCACCGGGAAGGGCCGCTGAAGGGAAAACAAAAAAGAAGCATCACGCGTGGAATCGAGAAAGGGCGCCGGCGCGCGAGCGGGGCGAGCAAAGCGATTGGCCGGCCTGCCGGCCGGCCGGTCGCTCGCTCACAGAAATTCAATTCCCGCTACTCCTTTCTCCCGTCTCTCTCCGTTCCTCCGGCCACGTCGTGGAGCGAAGCGAGCGAGCGGCGAGACGAGCGAGACGGATGTAGTTTCCCAAGGGACGCCCGGCGCCGTCAGTTTGTCAACGGCGTTGCTCTCGTGCGCACGCTCGTCACGTCTTCCAGCGCTATTCGGACGAAACGCGATAGCGGAACAGCACGGACATCCGGGCGCGTGTGCCACCCGCCTGCCCTGTGGAGAGAAAGAGAGAGAGAGGGCCGGAAGTGCGAGGGCGAGACGAAGAGGAAGGAGTCGCAAGCGAGGAGCGGACTGCGGGCACGCTGCTGCCGGCCGCGCGAGCAGCGGTGCGCGTCGCACGATCGATTTGGAACCTAGGTACGTAGATCGCCCGCCTGCCCGGGGTACGTCAGGCTCGACCGTGCGAGGCCTCACGGGCCGCATTCGCCAACGGGCCCTACCGTGGCCTCCGCGCGACAGTCCCTCCGCGAAATGTAGCCTCTCGCTCATCCCGACGTTGATCCGAGCATGAATTCATAGACGCGCAAATGAGGATCGATTCATAACAGCGACCACCCTCTCGGGATGAAGCGTGCTCGCGGGCTGTTCACTTTTCGAACTTCGTGTACAGAACTGCTCGAATGTCACTCTAATTTTGTTATCTCATTTGGCTTGCAATATATTTGCAGTTTGCTGCTTTACGTTAGTCTATCTAGCGAGTGAACGGCTCACGTGCACGTTGTTAGTTGCGGTATGGAAAAATCACCCTCTCTTTCTTTTTCCACTTGTGTGAGCGCTAATTTGTGTTTGTTTTTTTTTTTCGAGCACCGTGCCAATTATTGCGCGACATAATTGCCGATTTTTGCGTTACGCAAGAACTCTTCCAGTCAAGGAAATCCTTTTTTTGTCACGCTGTTGACGGACGAAATCGTTCGCGATTGTTTGCGCAGGAATCGGTGAGAGGAACGGAATATTCGATCCACGTCGGCACTCGTTGGAATATACGCGAAACGACGGCACTTTATCGGTCAGGACGATAAGTGCGAACAGATAAAGAAGCTCTTCAGTTTGCGGGAAATTGGAAGGGACAATAAATAGAACCGGCAACGTTTAACTATCTCTTCCCTAAAACTCGTAAGGACGAAAAAGAGAAAATCAATAGATAGCGCTCAATATTTAATCGATTAGCGAATCACGTGAGTAAAAAAATTAAAAATAATCAGTTAAAATCAATTGAAGAGATTTTCAGGACGTTTAACTGTCGAAGGAAATTTTAAGTTGAACAAAGTTGGCTTTGCGCATATCGCGGCGGACGGTGGCGAGACCAAGAAAGCGAGAAAGGAAAACAAATAGAATAGAAACAGACCACTGTCGTGGGCAAGGTGGATGAGGGGAGGTGCGAGAGGGGGTGGGCTCCTTCTATTTTCGAACCGGGTTGATGCGAGTAGGCCCGCCGCGTTTTCTGAGCTGGGGATCCGGGCATTATACAACTTCTTCCCGCCGCCGTACGCACACTTATTCATCGTGGTTACTTTATCCTGGGACAGTTATGACTGATGGAGCGATCCGCGCTGGCCCGTGCCGGAATGGCATAACAACGTGGCCGTGATTAGGCGAGACGAGACGAGAGGCACGTGTCACTCTCCTGTCGCCAGTAAGACGTAATTTCGAATTCATTGAATACCTACTTCACATTTTTCCGTTTTATCTGGAATGCGAGTGAATTCCGGAGCGTTGGTATTCACGATCATATCGAGCCCAGTTGAGAATCGGTTCGATAAAAGTCATGCCGTTGGTCATACCATTTATTGCCCGACAATCTAATCGAATTCTTCTAAACATAAACCAGTTCCATCATTCTGCACGTGTTATAAAATTTATTGATCTCACAAAGCCATTTAGGTACTAACGTATTCAAGAATGTTATTTTTAAAGCGAGATTTTAATTGAGCTTGTAGTCCTGGCCGAAAGTCCGGTAAACAATTTGAAACTTACAATGAAAGAAAAAAAAAATCATTTTTAAAGGTTACAAGCTGCACAAAAATACAAAGGAGTAGAATCGGTATTAATTTTATTCTACGTGTGGAAAGAGTGTTTGTCTCACATCTATAAATTATCATAGCCAAATAATTTTTTTTTTAAGAGGTCCATAAAACAAGTTTGATGTTACCTTCAAACTTAATGACTGGTTTCTCTACTCGCCGCACGTTGATAATCGCTGCCGGAGCCTTTCAGTGTGCCGATTTTTAATGTAAAATATTTATGCCGGCTCACGTGCGCCAGCTTGTCCGTTGCTTATAATAAAAATTATTTATCGACATTTGTTTGTCAATAAAAAAAAAAAAAATGAAGTTGACAATTAACAGCCGCCGCCAACGCGTGAGGCGCAAGCGTGTTCGCGTTTCAAGCTCAATCGTTATTTCGATGACTTTCAGCTGGGCTGCGGTTTCTAAATTAAGTCCGTCAAAGTTCCACTTTGGGTAAACTCTCGCGGGCCACTCTCGCCAATGCCATCGTCATCGTTTCGCACCATTTGATCGTTCGCGCGTCTAATCATCAAAGTCACGAGGCGATCTCGCTTTCAATGAGCTTAATCGCGCACGCGACGTCTCGTGACGATGATTCATCGTCTTGGTGAGACGTCGAGCACTACGGTGACTATGTCCTTGTTCCCCATATGGATGTTCGATTGCCAGTTCAATTGCATGATCCCAAAAACGAAGCGAGCCTTCTTAAAAGGACCGTCCGCTTCGCATATTCTTTATCACAAGCTACGAAGGCTGACCGCCAATTCTATGAGTAGACATAGGGGTAGTAAATTGTAGGATACAAACATCTTGAATGAAATAAATTTTTAACGATGTGCAAATTACGAAAGACTCGCTGTGATGCATTTGACAACTCTATGAGAAATTAAAGCGCGAAATTAAGAAGCCATCGGGATGACGCTGCATACGTAATTATTATGACGACTACTTGAAACGTGGACATCGTACTAATTGCGTCGATTAAACTGTCACTATAATAAGTTATCGTCGATGTGATTTGATTATGAAGAGAAAGAGAAAGTATCTAAGCGTTACTATATCGTTTCGTAAAAAGTAATACAATAGAAAGAGCGTGATTTTTTTTGTTTCATGGATTGATTCCTCGGAAGTAACTTGTTTTCGATCCGCCAGCTGTAAAAGAAATTTGCAGAAAGTTAACATGAAGCGATGGGTTATGTATTTATGATAGATGAAAATGTTTGCCCGTGTAGAAATGCTCTCGCACCGATTCGAAGAACTGATTTCTCCCGAATGAAAAATATCTGCCGGTTAACCAGTGGCTGCGAAAGAGAAGACGAGAGAGAGGAGAGGCCCCGCGAGGCTCATTTTCGTTCTGCTTTTGCCCGTGGAATTTTCCACGACAAGAGGTTTTATGATCTCTGTCGGCAATTACAAAAGGAACGCGCGGCCTGTTTCTTTCTGTCCAAGATGCGAAATGTCGCCTGGAGCACCACGTCGTACCACGTGCACGCAGACATGAGGGACACAACACGTGCGCGAGCGCGCACACATACACGAGCGAAACGTATCGAGCGTAGCAGCAATTTCTCTGCCGAGGATTCTTAAAGAGGAACGCAGATATTTAAAGAAGATAAATTATTTAACGCTTACGTTCACAAATAAAACTATCTTTGTATTCTATATATTTTAATAGTTGCCGTATGTCTGCGTTAAATGTAATTCCGATTCCATGAAACCAGGTCGAAAACCTCTTCGGTTACGTAACCTTGTCCTACAAAGGAGATGCGAGAAGGGAAACATAGGTATTCCTTTCTCTTGCAAGGAACAGTTTTGTATCTCGCACGCTTGCGGGATTTCGGAAGATCCTCCCGCCTTACCCACCGTCATATGATCGCAATATTCACGCGAGAATAATTTTTCTCTCGATTGTCTATTGTGCAAATAAATGCGCTTTACGCGAAGCAAATTAAAGAAAAAAAAAGAAAAAGCTACAATGAGGAGTAATTCGAAGAATACAATTATTATTAGAAGTTGTCTGAAAATCAATACCGTCTCTTGATAAATCTTGCACATCTTGCAAGATATACTGGAAATGTTGGCATGTTATTAAACGTGCAATATCTGTATGCATTTACAACATGCAACATTAACGATGCTTTTCAATAATTGACGTCTGCGATAATATTAATAGTTCCCGTACATATTTTATCTGAAACATTCGGATAATTTAATAATCCGAGCTTGGTCGTAAACCTTGACTACTCGCGTGAAACGTTCATATATACGCAATATGCATTCAGTTATTTATCTTTTCTTTTTTTTATTATATCTAATGCCGACATTTTCGATCGTACTAAAATGTCCGTATCTATTTAATGAAAATATAATGCATGTATATACCATCGATTAATTAATAAAGAAGATATTAAGTCTTAACTTATAAATGTTCTTTTTTTTTTTTTTTTTACATTATAATCCTTAAAGCACGTATATGTAGATTCGTGTAAAAAAATAACTTTAAAATTTTTAAAGATCTTTAAAAAAGAAATACATACTTATATGTATAATATAAAAGTTGTATATTACATCATTTTGCATTCGTACTTAGACTGATGTAAGACGCTTTTTATACTTATCTAATAGAAAATTCGATCGATCGCTTAACAACCTCTAGACATATTATTCTTGCATTCGCTCGATAACTGTTTCAACGTTGTTGAAAATTTAATGAGACGCGTCCAACAGGAATGTCGCGCATTTGTGTTTTGGATACCGCTCAATAAGCTTAAAATATTTTCTTTTCAGTTACGCATACGGTACGGGGAAAATTGTCGACTGACTCCGCATGTATCAATTAGTGAATACCAATGAAGAAAATGGAGATTTTTCCCGAGGATAATTTACATTACCTCGTACGATCCACATTGCGTACTTCCACGAGAGAATTGCGGATAAAACTTGACGTCGGATAAGAGTAAAAAAAAGAAGAAAACAAAAAGAAAAACAAACAGGCGCCTCGGAGACAATTAAGAAACCTGACGTAACGTCACAGCGGCAGATGTTTTATTTACAAAAGGATCCGTCTTTTCGCCAAACAGACTACGACAAATGGGGGAGCCGGGCCGGTTCTTGCGGCCAGATCTTCTCATTGTGATACCGGAATAGAGGTTTAAGGTGTCCTCACGCTAATGCAAGAATCAAGCATATAGCAAGTCAACATGTGCATAGTACCTTTTTAAAGATTTCAAATTGAAAGTTGGACGTTCGGGGACATTCGAGCTAAATAAATAACACCTTTGTGTCGCAAGATTTAAAACATAACGGCACCCGACTGCTACGCGTACAATCGACTGGAACTCGAGACGAATGTAAAATAACATAAGGACTGTACGTAGGTAAAAATACACGATATTTTTACCTGTAAACGTAACGCGACGCAATTATTTTTGATTCGCACGAAACAGGGACCAATGCCATTGTTGTGAAACGATCTTTAAATCGACATCTATATATATTCGCACGTACTGCATGTCTATGCAGTCTGTTGTTCAACAATAAAGCTGATCGTCGAGTTTCTAGGGCTATTGTTACAAAGTCCGAGAAGTATAAGAGGCGTCAAAGAATTCTGCGCAGGGACACGGAAGTAGAACGGAAGGTATTGCCAGTTTGCGATGCGTTGATTAAGGAACGAGGCACGAGAGTTTCGTACGCGATTCAACAAGAGAGAAAGAGGAATTGCGAAAATTGCGCAACATTGTACAGAAAATCGTACATAAATTTATACGCGCGAATTAACACGTTGATTTACAGAAAGAACGATTATCAATTGGACCGAGCTGTTGATGCAACCGTCCGTTGCATCATTGCGGTAAAACAAATACGAAAATTACGTGTCAACTAACGCGACAGACTAAATTATGTTGATTGCCGATACGAGCGTGTCAAGAAACGGATAGAAAAGTGTCGGGTGTGTCGATTACATCACCGCGTTGCAACGCGCAAACCGAAGACGAATAAGAAGATTTGTTAACTGCGCCTCGAGGCGCGATTTCCAATGCATTGTGATAAATTGATAAGCGATTAATACATTTATATAGAGATGTGTGTTTTGTCTTGAATTGCGAATTGTTAATCGACGTTCGAATTGTATGAAAATGTCACATTGACGGGTACTATCGCGGTGTCCACGTACGCGAGACATTCGTAAATACTAAGATAGATATTGAAACTACCGGTAGTCATCGGTCACTCGCGACAAGGTATATCTCATTCTTGACGCCGGTCGCGGCCGTGCCGCTCGACGACTCCTTGCGATTGTTAGTCCGCCAACGAGTGCTCGCGAGATCACTATTCCATCGTTTCTCCCCGGTTTTCTGCTCGAAGATCTCTTCTTTATTATCGAAAGATTTTCCCGTTGAAAATAATCTCTAATTATTACATAAAATAACTTGAATTATACAAAATATGTTTGACGATAGCACTTTCGGTTTATAAGCAGCTATATTTTTATATTTGGTGAACCAAACCGCATCCGCTTTTCTTTTTCATTAAAGAAACTACGTTTGCTGTAATTTTTTTTTTTTTCTTTAAGAAAATTTATTATTAGTGCCATTTATTTCGGCTTTGATTTAATCGCGATCATGTAACGACTATGTGATTATTTCAGCAGCCAACAGAACGGAGCTGCCATCACAGCGATTACTCCACATGTGGACATCGCCGTCACAACTCAGGATCGGCCGGGCACCCAGGAAAAAGACACAGCCTTAAGCTGCATCAACAGCTGCCGCGGCCGGTGAAAGATGGAAAATACCGATGGGTCCAGGAGGAAGCTCTCTTTTCTCGGTTTCGGCAAGCGAGTATCGGTGAGTAAGACAATTAATGCACAGCGCGACCTTAAAAAAGAGCAGAGGGCTAAGTTAAGGGAAAAATCTGTTCGGACTTGTGTGCCGAAGCGAGCCAGCGGCGTATCGGATAGTGTATCTAATAACTGTGTGCCGACAAACAATATTCCATATCGGGATTGGTATGCACTTGGACTTCTGCGATAAATGTATATCGCGTTACTTCAATGACATAATATCTTGCTTATCTAGACACCAACATGCAATTACCACAACTATTCTTAATATCATAAATTCTTCCGTCCGCAAATCTTTTATTCGATCATTTCTTCCGTAAGTTATCAAGTTTTAACAACTAGATTTTTGTTGGACCAAATATCCGTTTTCTTTTTCTTTTAATTTTGTTTTTTTTTTCTTTTGGACGATCTTTTAATAAAAAATTAAGAAACAATTATCATCGGTTTTATTCTTTTACGGGGAGCGTTTCTGGAACGAACAAAATTTATAAATAGCTATATAAAATTATTAATAATCGCAGCTCCCAACGATCAGCGGTTCGTCATCGACTTAAGAGCAGCGCGTTTAGATTTTTTCTTTCTTCGTTTTACTTCGACGTAATTAAAGGATTACGGCGACAAGACTAAATGAAGAAATTCGATCGCGTTTCCAGCACGTGTTATCGCTCGAATCGAACGTAAGCAGATGTAATGGGGTTTCCGAATGAGTCACTACGATCCGTGTCACACATTCGCGTATGCGAAATGAGTTGCGGGTTGTATTGTACGAGTATGTAGATACAAGGGAGCAGGGACCCGGCGGTCCGCGCGAAATGGCGTGCGAATTATCGCGTTTCATCGCGGTTGTCTCTCGACTCCGACATGGATTCGTAAAAGCGGGACGACCTCGAGCAGGACTGATTGGCCTGATTGTTGACGGTCACGGGTCAATAACCATTTGACACCGTGTGCAGCGAGTGCGGATCGCACGGCACGGGCTAGAAACGCGAAACGGCACCGCGGCACGTGACTTCGATCGGAAGGAAAGTTGCTACTGAGACCGCCGCGCTAAGCTCGCCGTACTCGTTCTGAAAAATTCTTTACGACGCCAGAGAGTTGTAAACCTCGCGAGAACTGATATCAAATTATCGTCCACGTGTCGCCAGATCGCCGCAACCGCACCGTGCACACCGTTGCATAAGCTTGTTAAATCGAGCTCAGATGCGCGGCGTCCCTGCGAACGCGAACGATCATCAGCGGCCGTATCAGCATCAAACCGCTCGTAAAGCATCGATCTTGTGATTTCTTTCTTAGCGAAACGATGTCAAAATCGTTTCCTCAATGAGATTCCCAGTGAGTTCCAGCGCGATACTGATTTTCAATTCGTGAAAGGCCGCGATTAGTTTCGTCCTGCTGACCTGAATCGAGCGATCGAACGGCAAAGTGTCGCCCCTCTTTTGCCTTTACTCCTTTATACCTTTCGCGAGCAGGAAGTCACCTAATAGAAACGCAAATTAGGCGAAATGCCCGGAAATTTGATTCCATGTGTTCTCATTTTTTCATATCTTACTTTTTATTTTCTTTTTTTCCTTTTTTTTTCTTTTTTTTTTCTTTTATGTTGACTGTAATCTGAGACTGAATGATGGAAGAACGAGATTTCTTAGAATAAGCTTGCTTATTCGGTGCTCCTCCGTTACGGTATTGTCTTATCTTACATCGTGTGGGATTTAAACCGTTAACGAGTTCGCCGACGTGCCATTCAAGCGCTTACGCAAGGTCGGAAGCCGCAAATTCGATTATCGAGAGCAGTGTCAATCGTATCCCCACAATCGCGTAGCTCGATCGCCGCTGGCATTGTAAGTGCACAGGTGGACCATTTATGTCGGTGCGCGTTTATTTTTAAGGCAACATTTTTATCTATGCTTCCGACAAATTTCAAGGTAAAGGTTTCCGTAATTTCTGCATCGTGATCAAGGTGACTGCGCGCTTTTTTCCATTCGTCTTCTTCCATCCAACGAGATGACTATACGCTCGTTTAGTTTATTATGCAACCAAAGCTTGTACTAAATCTTGTTTAGCAATTTGTCTTACAAGTTCGAACAACTTCAAAACGTAAATCACTCAAACGCATCGTTACTCACCCTCGTCGAAGCATTTTGTTAATTTAGCAACTCTTAGCTTCTTCAGCTAACAATAAACTTTGTCGTTACTCGCAGCGTTATAATTAATAGGACACTTTCAGAAAGTAGAAAGACTCACAACCGGTTTATTGACGTTCGTGCTTCTCCTTCGTCTTCTCTACCTTTCACGTATTCCCTTGCGGTCAGTTGCCCTTCGTTTTCTAGTCAAGTTCAAGGTCGGATGTTCATTTAACTCGCCGCGCAGGGTTGGCCGCGCTGGTCTTGAATATACTCGCCAGTGCGGAAGACTGCAAAATCGCGTGCGCTTTTAAGTTAAAGAAAGCCAATCGCTTAAGTTTTAATGCCCATCAATTTAACGTGATAAAAATATAATTTAATGGACGTCGCTTCGATGTAATTTCGGTGGATCTTATTATATAATTTTATGTAAGCTTTAAATAGACGAGAAATTTCATTAAATTTTAACGAGCACACTCCGTTCTAATTGATCAACGAATAAATATTGTCTGAAAATACGGTATAAATTAAAATTGTCTTCAAGGCGTTTTAAAACGCTAAGTTTAAATACCGACAACTCTTTACAAAAGCTGAAAGAATATTTTTTAAATTAAAATGTTATTAAAAAAAAAAAAAAAAAAAAAAAAAAATAGCTGACGAAAATACTGAATTTCCTCACCTTTTTTTTTCACGTCCAAAATTCAATTATATTCCCGTATCGCTAAATTGCAGAAATAATCGATAAGAAACGATTGTCGGGCAGGAAACGAAACCTTCTGTTCGTTAAATACCAAGCTCTTCATCGATTTACTCTGGCGGCATTTGGGAAAAAGGTCATTGCTGGCATAAACTGGGGAGGCTGCGGTGTAGGTTCAAGGCCGATCGGAGCAGGAAGCGAGGAGCACACGTCAAGCTGAGAAATAGGAAGACGCGGTCGATGATGGAAAAGCTTATTCTCACATGTCTCTAATATCTCTCACGCGATCGCAGTTACAGCGTAGGCGGTGATAATGAAATATTGAAACACGATGCGTTTCCGATCCATTCCGTGGTACCAATGGCTCCGATGATCAGCGAGCAAAAACCGATTCTACGTATATAATTTTATTAGAAAGCTACATTTTACGGCCTTCACCGCCGTTCAAACAATGTTGTAGCCTCTTCTTGTTCTTTCTCGTGCGCTTCTCTGCTAATAATAATCGATAAGTCTCTGTGACCTAGGCCCATTCGAAGTTAAATTACTTGACATTTTTCCTCCTCTTTCATTACTCCTGCAATCTACTATTTAATATTCAGCGGAGCTCCTCTTACGTAGATTCCTTCTCCGAATACGATTTTTTTTCTTTCTTTTCTCTGGAGATCTGTTTTATTCGAGCCCGTGTATTCTAGATTTCACGGCCGATTGACACTTGTTGCGTCCGCTAGCCTTTGCGCAGTCAATCATCTGTAGTCTTTCCGTGGTGAATTTGATTCCAAATGCGTCGAGACACCGGCACGTATGCCTACTTTTTTTTTATATTTTTTTATATTTTTTAATATATTTTTTTTTATAAAAGATTCGATCGGAAAATCTGAAAAAAGAAAAGAGCCTTTCGTTAGAAATTACCGATTGTTAATTTGTTAGTTCGAATTTATTGAGATCGATTTACATTTTATTTATCAAATTAAAAATTGCTATAATATAGAAAAACGATATTATTAATATATGTTTTTTGGGAAGCTGGCAAGTTCGAATATTTTTTTTTTTCTTCACAGAAAGATGTTTGTAAGAACCGGTGGTCCCATCGAGCTTCAAAGGATTAACTGTAACTGTTAGAAGCTGCGCACTCCAAAATGCATGAGCATTAGCTAGGAAATTAGTTTACACGAAGGGAAATTGAAAATCCTGAATTTGAAATCCTGATTAATCGAATGAGTAGGGGAAGGAAGAGAGCGGAATGGAGGGAAGAGGAAGGAACGAAGGGATTGCTCCTCGATTGAGCGTATGGGGTTTGATATCGATCCATCCCTCCCACGGACTGTCGTGTGCATTTCCCTCCACCAGTTTTCTCCTCTTTCTCTCTCCCGGTCCGGCGGGCACCACCCTCCGCCCTCAGTTTGGATTCCTCCAGCTCTCAGCGCCGACCGGCCGGGTTGTCACTCGGCCCGGGATGCCATGCCCGAGGCCACCGCCGGTTCCTCCGGGAAGTCGTTCCTGCAGCGGGCGCGGGGCAAAGTTCTCCGTTGGCTACGACGCTCTCTGCGGACGACACACCAGGTGAACGTATTGTCTCGTTCCTCAAAAGGCCGGTTTTCGCGTCCACGACTCGTGCGTCCGAATAAATTATCTCGCAAGAAGGGAAAAGTCCCACATTTTCCCGCCTCTCTTTTCCAGCTGCTCTCGAAACGTCCCTCGACGGTTTATTCAATCGTTGTTTAGTCAATTATAATATATATAAAGATATTTCAAACTTCTGTGACGTGGGTTACTGTCACGCGGACCGTGAAAAGCTATCAGAAACATCAATCCGATTAGATGGATAAATTTCGTAACGCTTCAATTTTACGATGCTTTCAATTTTATTTATTAAACGTTTCTAGACATCGAAATTAATGGCATTCGAATAGTTTATTAGGGCCTCTTCGAATATCTGATAAGGGAGATGTTTTAAATATCTCTTAAACGTTTGTCAATAACGTTAGAAGCAAAATATAGTTAGATAATGTGTAGAACATTTAAGACACGTTATATAATAATAATTCTTGTATTTTTCAAGAGTAGCTTTCAACGTTATTTCGATTATTTTCACTTTTTATTCATTTTGCTATCATGTTTTCTTTATTAAAGTCGAAAGTCAGATCATTCATTAGCCAAACAGATGTTAACTTGAAAGAATATTAAACACGTAGTAATATTTACTGCAAAATTGTTCTCATTTATTTTTTCACATTGTTGTAATAGACAAGCTTATATTTCTCTGTATCAACGTATGTGAAAATAAAAAGAAAGTATACTCGTAAAACTCCCCAACGTAATTTTGTCGCAGAATTAGAGCACTGTACCGCGTAATGAAACCACGAAGTTTTCGAACGAACAATCTATAGAGAAATGAATTTCGTGAATGACTGCACAACGTTCATTTTGATGATCATGCCAGATGACGTGCTAGATTAATTCGGCGTTGCTTCAGGATATCTGTTGGCGCGGCGCATAATGAAAAAGTTTTTCAGTGCGCTTTCCTCTTTTTCTTTATAGTGAAACGACCAACGGTATACTTCAATATTGTTCCAAAGTTGAAATTTGTTTCGAGAACGGCAGCGAATTTTTCGCAGTGAAAAAAAAAAGTTTCACATCTCAGACTTTATTGGGAAAACATATTTACTTCTGTGCCGTCGCATATCCATCGCATACAAACCAGGATTTTGGACAATATAGAACAAAGTACGAGATCGATTCTGTCTCTCTTCTTTAATGGCTCTTTGACTATTGTGAATAAGCGCTTGACCCGAACGTGCACGTTAGCGGTATATTTTTAAGCCTGTATGAGAATGTAAAACCCGATAAAAATGAACCTGAAAGCGAAATTCCATTATAAAACGAGATTGATAATAAATTTATGCATGGCTGATGCATAGTAATTAATTATATACAGTGCCAAATTTTTTTAAAGGTGAAAAATAAATTTTTTTGTAAATAATTTTTTTTTTTTTAATTAAATATGATATAAAAGCATCCATAAAATCTATACCTCGTTTCATAATTCAAACATTATTCTGCCACCATTACCCATTTTTGAGATGTCCAAAATAACTCGATAATGTGTATTTTACCCTCGAGATAACGCTAATAACGTACTTGGTACTTGTGAAGATATGTTGCTCTCTGTAGAAATCGATATCTGTATTCTGAATTGCATAGGTAGAATGGCCTAGGGCGATTAATGCGATTATCTCTAGCTTTTACGTATCTAGAATGCCCTAAAAAGGATCTTTCATGATTCTTCGATCTTTAAAACGGAATTCTCGTAGAGAAAATACCAGTAATTTTCATATACCTATATTATACAACGTTGTCTTTCTTTCGCGACATTTTATAATTTTTTTTTTTTTATAAAATTGAATTAATTTACAGCGGTGCGGTAGCGTTAAACATTAATGTACATATTTATTTCATTTATAGATCGACGGACATGCCGCGGAAACGGGACCAGAACTCGATGAAGAGATGGAGAAGGTTTTTGCGATGGATGCCGGGGAGAAGTTCGACGTAGCCCGGCTTGGGTCACCCTCAGAATCAGCTGGCTCGGATCGAGATCGTGATCGCGGACCACCTCGATATGGCGGCGATCGCGATTTCAATCGTAAGTCGTGTTCTCGTTTTTCAACATTATTAATTTTCATCTCTTCGAGAAATAAAAGTAATGAAAACGATATGGTTCCCCAGAATACCGCAAAAGAAGTTACCCGCATCCGCACATGCCCTTAAAAAGCCTGCATTCTAGATCTATGCGACGACACCTTTCACCGTAAGTTACTGAATACAGTGTAAGAATATTTTTATTAAAATATTAAAGCCAGAGAAAATACGTTTTACAATTTCTTTTTTTTTTTTTTAATATTCTTAGCGAAGGATCGGCGACGGAAGGTTCCACTGAAGAAGACCACAGCAATTACCAAACAAAGAACAATGAGATCCAAGAGGTTGATGGGATTAATCGTAGCAGGTTGCAGTCGATTGTCACATCTGAAGGCGAAGTCGACGATGAAACAGTGGAGGAAACCGAAAATGTTGGGGGCAGCGAGAACGAGGCGCCAATTTCGGAGAGGGCAGCTTCTGGTTTCAGCGACTGTTCAACTATTGGCAGTCCGAGGGTACAGTTTGAAAAGATCAAGGAAGAAGATGTATTAAACACGCAAACAGAAGAAGTGCCAATGAGTACCGTCGCGAGCGACCTTGAGGAAGATCGAAATCGCCGACGCCACCAGAAACATGAACATAAGTAAGTTGATTTGATATGATGATTTACAAAGAGCGATATATATAAGAAAAAAGAAAAAAAAAAATCTTAATTAACACGTTAATTTCAAACGGGAACGTTTATTTTTTTAATGAGTAAAATAACATCTTGATGAGAATATGGGGTCAAAGTAACTCTAATTTGAATATCGTGTCTGCATATATTACGTGCACGGATCCTCGATATTTTAAGGGCGAAAGTTTAAAACTGGCGGTCACATTTCATGTCACAATTTTGCGGACTCATATTTGCACTGTACAAACCGCGCAATTATGATCACGAAACGACCGACCTTTATTTCGTACCATTCCGAGCGATGAGCTAGATTCGGCAGCGTGACAATTCCGGTACTGAACGGTACCAAGTCGGCCAGTTGGCATCGAAATTTATGAGATGAAATGTGCTAAAAAAATGCATGTGTACTTTGGTCTACATCATGTATACTTTGACTTAAATGTTAGTTTTATTTAGAAGAAAAGTCCAGTTTTTCTTAAAAAGAAGGAATAAGATTTTTCTGAATCTTATGTTTTTTTTTTTTTTTTTTTTTTTTTTTTTTTTAATGTCTCGTAAGAGAAAATATAACGATTCACGTAAATTTTTCTATTAAAGACTTTACACGAATTCTATTATTGACTACTCTTTTAGACGTCACCATCACAAATCTCGTAAATACTCTTTGCAAGAGGATCCGCAATGGCGAAAGCGATCGGGAGCCGGTCTGACAGACAATTCAAGCTTGCTAACTCGACGTGTCAGCGTTCAACCAGAAGAAGCGAGCACATTACAGGAACTCGATATCGATGATTTAGAGTCGCACCGTAGTGATGATCCTCGTGGTATGCGTCGGCATAAAGCCGCTCACTCGGTGGTGCAAATTGGCCGACGAAAAGAAGGCGGTATCCCTCATGACACCTTCAAGAAGATGTACGATCATTCGCCGCACGAAGTGTTTGTTCAATTAGACGAGCTACATGGCTTAGGCGAGGAACGAGAGTGGCGAGAAACGGCTAGGTGGATTAAATATGAAGAGGACGTTGAAGAAGGTGCTGACAGATGGGGTAGACCTCACGTGGCTTCCCTCAGTTTTCATTCACTGTTGAATCTTCGTCGTTGTCTGGAAACTGGCGTGGTCCTTCTCGATCTAGAAGAAAAGGATCTGCCCGGTTTGGCTTACAGAGTAGTCGAACAAATGGTCATCGAAGAGCTCATTCTGGCTCAAGACAGACCGGTTGTGATGAGAGCGTTACTGCTGAGGCACAAGCATGTACACGAGCACGAACGTGGATTCCGATTCGGCGGCAAAAGAAGCTACTCCACCAGTTACACCAGTCTCCAGGTAATCGTAATGATAAATCTTTTTGTAACATGCATCGTGCGTACGAAAACGGCCGATTAAAGATTTGCTAAACTCGCTTCGAAATTGCTTGTGTTAAGAAAATAAAAATAAAATGATGGTAATCTTGCGCAACAGGTAATAATCGTGTTTACAGGCTTCAGGATTGCTACCTAAATCTAAATTAGATTTGATGAATTCCATCTCAATTTAAACTGGCAACCTTAGGTTTGCACGAATGTCGTGGAATAATCGCGATGGCTATAATGAATGCTGACGTATTTTAGTTGTGTTCGCGTTTAAACTCGAAAATAAATCGCTTTTATATGAATGTAATGCAGTTTATGCAGAAATATCGAAGAGATCATCTGCAGAGACGATGTATCGAGCGCGATCAGTAGTGAGTAGTCGTAGCGGGTGGTAGCGGGCAATAGGTTTAACTGACAGTGCTAATATTGTTTCCACAGTCCATCTGGCTGGAGGAAGAAGATGCTGCGCGGGAAGCTGCTGAGAACCATGTAACCAAACATGTAAATCTCTCGTTTCCCGAATCAAACGCAGTTTTTTTTTTATTTCTATTACTCTAGTCCTTCACTCTGTTTGCTCGCATTTCTCACATGAATTTTTATGTACTTTACAAAAGTAAATTTGGCATGAATCTACGAAACAATAAGTATGTATATGTATACACACATATATATATTTGTGTGTATGCATACATATCTTGATCTTGCAAAAGCTCTTCATTTAAATACTGACTAAAGACTGTCTCAAAATATGAAACGACAATTTATTGAGTCAAACACATAGTGATATAAGATATTAATGAAAATAGTTCACTGTAGTTGTATAATCTTTGCATAATTTCATTATTCTTAATATTGAAACTAGTACTAAAGCTTATTTAAGTGTGCGGAGTCAGTTTTTTTGCTTCGTGTTCTTACTTTTATAACAAACAAGTGCCGCAATATTATTCCGTAGCTTAAATTAGGACGACCGCAGTGCGTTCTTGCAGCTTGTGCAGTTTGTCCATTGTGTTGCGTCTTCACGGGTGCTTTTTTAGCACGACTAGTCCTAAATCAGCCTAGGCTAAATTAATTCTAGAAATACTCGTCTAGTGCCGTTTGTCGATCGATAGCGACTACAGACGCTTATGATCGCACTTTGATTCATTACAATTTTATTCCTACTTGTTAGACTTTTTTGCAAATTTTTATTTGCGGAACAAATCACCAAGATGTGACACATTTTTCATAATGTACATAAAATATCAACTCTTTAAACATTTTAATATGAAAAATCTCTTTATGTATTATCATGCATTCGTGTGTGCATTTACGAATATGCTATACATCAGTTATCTTGCTTTAGAATTTTAATCGTTTCTACCACAAGGATATTTTTATATGGCGAGATGCTTACCTTAATTAATATCTTTTATAATTATAATATACTTGTGACGAGAAAAATCATTCTTTTCTTATCGTATATTTCGATTATACTTAATTTTCATAAACTTGAAAGATTAATCAGCTTGTTTTTTTTCTGGAAAAATTATTATTATCTTAAACATTTCTTTGTAGTTAAACAATATCGTGAAATCAGAAGAACAATTGTTTAATTATTATATTTTAATCAAAAATACATTATATTCGTAAATAAGTTATTTATTTTATCATTCATTTAACTTCATAATTATTTTTCACTTATTTCATAATTTATTTTTTTGCTTTAGAAATTAGTAATTAGTTTTAATTGCTTGATAGCACAGATTGTTCTAGTTTCAAGATATTGAAAAAGAATTGAATTTGTTAGTCTTTTTTCGGCGTAATTAAAAATTTTTTTAATTGTTTTATAAAAATTTCGAATTTATCCCGACAGAATCTGCAAGACGCGAAGCCGAAGATCATTTCATCGAACTTGGCGCTCGACAGTAATCACACGGTGGTCGATATGAAAGAAGAACAAACTTACATGAGCAGTAGCGAGGATCTGAAGAAGACTCACAACGACTACATCCTCAAGAGAATTCCAGCCGGTGCTGAGGCGACAGTTGTACTTGTCGGCGCCGTTGACTTTCTGGATCAGCCAACAATAGCCTTCGTACGATTGGCCGAAGGTGTATTTATGCCGTCCATCACGGAAGTCACGATACCCGTCAGGTTCATGTTTACTCTATTGGGGCCAAGGAACGCAGACTTGGATTATCACGAGATAGGTCGGTCAATCTCCACTCTGATGGCAAACACATCGTTCCACAAAATCGCTTATAAGGCTAACGAAAGGCGAGAGCTGCTGTCGGCTATTAACGAGTTTCTGGATGATTCAATTGTACTGCCACCCGGGGATTGGGAGAGACAGGCTTTGCTTCCGTTTGATGAACTTAAGGCTAAGAGCGAAGCGATCAGAAAGCGTAAGGCCAAGGCGCTTCAAGAAAAGAGCAAGCCAGAAGAAAGTGAGGCAGCTGTAAAAAAGGGTAATTAAAAAAATGCTTAAATAATTAAATATTTAATATTTCCATTTAATATAATTTAATATTAAATATTTAATATTTCCATTTAATATAATATAATATTAAATATTAAATATTTCCATTTTTAAATTTATCTCTTGTTATTTCGTTCTTAATTAATTATTATTTATATTACGTATAATAGCTCTTCTTGCCGGCGAGGGAGAAAAGAAACCACCGGAAGACGATGATCCATTGCGACGTACTAAACGACCGTTTGGCTGCCTCATCAACGACATTAAACGTCGCTACCCGTTCTATTTGTCTGATTTCACGGATGGTTTGAGTTCGTCCTGTCTCGCAGCAGCTATCTTCATGTATTTCGCCGCGCTGTGCGGCGCCATCACTTTCGGCGGCCTGATGAGCGACAAGACGCAAAATGTAATTGGAATTTCCGAAACTTTAGTCTCCGGTTCGTGGACAGGCGTAATAATGGCGTTATTTGCCACTCAACCGCTGGTAATCATCGGCACGACTGGTCCTTTGTTGCTTTTCGATGAAAGCTTATACAAATTCTGCCTGGCAAATGAGCTCGAATTTCTCACTGTACGGGTATATATTGGCATCTGGATGGGTATCATCGCACTAGTGATCGCCTGTGTCGAGGGTTCGGTTCTTGTACGACTCTTTACCCGTTTCACCGAAGAAATTTTCACTGGATTAATTTCTATTCTTTACATTGTTGAAACATTCATGAAACTTTACAACTATTTCGTACACAATCCTCTTCTCCATGAATACAGCTTTGGGCCCGACTATAACGACACGATTTATCCACTATATGTTACTGAAATGAAAGTCACTAAATCGCTGTGGAACGGAACTGAGGAGACCTTACATTTGGAGGAGATTCGCGAACTGGTACCTGGTCGTAATAAAGCCGGACGGCTAATCAATCAGCCTAACACAGCTTTGATGTGTACGATTCTTTGTCTGGGCACTTTTCTGGGTGCCTATTACTTAAGAATTTTTCGAAACAGCCATTATCTGGGCCGTAGTGCTCGAAGAGCCTTCGGAGACTTTGGTGTGCCTATTAGTATCATCGTCTTTGTTCTAATTGACTATCTATTTATGGTAAAAACGGAGAAGTTGTTGGTTCCCGAAGGACTTTCTCCATCTGTACCAGGTAGAAATTGGTTCGTATCTCCCTCTGGATCCGTACCTCTTTGGATGATTTTAGCTTGCGTGATACCAGCTTTGCTGGTTTACATTTTGGTGTTTATGGAAACTCAAATATCAGAGTAAGTAGATTTGGTTATTTTAATTACTAGAGACGACTCACATTTTGAACTAATTGCAATTGTTCGTTTTTCAGATTGATTATTGATAAAAAGGAACGTAAATTGCGAAAGGGCAACGGCTATCACATGGACATCGTGGTAGTTTGTCTAATGAACGTAGGATGTGGTCTGATGGGTGCACCTTGGTGTAGCGCCGCATCTGTACGCTCTCTCACTCACGTTTCCGCCGTGACTGTAATGTCACGCACCCACGCGCCCGGCGACAAGCCGCACATCGTCGAAGTGAAGGAGCAACGAGTGAGCGCTCTCCTGGTCGCGATACTTATAGGCCTGAGCGTACTTATGGCACCGTTGTTGCGACGGGTACCGATGTCCGTCCTTCTTGGTGTATTTCTCTACATGGGCGTCTCGTCGACGAACGGCGTGCAATTATTTGACCGTATCAAGCTATTTTTCATGCCGGTCAAACATCACGGCACAGCAAATTATGTACGCCGCGTGCAAACTAAAAAGATGCACATCTTCACTTTCATACAGATTTTGTGCCTAGCTGTATTGTGGATTGTCAAGAGTACTAGAGCCGCCCTGGCCCTGCCCTTCTTCCTTATTCTGATGATACCGTTACGCGCTCAGATGAGCCATTTCTTCACCAATACGGAGCTGCGCGCCCTCGACAGTAAGGAACCCGAGCACGAAGTCGAAGACGAGTTGGACTTCTACGAGGAGGCTCCTCTACCTGGTTAGATTGTGCCTTAATCGAATATTCGCTATCGTGGCGTATCTCTCTTCTCTCTTTCTCTTTAAATTCGTCCAAGATATAGTACCTATCGAAATTATTTATATACCTATTTCGCATCAGGGTCATCAAGTCCTTATATAGCGTCGATTTGCTAATACAGAGAAAATTATATTTTCATTAAATTATGGAAACGCGTTTACTGATAGGATCTATCGATAGAGAAATTAAACGGTATCATATAATGCAAATAAATATCTAAAACAATGCAGTAAGAATTATCCTCAGTCGAAAGACAGTTGGATTTTATTTGCACAAATTGTTTTTTCTTTTATGTTTTACAGTTTTTATTTTCTAATTTTTCGAACTTAATAGTGCACGAATTTTCATTTTCGTTTATAATTATTAATACTGCATTGGCCTATACATTTTAATTGTTTAAAAAATTTTTGTAATTTTGTTTTTATTTTTTTTATATATATATATTTAAAATGATTGCCTGATTGCATATTTTGAAATGATTGAGCCACAACTGGTGCCTCTGAGTGCCTGATATTTGCGCCTGACAATGTAATGCTCAGGAGAAGTTTACGTAATGGCACATATAAGAGTAGTGCCAAAGTGTTATGAAGACAATGTTTGGCTAGTGATGCTTTTCGAGAGATAACGTTTTCGTAAATTGTTCCTTTCTCTCTTCCTTTCATAATAAGACACATATTTAATGTAAGAAAACATGTAATTGCCTTGAATTTTATTCTTCAAAGATGTGTATTATATGACACAATTTGTGAATTTTTGCATGTTCCAAATTATTAATTCTTTAGTACGCGATATAAGTCTCAAAATTTCTTCTTTCTTTTGTAGAACTGTGCTTCTACATATATATATATGAAAAAAAAAAAAAACATTTAACAAATTCGTGTTTTAATCTTAAAGTTAAAAGTTTTAATGATCTTTGCTTTGATAAATTTCACAATTGCTACATATTGTTAAATTTCTGGCTCGTACTTACATATATATGTACATATCTTTATAGCAGCAAGTACTTACAAAATTTATATCTTTCACTATAAAAATAATACTTAAAAACCTGTATCTCGTTTACTTGCACAAGTGCTTATTCATAACTGCACTTAAAAATGGGATAGTTGTTATATTTTTATATCCACACGTTAGATTCATAGAATTTCAATTTCTTAAGGATTTATGCATCCTTGAATTCTGTGAATACGGATTTTCCGTAAATCTTTCAGTAGATACTCCTGCAAGTCGACAAAGTCGAAACTGCAACATTTTATTCATTCTATTTACTTGATCAATACGTCCTGCAAACTCCATTGAATAAGTATTCATATATTTACTCGTAAAAACATGATTTTAACTCATTCTTACAACGTGAAACCTAAGAGAATTGATTCGCGCGCGCGTTTGCGAGCAAGACGAGGCGATCGATGAACGCTGTAATTAGAGCGGTTCAGAATTATCGTAAGACATAAAAGGCTGGTGAATGAAAAAGGAAGAGTTATATTTAAGAAGAATAAACTATTTTCAAACAAATAGAAAAAAAATATATATATATAGAAAGAGAGAGGATACATCGTATTTTTATTCGTATTAGAGTATTTTACTAAAAACTTCCGTAAAGTCGTTTCCGCTTGTTACAAGTCGATTGTTAATTAATCGATAATAGAGAGAAATCTATAGACAGAATGGAAGCGATATACTTAATCATTGTGATAGCAAACAGAATCGCTCGAAAACAAAATGGTACAACCGAGCACTTAACGTTAGCGACAAAGTTTACAATACCATTTCTCTAATTAGATGTTCAATCGATCCATAGAGCATTATCGATGCACACGTACGCGCGTACATACACACTTATATGCGTTCCTATCGTCGTTGATATTAATATTGTAACAAAAGATTATTGAAGCGAATTGTTACAAGAAGCGATAGTACGGTTGTACATAATCTAGTTAACGTACAGTATTAAAAAGAAAAAAAAAGTAATAATAATTAGCAAATAGATAATAGACAGTAGTCGATTTGCGCCTTAAATTACTGATCAAAGAAATAAAACATATTTTAATTGTATTCTATTTGTACGTGTCTTATTACCTATACCAATTTTTTTCTTTGCAACTAAAACTTCGATATGTAAAAGGAATGTATGCTCGAATACTCGATGTTGAGAGAGAGAAAAAAAAAGAAAAGAAAAAAACTCTGTTATACGATCCGTATTATTTGTATCTACGGTTCTCTCATTGTCCTCAACGTGTTAGTAAACTGAAAACGGAATTTTAATGAAAGTCCTACGCCTTTCTACATACGCGACGTGATGGAAAAATCATTTCCTATGCAAATAGTGTTAGAAAAATTCCAAGCACTTTTTCTATAAATAAAAATCGTTATTCGTACCGTAATCGTCATTTTAATGGCTTCACCGCGAAGATTAGTGCCTGCAGCATTAAAGCTCCTCTCACCTCGGCCATTGGAAAGTACTTTATTGAATATCAGGTGAGAGCGATTGTAATATTTTTGTTATTCAAATTAAAGTTTTATAAATGGAATATGATAATTTATTAGAACTCCAAGTCCAAGAACTCCGAATAACTTTCGTGGAGAGAACGTAGGAGATGAAAGGCTATTGTCACCGTTCAGTGTAGATACTCCTAATAGGATCAAACTACTCAAAGACGGTCTACCGCAGAAACGTCGCTCCCTGCTCGGAGTTGGTGCCTTCGGCACAGTCTACAAGGTCTCTTACAAAGGTGTCCTAACGTAATTTTCTTTAAATAAATTATATTACTAAGTACGTCAAAGCTAATCGTATGAGGAGCAACGAAAATGCTATTTACCGTCATTATTGCTGCCTTAGGAAATCAAGTAGCAGCAAAAGTAATTCCGCGGAAACAAAACGACGATGAAGTAATAAACTCGGAGAGACACGCGACTAATCTGCGACATTCTAACATCGTGAAAATATTAAGTATAGAACAAGGAAATAGCTTGTCGTTGATAACGATGGAGCTGTGCAGTACGTCATTGCAGAACAAGTTACAGGAATCAGCTCTGTCGAAAGAGGAACGGGTTTCCATTTGGAGGGACGTTGCTAGCGCTCTTCAATTCTGCCACGATTCCGGAGTGATCCACGCAGATGTCAAAGCAACCAATATTCTTATGGCAGCTAATGGTCAAGCTAAACTCACTGATTTTGGCAGTTCCGTGTTAGTCGACGAACAACTGGTTTCCATCAGTCCGCGAGTATGCACGCATATATTAAAAAAATTTTTATTTAAATCAAAAAATAAACATAATTATAAAATATAGGCATACTCAACTTGGATTTCTTTTCTTTTCTCAGGGTACACCGGGTTACACAGCACCAGAAGTGCTTCGAGGAAACGTACCTACATTCGCCGCCGATATTTACTCACTAGGAATTGTAGCCTGGCAAATGCTGTCGAGAGAAGTGCCATTCCATGGATTACATATCCATACCATAATATATATTTCTGTAAAAGGTACGCGTCCTAAAGACGAAGGTCTCGACGACGAGTTCGCTGGAAGATATAAGGAACTATTCAGAGCAGCATGGTCGCATAACCTCGAAGACAGACCTTCGCTCGGCGAAATAATCAAAAGACTTGATCTTTTGTAGTCAATATTTGAGATTTATTTAATCGAAACTTAGCTTAAGTTTATAAAAAAATCTTACTTGTACGAAGGAGCTTAACGTTTATATTTAACGTACTTAGAGTCTCGTTCAAAGTTTCTTTTACGTTTCTGGCATCTCGCCACCAGGCACCAACTGTAAAAAAAATATTAATCGGATATGAAAATGTATCCTTTGCTTTCCTTCTTACCAAAATCTTTTTGTAAATAAAGTTTCTTTCAAAATTAAGCAAATAATAACCATTGTAATGTTGCTGCCGTTAAGAAGAATCTGATCGAGCTTTGTAACTCTGCGGCCTTCTGGAGTAGCTTCGCTTTCCGTTACATCCTCCAGTAGCATGTTAACGAAGTCGTCGAAACCCTGCAACGTTCCTACGATCTCCTTATCATTTTTCATAATAATATGTATCCGAGAGCCGATACACTTGTCAACCAATTCTGCAAATGAATACAATTTTATTTAACGCCAAATTGTAAATCCAATAAACTAATGTGCGAGTTTTTTTTTATTACTTACCTAGTGGCAATAACGTAGACGGATTTGTGTTAACTGATGTAGCCATTATTTACGAAAAACAATTACGCAACTCATAAAATATTGCAAATTGCAATAATCACCACTTTAGACGGCGGCTTGATAACTGTTGACAATTTCGTAATATCGCGATTTACCACGAACTATCTTGTCGATAAGTTTGAGAACGTTCTCTCTCTATCACGACCGTTCCTAAACTTATCAAAAATTTTCATGGTCCGCGAACAGCTCGACAGAGGTCCCGAGTTCACGTTCGAAGTAACCTGCACCGATTCAAAGTTGATCGTTCTCTCCACTCTCTCCAGTTTTCTCTTCGTCACTCATCGTATCGAAAGGAAGGAAGCAAACGACGCTTTAGTTCACGTAGGCCGGAAATAACAAAACGAAATTTTCACACGCCTAACTTACGCGCTGGAACATAATTACAATCGTGGCACTTTGCAGGTTTCGCATTACAACGCTTCTCGTGGCTTCTCCTGGCTTCTCCCCACCTCAGAAGAAATAGTCAGCCGCGTGATCACGTCGACGATCTCGACCTTACTTACGTCCTCACTTCCTCTCACCGGCTCATCGGCGTCGCATGGTCTTGGGCTTCGTCTCGATTTTTCTACAAATTATTTGCAAATTAATTATGGCGGAAAATAAGGAGCGTACTTTTATCATGGTTAAGCCGGACGGCGTGCAACGTGGTTTAGTCGGCAAAATTATTCAGCGATTCGAAGAGAAGGGTTTCAAATTGGTTGCCATGAAGATGGTGTGGGTAAGTCGCTCGCACTTGAATTCACTGTGCTCTTGTTTAAACCTGCTTGGATTGACCAAAGACTTGCAAATATATATTACATGGCTCTTAGAAATATATTGGGAGAATTTTAAATTTAAGTTTATAATTGGTTATAAGCATACAATATGGACTTGAAAATGGGAATATATTGAACAATGAGATGCACACCGGTGTAACAAATTAAAAAATTAGAATTTATACATATGCTGCTTGTAAAATATTGTTTTTTATTAATTTTGATTGACTTTGTGATATTTTTGACTAGTATGCATTTATATTTTTTTTACATGTGTATTTTATTTTTGATATAGCCTAATGAAGATCTCCTGAAGCGTCACTATGCTGATTTGGCATCAAGACCCTTTTTCCCAGGTTTAGTTAAATACATGAGTTCAGGACCAGTTGTGCCAATGGTAAGTTTCTTTTAAAGACACTACAGGATAATTATAATTAACTTGTTCATATATTTAATTTTAAATCATATCAAAGTTATCTATTAAAGAATTGTAGTATTAATAAAATTTTTATTTTAGGTCTGGGAAGGATTAAATGTTGTAAAGACTGGTCGTGTGATGTTGGGTGAAACAAATCCTAAGGATTCTGCGCCAGGAACAATTCGTGGAGATTTCTGCATACAAGTAGGACGAAATATTATCCACGGTTCCGATGCTGTTGAGTCAGCTAAAAAAGAAATTAATTTATGGTTTGGCGAGAAGGAAGTAATCGACTGGACCGTTGCGTCTGAAAAATGGATCTATGAATAATTATCTGTGACGGCGAGTGGAAGCCTTTCAAAGAATATAATGTTCTTATAATCATTCTTAAAAAAAATGTCTTCTTAAACCTACTGCCATTACACAAGTAAATTTCAACAAACTTATTTATAAATTTATAAAAATCGCTTTAAAAACTACCAAAAAGCTATCACACATAAAAAAAAAAAATTATCGTAAAAAAAAGTATGTTAACATGAAAATTTTTGTCATAGAAAATGTTATTGCGAACAAACACCAAAATTTGTGAAGTAACTTTATTCTATATAAAGAATAAGTACTAGGAGATATAATGTTAAATTATAGAAATGTCATTTAACGATAACTGCAAAATATCTAAAGATAAAAACAATTTTTATTTATAATTTTTAAAAAATTATATAAATCATATATAATTTATGAATTTTTTTTATGTGTACACGCGTGTACGTATCAATTATATTTATGCAGTTCGTAAATTACGTGAGCAGTAAAATGGTTTCTATGTTATAGATAATTCAACAATTCTTTATCACAAATATGTAATAAAAATATGCCTTCTTTACGAAGTGTATTCTAATTGATTGGATTTGCTACAGAATATAGTTCCATAGTCTTTTTTTTTTTTTTTTTTTTTTTTTATAGTATCCCTATGTGAAATATTAATTTGTGGATTCTCCAAGAAAAGAACCGCACGCTGGGCAGTAATGCTTTTGAACTAAGCAAGAATCCATGCAATAAGGACACGGGGTAAAACACCAGCATCTGAAAAAAAAAAAAAAAAGAAAACAGAGTTAATCGTACTTTTTTTCGATAAAAAAAAAACTCGTATTTTGTATATATTATATTTTGAAATCTTACAGAAACAAAAAAAGACATAGCGCCATCAGATGTGTTTTCGTGTTTGCTGCCGATTCTACGCGTGTAGTTATATTAGCGTGGCAATGTGGACAAATCAGATGCTGGCTTTCCTTGCCAAAAGCCGTCGCCGTTATAACGTGTACTGTAGCTGTAATCACATAGTATTAAATTAAACTTTAGAAACGTATCGTTCGGATAACGAGATGCATTACTTCCTCTGATAAGACTATTATCTTTTCGTAATTTGACACTTACGTGAAGGCATCGACGGCTGTGGCATTGACGGTGGTGGTTGCGGATGAGGATACATCGGTGGTTGCGGATTAGGATACGGTTGTGATGTATAACTCGGTGGCTCCATTTTTTCCATTAAAATTATTCGACCACTTCGTTATCTAATTGTAAAGAAAATGGAAGATAAATTATTATTTTATTCTAACATATTTATTATATAATAAATCACTTGTTGCACTCATCGTATTCTACGTAAAGCTACTTGAAATTTCGTCAGCAACGGTGGCGCCGCATTTTAGGATTTCTCGGGAACTAAAGCAGACTCGGGAAGAGCTTCAAGTCAAATTTAAATTTTCTGCGCGATTGTTTTTAGCACCGCGCGGGAAACTAAACTTCGTTTTAGCTTTTGAGAAATCCCAAAACGCGGCGCCGCCGTCGCCGACGAAATTTTTAGACAGCGACGAGAGCCGACTGTTATCGTCAATTGTCAAATTCACTCGATCAAGACAGTGATGGAAATTAACTGACGCGAAATCAGACATGTTACATGATATATTTATCATTTTGTAATCAAATAAATTATTAAGAAATTCGGAATATATATAATAATGATAAGTCTTTATCTGTCTTACATATAATATTATATATGACAATATATATATGACTCATTATTTGCAGAATACATATCACGATAACTAATCATAATCTAAAATCATTTTTCTTTAAATTGCTGTTCCAGCGAAACAAATAAGTTAAAAATATATTAGCTGAAACTGCTGATAAAAAAAGGAATGAAAAAAACACCTGCCTCACAATTAATGTTCTAATTCTATTTCGGGAAAGTATTGCAATTCCGGTACACCTATGATACATACATCTTTAAGAATTGATGTCGAACCTTTTTATCATTACGCAGAATAAAGCTCTATCAAGTGCTGTTAATGATAAGCTATCGATTTCTAAAAAAAAGAACTCAATCCGTGAGATTTCGTGTTACGTATATAATATGTACACACGTGCATGTGTCATAATATGACTCATACGTTGTATTAGTTTCAATGTCATATCAGTTAAAATTGTATCGAGAATAATGATATTACATCATCTGTTCACTTTTACAAAATCGTTATCTATGTTAATATCCGGTATCCATGTATCTCACTAGAATGAACGTTTCATTAAAAAGATAATACATACATGTTCTTTGTATTAATTTTTTGTCACCATAATATATAGACAGTAGAAACCAAAAAGTAAAAAAAAATCTGAGAGAGCTTCATACGGAAAAAATATATCTCTCGGTTTACTTAAAATTTAGTTACCACGCCATACTGACATAGAACTATTTTACTTTTTCTAAGAATGAAAGAATGCCGCAGCTTTGTAATTATATAAAATGTGCGTCGTGAAATCAAATATATTTTTGATACGTAAAAAGATGTGCGAGTGGGCATGTGTCCTTCGAATAATCGATCTGTTTGATATCATCGATTAAGTAAAATAACCATTGGCATCACCTTTAGCAAATTGCCAGCCACGTTTCAGTATAGATAACTGATAAGGAAAGTCGAACACGCTTCGCCTTTTAAAGACAATCATAAAGTTGTGACTCTAATTCATTTTTACTCACATTCTGCATTTTTTTTTTTTTTCCTTTAATTCTTTCACTCTTTTTTTTTTAAATTTCTTTTTTCCTCTTTTGACCTCATGTTTTATATTAATACGCCTTGATTTAATTTTATGTTATTTAATTTTCACCTAAGAATAATTGTAAGAAAATATAAAAGGTAGAATTTTTTCACGTTTTAGAACTAAATTATTGTAAATCATTCTTGATTTTTTTTTCAGGTGTGATTTTTTTTTCTTTTTTCTAAATAAACTCCGTTGAAAACTATTTTTTTATACAACCAGTTAACTGTATTTTTCAATTTCTCTTCAATCTAAACTCTAGTTCAAATTAATGAATAAACGTACCTGTTTGCACAAAGAAAATCCTCGTTTGAGAACGCTTACAGTACAGGAACACACTACTAGAGTTATCAGCAACGGTTGCAGAACATGTGAGGTATGTACTGCTATGCTGGTCCTATATATCAGTTTCTCTCTTCGAAGGTGGGATTCATTTAAGTGGGAGTATGCATTGGCAAATAAACGAACAAACATCACGATTTCGCACTATGCTGTTGATCGAAAATCCAGAAAAAGAAGCAATTAAAGAGAAAAATTAAAACCATCTCATTAAGTCGAATTTCACTTTAACTCCATAAAAAAAGTTAAAATAAAATATATACCTATGTTTTATCATATATTTAAACATAGACATCCCATTTAATATCTTTTTGTACTCTAATTCGATGCATTTTCTACAACAAAAAAAAAAAGAAAAAAGCATTTTGTCAGAGGAATATTTCTTAAAAAGTAATATAATATCAATTATTGAAAGCAAATAATTCTTATTACAATCACAAGTCAAAATCACTTTAATTTAAGCTAGCTTTAACTTGACCAGCGGTCATTTTAATAAGTAGAATTACTTACAACAAGATTTCTGACTTTATTCATTGTGGATAATCTAATTATACCTCATCTAGTACGAATAGATA
Source organism: Cardiocondyla obscurior (assembly GCF_019399895.1). Taxonomy (NCBI): domain Eukaryota; kingdom Metazoa; phylum Arthropoda; class Insecta; order Hymenoptera; family Formicidae; genus Cardiocondyla; species Cardiocondyla obscurior. Next base: position 3,105,919 of record NC_091875.1, on the reverse strand, counting down.
AGGTATAATGCGCTCTCCTACGCTATCTTTAACAAGCAATTTCAAAGCGTAGAAAGAAAGAAAAACGCAGTCACACAACAAGAAAATGGATAATTTTCGTAGTCACAGCACGGTTGTGATTGCCAAAGGAGCGCGTTTTCTTTTTTCTACGTGCCCACTACACTTTATCCGTCCGAACGAGATCAGCATAATTGTAATTAAACTTCACTTTCGATAAGTTCCTTCAATTGTACTTGCCGTGCGAAACATTATTAATCTCTAAATATGTCAAGTTTATCTAAAAATAAAAATAATAGTAATAATACAGACGTAATAAGTTAAACTTGTTGATTAAGATAATCATAATATAATTGAAGAGTACATTAAATTTCGTGGATCTTGCGAATTGTTAAAATGTAATATCGTATTGTGTTATAGTGTTTCTCATATACTTCACAATAAGCAATTATTTGTCTTACATTTCAGAGAACGGATTTAGTACACAATTATGATAACAGATAATAAGATAAGATATGATTGTAATAGAACATATGTATTATTTTATTTTTTTATTATGAAATTGTAGTAATACTACAGTTTGTATTTAATGTTATACGAATGTATAACATTAATTCTTAAGAAATTTATTAATTTAAAAAACATTTAGAAACTCTTTTAAAAAAACATGTTTTATTTTATATATATTTTTATTCACGTAATATTCATATTGAAATTTCCTACATTTTACAACATTATCATAGTAATAGGATTGTGACATGTTAGCAATTTGGTCTATTTTCACTACACAAATAGTGAAAATTTAAAGGACTGATTTTCTTATTCGTAAACAATATAATATCGACAAATGACGAAAAATTGTCACAATTTAAAATGTCTAATTAAGTGGCAATTATCCGACAATACTTATAAATCACTGTCTTTTTTCGCAAATACAACAACCGCAGTGACAACAATAAAACATGAAAAACATTCGTAACAACATGAGAAACTTTCAGAATACACAGAATATAACGTTTCTTTATTATATTATCAATCTAAACCGAATTTCTTTAAAATTACATTCTAAAATAAGAAAATCGTAAAATTCAATTCCTTTAAAACCCATTTATACATTTCTCTAATAAATATTAATAAACTTTGCAATTGTTTTTAATAATTAAATTCCTCTATATATATATATGTATTTATTCGTAATTCTCTTTAACTTATTTTATATTCAATTCCTATTATAGATAAAAGCTATACAGAATTTCTGAAATCTGAAGCATAAATTTCACTACAAAGTTTCTGCAAGTTACCAAGAGAACAAAAAAATTAAAATTATATCTCGTCTTTTATATTTCACAAGGTATCTGCATTTTTTTGTAATTTGTTCTCAATTCATAATCTAGAAATAGATAAAATCACGATTGAATCGCTAAAAACAAGAAGCTTTAAAAGCATGTATTAAAAGCATAATTTCTTCCAATTTTAGGAAGACTGAATTTATATATAAAGTTATCTGTTTTTTTATTATAAAAAAATACAACCCTCGACTTCCGACGAAGTTTCAGACAAAAAGGAAACAATTAGTAACGATTTTGTTTCATTTGCAATTAAAAATAACTATTGCAAAGATTATTGTGGAAGAAGTAAAAGGACGGGATAAATATATTTGTGTCGTATTTGTTACGTACAAATAATTCATTGCGATTCATCAGTCTTACTTGTTCCTGAGGAACGATCAAGCTTACCCTTTGATTTTCGTCCGAGTAATCTACGAAAAGAGGAAGTCCATCTCGAGCGGGCAAGTCCGTCTCTTCCGCTCGTACCTTGATCGTCAATTTCATTGCAGTCTAATGACTCGCTGATATTTCTGCTTTTACCACTGCTACTACTAGTACTGCTGCCGATATTGTCGAAACATCGCGATCTACGATCTCCTATCTCTGAGGAAAATCTATAAAAAAAAAAAATAACAAAAAATCAATTATAAAGAGAAAATTAATGTGGCAGTCAATCATTCCTATCTAAAAAAAATGCGAAGGATGGTATTATTAAAATATTAATTTTTAATAAACGAACCCTGAATCCGAAGAAAAGGCCCTGACTGCATGTGGGACGCTAGAAGTGGCAGACGAAAGAGAAGGTTCGGCTATCGGAGTGCTCGGATATGCATCATCGTCGTAAGCGCTATTACTGCTACTAGTACTGCTGCTGCAGCTACGGCTGTTAGTACTGCCATTACTGCTACTATCGGCACTGGAGTCATCGATGTAAGAAATTTCCCGGTCGGCAATGGATGACGACTCCATTTGAGGAATTCTAGTCGAGCAGGCCGACGACATGCTAGGTCTTAGCCAATTACGAAGATCCTGTAAGGGAGTTTGAAGGCACTGCAAAAGATTCCCACTGCAAAGAACAAAGTTTATCATTTGAAATCGATTTATACAATACGTTCGTATGTTACGATACATTTACGGATCCCGTATACATGTAGCATATAAAAATCCTTGCTTTTATCCCATAAAAATTTTGATATTACCCACTTGTCATGATAATTATCAATGTCAGCAAAGGTGCGTCTAGCATATGTGCAGATGGAACATCGGCGACGATTTCGGCAAGACGTTGCATGAAACGTCGCGGCACTTAAATGACGCGTTGCGTGTTTCAATGCGATAGTTTCTTTCGTTAACGCCGCAACACCTTCTTCCCGACGGTGTCGCTCCGCTCCTAATTCGTCTTGTTCCATCCTCAGTCTCTGCCGCAATATCTCATTCTAAAATTGAAAGAATTCTCAATGCCGTGTGTCATATATTAAGAAATAAAGAAATGTATGCAAAAACAGAAAAAAACAATTTGCAATTCCAATTTTACAAATGGAATGCACATGTGTAAAGTTAAAGAAACGAAATCTTTTTAAGATAACTCACTTCTCTCTCCAATGTGTCTCTTTCGATACGGATAATAGTGGTTTGACGAATAACATCTTGGCGTGCTCTTTCGAGATCTCGCCTTGTGACTTCGTTCTGCTCGAGTTGCATTCGCAAACGACGAAAAGCCATTTCCCGTTGTTCTTCCAATTGATGCTGTGCTTTCATGTAGCTATCTCTCTCAACCATGGCTCGTTCAATCTCCTCTTCTAGCCGCAAACTCCTCTCCAGCTGCAAAAAGAGCTCGTCCTCCTTGCCACGGAGTTCCGTCTCACATCCTTCGAGTCGTCTTTCCAAATGCCTTCGAGCTTCCTCCAATCTATCTCGCTCGGCCTGTAAAAGAAAAATTTCACGTTAATCTTGCTACTTTTATTTCAATTAAAAAACATAAGTTATATGTCATTACATAAATGCGCTATCATTATATTAGCATATAGAATATTAATTTTTTAAAAACACAGTTTATATAAAACACATACGATATTATATGAACTGTGTATAAATTTGATTGAAAAGTTTTTAGATCCGTTAAACAATTTTCATTCCACGGAAATTCGTTCTGGCCTTTCCGTTAGAAATTTCCGTTCCAGAAATACTTTGAACGATTTTATTCAGGTGATTTTGCATAATCGACACGAGTGTGCTTTGATAATCGTCAGTGACCCAGGTCTAGCTCGACTTGATGCGATTGCATGATACGATGACGCACACTCAGCATTTCCCTTCTGCCGCTTTTAGTTCTGTCTAGCGGTGGCTAGTCAGCCACATTGTAGGTCAACTAGGTAGGTGAGGCAAGGCTGAAGAGGTTGATGAACGCTAGCTACGGCGCATCGAGAATGTCAGGCTCTCCTGGCCTGTAGATCTTACGACAAGGAACAAGAAGATGGCAAGCTCGAAATGCCAAAATAAAGTTATATAGATTAATCAATATAATCATACCAAAACAATTGTAATTAATATAATTGCTTGCGGAGAATAAATTTTTTAATTACCTATTTATTGGTATTCATTAAAGTTCCTCTCAATCAAAACAAATTGACTAAGCTGTAATATTATAAAATAGAAGGAAACTGCTAATAATAAAACTGCATAATCATACGTTAAAAATACTACTACTTATCGCGTTTCATTAATAAAATATTGCCAGAATTATGTTATCGTTGACCTTTGATTCTTAAATTATGTATCTTATCTTTTATCGATCAGCACGACTTGTTCAACGTATTATAACGTTCATGTAATTTAACTGTACAAGCTTTCATGGAATTAAATGACGAGATATAAAGCGCCAGAAAAACAGGATGCCACAAAGAAAAAGAAAAAAGAAACATCGGCTTCGGAGCTCGTGTGTCAAACCGCAATCATTTTTCAAGTCCACGCCTCGTTCGATCTCGGAGAGAAGTCTTATGTGGGAAATGAGGTGAGAAATGTCAATCTTAAAAAAAAGTCCCGTAATAAAAAAATGAAGCGGAGAACGTATAAAATGAGCAACGCCGTAGCTGCAAAATGAAATAAAAGGTAAGCTAACTGTTCCATATTTCTCTTGGCAATCTCTTTAAGTCGAACACATTACCATCTACTATAAAATAACGAAGAAAATATTAAAGCACAAAGGAATTAGTCTTGTTGTACAATTAAATTGAAAAGGAAGTGGAATAAAGTTAAAGAGAGTTAATAATATATTTAAAATTGATATTAAAGTATTGTAAAGAGATGGTGAAAATACGCAAATAATAATTGCGAGAGCTCGCCAAATTATTTCAACAATAAGTAACAAAATGTACCGTGGGAATAGGCGTACCATGGCTGTTCCAACAATGGGTTAACTATCGCGATTTAACGTGAGAAAGTACCGGTGCAATTCTCCTTTGTTGTATGTTATAAAATAGCACAAAAGCACGAAGCGGTAGGTGGATACCAATTCATTATAATGCAAATAGTATTAAATAAATTCAACAAATAAAAAAAAAAAAGGTGCAGTGACGAGTTTTGACATATTTCTTTTCTAGGAAACTATTTTTTATTCTTTCACGAAGAATCACTCTCTCGAAGAATACTTCTCACGTTGCATCGAATTCTTCGAAGAATCCCATATTGAATTAAAATTTTTTGTTTGTGAGGTAAACACTTTCACATACCTTGATCTCATGGTAGCGTTCCTCCAAGTAATAAGCAACACTTTTCGCTTCCTTGTATTTTTCCGCCAGGTCCACATATTTGTCATAATGCCTCTTGAAAAGCACGTACCTGTAAAAAAAAAAAAACAAAATTATTACATACAAAAGAATACATAAAAAAAAAAATTTATAATATAAAAAATTCGACTCTCTATCAAATCAAGTGTAACATACGCGAATACGCGTCTCTCATCGTTTACGTCGTCGACATGGATCGCAATATCAGCCATCTGCTAAAGATTCGCGATTTATTCCTAGCAATTATCCGGTGGAAGAAGCGAAACCGGATGTGCATACGCTTTTATCCCGCTTCGAGCCCTTAGGCCTTTGGATTTCACGTCTCGTGTTCGAAATCGATTTCACCGGCGTGACGAGAGGCTTCCTCTCCGCTTCTCGCTCGTTCGCTTGTTCGCCCGCTCGCTCACTCGCTCACGTTTCCCAGCGAACTGGTCCCTGCGAACTTTCGCTTTTACGCGGCCGTCGTTCAGGCCGATTTGGACTGATTCGTACGCCTCGCAGCCAGCCAGCCAGCTAGCCAGCGTTCCGGTCGTCGGTGTACACACATTTCTTCCGGTAGTCGACAAGCGAATGGGATCGGACTAGCTGGCCCCACAATACTCATCTCGGACCTTCCACGAGTTGCAAAGAGCGAAAGTCACCTGGGCCCTCCGGAAATACGAAGCTCGCGCCAAGGCTACGGCGTAGACATTCGATAGTCGATGACATAATCATCAGGAACTCTTACGTTCCATGCGCATATATTTTTCTGACAACTTGAAACCTACTCATGCCGAATCTTTTTGGTGCCGTCCTCGTTAATTTTATTAGCTTTATTACGAAATAGTAAGGAGCGATCAAAATAATATTTAATGTATTCTGTTGAATAACTACCACTCCCGGAAGCCGCTCCCGATCGTTTAGAAAAGAAATGACGCTTGCTTCCGTTTCTTGATTGCGACGATGAGCAGAGCATAATGATTTCCTTGTGATATCAAGGCCATTCTTACGTCGAGAGTCGAGAGTAATCGAAGACATTCTAACGTTAGAACAAATTTAAACTTTACAAGAGTACATGAAAATTATTAGTAATATATTTTATACTGACCTGTACAAATCATTCTCGGTGACGATGTCGCGAATTGAGTCCTCCGGGTCGACTGGTATTCCCACCGCTCTGGAGGACGACGAGAGAATGCGCCGTGACGGTCCGGCAATGCCAATAGCCTCGTCGTAGATCCCCGAGTCTCGGAGGGCACTGGCCGCGATTAGATCGTCCTCGGACGCCGTGGTCGGTAAGTCGACGCAAGGGCTGGGTGATCTGGAAATTGCGCCCAACAGATCCTCGCTGCGCGAATGGCGCATCTCCCTCGCGCCATATCTATCGGTCCTGCGTTCCATCTATCGTTTCTTAGTGGTAGGTGCGGCTCCTAGAGGAAGTGCCACCCTCGGCGGCGATACTCCCATCCGGACGATCCCACTACGCCAATCGATCCTTTCCAATCGACGCTGAAATCTTTGCTCCTAATTCAGTCAGCTGATTTGTTGCGCGAGATACCGTCGGAGCGCACCCTTCTAATAAAATTTTACCCACTTTTGCACTATTGATTATCTCGCCGTTTAAACACTCGAATAATTAAAAGTACCTTGGGCGAAAAGAAAACTTCCGTGTTCGATTTCCTTAGCCTACAAAGCCAACGCTGTGCATTTTCTTCATCAACCAGCTTTATGCGGTGTGAAAGAAATCGACGATACTCGTTATTCGCATAAATGCGTGAAATTTCAATCGATATTACTGATTTCTCGCAAACGGTTCCTCTTCAGTTCCCGTCGACCTCGATATTATCCTTTTTCCGCCGTCTTCCTCACGTACACGGAATTATTTTTCGATGTGAGCGCTTCCTTGTTTCACACCAGCCTAACTTCACGAAATTTCACCCTAGAGAAAATTTCTTTTGTAACATATGCGTATTCATGTATATATATATATATATTCTCAGATCAAACGCGCGTGCATTATTCACAAACACAGATCCTTACGCGAATTCTCTTGTGAAACCGGACTCCTTTGCTTCGCATTAATTCCAGATATTTATGCACACTCGATATGCACCGTAAAAACGTTTACGTTAGCAATTTAACGTAGTTCAGCAGGCAGTGATGGGTTTCTTAATTCTTCACTGGCACTGATGTATACTCGCACACCGATACGTTGATAGCTGGTCGCGCTTTTTCGCAATTACGCCAGGTAAAATCGTAGAAATCAACAGGATCGCTTCTTCTACCCGCTTCGCTCTCTTACCTCCTTCGCAGAGGTAACGGACCTCCGGGACCAGGATTCTCCGTTACGTCCGTCAGCGCGTTAAAACGCTTTCCACTTCCTAAAACGAGTAGACTTTATGTAGCCTAGCGAACATAAAAGCGACACAAAAACGATTCACCTTTACAATTCCCGGAGTCTCGAATATTTAAACATAAAATTTACTTTTATAGTAGAACGATAATACACGCAATAAGAATGGCGAAATAGAGTTACTGTTGTTACATTAAAAATTCTATATAAATCAATCTTTTTTTTTCAGAACGATATAAAGAAGGCAAATTTTTTTTTTTTTCTTCAACACTGGCTCCAAAATTCTTGTTACCTTCTATATTTTCAGAAGCAGCATATAAACCAGGAACATCAACGAACACCATTTCTCTCCGAGTGTAACGTTCGGAGAGAAAGAGAGAGAGCTGTGAGCGGAGCACCATCCGTGGGTCGATTCCCCAGTGTTTTCAAACACGATCAGCTTAGACACACGCACGTGTCAACGCACACCTTGTCGGCGAGCACTCACACCCCAAGGATGGGGGCACTCAAACGTTCACGAGGTCGATCGCGCGCGATCGATGATCCTCGGCCCTCGACACCGTCGTCAGGCAGCCATCTTCGGACACTGCGAAGGTGCGAGCTGCGAGTTGTGCTCTGCTTTTAGGAGATTCACCGAAACGGCAAATTCTACCTACAGATCATGCGCGAATAATCCACCTCGGTGCGACTAGGGGCGTCCCATTGACCACTCCGTGCGTTCTGCTACGCGTCTTACTCTCGTCATGGATACCGCGTTCACCGCCAGCCGAAGCTCCGAGTGTTAACCACCGATCGGATGGACTGCCGCTTGTGGTCCACCGCCACGCCGCACCGGTCTCTGTCGGCGAGCGAATCCTTTTTTCGCGCTCTCACCACCTTTCCCGCCAGCGAAGCGCGGAGCGTCCATAGGCTGCCATAGTTCTTTCTCCTCGAGAAGGTGGCTGAGGGGAAGGGAAGGCCTCTTTTACACACCTATACTGTTCACCGCGTTCACGTATCGCAGGGCTTGCTTTGCAAGAATAATCCTGCGCTCATAGTTCCAGCATATGGCCTCTGCTCGCTCCAAATGAAGATAAACAATTCTAAGCTGCCAAAAAATTATTTTCTCACTAAGTTGCATATAAGTAAAATACAAATCTAAAATGTAAAATGTAAGACACTTGTTACAAGAGCAATAAATGCAAATATATAATACCTTCTACAAAGAAAAATAATTTCTCTTTACCTATTGAATGTTGTCCAGAAAATGTTTCAGTTTCTTTTTTACAGCTCGATGAATAAGCAACAATTAAGATGCATACGGAAAAAGTGGCTATTAATGCTTTTCCTTGCCAGGCTTCACTTCTAATAATCACTTGAGCCTTAAGCGAATATTACCTACATCTTGATCTCTCCCGCGGCGAATTTATTTTGGAATATCTGCAGAAAGAAATCGGTGCAATTAGGCTTCGTTATTTATTAATCGCTTTCCATGCGACTGCTCTTACCAATTAGGTTATCCAGGACCGCGCGGTGGCCTTGGCCTCGTTTTCCCAACTTTCTTCGGAAAAGCAGCTGCGTTTTTTTAACGAACAATTGGAGAGGTTAGACTCTACCCGATCGCGACCGAGCCTCTTATCAAACGGCACGGCGACGGTTGTTTGTTTCAAGCGTCGCCAACAAACACGATAATGGCGATACTTATCGAGCAGATTCGACCTCGCGATCTTACCGTGACGCAAAAGTCTCCGACATTAAAAAAAATCTCTTCGAGTCTCTTACAGCCTGATAAACTCATCTGAAGTCTAATTTATATACACCCCGTGTAAATATATCGTGTATATTAATTACTTCTTGTATACTTTTCCTAGAAATAAAATAAAAAAAATAAAAAAAAGGTTGAACACCGGACAGTTAATTACCAGCTGATATTAGTTTTAAGAAAACTTACATTTTACTTTTGCCTACTTACTGGCTTATCTGTGACAAGCAAACCAATGTTCTGATATACATATATAAATCGTCGAATTAAGTTAATTTTTAGTTGTCTAATTAGCAAACTGTGCAGGAACTGCTTTTGAAAAACGCAGCCACGGTCTTTTTCTTTTCAGATGCGCAACTGTGCGTGCGTCGATCGGTTTGAAAAATGGCAGACGTTGCAAGTGCTGCCGTACCTGCCGCTAGTTCGTTCGAGTCGTTCGAGATCGTTCGAGTCGTTCGTTACACTCTAGGAATTCTAGGTTATTCTAAATTTACAGCACCGCTGCGACGTCAATTTTAAGTTTAAACAGATCGACGAAAGTGCATATATTTTCTAAATTACAGCGGAAGTATAACACGATGGAGGACTCCACTAAATGCGAGGACACCGAATCTGGTAATACAACTCCCGCATGTTCTCAAACGAATCCTACGTGCTCGGACATAAAGTCTTTAGTAGACAGCAAAAATACTCAGGTACGAGTGGTTCGCGGTACCAAAAAGTTGAAAACCGACAACGATCTCGGCAATGTTGAAAAAAAAGGTGAGTTAATACAGAATGATATATATGACATATTCTATTAAGTAATATTATGATAAAATGAAGTAATGCAACTTCTTTGGTTAAATATAGATGCAAAGGAGGAAGAAACTGCAGAAGTTAAAGTAAAATCTCTCAAACGTTCCTGCGAATTGTGGTCTCTGGAGGATAAAAATACCTTCTTCAAAGCTCTTAATGAATATGGTAAAGATTTTGATGCTTTACAGAGCTATTTTCAGAGTCAAGGCAAAAAGAGAGGTCTTTCAGATATCATGATAAAGAATAAAGAGCAAATTCGACATTTTTATTACAGAACATGGTTGAAGATATCGAAGCACCTAAAATTTTCAGAAGGTTATTAAAATACTTATATTATTATTTAAATTTTAATTGATATATGATTCTATTAATATAAATGCATTATAATGACTCTATAAAACATGTTTCTATGTTTTTACATGCAGATGTGAAAAAAACATCCCAGGAATTGTATGGATTAATAAATTATGGTGAACTTAGAAGAAAATTACCACGTATTCATGAAAAAGTTCATTTAAGATTAAATGAATTGGTCTACTGGGGATCTACACAAGTCAGACTTCGAGGGAAAACTATGAGAATTAAAACACCAATATGTAGAGCACTTAGAAAGTTAAATCAGTTAGAAGGTACCTAAACATTTTTTTACATATTTAAAAATTACCACAAGTCTGTACAATAAATAACATACAATTCTTTTATTTATGAAAGTATTAAACTAAAAATATTAAAAAATTTTAACACTTTTTTTTTTTACAAAAATTGTCTTTATAATATATTTATTTTATTAGATTGGCAGGAAGAAATTAAATTGCCATCTAGAGTAACGATAGAATTACGACCTCGTAATAATATGGCATGGTGGCAAGTACAAGCAGCATCTATGAACCCGAGAGTTCGTACATTGCTCCCTATACAAAGACGTCTATCAAGTTTGTTAATATTTTTGCAACAACGATGGCGACTCGCAAAATATACCACAGTATCCTTATCTATTCAATGAATTGTATTTTGTACCGTCTGTATCATACAAATTTTTTTAATTTAAATTTTTTATACTATTCCTTAAATATTATTTAGTGTTCCACTGTGGAAAATCTTGTAGCTAACGATATTAAAGATATTTGTTTGTTACGAGTTGCTCCACCAGAAGGATGCAAAATTGCATTACCGATGGTTAATCTTGGAGAATATCTCACCAGTAATAGCGTTAGTTTAAACTCGTATGAAAAGCGTCTCGGTCTAAAAAGTTCAAAGGAAGACTTGTTGGGATCTGTTCAACATTTAAAAGGAGTAGGAAAAAAAGGCATTAAGCGGTATAAATCGGATAAAAAAATCGTAAATCGCACTGATGAAAATTGTACACTGCCAGATATCAGCAGCGACGTGGATCTTTTGGAAACAGGAAGCAGCATATCTGAGAAACCGGCTATTATAAATAATACAGAAAAAGCGTCGCCAGAATATCATTCAGAACCTAACAGATTTCCTGGTAGAGAAACTATCGAAAGAATTCGAAAAGGTTGGAACATTGAAGAGGCAAATACAATAACCGTAGGCGATCTCTTTTTAATGGTGCGTAATATTATAATAATTATTTTAATCAGATAAAACATATAAAAATGTTATTTCGTTCATGTATTATTATAAAAAATATGTTATAATTTTCTGTACTTAACAGTTTGGTCGTGAATCAAAAATTATACTTGAATATTGGTGGGATTGGCCACCCAATGAACAATACACGACTGATTCAACATCATCGGGTATTATGCGTGATAACAGTTTATGCTTGGTTTTACAAAAATTATTGTCATTGGCGAAACATAACTATGGAACAAATAAAGTAAGACATGACAACAATTTTGTATTTTAAGGCAATTTAACTTTTTATAAAATATCTGTTTAGGTATACGATAATACGTCAGGAAGTAATGAAACGATAATTTCATCTCGAGTTCCATCTATTAAAGAGTCTACATTTAGAAGGCCTCTCATCCCACAAACGTATCACAAGATCGGCACAGCAGACGCATTTAAAACACAGCTTGATGTAAATATTACTTTTAAAATAATATACTACGAGAATTAAATTTTGATAATGTATGTTTGATAAAAGATATTAACAGTGAAAATTTGCTTTTTACAGAAATTTAAAACCCGCTTTTGTAAACGAGGTAGAACAGTGAGACAGAAAAGTCTCGTTATACGAAGAGTACTGCCTATTGTATCTGCGTCGAATATGCCGTCGGAAAATTTGACAAGTGATGCGAGTAAGATTACTAGCGGGTCTTCATTATGTCAAATGCAAACCGATAAAACAACAGTAAATACGAACGAGGCTCAGGAGAAAACTTTCTTAGATGTATTAGAGGCAAGCGGAGATGCAAAAAATTCCAATTCGATTATTACTAGTGCTACTCAAATTCTTAAAGAAGGTGAAAATCAATGGTTAAATAGCGAGGTAATTATCAATAAATATGTATGTACATCTATAATGCGTAATTTAAAAAAATATATTTTTATATGAAAAATTACTTCCCACGAAAATGTATTGAATTTTAGGTTGCAGATTTTTCATTAAGCAGTTTCTTAGGCCAACTTGAATCGCCTATGAAAGGATCACAAAGAAGCCAAGCGGGTGAACAAATTATGGAAGATGCTCGTCCATCTTCTGATGTAAATATAAATACGTAAACTTACGTTACATATTACCTGATTTTTATTTTACGTTTTATTATATCTTGTTCTACAATGATATTTTAGGTTGTATCGCATATGCAATGCCTCATGGGTGAAAACAGTGTAGACTATATGGCGAAATTTGCAAATCTTGCATCTCAAATGGGTTCTGATGAAAATAAGTGAATGAATTGGCAAAATTGCCAAAAATTCATTATCTTTACTTTTCTTTTATCACGTAAATGTAGTATTTTCTTCATATGACGCCTGCGATAACAGATTAGAGAGACTCTGATTACAAAAATCTGAAAATTACTTCGTACAATACAGAAACTTAATTATCATAAATAAAAAAAGAAGAAAAGTAAAATTTGCATACTGATGACTTCCGCAAGCTATATAATGACGTAAACATTTTGCGTTTCCAATCGAGGGACAGAAAACCAAGCAGATGCCTCGTCCTCTCTAGGTAAATGAAGAAAATATGAATATAAATTAAAGTATTAACTAATTTATATATTATCGTATAATTATGGATTTTTTTTTAAATATAATTCGATAAAATCACGTGCATTTATTTGTATCTGCATTACATTTTTGGAGAAACACATGCAATGTAATCCAAGTAATCTCCAATTTGAAATTAAATTATACATAATAATGCAATATTATAAAAATACGCCAAACGATAGATATACATAAATGAACACTATAGTACCATTACTTCCGTTAACGTTTTATCACGTTTGTTCCTTTTCCTGAAAAGAAACCGCCATAAGCGTTATCTTGACGATAACTATCGTCGGGGCACTATAAAATATCGCTCTAAAAACATCCTTTTTTTTATTAGTTTTTCTCATTGTACTGTGTTGCTTTCCGATTTTGAGAAAAAGAATGGCAACAATAAATTTAGAAATACCACTAAACTTTATATTACTATTTTTGTAACGTATAATTAAAAAAGAGGAATAGTTATTAAGGAAAAAAAAAAAAAAAAGAAGAAAAACATGTTTTAAGAGAAGATATTTTATATGTGTCTAATGCACGTTTTTTATTGGATTTATAAAAGTATACTTAGAGCTCGAGTCTCTTATATTTACGTCGTTTGTATTACGTTACTAATATCGTGTATACTTTAACAAGCCGATAATGAGTGGAACGTCCAGCCGCAAAGACGTCTGTGTTCTTGGAAGCAGAGCCTACGGCCTTTTCCCCGACGAGTTGCGAAATATACATCAAAGTGATTCATAGCGCTTACGTCCGCATGACCACTACCACACGCTTAACGAGGATTCGTGTTAACTACAGGTATAATTATGCGTAGACGTAAGCAACGTGTTCTTTCATGGATACCTTTCCTCCAATACTCGATTGGTTATTCAATCAAGCTGGATATTTCCAATTAATCGTACGTAATTATGTCGATTAAATAAAATAATGGAGTTTTCCTCACTGAAGTCGATCTTTCGACATGCAATGCATTTAAAAGCACGCTTAGCTGATTTAAAATCTTGAAAAAAATATTGCAAAAGAATTATATTTAATGAAATTAATTTAAGAGATATATATATATAATAATAATAAATAATCTGGTAAACAGGATGTAAGAAATCGGAGTAAATAATAATTAAAATAATGAAAAAAAAGTATATGGTAATATAAACATATTTAAGAAATACGTAATTTAATAATTATCGTAAAATTACTAATATCTGTTTATTTCATCATTTTACTTTGCAATTTTATTATATGTATATACATATCTAACTTTGTAATATTTATATTGCAGGTGCTACAAAAATATTTACTGCTACTATTTTATCGTGTATTGGCGTATTCTTGTAAATTATGCATCGACTTGCTTTGTAAAAAATTCATAAATCAATGGAGAGAAACAAATATACTACGTCGCAAGGAAGAACTCGGCAGTACCGACGTCTGCACACATATTCACTGCGTATGTATCACCACATGCTATAAATAAATGCATGCATAGGCGTCTGCAGCAAAATACGGTAATATTCTCAAATTTCATATAATCATTTCGCTTATTTACATAGTTTAGTTTATTTCCAACATAAAACGCCTACGATTGAAAACGTTCTTCACTTATTCCAACTAAAAATGTTGCCTCCCGCTTCATGAATGAATAAAGATTACGTATCTCGTTTTCAGTTCGACCTAAGCGGCGGAGTAATTGATTGACTGAATTGAGAGATGAACGGCCGAAAAAAAAAGAAAAAAAAAGATAATCTGCTTTGAAAATACCGACGCCTATGAGACGTAAGTAATCATTGCGTCAGCTATCGCGACTCGACGTGGTGATTGGCCGTGGCTACGGAGCGGGAAATCCCCGTTGAAACCTGCTCGACCGCGGTTGTCCCGCTGCAGTCTCGTGCTTGTCTTCTTCGTCATTCCCCGAGTGAGGACCTCGTGCTTAGTTGCATGGCAGAAACGCGCTGTGAAGCATCGTCGTTATCACCGTCGGAACGATTGAAACAAAGCGGGGACGTTCTTCGTTTTTTTTTAACTACCCTGATTCACGAAATGACAATTTCTTTTTGCGCGACACCGGTACATTCCTCGTGAATTACCGCGCGATTAATTGCCTGTGCATCGTACACGATTATCGCGTCGATTTATCGTCGCGACGCGCAAGTTTATTTGCACTAACGAGCGCGCCTAATCTGCCTGATATTGTCGGTTGAGAAAATTACGGTGGCAGTGCCCAGTGCCGTCATCGCATCAAAAATGGATTCGTTTAACGGCTACGATAGAAGCGACCTGTCGGAGGTGAGTCTAATGAGAGCAGGCAGCGTGCAACTTGACGCTGTCTTTTCTCAAGCGCCACGATTCATTCGCGTGATCTCGGTGTCTCTCCCTCGTTCTTTTCGTCTTATCCCACATTTCTTTTATCGTTCGTTCTTCTTTCGTCGCTCACAATAAATATTCATATTTTTTCTCATATCTACCTCCGGCTTTAATCCTTTGATTACAAAAAGCGTATATATACGCTTATTAAATTTATTTCAAAACAACATATATGGCAGATAAATATATTTTACTTAACTAGAAGAAATTATTTGCGCGCTGTTATTCAAGAAATCCTAATTCGCGCTCGTCATTATATTCGGACTTTAATTAATTATAATAATTTCTTTATGATCGCCAGTTCATTTACATTTGTATCTCCCGGTTATGTTATTTTTCATCCTTCCGTCCTTTCTTCCGTGGCAATATTCTGAATCGTTCCGACGTGTTGTAGCACTTCAAATCGCTTGACACTATATTACACAATTTTTGTTTTAATAATTACTTTCATTAATCAACGATCGCTAACACCGTCACTCGAGAAACGGACGATCGAAAGAATGACGGATTATCGCGGCGATTTTTTACGATTTTAAAATTAAGAAGCGCGACGATCATCTGTTGTATAAATTTGTACTCTCGATATTCATAGCGTTACTTCCGCCGGGTCTTCACTCGAGTCGTTCTCGATCTCGACACAGGAAACTGGCTACGATGTAACTTGTTCGAAACGAGATGAGAATCTCGGCCGCGACGGAGAAAACGGGCGAGGTGCAGATGTTAAAGCCAACTCGCCCGGATATTCGACCTTGAAAAAGCTGATTGTGCGATTAAATTTCTTGAGTAACCCGATTATTCAAATTTTAAAGCATATTTATGGCCCTAATCTGAATGCCGGTAACTAGCTTACTGTCTCAATCTGAAGTGCGTGTACATACATTAAGATACATAAATTATAATGTTAAATGTCAGATGTCGAATTTGTAATTTGGAAGAATTCGTTCTTTCGTAATCTTTCTAACTTAAAATCCTGCGATTTCAGATGTATCCGTCGTTTATTAATTTACACGATGATGAAAGCGACCACTTGCTCTTGGATATGGATTCCTTAGTTCCTAGACGAAGCAATTTCTTAACTAACCGCGGCTGCGAGCCAGCCAAGAAGAAATGTTTGTTGGGTAATATATAAAATAAAATAAAAAAATATAATATCATATAAAATAAACTTGTCACTGTAAGAAAGCAATAATTCTAATTAACATGCGGTCTGTGATTTTTCTGAAACAAGCGATGCTATTTTTCTAAGTTATTAAAACAAAAAAAAAAAGTAAATTTATTTAAGTTTATTCTATCTTTTCTATTTTCTCGCTTGCTTACAGTGACTTATGAAGATTTGAGTCTACTGCTTACTACAGACTGGTCTGCGTCGTCGATTGCTGACGTAGCGATAGACGGCGATAGTCGCTGGTGGGGGTTTCCCGGGACTGTTTAACATTGATGTGTTGCATCGATTTATGGGAAACCGCACCGGTTTTAGCATTTAATCGTTCGATCAAATCTAAAACAACATTTTGCATTTAAAACGTATGCGTCTTATGCGGTTTTAAGCAGCGAATCAAACTGGAATTACTTGCAGAGATCTGATCTTTATAATATCTTTTTGAAGGTGATGAAAGCGAACAGATTGATGGCACCGGGTGGTCCGACAAACCTATCAGAAACTGGTGTCAAGAGGAAACCATAAATTGGCTTATGTCAGCTGCGTCATATATAGGTCAACCTTACAGCTCTATTCAGCACAGCCTGGCTGTGCCTGGAAAAGAAATCGTTACTTTTACACGGCAAGATTTCAACAATCACGATCCTGTGTACGGAAATCGATTGTACGATCTTCTTCACTCGCAACGCATATCAACTCTTTGTACGTAATGAATTTGGAAAATAACTCGACGCAAAATAATTATGGAATGTTGCAAGTCTAAAATATCAACTTTTTGTACAGTGCCATCATTTGATACCATTCAACCACAGTCGGAAGATGAATACGCGCGAGTCAATTCTAGCAATATATCTGGTAAGATATTAAGAAAAAATAATTAAATAAATTCAGAAGATAACTGACTCATTAGCTTTTATAATTTTCGTCTCTTCTTTTAGATGCAGAATCAGATAATAGCATTGAAATTGCAACCAAGAGATTACCTGGCAGACCAAGGGTATTGAAGACGAAGAAAAATCGTAAGTACACTCATAAAATATTTTTCAATGCATATATTAAAAAAAAATGCATTATATGTCAAATTATAAGATTTAATTCTATTTGTAGCTGCCAGTCAAGGAAAATTATGGGAATTTATTAGAGATTTATTACGTAATAGAGAAACATGTCCAAGTTTAATCTGCTGGGAAGACTATTCGCAAGCCAAATTTCGCTTTGTAAAGAGTGACGAGGTAGCAAAACGTTGGGGATCACGGAAAGGAAATACAAAAATGACTTATGAAAAACTCAGTAGAGCTATGAGGTAATAATAATAATTTTCAGTGCACTAAGAAATAATTTACACTTATTAGTTATTAAAAAAAAAACGGTACTTTTTAGGTATTATTATAAAAGCAAAATCTTTCTACCAGTACTTGGTCGAAGATTAGTCTATCAATTTGGACCAAATGCAAAAGGATGGCAAACTGATAACCCAAATTTTCGACACTAAAACGATGTAATTAAAAAAAAAAAAAAAAAAAAGAAAGTTGTGCAATTTATCATTAAAATATCATTTCTTTGTACTGATTGTCGTTTGTATATATTTGTTATTTATACATGAAAAATAGAGCACCTTTTTAACTGTCATGAACATTCTTATGCATCTAACGAATTTTTAGAAATAGTGCAATAAAAATAGAAATACTTAGTTATTTTATCTATACATATAAAATTTATATTAAATGTACCATAATGAACCACATATTAAAAATTATTCTTCTATAAAAAATACCTTTATCTTCGTCTTTTTTTTGATTCCGATGACGCGTTTAATGTCATCTTTCTTTTTCCAGGCTAGAAAAAGAGAGTATTCGTCAATAAATTTTTTTTAACGGAATATACAGAAATTGGAAATAAAAAATGCATTCTGTGCTTTACGCATTTTACACGATTTAAATAATATAATTAAATGTATATACCTTAATTTGGGAGTCAAAATCTTCCGTTATGTCAGTCTTCTTTTTTGACGTATTATTTGTACTTTGATCAATATGCGGAAAGACAAAATTTCTTTTATTTATAGCATAATTGGTTGAATCACCTTGTTTTGCTAATAAAGCTATCCTCGCTAACGATTCTTCCCCTCGAGTTAAAAGCGAACGTTTTTTTATAACATTCTGCAAAGTTCACAATTATGTGTAAATGCGTTAGTATTTTGATCAATTAGTTTAAGAATTAATAGCTAGTTAATTAAGTAAATTGATAATCTTACAAATATCGTCTGGGATTTTTTTCCAGTATTTGGTCCATTCAAGAAATCTGTTATACTCCGCGGCATAATCGGTTCTATATTCTCAGAAGCATTTACTTTGTCGGGAGAAGTATCTTGTTTTTGTGATTCATTAGTTTTGATTTTTCTGACTGCTTCCAATCCGAGTTTAAAAATTTGACTGTCGTATAACTCATCCTCGATTTCGTTATTACAATTTTTCTGTAATATATGAAATACATTTATGTAAATATATTTTTTAAGCATGCTACGTAATTATTGTTGCACAAATAAGTTTTTTACCGTTCTTTCCTCAAGAAATTTGTCTCTTTCGTGTCTCAGTTTACTCCACTTTGCTTCTTCCTCATCTTCTTGCACATCTACCCAGCCATCATTTTCATCAGATATTTGTGGCATTTCTGTATCTCCTAATTTATCTAAAAAGATTATGGTATAATTAGTTATTTTATATATATATATTAAAACATTGTACATCAAATATAGAAAATTAAATCTTATAGAATATCTTTAAAAAAATTTCTGATAAATCATACCTATATTTTTCCATTTAAATTTACGTTCACGTCCATTTCCATCAGTGTGTAAATCGCCGTCATCAAATAATAACTCTTGAAGCAACCTAACGTCCCTTTTATCTTCATCAAGTATTTGTTTCATGTGGATTCTTTCTAATTGATCCTTTACTTTATGCTCATCTATATCCTCGTCGTCGGCTTCCTCGAATTCTAACTTATCCAAATCCTTCTCGTCTTCATCAGCAGAATCCCAGTCGCTTTCACTTAATTCTGCTTCTTCTTCTAAAAAGTCAGCTGCAACTTTTTTAATATTCTTTGCCGATGTAACTGTCACTTCATTTTCCTCAGAATCATAATCAATGTATTGCACCTCCTCGTCTTTTTCTTCATTTTCTACATCGGAAGATTGAGAATTTTCTTCTTCCGAATCGGACAAGTTGAGTTTTATTACCGGACGTTTCTTGGGTTTTAAAAACGTATCTTCGTCATCATCATCCGAAGAGACAACTCTTAAATTTAATTTTGAATTTATTGCATTAACTTTCTTTTCTCTTGAACAATTTATAGAATTGGAATCTTCATCTGAAATCAAGTTTATACCTTGAACTATTTTGTCATTTATTTTTGAATTTTCCGATTGTTTAATATCAATTAGTTTCGCGTTAGAATTTACAGAACATAATTCGGGTTTACGCAACTGCGGTATTTCATCGGTATTTATTTGTGAAGATAAATCTGAATTAATTTTTTGCGTGGATTCAAATTTACCGGAACATAATTGCATAAGATATTCATCGTCAATAGTTTCTCCAGTATCGTCGAATAATTTTTTTCTTAAAATAGTTTTATTGTTCGTGTTGCTTAGATTTTCAAAAAGTTCGTCACTTTGAGTGTTTTCTATAGAAAGAAACTCGTTCTTATCAATTAAACATTCTGATTCCTCCAAGAAATTTTTTTTATTTGAATCTAAAGTAGTATTCAATACACTTAACTGTGTTATAGGCGAAACCAAATCGAGCATACTTGGTTTTGTTAAAGGAGTTTTACACACCTGACTCCTTGTGACAGCTTCTGCATGCGGCTGACAAGGAGGAATATTGCTTTCATTTTCACTCATCCAATCGTTATCTCCACAACGTGTTTTAAATGCATCAACGTTATCATTTTTAATCTCATCTCCATCTTCATCCTCATCATCATCATCGTCAATTTCCTCTTCTTCTTGGTCACTTTCTGCCTCATTTACATCGTTAAAACTTGTCGACTGTTTATTATATTTTACAGAATCCGTATCACTTTCGTTACATCCGTCATCTGTACTTAAATCCTCATCGTCTGTAACTTCAGCTTCATCATCTGCAAATAAACATTTACTCCTTTTCTTGTCCTTAATACAAACATCATTCTCCTCGGGTTCGCTTTCGTCACTATTACTGTCACTTGATTCGTAACACAATTTTTCTAAATCATCATTTTCTTCTTCCGCGTCGAATGTTTCCTCTTTCTGTGCTTGCAATTCCATTTCCTTTTGTTTCCATTCTTTATTACGCTTTAAAGTCATTTGTAATTTCAGATCCTCTTTTAAGCGCATTAATTTGGCTCCAGGCTTATTTAATTCGGAATTATCGGTATCAATAGGCGCTTTATATGGAAGTATTTCTTTTACTGGAAGAAGGCCATTCGGCGTATTTTCTAAGTGTATTACACTTACCTCGGTGTTATCATTTTGTTTTTTCGTATTACTATGTTTAGAAAAAAACCTATTTAGTAAGGTATTAACACGATTTAAATTTGGTTTTACATTATCTGTTAGATCGATAATCATACCTGGCGAGCCTTTTAATGTAACTTTCGAATTAGACATTAATGCCGGTAATATTTTTTTATTCGATAAAGATTCATCTGCAAATTTTGGAAGTGGTAAACCTTGTACATGACTATCGGACTTTTCACATTCTTCTGTTGTAGAACTGTCTTGGACCTCTGATCGAATTTTGTCATTAAAAGATGATAGTGATACATCATCTATTTCAAGACATTCGTCTTCCTTTTCGTTGTTTCTATCCTTTACAAATTCCGTGCGGTCGTCAGAATTTGCACACGCAGCTCTATTCAATGTATCACTAACATTTTGAAATGTTTCAGTTTCTTTATTGTAATTTGTGCTATTAAATGTTTCTGTAATTTTATTTTTATCTTTCTCATTCTCGTTATTAATACAACTTTCCTCAATCAAAGAGATTATAGCAGGTTCAACTATTTCTTTTGTTTTTTGTACTTCAGAATTTAGTTGAAAAATGTCATTTGATTCATTTTCAGACGTATGAAATAATTTTCTTGGTAAACTAGACTTTAAAAGATTTCGATTACATTCATTTGTTATCTCTTTTAACGTTATACTAGGTTTATTTAGATTATCGTTATCTATTAAGGAAAATGAGCCTGTAGTTTGATGATCTACTTCATTAAAATCTTTTTGTACAATCTCTTGCACGTTATCTTGAGAATCTTGAGTATTTGTTTTAATTTCTGAATCTCGAGTACACATATAATCGATATCTGTTAAAGCCTTTTCTTTTTCATTTACAATGGAAGAAACTTTTACATTTTTACTAAGATCAGACACAGATTGCACATCATCTTCTGAATCTGACGATTTATAAAATAGTTCTGCCTCTTTTTCCTTTTCTGCAAGAATTTGGCTTATTATTACAGATGACATTTTAAGTTTCACTGCTGTTGAAGGTGCTTTTGGAAGATCAGCTGATATTATTTTTCTATTTAAAAATTCTTTTAATGTACGCTGCTTTGGCCTATGATATGGTAAAGAAACTTCTGACTCTCGTAATAAACGTTGAGTTTCACTATGTATTTGACGCATTGCTTCATCTTTAGAAGCTCTTATAGAGCCCTTTCTTTTTTTTATCAATTTTTTTTTAATATTTTTATTTTCAGACGTTTCCTCAGACGTGACGAAAATATTATTTTCTACATCTTTGTCCGATTCTTCTTCTGATTCGGAATCTATTAATGACTGATAATTTTTAGTATTTTTATTTTCAAATATTTTCTCAGACATATCAGGAACATTGTTTTCTATATCTGTGTTTTCTTCTTCTGATTCAGAATCTAATAAAGCCCGGTAGCTTTCAGTAGTGGAGGCTACAATACTATAAAGCATTTGAGAGGAATTATTACTCTCATTTGTTTGTATATTTTCTTCAGATTCACTATCTGTTATTCTCCTTATGCTTTTATTTTTTAAACTACTTTCATCTTTTGTAATTTCCAAGCATTTAGGCGATCTTGAATGACAGTTGTCACCAGCAATAAAAGAATTTTTATTTAATATTTCGTTTGAATTACTTCCTTCAATGGAGTCATCTATGAGACTTGATTTCGTCAACATTTTAACAACATTGCTGCTATTATCTATATCACAGGATTTCTTATCAAGTTGCAATTCGTTTTCTTTAGTGGATTCGCCCAAATCGATCCCGTCGGTTGGTCTTTTATTAATCGTGATACTAGAAATTTCATTATTTTCTAACTTCTCTTGATCACTGCTCTTTTCATTTGACAACATGGGTACATCGCGAACGTCATTCGAATTATTTTCAATGTTACTTTCATCGTGTTCCTTATTATGTGCTACTTGTTCATTGAGTTCTTGAGTAATTTTACAGCTGCTTACCTCATCACGATCTTTCCCATCGTCATCTCTTTCGCTCGAATAGACTTCTGTGAGCGAAGTAGTCGTCAGAGAAGATACGATACATGCCATCGCCAAAAACGTATGATTTTATTCGTTTTAATACAAACTGAAAAAGGAATTATATAGAACGGAAGGAAATCGACGCTGTGTTAAATAGCAAAGGAACAAAATACAAAATTACAGAGAAAAAAAAACACTTACAGCAATCACCTCATTCCGTGACTTATTTCGTTACAGCTGACACCATGCATTCGCAGCATTTGCGCGCCCAAATGACGAATGCAACCATTTTGCGCACGCTCAGAGTAAAAAGCAGGCTAGCCGGCATTGCCACTGGCCGGAGGCTCCATCTTCAGATGTCTCTAGCTTACCCGGACATTGGTTATCAACATCGGTCACTTGAATTTGACTTCAGGGAGGTCGGCCATCTGCTTTAGCCGCAGCCAGAGCCACGTCATATTTGTGTGCCGCTGACGAGCGAGCTGCGCGAGCTGGCTCTGTAACTCCCCACGGGTTTTTTTTAACGTAAAATCATATCCCCGCGACCGCAAACATAATGAATGGGTTCCGATTGTTGGGCGATCTATCCCATCTTTTAGCTATTATCATATTACTCCTCAAGATATGGAAAACACGAAGCTGCGCCGGTGAGTGAACCGCCTTGATCGTTTTGTTCAGGGACGCGCGTGTTCACGTCAATGCTCGATGCGTTACGAGCAAATACCGGTGACGTTTCTCTGATAATCTGCTGATAATATTCATCGATGTTCACAGGTATCAGCGGCAAATCGCAGATTCTCTTCGCGATTGTTTGTACCACCCGTTATCTAGACCTGTTCACCACATTCATCTCGGCATATAACACACTCATGAAGATCGTATTCATTGCTACGTCTTTCGCTACGGTCTTCTTGATGTATGTTAAGTTCAAAGCCACCTACGATCATAATCACGATACGTTTAGGTAAGGTCCAAAATTAATTTTTTAACAAATACTTTTACCTTGGACGTGATAATAAATTTACTTTCTGTTGCAGAATTGAATTCCTGATTTTACCCGCATTTGTACTAGCTCTGCTGATTAATCAGGAACTATCTGTCCTTGAAGTTTTGTGGACATTCAGCATTTACCTAGAATCGGTGGCGATATTACCGCAATTATTTCTGGTGACAAAAACAGGCGAGGCTGAAAGTATTACCAGTCATTATTTGTTTGCATTGGGATCATATAGAGGCTTGTATCTGTTCAATTGGATCTATCGCTACTGGTCTGAGGGTCATTATGACTTAATTGCAATATTTGCTGGATTGGTGCAAACGGTTCTTTATTGTGACTTTTTCTACCTCTATATTACTAAAGTACTCCAAGGCAAGAAGCTACAACTACCTGCTTAGCTTCAATCAAGAGTATTGTCCTCTTGCATCAAAGAAACATTCAACTGCCTTTGTGGCATCGCCAAGTTGAGACAAATGTGGGCAATCCTAGGAGGCTCGCGCAACGTATACAGTAGTATACGTCTTTATTAAGCATCAAATGTCTGGCAGTATCCTTTCCACTTTCTTCCTTCCTTCCTTCCATCGTATCCTCGTATGATGCCATGCGCCGCGTCTCCTTTCCAGATGAGAGTCTAAGTTGCCTATATTATTATAATTTTTTGTGTACTTTATTTAAAATAACGTAAATCACGAGACTAAGACAGATATCTTAAAATTCAGAAAGCCAGCTAAATAGGAATAAAAAGGAGAACATAGAACCAGAATTTTCATTTATATTTACAGTTTATATCGTTGTAACTGTCAGTAATAAATATAGTTAATAATATGAACATAGTTACATTATAACAATATCTCGTCAACATTGATCAGAAAGTCTGGTTGTGTCATAGCGATTTAAGAACGCAAATTAATATACTTTACCAAATCGGTAATGTGAACCGCCTCACTGAGAGTCGTTGAACGATTTTTTACATGTACAATGCCATTTTTAAGACTAGTCTTATCCACCGAAACGACGTACGGTATCAGGCACATTTCTGTGACTTGTTCTGTATTCGTCAATATAGTAGAAATCCCTTTCATCCTAAGCATATTATTTAAGTATAAGACAAAGCGATTTAAAACTTGTGGATCTGAATCGGTCTCAGTGTCCGATTTTGCTATGTGAAACGTGGTTTTGTATGGAGACAACTTAGGATGAATATGAGGTCTATTTGATTCATCGATTAAGTGGCTGTCGCAAAGTAACGCCAAGCAGCCCCAATCCAAGGAAGCAATATGCTCAATCATATGCACGTCAGCAGCGTTATCGTTATTATTTTCGGCCTGTAAATAAATATCCCATTTAAATAATCTCTCTCTCTCTCCCTCTCTTTCTATACTTTTCATTACGTACTAATAATTATTTATTTAAAAAGCGTTATACCTGAGGATACAATTTGCGTATGCCAGGATAATAAGTGATCGTTTCCGTGATTATGTTTCCAAAGGGGAACTGAGCCTCTATTTCCGTCACGTCGAGATTCTTCGTCTTTTTCGCTTCGGCAAGCACGAATCTCGAGGGGTGCTGGGCAAGTTTACGCCACCAAACTTTGCGTTCTCTTTGCTTTTTATGCAGTAAACTCTTTGAATCCGACGCATCAACAAATATGTTAATTTTAGCGGTTCTATGGGATAGGATTTTATTGCTTTTCGGCAAGAGTGACTCATTCCATACATTCTTGGATGTTGCAAATGTGGCAAGTGCAAATGGCAAGATGTTATCCATTGAGTTATTTCGTAGTAACTGCAGTGTATTTGAGATTACATCGCATAAAAATACGTTATACTGTGGCAACGTGACGCAATGCGAAAACCACTGCTCTTCGAGATTTCTCAACAGCAACTTGCCCTGAGGTCCATATAAAAACATCCGATTTGACAAACTAAGGAAATGTGTACCAATAGTCTTTAATATGATCTCCAAACTCATTATTTAGATTAACTTTCTTTCTCTTTTTTCGTCGTCAATGGCGCTACAAAGTATTCTTCCTCTACCACTGCCGCGTTCTTCAATATTTCGTTCTGATTAGCGTTCTGCTGGGCCACGTCGTCCCTCAGATGAATGAAGTCCTTCTCCAGAATACTGTACATTGGACTCACCGTTTCGTCGATATGAACCTTTCGTAATTTTTCAGCAAATGCTATTGCTTCCTCCAGCACTTGTTTACTCTGCCTATAAAATGGTCAAGTTTCAATAAAATAAATTTGTAAAACGAGATTTAAATTATCAATTCGCTTTCTAAATCAAGATTAGGTTATACTATCGCTCATTATATTTTTTATATGTTCCCATTTGTTTGATAAAATTTAAGAATACCCGTACTACCCGTTTTTATGTATCCTTGAAACTTCTAATTAAAAAAAAATTTTGTAATTTAAAATAACGCTTACTTGTACTCAAACCCAACCAACGCCAGTTTCTCAATTTTCCTAATCGTCGCCTCGTCAATAGCTGGTCCTTTCTCACCGCTCGATCGGTCGTAATCGACACTGTTCTTTACTTCGTTCTCATTCTGTTTTTTTCGCCGTTGATGATGTTGCTGTCTCGCAAGTACCGGTGAAAAGCAGTAAGCTCTTAAATATTGAATAACGTTACCTCGACGCAGAGAAATGACACTTCCATCAAAATATCTGTATGTTAACCCAATTCGCAGCAAAGCCATGCTCGACTACAACCGGATAACCTTGGTGTCGATCTGACTCGTCTGTATTTCAAAATTTCAGATTAATTAAATCGTCAGATTTGATATATTGTCTTTGTTTCTCTTAAAATGCCTTTTCATATACAATGCGTTGATTGGCTGCAAAATAATGTAATT
Organism: Cardiocondyla obscurior; assembly: GCF_019399895.1. Classification (NCBI taxonomy): domain Eukaryota; kingdom Metazoa; phylum Arthropoda; class Insecta; order Hymenoptera; family Formicidae; genus Cardiocondyla; species Cardiocondyla obscurior. The sequence goes on along the minus strand of NC_091875.1, from coordinate 3,078,867 downwards.
GTCGGGTTTCTAAACAATTTCTAAGTTTACAGTCAATCAGCATGATTAACAAATCGTACGAACACGGGCGACGAGCTACGCAGACGCACTGCGCAGTTCATTACCGCGTATTTCACTTGTTTAGAGATCGTGGATTGGAGAGTACTTACAGTATGTTTTCTTCTAGCAGATTCTAAAGAGGGGTGAAAAGCGACAGCGTTGAAAAAAATGAACACGTGAACAGATTGCTACTTGCGTTAGCTGTGATTTATTTTGCGACTTGTAATCGTTATTTGGCGCCTTTACGACAGTAATTCCGAAGTTTTTGAGGTTTTTTACTTTTCTATTACGGTAAGTTATACTTTGTTATTATGATCTTATTAGTGTATAAAAGATAAGATTGAGAGAGAGAGAAAAAAAAATTATAGTACGATTAATAAGATTTTGTAAACTTGCATGGAAATAGCGATTTAACATAACTTTTTAATGTTTATTAAAATGTTAAATAAACCAACAGATTGCAACAATGGATGATAGTTTGGTAAATAGTATTATGAACATGTACAAATCAACTGATCCCCTTATAATAACTATACCAGTGCCTACTTGTCGTAAACGGATAAAAGATGACAAATGTACACTAAGGGCCAGCAAACCTAGCATAGAATCTGAAACAGACTATGTAGAAGAATATATAAAGAAAGATAATGAAGAATATATTATGGTGATTAGTATTAAGTATTTTTTTATTATTTAATATAATATAATTTATATAATACTAATTTATTAAATTAGTATTAAGTGAAGTATTATACTGTATTCTACATTTAATTTATCTCATTTGTCATTTTTCACAGGCAAAACACAATATGATCTATAATGTTAATGATAACATGGACAATATATCAGATGTATCAGGAGCTACAGCTGTTTGTAAGGGAGATACTATTCATCTTTACAGAACATACAACTTTGCTTATCGGCCTAACAATAATTTACCTATTCTTTCTGTGAGACATAAAATTGTATCCATGATTGAGAGCAATTCTATTGTTATTATTCGTGGTTCTACAGGCTGTGGAAAAACAACACAAGTTCCACAATTTATTCTTGATTCAGAATTCGAAAAGAAGCAACATTGCAATATTATAGGTATTTTATACATTTTAGAGTGATTTTACTAAATCTTCCAATAAAATGTTATTTTAATTTTATCAACATTCTGTGCAATGTAACATAAGATTCTATTAATATTTTACAGTAACACAGCCAAGACGTATTGCAGCTTTGAGTATTGCAAAGCGAATCAGTGAAGAGAGAGAGTGGCCTGTTGGTACACTTGTAGGATATGAAATGGGCTTAGTCAAAAGTGTAAGCCGTGACACTCGTATAACATATTGTACAACTGGTGTCCTTTTAAATAGGCTTGCAAACAGAAAGCACATGATGGATTACACTCATGTTATATTAGACGAGGTTCACGAGCGCGATGAAGACATGGATTTCCTTTTACTCATAGTAAAAAAATTATTACGTACAAATTCTACAATGGTGAAAGTTATACTGATGTCTGCAACTATCGACGTTGATAAATTTTCTACATATTTTACAACGCCCATAAAAGATCAACTTGTACCTGCTCCTGTTATCGATATACCTAAGGGTAGCCTTTACAATGTTTCGATATATTATTTAGACGATTTGGGTATTTTGGGTACTGTAAGTATATTTATTTTTTGCATGATCGAGCGGGATATAAAATAGTCATTTTAATATTTAAAAATAAATTCTTTTTTACTTTCGAAATAAAAGAAAATATTGCCCAACAGAAGTGTTCAAGTGAAGGGTTGCTTATAATTATTCTAAATATTAAATATGAATAAATTTTTTATTAATATTTTGAAATAAAAAATTTTAATTTTTTTTTTTTTTATTATTTTTGAGACTAATAGAGAAGCATTTACTGAAACGATATATTGTGTTTTCGGACAGATGCCTGAAGTAGATGTGGAACCAAAATTTACGACCGAAATGGCAAACTTTGCTGCAAATGCTATACTTGTTTTTGACGGTATTGATGCAGAAAATAAGAATAGTAATGATAAAGCCACTGTGTTAGTGTTTTTACCAGGATTTAGCGAAATTGAAGAGTTATATGGCGTACTTTTGTCACAAACATACGAAGAAGCAAAGTGGGATATAGTTATCTTACATTCATTAATCTCGACCGAAGATCAAGAAAAGATATTTAGTAAACCACCCAAACATTTTCGACGTATTATACTATCGACGAATATTGCTGAAAGTAGCCTTACTGTGCCTAATGTTAAATATGGTATGCTGTAATAATTCGTCCATCGTTTGATTTACAAATTGACTTAAATGCCACACAACTACTCTATAATTTTTATACTTTCTTTTATTCACAGTGATTGATTTTTGTTTGACAAAACTTCTTGTTACTGAGGCTGGAACTAATTATCAATGTTTGCAACTTTGTTGGGCAAGCAAATCGAATTGCCAACAACGTGCTGGTCGTACAGGACGCGTAATGGATGGTAGGGTATACAGAATGGTGCCGAGAACATTTTACGAGGTGAGCATAAATTTTACAGCAAAATGTTATTCCCAACTTCGACTTAAATTTTTCATATTATATTACAGAAAGTATTGACCGAAGAACCTGTTCCGGAGATGCTCAGAGCTCCGCTTGCGAATGTAATTCTTAAAACAAAACTGTTAGATATGGGCGAACCGAAAGCTCTTCTCGCTCTTTCTCTAGATCCACCCAATCTCAGCAATATACGTAATACTGTATTATTATTGAAAGAAGTTGGTGCATTCCTTAATAAGGGCATGGAAGAATTTGACGGAGATTTGACGCCACTGGGTCGAGTAATGGCCTCTCTTCCGTTAGATGTACGTGTGTCAAAGTTAATTATTTTGGGTCATCTTTTTGGCGTTTTATCGGATGCGATCATTATCGCGGCCAGCATGACCGTCAAAGATATGTTTAATATTGGATTATTTGAATTGGAAACAACCTATCATGAAAAATTGCATTGGGCAGCTAATTCTGACAGTGATAGTATAGCTTACTTGAATGCTTTCAAAGTGTGGCGAAACGAAAAAGTCAAACGTCACATAAAGAATCCTAAAGATGAAAAAGAATGGGCGCGACGTAATAGTCTTCGCGTGAGATCGTTACGTGAGATGGATGCCTTTATAAATGAAATAAACCACAAACTGCGTGATTTTGGTATAACAGATACGATGGGCCCCAAGAAAGACGCCTGGGAAAACGAAAATCGTATCTTTATACTTAAGTTTATAATTGCTGGTGCATTTTATCCCAATTATTTTGTTAAATTTCCGCACAACGTAAATGATCGTAAGCGAGATATAGAGAAAACGTTGGCTTTACGTAACGCGGAAAATACTGTTTATTTAACTGGTTGGCCAGTGAAACAGCCTGGCTCACTGTACTCAAAGAAATTTCAAGAGATATTTTCACAGCATATAGGAATTAAAAATCGTGAGAACATAACTGTATCTTTCGACGGATCAAATCGCGTTTATATTGAATACGAGACAAAAAATCGTGCACCAAACGATTACACTTTCGTTCGAAATTGTATCAAGATGAGACATTCCCGGTATCCAATTAAGGTAAACTTGTTATGCGAAATGGACGCTTGTCGTCGAGCTGAAGAACTGGGACTAACAAAAGATTACGGAAGAGTTCTGTTTCAAGATTCCAATTCGGAGGAACAACCGTACAAACGATACATGTATGACGAAAAACCATACCCGGATATACCAGAAGAGTCTGAATGTCGAAATACATTGAAATTACAAGGTCCCTACTCACCGATAGAAATTGAACTGTCTCATTTAGTAACCATAGGATTGACGAAAAAAGTGACTGTGGAAGGTTCATCGGTAAATTCTGTTCTACTTGACACCTGCCCAAGTAATCCAAAAGAACTGTTTCTGGTGGCACAAAGTATTTCACGAGATGTCAATAATACAGACCATCTAAGGCTTCGAAATACAACTCTCTTGCCTACTGTACCCGGTCTTGCAGCACTAATTGTTTTAATTTTCACACCGTATATGGAATTACGACGTAGTCCAATGGGAACTTATTACACAGGCGCTTTGTGTGGTTTGGGGTACAATAGCATTACAGAAAGAAGCTTATTTCCAGAACACGATCTAGAAATCTTATTTGACGTCGAGTTCACAATAAACGATTTGCGAAAAGTATGTTATTTAATATTTAAAACTTTTACATTCATGATATTTTAATATGTCTATTCTGAAATATTATTTTGTTTTAATTGTTTTACACACATATAAAACAAAGTTATTAACAATATTATAAATATTTTATTGACAGATTAACAAGTTGCGCCATTGGATGAACGTTGCAATGCACTTTAATCACAAATCTGAAATTGTAGACGACGAGGAACATCATGATATGATTATAAATTGTCAGAATCAAATAAAGTGTGCGTTTAAAGATGTGATATTTAAAACCCGTAAAAGTATTGAGCCAGTTCTCGTGAGTAATTTTGGCAAGTGGAACCGTTACGATGAGACTCTATTTCTCGTACCTTCTCGGAAAACATCGGGAAAAAGTAATATATACGGTTTACATAAAGCATTAGAATTGAATGAAAGGAATGACCAGCTGGAAGAATTGATCAAGCATCTATTAGAATTAGAGGCTTTAGCTCATCAGTAAGTAACGCATTATTACTTCAATATTTCGTTAGTAATTCTCAAAAAAACAATTTATACAATAAAATATTTTTTTTATGCGTAGAGATCCTCTTGAGGTGAGCATTGCACCTGTTTCCTGCAAGTTGTGCCAAGTGACAGTAACGGGCATTATTAATTTACGTGCACATTTATGTTCTACCAGACATACTACAAAGCTACAAGTGATAGACACAACTGTCGAATTTGGAGAAAATTTGCAAGATCTTATGGATAAGTTGAGAATATAGATTTTCTTCAAATTATGTGATAATGTTCATATAATAAGTGAATATAAAATTTGCATTTATTTTTTTAAATGGTTTTTTTTATTTTATTAAAAAAATTTTTTACTCGTAATATCGTATACTCTTATATGAATAATACCAAAGTTAAGATACATTTTATAATAAGTACAATATTAGTTATTTTTTTTATATCTAAATGTTTATTATATATTTTTTATAACTAAATGTTTAAGTTTTTTTTTATATTTGATATCAAATTAATTTTGTGATAATAAATACAATAATGTACAATATATCCTTTATTAAATTTCTAAGACTTTTTTATATACTTCCTTATTTATATGTTCTTCCTTATTTATATACTTTCTTATTTATATATACCTTATTTATATACTTCAATATTTTATACCCTGCACAAGAAAAAATGAATAAGTGTTAAAAATAAAAGTCTTTTGTTAAAACATACGATTCTATATTTCCCGTTGAAGGTAGCGAGCTCCAGGTTGCGTATATAATAGTCTACCAGGTACATTGGGAGCTGAGCCGCTCACGTAGGTACCGGGAGATGGTGGTGGTGGTGGTGGATATGAACTAGGTGGTGGTTGAGGTGCTCGTACAGGATAACCTGAAGTAATCCCACCTGTTTTCGCACCCTTAATACAAATAAAAGCAGAAGTTTAAATATATACAAGCCTGCCTTTTTTATAATGTATTACAATACAACTTACGAAAGTTATACAAAGTAACTTTCTAAATTACTTAGCCAAATTTTATTTCGTTATAATTTAAGGAACTTTTTATGTACTTTCTAAAACCACAAAAGAAAATTAAAAGAATAAGTTTAAGAATTACTTGAGGCGGTTGCTGAATCGGGATAGCTCCTCCGTGAACAGTGACATGATTTGTCGGTCGTAAATAGAACTTGTCTTCGCCGTAAGCACCCTTGTGTTCCATTGAGTGTAAGTTAGTTACATAAGCTACAAAATGTACATAATTATATTTATATGTGATTGCATTTTTCGTTTTTGTTTGAATATTATCTTAAAAATTAATATTCCTTCTAATTGTCACAGAATTTTTTTGCTTTATTTATGCTTTCTTTGAACTTAATAATTTTTAATGCATCTTTTGTGATAACATATAAAAATTGATATTAACAAAATAAACCGTATTACCAGTTTGATGTGTAGCTAATGGCGCTCTACCGCCCGAGAGATAAACGGGTTTAGTTTCTGAGGATTCGCGAGATGGTTGTGATACAGGTGCGGAATAACTGTAAACACTTTGTCCTGCAGGCGTCGAATAAAAATTCGATGCGGAGTATTGATTATTTTCTGTCGAAAAAGAAAAATAATTAAGACGCATAATTAGACAACGAAAACAATGAAAAACACTTCGTACATTTTACTCAAGAAAGTTATGAAAAAATAAAAATACACTTACTGTTCCAAAGAACTGCCCGAGCGTCACCGGATCTTCTGGCAGCTTCTTCAGATTCTACAAAAATACAAATATGAAGCACCAATGTTCCATGCAGGGAATATATTATTATTTAAAAAGTAATTTTTATACTTACTAGGAGGAGGTGGATTATAACTTGGAATAGATGGTGGCGGTTTATAACTATATGCACTGTGATATGGGGATGCTGTGGGTGGCGGTGATGGAGTATGAGTTCTTTTTAAAGTTCCCTAAAGACAAAATAATAAAATGCAAAATTTACTCTAAATAAAATGCAAATTTTACTCTAAAAAAAAATGCAAAATTTACTCTAAATAAAAAAGTATATAAATATACATCGCCGAAAATGTTACTCACACTTGACAGTAAATGTGTTGGTGTGCCAACTGTAACCTTGTAGAGAGGACTACTGCTGCGCGCTAGTGGTAGAAACAGTTGCTGGTGCACTACTCTCGGACCTGTTGCAGGATAACCTCCCACTGTTGTCGAAATTTCCGAGCAAACACTGAGAAACAAAATTTCATTGTATAAATATATAACGTTTAGTATACACAATTTTTCCGATACTTTTTTTAAACACTGTAATTACAAAACAAACCTAGTTTCTTTTACAAGTTGTCGCCTTTTATCATCCTCATTTAGAACTCTCTTCAACTGTAAAAACAACTCATGCTTTTCAGCCTTCAACTGAGCCAATTCCTTTTCTAAGTTCGAAATTTGTGCTCGTGTTTCACTTAGCGTCATCACGTCTTGCTTTTGTTGACGCTCTCTTTCTTTACGTAAACGTTCTTCTTCTGCATCAGCCTCTTGTTCTGAAATATGCAAGATACTGTTAAAAAAAAAATTTTAATAAATTTTTATAAAAATGCGTAAAAAATAACTAAATATATAAAAAATAACTGCATAGTTTTTTATTTATTAAAAAAATTGGAGCAAACGGTAAATCCACATATGATACATGCATTATCGGAATTATTTATAACAAAAAAAAAAAAAATTATTTATAACAAAAAACATTATAACAAAGAGAAATAAATCTTTAAGTTAAGTACCTTGCTTCTTTCGTTGTCGTTCCCTCATAATGTGAGTCTTTAGAGCCTGCCACATTTGTTCATTGCGTTGTGGGGGTCCGACTAAAATCGCTGGCATCTTTTTGGCAGCGCCTAACAATTCCTCGTTGCCCGGCGTTATGTATTTATTGTATTACCAGTAAAAGTCAATTTTTTTCAGTCGTCAGTCGTATTAATAGCGATTTTTGGATTCTAGGACAGCTTTAAAGTCTGTTTCTTTCCCAGATATACGTACACACGTACTGGCTTCACTAGCACAAACAAGTTTAGCTCGTTTACCTGGAACAAGTTTTGGAGGCTACGTTTATTTTCATGGCATTCAGCATCTAAGATGGCGCTATATAACTGTTGAACAAGGAAGTTTCATCATCTCTTATTTTATCATTTATGTTTCTAACACGGAAGCACAGCGCACACAGAACACGGAAGTGACGGAGAAAGACAGGAGGACTCCGGCTGACTCCGGCATTGGCTCCGGCTGACTCCGGTATTGCTCCGGCTGCCGGCATTGTGCTTCGTTCGACAACGGATAACGGACGCGTCTCTTGTACCTGAATGAGAGGGAAGAGCGTTTTTCTCATTAACAATTTTTAATCGAGGTATCTTTTTTTCTGCGAAGATAGTGTATTCCGCGATGAATCCCTCCGAGCCAAGCGGCACCGAGACTCTCAGGTACAATGAGTTCACATTGGATGACACTGAGATAAGGTTATACGCTTACTCTTGACAACAGTAGTTGACAGATCCAAAGCCCTTTAAAATTTCCACCGTGCGCTTCCAACACGCGTTTATCATTCTCACAATTAGTTTGCATCTGATGTTCGTTTCCTTGCATGCCTCTTGCTAACGTACGCGATCTTTTTTTTAGCTCCAAGATGAAGGATGTGATCGACGTTCTCGCGATGCAACGCGAAAAAAGAAATACTTTGCAAAAGAGCATCACGATCGATTACACTAAGTCTAACGACGGTTTCACAGTCTCCCGATTTATCTTTGAGTGTGGTATGTTGCTGTAACAATGATGTTTTCAAAGCTGGAAAATTGTCAGATAGATTGCATAGCCCATTGAGTTCTGGGATTATAGCAAGCTCGTTTGGTTACAGGTTTAAAGTTAGATGCTCACTCACTGACGATAGCCACTGCAGCTACATTGTACCATAGATTCATTAAAGAAGCAACGCCACAGGGATATGATCATTATGTATGATAACTTTTATTTTTATTTATTTAAAACTAAATAAGTTTGTCTGTAATAAAGTTAACTTTTTATCTTTCAGCTGATAGCTGCAACCTGTCTTTACCTAGCTGGGAAAGTAAAAGATGACACACTAAAAATAAGAGATGTAATGAATGTATCTTACAATACACTTCACAGAGGATCCCAGCCGCTTGATCTTGGAGATCAGTATTGGAGCATGAGAGATGCTATTGTTCAAGCAGAACTCTTGATCATGAGAATGCTCAAATTTCAAGTCATGCCTGTGCATCCACATAAGGTAAACTGCAAACATTAATCGAATGGTAGTAATATATTTTTTTGCTCGCGGTGGACGCACTCTGAGACTCGCGAACCGCATTTCGGTCGGCGAGATGTTTCCCGTCGTTAAAGAGCGATCCATCAGCTGTTTGTTGAATCGATATCGACAGCAGACTTCGGTGACATCCTTGTTCGTGCGCGATCACATTACCTATTAAAAAAATTTGTAAATAATTCTACTGTGTTTTGTTACAGTATATGCTTCATTATTTGCGATCCTTGCAAGCCTGGTTTGGCGAAGAGGAATGGTCCAAGTATCCGGTCGCCAAAACTAGCATGGCATTGCTACAAGATTTTCATCATTCTCCAGCTATTCTTGATTATCCACCGAATTTAATAGCAATAGCTTGCATTAATTTGTCATTACAAATTTATGGTGTTGTTGTACCTCTTATGGATGAGTGCGATCAACAGCCGTGGTTTAATGTGAGTACATACGTAATGCAGCATAATTTCATATTTGCTTACATTAATACATACATTTTTTTCACAGGTATTCTGCAAAGATTTGGCAAGAGATAAATTGTGGGAAATCATGGAAAAAATCATGGCGGCATACGATGATGAACCTGAAACGAGAGACAATTGAAAAACTCTGTCTTCTATTACAATAATAAAATGTTTTCCATATCTTGTAAATTGTCGTAATTGTCTTACATAAGCTCTTAATTTCACAGGTTGTAGTTTTTATTATTTTTTAATTTATTAAAATAATTGAAGAATGTAATCTTTAAAGTCTTTTTTTTTTAATAAATGGTAAGAGAATAAATTTATAATTAAAATATACTTTAACGTAATTTCGAAAGCATTTTATTGACACAATAATGTATTTTGTTAAATGTGTTATTTATTTTGAATTCGTGTATGTTTTATACATACACTAGTACAAAAATAAATATTAATATTAAATGTCTTTAACGAAGTAAAATATTAAAATCTTTATTTCTCTTTAAGAATTATTTATTTACTTACTTTATTCATAAAACAAGACTTCTTCTGTACATCTTTTCAAAGTGTCTAATGCAAGCATGATATCACTATTATCCAGACTAGCAGATATACATAATTTAAGACTAGGTCTAGGTAAAGTTCTTTCGGCTTCCAGGTAAACAGGCAGTATAATCGCTAAGCTATATTCTATACACCTTTTCGAAATTGCCGATAGCAATCTTTCTTCGATGTCACGTTCTTTCTGTTCTCTCAAATATACATGTTTTAAAGGCGATTCCGCAAAACTCGAGCATACCAACGTTGGAATGTCTTTGAGACCTTTGTCTACTAATAAGGCGTTATTTTTCAGAGATTGAAATATTTGTGGATTATTTTCGATCGTGTCTAGAGAAGTAATAGCAGCAGATGCTAAGAGAGGTGGTTGAGACGCCGAAAAACAATAGCCGAGACCAGATAAACGTTGATGATCAATGACAAAAGACGTTCCCACACAAAAGCCTCCAACAGTTCCTATCGCGTATTCTAAAGATCCTAAAAAATATAAACAATTATTATACATCGTCATATATTTAAAAAATACTATATTAGTAGAATTATTTTTTTTACCTATTATTATATCTATTTCACTTCTGGGAATGTTAAAGTATTCGGTAACGCCTCTCCCGTACTGGCCAATAGTACCAAACGATATTGACTCGTCAATAAAGACTCTCAGCTTGTATTTTTTGCAAAGCTCCAATAATTCGGGCAGAGGACAAATCTTTCCCGTGTTTGTGTAAATTCCTTCCACAATTAAAAAGCGTTTGGTTTTTGCAGCTTTTTTGGGACGTCGCTTATCTATTTCTTCTTGCTTCATCAAGAGATTGCGTAAATCTTCGACATCGTTGTGTTTAAAATATTGAATGTTCCCTCGCGACGCGTCTAATCCCTTTTGTATAGCAAAGTTAACTTTCTCGTCAACGAATATCAAGTCATTGCGCTTGCAGTAAGCTGGGATCGCCGAGGACACGGTGACGAACCCGTAGGAGTAGATTATCGCTTCCTCCATGCCCATGAACTTAGCTAGGCGGTCCTCCAGCTCAAGGTGAACGTCAACGGTGCCGTAGAAGCCTCGAGGCCCGCAAGATCCAACGCCGTACTTTTTAATCGCTGCTTCGGCACTTTCTATCAGCTCTACATTATCGCCCAAACCCAAGTAGTTATGTGTCGCTAGGTTCAAGCAGTTTTTGCCGTTCACTGTCACCTGCTTTCCCACCCTGGAGGTAATGTATCTGGGGAACAGCGAGGGATGATTCTTTGGCGTTTCCGGCACAAGAGATTCAGGCTGCCACTCGGCCAACTTACGCTCCACCAGCTCCCTCGAGGGCACAGAATCCTGGCCATTGCTCCGCTTTTTGTTTATGTACCACACTATACAAAGCACGAAGATCGCCTCCAACAAGGTGTGATAATGCGGCAGAGTGTTCCGCAGCATCTCCACCGACTCAACGAACGGGAGTTCCGTGTTCATATTTTTTGACTAACAATTAGCAGCGTGGACACCACTTTATTTAATAATGAAACGTAAAATAGCCAGATATTAGTTTATGTGGCAACGGCAACGGTTGATAACGATAAGCTGAATTATCATTACTCGTGGCAGCCTTCGCACCAATTAAGTTAAATTCAATCTTTGAGTAATTGGAGATTGGAGTACTAACACGTGGTTGCGTAAGTCGAATGATGAAGCGTCCGAGTAAGCGTGTTAGCTGGTGTTAGCACACTGTTTATGCGTCAAAAGATTGACCAATCGTGTGTGCAGTAATATTTCGCAGCGGCACGGCACCCACTTGCGGTAGACACTGAGTTGTGCTGCAGTATCTAGCTCGATCGAATGATGCAAGGCACAGTGAACCCTTAAATTTCTTTGATTTCTTTTAAATTGTAATTTAACATTTAAAGGAGCAGCGGCGTCGCGCCGCTAGAAGGGCGAACGCGGAGCAACACGAAGCTGCTGCGGTCTCGCTCATTTATTGACACGTCATAAATCTCTTTCTCTCTCTCTTTCTTTTTTTTTACACGCGACGACATCTGGCACCGACACGCGACAACCGGTGGAACGTGTATTTTGTTACTGTAGATAATCTCCGCTATAATTTTGTTAGGCATAATGGAGCACGAAATGCAACGTTACTTAGCAACTTATTTACTCAACTACCACTCAGCTACGAAAAACCATTCACTAACATTTAACGAATAATTTTTGTAGGTGGTAAGTGACACAGCAAAACCTGTTTGCGTCCACGGCGATCGTTTCTGGTATATTTTGTTGCTGAACGAAATTAAACAAAAGATGGAGAAAATTAATAAATCGCCGTTGGAATCTCATCGAGAATTTCTGGACATGGAGACTGACGAAGAAGATTTTGATCGACAAGGTTTTTTTTAATTTTATTTTGTTTAGACATTTCGGTATTTGATTAATCGATTAACAAAAATTGGGGTAATTAATCATTAATTAATTATTTTATAATATAAAAAAGTATTTTATAATGTTTTAGAGAGTCCTGAAACTGAAGAGGAACTCGCTTTCGAACCGGTCAAGCCAATCTTCAAAGAACACGATTTAAATAAACTAGTTAGTGTTTCTTTTATCATTCTCTATTTAAACACATTTATATACACGGGTCAGTTGTCATAATTGAATCATATTTCATTTCTTCTGGTTTTTTTTACAATATTATTTATCTGATAATTTAATGTATTTTTTTTTTTTTTTTTTTTAATGGAAGTGAAAGATCTTTTATCTTTATCTAATAGGTATATAAAAATAATTTTTTACACCTTGTTTTAGGTGCAGTATGTAAAGGATCTCACAATTTTTCCTTCCATCAAAGATGAGGACTGGAAGAATTGTTGTGCTATGGTTTATGAGTATTTTGAAAATCCAGCTTTCACATTATTATGTATATATTTTCAAGCTGATACACTGAAAGCGCAATTAAGCATCCCAGATAATGACCAGGTTGATTTTGTATATTTCTTACGAACACCTTGGCACGTATTTACAGTCGACAATTTTCATACCACAGTTGCATTTGGCAGCATCAATAGCAATGCAATGATGTGTGTGTTGAGAGTAATGGAGAATATGTATACAACTGTTGCACGCGAGAATGGTGAATGGCCAGAAAGTATCCTTTTTTTAACGCTTAATCTTTTATAGTCATTTAATATTACATTATTAAAATAAAAGTTTTTATATTAAATTGCATTGGTTCTGAATTCTAAAAATAGTAAATAATTGATATTTTTTAAATGCCAGAATTTTTTTTTTCTTTAACAAAAGACAGTTATCAGAAATAATCTGTTTTTTAATCTACACAATTTTCTAATGTGCTTGACTGAGTGGGTTTACAAACCGATCGGTTTGATCAAGTTGTACGTACCAGCAGAAAGTCTCGCCGATATTTCCACACCATCGAGAAACGAAAAGCCGAATTTATTAGAAACCGATAGTTCGCGTGTTTCTACTGAAACAAAGAAGGCATTGATAGACAGATTCGAAAGAACTGTGCGGTATTGGATAAGACAAATACGACAAGTATTGAAGAGCACATCGACAAGCAAAGATGAACAAACCATATTTAATATATTGCAATATTGGATAGCGAGATGTTAATTTCAAATATTACTGTACTTTATGTAGTTATATAATTGCAAACTGTTAATGACAATTACGTTTACTATAAACTTACAGTTCTGTTTCAAAATAATTTATGAAATATTTTATTTACAGATTTTAATTTGTGCTGTTTGCACGATCAATTGTCAAGCGTGGAAATTCAATCAATATTACGTCTATTAGAGAACGTCTGTTCGCCGAGCGTGCATGCTTTTCAATTTTTGACACTAAAACTTCGCGAAGAATTGGAGCAAGCAGCCTCAAATATCACGTACCTGAAAGTTCTATCAGAAGCTTGTGATAATCTGAAATGTCTGGATGACGTTGAAGGGGCTACAAAGAAAATATTTTTTATAATATTGTTTATCTGGACGGAATCTCCATTTTACAACATATTGTATTGTTTTCGTTTTTATCCTCATTAATGTACCATTAAGATGTTTAAATAATTTTTTAAGTTACTTTATTTACAGTTGATATACATAATAGTTTAATGTCTACTTTGTCTGAAAATTATTTTAATTTCTCGTAAATTAAAAATGACATAATAATTATATTTTAATTTTATGTATTTTAGGAGCAATATAGAAGTACTTTGTCAAGCTGTAAGTACTCAAATAGTACATCAATGTAAGAATTATATTGATTTGCAAGTAATATTGGAAGGACAGGCGGAAAATGGAATAAACATACTTTGGAAATGTATTTCTTGTTGCCAAACGTATAAAATGATATATAACGAAGTATATGAAATTAATATGTTTGTGAAATAATTTTTAATTAAAAAAAAATTCGATTATCTATCATCTTTTTTGTAAAATTTATTGCAGGTCATGAAAATTACTGCCCTCATTCAATCCAGTAATACTTGGGACGTAAACGAACGATTAATATTTAATTATATTGATACGTTTGTGCAAAGATGTTACGATATTATTGAAATATGTGATTCTTCAATAGTATTCGGAAGGTAAAACGCAATAGAACTTTGCATATTTTTAAGTCATATATATTAAAACATTAAAATTGAACTCAGTACGTATACCGTTATACAAACGCACGTAATTTCAACAGGTGCAATAAAGTGGGAATGATTGGCGGCCCAAGGGGTATCGAGTACGATGCTTACTGTCGTCAAATAGAGAACCTATTTTATGAAAGCCTTGACGAAATCAAATTAATCCGCGACGATATTTTGAATCTTACAAAATCTTCATGGCTAGAAAATATGCTGAAGTTTAGAAAGTTTGTAACAGAATTGGAAAGCATGGTTAAAAATTTAATTAACTGTATATTCGAAGAAGTCAGGAATGTTGAAGAAGGCATTGAAGCTATTTATGCTTTACAACGCTTTAAACATAAAGAATCATTGCGAGATATATTGTTCAAGAAATGGTTGCAGGTAAGAAATAATTGTTTTTATAAAAAAAAATAAGTTGGAAATAAAAGTAAATATGCAAATGTATATATTATTTTCAATGTAAATGTAGCAATAAATATTTAATGTAAGTTTTTTTTTTTAATTAACAAAAATTTTTTTTTTTAGGTGTGGGAAATATTTAACAAAGAAATTGAAAGTTATAGCAATGTTCGAATTTTATTCGAAACAAAATATATACCTTTTCAATGCTATACAAAAGACGCTATTAAAATGTGCATTAAGCAATATTTAGAACGATTGTTCCATATGATGATGAATATGTCTGATTGGATAGGAGATTGTGCAGCTAAAGAGTAAAAATAATTTTTAATATGCTATTAATATTCCATTATATATTATTTTTATGTATGTTTTTTTCCAGGTATATATTGGAACGGTACGAACATACTATGCGCTTTGTGTGAGACTCGACGCACACCACGATATACATTAATTAAAACTACAAATTTATATTTAAGATAAAATATTTTAAATATATGCATGCGAATTATTTTGGATTTTGCGTGTCATTTTTCACGAGAACCGTAAACCATCCGAACGTACCGAGTCCCTGAATTATTACACGAGCTTTGATAAGATCCTATTTATTAATATTTAATTAATATGTCCGAACAAAAATAATTTTCCCGCGTCTTACCTGTAATCACCAGCGATCGTGTTCTGGCTACGTCCTCGGCGACGATCAAAGGGTGATAGAAAACTTTAGCGCGTCGAACACTCACAGCACTCCATGGATCGCCTGACAGCAAGCTTGCAACGAGCTTACGTAACTCTGCGAACGAAAGGACACTTGGCCACGCGGAGATCATCGGTTTCGTGACGAAAATGTTGAGGCTTCTGTATGTGTCCTCTCTCAAGGTTTATCATCGTGTATCTGTTTAGTGAAACGCTGTGATTGGTCGACGCGTAATTTCCCTAGCGCGCCGACCAATCACAGCGCTCCATCTATCGCATGATCGCGAGCTCGTATCGGACTATGTGGACTCGTGCTACTGCGTGCTGCTAGAGGACACGTCGAGCACGCGGTTCGAGTTCGAAACGAAAATGTCGAGGCATCCGTGCGTCGTAGCCGGTTTCTAGTGTCGAATTCGAGGATTTAAGACGGTCGCAAATGTCGTGGACTATCACGCGAGTGTCCAGTGCGCAGAACAATGACTCGACAACTACTGCGTACTACTAGAGGTCATGGCGAGCACGCGGTCCGAGTTCGAAACGAAAATGTCGAGGCATCCGTGCGTCGTAGCCCGTTTCTCGTATCGAATTCGAAGATTTGAGACGGTCGGGAGTATCGTAGACTATCTCGTGAGTGTCGTGGACTATCTCGGAAGTATCGTAGACTATCTTGCATCCGCCATCGTCAGAACGTGAGATCCGCACCTCGCGCACGTCTTCTCCGTCGCGGCTGAGACTCTCAACGTGTTTCGAGTGATTCATTTAAAGAACTTGAGAAAGACAGTTCGGGTTTAAAGAACTTGAGAAAGACAGTGCGGGATTTAAAGAACTTGAGAAAGACAGTGCGGGATTTAAAGAACTTGAGAAAGACAGTTCGGGATTTAAAGAACTTGAGAAAGACAGTTCGGGATTTAAAGAACTTGAGAAAGACAGTGCGGGATTTAAAGAACTTGAGAAAGACAGTTCGGGATTTAAAGAACTTGAGAAAGACAGTGCGGGATTTAAAGAACTTGAGAAAGACAGTGCGGAATTTAAAGAACTTGAGAAAGACAGTGCGGAATTTAAAAAACTTGAGAAAGACAGTGCGGGGAACGTTTCATATCGCAGCCGTATTTCGTTCGCCGCTTGGTGCAAGCGCAAGGATCAACCTGACATCCCGAGGACATCCTGAGAGGAGGAGGAGGCCCAGGAAGGGTATCCTGCCCCGGCGGAGCAACCCCAGGGTAAGTATAAATTTGTCTTTGGAATAAAATGCTTTGAATGTGATATCTATAAAATAATTCTTTAATTTGTGTGTTTCAGATCAAGAGAAACTCCGCTGCTTCGCATCGATTAATGAGAACTTAAAGTGCCGTGCGCCGATATCAGTCATCATACGAACCGCAGCCGGTTCGTCGGTCGTCTCGGGAGTGCCGCTAGTTTACGGACGTTTTTATACGATTATTTTTACGGGAGTACGTTCGCGAGTTACTTGTGCGCGGAAGGATGGCTCGTCACGTCCCATCTGAGAGGATGAGCAGGCCCACCAGGAGGCATCATGCATCGGCGGAGCAACTTATAGGTAAGCATGAATTTTATTAAATTATATCTTTATTAAAAAAAAATTTTTATCTTTTTTTTTATTAATCTTGTTAATTTTTCGGCACGTCTACATTAATATTTTTCTTTTTATGTTACAGCCACCGGCAGAATTTTACAACTCCGCTGTATGCAGATTGGGTAAGCCTGTAACCTGTCTTCTTTTTCAGGATTTTCTTTTTTCAGCAGTGCGAAAAAATAACGCGCGATATAGTGTTCAGTAAATTTCGCGACAGTAGAATCACGGTCGGGATGATTCGCGAGTGACTTGTGCGCGGAAGGAGGACTCGTCACGACGTCCAAACTGAGAGGAGGAGCAGGCCCGGGGGGCATCTTGCATCGGCGGAGCAACTTTTAGGTAAATATCAATTTTTTAAATTAAATAAAAAAAAAGAACTTTTACTTTTTTTTATGTTAAACCTATGAACTAACTATCATGTCTACATTAATATTTTTCTCTTTATGTTACAGCCACCGGCAGAAATCTACAACTCCGCTGACGCTCATGCAGATTGGTAAGTCGTACAATTTTTTTTCTTGTTCGTAATTGGGTCTCTTGAACTGATAATACGTCGTCGACTATAGATATTTAATTATAATAACGCGCACGAATTGAGACTTCGAAAAATAGCGCACGCGAAGCGTTTGTTCTAGTAAACTATAAAAAAATAAAGTTGCGCATGTGCAATAAGTAGTATAGGATTACGCTGACTACGGGCGTTTCTTCTTTGTCGTCTGCATTGTCTGTAATGGTATCAAAGCGGGCGCCTGACTAAAAAATGACTAAAATCCGTGGTTACTCGCCGATCGAGTGGTGCTGATGTTCAGAGGTCGATACGCACGACCGACGACACTGCCGGAGAGCCAGGAATGCGTTGCTCCTGTCGATGAGCGTATCGCTCTATCGCTCGTTGTTTCTCGTGAGTGTCGACAAAGAACATTTGCTCACACTGTGCCAGGGCGCGACTTATAGTCACGACTGTTGAATTAAAATAGAGGAAGTTGCGCGAACTTTTGTTTACTGAGGCTTTAAAATTGCGCGGTCGACGAGAAATTTGCGCCGAACGATCCACGTACGCGAGAGGTTATGCAGCGGATTCGAGAGAGATTGAAAACGTCAAGGTACTCTTATGTGTTGACTATTTGATGTGAACAAGAAAGAGAGAGAGAGCGAGAGAGAGGTAAAGAGGGAGAAATCTCACGGATAACGCAGAGACAAAATCTCGATACGTAGTTTGGCGAGCATTGAGAAAACGAATTCTCTAGGTGTTGAATACTTGAACTCTGAATCAGCTGATCAAAGAAGTTACAAGGTTTGTCTAGGTCTGTCTAGGCTTTGAACGAGTGCTTGTTGAGTACACAGATTAATAGTTGACAAACGAAACTGCTCTTGCCAAGATAATTTTGTCACCATTGAAATAAGTATCGGGTATCTTTAAGAGAATAAGGTAAACAAGTCTTAAGTTCGAAAATGTCGACGAATAATGCAGCTACGTCGTTGAGTATGGGCAGAGGTAGCAATAATCTACAGAACCGTAACTTGCAAAGGTCTACTCTTTTGAAAGTGGTGATTCTTGGGGATGGCGGGGTTGGAAAGTCCTGCCTTATGAACAGATTTGTATCGAATCACTTTGACGAACACAGTTTTCACACTATTGGTGTAGAGTTTCTAAACAAGGATATCGAAATCAACGGCGAGGCATATACGCTACAGATATGGGACACAGCTGGGCAGGAAAGATTTAAAACTCTCAGAACGCCCTTTTACAGAGGTTCAGACATTTGCTTACTTACTTACGCGGTAGACGATAGGACAAGTTTTAAGAATTTGGCACTATGGAGATCGGAATTTCTCAAGTATGCGGATGTTCAGGAGGGCTCTACTTTTCCATTTATTGTTGTTGGTAATAAGGTATGCTGTGAGAGTCAAAATGTGCAAAAATTTTATCGAGTAGACTTATCTTGTGCTGTAAAGTATTCCTCTCTTTTGAAAGGTGGATGTTCCTGAATCCGAGAAACAGGTTTATACAGAAGAAGCTCAAGCTTGGTGTTCAGAAAATGGTAATCCTCCCTTAGTTGAAACATCGGCGAAAGACGCCACTAATGTCGAGGCAGCTTTTGGGGCAGCGGTTGATGCGTGGGCACGACTGGAAGCTAGGTTAGAGCGACCTTTAGTGGAAGACACTGTCGATCTCTCTAAACAGCAGTCCCAGCATCGTACGAGCTGCTGTATGCCCGTTTCCGGCGCTGAGTAGGTCATGGCTTGTGATTCTAACAATTTATTTTTGTGTTCTAACGAAGTAATGCATGATAAATTTTTTTTCAAGATACACAGATTCAAATAAAAAATAAACACATACGGTCTTTATACGACGTAAATCAATATTTTTACAATCGTGAAAGTTTTCTTTATGTTTGGAAGGAACATCGTTATTGAACTCGTAGAAACGGTGCTTACTCAATTTAACATCTGTAAGAATGTATATTACACAATATAACTGTAAGAGGGTTTTTTTGTTTGATCTGTCTTATTTTTTTCATATTTAGAGCGAAAAGTACAATTTTTTTTATAGCCTGTAAAGAATCTGAATGACTGTTTGTTGAAATATTTCAAATAACTGTAATCTTTTTTCACAATTCCTTCGGTTTCAGATACATTTTTACAAATTATATATAAAATATCGAATTTTTATTTTTGACATACTTTGTTTTTAGGTCTAACAAAGTAATTTGAAGAGAATCTCTTGCCTGTCTACAATACTCTCTTCATTATAAGGCAAACTTTCTTTGTTGACACTGGAATTGCATCAGTTGTGTGTAAATGGAATATTGCTTTAAGTTTTTTACTTAAACCAGTTGAGAGTTCTAAAGAATGAATCATATAGGATATTATAATATTAACAGTAAAACAGCGCTTTTTTTATTGGCTAATTTATATTCGCCCTTTTTACGAATCTCAACGAAATATTCGAGCCAGAGAGATCGTATATAAGATGAATAACATATTGTGATTGATCTTTCCAAAATACAACCGTAAGATATAAGATCAGGTTAAACGTCCTTATTATATCAACGCTTTGTGCAGCTCTTAAGCTACTAACAGTATTTTAAGTGTCTCATACACCATTGGCTTGTGATAAAATAATAATGACGATAATAATAATATTAATAAAAAAAAAAAAAAAATAAGAATAATAACTATGAATTAATTTACAACGTAAGAAATAGGCATAAATTGTAATTTTAGCTTTGTAATCTAAGTTTGCCTTATCCTCGCGATGTATATCTGAGAACAGTGAGAAACTTTATTTAAGGAAGATCTTGCTATGAATACTCAGTATTTATATGTGAATTTGACGTTTGTACAAAATGCAACATATACTTGTTTGTTCTTGGAATATAATACATTCAATTAACGATTTTCCTATAAATATTACGAGAGATGTGTTATGAAGCTTTTTGTACGGTTACTGATACATATAATGTGTTCCTGTAACTCTACGTATCTCATTTAGATGGTATTTGATTTTTTTTAGAAATGCCTCGTATACAGAGTACAAGGAAAAAGTATGTAATGATTTTTTAATAGTTTGAATTAATTGCGTATGAAATATGCTGGTGCTTTTTATATATGGCTATATATAAATTTATAATAAAACATAGAACGTTAATAATAGGAATAAGACGTTAAGCGCATAAAATTAATCATATCAAGGTGATGATCACCTCTTAATTATCATAAATCCACAGGCATTTTTATGCCAATCTCTATATGAATTATTTTTAAAGCAATACTGCTGCACGTATATAAAGATCTTATTTGTGGAAAAAACGCGGGTATCGATTGTTATATTTATTATTTTTACATATTTAGTAAAAAAAGACCATTTCTCGTATATAAATGACTTGTGTAAAAAAAATATATATATGTATACATATACATATATGTATGTGTGTATGCCTTAAGATTTTATAACTCTAGAAATCGATTTTGCAAGAAAAAGAATTTACACTGTGCTTGTTTAAAAATTGTCATATTCTTGTAAATCGGTTAACATGACCCTTTCTCTATAAAAAAGAATTTCTCCTTTACTTGTGTACGACAAGAATATTTTATAAAAGTATTTAAGTAAAAATCAAGAAATGTAATACCTAAGAGAATGAAACAGAGTTTATAATATGGGGATTAAAAAGAGATAAATTGCAGTTTTGACTTCGTCAACTTCCTTCCCTTTTTTTCGCATGTGAGATTGTATTTCACGATACTTTACATATGCAATTTACATATTAACGCGTAATAAAATACGTTAATGTGTTGTTGTAATGGTATGTTTTTACAATTATTTAAAATAATTAAAATAGACTCTAAACTAAAACATACTCTTTCCCACGTATTTGCATTGCTGATGTGTAACAAATATTTTTTATAAAAGAAGAACAATAAAAACGGATGATAGAAATCTAAAAATGGGAAGAAGTATGCAGATTGGACAATATATTCTTAAATGAATATTTCTTTAATAATATTTACATTTATTATATTTATAAGCATCTAAGATTCAAGCTCCCAATAGTTCTTTATGAAATTATATTATTTCAAGAGACACAAAAGTACTATAATTATTTTAATAAATTGTGTTCTGTTTGTATGTAAAATATACGTACATAAAATTCTAAAAAATGTTTGATTAAAGGTAACTTAAATATGATTGGCATGTTATCTTTTTAAGATAAAAATCAGGAATTATACGAAGGAGAATAAAAGCTAAACTACGAAACTAAAATAAATAGTTTCCACTTTCTGTTGAATCCTGCTTTATATATATTCACTGTATATCATGAATTAAAAAAAACATTAATTCTCTGTTTTCTCTCGATGTCCAAAAGGCAATTTTCCTTTTTAATCTTTGTCCTCTTATTAATTTTCTTATTTTCGATAGAACGCGGTCGCACGCGCACTTTTGCACAAGTACGGAAGAGCAAATTAGAGTAATTAACTAAATGCTAATGACAATGTTCTGTAACGTCTACGATCACTGATTTTTTCCAACCGAATAAAAAATAACCAATCGCAGCACCCAATACTACGGCACAGCATAGCCAGACGTTGTAAGTCATGAATATTAGCATCAAAAAGTAAGATAGAACAATCTGTATGATGTGTAGAAACGTTTGAAACACATGCATCCAGGACATCATAGTCGGCCTGCACAGATAAATACAACATATTACATTCGAATCAATTCAAAATTTTAAAAACATGCAAAACTCAAAATGACTAACAAATTTACGAACATCCACTTATTTGTAAAATAGTATAAAGAACTATTAGTAATTATATTATAAAATTATTGACATATTGATAGATTATATTAAAAACATATTTGACAAATAGTATTTATCCGCGCCCGAAGGAAAAAAAATAATAAAAATTACCCATGCATTTTAATTCGGATTTGTTTAATAAAACAATAGCGTTATTTACAAGCTGGATCATGTCAATTAATGATACAATCATTAATGGACCAGGCGTAATTCTGAAAAAAAATCTCAGTGCCTCGTAAAACTTTACTTACGGTTGTTTGTGGATTACTTCGCCAACCATACTAGAAAAGCAGATTAACGATTAGACTTACAAACTACGCATGTCATTTATATATACTATACTTGCTCCTTTAAAAGTTTGATCCCGCAAAAAAATGTTGCTTCTTTCTGATTATATAATATCTATTAAAATGCACTCGTATGACACCTCTTAAGATGCCATTTTCTAGACTTCTTTCTCAATTATTAATATAATAAAACAACATTAATAAATATTCCTATACGAGTAAGAATGATGGAAAAGCAAGGCTTGTTGCGAGATCATCTATTAAAAGAACCGTGAACGTCAGAGAGCTTACTGAACGACCCGGTTGTCCTCGGCCACTACATTCTTTTCGCTAGGCATCGTAACGCTCCTGTACTGCAAGGCATTGTACGTTTTCCAAAATAGATACTCTCGGTAATATTTTAAACCCTCGTAGAGCGCGGCCATGATAGCGATGCCGATCATCGAGCCGATAAGGCCGCCTATCGACGAGATCTTCCAATTCTCGAACAGCACAAATTCACAGAAGCCGGTGTGGAACGTCATCTAATTGTGTGAAGAGTAGGGTAGTTAATGGCACTGTGTTTCGAACGACTTGGGTCATACGTACCGACATACCGTGCATGCTCATCCCACTGCATGCATCGCTCGTCGAGGCCTCGATACTATGATGCATGCTGCCGTGGTCCATGCTGCTGTGGTCCATGCTGCCATGATCCATACCGTGATGAGCCATGTGCATACCGTGGGAAACACTCTCCGTACTGTTCATCATATGATGATCATGGGACATCTGGGAAAAAAAAAGAAAATTTAATAAAAAAAAATATTAATGTGATGATTATTTCACGAACGACGCAGCGTGTGATAAGTGACCATTGAAAGAAAAATCAACGTGTATTTATAAACAAACTACATCCACCGGGAGCTTGAGTTATATCGAGCAACGATAAAGCGTGATAAGCAATTAAAAATAAATGATAATTGAAGAAAGCGATAAACTGCTAAAATTTTTCGTGAGGAATCTATCTAGTAATCTATCGTACTAATAACGATAAGGATTTGTATCACTCATGCGTTTACACTGTCGCCAATGGGTTGTATAAATGGATATTTTATTTTTTTTTTTTAATGAGGGCAACTAACAAGTATCGAGCACGGAAAAGTCAAGTCGACGTTTGGCTTGTATCTGCGGTCTATGTCATGCTTGGTGAAGAAAAAAAAAAAAAGTAGCATGTAAACCAACGGATAAAGATACCTTGTGGACATGTGCGTTCGCTCACGCGTGTTGCTCGGCTCGCATAAGCATCCATTGTTCCGATTTTTTCAATGAAACGAAACACGGCGATGAAACGAACGAGGAGCTGAATTTGTTATCGTTACGAGTGTTCTCGTATCGTTAATTTTTCCGCCGGCTATCTTGGCGAGGTAACATTGTGCCAGGTAACTATCTCGACTTAATTGCGTAACACGTCAAAGTACGATACACATCAATAGTTTTCGATTAGGATTGCTCAATTCTCACGAGCGCATCCCGCTAAATAACACGTAACGAAGTCCCTGGATTTAATTAAGAAGTAAACGAAACAACAGTCGCGAGGAACAAAAACGTTCCGGTTTAGATGAAAACCAACTCCGTTATCTGCCGGTAGTTTAGCCGCAGTAACCCCGATTAGATTTGATAATTGTGACGAATGCTGGTAAAAAGAAAACAGGACGTTTTGTTAGTCCGGAAGAAGTACTAAAGGAAAAAAAAAAAAAAAAAAAAAAATAACAAAGATAAGAGCTTTGTTTCTTTGGTAAAAATAAATTTACGAACGAAGTTGAAACGATTAGAATAGATAAGCAATGTTTTGGGTCTGCATGTATAATTTTAAGCGTGCACTTTCGAAAAAAATCTCTCAAGTTAAACTTGATTTTTCGTTTGTAAGCGTTTCGATTAATCAAAACAATATGCTACGATATTTACACGAAATTTTTGAACACGAAGAATTATATTTTGCTGATAAAAAGCTCTTCTAACACTATATATAACTATTTAAAAAAAAAAAAAAAAAAAAAAAAACTTAAGGCAATAGACTTAAACAAAAGTGACGTCGATACGCGATCAATAATTAACCCCGTGCTGCAGGAATCTCATATTGAAATACCAGAAAATTTCCGAAGAAGATGGGCATCATAAGCTCGCCGGAAGCAGGGCAAGAATTCTGATTATTGATCAATCGACGTAAATTATTCTCACGATAGAACCGTGACGTTCGAACGGATTAATTCTAGCGTGAAGCCAATTCGTGAAAGTAATATGAAAGTACCAGAAATTGTTACGTGCGACGATGTACGGTAAAATCTTATTGTAACAACTTCGAATCTCAAGAGTGGGTCAAAATTTCCTTAATTTCTTTTTTTTATTCGAATGAGGAAATTTTTTAAATAAATTAATATCAAACATTTCTACGAATAAAAATTAGAGTTAGTTCGAAACGAAAGTCTGCGATATATTTTACATTCGTGGAGCTTTACTTCTGAATGTTTGTTACGTAAAAATTCATCAAACAGATTAACGGGAAATGTCAATCAGTCAAAGACCTTGCAGGTGAAAGGAAGTGCGAGAATACGACATAGTATATACAAGAGAATTCTGTTGCCGAGAAGTTTCGTTACATTAAACCGCGCATAATATCGTGCAGGCATGCATGCGATGCTATATCAAGTCTCATTACGGCGAACATTTCTGCGCTGTGTTCCTTTAATGGTATCCATTCCGTTAAGAACTCAATTCTTAACACACGCGGTTTTGCAATTGCAGAATATTTTTCTGGCACACGCGGTTTATCTCCGTCTAAATAATACTTAAAATTTCTCACGCCTTGCAGTCTCAATTTACAAATTGCGTTAAGTCGATAGGGTTAATGTGAAATTTAATGTGAAACTTGGGAGCCCAAAGAAAATCTCCGAATTGTTAAATGGAGATGCAACACTTTTGAAAGCTCACATTTTCAGATCCACTAAAAGCCATTTCTACCAATGCGCATTAACTTTAATCTCGGTTTAATAACCTTTTTAATCTCTTTCGTATTTTAAAAGCACTCGAATAAGACAAAAAGCGAGTTGAATCGAGATTAAAGTTAATCCATGCTGGTGGAAACGGTTGTAAGTGCCAAGTGGTTTCTCGTTGCGAGACAAAGTCGAGGCAGACTCTGGCCGGCTGTGACAAATTGCGGTGCAAATATCATTCGGAGATTACGCGAAACTGCCATTAGGTGACCCAGGAAAAAAAATCCAGTCTCGTGGGAAGGAGGTCAAACACAATCGTGATTAATTACGCAATATTATGATGTAATGCGTTGAAGTAATTGTATAAGAAATGCAACACGTCGATCTACGCTTCGCTTCGACACGTTACTATCGTTAGATGATATATTATAACTTCCCGACTGAGGGTTCGTGATATTGGTTGCAATTGGATCAATGACGGTGAATAGCCATCAATTAGCACGTCGCCATGGGGTGTAGAGCACATGCGGCGAATAAATATCCGCCGTAGATTCGCGGTCTCCCGTTTTATTTAATTGTCTGACAATGAGCGGCGCGACCGCCCTGGCGACAGGTATACGCTTTCACCGCCAAGCGAAAGGGAAACGTTTCACGTTCCTCTTCATCTCTCTTTCTCTCGATCTCGTGATTTCGGCGAAATATACCACGGTGGTGGAAAATCCATTACGGGGTTACGGGAACGTTCACTCCATCCGGGACTGTCTCCTGGCGAGATTGTAACATATGTTACACCGCAATACGAAAAAATGCGATAGCGGAAAAAGATTTTTGACGATGACGATCGTAACGATACATCCGCGTCGAGAAAACCTGTTTTACGGCCGACTGCTGTGATTGAGTAATTCATGGAGATTACTCGCTTCTTTTTAAACTGCGCATCTAGCCACATCGCGGATAAAGAGTATTCGGTTGAAGACATGGATTGATAGCGAACACTCCGAGATACACGAGAATTTTCGAGCTTGCAATGTCGGAATACGGAGGATGTTCGCCGATAAATTCGTCCTTACGTACTAGGTGGAATCTCCGGAGTGTAAAAATTGCTCGAAAGCTCGTTCCGCTGGAGTTATCCGAAATCGTTTTGCACGATAGCACACCCTTGCTTAGAGAAAAGGCTTCTCTCGGCTCGTCACTCTCTCAGGGGGAGATAAGAACTTAGCCGAGTAGAAACAAACCGGTGATTCATCCCTCTGCGAATTAAAAAAGACAGACACGAAACCACCGTTCGATGAAATAAAAAACGCGTGATCCGGACGCACGGGAGAAATGCATACGAGGGTATACGTGACATCATTTCGGAATCATGTTACTATTAATCGCGAAGACGTTGCGGGTCGCTGAACTTGTTTACTTTTCACGGTGAGCGAGGAACACTGCGAAATACACGGATTTTATTTATTTCGACCGATCTAGAGAAGTTTGCTCACCTTTGCGAAGGTTATGTCACGGCGCTCGATGACCAGCTAGCCTAATCGAATCGAGCGAAGATGGAGAGGTACGGCGAATTCTGCGAACGTTAACTCTTTCTCTTCGTTTGCCGTCTTGAGCACGATCGCACAGTCAAAGTCACTCGCGAGTCCGTCCATTAGCAAAAGCAAACTGCACAACTTTCACCACATCGTGAAGCTCGCCGTCCACCGCCACAGAGCTACACTCGCATCGAGAGCCGCTTTCGATTCGCGAATTACTGCCGCGCGAGGCTCGCGCGCTGCTGTACGTCTACGATTTAAGTCCGTTACGCCGCTCTTGTGCGTCGAGCTCTTATTTCTGACGTCACGAATCAGCTGATAATCATGCCGAGGGAATGAGAAATGAGAAGTATGCCATCGATCGCGTGCAGGATGCATATAGCGATCGGGAAAAATTTTAAGAGCGCACCGAGGAGATGCCGCGAGCGGACAAGAGACTTGCGAGGGTGAAACAGGATAACGCGGAGTGAGATGCGCCCGCGCTGGACTTTCTGCTGCAGCAGACACGCCTGAAAGTATATCCTCCCACACCAATTCTTCGTTTATTAGCGTCAGATAAATTAAGATAACTAACATTGGCATTCCGCAGTCCCGATTAACAATACAGTCCGTCATGGGTGAGCGAAACAATGTTAATTTGCTCCCTTTCCAGCACGGCGGTCGTGCATTTCCCGATGCTTTTGCAAACACCATCGTGAATGCTTATTAATACAAATGTAGAGAGTGGGCCGAGCTATTTTTGTTCTATCACCGTCTGGCCTCGATGTTGACAGTCCTCCCCTCAACTCAGGCGCACTCCGATGTCACTAACTAATTTTGCATTTCCAACATGGACCCAGATCCCATAGAGATGGCAAACGAGGTCAAGAGCAAGGTCATACTCCACTGGAACTGCAGGGGCCTTGTAGAGTTTCCAGAAGTGATGAGACTTCACGGCGCTCATGTTCAGGAGATATACCTCAAGTGGAACAAGCTCACCACTCTGCCACCCTGGATCAATGAGCTGTACAATGTAACCAACTTGTACATGTATGGTAATCGGATCGAGGAGCTGCCCAAAGAACTCGGGAGGATGGATCAGTTAACAGTGCTGGATCTGAGTGCCAACAAGCTGCAGGTGATACCTGCCTGCATTGGCAATTTGAGCAATTTGAAATCGTTATCCTTGAACGACAACTTTATAGAGAGACTGTCGGTTGGTAAGTTTGTCAAGATCACAAGATTACTGTGGGAAAAGATGACTTATTGACTCACATAAGCAAAACGAAAACAGAACTAAGCCAACTGAATAATCTGGAAATACTGTCTGTCTCGGGAAACCAGCTCGTCGCATTACCGGAATGGGTCGGCTCTCTCCCAAAACTCCGAGAGCTGTATGTAGATAAGAATCAATTGAAAGAATTACCCAACAGACTGACTATAGCCTCTGAGCTCACTGTAATTTCTGCATGCTCAAACAGGTTGTTACTTATATTAACATTTTACAAAATATTCTATTTATTAAATTAAATTTAAATTTGTAGAAATCTAAAAATTAAATTATAATTAATTTGTATGTCTGAATTTTGGTTCAATATACGTTTTTTTAGGTTGACATATTTGCCATTGAATGGGTTCCTGTCAGCTCCTTGCATTCGATTTGACGCAAATGAGTATTTAAATTATATATCATATCCGCTTCTACAGCAATTAATTTCGCAATTATATTTAACGTTTACTTATGAGAGAGATTTTTTGGCATCCGGGTAAGCTTGTTAAAATATCAATCAGAAATAAATTATGCGCGGATGAAAAATAAACCTGAACAATTGTTTTACTTCTAAAATATGTATATAAAGTAATTTACAATTTATGTGTATATGTATATTTAATCACAGATGTTTTAAGACGCGCTATGACACAAATGTGTTAAGCACAAATATAAAATTGTACATAAAAACGAAGGACTTGTTTCCGATGAACCACGATACTATAATCAAATTGCCACGGCAGCTGTTAAAAGTCCACGAGGTTCACGAAAACGTCACTTGCTCCCTGTTGGAATTAGCGCTAAGAAAAGTTTATACCGAGAGGTAATCGAGGAGGAATCTCTTAAATAGGAATTTTGCCTCTTTTTTTTTCGCACAAATATAAGTATCTCGTAATTTTAATACAAGTATATTTCAGGTATAGGCATACGCTCAATACGTCTGGTTTTCCTGAAAATGGCTCTGTGACAGTGCTCTATAAGCCACTTTTTAAAAATACCAAGCTGGACTTTATATTATCTACAAACTATACTTTGTACAATTTATTAATGAACGGACCCACTAGCATTTGTGTAAATTCTCAATGCCAGCAACCGATATTTACAGAAGCATGGATTATTATCGATATCCACGATCCCATAATATGGTGCATAATAACAATCGCTCTGTGTTGCAGCAGAAGGTAGTGTACCAAATAATCATATAACAATTAAATGTACTAATTCATGAGTTTTCTTTAAATTTTCAGTTGCGCCGTTGCGTTTGCACATTCGAGTGCAATGAATAACCGCGATTGGCACTGCGTCACGTGATGAATTTTCCTTGTAAAAAATTTCATTAATAATAGACTCTACCTCTGTATAATAAAATATTAGGCAATAAAAAGTTGTCTGTTGCGCGTTTAAATGAAATCTCTGTGAGTAGTTCGTAAATTAAATCTCTAGTTTGTTGCAATTGTAATTTATTTCGCAACATTGCAACTATTAATAGCGACTATAATGCCCAGTAGAAATTCAACAAATTTTTCGATATAACAGCGAATTGAATTAAATTAAAATATAAAATCGTACTTTACGTAATTTCTTATCATTATTCAAGACTAGTTTCATTAATAACATTATTATTTTTATTAAAATATACGTTTGTTATTTTGGCTTGACGTAATATATAAAAATTATAATTTTCTATTTTGCGGTTTTGAAATCGAATTGCAAAAAAATATTATGCGACTTTTTGCTTTACGAATAATAACTTAATTCTCTATTCAAGCGACCAGTAGATCTAACGCCTTATCACGATCGAAGTTACACTTTACTAATGCCGTGAAAGCTTCGTTTTCGGGAAATCCTAAATCTTTCAATGTGCACAAAGTCTCACAGTAGGTTTTCGCCTTTGATTGATCATGCTCCGCAAGAGTCAGCGTTGTTTCAGCACAATCACTCGAGACGCCAGTCTCCACCAAGGATTGAACGGCCAATAGATACTCTACGATTTTTTTTTTATCCGCACCACCTAGCTCTAATACCGCACGCGCCACTCTGCATTTAGGAAATCCCATGTCGTTTAGTTGCACAACTAATTTTAAATCATTCTCAGTCATGTCTGACAACAAATCTACCAGTGGTTTCGTGTGATCTGACGACGTCAAATTGTCGTGTCTTGTAGTTGTAGGAGAATCGCTGTCTGGACTTTCTAAATCGGGCCATGGCTTCCAGTTCTGTAGGAAGGAGAAATTGATTGAATTAATTACGTTATATATATATAAATAAGAAAAAAATTATTACCTCCATAACAGGTCGTTCCAATTCTTTCTGAAGCTCCTGCATTATCACTGAAACGCTACGATGATTTTCGGTTGTAGGTGTATCTAATTCGGTTTCGTCGTCCACTTGATTATCTACATCAATTTCCTCCTCCTCCTTAGATATTTCGGTCGTATCATCGATCGTAAGTTCGTTTATAATGTTCTCTAATTTTCCCGCGGGTACCCACTGCGATCTTGGTTGCAAAACCTGTATTCGAAAAGTGTCGAGCATAAAATTAATTTTATTTAAAACGCGGTTTAACAAAATGTATGACGAAAGCTCTCCAGTAACCTGTGCCAATTCCTCCATATCGTTGATGGTTTTCAATTCCATGTTATCGAAAGGGCTACTTGTGTCATTGTCAAAATCAGCATAGTCCAGACCTCCATTTGTTTTAACAAGATCCTGGAGGTCGTTCACTGGAGGTAATAGAGGCTGTGGTGTGAGTATCGTCGTTTCGGGAGCAGGTGGTGCATTGATAGACAGCTGCTTAGTACAATTTAACGGCGAAGGTGAGGGAGGAGATTCCTCTTTCTCTTTCTTCTTCTTTTCCTTCAATCGAGCCTGACGCGCTTTGTTGCAAGCTTGTCTAGCTTTACGCCATTCACACATCTGATCATATATCAGTCAATTAGAAATAATTAAAAAAATCAGAAATTGATGCATTTGGAAACTTTGCATGTGTTGAATATTAAAGTGCATAAGAAACTGCGGTAAATATATAGTATAACGCCCCCACTTTGGATTTTCTTCAAATTCGGAAAATGTGTTTGTTTTAATGTCTTTTTACTTTCCTAAAAAGGAAAATCGTCGCTCAATTCTTCTTTTTTATAAAAAAATTTTTTAATATCGGTAAATAAAAAAAAACAAGTTTATGACTTTAAAAATACCGCGCGTGCATTATTTATTCTCTGCTATATGTATAAAGCAGAAAATCGTTATTTACAATAGAAAAGAAATAATAGAATGTTTCCCTACTTTATACATACACATAAAAAAAATTTTTAATAAAAAAGAAGAATTGAACGACGATTTTCCTTCTTAGAAAAATTAAGGGACATCAAAATAAACATATTTTTCAAATTTGAAGAAAATCTAAGGTGGGGGCGTTATACTATATATTTACCGAAACTGCATTTTACCTTCTCAAGCACTGATTTCTCCAGGCTGAAATCATATACCAATTTTGATACATCTGGCAGTCGGTTGTTGTATGCTGCTGGTAGACCAATCTTTCTCGGTGGTTTATAAGCCTCTGCGATTTTAACGTGCACCCCGTCCATATAAGACGCAACCAGGTCGCATTGCACGAAGGACCTAGCCATCAGCTTCTCCAAGGTAGACAAACGTCAAGGAGTAAGTACCTACAATAAAGAGTTGTTTTGATCGATTGTTTTAATCGAATTATATTCTAACTTTCGAAGTTTATTTACGACTTAATTAAATGCCGGACACTCTTCTCTTCCTCCCTCTTTTGTTGCACAGCTCGGAAACCGCGAGATATCCCTTTTACGTTCGAAATGGCGAAGAAAACATTCCTGTTTGACAGGTTCTCGCCATGACGAGAATACCGATTAACAGCGACAATAACAAAAGAGATTAAAGCAGAAAGATCTATCCGTACTTAATATTACCGATTTTTTTCTACGTTGTTTTCTTAATACTTTTATTTTCTATTTTGATACGATTTCTTTTCTAACCCTTGCACGCATGAACTTTAACGGACAACTATCGATTTCAGAATCATCGGTGGCAAATTTTTTTTTTTTAATTTTTACTTTGCTTCCACGCAAAAACACGTCCGTCGAGTGTATTTTTGTCAAAATTTCGTTATTGAGAGTTAAACAATTACCTACAACTTATTTTTGATACAGAGACATGTATTTATGTTTTTACTCCATTGAATGTGTGTTATGTAGATGTGCATAGATCTTATATTCAGCGCTGCTCGTCACATGATTCCGTAACTCTGATTTTAGATACATCCAGAAGAATAAGCCAATCAAACGCAAGATAAACGCATGCGACGTCGTCGCGCGGTGATAAAAATATTAAAAAAAAAATTATTAATTATTTTTACAGAAGAAATTTAATACAAATGCAAGTTCCCTTTTTAAAATATTTATTTTTCACTCAATACATTAAGCGATAAATTCATATGGGATTGGTGCAAGCAAAATAGGTGCCTCTCGTCCCGATACAATGTGGGCCTTGGAGGGTTCGGCAGGTTGTCTCTTCAACTGGGCACGAACATTTGTTTGCTTTGCCTCTTTCCTGAGCCTTTCGTTCTCTTTGACTCGTTTGAGGAAGTCATCCCTACACTTGGAATGGCTCAGATGCTCGATGCGTAGATTGATTCTCTTAGCGATGATGCGTCCTCGAACTCTTTTGTTAACAATGACTCCCAGAGCGTGTGCCGTCACGTTAAAGACACGGCCGGTCTTACCATGGTAGTCTTTATACGGCATTCCCTTTTGCACTGCGCCATTCCCTTTGATGTCTACAATGTCACCAACTTTGTACGTCTTCATGTACGTAGACAAGGGAATGGTACCATGTTTGCGAAACTTGCGGGAGAACAAGTCTCTTGTACCACGTCTATAACCCTTTGGGTTGGTCATGGCAATGCGTTAATTTATACCTGAAAAAATAACATTGTATAAAACTCAAGCAACAAATTTTTTTTATTTAAATCTAATAATAGAGTCACATTTTACGCGTCACGTTAGGATTTTTCTAATAAAAAATACGCAACGTGTAATGTGTGAAATTGTAACTCAGCGGTCATCCAGATAAAATTTGATGTAATGAATACTTTAATTCGGGCTAGAAGCAATCGTGTATCACGAAATAAGAGTAATAATTATTTTCAACTTACGAGAAGGTAAAATATATTTATACGGCTTGAATCGCAAAAGCTAACCAGAGGTAACCACAAAATATTAACAAGCATACAGTACACAGACAGGGGTTGAGGAGAAACTCACATTCGAGAGAAGCGACACGCTACGAGTTGATGTGAAATTAACATTTCTTTAAAGTCCGATTTACATTACTGTAGTAAGCTTCAGGCCGTGAGCATAATGCTGTCAATATCGAAGCTTAAACAAGTAAGAGACTTAAAAAATGTGCAAAATTAATAATATTTAATCTGTAATCAATGGATTTGAGTGAAGAGGAGAGTGGAGAGCAATAGAGAATCATTCGAAAGAGACGAAACTCGCGGCGAAGCGCGACATGGTACGAAGACAGTCGAAGATGTTCGAAAATGAAGGAGAGTGGTGGCGCACGGCGCCCTCTGACGCTTCGTTGTCAGTCGCAGCAGGGAGCGCGCAGGAGGTGGTCTGTCGTGGTCTGCCGTATACGCCATATTTGTTGTTGTCGTCGATGGGGGTAGCGGTAGGCCAGCCTCGAAGTTTCGCGGACTCGGCTCGTTGACGGCTGGGCCCGCGATAACGGTCGGCGACGATCACGGGAAACGGTGCGCGCGTGAGAAAAATCCGCGACGTGCTCGCGGAGTCGCGGAGAGCATCGCGGTGGACGATTCCTGGCGCGCGCGAGCGCGTTGGTGTGTGCGTGTGTGCGTCGGTCGAACGGGGCCACGGGGCGGGTAGAGACGGGAGGGATACGTGCGTGCGTGTGTGCGCGCGCGCACTCTCGGCCGAGAGACGTCCCTTTCGGCCCGCGAAGAGCGTAACATCGATGGGGCACCGTGACGGCTCAGCTGTCCTGCTCCGTGCCGAGTGCGCCGCCGTGCGTGTGCGCGTGTGCACGCGCGTTTGTGTACTATCGCCGCCCGCGTCAACAGTCACGCTGCTTACGCTCGGCGATGCCCTGTTA
Organism: Cardiocondyla obscurior; assembly: GCF_019399895.1. Classification (NCBI taxonomy): domain Eukaryota; kingdom Metazoa; phylum Arthropoda; class Insecta; order Hymenoptera; family Formicidae; genus Cardiocondyla; species Cardiocondyla obscurior. The sequence goes on along the minus strand of NC_091875.1, from coordinate 3,043,993 downwards.
GCGTCGCGGCGCGTCTGCCACTTGTAAACGGCCGCTGGGGGCTGGCGAGACGACGCGCGCTGACATCCGGACCTCCGGACGTGGACTTCGTTGCGGGATTAGAGGTAAGCGCGGAGGAAGGATTCTGAATGTTCATGCGCGCGCGTGTGTGTGTGTGTGATGTTGCGCGTGTGCGCGCTTAGGATGCAATTCGAATGCGCGTTCGCGTGGCGGATGCCACAAGAATTTCGGTAGATTCGTAGGCACAGAAAAAAAGGGCGATGAAGGGGGAGAAGGAAGGGGAGGGGGCTGCCGTTGTGCATGGGGTCGGGGTCGTTGTACGTTCTTGACGCGGGGTCTGTTGACCCTGGCCAAGGTCCTCGCGGTTCATGGCTGCGTCGTGTCGACGCGTCTACGCGCGAGATGCACCTCTCGCGCCCCTTCCCCCGTACCCGCGCGCCGTACACGTCGCTCCCCTTAACCTAGTCCAACAATTCGTCGCTTGACTCGCGAGTGCGTCTCCCTCGCGACTCCGCGCCGAAGATGGAGCGGATTCCGCTTCACGCGCGAGACGGGGCGCCGCGCGTGTGATCTCGCGCTGCCCGAAAAATCAATACCGCCGGTTTGTCCGCGAGGTAACGCGAATCAGCTGTTTCTGTTTTACTCGAAGGACCCGCGAGAGACGCGAGACCTCCGCGCCGTTCGCGGCTACGTTTACACGGCGCGCCGCGCCGCATGCTTCTCGTACGCGCGCGCCAGTCATGGCGACGGTTTCCCGAAAAACTTGTTGATTTCCTCATTCGTGACCTTATTCCGGCTATCTCGCCTTCTACCATCGCCAGACGGAGGACGACGAGACGGCGTCCTCGCGAAATTGTTTCACGGACCAAGTCGTCGCCGGAATTACTTCGTTGGCTCCCGCAGAATTACTCCGATTATTTCGGGTACGTGGATATCTTCAATTTTTGCGTTTCGAATTTTGTTGAAATTGCATTGCGCTGTACGAAATAAACTGTTCGTTACGCGACTCTGAAATTACTTTTAATCCGTTCGTTTCCATGACCCTATTCCGACTGCACTTCGGCCAAATATAACAAACGACCTGGTCGGTATCGCGAGCCTTTTGCGTACCCCGGCAACCTTCGGCGGGATGGAATCGTTTCGAGAAACGGCTCTCCTTCGATCGTTTTCTTCCTTCTTCCTTGTACGCTGCGAGCGCGTATTTACTCGAGTAACGAAGAGCCGCAAGGACGTTCGATAATGAAATACGATTTCTTTTGATTGCAGGTGTTTAAGTACGCGTTGGTGAAGTCTGCGCCGCTACGCGATCGCGCGAACGGGACTCGGCGTGGTGGCGGGCACGGTGGCCGGTAATCGCCGAGGACGCGCTCGTAGTTTCGCGTGTGCTGATCCGCACGGCAATTAAAACTGGCGGGCAACCTGGCTCGGTCCTCCGGTAGCGGTGGCGGCGGCGGCGGCGGTGGCGGTCGGACCGGCGGCAGAGCTGGAGGCAGTAGTAACAACGGAGCCGCCGGTGGCAGCGGCGGCAGCGGCAACGGGGGTGCCGGGGGTTCGAGGAACGCGGGGGCTGCTGGAGCCGCCGGCGAACCCGGGACCGTCGCGGACGAAGCCGCCGGACCTGCCGGCGGACACCTGATCGAATGGGAGGAAAACGACCGCTTCTCCTTCGACGACTCCGACCGCTTCGAGGAGGACTCCTTGTGCAGCTTCAGCAGCGAGCCCGAGTCGCTCTGCAACAACTGGCGGGGATGGAGGCGACTGCCACCGACGTTCGGATTGTCCAAGAAGTCCTGCGAAGGTGAGTCCACCTTGTTTCACCTGTTGTAGTAGTTTGAACGATTGGGGTAGATCGCTAACTAAAATTATGATGTACGTTAATAACTATAGAAAGAAAAGAAAGAGAATGTTTATTTATGCATTTATTTATAAAAATATTTATTTATGTTTTTGATTTATGTTATCGATTTACCCTAACAGATTTGTAATATATTGGAGATTTCGCGATTTGCATTGACAAGAGAGGTGATCCTGATAGATGCGCGAGTGCATCCTCGTGGATGAGCTCAGAACCGGATTTGGGGCGGGTTTTGTCGCGGTGTTACTGTATGTGTAGATAAACTGTCTTGGTTTCCTGGCAACTTTGCGAATCCGTCTTATTGCATCGCTTTCGTATCGCGTATCGCGTTCGTTTACGAATGAATCAATGCAATAAGATCGACACGCGGGCAGTGAAAGTATTTGAATCCACTTTCTCGTTGCAACGCTTGTACGCGTCGCGATAGAAAGCGAGCGTGCGCATTTTTTCTGGCTGATTTATTATTTTTAATTATAAACTCATTTAAAAAGAGAAAACAGATGTATTATTTAAAAAAATCGTGCACGTGCCGCTGATATTATTTGATTTTATTCCACAAAATTAGATACCTTTATAAAATACAATATAAAATATATTCGCTTACTTTACGCGTTTATAATTATTCCTGAAAAATAACAATTAGCTTCCTTTATTACGCAAAGATAATTAGCGTTTATTTTCGCATTAACGTTAGCCGGTTGTACGACAACAAAGACTTTCCCGTTGCCGTCTCATATTTTTCCTCATATATCCCGGCGGCACGAGATGTCGGTCGCGCGTGTAATACCGTCGTTTGAATTTCAATTGCATTATTGCACGGCGAGGCTTCAGACTGAATTTGCAACGGTCCGCTCTCCGTGATCGATCCGGCTGAAACGTGACGATAGGGCAAGCAGGAACGTCTTCCTTCCTTCGGCTCAGAAGCTTCCGGCTTCTCTCATTTCGAGAGACGTGGGATTGAAATACAAATGGAAACCAACGGGACTTGGAACGTTCCCCGCGTTAAAGGCTGTCGGCGGGATGGGTTTGCGCGCGGGTAAAACTCCGCGATAACGTTAAGAGCCGACGGCGATGCATAGACGGGCATTCGCTGCCACGCGAACGATTATTTCAGCGGATTATTTGTTGCGCTACGTCCGCGCGTCATCGTCGCGGCCTGATAAAGAGAAAACGCGGCGAGTGCACGGCGTTTCACCGCCGCCCGTGTGGTTTCCGGAGTCATCATTCGTACGTTACGACTACTCCGCGGTCGTCTTTCGCGAAAGGGTCGCGGAGCACGACGTGAAACACGCTATGTTGCGCCACGAGAAGGCAATCCCGATTGTTCGCGCGTATCAGTCAAAGTCAGTAAGTCGGAACGAATTAATTTTGCTGCCTTGCGATTGAAGTATTACCGACGATAAAGGACCGCTCTTGCGACGGGATCTTATTTTACATCGGCTGAAGTAATATGTACATACGAGCGAAAGGTTTTTTTTTTTCATTTTTTTCATCTAAATTCCGTGCGATTAAAGTGCATTGTTAAAAATACCTTAGCCGCGAGTCGGAAGGCGCGCGCGAGTCGAATACAAAATATTTTAGATCCGCGAGTTTCCCTTTTTGTTTTTTCCTTTGTTTTTTTTTTCTTTTTCTTTTTTAGCAATACGTGCACGTTAGTTTTTCACGGAAAATGGAATTATCCGCGTATATACAATCATGCAAATTACCTCGCGCAGTTTGCAAACGGTTTTCCCAGTTTGTGTGTGGACTGAATGCATTAATGCAATTTTAACTTTCTCACACGGGCATGCCGAGCGCCCGATGCTCGTTCCCTTCGAGGATAAATGCAAATCTCCGCTGCTCTTTTCTACATTTCCCAAAGCTTTGAAATTGTCGAACTGCGCGGAGAGCGCGAACGACATTTGAAATAACATAAAAAAAAAAAAAAAACAAAAAAAATAGAACCCCTGCCTTCGCGTTTGTTTATTTAATTCTCTGCGCGAAACTTCCTTTTACCAATGTCATATTTTACAAAGAGCGTATTTTACAAAGTGCGTTAACGCTGACGACTAAAACTTTACACAGCAACCGCCGTTCTTCTCTCCCGTGTCTCCCGTGGAAAATCATGATCGCGGCTTCATTAAGAATTAAACGGGCTTTCTGCGAAGTTTAATAAAGACAGAAGGCGCGATATTGAGAACTTTCAGGAAACTTTCCGTTCTTCGCTTTTAAAGTGGAGATCACTTTTAAAGTGGAGAAGAATATGACGTTCTTCCCGCGCAGATAAGAGAAATTGTTTGCTAGTTGCCTTTAAAAGTTAACGACGCGCGCATGTGTACACTTATTATCACATTGCCAGCATTACGTGTAACCTCTGCCCGTTGTTCTGCGATATGACTTGAATAATTATTTCCTTTTCTAACGAACGCCGCGAGTCGTGAAGCACTCTCGCGTCTCGCGTGCGTATCTATCGTCGATCTTTTCCACTTGTCGGTTTGTGCCCGCGCGAATCCGTGACTCGTGCGTGCACGGTGCATGGGCGGTTGCATCTTCGCGATCGTGTCAAGGATGAAGGTCCCGAGATACCGTAGGCTTCCGCGCGCTGATCTCGCCTCGTTGGTAATCAGTTTCGCAAATTTAAGTAGATCGGCGCCAAGCTACGCACGAACGATGGCCTTTGCCCCCGCGCGAGATTCCGTAGAACGCGCGAATTTCACGGCGGGCTGGGAGGCGAGAGTCCCTGGGAAGCGCATTTCCAGCTGCGATACGTACGCATCCGTCCGGGTACGCGTGCACGTAAGGTTCCGCCTCCATGTAAATCGGCTCTCGCATGCGGGCGTTGTATTCTCACCCCCTCATCCCGCTCTCGACGTTCCCTCGCTTTCCTCGGCAACTGCGGATATTTCGCACTTGAACCGTGTCGATCGACGATGCACGTCTTGCGGGTGACGTTTTCACGCGAGATTTCACGACGTTGCGATATCACGTCGAAATTCCCCGCCATAGATTTCTACATTTTCGAGACGCGTTCGGGGTGCACGTTCACCGCGTTAAATAGGTTTCTCGCTAAGGGATTAGGAAGACGAGCGCTGTCTTGCGGGAACTTGAAATTCTGCCGTACGGGAAACTCTCGTGGCCGGTGATTGAAACGTGGTCACCGCAGTCAATTTCTCTCGTATCGCGAACGTAACTAACCTGCCCAACTATCAGATTACAATCCCGCCGCTATTGTACCGTGCAGCACGCTGATTAGAGAGTCGAGCACGGGCGCGTAACAGCTCTCTGCGTCCGCGCGCGTATTGACATTAGGCTCGAGATTGATCCCGCGCAATGAATTGCCGGCGCTTATCAAGCGGTTTTTAACGCCGGCAGCGATATACGGTGCAGCCGCGAGCCTATAATATAAATCACACGCGCGTATCCCGCACGTAGGATTTAGCCCGACGTTGATCGATGAGCCCCGTCGCGAATCAGCGTTCGTACGCGGGCATTAACGCGCCCGAGTCGTCGAAGCAATTCGCGTAACGAGATATCCGCGAGTCGACGAGAGGCGAAACGCTCGCCGAACGCGCGTTACCGGCGACTGTCTCGCGTATTTCACGGCGCGAAGTTTCGCCGTTATCTAAAAGCCGCGCGAGAGAAAGCTTCCCCCGGGTGCTCGACTTCGTACCGCTCGCCTCCATTACGCGGACGAATTGAGACGAGGGAGGAAGCCTCGAAGCTAATTAAATAGACGGCTGCGAACGGGGTCGCGCGGTCTCTCTGCCTTCCCGAACGTTGCAACCCGCTTCTGCGAAGAGCGGCGAAAGGTTTCGCGCGAAATCGCGCCGAATTACCTGCGTGTCTTATCTGCGCCAGACGCGTCGGGAGTAATCGACCGTCGCGAAGGACGCACGCACGGATGAGAAATATTGGCCGGTGGAAGTATCGGCGACGGGGAAATGACTGCCTCGCGTAATAATATCGATCGGTGTAATACCCGGCCCGGCGAAATTCCCGCGACGATGTAAAGCCTTCGCGCGTCGCGGAAGCTACCGGCGTATAAGTGCCCATTACCTGCTATACAGAACTAACGTAGAACAATGGAGCGGCGCTTCTCCCCTACGTAATTACTGCGCGGCTCACGTTCGAGGGCGAGGGTCTTTCTCGTGCCGTTCGCCTAGGCCCAGGGGTGCACAACTCGGATATTAGCCTGCCGTAAGTCGTCCTACGGTAGCCCTCGAGGTAGCTCTCCGGCGGATACGAGGCTCATGCTCAAGGCGGTACGGGATGAGGTATTACGCTCGCTCGGCTTTATTAAACCGGTTGATTTTACGTTGTTATACTCGGTATCCACCGCGCGCGTCGTGGACTCACGCCGGGAGTATGAAGTCGATCGATTGACAACGGAAATGACGAGTAAACGTACGAATTATGGTTAGTGCCGTTGATGACAACGATCCCGTAATTAATAGAGTTAAATCGTCATCTCGCGCGCAGGAGCACGTCTGCAACGAGAGTAGATATTTGAGATAAAGCAGGGTGGAGGTATTAAATCAGGCTTTTTCTTTAATTTTGCAAAGATAAAAATTTATATTTTATTATAATAATCAATTTCAAGGGTCCGGGAAAGATTTTGAGATTTTTTACAAGCGCATCGTATGTCGCACACTTCTGGCGTAGGTGTTGCCTGCCACCTTCTCGTACAGTACTATAATACGGGCATTAGAAAGCGTATAGGTTCACGTTCAGTACGTCGTACACGTGCGTCCGCCGTCGTACCTATCCGACTCGCGGCTGCAATTACTGTTCCGGCAACAGATGCGCTCATTCTCGTCCGTGTTGCATGTTTCCGATAAGTGTCTTCTTAAGATACGACGTGCGCAAAGCTGACGCGATTACGAAGATAATCGCGAAGGCTCCGTCAGGCCTATCACTTTTCTCTCGCAAAATTAATTTGGCATGTACAGCGAAACCAAAGTTAAGTAATTTCGCGAGAAAAGTTTCATTAAATCTCGTGGCGCCAGTTATCGGACGTCGGACGTCGCGGATCTTCCTCGTAGCCCTCGTCGCGTCAATAGAAAACTTTATTGACTTCATTCCAGAATACAAATGCAGGAACGGTCCACGTTTTTTTTTTGTTCTTGTTTTTTTTTATTATTATTTTTTTTTAATTTTTTTTTTCTCTCCAATGAATGATCGTAACAATGGGCGAGGTGTAAAACGGCAGCGGCATATTAATAAATTTTCATGCGGCGTTGCGCTGAACGTTTAATTTCCTGAAAATTACGTTTTCGCTATTATCGTAATTCCACCGTCCCTCCCAGCGAGCGTATCGATTTTTCCTTTTCCCGAGCCGGCGGCTTCGCCGGCACATCACGAATGCGTTCGGCGTGCGCATATCAATATTGACGTGTAGGAAATTGAAATAAATTATTCCTTGTTACGTGCGGCGGCAAGAGCGTTGCAGATAGCCGCGCTAATGGGTCAATCGATCATTCGTCCGTATAGGCACAGCAATCGAACGATTTGCGCGAAAGATATTTGATTATTTGCACCTGTATAATTCGAGGGCGAGACTGCATCCGCGATTCATGCGCGCGAAATCACGACGACGGCCACGTGTACGCGGCATCTTATAAATTCCTCAGACGCGTTTTCTGAGGGCGTCTCCGTTCTCGTGTTTTACGACACGGCGACCCTCGACTCTTTTACATTTGTCTGCTGACGCCCCACGAAACCTTAGCTGGATAACCACCTCGAGTGAGAAACGGGAATAACGCTACGTGGAAATGTGACGCGGTGGAACAAAGCGCCGTTCCCCGCGTCGCGAAGATCGTCTCGAAAGTCCTTAAGGACTCGTCAGGTCGGATGAGAATGAACCGCTCGAAGCGCCTTCGTCGTGAATTTCTCAGTGCAAACAAACTACTTAATGGCTATTGTTACGGACGTACCGGCGGGCTCAGTCGTGCAATTTCTTCGTGCCGTCCGAAAGTCACGGGGAAAAATCGAATAAAACAGTCCGCAGAAAAAAAAAATTTTTATCCTTCCCGCTCGTCGTCTATTCGTTGAAATACATGATCTGAATCGCGAGTAGGACGCATAATTCTCTTGAGAGATTTTTTTTCTCCTCGTAATTATCTGCGTCTCGCCGACGTCTTCGGATTACGTGACGATTCGCCCCAGTCGAATACGTTAACGCGAGTGTAATACGCGTGAGGAATCGCACGAATCGCGGGGTTACCTTGTAATCCAAATATTCGCAACTTCATTAAAAATATTTTACGCCTCCGAGTCTTCTTTTGTGACGAGAAACCGCGCGGAGGACTTCAACTGAAACAGGACGTGTCGCGGTAACTTCTCGTCGCGCTTCTCCGGCTATCGCGTATCACGGGCGTTAACAACGAGCGTTAACAACGCACGGCCGCAAATTTGATTTGCCGACAAACTTCGTCTTCGAATTCTCGCCTCCGCGACGAAAGCCGTTCGCACACACGGCTCGCACGGCGCAGTATTACGTCCCGAAGCGCGAACAAATAGCCTCCGCCGCCTTGTGAGAGAGGACCAGAAGGTCCGCGGCACGGTGCGGCGGTGTTTGGTGTATCGCTCGCGTATTTAATTACCGGGGTCGCGTGACGACGTGGTCGTCGGTGAAAAGGTGACGGGCGCTAACACTGTCAACGGCCCTTTGTGCTCGTTACGACCGCGCGTAGTTTGGGAGAGTCGTTAGGACGAGACGCGCGCCCGCCTCTTGTCTCCGATCCGGCCATATATTCTCCCGTAGTTATTTTCGTTATTGACATTGATTGCAACATCCTTCCCCACCCTCCCCTTTCTCGAATTAATAGCGTAATCCTCCGCGAAACGTTAAAGCGTATCTCGTAATTGCCCGCGTGCTAACCGTTTCTATTTTGTTCGCGCAAAGTCCCCGAACGCGGCGACGATACCATCTCTTTCGCGACGCTTATTCGGCCTCGTCGCGTGCATTTTTACGAGGCGAAGAAACGAGGCGAACCGTCCAACACCCAGATCGAGCGGCCGTCCGTTTCGTTCTGGTTTCCTCGAAGGGCAGACACTGATCGATGCAAATCGCGTGGGACTGAGAATAATGATGCTCTCTTGCATGCACGTGTCGTTGCTTCGTGTTCGTTATTGAATTAAAAAAAATTTTTTTTTTTAATGATAATAAATTAATAAGAAGAAAAGTTCCCAACGTTACATAACATGCGACATAATCGTTAATGAAAAAAAAATCCCTCCCATATAAAACTTTAAATTATTTACAATTTCGATAACATGTATTTTAATTGATAACAAAATCGTCAAGCAAGTAATGGATTTTGAAACCGAATGACGGAGATTTTCGTGCAAGCGCAAACCGAAAAGTTTCAGGTCGAAAATAATAGTACAAAGATATATTTCGATTCGTATTTATTAATTATTTAGTACAAAAATTAGACGCTCGTTCCGAAATGGAAAGTGAAAAAAAAAAAAAAAAAATGCAGCTCCCTCTCATTTGCGTCGCACGCGTCATCGTGGCGCACTTTAAACGAGGTGCAGCGGGGTTAAACAGAGAATAAGACAATAACGAATCGCCTACCCGTTTTGTCGATGACTCTGGCTCAGGGTCGGTCATTGCACTTTCGTGATCCGGGTATAACAAAGAGAACGAGTTGGGTAAGACGGGTCTATTATTCGTTAGGCTCACGACTTTTGGGCGTTAGTATTTACTGCCGTCTTCGTACGATAAGTATCTTTATACTGCACACGAGGGACGCCCGTCGCCGTTCGTTGTTCAATAGGCCGCGAGGAGTTTCGCATATTTTTCACCCGCGAATACATTCACCGCGATTGAAGCGCACTTCGCGATCGCACGGGAAAAAAAAAAGTCCCGCCGTTGAGAATCGAAGTTTCGCTCTTCCATGAACCTCCGACGTTTTATTTTCGAGATAAACGTCTTTCCGCTTTCTCGTAAAAAAAAAGAAAGAAAAAAAAAATTCGGAGGTATTCCGCAAAGTTTTAGCACGAATAATAGAGTCGATATGTCACCGTTCGTATCAGATGTCCCGTCTAATGCTGTCAGAGATTTGCGTGGAGGAAGAAATAAGAATTCACGTGCATAAAGCACATTTCTCGTGCGCGCGAGATGCTTGAACGCCGGCCAATATTGTGGTACTCTTCGATTACGGGAATAGTAAAACAGGACTGTTTGTGTCACGGAGCAGGCCACAAAGTTCGAATCCGAAGAAAAGCGCAGCGGAGATAGGGCAGGTAGTCGGGCTCCGACATCCGGTTTGCCGTGGAACGAAGTCAATGCACCTGGCTCGCAGCATCGGACCGATCCTCGTGAGCTGTCTCCTTCTTACGCAAGCAGCGCTATTCCTCAGCTCGTCTCCTCGTCTCTTTCTCCCTCCTTTTCTTTTCTTTTTACCGGGACCCACCGAGAAAAACGCTCTTCGATGTGGGATAAACGGCCGATGGTCAAGCCGCTCGAATGTTGCATTATGCGCATGCTGCTGCACGGTGCTGCATAAACATAATTTTTTTTTTTTTTTTTTTCTTTTTCTTTAATACATCGAATATGCACTCGCGATAGCGCCATTGTTCTTCGCTTCAGCCGTGAAATTTATGGATATGATACGTCTCTTGGGCGTCGCGAGTAATTCGACACGGCGTTTCTCTGCCCGCGTCCGCGGTAACGCGAGAGCAAACGCCCTTTCGCCACGATGTACTGGAAAAACTCGGTCGTGCGAGGACAGCATAATGACGACGTATAATGAGCGCTTTGCGCGCTTCGCGAACGAAAAGAGTGCGGCGAGGAGGGCTGGCCTGCTTCGGCAAGTCGCCGCTAAATCGCCGATCGTTATCGATGGGAGATAGGGCGAGAAAAAGCAATGGGCCTGTAAAAGTAAGAGAGTATCACGAGTCGAAGGAGATGGTCGAATGATGCACCGGAGGGAGGCGGCCGTGTGTCTCTTTGTGAGGTTCATGGCCGGCTCCTTTCAGGACCGCAGGATCGATGCTGCGAGGAGATTCACCGGCGAGAAAGGGGACCGCGGCCCTTCCGTTCCCTCGTTCGTCCTGTACTTTTTTTCGCTCAGGTCAGGAACAGGGAAGGTGAGTCACAATAACAAGCTGAACGAGGTGTAAGGCGGATAATGATGACAGAAAGAACGATGACCGTACCGGAAAGTCTCCTAACTGCTGTGTGACTCGTCTACTTTTCGTCTATATATCGTGCGCCACGCTGAGCGCCCTCGCCGAGTCATTGTACCGGCATTTAATCGAGAGACGGTCACATTTAAATACCAACGTGCCTTTCTGTTAAATACCGGCTGAAAAATGCGATGAGTCAGGTACTGTACATGCAAGCTCGACGAATTTGTCCGTCCGCGATATTTCGTGCGAGTATAAGCTGACAGGGGATCTCGGACTTCGATGCAAATTATGCATCTACGAGTTACATACAATCCTCAACTTTTTTTTCTTTTTTTTCTTTTTTTTTTTAATTTTTTTCTTTCTCTCGCGCGGCAATTTAATTTTGACAATGTCGCTCGCCTGCACTTTTCGCTGGCAGCGTGCAAGCAATGACCGTACAAGATTTTACAGAACCCGTACAAGACCGCGGGAATAATTCATCATACGTTTGTCGACGGCGTCGAATTCGAGTTAGTATCTTCGGCGTGGCATCGCGAGATTAATAGCGACTCGCATGGTTTCCGGCTTGCTCGACCCGTTCGAAAATAACGCTGCGACGAGAGACAAAGGGGATGAGGCCGATAGAAAACTAGATCGCTCTCGCGAGTTCGCTTTGTTTCGTCAGGTCGTTTCTCTTTTTTTTTCTTTTTTTTTTATTATTTTTCTTTCTTTTTTTTTTCCATTGTCGTCATAGACGTAGATTAGGGGAAGACAAATGTCGACAATGTGCCGCGTCAGGCGGGCACTAAGCGAGCTTGTTTTGATTCATCGCCAACGCAAATTGATTCACCGGTTAAAAATATTGAAAAATATATCTCGCTCCTCATCCCCGTTCCCGCCTATGCTCGCGCGGATGATTAAATGCCGCAATTCTTACGATGTTTTGCGCGCACGCGAGGGTAGTTGTATCGATCGGACACCCGCGGTGTCGCGTTAAAGCCACCTTCGTTGAATCTACGAACGCGCGCTCGTACTCCTGTTACAGACGCGTCGTACGCGGAATCGAGGGATATATTTCGGGGGATTTAATTGCGAAGCGCATACAAAATTTCGCGGCTCAAAGGAAACCGTGTCATTTCGGATTCAACTCGTGGATTATGTTTTATACACATTATGTTTTGCGGAGAGGGAAAACAAAAAAAAATGTGCACGTATGCACGATGTTCTCGGTATTACGCCGATTTTGCATAATTTACTCGTAACTTGCCGTCGTAAGACGCTAATATCGGCATTTTACGTAGCGCATTAATTTTCTTAAAATAATCCCGCTGCCACGTGAAAGGCAAACCTTTACGTGTCCGCAAATTGCGGTTAACATGAGAACTTAGCACGAAAACGCTAATCGCAAACGAGAAATTGCCGGAGCGCTAATGTATGTCACACCAATTGTCTGCACATTATCGTTATCATCGTTCTAACAATTACAGTCTCTTTATTAGACTACACTTAGCTAAGAAAAAAAAAAAATTGCAAAACAAAAAAAAAAAAAGTAATACACGTATAACGCACGCATTATGAAAATCCGAGATAATCGATAAGAAGTTTCAATCGAATGCACTCCGCGTCGAACACGTAGATATTCTTTCTCTCTCCGGTCCCACCCTCGTTTTCTCAAGAACAAATCGATGTCGGCCGGCTATCGTCGCGTCGGCGGTAGCAACAACTCGCTCGCGTGCTCACGCTATGAATAAGTGATTGCTCCTTCGAACTTAAACGCGAAAAGTCTTGGCCGTCCGAGTCGCGCACGTGCACGGTTTCTCACGGTGAACAGAGCCTCGCCGCCGTTGCGCGTTTTTTTTTCGACGGCCGATGCCGCTCGAGGGCTCGAGGCGATCGCACGCGAAGTCCGCGAGAGTGTACGGCCCCGGCGTGGGAGAGAGCGAGTTTTTAAATAATTTGTATTAAAATTACGGCGCGGAAAGAAGTTACTTCGCGAGCAGGACGAGCCGGGGGAGGGAAGGGGGAGGAACTGCCCGTTTTCAAGCGCTCGGATAATGCACGACAAAATCGCACGCGAGCGCTCTCTCGGCGCAACAACGGCGGGTGGCTTGTCCACGTTTGCGGTCGTTTCGGCCTTCTATCCTCATGCAAATTCGGTGGCGCTTAGGCACACGTGAAAACGGCGGTCGCTTTATTCACGAGGTCTCGCCGTAAACGCGGGAAATAAAAGGAACCAGCTGCGATAATAAATAACCGGTCGGCTTCGACATAGAATTTCGCTTCCTCTCTCGAATTCCGAACGGCCACACGAGCCTCTCGCACATGCCGCGAAAGAACAATGAATTGCTCCACTTTTTTTTTTTTTTTTTTCCCTCTCTGATATATCGGCATCTGATATCTGCGCGCGAGCGACAACGATTCCACGTTAGAATGGAAGTATTAATCATTCAGGAAAGACGTCGACGTTTTCTTCATTTACGTTAACGTGAAAACGAGAATCGGGCTTGAAAATCGTTATCCCGCTGACTTATGTATTAGTGTACCGCGTTAATTAACTTTTCTTTTTTATTTCGAGATACGGATTTTTTCGTCGACATACATAAATTAGAACATTTTATATTTTGTATAAGTAATTGCGATTAGATTAGGTTTTCATAGCTTGATCATGTGTCTCTCTGATACAACAGCATTTCCTGGCTATATTTCATATTGTAGATAATGATACGATTCTTTGAAAGAAAATTTCACGAGATAACCTCTGACGATACGTGCATCGGGCAAACTATACATTTATCTTCAACGATATTATACGACTTCAGCTCATTTCCGAATGACTAATTGTACCAGCGATTTAACTCATTAAAAGGCTGAATTGTGGTTCGTTTCGGAGAAACCGTCAGGCATTAAAAGATGTATACGAGAGGTATATCGTTTGTGAAAAACCACAGTAAATAATCCTCGGACTTGCTCAATACGAACTTTTTGTGCACGTACACCTTTATTAACGAGCGTTCATATAGGGAAGGTAATTAATTGAATTTTATGTGAGAATAAATAATAATTAAATTTGTAATATGAAACAAACGACGCAACATTGATAGATTAATCAGTAAAAAATTAAAAAAAAACAAAAGGAGAACTCACGTTAGATCTCTGCAATTTATTCGTGATTAATAAGCGTGTGAGTGAATAACAGGGTTCTTATCTTAAAAAGTTGGTGCGTAACGCAAAAAATTGCAGAACAAACCAGGTTTTTTTTTTTTTAATTTAGTAAAACATCTTAAAAATAAAAATAAATGCGATATAGCAAGGCGAAGCTTGGATTAAGCTCGGTCTCGTTAGGAACTGTTTTGTAGCCATCCTGTTCGTCTAGTTCGCTCCGGCCTGATGCACTAAAAATACTCACGGTAACGCTTTATGCGACGACGTGTTAACGCGAATGGGCCTCCGAGTCGGTTGCGGCTTTGTTGCGACTCGCAGAGACCCGGTCGCAACGGCGACAGAGCCTGAGTTTCTTTGTGCACGCGATCGGCTTTAGTAAAGCAAGGAAAAAAAAAGGGTCGCAAATTAAAAAGCAATTACCTTAAATAAATTCGTCCGAGATTCTGCCAACAACGGGATTGTTTGACTTCACTTTTTTTTTTTAAATCGCTCGGATCAAACATGCGTACGGAATTTAAAAGAAGATTTCGTCTATAGGTCTTTAGAGATATTTTGAGTTTGCACGAGGTTCGTTTTCAGCAGTATTCAATTTCAGGCTACCGCGTCGTTTTTCTTTGTCGCTCGAATTTATGCAATATTTATTAGTCGGGAGTTTTAAAGGTTAAGGTTGAAGATTCTCCCGTGCGCACATCCGCCGCGTATGAAAGCACCGGGCGTGTAAGGGCGAAATTCCATTCCGACCTACAACAATAGCAGTGGCAACGACCGGGGCCGGGGCGGATCAACGTCGTTCGATAAGATTATAGCGCGGCCGACGGCGGCGGGGCAGCAGGTGCAGGTCGAGAACGGCAACGTAGGTCTGGCATAAATTTTAATCTCTCGAGAACGAGGTCGCTGGCCGCCTGTTCCAGGTGTTTTGCCGACGCTGAAAATAAAGTACGTTTTAACGAGCGGGAAAACGTCTCGCGCCGCCACGCTTCTGCGCGAATGTCATACACGCCGGTGTCCATTACGCCCCGGTACACGCCGACTTTGTCGTGTTCCTAAGGGTGGCGCTCTATTTTCTGAAATTTAACGTTAACTGGCACAGCCACTCCGAGTTCTTGCTGAAAAGAATTTCCAGTTTCTCGCGCGCGGGCAAATGTTAATCGAAAAGAAGTGCCTGGGTGGTACCCACACGGCGATTCCGAGGCCTTTTGTATTTCGTTCGCCAAACGAATGAGCAGACAGGAAAGAGCGAAAAAAGAAAAAAGAAAAAAAGGGAACGCGGATCGATCGAGGCTGTATTTTCACGTGTGCTGGCGGCGATGTCGATACAGGATTGTGCGAACGATGCTATGAGAAGATTGGTATTGACACAGGCTGCCGGGATCTGGTATAGGTTTGGCTGCGAGAAGAGTCTCTTTCGACACCTCAATATTTTTCGGCAGGGGAAAGAAAAAGAAATTTACACACATGGCTTCGTATATTACTGTTTTATCACGTCCTGCCGTTGTTCAATGATCATCTTCGCGCATCGCTGAGTCTTCGATAAAAAATCCTTGAAAGATTTTGAAAAAAAAAAAAAAGAAAAATAATAAATTTTTTTTTTTTTTTTTATAACGTTAAGTATTCTAACTAAAACGGAGTTATTGTAACTCGAGGAAGTTGAGAGCTACTACAACTGACACCGCGACGCTCGAAATTTCCATTTGTACGAGATGCAGATACGTTGATTCATAAGTAATTCTTCGCGGAGGAAAGAAGAGGCTTTCAAGGATCTTCCTGAATCAGCGTGTCTTCCTAAAGAACGAGCAAGAGTTCTTCGTGGAAGTCTCTTTATGCATGAGTCACACAACATAACAGAATCGGCGCGTTTGCTCCGATGCAGCTAGCCCGTGCGAGCTAAGCGATAAAGTTAATTAGAGCTAACGGTAACGCAATAAAAATTAATTAAGGGGAGAAGAGAACGGCAATTAAGTTGAATAAATAAAAAACAAAAAAAGTTAGGAGCAAGTGGGGAATATAGTTCTCAAGTTTTTAAACAGCTGCTCGCGAACTTTCAACAAATTATTGCGAATTTTATGAAAAGCCTTTCTCGTAGAATCCATTAAAACGTCTTTCTTATCTCATTTTATCAGGGAAGACACGCTGTTTCTCTTTTAAGACCGAGGTCTTTCAATCTACGAGTGTTTTAGTTCCCACCGCTCGGGAGAGTCATGGCGATTCGGATTTCTCGTGAGTCATTGCCTCCTACATTTTCGAGCAGCTGCGCCTCAACTTCCTACCGCCGCATTTAAATTTTACGGTCCCGACCCGGGCCCCGGCTGCGACGTAGAGTCTACAGCGGGAGGGCTCAATTTGAAAGAATTAATTTACGGCTTAACAAAAGGATGGCGCGAGCACGTGGGTCACGGGCAGCGAGATAAATTATTAGAGAAACGCGTTACAGGGTTGGACAATGGCGGTTCTACGATCACGGCGTTACGCCGCTTTCGCTTTACGCCCGCGAAAAGCGGGAACAGTTTCTTAAATCTTTCCCGTAACCGCGTGGGAAATTTACATTTTACTCTCGTCGTTTATGCGCGGAGGATGTGCCCTTGGGATCGCATTACGTTACATTTTCTTTCGAAGGCCAGAAAGCAACAAAAGTCGTTTGCGTAATGCAGCATGTAATAACGCCACGTCGTACATTATAAAATGCGTGAAACGTTTTTAAATCGAACAGCTAATCATTTATGATGTTGATCGCGCATCTGTATTACGGACAAAGTCAAGACTGGGTTGTTACATTTGAAGATGTAACTTTATTTTATTACCTACCTATTTAATCGATAATTAAATTTATTTGATTAACATATTTAAAGATGTACATTTGTTTCTTGGAGGTCGAGTCTGATTACTTATCGCAATGAAAATTCAGCTTGAAAAACTTGACGTGACTCTTTTGACGCGCAACATACATTCAATTAATTTTCTACTCCGTTACCAATTCGTTCGTCGATTCGCTTTCACAAAGCAAAGAACTCTCTCGCCCTCTCTCATTACTTTCGGACTTGTCGGAATGAATTCGCGATCAAATTGGCTAAATTTGACGGAAGACGGAGGAAACGAACTGGATCTCATTTGGAACGGAGCTGAACTCGTTGAGCGATACTCTGTCTCATCACGGCGCTCCTTTTCTTTTCCTCCAGACTTTCTATCGTCTATCGCGCCGCGACTAGTTCAGGTACAAATCGCTTCTCGGTAAGTTTCATTCTCCTCGCGGTCATCGACGCGATATGACGCCGTCGTATGATATGGAAGGGGAGGGGAAAAGAAAAAAAAAAAAAAGATTTTCCTTAGTCAAGCCCGAAGTTATAATTGGCAATTCTTGGGAAATCAAACGTTCTCGCGCGAGGCATCCGGGGAACGTCGAAGCACACGCGCTTTAACGGCAGACTGTCGCGCTCGGTTCATCTGCGAATTTAATTTAATATAGGAAAACTGTTAATTAAGCCGGGGGCAACGAGAGCGCGGGCAATATCTCGCGTCTGAACGCAACACATCCTTCGTACGCGCGCGCAAGTTTTACGGCTGGCCCAAGTTAACAAGATTGCATCCGCGCGAGCAATATCGGCAGTAGTAAGCCGAATAATGGGCTGCGGCGGGGGTGGCACTCCAGATGTGTATATTTAAATTATTCCTGCGGAGTGTATCTCGCAGGGTACTCGCGGTATACGTCATGCCGTCGTGGAAGATGATTAATATGCCATCTCTGTCGGCCGCGTCGTCGCGATTTCTCGCGCGAGCGCGAGAAAATTGACATCACTTATCTCGCGAATCCACCCGACCCGCTTTGAGAAAGTGGTCCCCGCCAAAGGGGAAGCAATCGCGAAAAACGCGGGCGCGACGCGCTCCGCGGGTTTACGGACCTCGTTCGAGTCGCGGCCGTTCTTTGCTCGTCGCTCTTTTCCTTTTCCGAAAGACCGACGGTCTCCCTTTCGCAATCTCAATAATTACTATTCGCGAGAAGGAAATAGGGCGAGAGGAGGGAAAAAATACACCGGTGCAAACTGAATTGGACGAAAAGTTAGCGAGGAGACAAAGAGTCGGAGCCGAGGGGAGACGAAAGAGCGAATAAAGTAGAAAAGTGGTTGGCGCAGTTGAAGAGAGGAAAAGAGAAAGAGAGTACGCTCATATTGAGATGTATCCCAGTATCTGTATCCCTACAGTAAGAGAAAGATAGCGAGCGAGAGAATGAGAGAGGCAGAGAGAGAAAGAGAGAGAGAGAGAGAGAGAGAGAGAGAGAGAGAGAGAGAGAGAGAGAGAGAGAGAGAGAGAGAGAGAGAGAGAGAGAGAGAGAGAGAGAGAGAGAGAGGAACCGCGTTGTCATGACGACCGTATCGATCCTCGCGGGTCGCGAAGGTATGTACGAAACGATTCGCAGTTAGCAAATTCTATCCTGGCGCGTTAATACGAGTAGGCTCTGCTGGAGTTGCGAGTTGTGCCACACATCGAACCTCGCATATCCGCACGCGATAGTTACCCGGGAGTTAGACGAGCGAGAGCAGAGCGCCCGGGCCCAAGCCGCAAATTAATTCCCGCGTCCCCGAGGCGAGTCGTCGCCCGTTCCGGCTCCTGCTCTCGGCTCTTAGGAATTCGTCCTGGGAATCCGATGCAATTCGGTTTGACTTACAACGTCGTACCGTATGGAAATTCAATGTATTGTCATGCTCACCGGCGTCGGAATCTCGCGGGACGTTAAAAGCTAGGATTCCGCGATGAAGAACATTATTATTCAGGAGAAGAAAAAAAAAATAAAATAAAAGAAGAGCACGGTAGAATAATTTGGGCAATAGCTTCTCGAATTTTCACGGCGACGCTTTCGTCGCGACAAGTCTTCGCGTAGCACAAACCGATGGAGAGCCAGCAAAGATGCATCGGATACACGATGAACGGTCTCTCGCCGATTACGCGCGCTTCTCGGTGTCGCCAGCGAAAGCAAGCGCGCGACGAAACTGGAACGGTGGAATTAAATAACATATCTTGACAGGTGCAACGGCCGATCCGGCGATCAGGCCTATTCCCCGCCGGCTGTCGAGGCAAGGTTGCACTTACGCTCCAGGTGCAAAACGTTTTGCTTTCCAGGCCGAAAGCATATTTTTCTTTTCCGAAATTAACTTTCAAGCCTTCGCTTTGATGGGATCGTTAAGCAAGCCGATATCGGGGGAGTCGGGTTAAAACTTCCTTTCGCGAAGATAAATTATCTTCTTATCCTTCTTATGTATAATAATATATACATGTATAAGGTTAATCGTTGCCGGCGTTTTTCAAGAGACCGGCTCTTCGTTTAAGATTTACCTTTGCGTATTATATTATTACGTTGCCGGCGTTAATCGCCGCGAAACGAGTCCCCCATGGAGAAAACTAATATTGTTATTATGAGCGTAATTGCACAAACGTCATAATGCACGTCGCGTGAAAATGCCTCCGAAGCTTATTTAGCGCGGGCTAGGGATAACGAGGTCGTTGAACTTCCCGCATTTCCGCCGTGCGACGTCACCGTCGGCATTATCGCTTGAAGGATCGTTATCCTCCTGTCGCAAAATCTCCCTACGTAAATTGTCGATAGAAAAGACAACAACCGTGACTGACAAGGAGCCGTTTGCGCAAAGAAGGAGGGGGGGGGGCAAACTTTCCGTGAAATAACGTGGTCAGAAGATCGATAGGCGGTGAAGGGTTACGCTTGCCGGAAAAATTTGACGGGATCGCCGACGTCTCATTTAAAAAGGATGTTTCCATTTGCGCCGCCGATGATCCGCGCGTGATCCAATTACCGCGAAATGGTCGCCGCGGCTCCGACAATTTGGAGCTTCGATGCTTACGCAACTATCGGCGGGGGATCCGCGGATAATTCATCCCCGATAAACCAGCGTCGACCCCGTTTACGCTGCGATCGATTTTTCACAAACCCCGCGCCCGTAAACCGAAGTGGAATTTTATTTCGCGCGATTTACGCTTGACGGCGACGCGGGTAACTTTCGGTCGGCGAAATCTATTTATATCGCCGGGCTTCCTCGTCTCCTTTCTCGTACCCCGCGATTGTCCGCGCAAGGTGCGAAATTATCCGCGTCTGCCGAGGAGGAATGCCGCCGGTTCGTAGAACGCCTTCTTCCAGTTTGACTAGTCGCGCTCGGGCGCAACAAAGGGCTTCTCGGCGACAGACGGTGGATGACCTGCGCCAGGCGATCCGGTGTTTTCACAAACGCCGACACGCACACGTGTGCAGAGCGACGCGTGGTCCGGCCGCAGAGTCCATTTAAAGATCACCACCTTAGCGGGAAGTGGAAAAAAAAAAAAAAAAGTGACAGGTCTCTTGTGCACCTAACGGCGACTGTACCACATGGACTCGCGGACGAACGTCCGCTCGTCCTCTGCTTCGTGCCGCATGAAACGATGTTTAAACGAAATTTGTTGATTTTTCATTAGCCGTCGCGGATAGTTACGACGTTTCTGTTAGTTCGAGTCGGGTACTCGCGTTGTTATTAATCTCGAAATTAAACGAGATGAATATTCATTTTCGTCAATGAATAAATTTAGGGATTCACCGATCTTTATTTGATACGTACCGTTTTACTTTCGCGTTTATTTATTAACATTATGCATGCGCATACGGCCACTTTTTCCTGGATAGACTTTCCGCGCGCCAATAGACTTTGCAAGATTTTACTTCCAGATTATCCTGACAGGTAATCCCGCCGGAAATAGCAGCCACTTTTCGCGCAGACGGGCCGTTATCCAGCCCGGCTCGCGTGTGAGCGTTTCATATTTAAGGCACTCGTTTCCCGTTCGGAACGTTGGAATCGGCGCCCGCGTATCCTCTGAAAAACCGGAAAAAGCTTCGATACTACTCGAGACTTTCCATTCGGAAATCTCGTCGCTCTCGTTACTTCGGCGCAAGCTGCGAAAAGACTGAGCGTCAATTTCGCACGTGACGTCTGTGAAGAAAATTGAGGATCCCTTTTTTTATTTTATTCTCGGGACCCGGATATACCGTACCGTGTCCTCGATTTGCCTGGATTCCGGCATACCGGAATCCGACGATTCGCGTACGAAAGTTACCTCTTCCGGGGTCTTCATTTCGCGGTGGCGGCGCCGTAAAGTTTTGTTCCCTCGCGCTGCGAGCACGCGGTCGAGTTTCTCCGCGCGGCTGAATGTTTGCCGAGAGACGACACTTCCTGTTGACGCGCGACTGCACGTACCCCTCCGACAATACGATCGTGTATCGGATAGGAAGGATATCGATTCGCCACGTCTGGGATTCGCACTTTTATCGCGATATAAAAAAATACGCGCGTGCTCCTCCGAGGAAAGGAGGACGTCGGTCGCGATCTTCCGTCGGATATGCGAGTGCAGCCTCGCACGAAGACACGCGAGACGACGTAATTTCGCTTGCGGTCGCGCGACGCGGCCGTTTGCCGCCGGAAACTGCATGTGCGACGTATAATTAAAGTCAGGAATTTTGCGTATAAACCGCATGTGCATGCGTCGCGTTCTGTTCGAACCGGGTCTGCGCTCACAAAACACGACGTGGTTCTAATTACGCGCTCAGCTGCATAAATTCTC
The DNA here is from genome assembly GCF_019399895.1 of Cardiocondyla obscurior. NCBI lineage: Eukaryota > Metazoa > Arthropoda > Insecta > Hymenoptera > Formicidae > Cardiocondyla > Cardiocondyla obscurior. The sequence continues at coordinate 3,022,293 of NC_091875.1, read as the reverse complement.
ATGAATCGATGAAGTGTGGATTAAAAATTCGGCGACGTCGGCGCGATAATGCCCGAAGCCAATGTTTCAATAATTATTCAGAAACACTCGCTTGAATTATATTTTAATAAACGCAGAAATCGTTTTTTTAAATCACAGATAGTTGTTTTCGAGAAATATTATACTTTTTTTTTTTTTTCTAAAGAGAAAATCGTTAGATTTATTTGATAAGAGATTTAAGAGAGAAATGACGAAAAATGATGAATAGGTTAGCCAAAAGAGTTTGAGCGAGGGATATAGAGAAAAAGACCCCGTCAGCATTCTGCTTTTTTTCCCCCTTTTTTTTTTTTTCTCTCGTCATGCACCGAGATGAAGTATCTGGTATTTCCGATATCAAGCAATTTTGCACTTTGTGCTTCGAAAGCACGGGGAAAATATTTTCCACGCGTTCAGAGATATTTAATATACATATTTGATATACGTGTTAAATGTTCAGATCGTCGATTTTGCATTTAGGAAAATCACATCGTATTTTATTATATTAAAAAAAAATTTTATTTTACAATTAACGATCACGTCCCGCCGTGCGTTTTCATATTTTACGGCAGCCGACAACAATCGGTATTTTAATGTTCGCATTTTTTTTCAACGAACAATTTTGCAAACGCGAGCTGCAAGCTCGAGCTTTCAACCGTATTTCCAAGAATATTTCCAGTTTATTCGTGCGCGCGGTGAAAGTGTACTTTCGCGAAAATGTCACACATCGCAACTGAGCAGAATTTGTGAAAATGAGAGTCCCAGGACTCGTATTCGCCTGACATGCGTTTCGTAATTGTGAGATTGTCCTGACGAAGACAAATGTCGAGCAGTGGTAATAATGTATCGTGTTTCGTCCACCTCGAGTAACTACGCTGTATATATCTCAGATGCTCGCTCAGATGTAGGTACATGTATACATATGTGTATGTAGAACCGGACTAACGTTGGGCGTAACTTTTTTTTATACTCCCTCAAGTTCAAGATATCAGTTTTGAATAGAAAATAGTTAAAATAAAACGGAAACTGGCAGGAATAATTAAGATAAGCTACAAATTTATGGAACGGGTAAACGTGAAATTTCACATATATGTATATCACGACGAGCTATATTTCATATCAATGGCCACCCTCCGGCTAAGGGAATCGTCCATTCTATCGCAGGGTGTGGACGTGTCTTTGTCTACGTAAATTTCAGCCTTCAGAAAATGTCCGCGCCTTTTGCCGATCAACCAAGACATTTCGGACTATCCGATAACGTTTTATTTCGAGACGAAGTGCATTTCTCGTATCGATATCATGCACCGACGAAATTGGCTTAATGGTTGATCATTGCCATTGAGAGATTTGCATACACCGGCGAGAGGCTTTTGTATAGATACGTAATGACCTAAATGCATAGGAGCCGCCGCGGTACGTTCTCGGCGAACGGAGATGAGAGGCATCGCATTGATGTAAGAAGATTAATGAAATCGGTTCTGCTCGAGGCGAAGCGAGATGCGGATTCTGCCGGCGGTATGATTTTACGGGAGCTCTCCGTACGCGAATGCATGCCGCCATTGTGCAGCTTGATTAATGCGACAGATATGATCGATAAGTTTCACAATCATCGGTGGGTAGCTTCTGAAGGCAGTGCTTACCTTTTTAAAACTGATGAGGCCTCGATGGCGGTTCTTAATCAAATTTCGATTAAACTTCTGTTCTTTATATAAAAAAAAAAAATAATTAAAAAAAACATTGTTAAATGGCGGTATAAAACAATTTAAAAAATAATCCACGTGGCTTTTTTTTAATTAATTTCTTTTTGTATAAATAACGACGAAGGCGGTTTATGACAAATACACTGAAACTCATCCCACTAGTTTTACGCGCCGTTCGTCAAGATGATCTCTGGGCAACGGAGAGAGATCTTCACGCGGGATTAAATCGGCTACACAAAATAGCCTTACGTATGGCAACGTGACGTATCGCATTACGGCAAAATGGCTCTTTGTCCTCGTTTTCGCGTGGCGAGGGTGGGCGACCTTTTTCAGGATGCAACGACAGAAAGGGATTCTGAAATATGAGTAGAAGGCTGCGCCAGAAAGGTCCTCTGTACACATCTTCGAGTCTTCGCCGCTGCACAATCGCCATAGCACGCGATTATATTACATTCTTCCGTTTTTTCTTTTTTTTTTTTTTTTTTTTTTCTGTACAACATTTAACTTTGACATTTTAATGATAAACCGTAATATTCGAAGCGAAACTGCGCGAGTAGATTGATAGTAATTACGAAATGTCGTAGGATTTTAGGAAATAAATAAAGATACAATTTAATTTTTTAATTTAGATTAGGTCACACCGTCAATTTAATTTTTGGACTATCTTATTTATCAACCATTTTTTTCCAATTTTATCTCATCTACATATTTTCAATTCAAAACTGATTGAACGGTTTTGAACCTCCTAGGGACGTTATTAAAAAGATTATATCCGACGAATGGCAAATTCAGAAATTCATGTTGTCGCATTAACGAAACTCGCTTTACAGAGAAAATGGCCATTGACCTTTTCGAGCAAACACTTCGAAAATCAATTTTATCGACAACCATTGCTTTCCAAAACGACCCCGTTTTATTTCCATAATGCTCGGTGAATCTACTTCCGGTCCGGAAGAGCCATCTCGCTCGACCGCAAATTCAATACCGCCGTCACCGAGGCCTCGATAAAAATCGACGAGAACATTTTGGTCGATGGAGAGGACGGGATACGTCGCCGGGTGATATTACGCTCAACTACGGAAAGCTGCCGCTTCTCTGCCGGAAGTACCACCATCGGGGCAATCCGCGAAAAATCCCAGGGTGTGAGATAATCTATAAAAAAATAAGATTTATAACTTAGTCCGCGAGGATCCGAAAGCCATACAATACGTTAGAACGATATGCCCTTTAAATTTCCGTCTGCAACTATATAGCGAACTGTCGATAATTTAATCAAGAGTCGCCTGACGTGTGCATGCACGAGAACAATATTTTACAATTCGAGGAGCGTTATGAGCTAATAAAACACCGTCCTAAAGCGAGATTATTCAACTTTACGCGTTTATTATTGGACGATAAATTCTTTCGCATTTGCTTTCTCGCGCGAGCTCATCGACGACGTGGATACGATGGCGCAGTACCGGAGATAGAAGGATGCATGCCGAACGTCGCTCGCGTATATTATCCGCAGCAGACAGTTCTCACGCGGCAACGGGGACCGGCAGAGGAATAAACAATTTTTATGGGGCGAAGATAAAAATTGAAATCTCTCTCGCGGGTGCCCCTTTTCATACGTCCTCCGCGCCGTTTTTCGGGCCGCCGGCGAATATCGATCGTCGAGGTCGATGCACCGACGTTGCGCTACGCGAAATTCATTTTCAGGGAGATCCCCTCTCGGGGAGGCGTTCTGGAAATTCACGACTGGAAGTAACGGGGTAGAGTAAAAATGTCAATCGCGATTGCGGGGAAGTAAAAAGACCCTTTTGTCGCTTCGTATCGCGTCGATACCCGTTGAAAGGCGCGGCGATATCCCGCGCGCTGTCGACACGCATTTCGATTCCATTCGCCTTCCCGTCGCGCTTCATTTCGGCCCGCCGCTACGTGAAACGCGAGAGTTTCGGATGACCACGTACGCGCGTTGCAATTCCGCGTGCAATATTTATTTCAGAGCGCATTACCGCACGTCGCGCGCTTTCCCCGGCTCGCTCGTTACGCCGCGCGGGCCCTCCGAAGCTCGGCCGCATTTTTGTATATTTCGCGACAAGCGATTTTATTGTCGCATTCATCATTAGCTCATACTTGCGAAGTCACGATCGCTATGCTGCAAAAACGATTTTAATTAAGCTACTCAATACTGTCTGAAATTCCTGGCATTTGTAAGGTATTTCATTAGCGTCGCTCAGAGGATGAGAGAACGCCGGCAGTCGAGCGTTTGTTTCCTACGAGGATCCTTTGTAATAATAGTTCATGCACGCTGCCGTCATCTCGAAGAGCGTAAAAGCCCTTGTTCCTAAAGACGGGAAGTATCGCAAGAAATACCCGGTGTCTTTGATAACGGGAGCAATTGCACTACGCAAATGCGCCGAGATAATCGGATTTGCAGCTACGCGTACATTTCTTCCAATTTATTTACCTTCTGATACGCTATTTAAATATCGCCTTATCTGATGCGTCATCATTAATCTAATCTGAACTATATAGCGCCACGATAGATTCGCGATATCGTAGGCGAGTGAAATCTATTACGAGCCGTGCTCAAAATAAAATAGTTAATTTTTTCTTTTTTTTTTTTTTAATTTAATTCCTTTTTTTTCTTTCTTTTTTTTTATTTATATTTTTTTTATTTAACGTGAGGCACCCACCGAGCGAGATCATAAGAGTTGTGAAATAGGATTGCTCTCAAAATACGTACAGCGCGAGATCGCGCTTCTGAACCTCATTCTAAAACAATCTAAACGCGCAGCTGCTTCGACTTTTATGAGAAGCAACTTTGTAATATATCTCGCGGGAGGGCTTCACGAGGAGAGGGAAGACCCGCGCACTGCCAGCTGGGAAAGCCGCGCGAGGAAAGGCATTGTTAGCTGGGAAACAAAGCGTAAGAGCGCCGTTATTTTAGGTGGAAATTAACGGGACGGCGTGCGATTATCGATTTTCGTTCGTGCGTTCCCGCGGGAAGTAGTGCGTAAAACGCGCTACTACAATATGACAAACACCGGTCGATAGCTTTAAATTGTTTTCGAAATATTATTTGTTTGAAATTTGTAACTGTTATACGGGGGAGGAAGGGAGGAACAATTTATTTACACGGTCAACACGTACCTGTTATGATAAATCAATTTAGCACAGTGAAATTTGCAAGATTTTTGTTGTCACAGTAGATTTAATTTACTGTTGTTTTTTTTTTTCTCTCTCTCGCTCTCTTTCTTTTTCACGTGAATTCGGAAGCGCTTTTAATATAATAAAATTGACGGATAATTAAATTTTTGCGTTTGCTTCCGTAACGATTTCCAACGCACGTTTCAGGCAGACACGTTAAACCGTCGACGTCGATAAAAGTTTTTCCTCGGACGCTTGAAAGATAAAGAAGAGTTGTTCCTTAGGAGCCGGTGACGTTCCCTACGTGCGGCTCGTCAACTTGCATTATCTCGCGCGATTTGTAGACGCGGTTCCGGGGCGAGGTCTCGCGAAAAGCATCTCCGGGCGTAAAATGCTAGGCAGATCGAGCCGAGTTTAACATGCTCCGCTAAATGCGCGTCCGCTGAATAATGCACGGCTCTTTTATTCCCGTAAGCAACGTTTTCCAGGCAGGAACGACTCGCGGAGGCGTAGCTCGTGGGTGCGGCATGTTTTATCGTTCACCATCGCTATGAAAAAGACCGGTGTGTCCCGGCAAATCCTGGTCACGCGAATGGATAAATCTTTTTTGATGCCGGCGACGCGACGTCGCAAAAGGCTCATCACAACGAGCCATTTTCCAGAAGAATCGCCTTGACAGAGTCCGCCAAAAGTTCTGTGCAATTTGATAGAAAATCAAATCTCTTGTGACAAGAAAAGAATCTTTTTATTTAAAAAATCAGACATTTTTCGTGCTAAGCGATGCGATTAACGTGTAAGAAAGGGAGAAATAAAAAGATATTAATTTTGCACGCTTTAAATTTAATCTATTATATATATAAATTTTAAAGCGCGTAAAATTATCTAAATCTAAAGCTAATTTATACGTAACGCACCAATTTTTTAAGATACAAGACTAGAATAAGCCAGGTTTTTTTTCTTTTATTTTAAATTTAGCAAAACATCTTTTGGATTGGTTTTCTTTTGGAAAATAAAAATTTAATTGTATTGAAAAATAGCGCGCACGCATGGTTTGTTCTAGTTTATATAAAAAAGGGTGAAAATAATCAACTTGTGTTGCAAGTCGAAGCATGAAAGACGAAGCTTTGCTGCCGAAAAAAAAAAAAAAGAAACAAAAGCAGGAAGTATGGAAATGCTTACGCGCATAGCGAAAATGAGCGAGAACAAGAGGGCATTACGCAAATGAGGAGAGCATGGATGGAAGTGCTGGAGCCCGGGTTCTCGTTGAGAAAACAACGGTTAATGCTGGTGGTTTTAATAGGAAAAGTGTCTCTCCTCTCCGTCGTGGAATTTGAAAAAAGGATTAAAGTCGGAATAAAATGGATCGAGGGTGGTAATGCGCGTTAACTCTCCGAGGCACTTAAATGCCTCCTGAACATTAAACGTATCTTTCATATCTCTATCCAATTATTTTTGTTATTGATCCGCAGGACCTGGCGGATCAATATTCTTGCGAAAAACACTTTTACATTTACACTTTTCCTAACATTTAATAAAAATGTAAAGTTTGATTAAAAAAAAAAAAAAAAAAAAAAAAAATTACAAGTGATGAACAATTCGCGAGTTGAGGTTCTAAAAAATGAAGCAAGTTCGGGCACATTATTTTTTAACGACCTGCGGCGCCAACGAAATATATTCGACGATTATTAATCATTCGGTATTTAAGTGACAAAGGCGTTAGGTCTGGGTTGTTTAAAGCGAGCAGCGAGGGATCCGGAGTTGGAATTTGTTCACGGTTAAAGATTTCTAATCCGCAGGAGTGCGCGGCGTAATCGAACGTGGTCGTTTAGCAATTTGTTGTTCCACGTACTCATCGATGTAGAATCGACGAGCGCGTGGCTCGCACAATGGCTTATAATGAACGCGTCATTCTCGATGTATGGCACTGGCGCACGGTGATTCAACCGACTAACGAAGAGTTAGTTAATCATCATACGCGCGCGAGCTGCGAGGAAAGTCACGCGGTGCCCTCGCAATGCGTTTCATTGCGCGGTAGAAAAAAAAGATTACGAAACGGGACTTCCGTTGCGTCACGTTGCTTTCCTCTTACGCGTACTTTTGCCGATCTCTCGCCCGGCACGAGAGAGCGTAACGAGAGACGCGCGAACTTAAATTGTAGTTTATCAAGACGGAAAGTTGTGTAATCCGCTTAGGCCGGCATCGGTCGAGTTTTTCGGCCGCGCCGTTTCTCGCGTCGCTCCGTCATGAAAAGTTTCCTCCCAATTTGTACGCCGAGGGCCCCGACGTTCGAGCTCCGCTGGAAAATCCGCGTGGCCGACTTTCCTCTATGGCGAACGTAAAACTTCCCCCCTTCATTCGATTTTCTCCTTCGCAAACACGGAGCTGATTCGAATATTATACTTACGAGCCGCGTTCGCTGCGATCGATACGCAAATAGATTCTATAAAACAATCTTATCAGAAAATATAGCATATGTTCTGGACGTTAGTTTTTTTTTTTTTTTTTTTTTTTTTTGTACGCTCCGAGAGAGAGATATAGATACATTTTTAAATTCATTTTCCATAGAGAGGTAATTACGATTCTTTAATATTTCAGATACCCGCTTATTGTTCTCTCTATTCATTGTCCGTGTACATTATTCAATTTGGGTTGAAACAAAAGGCGCGCACGGTCGGTCGCGTTATAAATTATTATATCGAAGCCGCATTTACGTCGAGCCGCGAACTCCTTTTCCTAAATTCTCTTTGAATGACGCGAAGTTTTCGACATGTTTATTAAGTAATGAGAATATCAGCGTTTCCCGGGGGAACCTCTTTAAAAATCGATTTAATTCCCATTTAGGTCTTTTTACCGCGCGTTTTACGGCAAGATCTCACGTCAGAAGACGACGTTATCGATCTTTTATCAGGAGCCGGAGCTCTCTTCAACCGCGAAGAGAAACCTCGCGAAGAACGAGTTGAAAATTTGCGGTAAATGGGCGCGTACGGCGGTTAACGAACCGTTACCCTGTTCCGCCGGTCAACACGCCGATAAAGAGACACTTTGATGTCCCCGTGACTGCACAACGACTGTTAGATCGATCACTTTTCCGTGCTGTTCGTTACTTTGTCCGCGGGAAAATAGAAATAACCGGAGGCACAACCAGTCAAATGCTCGCGAAAAAAAAAAAAAAAAGACAAAAAGAGCTGTGCGGGAAATACAATCGCCCCCTTGGAAAATAAATCCCCGTTTGATCCTTTGAAGCGCGATGCGTTTCACCTTTTTGATCAATGCGTCGCTCTGCTCTTCGCGATTTCTCCCATCGACTTGCATTCAATGTCCATCGGTAATACTATAACGGAGAGTGGTTAATCAAATTGCGCCGTACAGCAGCCACTTTTGTACGCCTCCGTGGAGAATACCTACACTTTGGTCGCGCGATTGGAAATATATTCACCGGCTACATGGCGATCGTTCACGATTTTGGCGCGGGTGGACTTTTGTTCCTCGCAAGTTTCGTCGTAGAACAAGATTTAAGGGCGAGACGTGCGAATCCCGTCCCGGGGCGATAAGAGGCGCGCTATATACGAAGGATGTGATTAGTATGCCGGCGGATTTTCCCGTGACTCGCGAGACCCGCGATGCGACATTTATCCAGATATCTCCCCTCACGTTTTTCGCGACAAAAAGACGACGGCCCCGCTTCGCGCGTCTGGATCGCCCGGAGTGTGTTATATTTTCGAAAACGTTAACGTAACATTTCGCGTAGTCACCCTCCGTTTGAACCGACGAAATAACAATCCCCGCCTGCGGAGATTCCGCGGCGATTCGTTTACGAATCCGGGCAACATGATTCCGCGCTCAGCCGTATAAAACCGACCGACGGAATACCGTCGGTGAAGATAAAGGGGAGAAATATTCTTCCGGGGGTGTCGCAGCAGTACTGCGAATCGGTGCGAACTCCGTGCTGCGTAATGGCCAAGGCGGATAAGGCGAATCCGGAATTAGATGCAAATTTTATCCGCTCGCCGAGTATTCGGGATTGTGTCGGGGAAGTTTAAAAGATAGCGCGGCGCGGTCCACGCGCTGCTCCCGCGGTCCGAGTATCATTTGCGCGGAAGATAAGCCCCGGTCGACGTTTGGCACGTGAAAGCCCATGAGCTTTCGAACATCTAAAAAGGAACACGCTTGGAAAGAATTCTCGTTTCGTAAAAAGGCGCTAGCGGCCGTTCTTTTTATCGCGGGACCACCGCGCTTCCTAGATTACTGTCTACGACGCGGTAGAATGCGCGCTTTATTGCGACGCGATGATTATCGCACCTCGAAGGCTCGTCGGATAGCCGCAATTCTAAGTAGCAATCGCATTAGGCTGCCTACTGCGACAGTGGTACTGTGGCTTAATGCGATTGCTTAAGCCCGACAGTTCGATTATCCTATCGTACTTCGCGCCGATCCTATTTGCCGCATCCATGAAACGCGGAGATCCGAGTGAAGTCGAGAGGTTTCCGCGTGTGCTCTCGATTCCGGCGGAAATGACGTTACCGCGCTGCGGCCTATTATTAATGAAAATCCAATTTTTATTGATTGAATTTCAATTTTGATTGTCGGTGATCCGATTTTCGAGGGGGAGGAACAAGTGTGTCGCTCGCTTTTCGAAAACAGTCAAAATGTTTATTTCGCCGTTTACAAATATATTTTAATAAACTCGTCTCGACGTTATTACTAGCCAGGCTCGTTATTTTAGTTCGATTGGCCTCTGAAACATTTATAACTATTGAAAAGTTCTTTAGTCAACCGCCCGGAGGTGTGAAAAATAACTAGCCGACAAAATATCGATACATTTTTCATTCCGCAAATCAAAACAGCTTTATTTTTCTTTTCCGCTCTCTTTTTTTTTTTTTTTCTTTTTTCAACGAAAACCATTTTAATATTTAACGTACGGCAACGTTTTATTAAATTAAATTGCAATCTGATTGACGTCAACTCGATAATGCCTCGCTTTTTCCGTTCGATCGGTCAAGTTCCACGTGGAAAAAAAAAGGCAACGCGGAGCAATGGAAATTTTTGCAAATTGTCGGCTCTCGGCGCCGGCTCTGCCATCCGAGAGAATTTCTCGACGAGCGACGGCGGTTGTAGCGTTCGTTGAAACTGAAGGAAATTACATTGCGCGGGAAAACCGCGAAGCTCGTTACGGTTTCCGCGCGAGAGAATAAAGGGCCAAAGGGGGAGGGGAAAATGCGTGGTACTTTTCATTCGAGCGCCTTCTCATCGACGCCACGTCGTTAAAAAAATTTCACGCAGCGAATCGCGCGCGAGTTTCCGCGCCGACGTCGCGGTTGGATTTTCTAAAGCGCGTGCGAGCTTGGCACGTAAAGCTACGACGTGCACGAGCGTTCATTCATTAACCCGGTGGAATTATTTTCGGCACGGCGAAGAGAGGCACTTTCTCACCCGTTTGCGCCTCGCGCTTCTCGGCGTTAAGGTCGATCGTGAATACGTGGCGTCTTCGCGTCTACCGCGAAGAACGAAGAGTCGCGTTTTCCACTATCGATTCGGCGACATTACTTTCCGGGACAGTAGGCACTCTTGTTTGAAACTCGAACTTGAGCTCCTCCCGCCGTCCATCCGAAGATCGATAAAGCGCCGAGCAACATCCCGTGGAAAATGTGTGTCGGTCGCGCTGGAAAAATTAAACCGCGCACATATTACGATCTAATTAAATTACAGAGACGATTTTTCCAGAAAACCTAATTGATAGGTCGAACAGTTTTCACGTTATTTATCTTTGATACCGAATTACTTAAGCATCTCGTGTATCTCTTTGTAATGTATCGTAGAAGCCGCGCAAATAAGAACGTCATTCATACAAGTTCACGCGAGATGGGCGGTAACGATGATTGATGCCATCGATCAATTGCAATTATCGCTAACGAACGATTCCTTTCGGCATTAGCCGAGTTATTCCTGGCGCTTCTGAACTTAATCAACCGTGGAGTTTGGTAGAAAAGCCCTTTCTCGAGCCCGCATTACGAGACGAATCCACTTACCCTTCATTGGCTGCCTCAGCAATGGAACCATAAAATAACTTGAAGAATAAGTACTTATAAGATTAGTATTATGTACCGCGCTATAAGATATAAGCCGTATATTTTTTTTATGATACCAGGCAAGGATACAAACGAACGAATGTCGTATAACTCTTCTATCATTTTAAAACAATTTTTTTTTTAATCGAGAAATATTAATTAAGAAAAGTATTTTAATGATTTTTTAACGATCTTATGAGCTTGTCACTTGCAATGAAAAATTGTGGATGCAAGTATTACAGTCAGGAAGAATAATTTAGTTCGACTTCGTTCGTCTCGCAATGGAAAAATAATGTCTGAAATGTCTCCGGAGACACGTGCATGCGTTGATAATTATTTCATGCTTAGCGGGCATTCCTGAGAAAGCTGGCGGTATTCCGAGAAGATAGCTCTTATTTTCTCAGGCGTTGGTGCCCACCTTACCTTTCGGAAAAATCATACACGCTAGCTCGCAAACTCATGAAATCGTGCACCCTCGTTAGGAACACGGGGGACGATAATTAGAGAATATTGCTGTCGCTGCTCAGCGACGAACTATTTTTCTGCACGAGTCCGGTGCGTGTCGTAATTGTGAACGGAGACGGAAAAAGAACGCTGCGCAATTATTCTTCGGCCGTGCAGCAGCGAACATACGCGAATGAAAAGGCAGAGAAAGTTGCTGCATTTGTCACAGGCGATGCCGCCGACGGTATAATTTTTTTTTTTTTTTCGAAACTTCTGAGTGACAGTCGAAATGAATTTCTCAACGTTAATTCTCGTAGCTATGGTCAATAATTTATTATTTGGTTGCAGATGGGCAGCAAGCGGTGCCGACGCTCTGCGAGCTCGCGGCACGATGCGTCGCGTCTCATATTCCCTTCGAGCTGGTGGAGCACTTCTATCCTCCGGTACCGGAGCAGCTTCAGCTGAGAATAGCTTTCTGGAGCTTTCCCGACAACGAAGAGGACATACGGCTTTATTCGTGTCTTGCGAACGGTAGCGCGGATGAATTTCTTCGCGGCGAACATCTATTTCGCGCGAAGACCGTTAAGGAGCCTCTACAAATCGGTAAGATGCGCCGGATCAGAACCTTTGAAGTTGATATATTTCTGTAGCAGAGAAGAAAAACCTTATGGAACTTTATCTTTTTAAAAGTTAATTTATCTCCTTTTTTTATGAGTTAAATATTAATTAGCTGTATAAGTATTAAATAATAAATTTTCATGAAAAATTGAATAATGCAGTAAAAATGTATAAGTACGCAGGCAATTTTTATAAAACCTAATCAATTTTTTATTGACCATTTTGTAACATACATATTAAATTGTTACAGGATTTCATCTGAGTGCCAGTGTAAATTCGCAAACGAACGGGGTTAGAGCACAGTTCAACGTTGCTGTAACCTTTGATCGACGTAGGATTACATCATGTAATTGTACCTGCTCCTCAACGGCCTATTGGTGCGCGCACGTCGTAGCTGTTTGTCTGCACAGAATACACATGGTATGAGCATATTAATTTCAGAAAGATTGACGTCGAAATAAAAGAATGGAGAAAAATCTAAATAATTAGTGCAATAAAATTCTTTAATATTTTCTTTTTAACGTTGTTTATATAACATGTGTTGTACAGTAGCGAATAAATTGTGCATCCTCTCTTTTCCACTTCTTTCTCTCGATTAACGTAAAAAAGCAGATTGTTTAATTGTTGCGCACTATTTTTTCAGCCAACACAAGTATGTCTGAGGGCTCCGGTTAGCGAATCCTTGTCGCGATTACATCGGGAACAGCTCCAGAAGTTCGCTCAATATCTCATCAGTGAATTACCTCAGCAGATTTTACCCACTGCTCAACGACTCCTAGACGAGTTGCTATCGAGCCAGCCAAGCGCTATTAACAGTTATTGTGGAGCTCCAGATCCGACCGCTGGAGCATCCGCTTATGATCAAACCTCCTGGTACTTAGATGAGAAGACATTACACGATAACATCAAGAAGATTCTTATCAAATTTTGTGTCCCGGCTCCTATAGTTTTCAGGTGAATAACGGAGCGATAAATTGATCCGCGAATGCCTTTGCTTCAGTAACAATTTAATATAATTTATTTTGCATTAATTTTTTCAGCGATGTTAATTATTTAAGTACTACCGCGCCTCCAGCTGCTTCAGAATGGGCGTCGCTTCTACGACCACTGAGAGGTCGCGAGCCGGAAGGCATGTGGAATCTTCTTTCTATCGTGCGCGAAATGTTTAAGAGAAATGATCGCAATGCCATACCCCTGCTAGAGATAATTACAGAAGAGTGTATGGCTTGCGAGCAGATTCTTGTTTGGTGGTTTAACACCAAAGTCGCATTACTGAATGGCACTGGATATGGCAGCAAGCATAATATGAACAGCAACGTCCACGCTTCTCAGCACGCGTGCTCGTCTCTATGCGACGAAATTGTCGTTCTCTGGCGACTGGCCGCTTTAAATCCTGGTTTATCGCCGTCAGAGCGTGAGATGTTGCATGCTCAATTTATGGCTTGGCACTTGAAGATCATAGATAAAGTAAGCATTTTACATTCGCCTCTTTATTTGTTTCTTCGATAAATGCAGCTTTAACGAATTTAATCGTACTCAGGTCGCCAAGTGTCGCGGCAGTTCTGTGCCACACAACTCGCACAACAGAAGTAACAGCTCGCAAAAGGATTCCTTAAAACATGATCTCGCAGTTTTTACCGGATTTAAGTCGGCACTCGAAGCTTGCTACCTTGATTGGGATGAATACATCTTGCCTGGAATAACATATACTGCTGAGAACAATCCTATGTATCACTGTCCTTTTACTTGTTTCCGACATGCCGGAGATACAAGGACGGAGGTTAATCAGGTTGGTATCTTAAAAAAAAAAGAAAAAAAAAATGAAAGAACAAAATCAAGGAATGTACATTTTTCAGGTAAATTCCAGCTCAGCGGTATTGAATTATCAACCGCCAATTTCACATCACCACGGCCGACGGCCGTTGAACGTTGGTCTTGTCGAGTTTAGTTATTTAGACAGACGACGGCTGAATCCACGTGAATTTCCATTATGTTCGAGAAGCGGAGGCGGTGATGGAAATCGCAGTAGCGTCAGCTCCGAAGGTTTCTGTGAAAATGACACCGACATTCCTGATATATCTGAGTCTCAAGTTCTCAGACAAGGTTGTGCTCAATTAAATAATTGCGGCGATACCGATTCGCAGGTTTGTATTTTTTTATTTTGCATTAAAATCTATCACACGATTAATATATATTTTACGACGTAATCTCAAATGTTACGATATTATTTTAGGAAGGGGCTGGTAGCGAGTCATCTTCCAACAGTAACGTTAGTATGAAGAACGCTCAAGGCTCGGACAAGCATCGCTCAAACGCCTCGTCCGAGACACATAGTGATAGTAGTGATAGTAGTAATAACAAACCTGCTTGCGAGAACTCTAAGCGCAGTAGGATGAATACTGCGGAGTGTCGTGATAAATCGCGCGCGGCTGTGCCCAAAGGGGTCGGTGTTAAGAACGAACAAGAATCCGATCAAGAGAAAGAAGCTGGAAGACCATTTAAAGACGAGAGCTCCTCATCTAGTAGTGATAGTCCTTCTGGTGACGAATACAATGTTTATTACTACGATCCAAAAGCTGTTACCAATAATAGTAGCCTGCCGAGTAAATATGCTAAAAGCAATATGCATACTGCTACTACTCAAGATGCCAGTTTAGTTCTAAATAATTTAAAGAAAACGGAAGATCCTTGGGACATTTTATTCGCGCGGGCAGAAGGACTTTACGCTCATGGTCATACGAGAGAAGCTTGTATTATTGGAGTACAGCTAGCTGAAGAACTTTTGGCCAATCCTCCCGATCTTATGATTGAGGGACCGCCGGTACCAGTAAAGAACAAACGAAAAAGGGTATATATAATCTTACGACACATTTTTTTGTAAAAATAAAAGTTATGCGATAAATTATTAAAATAAATAAGGTGTTAAATAAAATTTTGATATTACAGCAACATGTAAATCCAGCATCGCATCAGGTAACGTGTCTTGCGTCAGCTACTTTAGCTAAATGTGGATTTCTCTGCACGGTACTTGCTGAAAATCCAGAATATCACAATCTGGCGTTTCGCGTGGGTCTTTTTGGCTTAGAAATGGCGAGACCACCAGCAAACACAAAACCTTTAGAAGTGAGATTAATAGAACAAAATTAATTTTATTCTATGTTATTTACAAGATTAATAATAACTTTTAACTTAATTAGGTCAAACTAGCTCATCAAGAAAGCGAATTGGTAGGTTTGCTAAAAAGAATTCCTTTGGGACCGACTGAATTAGCTATGATAAAACAAAGGGCCGAACAATTGAGAGATGGAGTTATGAAATCAAGAGGTCACGCGTTGTTACCTATTATGTTGGCTAGTTTCATATATGATGCACTCGATGTACCAAGTACGAAATTTTTCTCTTAATAATAATATGTATTTTAAACCTTTTATTAATGAATATTTAATTTAACTGTATTTATATATTTAAATAATTTTATTTTTTTTAAAAAACACAAAATAGAAATATATGAAATATTTTTAGGAGTGAAACTACCTGCAGAAATCGATCCGAATCTTGGATTTGATGCCGCTGTAGCTGTTTTGGGATTGAAGGCGAATGTAAGCGAAGCGGATCATCCACTTCTTTGTGAAGGAACTCGTAGGCAGAGGTAACGTTTATATTAGTAAATGAGTATTAGTAGTAAAAAAGTATCAGTAAATACGCGCGAACGTGTGTTCGTGTGTATACATATATACATTAATGTAACGGCATATGTAATCATTTTATTTTAGAGGAGATTTGGCTATTACTTTGCTCGTGCATTATAAAGACGATCCTGTAAAATTGGCCAGAATAATGGATAAATTACTGGATCGAGATGTTCATCAACTTATCAAATCACCTATTCTCAGTAGTTATTATACTTCTAACCCACCTACAAAGAGTGAAGTAAGAACTTAAGATATTTCTTATAAAGCTAAACTTAAAAAATTTGTAACATATAATAATATCTTGTAAAATTTTAGATGGCTCGATTTGTTCACGACGAAGAACGTTCGTCTCCTTTAACTGGAACTGACAATGGCGGTGAGAATATCATTGGCGCAAATAGCAGACCTCATAGTAGTACAAGCGCAGAACTAGAGGGTGGTATGAGTGCATTAAATATACAACCACAAATAGTGCAGCCACCTGTGCCTATTAGAACTAAAGAAACACGGTAAGTTTATAAAAATAATATTATATTAATACATAATTATTTATTAATATTTATATATATATAAATATTATATATAATATTAAAAAAATATATAACATATATAATGCGTTTCAACTCAAGTTTGTTATTTTTTTTTTTTTTTTAGATATAAGAGCAAAAGACTATATCCGTCTATTCCCAATCAACCATCAGAAGCAAGCGCACACTTCATGTGCGAGTTAGCTAAGACTGTCTTATCGAAAGCTGGTGGTACTAGTTCAACTTCATTATTCACTCAACCATCTACTAGTCAAAATCATCATGGTCCTCATAGAGCACTTCATATGTGTGCTTTTCAACTCGGTTTATATGCTCTCGGTCTCCATAATTGCGTAAGCCCGAATTGGCTAAGTCGTACATACTCGAGCCATGTGTCCTGGATAACTGGTCAAGCAATGGAAATTGGAGCTCCCGCAATTTGGTTTCTCATTGATAGCTGGGAAGGACATTTAACACCACCAGAAGCTGTCAGTATAGCTGATAAATCTTCGAGAGGTAGCGATCCAAATATGGTTAGAGCAGCAGCGGAGCTTGCTTTGTCTTGCCTACCGCATGCACATGCGCTTAATCCTAATGAAATTCAGAGAGCTATTTCTCAGGTACGCACAGTATAATATACATATAGTAAAATATCCGTTTAAACAATTTATGACATTTTTTAGACAATAATTGTTATAAATGTAATTTTTTTTACAGTGTAAAGAACAGAGTGAAGCAATGTTAGAAAAAGCTTGTGTCACAGTGGAACATACCGCAAAAGGAGGAGGCGTTTATCCAGAAGTACTTTTCCAAGTAGCAAAATATTGGTACGAATTATATCTTCGGGTAAGTTTGAACGACGAAAATTATTATTTTGTGACATATATATACTGTTTTCAATTATTTATTATTATTATTTATTTTTTTTTTTATTATTTATTAATTATATTACATTTCTTTGTTTTTATCTTGTAGCAAACTCCTGGCGGAGATCAGCAGGATGAAATTCCTCATGATCCTCTACAATTAGATCTCAATGGAGTATTATTAGTTGATCCAGGACCTTCTGTTGATTTAACGAATACTCAAATAATGCCTGGACCGGCGCAGACAGTTGTTGTTACGAGCACGCAGCCTCCTCCCCAGCATTATACTCATCCAACGATTACAACTTTGGCGCCTTTAGGTATAATTAACGATTTTTCTTTTTTTTTCAGAATAATTAATTAATTTTTTTAATATTATATTATAATATTTCTAGGAGTTGGCATGCCATACGCTATGAATCCATATAGCTTTGTACATCCTCATTCTATCGCGACGTTCAGTGGTCCGATGCCTTCACATAGGGTTACTCTACCACCCGCACCGCACATGCAAATGTATCATCCATTTCCACATCATCCTGGACATCCTCAACATACACCGCATCCGCATCATCCAGCTCCGGCTGCTCCACCCCCTCCTGGACCGTATTACACACCGCAACCTCCGCCAACGCCAGGAACGCGTCATTTGTACACAATGCAACAACCTATACCAGTAAGTATTATTTTATTATTTATTTTTAATTTTTTTTTTTATTTATTTTTATTAATTATTTATTTTTAATTAATATTTTATTATTTATTTTTAATTAAGTTTGTTCTTTATGTATTAGAAATATAATTTATTAGAATTAAATTAAATTAAATTAAATTAAGAATAAAATAAAAATAATTCTATTTTGGCGTAGGTTCAAGCAGGCGTTGCAGGCCCTCTTCCTGGACAAAACAGCTTACCTGGACCTGTGATAGTTAATAGCCAGACACAATCTATAATATCAAATGTGAGAGCTCAGCCTCAGGTACTTTCCAAAAATGTAATATAATATATTTAGCTACGAACAATTGTTAAAAATGTGTTTTTATTGCAGGTTCATAGACAAAGTCAGACGTTTAATCAGCAACAATTACGGACTCTTATCGCTGCATATCGTGTAGGTATGCTAGCGTTAGACACTTTGGCTCGCAGAGTACATGATGACCGACCTCAAGCCAAATATGCACGAAATCCGCCCTATGGAGAAGATGTTAAGTTCTTACTCAGAGTTGCAAAACGGCTTGGTACGCAGTATATGCATCAACTCTGCATCTGTGCTGTAAATAGCATTGTGAGTCCTTTTGTTCTTCATCATGTTGCATTGGAAGCGGCTCAATATCTTGCTAGAAACAATCCGGCACTCATCGTACAGCATTTGAGATCCGGTTTGGCTCCGCTAGTACACAAATGTCAACAAATGTTAGTATAATTTTTTTATATGTTGAATCAAGTCAGTTAAGTCATTGCATTAAATTTAAAATAACATGTACATTTTAATTTTAGGTATATTCAGTGCATGCATCAAAAACTATATCATTTAACAGCGGGGGATTACGAGGAGTTTGCTAGTATAGTTTGTGCAGCAAGGGCTGCTTTTCAAATAAATCCTGAAGGAAATACTCAGTTCAAAGAATGGTTGCAATCGATTAAAAGGTAAATCACTGTAATTTTTTTTTATAATAATGGCTACAAATAAAACTATGCAAAGTTAATTATTTTTTTTTATTTTTTTTTTTTTACACAGATCTCAGTCTTGTAATAAGGAGCTGTGGACACAGATCAATGCGGCGCTACAACAGACCGGCAAATGACATAGGACGGAGCCAGGCGTGACGTGGCTCACTTCCCTTCCTCCTCACCCTCAACCATCCTTGCCGCCTCCACCACCGACAACTCTCGTATTACAGCATCAACATCCCTGTCACCCCCATCCACAGAGCGTCGTATGCGTTCACGGGCTGGCTACAGTCAATAAGCTCGCTTGGGATAAAATCTCCATACCATGCATCATTGAGGAACCAGCGCATCAGCTGGCACCACCCCCTCAACATCAGATAACTGGATTACCAGGACCATCTGCATGGCAAGAACCAATTGACAACCGTGGTTCTCAAGGGATCAATAACAGAGACGAACGAGATTTATCTCAAGTTTAGTTAATGTATCTAGAAACGCGTGAGTAGTTGATGACGATCAAGATGATCGAGATGATCAGTTGAAGATATACGAGTTATATTAGGTTTAATATGAATAAGTGAAAATAGCTTAATGTATAAGCTTGTGTGTTAAGTTTTACATGTATGCGTCATTGCCGGCATGATAAAATTTAAAAAGAAATGGTGAAACATTTTGTGCACTGATTTATAAAAGAATCTTTTGCATAAAGTGATATGTGTATATTATATTAACGGCCATGAATCAAAATTCATGCTCTGACTTTGAGTCATATCGGACGTGCGAGCGAGTCATAAAGTATTCCTTGCATTCTTTTATTCAGATAAATTAATTCTGAGTAAGCGAATAAGGTATGTAATTGGAAAAATCTGTTTAAAAAATATTTCTTTCTACTTAATTTATTATTTTATTTGAATAACAAGTCACTTAAAACCAATCATGAAATATTTATCAATTTAATTGCATATATATTTAGTTATATATGTTATATGTTATAAATATCTATGAAACATATATTTAATTGTTAAAATATTTAAAGGTATAAAACTATAAAACATTATACATTATAACCCTTGTATGCTATAATTAACATTTACTTTAAAAAAAATTTAAACTTTAAAATAATTATTAAGTAAATATTATAAATATAAAATTAACATTTTTATTAAAAATTATAACTAATTTGTTTAACACTATCTTATTATCTATATGTTTGTTTTAGCTGAACTTTTAAACTGTTGCAATAAGTTAAAGTAAAACAAATACATTTCTTTTACTCTGAATGCACAATCGTGCACTAGTTTATAAGCGCAGCAAAAACGAACAAATCTTATGATACGTCGACATAAGAATTAGCAGCAAAAAAAAAAAAAAATAAAATAAAATAAAAAACAAAAAAAAATAAAATAAAATAAAATAGATTAAAAACTGTTCTGTTGAGTGTATTCGTTTACGCAGCAGTCAGAGCAGTTGTACTTATTGCACTTGTTCGGAGTTAATCCCTTTTTTTTCTTAACGTAGAAGAACAAAGTTAATCTCTCAATTAGTGCCGTAACTGCGCTGACTATTGCGTGAACGAATGCACCCGTTTATGTTACCGTAAAATTAAAGCGAGATGTTCAGAATGTTTACGAAACGTGGAGTGATGTTGCTGCTACCATTTATCGCTCGATGTAAGTTTATTTTTATACTTTTGCACTTGAAACTAGTATGTAATAGATTTTAGTCTGTATTCAACCGGATTCGCTATCACTTTAAATTTTATATGTGCATGTTTACTTTATGACTCGTACGATTAACATAAAGAAAAACAATGCTAATATGTGTATGTACGCTAATCAGATATTGATCATGATACATTGAACATCACAGAATTTCTAGTGATGGTGATTCATAGAATCATCTTTTACATAAGAATGATGTATATATATTATATTAATGATCAAAAAATCAAAATTCACGTTTGGATTTTGACTCACGTCGAAAGGAACCTTGAATCATTTTTCGCGAAATCATTTTAGTTAATTTCGCATCTCTGGCCGCAATTAGATAGGAAAATTTTATTTTCAATGATAGATAGAATTAATCTTTTTCTTATTTTATTTTTGTAAACAAATGACAAATTTATTGAACACAGTTTATTTATGTTACAATAGTAGAACAAAATTCATATATAGACGATAACTACTTAATACTATATTGAAATTTCGATGAAAGTACGTAAGTTTTACTGTGTTTTAGTATTTTTTTTTACTAAACTTTATTTTCTACTGAATCTTTATATTTTCTTCCCATTTTCTTTTATTTCATCTTCCTATATTTTATTTCATTTTTCATTGCAATTGTAATTTATATTATATACTTGATCGCAACGTCTTATTTGTCATTATTGATAGATCGTAATCGAATTGATCTCTGTAATTTTTAAATTAATTAATTTGATATATATATACATATATTATAATATATATTATAAATGTATATATATATATATGTTATAATATATATACATATATACATATACACACACACGTAAATAAAGGAAAAAAAAAAAAAAAATTACAGCCGACATATCAGCTACAGTGTTGAGCCGTCTATTTATGCAACACCAGCCTCTGATGAAATACATCTGCAGAAATCTTGTCTTTGTTCTTTTTGTACCTCGTTTTTACGTGCTTATTATATCCATGCTTATTTTTATCTTTATTCTTTAATCCGCGTTGCCTTCCTTTGCTGAAAAGTAAACGAATATTGTCACTTTTACGATTGCTCTGTGAAGGATAATGAACACACACACTTGTAAATGAAAATTGTCATATGATTTTAATATCATACATTTGTCATATCTTATTTTTAAATCGACCTGTTGTGCTATCATAGTAAAGATAAAGAGAGATTTCTTGGTTTATATTAAATGTGGTAGCCTAAGTAAGCGTTAAAAATATTAAATAATCTAGACACCGTGACATAAACGGTAAGAAAGAAAAGAGAGAAGATTTGGCTGTACTTCCAAAAGCGGTCGCGCTCAGATCTTGGTGAAATTTCGTAAATGGGTCCGTTTGGATAAAAAGAAAAGAGAAATATCTTGAAGGGATTTTTTTACGATTCAAAAGATTAACCCTTTTCTTCCAGTTACTTTTATATCTCTTACATGGAACTAAAATACAAGGAGATTCGGACTGAGTCAAGTTACTGATATGATATTACTTCTTATCCAAGTGGGAACCTATTTACAAAGTTTGAACAAATACGGAGCATGGGCCGCTTTCGGAAGTGTTGCCGAAGATTTATTTTTACTATATAATTAAATGCTTGTAACACACGCACGAGCAACTCGTCGCGCGAAGTACATTACAAGATAAACGATTGTTATTGTTTTTTAGTATGAACTCTGAACAGTGCCTCGTCAAAATCTATGCGAAACACTTTCCACAACCCGAGAAGACGTTCTATAATTCTATGATATTGTTCACTGTCTGTAATTACAATGTAACCGTGCATTCTTCATTAATTCGACTCGTAGCTCGTAAAACACCGAAGTTACATCGTTGCGGACGCGTGTCCGTCGCGATGGCGAGGTCTTCAAATCCACTAGTTAGTATCGCTCGTTGTGCTTTGTTGTGTAAAATAGATTTAACGAAATAACATGTACATTACTTGCACGCGCAGTCTACATTTGCCTTAGAGAATCGAATCTCTCTCCAGAATGATAATTAACAAGCACACGATTAATCTGATTAATCTCACTGGCAGAAGTCGTTTCTGCGTCTTTGACATCTGGCGATTGACGCGTTCGAAAAATGGTGAATAAAAATGGTATTCTACTTCGGCGTGTTGCAACGCGTAATGATAACGCAGCTCACATTTCTAAAATTCTTTTTCTTTTTTTTCTTAATTTTTTTTTTTTTTAACGGCGTTTGAGATAACCCCGAACGAGATTGAGAATGTCTACACATTCGGAGACAATGTGAGAAGCGTTACGCAGACTAAACACATACGTGGAGCATTAAATGGCACTGCCACTAATTTACGATATCGATAACGATTTTGCGATTTGAGAAAGCAATACCAAAAAGTGTTTAACAACGTCGTGACATTGGTGCTGCAAGACGTGGACAAATATATTCCTCACAATCACGTAATTGAGGCTGCGCTTCAGTGCTTTCCTTTCAGAACGATGTAATATATAACTCCTTATCACGTTTTATCTTTCTTTTCGGCATTGATATCTCGAGAAACTAATTAAGACCAATTTTTAGCGTTTCAAAAAGTTTCTTCAAGTGAGTGATAACCGTTGGATTTTGTCAACTAATTTTTTTTTTTTCCCTCTTTTTTTAAATATTTATTTTACAAAGTGGAAAACTGAAACGCTGCATCAAGCCTTAACCATTGTGATTCCTTCTCCTCACACAGGCAGTTAACAATATCATACAAATACTTCGCGTCACGATCAAAAGGATCATGGATAAAATTTGAATAAAAAAGAAAAAAAAAAGAAAAAAAAAAAAAAGACGTACACGCAGCACGTTTCGTTCGTACATTTCTTATGAATTGAACAGCATCTGTTAAATGATTAAAACGTCGTCGTAGTATTTTATCTAGATACATTTGTGTATTATGCGTATAATTGATAACGATGTGCTCGTAGAGCCGCGCGCGTAGAAACGTCTCATTAGCCTACTCGTAGTTAGAGGATTTTTAGCGGTAGAAACTACGGTCCATATCCCACGAAGAGAGAACACACAGGACGAGGGAAATGTCGCCCTTCCGCGATGGACATATATATATACATATGTACTAGGTGTATTTAAGTAATAGAATATACGTAGATTGCTAGAATATATTATCTATTTTACGTACCGTAAGTTAAGACGATGTATCTCTCACTTGGGTGTTTAAGCCGCATGGAAGTCAATAGCGATCTCTTTGCGAGCGTCGATTACTGCCCGACGCGACAACCAAAAGTATATATTAATTGATTTCGAACAAATTCGAGCGAGCTGAAAAATTTCCTTTCCGCCGCGCGCTTGCTCGAAGCAATTAAATTGAAAATAAAATGCCCCCGCTATAATTTACGGTACGTTCTTGTAAAATCTAAATCTTTTCTACATCCTTGTACGTGAAAGGGTCGCGAGGACACGAACGAGGACGCGTGTGTCCCGATGCTATGCGAATAATATTGTACAACACTCGCGTGTCTCCGACAAGGAAAGAGGAGAAATCTTCAAGGAGCAAATTGATGACATTTTCACGCGATTATTACAAACCAGCCGACTTTCGATCTCTTGAAAAAGGAGGAAAAAACAGTTGGGCTAAAAAGAGAAAGGAAGGGAATCGCATCTCTTGCGAAGAAAAAAAAAATAATAAGATCTCGAGAAAAATTGATTTTTTTTTCAGAGAGTGAGAAATTTGATCATAGCTTAATATTGACATCGACTACTTCTATTTTTTTTTATTGCATAATTTAATTTTGTCACGTTGTTGAGACCTTAGAGCATATAATATAATATAATATAATATATTATATTATATTATATTATATGTGCTCTAAGGTTGAGACATGCAGAATATCCTTATCTGTCATCATTTTTCCGATTACTTGCTCAATTCATATTGAACCTCGTTAGTTTGATAAACGTGCCGATAGAAAATAAGTTACACATATGTAATTAACATTAATACTTTTACCAAGCTCAGGCAGGTAATTGAAAGAAGAAAAGCTGCGATGTTAAGAAAATGATTCACGTGATATAGAGATTGCAGCAACGTTGATTATCTCTTCGGTATTTGAAACCGTTCGGTATTTGAGAAGATGAAAGCGAAGAAAACATTCCAGGTTGAAATTTCTTTCATTTCTTTTTTTATCGAAAGTAAAATAAAAAGCGTATTTCTTTTATCGGCACCGTCGATAAAGCAAGACGTGGGTCATTGTTAGTGACGGTAGAAAGCAATTAGTGAGGCTTTCCCTGGAATTTGAAAATGCGTGTGATTTCTAGTATTTTTTTTCATAAGAAAAAATCGCGAATAGGACGCCGATCTCGTCTATCGCTTGATAGGACAGTAATTATTACTCTCGTAGTTCGTCTCGACTTGATCTTACGTTTATTCTATCTTTACCTCGTAAGTGTTTAGATTTATAATTTTGCCGTATATTATGGGAATATTCGTACTGTAAATATATGATCTGTGTTGCCGCTCGATCGCGATTACGAGGGACACGACATTTCTCTCGATGCGTGATAGAAGATTCGGCGAAATCGCGAAATTCGATCTCGCCGAGTATATTTTTCGATGAATAACAGATTTTCAGAGATCTAACGAAATTTGAAGTCCCTACCCCGGTTTCGAAAAGTCGAGTCCTTGTCGTGGTACGATCCAGCGACGTCGTAGTAGTTGGCCGATCGCTCCTGTCGAAATGTAATACGTAAGTTTTAAATATAAGATCAGCCCGTGGCTTTATGGAGATAACCGGACCTACGAATGCTGCACGGAGGATTCGCGGTCGTGAAAGCCCGAGATATTGGTCAGCGCGTAACAGCGCAAATGTAATTTAATAGTTAAATCTGATATTCTTAAGGAAAGCGGCTTCTAAGTCTCCACATCGCCGCGCTGCTCTTTACAGAATAACATAAAAAAAAAAAAAAAAAAAAGAAAAGCAAAAGCACGTTGATTGTATAAAAATGCATTACGTCGTTGAGCGATAATTTCGCTGTCAAAGTCGAATGCCGCGTTGTCTACAGAAACCATCCCTTCGGACCCAAAATTACCTTACCTACCCCGCAGATTAACCCAAAAGTCAACTTACACGAGGAACGTTTCGAGATGAAGAAGTGTTTGAGAAAAGGTGTTACTGATTAATATCGGGCTTATAACGTAGAATTCCTGACTTTCGCGTGCCACGTAGGATAGGCCTAACACTCGGCGAATCCGATCGTAAGGAGGAAGATAAGTGATTTTGATATAAGAGCCTTGATAATCCGCTATCGGCATTGATCTAAGACTGTCGGGCTATGATACGCGCGTGATGCCACAATTATCGTTTCGCACGTGCGGATAAAACTGTTAGGCCTATCTTGCTCCCGATCGACATTGTCATTTTGAAATATATTCGTCATGATCATCGTATAATATATATATCAGGTTTATTCTTCAGGTCATCGAGTAGAGCGTAGAATTTTTCAACTTCTAGGTGTTAAAGAAATATTTTATAAGCCAGCAGGAACATATGCATATTATATCTATATGCAGACACGTATATGTTATATCTTGTAAGGGCATTATGCGTGTGTGTAATATATACTATAAATAAATTAATTAAAAAAAAAAAAAAAATATATATATATATATACATTCAAATGTACAATTTTACATCGTCGTGGATGTATTGTTATAGATTAATTGCGTAAGGGTGGCCTCGTCACATTTTCCCCCAACCAAAAAGCACGCGGCCACTGTCGCTTGTACTTTTTTGCGAAACACGCGTAAGAGTATATACATATATAAATACACATAAATATATATAAAATATGTCATTATACTCCCGCTGAGGTACTTATTATGGCTATTACGGCATGGTAATCGTGAATGTTGTGGAGTGGATCTATCTATAAATCCGTCGATCGTTAATGTAATCAAACGTGTTCTGCGTGACTTTTAATAGAACACTTTAAAATTCACCACGGCCCATTTTTCTTCTTTGCTCATCTCCACCTCAATGTCGGTCGGAAACTGCCTCGTCGCGTAGCGTATTTTTATTTAAACATTAAAGAAAATAATAACGATAACGAAGATTATAAGAAAAAAAAAAAAAATTATTATTTTCTCATGTCATAATTTCATGTAAAATTTATAATGTGCTTTATTTTTTTTTTAAGGTAAAGCAAATTACTAACATTGTTTAATTGACAAAATATGGTTTTTATTAAAAAGAAGATACATGCTGCTTGGTTTATTATCTTCTCTCATCTCGTCTGCAAGACAGTTTTAATAGTAAAAAAAATATTCTCTCGCTTACATGAAGCATTAACCAGAAAATGTATAAGTTACATATACATAAAAAAAAGAAAAATAAGTATTTTTATTAAAAAATATAGACGAGAGTCGTTATGAAATAATAAAACGAGACTACATTTCGAAGCAGTCGTGGCCGAGTGGTTAAGGCGTCTGACTAGAAATCAGATTCCCTCTGGGAGCGTAGGTTCGAGTCCTACCGACTGCGAAGGGGATTTTTTTTACTTTCGTTAATAAATAACAGTTACTGAACGAATATCTAATGGGCGAATAATTAGGTGTTTATTAAAAAAAAAATTTTTTTAGATAAGGCTGAGAAATATATTAATTATAATGGTGATTACAAATCTTTCGTAACCGATATGTGAATGCCGAGATGTTTTTATTACGAGTACGCAACTTTAATAACGATTGCGTCAATGCGTCGTATTTGCTGTATCAATTACTGATATTTTCCGCCTGAATCAAGATAATTCGTATTGATATAACGTGGAACCGAGAATGTCGAAATTTCAGATACGAACGAACGATAATCAATCACAGACGGAAGACGGTAGTAAATTATGAAAGAGAACTTCCCTGCGATTTTCGATTATTCAAATTGGAAGCGATACTGCCCGCAATTACAGATAAAATCAGCGTACGGATAAAACTTGCCACTATGTATGCCGCTTGCCGTAATAGCCTGCGATGTCCTTACGTAAAACTATTACGAAGCTATTTCTCAGCGCGACCAATGGAATGATAACGGATCAATAGCTCCTCGACCTCAAACGTATCACTCGAGTGCGAGCGCACCTAGAAATAACTTCTCTATTCTTATTTGCCGAGCCACGAGTACAATATTTGATCACGCGAACGAGAAAATATCGGCGGAAGGATGAAACTTGCAAGCCTCGTCTCGTATCTTCTCGTCGCGGCCGACGTCGCTCGTTCGAATTTTTATCGGGAGCCGTACGTCGATAAGGCGATCGAAGGGATCTTGCAATCGATCGGTCGTCGAGATGTAATTGTCAGGATTCGAAGGCACGATATCCAGGATGGAGCGCAACGTCTACTCGACATCGTCGCCCGGAACGTCGCAGTGACATGGCCATCGCAGATCTTAGTCTCCAGAGAAATGAGATTTAATTTTCAATTGAGAAGCTTAGCTTCTTCCCGCACTCTGCTGATTTATATTTTCGCGTCGAACGACGACATCAGCGACGCGGAACTTAACGCCACGCTGAACGATATAGATTTAATATCGCATCCCAAGCACATGCCGGAGCTTTTGCTAATGATCGGCTCGAACAGAGGTGCGTTGAACTGCCGACGCCAACTCAAGTATTTATGGGACCGAAAGGTCTTCGATGTGATTATCTTAGAAGTGTACTTCCATCCGCGGTACTCGGAGCCGACTTTCGTGGCTGTACACCGTTTCAATGGATTCAACGATGATTATTCGAAAATCACCGCGTACAAAAGCGAGATCGAGTGGTATCCGAACAAGCTGCGGAACATGTACGGCGGTATCTTCAAGGTGATGTTTGAAGAAGTACGTCCTTACGGTACTCTAGAAAACGGCACGGTTGGCGGACTAGCTAAGCTGTTCATGGATGCGCTGTCGAACGCCGTAAACGGCACGGTGGTGCACGCGAAGGACTTGCGAGAAACCGAGATGAGCTACAATGCCGAAGGGCTCGTGTACGAGGACTGGTACGGCACGCAACACGAGCACACCGTCTCCGTCGGCGATGACCGGGTCTGCGCGCTGGTTCCGGCGATGCCGGCGGCGAGGGTCCTAGTCGATTTTTGGCAGATCATTCTCACGATCCTGTTCGGTTTTCTGCTATCGGGGGTGGTGTGGTGCGTCTCGCTGGCAATGAAAGTCAGGAAGCGGGTGCGCGACCCTCTCAACACAATCGGCATGTTCTTCGGCATGCCGCCACTTCGCGGACCCCGCACCCTCATGGAGAAGGTCCTGTTCGTCGCCGTGACGATTACCGTGGCGGAATATACGATTATGTTCCAAGCGGAGCTGCTCGAGTTCGTGGTGGAGTTCACGGTCAGCACTCGCGTCTCCTCCTTTCAGGATCTGTACAACACCGGGCTGAAGGTGGTGGTCTCGCCGGTTGTGTACGACGAGCTCACGACCACCGAAGGACTGTCCCCTGATTTCATAAAGAGATTCCTTAATTCGCCCGAATACGAGCTCCAGAACAAAGGCGGCTGGGTGGATACCTCGAAGGCTTACTTTACGTCCGAGATCACCGGCAAATTGGCGGAGACCAGGCTGAAACGTCGCGGCAGGCGGCTCTTCAAGCTCTCCAATTTGTGCATCTTGTCGCATTACCGTGTGCACAGGCTCCACGTGAGATCGCCGTACAAAAGTGAAATCGATAAAGTTCTTCTGTCGCTGACAGAATCTGGCTTCGTGGATAAGTACGTTGAAGATTTCTGGAGAAACGATAAATCGGAACGAAAGAGCGAAAAGGAAATGATTCTTAGCGATTATTCGGTGTACGTTGCCTTCTTCGTAATTATCGTGGGTCACGTTATATCGTCTATTGTGTTTTTAGGAGAAATAATAGCGGGCCGGCTTTTGAAAAGCAAACATCTTACTCTTTTTTGCAATTGCTGCAAGTTGAAAATACCGAAGCATTCGTAAAAAAAAAAAAAAAGAAGTGCATATAAGTACGTATATTCATAACGCACACATTTAAACAAAATAAATAATATCAACAAAAACATAAGATTATTTAAGATCTCAAATAAAAATTTACCTGATTAAACGTTGTCACACGCTTATCTTATCATCGTTGATCGCTTATCATTGCAATACGTAATCTAGATTATTCAGTATAATAGTTACAATATCACAGGAATATATAAATAATTGTTGCTTTAAAATTGCTTGTGTAGAAAAAAAAGTGGGTTGAGATCACGGAAAATATTAAAAAAAAAAACATTAAGATTAAAAAAATACGATAATGCTAAAATGTGAGATAAGATACTCGCAGCTACCTAATACACAAGAGTGTATATTTTAATGCACTTTAATGTACGAAGCTTCGTAGTTCAATCATGATAACACGTTCAAAAATAGATCAATCAAAAGATGTTAGATTGCGAGTGCCCTGTTCGTTGAGAAAGAGAGAAGTAACGCGGAATATCATCTCATGTAGGACGTATATGGAACGAGCTAAGTGACAAATGTTACGAATAAGAGTACGGGGTACACGGAGCATGCACGTTGAACTTTATTTAACCAATAAAATTCTACATAACAATTTGCAATTTGCATTTCACTTAAGATTTGACACCAATAACGCGGCAGAAACACGCCCGGCAACTGGCACGGCGTCAGTCTGCAACATCGCGCGATAAGTATTGAAGTTTTTTTGTGCGGTAAAATATTGTTCGCAACCTCGCCCCGAAGCCTATTTTCGCCATGTAATCAGATCTTATAAAATTAAATAAATAGTCGGCGAAATAAAATTATAAAGATAATAACGTCTAAGACAGATAACAATGAGATAAAGCGATGAAAAAAAAAAAAAAAAAGAAATATGTATTAAATGAAAAATACGAAGCGATAAAGTTTCCACACGCGGATGACCTAAAACGAAAGAGTTATTCGTTTCGATGTTTATCGCAACCGCCACCATTACAGTTTGCATAAACGACGGATAGGATCGCGTTATTTTACGAAGATATGTTAATTGCAATGACTCGACAAGCCGTCGCGCTTGAAAATTACTTGGCAGTGAGTCAGCGGAGTAAAATACCACTGAACGTCAGTGGGTCTAGGTGGATACATCTCCCTTAAGGTCGGTAGCTGGTTTCACGCCCGCACAGTGGAAGATTTGTAATCGAGCGAACGTGACTTATGTTTGCCGCGGACGATATCGCGACATATCGCGGGATTGCTCTTGTCATTTAAATCATTCGATAGCGCGTATCACGTGTTACGTATCGTTATCATCGTCGTAACGTGCGTGCCGCACGTGGATTTCTTTATCACACGACGCTTGATATTTGCCGATGGCAGTACTAGCCACGATTCCTATTAATATCGCCTGAAACGTGCACCGTGACTCGCAAACGATGAAACAAAAATACTCTTTAAAAATACACGTTTCTTAAATGTTCTTCTCGATATTTAATGCCAAGGTACAAGGTTGCGCTAAGCCTAAAATACCCAAGTCTATAATTAATTTTTTTCTTTATGTGACACCTTTGTAATACGTAATATCAATACGACGGCTGGTACAATAGTAAATTTAAGCAGCTTAGCCCTCCCCATTTTCTTTTAGCAAGGTATTCAGCTTTAATCTGAATTTCAAAATATAGAAGACATTTATTGAAACGATCTCAGCAATCAGGTTTATATAATTCTTATATTTACAATAAAGAAAAGACCATGTTGAAATGTGAATAATCAACTAGTGACGCACAAAACTGTGTTGAAAGTGGGATGTCGATCACTTGGAGGGAGAATCTTTGGTCCGACACGCTTGCGCATCCCCATATTTTTTTACCCCCGCCGACGCACTCTTCCCTCTATATATGACGTATACAGGTTGCAGCATTTGCTTTTGTCTGCATCCGCAGTAATCGTATAGAAATTCTTGAGCTACGTTGGATCACGTTACATCACCGTTGAATTACGCTCAGGTATGGTTATCAGTAACAATAAATCGCGAACAAATCTCTTTTTAATATATTTTTTTTTTAATTTTTTTAGAACAGAGTAGTTAAAAAAATTCACTATCTTCTAAGTATAAAAAAAAATTGATATATATATTTTTCTTTAATTCGTTACTTTTTCATATAGCTCCATTTGAAATCGATTTCTTTTCTGCTAAAATATTAAGAAAGTTCTTTTACTTATTTTATATTTAATTGGATGCTTATATTTCTTTTTTCGTTATAATTGATAAAAGGTCGGGAGGTCTTGCATTTTCATTAACGTAGTGTTAATCACGAGTGATAAGCTCAACTACGGAACAAAATTAATAGGTCTTAAATAAAGTAATTCTTTGTCAGCGTTTGCTATCGCAGACCGCTGATTAACGAATTCCCTAATTAGCGATATTTAAAGTTTCATTAAAAAGAAATATTGTACTTTTACTTTATTCGTACTTTATATATTGACTCAATACATTAATTAAACAATCTGTTAACGATAATTACTGAGCGTTAATCGGTAGTTATTATGACATATAGCAGCCTATTCTCTTTTGTAAGCGAGGCTCGAGGTCAAACGCGTACGGAAATACTACTTGCACGTAGTAATCACGTGCATTTATCGGCCGCCGGAAAATTACTCTTTGAAAGTCTCATTAAATACACGGGCGTTTATCAATTTGACTGTCACGCAAACTACTTTATTTGCGTAATTTTCAAATCAGAATTTGGCAAATTGGAGATAAACGTTTTTGTAGACTCAATCGTTTGTACATTTTAATTTTCTTACAGATATAATTAGACGATTCCACCAAAGACTCTACTATGGCGGAATCTCTCGAGCAAATGTCAAAATCTGACACTATAAGGCTTCGCGATCGTTACATAGGGTAAGTGATATTTATGAGCTGTGTGAAATTCTTAACTTTGTAGGATTAAAAATAAAATTACATCTCGCTCGTTTCTAGTTAACAAAGCGTCGTCTTAATTGCTCGCGCAATACTGTGACTTAGTCTGCAACTTTTATATGCAATGTAAAAATACATATATTTTTAGATAAAAAAAAATCATTGTTGCAATAATTTCTCCTGCTTCTAGACAATCGTGCAAGTTGTTTTACAAGTCAAATCCGTTGAAAATCGTGAGCGCCGAAGGACAGTACATGTACGACGAGAAGGGTAATCGATACTTGGACTGCATAAATAATGTTGCGCACGGTAGGTACTTCTTATTTTTTTTTAGAAATTTAATTTGTTATTTCTGTGTCTTGCATAATTTTAATTAAGAGCAATTTGTTTTTTACAGTTGGTCACTGCCACCCGGACGTCGTGCGAGCCGGACAGGAACAAATGGCCTTGTTGTCCACGAACAGTCGGTTTCTTCACGACAACCTGGTGATATGTGCGAGTCGACTGGCGTCGCTTTTGCCAGAACCGCTGTCCGTTTGTTTCCTAGTAAATTCCGGAAGCGAAGCTAACGATCTTGCTCTCCGCCTTGCTCAGACGCACACTAAGAATAAGGACGTTATTACGCTGGATCAGTAAGTTTCTTTATCACAATTACAAACTGTCTTCATTAATATTTTTCGTGTGCGTGTGCGTGGGTGTGCGTGTGGTTTTTTTTTTCTATAATATCCCATTGAATTCTACACGCTACGTCACGAAAGTTCCGGCAGATAACGAGACGAATATGGAATGATCTTCCATTGTTCCGTTCCTACTCGGATCTTCTCGACGTAAGCGGTGGCTGCGCCTCTCGCTCAAATATGCTGGATATTTCAGGCTGCGTTAAACACTCGCTCAGGAAATCACTGCCAAAACTAATCAGACCGATTTGTCTTTTGCTTGTTTGCAGCGTCTAAATCGACAGGGACGCGGGCGCCGCTTGATTTGGAGAGAGAACGAGATCAAGCCGGGGCAGATCCGGGGAAATCGGATATGGACATCCGATTCTTTTCGTCGCGGCGGAAATAGAATTCGCCGGCATAAAGATCTTGTCGCTGTTTTAGGTGGCGTAAGTCTCACGACCGACGTACATGCCAACACGTATGATACGTAATCTATATTTATTTTCTCCTTCTATCGGTGAGGACGATGTCGCTGAAATGTTGGACTGGACTTATCCGAGAGAGAGAGAGAGAGATAAAGAAAGAGAGCGCTAGGCGATAATTCAAACGAGAATGCAAAGACAAAGCGAGGTCACATCTAGCGCACACTTCGTCAAAGTCGAGCGCCGATTCGCAAACCATGCAAAGTTGCGGGAGACATCGTGATGATAATAACACCCTCGTTGCTGATTGTACCGAACTAGAAAACTGATAGCGATAACACCCTACGCTTGTGCTCTAATTATAAGAAGCAGCTACTATTGTTAACTTTTCGCTTTGTCTTTCCGTTGACGCTGATAGCTAAGGGCAGCTCGGGTCCACACGAATTAATAATTACTTCACGTCTTTGTTCGAGCTTATAAATGAGTAGCCTTCGGCAACTACACGGAGACGTGCGAATATCGTAGCCATGGTGGGGTCATTGAGCGTCTCCGGCAACAATGAGAAAAAATTCTAAAATAGAAGTTATATTTTCAGGGACTGCTCTCACTCGATAAAATATTTATTAAATATCGCAATGAATGATCCTTAAAAAGCTACATTTGTAGTCTTGCAGTGTCCCGAAGAAATTAAATTTCGACAATTGTAACGGCCAGAAAAGAAATTTCTGTTTACGCTTATCTTTTTGCTTTTAGCGCTTATCACGGACATTTGACCACGATAATCGATATCTCGCCATACAAATTCAACAAGCCTAACGGCACCGGCAAAAAGGATTGGGTGCACGTGGTAAAGTATTCCGAATTATCAAAATTTATCTTTACTCTGATTAGTATTATTTCATATATTTTTATTATCGCGGCTTTTCCCTTTCAGGCTCCTTGTCCGGATGTGTACCGCGGAAAATATCGTGCCGCTGATTACGTCGACGAGGATCTCGGCGTTAAATACGCCGACGACGTCAAACAAATTTGCAAAGATATCAAATCGCAAGGACGTGGCGTTTGTGCCTACATCGCGGAAAGTCTTATGTCGGTCGGCGGACAGATTTTGCCGCCGCCAAATTATTTCAAAAATGTATACAGGTAAGAGTGTTTTATTAATGTACGCATACGCATTACGGTACGAAGCAATGGAAAAAAAAAAAAAAAAAAAAAAAAGATAAAGCTAATGATAAAATTAATTTCAGATACGTACGTGAAGCAGGAGGAGTATGCATCGCGGACGAGGTCCAAGTCGGTTTCGGAAGAGTCGGCAGTCACACGTGGGCCTTCCAATTGTACGGCGAGGACGTTGTACCCGATATAGTCACGTTGGGCAAACCCATGGGCAATGGCCATCCCGTCGCTGCTGTCATCACGACGCCAGAGATAGCGCGTAGCTTCTACAATACTGGAATTGAATATTTCAACACGGTTAGCTTGTGAAAACGTTGATCGAGGGCAGCGTTCCGAATTTCGCTTAAAATATTTTTATAACAAAAGTTTTTTAAAAATATTTTGAATTATTTTGTGCATATTTCAGTATGGGGGAAATCCCGTGTCCTGTGCAGTGGCAAATGCTGTAATGGAAGTCATAGAGCGTGAAGGCCTTCAGGAGAACGCCTTGAAGGTCGGAAATCATCTAATCGCGGAACTGAAAAAAATGGCAAAGCGGCGGAAGATCATCGGTGACGTGCGCGGGGCTGGTTTGTTTGTGGGCATCGAATTAGTACGTGACAGAATTAAAAAAATACCGGCGACAGCGGAGGCGAAGCACGTAGTGTCTAGGATGAAAGAGAAGAAGATTCTTGTCAGCAGCGATGGACCCGACGATAACATTCTGAAATTGAAACCGCCAATGGTCTTCACGCTCGAGAATGCTAATCTTTTCCTGTCCGTACTCGACGAAGTGCTCGAAGAAGTCGATATTGATTTTGAAGAGGTGATTTGCATCTCGCGCTTATTTAGATATGCACGCAATTATCATAATTAGTTTACTTTATCAAATTAGGTATAACAATAATGCATTAATTTAATATAGCCAGAGAAATTTATTTCAAGCAAAATGCATTTGTGAAATTTTTTATTAATGTGACTTTTTGAAAAACGATGTAACAAGTGTAACTTATTGTTTTAGGAACCGGAAGCAACTACGACCATTATCAAAGCAACAATCTCATCTATAGAAGTAGATAGAAACACCACGAAACTGAAGCACAACGGAAATTCGTTATTTGTTCGCGCTAATTAATAATCCATTTTATATCAAAAGTGCCAATTAAGACAAGTGTATGTAAAAAGTATTATTATTTTTAAGATAAATGTTATATCTTTTATTACAATATATTTTTATATAACTGTATTGGAAATATATATAAAAACTAAAACTATTTTAGTAATATACACGTTAAATACTAAAAAAAAAAAAAAAAAAAAAAAAATACTTTAGTGTCTTATAAAGCGAGTTATTATCTGTGATCCGCCAAATATTAAACCTGAGTTTTTGAGATAAGAAAAGCATTAAAAAGACGTTCCAAACAAAAGTTACTTAATTTTCAGTGAAAAATAAAAATCTTTAATAAAAAGTTGGGGTTTTAATTTAAAAAGAAAAATAAAGTTGCAAGTGTTTCTGAAAAATTTAAGTGGATTCTTTAAAATACAACACTAATTACAATTTGCTACATTAATATTTATTAAGACCAGTTTAGTTCTGTAAATTATTAATATTTTTAATTCCTTTTCTTATCTTCTTTAATTTAATTTTATTAAAGTGTAAATTCATGAACAGATTGGCTCTTTCGTATCTAAATATAAATTCTTTCACCAAATACAAATTCCCCGTTTTGTGAAATATTGTTTTACGCTTTATAACTTTACGGCAATTTAAAATATTTGTGATACACATGTCCGAGACAAAAGGATTTCAACAACCGAAGGCTAACGAAAACGAATAGCCGTTTCATATATGTAGTGCCGTCATGTTAGTGCAATTTGCATTCTTATTGAAGCACGTTTTCCTTTATGCTTTTATTCGCTTATTTTAAGGGTTTATTTTGATTTTGCACACATATAAAATGAACACAGATACAACAAAATGAACGAATAATTATGTGGAAAATAAGATAAGAATGAGTAAAAGAGAAAATGTAAAAATAAAAATATCTACGATTAGATTAAGTAAATGAATTATCGCACATGCAAATAAAATAGAAAATGACGTTAGAAGTTTGATAATAATTTATGATATTTTATAATTAAGAATTTATTAAGCTATATTATAACAATTTATGAGACTCTTGATAAAGTAATTATTTTAATAAATATGCATCTATGCTCATCTCCCCAGTTACGTCACATATTCTGCATTAATATCATAAAAAACGTAATTTTAGCACTCTAAAACTTTGAATTACAAAATATCACCCTTTTAAAAATAATTAAAAGTTTGCAAAAAATTCGAGGATATAAAGGTTTAAACTCTGAAAGAGTTATTACATTCCTAAACTTAATACTCATTTAATAAAATATTTAATTGCAATGTTGATTGCGATCCTTTACATTAACAATATTAATTATATTTTAATATTAGTATATTATACTTTTTACTTATATTATAGAAATAGAAAAAAAAAAATTTCCGCACAAGTTTATCATAATCTGATATAAAAATGGTTTAAAAAATACTTTAACAAAAATATTATTTACTTGTAAACTTTCTGATCGCGTAATCGTTATTAGAAAATATCTTCATAACTAATACCGATATCTCACGACGTGGATCAAAGTTTGATACTTTTAACTTTCACTCTCCGTTGGAAAATGTATGAAGTTCACATTACATCCGCCGATATTTTTTAATTCTTTGCCTTTCGCAAGCGTTTTCATTCATGATAAGATATAAAAAAGAAAAAGTGAAATTGCAATTAATGGCATAGAATTTGCAATCATTAAAGCAGCAAATATTAAGCAACACGTGTAGAAATTATTAAGGAATCGCGAATAAACACCTTTCGTTCCTCTTTATTTGAGGAAACAATCAATTTAAATGAAACGTAATTATAAATACTAGAATATATGATAACATAACAAATTAATAAAATAATTATGCATAATAAATCTTGATGAATATTAAATGAATATTAAATGTTACGTACATTTATATTTTATGCATATTTCTAGTTATTATTTTAAAATTTAACGAAACAAATGCGATGTAACGAGAACTTCACATTT
This sequence comes from Cardiocondyla obscurior, assembly GCF_019399895.1. Classification (NCBI taxonomy): domain Eukaryota; kingdom Metazoa; phylum Arthropoda; class Insecta; order Hymenoptera; family Formicidae; genus Cardiocondyla; species Cardiocondyla obscurior. The sequence goes on along the minus strand of NC_091875.1, from coordinate 2,984,620 downwards.
TGTTACATTTTAAAATTAATTACTAGAAAATAACTAATTAATAGACATCAATGTGTTTTGATCGATCGATAAAGTTAATAATATCTTCGTGCGAAGTCAAAGTTCTGTCCGGAAGTCCGATGGCACGACCTCGTCTTTATTTTTTTTTTTTCAATATGCCGCGGATGTCATAAGCGATCTAGCTCATGGAAGGTTAAAAAAAAGTTTGTCACGCGTGTTTGTCAGTCCGTGAACGATACTACTTCAAGTTTGAATCTGTGGCCATCAACAGGTCAAGCTGAGTTGGCATGCTCCTGTATATAAATTCATTCAAAAAGAGAAAGCTTTCATTTCGCATTTGGAGTTGGCCACCACATAACACCATGTGGTTTCCTGTCACCCTTCTTCTACTTGGTAAGTAGATATCAACTTTACACGTAGTAATAATTTCAAGTGTAACACATATTATATATATAAAAAAAGTTCTTGTCAAAATCTAAAAACCGATGTAAAATCAATTAATTTTACAATTTACACAAACTAATTGCTACGAAAATTGCTCTTTCACGTTTTGCATACCTTTATTATTTATCATTATTTTAATTTTTCTAATTCGTATATAGAAATTAGTACAACTTTTTAAGAAAATGTCGTAAGAAATTAAAAAAAAAAAAAAAAAAAGAAAGACACTTTTTCAAATATTACATTGTGAAAATTTCTATGTGACAGTCGGCGTGGCTGTGGCCTCACACGACCATGGGTGGGAAACGCAGACCGAGTACCGATATGTTGTACGCAGTCGGACATTGGCGGGCCTTGACGGGTTAAAGCAACAATATACTGGACTTCAATTGAAGGGCGTACTCACCATTCAAGTGAAATCACCGGATACGTTGCTGGCGAAGCTTTCCGATACGCAGTATGCTCGTATACACAAAACGTTATCGGACGGTCCGGAGACCAAGATCCCTGAACAGATGCTGGACTATCAGCCACTTTCCATGTCAGGAAAGCCGTTTGAGATCAAGCTGAGGCACGGAGTGATCCGAGATCTGAAGGTCGACCGTGACGTTCCTATGTGGGAGCTGAATGTTATCAAGGGCTTCGCGAGCCAACTGCAAATTGACACTCAGGGCGAAAACATAATATATAGGAAGAGTGCTCAGATTCCCGAGGACGAAAATTCTTCTCTCATGTACAGAGCCATGGAGGATTCCGTTGGCGGTCTCTGCGAGGTTATGTACGAGATCTCGCCAATGACAGAGGACTCTCGTGAAGATATGCACCAAAGGATATCTTTGCCGCAATCGCACAACTGGAAGGTCAAGAAGACGAAGAATTACGAGAGATGTCAGCAGCGACAAATTTATCATCACAATGTAAATGATCCAACCAAAAAGTCCAACAAGCAGGATGAAATTGTTTCGGTAAGTTGAATTGTAATTAATTATTATATATTACGTTCTATTAAAAAGAAGAAAAGAAAAGCGATTTTACTTGAAATATATTTGTGCCTTTTCTACGTTTGATTATTCAAGCTATTATGTGCAGATAATTTTTTATTTCTTTTCGTCTTATTATCTTTTAATCAGCTGATAAATTTTATTTACAAAACTTATTTGAAATTATGTTTTTTACAGCAATTATCCACATCAAAAATGATCATTTCGGGTAATCTGAAGCGTTTCACTATTCAATCTGCCGAAACGAAAAATGTGATTACTGTAAAAACTGAACCATTTAATCCGACTGCCTATGGCACTGTCTACAGTACGATAAAATTAACTTTGGTAGAAAAATCCAACCTCTCCGATTCTCTAAGTCTGGCTGAAAAACTTGAGCAAAGCAATCTCGAGTCGACTGGAAATCTAGTCTACGCATATAATAACCCGTTCTCTGACACCGAGGGCCGAAAGAAACTTCGTCCGAGCACCAGCTTGAGTTCCCTGGAACGTCAATCTAGCAGTCAATCGAGCGATTCTTCTTCTCAGGAAAATAATTTGTCCAGCGGTTCATCCAGCAGCTCGTCCAGCAGCAGCGAAGAACAAGATACTTCTAAAATGCAACCTAAAGCACCATTGCGTCAGGCTCCGAACGTTCCGTTTTTACCTTTCTTTATCGGCAACAAAGGTAAGGCTATTCTAAAGTCTGATCAATTTAACCCTGTGGAACGTGCTCAGAATATAATCGCTGAACTTGCTCAATGCATAAAAAGTACTCCTAATCTGTCATGTGGATACTCTTTGGAGAATTACGTGAACTTGAAGAATCTTCTTCGCACCATGAATTACGAGCAATTCGGTGAGCTAGATGACCGCGTAAGGCATCAAAAACAGGGTGAAAATGAAAAAGATCTTGCCTGGGCTGTCTTACGTGATGTCGTCTCACAAGCTGCAACTGGACCCGCTTTGTTAACTGTCAAAGATTGGCTAAAGAATGGACAACTGAAAGGCTTAGAGGCGGCACAAGTTATCTCTCAAATTCCAAAGCAAGTTCGCGAACCAACCGAGGAATATCTCAAAGCGTTCTTCGTAAGTATTTGTCTATAATAATACTAAAGATTTATTTTCCATTACCGAAGTGTTTATTACATATACGATAAAAAAAATAATATACGCAGAAATAAATAATAAATTAAATTAAATTAAATTAAATAAATTAAGTAAATAAAAAAATTAATTAAATAAATAAAATTAATAAATTAAGTAAATTAATTTAAATTTTTTTTATTTTTGTACAGGAAATGATAGAAAGTTCACAAGTAAAAGATCAGGAACATGTGAATACGACTGCGCCCTTAGCATTTGCTGCATTGCTCCATAATAGTCTTGACAACAACAGATATCCGAAATATAGTTTCGGCCGTATGATTCCGAAAAATAGCGAAGATGTCGACCGCTATATATCAAATCTGATTAATCAACTAAGAGAAGCCTTCCAAGAGAAGAATAACGAAAAAATTCAGACATATATCGTGGCACTGGGTATCACTGGCAGTCCCAAGATCTTGTCGGCATTTGAGCCGTACTTAGAAGGCAAAGAACCGGCGACGAAATTCCAACGTGTGCTCATAGTGACCGCCTTGAACACCTTGGGCAAACTCGAACCGAAACTGGTTAAACCGATTTATTTTAAACTCTACGCGAATAAAAACGAGGACCACGAAATACGTTGCATTGCGGTACAGCAATTGATCTTACTTAATCCATCTTTAATTACGTTGCAACAAATTGTGGAATACACGTATATGGAGCAGGACCCACGAGTAAACTCTGCCGTGAAAACCACGATAGAGAGCATCGCTACTTCAGAGCGACCAGAATTGCGAGATCTTGCTAGGAAGTGCAATATCGTAAAATCACGATTAAACTCGAAAATTAAGAACTTGCCCTCGGTAGGCTACTACCAGGACGTACACAGCCTGAATATCAAAGGATTGCTTTTGCAAACTGTTAGCGGCGATGATAGTCGAATTCCCGCTTATGCACGCCTTGGGCTGAATACCGCTTCTGATTTGCTTCGACAGCCTGGTATGGAAATTGGGTACGCGGTGTCGAGCATCAGGCACTTCCTCGACAAAATCACTAAGAGGTACCAGCAACGGAGTAATGAAGAGTTAACCAAAGAAGAATCATTGCAAAAATCGCATATAGAAAAGATCGCGCGCGCACTCAACATGCGATACGAACCTCAGGAACAAATGGAAGGAATTGTCTACACCAACACGCCAGACAGCTTTATGTTCTATCCCTTCGACGATAATACAATTGAAAAGGCTTCCCAAAGTGAGTATCTTAAAATTTCAATTTAAAATTATATGCTTTTTAGAAATATAATTTGTATATTAATTTGATTATTACATAATGATATTATATGTATAGATAATTATGTATTATTACATTACAGTGATGAAGAACTTCATGAAAAAAGAGAACATGAAATTAGATCATTTTTATAATTACGAAAAGACAGTGAGCTTCCCAACCGAAAACGGTTTACCGTTCGTTTATACTTCGGAGTCGCCGATATTCGTGCAGCTTCGCGGCGAGTGGAAAAAGGAATCTCCCGAGAGAAATCAAGGCGTTATTAAAGTCTTTTTATCTAATCATGCGCAGAAGCGATTTGGATTTGTAGCACCGTTCGAGCATCAGCAATACATCTCAGGTATCGACGACAAGCACGTCGTAAATATACCAGTAGAGTACGAGGCTAAACTCAACATGCAGCAGCGCAAACTTGCGTTGAAACTTCGCCCGAGCACGCGGGATGTTCGATCAGAATCTGAAATCTTTTTATTACACAAAAGCACCAATCCGTTCACCACGCGGCAAGACATTTTCGAGATGCAACCCGTAGCTCTGGATAAAAATACGCATCAAGTACTAATTAATAGAAAACAAAAAACGACGATACAAAACGGCATGTATTCTGTAAAAGTGGAATCCGACGTCCCAGAGATGGAAGAAAATTCAGAGAAGGGTGTCATTGGAAAGCTCTGGCAAATGCATCAACATACTAATGGTCTGTATAAGAAAGTAGAAGGATTCCTGAATGCCGAGCAAGCAGCAGGAGCCGAAATTCGCATCGACGTCGCTTACGACAATAAAGATGTCAACAAGGTTAATAAGAATGAACAACAGACTTTCCCTCCGAGTTCTTTGAAACAAAATAGCGAGAACAGAAGAGAAAAGATTATGAACGGACTCGGCAAAGATCTCAAATCGGGTAAGGTCCATGTAATCGACATTAATTACAATATTCCGATGTCGGAAGTGCAGCACACTGTCAGCATTGGATCAGTGAAAAGCGACGCCGACAGAAAATCCAAGGCGTTTGTTTATTGGAATTCGCAATCGCAAAGCAACGAAGAGAAGAACTCCGAAGCTTATTACATGCAGGAAATGAAACATTCGCCGGTTACCCCTCTAGATTTCGACTTTATGATGCAGAACGAGCCAAAGAAGGAGCTTAAGGCCGAACTTGTATTTGGAAAAAACCTTAAGGAAGGAACCAGATTCGTTTTAACCGTAAATGCAACGCAAAGTAATCAAATGAGAAATGCAGTGCAAAATTCAAAAATAATGAAAGAATGTTGGCAAGAGTTTGAGAAAGAAAACAAAGTTGCACGTGTCTGCCAGCAGGCAATTGAGCTTGCTCAAATAACGGATCAGTACAACATTTCGGTGGACCTACCTGACACTATTCGAGATTTAGTCAACGCAATGGTTGAATCCGTATTGCGAATCATAAGCAATGTATTTGGACACTCTGAAGTACTGAGCCAACAGATTCGATCTCGCTCATTTGACGATCTTAAAGATATGATGCGTGAAATAGTCGAAGTCGTTCTCCGTTTCTTTAATAAACTACGTGGAAATGACAATGTGGAAATAACAAGCACGAAGGACCTCGAATCAAAGCGCCTCAATCTGAAAGTTAATATGTTACCCTCTAATGAACCGAAAATGGCCATGCGTACTCAGCGATTCCTCCCTCATTACATGTCAATGTGGAGAAACATTGAATCACAACGGCAATGGAACGAACACAGCATGTTACAATATACACAAGAAGAAAGTAAGTTGTAAAAATTTTTTAAAGAACAATTGATATTTTTTAAATGTTGAAAGCTTAAAGTAATTTTTATTTACAGTATAATTTTATAATTAAAATTATAATTATTGCTATACTAATTAAAATAAAATAAATTCCGTTAAATATTATTAATGAAATTTTTTTCACAGATTCGTGTACGCTCGACAAGGATCAGATCGTTACTTTTGACAAACAAGTATATCCTATTTTCCTGGGACCAGTTCAGCACGTGTTAATGGTGTCTTACAATAAGGAAACCTCTGAGCCTCACAGACATATGTCTATGACGCAATCTTCAATGGAAACGGCTGTTTTAGCTGAAGATAGTGACGATGGCAACAGAATAATTACTTCGTACTTGAATGGCCGAGTAGTAGTACTGAGAAAGTCGAATAATCAGCTTGTGGCTACAGTTAACGGAAAGACAGTCAGAGTAACTGAATCCAACACCCACGCAGAAAGAGACGATAACGATAAAGTCGTTTTCGAAATCTATACGCTACCTGGTTCTAGTGGCGACTCACTCAAACTTGTCTCGTACACATATGACTTCAGCATCGTGTACAACGGCCGCCGTGTTCAAATAGTAGTAAGTAAAAACATGAAAATTGATAATATTTATTTATAAATTACAACAGAAAATAGTAATAATCGAAATAAATTTATTTTCAGGCGAGTGACAGGTACCGCAACGCCGTACGTGGTCTTTGCGGCAGCTACAATTCCAATCCCAAGACTGATTTCGTTACTCCTAGCAACTGCCTCTTGTCGAAACCCGAAGAATTCACTGCGACGTATGCTTTAATTAAGGAGGACAGCCGTGGACCCGCTGTTGAGAACAAACGAAAAGCTGAACAAGCTGAATGTCGACCGCTACCGTCGCAGAAACCTTGGCATAGAAATATTATCAACGACCGAGAAGCAGGCAGAGCATGGACAGAGAACGAAATGTGGGGCTACCACCAGAATAATATAAAGAAGCAACAAAATCGTCTTCGGCAAAATAAAAAGCACAATCAGGAGGAAGGAGCCCGGCCGAACGATTTAGAGAGAAACAACATGATCTATCGCACAAGAGTTGTTGAAGAGGGTGGCGAGATCTGTTTTACTACTAGACCTATACCAGCATGCCGTGAGGATACCAAGCCTACGGATAGGAAATCGAAGAAATACGATCTTTATTGCGAGGAGAAGAACGATGAATCTGTAGCAAAGAAAAATAGAATTGAGGATGGCGCCAATCCAGATTTTACTCGTAAACCTGTTAGCCGGTCGCACATGTTCCAAGTACCGATCGCTTGCAGTGCCGCATAATCTAGGACTACCACATGGATATACCGATCGTGCATACACAATTGACGACTTGATCTTTTTTTATTATCTATTTTTTTAAAAAGTTGCAAATATATTGTAATAATTGCAAGAATGTAAGCAAGAATAAAGTTGAAGCCTTTCAACGTAACCGTGCTGTTAACAACGTTGGCCAAAAACATTGGCTATACCTACTCAATTTATCCGAAATGAACGTAATTTATTCCACAATCTTTATTTATACTTTGGATTTTTTTTAGGTAGTCAGGGATTATTAACGAACTGAGATAAAACCAAGATAAAGTCGGTGTCCTAAATTTAACGAATTCTGATTCGCGCCTTTCGCTTTGTCCTTCGTTATCTAGACTATCATAATATGTTTTTTCGTTCTTACCTTATAATCTCGTACACTCTGAAACGTTCCAGAAAACCTTAGGTATAAAATGATGTGATCAAGCGACTTTGCGGCCAGTCGCTAACGGTAGTACCACAGTCGTGTATCGTAGCATTCGCAGTTATAAAGCTGCTTATTTTGTTCGCTTTGGAGTTTCCTGGATGTAGTGCACGGTTTATGTGAGTTTACAGTGTATTCGCATTAAACGTTCTTGAACAGGAGCTGTAACATAAATATTCATTTATTTTCCAATTATTTCGTATAATAAAAAGTGCATTATTAATTCAGTATCATTAATTATAACCAGAACCTCCGTACATAGTAAAATTATTATTATTTTGTACGATTAATACAGTTCAAAAAATACTAAAATAATAATAATTACATAAATGTATCATTAAAAATAATGTAGACGTTTAGCGATTATAAAATATTATCAACGACCTATTATGAACTTATGTATTTGCCAGCTTGCTGTTTGTCGATTGAATAACGGGAATTAAATGTATGTTATGAATACACTTCTGTGAAAGATTACGAATTTTCATGTAAATGTTATGACTTAAGATACTTAACATAAAAATATGATCAATAATAAAATCGTTCTTTCCATTTTTATCACAAGAATTTTGTGTGAAAAAAAAATTATATAATTTCTGAGACTTTTTAATACTGTGAACATTTTTGAATTAATTTTTAATCGTTCTTCGCTGTCTACGATCTCCTTATTATTATATATTGAATATAATAAATATTAAAAATAAGTTTATTATACCTTCAAGAAGTTGTTTTTCGTAAGAATCACAAAATAACGTATCGTAAATTACTTTTTGTTGAATGATCGGTGAGCTGAATCACATTTTCAAGCGAAGTCATTGTCCTGTTTGAAAATATGACGCGCGGTATGACCATTTTGTCTTCAATTTTCCGAGTATATTACAATTATGGCAAATTACTCCCAATCACACTTGATTATACTATGTACGGATGTCCTAAGTGTAGTTTTAGAGTACAAGGTTAAAATAATTTATCACGCGTGTCACGGAACAGTACAGTTTTAAGTTCACGTTGAAATCTAAATCAATGAACATTGCATTGCGCGGGTCAAACTGACATGACACATACGAAACGTATATAAATCCGATTAAAGAGAGGGAGCACTCATTTTGCACTCGACACTATTCGTGCGACATCATGTGGATGTTTTTAACTTTTCTCCTATTCGGTAAGTAGACGTCAACATTATAGATAATGTTAATTACTATGAAGAAAATTGCGTTGCAACGTCTTTTCTTTTAATGCATATTTAAATAAATTAATATTCTTTACTGTGTGACAAAGTAAGTAATATTACTTTAGTAAAACTCAACAATTTATTACATATTTTTTGTTGTTTACAATTTATTAAAAATTATGAAAATATGTTGCATCTTTTATTGCTCTCATATATTTCTTATTAATTTTTTTTTTTAACAGGTTTATTATTTATTAAAATATGTAAAAATTGCAATTTTTTTTTTATTTGATTTTTCTTTTTCTTTCTTTCATTCTTTAGTGCTCGGCTCGGCTGTAGCCGAACATGATTATGCTTGGGAAACTGAAAATGAATATCACTATAAGTTGGAAGTTCGATCATACGCGATGGTGAATGTATCTGATCAACTTTCCGGGATTGTAATAAAAGGTAACGTCATCGTTCAAGTGAAATCGCCAGACACATTGCGTGCCGTGATTTCCAAGCCGCACTACGCTCCCATGAGCGCAGTGGCGGAAGGAATATTGGAAGATGAGATCAAGAAGCTTGAATTTCACAACCTTCAGTTGTCGGGAAGACCATTCGAGATCAAACTCAAGCAAGGGGTGATACAAGAAGTGCTGGTCGATCAGGATGTGCCTGCTTGGGAGGTTAACTTGCTCAAGAGTGTCGCGAGCCAGCTGCAAATTGACACTCAGGGCGAGAACGTAATAGCTAGCAGAAATACTCAAATACCTGGAGATAATCTGCTAACCGGTACATTTAAAGCCATGGAAGATTCTGTCGGAGGCAAATGCGAGGTCGTTTATAATATTAAGCCGTTGCCCGAAGACGTTCTTCATAAAGAACCGGAAATAATACCATTGCCAAATCTTAGTAAAGATGACTACAAGCGTTATCATTATATCAACGTCACGAAGACGAAGGATTACGTTAATTGCGAACAGAGAATGGCTTATTATTCTGGTATTGTTGGTAACATGAATTGGAAATCGTCGGTCAGCGATCAATTTTATACGGTAAGTTTTTTTAATTGATAATCACTGTCGCTCGATTTTATAAAAAATTCTACATATAAGTAACTAAGTATTATATCGAAGAAAGAATTTGGCGAAACATTTTTTATTTTTTTTTTTGTTATTATTTTTATGCACATTTGTTACAGAGATCGTCTAAGAGTCAAATTATTATATCGGGTAATTTGAAACGTTTCACTATTCAATCGTCCGTATTAAAGGAAAGGATAAGAATCACTTCTAAAATTGAAAATTCGTTTAATGGCCATTTCCACAGCCATGTAAACTTAACTTTGGACAGTGTGGGCAAGATATCCAGCCTCATACCTGAATTCGACAATCTCGTGTCAGTCGGAAATTTAATGTACACTCACAACAATCCGTTCTCTACCCAGAGTAAACAGAGTGACGGTCAACGTTCGTCGTCAGCTTTCAGAAAGCGTAATTCTAACAGTTCTAGTGAAGAAAGTCGCATCAACGATGACAGCAGTAGCTTGGATTCCAACGACGATCGAGATTATTTGCAATCAAAATTAACAATACATGATCCACCGGAGAGTTCATTGTTGCCTTATTTTGTCGGATACAAAGGTAAGAGTATCCAGAAAGTTGAAGAGAATTTAACGGTAGTGGCGGCCCGCTCGATCGGTTGGATAACCAGTAAATTGGAGAACTTTCCTACTGAGATCTTAGAGGAGCCATACCATGAAATCTTAGACCAATACACTGTTCTGGTTGAATTGATTCGTACCATGAATGTCACACAGATGACTGAAATCGAAGATAAACTGCCAGAGTTATTCAAATTTGATCCTTATAATAAATTTTCCAACAAAGAGGATCAGAAATTATTTGGGCAAACCGCATGGGACGTATTTTGCAACGCTGTCGCACAAGCTGGGACGGGTCCTGCTCTCATTACCGTCAAGAATTGGATAAAAAATAAGAAACTCGAGGGTCTGCAAGCGGCAAATATTATTTCGCGAATTCCCAAAGCCGCCCGCGCGCCTACATCGGAATACATCAGAGCGTTTTTTGTAAGTATTGCGGTATTATTAAAAAACATAATCGTGCAAGAAATTAAGAAATTTAATTTTTCCAATCTCTCGTTGTCATATTTGTATCGATAATTATAAATTGTGTGTAAAGATTAATTATAATATTTAATTTTTGCGTAGGAACTGATTACTGACGAACAAGTAAGAAATGATAAATTTTTGAACACAACCGCGCCTTTGTCGTTTGCCGAATTGGTTCGTTACAGTCAAAGCAAGTCAATTATGTACTATCCAGTTCCCGAACAAGACAATGCACTTCTGGAAACTTATATTCCGTATATGGCCACTCAATTAAGACAAGCCATTAGAGACAACGACAGTCCTAGGATACAAACGTATATCATGGCATTGAGTAATTTTGGTCACTTTAAAGTACTCTCTGTCTTTGAACCGTACCTGGAAGGAACGTTGCAGGTATCGAAGTTTCAACGATTAATGATGGTCATATCGTTAAACAAACTGAGCGAAAACTTTCCGAGAACCGTTAGATCCGTTACCTATAAAATATATGAGAATACGTTGGAAGCTTACGAAATACGTTGCGCAGCAGTTTACGTGTTAATGAAGACCAATCCACCTCCAGGCATGCTAGAGAAATTGGCGGAATCTACTAATAAAAACCAAAATATTCACGTAAGTTCTGCCATTAAGACTACTATAAATTCTCTCGCTAATTTGAAGCTACCGGAATTACAAGATCTCGCTAACAAAGCACGTATTGCTGCGAGACTATTAAATCCTGATGTCCATTCTAAAAACTACACGCGGAGCGCTTTCACCGAGTTGAAAATACAATATTTAAACATTGCTCAGCTGGCAATGCTTCATACGATTGGCAGCGAGGACAGTCATATAGATAAAAATGAATACATTGACGTATATCAATCTTATGGTAACATTAATCTACCATCCTCAAGACTAGCATATTCAGTATCAAGCATAAATGACCTATTGGATATATTTGGCCAAATATTCAATAGAGGGACCGATGAAGCTGTAATTATCGAAGACGTAATTAACAAGCTTGGCTTTAAACCCGAAGATTCGGAACAGTTTGAAGGAAATATTTATATGGACACCATGTTTAATTCATTTTTCTATCCCGTTGATAATCGTACCTTTGAAGAATTATTTAAAAGTAAGTATTCTACGATTTGCCTGATAAATTAATTTTTTTTTATATTGTCTACATTGTCTACATGTACAACAACGTTATTAATAAATCATTTATCGTTATTTGTATTACAGTGGTTCAGACTTATGCACCGTTGTTTAAAGAAGACCAAGCGTTTAAAACCAAAAACTTTAATAATCTTTATCTCTATGATATGACGCTAGCATTCCCGAGTGAGTCCGGCTTTCCATTTATTTATACCGTAATGATGCCGAAATTAACAAGAATTAGCGGTGGAAGATCCATTACACATATAAACACGTTAAATGAAAAGTCTATGGAAATAACAGTGGCAGGCAATATACTGTTAAGCGAAAAAATTCAAAGCAGAATTGGTTTCGTAGTGCCTTTCGAGCATAGACACTACATTGCTGGTACCGATATCAATGTACAAATGTTTATACCATCTGGTTTAAGTTGCAAGAAAAGAGAAGGAAAAAACAAATTTGAGTTCAAGATAATTCCAGACGAATCTTATCGATTTGGTACCGGGCTTTTGGCGATTCACCACAGCGTTGTTCCTTACACTTCAAGACACGATATTCTGTCATTTAAATCCTTTTTTAATAACGATACACTTATAATATATCTGGAAGAACCACATAAATTAAATGTCGCGTTACCCGGTGGGTATTTATCTGTATCAAGTGAGTATATTAGTGCTGAAGACTCGCAAAAAACAGGAATGGAAGCTCTGAGCCTAATTTATAAAGCACTTTTTGCTAATAAGAACGCCTATTATAAAAGAATCGACGTATTTTTCCGTCTTCCACCAGCAGAAGTAAACGTAACTTACGCAACTTTTGCCATGTCTGGCAATGGTTCGCAGGTGACAATTCCAGCAACAATTGACCATTCGCCAGAGAGCGAAGAAAGAGCAGAACAATTTTTAAATGAAGTCAGCAAAGATGTTTATTCTTCCGTTAGTTCTGTTTACGATATAAGTATTTTTAGTGATCAGATTTATCAAGTTATAACTATAGCTTCCGCATATAGTCACGTAGAAGACAAGTCTCAGCTTCTCTTCTATTGGAATATGCAATCACCAGAAGGAAGAGTCTTTTCAGAAATGTGCACTGTTGGATACGAAAAATCATCGCGGGTTATCCCTTTAAACTTTGAGAAAGCGCTCGTAGATACGCCGTTCTCTGAGCTAAATGCTGAAATACGATTTGGAAATTGTACAACTGGAGGAGAAACGATCATACTTAAAGGAAATTTGACTCGCACTGATGATGTCAAGAGCAAGGCAATGGCATCTAGGATAGTTGAAAAATGTTGGGAAGAGAAAAAACAAGGCGACATTTGGCTGCCAAACTGTCAGAAAGCCAGCGATTTAATCAGAAAGAAAAATTATCTGAAGATGTCGATAGATACGAATTCGGATGATTTCTATATGTATGCCAACAACCTGATTTCTACATACAAAGCGGAATACAAACCCGCAATAGGACTTAATAGAGGAAGACCATACTGGTTTGGAAACAAGAACAAAAAGACTATCGATTTAGAAGTAAAAGTACTTCCTGATAACAAGGATGTGGACATTGTATTGCGCACTTCAAGTAACAACGACATTTCCCTCTCTTTCTCAGATATTTTTGAAGAAGTACCTAACAATTTAGTAGAAACACTTTTCGAGGAAGACGTTTTAATGAATCGTAAGTTATAGAGTTTTATAAAAAATAATTTAATAAATATTGTAATTAAAAACAGATTTAGTATTAAGACTAAGAACTAATAATTTCATATTATAATCGCGATTCTAAAAAATAAATGTAACTTTTTTTTTTTCTTTACAGCTGTATGTATCCTCGACAAAACTAAAGTTGTTACTTACGACGGTAAAGTCTATAGCTTAAAATTAGGTGATTGCTGGCACGTGATGCTGACCACTTATCCGAAACACAATCCTAATAATCCCGAACAAACTTTGGGGATTCCGAGATATAAGGGGGTGATTGTCATGGCACGAGAAATGATTGACGGCAGCAAACAGATCCGGATGGTCTTGGGTGATCAAGAAATTCATTTACAAAAACTGAATGATCGTCTCGAAGCTAAGATTAACGATGAGATAGGTAACTTCTCTCGTAACGAGAGATACGTGGATGAAACTTTCGAAATATATTGGCTGGACGGAATGATCGCAATTTTCTCGGCGGAGTATGAAATCTACGCTGTGTACGATGGAATACGTATCCTATTTGAAGTAAGTACGGAAATAAAGCAGTTGTATTGTAACGTAAAATAATTTAACTTTATCTGAGCATGTTATATGTTAAATTTAAATGTAACGAAACGTATTTTTTTGTTAGTCGTCCAACAAGTACATGAATTCCATACGCGGTCTTTGTGGTAATTACGATATGCAGCCGGACAACGATTTCATCACCCCGAAGAACTGCATCCTGACGAAGCCCGAAGAATTCGTCGCCACGTACGCTTTGACTCAAGACAACTGTCACGGACCGAGTTTGTTGAATAAACGAAAAGCTGAAGAATCCGTGTGCGTTCCGAGAACGTACCATCCAAGCGATGTTATCAGCGATATTAATGCGGGACGATCTCCGTCTAGACGCAGGGGACATCATTAGAGCAACTGATATTGAAGATTTAACATAAAGTACAGCAATTATACTTCTTATAGATATACTTTATTTTATTAATTGTAATTACATAGGAAAGAAAAATTAAAGTCATATATTTTCATGATATTATTAACATATATTCCTTTTTTTTTTTTTTAACTATTTATATTTTTATTTTAACTAAATGTAGAAATATATTTTACTTAGTTTGTGTGGTCATTAATGTAGGACCATGTGTGTCAGGATTACAATAAACTTCATACCAATATACTAAAGCTATGAAACCTATAGCTAGCACAAGCATAAAAGCTGAAGTTACGAGTGCGATTTTCAGGCTACTGTTCTTCGTTTGCCGTGTCCTTGACACTACGTGGAAGTCCCGTGACTGTAATAAAAAATATTCACAAATGTTATGTATTGCAATAGATAAAGCGATTGCTAAGTTTACCGAGGTCAGTACGTCGCGCGACCTTGCATTTAAGATTAATTTATTTTTTCGTTATAGCCATTTATAATTAAAGCTGCATACTAGAGACCTCATTACGAAGAGACTCGACGCGAAATTTACGAATTATTCATACCAATTGGTAACTGTGTCTCTTTCCCCACCTTCTCTTTATCAATTAACTCAAATTAATGACAAACAAGTGTAGACTTTGTTATAATTTATGCTCTTAATTGATGTATCATATTTCACATTTTCAGCTCCCGCGTTAAAAGTATGTACAGAAAAAAAGACGAGAAAGAGAGAAAAAAAAAAAAAATCAAAATATGTGATTCTCTCACCGAAATTTCGAGATTCTGCGTCTTTCGGATGAGTTCATCCAACCTTTCGCCTCTATCAATCAACTTTTGGACTCCACTCATTAATATGCGACGTACCTCGATCAATTCCTCTTCCAGTTTCGAGGTCAGATTCTTACAACCGTTACCCTGATTATATTCCTCCTAAAATAATTCACACTTTTGTAATTCATCTACGAATTAACGTTATAAAGTCATTTTATCACTAACAATCATTTTTTGTAACGGTTTCGAAAGATCATCTTCTGCGAGATTGATCAGATTTTTTGACAGATCCGCCAACGGTAATTCTTTATACGCACTCCGCAGTCTCTGCAAAAATATTTGACAGCACGATTCTACCCATATCGCTAATGAAGGGCAATCCACTTTTGACGTCAAGCAGACATAGTAAAATTCTCCAATCAATATGTGTACTGTGTATCTGTGTGGAAGAATTAAATTTTATATTCGTTGCAGCATGGATAAAAGGAGAACGGTAATATGACACCTTAATCTTATCGCGGGTTAATTAAAGCGTTGCGACCTATCACACTTATTCAATGATTTCAATAAATAATATTAAAAAGGAATAAAAAAAAAAGAAAGAAAAAAAAACTGCTTTATACTATGTAACATATCTTGTAATTTAATCCACACTTGTGAAAAACAAGTTTGGTTCGCGAAATCTGCAGCCCGATTGGCAATGTACGTACAAAACTGATTAGGTTATTTTTTTTTTTCCTTAACGCCCATTGTTCTTAAATTAAATTCAAGAAGAATTAAAGTATCTTACTTATTTTTATTGACGCTGATTTTATTGTCCTCGACGGTCCTTAGATCATCGACGGTGCCAAGGGCGATAGTACGGTATATCGGATTTGGATCCACGGAATAATCTGCAACGATTTTGCAACCGGATTTCTCTCGCAAGGCCACCGTAGCGTAGTGTATGGTCCCGTTCATTTTGATCGGAACCGAGGAAGGCATCGAGGTTGGACGATGGGCGACAACTGTGCTGTCAGACGATGTATCATTCACAGATGCCAGAGGCGGCGAATATCAACGTTGTCGGTTGTTTACGCGAGTTCCGATAGCCCAGTGAATAAGTTTTGATAAAGCCGATACGTACGCGTCATGTATTTCGCGTGTTATGTATCTCGCGAGCATATCGCCAGCGCGAGAAAGCTACATAAGATCGTACTCGCGTTTTCATCACTTATTAAATTGTTAAATATCAAAAATAAAAATTAAACATTAAATTAAATACTTCACAACATTTAGTTGCTTAAAAAAATATAACAGAGTGTTGTTCCATTTATTCACATATGTATATTAATCCTCATCCGCAACCACCGGCAATCGTCTTCGGGTTAAGCGACACTCAGGGTCCTCTGCGACAAGCCAAAAAGAGATGGGTGACTCCTAGCGCGCCGACCAATCACAGCGCTTCATCGATCGCCTGATCGCGAGCTCGCACCGGAACTACGTGACTCGTGTTCCTACTGCGTACGGCCATGCGGTTCGAGTTCAAAGCAGAAATGTCGAGGCATCCGTGCGTCGTGGCCCGTTTCTCGCGTCGAATTCAAGCATTTGAGACGGTCGGGAGTATCGTGGACTATCTCGCGAGTGTTCAGTGCGCGGAAGGAGACTCGACACGTGCTACCTGAGAGGAGGAGGAGGCCCAGGAAGGGTATCCTGCCTCAGCGGAGCAACCCAGAGGTGAGTAGTATCAATTTTTCTTCTGAATTACGTTCCGAATTATATTCTTAATCTACAGTATATAATTTTGTCCTTTATCTCTTACAGATCAAGAGGAACCCCGCTGCTGCGCATCGTTTAGTGAGACATTAAAGTGTCGTACGCCGATATTAGTAATAATACGAGCCGGAGCCGGTTCGCCGGTTATTTCGGGAGTGTCGCTAATTTTCGGGCGTTTTTTGTACGATTATTTTTTTACGGGAGTGCGGTCGCGAGTATCCAGTGCGCGGAAGGACGGCTCGTCACGTCCCATCTGAGAGGAGGAGCAGGCCCGGGGGGCATCATACATCGGCGGAGCAACTTTTAGGTGAGCGTACATTTTTTTAAATAAAATCTTTATAAAATAAAAACTCTTATCGTTTTTATTTTAATTATTTTATTCATTCATTTACATGTCTACATTAATATATTTTTTTTATGTTACAGTCACCAGCAGAACTCATCAACTCCGCTGAAATTCATGCAGATTGGTAAGTCGCATACTTACATTTTTTTCTGTTTTTTGTAATATCGAAAATGTTCTTCTATTAATATTATCAATATAATATTCAGCGTTATAAATTATTTTAAAGCGCGTTAAACTGTTTCGAGCGGAGATACACAAAAGTCGCGACCGGGCGGTACATATGCGTACTGTACGTGATCGCCTTGGTGACAACCTTGGCGTAAAATAATCCCGAGTTCTTTAGTCCGCGGTCCACCTACGCTATACACAGGGCAATATAAATATAAAATAATGCGAAAAGTTGGGTGGGTAATATACTTAACATATATTCAACAGTAAAGTAATCTATAGACTTTGAAAACGTATTTTAAACGCTAGAACCAATTATAATTTCTCCCAACATAAATTGACTTCAGCCTGATCTTGTTTAGCATTAGGAAAAAATATCAAAAAATGAAATAAAAGTAAACAGCGAGATTAAAGATTAATCGATCGCATCTGGCGGACACGAGTATTAGATAAGCGGATTTGAGCGGCGGGAATTATTCGTATCGGTGAAAGGTTCGCGATCCGCGGACGGTGGCGCCTCCGCTAAGTCCAGTACTAGAAGTCGCGGTGACCGCTCGTGGGTGGCGGCAGCTGGTGGCGGCGCAGTTAATCAGTTGCCTCGAATAGATCGCTGCGCGCGGCGGACTGCGCGACCGTTCCCCCGTCCACCGAGGAGCCGTCAGTGTGCGCGCCGCGGAGAAGCAGAGAGACAGACATCTTGTAGATAAAATTTAGCGGCGTGGTGCCTCGACCGCGAGTGTCGGTGTTCGCGGTTACGTGTCGCGGTGCTTCGTGTCGTTACGGTGTCCCGGTCCACGTCGCCGTCGTCGCCGTCATCGTCGTCGTCGCCGCCGCCGCCGCCGTCGCCGCTGCCGCCGCCGTTCTACTCCACGTCGTCCCCGTCGCCGCCTTCACCACCGCCGTCGCCGTGGCCAGCGCTGTCTCGATCGTCACCGTCCTCGTTTTCCAACCGTCGCCCGTAATCGTGGTGTGAGTGTCGCGCTCGCGGGGAGACTCGCTCTCCGAGTCGTGTCCAACTTCATTCCTGTCAATCGAGTTATCGTCGTCGCCATCTAAATCGGCCATCGTCGCTACCGCTGCCGTCGCCGCCGCCGCAGTCGTTCGTCGTCGTCGTCGTCGCCGTTGCCGTCGTCGTCGTCGTCGTCGTTTGTCATCGTCGTCGTCGTTACCATCGCCGTCGTGCAGCTCACGCGTGGTGGTCCAGCGATCCCGAAGCGAGCCCGCGAGCTCGCAGAGCCCAACGGGGATCGCCTCCCCTTTCCCCTCTCCTCTACCCGCTCCCCGTCGTTCGTCGATACTCGCGTGCACCCGCGAGTGCACGGTCGCGCCTACCCCTCGCGCCCCCCTTCTCTCCCCGCACGGGGTGCGAGAAGGGGACCGCCCTGAGAAGGAGACCGAGGGAGCGGAGATCTCGGCCGGGACAGAGAGAGAGCAGTTCGTCTCCCCCTTTCTCTCTACCTCCCCTTTCCCCTTTTCTCTTTCGCGTCGGTGGCTCCGTCAAGAACGCCCGTGAACAGTTCCTAGGCACCGATGTGCCGCGCCGTGCGATAACTTGATTCCTCTCTCCGCCACCCTCCCTCCCTCCCTCCCCCCGTCCGCAAGTCCGACCGACCGACCGACCGACCGACCGACCGACAAACCGACCGACCGACCGACCGACCGACCCCCCGCCATCCACGTCCGTACTCTCCCTCCCGGCAGCGTATTTCCGTGCGCGCGTGTGGTACATGTGTGTGTGTGGCGGCCGCGCCGGGCTCTCGAGGTGAAAATACCGCCCTCTCCTTCTACCCAACCCCTCCGTATAATACGGTGAAGGTGGCCGCTATCTCGCGCGAGTAACAGCACGCGAGGGCAAGAGGGAGGCAGAAGAGGTGGACGACGACGCGAAGGAGGAGAAGGTGGAGAAGGACGTGAAGGATAAGAAGCGGAGGAGGTAGGACGAGCAACAGCGCGGGAGTGAGGTGGACGAAAGCGGAAAGGAAAATACCGGGGCGGGCGGAGCGCGCGGGGCGCCGTGCGACAAGGACAACGCGAGGAGGGCCAGCCCGACGACAAGAGACCGAGAGAGAGAGAGAGAGGCGCCCACTCGTCATTTATCCTAATACAGCATGACCTCCAACAACTCACAGAAACTCCCCACGACGGACCGAGTGATCAAAAGTAAGCCAACGGCAGCAAAGCCGATATAAGTTTCGCATCGCGCGAGCGACGGCGCGTGTGAATGCGTGCGTGCGTGTGTGCATGCGTGAGACCCGCTTTTCCGGCATTCTCGGTCGGTAATGTCGCCGTCACTCGCGCTTTTTGCCTTCACATTTATACTGTGTTTCTTTTTACTTGTGCTCCGATCCCGAGACGGCTCGCGAAGCCGGCGAGTTCGTCCGTCCGTCCGTTCCGAGTTATCTAGATTCTAACAACGCGAAGCATAGAGCGATAGAAAGAAAGAGACGAGTGCGTGAAAACGGAGGATCGTGCTCGCCGGTTTTCGCGTGACGCGCTCCGATTCGCGAGATGCTAGCGGCATCAAAACACGCCGCGTGCCGTGCACGCGATTGATTTTCCGCCCGCCTGTTCGGCGGCGCCATTTCTCTATCGACTTGGCCCGGTGGTACCTCGCGGTCCCCGCGAGAGCGACGTGAACCTCGCCGATCGTTCTCCGCGAGAACTTCGCGACGAAGATGAGACCGCGAAACCGCGACTCGCGGCACCGTGAAATCTCCGATCCCGGTGCAGATGCACTGGATAACCTAACCTCCTGGTCTCTGTTAACCCCCGCGAACTTTCCCCAAGGGGTCGCGCCGCTCGGCCAGCCTCGTTTTCCGCGGGGTCGAGGAACGCCGATCGTCTCGACCGCGCGCGGCTTCTTCGTCCTCCTCAGCCCCGCTCGAACAGCTGACGCGTTACGTAGGCACGCGTGCACGCACGCACGCGGCGTGCGTGCGCGTTAAAGCGCGACGCGAAGAACCTCCGCGTTAAAGAATTCGATGCCGAGGCGTCTCCAGACGCAGCCCGCTTAAAAAAAAGTCAAGTGCTCGCTTATAGACGTTTCGAACTTGTTGCATATTCGGCAGCCTTTATTTTTTTTTTCCCCCTTCTCGCGAGACACAGAGAGGAACGAAGTCTGACGTAGCGACAACGCCAAAGGGCGTAAGGGTGGGTCGGGTGCGGTGCATATGTCACCGAGAACAAGCGTCGAAAACGAGACCGGTTTACAACGCACAGGTGACACCTCGGGTCGTTAACCTTTCTCACCGAGTGGAGCTCCCGTGTTTGCGCTCGGTTCTTTTTCCTTCTCTCCGTTCGCTTTTCCCTCGGTTTTCAGCCTCCACCTCTGCCGCTTTCTCTCTCTTTCTCCCCCCTTTTTTTTTTTTCCCCAGCTACGGTTTAATCGAGCGAACGCCTCTGCGACGTCGCACTTCCGGCTTCCTACGGCGCTAACGTGACGCTCCGATTCCCGAATGGGTGAATGTAGGTCACGAAATTGACGAAACGGAAGCATGCGCGCGAGCGGCTAAATATTTTAGCGATACCGAGAAGCGGTCTTTCTCCCCTTTTTTTTTTCTCTCTCTTTCTCTCTTAACTCGCCTTTCACCGCGAGCCTCACGCGGCATAAATAATTATCTAATCGTCCATCCAACTTGACACTTTCAAACACAGCGGCCGAAAATTTATGCGACTTTGTTTTTACGCCACGCGTTTATTCGCCGCGAGTTTGCTCATCTCCGCTCTTCGTCTCGAGCTTCTCTTAAAACGGCGACTTAGTCGGAATTATAAAATGTAACGTAACCCGAAAGCGTTGGATAATAACTAACAATACTAATTATACAAATTGAGAAAGACGTGCGAAAACATTGGGCGAGAAAAGGAATCAAGAAATAAACTAGCTCTTACTTTCTAAAAATGTCGATATAAATAATACCGTCTATAATATTTTTTTTAACACTCTTTTTATAAGGCGCGATCGCACATTTTACGGAAACGGGTCGAGGGTAACTCGTGACGTTCGCGAAAAATCGAATAACGGAGCGAATTAAGTTTGAACGCGGCTGTTGTCAAGCGTTGCGTCCACTTTTTCTCCGAGATATCGGGAAAGGTTGAGAACCCAGAATGATGTGTACATTAGAGAGAAGGTCGTTTTAATTCGTGCCGTTTAATGCGGATATGCGAGAATCTCGAAATCGCTTTAACTCACGCTCATCGTAATTGGCATTGCTGCACAAGGGGTGTGTAACTCCGTCGTCGCGCGCGCGGCGTACATCTCCACGCGAGAACGCTCGTGGCTGCGTAAATAATGTTTCACGGTCATAACTCATTGTCGCGACGCGAAAATGTCGTAATTTCTGGCGCGCCTCCAGGAGCGCCGCGACGATCGGTGATCTTTAATCGCCAACTTTTCCACGTTCCCGTGCCTCGCGTCGTTCTCCGCCTCGCCTCGCCCTCTGCAAACGACGATAGTCGTTATTCGCGCTCTGCTTTCTCTTTGCCCGATCTCGGATTATCCCAGCCACCTTCGAACGCAAACGCATTAAACGTAATCTTTCGTGGCAAATGCATGCACCTGTCTCGGGAAACGCCGGTCTCGTGCAAGCACGCCCCTAATCGTTTCCACTCGAACGTGCTAAATCGTAAGGAACGATCTTCGGGCATGGCTTATCTTCGTCTTCCTCGAGACGCGAATAAACGGAGGAGAATCTTTCGTCGATTGGCGGTCTCCCTCCCTCTCCCCCCCTTTTCCGCCGGGAGATTTATCCTTTTGCGTTCAACTTTGGAAACGCCGTTCGAACGAGGCCGCGCAGCGTCCCGACGTAATTTATTCCGCGAACGTACACTCGTAATTTCGATGTTTCGCCGCGACGAGATGCGGGGATATACGGTACAGTTAAAATTCAGGTCGCCACGCGTTTTAAGATGTTTACGTTTGATATTATAAACCGCTTTTCCTTAGCTCTCGAGAGGGTGCGATCTCTCGCGCGTATGCAAAGCATTCTTGCGGCATCTTTTTTTATTCGTATCCTCTCGCTCTCCTTTTTTTCTTCTTCGAGAAAGAGTTTAGAATGATTAAATGTTCAACGTTTTTAATGGCGCTAGCATTTTTTTTGAACATTTTTACCTCGGAAAGAATAAACTTCTTGAGTTTCGTACGATAAACGGAAACTGGAGCCCCGTATCGCCGATGACAATCGAAAGGGTCGCCGCTGAAAGCCTCGCGATTCTAGTCACCGGCTGACGGACCGGCCGGCTCAGCTTGAGATTATTTTAGGAATCTGACGACACGAGACGTGGGGAGGCGTCGCGTCTCCTCACGTCGTCAATTACGTCTCCGGTCGAGCGACTTTCTTTCTTTCTCGCGGGGACAATTACCGAATTTAAAAGGCGTCGCGTTACACCGGGCGAGATCTCGCGTTACCGTGCTAATATTTTTCCAGCCTAATTGCGGCCGTTGTAGTCGCGAAGGAGCGTCTTCAAAGATTGTCCCATTTTTTTTTTCTTTTTTTTTTTTTTTTTCTTCCTTTTTTTCTCCGCGGAAATTTATTCGCGGGACCGCGCTTTAGACGGCGACTTGCGCGAGATGCGCTTCGATCGGTCTTGCAGGAAGAGAAATCTATCCGGACGTAATCCCGGCCTGTCCACGTCGGCCGCCTGGATAAAAATCCATCGGGATATTTATGACAGTGCACGCCGTAAAACGGTAATCTTGACGAAGATTAAACGTTGCTCGCGTTCAATAAAGAAATTCTTCCGCGGATACGTGGTTTTGATGTTTTCCGTGTAATGCAACGTAATCGATACGCTCCTTTTTTTTATTTTATTTTATTTTATTTTATTTTTGTGAAGTAGCTCCGATGAAGTGTTGCACGTGTGAGTAAAGATGTTCGCGAATCGGGATTATATCGATTTTTCTTTCTTATCGGCCCGTGGCGATCGAGACACGTGTACGCTTCGACGTGTGAAACACAGTCTTGCGAATAATATATGACGTGCGTCGGTTTACGTGACGTTTCTTCTCGCGTCAGGGAAAAATTACGTACGGCGAGTCACGATATTCTTGACCCGATGCATACTGATCGCGTTAAATATGCAGAATGCCATTGCATTTCTGCCGCGCCCGTCTATCGCTTTGTTTCTTGTTTACCATTGATAAATAACTCGTCGTAGCGGAAAGACAGACAGCTGTATATACATTTATATATTTTTTTGTTTTTTAATTAGGCCGTAGATTTCGAATTCACGCACGATCTATATTTCAAGCTCACCCTTGAGACGGCGTCTCCGCGAACGCGATACTTTCGCGTCATAAAAGCGAAGGATCATAATTCTTTGATTGCTCCGTTTACTGCGGAAACCTTGAACTTTATTGAGCGTATTTAATCAGTACAGTTTCCAACAAGCGATTCAATTAGAATAAAAAAGAAAATCAATTGCCCCGCATCCTTCTGGCGCGAGACGCGTAGGCGACGTGACTCGCGAAGGGAACGACAACGTGGGGATCTTATGTTAGACCACCGACGGATGATCGGTCGCAGTGGCTCGTTAAAGTGAATTATAGACGCTCGTGGAATCGTCTTTAATTAAAAAAAGAAAAAAAAAACCGGCGGCCTTCTACTCTTGTTTCGCGGTGACGAGCTCTCGTCTCTTCCGCCTCGCTCGGCACGGACGGATTTTTTGGCCGCCAAGGACGCGGTCTCTTTCCAACGAAGGCCGGGATTCGCGCGACGATTACGCGCGATTTATCACGCGTTATCCGCGCGTTAAATTTGCCATTCGCTTGTGGATTATGACTTTGCGTATTTGCACGCCGTTGTACGATATCCGATGATATATGCGCGCCGGGATATTGCAATGGCGTTGTGGTCGCTTGTTCGCCGCTGATAACGTCTCGATGGTCTGCGTGTTATTTGCGTTCCTTTAATATTTAGCTTATTAACTGTCATTCGAGTTTAATTTGCACAAACAGCCGCGTTTCGAGCCGCTGACGTAGAAAAAACAAGAATCTTAATTAAATTCCCGGTGCATAATTAAGCGAGATGTGATCCGCGCGATATTACTTTCCTCGACAAACCTGCTGGTATTTGCCGAATCCGGCGAAACGTCGGTGATTAGTAATAATTTATAACTTTTCGAGGGGCGTTGCCCAAGTACGGCCGGCCGTGAGACCGACGGAATATTCAGTATTGTACACGTCACAACAAGGCTGTTTAATATAGCGTATTACATAATAATTGTCTTTCGCGGCGGCGTCGATGAATGAACTCCGATGCGTTTACTCGGGAATTAATGACATCTACGACTGCGAGAGACACGCTTCAAGATCATTATCACGAACGCGGATTCCTCCATCTTACATTAGAGCCGATCTTATCGCGCGTGCGAGTTCAAGCGTCTGATTAACGTCGCGATGCGCGACACACACGTGCGCGGCCGTAATCGCTCCGACTCCGCAGATTCCTCGCGAACCATCGGCGTTTGCACCGCGATTAGCACCGACGGCCGCGAAATCGTTCTTTCTCGTTAGCGCCTGACGTTCGTAGGTGACTCCGCCAGCTCTAAAAAATCCCGCAGGTTTTAATTCACGGTTCTTCAAAGCTAGCTCGAGGGTACGCTTTTCCGCACGATTTTAGGGAGCTGCCGCGCAATCGGCTTTCGCTTACGCTTCCACCCCCGTGACATTTCAATTTCTCCTAAACGGACGGAGTCTCGGGATCATGCCGTTCAATTAAATATTCCCTCATGAATTTTCGACGTCAGCGGCGCGCGGTCGATAGCAGTCTTCCCACAGTCCCCGGCACACGTCGTTCGTACGTAACGATAACGATATTACCAGTTCTCGTCCGGGGGCTTCGCAAAATTCTCTTTCGCGGAAGCGGTGCCTACAGCCGGACATTTACAGCCCCGGTACGTGAATATTTAGAATATGAACGCGCGCACCGAGCGCGACCGAAGGAGGAAAGAATCGTTACTTTTGCTTTCCCGCGGCTCTCTCGGGGGATCAGAAATAGCACCGACTCGTGCGCGATCTTCTTTATTCCCTTTTAAACGGGTACCGTTTAGATGCGACGTCGCGCCGATATTATTCTTTAATACGAAACGTTACGCCGGGGCATCGCACGTGCGATACTTTATCGAGTGTTTTAAAATAATAACGCGGCTTTAGAGGTCGAAGTGTTGAGAATGAGGATTTATCTGCAGATAAAACGCTCTCGTAAACGGATGGCTACCGCTCTGAGCTATTCCAAGGAATCCATCATTAGAATGATGATGGCTCTGAACACTCTGTATCGCTCGCTGGTCCGCCCGTTCCCTCAATCGTCGAGTCCCGCGCGACGATGGCTCGTCGTCGGCTTACGAACTGCCGGGCGGTGTGTAATAATAGACGCAAACTCTCATTTGGCCGGTCGGCCAACTACATTTGGCTCGGCCGCGGTCCACTGTTCGCCTCGCGGCGGGTTCGGCTGGCCGGTGGCGAAATTTTTGTTGATTTTACGAAAGAATAAATAAACAAGAGCCCGGCTCTTTTTCACACGCGCGGCCCTAATTCTTTCAGTCGTTGTCGAAGTTAGGCTGGACCCGGAGAATTTTATTTTCGTTGACGCCGAGCCGGTTGAACCTCCGCCTCGCTTCGCGATGTTACTCTTTGTCGAGCAGGTGAAAAGGAATGGGGAAAAACGGTCGTATCAATCTCGTTATTTTGTTCTCCTAATCTTTTGTTGTAAGAATTAAAAAGTGTCGCGAGGTATAGGGCTTTGTTCGAATTATTGCGTTATTAAAAAGAAAAAAAAATAATAAATAAATACATAAAAATTTCTTGCGTTTTGTACTTAGAAAAACTATTGCATAGTCGTGCGATTGTTCGATCAGGGGTTAACGATCTTCTCTTTTTACGATACTTTAATTAAATTTCTTTCGTCTTTCGGGCGTACGAAGCAATCGACTCGCATTAATCAATTATTGAACTAAAATAAACTTTCTAAGCGTTGTAAGAAAGTTAAGATTATTAATTTCAAATGCATTTATTTTGTTATTTCTTGTAAAGTGTATATAAAATGATATTTGGGGAGTTTTTTTTTTTTTTTTTTTTTTTTTAATTTGGGTTGAAAATTGTCAGTAGTTAAATCGGTGTTGTGTTTAGGAGTTGGTCGGACAATTTGTTACATTTCATTACAATGAGTACTCTGTATTCTGCGGCGGGCATGTTGTAAGCAAATGTACGCGCTACATTACGGTGACGTAGCGCGCGCGGAAGTGCGTAAACAGTCGACACAATGTGACTCGCTAATGCACGTGCACGTATCCGTTTATCGGAGTTCCGTCGAAGTATCTCCTTGCCGGAAGCCCCTAAAATTCTCATGGAAAGTTACATCACGCTTCCACGTGTCAGTCTTTCGATGGCTAAAAAATGAATGCGCTCGGTGCTCTCGGTCCATTCTGCGTGGAATAAATTTTCTTTTTTTTCTTTCTTTCTTTCTTTTTTTTCTTTTTTTTTTTTTTAGAAAAGCTCGGGCAACTATTACTTTTTTCTGGAAATCGTCTCTTTAAGATCGAATAAATCTCGACGTCGGGAATATTGACTGATAAAATATTCACCGTTATTGTCGCACAAAGCAGAAATTCGAGATATTATGTAGCAGGGGTTAAACGTCCCCGCAATTAAGCCTCGTAATTTCCCGGTGTATAATTATTGCATAGTGAATGTCCTCGCTGTTTCGGACATATTGTCGTTTGCAAACCTCGGCGCGATCGACGTTTTCAGAACGTAAACGAAGGACCGGCTTGTGTTACGCATACATAAATAAATTGGCGGTCTGAGATGAGAGCGGGCAGGAAATTAAAACCCTCAATTAGTGCAACCTTGTAACCTTGTCAGCGAGTTCCTCCTACGGAGATCGATACGGCCACTATATATACATATATTGTATATAGAATATAAATGTATACATGTATATTTATCTTGTCAAATCCCGTTAACACTGCTGAGAGCAGACCGACTCTTTAATTAATTGTGTTACTCGGTTACATTTCTGTGAGAAAAAAATAATTAGCAGGCGTAAGGGTTATCGAGGAATGGAAAAAAAAGTCGCGTGGCAATAACATTGATATCTGTCTGTTCCTTGTTTTTTTTTCCCGTTTGTCTCACATTCTAAATGCGCAAATCCGTACGCGAAGCCGCGCTAGTCCGGTAAAACTGACCTCCGATCTCTCGCGGGGATGGAAAATCGCGCGTGAAACGAGCGAGTCGCAAAATTAGAACGTTCTATACGCTGGAAATAAAATTTTATATTTACGGTGATTAAACTGGATTAGTCGATACAGCTGTACTCTCGCAACGGCGAACGAACTTTAATCCCGGTCGCGAGACACGATTTAAAAAAATTTCCTTTTTTTTTTTATCTCGAAGCCTGCTGCTCCGCAGATTTTTCTCTTTCGCAGAAACAACGAAAAGAGCGAGTTCAACTTTTCGCTACGCGTTTTAATTCGATCGGCGCCAGTCGTTCGTCCGGATTCTTGACTTCTGTTCAGATTTCCGGCGAATATCTGTCCGCGCGAATGGAAAGGTCGTACCTCCATTTAGCGTATCGCGTCGTCTCCGCAACGAAACCAGGCCAACCGACGCGAAGGGCGTACGAATTCATTATGTGGCCCGCTTTTCAGCCGCAGAATATCCAGATCGAAGGCAACCACCCTGCTCGGCGGAATCGCTTTTCCACTTTTTTCCATCCGCGGGCCACGGCTGCCTTTTTAACGTGCGCTCTCACAATTCGTATTCGATACCTTCGTAGGTACTGGGGAGGGAGAGAAAATATACAACAGCGGTTCATTTGCGTGTTCTAAGCCGGAAGCAATTTGTTCGCCATACCGTATTCCCAAATAGGATATCCAACTTCAATTTCGGAGCAGATTTCGCGATTAGCTAATTTATTAATAAGTATTCCGATAAGAGGAGGAAATCGTATTACGTGATATAAAGTACGACAGTTTGATTATACTCGGCGATGTTAAATGTATCTAACGTTGTGGTGTTGGTTGTAAGATAATTAGAGAAAGAAATAAAGAGAGAGAAAAAAAAAGAAAAAAAGAACCAAATAGATTCATCGATTGTTTTCTCGGTGCATTTTCCGCCACCTCTCCTGCGAAATTAGTCTCGTGCAAATTAGCCTCGTGCTCCACGTCCGAAGGAAGCACGGATATCTGACGATCGCGGGTCAATGGGTCTTGGCGAGCGAGCGAACGAGAGGGTTGCCTCCTTTCTATCACGGCAATTATCGGAAAAGTGACGATGGCGCCCTTAAACGATTTGAGAGGACGGTGAATTGATTTCTCGTACAACATATTTTCTTCGTTTTCGTGCGTCGCTCTCTCGCTCCAACGACGGGGATAAATAACGTCTGGCGCCCTTTTGCGCGTCCATCATATTTCCGCCGGCGTTTTGCTCGACCCGCGAATTCGTGGGGGCGCTAACGAACTAATTGTCCCCGCGGTTATTTTCTTCGCTGTCCTTTAGTTTGATCACCTATTCTGCACCGGTGACGTTTGAATTAATCCTTGTCACATCTGTAGTTTCTTTACCGCGTCTCTGACGCCTCTTCTCCGACACGTCGATTAACAACGGTGGTGCGAATGGCTTTTGCGTTTTGTTCCCAGTGGCATGTAAATAATCTCGACAGTGAAAAAGTCAAAGAAACGAGCGCTGGCGCTGATTGCATCGGCGATGTCGATAAAGCACCTCGAGTTGAAAAGTAAACTGTTTTTCTTGCCGTTCGACTTTCTATTTACCGTTACGTAACGTGCACGCGTGATCGCACGATAATTTTTTTTTTTTTTTTGTTAGGTAACTGTCTTCTGAAAATTAAAAATTATTAAATTGAAATTGTCACGGAGGACATATCTCAGAATAACGTTTCTGTGACTTCGTTCAGTACCAGTAGCATTGAACATCGTCAAAAATTAATTCTCGAATCGCTATGAGATGTATCAGGGATCTCTTTCTCATTACGCGAAACCGCGGACGATCGCTTTTTCAACCCCCCTAGATTCATGCATCAACAGGTGAATGATCGTTCTTAGTTTTCTGCGGTGCGTGTTCCCTTCTGGGCAACGGTCCTTCTTTTGATAAGCGACGACCGGGAAACAAGTAACCTTTTTCTCATTGTTGGTCGAAATGACGGGGATACCCATGCCTTTGGAGAACGACGGAAGGACGGGACGGGTCGTAGGGGGCGAGAAGGTTGATGGAGAATTGAAGGAGACGGAGGGAAGATAGCGCGAGAACGAGATATTAGAGGGTGCAAGGAAAGAGATAGAGATAGATGCAGAGAAAGAAAGATAGAAGGAGAGGGAGAGAAATAGAGAGAGAAAGAGCGAGAGAGAGAGAGTTGGAGTGAGTGAGCGAGCGAGAGACGGAGAGCAAGAGAGAGACAGGCGGGGCTCGATCAATACTCACGGCCAACCCCGTAGTAACGCATAGATTACCTTATTCATAGCGTATCGTCGTGTGTCCGCTGCTTTCCTACGATCTATATTTAACGGCGAATTAGAAAAGAGAGCTCGTGATTTCAAGGGAATCCACCGCATACCTTTTGGCAGTCCCTCGAGGTCTCGCTCGGCTCGCAATTCCTTTTTTCCACTTTTGTCTAGAGAGACGTCTCGATGGCGCTCCGTGCTGCACGTATATGTATAGCTGAAATTGATTATTATTTCTGTACATTTCTATCGCAACAAAAATATGCGCGAGTCGAAGTGTACGTGTACGAGCTTCATCTCCGCGATCGTTATCGTTGAAACTGTTTCGATGTAACATCGTCGCATGTTCAATGACAGTCGCATAAATGCATCTCGCGTGTTCGAGCTTGTCGTCGTTTTAACGATCCGAGTGGCAGAAATCCAATCCCGATCTTCGTTATAAACAATAGGTGAATTAGCGCGCCGGAAATCCGTTCTTCAAATACCGTAACCGATTCATTAGCTCGTCCACTTTCGCCCTTCCATAAAACCGAGTCCTCGTTCCTTTGATTATGTAAGCGCATTTAAATATCTTTAAATAAGTTTATCTGCATAAATGTCACGGTGAGAATTTCCATAAGAATTCACACCCTTTTTTTTTTTTTTTACTATCACCGTTACATGTGTATCTTTTTATATGTATAATTATTACTGTTTATACGAAACAAAACGCGCGACGCGTCCTCGGATTATATCGCTCGCTTAGATCGAATGAAAGATTTATAGCGGCGTCCTGTATCTCCCGGCAGACTTAACTAACCGGGAAAAGGTCGGGGGCGGTCGTCCGCGGGATGAAACGTATTATTTCTCTGTACTAAGGGTTTACGCATCCCCACGGGAAAGGCGTCACGAGCTTCGTGCATCAGCGTGTGTTTTGCATAAGATAAATAAAGCGCCGTTATGCACGCCGCGAGATGGTAGAGTTTGTAATGAGCGGGAGCAAGTACAAACTATCAAGTGAATTATCAGGGAAACGGTTTTGCCGCGGTGAACAATAGGACGTAGTTTAAACAACTTTGCCGGGCGCCGAAGAAAAAGAGTTAATTGAAATACCGATTTGTAACGCGATACCGGCGGCTGCGTCAAATTGGATGTATCTCCCGCGAGCGTTTATTTCCGCGGCAATTTTCTTTGGCGGGCCGACGTTTGTGCAGAGCACCGAAACTTCGAGGGCCCCCGATCCATCACGTCTGTCACGCGTTCGACGATTTCGGGAATATGGAGTTACACGACGGCGCTTCGAGAGACGTATCATCTTAAGGGGGTTCTTAAAAAGTGGCTTGTCCTTTGGGACCGGGAACGCTTTATCGACACCGCCGAACGAGAGTTCGACGAACTCGCGTTTCCTGCGTGCTCGGGGAGGGAGGGGAAGGGAACGACAGAGGGTAGAAGAACAGAGAAAGAAAAATTGCATCCGGTTGCCTGCCATAAATTTTTCATTTGACTTGCAACTTCCATCGTTCGCGTCCATATCCCCCGGATCAATTCTGGCCCTCCCCCTTCCCCCCGCCCGTCGCCGTTATGCGTCGCCGATGCTCGCGTTTACGCGTATAAGCGATAAAAGGAATCACGGCGCGCTCGTTATATCTGACTCTCGCATCGCTCTCTTCGACATAACGATCCGTCGGTTAGGTTGGAAGTCGCCGTCTGCAATGACTGTCGTCAATGTTATGTAAATGTCACTTTGCAATACTTTCGTACGTTAAAAGAGGTCTCGCACGCAAGAAATATAAAGACGGCGCTGGAAAGTCGACCTCGAGAAAATATTTCTGGCACGCTTTCGATAATCTTTAAACTCTGGCTGCTTTATTTATTACGGCCTGTCGATATCAATTCGGCGACGAATGCTAATGCGTGCTTCGCCTTTTTTTTTTTTCTTTTTCTTTCAATTGCGCAATTTTTTTCGAGCATTTTCCGCGTGTTATTTCTATTCGGTTTTATCATTTCTAGATTTTCTATTATCGAGACAACGACGAACCGCGACGGGTCGTGGCCTCGTTTACGTTTACAATTGCGCTCGCGAAGTCCGAGTTAAACAACTTTATTTTCGTACGACAGTTATGATAAATACAAAACGCGTAATGGCGATTTAATAGAAAGTCCGCATCGATCAATTTTATAGTAATAACATTTTTACAACGATATACTTTTAATTATACGTGTTTACAACGGAGAGAGTGCGTTTTCGAAGTAACAAAGTGGATTTTAAAATAATTATCTCGAGTATCGTGTTACTGAAATATGTTATTTCTTAATCACGGGGCTATCTGCGCGCGGTCCACAGATAATGCGCTGACGCTGAATCTTGATAAACCCAGGGTTATCGGCGTAGTATCAAACATAGTAAGCAACGTTGGGCGGCAAATAAAACGCGTCCTCAATTTGAGAATTAATCTCACCTACTTATCGGTTAACATTTATATTCACTCTTGCACAATTCACTTCTGTGTTATCCGACAGGCGTTACTTGTCGTTTCACGTTCTCGCGTTACTCCAGGCGCGTCTATTACGAGCGAGCATAAACATTGCAGGCGTATTAATTGAATTTTCGATATAATAAACTGTCCTAATTTACGCGCGTCTATCACTCAATTTGCCCGGATGAGCGTTTCGCTGAATGTTTCAAACGCGCGACCGGAGCCGTTATAAAAATGCCGTGAGATTTATTATAATTCAATGCAGATCGGTGGATTAATAAGTTCGGGATGACCGGCGATGATTATTGGGGACTTAAGAAGCGGAAAAGAGCTCGGCGAAGTTTGCCAACTGCGCTCGCGCCTCGCTTGATATTCAATTCGCGTTACCGCGACGATTGGCCAAGGAAACATGATCGAACTGTATAATAGCGTCGTCCAACCCTTTCATCGCGCGTTTCACCTCGCTTCTTGGCTCGTCCTTGGTTATATCTGCACCCGGGTATAAATATGCGCGATCAATTTGTCTTTTAACGTGGAAAGGGCATGCATCTCGCACTCTCTGTCCTGCCCAGGGGGAGGGTAACCCGTTCCCCGCGCGATCCTTTCTTCCATTCTGCCTTCTGCACGAGCACTTCGTACGAGAGCAGCCTCGAGAGCCACTCTCGCGTTTTCCCCACGACTCCTCCACTCCGAGTGGAGGCTATTTTTCTTTATTGCAGCCCGGGTCTTCGCATCTTAGCTACGTGTCACTGCCCCTGCAATGACCGCGCCGTTTCCGACAGCCCTCCTCGGGATAACATCTCGCCCTGGGACACCCTATTATCGTCAGAATGCGATTGACATCGCGAGATTATTTTCACGATCTTATCTAGTAACTTTTATCGCCGGCGCGGCGTCACGTATCTCGCGCCGCGTCCTCGTCCACCGTTCGCGTCTCTGTTTTTATAAATGAATGTCTGTCCATGCCACGATACCCAAAATAACCGGATTCTAGCGCAAACAAGATTTAGGCGTCCATGCCAATCGTCATCTAGGCGGCGTACACGTGAAGACGATTATTTTGCGAAATAGAAGGCACGCGCGCGGAATTGCGGATGGTTATTGCGACTCGAGCGGCATTATGTCGCCGTGATTGCGCGAACCACGCCGCACGTGTGCAGTCGCGTAACGCGCTACCGGCACCGCGAAAATGCGCGCCAGATGTCGAGCCCGCGGTCGAATTAGCACTTTTATTGCCCGGACATTTTTTCACCCCGCGCGTACAAGCCTGCCGCCGGGGCTGTCGAATTTTCCCGCGGACCGAAACGTCCCGCGTTTGGGCGAGATGCTAAATTTCCACGCGCCGAATTTGCATATCAAAATTTACGATCGCGGGACTAGCCAAACTTGACTCTGCTTTAAGTATACGACGCGCTCTTTTTTTTTTTTTTTTTTCTTTCTTTCTCTCCCTATCTTTCCTCATTTAAAATTATCATTCAGCAAATGACCTTTGCTCAAATATTGAAATTTATAAGACTGAATGTATAAAATATTTACACACTTAAGAGAAACAAATTTGTTTTACATTATATAAGCTTAGAATTTTATAACGTTTGGCGCGACAAAGAATTATAATGCATTAATATGAAAATTAATATAAAAGTTTGTGCGTTTGTCAGGACATGAATAATTCACGGTGAAGTAATACGGTATCTGTCTGAGGTGTTTTATTAGATAAATGTGTCTCTTAGTACCGTCTTAAAGTGGAAGCAATACATTTATTAAACGAAACTTCGGTTTTTTTTTTTCCTTTTTTTTTTATCGTTATCGCCATATTAACCCCTTTCAGATGACCGACGGTGAAAGGTCACCGCTCAATTTACACGAAAGTGTCGCTCCCTTGCCAAGTTCGGTTTCAGAGAGGAAACGTCACGAAAATTGAATTGGCTCTTCTCCTATCTCTCTCTTTCCTATGTACCGGTCTACGTTTCGCCATTTCCAACGTTTCCTCGTGTCCAGACGGATTAATGCCTCGGAAAATCGAGAATCCGCGCCTGAGAAAACCGGATATACTCGCGTCATCTTCAAACTCGTTTTTCTCGCTTTTTCGCTGTTACCTTCTGGCCGATATTGATGCGAAACCGTTTTCTCGAAATCATTCTCAATTTGTCTCTTTTATTATTATTATTTTTATTATTTATTTTTATTTTTTTTTAACGAAAGAAGACAGTCCATTATCGTATAATTAAAAAGAAAATTCAACGGCGGTGGGTATTAACGTTCCGAAAAAATGACATGAATTTCGAACGTGCAGGATTATAATATCGTGAATGCATAATTCGAACATATTACGCTAATTAAAGACGTCAATCTCAGGACGTCGGGCCCGCATGGTGGCGCCTTGCAAAATCTGTGTCAGATTTTGCGCTCAGCCTCGCGCCGCGAGGCGATTCTAATTCGATAAACATGGTCGTGCGGAAAACAGAGCGGCGCGCGTTCCCGATCGAAGGTTAAATTATTTTCCGTTCTTGCCGAGCCACGTGATTAATCATCCCCCGCGCCGAGGGCGGCAGGCGAGCCTTCGAAGATCGACGTTTTCGGCTTCGGTGACCCGGAATAAGAGGGCCCTGGCGCCGATGATCCGAGGGGTCCTGTAAGTTCGATCGGCCGTGGGGTTTCGATCATCGGGCTCGATTCTGTCCGTCCACTCCTGCCATTCGGCCTCGGTCGACCCGCGATGGTCGACTAAGCCGTGGCGAACGAGATGGTTCTTCATCCTGCGACGCCGTACGCGCTCCGACAACGATCGATACGCTCGCGCCAGCGTAGTAGAAAAGACGTCCGTCTCTCTTTCTCTTTCTCCCTTCCTCCTTCCTTTCCCCGTAAGCCTGTGTCACGCGAACGTTGCAATTCGAGAGAACTCGTGGATCGGATTAAGCCCACACTTACCGATCCGTCTGTTACGTTTTCTTTTTAGACGATGTGGGATATTTACGGAAGATCCTCCGCTACATTCGCATTCGTTTCTCATCCCGGCGGGATCTTTCGAGAAATTAATCTTCTCTTGATGCAACTTGGGGCTCTTATCCTTTCTTAATTAACATTTCGCGTTCCGGCTTTAAACGTAACGAAGTTGTAAGAGCGCGGGCTCGGCGAGCGTTTTAATCGCACACACGAATCCACGGGAATTAATATTGCACTCGCTAGATCCGAGCGGTGAATTCCAAGTTGTTTCAGCAAAAGAAACGTTTTTGTCATTAACCGCCGAGTTAATCGACAAAAATCAAGCTAACGCGAACGAAGACCGGAGAGAACAAAGCAAACAAACACGAACGAACAAATTTGCTTCAGCAATCGTAGAGTACGGACCTAAATTTGCCTCGGTGAATTCGTTCCATCTTTTATCGCCACGTCAAAGGTAAAGCGTTCTCTGTATTTATTTTATCCGTAAATAATCGCTTGTGATTCGTTCTTCCCTGCTAAATCGGTCCAAATCCATCTTTGGGAAAGTCCGCGCGTACTACAAATACATTTATTTTTATTTTTTTTTCTAATTAATTCGGAATCGTTTCTCGAATTCACGTTAACCGATATGTGGGATTTCTCCGATAAATTAGGAGCTTAATGTCGATTCGCTGATTTATGTAACTTGCGGCTGGGAGAAAGAAAGATTAAGGGACTAGGTTTATCTGTGATCTTCTCTGGTTAATTTTTTTTTGGTTCTTTTTATTCTTTACCGCGGATCAAACAACAGCGACAGCGTGCGCAAACTGAATTTCATTTTTCCCACCTTCAATCGCCGTGTCGCGCCGTACTTGCCGTAAATGCTTCATGCATTAAGTGCACTCTGTGTGATTCATCTTGCCCGACAGGAAAGCGTCTTTACGACGCGCAAGTTAACGAGTGTTGATCTCTTCTTTTTATTATTATTATTATTTTTTTAATATGGGTATATCCGATATACTATATCGCTTCTCGAAGAATATCGTATCGCGTATACGGGAGTACCGTAATAATATAATAATAGGAAGCCTTTGCGAAGGTGCGCCGTAAGTAGTTCTAATCCTCTTCCGTAACCAAACTTCTCCCTGTCCTTCGTTACGTCAGTTATCGCGTTACTCGCGATTCCGGCATTTACATATTTTCGCAGTCACATCATCGTTAATTCGCGACGAGGGGAGAGAGAAAGCTCGGACGAAAGAGTAAAAAAGTAATTTCATACTCGTCGCTTAGCTCTCGTTTTTTCCTCCCTCCCCTTTTTTTTTTTTTTTTTTTTTTTTATTAATTTCGATAGGACGCTCGCACGCTCGTTTTAACCATGCAGACTCGTCGATGCGTTTGTAACGAGTCGTTTCATTTTTAACATCGATCGACACTCTCCTCCCTCTTCTCGCAGCTTTACTCTCTATCCACTCTCGGGCGATGCAGACACAGCGCTGTGCATCGGATGTGCATATAAACCGGGGAGCACATCTGCGAGCCCGCCACGTTTTTCTTTACTCCGCGGAACGTGAGAAACGTATCTCCAGACATGTGCGACATATTTCGAAGGAATATTCACGTCTCGCAACCTCAAAGGCACGAAAACGCATGACTTTCTGCAACTTTGGAGTTCTTGAAATTTCTGTTCTTCTTTTTTTTTTTCATGCATTTAAGAGAACATTAATTATTCTTGCGAGATACTTTAGCGACTGTATTACTTAATTAAAATATGTTTAAAATTTTGTAAGTTATATTTTTTAATAGAACAGAACAGAACTTTCGATTAAGAAATCATAGTTATTACACTATAGTTGGGGCACGAATAATATTAGGCACGTGTCGACTATGAACTGGCGGGATTATGTTAATTAGAAATAAACACCAGCTATTTTCTCGTCCGTGACTCACGCGCCAATTAAATCCTTAAGCGTTACGACAAAGCTCATTAAAATGATTACTACTTAATTCTCGACTGAAACATATTAAGACGCTGGGCAACAGTTTTATATTTCTCTCTGTCCGGTTTACTAATTAATTTATAAACAATATCACGAATCGACTTGCATAAATACCGCGTAAAAAAAAAACTGTACGAAAAGGGGAGGGACGCAAAGTTTCCTTCGCGTAAACTAGCTTCGAGCTTTCTCTAAAACACTACTTCGTTTGCATATCACGCTTCGTAGCTCGTCGTCGTGATATTTAACGAATAAAGCAGCGGCGCAGGAACGACGATGCGCTGCTAAAGTTCGAAAGGATTCTCGGATATTTTTGTACAGCAAAGAAAGTCATTTTCAATTTGCTCGGATTGCAAAGCACCGTGGTGGCGATCGTCTTTCTCCTCTGACACCTACTTACCTATCCGGCGCGAGTAAATTATTGCGAAAGTACGCCATTCGTGCCAGAAAGACCGATTCCTGGTGCCGCGCCAGAACACCTTCGTTCTCCGCGGAAATCTTTGTGTTCTTCGTTACGGCTGTCGCGACAGAAGATATCTCTCGTCTGTCCGATGAGAGGAGATTGCGTTCTTGTCCGGTTAACTTAGCTTAACTCGTTATCGGTACGCGACAAGTGTGTACAAAAAATGCAGCAATTTTTTTTCTTTTTTTTTTTTTCGTTGAGATAAGAATAATTACCGAGTTAAAGCGTAAAAATTATGGTCTTGGTTACGATTAATTACCGTGATTACAGTAGCGATAATGCTCGTGGTATTTTTAAGTTACTCTAGAAACTGGATATCTTCTATTTTCAATGCGTTCATAATGACGTAGCTGTTACCACATCACACTTTGATAATTGTTTTCGCGACGTAAAACGTTTTGATTAGTGACGTAAAGTGATCAGAACGCACGACGATGCAATATTCAACGCGGATAGAGGCAATAAGGAAAAAAAAAAGAGAGAGAGTGGGAAAGAGAGAGGACACAAGAAGGAGAAGAACGACATTCGCGAATGAGAGCTCTTCTTCGTTTTGGCTTCTAAATTTAGCTGGTTATGAATGGATCGGCTTGTCGCCGATACGCGACGATGATCCGCGTGTTTATTTAAGTTGAAAGCTCGCGACACGATGAGACAGTGTCCGAGTTTAAAATGAGGACCGCGAGGACTTGGGGTATTCCACTTTTCACGAGATTCGCAATGGAGAAACGTATTTTGAAATAATTGTTTTTCGAGTCTAAAGTTTTTTTTTTTTTTGTGGAGATGCAATTTCTTCACTTTTCGTCTCGTTCTTGTGATCTCAGAGCTTGGTGGAATACGATGAAATGTATTTGCAAATAATTCGCGGGCGCGTCCTTCCCTCGGCTAATGAATCGGGCTTAATTGCCAGCGTGCAATCATATTTAATCGTAATTAATCGTGCCGGGCGGATGTTGATTGTAGCCGTAGCTCGCTGCGATTTCGTATATCGATTCGACGCTCACCGAATATTTGCATACGCCTGATAAACGAAGCGAAGGATAGCGCGGATCCACTGGCAACCAATACTTAACGTTATGAATGGGAGATGATTATGAAAGACAGGTTTCCGCGCGATATCGGACTTTCGCGAGAGCGCTTTGTTCCGGATATGCGAAGAATCGCGTTAGTTTAAAAAAAAAAACGACGGCGCCGTTTGGAGCTGAAATAACTCGAGTTAAACTTTCGGAGAATAAATCGTTAAATTATTGATTTAACGAGGTACATCTGTAGCGCGATTAATTATCCCGAAATAAATAACATTTAAAGACGATCGGTAAGATCCAGTCACGTGTCTCGCGAAGTACGATGGATGAATATCCATAGATATCGCATGGACCGTTTCCGACGACTGTAAATAGAGCTCGAATCTTGGATCGCGGTCTCGGTGGAACGGGATCGATTAGTCACCTCCTCGTCTCGTTTGGAACCGTTCCACGCACGCTGGAAACGCGTCTCTGATATAACTACGCGTAGAGAATCATTGACTCGCGTCACGTCAACCATGATCCAAACAGATACTTCATGTTCTCACAAAAGTTGAATCATCGCCGGCGAGTACGCGGCGCTGCGGATCTCGAGATTATTTCGGCATTTAAATTCACGATGATGTAACATGACATTAAATTTCCGTGGAAGAAATGGATGAGTAATTAGTCACGCGAGAGTGGATATATTAGAAGAGATAGAAAATTAGCCTCTTCTTCGCTGGCTATTTTAAACTTTAAACGGCACGAATAGATAATAGAATTTTTTCGCTGCACTTCACCCAGGGAGTGCCCGATTCTAAGACAAATGATTAAAATGTAAAAACGTTATAAATTATTTAAATTATAGAAAAAAAAAAAAAAAAAAAATTATGGCACAAATTAGATACAGTAAACATCGTGCGAGAATTTCATCGCGTTTTGACATTTAATTATTTCAATTTTTTCTTTTTCTTTTTTTTTTTTATTATGAGAGCAGTCATGCTAAATGATTCGAATCATATTACAATGTCGATCTTCGTTTCTCCCAATTCGAATAAGGCCGCTCGTGCTTTTTCCTTCTTTCCGTCCCGCCACGCCCTTCCTTTCGTTTCCTGCCGGTCGAAAGCTTCTAAAGTTCAGGAGTCAAAGCCGGCCGCGGCGTAACGGCGTCAAAGAGCTCTTCCGTCACTTTCTCGTCATCGTCGTTGCCGCCGCCGTTTCCATCGTCGTCATCAAGTTTCGAAACGGAGTTCCGTGCTTTTATCACACTTCCCGCGATACACGCGCCTACGACGTCGCGGTCTCGCACGCTCGCGCGATCGAACTCGCCGAATTCGTGCTCGTGACCGAGCAGATTCTACCTCAGGGTTCGATAATGAGAACAGAACACGAAGCAAAGGCTACGTTTACAGGCGCACGAGATTCGAAAGTCTTTACGTACAGCGTAACAGCGGTATATTTTAACTGTAATCTGCGTTTTTTTTTTTTTCTTTACGACGTTATTCTGATTGGCTCGCTTCGATACTGCGTGGTTTTGTAATGTGAAAAGTCGGCCGTTTTTTTCTTTTTTCTCCTCGACGCGGGATTTTATTTGTCCGCGTAACGCCGAACGCGGTTATCCGGAGACGAGCCAATTCAAAATCAATAAAACTTGATCAGGCCGTCGCGCTATTCGACCGGCGCGTCGAAAGTGCACACGGTACTCCGGGACCATGAAACCATTATCGCGTACGTACACACACGTACAAGTAGCCTCTTCCGCACATTCAAAACCATACACGCGCACGCTTTACGGGTATGCAATTTACGTGCACCTCTGAACTGAAACTCGGCGCAACGATAGATAACAACCTTTTATGTCATTAGCTACTGCCAATGGCACGCAATTAAAAAAAAAAAGTAGAAAAAAAAGATCAACAGCGAAAAGCTTGGAAATAAAATCCAATAGGTTATTATCAGGTGAAATTTTGTTAGTCGGCGCTGAAAATTGTGACCGCACCAGTGTACAATACGATAATTGCTTTCTTTGCAAAGGTAATCTCATGGTGAGAGGAGAAAAAAAAAATATACTGCTATCCCCGGATAAGCGATGTAAATTTAATTATCTGCAGACGCACTTTTATTTGACTATTAAATAGAGAATAAAAATTAAACGCTTGACAACGCCGTGTGCTCTTTCGGTGAAGACCAAACGCCGAGACGCGACTTTCTTCGTATTAACTCGATTAAATTTTTTTGTCGCCATGCTTTTACCGTGCCGGGAGGGCAGACCCGGAGATCGTCCGTCGCGAGATAATTGTAAAATCGGTGCTTCGTAACGAGGTAATTAACGCGGGGTTATCGTACGCGATTATCGTTCAATATTATTGCGAATACGCATCGAATCGGACCGCTCCTCTATAAACGCAGGCGCACATTTCCATCTTTGTGATCCGATTATTGCCGGCGGTACAAGATTATTCCGCGCGCCTTTGTTTGCAAAGCCCGCGACGGAAATTCGACAGATATTATTTACGTATCTTTCGGTCGGAGCGTAAAATGTTAGTTCGACGTTCCATTAAATCGGACGCCGGGGCCAAGCCGAGCTAAACCATTTTCGGCAAAATGCGCTTCTCTCGTCGCACGTCCACGTGCATTATCATCCGTGATTATCCGAATAATTCATGATGAGAATGGAGCATCAGTCCCGCGTGTGCGTTTAGTTTGCAAGGCAAACGACGCTATGAATTCTCTGTTTACGCCGCGATCTTTGCCGACGCGCAAGAGCGTCCCCGTCGTCCGTATTCGTTAACGTCGCGCTGTTTGATTTACACGGGCTTTACCGCACTTCGCACTCCGCCCGAAGTTATAACGTATCGCGTAAAAAAGTAATACCGTAATGTATGCGCTCGCGCTCCGCGGCGGGCTAAAAGAGAAAGATTATCGGCGTGAACAATGCGCGGCTCTCCAGGATCGGCGACCGTAATTGATCACCACCTGGCTTGTGCGACAATTTGAGAGTCAGCTGATTTCTTTCGCGGGCAAGTAGATCGCGGCGCTCCGCCGTCGTTCGCTCAACGTTTGACAGCGGCAACGCGATTATCGCATGCATCTCGTGCGGCGGATCGACGTTATTACGT
This sequence comes from Cardiocondyla obscurior, assembly GCF_019399895.1. NCBI lineage: Eukaryota > Metazoa > Arthropoda > Insecta > Hymenoptera > Formicidae > Cardiocondyla > Cardiocondyla obscurior. The sequence continues at coordinate 2,942,778 of NC_091875.1, read as the reverse complement.
AAATGCATGCGCGTAAATCCACGTAAAAAAAAAATATATATATATATATAAAAAAAAAGAAAAATGAGTGCGCTCGGCACACCTTCTCTGACTTCGTAGTTTCGAATTTTTCGATGCATACGAGATACATCTCTTTACGAACGTATGTCGCAAAATAGATCTCGCGTTACAGCGCGAGTTAAAGCGTAGAAATCCAGCTTTCGCCCCGCAACGAAATAACTATCTTTCACATACGCTTTATCCTCTTACCTTTCTCTTGGTTGGGAGGCCGCGCTAGGACGCGGTCTCTCTGTTTTTAAGCTGACGTTATTACCTTGCGTGAAAATGCGTTTTGGGGATGGAAAAGAAGAGCCGTAACTGGATTGTTTGGAAGAGCTCGTTAGTGCTGCGATTAAATAATCGCGTTTATCCGCGCGGTTATTACGCGACCTAGAATCGGCGACGTCGACACGCCGCTGACATAGGGATCGTCGAAGATTATTCGGGGCTTAGTAACATTGCTGTTATGCAAATAAAGCGTTAACCGGCCGTGCGGCTGCATCTCGCCGGCCGCCTTGATCGAATCCTACGTCGTTTCGCTTACGGCATTGACCGCCAACGGTGCGGCTGATAGTCGCGCATAACATCGTGCGGTTATAGTCACGTGGAGATGAATGCGGCGGCGTTCTCTCCAGCAGAAGCAGTTGCGAAGCGACGTAATCGATACAATCTCTCGCCCTCTGTCATTCCTCCGCCTTCCTCGCCCCTCGTCCCCTTCTTCTCGTCTCATTCATGACTTAGGATTTATTTAGCTCGATGACTCGATTGAAAAGGAAATTATTTAACGCGCCTGCCGGGGTCGCTCGATCGGTCCGGCGGCGAGGATTACGAAGGAAAATGGTTTTGTCTCACTGTGTTTTCCTCGTGCCCCGCAACTTTTCCTCGTAAGAGCGAAACACGAGGAAGAACGCGGGGACTAATTCTAAGACGCTTCGGCGAACAAACTTTCCATCTGCCGTGACTTATTTATCTTTACCTTGTTTTTGCACCGCCGCGGCAAAGAGGATAAACGCGACGGCTTTTTGCTATCGTTCTTGACGGAGTTCGGCGAGTGAATAAAAAATTCCAAAGAGCGCGACACAGAAGAGGGGGGTGGGGACATTTTTTAAAGAGCAGCCTCCGAACTCGCGGCATTCACTGACGCGCGAACGTTGGGCTTAATTAACGACGGGGATGCAATCGTAAAAGCCGCCGCGCCGTAACGCGCTTTAAAGCGTTTTCGCGATGATAAGTAAGGCAAACGTTGTTTCGATCGGGCGTATTCGCGCGGTGTCTCGTTGGACGTTCCACGCCCGAGTTTAAACGTGTCAACGGCGGTGGAAGGCACGTGTATCCGACGCGTACAGATAATTACGTGTCAACACAAGTACACGGGGCGCGCTGTACTTAGTGGCCCGACCCGTTCGCTCCGTACCCGCGACCTTTCGTCTCGACCGAAGTCTTGATGCACGGGCGAACAACTCGCGCTCGGATGTGATTCCGCGCGCATTCACCTCTCTCCGATTCCGCGATTATTTCCGTTCGAGCATCAGTCGGATATTTGTATTTAAGTAACGCTCTCTATTCGGGTTTATGCAACAATTTACATAAGCATGGAGGATATGTGGGAGAGCGTGGGAATAATTTAAACCGGGAATCATTTATGAGATCTAACAGCGCGCAGTAGTGAGTCCACCTGACGCCCCGTGGCCAATCTTGCCTTCGGCGTGTATAACGTTACCTGATCCATTACCATTATCTGGTAATGCTCTCGTTTCCGTTTTACGCCATATATTGGCAACCATCCAGCTCGCGCGCCAAGCTCCCGCGATACCTGTAAGGGCGAAGTATTCCAGCGAGTTTCAGTATTTGCATCGATTCAACAGTAAGAAGATACGAAACGTCGAAAAATCCTTTTCCTCGCAAAATGGGGGGAGCTCGCAAAGAACGACAGGAAAGAAAATCGGAGTCAAGAACAATAGGTAAATTGGCCAAGCCAAGAGTGTCTAGCTCGCGGCGAGGTGTCTAACGTCTCTCGCGATACATTTTCGCCGAGTCCGCCCGCGTCCTGTCTGTTTCTTGTCAATGGCTCACGGGCGCAGGTGCGCCGCTTAAGACTGTGGAGTCCTCGTGGCAGTAGCGAAGGTAAACTCTATCCACTGTTCGCCATCGTATATCCGTTTTGTCGTGGAGCGAACAGGACGAGAGGTGCGAGAGAGAGAGCAAAGGGGGTGGTGAGGGAGGAAGCGAAAGAGAGAGAGAGAGAGAATAAGGGGGCAGGAGAGGGATAGGCTACATGGCAAAGCATAGCGCAGCATAGGCAGCTATCGTGAGGTACGCGGATCAATATTCCGTCCGGTCCATCCTCTGACCCCATATATATCTTCTCTCTTTTCCTCTTACTTACGTATCCCACCCGCCGTCGCCGTCGCCGTCGCCGTCGCCTCGTCTTTCTTTGCCTCTCTCGTTATACACCCTCCCTCCCTTCCCCCGCGCACGTCACCCCTCGCTACGTCGCTTTCTTCGCTTTTCAGCGCCGCGCCACTCCACCTCAAATCCATGGCCCTCCAGGCGCCGCTGCATTACGGCCGCTAAAACGACGTCGGTATCTGCCCTTTTTCCTTTTTTCCTCTTTTTCGCGTATTTGTCCTGGTACGTGGCCTCGCGGGCTTAGTCGCGGTTAATTTCTTTTTTTTTTTTTTTTTCTTCGACTTTGAAACCTCTCTCGGCAATCTAGCGCTTATACCAACGACACAAAAACATATTATTTATTCATTGATGATTGACTGTCATTAGACAAGAAAAAAAAAAGAAAAATAAGAAAAAAAAAAGAAAGAAAAAAAAAAGGAAAAAGATCGAGAGGAGCGTGCAGTTTACGATATGCAAATTAACTGGGTTTTGCTTCATTTTCCTGAAGGAAACTTATTTCGTTTAAGTAATAGCGCCAGCACTTCTCTCAGCCGGCAATTGTCCGCGCAAATTAAATGTTCTCATAGAGATAATGACCAGAGAGATTGCGATAGATTGTAATTAACGGGGAGTATAAATGTCAAAGGTTATTTATAAATCATTGACACGCTGTTCAACAGCCAACTTCTGTATTAAAAGAACTTTGCAGCTCTGTGACTTCGCTTTTATACATGGTACGCTGAGTTGTGCCTCTCGCCTCGGCGACCTATATATCCTCCCTATCTTAATTTATCATGTTTCCACCCTCTCATTCGTTATTTCGTTTCCGCTTAACCTTGTGTCGCTCTCTTCCCGTAGAAGGGATGATGCGGCGTCGTCATCTCCTCTCTAGCTTTTATTGACCATCGGGTCTGCACCGAGGGTCTCGATTGTCGAGCGGTATTAAGGTGTTGCCTCGCTCCGGCAAAGTGCTTCTTTTCATTCTAGCTTCTCGCCTTATTTTTTATCTTTTCGATCTTTTATAGACGGGGAATATAGACGGGATTGTAGTCAATTAAAATCACTTACCGTTCGCGCTCCACGTTTATTTAATATTCAATATTTTTTTTAGCAAACGTGCAGTACATATATTTGCATACGTATGCATGTGCAGTTCTCTCACACCTGCAGTAATTTTTTTTTTTTTTTTTTTCCGCCTCGCTGTCTTCGTGTCGGTTCGAATGGTCGCTTATCCATTCACGTCCATCGAGTCACCGTCAGCCCGCTACTTTCCTTTCGACGTATGCCTGGAAATGGCAGCTGTCGCATCCGCTGTCAATTATCGTGTCGCGGATTCTAAAAGGTTGGCTTTACAACCACATCGATTCCGGTTCGACATTGATCGTCGCGCATCTATAGGCTCCTTTTCTCATTTCGTCTTTTCCCCGTGATCGGATTTAGTAATAATAGGGACGAGATTACACCAAGTTTATTAGCGGGGGAGAGAAGAAAAAGAAAGGAAAACAAAAGTTGACAGGATTGTCGAAGATCGAAGATTATTAATGACTCACGCTTCTCTGCGCAAACGCGTCATTATTTTGATATTAGTTTTTCCCAGCGCGATGATATTTCCATTCCGAACTTTTCAGCCGAGAGACGATCACAATATTATAAATTTATAACATAGCCCCGCCGAAAATGACGACGCTTGTCAATTCAAATCGAATCCGATCTGATAGAAGAAAGATTTGGAGCCGAAATCTCGCGCCCGTACATGATGTTTTCAATCATTAATATTCGTCGCTCCGGTGTAAGTTTATCGAATTATTTCAAGTGGGTCGTGAAAAACTGGTTTTGACGTTCTGGATTATTTAACAAGCTACTATCGGCTAAAACAATCTCGCGCAAACAAGTAAGAAAAAAAAGAAGAAAAAAAGAAAACGATTCTTTTTCTAATAATACCGACATCAGCGATATGTTCGAACGCGCAAAATCACATGAAATATAATAAGCAACTATCGGCGAGATATCTAAATATCACATCTCGCTAAAGTTGTGTCGTAAATATAACTGGGCGACGTATTCGCGGCGTTGACACGAAGAGGTTCTTTACCGTGTTTATATTAGGCGCTATTCTGGACAAAATCAAATTGCCAATCACGCGAACGACACGGCCGATAGTATGGAAAATTCAGCGTGAAACGGCTCTCATTGTCATCGGAAACGTCGCGCGCCAGTATCTATCGACGTGATTGGTAGATTTCAATCTGCGAAGATTGCACGCTGTAATTGGTAGATTCCTCGTTTGCATCCAACTCACGGGAATTTGATAATTAGAGCTCGCGCGTGAATCAAACCTTAATGCGAAGACTTTACCGTTCGATCTTTATGAAATCTGGTTATTATTTAAACGCTCGCTTTAATAATTTTATTTTATTCGCCGACGTTAGAAATGCGATATATTTTTTACATATATTATTGGAATCGAAATTCTGAGATCTTGCAGAGCTTCCAGTCACATAGCCACATTTCAGAAGTAGAGCAAAAAATTTTGCGCTTATAAGAAATTCGGTTTTTTTTTATTTTTTTTTTAATTTTTAATTCTCACTTTAGGGAGATATTCCTTTTTAAAGAGCAATTTTTTTTTTTTAACATTAGCTGGTAGTCTAGATACGCAGAAATAACACAGTCGTTTACGATGTAACGTGAAATGAAAATAAACACTAAGTTAATTGTGCATTGTTCACGTCGTAATGAGATTCTAAAAGGATTACACGTGTGCCGAGCGTGTCGCGTCATCGGTCGACGGGTTACGCTACACATTCACGTCGCCGAACAACGAGCTTCGGTATTCCGCTTTGCGGAAATTTCACCTAAACGTTTGTGCGATGCGTTTCGATCCGGCAAGTGAAAACAAGACGCCCTCAACAAGGCGATTTTACGCTCAATTAAGAATTTAAACGTGCAGATGTGGCATCGACTCCAACTCTCGCAAACATTTTCTCGATCGTGTTTCTTTATCGAGACATGCACGTGGCGAATCGGGCAGATACGTTACCTGCGAAACGTTTATTAATTAATTGAAAATTCTTTCCTGGAACGTAGTAATTTTGTTAATTTACAAAGTTGCGCATAGCATTCGTATTTTCATTTTGCCTCGGATATTTTTGCGGATGATCGACCTATTATTTTATACCGGTGGCAAATTATTTATTAAAGGCTTATTGTTATTACAAGCGGGTTTATAATTATGGCAATAAAGTCGAGTGTAATTACTCCACTGTAAGTAATATCGTTCGGATGCATTTGAAATATTCGCGTAAACAAATATATAGCCGTCCTGTTTTTAGTCGCGTTTACGCGAATGTAGTTTCTGTTTTCTTTTTTTTTCTTTTTTTTTTTCCTTAATATTTTTATATTTTTTTGTTGTTTCCTCTCTTTTATTCTATCGAACGCACAACGAGATAATCGTTCGACTTTCTCAAATCGCAAAAATTAATATATCTTCGGCGATCTCGTCCACATTAAAAGTATATCCAATAAAGACCGTTCATCGAAGTAAGCAATTAAATATTTCTCTCGCTTCTGAGAAAACGGCAGCGAATAACGCGCCGATGCTTCGCTATTTTTATGTCGCGAATCTTATTATTTCACAGCGAAACGAAGGTGGTGTTATTGCTGCCATCTAAATAAGAGAAACGAGAAATGGTAATGAAAATAGTTTCCTTTACACGACGACATTATCCGCGACAGGATAGCAATTGCTGCGTTTGCGCGCCAAAACTTTTAAGGGGGGAAGGAGTTTCTTCAGTTACCGGCGGGCCACCGTCGCGATTGCGAAACGCCGTGCTTAAGTCGATTTATATTTAATATCCAGGACGAAGACCGTCCTGTGCAGCACGTTGTTATACGATATTAAAGCAGCTCGCGGCGACATTATTCGGGAGGGAGAACTCGAGTAATTTAGGGCACGTAATTAATATCCTTGCGGTCGTACGTCCATACGTCTCGCCCGCAGTTGATCGCTATCCTCCCGCAGATACGCGACGTAAAAGCATCCCTCGTTATACGTATATACATCGGTATAAGACTTGATTGAACGTTTTCCCCCAGTTTTCGCGGCGCGGCCGAGTTACCAGGTATCGACTTTCGAAACTATCGGTTACCCGAGCTTTTCCCCAGATTGAATATTCAAATTAGCTGTTGTGCTCGAACCGCGGAGAAATATATACGCTCTTCCGGGCTTAATTTCGAGTGTAATGCCGACCGGTTATCGTGAGAGATCAAAGGTCTTGGAGAGAACAAAAAAAAAAAAAAAAAAAAGAAAAAAAGGTTACCGCTCGAAGGCAGTTTCATGCTTTGTCCGCGGGTCTCGCGATACATTTATATCTTTTCCTTAATGCGCCTCCGCATCCGCTTACGTCCTGCTGAATCGCGCAACCGCGTGCAGTCGATAAACTCCACGGCGAAACGTTAAGACGGGTTAAGGAGCGCTTTGCATCCTATCTGAATAGATAAGCTTTCAGACGTAATTACTCGTTTCTCTTTATTCTTCGGGACGATTTTACGGAAAGACTCCCTCCTGCTGAATCTGAATTCAAACGGCAAGTACATTCGCTGTAGACAATCGGAAAGATTACTATTTGATAAAGTGAATATAAGTAACTCGTTTGCGATGAAAAATATATCTTCGTTCAATTATTAATTCGATAATTTTCTCGAGCAAGATTGAGAACGCACGAGAGATTTTAAGCTTTGAACAGCTCGGAAATCGATCAATCGCGATTATTTTGCGAGAACAGTAGAACCAACCGTTGAGACGGTAAATGGCAGTAGGTGAAACTGATATTTTCTTTATTTAGGCAGTACACGAATGTCTTCGTCTTTTAGCAGTACTGCTGTAACTATAAATATCATGAAAGTATTAAGTAGTGTTCGAATCTTAAAAATGCGAAGTAAGCTCGGAAAGTTTTAACGTTTAGTGTCTCCCGCGTTACGTTTTGAGGTGGAGAGGGACAGATATTATTTATTTCGTGTACTTAAAAAATTACATTCGATCAGGACAATTGATAAAAAGGCACACCCGTTCAAGGATCGTCTCGATCAGATTTCGTGAGCTTTGAAAAAAGAAAAAGAAAAAAAAAAAATATACGTTCCTTCATTGTACGATTTCTCATTTGCAATGGATGAATGTTATCGTCCGGCGACTGGTCATTTTTTGAAATGCAACCCGTCGCCTTGTGTGACACTGACAGCTTCGGAGAAAGTATTCACGTGCGAGAACAATGACGGGTGCGAATGTAAAACGCGGGCTGAAGAGGACGTGAATGAACAATCGGTGGATAACGACTCGCAAACGTCCACTCCGTCGTGCGTTTCGAAAATGGATTACACGCTGCCGAAATATCTCAGTAACGTAAGTCCCGCGATCGAAAAGCTTGTACGAATGATGAACATGCCAAGTTTAATAACGTCTCAGGGCTCGTCTAATGACTCGTCGACATCGGCAAATTGCATTTCTATGCCGGTTTATCGTTGCGGCGACAACTTTGCGGAAAATTTTGCGGTTTCCATCACGGCCAGGGAACATTTGGATATATGCTTCTCGACCCCGAAACCGTTCGTCAGCACTTTTAACGGAGACGAAGGCGCGAAGGATAACGCGCGGTCGAGGACGAAACAAACAGACGTCTCGTTATCTCGCGTCGACAAGGGATCTGCATCGGGATGGCAGGAGATCGCCGATTTGATTTCAAACGGCGAGTCAGTCGTAGATTGCGAGGTAAAAGAGATGCCGCAGATATATTACAATCAAAACGGGAACAAAATAATAACGAAATAATAAATGTATACAGGATATCATCTACGTGTCCGAAGGGTATTTTTTACTGATGGAGTCCAATAGAAATCGAATGCGGGGAGCGTTTTCTGAAAGATCGCGAAGAGATTCTAAAGACAGCGCTTTCAGTGATCTAGTAGAGTCCGATGAATCATTGATGCACGTGGACGAGGAATAATGCAGCAAAATTCAAAAATAGCTGTGGCGGACGTTAATCTTATTTTTTTTTTACTTCTTTGAATCAGGTTTTATAACTTTAAGTAATCGACTGATGTAAAGTATTAAATTTTCTATCGACTAATTATAGTATAGAGGGAACGTATTATAATAATATATAGAAGGAAATATTGCATTTATTAAAACATTAAGACATTCTTTTATATATGTTGAGCGAAAATTAATATATTCTATGATTTCACTTATTTATCATGTACGACATTAATTTTTAAAAAAATTAAAATTCTTCGAATTATTTTAATCACTGTAATAAAATCAATATTTTATTAATTAACGTTATATATATATTTTTTTTTATCACGGTTCTAAAACGTATGTAATTAAACTAAGGTAAAAAGTAAAGTAAAACGTTAATAAAATTAATAAAGTAAATGCAAACTGTTGCTTAATAATTTATTCTGCTAACAGAACGTTATAATATATATATATATATATATTTTTTTTTTTTTATTTACATTGTATCGAGCGCCGAGCGCTCGATATGATATAACTGTTTATGTTGGCATTCCAAGGTGTATTTCTCCGACACGATATTCCTTTCGGAGTCGGTGTAAACGGACCGGCGAGACAATATTCGCGCAGTTATTTCCAAATTGATTTGCACATTGTGCAAGGTAATCCGTCGCGTTTCACACCGCGGAAAGTCGACGCTGTTAAATTACCAACGGCCGTGAAAAAGTTATGTAGCGCGAGTTACTTATCGGCGATCTATTTAAAAGGGAACGCAAAGTGTGCGGAATCAGGTTTTTGTGTTCGATATCGCGACAGGTGACAAGGTGGACAGTCGTATTTTGCGTCACGAAGTTTCGGGAGAGCTTTAGGATACGTCGTCGCCTCCTGGCACGGGCGACCATTCGCATCGACCGCATCGATCGCATCGATTGTTTCTACGATTTCAATGTCACTCGCGAAAGACGATTTCTATTAAACGAGAGCCTTCGCGACTATTCAGTTTCCATCATGTCCGACGACGAGCAGGATGTTCGCGCGTTCGAGAGATCAATATACGTTACTCCTCCCAGCGCATTACTCGCCACCGCGACGGATTCTTTGAACACGTGCTCGACGCCGACTGTGACGTCCGAGAGTGACGATCACGAGATTTTTCTGGAAGAGGCTGAAAGAACGTTGTATTTCACGCCGATGATTAAGAGCACCTTCGACAATTGGAGACAATTGAACTGTTCCGAATTAGTGGGTGAATCTCCGATGCACTCTTCTATAGTGACGCCCACGAAGCTGATACCCGACGGCACCAAGCCGGAAACTTCACCCTGGGAAAATTCTATAAGCAGGATGTTTAGCATGCTGAACTTGTCGGACACGGTCCTAATGGACAACGGGAGCTCCTCCGAGACGGCGGGTACTCTCGAGGAGTCATCGGGGCAAGTCTCGCATACTGAGAGCGCGGAGATGATCGCGACGAAATCGCGGATCGTCGTCAACCACGACGGAATTTCGGAAGACGCAACGAGAGACGAGGGGACGGACGATTACTCGACCATGAAGATAGTTGTGTCGCACAACAGTTCGTCGTCGAAGGTAACCCCCGACAGTTCGATCGATCAGCTTCCGTCACGTGAGATGGAACAAAGCGACTGCCTGTGCCGAAAGGACGCGGCCGTCGGTTCCGCAGAACCGAAAACAAAGAAATGTACTTGTCATCCCGTGGACGCTAAATCAACTCGCTTGGAATCATTAGTCGAGGCTTGCGAGTCGTCGGAATCGAGCACGTTCGACGAGCTGTACACCCGGAACGTCGAGCAAACGCAGCGTAATCTACATCTAATGATGGAGAAGCAGCAAAAAATCGGCTGCTTCGGCAAGAAGAAGAAAATAAACATAACGCAGCTGTGCCATTCGCAGCAATCGACAAAGTCTACGAAGGAAAATTTTAAGTGCGTGTACACGAAGGTGGTTTCACCGATAAGTGCGACGATCCCACCGAAAATCGTACAGAAGAGCCCGTCTCTGAAGCTGCGCTTTTCAATCGTCGGTAGACAGTCGCAAGTCCAACGCGAAAGACCCAATCCAGGTAGCTCGTTTTATTAATTTACCTTGCCGAGAAACGGTCGATCGATGATCGTGGCGTGTCGTCTGGCAATAACAACCTTGAGTGCCATACGTTTTTGTATCAGTCCGACCGTTGTAGCGGGATATTTCGATGCCTCGTTGTTGCCCACCTGTTACCTGTTTCCTCGTGTGAATTAAAACTTTTATTTATCGCACGCATTGTTTTAACACGTGCCGATGTAGATAAGACACGTTTAAAATTAAAAAAAAAATATTATAATAATAATAAAAACAGCAAAAAGAGGGAGGGAAAGAGAATTGCTGAGACGAAATGGTAATTTGTCGTTAATTTTAGCAGGCGATTACCGAATACGCGGCTTTCGAAGTGTTTTGTGATTAAGATCGCCTTGAGGCGTGTTGTAATGGCTTTTCAACACTTTACGCCGCAAGGCAGTTCGCGGACGGAAAAATCCGTCTTTTTTTTTTCTTTTTTTTTTTTTTTTCACGTCCATTGTTTTCTCAGCTGCTCCGCTGTCTGCATCTCGCCTGTTCGAGCACCTAAGCAAAGATAAATCGCGCAATGCGCGATTAATGATTTTACGTTGCGTAATCGTCGCGCGCGTCATAAACGAATAGCAAACACCGTGCGTTACACAATCACCTTGCGCGATCGTTCGAAATTAAACGCGTACACATGTGGATACAGATTTTTATCGCGTCTCTGATGATACCGCTGTGCCCGAGACATTCTTTCACCCGTGCTTTCCCGCGACATCGTGCGAAGAGCGCGGGCGCAAAGTGGAGCAAATGGAGCGTGCACCGGAACGTATTTTACACCGCGACGCAGCGAGAAAATGAAAATGCGCGATTCTGGCTCGCTGCGTAATTCTCGACGAATGCCAACCGCGATGTTTAGAGCGAACGAGAGAAGACCTCGCAACCGTAAATCAAGGGCCGGCAGCAGCGCGGGAAAAACGAGATTACGCTTCTTAGCGCTCGCGACTTGGTGAGGCGTGCACATACTCGATAATTCTTCCGGCGAGGCGAAGCGCGGCGGGCGCGCTTTATTTTGCGCGTGAAGTCGCTCGATCAATATTTAAACACGATTGCCGAGTGTGTACGCGCCGATTTATCGGACGAATCGCTTTGTAGCGCCGCTTGTATCTCGTAAAAAAGGACACTTAATTGTCACCTGGGATTACGACGAGCGGCTCGGTTGTAATTAATGCCATTACCATGCGAGATCGGGAGATAATCTGCCTCTCTTATGCAAAGGCTTACCCGACGAAGGGAAATTTGCAAAGCACTTTAGAAAAAAAAAAAAAAAAAAAAAAAGGGGGGGGAACAAAAAGCGATTACGCGAAACTGCATATTTAATTTTTGCGAAGAGAAAATAAGAAATTGGCGTTGCAGTCTCAGAATATTTAATATATTTATATATTTTCGTTTATATGTATACTTTTGCATTTTTTCTAATCATAAATTGTTTACGTTTTTTGTTAACAGATGTCCCGTTTCCACCGTCGCACAAAATGACAGTGGCAGAGGTTTTCGACGAACGAACGGGATCTCCGCGGCCGGAGGTCCTGAAGCAGCACTTTATCCTCGAAGGTAGAATCGACGAGGCTGCGGCTCTTCGTATAATCAACGAAGGAGCCGCCCTTCTACGTTCGGAGAAGACTATGATAGACATCGAGGCTCCGGTCACCGGTGAGTAGAAATTCAATCACCCTCGTTTTTCCTGGTTCCCGCTTTAATTTAAGCCTTGTCCGATCGCTGGGAGAGCGATCCTCGGGGTGGCGTGTGCTCTACCGTCGCGCGAGACTGTCTCAATTAATTGGATATAAGATATGCGCGGTTTAATTGAAATCGAAAATTTGGTCCGCCGCTCCGGTGCCCCGGTCGTTCCTCGATCAATTATCCTTGAATTAAGTTCGTTGCGACGGCCCCCTTTGTGGCGTTCCCGTGATTGTTCCCAGAAGCACGGAATAGGAGAACGTAATAAATCCCACCCTCGGCCATGTCGGATCGATTCGGTCCCGTTTCCTTCTACGCTTTCCATTCACGGCCTCCGCTAGCCCGTCGTTATCCTTTTACGCACGTACCATTGGAAGTTGTTATCTTTCGCTTCTCCGCGATATAAAGTCGAAGCACGATAGGACTAACAAGCCGCGCACTTGAGGATAATTTTTTAAAAGAGTTTCACCGATTCGTTACGGAGACGTCTTTAAAACATCAAGGAACGCCGGCGTTCGAATCCAAGATGAGAGGAGTTTCGCATAAAATAATATTTTCTTTGGTGTCCGTCTTGCTTTTAATCGGCGAGGTAATTGTCCCATTACGTCGGAATCTCGATAATCGATCGAGGGGGAGCTGTGAAGTATCAGCTTTAACTCCCCGATAATTATGAATCTCTTCGGTGGAGAGACGATTATCATGAATTACATTTAATTGAGATACAGAAGGGGCATTGGGTTTTATTTATTTGCGAGGGAACTTTTTCGACGACGGGTAGCAATGCAGTTTCTGATAACATCTATCACGTCGGCGTGTCGCGTGCACGCGCGCCCGCGGCTGCTGCTGCAGCAGCATATTTTTCGCGCATACGCCCGTTCGCGTCGGAATCGATGGTCAGCGAATCGGCCTTAGATTTATTTCACGTCGATCGGGGTAGCCGGCGGGAATCGGTCATCCCTCTACCCGTTCGTTTCGCACGCTTTTTTCGCTCCTTCGGTGTCCGCGTCTGCCATTCGTCGTCCGCGCGTCTCGTGCATCCTTCCCGCGGCGTAATTCATCTTCCCGCTCCATCTCCCTCGCCGTTCTGCCCCGTGCTGCAGATTCGACGACCTGGCGCACCGCAATTTCTCTCTGTCGATCCGTCGCTTTTCTTTTTCTTCCTCCGCGCGCTCTCGTGTGCGACACGTGTGCCAAAAGTGAGCCGGGAAAGTAGCTTACGGTATCGGTCATTATCTGCGACAGACCGGCGACGAGAGCCGGGCGGATGAGGGCTCTATTAGACACATACCCGGATCACTTCGAATTCCCTCGACAGTCTCGGAATTTATGAGAATTTGGCCGAGAGAAGAGGTACGGATCGACGCGACGTTCCAGTCTGCGAAATTCCGCTCCGCCTCGAGCTTCGTTAACTCGCTTGATGAACTGCGGCGTGTTCTGGAAAACGGGGTGGGAAGGGGAGGAAAAAAAGGGAGCTTAAACTGGAACGAGAAAAGAAAATGCGAAGCGCGCTGACCTATCGAAAAATTAATTAACGGTTACCACGTGCTCTGCATGAAAGATTGATATGCATATTTCCGAAATTGTTTGCCGAAATCATTCTTAGAGTTGACGACATGTCGATGTAGTTTTCTCAATAAAATAAGCGTAAATAATTACCGAAAAATTCGGGTTAACACTTTCAGGCAATTTTTTTATTATTATTATAAATTTTTTTTTTTTTTCTTTTTAATTTCTTCGTAAGTGTGCAATTAGTGAACGAATGACTTTTATCGAGCGCGACTCTTGGATTGATGGTGAGGATTGCGCCTGGATAATTGGCCGAAGGACGGGCAGGCATATTTGAGTCTTCCTTTGAAGCGACCGGGTTTCTTTTTAGTCGTACGGCTTCTCGACGCGTTTCTTTGATCGACGTATAACCCTCGATTGTTCTCAATCACTGGACGGCTAAATCCTCACACGAATAAGTTGTTCGCAGAACGGGGTCAGTCAATCGGATGATGGCAATTTACCGCTTAGATCTTTTTTTTTATTTCTAGCGCGGCCGTGGATTATTTTGTGCCAAAAAAAAATTAAAAATAAAACATATTTTAAATATTTAGTTACTCGAGCGTCTTTGATGTTCTTAATAAATCTCGATGCTCTCGAAATAAAAGTACATTTTTAATAGCCATTGAGGTGAACCTACACAATCGAAAATAATATACCCCGGGTCTTGATAGTAGGTTTCTGTTGGACCGTTAATTAATTACGTCCGGGAATACGTCTTATAGTTGAGACGCTTTAATTGCATATTAACTGTTTTATTTTTTTTTAAATTTCTTTTTATTGTTTGTTACGTTTTTTAATTTAAAATTACAACATCGCGCTTTTTATATAACCAGCAAGGTAATTTATTGCTTGATATCAATCTCTCAGGCTATAAAATAACATCTTAAAAATTAATTTATTAAACTTTATTATTTTAATAATTTGAAATAGTATATACTTACGTGTAATAAAAAGATCGGAGCTAATCGGCGTTGTTGAAACTTCTCGTAAAGAATTTCTTTACGATTCGCGGCCTTCAGCAAACTTCGCGGATATTCAAATTAATGATAATGAGTTGTTCAAATGTTAACCGAATGGGATCTCCGTCGGCGATTAGTGCGTTTCTTTGCGTCATGAAGAAACTACCATTTCTACGTCCATAAAGCGAAGTGGCTCGTTTCAGCTTTCCGACTCCGCTCCCTTTTTTCTCGCCAACGTTATAAGCCGCCGCTGGGTGAAACGGCGCGCTACGATAATCGCTTCGACGTTGCATTAATATTTTTTTTTTTTTTTTTTCGCCTTCTTTCTCGTTTCTGCAAATTTTTTCCGCTCCAGAAATGAGTTCTTTCGTTAGGCGCGCTCGTAAAGCTTTACTGTTCTCGCGCTTGTGCCTCTGTAAAATTGAAGAAGTGATCGGGAAGTTATCGTCAATTCTGAAAGTTAATGCCGGTCGTTAAGGAAAGGATTACCTTGGCAAAAAAAAAAATGCGAAATGGCTTCCGTTTAACGCAATTTAACGCGCTTAAACGTAATTTGTTACTGACCGTACTTTTATTATTTAATATTAATATTAAATATCGGTGATGAGCCTTTTTAATACGAGTCTTTCAATTTGATTTTATATATTTCAATACATCGACGTTTTTAATACATCGTGGAATGAATGAAAGCATCGAGACAAAACGTTCTAAATCTCTGCAACTATTCGCCACGCGCGATTTTATAGCGATCCCGATTTTATAGTTTGCCGAAACAATTTCTGTTTGTTCGCTAAGCGATCGAGTGTCGTTCCGCTTCGAGCTCCACTCGTTCGAGCCCTTAAATAAAGGTTTAATTTTGGTAACTCAAATATCGCCGAGTTATTCGGCGGTCGCCGCTCGCTTTCAGCGGGATTGTAAATTTGCGCTCGATCAGAAATCAAATTGCTCCGTTTTCGTCGCGCCCGTCGATAGCCAGTCGTCTAAAAAGGTCGTGAGACATTTGCATCGAAGGAGTTTATCGACGTCGAGAGAATTCAGGAGTTTTTTTTTCCAATTTTTTTTCTCACAACTTCGGTATGAAAAATCGAGGCCGCGATCTCGAGACTTGAAAGGGAACGTAGTTATCTAACGGTGCGCTATCTTAATTGTCTTCCTGCCTTGTCGTGGCAAAATTGATACGCAGCCGGAAACATGGTTACGCGAGCGCCGTGTTGACCGAACTCGGGTACCGAGTGTGTATAGGAACATAAATTATTCATACAAGTGCGAGCGACGTGGGAGAGGAGGCGAGGAGGAGCGGCAAGTACTGGATGGAACACAGTGGCAATATTGTTCGGCCTCTATAAAGCATATCCTAAAAAGCATTAAATGTTTATCATCTGTCGGCGCTGCCACATTTGTGTTGTCCGTCTAAATATTGAACTTCGTTGATAACCCGTGAGATAGGAACAGGGAAGTTTACGATATAAATATATGTATTATATATATATTTTTTTTTTTTATTCCATATCTATTTCTGACCGCGCATTGCCTGCAGTCGCGCACAATCGCGCATCTTTGTTTCGATCGAATTAATAACGCTTAATAACTCTTACGAAACTTAACGCCGCGATTGCATCGCACACGTGCCTGAAGCACAGCCGTAAATTTAAACCGCGACGCGGGGAACGGAATCAGGAGTGCGGGGGTTAAATACCGTGACATTCGTATAAGCATTTCGGCGGTCGGGGCCACCGCCGGAGTTTCGGAGTGGAAATGGAGTTCCTTCGCAAAAATGCCCCGTGCGCGCGTTCGCGGACCATTAAATTCGATCTAAACGTACGGACGCACGGAACCCCCAGGGATAATTGCTTACACGTTGATTACACCCTTACACGGAACGGAACGGGCGTGGCGGCCGTTTGCGGGGGCGAAAAATCGAGCAGCTTTTACTTGCTGACGGGGCTCCATCCCCGCACTCTTTTTTTGCGCCGAGCGATAATACTCCGAGTTAATACGAAGGGCGAGAAAGCCTGTGGCGGTTCGGATAAAAGCCCTCGGTGGTCTGACGTTTCAATAATGCGCTCGTCCTCCGGACGAGAGAGGGATTTTACCCGAGAACTATTGTAGCAAGCGATGGCTTTCCACTCGCCGTCGCGAGTTTACGCAACGGCCGTGCCGACCGAGTTAGACTCGTTCGCGGCACAAAGCGGTCAAAGTACAGTGACAAAAGTCTCCGGCGCGGCGTGTCGCGTACGCGAGCGGTATGTTATTTAGAAAACTTCCCGATGGAGCGCGAAGGATGCGGAGTCCACGAGGACGTTTCTCGGAGCATTAGAGAGGGAAAGAGAGAAGTGTCTTTGTATTATGCATAATATGTAGATTGTTAGACTATCGACTCGACGGCGAGCGAAACATCGCTCGCGAATGTTGTCCGCCGTGCGGAGTCGTTAATTATCTTATTAAATGATAACGGGGCGAAGTATCTACGCCCGGTCGATGGCGCTTGTCGACCCGGCAGGAAGTTTCCCCCAATTTTCTCCCTTAACGCGTAACCGAAGCTCTTGCGGAAGCGGTGCCCTTAATACTTGATGCTTTAATGCATACGTAGTGTCTTATAGTTGATACTTGCACTCGCGCGCGTTGATATCTGCATCCACCTCGCCTTAAGTCTGTTCTATATCACTGCAGTATAATGCACAATTTATCGTGCGTAAGATAAAAGAATTTTTCTGTTACATTTTACACGACTTGTGCCTGCGTTTCTTTCTCGCGGAAGTTAAATTCAACCTTTTTAAGGTTTCTAAACCTACATTCGCGCGCACATGTTGCGCGTTCGCGTATTCTTAAACCAGCTCGCGAGAGAAAGATTCACATTGAAATAAGAACATCGGGCACATAAATGCAATTCTATCTGGTAATATAATTGAAATATTAAAATTGTTATTCGGTTGTCGCGGACGAGGGCAACAAAACAGCGAAAGCCTTTGTATCGTTGAATCGGGCGGACTGCACTTTGCGTCGGGTTTCCTTTGCGATCGAGCCGGTACGGGTAATTCAATAATTATGATTTAACCGAGGCGTCTCCCTTGAGACGCAGAAAGGAAGTCGGCGAAAGTGGGCAGATGGTGCAGAATCGATTTCCCAAGCCGCTGCTGATCCGAATACAAATTCCGTTTGTGCGGCTACGCGAGGCGACGTGTTCGTGTAAAAGGCCATCCTGGGAGACACAGAATTCTCGATTGGATCGCGAAAGGTGGGCGCGAAGCCGGCGACGGATCGCCAGGTTTATCATTTTTTTTTTTTTTTTTTCTCCACGTGAATGCGGAAGAGTGCGACATTTGATCTCCGATCGCGAGCAGAGATACAATGTACGCGCGCGAACTTTTATGCACCGACGAATGCAAGACCTGAAATCGATATTCCTCGCACCTCTCGATATGTGCGATTCCTCGTAGCGCCAATTGTTACGGGCTACAATTTCGTCGCGAATCCACCCTGGTATCGTGGCACAATACGCGAGAAACTCGCGAGTCTCATTTGAGTTAATTTGAATTTTAACGCGGAACGATCGTGTCGTTGCACGAAGGCGCAGTCTTTCGTTGGAAAAATATTGCATCTCTCCGTCTCGAATTTAGAATTTCGCCGATAATTACCCGTATTGTCAATCAACAGATATTGACGAGGGACAGCGGCCTTAATTATTTATTTAATCCGCGGAACCAATTTACTCGATCGGGGGAGGTATTCGGCTTTATCCGCGCGCCAATTACGAGCTTAACTCGCGCGTCAACCGAGCGGACACAAGAATAAATTAAAAGAGGCGTTCTTTAACACGAACGGTCGCCTTACTTATATTCGGTACCTCGGCCGGACATATTATCCCAGAGATAACACTTTGTGAATTACCGTGCTCTCGGACGAGAACGAGAATCGCTAAAGTTCCGTCCGCTATCTGCAGAAACAAGCGCATTTTTAAGTGCACTTCGCGCCGTTATTGTTATTACCCTGAGATACCGAGAAAAAAAAAAAAAGAAAAAGAAATTATTTTGCAACCATCGCTAACAGTTCACGTTCATGAAGGATCTTCAATTAACGAGCGACGCGAAAGCTAAAATCGAACTGTTTTATATATAAACGGCACGAGATTGGCAAACAGACGCGATCAATGCTGCTGGATTAACGATTACGAGAATATTATTTGCGAAAAGGTAAATTAAACGGTTATGGAGAAGCGTTCGTATAAAATATAACATAAATTTACGCGAAATATACGTTATCAAATCTAGTAATAATATAAAGTTATCGATACTACGTAAAATCGCTTTTAATTATATGCTTGCTGAATTTTAAAATAAAAAATAAAGCAACATTATTAACGCCGGAGAGAGGTTGGAAGAGAGGTACACGAGGTATATCGATTTGACAAGTTTTCCGCGCAAGTTTCATGGTTACGCCGCATTCTTCTCTCTCTTAAGGGCTGTAAAGCGGTTAGCAGTCGTTCTCGTATAAACGCCGCCGCGAACGCTCGACTTAGACGCGAGAAAGAAGTAGCACAGGAGATGCCAAGTTCGGAATGCACCAAGACGCAGCGCCGCGCAGAACTAGGTCGGCTGCACTTTCGAAAGGCTTTTGCAAGCGGAACGCTTTACCCTGCGAACTATTTTCCAAAATTACCGTCCGCGATCGTAAAAGTATATAAGCTCGTAGTCGGCAGAATTTGCGTAGCGGGACTTTGCTGTAAAAGAAAAAAAAAAAAAAAAAAAAAAAGGAGATGATGTCTATCTTTAATACAGGCAAAGAGCATTTCCGCCTTTATCTCTTCTTAAGTGGGAGGTCTCGAGAATGGCAGATCAATCGCAATGTATTTTATTAAGATTCTACTCGACGGATGGCAACAATAACTCGCGATTTGACTCGCAAAAGACACCTCTCGCTCGCTCGCTCGCGCAACGACGCGCTTGAAATACGTCAACGTCGGCAGAAAAAAAAAAGGAGCTCTAGCATAAACGCGATGCCCAAGTATAATGAGTTTTCAGAGTGGCACAGTAAACGCCGACGGACAGAAGGAGAACCGGATTATAGCACAGTAAACGTCTCTTATAGATCGTCAAGCATCGCCGTTGCACGTTTCTTCTTATGACCGAACTATTCGTCGTTTGTTATTAACATTTAACAGCGGTAATAAAATGTACCGTGCGACGGCCGGGAAACGTACAACTATATACAGATATATTATTCTTTAAAACCGAATACGAAATGCGTAGTTATTAAATCGTTAAGTCACGAGACGTGGAGCGTTCCGTCTACTTTTATTTCTTTCGCAAAGTGTGTGGAATATTTCTCACTACTTGCTCGAAAGTTAGATTGTTTCCCTAACTTTAATCTCATTTTCTTGCGACCGTAGTTTTTTTTTTTTTTTTTTTTTTGTGATAATTAAAAATAAAGACTCCTCGAAAATTGGACGAAAAATAGGGAAGTAATAAAAAAGAATATCAACTTTTAAGAAATATTTTCTTAATTCGATTTAATTATGGAAATCTCGCGAGACAAACTTGTTCTCTCTTTTTCTCAAAGGATATGCGGTCGGGCGGAAATGCGTTTCGTGCAGGTATGCGACGGAAATAAAAACTTCTCCGTATAAATTTGTGTGTGCCAGGCCCGTTTTATAACGAGCGAGCGATGGCATCTCGGCATATCGCTCATGCAGACTGTAATAATTAAGAGTAACCGATTACGCGATAGTCCCGCAGATGTTATCTGGACGGGTTTCAATAACGCAGTTCGTGACTCTTTTTCGAGGTTGAGCTCACCTTGCCGGATGTATCCTTGGACCTTGGCGTTTCAGGCGAGGCCAAGGACGCGCGGAGGGACCCGCGGACGCGATTCCGCGATTTGGCGAACGACATCCGGCGATGCATCGCGCGCTAGTTTCACAACCAGCGAGCACGATTGGGAGCACCGTTGTTTCGTGTTCGCGTTTGCGTTTTATTGGCCGCCAGGACGTGGGGGTGCCACCCTTTCTCTATTTCTCATCGTTCTTTATTCCCTACCGTTTACAGGCGTCGCGAAGAAAAATTGCATCGCTCGCTTTTCTACATATACATTTTTCCGAGACATTAATCGTTTCTTTGAAATAGATCGCATCGCGAAAGAAAAACCTTTACCATTTTCGCTTGTTAGGTAAAATAATGAGAAGAGGAAAGAATCGACGATACAATTCTATATAAACAATCTCTGGGCCTGCAATCACGGACGTTAAATCAACTCTTTTATTTTTTTTTTTTATTTTTATATTTTTTTTTATTTTAATTATCGCGCATCTAAAATTTTTCGTCGATTCGAATCGCTAATGTGGTTCGCTGACGACGGAATTGGTCCAACGGAGAGAGGGAGAGAAAGATCGACATCGCGACGCCGATGAATTTATACGCGAACGGCCGTTTCTTACGGTTCGTGAGGCAAAACTAATGCGGTTAATCGAACGTCGCCAAGCGAAGCGTTCTCCGTTCAGAGACGCGCTCGTTATCTCGTGATTTCGATATCGAAGCGGCGAAAAGGATCGCGACAGATATTAATTCGAATAACAATGAAGAAGACTTCGATAAAATATGCGTCACTACAATTTCTTCTTTGTTCTTCCGCATATTATATTTAATTTGTTTTATCAAAACCGCGTCAGGAGTGGGAGGACTTTAAAGTGCTCGCGGAGCAGTTTATTCTTTTCTCTCTTTCTTTTCTTTTTTTGTTTCTCTGGGGCAGCTCCGTCGAGGGCGGGCTTACGTTATATCCCGCGAACGCGACACGCGAGGGTGCATGTACTCCCCCGTAGATACGGCTGCCAGAGATAAGAGCCCCGTAACGGGTGTCGGGAAAAAGAAAGCACGAATCACGAAGAAACCGCCCTCGCGTTCAAGGGTTGCTTTCTCCCACTCGCGGATATCGGGGGGGGCCTATGAAAAATTATTTAGTCCTTAACTTTAATCGAGGCTTCAATCTGTGCCTGTCACAGTTAAGTCTCTTATTTACGAGTGAAAGATACGATCGTAATCGCAAGAGAAATATCGTCGGGGAAATACAGGGAGGGAGGAGAGAGCAATGGCTCCGTTTCTTCGCAATTTTTCCGTCGAATCTTACATTTCTGATTGGTACCGTAATTGGTAAGAGGCATTTCGCCAATCGGAAAAATCGAGAGAGTCGCAACTGTCGCGCTCCATTTGTCGCAGAATTTCGTTACGTTGTTATACGTCGCCGCGGCGTACCTACTTTAAGGCCGGCTCCGTCGCGACGCGTTACGTGCAGCGAATTAACGGTCTCTATCGCTGTGTGCAGATATTCCGGGAAACCGTCGCTTAATCTACGTGCCGAGCGACGTACGGCGCAAATAAAATTCCGACGTGCGATCGCGCGGATCTCGGCGGCCGGTAATCCGGCGAATTTCTTTTCGTGTACGCCGCGAATAAATCGCACGAGCGATTCGTTAGCGCGGTCGGGAAGGCCGGCTAACAGGCGGCGGGGACCGAGTCTCGTTACTACGGTCGCCCGTTTCAACACGCAATACAATCTTCGAGAAACGGGTACGACGGGAACGGCGACGATAGCGCGGTGTAACGAGGCATTTGAGAAAAGGTAAAGTTACACATCGCTCGGAGGCACCGATTTATCTCGCCGGTGTCCACCGGGCACACGTAGTCGGTCGCGTTTTATCTCGAGGAATTTTTAACGGGCTTTAAAGCAGCATTTAAGGTTGAAATTATATTCAAAAATTCAAGACAGTCGATCCTCCAATCTTCCGGACCGTCCTACTTAGAAACGCGACACGCCAAGTGTTTCTACGCTATTAAAGAGACGTCCTTAATTTATTTGATCCCGTCGCGTTAATTAAGCCGCTGGGTAGCTACTGAGGACACTCGAGAAGGATTTGGTTCGCGTTATAACCGAGGACGTGTATCGACGGCAAGCTCTTTCTCCCTTGAGAGCAAGAATTTCACTGTGCACGCACGATCGCTCTCTTTGAAGAAACAGTTCGCTATTGCTGGCGTGTATAATCGCGACGAGGTCGCCTCCGCGGATCTATTTAAAATGAGAAAACGCGTATTCATCAACGCGCGAGGCCAACGCGGCCGCGGAAGATCATTATGCTCGTTCACGAATCGCACGAAGATGAAAATGTCTTTCGCCAGCGACGTATGGATGATAGGGATCAGGTTATTTTATGGAACATTAGGTGACAGGAAAACGCATTAAGAAAATTAAATTAAACATATTAAAGGGTATAAAAAATAACGCAAATAGCGAAGTAATAAATTTCAGCAACGTTTATTAATATATATTTCTTTTTTTTTTTACAATTATTTTACATATCGAGGCGTATCGATCATTTTTCATATCTCTTTTTCTCTCTCTTCGTCGCTTCTCGCTCGTGCCAAGCCGAGTGTCACGAGCAAATTTACTAGGCTGTGTTATTCAGCTAGGAAACGCCGGTAGTTTTACAACACTGTCTACTCTAGAATCTGTGCTCCACTTTAAAGAAGATTCGCCGATTTCGCGGCGCGAAGCAGAAACGTGGACGGTCACGTTTCATTATGACCGCGGTTGCAACATGCGCATCGTTACCTAGTTACTTATGCCAAATGACATAATGTGCGAGTACGTCGCAAGTGTAATTTGCACGAATCATTGGCGAATGAAATAAATTATTCCATTTGCTTGTAATTTGCGGAAAGAGAGAAGTGTCGAGGAGAGAGAAGGGGTAGATAGATTTATTACCGAGAGTCGAAGATTGCGCTTGAAAAATCGTGTCGATTTTCTATTCCCTATCGATCGCGATGTTTCAGCAATAATAATCACCGGTTGCGGCGATAAAACGTTTCTCTCGACTGAAACAGTATCGGCGGAAAAAAAAGCTTCTGCAAAAGCTCGAACCCCATCGTATGTTTTCGAAACACACGCCTTTTTTTCTCCCGTACCGTTTATTTTTCGTCCCTTTTTTCCGACGTAAAAAGGCTCGGGGAACACAGAGGATCGGTCGAAAAATTTTCTAGTCTGTTTAAACATTCGTTTGAATTAACCATTTGCACGTTATCCGCACAAAATACACTGCGCCGTGTATTATTTTTAGTACATTGTTTCAGGGGTGAATTATCTTATTACCTCGCGTTTCTCTGCATTTTTTTTCTTCTTATTCTCGCAATTAAAATTGTTAATGGAACATTCGGGTGACATGAAAAATATTAAGCCGGCCGCTGTTACCTTTGTGAAAAATATTCAAGATAAAAAAAAAATTTTTTTTAATAAAAAGAAATATAGGAGAGCGTAAAGTTTATACAATAAATGTAACACGGGCAGACGCTTTTATGTAATGGAGATGCTTTGATTAATGTGCAACAAATGTGTCATTTTAGAAATAATCTTTTTTTCCTTTTTCCGTCCGGAGAGCTGCGGAGCAGACCGCGCGAATTATTTTTTTCTCGCGACACCGTCCGGCCGCTGTCTCCGATGTTCATCGGCTGTTGGACGCGTTTCGCCCGGCTCCACGGTCATTCGATATAAACCCGGCGGCGTTTGATTACATTTCAGCCCGGCAGTTGATTCGGCCCTTCGCGTGCGCCTCGCGCAATACGGTAGTAAAAGGACCGCACGCTTGTGTGATGCGGTAACGGGAAAACGACGCCGCTCGTCGTTTCATCAGAAACTACCCTCAGGTATCAGTCGGTCCGCACTTTAGTGCGCGCTCAGAGGTTCTCATTGATCCCCTGATGTTTTCTTTCCCTTTCCGTCGCTCGTTTTTTCCTCCTGCAAAAACTCCAAATTAATGTTACAAAAGCGAGCTTAGAAGGGACGGAAGAGACCAATGCTTAATTTAATTTTTTTACCTCGTGTTATTTATTTATTTTTTTTTCGCGAGCGATTTTACAAAATCGGTAGTAGACATAAATGATCGAATGTTCGGCGATTCGCTCAAAACCGTTCGTGTTTGCTTGCCCTTGTTTGCTCGACGTAGACCCGGTTTAAGGAGCATATTTAGGGGATCGGTTTCTCTTTTCGATTAGAGATTATCGCGAAGATAATCGCTGAGAAGCTTTTACGCGCTCAAGGCTTGTAGGTACGCGTTTAATTCTCCCGTTTCGCTTTTCGTGATATCACCCTTCGGCCTACCCTTCGGTAATTTTCTTCCCGGGGAACTCTTGCGCAAGAATTGATGTGCGCCTTTTACGTGTTCGGTGATTAAGCTACTACGGGTGATGTGTCACCGAATGGTAACTCTCGACTCCGCTGTCGGCTATCTGGAAGAGGGAGAGAGATGAAAAGGGACCAGAAGTGCCGCCGGGGTCAAGTTGACTCGCTGCGAAGCGATGGAAGGGTCGTTCCGCCAAAGCGAAGAGACACAACCGCGGCACTCGCTACGACGATGGGAGAAGGATCCAATGTTGATATAGAAATTGCCGCCGGTTCATCGAGGGTTCTCGGGTAGACGAATAGTCCGGTCGTCGCGTGTAAAATCGGCGGTTAGGTGGCGCGAAAGCGGAGAATCGACGGTAGGTCTGGCTTGAACGAGATGACTTTCAACATCGAGTCATACATTTGCAGCGGCTGAACGGGATCGCGCAAACGAGAGAAAGAGAGAGAGAGCGCGAAGCAAGACGCGAAAGCGTTACGTACTTTCGATCGTTCTATTTATATCGCGGACAATCGCGCCTCCTCTTTGATGTGCGCGCTGCCGATCACTACGCGTGCCTATCTTTAGCATCGGGCTTGCAACTCCGGCCGAATACGCGTAACTTATTAACGGAAGAACCCCCCTCCCCGGCACCGTTCTCGGCGAGTCGCGAATCGCTTGAAATAAAATCGCCACGCCGTCTTTGGTCCACGGCACGCAGACAGGCGCTAGCCTCATTTTCTGGCACGCGGACTTATTACGATATGATTTAGTCTGCCGATTAGGGAATCGAAATCCGAGCCGATCGATCGGTTCGGCCGCACGCCAACGGCTTCTCTAGATTTCTGCGGTTATCTCGATAAAACTAGATGCCTGGTTATATCTGCCTGGCCACTTCAATCGAATGATAATGCAATAATATTGTATTTCAATAACACACGTGTAACATGAGAAAACGGTAATAACCCAATGTTGTTTTTAATATTTTACAATATAAATTTCCGATATTGACGCATGCATGTAACCCTATATTAATCCGCGGAAAATTTCATCTCCAATGCAGGGAAAATAAAGTTCGAGGAAGAAATTTTTATATATCAAAAAAAAAAAAAAAATTAATAAGAGCGAGCGATTTGCTAATGGAGTAATATGCAGCTTTATTCCAAAACTGCATTATAAGCCGATTAACCATTTTTGGTGATTTTTATTATTATTATTTTTTTAAGTTGCTTTATTAAGATTGTTTAGTTGAAAGATAATGCAAAAGACACGAATTGTTTTCTCTTCCATTTTTACAATTACATTCATCAACGTGCTTTATAATTATGTCTTTGTCCGTAATACACGACAATTTTCGGGTGAAAAGGATTACAAAACTGCCTACAACTATTGTGTAATCCTTGCTTGCGGGAACTTGTTTGTATTCAAGAGCGTGCAGAAAATGAATTTATAATGGAATGTATCGGACGCGTAATTCCGCGCTCGTTTGTAATATTCTGGCGTGCGCGTCGCGTTGGAAAATCAATCCGCGATCCCTGTCAGACATTAACCCGGGATTTCACAGCGGTCGGAGCAGCAGCTGTCTCTCTCTCTCTCTCCCTTTGGTTCGGACATTAATCGATTCCGCGACGATCCTTTCACGCAGCCAGATTGTAGATAAACGCGCGATACGCGTCCACCCGCCGTTGACACTGGCGCGCACGCATTATCGGTCCGCATTATGCGAGCTGTGACGCAGTCGGGCGGGAGATCCGCGTTTAAAGGGGAGTTTACCCTGTTTGTGAAAGACACCAGGTGAAGCCGCATATCGGCAACACGATCCGCGATAACGCGCTTAAACGCAAGTCGCGTCACGAGCCCCGGAAATTTCTGCTTCCTCGGCGGCGAAACGCGTCGCAATTTAAGTCGAGGGGCCATCGATGAAACCCATCGGCGCTGCATTACGCCTGTTACATTTTATTCCATCATCTCGTCGCGGCTATTATTCCCCGTTCATTTGCCCGACTTCCAGCAGCGCCGCGCTTAATTAATCTAACGTCGGCGTTTACGAGTAGTGCGTAAAAAAAAACCTGCGGGATTTGGACTCGCGATGGTAAAAGCCCCGACTGCGAGTGAGCGCCGAGGCGGTTCGTTATACCCGAATTTGCTCTGGCGATCCTTTTCAGCCGCCGTGAGAATCAAAGAGAGCGAAAAATACTGACAGCGAGAAGCCATAAAACTGTGAAATTTTCGAAGGTTCGTTACACTAATTTGCTGGCCCCTTTTTAATTAAATAAATTCTCTCATTAAATCATCGGGCGTATTTTTCACGCTATAGTTACATTATAACGTGGATTTCTAAGCTGGGGCTAAGAATAAAACTTAATCAAACTAATAGAAGCGAACAAATGATGTCTGTGTTAATTTGCGTGCGCATTTAAATTTGAAAGTGAAAAATACGTGTATTAATATTTAACGCGTAATTAGCGTACGCGAAGAACAATATTTCTTCAAGAGGTTTTAATGCTTTGTTTTGGTCAAATATATTTTTACGAATTTTTGTTAAAAAAAAGAAAAAAAAAAAGTCTGTCGCCCAACGGTGTGTTAAAGTCTCTCTCGTTTCGAGGTGCAGGTTTGCTTTAACAGGCGGAAGCCTGGACGATCCGCGATCACTTTGAATTTCCGAGCCCGCCCTCGTTGTATTTTTTCTGTATCCTGACCAAGAGGCAAGAAAAAAAATATCTAAAATTGCAATGTAGAGAACAGTTACGCGAGGTTGCCTCTGGCGCTCGTTCCGTCAGATTTATCTCGCTAGTGTACACGCATCCCTCTTTCGTTCGCAACCACGAGCACATTGTTTTTCCTAGCAAAGGTATCGGTATTTACCACAAAAACCGCCCTCAGCAACGGCGGAAAGCGCTTAAAATTATTCTATTCTTTTCTGTAACGCTTAGCGAGATTAAACGAATCACCGAACGCGTTGACCCTCGAGCTACGAAGTAATAGAAAAATCGCCCGAAGAGCAATTCGTGGATAAAGTCTGAAGTGAACAGCTTAGAAAAAAAGAGGCTCGTCTCTTTTAGATTTAGGAGCGTTTTTCGCTACGTAAAATGTCGCCTCGATCTCTTCGGTCTCGTTCCGTTAAGCTTCGCGGATCACTGAAAAATACGGTAACGTGGACAGCGTTGAAGTTATGGCGTCGTTGAGTCGCATGACGATCGCCCTCGAACGGTCAGGATCCCCAGTCACCTATCCTACGTGATAGAAATACGAGAGAATGTCCTAAAGGCTCTCTTGGGCGGAGCACGGAAAGTGCTGGAGCAGCATAAACTGCCCCAGGCACTGACGACCGTTGTACTTACAACCTGCTTAAGCTAATTGTAAGAGTCGTTCGGGGAATTTGGCTGGCGTAATAGCGCGCCGCGTTTCAGCGCGACTTCCACGTCCGAGTTACGCGAGCTCTGACGTAATGCGAAAATTAATAAAGTACAGGTGGCCCCGAAATACATTCGGGAGACAAAAGATCAGAAATTGCTTCGATAATTCTGCCCCAATTACTTTACCGAGGATGAAATGGCGAATAATACAGACGGCGTTACGCAACGAAACAATTACGCGATATTAAACGAACGAAATTAGCTGCATCATTTCAAGTTCGAGTGATGTCAGCTCGCAAAATTCGTGCTTTTCGGATAACAACAGATGAAAATCTCATTTTTCTCTCGAGATGTGTCTCGGAATATTGCGCTCGAATTATTTCGAATTCCTTACACCGGCCGTTGTTTTTTTTTTCTTTTTTTTTTACGAAGAGAATACACATCGACGAAATTTAGTTTTCAAATGTTTCGCACAAATAAATGCGCGTGTGCCAAAATGCTTGCACGAGATTGCGGTTCTTTAGTGGCGAAACTAGCACGCGGGTGCCGGCTCATCGTGTAACTTAAATTGTCAAGCTCCGTCTCCGGTGTTTCATCGCGGGGCAAAGAGGAAAGGGGGGAGGGGAGGGGAAAGATTTATATGATCACGAAATAATCACAACCGAAATAGCTCCGAGCTGCCTAGCGAGCTCGCATTCCGGCATCCGCCCGATGGCGAATTCCCCGAAGAGATGCTCTTTACTCTTTTCCTCTCTGTTCTTGCGTATTGAGACTTGTAAATAGCCGTGATTGCTTTTGGAATCCCGATGCGCCAACTGGAGTTACTGGTTTTTTTTTTTTTTTCTTACCTTGCTATTAGCGTAAAAATATAACCGCGCGCGTGTATAAGTTTTGCATAATAAGCCAATCGTATTTTTCTTCTTTTTTTTTTTTTAATAAGAATCCCGAAGATATTTATGAGGACAATTTTTTATTTCCTAATAAGTCACTCGAGCATCTTGAAAATTCAACATTTACTCCGCGTTGCGTTAAAAAGTCATGTTTCTTCTCGAGATAAATATTTCTCAGGCTTTATCATAACTCAGTGGGATAGATCTGTTTTTTTTTTCTTTTTTTTTATTGTAAATGTTTTTAACATTAGACGGCGAGAAAGCAGTTTTATCGTCTTATTTGAATTTCATACATTTTTTTTATATACATATATTTGAGCATACAGATATGGTAGAAAGTGTAACATTTTTATTTTCGGAAATACGAGAATATCACTGTCGGGGAAAATCATTTCACGCGAGGGCGTTTCGCGACAAAGGCGGTGGATGTTACAGGAATACATTTTATTCCCCGTCGCAATCTTTACGGTTTACTATTCCGCGGTGGCGGCGGCTGTCGTTATCGATGGTACCAGTTAACGAAGTTGCAGCCTCTTCTACGGTAAGGGTGTTCGCAGCAATGTGGGTTAACTGTATTGCCATAGAACGTACGTTTGTTGGATTACGATGCCGGCGTTACATCCGTACGTGGCTCGAATCTCTTAATAAAGTGCGCCCCAATATCCCATCCTCGCCGGCGCGGGACGGCGAGCGCGGGATCTTCTCTTCCTCCGTTCTAGCGGTTCGGCTGTAGATGCAATATGGAACGCTCGTCGAGGGGGCGGTAAGCTCCCCCCTGGGAAGTCGCCGGGGTGAATCGCGACACGTAAGACCCGTTTATCGCCGGGAGCCGAACAGACCGCGGCGATCCTCCCGCATTATCCCGCGGCATCGGGATAAACACCGTGAAGTATAGCGCCCTATTTACCGCATCCCCCATAAATTCTAGCTCTCCCTTATGATTTCGCGGCGTCTCGAAACTCGACGAGGTCGTTTTACGCCGTGGAAGGTAACGAGTACCCGCATCTCGTCAAGAGAAGTGCTTCGACGTACGTTTAACGCGAAACACGCCGTGTTTTCCTTTTCGCGATGGCATCACTTGCCGTCGTCGCAACGATGAAGTGGTCGCCCGGCCTGGTAGGTGCACCGAGGGGAGAAAGGGGGCGTATGAGTTTATGCACCGCCTCGGAATAGCGGCGTAAACAGCACGCGGATCGATTTATATGCGGCTAAGTAAGTGCATTTTTATGCACCGTTTCACAGCCGTCGTCGTAGCCTTGCAATCGGTTACTTCGTTTAACGCGCCGCCACGGCCTGCCCGGTTCTCCCCGCGGCGGACGTTGTCCGTGAAACGACTCGTACGTGATGCCCACTTGGACCGGTGAGGCCTCGCATTTGAATTGCGTTTACTCGACCTACATTTTTCGTCGTAAATACAGCGGGAACGTGTACGGATAAAAGAAAGATGTATCTGTCAGAGTAGGAGTGATAAAAAGCCTAGGAGAAAAAAAAATACGGCGAAAAAAGAAAAAAAAAAAAAAAAAAGATAGCGAAGAGACAAGATCGGAAAGTGCACGGTAATACACGCATGTGTGTGTGTCGCGTGTATAATGTAGTCGTGCAAAACAATGACATTTGTCGTATAATGACCGTGATATAACGACCGCGATACGTTTTCCCGAAAAAAAATAGCTCTCCGATCCGCGAATGCGGACGGGTCGTAAATTTTACGGGCGAGATAAATTGGGACGGAAAACCGTGCGCGCTTTTGAAACCGCACCGCGGCCTTCCACGATGGCACCGTTCTCCACTGTTTAACCGGAAACGCTCATCGATAATCAACGAGAGAGAGCACGCGAATGCAATCCGCTTTAGCGCCAGGATGAGCAGATTGTTGAACGGCAAACGTAGAAACCAATTATTAAATACAAAAGTCAGTGGCGGCCACTGCCCCGCTTAATCGGATTATAAAAACGCGATGCAACGTAATGTCTCGTCGTCGGCGCGCATCGCGAGCTCCCAATCGCCGGCGGGCACGTTAACCGAGATAACGACCGGCTCATCGTGCCAGCTTTGTATAATAAACGTCACAATTAAGAGACAAGAATAGAGAGATTGATAAGACGGCGAAACACCTCGGCTTAAAAAGTTTTTGAACGAGCTAATAAATCGCTTTCTATTTTCGTAAAATGTCAATCCCGCGGCTGTCGATATGCCGCGTATGACGAGAGTGATTCGTCGAGATATATCTCTATCTTGTGGCAATTTCGTGACACCCTCGCCGGCAGGAATTCGGGTGGGCGACGGATGAAAGATGGCCAGCAAAATTTCATCTGTTATCCCGGAGCGCCTTCGCGCCTTATCCTATTTTATAAATCTCGGAAGCTCCTTAGCCGAGGGGGAAGACAAATTTCCGGAATAATACTGGAACGTAAACGGGTGATAGGATCTTGGCGCTCGATCGAAGCTGGTTCACGTTACTGGCTACCTTCGCATCTCGTGTTAATTGCCCTTCGGCATGTCATCGGCAATGTTAATTCGTGCTTACTTAGCGACGATCCTTGTTGCTGCGAACCGCCACGAATATCCGTTTAATTCACTTTGTGTCGACCGAGAGAGAGAGAAGCAGGGAGAGAAGGATCGTCTCGGAGAACTGAAACGTGCGTGTCGCCCTTGAAGCTATCTTCATTCCCAAATGAATTCCTAGGTGCGAGTTTGCGAACTTCCGGGTGTACGTATCCGAGCAATAGTCCCGGTAGTTTCGTGGAAGTTAGTTATTAGCTTACGGTGAAAGGATTCAGGTGCGCGCGGGGGCTGTAACTTACTTTAGGCAACGAGTGAAAAACGATTCCGCGTATCGCATAACAATGCCAGACGCCTCGCACCGATCTCGTTTCGCAGACGCGACGACGTTACGTACCTCGCGTTTCGGGCGGGTATCGACTCGCATTCGATCCGCCGCGATAACGTATACGATTTAAATAATTAGATCACGATTGAGAATACATTGTGCACATAGTGTACACTCTATAAGCGGTGGTTTCCGTGAAAATTTAGTTGGTTTACGTGCAACGCGTGGACGCATTGGCGGAGACCGAGTCAATAGAACGGTACGTAACGTCGTCAGGTCACCGTTGGCTAAGCCAAAATTACATTCTTGCTTTGCTCGTGCTGTGCCCCTCGGTATCCGCGTGGCGAATAATTAAACGCCGAGAGAAAGAGAGAGGAAGACAAAGAGGCAGAGAAACGGAGAGAGAGAGGTAACTAAACCAAGCCGATACATTTGGGGATTGTTTGAAATATTTAGACTTGGTTTGCGGCAGTGCGCCAGTGCCATCCGTTGCTGAAATTACTACTTGCTAGAATCCCAAGATGCGCTCCCAGCGAAAAATGGGGACGTCGGATTATGAAAATTTGAGGGACAAAGAACGCGAAAATCGCTCGCAAGCGAATCGAAGATATACATTAAAAAGAAAAAGAAAAAAAAAAAAAAAAAATTATGTGGCGAACTTTTTGAAACTCGACGACTTAAATTTTACATCTCTCCCACAATATATTTATGTTATATTCACTCGATTTAGCGGACGGCAAACGATAAACCAAATCGATAACAGTTCTTTACAGTGTTTCCTTAGAGGTGCTTTCTTGTTTGCAATGCATCATTTATTTATGACGCGACACCGCTCGCGCTTCTGTTTGCTCGTCACAGAAAACATTAGGAGTGGAAAAAGAGAAAGAAAGAAACAAAAATGACGAAGGTGGCCGGTAAAGAATAAAGTTTAGTTTCTTCCCGTTCTTTTGTGCAGCCCAGAGTAGGTTCCTTCCCACGCATTCCTCGCAGCTCGACTTTTAAAGCGTAGACGAGCCGCTCGAGTTATCTCATTTTCCGTAGGAGTCGTTAATCCACGTAATACGAAGATCGGCGATATTATGCGAGATCAACGGAGTTGCAGAGTCGTAATTAACATTTGTAGATTCCCGCGATTCTCCAGGCGTGATTTCCCCACCGCAATTATTCGCCGGGATACAAAAGATGGAGGTTACACAATCGCGAGATTGATAATTCGAGCGTTTGTAAAGCGTCATTATATAATTCTGCAAAATTAACGGGGGATGTCATCAGCGTTCGCGTGCGTCGCGTTCCTCAGGTCGGGCCATTCGTCGACCCTATCCCCTTATTTCGCCTCCTCCCGTCCCCGTCGTGTCACATACGAATCCAAATTTAATTATCCACGCAGATATCCATCCGCGCTTTCGCCGTCAGACTGCCGCCTCATATTTCTCTGCTTTACGCGCGTTGTCCCAGTTTCTGGGCCAACCCGGCATTAACGCGAGATACATCGTCGCGTGTTGAACAAAAAGTGTCGTCGATGTTATTCGCCGGCATCTGCCTTTGTTCCGCGATAATATTTTATGTAAACGCCGAGACTCTTGCGTTTTCTCTCTGCAATGGCGACCGTTTTATCTCTTAACCGCGTTATAAAAAAAAGTTTTTTTTTTTTTGGAAACCACAAAAGCGGAATTGATCGCCGGCGCGCAGCCAGTGTTCAGTGTTCCTCCGATAGTTTTCGCTGGGTGGCGGTAAACTAAGTTCCCAAGTCGCGGTGTGTTTATGGAGTTTCATTTATCGTCGTGTGTACAACAGTTCGCCGTTCTCCAACGTGTCGCACTTTCTTCCCCGTTACACTCGTTTCTTATTCTTAAAAATTCTTTCGTCGCTCGTTTCTTAGCTCTACCGCGTTGTCCGCTGTCACGAGTTTCGAAAATTACACGGACACTTGAAAATAACGTCGTGCCCGTCGAGCGAAAAGCGTTTCGAAAAGCGAAATAGGAAGAATAGGATAAAAAAATAGCACAGTTCCACCGGCACTTTAAATCTTTTATCTTCGTTGCCATTTTGCCTTACAAATTTTTATTTAATGAATCGCACGGTATAATTGCGACATTCGTGTGCAAAAATATACTTTCGTCCGTTCCAAGCGACTTTTTTCAATGTGAAACAATATTGGAAATGAACGACGAGCAATACCGCGTCAAAGTAACTCCGACGTCACTCCAGGCTCTGGTCGCTAATAGTTCTCGGTTTCGAGAACTTGAAGTTTCTCAACGTTTCCCGCTCCGTCCCGTATCCTCCGCGACACGGGAGCGTAATTTCACTTTGAAACGTTCGCAAACAAGTTTACCGACTCTCAAGGGTCGCTAATGTCTATATATTCGACGCAAGATGCGCTTTAATCGCGCTATATTAATCGCTCGCTCGGGTAATTACGTCTCACTTTTCTTTTTTTCTTTTTTTTCCGAACGGCGCTTTTATCCCGCCCGTAATTCGATGCACTCTGAAAGAGTGTCGCATGCGGCGTTACGTAAATCTCGGGGCCCCGGAAAACTTTCTGCTAATTAGTTCTTCCCCAGTTTTCTCCCACCCCGCGTCTAATTCGGATCTACTTTTGGTTTCAGTATGCGGCGACATTCACGGGCAGTTTTACGACCTGATGAAATTATTCGAGGTGGGCGGTCCACCCTCCTCGACCAAGTATCTCTTCCTCGGCGATTACGTGGACAGGGGTTATTTCAGTATCGAGGTGAGTACAACGATCTTATTGTAGAAAATGTTACCGATCATTAAACCGCCAGGCTGGATACGTACACATACAATCGCTAATTACGAGTTAATTATATTTATATGCATCGGGGTAACTGAATACAAATACCGCGAGCATAAATGAAAATTTATATGCCTTTACTCCGACCGCCGGGGGAGAGAAAGCTTTATCTCGGAATTATGCGAGAGCACTCAATCATCGGATTCTGTAATTAGCGCATGTCCTAATTAATTAGTTATTAAATCGCCGGTTCGCTCAACCGCTTATCCAGCTTAAGAGAAAGCGTAAAATGGTTAATTCTCTTAAAGGCTCGCTTTGATATTATTCGATTGTTGCAAATATCCCGACACATTCGCAGGTAGATTATTAAAGTCGGACAAACGACAGACTTTTCAGGAAATTTCCGATTTCCAGAGACAAACATTTAATTTCTAATATATTGCGTCAAGTATATTAATCATCGTGGTTTATTTCGCGCGACAGTTTATTTGTATTCTTAGCACATCTCTACTACGTCTCCTTTTTAAATATGAAAAACTCAATCTTTTTGTTAGCCACTATTCTTCTTTAAATAACTAGATATTTTTTTTTTTTTTTGAGTCTTTATTTTGAGCAGAGAGAACGATCTTAAAAGTTGAGACGGAGAGATTCTTGCATATACATACAAAGCACGTGTTGTTCAAAAGTATTGCGCACGAAAGTATTCTCTCGAATGTAATTTCGAAGCATGCGCGAATAATCAACTTTGATCCGACACGAGTAGTCTATTTTGCGAGATAAAATTTTGTCACGGGCGAGCACGTTTCATGTCGAGCATAATGCAATATTCCGTCGCGCCACTAGGAACAAGAAAATGCGCGAGAGGAGACCCCGGAGTAGCGGCATCTCGAATGGCGCACCTCCCGCGACGCCCTCGCAGCCCGTGGAATTTTTACGCCGTAAAGTAACGAACAATTTCCTTTCAACGAATTTCGGAGGGCAGTGGGCGACTGGGAGAGAGAAATGGCAAAGTTTTAGTACGATCGTTCTAAACCGCGCGATACAGAGAATGCAATTTCGCTGCGACGACGCGTAGATATCTCGAACACGATACAATTTCGGGAACTCTATTTTTGAAGGAAGTCGATGGTACTGCAAGTTCAACATTGATCGTAAAGCTCTTGTATATTTTAAAGAGCAACGTCGTTCCTTGGAAACTTGCTCGTCCGTTTTAATTTACCCGAAATAAAATGCGACTCTGAAAGTAAGTTTTATTTGCAATTTTTTTTGGGGGGTTTTTTTTCTTTTTGTTCGCGTATTGATTTATTTTGAAAAATAAAGAACGACCGATACTTGCAAAAATATAATTTTTAACTTGTACCAAAAGCGACGACTATCTTGCCGCGGCAATTCACCGGGTGCGGAAATTTGCGGAAGAAATAGGGGACAATCCAATATTGTACGTGGTATTGCACGTGGCGCGTTGCGTACCCAAGATTTAAATATATTCTCCGCGAAGTACATTTCGCAAGACAGCACGCGGGCAAGATGGCTCCTTTTAAGAAAATCTCTTGATATATTCCGCGGCTGCCGGTATTCAGATCGAGATGCGTCTTCGCGGATTTCCTGAATAATGCAAGGCGCAGCGTGTCGTCGTTGTAAAGCGCGCGCGGATTGCCGTCAGATTTATGACTCTCGCAAACGAACGTCGACGGTCCGAAGCCGAACAGACATTTCTAATCAAACTGATGGACCCGGATACAGCGGAAACTGTTTAAAATCCGTCGGCAGCGTTCGCAAACAGAATGATACGATATCGTAGGGTTATAATACGGTTTCGCGCGGGCGTTCCTTTTGTTCGAGTCCTTACTCGAATTAGAGAGAGCCTCGTTCCTGTGAGCACGAGCAACGTTAATTAATTACTTCGCTTTCTTCATTAACTTTATCCTCGGCGAAGGAAAATAAATTATTTTTTTGTCATTAGCAACTGCGCTGCTACGTAGCTTTTGTTTCCTCCGCTCGCGGAACTAAAGATTCCCCGACGGTGCTCCTTCACGAAGGGTAATTTTCCTGCAGCGCACGAGTAGTTGTGGATTCGATTGTATTTACGAGCACGCTACGTGGGAGCCCGATCTATCCGCGGGAGACACGGGAGATGGTGCGCGATGGTTTCTCTCCTTTATCTCTTTCCTTATCTCACGGCGCGGATGTTGGAGAGTGGAATATCTCGCGGAGAAAATGGACCGTCTTCGTTCGTTCGTAAATGGTATTATAAATCGGTCGGAGCTTGCCGCGCGCGCTTCCTCGGTATGTAAGGGGTTTCTGTCGCTGCTCACGTTCGGAGGATGCTCAATCCTTCAAGGATGCTCCGTTCGATGGCTCGCGCGCGGAGAGAGGATTCCGCGTTTTAAGAGGATACGCCGGAGAAGTGGGTACGCAATTGCGAATCCTACCTTTGCATATGTATATTTCCCCATGCACGCTCGTACGAGACGCACACGCGGTGTCGTTAAACCTCGGAGATCGATATTTCAAATCCGACGCCACTTTTGACGGCAAACGCGAAATCTTTTCCTCGACGTTCGGCGAAAATCTTTCTTCCTGCGAGTCCGGATACGAGGAATCCGAGCTCGAGGAGAAGACGTGGACAGGCTCCCGTTCTCCACGATCGTTCGTTTAGAAAATCTTATTCCGTGTTCTTTCGAAATTACATTTCTCGCAGAAAGAAAGAGAGAGAGAGAGAGAGATTTTAAATTCTCTCGAATAATTTCTCGCCCTCGTAAGAGGATACGATCGCGCAGTTTAAACGATTGGACGCGAAAAAGCGAAATATCACCGAGCACGAATGAAAAATTTGTAAACGCATTTGTTTTCAGCTATCTGTTACGCTCTGCGTAGATTGTTTTAAGTGCTCGAACGATATAGACGTTCAGTAATTGTTCATTTAACAAGTCTCTTTACTGCGTCAAGGAATCTTCAAGTGATGTCGAGGGGATCGATATCAAAATTCTTATTGGCGAGATCTCGAGAGAACGGGGCCGAGAAATTATGAAAACATCGGGAAATATTTGCAAAGATAAAGCAGCGTGTTTCTAAGTAGTACAAATCTTTGTTAAGTTGGAAAAAGAAGTTTCAATCGGCGTCTTGACTGGTATTTCAGTTGAAGAGTTTTAAGAGCATTTCTCAGCGGGAACGTCATTGTAATATGAACGTAAAAGGATTCTCCGCCTTGAAGGAGATATTAATTCGGACGAATAAACCACTCGAGTTCAAGTTAAAAAAAAAAAAAAGTTATACTCTCTTGCGCGCTAAGTTGATCTTCGTAGCCACGTGCGCGTCCGCGCGATCGCTGTGTAAGAAGGGAACGATATCCGATATGCAGGGAACGCCGTATCGGATGCGTTCCGCTCGCGAGCCGCGGCAGAATCCGAAGGACGAGCGCGTTATTTCGTTACAATGCCAATAAGGGCCCTCGCGTGTAATTATAGCGGCCGGGGCAAGGCGAGAGCGAGCAGCCGCTCCGTTGGCTTCGTAAAGAGAACGGCGGAAGAAGGGCCGCGGGTCGCGGGGGAGAAAAGGACAACGGTAGACAGCCGATCGGGTCAGCGGGGAGAAAATAATTGACCTCGAAAGTCTAAGAAAAAAAAAATTGCCAGCACCCTGGCTTTCACGGGTAGACGGGCGCGAGAATTTATCTCTCTCTCTCTCTTTCTTTCTCTCTCGGAAATTCCGCGCGGCGTCGATGCAAAATCGAAAAAACCGTGTGTGCATCGGATACTCGGCCGCTGACGCGTCAACCACGCCGATCCTGCGAAACGCGAAAGCGGGAGATAAATATCCATGTAACCAAACCGTGTGACATTTCTTTTCCTATATCCGGCGAACCGAGCCGCGGCGCGACGTTGGTAGCGCCATGGTATCGATTTGATGCACAAAGGTTAAACGTTCCGGTCCAGCGGTTTCAATCGCAATCACATCTGTTTCACCTTACGTAAGACCACGGCGCTAGAATATTTTTCAACTTTTTCCCGGAGATCCCTCTCTCTTTTACGATCCGCAATCGTGGATGACTGAGGAAGGGCTTCTCGGATGTCTTTTCCTGGACGGATTGAGCGAAGATTACCTTCTTAAAGGAGAAAATCGATTCGTGAATAACAATGTCGCGCTAACTTATATTTTATCTTTAACCGTGCGTACACGTTTCGCCGGGAATACCTGTGAATTGTTCGGTTACTGCATTTATTATAAAAAAAAGAAAAAAAAAAAAAATGACATAATATCAGTGAGCTTTAATTTTATTTGGAAATTGTAGCACTTCCAAAAGTAAATTTTCGAACACGGTGAAAAACAGAAAAATTTATTTAATAAACAAATTTAAAATTTACTATCAATTCAAGATTCGACGTTCGAAATAGCAGGCTAAAAAAACCTTATAAGAAGGAAATTGAATTTCACCAAATGATTTGGCTTGAAATTGACGCAAAAATTCGCGGATTAAAGGAAGCGCGCTAGATGCTCTTTGCATATTGATGACGGCCAAGACGTGCCCAGCTGTTCGGACATCGAATTTGCCAGCGCGCGAGAAAATTGGTAGCGGGTGCGCGCGGTATCCGTGAAGGTTTTAATCCGCATTGTTCGTACGCAATTAAGCCTGTTTAAAACTGCCGCGTCACCCGTGATTATTAAACAGCCGCGGACAACGAATACAGGGACAAATGTTAGCCGCATAAAGGGTCCGACGGGATCGCCCTGCCCCTTCCTGCTTCCACCCGAAACCGTGTTGGAGCTAATGGAGTCGTCATTACGGCCGCCACATTCGAGCGAGCGAGCTAATTAGCGCGGGCACAAAATTCGTGCGAAATCCGCCGGCTCGTTCGTTAGCTACGGCCATTGCCAATTTAATGCGGGTCAGTGGTCCGTGTATTACAATGAATAATATTAATTAGTGATGCATTCGCGCGTAACGCGCCTCGCCTCGATAACAGTCGAATTCCGACGATCACAATCGTTTCAGCAAAGAGGACTTTGAAATTCGAACTCTAATTGCACAATAATCGACATGGAAGTTGCAGTTGACAAACATTTTATATCTTTGTTATTTTATAACGCAAGTTAATCTCGTAACGTCTTACTTCTATCCTGCAGCAATTTATCGTCTCGTACGTTTTATTATTTCCCGTTGAATTTCAACGAATAATTATCACGTTCGTTAATAATTTTTCATCTTACGTGAAGCAAACATGTACCTTGCGCAACTCTAGTCACTGTCCAGCGCGGACCATGTATCTAAATAGATATCTAAAACGTTTTACGCCGCGTACTTGTTTCTGCCACGCAAAAAAAAAATAAAAAATAAAAATAAAAAAAAAAGAAACAGAGAAAGAGAGAAGTCACGGCTTTGGTCCATCTTTCTTGGAACGACGCGTCGATTAATAGCGCGTTAAATTATGAAGCATTCTACGATATGCAATCTGCCAGCGGCGCACGTCGCTCAAATTCATGTCGTCG
The DNA here is from genome assembly GCF_019399895.1 of Cardiocondyla obscurior. Taxonomy (NCBI): domain Eukaryota; kingdom Metazoa; phylum Arthropoda; class Insecta; order Hymenoptera; family Formicidae; genus Cardiocondyla; species Cardiocondyla obscurior. The sequence continues at coordinate 2,902,586 of NC_091875.1, read as the reverse complement.
TCGAAGTTCTGCAATTAAAGCGGAGGAATGTCGATCAGAACCGGGAGATCTTCGAGCGATTGGAGCTGCTTGACGAACACTAACGAATTGTTTCGATTTAATTGGAGGATCGCGACATTGCCGGCATGGTACAATCGCAAGCCAGTTCGAACGTTTATGCCTTTGTCGGTTATTTCATTTACCGTGATAGTGCATTCTTTGTCGTTCGGGCGGATATTACCATAGGCTTGAAAGGCTACCGGTCGTTTATCAAAAACTCTTCAGGGTTTCAGGTTAATTAAACAGTCTGTTTATTGATAATTTATTGAAATATACAATTTAATTATCTGATAAAAAAAAAAAAAAAAAAAAAAAAAACGTCTCCGTCATTATATATCAGCGATGCCTCGTTTCGAGGCTTATGCTTTAAAAATTATTTCGAGACATATTACGTCAGGGGGAGGGTGATTATCTGTAACAATGTATTATACATACGTATATAGGTATATTAATTTATATTTAAAGGTTATGCAACGATCCTGGTGTTAGTCTTACATGGTGAATTACCTGGGTGACGCCCACTTTGTTTTTGTTTCAGTGCGTATTGTACCTGTGGGCGCTGAAACTGTGCCATCCCACCACACTTTTCCTCCTCAGAGGTAACCACGAGTGCCGTCATCTCACGGAATATTTCACATTTAAGCAGGAATGTAAGTAATCCTCCTCACGGAGAAGTTAAGCTTTCCTTATATTTATATTATATCTATGATTTTTAAACACACACACACCGTAAACGAGCGGCCTACGGCGAGGTCGCGAGTACTCTCTTTTGCTTCTTAGAAAATTTGCGGGGAGAAAAGGCCGTCAGACTCTCTTTCCGATCTCGAAATATTCATTTCCCGCATCGTTGAATCTTTTACGTCGCTTCGCGCAGCGCGAGCTTTTTACCCCGCGGCCCGCTTTTGTTTCGTGCCGTAATAAGAAATTATTTCCTATTTAATAATTCACGACTCAGATTAAGTTTCCCATTCTCCGCGTTGGCGTTACGGCGGGGTGTTGCCTTATAAGGTGAATTAGCGGCGATGAAATTTATGTGGCTCATCTACATCGCGAGCTTCGGCGCCCGACGTTGCATGTGTGCCACAATTAGAGTCAAAGTAATGTGGCTTTTATGAGGAAAAAAAAAAAAGCTGAAAGCTAGTTAAGCGAGGAAACGATTCTCGCAAGCTTCTAAAATAAGCGTATTTTTCACGAATTGGAATGTATAGACGTTAATTCGCCGCGGTTAATTACTTATTAATCAACTAAAACAAACTATCCTCGCACGTAAATATTTCAGATAAGCATGCAGGAAAACATATTGTTTTGTGGAATATTATTGAAATATAATATTGAGGATATATTTGACCTAATTAATGGAATTCGCGATGAAGCCAATTTATATTGCTGGTACTCTTTACATTTTTTATAGCTCTGCATTTTGTTAGTCTATAAATACGCCGTCGCGTGACAACGTGCGAGATAATTAATTCTACAATCTGCTTTTCCGTGTACCTATTTTTTTTTTTGTCCCATATACGAAAGGATTACTTCGTTCAAATAAATAAAATCGGGAAATTATGTTAGGAGCATCCGTGGTAGCTAATAAAAAATGCATTGTGCTTGCACAGTGTTATAATAAGCTGCAAAAAAAACGAGACTCGATCGTAACGATAGCTGGGTGTTACGCGTGCGATATCGACCTAGCGACCCTTCGGCCCTTCGATCACGCGCATCTCGGCGTCGAGCACGATTCGCGAGAGCTGCTGAGCATCGCGTTTTCCCGATGCCAGGAATACTCGCGATCATCTTCTCTCAGTCCCGTCCAAGTTCGGGCTTGTTTACAACTGACGGGCTTCGGGATTATTACGTTAATCGTGGGAGTTTACGTTACGTGAGCTCTGCCCATCTTAATACAATATATATATATACAGTCGCGAACATTGGGAAATCCAGATTCGCGGCGTGTTTAATGTCGGATCGGCGTCCTTCCGCTTGCATCGCGCCGGTAAAATAAGATCGAAAAAGTCGGGAGCGATCGTCCTTGGCCAAGATGCATCTCCGACGACTCCGTCGCATTTAATTCGCTCCCGTCGCACATAATCGCGAGCGGGCCGTCGCGCGAAGAAACGACACGTCGCGCATCACCCGGCCGTTCCCGTCCCGTCGCTCGCGCCGTAAATGTTATAACGACACGGCCGAGAAAACCGAGGAACGGAGCGCGCGGGGGTGCCTTGCAAATACTCGCAGGTTGACCTAGTATCGGACAATTTTCCGCGATCGATACACTTTTCCGCGAGACGCCGCCGGCTTCTGCTGCGCGAGCTTGCCGAGTTATGCGTCGCGGGGGGATGCACCGACGTCTCTGTGGACGACAGATCCCGCAAGTTTTCCCGAGATTCGCCTCTTTAGTTCGGCGGGTCTGATTAATACGCCGGTAATTAAGAGGACGTCGAGTCGTGTATTTTCAGACACTGGGAAATAATGCATCGCACACTTTTTGCCAGCGGGGTATTAATATCCGTCGAGTGTAAATCCACCCCGACGCTTAATGACAGCTCGATCACGAGCGTTGAATATAAGCTCGTACAGCGTTTTTTTTTTTTTTTTTTATCCGACTCTTAGAACGTTTTACATGTTATTCTAGATGTTATCAAATATTTTACGTCGTTGTACCCCTCGTTGTCGTTGCGCTTTTACGCCCGCGACTCCATTATTATTGTAAACGTGAAAGACTCGTTACTCGAGAGTGTCATGTGCGAAGACGACGTTTTTGGAGAACAGTTCTAATTTCCGCGTGTATCCGGAACCGGGGTAACGCCATTTCCGCTCGCGTTTCGCACATTAAGCCGCTCAACGGCGGCGAAGCGGAGGAAAAGCAAGGCAGGCCTTGTTTGAAAAATCGCTCGTTCGCGCACGCACCGTGACCCCGATTCGTGCCGTTTAATAACCGCGATAACCGCGAAAATCCCAGCGCCAGCCGGCGCTTTAATCATCGTTTCAACCGGGCTTTCGCCGTGCATTTATTGGCGGTACGTTCGGGAGCGCCGCGACGACCGGCGGGCGGGTGCACCCGCGTCTCTCCGCGTTTTCTTCTTTTTCGCAGCGCCTATTTACGCGGCCTAGTTACCCGCCGCTATTACGCCGGCATTTACGTGCCGGCCGATCGAGAAAATTGCGATTATCTCCAGCGGCTCCGGCTTTTCCCTCGCGATACGAAGTCGCGATAGCACGCTCGCGTAGAAACAGGAGCATATTCGCCGGCTATTCTTTTTTTTTTTTTCTCTCCCTTTCTCTTTCCCTTCCTCTTCTGTTTTAAACGACGGCAGTAGAAATTCAACCTCGGGACCCGGTAACTTCTAGGGTGTCGTGCACACTTGTTTTTTTTTGTTTTTTTTTTTCTTTTTTTTATACGAGGTAAGGCGAGGGCGTATTGGAGATCACGAGTAGGTGGAAGCTCCCTATCGCTGCTTATCTAAAACGTATAATATTGCAGAAATGCGGCAGGTTGCGATAATATATCGACCCTACCCCCGCATTTTTTTTTTTCCTTCTCAACGTTTTTTCTACGTTCACCGCGCGCACATTTTTCCGCCAATTCGGGCAACAATGACGCGAGAAAAATGTAACGCGCTTAACCGTGACGTATAGAAAAGTTCGATACCGGTTCTATCAAGATAAATGCTCGGTTGCTCCTTGCCGCCATATATCTCGGACACCTAAATATATCATTTTTACAGCACCGCCGTGTCTACCGTAATGTACGGTAGATGCTTCAGTTCCGTATGGAAATCTTAGAATAAATAGAGCCGCGATTTTAAGAGGTTTTGGGGAAAATTGTTTGAAACGTCGCGTCTTTTTCTAATAAAATTTTATATTTTACTTTATATTTATACATATATACATATATTTAATTGAAATTTGCGTGAAAGAGCGGCTCTTATTCCGCGTCTCTTTGTTTTGGCGCGCGATGTTGCACAATAGTGTCGCAACCGCGTTTCATCTGGCTCGGTCTCGCAATAAGCGAGATGCTGGAAACTAACGATCGCGCCTCCCGAAGGCCGCATGCCGCAGCTCGGGCTCGAGAAACGCATTATTCCGAGCGGATTCTTGTCGCTCGCGCGTTTCTCGCGCAAGAAGCCGGGACGCGGTGGCCGCGCGCCAAGATCGTGCGGCGTGTCTTTCGAAATACGTTTCGCTGCCAAAAACGATCGTTTGTTCGCAAACGTGGGAGACCTGCAGAGCGAATGCGCAATTAATTCGCTGGCGGTTTCGCCAAAATCGTCTTTTTCGTCGCGCATCATATAATAGTCACGCGTGTAAAACAAAGTGCTTTCTGAAAAAAAAAAAAACAATCTTACGTGTCTCGTCAAATAAATGTAGTACCTGTACACTTTACAGTAATTAATTATTAATTAACTCACCCGAGATTCTTTTTAATCTCTTAATTCTCAACTCTTATCAAACTTCTGTATTATTTGTAACTGTTGCTTTTCCGTATTTCTTAGCAACTTAATTACGACACTGTACTCGACGAGTTTTTTTTAGACGCCCCGACGGTGTCTTTCTTTATCTCTCTCGTTTAATAATCTCGAGACATGAGAGGTCCGCCGAGCCCGTCCTTGGCGTGATATTACGGACATCCGCTTCGCAATACTTCAATCTGCAACCCCAAAGAGAGCTCCCACGTCCACCGGGCGGCCGTTCATTTGCGAGATCTCGTGAAAGTCCTCGAGTGGCAACCGACGAGACGATCCGTTTAGCCTCAGCGCCGACAAATCTTTATCCTGTCGAGATTACTCTGCTTTATTGGTAGGAAATCCTTTTCGCGCGTCACCTCGAACGGCGAATCGACGATCCTCCCTCTCCCACGCGGTAAATACATGTTGTTTCGCGTCAACATTTCCGAGGTCGCGCTTAACAGGAAACGTGTCAGAAACAGAGAGCGATGGCTCGAGCAAGAGCTTCTCGCGAAATCCTTCCGAGAGTTAAAGTTTTACAATTTTCATGTGAAGCTGCGTCATACGAGTTAGTTATAAAAGTAATCAGAACTTGGAATCGAAAAAAAAAAATAAATAAAAAAAAAGGAGGGGAAAGGGAGAAAAACAAGGGGGAGGAAACGCGGAGTTTGCTTCGCTCCTGAAATGAGACAACAATTACCCGACTTATCTGCGGGCGGAGGCGCGGTTTATCGCTCGCGCGAAAGCCGGGCCGGGGCTGTCGGTTGCACTCGTGACGGCAAGAGGCGCGCCGCGCTAAATTTCAGGAACACAGAACAGGCGTGGACGATCAGCCGAGTCCTCCGTATCCCAGGGTGTAACCATTATTCTACGAGGGCTGCGGGACGTGAAATAGAGCCCCCGTGTGTGTCCGCCATCCTTTTTACGGGTCGAGAACCAGCCATGCGTGCTTCATCTTGCTCGCATGGGTCTTTCCTCACGACTCCCTCGCGTCGCCTTTATTTCCTTCTCCTCGGCGCTTTCGCCCAACGGCGGATTAGACGTGTCGACCCCAATCTCCGCGTCCACGTCTCGTTTCGTGAAAGTGCCGCCCGCATAAGAGTAGCTGAAGGCGATTCTCGGACACGTTTGCACGATCGTCGTAAGCGCCGGAACATTAAAAAACAAAAAAAAACAAACAAAAAAACACTTAGATGCGAAATCTTTTATTTTAATCTTGGCCCTACTTTCTTTCTGCTTTCAGGTAAAATAAAATACTCCGAGAGGGTGTACGACGCGTGCATGGACGCCTTCGACTGTTTGCCGCTCGCCGCCCTCATGAACCAACAGTTCCTTTGCGTACACGGCGGCCTGTCGCCGGAAATTCACAATTTAGAAGACATTCGCAAAGTAAGTAAATTTAAAGAAAAAAAAAAAAAAAATTAGTTGAATAAAAGCGTAGAAACAACGGTATATATATTTCTAAACACTACATTTCCGAACAAGAGCAAAGCTTCGATGAAAGCTTCGAAGCTCTTGATCGATATTTATTTTTCGCGACAGCTCCAGTATTTCCAAGTCGAGCCTTTACGCGAATAATTTTCGCGGAAAATCACGGCGTGTCTTCCGACGGCGTTCAATCAATTTGAACTTATCGAGATCGCTTTTTCGCTATTTGACTTTCGCGAACTTCCGCCGGACGACCAAGAACATCGTCGCGAAAACTATCTGGGACGAAGCGTCCCGTCTTAATAAGCCGCGATCGTTGATAATTGGCATCTGGCCCTCCCTCGCCCCCGCCGCTCCGTCGAGTACAATTAGCCTTGATATTATTTCTCATAATCGTGCCGAGGCCAATCGTTCGATCGGCGGTGAGTCCAATGACACTCCGCCGCGCGCCGGAAGCGAACCAGGGAGAGCACCGACGTGCTGCCACCTGCTCTATCGATCCATCCACCTACGCCTTTTACCTTCCTGCATTGCGTGCGGCACACACGGGCGTGCGTGCGGTGCACGCGTCCCGATCGTACGCGTTTCTACCGGCCTCGGTACCTTCATCCCGCCGTTCCTGCGGCGATCGTGAAACTCGCCATCCCGCGCCTCGATCCGTCTCACCCCGCGGGCAGGAACGAGATAAGCTCGCAAACGAGACTCGTCAAATACAGCCAGGTCGCAATCGTCGGTCGCGTTTTCGAGATGGTTTCGTTGCTCCTGTATCCCTGAAAATCGTCGACGTTACACGCGATAGAAATCTACCCCCGACGCGTCCGCGTCGGGCAAAACTTGCCGGATAAATAACTTCGTCGCTACGGCCGTTCAAGCGGCGGTAAACAGGAAATGGATTTGCTTCTTTTGAGATCTCTTCGCGCTCTCCCGTCGCGTTGGAGTCGGTTCGAAAGCTAACGCGCGTCGCGTCCCGAGGGCTCTCGCGTTTCACGGCTGGCAATCGAAATTTCCGAGTGACACCTCGTATTTCCCGGCTATCGACGTGTCTCGGCCGACACGCCCCAGAGGCAACGGGAAACGATGGAGCAGTTTCGTGTTTCGTCGCGCTCGTAAAAATTTGCGCTATTTTCATATCATCGGTGCCCGATGGATCTCCGCCGGGCGACGTTCCCCGTTCACCTCGGTACCCGGCCGAGAAGATCTCGTTCCGCTTTTATGCGGACGTTACTCGTAAAGATATATACAACGAGCGTTGGCGAGATAGCGCTCGAACGCGAAACGGAGAGGATGATGAAAGAACGCGGCGATCTCATTTAACGATCGGCAGATCTCGCCCGGGCTTGTCGGCTTAATCAAGGGGAACGACGCGCGATTACAACGATGCGGCGCCGTAAAACGATGCGGATTAATCCGTCCGACCGTTCCGGCAATTTGCAACGTGACATGTTCGGAATAAAAATTCTCAGCGGGGAAAGGCGCACGATTCCGCCCGGGAAATATAATGAGGAACCCCCGCGGATGTAAATGGGGACCGTGGAAAGATTTGTCTTCCGGCGTTCAATTAGGGTAATCCAGTTTCCGCCGAGATAAACTTCAGGATAGATCATGCAATTATTATCGTTCAACCGCTGCTAATACTTAACGCCGAGAGAACGTCTCGCGAAGACGGCGATAAATATCGTCCGCCCGCTCGCGCGAAGTTCTCCGCGGGTGAATTTATCATCGATGTAAGTTCTAATCGAGGCCCCGCGATTTCCCCGTCGCCGGCTTGGAATTTTCAGCTCCCTGTTTCATTGCCGATACGGCTTTTTATCACCGGCGCTTCGCGACGTTTGATATGGAAATCAACCGTCCCGGTTGAGCGATATCGCGAATCCTTTGAGGGCCAAGAGCCCATAAAACGTGACCGTACGCGCGCGTCCTGCACCTCGGAAATGCTCCTCAGCGTCGCTTTAACCTCCTTTCCGCTTCTCGCTGCGCGGATGATCGTTCCTGAATCTTTAATCGCGGCTCGCACGCACGAGATGCCACGGGACGAGAAAACAGAGGAGGGACTCGCGTTACGATGTGAAAAGTATTAAAACATTCGTTCGTCAACCCTCCTTGAAAGTGGCAAATAAATCATGAGGATACTTTTAGAGCGGCACGTCTTCAGAAGACGTGAAAATCGCGACGGATGGGTTCGCGTAAACTCCGCGAGGTACTAAAATTCTACAAAGTCACGGAACGTGCGTGGTTTAAAGAAAAAAAAAATTTATGCTGCTTTTGCGAGAGGTTTTCTTTTTTTATTTTTTTTTACTCGTTCTCTTCACGAACAATTGGAGCGGTTAATAGTCCACTTGAAGGATTCGCCGAAATGAGCCTCGCAAAACGATCGGCGTTAATCTCGGAATCGCGCCGAGGTCGTATATCTGCATTAAAGCCGTCCAATTTCGTATTGGTCGCATTAGCTTCGTTTAATTTATGGAGCAGCGGGTGGGGAGGGGAGGGGGAGGGAGGGTGAGGATAGGATCGTGCAAAGCGGCGCGTGCATTTTATCGGCTGAAAACTTGCGATTTATGCGATCGTGTTCCGGGGCCGCTTTAAATAGCGGGCGGCGAGCTCGCGCTATCGCGCCGTTATTAAGTTAATCGCCTTGCACGCCCCGCATGCGCGTGTATGCACGTGTATGCGTGTCACGGCGCGAACCCGTTTTAACGAGAGCAATAATAACAAATCGCGCGCGAGAGAGCAAAAAGAGAGCCGGCGAAGAGATACGAGGTAAGGTACGCCGGGGCAATCTTGAAATCCGTCGACCCGGCACGGCGTTTTCTTCGGCTTGTTCCCTCCGAAGACCGGGGGGGAAGAAGTAAAGGGGGATGGGGGAAAACTTGAGAAACCAGCATTGCGAAGTTTCCACTTTAATCTTCAATCAGAAACGCAATTAGTATGTATATGTGTAGAGTACATTTATGTAACGTGAGGTGAAGTCTCCAATCTGAGAAGATTCCCGCAAATATCGTACGAGTAGAAAAGATATAGAATTCGTATCTCTACTTTTATTATTTAAATGAGCGAGACGTTAGAACGCTGCCTTAAATGCTTTTAGAATTTTAGCGCGTACCTTTAAAGAAATTTCCATAATATTTCGAAGAGCTTTATCGTAATTTCTTTCTTTTTCTTTTTTCTTTTTTTTTTTTTCTACTATCACATGTCCAACCCATGGCGGAAGGTTTTATCGCATACATCGTTGCCGTCGGATTATAAAATTGTAAATCACGTTTATAGAAATTCGAAACTGCATAATTTTCTGCTATTCATCGTGCCGACGCCAGTAGATAAACATGAAGCTACTCACGCATACAGCACACGCACACGTTGGTCGGTGAGATACAAATCGTTCTACAAACTACGTTCCATAAATATTTAAAAAAGTGATACGAGTAGTTGTTTACTTCCGCGACGGAAGGTATTTCGCGATTCCGCTCGCTGCTCCGATCGCGACGTAAACGACCCCCGTGACATGTTTCCGTATTTAGAAAAATCCGCTGCGATCGAACATAAATGGACGGGCATGCCTGGCAATTAATAATCTCCCGAGGCTTCCCTTCGCTCACTGTTTAGAAATAATCGACGCGAAAAGAAAGAAAAAACAACCGTGCGATGAGTGCCGGCAACTCTCCAACAATCACTTTCGGCTTAGAAAATTTTTCTCAAATTTTTATAAATATAATTATAAACCCGAGAACAATGTCTCGCACGATAAAATGGTGGACGTTTCGTTTTGTTAATAGCACGGTGAACATTAATGCAGATATAAAAAAATATATCTGGATCGTTTCCCAGATTTTTATTAACATTTTCTACGGAAGTTAACGCAGCGGGATCCCCAAATAATTTCGAAGCGTTCTGAGAAACAGAAATGAGACTGAAGAAAGGGAAGTGGAGGAGAAGGCTGTATCTACTCTTCCAGATTACAAACCATTTCTCGAGGGAGATCGCGCGATAGTTAACCCACTTCTTGCTCGTCCTTGTCCCATGATCGCCCAGCTTCTTTCCCGACGTGAACAATCGCGGAAAACGAGGTTGTAGATACAGCGAAAGACGGAAGGAGAGAGAAAGAGAGAAATAAAAGAATGAGAGGAGAAGAAAATCGAACGAGTCTTCGTTCCTTTTTCGATTTAACATTTATCGCGATTTAGTCGCGCTATCACGAACGCTTTCACCGACCTCTGGTTTCCCGAAATCGGAAAACGATCGGAAGCCGGTAATTGCAAGGACAAATGCTTGCAGACAATTTTCGTTGTTTCTTTCCATGATAATTTTTTAAAGTTTCGAGACAATTTCTCGTGTCGTTGTTTCAAGCTCTTTGACTACGGCGTTTCGATATGTCCTGCACCGGGAATACATATGTATATTAATATCTTGCGTAAAAAGGACGGCAAATGAAATACGAAATACTTTTTTTTTGTCGAATCTTTCTTTTATTCGCTTACGTTGTACAGCTGCGTTATGGAACATGTTAATTTATAAAATCGTGATCTACTTGCACGCGCGGCAAGCAAAGAGAGACGTAGCGCCATGCAGTATGCAATAGATACTTTTCCTTTCTCTCCTCTCCTCTTCGTTATATATTATTCCGTGTGTCCCGGTGTATAAAGGCGTGTTTTGCGAGGATCGGTACAGCGATATGAATACCAAATGACATCGTGGAACAACACGGCGGCTTCTCGTAATTCCTTTCTCGCCGTATCTACACGCCGTGATGGTCGCAAAAACCGAGCCACTAAACCCCACGGTGTTTGGCTGCCGGAGCCCGGATCCATCTCGCAGTGGTGGGATCAACGTCTGGACGGGCGAAGTTTTATATAATCCGCCGTAAGGCGATCGCGTCCAGGGGGGGTCGGGCTTGCGGGCTCGCTGGCGAACTTGCCGCTTTAATTATGCATCGTTAAAGCATTTACTGTCGCCTCGCGTATCCCGGGCCTGTTCTCCACTTCAGTTTACTTTATGTCACAGCAACAAATTAAAATTACGAGCGCCAAGTGTTAAAACTACGTTCGAGATATTCCTCGGCAAATCCTCGAACGTTTTTTTTTTTTTTTTTTTTTTTTTTATTTTTAATTCTCCTATTTTGTCGATCGACAGGAAGTTTCGATTGAACGTTAAAATAAATAGAACACTGTTACGTGTTTTTGTTACCGTGGCGAAATGATGCGCGTAAAACGTTTTAGCTCGCAATTCTCTTGAATCGTCGGACTGCCAATTGAAATAGACGGATTGCACGCGCGGCGGCGTGCGAAATAAATGCCAGAACAGGCCGACGTTCACGCTTTAACGCGAATCCATTTCGGCACCCTCGACGCCGATCGGTTTTCCCTCGGCCGCGAATACCAGCCATTGTATCGCCGTGAGAAAGGCGCGCGCTATCAGAAAACGTTGACCCGTCCGACGGGGATCACGATCGCTAATTATTTCCGTTAATTAGTATAACAACCGCGCGCCCCGGGACTTCATTAACCTCGTTCGCGGCTCGGTCGTCCGAATGGACCAGCGTTAATGCATTATTCGCTCTTTTCTGCTTCCTTCACCCTTTTGCCTTTCCTCCTTTTCTCTTCCTCACTCGTCATCTTTGTGCGCCGAAACTTCGCACAAAGACGACAATTGTTCGCTTCCTCGCCACCGAGAGAGTTTTTCTTCGACCGCGCACAAAGGTGATCCGCTTAAAATTCTCAGTGACGAGCATCCGAGCCGCGTCTTTCGCCACCGACGCCAGAATATTCAGCGTGACCGTGTGACTAACGAGCCAAACTACGGCGAAACTTTCGGAGAGCTCCCGGGATACGGCGATTATGCCGCAAAGTGCTCCGGGTGTCGTGTCGAGAGGGACCGTGCGATGATACGCGGGCAATCACGCGTAATCAGCGTAATCTCATTATCGCGAGTATATCAAGCCGTCGCGCGGGCATCAAAAATCACGGGGCCGAAGTCTCCGCTTCCTCAACCGCGCCCTGGATCGCTATCGAAACGAACATCCGCGATATTTTTTGGGGGGAAAAAAAATGGGTAGAAATATCCCGCTCACCGTTCCTCTCGGAAGAGAAACTTAGATTAGGGCGTTTTAGTTAATTAGAACACATTCAACGTTAAACTTCTGCCGTGAGGGTTGCAGCAGCTTTAGCTATCGCAGACTCTCCGCTCCGCGGCCTCTTTCGTTCAAGTATTTTATTTTAAGGGACGTTTAATCTAGCGACTCCCGACGATCGGAGATGATTTCGCCCGATGAAAGTCTCCTCTACTGAGCGAGAATAAATTCATCGGAGTAATATTTACCGGAAGATCGTTCACGGGTAAGAAAAACGTTGGCAATAAAACTAATGATTTCGAGTTGAGCCTGCACATGCGAGGACGAAGGGCCGCAGGCGAAGGTTTTTTTATTTTATTTTTTTATTTTTTTTTTTTCTCTCTTTTTCTACGGCATTTACGTTCGAGCTCTCATTCGCTTTCCCGCTTTCATGCGCTTTTCTCCTCGATAGCGGTGAAAAGAGGCGAGCCACCGCGTTTATCTTTGATCTTCGCAACGTGCTTTTTCCACAGATTATTATAAATCGCGGATTTGCGCGGTCGGTGCGGATAACGGAGGCGAAACGCGATTAAACACGCGTCATCGCGACGGTGGTAGGCGCGGGGTGAAAAGAGACGTGGGCGGAAGGGGCAGCGATTGAAAGGGATCTCCACGTGGAAACCGCGTAAAGGATACCGTTGAGATACACTCTCTGTGTGATATACGACACAAAGCGTGGCCGCCTGTCCGAGGTATCGATCGGCATCGGCGCGAGCATCGCGACGGCCGGCGGCGACCAGCAACGGCGAGGCGGGAGAGAATTGCACGATCCGGCGCATTTGCAGAGCGAATCCATCGGCCGAGACAGAAAAAGGGAGCGCGGGGAAAGGAGGAAGGGCTTGGTGGCGAAGGGCGATTTTTCGCCTGTAATCCGCGGACGATGTATAATACCTCTCAGGGGCAAAGGAAGCGTTCCATTAAGGAAATGAGTCGAGCGTCACGTGGAATTACGTTTGTTTCGTTGCCGCGAAACGACGTCTTCGTCATTCCCCGAATCCACTCCTCCGTCCGGTCTCCTATTTCGCTGCCGCCGTCCCTTTGCGAGCGCGCCACTGCGGCGACCGCAATTTGCCCCGGAATCCTCGTATTTTTAATTAATGTTTCTTTCAAACAAAGCGGCGTGATCAACGAATCGTCTCGCAGTTCGCGGATAGTGACGACAGATATCGCGCGATCCTGAATTTCATTATTGCACGAAATAATATGAATGTAAAATTCTTTATTTAAAATTTAATTTAGAGACGCGTCTCTTCTTTCTTCTTTCGCACTTCAGCGGAGATTTATCTCTTACGTAGCTGCGGAATTTAAGATCGATATTACACGAAAGGTAGCACGAGAGCGGGGCAATAAAGCACAATTACGTATCATTATAATAGACACTGCAAACATGATAGGATACATAAGGCACGCTCGCTTTACTTAATGCTACCGCTGTCATTATCGCACACTAACTGCTCATTATATCGTAATAAACCCGCCAATACCACCCGCGTGTTCGCGTAGAAAGGGGTCACGAACTTATGCGAACCCATTCGACGTAATTACGCTACCTGTTACATGAAACTCGTAACCGGCATCAAGATCACGTCGCGCAAACTTGGACTAATCGCGGAAGATAGAATGCGACGCCAATAGCACCGTAGGGGCACTTACGTATAAAGCCAGTAATTTAAAGTTTCTATTAACTTTTATTAATTTCTCTAAACCGTAGATCGTGTGAAATATTTCCTTCTATATTGTAGTTATCTCGAGTATTTTTTTTTTTTTTTTGGTTTGTTTTCTTTTTTTAATGGAAAATTGATTTAATATCTTCAATTTAAAAACAAACATTAGTTTTATTTCTGTAACTTGAGCTCGATCGCATTTCAAATTTTTTTATACTGTAAATTACATTTATAGGAATATTATATTTTATTATATTAAGAGATATTTTTTTATATGCGTCATTTACCTCGGTTAAATATTTAGTGAATGAAACCACCTGAAACCAGCTTTAACTTTGCGTTTTGGATTACTCCCAAGCTGATTGCAGTACTACATGAAATACATTTCATATCGCGCGTGGAGGTTGAAAAAAAAAATTTAATTAAACCTATTTAGAAAAAAAGTTTGACGGTCAAATCGTAACGATATTGCGAAAACAGACAGAGAATCGATATCGCTTTATTAAAATAAAAACTGTAGCTTCAAATTTTACATTTGAAAAATTTTAGCGTAATAAAATACCGTAGCTAAATAATATTAAAAAGAAAAAAAAAAAAAAAGAAAATCTCCCTCGAAGTTTATAAATAACATAAGCAGCAGTTTCTCACAATCTTCGTCCTCAATATTTTACCGCGTTGATTGCACTCCGAAAGAGATCGAGAGAGACCGGGAGAGTGTTTGCGACGACGAGACGTTTCACGTCGCGCGAAATACCTATCTGCTCTCCTCTCGGTGGCATTCATATTCATGGAAGTCATTAAACGCGATTTCCGAAGGCAGCCGAGTTGATGGGTGCGAGATCGCGCCGGCGGACTTTTCTCGGCGAGATTAGATCAACGGAACAAATATTTGAGAGCTCGCGTTGCGGCGAGACTCTGTCTTTGCGCCCTGCGTCTCACCCTCGGCGTTCTCTCGATATCCACTCCGCTCGAAAACTCGCTCGTCCGTGGAGCAAGAAACTTTGCCGTCCAAGTTTTCGAGCCTTTAACATCGATTCGCGGGGAGTGGCTCGACTCTCGACCGCCGCTCGAGAATAAATCCGCGTTTGCGAATACTTTATGACTTTGGAAGCGAAGCGCCGTCATCTGTTCAGTGTCTGTCAAATAAATAATCTCTGTAGAATTGGTGAACCGGGGTACGTATCGAGGCGGTTTATACCTCGCGCTCATAAGGAATTCATATAGTTGGATTTTTCGTTAACATCTCTCTCTCTCTCTTTTTATTTTTTATTAATTTTTTTTAATTACTTTAGAAAATTGAGTTCGTTAACATAATTTAACGTAATTTTTCTATGTGAATTTTTTTTTTTTTTTTTAAGGAGACACGTATGTAGTCTAAGCCGGCACTAAGTAAATGTCAAGTGGTATCGATACGACGGGATCTCTCTTCGTCGTACTACCAACATTGAATATCGGATTTCAATGTTTAGCGATTTAGCAGCGGCCAATAGACATTTAGAAATCCGTGGTGAGCACATTGTTGTCAAGCTCGCTGGCCTAATTAATGCAATCTGCAGACGATCCAGCTCACGTGTTGTACCCTTGCGTTCGACGCTGTCGCGATACGTAAACTCGCGGGCAGAGTTGTCGCCCCAGAGACTCTGCAGCGTTCGATGCACATTTCGACGCTGTCAAATCGCTGTCAAATTATAATTCAATTCCAAGTTCAGATTATCGCGTTCGTCCCCGTCTGCCCTCTCCGGCTCAGACGTCGAGGTGGTCTCCCCCCCCCCTCTCCCGTAAAATATCGAGGTGTCGTCGCGCAGCGGCTGTATAAATCTGCGGTGACAGCGCGATTCCGGGATCAAACGTTACGACATATGGGCGCGATGTAACCCGTGAATGGAGCCGTCGCAATTAACCGGGGCCAATCAGAACCACATAAATTTCGCGTGTACGGTGTAACGGAGCAGCTAAGCTTCCAAATGGGATACAGTCCAAAGTGCAAACTGACTGATCAGCCCAATGTGAATTCGGCAAAGCCGACAATGGCCCCGTACAATTACGCTGAAAATTACGCTGCGTTTGCGCCGGCCACCAGAGCGCTACCAGTTAATTCCTTGAGCTAATTCGATCGATGTTGACTTGCTGTTACAGCTGGACAGGTTCAAAGAGCCGCCGGCGTACGGGCCGATGTGCGATCTCCTCTGGTCAGATCCTCTCGAGGACTTCGGCAACGAGAAGAACGCGGAGCATTTCTCCCACAATAGCGTCAGAGGTTGTTCTTACTTTTACAGGTGAGTGCTTTTATACCTTTGCAAGTCTAGACCGCCGATCTTTACGTCGCAGCGTCCTCATTTTTTAATATTAAGATATATTTTAAATGTATAATATAACGATAACTCCGAGTATATATTGAATTAAAATCTTATCGGAGTAAAATCTGTTTGGACTCAGCAGAATAATATAATTCTATGACCCGTTTGCTTTCTTCGAAAGTTTCCGGAAGATTTCGCTCTTGTTGCTTGCAACTTTGATAAAATTATGAACGCCTAAATTGAATCGAGGAATCGACGGTGGGACTTAAGAATCGCGTCTACAACGATCCCGTCTCTCCTCGAAAATCTTGCATTATTGAAAATTTAATAAACGTAGCACACAGAGAAAGCAGATGCAAAAACTGCTTGGATTAAAATTGCAATATTTCATTAAGCCGCGCTGCCAATAAAGAGTGTTAAAAAGAGAATCCGTATAATTGGAAATATCATAAAATGCAATTACAATATTTTCCGTCGGTGTCGTCGATATATCGGCGAGGACACGTCGATACCGTGGTGTTAACATAGTAATAAGGGACGTATTAGCGTGGAGGGGAAAGAAAAAACGAGGTCAACACCCCGCCGTTGCTCAGCAGCGGTCGGAGTTCTTTTTGCCGTGGAAATACGATATGCTTGCGCGATACATCTCGCGGCTGTCGTCGCCCGGTTCTCGTTTTTCCCTTTCGGCCAGCCCGTTAATTCTCCCTCCAACGGGTAATTATCTCGCCATCTGTTTGCGAGCCGGAAACGCGCCGGACATATCCCTCCCGCGCGATCACGCGCCGTGAAACGAGGTAACTTCGGGTTTCCCCGGGTCCTTCTAATTTCCCGGAAACTCTGCCGGAGGTTTCCCTTCTTCGGCGAACTCTTTCCACACGACGTTTGAGCTCTCGTCGCCGTCGCCCTTCGTCAACGGTCACGTTCGCGGTTTTCCCCGGGCGCGAGAATTAATAACGGCCGCGTTATACGACCGTGTCAGCAAACCGCGGACACGACAGCTCTTCTCGCGGATCCGCTAATTATGTGAACGGCCGCGCGCTAATGAGCACCGAGATTCGTTAAGTGTCAGCCGTATCGCGTGCGCGTCCGTAACGCCTTCCATTCACGACTCGAGTACGTGCGACGTGACGCGTGCCGGACCTTCCGCGCCGGATTAAATCCCGGAAAAACTCATTTTTATTCCCTGCGATTCCTTGGGGCATCAAATTAAATAGTATCAAATATTTTAACCAAGTGATTTCTGTTTGACGTCAGCGCGGACGTCTTAAATTCAACAGCGAGGACACGAAGGAGAGCGGAAAGGTGATTTATCGAGGGTGATTTTCATAATCAAGCTGTTGATTGATATACACACGCGGATGTGGCAATCACGATAAGATAATAGCGGCAGCGCTATGAAGACGTACCGGATAGCTGCAGTCCATTAATTTCTCATTTTCGATTCCCGCATTATCGTGTCTCGGGGCCCGGGATAGGTGCACGTGCATTAAGTTTCACGCGAACATAAATCACATCTCGCGTCTCGAGCAGTATGCAAGTAGTCCGGTGCCGTAATCGCCGGCGGTCGTCCGACTACACCGCGACTCGCACCACTTAGCCCGCCGAACGTCCGACTCGTAATGAAGCTCCTGATTAGCCCGCTTCTCCCTTCGACCCCTTAATGACCCCGGGGGCGTCTGTGCGCCGTCTGTACGGCGAGTGTACGGGTCACATCTCGCCGCCGCAATATTCTGCACGTTAAATAAATCATCTTATCGTCGCACCGTGAGAGTGTGCGTATTCGAAGTTAAGATTCAACGAACTCCGGCGAGATCGATACCGGCCGCATTGGCGAGCGTCGCGGTTTTCGAGAGATTTTACCTCGTCATTAATCTCTGTCGGCGCTGCGAACGGGTCTTAATGGCCGTTAATGACCATGTCGCGACACGACGCAAACATTTCTCACAATTCTTGACCGGGTGGGGATCGGTCGCGGCCGAGCGAGAAAAAAACGTCGGCCCTCCCTGCGTTTTCGGCGGCCCGTCGTGTTTATGCTTTTAACAAATTAGCGCAAAAATTAATTTGATTTTGATGCTTCAGGAGCGCCAACAATCCTATATAAATTCACGGAATTGCATACAAAAGTTGCGCCAGTTGTTCTCGACAAGTTAAGATAGATCGTTTGGCGCTCGCGCAATTGTTTTCAACGCGCTTGCCAAAAGACCGCGCGTTAATCCAGGCCGCGATTTGAAGATACACGATTTCCTCGGTAGAAATTTCGACAGCTGCCTGGCGAACGATTCTGAAACGCTTCGATACGATTCTCGCCGCGAAAGTCCCTCGGAAAAAAAAAAACAAATCTTGGACACTTAGCTTTGGCAAGTTTCGATGCTCGGGCCAGTATTGGCCCATTTATCGAGCATCGGCGTTTCTTACGTACGGATAACAGGCCCGTTTATTTCGCCGCGGCAATTTCCGTGGCATTCGTTAGTGCTAAGTAAACTTAATAACAAGCGATCTAACTCACGCTCGCTCGTGCGCTCGGGTGGCTCCCTTAATCACAGTTATCGTATAATCGGGCACTTTCCCAATCTTAATCGTTCGATAATGTCTGCTCGCAGTTACGCGGCGTGCTGCGACTTTTTGCAAAACAACAATTTGCTCAGCATCATAAGGGCACACGAGGCTCAGGACGCCGGATACCGCATGTACCGAAAGTCTCAGACGACGGGCTTCCCGTCGCTCATCACCATCTTCAGCGCGCCGAACTATCTCGACGTGTACAACAATAAGGTAAAAAGAAACTGTCGCGCGTGAATTGTACCGCGTCAGTCACATTGGCCGTAAACTTTGACATTAATTTAACTGTCGCGTTTATGGTCGGTGCGAGCCGTCGTTCGTTTTATGACCCGTGGACCGTCTGCAATCTTAAAGTCCCGATTTGCTCGTTGTGCCCGCAGGCAGCAGTTTTAAAGTATGAGAACAACGTGATGAATATCAGGCAGTTCAATTGCTCGCCGCACCCGTACTGGTTGCCCAATTTCATGGACGTTTTCACATGGTCCCTACCATTTGTCGGTGAGAAAGGTAAGTCATACCGCCGAACCCCGCAAATTCCGCTTGCTCCTGTCAAACGTGCATCGCCCGTGCGATGCTTTATTTTATTTATTAACTAGCTGCGACAATGCATCGAACGAAATTAATCGATTTATATTTTGAAAGAAAGATAAATGTCAAAAAGAATTTTTTTTACGTAATTTTAAATTATAATTATATATATTTTTTTTTTATAAATATTACATACGAAAAAGTGGTAGCATAATTTATTGAAAGCCACGCTGGGAGTTTAATGGACGATTTTTGTTTTATCTTTCAGTCACAGAAATGTTGGTGAACGTGCTGAACATTTGCTCGGACGACGAGCTGATGAGCGACGGCGATGACGCGCTGGAGGAAGGTAATGTCTATCATTTGTCTCTCATCTACCACCTTAATCTGTATACTCTATTACTTTACAGACATTTCGAACAAGATCGGCTCAAACTGGTCGCTCTTATATCGTGATCAGAGTCTCTTCCCCTTTATCCCTTTACATCAGAATTGTTTCTGACGCGTTTGATTTTTATTTATCTAATACAATATTGCTCGTCGAAAAATCATGCGAAACCCTAAACGAAGAACCCCTCGGTGTTACATACGTGACGAAAACAGCCCGTTCTCATCTCAGCCGTTTGGTAAAACAGAAAAGCGCGCTTTATTTAGAACGCCGCGATTGCGCAAGGAGAACACGGTAGCAGTGAGTAATTTTTCCCTTGCTGCTTGTTCGATTTCGCGAGATATGGTTCTCGAGTTATATCTCGTCTTTGGTAAATTCATGTCGTTTTGAAGCACGATACGATAGCGGCGGGAGATGAGACGCGGTTTCAATCCTGTCCGTCACCTGGAGGACGGTCGGACGGACGAGCACGAGATAAGACGGCTGAGATTCCGCTAAGATCTGGAATCTCTCACAAGCTCCGACACGATCTAAGAGAGGCCATATCATCTTCGTGCACCGGCGAGAATGCGCGGATTCATTCTTCGCGTTATATTGCGTGCGTCCGACCGATAGAAAAGAGTCGGAGACGATCTAACGATGAAAAATGAATCTTGAATGCCTTGTTCCGCGAATCGTCGCATTCTCCGCCGAAAGAGGAAGATCGATCGTGCGCCCGAATTGAAATGGTTCGAGTTTCGCGAACTTCGCCGCTGAACCGCTCGTGTTTTCGCGACAACGAGAAAGAGTTTTAACTTTTCGTTCGATCGCTTTTAATTTAACGCAATTTCGGACACGAGCCGTAAGAATTCGAAATGTTACGTTTTTTTTCCTCTCCGGTTTGCAAATTTCGCGCACACGATCGATCTGCCGGTTAATTTTCACCGGAATTTCTTCGGTCGTTCGATTTCGGTATCTGTGATTTTTATATATTCTCATGAATATCCCCCCATGTTCGCGTAATTTTGCTGATATACCCCTCAAATTCGTCTTCTTGAACGCGTTAAAGTTATATATGACAAAAAATTTTTTAAACGTACCGGCATACGATTTTTTATATATTCATTGAAAGAACATTTAATATAAAAAAAAAAGTGTCTATCACCTCGCCACCCCCATGCCACGATTTCACTCTTTAATTTCCAGAGACAAATCTTGAATTTGTTTTTCTGTTTGCATTTTCACTCGCTGCACGGACAGATGGTAAGAAACGCAGCTCGATTCTTCTAGACGTCACACGATTAAGAGCTTCATTGATTATCATTAATTTTTAGCTAATTCATAGTAGTTCTCTCGATGTCGAGTTTATCTCTCTCTCCGTTTCTCTTTCTATCTCTTTTTCTTCTTCGTATTTTTCTTTCTTTGTTACTTCTTTTCTTTTATTATTTCCTTTATCTGTAACGTCGGAAGGAAGTACGTACGTGTCTAACTCTTCTCTTTTCTTCTTTATTCCGTTCTGTATAATATCCATGCGCGTGATATATACTTATGTACATATACTATATATATATTTACTATTTTTCTGTATTTTTTCTTTTTTTTTTTTTTTTACTTTATTTTTCATCGTCTGTTTTATAGTACTTACGATTTCTCACATCGACGTATGAGATTTTCACTTGTTTTTCTTTCCCTTATTTTCTCTCTTTCTCTCTCTCTTTCTCTCTCTTTTTCTCTTTCACCGTATCTGCTCCATATCTGCTCTTCTTGGCGTTTTTATTTTCACTTCCCGATTTACGTATATTACATGTATGTGTGTGATACATATTCGACGTGTCTCGACGGCACATAGCCTGGATTTTTACATCTCTTCAACGGTAGACTTTGATTTTCTGCATCATTATACTCATAGCATTTTCACCTTCTTCTCTCCATACGTTTGTTCAAGATGGCACGATCCCTCTGCTTGTTTCTCAAAGCACGTATGACTACTTCGCGAAGGTCTTGAGTTTCACGAGTTCAAAGTACTTTTTCAGTCTGAACTTCGCCCGAGACCAATCGGGCGAAGGAGCGAATTAAATGCCATCTTGCGCATCGCGCGTTAATTCACGCATGCATTGCAGAGATCAAGTAAGATGATACCACGAAATCGTCATTCGACTGCATCTTAATTATTTTCCGACGTTGTCCCGGGACTATCTGCGGATCGATTTTTATTTGTCATTTCGTTTGCTCCGATCGACTCTGCTACTCTGTCCGAGTTCCATAGTCAATTTCAATTTCACGTGTGTCACGTCCATCCCGCCCTTACTGATCTACTTTATTACTTTCTTTTTCTTTTTCGTATATCTCACGTATGTGTACGTATGATCACTTTGGCCCCTCGTCCTTACGGATAGCTGGAAAAGAGAAATTAAGACCTTTTCCGGATAATCGGCGGATGGAGCTTGCGACCGGTGATAATCGCGATCGGCGCGGGCTCAGCTCTCGATCACCACGAACGTCAACGAGCCGCGTGTCATATATTTTTTACAATATCGATCCGTGTCGGTTGGCTGCCGTCGATTAATTTTATATTCGTCCACGTGTGTCCGAGAAGGAGATCCCAGGTTAATTCGTTCCCGCAGTTCGCGGCACGTCGGAAGGTCAGATCGATACAACGTCCGATGTGGACAACCGCCGTGTCTAACAAGCATCCATCCACCGAACTGGGTCCAAGCTCCGAAAATCGAGCAGCACCCTTTTCTCCCTCCTGACTGAAGCCGTCTCGTAGAGAACGCGCTCGCGAGAACGTTTTCCCGGTTGTTGCGGCTAGGTCGATGTGATCGAAAAAAAGTAAGAAAAAAAAGAAAAAAAAAAAAAAAAGAGTTCAAACAGAGAGTCCCGGTGTTTCGATCAATAAAGATACCCTCGGCTCCTTCCACCCCTCTATTCTCTCCCCCTCGGGTTTCGCCTCCTTTAATTATCGCGAGAGATATATGCGCCGCCCACAACCCCCTGACCCCTCTCGATCAACCTTTTCGCTCTTGCCCACCCCTTTCTCGCCCCCCAACCCCCACCCCCAGCCCCCAAAGTTGCACTGACTGTCTTTTATATCGTACTCCTTCTCTATTATATTTGTATCAATCACACTGGCCTTGGACTCCTCCTATCTCGGCACGACACTATGCTACTACTACCTCTACTACTTCTACTACTACTTCTACTACTACCACTCAAAACTCCGATCGTTCGGCATACCGCAACCCCCGTAAAGTCGCAGCCAAAGTCGTTGTCCAAAAAAAGAATGGTAAGTCCCCGTGAGAACCGACGACTTACTTGAAGAGCCAAGATTTTTTACTTCTTTTTCGTGCGTGCCAAGAGTATAACCCAACGAGAGTTTTCTTCCTTTTTGTTTTTTTTTCTCTCTTTCGTTTTTTTCCTTGTTTCTTTTTTTTGTTTCTTTTTTTTACACTACACTGCATTTGTGACAAAGTGTATGATCTTAACCGTTTTCGTTCCTTTTTTTCCTTTTTTTTTTCTTTTTTTTTTTCTTTCCGTTTTCCTCTCTTTGCCAGTGTTCTCTCCTACGTTTCGGTTCCGTTCTGTTTGCGTCTCTGCGTTTTTCGTCGCGCGGGCGCGTCTCGTGACGTGCATTCTGCCGGAACAGCCGCATTCTTACACGCGGTTCTCGCGGTCGCGCAATATTTCCAAACGACATGAAAATATCCTCCAATTTGTGATGCGAGGGGATATGACGAAGTTCTTTAATGAACAATTTTACAATTGACGCATACGTACGTTAACGATAATAATCTAGCAATAAATCTTGTTATCTCTTATCTGCAATTAATACGATTAGCTTCTCGATATGCAATTTTCAAATTAAGTCCGCGGTATGATCGACAGATAAAGGGGTAACATTATAATTTAACGAAAATTATCTCGACCGGCGTATGGAAAATTTCAATTACTTATTTTCCATTATCATCGTGGGCACACTTTTATTTCGGTTAAATGCCCCTCGATAAAGAATTGTAATCGGTGGCACCGGCAAAACGACGTCGACACGAGCGTGTTTCGCGCGGAGTATTATTTTCTCGTATGCTGAGTTGACTTCTCTCTTCGTTCCTGTATATATACATATATCTCTGTCTATCTGTATACTTACATATTTCTATCTTTGTCATCATCTTCTATTTCCTTTAACGTACCGCATAACCGTCCCTCGGACCCTCGGATTGAGCTAACATTACGATCGTCCATTAATTGCCGGAGAACACGCCGTCAAACGCCGTTTTCACATCCGTTCCCTTCTATCATCTTCCGTTTTGACACCGATTATATTGTGTTACGCATTATCTTTGTGTCGCACATTTTCTCGTATTACATATTGAACTTAATCGTTATGATATTTTACGTTTTTTTTTTTTTTTTTTTTTAATTTTCTTCCACCTGCTTGTGCTTTTCGACAATCAAGTACGCCGTGTTAATCGTTAATCGTACTTGGAGATGAACTTATTACATCGCCATCGCGATATAATATTTCTCGCAAGACAAGGGATATCGCAAGGCGCGACGAGATTCTCTTCCATCAGATTTCGCCTTTTTCTCGACCTACCGCGTTCTCAGATTCAAAATAACGTGACACGCAAATGCGCGCGACGGGAAATACGGCCACTCTTTTACACGGTCCCCGGGCTCGAGGAACCCGTCACCTACAATAACAGCAGCAGATTTACGTGAATTTACGTTCGTCTCGAGAAGAGCTTCATAAAGCTCGGTGGATTAGTCGAGAAAGTTTGGTGAACATATACATGCCATTCGACCCTTCGCTCTCTTTATCTCTCCTCGGTTTCTGCTTACAATTCTCGCTTTCTCTCTCTCTCTCTCTCTCTCTCTCTCTCTTTAACCTCCTCTCTTTTTGCCTTCTCCTCGCTCTCTTTCGCTCATTCTGGGATTTAGCCGGCGAATTTCCGCATTGCATTCGTTATGGCATTCGCGACACGGTTTTACGACTTCAAAACCACCCTCTTACCCCCTCCGGCGATCCTTCCGGCCTCCCCGGCAATATCTAAAACAGCCGCCGCGTCCTCGTCTCGTTTGAGTTTTGCTCGTTTGACTTGAGTTCGGTTTATTTGCGCGCTTTACGATGCAGCGTGAGATATTTCGCTCTTATACGATCAGATTGTGTGTGCGCGTCCGCGCGCGAGTGTTTGTGTGTGCCGCTTGCTCGTTCTCTTAACAACGTCCAGCGAGCGTACATTGGACACTCCACTAACAATGCTTCCGGTTTTACGAGCGCAGCCGGCTGCGCCCGGACCTGCCTCGTCCAATACATCTGCAAGATTCCTCTTCGCCGGACCGGAGTAGTCGATAGCACACCGAGCGACCTCGGGCCATCTCCGGGCAATTCGAAGAATAATATTCGTCGTCCGTCCATTTGCTTGCGGAATGCACACATATATATATATAAATATATATTCGATATTCCGGCGTAAAATACTTGGCGAGAAATATTCCGTCGAAATTCGCTTTTATTTTGAGATTTAGAATTTTCAGACAACGAGCGGGAGATTCTAAACTCGAATTCCATTGAAATTTCTATCGCGGGTGCACAGTTCGAACAAAATTGCAAGAATAAATTAACATCTTTTCCTTTCTTTGTTAAATGGTCTTTCTTGCGAGAATAAAATATAATTGTTTGAAAAAATATTAAGCAACGAAATAATGAAAAAAGAAAAAATAAAAAAAGAAAAAAGTCAAACCGCGCGTACGAAATGTAATGTGTGACTTATATGTTTCGAACGCGTTAACCGTGCCTCGGGAGATTATTAATAGAAATATCTGGTGATTATTGGATCAGAAGATATTGAAGCCAGACGATTGTTGTCATAACATCTGTCAAAGCTGCGCGAGCTTCTTTAATTTCTTATCCGGTCACGCGGTATCGAGCGAAAAGCCGATACGCTCATAATTCGAATTACACGCGCACGTCACTGTCGAAAGTCGTGTTTAATTAACTAATCGCGATCGACAAGATCCTCGACAATTTCCGGCGAGCCTTGAAAGCCCGGCCTGCAGAGGGTGGCGCGCCGTCCACGTAGACTTTTCCAACTCCCTCCGCGTCTCCTCTCCGTGTCTCTCCTCCGCAAAACTCGGCGAAATCCGGAGCGAAAGAGGCTTTCGGTTGCTCCACAGGAGGCCCGGGAAGGAAGGTATATTCGATCGATAGGACGCAACGAGAGACTCCGCGAGATAACGAGGAAAGGCCGCGCGGAGCATCGATCAACCGGCTACCTTTCGAAGCGCGTCGAGTTCCATCGGCATCTTGCCCTCTACGCCGACTCGAGTCAATCGTTCATTCCTGCGTGCATTCCGGCGCCCACGTGAGGTCTCGTTGCGATGAGCGCGAGCTAAACCCGCGCTGGAAACAATTCCCCGAGCCAATCGAACCTAAGCCAGACCCGGTTAAATCGAGATCGATAGCCATCGCGCATACCGGAGGCATTAGGAAACAATGATCAGCAGTTCGTGAATGCAAATCGTTTATTCCGTTATACGAATCTCGCACGACTTAGGAATCTCCGCGGTCCAAACTTTTATCTTTAATTTCACGACAATCGGTTAGCTGAATAATTTTTATTAATTTTTTTTTTTTTTTTTTTTTTTTTTCTTGGAAAATATTTATGAAATTATCTTACAAGATCTTAAGTGCGTTACGGTGGATAATTGTTGTCGAAACGACTCGTGACAAGAAAGGGTTTTTTTTTTTCTTTCGGTCACGTAGGAATCAAAGACGAGACGAAATAAGGCTTCGATAGATGCGCTTAAATCATACGAAAGATTGAGCTCGACGAACGATTTGACATCACTCGTCTCAGATTTCCGCGGGAGAGCTTACGTAACGCAGGCTACGGCTGCGCAGACACATTCTATTGTCAAGCTATTCGTTACTCTTGACGTTAGATATCTTCCCGGTCTCGTTTCCGAGGTGAAGAAAGATAGAAAACGACTATAACGAGTTACAGGTCATGGAACAAAAAGAAACGTGGCGGCGGAGGAGGGTTTTCACGCGGGGCCATTTTTCACCTTCTCTGGTGAACCAGCTGCGACGTCGTTCGCTTTCTTATACATATTTTCCGTTCTTCTCGAGTTTCCCCAATGTAAAACCTAGTGATTCTTTATCTCGTTTTCGCGTACTTCCACGACAATCGACGGAAAACTCATCGCGTCCAGAATAAATTCATACGGTGACGTTTAGACTTTTCGCGACCGGCAAAGTTAATTCTATCGAGACGTAACCATTCGTGGTCTTTATACATCTTCGCGATTCAATTTAGAATTAAAATCACAATCCTTGCGTCCGGAATAAGTTACGAAATTGAACGTAACGATCCGTGAGAGGTTGGCGGATTAATTTCCGAGGATTAATCCTCATTTGGCATTCTCGGGCGTCTCTCTTTAGTTGGCCAGCGCGAAGCGATCCCTCGTCACCGTGTTCTCGCGCGTCCTGATCGAAGTGAGGGAAGGTTCCTCCTCTGTGTTACTTTATTTTTACACTCCACCGAAGCCTTTAATAAGCAAACTATTCAACCACGATATTCCTCCCGGCCTGTCTTTATCCCGCGGCAGTCGCGCCCTTCGATGCCGTCGCCGTTTCGCTCGCTTTTCTTTTCCTTCCCTCGCTAACCCCCCTTGGTCCCTCGCCTTTCCGGTCCCCGATCCTCCGCTCACCGACACGAATACACCACGACCTCGAGAAGAATTCCAAGAGACGCGTTGCGCGTACATGTCGACTCACGACGCGTCGTACCCTCCGTTGCACAAAGCTACCGGACATATTTTTCCACTCTACGATGAAAAAGTCACCGGCCAACATCGGGCATTAATTTCTCTCACTTTCTCTCTTTTCCTCCTGCGAACATTTTTATATTGTAACCTCCCTCCCTTTCTCTCTTTTTCTCTTTCTCATACTTTCTTTCTCACCCTCCGTATACACTTCGACTCTCACTGTCACTCTGACCTCACTTTCTGTTTTTTCATTTTTTTACTCACTCTGTCTCTCTCTTTCTCTCTCTCTCTCTCTCTCTCTCTCTCTCTCTCTCTCTCTCTCTCTCTCTCTCTTTCTCTCTGTCCCTGAATCTGCTCGTTTGTTATCGTCTTTATGCTTAAGTTACCTCTTTGAGTTACGTTGAGTACGTGTATCCTTTACTTGACTCGGTCTCCGTCAGCCGCCGAGCGTTTTATCTTTTGATTACCAGTTTTCTTTTGCGCATGCTATAGAGTATACTTAGGTCTTCTAGATTTAACCGAGCGAACTATAGTACTTAATATTCGCGCGGGGATCGCGAGAGGATCACGCTCGTCAGCTTAATGCTAACGTTAAATATGAGACAGCGGAGAGAGTGCTCCGCGCGACGGCCAGCTGTATTCTCGAGCGATCCTGCGAAAATTTATTAATCGACTTCTTTTTCTCTTAGACAGTTGTTCCAGGAAACTTCTATTTTACGACGTTGCGCTGTGTACAATAATAATCTCACGCGATTACGATCGCTGCGTCACGTCGAGAGATTACTTCCAATCTTACCCTCGCCAACTCACTTGAGAGTTCGCGAGAATTTTCGGCAAAAGGGGCGATTTAAATTATCTCTCTTTTTGTAAAAATTTAACCCTCGAATTTGTCGCGATGTATACGGAACCGATCTCTTCCGATTCGAGATGAAGTAATCTCCAACGTGTTCGAGTTTGCCGAGGGCGATCGTACATATTAATGACCCGCGACAAACTTCGAGCAATCCAACGCTATAATTGTATAATGAGAGTTTCAAATACCCCGAATATTTTATCGCGCGCGGTTAAAAGTTAAATGTTTTTCCCTCGACGGATTAATTTAGTCCTTTCTGTCCGGAGTGCGTTAAAATTTCATTACCTCAATCGGCGCCGAAGTATCCCTTGTACGTTCGCCCAAGTTTGGCAAATCTCGGCGCAGACCGAAGTCATCTTTCTCATCCCTTAATCGATTGTTTTCTTTATATTTGCAGTATTTGTGGCCTTAAAACGGTGATACCGCAAGCGTAACCGCGCTCGTTTACGGGAATTTCAATATCGGCGAAGTCGCTCGCGCGCGCAGTGATTTTTGAGCGTTAATTCAAGTCTATTTTGCGAAATACCGCGTATTCCTGGCGGGAATTTCCTGCTTCAGCGCGATGAATTTTAATGTGAAACGTTTCCCACGTTCGTCACAGTCATGGTGGCATGATACAAGTGCTCTTTCCCCAGAGAATTTTCTCGTGTCGGTTCAAAATATGACATGGGCAGTTCTACCTGTGATTCTCCGGGAATTTGTTTCGTAATTACACGTGGAATACGTTGAGGGGTAAACAGCGTATTCTTGCGGAAAGGAAAAAACAGAAAAAAAAAAATACCGCCATTTTTCTCGTGAAAAATAGCGATGTCACAAAGCATTCTTGCTACATTTACTAAGCGACTTCGCCGATTTTTAAACGCTTCAGTAGCGGGTTAAATTCTTCAAAAAAGTATATTAAAAAAAAAAAATAGAATTAGGAAGAAAATATACAAAAAAATTTCTTTAAATTATTGTTCTTGTTGATTAAGGAAGTTTAATAAATAACGCAAGCGTTTCAACGTACGTATTGCGTCAAGTCCGCTCTAATCCGCTACTGAAATAGAGTATAATCACATGACTAAAAATAAAAAAATAAAAAAAAAGAAATAAGAAAAAAAGAGACGATATAACGACAATAATAATCGTCTAACGCACATGCTTGATTGAATGCCACTTACGCTGTGCACACTTGTCTTTTCTTGTCTGTTCTATGTGTTGTTTCCTTTTGCGCCATAATTCTACAACCACCTCATCGCGACCACTACCACCACCAACCACCACCATCACCGACACCAACCAAACAACCATCCGCAAACTGTCAAAAAAATTATATATAAAAAAAAAAAAAAACGTCTTCCCGTACGGAATGTGATCCGAACAAACCGACCAAAAATCTCCACCACTCTCTATTTCTTCTCTTCGGCCGCATTTGACGCTGCTCTCACATTGTTGGTTACTTCTGTCCTTTTACTTACGTCCACTACGCTCAACCATCGGTAAAACCAACCATGGGCGCACCATGGCCACCATGGTAACCCGATGGTAACCCGACGGTGTCCGGTCCGAATACGACCCCACCTACCATCGCGTACGGTGAGTTGTTTTTTTTGTTGAAAGTGCGAGTAAGAAACTACACTCTACTATCTTCCTCTGCTCTGTCTCTATCTCTATCTCTATCTTTCTACCTTTCGTGAATGACGAGCCTGCGGGGACTTGACGTCGTTTACCGCTCTCGCCCTCGCGAGTATATGTATACGATTTAACGAAAGCGAAGCTCTCCGAGTAACGAGATTCGATAATTACGAAATGTAAGATAATTCTCCGGGTCGCCGAGAGAATTAGTACCGATCCTCGCATTAACGAGCGATAAACCTCGTTAACGGCCGCGAATCGCGCTCTGCTTACCCCGTGCGGGAATTCGCAGGGTTGGATTACAAGGGGAGATTTCGGTCGCGGGTTTATTAGTGCAGCGGCGTTCAGTTCCCCGGCTACAGATCGTCGTCCACGATTCGAACGCAGAATATACAAATAGGAATATGTCTAACATCCAATGGTTCCCAATTAGTCGCGTTGCTCAGTCATCGTTAATCCTCGACTGCTATCACGTTGAAATTTTGATCGTCAGAACCGCAACGTCACGATTCTTTCGGCTAATTAATATAAATATGTTTAAAATCATTAAATAACTTAAAAAAAAAAAATTTTTTTCTTTTTAATAAATTTGTGATACGAACTTGATAGGAGAAAAATTCAACGTTTTTCGAGACGTTACCCATCGGATTCGATTCCAGCGTAACAGTCGGGGATTAAACACTCGCCATTGGATATTCGATCCTTTCTGTTCTCGATGAACGATCCACGTAAAACGAGACATAGGCGTCGCATTTCTGCTCAGTTTACATTCCTACTGGAAAAAAAAAAAAAAAAGAATAGACGAGAGGTTGTTACATGCGGCGGCGCCTATGACTGGATCAGTGTCGAAGGCCCGTCGTTGCGGAAATGAGCGATACGTTCGACCTGCATTCGGAAGATCGTTTGATATCTCGAGCCGACTTTGATCGCCGATCTGACGGTATCGCGGCCACGTGGGCCGGCACGTGTATACATCGGCGCGCAATGCTGATACGCGAGATAACGGCTATCTGTGTCGCGGCGTTGCGAGAGTAATTGGATGAGGCAAGGCACGCTTGTTTCGCAAGTCGGTTCGACCGATAATAAGCGGGCGGCTTCAAAACTGCTTTTGGGAAACCCGATAGAGCACCAGTGTCCCAGCGCTGTTACGTTTCGAGCACAGGTACACGAAGCAAAGGGCGAATCGAATCAGGTCGACCGGATCGCTCCAAGGACCGTTTCCGCCGTATCGGACCACCCGGCAAATTATTTCGACGCTCGGGAAACCTCCGTTGATCTCTATCGCAACGCCACCGAGATTTCAGCGACGTTTTCGGTTTCACGTCCGTAGATTTTCGCGGCCTCTTCCATCTCGATAATTGACGGACACGTCCGCCGATTTGCGAGAGGCGAATAGTCGCGTTGAGTTTTACGGACGGGGAAACCCGTGATTCTCGAGAATATATACGACGGGCCTGCGGCATGTTCAAAACTCGGTGCCAGACTCGACTGCGTTTTGATAAATGTTAGCTCGGTAGACAACTGTCGCAACGGCGTGCACGCGAAAATAACATCGGATCGCGTTACACGCGGCGATCGTTACACGCGGGTCATTTACGATCTTCTCCGCTTTCGGGAAAATCATTCCCGACGATCGATTCTCGAATAAATCCGGTTAATTTGCCGATTCCTTCCCCGCGTTACCGTCACGGAACAAAAGCGCTCCTGGGTACGAGAATTCGCGCGAGGGCTTTCGGCCGGGTACCAAGGGTTAAGTTACTGTTTCAATAATTCGGATCAGGCTTTATATACGACACGCGATACGTGTAATTAGAGCGTCAAAGTTCGCGGAAGCTCGCCTACCGAAATATCATTATTACCGTGGTACGATATCGACGAGAGTGGTCTGTCGTTTAATTTTGCCGAAACGCGGGATTTGTGGGAACCGCCCCGTGAAAGCTCTCCCTGAATTGTTGCCGCGCGAAAGCGCTATCACGCGCTTGCTTGCGTCATTCGCGACACATGATTCTCAAATTACGCTATTTTCGAACACCGAGCCGTTGCGACAGAGTACGTGTGCGTAACCGTGCGCTGAAACACATAAATGTATAGAGAGCAAAAGGCTTGATCTGTTGTATAAGTTTGTAGTTGACGTGTGTTATACACGTCGTTGTATGTGCCGCATCCTCTCCGTTTTGTGAGCGCAGGATCGTCCCCGGAGCCGTTGTCGGTCGGCTCGATCGAAAAGCGACGAGTGCTTACCCGCTTCCTCTTCTCGCGCAGCTTTTCGCGAGCCGGGACATCGCGCGAGTTCCGAAACGTCGCGGGCGTAATTCTCCAAATTCCAAGCAACCATTGCTCACCTCGCTCAAAGACCGAACGTCTAATATTTGACGTGCCTCGGCCTCCATCGATCCTCCCCCGCGAGGGCGAGGGACGGCGACGGTTTTCGCCGTTGACGAATCGTACGCCCCGGCCCCGAGTCACCTTTCGCCGATCGCGATTTCCCGCGAGGAATCCCGGTCTCTCAAATTTCGTGAACTGTATCCGGATAATAAACTGCGAGCGCGGCGGAATAATCTCGTTACGCGAAAATTGCGGCTAAAACCTGATATCCGTTTTCCCCGACGTGCTCCGCGCGACGACGTCGTCTCGTTTCCGCCGATAGGCGGAATCTCATAACCGAGTGGCAACCGCGAGGATTTCGGATTACGCGAGATTGAAACGCGGGGAAACGCACCTGCGCGCGGCGCGTTCGACTAATTTCCTCGCCGATAACACGGCGGCGAGGAAACTCACGACTCTCGGCGATCCGATCTCGCCTATTAATTATGGAAAATGTCCATTTAATTGGCCCGCGACGCGAGTAACGTCGCTGATATTCGCCGTGGCTCGGCGGCTATTTAAGGAATCCGTTGATTAATCCATCAGCGACGCACCTCCGGGTCTCGGAGAGGCCGCGAGGCCGGTCCAGCTGATCTCCGTCACTCCCGTGATCGATCTGCGTTTCAGATGGCTCGCCATCACCGAAAACAAAACGGCCGTCGCACGGGGTCCGAGATTTCGCAAACGACGGGAAAGATTGAAATTTCGTTTCCGATCGCGAACTGACAAATCGAGCGATACGTTACTATGACGGCGGTCCCTAAGACCGCGGGATCCGGCGCCGTAAATCATTAGAATACCGGCGTCGCGCGTGTTTCGTCGGCGCGCGAGACGAGAAAACGACGTCGATATTTTCGGCATGCGTCGCTTCCGATCCGTCCGATTTAGCTGGGGTCGCGCGAACGGGGCGAAATGCGTCGAGTTTTTTTTTTTTTTTCTTCGTTCACCGAACGGAGCGATGAACGAGGTAGAATTTGTGTGTGAGCGTCGCGACAGAACCGCGCGATTAGGATAAAAATAATGTAGGCCCCGTCCTCGTAAATATGCTCCGCTGTTGCTTCAACGAGTTGCTGTTTAGTCGTCGAAACTGCCGAGCTGAATCTTCCTAACGTGAAAATAACAGGGGAAAAGAATGATACGTGCGACATTTTAGCGCCCTGATAAGAAAGTAATTCTCGCGGGGGAAAAAGAGCGAATTTTTCGCGATTGCTCGCCGATGGAAGATTTCAGCGGCTGTGGAACGAGTCCACCCCCCTTTTCCCACCCCCCCGTTCCTCGTTAAGGTGCAATCGATCGAGCGGCAAGGCCCGACCGTTGCGTCAATTAACGAGCAAACAGATAAACTGACGGCTCGACGCGAAAGAGTTGCTGCCCGGCGAACGTTCGCGTACCTCTAATCCATCGAGGAGTCGCTTTGCCGTAAAAAAGAAAAGAAATCTTGAACCTCCGCCGCGAATTTCTTATTCCGTTGGTCTCGCGGTTTTTCGCGGAAATCGTAGCCGATTGGTATCGCCCCAGGTGGTCCCTTCGCGGTCGACTCGATCGCAAACTGAATCGGCGGTCCGCGCCAAGTGGCCGTGACTCTTTCGCGCTGGTAACGAGTCCCGAAAAGGTAGCAGGCGATTGCCGAGGCAAAGTGGTAACGATAAGAGTTCGTAGTGGCCGATGGTGCGTACGTTTCGCGCTTTGTACAGCATGCGCATGCCTCTTATTCTCCCGCATCAAGTCTGCAATATCTTGATGTGTCTAAATACACTGTACACAGAGATACACGCCCACACACACGCAGATATATATACAAAGAAATACGTTTTTGCGAAAAATGTCCACCCTGCATTTACGCACGTTTACGCAGCTTTTTTTTTTCCAGTGTTACGCGCGTTCGCAGTCACGTTTTCGCGTTTTTCTTCCCGCTTTCCGCCGGCGACCGGCGTGAAGAGTGCGTAATTCGCTTTTTACCTTGCGAACGCGACAAAGCACGTTGCAATGCTCTTTTTATGTTTCTTCTGTTACGTGACTGCTTGTACCTTCCCTTCGCTCGTAATGTGCGCAAACTTTTTGCCTGTAGTTTGGCGTGTTGTCTTAGCGTGATCTGATGATAATAACGAGTAATTATTAATAACAATAATGTATCCCGCTCCCGCGGTAAGCTCTGTGATACGGATAACGTAGTAGTCAACGTGCGATGGTCGGAATCATCGCAAGCGATTTGCAAGCGCGGCGAACGAACGCGCGGCAAATCGGTGACGAAGCAACGTAGCGAAGCCATCGAGCCCTCTTGATCAAAAAAAGCATTGTAAATTAATGGACTGGTTTTTGTATCATTGTAACCGTATAACGACCGTCGATCTCGACAAATACTTTCGTAACGCGGCGTTAAATTCCTGCTAAAAATAGTGGTCGCTTTACGCTCGCTTTAAAATTTTATTTATTAATTTTTTTTAATTACGAGTTTATGCTGTACGTCGAATTATGATATTATTAAATTGAATCAAAACGGCTCCCTGGAGTTTCCTTCGTCACGTTGACTGTCGCTAAATGATATAGGTACTAATACCTCGTGGCCGTACAAATGCCGTAATATGCGTCTCTGATATTTATAGGTGCAGCAGCAAATCTACGTAAGGAGGTGATCAGAAACAAGATTAGAGCCATTGGGAAAATGGCACGGGTGTTCTCCGTCCTGAGGTCAGTGAACGATAAAAGCAGCCCGTCTCTAAATACCGTAAACATGTTCTAAATATGTCGCAGCCTGTCCCTAAATACTTGAATGTAAAAATAATACGCGGCGTAAGCTGATAAAAACTCTGGATTATAACGGCGAATTAAAATGTGTTAATTAAACGATAAAATAAGTACGCGCGTTGCGTAAAAGGTTGCATGCAACTTTTTTTTACGATTTATATATGTAAAAAGAATTTAAATTATTTAATTATTATTGTAACGCAATTTTAATCCCCGTTTCACAGAGAGGAGAGCGAGAGCGTGCTGCAGTTGAAGGGCTTGACGCCGACTGGAGCTTTGCCGCTCGGTGCATTATCTGGAGGCAAAACCTCTCTGAAAAACGGTAAGAATTTCGTCGAAAAAAAAAAAAAAATTGTTATAATATTCGCTCGCAAAGTTTATTTAAAAACGCAATGAACTGTACGTGCATTAAATTACCATTTTGCGGCGCAGGGAACGGAAATATCGCGCATATTTCGATTATTCGCTGATTACGAGTTCGCAGAACTGTAATCGCGAAAGAGGAAAACTCTTATTATTATTCAGCGTGTCTCGACGCTTGATCGGGCTTGACATCTTTTTCTCTCTTTGCGCAGCTCTCCAGGGTTTCTCGCCGAATCACAAAATTACCTCGTTTGCCGAGGCCAAGGGTTTAGACGCCATAAACGAAAGAATGCCACCGAGGAAAGACGCACCGCCTACGCCGGTGAACGAGGAGAAATCCGTGACAAAGCCGCCGCCTCCTGCGGGAGACAAGCGGGACCACAACATGCCGCAACCGCAGTCGTGAGCCCCACACTCGTCCAATCAAGGTATACACGCTTGAGCTATCCGTTGATTCTATATGTCGGAAAACCGGGAAAGCCTGGCTTGCCCAACTTGTAAGGGCACCTATAGCACGACGGTAACCATCTCGTTTTCTTAAAACATGAATCGTAAAATATTTAAAAAATATCATTACGTTCGAGGAGGGAGGGAGAAAATTCGATTCCTTGTTAGTCAGTTTTTTTGCATTTATTATTATTATATATGTATATTAACATTAATCCTTTTTCTGAGTGAAAGACCGCTTAAACTTGGATAATATGAATTTTTTAGCCATCGATTTATGATAATCTGCCACTCTTTCGCAACAAAACCAGGTACGAACGTTTTTCAGATGGCGGATGGATGGACGGGTTTTAAGATCCCGGCGCTATCGCCTCCACCACCGAACATTTTCAAACCCATTGTTCGTCTCTCCCACCCCCCCCCTCGGCTATTACAACCAGTGCGCCGTTCATCGAGGAGTCAGGAAGAACCATCATCGTCGCAAGATGAAGTACAGGAACGGACGGACGGACGGAGTCGTGAAGCGATTTTTCGTCGATGCGATTTTCAACGAGTATCGGTCATCGGTCCCGGTGCGCGCATAACGAAAGCAGCAGTCAAGAAAAGAGGACCGCGTAAACATCGAGAAACGTCCGGCCGGGCGTTTTGTAGCAGGCCTCCTCTTCTCCGAGGATTTACCTCCGTATCTCTTTTTCGAAAATGCACTGCGACTGGAGAACGAAAACGTTAGCCTCCCTTCTGCGATGAACCGCGCGCGCTACGTTCCCCGATCTCTCGCCGATCGTTCGCTCAGTTATTTTCTTTCTAGCTTTCTCTTTCTCTTCTTACCTTTGCTCATCTCACCTCTTGTCGCTAACTCGTCGCTTTTCTCCTCTTCCCAATATTCATGAAGGTGTACCTCACATGTTTCTCGCGGATTAATCGACTCGATGTACATATGCACGCGCATGTACGTACGTATCAACGACGAGCGGAACGTAGAGAGCGATATATCTTTTAGGTAGATTCGTTTGCACGTCGAGCGACTCGCATGTTCATTACAATGAGGAGATTTGATTCGCTCGACGAACTACTCGCCGTCTTCGCCGGGCACTATTTCTCTCTCGTGTTTTTTTTTTTTTTTTTTCTATCTATGGCGGAAAAAACGACGAGAGACAGAACGAACGGCTCGCGCGCGGTTGTCTATCTTAATGAGAGGAATCGCATAGACAGTGTGAAAGAGAGAGAATGAG
Source organism: Cardiocondyla obscurior (assembly GCF_019399895.1). Classification (NCBI taxonomy): domain Eukaryota; kingdom Metazoa; phylum Arthropoda; class Insecta; order Hymenoptera; family Formicidae; genus Cardiocondyla; species Cardiocondyla obscurior. The sequence continues at coordinate 2,865,777 of NC_091875.1, read as the reverse complement.
AGGGAGAGAAAGATAAAGAAAGAACGGACGAGCGGTCTCCGCCAAAGAAACAAAGAAGGCAGCTGGCCTGTCGTCACGGCGGAGCTTCCGATTTTAGGATTTTATTAGGTTCTTAAGATGTGTCCGCCCTGGGTGACGCGTAAGGGCATCCCCCGCGCCACGGGGTGGGGTTACTTAAATCTTAAGTCAAAACTAAGCTTAGGGCTAAGTCGTAAATTATATATGTATATATATATTTATATAATATATAATTATATATATATATATATATATATGATATCGGAGAATTTATTTAATATACATAAATATTATAAATATATATTATATATTATTATTAATTATTATTATCATTATTATTAATTATGTAATCCGAATACCGTGTTTTTCGCTGCCGCGCGTGTACACGTCCGTCACGATCGCACGAAATAATTAACGCGCGAAAGAAATGTACGTCGAGCGCGCGCAACGTTTCCAAATACACTCATTACGAGATGATTCATCTTGGCCGTTCTGCCCCGAGGATTTTTTCGGCATTCTCGTTCGTGCGATATTCAAGGAAATATCTCGTTTTCGTTGTATTTTTAATCCAGGGAACTGCGCACGGCCATGTTCTTACACGCAAGACGTTCGTTATCTGTTAAGTTAAGTTATTGAAGTGAATCTCGCAATGGAAAAATTGTCCAGCTGGTCTCAATAGTATTTTTCATTAACTGAATCGGTTACGATATCACAAAAGTTTCGCTCGTATTACGCATCGTAGTACCGGGCTGAAATATATTATATGTGATCTCTGTGAACTTCCGTTTTATCGCGTATTTTGTGATATTTTAGAAGATGAGTTTTAGAACTACATATACCGAAAACGAGATAATTTTGAATACCTAGTACTTTTTTTGACGAAATATCAAGAAAGTACTTAATTTTGCATGAACGAGGATTTAAAAGATGCAAATACATATATATATACATATATATATGTATATATATCAGTGAGCTATGACACATACGATCGTTTAAACATGTGATGCATATCTCTTGCCTCCAACTAGTCGCACAAGTTTGCTAGAAAGAACCCTTCAAATTGAAACGATTACCGGCACGCCCCGGTAGAGCGATTGTAACATGCTATCCGGGCGTGAGCTCCGCCAATAGGCTCGAAATTAAAATCCGATAGTAGGTCATAATGGTGCTGAAGAAACGCGCAGGCTAGCCTAGAGTTAAAAAAGGAGAAGACGGTGCATTTTTAAAGGGAAGCAACACCTCGCGTTACGCGTGCAAGAGCATTATCTATCTCGAACTTGCGGTCGTGTTTCTACCCTGACGTAATCCTGAAAATAATTGTACTCTGCTTTTATCCAGGGTCAGAAGTGGATCTTTGCCGTCAATTTTATGAAATGAAACGGTACAGAACGGCCGAGCGTGAGGAAAAAAACTCGAAATAACCATGAATCGCCGTGAAATGACGACGTGCCGTAAATGATTTCGTCATAAAAATGATATATTACATTTTTGCGAGTTACTTATTTCGAGGAGTGGATTCCACGGGGAGTTATAATCGCTAGAGAATATTTAAAAGGAAAAAATAAAAAAATAAAAAATAAAGTTTCTCGTGCGAGGAACGAACGCGATCGTCGAGACGCTTCCGCTTCGATCGTCCGCGCTGTCACGCGCTCAATACGCTTTGTCGCACGTGACGTCTCGAAAATAATCAGAATCGAGGGCGGCTACTCTCGTTACTCGTCTGTAATATTTATAGTAATAATCGCTCGCGGTCGTATCGCGGGGTTTTGTCGTCGTTTTCGCTGTTTTTTCTACCTCTTCTCTAGAAAATCGAGACGTCGCGTTTTAGCGAGCTGAGTCAGCGCCGGTGAGCAGCGCGGAAGATCGTAAGCCCAATCATATCGAATATCGGGAAGGAGGAGAAGTATAAAGAGATACGAGGCAAAGAGCAGCATCTCTGGAAGCCGAATTGCGGCATCGTCAACGTGTTACAGTCTGAAACATAATAAAAGTAATGAAAGAATATTATAATAAATGAAATAAGATATATATCTCTTTCTTCTCACTACGATATATAATATACAGTGAATAATAATTCTATCTCTCTTTGCTACCAAGTTGTACTTATTCTTAATTAATTTACTTGTACAAAAGAATGTGTTAAATAATAATGAAATATATAATATACACGCAATTATAAATAATACATATTATAATTATAAATATAAATATATATAAATATACATATAACTATAAAAAGGAGCACTACGATATATACAGGATGTCCCAGAGCTATCGTCGCTTCTTTCATCCGTGGATTCCCTCACCGATTCTTCCTTGAATATGTAAATGCTCATAAGTATCGTCGTTTAATTCTCGAAACTCGAGTAAAACTTGAAGGAAAATTTTCGAGGTTCGCTTACAATTCGGAAATAAAAAAAAAAAAAAAAAACAAGAGGTGCCATATCTGTTAGGAGCAAAGTAATCGATTCCAAATCGATCAAAGAGCTCGCGGATGAAAGAGACAACCACAATTCCGGGATATCCTGTATACACACGTGTATACATATATATTACAGTGTTGATTATCTGATATTACCGCATCATTATGATTACAACGCGATTATTCATTTTAATTGACCTTATTATTGAGATTGTCACTGCTGTCGCCGTTGCAATCATCGCTACCAATCGTCGCCGTTATCACTTGTACTGTCGCTATCGCGAAACACGAGGGCGCATCAGCGATTTTCAACCTGAGACGACACGCGGGTCAAATTAATAAAATACGCATGTGCTATATATACACATATATACATTTACAATTGCGATCGTTGCTTGCGCTACGATACGACGTGGGTGACGCGATAATGATGATTGAAGTCGCTCCCGTCGATTCTTTGGTTGTAGAAGCGATCCGTTCTACGAATGCAAGGAGAGTAATTAACGTGTGAACGCGAAGAACGAATTAAAGGACTTCCCTTTCGCATACACCAACTTTCACGGACCATCCACCTTTCGGAAGACAGTCTTGACTTGTGCCTTGTTTAGACGTTTCCAATCATTTCCAATCAACTCGCGCTTCGATTCTTACGCGTCCTACACTCGAACGAGCCCACCTTCGACGTTGTTCTTTAACGAAAGATATACTTGTCGAACCCGGTGCGATCGCGCGCGTCTCCGCCTTTCTTTCGAAGAAATGGATCTTCCTCGGTCACTCGTCGCGGATGGGGAAATTGTCTCCTCGCGCATTCTCGACGGCGTAGCGTGAATTCTTAGAGTTATCGCGACCGTATTAATTAATTTTGTCCTGAGAGCTGCGGCGTTATCTCGGTTTCACAATCTGTCCTGCGTCCAGAACGACCCGGCAGCATGCGATCACCCCATCAACGCACGGACATCCTGTTCATTTGAAAATACAGTGCCGACAGTATGCGTTTTATATCATAGGTGTAACACGGAATCGCCATATGTAGAACGCGAGTTTTGGGTCGCTCTTCATGCACGTATGCATCGAACAAAGTGGAGGGAAAAAAAAAAATATATAAAAAATCATGTATACACGCTAGCAGTCTGCGACGACACGTGCGTGATATGTACAGAATGTCTCGCGAATAAATTATACTCGTAAGCTCGTGGAAATGTTCAGATCTGTTCTCATTTAAAAGTAATTTGTTTTTTTTTTTTTTTTTTTACTTTGACGGATATTTTATAAAGTTTGAATTCAAGAGCTGTTATTGCGATATTTTTCAAAAGATAAAAGCGTTTTAGATAAAAGAAAAAAATCGTCTTTGGGTTTCGCAAAGAATTTCTTTTTTCTTTTTTTCCAACGAAATAATTTTGATGAAGTAATTTGCAAATAGCGCCACGCTCTGTACGTACAAACGCACGGATAATTAGATATTATATATGCAAAATTTGTATATCCCGTGTTCATTCGCATAAAAAGCCTCGTTTCGCATACATACACATTTATGATAAGTAAACCGTTTACAAGCGGCGTCTCATTATCGTAACGGAATCATTTAACTTTGAAAGCGTCTTTCAGGGGAGAAGCTCGCGCTTTTGTGCAGCTCAGCGCAATCTGCTGTAACGATCCTCGTTTTCCTTTCCTTTCTCCTTTCTTTTTTGGTTTCGCAAGCGACTGAACTAAAGTGCTGTGTGTGATTCTTCGCGGCTAAGTTGCGTTCCGTACGCGAACTCGATGGCGTATCGTTATCACGTGTCCTTTAGCTTTTACGTTAAGCATTTGTTTTCCCCGATAAGCGGGGCTTATCAAATTCGAGGTGAAACGATTCTCGTTATCGCGCGAAACCGCGCAAACTTAAAAAATAAAAATTCGCGACAATTTGCCCGATAAATTGTAAATGCAACGGGGAAACGTTTTCGCTTCTCGTTAGAAGTGTTGCGCTTTTGGGTCTTTATCGTGCAAACATATATCGCGAGATTATCGTTATCAAATTTATTAAGATTGCCGAGTTTCGCCGAGTTTTCTCAACGGCATTCTTCGAGCTTATCGTCATCATTTGTCTTTTATCGACGAACATTTCGGGAGCTACGCCTATCGAGTCGCGTCGAACGCAGCTAATCGGACTTCACCGAGAGACAATTTTATATACCTGTTACGACTGATTATTATCGTGTTGTACATCGCTAAGGACAGCGAGAGAGAGAATACGTGTACATGTATGTACATACACATGCCCGCACGCGCGCGTATGTATATATATCTATGTAGTATATTGTACTGTTACGCGATTGTTTTGTAATTATCGTTATATGTCCATTGGCTGCTTGTTAACCGACGGCTAATTATCGCTGAAATCGTATGTACATATCGAGTTTTAAGAAGGGCACACGGGGAACGTGCGGGAAAGGGGTCAATTGCACCGCAACGAGTTAGCCGATTCTTTTTTTTTTTATTTTTTTTTTGCTAGAGATTAACTCGGATTAGCGGTCCAAAGGGTCCTTCGCTTCCTCCTCGCTGCGATAAGAGAACAGGACGAGAACGGGCTACTTGGGTCAATTAAAGAAACATCCGGGATAACATTTTTCTAAAACAGTTATTGTCACTCGCTGAATTTTCGTTCATTTTCACCGATTAACAAACGACCCGGGTTCTTTTTTTTCCTCCTCCGATTTCAAGTGGTCCCTCCGCGTCTCACGTGTAAAAGAGCGAAACTCGTTCGTATATTTTGTTCGAGAATATTTGTTAATGACGTTTCGATCCTTTTACCTAGCCGAGCCTCGCGCGCATAATTGATTGCGATTAACGAACGACGTTGGTGCAACTGACCACGTACGCACCGTGGCCCGAATTATTTAAGACGTTCGCCTGCATATCACTTGCACGATTGTTTTCGCAAATGATGCGCGGAAGATAGATACCTTGACGCTCTCGTTAACGAACGACTGAAAACGAAAAGGGAAAAGACGCATCCCGAGAGAGACACGAAGGGATTGGGTTCTTTTAGGTCAATCATTAACGTCACCGTTAACTTATTCTGTTGTGGAGAGTGATTATCTCTCATTCATAATTCCAACGTTCCGCTTGTATCCGATCGAGAAGCTCGAGTGTAGGATTGTTTCTCACAAGTGTTACCCATTTAATCTATCTCTATCTCTCTCTCTCTATCTCTCACTCTCTCTCTCTCTTTCTCTCGTTCCTTTTCTAATTATTTATTTCACGCAGCAATATCTGCGAAGCACGGCGTGATCGCATTTCCCTATTTAATAACTGTACCTGTCTAAAGCGTGTCGTTTAATTAAATCTATTTTCTACGCTCTGTGCCAGCGTCGTGTTTGGCGTTTTACATGATAGATAAGGGTCTCAGAATCGCGCGCAAAAACCGCATAACATTGCGGGCCCGCAATTATGGCCGCAAAGAGAGAAAAAAAAAAGCCACATTGGAGATTACGCGACTTTAACTCTTTTCCAAACCAAAAAGAAAAAAAAAGAAAAAAAAAAAGGAATATGTAGCCTTAGAACTCCGTTTCTCTCGTTCCTTTCACGCGAGCATCGCCCGGTGGATGTGACGTATCTTCTTGAAGATAAAAAAAAAAAAAAAAACAAATCGTACAGAAAAATATAATAAATGCAACGGAAATGTGTGCGTACGTGTGTATGTGAGTGATTCCCATCCAATTTTTGCAGATCCGACGAAACGAGATTCGTGTTTCGTCGTTTTTTTTAATTCGTTAGACCTGTTGATGATTAACGTTCGAAATTATTAGCTCCTAAGCCAGAGATATCCTCAGAAGCAACAGTTTCTCTGACGGGAAAAGTGCGGCGAGAACTAGTCGCGAGACTCGCGATAAAAATCCTCCGACTCTCGTGGCTTACCTTTTCCGCATTGTTCTTTCGTAATACACGCGGGGAAACGTTTGCGGTAAGTAATTGTGCTGATACGCTTGAAACGTGCGTCGAAACCTAACTTTGGAAAATTTTATTTAACGAAACAACAGCTCGACATTTTCAAAGAAAGAATTTTCTTTTTCCCTTCTTTTTTTTTCTTTTTCGACCAAGTTTGGGATAGAAATACTTTTACTTTCAGTTCGCCCACACTGCGCACGTCGCGCTAAATAATTCCGTATCGTAAAGGAAAGAGAGAAAGAGAAAGGATTCAAGGAGATGGTCCTTGGTGCACATCCATCCGGGCGGCGTCCGTCAGCAAGTGCCGCGAGAGCACCGCAAAAATTGAAACTTTGAATTAATAAATGATTCTCGCGGCGCTCGAGAAATGGCAATTCAACGACGATGGAAGAGAACTGTACATATACGTGCGTTTATTATTACCTACTTACTATTACGAGACTTACTTCTAAGAACTTTTGGCTAAAATACTTTATAGAAGCGAGACTCTAACCGCGCGTGGAGAACGATTTGAAAAAGAAAAAAAAAAGAAGAAGAAAAAGAGGACTGCATCGCGTACGTTGTTTAGCGCCATTGTGACTCTATCCCTTTCTTGAAAAAAAATAAAATAAAATAAAATAATAAAATAAAATAATAATAATCAGTAAGCATGTACACGCATGTGTGTGGCCCACGTGTGCGTGCATGTACATGCTTAAATTCGTTTATACATACGTATACATGACACGCGCGTATATAGACGCATCGGTACTATTATTATCATTATTATGGTTACACGGTTCTTATCATTATTGATATCGTCCTCACTATTATAATTATCATTGTCGTGCGGAGGAAATACGATGAGTAATTATTATAAAAGAAAAAAGAAAAAAAATAAATAAAAGGAAGTCTTACTTATACATAATTATAAATACGTCACGACGATATATTCGTAATCGATTAATTATTACGGTAACGTAATGACATTATTATTACTATTATAAATAACACCCTATTCCCATCTGTTGTGAATGTTTACGTTGTTTTATGATATTTAGAATATTCTAAAAATAAAGTCTATAATTTCCACGAACTCGCATCGCGTACGTTAAATATTTCCCGTTTGTTCGATATACTTTTTAATTGCCGAGCGTTAATTTTGGAAATTTCAAACATTATTCATCGCCAGGAATAAAAAATCAGGGGATTATCTGCAGTATTACGTAAGTAAAACGATAATGGTTTCGATATAATGACATGTGTAATTCTTTAAATTTGTCTGAGAGAACGATAAGATAATGTACTAGTATTAGAGGCAACCTACGGTTGAATATCACTAATTAACTTAAGAACGCAGTAATTTAATAATCAGCTTAGAACTAAATTTATTGCATGCATTTATATTGTATATATAAAGTGCCGCGCCTATTTTTTTTTTCTTTTTATATATATATAAAATTACTTAATTATAAAATTGTGTAATAAAGATCGTTAGCGAATAAAAAGTAATCATTATATTTTTCAATCGAAATAACATTAATTCTTTCATAAAAAAAATACAAAAAGCGGCGTCAAAGCCAACGCTATAATCGCTTTGAACTGATTGCACGATTAGTAGAGTATTTTCAGGGGCTACGAAGAAAATCTCGACATAATTTTCTATTGCCGTCTGAATATATCGCTCTTTTCTTTTTGCCCCTAATTGTAAACCTAATGATTTCTTTTTAAATCAAGGCAGCGATATGAAGCGTCCCTCTCTTTTTTGCATTTCGGCCTGTTTGAGCCATCGAGCAAGAAAGAGTCGGTAGGCTAGTGTCGGCAATCTCTCCGCCGAGGCCGAGGCGGCGAGGTTGCGGCGAGCGACTCCGACGAACAAAAGCGATAAATAGAATAGCGGCGCGAGCGGTGGAGCGCGGCGATTGTTCACCACGTCACGCTCACGCCTTTGGTGGGCCAGGCCGTGCTGCTGCTGCGCGGGAGGTCCACGTCGCTCGTCGACGACACCGAGTGCGCCGACGGAACGTCCGGTACGGTCCAAGAGAAATCGGCGTGCGCGGGCAACGAATATGTGAGCGGACGCGCGCTATCGTTATCGGTCAGTGCGTCGGTGGAATCGGCAGAGCGAGAGAGAGACGAGCCAACGTTTCCGGCGCGTATTCCCATTTTCTTGGACGCCGAGGGAGAGAGGCCCTTCGCGGTAGAGTCACCGAAGATGTCATTCGAGGGGAAGTACAACGCAAAGAGTCCGGGTGAGTCGACATTGGAGCAGCGGAGCCGTCGCGCCGGTCGAAACGTTTGTTTTGGCTCGTCGCTTCCGCGAGACTGTTGCACATCTCCAAAACCGTGACCTACCAGACGCTAACTGGCCCAGTCAGCCCAGTGTTCGATTTCTGCTGAGCCTACGCATCGCTTGTTTTTTTTATTTTACGTCGCGATCGCATCAATGCGTCCGTCGTATGGTGACGTAAAGAATAAGACACATTACATATATAGCGCTGTTATCTTTAGAGCGTATCTGTCCCTGACAATCTCATCGTTAAATAACGCTAATGGCATGCTAATGAATGTCACGGGGATTGTTATCTTATTGAGTACCTGTGATTTCTAGCGGTGAAGAGGTTAATGAGGGAGGCGCAGGAGCTCCACGAAGCCACTGAAGAGTATTATGCGTCTCCCCTCGAAGACAACCTGTTCGAATGGCATTTTACGGTGCAAGGACCACCGTCTACAGACTTCGAGGGTGGTGTTTATCATGGGAGAATCTTGCTGCCACCAGAATATCCTATGAAACCACCTAATATCATCCTGTTAACAGTAAGTTAATGTCGGAAACACGTCGTGTATATATTGGATCTGTTCTCAGTTGCTGCACTGCGAAACTCGTGCACACTAGCGCAATAAGTTAGAATAAAACAAATATACGTTCTTTCACTCTAACTTACTGCACCCGTTTGGCATGCAAAGACTGAGAACAGATCTGTTAAGTACATTGGTACATATACATTTTCTTTTTTTAGCCAAATGGACGTTTCGAAATAAATAAAAAGATATGCCTGAGTATCTCAGGCCATCATCCTGAAACGTGGCAACCATCGTGGAGTATCAGAACAGCTTTGCTGGCCCTAATAGCTTTTATGCCCACACCTGGAAGTGGTACAATTGGAGCATTGGACTACAGCACAGAAGAACGACAGAAACTTGCTAAAAAGTACACATATAACCAATAATTATACAACATTGTAAACAATTATGCAATGAATTTTTCGTAATCAAACTTTACTTTTCAGATCGCTAAACTGGCAGTGCGATACATGTGGTAAAGTTGTAAACTTGTTATCCAAGAACTCTGTCAAAAAACCCATCACTGAGGAGGAGCAAACTATGTTGAAAACAATCGCTCTCAAAGTAAGCGGTTACATTTGAAAAATTATTGCTGCACAATATACAATTGTAATGTTGGAAATTGTAGAATGTTGAATTTACAAAGATTTAATAAATGAATTTGTAAAATATAATTACAGGCTGATGACTCACTTACGTCAGAGCTGTTATTCGCGGATAATACAGGGAATGTGCCTGAGAGCGAGGTGCGACATCGTAACATCGAACCGACTTCAGTAGAAAATGCAGACCGCCAACAGCCTGAGATTATTTTAAATCGCGTGGAGACAATGTCCTCTTCGAATGATTTATTTTGGAGTATTCTTATCGCTTCTTTAGTGTCCGCAATTATTTTGTTGATTTTACGAAGATTATTTCTTGTTTAACTTATTTGTTTTCTTGCAAAATATTAAAATATGAAAATTTTATACACGTTTTATGAACATCATTTTTAAGCTTACAGAAAATCTGTATGTATATTATAAATTATTTGATTTTTCATGAAAACGTGTGTAATACATAACGAAAGTATATGCATTAGTATAATTAGTACATATCCATGTTATTCTTACGAGTGAGATTTATCTTACACATCTTAAATACTTTATTAAAATTTTATCCTGAAATAAGAAATTACAATAAATTTCCAATTTGGTGATTAATTAACATGTACTAGTCGCTTGCTTTTGTTAAAAGACTTAAGTAACTTTTGTTAAAAAACTTTAGTATTCAAAAATAAATCATTATTCAGCATTTATATATTTTATTTTATTTTTTTAAATTAAATAATTAGTATTAAATTGTAGATTTGATTATAAATTTTACTGTATATTACTCATAATTAATAATAAATTTTGTTTATTTTGATAAATATTATCAAGTAATTCTTACGTTTACCTATATATATTTATATTTAAAAATTAATAAAAATGTCTACAAATTTACATAATTATATTATTTTTTTAGTAAGTTTCACATCATGTAATATATACAGCCTAACATGACACTTTACATAACACTATTTTGTAATAAATATAAGCTATACAAATGTCTGTGCAATTCTATAGCTTTCATACACTTTTCATATGTGTATAGCCACGGTAATAAGATTTAATGTGTAATATAATCTATTAGAAGAAGAGGATGTAGAACATGGACTTCGTCTATAAATTCGTTTTTTATGTACATAAAAATATAATAAAGTAATTATTTATTAAAGTATATATAATATAAATATATTACTCTGTAACATTTATTACAAACTGTAATAATATTAAGTTCCACGTTTTCACATCCCTTAAATTTTTCAATATTATTAAATTTATTTGATTCTTAATGAATTTATTACAGGTTTATATTTTACGATATAATAGTAATGTTTTCAATTGATATTAAATAAAGTGTAAGTAATACAGTTATAAACTATAAGAAACTTCATAATTTATTATCTATGTTAAGGCATTCTACATTCATTATTTACAATAACAACTTTATCTTTACCTGCTTTTCATTACAATAAAATAATTACTATCGAAAACTTTCTTTTTTTGTACGTTTACTATCTTTCTAAATTGTACGAGCTGCTGTGTTGTATCTTAAAATGCACGTATCTTTTTTTATCTAATACAAATAGCTTGAAAATCACATAAAAAATTATGTGAGATAAAATATAATTTCTCGTATATATCTCTGTAGTTGCATTATTTAAACGATCTATTGTTTTAATGTACAATATTACTTCATGTGTCAAAACAAGTCGTTTGAGTGCGTTTATATATTAAAAAAGTTTAAAATATATAAGTAAAATATGGCACATAATTTTATTTTGTAAAAAATAATTTATTGTCATACGGAAGCTGCATAAAGCAAAACCAAAATTAGAACTTGATGCTACTAGTATATAATTAAGTTTAATTTAAGCAAGCAAATACTTTACTTTAAAAATTGAAAATAAGAAATGTATCTTACATCTATGTGTACGATAGTATTTATGAATGCACTGCAAATGAATTTTCTTGATTTGACAACTTGACGAAATTCTTTTTTGTGCTGTAGATTATAAAATACCCTCTAAATGTAAATATTTGTGCCAAATCTCTGTATTCGACATATTCTTAGTTGTATAATACACGTTTTTAAAACGATATAAACATAATTATATTGTTTCAAAAATAGTAACATTGAAATAATGTAACCTTTTCATAAGTAGAGATTTTAATTTCATTTGTTTCAACTCTATCGCGAATGTTTATAATACAAAAATACAAACAGTATCCTGTCAATTATAATTAAATCGTTTATCAGCTGGTATCAGCTCCAGTCCACTCACCTGTTTCTTTTAGAGCTTTGTCTGTTAATCTCTCAATTTCAGTTAAAAGTTGTTCGGTATCTAGATCGACACATACTATATCAGGTTCTACTGGATCCCATTCTAAACTATTTGGACTCGAAACTCTGGACCAAGGAGATGCCGTCAGGCTAGAAGGCTGACTGTTATCACCTGACTGTGTCAAAGAATACTCGGTATTTTCTTTTTCATTTTCCATCATTGGTAATGGCATCCCTGTTTAAATGTGATACTGTGAGATTTGTAAAAATTATATATATCCAATAATAAATTACCTTCGTGTTCCCATTCAAGGTCCAGTGATGATCCTGGAGTAGATGAAACGTAGGCCTGCTGTTTCATCAGTGTTCTTGCATCCAAGACTTGAAGTGACATATCCAAACCAGAACTAAAAATAATAATATAATTTATTAGTCTTAAAACATATGACAATTCAAAGAATATTATTCAGTTTAAATAATGATGTATTCTACCTTGTAGAAGCATCATTTCTGGAACTTAATCTGGTGTACTTATTGCCATTTCGTGACCATCTTCCATCTTCCAATAACTCAAAAGTCACAGGAACTCCATGTTTTTTCTATTTACATAATTATATATATATATATAATTTTATAATGCAAATCAAGAAATTTTTTTGTACAAAAAAGCCTTTACATTCCATAATGTTACATCTTATGTTAAATAAAATGTAAGATATACATTTACCTTGAATCTTTTTAAAGAGAGAAATGATAAAAGACTGTCCAGTAAGCATGGTAGATAAATTTTATGTTAATGTCATGGATTTAAATTATAATTAAAAGTTAGAAATTGACTTTCAATACCTTTTTGATCCTTTAGCTTGGTTTTTGTGCCCTTCCCTGTCCATAAACTAAAAATAAGACAGCCATTATTGTCTGCTAACACATAATTTTTAAAACAAGCATGGATTTTATACCTTAACTTGTTCTTCTTCTGGAGAAGACATTCTGGTATGCCTTCGATAAAACCTGAACAGAACAGTGAACCAACAAATTACAATATATTTTTTTTTTTTTACAAGATTTTATTCATTTGGGACTTGTGATCTTAGTTGTATAAAATTATAAAATCATAACTTAAACACCTACAGTATTGCGAATCAAACGGCTTTTTTATTCAACCGCGCTCTCGAGAAAGCCTCGTGCAATGTTTAAACGATTCTCTGTGAGGTATCCCGGTAGCCAACGTGATTTCAATCGCACTTGGTCCAATTCTAACCTGTATGGCACGGATTCTGTGACTCTCGTTAAACAACGGCCAAGACAGGCTCCCATGACCTGCCAGCCCACGGCGTCGCGCCGTCATCTATTTGATATGAGTGTTCGGATGCCAGCGTTTAACTCCACGTAAGACGTGAGGACGGAAACGAGAGTCTTTTCACTATGGAACTGCCCGGCATCAACGTTGGTGACTCAGGACAGTCAGGACTCAAGTGGACCATGCTCGCCATGTGGGACTAACGCAGTGCTCGCAGATTTGGTACGACGGCAACAGACGCACACAACTGTAGCTTCGTGTCCGTGTGTTCGGTCGAGCTCGAGCTGTAGAAGAGAGCAGAAATATATTTCTGATTCTCTCGTCTTTCAGCTATAGTCGGTGTCGCACAGTCGCGTCTGTCGCGGTAGCCACGGTTACTTCGATGCTTTCGATGAGAAAAATTTGTCGCATGCTGAATATAAGCAAGGCAAGAGACGGAGTAAATTGTGACAGCTACCTATGTAGGTGTGGAACCAAAATAAATCCCAAACACTTAATATTACGTTAAAATAATAATATTTAATTAGTATATTTCAAAAAAAAGAAATTATTTAAAAATTAATTACAATTTTTACAACTAAATTAATATACAACTAAATATAAAACAAATATACAACTAACATTCTTAATAATATTTAATAATTAATTTTCAAACTTTGCTTAGCATTTTTTAAATAATATATAACATAAAAAATTAATAACAGCAAAATGATTGTCGAACGACGATGTGATTAACTGGATTTAAACTGTACAATTTTTTCGTTCTTATAAACATTTCGCTTAGTTAATAAATGGATAGCTCAAAGAGGAAGTAAGCGATTTTAATAGTTTTTTCTTAAAAACATTGGTTTTAGGAGTGTTTTTAACACAACATTAAAGAAAAATGATATAAATAAATATTTAAAAAGTTATGCAAACAATTAATAATGTAAAAAACTAACTCATCGGATTCGGTGTCGGACGGTGCTGAGAGTGACACCGTACAATTTTTGGCTCGAAATTGTCATTTTCCTTAGTTAATAAATGGATATTTCAAAAACCGAGTGTCCGATTTTCGTAATTTTTTGTTTGTTAATATGACAGGGTTGTTCAACTTCCGATTCCGATGAGTAACTTTTTTGTAAAATTGTTTAAACAATTTATTTTACAAAAAAGTTACTCATCGGAATCGGACGTTGAACGACCCTGTCATATTAACAAGCAAAAAATTACAAAAATCGGACACTCGGTTTTTGAAATATCCATTTATTAACTAAGGAAAATGACAATTTCGAGCCAAAAATTGTACGGTGTCACTCTCAGCACCGTCCGACACCGAATCCGATGAGTTAGTTTTTTACATTATTAATTGTTTGCATAACTTTTTAAATATTTATTTATATCATTTTTCTTTAATGTTGTGTTAAAAACACTCCTAAAACCAATGTTTTTAAGAAAAAACTATTAAAATCGCTTACTTCCTCTTTGAGCTATCCATTTATTAACTAAGCGAAATGTTTATAAGAACGAAAAAATTGTACAGTTTAAATCCAGTTAATCACATCGTCGTTCGACAATCATTTTGCTGTTATTAATTTTTTATGTTATATATTATTTAAAAAATGCTAAGCAAAGTTTGAAAATTAATTATTAAATATTATTAAGAATGTTAGTTGTATATTTGTTTTATATTTAGTTGTATATTAATTTAGTTGTAAAAATTGTAATTAATTTTTAAATAATTTCTTTTTTTTGAAATATACTAATTAAATATTATTATTTTAACGTAATATTAAGTGTTTGGGATTTATTTTGGTTCCACACCTACATAGGTAGCTGTCACAATTTACTCCGTCTCTTGTCTTGCTTATATTCAGCATGCGACAAATTTTTCTCATCGAAAGCATCGAAGTAACCGTGGCTACCGCGACGGGCGCGACTGTGCGACACCGTCTATAGCTGAGAAACGAGAGAGTCAGGAATAATATATTTCTGCTCTCTTCTACAGCTCGACTCCGACCGAACACACGGACACGACTGTTGCTTTGTGTGCGTGTGTTGCCGTCGTACCAAATCTGCGAGCACTGGACTAACGTCACTTTCGTTGAGCAGCTACACCATTTCAACATGACGGCCGATCGTGCTGCCTCCACCCTGATTCATACACGTGTCTCCGCCATCGTGCGACACCGATTTTATGGTTTATGGTCCCTCTCGTGGAAAGGAAATGTAACATCGGCCATCTTGAGTTTCTTTTACGGAGAAGAACTTGTGGAATACAACATGAGGTTTGTTCGCTACGATAATCTTAACACCTTATTTTGACAAGTATTGTGGTCAAGCACGCTTAGACTTGCTCTGCGAATTATTAAAAGCCGGCCGCACAAGTGTAGACGTGAATTTTACGATGAAAATTTACGGGAAAATGTTTTGGTCGCGTTCATGATTTGTCGAGCACGTGGAGAAATTTATTCACGCCGTTCACGAAATATGTTGATGATACATTTTACAGATTGAATTTCGAGAAAGAAATGCTTTCTTCTCGATGGATACTCGCTCACAAATGTGAGCAACGATAAAATTCAAAACTATACTAACCTCACTTTTATTCTTTCAGCTCTTTGAAGTTACAGAAGAGGCTAGCAGCCTCTGTTATGCGATGCGGCAAGAAAAAGGTCTGGTTGGATCCGAATGAGATAAACGAAATTGCGAATACGAACTCTCGTAAGTTTTACTTTTTTTTGTGGGCTACTCGTAATTATAATTTGATGTTTTTTTTTACGAGAGTTGTAAGAATTTATAATTAAATATCTACAGGAAAATTGTTATCACACTATTACGTTTTTAATTTGTAAAATAAGATTTATGTGCTTATTAACTTTTTTTTTTTAGGACAAAATATTAGAAAACTGATTAAGGATGGTCTGATCATCAAAAAGCCTGTTGCTGTACACTCGAGAGCTCGAGTTCGCAAGAACACTGAAGCTCGGCGCAAAGGTCGTCATTGTGGCTTCGGTAAAAGGAAGGGTACAGCCAACGCGCGTACACCGCAAAAAGTATGTACATCACAGTTATAATGCTGTTGTTTCATTGCTTTCTGTTCTATTAATTAAAAAATTTATATGTTTAAATGTAAGTGTTATTAGTAGAAAATCTGTGTAACATTTACATTCATTATATAGGATCTTTGGATTCAAAGAATGCGTGTTCTTCGTCGTCTCTTGAAAAAGTATCGCGAAACGAAGAAAATCGACAGGCATCTATATCATTCGCTGTACATGAAGGCTAAAGGAAACGTTTTTAAGAACAAGCGAGTACTGATGGAATTCATTCACAAGAAAAAGGCGGAAAAGGCACGTGCCGAAATGCTGTCAGATCAGGCCGAGGCTCGTCGTACGAAAGTCAGGGAGGCCCGAAAACGCCGCGCGGAACGCATCGCTTCGAAAAAACAGGAGTTATTGCAGTCGTATCAACGTGAAGACGATGCCGCGAAGAAATAACTTGCGTGATGTATCTTAAGGAAACTTATATAAATAAAATAAAAAGAGAAAATAAAATAATTAATATTGTTTTCCTAACTTTAAATAAATTTAAATCAATTTAGCTGGCACGTTTATAAGAACAAATGTGACAAAATTAAGGGAAAAGTAACATTTCTTAAAAAATTTAAATATGAAAATATATCTTTATTAATATATCTTTTTAAATGGTTCATTATAAATTAAAACAAAATTAGTTTATTGAGTAGCAAGCAAAGTGACTTTTTGGCCTGTCGTACGGACGTCGTGTTAGTTCGCCGACGTTAGCTTTCCTTTAACAGATAATAAAGAAAAAAGAAAACTTTTTTTTATATTTAAAATAAATTTTTCGTTTATCTTAAAAATTGCATTTATATTATTAAATGCAACTGACAATAATAAAAAGATAAATTATATATTTTATTAATATATATAAAAAAAAGAAAAATAAAGATACCTCCCCGACGGGGAATCGAACCCCGGTCTCCCGCGTGACAGGCGGGGATACTAACCACTATACTATCGAGGACTCTCGATAATATAGTTTCAGCATTACGGTTTAATTTTACTAATTACATCTTATAATAAAAATGTGAAATGTGTGTACCATAATATTTTAAATATTGTGATCGTACGCTTCAAAAAGTAGTTTAATTTTAATAATTACATTTATAATAAATATAAAATGTATATCTTATAAAATTTTAAATATTATGTTCGGGTTTCTAATTTAAAGACATATTACGATTTATTTTAATATATTAATTTTTAATTATTTTCATCTTTATAACGAAAGATGTATTTACTATAAATATATTACGCCCGCATTAATCCTGCGCGAAACAAACGTTTGGCTGAATCAATCTCTTTGTTTCTCCTTCTAATTTACTCTAAGTAACTCGGCAAAATGGAAAGCGCATTTTTTAACAAGTTTTATTTAAAAATCGACAGACCAAAGGAAAGCCATTACTTATAAAAATAATCAAGGTTTATGTATTAATTGTAACAATATTTTCAGAATCTCTTGTTTCTGTTTGGACATTGCAATTTTTTGTCTCCTTTCTTCGATTTCTAATTCAAGCCTCGCCTCACGTTCCCTCTTTTCCATCTTAAATTTTTCCTCTTCCAGTTGAATTCTTCTTTCCTCCAGATGAAACTGCCTTTCCTGGAATTGTATTTCCTGCTTGTGTCTTTCTTGCAGAAAATGCAAAGTCGATTTTTTCAACGTATTGTGGCGGACTTTATTCCTTATTGGACCACTTGTTCTCGATGGCGAGGTGTTTGGCGATCTCACGGGACTCCCTGAGGTTAGAGGAGTTGACGACGAAGACGAAGACGATGAACTTGGCGACGGTAAAGCAATTGGCAACAAAGTAGAAGACATAAATGAGGAAGGTACAGACGTTGGTTCTTCTATTATTACTTCTAGCGTATCGGAAATGTTCTCTAAAGCTATATCCCTTTGTATTCTTGACTTCTGCACATTACAGCTCTTGCCGGAGCGTCGAAACTCTTTTTGCAAGTCTTGCACCTGCTGGAGGAGCCCCTCTTTCTCATTGTACTGTTCCTCAGTTCCTGACCTAAATATTAAAAAAACAACCTGTTATGACGCGTCTTATATAATTGACGAAGAGACAAATTTTTGCTTACTTTCTGAAGTGCGCTCGACCCTCTCTGGCCCAGATCTTCAGCAGGTGATCGACGTGCTCTTTGACGCAACGCAAACTAAAGTTCTTTTGGGTCGCGTTCACGACTCGCTCGGCGACGGTCTTCCACCTGTCGCTCTCCTCGTACGGGTTCAACTTCGCAACCTCTCTCAGGAGCACCAGGTCATCGAGAATCGTGAAGCGAAGCCGCTCCGGTTTCGCCATCGGGCCGCACTCTCATACGAATCCCTCGGCCGTTACTCGCCATGCAGCAGTCTTCGTCGTGGTCTTATTAAAAAGCGCGAGCACCCTGTTTTTCCTGTAGAACAACACAGCAACATGGCATTGTCGAGGTAGGATATCGCCCGCAGCGTACGACATACCTAGCTTCTGCGACAGAAACCCAACATGGCAGACTCGACATGTGTTTTACACATATATGTAATACTACTATTGGCAGCAATCAGCATGTCACTCGCACACGAATGTGGAGCACTCATCTGCACTCGTCTCGCTCTGTTTTCGTTTCGTCTGGTTTCGTCCGTGCGTTATCGATAAGCGGTTCGTATTTTGTATAAATGAGAGATTTATTTATTCAAATGTTTCTATACGCATAACTGTTGAGCTCTTAAGAACGCCATCCGCAAAATTACAGAATTTTGCAAGAACAGAGTGATTGTGATCCATTATAATTTAGTGTTTATAACATCTGTAATGTTTTAGAGAATACCGGTGGATTGACTATGCTATGAGTTTCGTTTCAATAAAGTAATTGCCAAGATATACTGCATATTTGAAACATCTTCCTAAATAAGTACTGTTTGTATTAACAGCAATCTACTATTAAATAATATTCAATCTCATGAATAATAAGCAAGGATTTATTGCTGTACATGTTGGTATGTAGCTATTTACATATAATTTATAATTGATTTTTTTTTTAATTATTATTTTATTATGTTTTTTGGCCATAGGTGCTGGACAACATTCAGCTTCACTCAAGGAAAAGTATCAAAAGTTATGCCGAGATGCATGCAAAGTGGTAAAATTTTTTCAGTGATTTAATTGACTATGATATAAATATATTTTATTTTTTATTCGTTGTAAATTCTATATCTTTCATATGTTGCTTTAGGGAGCTCAAAGTTTGAAGTCCAATGGCAATGCATTGGATGCAGTGGTTGAAGCAGTAGTTGTATTAGAGGATTCTCCTATGACAAATGCTGGATTTGGGTCAAATCTTACTTTAAATGGAACAGTGGAATGTGATGCAAGTGTAATGGATGGTAGCAATTTGCAGTATGGTGCTGTTGGAGCAGTCAGTGGAATAAAAAATCCTGTTTTGTTGGCAAAGAGATTGTGTGAGCAGCAATCCATTAAGTTTGCATATGGTAGAATTCCTCCTAGGTAATACCCAAATTTGTTAATATTAAAAGTCATATTATGAACACTGATAAATCTTTTTTTTTTTCTTTTTTTTAGTTTTTTAGTTGGAAATGGAGCTCATATTTGGGCACATGAGATGGGCATACAAATTTTACCACCAGAACAATTAATATCAGGTACACAGTATTAGTATAAGAAACATTTAAGTTTAACAATGTGTATATGAATTGTTACATTATTAATGTACTTTTTATTTATTGATTTAATGTATTTCTTTACAGTGAGAGCCCAAAAAATATACAAACATTATAAGAGAAAAGTAGAAGGCTGTAGTGCAGAAGTTCAAAAGGTATGGGAAAGTTTTCTTAGTTTGATGTTATGTAGAATTTACTAAATTATTGCTGTTGTAGTGTGCTAAGAAAAGAATGGACACAGTAGGTGCAATATGTGTTGATGACAGTGGAAATATTGCTGCTGCTTGCTCCAGTGGTGGTATAATTTTAAAATACCCTGGAAGAGTTGGACAGGTTTAATTTTTTTATTAAATTAATATTTATATAATTTAAATTTTTTTTACATATAAATTTTGTTCTTACATTATCATTGTTTTCTTAATTGTATAAATTTAACTTTAGGCTGGAGTATGGGGTTGTGGTACCTGGGCTTGCAAAGATACTTCATATTCAGTAGGCACTAGCACGTCAGGTTGTGGAGAACATCTTGTACGTACTTCTTTAGCACGTACAGTTGCAGAAGCTATTTCAGATACATCTTGTCCAACTACGAGCTTACATCGAGCGATGAACACGGATTTTATCGGTATGTGTCATAAATTTAATGATAATTGAATTCGTAAAAACAGCGAATTTTATTTTCTCTTTAGATTCAAAATTTCTCCATGGACTTGAACAAAAACTCGGTGGCGTTATCGCTGTACGATATTCTCCACAAGAAAAATTAGGCGATTTTCTTTGGAGTCATTCAACAAATTCCATGATAATAGGTTACATGAATACATGTGAACGTGCACCAATGGTATATGTTCCATTAAAAAATTTGTAAAATAATTATTAATATGAAACGTAAGAAATTGTTTTAAAAAAAACTTTTTTTTTTAGAGCTATATGTCAGCCTTACCATCGCATGAAGTAGGTAAGAAAGCTATTGTCGAAGGTGTTTGCTTTAAGTTAGCGGAGCCTGATAAAGTCTGATAATAATTGTGTGCGACATATATAATACGCTTTAACAAACAGTTATTATTTATAAAAAAAAATACTTTATAAAGTTTTTATACAAGTCATATTCATTTCATGATAATAAATACATAGATACTGCCGTACTGAATAATTTTCCATGATAAAACAATTTTCCACAATAAAAATATTTTCCTAAATTTTATATTACATTATACTGTACTCTAAATTTTATTGTGAACCATAATTTATATAAATATAACAATGATCATTATTAATATGTACACATATATAATAAATCCTGTTAATAATTTGAAATAATTTTTCGTTTATATTATAAATATTTTATATAATTTTATAAAAAAAGATAACTGATCTAATTTAGCTTTAAATACATCTGATTCTTTTATAATCAGTCAATATATATATCTTAATTGATAAATATGTACACGCTCGATAAACTGACTCAACGGAATTTCGATCATCACGATCGTAATACTATGATTTATATTAATCTGATTTCCATGATTACTTTGGTAGAAAACTATGTACAAATTATAAACTGCCTATGTCGTTAAATCGCTTCAATTTTTCCGGAAATACGTCTTTGAATAGCACCGGATCTGCACGAAACTCTACCGATTCCAATGGCATAGTGCCATAGATGGAAGAAAATTTGTTTATACATTGTGTACGTTCCACCATGTGTGTCAAATCTGCAGACAACATTTCAGTATTGGTACATTCAGGACATCGGAATTTCTTTTTTGGTGTTACCTATAAAATTTTAAGCAATTTTTAGACAACGACACGAAATTGAGTGAACATTTTACTTACTTTTAACGGAGCTTTTCCCGTAATATTCGCTACTAGAAAATTCATTGCAATGTCTTCGCAATTCATATGTTCGTCGACCCATTCTTTAATATCTCCGGGCATTGCTGTAGTATACATATAATTCCAATACTGAAAAACATTTTTTTTTTTATCATAAACTTTCATGTAATAATTGTCTAATTTAATACTCGTATGAGAAAAGGTATAATTTACTTGGTTGGGATTAACTTATACATTCTCGAGACGAGGATAACAGGAAAGGATAGTTTTCTCGCTGGAAAAAATAAAACTCAAGGATTTTTATACTAATATGGCCTAAAATAATTAATAAATACAAAATAAGTGCACAATTTTGAATAAAGAACAGCATATGCTATTTGTAAACTCAATACTAATTTACCTTATGATGAAAAGATGCCCCTGTTAAAACCATAGAAATGCTGTTCGTCCATTCACTTTCATACTTCCAACAATTAGTACTATTATCCCACATATGTAAACGAGATGGAAATCCAACGATTCTATCTGGAAATTCTCTCCAAACCTGTACCGATATACAAAGTGTATCGAATATACATTTTAATTCAATTAATATTAATATTAAAAGATATGTATGTGGGTCATTTTTGAAAAATGACAAATATTTTAAGCGAATAAGCAATACCTCGTAAGCGAATTCTACTTCATCAGCAGTCAACATAATAATATCATCGTCTATTGATAATACTGCTTCAGTTTCAATCTCATCATATGGATAAAAACGATTAGATAACTTATTTTCCTTTGTTTGTATTACTTTTAATGGCTTGCTCACTTTTGGCCATCTATTAGCTAGAATATTAAAACATTAAATTATAAATTGTGAAGATGTGTGTATGTAAAATTTAATAGTTAATTTAATTAAACTAAAAATATTAAAAAGTCTTACAATGCGGTGGATCTTTATGTTGATTATTCCAAATAACTAGAACCTTAGATAAGCTTGGTACCTTTACAAGTTTATTAATTAATAAAAACAGTAACTCCAGTCTGTCATATGTTAATATTACGGCAGTAAAACCACGTGTTTTAGGAGCAGTTGTCGGCAAAAAAAGTGGCGAAGGTTTCCCCTGTAAAATAAAAGAAGCGATTATTTAACATAAAAAATGTTTTTAATGTTAATATTAATAATCACCTTGTAGAGTGGTACGTTCCAATACGAGTAATCTCGTGTTAAATGTGGGAATACGCGGTCTGCAAGTACTTCCAGTGTAGTTTCGGTAATTTTTTCCATTGAACTGAAATAACGATCATAGAGCCATGCATTCTGTTCCTGCATTTCTGTGACGCGTTGATGAGATATTTTTTTTAACAGCTGTACTGTTAATAAAATGTCAACTTCACGTATAAAAACAGCAGCCCTGTTCACAAAAGATAATTATGAATAAAATAAATTAAATATTTAAAAATACAATAGCAATTATTAAATTGTGATGCATCTTACTTGGTCCAATCGATTACATCATAAAATGGCATCATTAGAGAATCTGCTATAATCACAGGTATACAGCCAGCAGCCATAGCATCTAAAAGTGAACTTTGAGCGAGTCTAGCTCCACGAATTATCAGACAAAACGTTGCTGTCTAAAAATAAAATCTTATTTTAATTAAGTTTTAATAACAGAAAATATTCTGCATTGATTGCAATCATATTACTTGAAGGCTATCAGGATACTTGTATATATCTTCTCCTATGCAACGTTTTGTATTATTCATTGGATTCAAATGTAGGCATGGGCCTAATACCAAAATATCTTTTGGATATGTTGTTTTTATTTCCATCAAATCTTGCTCAAAAGCTGTATTAATGTTGATTTGTGAACACATTACTAACCATATCCTAAAATGCAAAATAATTATTATAATATCTATAATAAGAAATAACAGTATGTAGTATATTACCTTGTATTACTATGATTTGTTTTCAGATTATTTACAAGTGGACTGTACACTGGTAAGCTAACATCAAAGCTAGGCCTATGTGTCAATGAGGACATTCCAGCACCAGCAATTATTGCTTTCCCTACTGGTATATCAATGACTGTGTTATAATCTGGCACACTTCCAGGTACCATATTAAAAATTAGATGATTTTCCCCTTTATTCCAATAAGGTAAGGTTCTCAATGCCTGAGAGACTTCATGTAATCTCAGTCTATTCTGATTGAGTGTGTCAATAGAAGGAACAAAAATACATGCTTCATATGGATTAGGAGTATAAAATTTACTATTGATAATAGCACTCAGAATTTGATAGAATTCTTTTGTCATCTGGCTGGTTATTGGTCTATTCATAGAATCTAGGTATACTTTAAGTGGATAGACATATACCAGAAGTTTATTCCCTTGACTGCCGCATCGGTATACATTGAAACAAGTAAAGTATGTACAAGAAGAATTAGTTGCATCTGGCATACTTGAATCAGCAGATAATGTTTGAATTGGCAAAGCATTTATATTGTTCAGTGTTATAGGGATATGCTCAAAATGTTTTTGAGTGCTGCCAAATTTAAAAATATGGTACACTGAGATCAGCACAATGAACAGTGTAAATACCAATAAACATATCACAAAAATATTGTGATAATGGTATGAAACTCTGTTGGTTTTATGGGCTATACGTGTCGGTATTACCATCTCTTTCTCTTTTTTTTTTCTTATGAGATATGACAAAATTATGTATAGTTCTATCTCAATCTTATTCAAATATATAACATTTTCCTGGAATAATATTAAATGCCTGCACTAGATAAATTTGACACATAGAAAGTCATTACACATAAGTATTTATCTCAAAATGCATAATTAAAATAATTCTGGTTGTCAAGATCGCACTTTCCTTCGTTTCTTATTTATAAAATTGTCACCAGACAGATAAAAAATTAAGAATATTTATGTGACTATGTATAAACTGTTGTCATGGTTTGACAGAAATCATATGAGGTTACATTCCTACAGTTAAAATTGTTCGCTTCACTCGCGTCTTCTGCAATCAGCATGAAGGTTTATTCATAAACAATGAGCATACTAAAGAATAGAAATAAACCACTTATAATATTTTTTTACGCGAAATTTAATTCTCTATTCTCTTGTAATTAAATTATATATAACAAAAGATAAAGAATTGTCATCGTAAATATAAAAAAAAAATTTTTTTTGAACGTTCCAGAAGAAATTTGATAGGTCCTACCTTCGCATTGTGTAACGGGCTTTACGCCGCAGCCTGGAAACGCCACCATTAGGGTCGCCCGCGAGAAAAGAATATGGCGGCGGTGACAGGCTGGTGACAATCTGATATCTGGGATGGGCGTCGCGCTAAACGCAGAAACGTAGGCCGTTTTTTTTCCCCTTTTCGTGATGATAATGAGCAGTGATACCGCGACGTATGAACATGGCGATCATTTGACACCGCGGTCGTGCTGCGATCCGAACGTGCCGCGGATACTGCCACTGCTCGAGATCTTGCGGGGGTAGCGATACCGTTTGGTATCCAACTAACCGTCGCCGCGTCACGCGAAGGTGCCCGCGAGGAGGTCGCGTAGAGATTGAAAAGAGAGAGAGGATATCTCGCGCGGCGTTTCCACGTCGAGAGGCGCATCGCCAACGGCCCGGAGGCTGCGGCGCAACAGCAAGGGAAGATTGACACGCGTCAGATGCGTTAAAATGGCCCGGGAGTACGATCATCTGTTCAAGCTGCTCATCATAGGGGACAGCGGTAAATATGTATGCGCGCAGCATCACCATGCGGAACCGCCCGCGGTGACGATTCCTCGGAATCGTCGCTGGACTGCACTCTTCCGCTTCACGCATAACCTTTGTTTCCGCAGCTATTTGCCTGCCTCTCTCTATCTCTCTTTCTCTCTGTTTCTATATATACCTTTCCTCTTGTCTCGCAAATTTCATCCTGGATGCGGAAGTTGCGAAGAAGCTACGAGAAAAAGAAATAAAAAAAAAAGGAAACGGACGGAATGTTGTGCCGAGCGTTGCCAGGCGAGCATTGATGCAGGCTGATCATCTGTCATTACGCGGTGTTAGTGGCAGTTTATTAAATGATGAGCCCCGACAATGGATACAAGTCGGGGCTGACCATTGCACCCACCGGCGTGCGCTTGGATTTTATGATGCGAAAATTGTTCTTCCTGCACGATGGATTTAGAACGGCGGATGATAATGCACGTCGCGATAATTGAAACCTAAAAATAACAAAGAGATTAAATATGATAATTTTTGTTTTTTTTTATTATAAGTAAAAGTAACAGGTTGTGTGAGGTAAAAGCATTTTATTTTTGGAATGATGTTGAAATTTAAAGAAAATGTATCGTTATTTACTTATTTCTTGTAATTAATCATTGTTATGAATCATTGAATGTATATGCTATTTTCTCTTATCTGCTTTTTTCTTTCTTTCTTTCTTTCTTTCTTTTTTTCTTTCTTTCTTTTTTTCTTTTTTTCTTTTTTTCTTTAATATTAGATATCTGTGTATCTTATTGATTAAATAAACTTTCCTTTTATTTAATTTAATATAGATGAAGATATAAATTAGCACAGATAAATGTAATTAACGTAATGAAACTTAATTAACTATGTGATATGAAACATCTTGTATCAGATCTACATGGAAATATGTGCTTGTTAAAATATAATTTTATCATGAATTTTTTGTCACATATCTTTGTTATATATTTTAAATAATTTTGTGTGCATAATATTGAAAAAAATTTTTTCTTCTTGTTTAAAGGTGTAGGTAAAAGCTCGTTGCTCCTGAGATTCGCGGACAATACCTTCAACGGCAGTTACATAACTACAATAGGAGTGGACTTCAAAATACAAACTGTAGAAGTAGATGGTGAGCGAGTAAAGCTACAAATTTGGGATACCGCTGGACAAGAACGTTTTCGGACAATAACTTCAACTTACTATAGAGGAACACACGGCGTTATAGTTGTGTACGATGTGACCAGCGGTGATACATTCGCGAACGTTAAGCGGTGGTTGCATGAAATCGAACAGAATTGTGATGTGGTTAACAGGGTACTTGTAGGTAATAAAAATGACGCACCTAATCAGAAGGTGGTGTTAAAGGAAGACGCGCAAAGATTCGCAAATCAAATGGGAATCCAGTTATTCGAAACTTCCGCTAAGGATAACATCAATGTGGAGGAGGTATGCGCATCGGTTTCTATTTTATTCTTACTTTAAAATTATAAAGTTATAAAATTTAATTAAAGTTTTCAAAATATTTTACGATTATTTATTTATCATTATTAGACAATAAAATTATTTTATAAAAATTTAGAAATATTTGAAATTGAATAAAATTGATATATATTTTATAACTTTGAACTGCAAAATAACAGTAATGGGTTACTTGCAGATGTTCATGGCAATAACGCGACAAGTGTTGCAGACCAAAAAAGAACGTAAGGAGCGGCAAGCCATACAGACTAATGAGACAGTCAACTTGAGAAAAGGCACAAAACAGCACAGGAAAAAATGTTGTTAGCGAGCGTTGTATAAATGCGTTACTCCCTATAAACAAAATATACTTTGATACGATAATTAGGACAGAATAAAACAGAGAGCATGTGTTAGTATTACAAGCGGACATGAGACGCTGGAAACCCTGATATTTTCTAACACTGAGTTTTGTATTCCAATTACAATACCTAAGATTATATCTTAACTAAAGTATACTTTTTTGACATTAGTATTTAACATAATAGAATCGAAATGTCGAACAAGCGCGTAGAACTTATTTAGTAAAAATCATGGTCTGTGCGGCATTTTTTTTTAACATGTCAAATACTTTTGCGTGCTATGTTGAAAGTGTGTGGCCTATTCATTTGTAATACGGAAGGGTAACTCTCATTCACACATATATACATGTATGTTAAAAAGCCGTCGTTTCATATACACATTTTGTACACAAATGCAATTCATATCACATAATCGTTAAACAAAAACTAACGAATATCACTATAAACATCTTCCGTTAACTTTTTTAAGATCATTTTTTGATTATTGTAAAATTTTGCTGCATTCAACAATGAGTTACCATATGCTAAATAAGTCGTGTTTAGAACGAGTAGGATTAAAGTTTCTTGATCAAATGGGCGACGAATATTGTCAGCTGGTCCAAATAATTCTTAGGGCGTTTTAGTAAAATTAAGGTTCCTGTAGTTTAATGATGCTTTTTAAAAGATTCAACTGAATACATATGGATTAATATGTAACGACATTACAAGCGGCACGATGTGAAAAAAGGTCGCTGTACGAAAGCTACAAAAATTGCTTAGTTATGTGAAATTCAATATACTTCCTGTCGTAAGACTGTCAAAAAATTTCAAGACTAATTAACATGATTTATTTACTACAGCCACATTTACAATGTATTTTGTATTTTGTAAAATTTTATAATCAGCTATAACAGATTCTTATTTAAATCTTTTTAATTGATGGTATTTGTGAACTAATCTAATTTATACGTTAAACAATGTTTAAAAGCACAATCTTAAGAAAATTATAAATAATATAGTATAAAATTGTCAGAATATGAGCTTCTTATAAACTTTCGAAAACGATGAATGTGTTAGCCAGAAATATCAATTATATATCATTGCTTCCAAGATATTGGAATGCGCAATACTTATGTCGCGTGCATTATTATACATTAATAAAACATTGAACAGTATTATCTCATTTTTTGATTCTGTATATGAATTTAACGTTTCTTTAATGATTTTATGAAAATGAAAAACTTGTGAACGTCCGAATTTTATATACTCAAGTATATCAATACGCAGATACTTTAAATTGTCCATGCATTTACGACGTATACACACATATATACATTCATACATATACACGATTAAATATTTATTGCAGAAGGGTAGATAGCAAGATGAGATAAAATATAACAATCGGTCATGTCCAGCTATGACAGAAGCTGTCTGTATTAATCTGTGATAATAGTTAAGATAATGTCGCCAGCTGCCACTGTAATATCGCTGCGTGTCTACTTTTCGCTCCCATTGTAATTAATATCGCTATTATTTTTTTCTTCTTTTTTTTTTCCTCCTTTAGTATCAATTACATATCTTCCTTAGAGGCAATAAAGCGACAACCTATAATGTGTACATACATACTCTCAACTTGCCAGTTTTAGTGGCATATTCATGAAGTATTTCAATCGCGCATATTCAATCTTGTTTACTGTTATACAGTTACAACGTTGTAATATTATTATATATATATGATTATAAATAATAAATAGAAATCCACATGTACATATGTATCGAACAAGTATCGCCCTCAATCCTACTTTTTCACGTTTAAAAATGTAAATGTGTAGCGAAAGCATTAAATTCACGCAATTCGAGCAAATAGGTACGGCGAGCTCAGAGCTACGTTGTTTGATCGATTCGGGTAACGCTAAGATTCGAGCCGTATCGTATTGAATCTGCATAAGTTAAAACGTATTATCTCTTATTTGTGCGCAAAGAGAGATACTGGCTCACATTCGTGACCCGTTACTGACAATGTCCCTTGCCAGAATGCGATTTCGAAAATCACGAGGCATTGTGTGGGTATGTGATCCAGATATCGAAGCAAGGAAAAAATGAGTTACGTTCGATAAAATACCTAATAAATAACGAAAAAAGTATTCTTATCACCTACAATTTCTACCAAACTTTTGAAAAGTCTCCGAAGACGTGAACGTCTACGTTACGCCCGCCTACGATGCATCAGGGGGTGAAAAAAATGAAATAAAATAAAATAAAATAAGGGTACAAGCCAGGAGAGAAAAAGAAAGAGTCGTCCTGGTGAGGATTTAGCATTATTCGGTATATCGAGCGCGAACCACGGCATTCCGGGATTTTGGCAAGCAAGAGGTAGGTCCCACGCGCAATGTGGTCCGGGGTGTACATGGGGTGCGCGCCGTGTGTCTCTCACCCGTCTTCCCCCGGGTGCTCCTCTGCCCCCCGGCCGTCTCCCACCTCGCAACGAAAACTTAAAAATGCCGCCGCAGCGCAACCCGAATCGATATTCGCCGGTGCCGTCACGTGGCACGGTTTCGAGCCGCGTTAGCCAATGGAAGGTCGCGGCGAGCGAAGCTCCCTCCGCCGGTCCTCCACTGGACGACGACACGACATCTGCGTTCGGGTGGAAGGAACAACAGTCCGCGGCTGGTAGCGCACCGGTTCACAGTAGGCGATGTTCCGCTCTGCGGGCGGTCCACGTTAAGTGACCCCGACGCACACGGCACACATTGACGTCGACGGGCGTTCAACGGCCAGCGACGGTGCCGACAGCAACGACGACGACGACGGTGAAACGAGAAGGACGACGAGGACGACACGTGAACGAGGAGGCACGGCGCGCCGTTGCTTAGTGCTGTCGCCCCTTTCGGCACGCGCGTGTAACGTTAGCGCACGCATATCGTCGTATGTGTGCGCGTAGCCGACGTCTGTGTGGTGCCCTATCGTCCGCCGGAAGAAGCGCGCGCGGGGCCGCGACTCGCGTTCACAGGCGACCCCGTATTTACTCGTACGTGCGACCCACCGTGGTGGTAGTTGTCTCTCTCGCGTGCAAAAAGGAGTTAGCCAGTCGTCGCGGCCACGGAACAGAGTGAGAGAGTAGAGGAAGTGGCCGTGCTGGGTGCGCGACGAAGATCGAGAACGCGAGCGGCGTGAAGCGGGGCGAGGTGGAGCAGCCTGGCGGCGTAAGGAGTGGAGGTGCGAGAGAGAGAAGAACGGATACGCCGGCCGACGGAGAGAAAGAGACCGAGCGGCGAGGAGGAACCAAGGAGTCCAGACGGTACGTGATATAGTGTTTCTGTATGTGTCGCGCGTTAGAATGGTGCTTTCGTGAAAAGTAACTCTCGCGGGGACGAGCCGACGTCGTGCGTGGTGTATGAATATAGGCGCGAAGCCGTGTGTCGTCGATCGCGCACCCTGCTGCTCTTGGACGTATATCGGTGATCCGTCTGAGCCAGGCGGTCGATCGCGAGATTAATCCCAGCCGGCGGTCAACACGTCGTGGATCGCGCGCGCCGCGTCGACGCGGTGATATCACGGCGGCAGTCGCTGCGTAGTGCGGCGATCGATATTTGCGATCGATATCGCCGACAATTCTCGTGGTTGCGCGGATACTTGACATCGGGGACGCGTCGCCGTTGCGGGACGCGAAAGCGCGCGCGCGCGCGCACGTTCGTTCGCGCGGAAAAACTCTGATTATGCGGCGGGCGAAGTCGCGCGATAGCCACCGCGAGTGGCGAGGATCGGATTAGCCAGGAGGACGGAACGTCCGGCGCGGACAAGAGAAGCCAGGGAAGGAGGAAAAGAAGGCGAGGGAGGAGGAAGAAGAAGAACGATTTCAAGATAGAGGGAGACGATCACCGCGACGGACAAGGACACGACGAGCGCTCAACGGTCGCTCGGTCGTCGTCGGTCGCCGCGGCGGAGTCGCTGCGCATAAGGCTTCGCCGCGCGGCGGCTGCGACGGCAGCGTCGTCGCCGGCGACGGCGACGGGCTCGCGGTACGACGAGCACGACGACGCTGTAACCGACAACGACGACGACGGCGACAGCGACGACGATATGGAGGAAAGCCAGCTGCTGATGACGGAGCTTCCGTCGCCGTTAACGTCAAGCGCCGGCCGTGGGGGCACCACGCTGCTCCACCGTCCTGGACATTATTACCACCTGCATCAGCCGCACCTGGCGATACCGACCACGCAGAACCAGGCGATCCTTCAACACAACTCCGGCGGCACGGCGGTCCCGCACTACGGCACGGACGGCAATGGCGCGTGTGCCGGCAGCGGCGGTGGCACCGCGGGAGGCGGCGCGACCGCTGCCACGGTCGCTGCGGCCGGTCTCCAATCCTATACTACCAACCAAGGTGGAATTTCCTCGCGGCACCAGCTGCACTCGCACCAGGCGCACCAGCGCGGCTCCGCGACTACGCAAGGCCAGCCTGCCGCCAGCACCCACGTGTCCTCGCTGTATCCCGAGATACTCGCCCTTATCTTCAGTTACCTAGACGTACGCGACAAAGGAAGAGCCGCGCAAGTGTGCACCGCGTGGCGCGATGCCGCTTATTATCGCTCTGTCTGGCGAGGAGTCGAAGCACGGCTGCATCTGAGGAAACAGGCGCCGGCGTTGTTCGCTAGTCTGGTACGACGTGGCGTCAAGAGAGTGCAGGTGCTTTCCCTGCGGCGCGGCCTCAGCGACGTCCTCAAAGGTGTCCCGAACCTCGAAGCGCTCAACTTGTCCGGCTGCTACAACATCACCGACATCGGCATCACGAACGCCTTCTCGCAGGAGTACCCGTCCCTTACCGAACTCAATCTATCCCTTTGCAAGCAGGTGACGGATGCCTCTCTCAGCAGGATAGCCCAGTACTTGAAGAATCTCGAGCATCTCGAGCTGGGCGGCTGCTGCAACATCACCAATACCGGCCTGCTGCTGATCGCGTGGGGCCTCAAAAAGCTTAAACGGCTCGATCTGCGGAGCTGCTGGCACGTGTCCGACATTGGGATCGCTCACCTCGCTGGACTGAATCGCGAGACCGCCGACGGCAATCTCGCCCTGGAGCACCTGAGCCTGCAAGACTGTCAACGACTGAGCGACGAAGCACTCAGGCACGTGTCCCTCGGTCTCACCACCCTCAAGTCCATCAATCTGTCGTTCTGCGTGTGCATCACCGACTCCGGGGTGAAACACCTGGCGAGGATGTCGAGCCTGCGTGAGCTCAATCTACGCTCGTGCGACAACATCTCCGACATCGGCATGGCGTATCTGGCCGAAGGAGGCAGCCGCATCACCTCTCTCGATGTGTCGTTCTGCGACAAGATCGGTGACCAAGCGTTAGTGCACATCTCCCAGGGTCTGTTCAACCTCAAGTCCCTCTCGCTGTCCGCCTGCCAGATCAGCGACGAAGGTATTTGCAAGATTGCCAAGACCCTGCACGATCTCGAGACCCTCAACATCGGCCAGTGCAGCAGGCTCACCGATCGTGGGTTGCACACCGTCGCCGAGAGCATGAAGAACCTCAAGTGCATCGACCTGTACGGCTGCACGAAGATCACCACCAGCGGCCTCGAGCGGATCATGAAGCTGCCGCAACTCAGTACGTTAAATCTTGGTCTGTGGCACGTGCGGTGATGGCTTTTGCCGTTGCAAAGTGCTCCGGATGAACGCTGGCAACGTATTCGTCGCGTCCGCGACGACAATCTCACGCGCCGAACCAGGGATATCATCGTCTTCGCGGTGGTAAGTTCGTTGCTGTCGATCCGCTCACGATTTTGGCGCCCGAGAACCAACCACGTCTTAGACATCTTCTTCGACGAGTAATGTTTAGCTTGTTTCACCGCCCGAGACGAGAATTCCTCTTTCTCAAGGGGGAAGTAACCGCTCGTTCTCGAGGGGCACCGTTTTCCAACCGAATGGCATTACGTCCCCCCTTCGAGAAGCGCTTCCTTTTCTAAAAAAAAAAAAAAAAGTAAAACAAGAAAACCGACCGTTTTCATACACGTATTACACAAGCGCGTTTGCGCGCGCTCTCTTACACATACACACACACACACATACACACACACATTTTTGATTGTACTTGATCGTCGCACGTCAAAGACGATCGCTAGATTAATTAAAACGATGGGCTCGATGAATCTCAAACTCCTCGGTTCGATTCTCAGCTCGTTCGGCCCTTCGAAAATTTAGGAAAAGAATAAAGAAAAACGAACGTCGCGTCTAGGGTTTTCTCGCTTGTTGCTTTTGCGAGGACTAGCCAATCTTCGACTACACGCCAAAGATTGAAATTAATATGATTTTAATAAGTTCAATCTGTCGTGTTGAGAGCGCGTAACAATAACTTATCGCCGATCATCGCCGTATATGTTGCATAATAAAGAACAATTTTCGGTGCGTCAAATTTGAACTTTGCGAAATAATGGCATCTTCGCTCTTGAAATTAATTTCCTTCTTATCGCAATATTTTTCTCGTAACATCCGGTACAGCATGTCGATAAGTCAACGTGATGATTACACGTCTATGCATCTTGAGCAGAAAATTATATTATACATATATGTTGGGTACTGCGAGAAGTAAGTATATACGTGTGTATTCTGAAAAGTACATGTGTGGATTTTTTTTTTCTTTCTTTTTTTTAACAACTCAAATTGTAATTCAAATATTGTCAGATATTAATTTATATATGTATGCATTAATTTATATAATTAACATATTTTATTTATAATTAATATATTAATTCATATAATTAATATATTTGCATACATATATACGTACGTTTTATACATTATAATAATATTTGAATTGTAACTTGAGTTTATTCGTACGGGAGAAATATATTACGACTTTCGTACTTTGTTTGGATGTTTCGGACAAAAAAACTCGCGACTCTTTAGAGAAGAAATTTATTAAATTTCCAGTTAATCTTATTTTAAAGTTAACGATTGCAACACGTGCAATACGAAAGCGCAATTTCTGCGAGATCTCTATGTCTTTCCGCCAACGAGCTGTTAAAATGATGATAATATGTCTTTTTTAGACTCGTGTCCCCTCGTCACACGGAGTTTACCTCAGAAGTTTATATCTGATATATTGAAATTCTTATTCTTTGTTTGTCCAAACGATATTGTACATAAAATGCCGTTCTGTCTCCTTATTTTAGGTAAAATGTCTAAACGCGTATAAGCACTTTTTGTTGATTTTTCGAAAATATTGGAAATACGTTTGAAAAATTTTGCAATACTTTTATCGGCCCCGAGTTCGAAGGATTCAAGATTGTTGTAGCATCGTTGCCTGCTAGGAGAGCTATGCGCTTTTTGCAATAGCGTGTCCTTGGTTTGTTCCGCGCTTCTTAATTTGCATAATTTGCATAATCTGCATATTTGACGTAATAGTTCATCTATCGGGTGTGATTCAAATTTCACGATCTATGAGCAATCGTTATATTCTAAACGAGACGAACTCGCCTGTGGCTCATTTTCTTCAGGAACTGCATTATCTAAACGAGACGAACTCGCCTGTGGATCCTTTTCTTCAAAAACTGCATTATGAGCAATCGTTATAATTTTAACTGTAGAAAAAAAATACAACATTTTCCACCATTTTAAATGTTTACGGCGTTATGTATTTTCTGTTAATGGAAGACATTTATATTATGATATACGGGAAAAATACAGTTATGTAATATGGGATATACTCCACTGTGTCATCGGCGAATAACACCCTAATACTCGTAAAAATCGCTAAAAGCATTTTTAAACGTGCCAGGAATTAAGCAATATTACGTTTCGTTCCACGAGCCGCGGGGCACAAATTATACATATCTTCTGTTTTCGCAGTATAAAACGACTGTTTTATATTTAGCAAGATTAACTACCATTAAGTTTATTTCATTTTAATGAATTAAGTAATATAGCTTTTCTTTCTTTATTGATTTCGTTAAGTATTTCTTATCCGCGAGAAAAGTTTACTGATGAAAGATTAGCTCGTGCATGTAAATAAGTAGTAAAATCGAATAAAAATTTATATCTTAAATTATAGTAAGGCACATTTAATTAC
Organism: Cardiocondyla obscurior; assembly: GCF_019399895.1. Taxonomy (NCBI): domain Eukaryota; kingdom Metazoa; phylum Arthropoda; class Insecta; order Hymenoptera; family Formicidae; genus Cardiocondyla; species Cardiocondyla obscurior. The sequence goes on along the minus strand of NC_091875.1, from coordinate 2,830,223 downwards.
GTTTTTTTTTTTTTAATAGATGAGCAGGTACAATACAGCATTTTTTAATTATTGACTCAATCGTATTTCGGATTTCATTGAAGCACATGCCATAATTATTCTTTGCCGCGTATCTTAAAGCATAGTTGGCACAGTATTTTTTTTTATATACAATGTGGAATTAAAAATGCATGTTATGCAAATTAACATTTTCGTAATGCTACTGCTAATTAACGATGATGAAAAACTATTTTGGAGACGAGTCTCTATTCTATATAGATAAGGATAAAGAAAATAAAATTAAGTTAAAGAAAAAAGCAAAGGGTAATTCATATTAAGAGAGAAAAAAAAAAATTCAAGTTGACATATAATTAATTTTTGATAAAGTTGGTTACTTGTTTCGAAAGCACATCTTTGTGTTTTATGAAATCAGGTAGTTTTCACAGTAAAAGCAAAAATTAAAAGGTTAATTGAAAATAACGTGAATAATCGTAATGCGTTATTAATTGTAAATGAAAATTTGATATAACGTGAATGTGATTCAACTAATCGCGAGAAAGTAAAACGTAGTTCGTCATACTTCGTTCTGGTAATTGCGAGGGATGGTGGCAATGCTAAGATTGCACGTGATACTTCTGGGCTATTCAGGGACTATAATCATCCTTGCTCGCTCGCTCAACGCGTGAATTGTTCAGGCATCAGGATGCCGCATCGCCAAGATTAAAACCGAGTTAGCTAGACGATCTAATTGGTTCTTAAATAAGTATCATTTTATTCGCAGCTCTTGATAGCAAAAAGAAAAATATGAAAATAGTTTAAATATTTTTATTTTTGAATGCACATTTTTATTTCAATATTCGCCGTTTCCGAGTTATCGCTCAAACAGTACTATTCGCGTTGTATCGACCATAATACAATTTTCTTTGGAATCGGGGTTGCAGCGTGGATTTCCAGAAATAATCTATAAATTTTTTTTTCTTTTTTTTTCTTCTTTTTCTTTTTTTTTTCACTTGGTGGTATTTGGGGAACTCTTGCAGTTCCCACTAGGTCTTTGCCTCGGAGGCATGTCCCTAAATTATACTTTTCGCTTGCCGGAATATCTTCGTAGTCTGCTCTGCCTTCGAATCTGTCTGACAGGCTTGAGCCTCAATAATTTTCAGTTTCAGTTTGCATAGCAAATTATATATTGTCGTAATTCACTAGCGTTTTTTTTTTTTTTTTTTAATAATATTTCTTATGGATTTGTTTCTGATTATTAATTCTAAAATCAATTCTAATGTAGTTTCAGTTTGTATCCAAAATGTTGCATCTTCCATTGAATTTGTTACGATATCTTTTATAGCTTGGTATAATTTAATTTCTGTATTATTTGCAAATATTGGTGGCGTTTGTAGTTTTGAATAAAATAATTAACATTCAGAATATTTGCGAGATTTGCTCGTACCATTTTCTCTCGTTACATTTTGTTAAAGATTTACATGGATATTTTTCTTGTAAGAATCCAACTAAAATTTTAGCTATCTTCTTCGAAACCTGAAGTATCTAATCTCGAAGGGGTTCTTCAACCATTCGCCACCCGGGTTACTTTTATTTACCGATTAATTTTCATATAACTACATCGCATTATTTTAAATTCAAGTAATCAGTTTCCCTTTTGATTTTATAAGAATAGATCAAGTTACTCCCTTCGTGTTTCATTTATATTTATTAACGGTCAGGTCCGCATCGCGCGATAAATAGCTGCGGGACACTTGCTCCAGGAATGAAGTGTGGCGTTAGCGTGTTCTCTCGGTCGTTTCCCACGCTTATTTATTCGAAGCGACGCGAAAGTCGCATACTTCGGGTCTTTGTAGCTCCGTACGTGGAGATCGAACGTTCGTTCGAGGAAGGAAAAAAAAAGGAAGGGCGAGGAGGAGGAGGAGAATCAAACCACCGGTGTACGGCATGCGTGCGCGGCTCGCTCGCTTCTCTCTCCCGTTCCTTTCGTGGAACCTGAACATTCTGCCGAAGAAGCGGCGTGGAAGTTGCTGCTCCGACCGTGTGTAAAAAAAAAAAAAATAGGTGTTCACCGAAAGTTTCTCTTCCCTTTTTTTCATCTTCCTCTATCCGGCGTCGCCAATGTGCGTGCCTCCCCGTTACGTAGGAGTTACCATGCGCCGCATATTTTGCCAATAGACCTCGCCTGTCCTCGTCTTTGCTGGTTTTCTGCTCTTTCCTCGGATGAGAGAAGCGATGCACGAGAAGAACGGTAAACGACGCCGTTGCGTTCGCCGTTTAACCGCGCAAAAACGTGTAGGAAATTCAGTCAGAGTTTTTGCAAGAGCGTCATCTGCATAATTGAAAGAAAAATTATTATTTTGGGAGGAAAAAGAAGATATGAGAGGGAAGACGAGGGTTTAAAATGCATATATCGAGTATTTTATGCAGTATTGCGCGTTTATTAAGTGATTCGGGTCGATTCTTTGTCGTTAGCCAAGAAGTGGGGAATTTTAAGGAAATAGCTTGATTATATCATTTTCAAAAAAAACAAAAAATTTATTCCGAGCGTGGTGAACAACAGAGATCTCGTAAGGTCATCAATTTGAAGTGAACTTGTAGCGTCGTTCGTTGTAATCGCTGTTCGCTCAACGTAGGAAAGAAAGAAAGGGTGCGAATGTATTAAATTCCTTTACAAACCCGCATTATTTGTGGGATGATTCCGTGTATCAAGTTACGTCGCTTTCACAGGCGTCACTTGTTGCCATTAAATTCCTCCTTAGTGGAATCTTTGGGTAATAACCCAATAACAAACGTCAAAAGCAAAGAAATGTACGTACACTCTCTCGCTGTCACTCCCGTGTCACTTTCTGTCTTTAGATCTCTAAGAAAGATACTCGGAAAGTATTCCATCACATAATCCGCTCGGTGCTACTGCCACATTTTGCGTTATCCTTTAACATTCTCGGTCGCGATCTCTCGCACGAGTCCTAGACACGTTTCTCAGCGGAATTTTCAAGTGGTAGAAAAAAAAAATCAAAGTTTCAAGATAGTTACGCATATATTAATAACCATCGTTGTATACAATAAGCGGCATCGGGATTTTTTTTGTTCATCGATTGATTTCCTTACAATTTCTCTGTCCCTTCTCGGCTCGCCTCAAAAAATTTATATACGTCGATCGTCGAGATCTTTCAAGCCGACACTTGACCACGCACTTCGAGCCGTGCTACATAAAAGTAAACGATTTTATTCCAATTTGCGGCCCACAAAGATAAATTGCGCGTGAAATTTTAATAAATATGTATTTATTTCGTAAACTCCAATTATTATCGAGTCCCGGAGACCGTTCCACTCTGGCCGTAAAGCTTAAACTGTTATTGATCATTATTAGTTATTTTTAATTAATCAAGTGATTAATAAATTGATTAATAAAAAATATTACACTTATTACGTGTACATTGTAGATCACTTAAATAATATTTTTCGTTCTACGGCGGCGTGGTGGGCGGGAAAGGGGCGCGGGCGAAACTTCGATTTTCAGCGCAAACAAGTAATGAGCATTTTGTGACAATAAATCACAGGCCCGTGTGCGCTACGCACAAAAACGAAACGAACCAATTTGACGTACTCTCTTTCATGCCTTTTCGTTCCAGTTCCATCGCGCGTACACCCCCAGCCCGACGCGAAAATATCAGTTCATCGATTGTTTTATGCGCAGTTTTACGACTTGCACCTCTCGGTAATAAAACGCGAGAGACCCACGCGGCACGTACATCTGAAAAAGGGCGCTCGCTATTTATATGTCGGTATCCGATGAATATTCGCGCGTGCATTTTCCCTTTTCGTAGGATCTTATTTCCCGACCGCGACCACTTTGGAAAATTATTATCCAGCAGTTAAAAAAACAAGTTTTTCTTTCTGTTTTTTTTTTCCTCAAAAAATTCGCTTCTACAGCTCTGTCCGTAAATGGAAAATTTTCTTGTCGCTTTCAATGGCGATTCGCGAAGCTGTTTCAGCATCGATCTCGATCGCGCTCGCATTGTCCGTTCGTTTGCGCGCGGCGCGCGATCTCGTTTAAACGCGGTCTCGCCACCCACGCATCCCTCCGACGGGATAACGGTCCGCGCGGTACACCCTGGGACAGATCGGCAATTTCCAGGAATCGAAAGGAGAGCGCGGCGGCGACGGAGCGCGATGCAACTCAGGTAGTTTCCTGCATTCATAGCCGCGCGCCGATGCCCGTCCGCCCCGGAGCACCCCGCGCGCTCCGTGATGAATATCCGTGCGGGTTCCCTCCTCTCTGAAGGCAGTTCTTCCCTTTTCCCTCCCCGTGCCCTCCGTCGTTCTCCACGTCTCCCGGCCACCGGTTCACCCCATTCAACCTCCTCCGTCCTCACCCGCCCGTCCGCCCGGGCTTGTCCTTTGTCGTCCACGACGCGCACAATGCCGCGGCGTCGTGGTCCGTGGTATGCCTTCCTCCTGCCCTCTCTCCTCCCTCTGATCGCTCTCTCTAAGGTCCTTCTCTCCTTTCCTTCGGATCCGCGACTCCGTGAAAAGGACTTAATCACATGCGGCACTAGGGATTTGTCCCTTTTCGCCAGGTAGCGGCGTGCGTGCGTGAGCGCGTGCACGAACACGGAGGGAACGGGGGCACCGCGCGAGGATTTCACGGGGGCCCCGATTGTGCGATCACTTCTACTCTCGTCTCTTCCCGCCTCCTCCGCGCTCCGTCAAGCCCTCCGCTCGAGTTCTCTTTCTCGTCTCTTCGTCCCGGGGCCCCGTTTCGGGTTTTCAGGAAAGGCCGGACGGCAGGTACCTGCCTTCTTTTGTGCCGCGCGCGTTTGTGTGCGGCGGCACATGGCGATTCCTTACACGCCTTTTTGGAGCCGCGTGTTCCCGACATTCCCGATCGAGTGTCTACGTAACTGCAGGGCTCCGAAGGGCTCCGGTGCACCTAGCGTTTTTTTTTCCTTTTTTTTTTCTTTTTCCTCCATTTTTTTTCGTACCAGATTGCCGCGGAGTTGCTCGCAGAAACGATATAAATTCGCTCGCTTCACGGATCTCTCTCGAAGCGATATGAATTCTCTCGTTACGTGCGACTGTTTGTGATTGATATGTCATTGCATTTATTTGCTTGCGTTCGTGAGTAATTCAATCTGCCAGATATATGTAACGTCGTACTCCGGCATTTCGAACGAGTCGAATTATTCTTTTAAATTTCTTACATCTTTTGTGTTTTCTTTTCTTTTTTCCTTTTTTTTTCTTCTTTTCTTACGCCGACTTCCCGGCGACATTATTAATGTTCTCCGGCAGAATTCCAACAAAAGAAAAAAGGGGGAAAAAAAAATCGGTATTTGCTATCTATCTATTTTTATTTCACTTATTATATTATTCCACGGTCGTCTATATTTGTTTGTACCTTCGGAGGTTACCGAAGGATTGTCGGGAAGGAAAGCTTTTCCAAACCCACGTGTACGGCGACCTTTCCGCGTTCTTTTCAAGATAAAGAAATATATTTTTATAACATTCTGCGTATCTTTTTATCCGACAGGGCAAATCGCTACGGCTCGAAAGAAAAATCCCGTCGCGGCCGACGATGAACGTTCTCGCTTTTCGATTTTGACAGGCAACCTCGCCGGCTTTGTACACGAGGGGAGGGGAACGAAAAATTAATTGCCAAATATTTGCAATTTGGCGTATGAATATTATCAGCTTGCCCGGTATCGAACATTATTCTAAAAGATGAAAGACCTTCGGCGAGGGAAAAAAAAAAGAAAAAAAAAAAGAGGAAAATACCCGAAAATCTAAAGTAAAATTTGGTGTTAATTTGCATGTAATTCGCCTGGTATGCAATACCGTATTAAATATCGTATCTGTTATTCCCTTTGTTGCAGCCGTCGTTCGTTTCGCAACTCAATACTCTCTCCCTCTCTTCTCTTTTTTTTTTCCGCGCAAAGTTCTGCGTAAATCGCCCGAAAATCGCGCGAGACGTCGTACGCGCGCAATTATCAACGTAGGATGGGGGGCTGCACTTTTTTTTTTCCTCCCTGCCCGGTATCGCGGCGATATCGGGACGGGGATCGTAATGAATATTCCTTTAGCGACACGTGTACAACAACACGTCGAATAAATTAATGCGGGCTGCATTTCCATGCGAATATGTCATCCGCATTCGCGTGGCCGCCGCCGCCGCGCGCGAATATCGCTCTCGCGCCGCGTGTCATTTTATAATGTTTGTTTCGCGATCGATCGGACATAGTAGCGCCATTTACAGGAGCCGGGCGACGGCAAAGGGTAGCGGCGCGCAACAAATGACGCGGACTAATATCTCATGATAATGAAAACCCGAAACACAGCGCGGCGCGGCGCGGTATCGCGCGGCCGATCGCGATCTTTGATGTCGCGTTACCATCGACGCGCGCATTTCATTTTAATGTATTTATCCCGATCCAATCCCGATAATTGAAGGCTCCATTTCAATAGCGGCCAGCGGCACCGCCTCCGCGTATGAAAATTAGTAACGCGAAAAGAAAATGGGCGAAGCGGCGGGGGGGGAGGGTGGAGGAGGAGAAAAAGATTTCAAGGCGAGGGACTTTCGTCGAGGCGCGTTCGAGCTCGGCCGCGCGTGTATTTTACGAGGATATCCCATTCCATTCGCCTCTTCCGGACTTTTTAATATCACTTTCGTAATTCGAATAACGAGATATAGCAGTTTTAAAGCAACGTTTTTTTTTTTCTTTTTTTATGAATGGAGTTATCTAAACAAAATCGCGAGCCTTTTAACGTAAGCGTAATGATATGTGTGCTGCAAGCAGATAGCGCTTTCAATAGCTCAACAGTGGTGCGTAATTCACCTGCATGAGACGGTAAAAAAAAAAAGAGGTACACGCATGCAAATTGCAAGCAGGCAATAACGCACTCGGTAGACCGATCGGTTAATAAATATCCATTCTATCGCATTGTTCTTAAGCGTGACTTTTGGAATCAATTGACGTGAGAAATGTATGGAAAATAAGCGATCGAAACTAGCCGGCGGGAAAAGCTTGCTTTTGCGTGAAACGCGGATTAATTCATCTCCTGAGCCTTTCGATTCAATTAATTCCTGGCTCCTCCCGTGAATCTGCATCTCGCGGTAAGAAATATATCCTTTACGTTTAGAATAATTGCTGCGTTTTACTCTTTTTTTATTTTATTACTGCTAATGAAAATACTTTTTGAATAATACCATATTGCAAATTTCGAGAAAAATACTTAATTACATTATCGTCCGAATTATTTTTCATTAAATCCAAACGCATTAAATGTCCTAAGGAAATCCTAGAACCTTTCGGGGAAAACCGCAGCCGTTTCGGTCGTTTGTTCCGTGCTCTGCCTATGCGTGATTATGTGCGTGTGATAGTGTGCTAGTGCACATGCCTTCATACTCGGCGCACTCGGGGGTTGCCAGACAATGAATAACGAGGCAAGGGTTGAAGGGAGAGAAAGCGCGAGCGAGAGAGAAAAGAAAAGATAGAGAAGGATAGAAAGGATCAGGGGAAGTCCCACATCTCCAATCGATTACAATAGCACCTAACCTAGGGTAGCGAGAAAAGAGAAGACTCATACGAAGGTCCCTGCCTACATCTCTCTCTCTCTCTCTCTCTCTTTCTCTTTCTCTCTTTTCTCGGCTCCAACGAGAGCTCCCTCGCCTCGACGACGACTACAGACATTTTATCCTTCCTTCTCTTTACCCCGAGCCGTCTCTCTTCTTGCATCTTTCGCCGGTGGGCTTCGGCTAGTCTCGATTTTCGTCGGCAGTACTCGCGCACCGAATTCCCCCTCACCTGCCGTCGGGAATGCATGCAATCTTCGTGCGTGTTTCCCTTGCTCCCGCGCCTCCCGCCACTCCTTCTCGATCCCCTGTCTGGTCGCTCCGTATACAAGTGGATACACCACCCTTGTGTGTCATGCGGCACGTTTTTAAACCGGACACATAGTGATCCCTTGTATAACGCGCGAGCTTCTCGTACGTCGACTGGAGGGCGGGGGCAAATTTGCGAGAAACGAAGAATAAATTCTGTTTTGTCATTCTGAAGATTAGACTTTCGGCATTTGAAGCTAACGCGCGTTGCATATAAAATTTGTCAATTACTCACCTTTGCTATATCGATCCTTGCTAACCCGCGATCAACTTGTCTATCGAGACTATCGAGCGCGATCGAATTTAGTCTACCAATTTAGTCTTCGATGCAAATCTGCATGATCTTAGCCTGCACTTTTTCTATATTAAATTAATTATACATTTGTTTTAAAAATGTTGAACTGTCGAATTTTGTCATTCGATCAAGTTAAATACGTCATTTTTTCTTTTTTTTTTGTTAAAAAAATTTTTTTTTTTTATACCGTGTCGATTTAAAATCGCTGTAGAGTATATCGAGACTATTTCTCACACGACAATGCATTTTCGACGGATCCAGAGACCGTCGGGTCTAGGTAGACGGTTGAAATTCAGGTTTTCGAGACCCTGCTCGCAGGCAGACGAGCTTGCCGTCGGTCCTCCGATCCCACTGCTTCTAAATACCAGCCGCCTGTACATTCCGGTACAGACCCACCCAAAAATTTTCAAATATATCGCAAACATGCCTCGCCCGATTTTATTGAAACACGACGGCCCGAAATTCTTAAAAACCCTCAAAATTAAGACCACTTGAAACAATTAAAAGAAGATTCAGACAAGTGGCATTCATACGGCAACTACTTTGCTGGAAAAGCTTATCAATATGCGACACATAAATAATGCATGTGTTAGCCAACATATTTTTCAACATCTTCTAAACCTGAATCAAAATTTATTTCATATAATTTCTTTTTACATCACAGTTAAGTACGTTAAATATTTTTGACGATAAGAGACAAATAAAGAAATATTACTGAACGAATATCGAGCTATCGGAATCAATGAAAAATTCACGTTTTGTTAATAAAAGGTAATAGTAAAATTTACATTACCAGAATACGCCGCGGAGCCGAGCATATTATCGACTCTTACAGACATTTAGTTTGAAATAGAATTTAAATCTTCAAATTCTATTTTAATAGAGGTAGCGTTGATAAACGTGGTATTGTTGAATCGATTACATTTTTTTTTTCTTTCTTTTTTTAACGCAGTCAATACAGTTTCTGTTTTTGAATTTGATGATTTTGGATTTTAAGTCCGCTGCAATATTGTTCATATAAATATGTTAGCAATTAATAAGATTTATATACAAATCGATATTAAAAATATTTTATTACAGAGTTACAGCATCAATAATCTATTAATCAAATTTTTTCTTATCGATTTTGTAACTGTATTCCTCAGCAATTTTAACGGAAGTAAAACTCCGTTATTGTTCTCTATTATTAGTTATTTCAATTTCTATTTTCAGCTTTTACTTGTTTAATCTTGCTAACATTTTTTTTTTTTTATGTTTTATTTTGATATCTATTTTATAATGCATACCCACGTGTCGGTTTGTTGAATTGTTCTTTTCCACACGCACGTTATTCTTTCTTCAATTTTCTACAAATGCTAATTATCGTGACGAAGTCTAACGAATTGAAATATGAATAATCTACCTGAAAATATTCATACGTCCTGCGATTTGTATAATTTATGTCATTGAAACATTATCATTAGTAATTATGACAAGATGAAAATAATTCTTTACGTTCTTCTAAACTTCAAATTATTGAAATGCCGATAAACTTTGAAACATCCAACGAATGACGATATCAAAAGGAAAAATATATTTTTTTTTATGCATTTAATTCAATTAACAATTTTTAATTTATGTAATCAAGAACTTTTTATGTCGTACGTTTTAACATTTTGTTTTTCCAAATCTTCAATTTACGAGATTAAGACTTGACGAAATAAAAGGGATACGTCGGAATTAAGTTAACCAACCCTATTTACGTTGGTCATTGTAATCGCTATTGAATTTCTTTAATTTTGCGCGATAAACCCGTTTTATCCAATTGGAACTGGTATTATATCTAAGGCGATGGTAATTTTCCCGAAATGTTGACGTATCGTTTAAATATCATTTCCCTGACATCAGGATGCATACGACGTGAAAAAAAAAAAAAAAAAAGTACGTAACCCATAAATATTCAACGAACGAAACGCGTCGCACACTGAAACGAATGCATAATGACCGTAACTAACTGCAACGATGATCGGCGAGAAAGAAGGAAGTGCGAAAGTAGGGAGCAAATAGGAACGAAGAGAGACAAAAGAAAACCCAGAGGCGGAATACTCTAGCGGCTTAAGCTATTTTCGTTGTTCATTGTTATAAGCTTTTATATTAAAGAAAAAAAAAAATAAAATAAAATAAAGCAAAAAGGGAAACGAATTTTTCTGGACGAGAGTGTTGTTTTAGCGCGCCGAATTCGTGATACGATTGCGTGTTTCGGAAAAATGCGAGAAGGAAGGAATGGATGCGTACCATTATGTGTGATATACCTGCGTATTAATTAATTACAGCTGCGTAGATTATCGATCCAAGCGTAATGGCGTATACATCTGATATTGCGTACATACGCGCTAATCCGTCGATTTTTTTTTTTTTTTTTTTGGTTGATACGGCTACGTTTGTACGTTGGACAAAATTTTTTTCCTCCCCCTTGTTGATTTACATCGATACTGTTTCTGCCAGCTGCGTACGATCGAGAACGATTACTGGAACTCGACGATCGTGTAACGAAATCATTATACCGCCATTAGCATACGTGCAACAAACAGATATATAGTTGTTTCAAAATTGACGAAAATACGCTAAATTGTTTGATGAAATTCAAAATGGATTTTCTTACAGATAACAATGTTATTTAACGAATGAAATGTTGATTAACGAAGGCTCGCACTTCGAACGATGAAATTTCTCTTTTTTTTTTTCTTGCGCTTCAGAAAGTTATTATATATATATATTTTTTAAAGCAATATGTCAATTCTGGGACATTCTATATGAGATACACTTTAATGTGTAAGCTAATGTTTTTGTTCATACAAGCGGATCGATCGTCCTCGACTTTGTTGTCGTCGTTAGCAGGGACGGATCTTCGTCGCAAAACCGTTTAAGGTTTCCTCAATTTCCGTAGTCATTTTCCTTAAATTTTCTTGTTTTTTATCTGGCAAAGTTACGTCGATAACGAAAAATGAGATATAAAATAAATTGTATTCCAACAACGACGTTTTCGAAATTACGCATATATAAATTGTGTGATAATTATTAATTTAATGAATTAATTTTGGTTTGTTTAGTAGGGAGAAAAGCCTAGATTAGGTAGATTTGTAATCTATACATTTTATATTATAGCAGTCCATGTGTCAAATGATTAATTTTATCCGTCCTTGCTCAACGTGCAGCAGCCACAATCTCGGTTTAATGCTAATGTGTCACCTAATGTTTGCGAATAGCGCGAAGGCTTTCGCTGGCAAATAGTTTAATTGACAGGATGCCAAATGTTAGTTCTAAGTAGTCTCGTAGCGAACTGCTCGCTTTAAACGGGTCTTTTCGCGCGGACTTTCCGCACCGTCGTAGTTCCGCGTGTTTTTCCTGTCGAAAACGAAGGAGCGGATGAGGGCAGCCACGATCGGTTCCGAAATTCTTATTTCGTTTCGTTAAAATTCTTTTGTAAGCTTTCATCGAGTATGGAAGCAATAAATATGTGTTGTCTCTAGAGATAACGTTAATTACTCCACTATCAACGGGTTTTTTTTTTTTCTTTTAAAACAAATTCTTTTTTTTTTAATATTTTTATATACCGGGAAATATTGTTTAAAATAAAAATACATGATGCATATTTATTTTATTTATCGCGAATCTGTCTTATATTTATCTACAAATTTATCCACACAGCGGTCACGAGACGCAGCTATATTTTTTCATAAACTGCATTTTAAATGCGATGCAAAATTTATTATTGAAAATCAATGTTGAGACTATTAAATCGGACCAGAACAGACTAGAGAGGCTCGAAATTTGAAACTTTGGTCGAAACCTGTTATTATTGTTATCGCGAGCTTTAATATAGCGTGTTATTCCCGATAATGCGTGACTTCCGAACTTGTGCTACTTGCAAAAGACGTGACTCACGAAGCTTACCGTGTCGACTTCGGAAGAAAATTTTATTTGTACCACGAGGAGACATAATTATTTGCACGGAGTTAGTTAAATTATTTTTATGCGGAAATTATTATTGTATTCACGCTGATGCAGTTACGAAAACACGAGTAAAGCGCAAATTTTTTTTTTTTTTTTTTCTTCTTTTTTTGTGCGAGGTATCAAAAGGCACGATAAAATATCAGAAATAGAGAGACCGAAGTTTTCATATACGGGACTCAAATTGTTGCTTGGGAGCTTTGCGCGTTTTATAAACGTTCACACGAGTTATCGCGGTAAATGTACCTGAAACGATTGCGTGAAAAAATATTTATTCCGTGTGTTTATCCTGACACAGTTTTTATCTGTATTTGCTTTTTAGATATATGTATGTGTGTGCACTTATACATACATACACATATATATATCCACAGATTATTACAGATAAAAACCCATGCAACTTCGTTCTTTTGTGTTTTTCCGAAGTGGCTGTTGTAACTAAGCTTTATCAAGATAAAAGTGTGACACGTCACTTTTAAAACCTAAATTAATTTAAAAGAAAAAAAAAGAAAAAAAAAATTGCAACATACGGAAAGAGCACCACTTTTTACAATTCGATTAAGCTCTCTATTACAATGTTTATTAATTTTATCAAGTGGTACTTTCTCTCCTTTTCTCTCTTTTCCTTAAAATTAAAAGAAAGAAAAAAGAAAAATGTATGACTTCTTTCATACACGACTGACGCGTCGTCCTGCGATTTTATCATTACACTTTACCGATACTTATTTTAATCAAATATATTTATAATTTCAAGTCGCGACAGTCGTAGTTAATGCACTTGGCGGTCGTGTTACAATCTTTCAAATCAGTCAATTAATGTATCTATCAAGCGGCTTTGGTGAAATCGTTTTTCGATCGGTATCGCGCTCGATTTATCTATCCATCCAAGCAGCTTCTATTTGTAATACTGCATACGATTATAACCGGTATTCGAATTTTGAAGTGATTGATCGAGCCAGACTTTTGCCAAATCTGGACGACCGAGAGTGGACGAAACGATCGCGCGATACTGTCTTTTTCCCGCCCTTCGATTATTCTGTTCGATAAAGTAAGTAGCTTACATAGGCCACGTGGAAAATACCTCCAATGTTTGAACACATTGTAAGTAGCTTACGTACGATAGGCCGCGATAAAAATACCTCGAACGTTACTACTGTACTGTATGCCTTAAGGTCCAACATCGAGGCCCTTATTCTGTCTCTCTTAACGGCGTAGCCGGTACCAACCACTGTTAAGAGACACGAAATAGGAGCCTAACTTCCTTTCGACTTTCTCCTGAAATTGCAAAAAAAAAAAAAGCAAAAAAGAAAAAAAAAAGAAAAAAACTTTGATGCCTTTCGACCTTCCTCTTCTTTTCTTTTTCGTCCTCCTTCCGTTATTGCATTTAACCGATCAGCTGATTTCCGAGAGAAAAAAGTTACGTGTGTCGATCTGCGTCGACAATTCTTGTCGGTATCGTGTAGAATCTTGTAACTCTTATTTTTACACGCGACACGTATTTCTTTTATCGGACAAAATATGATAACGGAGTATTTCATAAATATTCCTTTAATCCCCGTGTCTGCGTCGGTGTGCCAGCAACTGGTTTATGTTTTGTTCCGGGCAATCAATACTTCTAAAGTAAAATGCAACGTATTCGATTAAGAGATTACAAATGCTCTACAAAGATTTCGCGTATAATTTAGCGAAAATTAAGCGCGGCGATTCTCCAGCGATCTCTCTCTCTCTCTCTCTCGCTTCTGTCTTTCAGGTACGCGTGAAATAATTTCCAGCGTTTATTCCGAACACGACGAAGATCGAGAGTCGTGAGGTGCATCTCCCCGTAACTGTAACGTCAGAAATTGAATTCGCTTGAAATTATAATTCTCGCCGGCCGAAGCGATCGAGCCGCCGGCAATAAATCGCGATCGAGACCTGGGCCGGGTGATCGTTACGGGCGATGGGCGCGGGTCTTCTCGATCTTTCTTCAACCCCGGGAAACACCTTCGCGCCTGTAATCGGTTCGACCCGAGGAAGCGGATGACTCGCGCTTCGCGAACGGATTTTAACCCTCGTTCGCGCGTCGCTTCTCCTCTTTCTCTTCAACCCCATGTCCCGAGCGAACCGTATCGTGCTGGTGCGAAAGAGGAAATGCGATCGATACCGTGAGAGAAAGAGGGGAGCGGAGGATAGGAGAGAGATCGAGCGATTCGTACTTGAAGCGAGACACGCGACGATGCAGCGTACCATCGCGAGGCTGGAAACTTAGCTAGAGATATTCGACGGCGAGGATATTTCGGAGGTGACCGTCAGGATCCTCCGAGGTTTCCTCTCTGGTTAACATCGTTAATAATACGTATCGTATTTTACCGGAGAATTAACCGAGCGTTCGTCAAAATCCTGAATTTGCACAAATCCTTCGAATCTTATTTCCGCCTCCCCCTCTTCCCCCCTCCACCTTCCTCTACTTGGGAGGTTCGTCAGGGCTCGAGAGTTTCTTGCGAAATTTTAGATCGCCGAGAAACCAACGTGAAGCGGATATTTCAGTTTAAGGCTCTCGACGACATTTGTGTCAAGTAGAATTTACCATCGCGCGTGCATACGTGTGCGTACGCGTATGCGTGCGCCAAACGTGCGTGCGTATGCGCACGTGTAGGCAATATGTATGTGTGTTTGCATGTGGGATGAGAGAACACGAGCGGAATTCGGCCTGCTGATCACTCCGTCCGCGACAGGCACACTGTAATTATATGCATTGTAAATACTCAATTGACGAAGTACGTTAGGCAAAAACACACGTACGCATCGCGTAATTGTACATATTAAACATGGAAAAGATATTTGTTAAATATAGAATATGTTACGTTTTTCAAGAAGCCACGATGTTTTTCATTTCTGGCCTCCTACACGACGAGAGAATTGCGAAAAAGAGAAGCATTTTTCTTTTCTTTTTCCCCTCCGTTCAGAAACTTTCTTTAATTTTCCTTGCGCATTTCTGACATCCCGACGAATCTCGTTATCATATATTAATGCGGACTAATCATCGTTCTTACTTATTTATGAATTTCCTGATTAACGCGCGCGGGGACATATCAGTAAACAATTTTCTTTTTTTCAGATGTCGAGGAAAATATATTGATTAAAAAATATTGATTTTGATTAGACAAGCTGCGAACCCCTCGGAAGATCATCCGTTCTGAACAAGAAAATCACTATTCCCCATTATCCTTACATTCGACGTAATAAAGATCAGAAGAAGAGAAGAAGATACTCAAGATGTATGCGAGGTAAGTGCCATTACCTTCCGATCTACATTGTTAACATAATCAAACGGCATAAATCTAAAAATACAACGTCGAGTGAAATAATGTATAAATTTATAGGACGAGAAGTAATTCCTACGCGCCCAGATACAACGAGTATAAACGAAACAAGAGGAGGAGGGAAAAGGTAATTCCCGTTGATTAACTCGAGCAACGTTGCAAACGGCGGCGGGCGCGATTAAGTCGAATACTTATTATTACTTAATCAATCGGCGAATTAAACGGTTTTACCGCGCGCGTAGCGCGGCAAAAAACGGAAAAAAGAAAAAAAAAAAAAACAAGAAAACGCGCTTTTAAGGCGGTCCGCGTCTAATGCACGTGCGTGCACGCGGCGACAATTAGCGGCGCGATTAAGTGCGCCGTAAACGCGCGCTTCGCGCAATTAATACGTGACATTTTAAGCAAAGATACGCGCGCGAGAGTGTTAAATTCCCGGCGATCGAGACGCGCGCGCGCGCGCGTTTTACGACACGCCGTTAATGTAATTACGATCCCTCGCGGCCGGAAGTCGGGGCGTCTATATCGAATCCTAGGGCGACGGAATAAAATGTATTTCATTTGAAATTAGCACCGGCCTGATTTTGCCCGTGCGCCAAGCAGCCACGCTGCCGTCCGCGTAACCTTCCCGTGCACGCGCGTACGTACGGGGGCGGAAAATTAATTTGCGTTTTCATACAACCGCGATCTATAATGGAAGCGCGGTTCGGTATCGATACGCTCGGGTTTCACATTCGAGGGCTCTCCGCCCGTTTATATAATTTAGACGAAATAATAGGAAACACGCTCTTGTTCCCTCTGTCGGTCTCTCTGCTCGGTGGCCGAATTATGCGAGTCCCGCGCATTACCTGTCCTGATCCGACGCGAGGTAAGGCGCCAGTGACACGAAGGTAGCACGGGTTGAAAAAGGGTGGTAGGCGACTGGGACGTATCGATAAGGCTAAAAAGGAACGGGGCAAAAGGATAGGAAGAGATAAATAGAGGCCGGGGGAAGAGATGGACCGAGACGGCTAGAGCGGAAATAGGAAAGAGATAAGAAAAGATAGAACGATAGAGAAACGGGGAGGAGATAAAAAGTGAGACAAAGAGAAGAAGGGCGAGGTACCGGGCGGCAATAGAGAGGAGAAAAGGAAGAGAACGAGGGCGAAAAAAGAGGAAACCAGCGGAAAAGAGAAGAGAGAGAGAAAGAAACAGGAAACGAGGCTCTCTCTCTCCGCTCCTCTCTTTCAGCCTCCTCGGCTTCTTATTTCTCTGGACATGCGAGGCGGTTTTATAGAAACAAATGTATATAGCTACGATTATAAAAAGATGATTACTGTTTCGGGCCGCGAGGAACCGAGACATTAATCTTTGCCGGCTCGCCGGCACCGAGTCGATAGTACTCGCTCGCAATTATCGATCACGCCAAGGGCACCCGTAAAATCGGTCATTTTATGTGGAGCAGAGCAGAGCAGAGCAGGGAGTGGGAGGAGGGAGGGAAGCGAAGCGGAATTTCGCGCGCGATATGCCGAAAGATTCGCGCTTACATTTCGCTCGCTCGCGTCCCGCCCCGTTTTATTAAAGTAACGTAATCCACCGCGCTACGCGCGGTGAGTAAAAATTATGGCCATTACCTGCATTATCGCGTATCAGGTTCCACCGGGCCACGCCCGACCGCTTATTAACTTCATTAACTAATCAGGATTTCGAAAGGTGCGTGTGCGCGCGGGAAAGCGCAACCGCGACATTAGCGTAACGCAACACACATATCTGACAAAATGCAAATCGATTTCACGCACCTGCGTGCGGTGATTGAGAGAGGCGCTTATCGATCATTCCTCATTTCCACCGGCCGAAGGCGAGAGCCGAGTTGTCTTGGGGCTGCACCAAAACTTGCACGTACGTCATCGAAAAATCGATACTTCAGACAGTTTGGCTGGCGCTCTAAAAAGGCGCTAGAGACAATGGCGTTAATAATTATTAAGTGCACTTTCGAAGGCGCGTATCCGTACCCACGCGTCGAAAACGTACAAATTTTCGCGATGGAAATCAATATCATTATGTGAACGTTGCACATTATGTACGAAGGCAGTTCATAATAAATAACATTATATGCGCGAAAATAATTAATATCGAATATCACGGGATGGAATCTCTCAATGCTAGATTCTCAAACGAGTTTCGAGTTGATCTTTCATTAAAATTTGGTACGTCATCGCTGCCGTCGCGACTTCTCGGCTTCCAATATTCAATATCCCGACGATTAAGCATCAAATGAAATTTTCTGTTAAGGCAAAGTCGAAGTTAAGTCTACTTAAAATTAATCGAGTGCCAAGGTATTCTTTATTTATCTTGTTACACTCGCGAAGCTTAATTTGCGAGAGCAATTTTCAATAACGAATATATTTGTAATTAAGGGCGTCTGGAACGTTGCACGCTGAAAAAGAAAAGGCAGGAACGCTGGATCCAAAACGCTTAATAAAATCGAATATATATTTTAAAATATATAATTGCTCGCGTCGATTGAATATTACCAAAGTAGATGCATAAATATTTGATTGAAATTTAGGTTTGATGAAATCGATTGAACGTAGGGCGTGGAATTTTTTTACTTCCCGAATACGCGTCACGCAGTTATTTTCTAGACGAAAATGTCTTAAGAATTATTGAGCGACGGCTGTGTGCACGTTTACATAAACGGTGTTAGTGGAGCTTTGCATGCGAATATACGTGGAGGAGTCAACAGTGAACTGACAATAAAAAGGAAGTGGTCCACGCTGCCCTTGGACCTTAATAATTTAACAAGAGGGGACTGAGACCCTTTTAACTATAATTTCCTCTCGAAAAAGATCCGAACGTTTTCATAACGTAACGAAGTCATCCCGGAATGACGGATGGTGAATTAAAATAATAATCCGGGATAAAAATAGTGCTTATAAATTTTTTTTTTTTTTTTATATAGGTGCAATAGAAAAAAATTTTAATGCTTTTATTAAATAAAGAAAATGTTATAAATTAAGCACTGAACGTACAGTTTTGTATTTCTCGGGCGTAATCGCAATTGCAAGACTTGTACTCCAAGTCTGGCATCAGGGTGTAGATAAATTATATTCTGAACTCTTCGCGTCGTTGTATCTTATCACATGATGTATTTGTTTTATGATACGCGTAGAATATCTTGTTCTTTAGTAATTTTCTAATTTACTTTATTTAGTACAATTATTCCGTAAGAACATTCGATACGATTTCAGCTCGGTCTGTATAAATACAATTATATATTACATTTCTCGGATGGATTTCACATTAGACATGTATGTTGTACTTGTTGATTTATTTTACTTTCGAGTTACTTGCAGATATTTATTTTGTGCAAGAAAGTCTCGGTGGAGATCTCGGCGCCGAGTAATTCGCCGTATCGTCGAATTGCAATCATAACGCACGATTAATAACTATTTCGCTGATCCGTTCGAAAATTAACACGTCTGAATTCTTTTTTTTTTTTATTCTTAGAAGTTGATACATCGCGGTTTGCGATTTAAAATCCGCGTAACTTGATACGAAAGAGGCGTGAGGTTTAACGTACACATACCGCGAATGATAAAGCTATCGCGGACTTATCACGAGTAACGCGTTTATCAGTCTGGGCAAAGTTGCTTCGGAGTTGAAAACGTATATCCAAAATGTCGTCATCGCGTCACAACAACGGATACCGAGATGTAAGTAATATCGATAGAAAATGTTGCACAAGGCTTACTCCTCCGTTCGATTATTGTACGACGGTGATTATTTTATTATTATAAATCATTTTAAAGAAGACGCGAGTATACAACAGTCGAGGAAAGTAACTTAAAGAATAACTTGAAACAACATAAGTTCCAATTTTAATTCACTCGAGAAATCTATCCGCGAAAAAACGCGCACCCAGCGCCTAGCATCGATTTAATTGCAAAATTCATTTGTTTAAAGATACGCGTATGAATAAAAACGTTCGAGACGCATCTCCTGCATCATAAACTAATATAGAAAACATACGATACATATATTGCGCCAGTCTAACACGTTTACCATACATAGTAAACTGATAATTTCGGATATAATGGAAGTTAACGGATTTTGCAATTTTTCCCCGATTTTTCTCGAATAACCAAATAGAGCTGCAAAAATGATTTCCACGCAAATGTAATGGAGAACAATATTGCGCATATGCTGCAAAAAAAAAAAAAAAAAAGAAAAAAAATGCGCGTATAAAAATACACAAGAATATCCCTTTAGGGAACAAGCGATTTAGATTGAATGTAAATAAAATCTATGCCGTTTTTTGCACGACATTTGCTTTATTGCTAAACAATACCGACTATGTGTGCGAAAAATATTCGTCCGCACAGCGTTCTGAAACTTATTCCTTTTTGCTTTTTAATTGGTATTTCTGTTTTCTTAAAAAAAAAAAAGGTCTTTTCATCTCTATCTTTTTCTAGTACGTAAAAATGCTGTCGCTCACTTGGTTTCTCTACATCTTCTTGTACACCCTTTACACGTTAATGCCAGGCATTTGATCGCCACAATTAATTTCACATTTCCGACATGCGCAAAGTTATCGTTTTTAAGTACGAGCTAATTGCTTTATTTAACATTTATGTCATATCCACGAAATCTGCCTTTTGCCCCAGCAGGCCGAAACCTCGTGTTAGGCTGTTTTTTTTATTTTTTTATTTTTTTTTACGAATAAATAAATGTGCCTGGGCGAAAGGCGCGATCGCGCGCAAGAGAGAGGCTCATTTTCAACATTTTCGAAATAGTTCTTTGTGGAATGAGCGATTCGATTTCAACGTGATAGAAAAAGGCGCTCCCGCCGCCGCCTGCGGAGCATGCACGCCGACGTTCGTCCATTATGGATCTTACGTCACTCGGACGCTCGCGCTCGGCTCCTGACATCGGCGGATACATTTCGTGGAATTCTCGTTTCTCCGGCTCTCTTTCTCTTTCTCGCTCTCTCCACCTCGCTTCGCGTAATCCCGTCTCTTTTCCTCTCCAAGTGTTCGTCCCTCTTTGTGCGTCCGTCTCTCGTTTCCATTAACTCCGCGCGGCGTTAATATATACGTATTATATTTATTCCCCGGTATACGGGCGAGGAGGACACCAAAAGCGCGAGAATAGCGTTTCGTCCTACGTTTCGACAGTCCGTATGCGGCGCGGGATACGCGAAAACCGTACCCCGTGAACCCGGGGAAAAGGGGGTGGACGGAGGGTACGGTGGAAGAGGGTGGGAAGGATACGCTAACCGTACGTAATACAGCTACGAAAGAGAGAATACACTGAAACACACTTGGCGAGACCGAAGACCGAAACGAAAGACACGCCGGAAGCGACGAGACGCGCCCGCCCCCCGTGTCCGCCGAACGTGTACTCGGGGTTCCTGCGAGACGGGGGCTGCGGGATGACGCCCATACTCCCCAGGTACCGCGAATACGGCGGATGCGGGACGAGCGCGGTTTCGCGAGAGAGCGATACGACGTATTAGCTCCGGGATTAAAAGTGTTTCTCGCGGAGGCTTTCGTATTTCGAGCAAGTCTCCACATATCGGATTTCGCGAGCGCGAGTCGTAAGCCTCGCAGAAATTTCTCTCTCTCTCTTTCTCTCCTCTCTCTCTCTGTCTTTCTCCCTCGCCTATGACCTATGGCAACCGCATTATCCGTTTTGACGCAACAAGATCCGTTTGTCAACGCGTAACACATCCGCGTAATGGGACTTGCAACGAAATATTCTCCGCGGAAGCGTACTCTCGCCTCTCCTCTTCCTCTCTTCCCCGCAAATTATGTAGGGATCCATCATCGAGATCTCGTTTGCGGCGGCGGTGGGACCCCCCCCTCTCTCCGCGTTAGGGACCGCTTCTTTCGACAGCGCGCTACCGTCCGATCGAAACGCGGCTGCTTTTCCGGCGACGATTCCGGAGTCGCCCTTGACTACGCTGTACGCACGATTCTAGGCCGCCGTGCGCTTTCGAAATCGCAACGAGCCGCCGCGCGGTCGAAACACGTCCGTTAAATTCTTACGTCACCGTCGCGAGGCGATACCGCGAGTTGGCGTTCGCCGCCCGCGATTGGCAGCTACATCGTGAAGAATTCTTCGAACTAACCCGTCCACGGATGGACGGGTTCCTTCGCCGCGCTCCTTCGCCCCCTCCCTTCCCCCCCCTCGCGCTACAGTTTTCATTTCTCTCTTTCTCTCTCTCTCTCTGTCCTTCCGTCTATCCAGCCGTTCTTTTCTGAGCCTACGAGACTCAGCGCCGGTAGGTTAGGTGCCCCTTTTTGCTTCATTGTACGTTCGTCGGTACGGTTTTTGTGCACATCTTCCCCATTCCCTGCCCCCCCCCTCGGCCCTCGGTCCCCCCCCATCTGCTCCGCTATATCGCCGGTCCGCCGCCTCCACCTACCTCCGGACCGCCCTCTCACCGGCCCACCCTATGCCCGAGCGCTCGCTTTTTCCTATTTTTTAACATTTTCTTTTCTTCAATGCCTTAAAATGCAAAAATAAACGAGACCCGGCCGGCCGGGAAAGGAATTGACCGTCGCGCGGCCGGCCGGGATTTTTGTAGAATTTACGCGACCGCGGCGAAAAAAGAAACTTCTCTCTGAGAATGTCGGCCGCGGTCGGGCCCGTCGAACCAGAGAGAAATTTTCTTTTTGCGCGTACTCCCGAAATTCCGGCCGGCGCGCGCCCGCGGCGGTGCGCGGACAATACGTACGCCGCCGCGGCCCGGAGCCATCGTCTCTGCCCGTTCGCCTCGTCCTCTCTCGCTCGCGCTCGCGCACGCGAGCCACCCGTCTCGCCCTCGCCACGGCGACGACCGTCCCCTTCCCGCGCCCGACCGCGCCCGCCCGCCACTCCACGGCGATCTCCTTGTCGCTCGGCGTCGCCGGCGGCGCAACTATTGACCCAGCCCGAGAACGCCGTCAACACGGCCGGCCGCGCCAACGTCGACGTTCGCGGGACCCGCCGTCGTCTCGGCCGCGCCTCCCCGATCGTCAACGCCGCGATTCTTCCCGTCGACGACGAGCCGCGTCGTCGCGACCACCGATCGCAGGCGAGATGGACGCGGCCCGTCGCCGCGCCGAACCGACCGCCCGGACCAAACCATTCCGGCCGAGCTGCGTCTCGCTCGCACCCCGGGCTCTCTCTCGCGCCCCCGGCGGCCCACCCTCGCTCGCTCTCGCTCCCGCTTCTCGTCGCCGCCGTCGCCGCCGCCGCCGCCGCCACTGCGACTCGCACTCACGTTCACTCCGCGCGCGCGCTCACTTCCCACTCCGCTGGCGCACTCGCGCTTCCCCATACCCTCCGAGCTTGCTCGTTCCCACTCCCCCGGTCGCTTTATTCGTCGTGAAACTTTTTATGTTGTATATATTAAAGGGAACGTATCAACCTCCTTTCCGTTAAAGCGGATGACGCCAAATTAACCCGTGGCGCCACTGTGCCGCGTTTCTCGTTGCCGCGTTTTTACGCGATCGCCATCTCGGAGTGACTCATCGCGGGGGAGGATGATCGGTAAGTCGCGGGGAACTCTCGCTCGAGGTGATCGACGATGGATCAGAACCCGGATTCATCTCGCTATCGTCCTTCCGCGGCGAGACGTATCGAGGTGTCGCGTGGCTCCCGGAAGAGAAACCTTTCCGAGGATGAATTCTCGTTCGCGCGGAAAATACGCTCGCTGACCGAGCCTCGGTCGTCGCGTCGAGGTAAGATCGACGTTCTTTCTTTTTTCCTCTTTTTCTTTTTTTTTTTTCTTTCTCCCTGCCTTCTTCTGCGCCCTTGCGTGGCATATATAAGTAATTATGCCGAAAGCGCGACGCAACCCTCTCGCGCGCGCGACGTTCGACTGGAACGCGGTCGCCTCGTTTTTCAATATTCCTCATATTTTCCTTAACTTCACCAGGGGAAACGAGAACGTCGCTCCTGATAATGCAATCCTGACGATTAGAAGTG
The DNA here is from genome assembly GCF_019399895.1 of Cardiocondyla obscurior. Lineage (NCBI taxonomy): Eukaryota > Metazoa > Arthropoda > Insecta > Hymenoptera > Formicidae > Cardiocondyla > Cardiocondyla obscurior. Next base: position 2,806,825 of record NC_091875.1, on the reverse strand, counting down.
GAGATAGGCCCGCATTTGCGAAGAAGGAAAAATCGGAGCCGGCCCGGAAAACCTAACCTAGCTAACCTAACCAGCGCGGTAAATAAAAGATTAAAAAAGAAAAAAGTATTTCTGAAAATGAGGTTAATCCGTTGAAATTAAATTTGATGAAATGTTCTTTTCATTTATTTCAGCTGGAATTTTGCGGTTTATTTAAACACAAAAGCGCGGTATTGGGGACAGGGCGTAGCAATATGGACAATTACCCTATTTAGGGTCGGCTGTTTTAGTTTCTTGATAAGCTCCACCTGACAGGTACCCATTATTCTATAAAACGCAACATTTCTAGAACATTACGCGAATATTATTAACAGCTAGTAGCATTCGTAAAATAAACAGTCCGTGCGTCTTAATTCATTTAGAAAAAGAAAAAAAAAAAAATTGATAAAGAACAGGCATGAGTCTAATTGATAAGTAAATCTTATCGAGACGTTGGAATATTCAACCCCTAGCTCAACATACGCACGATATAATTAATCGTTAATTATATTATCGTAAATTATATTAATCGTTCTTCGAAGAGAAAATTATTTTGCGCGACAAAAAATTAATTCGCATACACCTGCGTCCATCGTGCGCTTGTCCACGTTCGTTATCTTCGAGTCTACCGACTGCAATGAGCGCTAAAAAATCGAATCGCCAGATATACATTTTAATTGCTCCGGAGTTGGCGTTCTTCGGTCTGGCTGGCCAACGTCGGCGGCACCCTTGAGCGAAAGGGTTCACCGAATTTCGCCGAGTCACCTCGATATTCTCGTATCTCTCGCCGCCGTCGCACGGTCGGGACCTTAAGGGCCGGCAGGTGAAAGTACCCCCATCGGGCGTGCGAGGAACTCTCTTTTTTTTTTTTTTTTCTTCTTTTTTTTCCCCCTCGACCGTTCCCGGTCCCTCTATTCCGCTTGGCTCCCCTCTGTAGTCGCGTCCCTCCGCATCGGACCGGACGTCGCTCTTTCTCGCGCGCGCCTCCTCTTTTTTTTTTTTCTTTTTTTTTTCGGGGCGAACGATCGGGAACATGTGGCGCGAAGGTTAGCGAGGCGCATAGCGTCGCGTCGCGTGCGTTTCTCTCCGTTACGTTTACTTTCGTCGTGCTATGCGCCCGCCACCGGCGTAAATACGTTGGAATTTATGACGCCTCGGTAAGATCGTTTGCGCAATTCGACGGGATGACATAATAATACGTTGCGCGCGTAGCTTCGAGCACGTCTCTTCGGAGTTCCATCCGGCCGCGGAGGTGTTGCGAGAAAAGAGAGAAAAATCGACGGTCGCTGACCGATCTTGGTACTCGAGATCCTCCGAATTCCGCCGCGGAACGAGATGCGGCATGTTCGCCGGCAACTGCTGGCCGCTCGCCGATTGGCAACTTGACGCTGAGCGTGCCCGTAATAACGGCCGGTATAAAAAGTAATAATCGAGGGCACGCGCGCGCCCACAATTCGAGGCGCATTCCCTGCGTGCGCTCCGATTATCAACGCACACAACGCGTAGTCCGCCGTGCGATTTCGGGGGCGATAATTCCACCCGAGGTCCGATCGATCCTGGAGCAATAATTCTACCGGGCAACGCGCGAATGGCTTTTAAGTATACGTTCCTCGATTCAAATATACATATGAGATAAACAACAATCGACTGGCAAAAGCGAGCGCGAGGAAAGAGCTTGCACACGGTTGACGAGCTAATTTTGTTGGCCTATCTTCGACCACGTGAAAGTTGAAGAGAGAGACAGATATGTGCGCTATAAAAATTCCTGCGTTAATTAATAGTAATATTTAATCCTGTCTTTATATATCTATTTTTTTTATTTTTTAATGTCTATATTCTTATCTTTTTCCGTCATTGTATGTCACATGTGAGTGTACGTGAAATAGAAATTAAAGAGGGAATTAGATATTACGGTTTAAAACATGCGGTATTAATATTAAGTAACAGTTAAAAAAAAAAAAAAAAAAGAAAAGTTTTTTTAACGGGAAATATTACCGTTTAATTATTTCCCACGTACGTATGTTTCACTTGATTACGTTGTATTTTTAACTCGTAGGTGTACGGCGACGAACGACGTAATTTTTCAGCGACGCATTCGGCACGCGCTGCGCGGTGAATCGTTGCGATGAAATTCGGCTACGCGCGCTTTAATCTTCGTCGCGAACTTTCGATACGTGGCCGGCATCCCTAATTCCGATCGGTCATCCGCCGATGCCGCCGTTGGGGGCGTAAAAATTCTGCCCCGCCGTGCGTTTTTATTTCCTCCCCCTTCCTTCGTCTCTCGCTCTGTTTTTGCTCGTCCTCTCCGCGGGGGTGAATCGCGAGAGTTCGCATTATAAATGGGGAAGTTGGGCGAGAGAACGAGAGAGAGAAAGAAGGGCCGCTGTTTTAACAGCAGTGCAATTCCATTTTCCTCCGCTTCGGGATACAAAACTTTAAAAGACAAGAAAATAGGAAAATTTGAGAGCCCCGGTATCTTCGGAGAGCTGTACGTTCAACAGAGAGCCCCGTCAAATCTGCCTAATTTTAAAACTCCTATCTTTTCCAGAACGAAGGGAGGAGGAAGGGGGAGGGAAATGGAAAATCGCGATCGAAATAATGTTTTAATGAAATACAAAGATATTAAAATAATATTGGATGTGCTCACGGTGTAAAAAGCAGTTGCAGTTTTCAGTTTTAGAGTTTCTTCTGGGCAAATAGAATTACACGGCTAAAAAAAAAAATAATAAAAAATAAAAAAACGCCCGACGTGACTTTGTCCGAAGACATTATCTTACATTATCGCGAATACGTTAATTGTTATCGGGAGATATTCTCGCGGTGCATTACTCCACGTTGCTATCGCCGCCGCTATTATAGTCAGCGTGTGCACGTGTGTTATAGCATTTGTATTTTCTCTTCTAATATCTCATTTTATATTCGGTTTTGCCCTCGAATTTACAAGTTTGATTTTACCGTCATTTTTTGTCGACGATCATGAATTAATAAATCGCATTATTGAATCTATTACAGTCGCGAGCCGGCGAATTTCCCGCTGCGAGTGTATTGCGTAAAGTGAAGAGTGCAATCGACGTATGACACAGGAAAGCTCCTGAATTACTTCCGACTACTGTTGCAGATGTGATTGCGGCGGAAGATGCATCGGTGGACGTCGCGGGATATCGCAAAACGGTGAGTGATAAATGTTAATTATTATCACGATCGGCGTATTTCTTTCAGCTACGTTTTTCATCGCATTGACTTTTTCCCAATGTTATTCTCACAATCCCGCGTATATTAAATTAGAAATTACACAATATTGAATGTACGAGAAATTAATATTCATTATTCGCGTTAAAAATGAAATAATTATTCTTCGTGAAAAAGATTCGCAAGTCTTTAACACTTTCTTATATCTCATATCCACGCGTCTCGCATCCCCGTGCTTCACGTGTACACTTTGCAGCCTACACGCCGCATCTTCATACCTCACATTTCGCATCTGATATTTTTATATTCCACACAAACATATATTGCCTTTTATATTATGCCTTCACGCACGGCCTAATATGTGCACCCGTACACGTACACAGATAGATTTTTATCCGACAAAAAAAGCCCTTATTAATTTCAATCGAATTTGAATACTTCAATATATTAATTATTACTTATAAGAATAAGTAAACGAGCTGACGTACGAATTATCTACGAAAGACCTAAGATTTTTTTTTTTTTCTTTCTTTTTTTTTCAAAATTCTTTTTTCAACTTTTGAACAGGCGGTGTAAAAATTTCGTGCTTCTCGATAGAAATAATTCCGCGACACAGCGATGTAAGTGAGTAACGATATAAAGTTTCTCATCGCCGGTAAATAAATAAATAAATAAATATTATGAGCGAAATTAAAATTTATCGAGCGACCGGCCGCCGAGTGAACACGTTATAAGGTCACTCGGAATTTATTTCGTTGCGTTGCATATTATGCAAGTTGACGTGCAGTTTGATAAAGAGAGCAAGAAAGCAACGGCTATATTTATCATCGGCGCGCAACCGTTGTGCAACCGTTCAGGAATACGCGAGACCTAGAAACGCGCGCGGGGACCGAAACACTTTTTTTTTTATAAATTATTATAATAAGTATTATTTTTTTTTTAGTTGCGTATTCCGAGTGATTTCATTATTAATTTGCCAAAGCGTCTTTTAAAAGAGGGTTCGTGTAATTAATTTTTTTTCGCTAGCGAAACATTTTCGTTATGAAAGAAAAGTACTGTAACGTCATTTATCGCATTGCTCCGAGTGTTTCGGAAACACTTCCCGGCGAATTTTATAAATCTCCCGTGTTCTGGAAAAGTTAAGGACTTGGCTATAAAATAAATAATACGGATAACTTCATCTCGGTTGTATATTGTTTTTCTATTACACGTCTACGCCGCTCTGTATGTAATAAAATGATTGTTGCGATGGGATTGAAAATAGCTTTCAGCTTTTACAAACGACATATAATAATGTTATAAATCCAGTCCTGTGAAAGTTTGATAAACGCCCACCTTAAAACCACGCCGGCGACATCGATATTCCAGGTCGCCATTAACATATTCTTCAATGTTATTATTGTTTTACGCGAAATCGTAGAATGTATTTAATAAATCATCAGAGAAAAGTACGCGAGATCCCGCTCGTTGCGCGCACATCCCAAAATAATCTGTGCGTATGCCGTGACAGAAAGAGAGCCAAAGGGAAAGAGAAACGGAAAGGGTGAACAGGGAAAAAGAGAGATGAATGAAGAGACAGGCAAATAGAGAGAGAGAGAGAGAGGGGGGAGCGGGGAAGAGAGACAGAACCACACAGCGGATCTAAATTCCGTGAATAAATGATATTTCATTAGGGCGAACGAACGAAACCGGGGCTTTGTTGCGAAAACGTCACTGCGCGCTAGCTGGCTGGCTGTCTGTCTGTCTGTCTGTCTGTCGGTCACGCAATGAAAAAAAAAAAGAGCCAGAGAGAGAAAGAGATAGAAATGAAAAAAAAAGGAAAAAAAGGAGCGTACGTTTAACACCGAAACCGATTTTCGCGTTCTCCGCCCGTTCAAAACGGAAGGCCGGCGACCCACGCGCACTGGATTAACTTTAAAAAGTACACAAAACCGCGTCGCGCATTCTTTTTTTTTCTTTGATCTTTAGGAAAGAGAGAGAAAGAGAGAGAAAGAGAAAAAGAGCGTGTACTCGCGCGCGACGCGACTCCATCCCCTTTAAAGCGAGTTTTTATTTTCTCCGCGCTACGCGCTTCCATCCTCTCTGTCTCTCCTCTGCACTTTTCCTCTCCCTGTGATTTGCTTCGGAAAAAAAAAAGGGAAAACGATTATCTCCGTCACGACAAATAATCTCGCCTAATTTCGAAAACCGGGTAGGAAAAAAAAAGGGGAGGTAAAAGGGTTCGCGCATCGACGTCGATAAAGCTTTAATTCTTAAGATACAAGCTCTAAGGTTTTCGAAAAATGCATTCTTTTGGATTTTTGTTTTTGATAAAGAATAAAAATGCTTCAACCAAAAGGAAAAGAGCGCACATTTTTCTTTTTTTTTTTACTCGTCTCTCTTCGCATTTCTTTTCTAACAACAAGTTCATCCTTTTTGTAATGATGATTCGCGAGAAACTGCGCATCGTTGTGGAAAAAAATATTAGTTAAGAGTTGAACAAAGCGCTTGTTCCGTTCCCTCCTCCCGCGCTAATTCCGTAACGCAAAAATTGAAATCTGAAAGCCGCGAAATTACTTCGCGTTACATCGCATTATCCCGGTGGGATACGCGCGAACGAAACACGAACGGAGTCGTGAATTTCGCGTAACTCAAATTATTCGCCTCGCATCCATATACATTAACGCGTATTCGCGTTAGTCTTCTTTAAAGTTAACGTACGAGTCGTTTTTGTTACGAAAATGGCATAAATCAAATTTTGAAGTGCGACGAATTTAAGACCGATACTGGATAACAAAGCTGTGATACAATTATTTCTCTTTTTTTTCTTTTTTTTTTTAATTCCTATAAATGGTACTAAAACACTTACAACAGTTTCGAATTGCATCTTCGGGGTCTTAAAGAAAATGATGTTTGATTTTCATTTTTACATTTCTTTAAAGACGCGAAATAAAAATTATTTGTTAAATGTCCGACTTAAAATTTAAAGAAAAAAAATTTTTTTTTTAAGATTTACAACTATTTTCCAAGTAAAACGAAGGTAAATTTTGTATTTTGAATAAACACGCGGGACAGAATATTTAGCGATTATTTATTTCGTAGCAAGTTAAACATTTCGAGTGGCGAGCGACTGAAGCGTACGCTCTTCATATTTGTTCGGGATGCAGCGTATGCAAGGCCGTCGTGCGTGTTATCATTCACGCGGCGAGATTCGAGCGAACAGGCACAAGCTTCCTCGTGCCATCGCGTTACTTCTAAAAACGCTGATCGCGGCAAATAAAAGACGTCAAACGCGATTATCTCCTACAAATAATCGGCTACTGTCGTTTGCGCGATTAAGATCGCCAAGATAACCACATCTGTACATGAAATAAAATAATTTCTTTTAACTATTCGAATGCATCTTGAATTCGCTAATTTTTATGATTTGTGAGGATTACACAACTTTGCATTTTTTTCTTTTTTTTTTTTTTCTTATTCTTTCATATTGTTTTATCGTGGCGATGCCAATCCAATAACAAAGTGCGCTTCTGTGATTAGCATCACGAGAAATCGTGCAAAGTGCCGTCGTGCGATTATTCTATTCCGATGATTAGTACGCGCGATTGTAATTAATCACACTTTCGCGTGTGTTGCATTGTCAACTGCAAATAAATCGTAAGAGACGATTTAGGCGTTTGGAAAGTGACAGAGCGGTTATAGGATTAAAAAATTAATTTTTGGGAAATATTTGTTACTCGCAAAACTACTTAAAATTATTTTACGCTGAAAAAATTTTTTTTTATTAAAATATTAATTATTCTGAGCTTTGTTGCAATTGGGTTTTTTTTTTTTTCTTTTTGCCTTATAACTTCGACGTTCAATAGTTTTAATCTAGTTATAACTCCGTGACCGCGCGTCGTATCGGTTAAATGGCATATTTTTTTAACTTTAATAACTTTAAAGTAATAGATCCGCAAAATATGTCCTCAGAAAACTTCGATTGAGAACAGTATAGAGATATATTTTCATTTCGTTATAATTTTCTGATTCTGGATATAATTTTAAATTTGATTTATTATTGAAATAATTATTTATAAAAAAAAAGAGGAAAAAAAAAAATTCTGCCAAATAGAAATGCATGTTCACATAGTTTTTCGAATATAACACTTTTACTTTAATTCTTTATACTATTTAAATCTTTCGAAAAAATTAAGATATTCAATAAAGGAATCCGTATTTTAAATCTCCACAATCTATCTGATTTAATTCTACAATCAAAGCTAAGGAAAATATCAATCGATTTCTAACTTTCGAGCATCTCGTCTAATACGATCGATATGAGATTCATGCGTTAACTGCAAACTACTTTAGTTCCTTCTATCGAGTCTTAGAAGTACAACTGCAGGACTATAGATAAATACATAGATTGTTATTCGTAACGTTTTCGTTTGCTGATTCCGCAGTCACGCGGAACGAAGGGGTTGGCAAGCCGGTCTTTCCCTCCCTTGACTCGACAAGGGAATATTCAAACGCGACGTCGCCTCGCAACCCACCCCCGCTGAATTCTCCTGTTTATAATTTAGTCCCACGTCGGTTTCTAGGTGCTCGCAGATCGAAAGAGGGTGGGCTGAGAGAAATGGAATTCGCGAAAAAATTTTACTATTCCGTTTATACAACGTTAATACGTGCGAAAATATGTTCGGCGCGTTGCCTTTCATTGATTTATTTTCACCGAAATTGTTTCCTCTAATAACTGGTATTGCAATAGCATTTAACGGAATTAAATTAATTCACAATATTATGCCGCGGTGGGCAGTCTGGGTACTCCTTTTTTTTTACAATTTTCCCTTATTGTATTTTGAGAGAAAAAGAAAAGAGGTCTTAAGCCTGTGTAATTATTTTATTTTCGCCGGCGAATGCGGCATCGAAAACTCGCGAGCGATAATGACGTCCGCTGTCTCTTCCGTCAATGCTCGGGCTCTACCCGGTGCGAAATCAGCTTAAATCAATAAAACGTGTATTTGTATAAACAGTCATTCCAAAAAATCACCGACTGCACTTCGATTACAATTCGCGGTTTGCTGAGAGCTCGGGATAAACATCGGGAATAATTTGTCTCTTTCGGACCGGGTAAACTTCTCTCGCGACAACACAATCGTCACGCGGCCGACGTCGTATGCACACCTGATCGATCATAGGAAAACATAATTTCATTACGAGCCGGAATATTATTTCCATTAGAGCGTGCGCGCGCTCCTATTTACACGGCCCCGCTCGCTCGCTATAGTATAACAATAACAATGCGGTAGAAGGTGCATACGTGTGCATCTGTGGGTGCCTGCACGTGTGCACGTGTGTGTTTTTGCGCGCGCGAGCTCGCGTCGCGATAATCCAAAATTCAAAGGAAAGAGAGAAATTTATTAGACCGGGATGCAGTCATTTGTGTGCGTTAAATTTTTCAATTTCTAGAAAGTCGTGCTGTTGACAAAACTCTGTGTACTTAGCGCGATCGCGGTGGCAAAAGGAAAAATTCGACGTGCTCGAAACGGGCGATCTTCGCGGTGGCGTATGATTGTCTGCGAAGCCCATGCACGACGGCAATCAATCGACCTCCGGCGAGATCCGTCGAGATTTCCGTGACTTAAACATTTTTTTTTTTTTTTTGGACTCCACGACGTCTTCTTCGCCGGGAATGTAAAAAGGGGATTTACAAGCTCGACTTTCCGAGATTTTTTTCGCGCGGGCTGAGGGCGAGATCGATAAAACTTGTCGCGCGCGAGTGCAGATTGAGGTAGGGCGCCCGACTGTTCTTCCATTTCGAAATTATATTAAAAAAGCCGGCGCCAATTTTATTATGTACTTTCACCCCCAGAAACGAGAGAGAGAAAGAGAGAGATAGATAGAGAAAGAGAGAGAAATAGGGACGCGCAGTGAAATACAAAATAAGATTCTATCTTTTCTCTTCTAACTCGATATGGCGTAAAATTGGAGAACGTCAGTTCTCGCATCACTCGGGCGCATTAGAATATAATAGGCGGGGCTTGCAGCTGTGGGTGAATAATTTTTACGGGGTTAATTAAGTTGCAGGACACCTAGAAACACCCTGTTCCTTCGAGAAGAGATGACAAAAATGATACGTCCTAGCCGATTTTCTCGCCAAGATCCCTCGCCGGCCGGGCGGAAAATGTTCGCCCGGCCGGTATCAAAAATTCGCAAAGGCAAAATCTCGCGAGCGAACGACGCAAATTAACGTCCAGCGAACCACCGGCGGTCTCATTAAGGTAGAGAGCGTGCGAGAGAGACAGAGAGGGAAAGACGGAGAATTCCGTGTCTCTCGTCGGCCGAAATAACCGATCGATTTTGCACGTAATGTAACCCTATATATTATCCTGCGACGGTGCACGAGGGTGCCTTGAGATTTTCAATTGAATGCGTCACAGGACGTCCTTCTGGGCTTGGCGCGCTCGGGCTCTCCCCCGGCCGCGCCGGCCCGCGACCGGAAAACTATTGTCGCGGCGCGCGACCTGCGATATTTTCCATAATTACCAAAAAGTCGCGGCCGCGGCCGATCTCGCCGGCAACGTTGCGCCCTTGTCCGCCTCTACCTTCTCAGAGATAAGTTTTTAATTTTCGAGGCCCCGCCGGGCGGCCAGGTGGGCTGCGGTCGCGGTGCTCGCGGCGCTACTTCCGCCGCCGGTGCGGACAAACATCGTCGCCGGGAAATGTTTCGTCCGGCCGCGGGCGGGCTTCGTCCGCGATTTCGCCCGCGACGCGATCGCGAGCGGACGGACGGACGTCACCGGCGCGTCCGCGTGGCCTCGCGAGGAACCGGATGATCCGCGAATCGGCCGCGAAGACCCGCTCCGCGTCGGCAGGTGCCGGCCGTGACCCGCGCGCAGCGACAACACTTCTCCGACTGGCGCTACGTATGGTATATTAGGATTAAAGTGGATCTCGCGTTGCGCTCCGTTCCCGGAATAAAGGGAATGCCACGATATTAAAGCCCACGAGACAGGGAGAGCTACGGCGGTGTCCCGGCGGGTGCGCGGCGGCCCCGAAATACCTGACGGACCCTTCGTTCCCTATCCGCCTGCCCTATCTACGCGACGACGTTCTCGCTCGTCCACGAGAATCCCTTTCGTCTCGAAGAAAGTCGCGGAGGGCGCGAGCGAGGACGCCCAAGACCCTCGGACAGCGCGAAGAAACAGAACGCGCTCCGAAATGCATTTAAATCCCAGACCTTATGGAAAACATTATTTATAACTCTCGCCGTGCCGGCACCCAGCTGGTATCAGTTAAACTCAACATCTGATAACGAAGACAAAACTGATAAAATTACTGCGCCGGAGAGATATTTATATTGAATGCAGCGAGTGCTACAGTTTTATTCGACGGGAAAGGAGAGATTTCTTCGGGGGCGTAGATTATCGTTTAGGTCGCTCCAGCCCGGGATGAGCTCCGGAAGATGATTCCGGACGAGCCGACGCCGACGTACCCGCATTCTGGCTTTGAGAAAGCATATAACGAACGCGCGGCGTTTCAGCGCGGCCACGCACAGGGCCTGCACGTCGAAAAGTCCGGGGTCCTCGTCCTGGGAGACAGATAGGTGACCCAACTCGCAAATGACGATAATCGCACGACCGGTAAGCTCCGGGCGGAAACAGCGCGGTGGCCATCGGTATATCATAAATGCATCGGTGCCGCGTCACGCGGGTCGTAGGTTACTAATGGGCGAATTAATTAATTATTAATTTATTCGCCATTATTTATTAATGGATACTGACGCGATTACGGGATATATTTGCGTCGCGATTAAAATCCGCCGTCCGAGCGAATTTCGCGCGGATTACCAGCCGAAAAATCGGCTCACCGCCGATTGATTATGTGGCTGGGTTCAATTTTTCTTTTTTTTATATATATATTTTTTAATTTTTTTTTTTCTTCTACGTGGTGACATCGTAAATTTCTTTCGCGCGCAAAACCGGCGCGTCCTCCGTCTCGGGTTTGCGCTTTTTAAACTCCGACTTGCGACGGCGCCGTGCGAGATATAAGCGCCTTCGCGTAAGTAAATTTTGGAGCTTATTGGTGTATCGCTGCGATGTAACGTTACGCGAAATTGTAACATAATTTCGTTAGTATTACGCTGCATAATTATACGCTAATGTAACGCTGTTTCCTCCTAATATAATGTTACAGCGTAATAAAATTCTTAAGAAACTTATACGTACATCATATTACGCATAGCCGCGCAAGCCAGGAGAGAGAGAACGGGTTTATTCTACCGTAAATAATTACGGTGCTAGCTAACATTCTCGCCCCGAACGTTATTATAATATACGAGATAAAAAAGGGGGAGGGAGGGGAAGGGAGAGGGTGGACTTCCGTTAGAGTTGGGCGCGATGAATTTGGATAAAATACGATTATAAATTGTCGCGATGTGTCCACGTCGAAATTCTGACAAATGCTACTTTCCGAAAAATATGCGTTTCGCACGGCACGCACACCTAAATTTTCATTTACGATCGCGGCGTTTTTTGATAATATATCGGGGCATTAATTGAATTCTTTCAGAGGTTTCACGCGAATAAAGTTTCACGATAAAAATAAGTAAAATGTCGACGTTTTCGCAGATGAAAAAAAGCTGTGGTATATTTTTTTTTTTTTTTTTTTCACGTGATTTTCGAAATACACAAAAGTCGTGATCGAGTATTGTGTATCTCTTACACATTTCAAAAAGTACTTGGGGAAGAAAGAATTCCGCAGGCCAGGTAGTCGGGCTCGATGCTAATTGCGGAACGCTCGTATCAATATTCGATCGTATCGAGCAAAGAAGCGATCGATAACAAAGGGTTGTTTAGCGTCGATATTCGCCGTCCGCCGGTGTGATATCGCGAGATGTAATTTTTAACGGGGGACTCAATCATTTTTCGAAACGAATATCGGGTTACCGCCACCCACCCCCTCACCCTCCATCCGCTGGTGTTTCCCCGGCGATTGTTAGAATATTTCGTTTACTGGCAAAAAGTCGTGCTCTCCAGAGGCGAGTGGGATATCGCGGGTACTTCACTTTGCGGTACTTCCACAGTGTCGAGAAAACTTTACCCTGCCCCTCCCTCCTCTCAATCTCCTTTTCACTCTTTCTCTCTCTCTTTCTTGAACATGAAATATATAATTTAATTCCCAATTTTTTTCCAGTTACATTACTCATATGATTTTACGTGCAACATTATCTTTGTCGATCTATTTTTCATATTTGCACTCTCCTCTTTTTTTTCTTTTTTTTTTTTTCTTTTTTTCCTTTTGAAAAATGGCTTACTCGTAGAACTAGCGCGTTACTCAACGTTCAATATTCCCTCTCTGCAACCTTCTATAAATTCTCTTTATAAATTATATAACTTAAATTTTACTTATTCCTGCCACATTTTTCTCTGTACTTGTGCTTACGAATCTCTCCCTCACGCGAATCCCTTTCTCCCTCTCCCTCTCTCTCTCTCTCTCACTTTTCGATCTCAAAATTTCTCTTTCCCGATCGGCTTTTCTTAAAACTTCAGGGCACGGGCACGAAAAATACACGGCTCTCGATCCCGCAGTTTCTACGCTGTATAATTTAAATTTATTTATTTGACGTCATATATCACAATTTGTGTTGGCCGATTTTTTTAATCGTATATATTTTTAATGACGCCTTTTGTTATTAAAGGGGATTTTTCGTGCCGACTGACTTTAACTTTGGTCGCAAATGTCAATTTCGAGACGACTAAGGACAGGCGGGCATGCCGGGCGGCGGAGCGCTATCGCCGCGGAAAGTAATTTCGGCAATACATCTCCGTGGAAGTTTCTCCGGTTTTTGTTGCTCTCTGAAAAATGGCTCCAACTGATAACGCGGATACGGTATACGCGTATACGTGCACACAAATACATACACACACAGGGATGAAGATATTATTTCATTATATTCCGCGTCACGCTCCTTCTGAAATTACGCCTGGGGCTACGCGCCATTCGTCTGTTTCTCTTTCCCCCTTTCCTCTCTTTCTCTCTCTCTCTCTCTTGCGTTCTGCATCATTTGTACACGGCCAACGCGAACAAATATGCCGCATTAAACATGAGCGAGGCGTTTGAGAGTTTTCGAGTTCGAATCGGACGTAAAACATTATACATAACGGGTCCAGGATCGTCCGGTTTTCTCGCGATCAATTTTTCACAGCGTCGAAAATTACTGTCGCCGGACTTCCTGTCGAACGTCGCCGGGCTATGTCGCGAAATTTTTAATTTGCAACGTTAAATATCCCGCAACGAGGCCGTCCAGCCGAATTTACAAATGTTAAGTTAAAATTGGCCGAGCGATAGATTGCCGTCGGTTATTCGTTGAACTCTCGAGGTGCGATTTTAACGAGGTCTCGAAATTGATTTCGAAGAACGTTTAGGTGGACGGACGTAATTCGGAATATATAAGACGGCGCGGGGCTGATCGCGTCCGCGAATATTGCGCGGATATGGTCTTTTGAAAGCTGAAGTACGCCGGATGAAAGAGAAGCGCGCGTAGAAGGCAAAAATGATTAAAACGCGGCGGGCGCTATTTATCGGCAAACATGCAGTAACAATGTTCGATGTCGCCGATAATGCGTTGTTACGGGGTTACGAGGTTTTACGCCAAAATACGATAACAATAAAATCACCCGTGGTTACCGTATCGAACTCGATTACACTTTACATCGGACATTGTGCTACCGCCCAATAGAGTTCCGATACTGATTTCGTGGTGCATGTTAATTGATCTTCTTGTATGGAGGGAAAAAAAAACACACGCACGCACACACCCCCGCATACAAACAAAATATATGTTTTTAATCGGAAATGTTGGCGAGCTTAAATGATCATACTTTCGATATGCGGAATTTCCTGTTAAAATATTTCGCGCTCGTGCACCGAAATTGTACCGCTAACGGTTCGCATTAACGAGAAGGAAGATTAATAAATTGACGTTCTTTTTAAAGAAATAACCGATTAAAAAAAAAAAAAAAAAATCTGTCGCAAAAGTGGATATTCGAATCAACCAAATAATACAAGTACGGTGAAAAATGCAAATATTTAAGCTCCAATAGTTCTTGTTACTTGAGATTAAGATTTTTTTATTTAATTTTGTATAAAATTACAAAATGTCTCCAGTTAGTTACCACGCTTTCTGATAATCGGATCTGTATTCTCGACTTGCAGCGGGCCGCGGACGCGTGAAAATTGCTAATGAACCCACTTCCGTTTGTTTCTCGAGACGTAAGAAAGCGTATCCGGGGAAGGTCGAAGGGAGCCTCCTGAGACCGAGCCCTTTCGCGAGCCGCGCGGCGCGTTTCCCGGCACGCGCCGTATTTCGCGCGACGCTTTTAATTTCGGCGAATTTCAAAGGCATTTTTGCGAAGGACGGGAAGCGTCAGTTAAAGAGCACGAGGGGTACCGCGACGGAGGGAGGAGGGAGGGAGGGAGGGAGTCGGGAGGGACGGCAGGTGGGACGGGGTCGGGTGGAGGAGAAAGAGGAGAGGGAATCGTCGATTGGCTTACATGCCACCTGTAGCACCGCGGGAATGCGGTCGACTCGCGCTCGTTGTGATATCGCTTAGAGGTCGGGAAGGGATTCATCAATAAAGTTTACTATTTTTCCGATATCGTTTTTCCAATTCTATAAATCGTCGTGTGCTCGGCCCCCGCGGCTCGTACACAGCGGCCGCGCGCACACGCACGCACCCACACACGTTGCGTACGGTGCCGTGTGCAGCGACGTATCCGCTCGCGCGCCTCGTTCGCGCGCTGCCATACACACGGCACCGCGGCCGTGGAGCCCAGTTATGAATGGCCTACGTCGGTTGACGTTAATCTGCCACTTCATCTCTCTCATCCAACCTCCGCGCGCGCTCTCTGTACCGCGCCAATCTCACTCCATCCCGCCGTATCCCCGGTCCTCCTCTTCCTCCACCTCCTCATCCGCCACCCTCACACGCGCCCGCCTCGAGCACCCCATACCCGCGCGCCCTTCCGCGTGCGCTCCATCCCCCAACCAATTGTTTCGTCGAGGGAGCAAAAAAAAGAAGGAACGCGAGGGAGAGAGAAAGAGAAGGGAAACGACGGGACGAAATAAAAAAAAAAAAGAAAGAAAAAAAGAAAAAAAGAGGAGAGCGAAACTCCGCGCCGACGAAAAAATGCTTCGGCCCGTCCGTCCGTCCGTCGCGTTACATACGCGTGGCCACCAAATTAAATCGCTCGTTGTTTCGGTCGCACATCCGTCCGCGTGCGAGAAAAAAAAAGGCGCGGGCGGGTGAATGGGGTGGGGATGGCATTCATGGGGTATCTTGAAACGTGTGCGGACCGTTTTGCAGAAAACGCCACAGGTTTTGCGCGATCCGCGTGTTTCAGCGGCCGCGGGCGGGGATTTTGATAATGATAAATTGTACGCTTGAACTTTCTACCCAAGAAGCGAGACTTTGTTTGCTTATTACAACTCGATAATCGTACCCATCCACCCACCGAGTTCCTCTAAATACGATGACCGAGTAAGCTCGAGTTAGATCGGACAATCACTTTTTCTTTGCAAGATAAACGGCGCGTCCCGCGTAGTATCGCGCTATCTAATTTCAATTTTCTTGCGTCTCTCGAATTTAATTGTGGCATCGTTTGCCGTACAAAGTTGAAAAGTTTTGATGAATTCAAAACCTCTATAACGCAATCCTGATAATGAAGTCTTTGACGTACTTTTCAAGCCGGCTCTAGTGTTTCGCGAAATTTACGACTCGCTTGGTGAAATTAATTGTCGAACATTTTCAAGTCATCCGCGCGGGCGAAATCACCGGATTGTTAAAATTAAGACGGGAGCCTTCGTGACGGTTCCAATCGGCGCGTTCGTTTGGCAAATTAAAAATTCAAGGCCTACGGCGCGCGAGCTGCCGAATAGGAGCGCTTTCGCAGGGAAACGGCTGGTTTAGCGTCGGTGGTCCAGTAGTCGCCTCTCCCGAAGGATCTCTCCCGATCGGCTGCCCTGTAAGATTTATTTGACGACACGAGGGTGGAAAATGTAGACGAGGGAGGAAACGTGGGATTTCAAAGGGAGCGCGACCATTCATTCGGTGTAAGGTTCGAAGTGGAGGAGAATTTGATCGGGAGGGGAAGAAATATTTTATTTTTAATTCCTGTACATTATTTCCTTACGACAAACAAGGAATTACACACTATTTTGTACACGTGAACAATATTAAGACAAGAGAACGACTTCTCTTTCTCTCTTCAGATCGTACACCTCGCGCGAGCCTGCATGACGCGATAGAAAAAGGGCGCCTTTTCCGCAAACAATGTTATCTATGTAAATTTATGTATATGATTTATGTAAAAATCCGTGCAAGATTAACATAATGACGCGCGATTAAAATAACCAAATCGTCGAAAATGCACTAGGGAGTAAACTATTGATCTCGAAAATTACGAGAGAACTCGGAAGCTGGAAAACATTTGTAAGAAAAAAATTAATAAATTAATTAATTAATTAAAAAAAAAACATACAAATATATAATATCTTTCTACCTGTACGTAAAATTTTCGTTTTACTCCTACGAGTATATTCCCGGATTAATTAACATAATACGGAAATATGTATGTAAATTCCGATGTTTTATGATCGCGAGGCCGTAAAGAAAGGCACTGCCTTAAGAATGAGCTCCTTTAAAAAACAATCTCGAGCGAAGATAAGTGTGGCGTACACTTACGACGATACGCGCACGTAGCATACACGAATCGCGAGACGTATCACAATCGCGCGAAAGGTCGACATATAGGCTAATTAAATTACACGTGGTAATTACAATCTCGGAGCCTCTCGCGACTACCTGTCGGTAGATTCGCCGTTCGCTTCGTTTTAAAACCACGGCGCCTTATCCACGGCGTACGTTCGCGATTACACGGTGGACACGGAAATCAGCAGGTGCGTTAAATAACGCGCTTCTTACGCGGCACATAGACGCGCGACGTAAGAAATAACAATCGGCGGCGTTAAAGCGGAACCTCGCGTTCGACGTAGTTTCACCTTAATTTCGTGCAACTTGCCACCGTCCACCATGCAGCCGCGTTGTAATATGTAAACACCACCTGCATTTGTACCTCGTAACTTCGAATGGACAAATACTCCGTGTTCCCACACGAGATACCCGCGTTATTCAACGTCGTTCAAGAAAATATTCCGAGACTTGTAGGTGAACACGTTTACTCTGATTTACGCTGATCAAAAGTCTGCGTGAAAGTCGTGCGCAAATTACACAGTGAGAAAAAAAAAAAGAAGGAAAAAATCCAAAAGCGAACGCGTTAACAATGTCCACTTGTAAGGTCCGAGGATGATGAAAAGAAGTAATAAAATTACATAAACGCTACGTAACTATAATAATACTATTGTTTATAATACACAAAGACACCTTTCATAATAATGTACAACCACTGTGTGTTACTTCTCTATACTTAAGGTATAAATAAATTAAAAGGAAAAAAGAAACATCTTCGCACACGCACACATACACACACATACATCCGGACGCACATTCGCGCGCATGCATTAACAGTATGTACACTTGAAAGTTGCATATGGAATGTGGATAAAAAAAAAAAAAATTGTTACGTACCTACGAAAATATCGTTAAATATTACACGAGTGAATTAAAATTTCCGGCCAGCACGCGCGACTTATTTTCCAATTATTCTCTGACTCAATCTTCCGACCTCATTCAATTTTCATCTCGCGTGTTACCTAACGCAAGTTAAAGCTACTGAAATTTTGCGCCACGTTACAATACTGTACGTACACAATAAAAAAAAAAAAAAAGAAAATTATAATAATGACAAATAAATATAAATTTGCGCGCAGCTCGCTCTCGTTTTCGGACTCTGGCCCGCGCGTTCGAGGACGCATCGGAAAGTCTAAAGCTACGGTAGTTACATAATGCAATCAAGCGCGGGAGCGTAAGTGTAAATTACTGATAAGGAACGGAGCATTCGAGTCGCCGAGAGAAGTCTCGGCGTCGCGGCGAGATTAAATATCTCGGGTGGACGATTACTAAGTTATCTCCCCCGTCGGATCATCATCCCGTGTGATTAATTGGCTCGATACTTGCAGGCCGCCTCCTCCGCTCT
This sequence comes from Cardiocondyla obscurior, assembly GCF_019399895.1. Taxonomy (NCBI): domain Eukaryota; kingdom Metazoa; phylum Arthropoda; class Insecta; order Hymenoptera; family Formicidae; genus Cardiocondyla; species Cardiocondyla obscurior. The sequence continues at coordinate 2,788,501 of NC_091875.1, read as the reverse complement.
GCGAGCCTCTTGCATTATGTATCGACGCAAGTCGATGTAGGCAGTAGTTCCACGCGAATCACCCGGATATTCGCGTACACAAATGTTTTTTTTTTTTTCTCGACCCCAGCCACTATCACTTTACACCTGCGAATATCTCGCTATCGATGCGCTCGTGATTCCGGTATCTACAATATTTTTCCTCCTCCCATCGTGGAATGTAAAACGTTCGACTTCGTACTGAGCAATTTGTACAGTTAATACGAAAATAAATGTCGTGCGTTTAGGCACTCGGTTCCGACTTTAAAATCGTCTCTAATCGTTCTTCGCACGTCGCGTATCCTCTGATCTATCGCCTACGGAGGAACGCTACTCCGAAATCCTGACTTTTTAGAGGATGCAAAAACAGCTCGCATCGGTGCGATGGTGCGAAACCATTTCTGTCGCCCGTCAGGATCATCGCTTCTCCAACGGCGCGGTCATTACGCAGCCGTTTGTTACATAAATATATACTTATTTACACTGTAATTCGTTATTTCCCGATACTCATTAATCCTCCACTCTCATTCTTCAAATCAGCTACTTGCTCCTTTTCATATCATTTCTCATTTCCGTGGTGACGCAATTACTTTATTTATTACCATTCCGCGTTGTCTCTTACTTCGTATCTGCATTCATCTTTATTATATTTTATTATTATTTATTTTCATTAGCTATCTCTTTTCGCAGTTCTTCTGCACCGAATGCAATTAGAAATACGTGTGGCCCGCGTATACACGTATGCGTGTATAAATATTTTATACGTACGCATATATTTTACAGCATTAGACGAAGGGTTAAAAGCATTGAGCCAAAAAAACAAGCTAAGTGCTTGCTTTTAATATTAATTATTTACATATTTCTTTTTTTTTTTTTTTAATTACTAATATTATTAACCACAGTTTAGTAATACGAGCTGTTTATGTCCTTTAAAATTTCCACTTTGCTTTTTGAACTTTACTTTTACGAACGTAGGATCTCAAATATTCACATTTTGCACTTTCGTGTTACAATTGAAAAGCGATATTATTGCCAATCTTTTTTGCCCGTTTATATGCAACCCTTACCTTTTTCTTTCGTAAACGTTACAACCGCCACTCGATAAAACTGATATTACTATAGCTACTTAAGAAAAAGATCAGGTACAGTGAAAATGTACTTCCGTTGGAACGGACGAGTGATTCCGAACACGCATTACGGAATTTTTCAGAATAGACTTTGCGCCCTCATAATTATTTAATTATTTACCGACAATCGAATAACTAAATTTAATTAATGCAATTGTTTGGATTTCCACTACCGAGAGGAAACGCGAAAACAATCTCGATTGGGCTTTATCTCGGAAAAAAAAAAAAAAGAAATTCCGTGATACGTGCCCTGTTCCGAGACGAGCGATGCGATCGTCGCGATTCCGTGTATCCCATTTATTTCCCCGGCACCCTGAAAATCATCCTCCCGCGTCGTCTAGGCGAGCGTGGCCGCGTTCACTCCCTCCAGGTCGTGACATCCTTCATCTCCCGGCCCTCTGAGACGTCGGCGACGGTAGGATTAGAGAGCAGCTTCTTAGTGCTCTGCTTGCGCTGCACGTTGTAGCCGCCGATCTGGCCGTTCTCCAGGGGCTCGTTAAGGGTGCGCGTCGCCGCGACGTCGGCGGCCTCGAGGTAGAAGTGTCGGCACGAAACCACCACGACGAACAGGCCGAACATCAGCCCGAGGACGTCGCCGGCGAGTACGTCCCACCAATGGTGCCGGTGGTCGCCCACTCTAGTCATCGAGCACACAACGGCCCACACGCCCATCAGGCACTGCAGCCACGGTTTCAGAAACAAGGTCCGATTCGGCAGACGGTTCTGCAGGTACCACTGTGCGCGATGCGACAAAAGGCCAAGATAATTTTACTAGACAAAAATTAATTGCGGAACACCCGCGGTCCCACACTCTCTCTCTCGCGTTATTTCGCTATTAATACTTTAACCCGCATGAAAAGAAATTTAAAAATAGAAAGAAAAAGCCCGCACGAGCTCGGTGATACATTTTAGGGGTCCTTGCCTCCTGGCACCGTTCCTCTTATTCCAAACCGCATCTTCTACGATCATTCTCGAGAATTTATCTCTCGGCTCTCTAACGTATTCGTCGTATCTGTCGCGCGCGTCCCGTGAAAATCGATATACCGCGGGTAGAATTTTTTTGCGGATTCTTTTCCCGTTGTTTAGGTACTGACTATCGATATCGAGCGGAAGTACTCGACGTTGACACCACAGTTCTCTATATTGCCATCAGACTGGCGAGCTTTACGGATAAATTAAACGGAACGTCTTGCTTTCCCGGATGTTTTTCAATATAAAAAAAAAAAAATATTTGTTGCATTTCTACGTTAAAAGAATTTTTTTTTAATCTTACCACCAAGAAGATGCTCATGTAAACGGAGAACGCTGAATGACCTGAAGGGAAGGATTTGTAGGAATCATTGATGAACCAGTTGGAGAACTCGGTATTTGTGCACGTGTAAGAACTAACGTATCTGCAAAAAAAAAAATATATATATATATTTAAAGTGGCAACGTTATTTCTATTATTTTAAAAATGACATAGACAAAGATAAAATTTAAAATAATTTCAAGATACTCTGTGCGAAATTCTACCGTAACTTTCATCGGCACGGTTTTATCAGCAGCTTGGACAAACCACTTTTATTGCAAAGATACTTCGAACAACGTAAAAATCGTATAATCTGACGACAAAGGTCCACATAGAACTCTATATAACCGACTGCATGCGTCCGAGCAGCGAGCAGGTTTGCCTTTCTCGCGATTGATAAATACATCTACAATAAACTACTTAATTTTTTTTTTTTTACATAGAATCTATTTTTATAAAAAAAAAATTTTTTTTAATTTAAATTGCGGGCTAAGTCATTCGACGACAAAAAATGCAAGAAAGAATAAATAACGCGCTTCTCGCGTTTACTCTCTCAACGTTGCTGAGAACTTATGTAATTATTACATCGAATACGTAGGTGCTTGGCGTACGTTTTTTTTTCTTTTTTTCTTTTTTTTTTTTGTAGATATTTCTCGCGTGTATACCCACTCGCTATTCGCGTTCCACCGGGCTACCTACACGTCGCCGGCACAAAAGACGACCTGGTCGCGCCTAGGTAGGCCAGCAGCTAAGAGACAAAGCAGGTAGAAGAGGTCGGGGTGCTTACTCATCGGTGCAGTTGGCCGCTTCGCGCGGCTTGCACGTGTCGAGAAAGTGCGGCCGTGGCTCGCCGATCAGGACTTTCATGATCTCGCAGACGAGCGTGAGCGTCGCCAGTCCTGCAAAATAGTGTCTGTACCATTGCCAGATTTGTCTACTCCGGCTACCGTAGCACGACGCGTTCTCGTAACTGTCGGCGGGATAGCACACGTATTCCGCGATCCATATCTGAAACCGATTAAAAGGGGACCCCAATATTACTCCCCGAGACCTTCGGTCGCACGCTTTTAGCTGGCTGAATCGATAAAAGATGTATATCTTTTTTTTTTTTAATTTTTTTTATGTCTTTTTTTTACGTGAAAGTAAATTTTTTTTTCATCTACCCGTCATTCCTCGTTTCGATACGGAAATGATTAAAATATGTAGGAGATACATCTCTGCATGGTTCGTTAGTCTTTTTTTTTTGTTATTATTAATAAAAAAGATAAATTGTTTTACTGAATTCTTGTGTTGAATTTTTCAATTGCAAGTTGAGAATTAATTTATGAGCGTTACTCACGATTTAATATTTTACAAAGAGATAATAATTATATATGTATAATTGTAAGGTTAATATTTAATTAAAATAGCAAAAATATAAAGAAGTGAGAATATTTACCACTGCTAAAGGTATGCTGACACTGAAACCTATCAGTAGGCCCATGGAAATCGTGTCGCCTGTGAATTTGAACGAGATCTTCGGATCATTGCAGAAGAAACCAATCCGTTGACTTGGTACTACGTTGAACTCCAGAATCGCCAGTAGTACGCTCACTAAAACACAGTAAAATAATCCCAAGTCAGATTAGACAAATAATTATTAACTCTCTTTTTGATATAACTAACATTTACATAAAAATCTAAAAGCAAAGTAATAAAAACCTAAAAAAAGAAAAAAAAATTAAAAAAACAATTTCCTTGCAAGCTAATCTTGAATCACAAATAAAACTGCACAAAGAGGTGCATAGATTTATTGTTTAGTGATATAAAAAAATTCTTGTCAACTTTATATCGATGACATATCATCGAGATATATAAATAGAAAAAAAAAAAAGAGTAAAAAAGAAAAGAAAAAAAAAAAGATCTGCCAAGCTTGTTTTCTAAATTTCTTATCTCTGCAATACAAAACTTTTCGACCATCATATTCTTTTGATACTTCCCTTTCGACAATTTCCGAGACACGAAACGTCTCAGCGAACAATGTCTTATCGCCGATCACTCCGAGAAGAGGCTTTCGTAAATTGATCTGTCAATCGCAAGATGAGTAATCACGGAGTGAGTTGTCTTAATTTCAACGAATTGCACCTAGAAAACGAAGCCTGCGAAGATCGAAGTGAACAATGAAAAAGAGCGAGGCCGCCTGGAATTTTCCCTAATGAACGGGAAATGTCATGTTCATCTTCTCGAGTTAACATACAAGATTAATGACACGTTACGAAGCGAGCGTCGCGAGTCTGCAGCTTACGTCGCGTGGACCGATAAAATGTGCTCGTGATTGCAGTACGATTGAATAATTGTAATCAGATAAAGCGCGCGCGGCGTGACGTGCGCTTTATCTCCAACGATATGCATCGACGGGTTTTTTTTTTTTTTCTTTCTACGCACCAACGGTCAAGTTATTACGCAGGGACCACTTGATTCGCAGACGCGTCATCCTCCGTCTGTTTCGGTCTCCTGTCCTCGCCCTTCCTTCTTTCCTCTTTCACAATAAAGGAATTTTACACGCGACGGAAGTGCGTCGTCCTGCAACGTGCATCTTCGAGGAAGAGAGAAAAATAAAAACGAGGCGTTCTCTCGAACGATACTCGCGACACTGCTCATTCGTTTATCCGTCACGCAACGTTCTGACCGCGGTGACGCTCAGACGTCACGCGTTATCGTCAACGTGATTTAGCACGCGTGCGCAGTCGAGACATGCGGCGAGATCATTCCAATTGTGTACACGCGGTAAGGAAAAAAAACTTCCTTCTCTCAAAGCCTTGGGGAAAGAGCGAGAACGGAAGAGACCGGCGGGTCGAATATTTTCATATTTTAGACTCCGTAATGCCTTACATATCGCATGTATCATTTATCAGCGAGCGTAAACATACGATTTTGTGATAACACGCGAAACGGAACTGAGCGCGATCTTAACTCCGGCGAGAGACTTCTTTTTTGAAGAGTTTTAAATTTAATTCGAAGTTGTAGATTAGATTAGATTAGATATTTATTTTTATTTTCCCAATTGGGGTTACTATTATGTTTACACTTATAAAAAAAAAAAAAACCAGTCTGTAAATTCAATTAAACGATGAGGTTGTCGGCTGCCACAGACATAAGTAGTTCATTCAATACTGGTGTTATTAAATTAACTGCTATAATTATTAAATCAATTATCTGTAAAATTTGACTAATAAGCACTAATGTTACTTTAACTACTTAATGCCTGTTGGTAAGCCGCAACCTCATTTTTCATTAATTTTACATTGTTTTTTTGGGGGGGGGGATACAGATCGCGAATTCAGAATCATAAAAAGGATACGTATTACGCACATCAGAGAAAGATTATACATATGTATCGTGTATCTCGTGTTCTATTAGGATATATTCATTATACGCAGAAACCAAATTTAGTCGAATTTCAATGTATTGTACCTTGATGATAAATATTAGATGCTCAGGAATATTGGTTCGGCGTACACACGTGAGCAATATTAATAATACAGTCATATTAATATAGTTATTTGGCGAAGCGAACAATAATGGTTTAATCAATTATCTAAATGATAATTCTATGGGTAAATTATGCAATATACGCGTCAGCGCATACGCATCTGTAATTTTATTAAGCTGTTGACGGTACATAATCTATTCACTCGCTGTTTGCAATTGTAAAATCTGTAAATAGAAAGAAAAAAAAAGAAAAGACAATGCAAAATGTATGGAATAATTTACATGTCATAAAAAAATATATACCGAACGTAGATATTTTTTTTCTTTTATTAAAAGATAACTCGAACACGTACGGAATGTATACGGAAATTTTATATCACAGCTGAAATTCACTCGAATAAGGAATTCATTGATAAAAAAAGGAAATGAGGAAGTATACGCCAGATTATTCATTATATGTATTTCTGTCATTTCCGCATGTCTCACAATTGAGGGATTTCCATTACGGTTACTTCAGAATGTGAGAAAGATTTCTTGAAAATTCTTAACGATGTATATTATATCTTTACCGTGTCGCAAAATTTATCTGCGGATTTGGAATACGTTTTCTACGTGGAAAACTTGATAAGTTTTGGCTACGTTAAGCTCGAATGTCTGCTCCACGTCGTTTCGTAATCTTTGTTTGTCGTTTTGTGTTAAAAAAGAAAACGCATGTTCGGCGCATAATTTAATTAGTCACTCGAGACACAAAAAAAGTGCTACCTCACACGACGAGCACCTACCGTGGGGTAATTACGATTTTTGTCTATGTCATAAAGGCGAGTGGCATGACCGCAACACGCTTTGAAGCGCGATTTATATCAAATATATTTAATAATTTAATACTTATATGTATTTAAATATGTGGAATACCCCGTTTCTTAGGTATTGTCATTAGGAATCGAAAATGGATACGTTCAAAGCCCGCGTGACGTTAAATTCACTCAAGACACTCGTAAATAATTTAATTTTTTATTTATTCTAGATAAAGTCGGCCTGACTCATCAAGTCAGCAATTTGATTATTTAATCAGTACCATTAGGAGCGACTAAAATTCGTCAAAAACGTTCTGCAAAATCAAAGTAAATGGCATTATATTCCACGAGCGTATTTATTTCTCTTTATGTTAATAACACAAACGTGAGATTTATTAATTATTGATTCGTCGAATCAGTCACATTTTAGGTACCTATAATTTGAGTAAAATCTATCGAATATATGTATGTAATAATGTGTGTATAATCCTGTTTTATTTTATTTTTTTTTTTTTTTTTTAATCCTAAATGTAATTATATTTATGTGACAAATAAAAGATTTATTAAAACGAAGCGAGTAAGTTACATTTTCCAAATAGGCAATCTCGATCGAAAACCAATGACACGTTAATCCTCGTGCATTTTTTCGTGCATTTGTTAATATCCAGACGCATCTCAGAATTTACGGCAACCTTGATCTTTCGCGTCCACGAATGGCTATTGCTATCATATATATAGAGATGAATGAGACGAGCAAATTACGGAGATTAAGTACCCTTTGTCACACTTTCGCGATGAGCTATCTCTCATCGCGGCGGAGAGAAAAGTGAGTAGACGAGCAAAGAATTGCAGCGTGTATCGTGATTCATTCCTAATACATTTCGACGTGCAACCATGTAAGACAGAAAGCACCGAGATGCGTTAATTAAACATGCAATAAAAGATACTCTAAAAATTTTAATCGTAATACATTTATTTAAAAATATCGAGTCTTGTCTTTATCAAAGTTCTCTTTGACGACCGTTGAATCGCACGATCCAATATCGGATCTCTTAACGAAGAACGCTGACCGGGCAACGTCTTAAATTCCAGGTTCGGCCCTCCCGGCCCTAGGACTGATCCCTAAACTCAAATTAGCCTTGAGTTCTCCTTAATCTCGTGCCTGACTAACTGTGCGTGTCACGCACGCTGCATATGCGAGAGCCAGAAAGAAACGGGTGATGACTGGCACACATCTGTAAGCCACAAACGTTGCGGGGGAGAACGCAACACCCACGACTGTGACATACACGGCTGCGTCGTAATCGTTTAAAAGGTTAAAGCCCTGCTTGATACTTCTGGATATTTTTTTTTTCTCCCCTCATTCCTTTTTTCATTTTTCTTTCGCGAAAATCTGTGCAAAGTTTGACCGCGACACGTGGACACGAAGATAGAAAGACGATAAAGGTCTCGGTTCATTCCCTGTTCTTCCGCTGTCGCAATATATATATATATTTTTTTTTATTAATTATTATAACGTTACATTATTTTTTTTAAGCATATACTTTTTTTTTCAAATTATTTGTTACTAACTATTGATTATTTATTATTACCAATCTGAAATTAATATATTTGTTATACGCTTCAAGTATACTTTACGTGTCTTATACGTAGACGTATATCTCGGGAACTTTTCGATTACAACCCGTACGAAGTGAATATCAATTTTATCAGGTTATACCTGGACGTTCTTTCTACGTGTAAGGAAAACACGGTCCATTAAACAACATTCTTACGCTCGTTTCGTCATACGTACGTACACGGTGCTTAGAATGAGATCGTGCAGTTCATTGCCATCATTACGACAGATGCACAAGGGTATTTGAAGCAACACGCTCGTAAAAATTCTAATTAAACACCCGCCCATAATATATTGCGTTACACAAAGCGGCGCGCACACCCGTAAAAATTCTAGTCAAACACTCGTCCGTAATATTGCATTACACAGTTCGTGGTTTCCCTGTCAGGCTTCATTACACGCGTGGTTTCACCCTCGGTGAATGCGCTCCCATGCAAAAGGAAGGCTGCACTCGTACCGCATAAGTGACAGAAAAAAAAGAAAGAAAAAAAAAGAAAAAAAGCGCAAAAAAAAATTGAAGAAAAAACATAAGTTACCTCGGCGGTCACAACTCGATCCTCGCGTTTCTATTCTGCGTTTGTGACTCTCGCCTGACATATCGAACGACGATTGATTAGAAGCGACGGAGCTTCTGAAGTTAATCTCGACAGTTGCGGCGACTCTGTTTCTCTCTAAACGTGGCACATAAAATTATATCCTTATTCAAAAAGGAGATACGCCGGGACTTCATTATCGCCGGATTGTTGCCGCTTTTCCGCCGCCTGCTTCCTCGCCCTGTATTTTAGCTGTTCGGGAAGAATGCGCGGTATGCACTTCCGTTTAGTCGCGGTTTGCTAACGCAATAACGCCAGACGCGTCAGTTAACAAGCTAACACTTCCTCCTCGTTGGGCGTAAAGACATACACGTTCACCGACCGCGAATATTTATGGGACTAATAAAAGCCACGTCGCGCTCAATTAGCGAAACGGGCTTTAAATACTAGATTCGGCAAATTGCCTATCATAAGCGTTACCGAAGTAGAAGCGATATGACTTAAGAGGAAGTCATCGTAACTTCTAATCTGCTATTCTCTATTCGCGAGAAGGATGTGTCTGATAAAGGGACACGACGGCAAGTCTTTTCTAAAAGTAATCTATAAAAGTGTCATTCGGCTTCGCTATGGATTCGCATACCAAAATCGAAAAATTATCAGACACATAGATACGCATATACATGCGGATTATCCTCGAATTCACTTTATGGAATTTCGGTGGAAACGTGAAATTACATTCGCGCCGGGGACGCAATAAATGAAACTTCAAAATTCAATTTACGGGAATTACGTAACAAAATAATTATTTCCGCAATCTTTAATCGGGAATTTCGTGAAGCGCGCACACGTCGATAGATGATGTTTCTCACTTAATAAAACATTGAAGAACAATTGCGAGCTTTTGGTGAAAAAAAAAAAAAATCTCTACTATGCATCTTTTCTTCTTACTTTTAGTATTTAAGAATATTTCTTTACATTAAAAAAATTCCATCAAGTGCTTTAAGAATGAAAGAGCTGGATCTATCGATTCTATCGAATACCTGAAGACAATATCGCGCTTAGACCATAGAGATAGATTTGAAACGATATAAAAATCTGAAACTTACTTGTTATCGCCAGAACTAGATCCACCATATATATCCAACGCAACGTTTTCCTGCAGACACTCATGATCTTTTCGGTACGGGACACCGTTACGTTGTTGAGGTTCTCCACGGTTTCCTCCGCCAACGTAATGGTACTGCACCTCGTTAACTGCTCTGTGGACGTCTGAAAGCAAAAAACAATTTGTCAAAAGATTAATACAGATTACACGAACACGATATCAAGATGCAGAAAAAAAAAAAGAAATAAAAAATAAAATTTATAAACGCGCAAATTAATCAGCAGTTTATTCTCTTCCACAACATAGTACTTCAATATATTTTGTTATAAAATAACAGCATTATGTAATCTCTAGTCTCGATACATCATTTACCATATTTAGTTAATCAAATTGATCGGCCGGCTTGATTACGATTTACATGCACGTCGAGTGACCTGTTACCCGATCGTTGTACGACTTCACCAAAGTCTACAAGACGGGGTGAATTTTCTATTAACTCCGAGTCGAGCGATAATGATATCACGAGTGCCGCCGCACGTCGATTCGCGATACGGCGGTCGCATCGATTTTCTCACCGCGAGCTGCAGTCGCACGGGAATACAAACGGGTTTGATTTTTTATTTTTTTTTTTTTCTTATTTTTAACGCGCCGGTACGTTTTTCGTAAAGCGATCCCCTTGGCCGGATCATCCGTTTCGAAAACACGACAACTTAATCGAATTACGCTTTGTCGGAAAACAAAACGAAGCTTCGTTAACAGTATCGCCGTGACATCACGCTTTGTCGCTGTGGCAGAGCGGCGCGATAATATTTTTATCACGCCGTGTATATTAATATCGTTAATCAGTATTAGGTAATATTTTTATTGTTAGTAATGACGGCTGACGGGAATTGATGTTGGGAGTTTTTATCTCGCTGCTCGAACGTCCAACAGGAACCAGCCTCTTAACGGCTTCTAGCCGCCCTTGGCATACTTGTCGCCCCTAAACATTAAGCTTTGTTACATCTAACGTGATATGTGACGAAACGATAGCTTCGCTTTATTATCCGTTTTAATACAAGTATTAATATTTCAAACAATATTATATTCCTCTATTCGTATACGTGTAATTTTAATAGCGCAAATAATATGTTTTAGGCAGCAAATACTTAGCCGTTCTTTAACGTCAATTTAAAATTATCAATTTTCATCTGTGAAAACGAAACCGGATACGCGTAGGTAGGTTGGATAGTCTTCGATTGCGAATCTTGAGGAAGTTGCCGACGATTAAGGTGCTTTGCAGCAGGGGAAAGGTAAGGATACAGGTCGTTGTACGTGCACGTGCAATCATTAACGTTTTCAAAGAGGTGAAACGTCACCCTTAAATTTTCTGCCAGCGTCGCAAAGAATTATTTCGACCACCTGTTGGATGGCTTTCTTTCACAGCCTATCTCGGCCTTTCGTGCAACTAAATAAAAATTCTAAATCGCTCCAGCCTATTTTTTTTTTCTTTTCTTTAACTATTTATATATCCTCTCTCGGCAGAATATTGTTCATGAGTTCGAATGCATTTGACACATTTTTTCCAGGAAAAAAAAACAAAAAAAAACAAGATTATTCGTTATTAATACCTGGTCAAATATGTCCTAATAATGCTAGTAGCAAATGGGACAAAATAATCCCTAATGTCTGGTTTTAAAGAAATTTCCTTGTTATCCGCGGATTCTTATCAATGTTACGCGCCACATTTACGAGACCGCGCACCCTTTTTTTAGATCCTTAGATTTAAAAACATGCAGGATTTGCATATTTTGTAAACTGATACGGATGTATAAAATATCATATCATCTTTTATCCCGTATAATTGGCAGTTTTTTTTTTTACTCAAAAAGTTTACGCTTACAAAGCTAAACCTCATTTAAAAAAAATATAGAAAAAATATTTAAAATTTAATTTTATAAATATTCTTTTACATTTATGATTAATCTGTAAATTTAGAATGTAATCTTTCGTTCGTCGATAAACAAAGGTGACAATAATTGAGCATGTTCGAAACGGAAAATCCGGCGAATGATCGCCGTAGGTTGCGGTGCATCGATTAACGACACTTGCGTTCTAAAGCGCGATAATAATATATCCGCGTTTCGCGGAGGGGAACTGGATGCGCGGCCAACTCGGTCATCCACTATGAAATAATTAGGGGGAAAACGACCGCGGGGTCCCATTGGACAACGCCGAGGGGTTTCGTGTGTATAACGCGAGGGAGTAACGTTGCGTACACGTTCCTGTGACTTTCTGCGCATCATTTCTCATTACTCGCATCAATTCGAGAGGCTCGCGCGTGTCGTTATTCCCCTTTCCCATGATAAATTTTAATCTTTTTACGTCCGTCGTACATATTTGCGCAATTCCAATTCCACGCGCGCGATTTGTGTCCACGTATTGTTAATCGTCACGCACGTTTGATGATAAGATACGATTTATTAAAAAAAAAAAAAAAAAAAAAAAAAACGAGCAAAATGCAGTTGCAATACAAATTTCAAATCATTCTATATCAACACTTTCGTTTCTAAACTTTCCTTCAAAGAATAAAAAAAAAAAAAATAGAATTAAAAATTAAAAATTATAAAAACGTAAAAAAAAAATTATTACTAAAACTGCAAATGAACGAATAAGCTTGACGTGTAAAGCCTATTATAAATACACATTTATTCGGGAAATAAAATTTAAACCTACGGATGTGAGAAGAGATTGAATTTTACTTAACTCGCAGCCAAAGTAATTGCAATTAATTAAGAAATGTTTCGTGAATATTTTTTATGCGCGCGGACAGAAGCAAGGAATTCGGCGCAGCTAAATGTGTCTTGAAAGCACGAATATTGCCGCACAATAGCACAATCAATTTCGACTGGTCAGCGGGCGACAATTCCCACAATCTGATTCAAGAATTTATAAATTGGCAGGGTTCTTTTTAACCTCATAATGCGTTACGTGTGCATTAATTAACTGTCGTTTAATCAATATTATTTGCAACAACGTGCGTAATATATTACTACAATAGGGGCACGTAACAAAGCAAGGTAAAAGTTCTTCTTCGTTAAAGTGTGATAGATAAATTTGCTTTCTATCTGGTCGATAAGTAAAATTATCTACCACTTAATGTGCAACGTAAAAGTGCTAACAACGCGTTTCGATAGTCGCCTTTCGACAGTCGTAAGAAAAGATGAATATTTATTGTTCGTCGCATCTGCGTAATTTTTAGACACGACGTGCGTAATAATCATTACGGTTAACTATCTTTTTCCAGGCCGTAATTTTTAGGTATAGGCAATATACTTTTTTGTTATCGGAAATATCCGTTTTCGCGTGTCGTTTAAATAAAACACGTTTACAGTCAATTTGTCGATTCAATGGCTCAATGAAATACGACGAAACTGCGGTTGCATCTCACAAAGCTGCAAAGTGAAAAAAAAAAAAAGAAGAAGAAAAAAAAGCGGGAAGCTATGTGATAATTGAGCTAGATACTTTAATTAATTTGGCAAATGCAATTAATTTTCGCGTTGTATTATGTTGATTGATTAGTTACGTGAGGCTGAATTATATGTGCAAATGTATGCGAGCACCCTGTGAGAAACGACACTAAATTTATGCATTTATGATTATGCGTATATTAATTAATACATTCACCTATTACATTTTTTTATGTATTATTGTATTTTCTTCTAATTATAAATTTCGCAAAAAGGAAAAGTAGATTAAAAATACATGTTTTTAAATATTAACAATTTAAGAACATTATAATGCAAAAAAGTTCGTTATTATTATTATTAATATATATTTTTTTTTTTTAGGTACATCGCTTTTATAATCAAATTTTATGATTTATCGACGTGTTAGTGATTCGGCATCAATTTCTTAAATTAAATAACTTAATTTTTGAAAAATACTTATCAGCATATAAAGACATTCACGAATTAGAATTAGAAGCTAAGTTGAGAAGGTGAAGAACAATACGTCTTATACCTCCTACAGAATCCAGCCAGAGCCAAGTTTAGAATGAAATGTTACAGGTCACGGAGTTGCGGACGATTCTCGCGATACCAATTCTCAATACAAAGGTATACCTGCGTTGGCTGCGTTCAATCCTAAGACTTCGAATTTACCATCTCGACGCCTCGTCGGATTAGACTGGCCTTCGTTGGAGAACTCGATTGTCGCTTTTCACGTTGTCGCTCGATAAAGCATCGAGGTCGAAAATTAGTAGCGCGATAACGAAAATTAATCGGTCGAGCACGTCGCCGTTAAAAAAAGAAAGGGGAGGGGGCGCGGGGAAAGTAAAAAAATAAATAGAAACAAATATGAAACGGCGCGCACCCAAGAAAAATATGCGCACGTGCGTTCGCGACGCCGATCGAGGAGGGATCTTCCGGAAGATCTAACGAGACCGACGGTCAAGCTGCAACTACTCGCTCGCCAATGAGCCGTACCTCGCATCTCCAATCAACTACTTCCTCGCAAGCTCAAATTAAATGTTCTCTCTACCCTGCTTCCCCACTACCGTCGGCCTCTACAAGCCTCCACTATCGCCATCGCCGCCACCGTTCGTGGTTATCGTCGTCGTTGCCGGCGAACCAGCGTGTTTCTCGCCACTCACGGTTTATAGTAGCGTGGCGCATTGTGCGAGCGCGTACCCTTCTCCCTATCCGGGTCCTTCGCATCCTCCGGCCCCCCTTTTTCTCGGATCGTCGGACCCCGGGGTGAACGAGGTCGATCCGACCGGCACCGAAAATGCGACGCGCCGTGCAGATGTGCTCTTTGCCCTCATACGACCTCTTCTTTATGTCGACGGACGAAAGGAAGAATTAATTCTCGCTTGTCCGATAGATTTACAGGCCCACCCGAGACACGAGGTGATATTAATTTATTAGCCCGGGTCGCTTTATCGAGTTTGGTAATAAAAAAGCGTCCATAAATTATGTAAAAGTCAAATTTAATTAATATTTACAACATTATTTTTCTCTCGCGTTAAGAGCGCTCTAGTTTCTTTCTTTCTTTTTTTTTTCTCTCAGGCCTTTCTACATTATAACGCGCACGTGCGCGTAACGTAGTCCGTGAATTAACTGTTTGTTAAAAAATAAAATATTGATCGCAAAAGCATACAGCAGCCGTGTGGCAAATAAGTACGAGTAAACAAAATAAGAATTAACATTTTGCTCAGTGAATCATTGCAAACATTTCATCGCGCAAGTCATCTTTTTAATTACGACCGAAATAAACTGCAAGATATCAAAAACGTGCGGGAAGAGTAGTAAAATTTGGCGGTAATGAAACTGCACATTTTCACGTAACTTGTACGTGATAAAAATCAATTTCTTTTTTTTCACCAGTGGCAAGTGCAAACAAAATATTTTAAGACAATTATTGTGCAAGGCTCTATTGCTGCACTACGATAATCCTTATCGCCGTAAGTGATAGTTAAAAATCTTTATTTTGACCTTATTTTCCCAAGAAATTTTCAAGTAGATATCCAAGATACCTGTTATCTTCATTAACTATCTCCATGAAACTTTCAGAGTTTTAGAAGAAACTAATATGAATATATATTTACCGTATAAGCTTTACGTTTTATCATTTATAGATATATATTTATATATGTGTATACATCTGTCTTTAATTATAATATTAATCCTTTTAGCAAGAATATATTGGAGTAAATTACAAAATCACCGTTTTCTATTCTGTTAGTCCATTACTTAGTTTGAAAGACAATACGTATAATTATTTTAGTGAATTATTAGGCTGGACGACTAACCATTAGTCTAATTAACCACTAATCGTTACTCTCGTGGACCAGGCTCTTAATTAACTGTTACGAAATCATTGGCGAGTCACCTACAGCGAAAGGTGTACGAAAATAAATATCTCCGAGATACTGATTGATCAGTTATAATCGTAAAAAAGAAAGAAAAAAAATTGAACATTGATAAATTATTGTAGGAATCTATCTTTATTTTTTATTCTTTTCTTTTCATGAAAAGTGGATTGAAATGAAAAGATTGAGTTTGTAAAATTATCACAGCTCTAATGAAAAATCAAAACATTTTTTTATATTTATCTAATTTCTTTCTCTTTCTTCAGCGAACGGTTAAAAAACGATTATCGTAAAACGTAGCCTTCTGAATATTTTGTTTCCTTATTATAATAACGCTTGAAAATTCAAGAGTTTCTATTCAACATTTTTTCCGGTTTATTTCATATTTTGTCGTCGCACAAAAATTTCATAAGTACCATTTTTCTCTGCTTTTTTTTCCCCCTACTTTTTCTCAGTCAAAAACATTTGCACGCCATCAAATACGCGAAATGGAACGCGAACGGGCGTCGCGGGAAATTCCAAAAGCATGTCGCGTCCGCGTCGCGGCATTCGCAGTTACATTCACGAGACGTAGCTAACAGAAATTCTCAATCGCGCGCATTCAAGGTGCAGAGCGAGCGAGAAAGAGAGAGAAGAAGAAAAGCGAAGTTTCCTTCGGCGTGTTTTCGATCGTTTTGCTTTTTCTTTCGGGCTCCTTCAAGAATGCGAAAAGGTATTGCCGCCGAAAATATCTTACCTGCATCCTCGTGGCTTTCCAAAGGCTGCCGTGTGCTTGGAATGTCTCGGCACGGTTGGACAGGTGTTCGGTCGAAATTTGCGTTAGCCCGGTCGACAGTGCACGGTCCACAGCGCGATGCTTGCCTGCCTCGATCGGGAACCGTTCAGGATCCGCTCGCAAGTTCCGAAAGAAGTAGGTGACGAAGATACGGCGGCACTAAACCAGCATATTCACAGGCAGACCCTAACACACACTGACACGCACTCGAAGCAACCGCGTCACCGCTGCAGTGATTCAACCTTTGCGAGGTGAAAGCGGGGGAGTCATCGTCTCTCATTCCCTCCTCCGCCCCGCCCCCTACCCGCGGCGCATTACTATCTGGAATTCATGACATTCGACGAGCGACCGGTAAAGGAAATCTCTACTCTCTTTGTTTTTACTTAAAGAAACAAAAAAAAAAAAAAAAAAATCTGTTTATCGTTAAACGTTATTTTTTATTTGCGTTCTTCTAAAAGGAAAACGGCCTTAGAAAATATTCAGCTAGAAGCAGCTAGAACGTTGCAAAGCGCAAGGATCGCCTTGAGAACGAAACAGACCCGCGGCAAGCCCGCATTGACAGTAGACACGCGCGAGATGAGAAAATTTTAGCGGGACGCACAGCAGTCTCCGATGCGGAAGCAGCTTGCACGCTTGCGTGGCGATACCGACAGCGATAATCGACGGTCGTCGGCGTAATCGTCGTCGGGGGGCCGATCCCGAGCTGAACCGTTTACCGTCGTTGACAGAGCTGGACAGAGCCGAGGAAGATGGCCGATATGACGGAGTCCCCGCCTCTGTTCGACAACAGCGAGACGAAGCTGGACGATCTCGAGGACGACGACGAGGATATCTTTGCGTCCGCGGTGCAGGTAACATGCAGTGGCAAGCGTTCGACCGCGCCTGGAAGTCGAAATTTCGCCGGTGAAAGGACACAAGAACGCGATGATTCTGTCCAGCCTCGCTGTCGCGATGCTGCGCGAGCGACCCGCGTTCGTTTGTAGTTTTAGTGACAAATCGCGACTATCCGACGTCCTTACATCTCCGAAAAACGCGTTTGCGTTATTGTTTCTATTGGCCGAAATGCGATTCTCTGTACTACCGAAGCCAGATCTTTGTAGCTCGTTATACCTCGATTCAACACGTCCTAGAGTACCTATAACAAAAATGTACAGATTTGTAAGCATCTTATTCGTTGTTGCAGGAACAAAATCAGCTGGAGGATGCTTCGCCTTACAATGGAGTGCCCAAGGTTCAGGCAGAACTGCCAAAGCTGTCTTTGCGAGACATGCCGGAAGAAAATTCGTTCTCTTCAATGTCCAGCCCAGCTCCGGGTCCCTTGAGTCCTCCACTAGGACCAATGAATACAGATATTGGAGATCTTCATGATGTTCCTATAAACGATAACGCGGATACTTTGTCCACTAACATAATTCATTCTCGATCTTTAGAAGAGGTAAGCATTATATTGCAGCAATATATATAATTGCAGTTTTAACCTGGTGTTATATACTTGTATTGTAGGTTCCAGCAGACACATCTGAAGTTTTCTTAAAGATCACTGTTACTTCGCCTCAAAAGATAGGCGACGGAATGGGTGCCTATGTCGCATACAAAGTTGAAACAAAAACAAATATGCTTATTTTTAAGAAACGGAACTTTAGTGTGATTCGGCGTTTCAGCGATTTTCTAGGTCTTCATGATAAATTGATAGAAAAATACCTCAGAAACGGCAGAATAATTCCACCAGCCCCAGAGAAAAGTGTAATTGGTAGGAATACCGAAATTATTGTTTAATTTATACATTTTAATATAAATATTATCAGAAAATGTAAATTATATTGATAGGAACAACAAAAATTAAAATGTCTGGGGACAAAAGTCAAGAGCAAAACTCGAGTTCCACTGAATTTCTAGAACGACGTAGAGCAGCTCTTGAAAGGTATTTGAACAGAACGGCCGCTCATCCAGTTTTAAGCATCGATCCTGACTTCAGAGAATTTCTAGAAGCTGGTAAATAATTTATTAATAAATTACACATTTTTTATAAATACTCCTAATCGATATTAATTTTTGTTTTTAGATGTAGAATTGCCTAAAGCTACCAATACATCCGCATTGAGTGGCAAAGGCGTAATGCGGCTTTTCAACAAAGTCGGGGAAACGGTTAATAAGATAACATATAAAATGGACGAGAGCGATATGGTGAGATTTCTTAAATGTAAATATATATTTCTTGCATGTATTTCCTATGAAGTGTCGTGAAAATATTTTTTGTTGCTTGCAATAGGAGGGTAAGGTAGGTCTATTTAAAATCGTCGCGTATGACTTCGTTTATCACGCGATTTATTTATTTAATTTTTATTTAACTCGCAAAACTATCAACTATAACATTTGATAGCAATAATGCATACTAAAAATTATACACACACACTCGTTACTTGAAAGGAAAAAATGAAAAGAACCGGATATTTATTTTGCAGTGGTTTGAAGAGAAAACTTCGCAAATAGATTCTCTTGATATTCAGTTACGCGCTTTGCATTCCGCGGTCGATTCCTTAACGAATCAAAGAAGGGAATTGGCAAACTGCACTGGTGCTACGGCGAAATCGATTGCTGTTCTTGGTCATGGCGAACCAGGAGCATCTCTTGGTAGAGCTTTGGCGCAACTGGCCGAAACTCTGGAAAAGGTGGAAGTGATCAGAAAGACGCAAAGCAACAGCGATCTCTATCAATTTGGAGAAATGTTAAGAGATTACGTCGCACTTATTGGTGCAATTAAAGTTAGTGTCTTTCATTTATAATTGTATTTGTATTCTCAATGTTTTCTACATACTATATTACTTTGCAGGATGTTTTTCATGAGAGAGTAAAAGTCTTTCAAAATGGGCAGCATGCCCAGTTGATGTTGAATAAAAAACGCGAGCAAAAAGCGCGACTCGAACAATCAGGCCGAACAGACAAGACGAGTCAAGCGGCTCAAGAGGTCATCGAGTGGGAGGCGAAGGTGGACAGAGGCCAGGAAGAATTTGACAATATCTCGAAAATGATAAAAGATGAGGTGGAACGCTTCGAATTAGTTAGAGTTCAAGATTTCAAAAAACAGTTAATTGAATACTTGGAGTCGATGCTGCAACATCAAAATCAACTTATTAAATATTGGGAGAGTTTCTTGCCAGAAGCACGAGCAGTGGCGTAAACATTCCGTTAAAAAGAAACGATAATACGATAATAAGGCCGATTACCTAACCTACCGTGTTACACGAAGGAAGTGACTTCTGTGATGTTCGTCAAGACAAGTTACTCATTCGTTACCAACGATTGCAACGTATCTTGTCGAGAGAATTCTTCGGCTTCGTCGAGAAAGGACAATCCAAATGTAAAATCGAAGAAAGGAGAAATGGAGAGAAAGCAAACATACGAAAATGCTGCTAGTTCATTAGCAGCACGATGATAGAAAGTATCTTATCCTAATTAGGCGAAGGTAACTAGAAATCTCAAATTTTTATTACATTTCAATTATTATCAATGTAAAATATATTAATTCTTTATGATTTATATCCACATTATATATACTATACATAACTATATGTATGAAATATTATACAATTTGTTAAAGAATGTTATTAAATAATAAAGATCAATCATGGTTATATAAATAAGTCTATACTTACTTTCTTTTTCTAAAACTCAAGTGCACTCGTCTTGCTTACTGGATACCTATTAGAACAACTGAAATAAACTTATTATGTGATACAAAAAAAAGTAAAATATAAAAAGTTACAGTTTTTTTCATTAAGCCCATAGTTTATTTTATTTTTTTTCTTAATCAACAAACGTGGTAGTGATTTGCTCGTTCAGTGTATGTATGTAGGTATATATTGAGCTGCATTTTGTGATTCTTGGATCGTAACTCATTCTTTCAAAATACGAATTAAAATATACAATTAAAAATCTGCTAAAAACCAGAGATTAATTTGCAAAAATTTAATTTAAAAAATATTCTTAGTCTTATCCCTTCTAAACCTAAAATTATATCACTATTTATTTTAATGTCCGAGTTTTTGAAACACAATTTTGGACGTTCCTCTTCGATCACATAGATACGATAGCCATTTGATATTGCGAAATGCGACAGTTATCACATTGAACACAGATAATACGCATAATAAGAGAGTAACGTACACATTATATTTAGACTTGAGGTAAGCCAAAAAACATCGAGTCTTCGTAGTTAAAGTATTTGCATTACTGCTGGCAGCATATTTATATTGTCCAATATTTTCAAATATCCGTTTGAAAGATATAAACGTAACGCCACGTTAATCTAACACAATTCTAAGTCGGCTAACTTATCGAAATATTTATATCGATTTTTGTACTGATATATTTTAAATAAATATATCTAATGACCCTACAATTCACATTCTCGTTGCATTTGACTAGCGCTAAATATGACTATCTGAAGACCATTTATTACAGGAAGATCATGCACAATAGTTTTGATATATTAAAGCCTAAGTTTTGATATGATAAAGCATACACTTTACAGTATACCAAACTTTAAGTGATTATATTTATTGAAAATGCGATAAAAATATATACTTTATAAATCTATAAACAAAAACTATTTTTTTATTGGAATTTACTTTGAACTTTTAGTCATGTTTAGCTCTAAATGTGCGCATCAAATGTGAGTCAGTAAGCTAGGACCAATAGAATATGTTTTATTGATGACCCATTGATATGTATTTCATTTTTAATTAACTAATAACTGTAAACAGAATTCCTGAAATGTGCGTGACCATTAAAATTACATGTGATCGATAACAACATTTTATTTATTATGTATTAATGCGTGTTTAACAAAGATAAAATTATGTCATATCGACGTCGTGAGAGTTTGCCGACGGCTTTAGGATTCCTTTAATACAACGCGTGAGATTTTTAATGTACAGAAAAATTAATTATATTTTACACTGAGTTCTTTAACGGTCACGGTACACATTTGAAGAATTTTTCTTATAAACATTTTATCAATAACCATCACAATAATGTAAAGTTTAGAAATGTAAATCTTATCGGAAGATTGAATATTTTGCTGGCAGCTTCTTCAAGATTTTCATGCATTTACAATAAAAGTATCTGTTATATTATTCGAAAATTTAAATACTAATTAAATTTAAAATATAATTATTTTATAATTATTATAATTATAATTTATATTAAATTTGTCACACGAAATAAATTAGTTTATTGACTGGCAAGAACATGTTCGCATGGAACATAATTATATATAATCACGATTAACTCTTCCGTTAATAATAAAAATTGAAGACTGTTCTTGCAAAATAACAAAAAAATTTAAAGAAAATTTTTATCAGCTCTCTTCATCCTGAACGGATTTTGTAACAGAATTGTAATGAGCACCTAACTCGTACATATGTCGATGATAAGTCAAAATAACTTTTTTACCTTTGCTATGTTCATTTCCAATAATGTAAGGCGCTCCTGTAGCTTGTATAACCTCGATCGGACATTTTAGTATACGTGATATTACCTGCAACTATAAATGAAAGCAAACCAATAAAATGTTTTGTAAGAAAAAGATCGCATATTACGTAAATATCTAAAAAATTACAAAGAAATAATTTCGAAATGGACTGATTTTTTTCGTGCATACGTCCAGAAAATGTATTTACCTCAACTGCACCACCCCAAGCACTGGTTTCAGCTACGTCATTGCAATACTTTTCATATTCCTCAGGTGTCAACAAATTGTCAGACTCAGGATTCGAAAGAAATGGCAAAAAATCGTTCATGTTTTGTCTCAAATAGTCAGCAGTCTTGGTTCTAAGGTCGTGCAGGCTAAGAGGCGTCTCTCCATTAATTTTAAGCTGATGTGCCACTGCATTGTACAAGCTAAAAATCAATTTTGTGTTATTTTTGTTTTCATAAAAATTTTTTAACAATACTTAATGATTTTTACCAGTGACCATCGCTAGGAATTTCATAGATGATTAAATTACGGTCAGAAAGAATTTTCTTTATGGCTTCTGTCTCGACATTTCTTTTGCCAAAGACATTGAGCGCCTCCTGCTCAATGATTCTCTGATTGCGTTCCTTTTCTGCGATCGCCTTCTTCTCCCGTCTTTTCTGGGCTTTAGAAACTCTGTGCGCTGCCTGGTCCGAGCAATTGTCCTTAACTTCTTCAGTCACCTCTTCGTATTCTACCTCGTTATCGTTCAGTGTAACATTGGCCAGTTTCCACGTGTTGAGCTCCTCTGCTTGGCGTTTCTCTATGCTCTCCTCTAAACGGATTATCTCCTCCGAAATCTCCTTCTTCTTCTTTTTGTCCCCTTTGCAAATCGACTTCTTCAGGATCTGTATTTGAGCTGTGATCCAAAAAAAGATTTAAATCACCTACTCCGAGAAAAGACTAATTTAACCTCAAACTCGAAGACGGCTTTTCTCAAAGAGATGCATTCAAAATTGATAAGATCCATTATACGATCTATGAATACCTTGAAGTTCCTTTCGTTCTTTTTTATGCTTCTGAATCAGTTCATCCTCCGTCAACGCTGCCTCTGCCATTTTAGCACGGATGTAATCAGATGTAATCTCTACGACCTGCCGCGAGAAGTAAGCAGTATTCCGTGACGTCACTGGACGTCACGAATGACGCAAGCGGCAATCGAACATTTTAAATATAATTTAAATATAATATACATTCGGAAATTATATATATTAATTTTTCAAGTTATTACTTTTTCGATACTATTTGCAAGTAAACCAAACGAGAAAACGTGCGATCAACTAAGTTGCAAAGAAGCCTTCCTCGGTGCCGATATTTCTTTATTAATTTTTTTCTTTTATTAAAAAATTATTTTAATAATCGAATGTAAAATATATTTAATCCTCAATTACAATAAAAGAAAAACGGTAATTTAATCATACGCCCATTTCACTGTCCAAAAAATTTAAATTAAACAAGATGGCATATCCGTCTGTAAATTACTTACATCTCGGATAGTATTAATTAATGGACAGTAAATTTCACAGATTCAAGAAAATAACGCGCGCAAAGCAGGCTTTGTTACGCTTATCTAAGTTAATTAAGACTTAAAATTCTAATTATCTTCTGGGATATAACCACGAGAGATCGTTTTGAGAAAATTTATTTAAGGATCCAGTTAATATCGTAACAAAAACAGTACGGAATTTGTAGACATAATCAATTCTCTATAATATCTTAATTTGCCTATTGTGTACCGAAATACAATCGTTAACAGACACGATGATAATAACATAATTCGCTCGTTCGGGTAAAACTCCGAATTCAATTTGTTCAGAGTAATTTAATCGCTGGGTTTTTTTTTTTACGCAATGTTTCACAAATTTTACTTAGGTATAAAAATAATATCGAAATTGCGCGACAAGATGTTCTCCGCGCGTGTACGTACATATACGACAGGATGGGGAAATTCGTAGGCCACGTTGGAAAAGTTGATAAAAAGGAATAATTATACGAATAATATAATTACGAAATATTTCTATGCTGGAAAAGTAAAAGTAAAATATCATTTTACTTTCAGCGCAATCATCGTACTGACGTGAGCTTGCTTTTAAAAAATTAAATAAATAAATAAATAAATAATTTTTATAACGCCCGAAGTAAGAACCTCTTGTGGTTTTTCAAAGTCAGAAAACAAGAATGATTGCCTTTGGAACTTTTCCCACGCGGCTCGTACGCGACAATTCATTCTACTTCAGTTCCCGCGGATTCCGATGTACCGTAAATTACAGAGTAATATATCGCTTTACGAATGTAATCTATGTAGTAATAATACTATCTTTAAACGAAAAACTCTGAGAAATCAATTCGCAGCGGCGTACAATTTCGGTGGCTGCGATCAGCACGTGTGAGAGTCTGAAAAGGAGGCGGTCTTGGGATCTTCGATTCATTTCCTGCCAAAAAGTTGTACAGGAAACTTCTTGAAAATCTCAACGCTCCTCTCACACTGTAAAAAATATTACCCAATACAGCGAATGTAAAATTGCACTGTAAAAAAAAAAAAAAAAAAAAATACACTTAGTAACTTTACACAAGCGATAAATACCGTAATTTTTATAAAACGTCTGGTGTAAAATTACAGGTATTACAGAGAACGTGGGTTTGTGCGCGTCATTTACTCCTGCTTCCTTTAACTTTAAAGAAAACCTCTTTACATTTAATAATTTTCGACAACAAACTACGGTTCTTTAAATGTAATTTAAATATACATTCGAACGTTAATTATATTCATTTCCATAGGAGCAACAATTAGGCGACAAAAAAATCTCTGTATCTCCGTTTAAAATAAGAATCACATGAACTTCCCGTATTCACACAATTAATAATGAAACTCTTATAACTATCGCTCGTGCATGTTTGCTAAATTTTTTCACAGTGCAAACTTACATCTGTTACAGTAATTTACATATAACTTTTTTTTACAGCACAGACATTCACATATGAAACGTAAAATACTATCGAACAGGTAGCAGTGAGTGAACGGTATTGTTTGCCTGTGAATCGCTTTTACAGGATTTCCGTATGTAAAAAGATAAGGCCAAAAGATAGGCATTCAGTGCGTGAATCACGAACCAGAAGGACAATTTCTCTTTCTCTCTCTCTTTTTTTTTGTTCTTATTTTTCGTCGTAACTCGCAGAGTTAGTACAATTCGCTTTTGCTATTTTATACTGAGAATAAGTAACGAGGTATTTCATTGCGGTTTGTACATGTAGAATTGAATATCGTTCCGTTCTTCGATTTCACTCTTTTCTCCTCCCTTTTTTTTTCTTTTTTTTTGTATTTTTGGCATTTGCATCGAAAACTTCGAACAACGGGCATTGAGCATTTCTTTTTGTCTAGTTTCTTAGTAGATCGTTGAAGCGACAATGTACTAATTATGGAATTATAAGTTTTGTTCTCGTGTATATATCCTAAGGAACATGGCGCTATTTCGTACTTATGTTTACGTAGTCAAGCGTAAGTCTGCATATGACTGAGAAGAAATGAGAAAGAAGGCTAAAAAAGAATTAATGGAAGTCCTACGAATCGTCCGCAAGTACACTGTAAAATTATAACATATAAATTAGCGACTCAACAATTAAAAAAAAAAAAAAATTTTCTACTGCAATAGATGTAAGATCTAACTTAAAAACTCAGTAAATACACACAAATAATAGTTATAAGAAATTCATTATTGCACGAGTATAAAATATCATGTAATTTTACACACAACGTTTATAATATTACATGAATCCCATATTCACGGAATTAATAATGAAACTCTTACAATTTATGTGTAAGTCTACCAAGTTTTTTTACATTATAATTTTGCGCATCTATTGCAGTATTACTATTGAATATTAATTTTCTTTTTACAGTGTATGAGCAGCAGAACGTCTCTCCCGGAAAAGGGAGAGATCTTCGGTCGCTGAAAACGTGCGGAATCAAGTTAAACAATTGTTGCGCGAGCGACACTTTGCTTTCTTTCATTTTTTTTTTTCTTTCATTACTCTTTTAACTAAAACACATTAAAATGCCGCTAATCAGAAATACAATAATATCTCTGCTAATCCTTAGTCCTATACAGATTTGCGATCGACCGACACTTGCTCCGAGACGGTCGATGATGCGTGTCCAGCGGCGCGTAAAATATGAGTATCGGGTTTAATATCGTTCATGCTTCCTGGTCGAAATCAATGGTCGGTCCGGAACCTCGGAGAATCGTCTTCGGCAAGGAAGCTGATTTGTCCCCGCTCTCGGTATCGCGAGGTAAAAGGATGTAGCGCGATTGGGACGCGGCTTGGATGTCCCTCGGCTCCTCCGCTACGTCCCTCATTTCCCATATCCATCTCCCTCATCTCTTTTTTTTTTCTTTTTTTCTTTTTTTTTTTTTTTAATAACTACATAATGCGGAATTTTCTATTTTCCATTCTCTCTCTCTCTCCCCTTTTCTCTCCTTACGCGGTAAATATTTTCATCTTTTTTTTTTCTAGCATGAACACATTCAACATATTGTTTCCTTTTTTTTTCTTGTTCAATTATGCAGCACATCCTGAAATCAACGAACTGTGAAATAACAGCGTGGAGAAGTGATTCTCTTCAGATTCTGGCTGTACTGCTTTCTCTCCCTTTCTCCTTCCCTCCCTTCTTCTCTATTTTTTTTTTTTTTTTTTTTTTTTTTACTTTTTTCCATTTTCTATTTTTCTCTCTCTTCTGTTCTCTCCAGTGCGCCAGTCTATATCATATCTCGGACGTATATATTCTTACAATAATAGTATTAATGAATACATATATCTGCGTGCACCACGAGCGGAAAGGATTCCGGATTTAGATTTGCTTTTCGAGTCTCGTGGCCCTCGACTATTCAACGTTACAGCTAAATTTAATATATTATAAATAATATAATTTCCGCGCGGCGCTAATTGCGATTGAAATGGAGATCGGGGCTCGTAACTACGATAGAGATTATTATCGGGGATTGAGATTTTTTTTTAGAATTAATTTGGTCGACTCTTGTAAACGTCTGTAAAAAAGAGCTTAGACGAAGTGCGGGGAATCCTCTCCGATCGCAATATCGCTCCCATACATATACAAATACTTGTAATGCCTACTTGCTAATGCTAATGAATACATTGAGCTACTATATATATGATCGTAGCGTATATACTCTTAAAATTCTTGTTTAGTAACTAGACATTTCGTTTCTGAAAGAAATTTTTGCCTTCGTGCCGAAAAATTTTTTTTTCTCCCGTAAAAAAATGCGCTAGAGATCAACCTCTTCCTAACACTGAACGTTTTAGACACGAGATGTGTGCAGCAGGTGTGTGGAAATAATTTCTCTAAGCGCGTGAATGCTCGCGAAAACACGAAGTTCGAGTAGGAATACAGTCCAGAGTAGATTAGACTTCACTCCTGATAAATTAATCGTTTATATAGAACTCTCTGCGGGACGCTGCGCAAACGAGATTAACAAACATTCGCAGGTGAATTTTTCTTTAAAATATATCTCTTAAAAATAAACCTATGTGTACGAATACGGGTCTTTCGCCAAGTTACAAACGCAGTTCTACTTGAAATTTCCACATGGAAAATTAGTATGCGCTCTAATTGCTATATACAATCTTGAATACAATCTCGAAACGCATATGTTGTCTGACAAACATAGACTCACTTCTCTGGTTTTTCACTTTTTGAAAAAATTTAATTTTAATTGCCAGCCATATTTTTGCTAATTTTATTTTTTAAGAATTTGAATTATTTAATACATATTAGACAATCTCTCGGAGACTTAATGGTAAAGCTAAATTTTTTTTTCCACGCTTAACTCGTCGAAAGTCTGACTTGAATTAGTTTGATTTCATCAGGAGCAAAATGCATATTGCTTAAAGAATAATCTACTTATATATCCTTTTCGGAACACTGTCTATTGAAATAGAATTTACGTTAGTGGCCCCCGATTCGCAGATTACCGGGGACAGCTGCAAAGAACAGGTGAATAGTTAAGCACTTAGTTCAAATTTGTTTCGAAGACCTGAGAGTTTTATCCACGCTGTACTTTTTAGCGATGTGTGTGAAAGAGGTACGTGCTTCCGTGGTCTCACGCGAGAAACGAGGGAAAAACCCGACGACGACGTAATCCGCGAATCGAAGGCCCTTTCTTTTTTCTTTTTTTTTTCTTCTCGAGATATGATACAAAATTTTCAACAAAAAAATTCGTGCGCTAATTCGCGCAGAGACTCAACAAATATTAAACGCGGTGCGCTTCTGGCCGCGTCACTTAAATATCATTTCCCTAGTTTGAACAACAACAATGTATCTCGTATCACAGTATTATTCAGTAGTGTATTTAGTATTTGTCTCACGTTCACTTTGGATATGGCAAATATGAGATAGTAACAGTAAAATTATACTAATGTAAGTCTATAACTCTTTGGGGCTAAATGCATATCACAGTGGGAAAATTTTCAACGTTCCTATGTTCACCATCTTCTACGTCATCCGCTTTCTTCTTTCTTTTTTTGTCTTTTTCTTTTTTACTTATTTTAGATTATCATTTAACCGTCCAGAAGCGCACCGGTCTCAGAAGCGTGTCACTTTTTTTTCTTTAATAAGGTCACGTTATCTATACGCATTATTACGAAGCATCACCGCCAACCAGAAACAAGCAAGCAATTAATAATATTAGATTAAGATTTCTTTTTTTTTTTATCATTAGTCAAAAAATGCACCGTATGTTACTCGAGATACGCATTCCCGTATCCGCTATGCAGTCTTATCCTAAACTTTTTTATTTTCTTCGCTGCGTAATGCACTAATGAAACATAGGGCTATTGAATTGTACTTCTTTTTTCTAGCTTTCGAAACAAGATTGTTCACAGTTGCATATGAAACTTCGGGTTTTCAATAGTCTCGCAGTCGCAAAAACTACTTTGAAAACTAAATAACACTCGCAAGTCGTTCCCATAAATGTTATAAAAATTAAGTAAGATTTAAGTTAGAAACTTAAGATTTAAATAATCCTCGGTCTCTGAAAACTAGAAAGAGACAGAGAAATTAATTATGATAAATGTTAATGATAGAGTTTTCTTAACTAGGCTTTCTTCGCACAAGCCGCAATAAACTTTAAAAAAAATGCGACTACGTGCGCATAAAAGTTGTATACTTTTTTGGAAGAAAACGAAAATTAATATGCAGACCGCGCAAGTACAAAAGTTTGAAATGTTGGTTTATAAGAACGACTTTGCGAAATGTGTACACTGAAAGTCGCTCGTCGCAGCAAACGTTATATCTGTCTTTCAATGTACAACGATAAATATGTATATGTATATACGTACATATATATATCAAATAAAAAAAAAAATCTCTTTTAAAATTATTTTAAAACTTTAATAAAATATTTTACTGACCTTGACTTCTTGAAAAAACATGATTTGAAGAGTTTTCTGTAAAAATACAGTACGAAAAATGTTAAAGTGACTTACTAATCAATACATCATAATTATCCTTAAATTGACACTACTTACTAACAAAGATTTAACTCGTTCTTGTATTTAAAATAAACCCATAGCGAATGCCTGGATAACATTAGGTACGGTAGCATCAAAACCGTTGATCGTCAGGACATGTCGGTTGTAGTTTTTAAGATATGGTGAGGAAGAGCATAAAGCACAAGTAATCAGTCTGCAAAAAGACCACAGTTTTTTTTTTTTATATATTTGAAGAGTGTAAAATTAAAAAACGATTTTTTTTTACTAATTCCTGTTTTTTCAATTTAAGAAATTTAAATTAAGTACTTACTTTGTATTCGGAAGGTTCATGAACTCTTTGTACGCTATTAGACTTTCTTGGGATTCATCAAGCTTCATAAATATTTGATCCATAATGTTGATAAAGACATCGTACGGGCCAGATTGTTTTTTGGCCCACAAGATCGGCCTACTTGTATTGGTACATCCCGTAGGCATCCCCCTTAATGTTTTTAAAACATCGTCGAAAGAGGCTGTTTTGTGAATATTCACTACATAAATTCCGCTGTTCTTGAATGTCGCTATGGTAATGTCCTCTTCAGACCGTAAAAGTAACATCGTGATCAAAGCAGCCGATTCCATACCGCTCATACTACCAGTCTGCCAGGTGCGTGCATCCATCGGTTTGTTCGTGCTGATTGT
The DNA here is from genome assembly GCF_019399895.1 of Cardiocondyla obscurior. Lineage (NCBI taxonomy): Eukaryota > Metazoa > Arthropoda > Insecta > Hymenoptera > Formicidae > Cardiocondyla > Cardiocondyla obscurior. The sequence continues at coordinate 2,758,216 of NC_091875.1, read as the reverse complement.
CACTAAGTAGCGCAATTTTGTAGACCGTATATTCTATAAATAATTGCAATAATAAGACAAATAAACTAAATAATATTATCTGTTGAAAACAACACGTTTTTTAGTTTCATTAATTTTTATATTATAAATTTTATAAAATATTGAGTTTATCGTAATAAAAATAAAATTTATGATTACTAAATGGCTTAATAATTTATAAAATAATTATATATATATTATATATACGTATATATAATATTTAAAAAAATTACTTTAAATGAGAGAAGGAATGCCTTGTTTAGAGCTTCTATTATTTTGACATTTGGCTGAAACTTCGGTGTCAGAGATTTCCTTGCTAACTCTCGAACTTTTCGTTTTTCATAGGTTAGACATCTTAAAAATGCATAATGATCAATACGATAATCTTAAATAATTTAAATAGAATATTATTGCGTACTTACTTTTCCGAACATTGATAGTTTTTGAGGGTAATAAAAACTAATGCTGGATGAACTTTACTAGCTTCAATATTATGTGAATCAGTAAGTCGTTCTATTACTTTGTCAACTATTGGATCGTTGGGAAGGAGAAATCCAAGATTTTGAATTCTTAGCAGGTTGTTTAGAAGAACACCCACATCCATTGATATTAACAATGAATGCCAAACCTATGTACAAAATGTTATGTCAGTTTGCTGAAGTCAACTCTTTATACATTTTTTTATATTTATAAATAAAAATTTCTTTGTTTATATCGTAATTTAAAATTATCAAATAACTTTTAACAATTCTATTTTTAAATAAGATAATTTTTTTTGTATATTTAACAATTTTAATCTGATTTTTCGCAATTAAAACAAAGCTTAGAATTATATATTTTAACAAGCAATTTTAATGTTCGTTAAACGAATTGTGTGATTTCTATTTTACATATAACTTTATTAATCTTTACTGAAAATTAACAGCATAATAAAAAGTAGTTTGGGAATTTTTATACCTCCTTGGATTTTAGTAAATGTCCAGGTACATGATCTAAAGAAAAGCCAGAAGTTTCCAGCAAAGCGGCAGCTTGAACCTCATCTTCACAATGTTTAAACAATTCAACCTCTTCCATATATTTCAATATTTTATTGATGTCAGGAGTTTCTTCCAGCTCGTCAATAGTCACATCAGTTTTGGTCTTATTCAAGCCATGTATTATATATTTTAGTATAAGTTTACTTTCTGATAAAGAATAAATTGCCTGAGTCATTTTTATCATTAATTATAACAAATATTTATAATATAATACAAATCCATTATATCTCTGTAAATAATGCTACGTTTTTTTATTACGAAATTATAACAATATTAAATAAATGTAAAAAAATAAGCACAAAAAACGAAATTAATTAGAAAATTATCGTTAAAAAAAATACGATGTGGATAAGACGGACTTGTTTTTCTCAGAAATGATGGCTCACCTGGAGAATTGCCCAGCGGATGACCCATTTTGACAATGTCTTTGTGTTTCCAGCCATACCTGCTTCTATATTTTGTGACACACTCGATAAAATCCAATGGTTTTTTAGATAGATACCAATTATTAATAGCTTTCCTTAAACCATGGCCCCATCCTTGTGTGCCATAATTCAACTCTTTTTCTCTGCACAATTTAGAGACAAATTTAACAAAAAGAATAAAATGTGGGGTAGATGCACAGATCTTTTGCACACTTTCATATGCTGCATGACGCAATTTCTCGCTTTTGGTTTGCCTGCAGCAAACAGCGAGAGCAAACACCAAAGCTTCTGGGTGTGTAACCAAATTACTCTCAAATGCCTACAAATAGTTTAACATTGAAAAGATATAATTATTATAAATAATTTAATTCAGCTTATATACCAGTATATTTACTTTTATGATGAGTTGAAGGGGTACCAACTGTTTCTCTTCATTTTCAGCAAGTTCTTCTATAGCTAGAACATTCCTGACTATAAAGTAATGATGTGCAAACCAGTATCCAGGCTGATAGTTGGGATAACTTTTGCCGATGTGCAGAAATCGTAATAAACGTAATTCGGGGGGATCGTTGCTATTGCTTTCTGTTTCCATTTCCTAACAAAAATATGCCTGAAACAAATACATAAAAAAAAATTAAATAATAAACTATGAATTTTTCAAGTGTAATTATTAATTAAAGTATTATTAACATTTTTTATGAGTTTATTTATGTTAGAAAAAATTTAAAACTTAAATTACATCACAAGACATAGGTGTAAGTGAAGGACATAAACATTACTTTTGTAAACGTATAAATTATGTAAAGAGAATGTGACTTCTAAATACAATATAATAATGATTGTTTACATTTGAGGAGAAATGTGCAAAAAATTTGAAAGTTATACCAAAATATACGCCGTGTCGCTCGGCAATAAATCGCGGGCGCACACGCAGAACGGCACTCTTTAAAAAAAAACAAGCGAGCGTTTAACTTGGGTCACGAAAAGCGGTCGGTTCCGCACGTTTCTCCAACTGGACACCTGGCTGTATTTTGAATTTCCGCCTGAATGAATCACGTTCGAAGGGTGCTCGATTCGCATTATTTAAGTGACCCATTAACTGGATCGCGAATTCAGTCGCGTCCGACGCGCACACACACACCCACGCATGCATACGCGACAAACGGCTATGCACGCAGCCAAGCGTCATGCAGCATGCCCGCGCATGAGCGCGGATTTCTTCGCGAGGATCGCGCGTATCACCTGGCTACCGGATAAGGTAACGCGGAGATACGCAGAAGAGTGGTGCGATCTCTCTCTTTCTCTCTCTCTCGCGCGCGCACGCACTCACGCACGTATGCATGAGTGCATGCACGCATCCTAGCACGGTGTGAACGGCGTCGCGACCCGTCGGGGAGAAGAGGAGCAAGGTTGGCGGCGAGTCGAGTGTGCCCTTACGAAAGTCACAGTCGGCTCCTCACCCAGTCGAGTTTTCCATGCAGTGGTTTACCTCCGCGTCAACGTGGACCGACGTGCAAAGCGATCACACACAAGAGGAACGAACGGCGACTGACGGCGACGACGATCGCGCGATGACGTGCGGGTGCGCATTGACGCAGAGAGCGACACACCGCAGCGACGGCCCGTACTGCGTTGCGGTAGTCGCGCACGACGTTGGTATAACAATATACTCGCAAGGTATTTGTTCTTTTTTAATTGACATTTAAAGACGTGAGAACTAATCTTGCACGCTTTTTCTTGCAGTCAATAATGCGTATGCATTTGGCATATTACATCGTTTCGAGGATCTAATTTCTTTATGACGCTATCAATCGTAATTTTCGTAAATTTAAATTGGTGAAAAGAAAATTGCTCGCAAAGAGCTTTTGTGCAATTATGCAGTTTATCGTGTATCCAGTTTCTAATTTAACATAAAATCAACCTACGAAGACTTTCCGCCTCTATTCATATTCGCGGTTCGTAACATCCGGTCCGGCTAGTTTGCGGGTATGCCGCTGCGTAACGCTGCTACCCCAAGCCTGTTTCAGAAGCTGTCCGATCTCTCGTGTCACTCAACTCGGAAACTGGATGCACTTTGCGAGGTAATTGACGATAATCGCCACACGCGTCAGCTACGCTCCTGCAAAAATACGCTACACGCACGACTGGTTTGTGGTTAGATATACATATATACATATATACACGCGCGCGTGTGTCATAACGCAAAGATCGGGCGCGAAAAAAAAAAGATCCCCGCGACGTTCCCGGCGGTCCCGCGCGAATAATCTCGCGCCTCGAAGCACCGCGGAAACGCGCACTGAAAATACAACGAGATGGACGCACCACGCTTTAAGGTATTTCCAGGTAACTCCCTACGATAGCGTGGTTCGTGACAAAGGACTAACGCCTTTCGGAGAACGATCTGATCCTTCCCGGTGAGATCTGCTTCACGTCGTGACGAGTTGTCGCTTCGAAGATGTCCGTGACCTTCGCGCAACGCGGCAGGCCACCTCCAAACCCTGCTCAGATACAAAAGGTAAAGAATTAGCAGTCTTTTTGTAGAAGAAAGTGTAAAAAAACTTGTGCCTGTCATACTTTGTTTATGACCAAAAGCCATGATGTGACATATATTTTGTCAGCATTCTGAATAGTTACGTATGCGTGTTTGTTATATTTTTTTTTTTTTTTTTTTTTTTTTTAGATGCTCGACGAGAACAGCCAGCTTATACAGATGATTCAGGAGTATCAAAACAAGGGCAAGGCACAGGAATGCATACAGTAAGAGTTTTGATCCAGCAGTTATACATTTTTAAGTATCCTATGTAATATTCTAATTTGTTAAAAATATTTTTTAGGTATCAACAAATGTTACATCGTAATCTGGTATATCTAGCATCTATTGCTGATGTAAACCAGAATCTTCAAACTTTATTACCTGTAAGTAATAGATCTTAACACAAAACATGTAAAATATAATAAAACTTTATTTTTTAAGTATTCTATTTAACATAATTAGTATTAGTATTAAATAGAATGTTTATAGTTATAAATTTTAATTATTATTTTGCTTTAAGCTACCTCAAGGTATTTCTAATGGGCCTCAACATGGCATGATGAATCCACAAGGGCTTCCAAGTGGTCCAGGTGGTGCAGCTGGTCCTGGGGGTGAAATGCCACCAAATACACAGCCAACAATGCCAATGTCCACATTTAATCAAGGCCAGCCAATGGCACAAGGATATCGTGGACCTGTGATGCCTGGCCAAGGCCCTGCAATAAATAGTATGTTATTTTTTAATTTAAAGTTTTAATTAATAAAAAGTTTTTTTTTATTCTAATTTAAATTAATTTAATAACTAATTATATACTAATCTAGCTTGGACAATTGTAATGTCTCTAACATAAATTATTATCAAATTATATCAGTTTTTTAACACTTATAGGGCCTCCAGCTGCACCAGGTCCGCAACAGTATAGAGGTCCTCAAGGTTATCCTCAACAACCTTCTCAGCAAGGTTATCCTACTCAATACACTGGGCAGAATCCTGGCTCAAATTACCAAGGTCCACAAGGATCTGCTTATACTCCTGGCCAACCAAACCAATACGGACCACCAAATGCTTCTCAGCAGCAAGGATACAGTGCAGCAACACAGCCAAATTATGGTCCTCCAACTACAGTGAACAGTTATGGTCCACAACCAGGTGGTTACCCGCCTCCAGGCACTCCTCAACCACCTTCTGGATATGGGCCACCACCGCCAAATCAACAAGGCTATCCACCTTCAAACGCTTCGCAGCAAAATTTTTCATCAGGTAGTCAGCAACAACAACCAGGACAATATGGCAGTCCTAGTCCACAACCAAATTATCAACAGCCTCCGTCCCAAGCGCCACCTCAAAACGCATACGCGGCTGGACAGCCCGGAAGTTATCCTCCTCCTTCTTCACAAACGTACGCGAATAATGTCCCACCGCAAAATTACCCACCACCTCCCACCACTAGCGCGACTCAACCCCCACAACCTGGATCTCAGCAAAACGCGGGTCCACAACCTAATTATGTTAGCCAACCAAGTCCAGGTCCTGGCGCGACGCAGTATGGTCCTGCCTCTACATCTCCACCATTTAGCACGTCCTCCGCGACCGGTGGTAATACATACGCCCAAAGCAGTCAACCGACAAGCACACCGTCTGCCTCAACGCAGACGTATCCGCCGAATAGCGGTCCACCACCGACGTCACAGGGTGGAAGTTATGCACCCCCAGTGCCACCGGCCCCTTCTGGATATCCCGTTCATCAAGCACCACATCCGACATCGCACCCCCAGCACCCACCACCACCACATCAACCACCGCACACCCCGCATCAGCCACCTCACCAGCCAACTCATCAGTCATCCCATCAACCACCCACCCATCAATCACCCCATCAACCTCCACAACAATCTCAGCAGCAGTCGCAAACAGCTCCGCAGACACAACAACAACCGTCTCAGAGTCCAGCTCCGAGTGGATTTCAACCGCCGTCTGGTGTACCGCAAGGTCCTGCTCCACCGCCGGGCCCTCAACAACAACCTACCTATGGACCGACTACAACGCAAACATATGCACCAACTCCAGGAGGGCAACCACAGGTGTGTAATAGAATTTTTTATAATTTGTGTATTTTTATTCAATGTTTTTTATAGACACTACTGTATCTCTTAATATTAAAAATTTAATATATACCGAATTACAGATTTATAGTCCTCATCCGCCACAAGGGGGACAGCACTATGGACATCCTCAGTATCCTCCTCAGAGTTATCCCCCACCACCAGCAGGACAAGGATATCCTCAATATCCTCCTCGACCACCTGGGGGACACATGCCTCCTCCACCTGGACCACAAGGACCACCTCCGCCTAACCAATATGGAGGTTACGGTTATCAGCCACCTACACAATAAAATACATTAATAACTCTTAAATATACGTAAAATTTAAATTGGTACAATTTCGTGAATATTTTTGTTTCTTTATTACTTTCTTATGTGAGTACACTGAAAGGCAGATATGACATTTGCTACGACGACGGCGGCTAGCGTACGTGACCGCCAGGAAATCACGTATGCTAACCGCCGTCGTCGCAGAAAATCTTATATCTGCTATTTGACATACATTAATTAATATACTTTTAGGTCAATTCACAATATTTATTTAGATATTGTGAATATTTATATTAATATGCATATTTGAATATAAAGGGTTCAGCATAAAGGATGAGATCAGATTAAAGAACTAAGTAAAGAATTTAATTTAACTTAGTCTTGTGTTAAGATTGGCAAAAAAAAAAAAAACTTAGGGCAAAATTATATATAAATTATAGAAGATGCTTTAAAAAACTCCTAATTGGATTCAGATTATTTAAAGTGTTTTTTGATTCTTAATATTTACATATTTTTTAATGTGTGATGATATAACTACTTTATATATAATTTTGTTTTACGTTAAATACTTATATACGATAGAATAATGAATCTTTTTATTTTTAGCTATAGATCTCGGTGAAAGAAATATGCCAAAATATTCCAAATGGCTTTTAACTCTTGTGGCGAGTCTTCTAATACGAAAAATTATAACACGTATAGATACTATCAACAAAGATATAATTTGTTTTGTATTATTTTTACAAGCTAAAAAATATAAGTATCACAAACTTATTGTGTTTATTTTTTTAAATTGTATATTTTTTTTACATTTTTACTACTTTGCGTACAGTAAAGGTAATAAGCCTCAAATTATATTTTTATTACAAATACATACGTAAATTTTTATTAAAATAACTAAAGCATGAACAAATTGAAAGTCAAAGAATTATGCAACTATGCAATGGTACAAATGCCATATGTAAGAATATACCATGTAAATGTTTGTTCCAATTTTTTTTTTTTAATTAATATAAAGCAAATTTAATTTCAGAATTAATATATATATATATACATATATGACCACAATTGTAAAGTTTTGATGTATTAGATATTATTTACAGTATAATTCGGTACAATTTGAATGAAAATATCAAATCTCGCAACTTACCTTGTATTTATCCTATATTTTTCGAAGATGTTGATAACTGTACAAATGATGAAATATCTTACTTAAGCTCTCAAATGATTTTAGATTAAATAAGAAATTATTAAATAATATTTAAATATAGCTAACAGGTTGTACAAGCACTGTAAAAGAAAAGATTTATTAAATATTAGACAACCATCCGTTTTTCAAGTTCGAAATATTTCTTTTTATTTTTGAAATTAGCAATTAGGTATAAAATGTTAGTGAGCAAATGTGTATACGTGATAGACGATACTTGTATGGCAACGTGGATCTGTTAAATCTTTATTACATTAAATCATCATCGAAAATGATTGAAAAGGATGTTAAAGATTACAATTCGTCTCTAAGGTTTGAATTTCTAAAATGACATTGACAAGAATGCCTCGGTTGTGGTACTTCTTCCATGTTATTTAGTACTTCAACTTTACTCTTTAAGCGTTTACTCCATTCCTGAAATATAAAATTGCATTATTTGACAAGGATATATACCTAAAAAAATATATATATATAAAATAGAATTTTTTTTTCCCGTACATAAAATAAAACTGTATAGTAACATAATATGTCATGTGGTAATAAATTATGTCTGACAAATTGTCTGGCAGATTTGACAATTTTTAATCCATCCCCGTCGTGCTCCTTCGCCCACATGATTTTTTCGACGAGATCCGACAAATCACTTTTTACAGGAACGTAATGTACTCCAGGTATAAGATTTTTGTAGAAAAATTCATAATACTTAGATTCTTGCTTAAACACTAAAGAATCTCCAGCGAGTAAATACGGGAATCGATAAGCTGCCACTGTGCCATCAATATTCAACTGGTACTTATACTAAAAAAAAAAATTTTTTTAATAAAAAAAAAAAAAAAATATCTGGCTTATTAATTTTATGCATTACAATAAAGTATAATTTTCATTATTTACCTTAAAAAAGTTGAAAAATGATACATGATTTTGTGCAGGTCCATATTTATTTATTTCATCTCTAAAGAAGAAGAAATTAGTAATGGAAACGTTAAAAAGTTCTGGATGTTTTCTTGAAATATCTATTAAGTCAAGGCGTTCTCTTCTGGAGTCGCGTCCGCGCCAAAATAATTGCTCAGTTTTGTTTTCCCATGGCAGTCCATTACCTTGTACGGAGAGTGTGTCTAGCATTACCCTATTTTTCAGGCATATCATATTGCAAACAAAACAACAGCTAAGATTATTAATATTATTAAAGCATGCTATACCTTCCCATTCCTTCCAGAGATGATTCTGTGATATCATATGTAGGCATAACAATATCTTTTGTCTTTTCAGATCCACACCATGAAAAAATGGGGTATAGCTGGCCTGAATCAGGAACAAGTGGCCAGTCACCCAGATTTGTAAAAAATTCAATATCTGGCAGTGTCACTTTGCGCGCCAGTGACAACAATACAGCATCCATAAATATTTTAAAGCCAACATACTGGCCGTAACATTGCCTATAAATCTAATTTAATTTAGTTTAAATTAAAATTTATAACTAAATATAATAAGATATATACGATAATGTAACATACTCTGTTAGATTTTAACACATAATGACAAATGCTGACACTCGTTGGCCGATCGTATCTTTTAATGATACTTTGACGTATTTCATCAAAATCGATATTTGAAAATGGAGAGAGATCATGATGTATTTGAGAATGATTTTGACATTGATAATGATCTAGCCAGTCAATGATTGACGGATTAGGGCAGTAACATTCTTCTTCATAAACAGGACCTGAAAAACTTTTATTAGAATCAAAAGATTATGCGCAAGAAAAATAAATTTTTATACCTTTGATTTCTGAAGAGGATAGTGGCAAATATTTTTCTTTAATTTTTACTTTAATCTTAACATTGAAACAAGTATTAAAAACTTTATAGCGCACAATGAAACTCCCATCTTTACAATCAAAATTCTGGATCCATACACGACACGCGGCACCATTGAAAGATTCTCCATGTACCTGCCCAGAGATTATATTCTCACCTGGAGATTTTGTCAAACTAGAAACAATACAATCGAATATTATGTAAATCAGATAACTTATACAGGTTGTTCCATATTAATATTCTTATATAAACGCATCGTTATTAATTTTTGTATAGTTGCCTAACAATACTAACTTTCTTCCATGCGAATCAACGAGTTGAACAAAGAAATATCTCGCACGCATTGTAACTTCGGCTGGCTTTAATCCTGGACCCCATATAATTGTTTTCAGTGGATCCACATCAGCATGTTTCGCTCCCGTACAAACAAACAATATTAAGAATATTATCAGCAGCATAATTACTACAAATATTTAGACGACAATATATGATTCTCCGTTTTTAATTAATACGATCTCTTCATTGCTAAAAAAAAAATTTAGAATTTATTTTCTCTAAATATAAATTTTAAGGTTATGTAACATTCATATTATTGACATTTTAATTACCTGTATAAAGACAGTAAAATCTCCTATAATAGTTTGTTGCATGATCGTGCTTATTTTCTTCGAGCTTGCACTTATCTGAGATTCTATTATAAATTGAAAAATTTATCAATAATTGTCAACAAAGCCGGCTATTTTGTAATCTCTATATATTCATTTCCAAGTGTATCTGTTCTGTGGAGGATATACACACACACACACACATAAAACTCCTTTATAGATATCTCTCTAATTCTCAATAAAAAAAATTTTTTTATTTGTTACACGAAGCAACAAAAATATTATAGACATAATTATAGAAGTATTTTATAAAATATATTATAGAATTAATTGTTAGTTGACAATTTTAAGTAAGCAAAACAAGAGATTCAAAATCGGTTCGATAAATAAAAAGCTGTCGGCAGGGCAATTTCTAGGTAAGCATTAATTTTTTTAATAAAAATCTTTATTAAAAAAAAAAACCTTTACCTTTTTTTTTATTAATTTTATTAACTAATTGGCATGTCTACATTAATATTTTTTTTTTATGTTACAGTCACCGGCAAAACTTTACAACTCTACAACGCGAAGCTCGCGCATGGTTTCTTCTAGTACTAAAAAAAAAAGACAGATAAATAAATTTAATTTAGAAGTAATGCAGTGCTATGTAGAGAAGCTGTGTGCATTCCATATTTTCGTCTGGTAAAAATTCCTTTTCCAGTCTCAAGGCTTCCAGCCGAGAAAACTGTCCTGTATAACTATCTGTTTAAATATACTGTTCGCCATGGATTGCATAGGTTTCCGGTTTCTTTGAGCCTCCATAATGTACGAGACTTTCCCTCGGGCCTCTGCCCGTGATATGTCACCTCTTAAGCCGAGCAATCTAATGAGATGATCCTCCGTCATGTCAGGATATTTTTCGACCAACGAGTGTAAATCGAGAGAAAGTATTTCCGCGTCCTCACATCTCAACACTTCGGCAAGGCGTTTTATGATTTCAAACGGCGAATTAAAGTTCCCGATTTTTGGTGCAATTCTGTCGAAAAAATTTCTCAGTTTGTCTGCCTCTGTCATTATTTTTGATGTGCACGTTAGACATTCGTCATAGGTTTTCAGTGATATTTTTCTCTGCAGCATCGCGGATATATAACGCTTCGCGATAAGATTTTGTGCCTCGGTAATGACATACTCGAAGTTCTTGGGACTTAGATGATTGTAATCTTGAAAATAATCCTCCAAGGTAACACAAATGGTTTCCACTGGAATCGGCGACGACAGCCACTTAGGTGTAATCAGATCTTGGAAATGTAGCTCTAGATCCAGAAAAGATTCTTGTAGCAAAATAGTCGCGGCTTCGTTTCTCAAGTGTTGATAATTTGCCAACAGGGTCTCAAACTTCACTGTAGCATCACCGGTAGTATTGGGCACCCAATAAAGCTGCTTCATCTGTTGCGCCAGCTCGGTAAACTGTATACAATTATTAACTATCGTAATCATATGATGAGTGAAGTAGGGTACCTGACTTCTATCTTCAAAGTGTTTTGTCTTGAATTCTAGTATTGCTTGTCTGTACATGGCTCCATATTTAATTACTTGTTCGATACACAGGACCAAAGCTTGTGCTGTCAAGTCAGAACTGATAGTCTTTGTTACCTGAAGATTTTGATCAATCATCTGGAATATGATAACTGGCGCTGCAGTATGATAATACAGCTCCTGAGTACTGCTTTCAGGTAAAATACCACTCCTCCAGTCAAGTTTTTCTGTCTCCAGTGTCTTTCTCATCCAGTCTTCATAATTCTGACACATATTCCTCAAGTATTTTTCCTGAAGATCGTTTATCATCTCAGGACTAAGTAGAGGACCAATATCAGATGTGTCAATATTCAACTCTGGGTGCTGCATTAACTCTGGCCCTGTATAAGTGTTCATAATCCAAGCCAGCAAAGAAACATATTCATTTCCTTCTAGCCCACCGGTGATTATTTCCTTTAAATGCTGAGACAAACTTGTATGATACATTTTGACAAAAGTCCTTACTATGTCATACCAGGGTGGAAAGCACGGTCTGCACAAAGTCTTTACTACTCTCAAGTCTTCAAGGATGAGAAGTCTTGTCAATTCTAAATACCTAACCAGCCACATTTTGTTATCTGCCCTCTCCTCCACCTGAGTTCCTTCAATTCTATTGGCAACTGACTTTTCCAATATTTTCATTGCCATTTCCTTCCATTTCTTGGGCCTACCTGGTGCCATAAATCCACTTTGCTTGTGTCTTTGAATGGCAAATTGATCTGCTTTCTCTTCTCTTTCTATAATTCTCAAAGGTGTCACTATAACAGTGGGCTCTTTTCTAACTGTGTTTAAAGTTCGACTCAATACTAGCCTTATCTGCTTCTCCATAAGCTGTGACAGCATTTCCACATCCTCAAAATATGCTTTCAGCATAATTGTATCTGCAGGTGATTGATTTGGCAATTTATGAAGTTCATACAACAGCTCATCTCTGGAAGACTCGAGATCCATCAGGCTTTGATGTGCATGCAGCAGCTTACCCTCATTTATCCATTGCTTTGTTTTTTCCACACTTTCAGGAACAGTGAAAATATGTTTCAGATTTTCTTTTGCAATGACATATTGAGAATGACGCATGTTTTCTTCCTGTACTGATTGCAATCTAGAACTAAGTTTCAATACAGAATTCAAAAGTTGATCAATGTTGTCCAGATAGTCTTTAATAGTGCCAATACTTTCCAATGAGCTCTGCAACTGCTCAAAGCCAACCCGAACCCCATCCAGCTGGCTTTGCATTGCAGTTTTTAGCATTGTCTCAACAGAAGCCTTCTTTCTTCCTATCCTACGCTTGTACATGTCAATTTTTTCCAGCTGACCTGGCCTCTGCAAAAGATTTGCAACATACTTTGTACCCCTGGCTATTGCCTCTTCTTCTAATTTCTGAAGATTCTCCGTGTTCGATGCCATTTCTCGATCGCCAATTATGTTCCAAATTGATAAATCGTATCAAAATTAAGATAAGTGCCTATAGCACTGTGACAGCATAACAGCAACTCTACAAAAATGGATAGTAAATGTTAATTTACGATCCTCATCACAGATTTTAATAAAAATATACTCATTTAATGTTTTTTTACCTTCAGAACAAAAGTTTGAAAAATAAATAATATCGATTACACCTTCTTAAAGAATTCAGTCGATCTTGGTCAATCTCCAAAGCTCACAAAACGGTTTTGAAGGTTATAAATGCATTTATGGGTGTCAGTGTGATAGACGGGACGGGTTTTCTCACACATGCGCAGCAAATGCTCATTGAGCTGTTGTTCGTTGAACAACCGCTAATAGTCCGTGCAGGTTAGGTTTCCGCACGTGCGTTTGGAACGTTCAACTCTACACAGAATTCGCGTAATATATATAACAATGTATGTATATCCACGTTTAATCGTTGTACTAATTAATAAAAGACGTGAGTTTGAGTTACTTATTCATAATGAACAGTATATTTAATCTCCAGTCTTCGTTTAACTGTATGTCGTTCTTGGCTGTTATTTTTTAGACGCTTAAGTTTCGAGCAAAATGGGCTTGACCAAGCAGTATCTGAAATACGTGCCGGCAGGTAATGCAAATATAATCGCAAGTTCTCGATGCAACGTCGTTTTTATAAAGCTGGACGGCCAGGAAGGTCGATTCGTAGCTGCTGCTGCCTGCGAGCACGTGTACATTTGGGACCTGCGACTTGGAGAGAAGGTAAACGAAAGAAATGAGAGATCAAGAAACTTAGTAGAAACGATTGATATTTTACGAACGTAATGCTTTTAGGCTCGAGTGTTATCCGGAGAAAAAGTATGTGTGACTCAACTCGCGGCATCACCCGATAAAAAGCACATCGCCGTTGGTTATGCGGATGGAGTGGTGAAAACGTTTGATTTAAATAGCGGTGAAATCATTAGCATATTCGTGGGACACAAGTCTGAAATAACGACATTGGCATATGATACCCTGGGACATAGACTAGCTACTGGCTCTAAGGTATTAATTAATTAAAAAATTAATCTTTTTACAAATGTAACAAAATCTTGAGTATTAAAGCTTTTTTTGTGTAATAGGACACAGATATTATCGTTTGGGATATCATAGCAGAAACTGGAATATGTCGGTTGAGTGGACATAAAGATGTTATAACTAAATTGGTGTTTATGAAAAAACACAACATTATTATTAGCTCCAGCAAAGATACATTTGTGAAATTCTGGGATTTGGATACAGAACATAACTTTAAAACTCTTGTTGGGCACAAATCAGAAGTAAGTTACTTATTTATTTTTATTAGTCATTTTAAATTGTTATATTACTGATTAAATATGAATAGGTTTGGAGTCTTGCCTTAATGAACAATGATCGGTACTTAATAACAGGATGTAATGATATGGAATTACGTGTATGGAAAATAACTTTTCTCGATAACAAAAATATAGAATTGGCTGCTGCTATTGAATCAAATATTAATGAAGAAAATGAAGAAAGTGTGGATACAGATATGGTATGCATTAATTACGATTCAATTTATCTTTACAGTTATTTTTAAAATAATAAAATTACATAAACATTATTTTATAGAAATATCCTGTAAAATGTGAAAAAATAGGAAGCATACTAAGAGCTGCACGTGGCCGACTTGTTTCATTAGAAGTTGACCCTACATGTAAAGTTTTTGGATGCTATGGAGTAGGAAATTCTATAGAACTATTTTATTTGTTATCTGATGATATGATAAAAGATAAATTTACTAGAAGACTGAAGAAAGAAAGACGAAAATCTCAGAAGTAAGTTTTAGTAAAATATATGTAATTAAAACAATGTACATTATTTTCTTTGTCATCAATAGGGAAGGTAATGACGCGGAAAAAGAATTGTCAAGTGCCCCAGCTCTAACAGATGAAATACTACGTTTGCCTGTCGTTCAAGTATCTGGAAAAGTTAAAGGACTGGATTTAGTTATAGGCAAAGAAAATGAACTCCGAGTTAGTATGATAGTATAAGACAAATTTAAAATGGTTTTAATTTTGGCGTTATATTTTATTTTACGTATTTTTAACAGGTATGTGTTGGAGTTAATAATAATTCAATTGAATTGCATTCTTTGCACATTGAGGAGAAAAATCCCGAAATAAAGCGTTTGCGTTCAATAACAGCACACGGACATCGTACAGACGTTCGAGCTATCTGTTTTAGCTCCGACAATTTGGCATTTGTTACAGTTAGCGGAGATTCTGTCAAATTATGGAATAGGTAAAATGTTTTTTTTAATATATAATAATAAGAAATAAATACGTAATAGAGAGATTTACTAGTAAATTTTCAGACCGACGCTATCTTGTTTACGCACAGTACAATGTGGTTACGCATTGACGGTAACATTTGTGCCAGGTGACAGGCATCTGATTGTTGGTCTAAAGGATGGAAAAATGATCATTATAGACATTGCATCTGGCGATATTTTAGAGGAAGTGTCGGCACATTCGAAAGAACTTTGGAGCGTTACGTTATTTCCCGACTTGGTAATATTTTATTATTAAAAATATTGTAATGACCAGTTTAAAAGTTACAATTTATTAAAACATTTTTGCAAATAGAAAGGAGTTGCCAGCGGTGGTGGGGATCAAACAGTAAAATTTTGGAATTTTGAACTTATTCACGATCCTGACAATCAAATAAAAGCAAAAGTTCTTTCTGTCTTGCATGTAAAGACACTTAAACTTGAAGAAACCGTACTGTGCGTAAGAATAAGCCCGAATAGCAGATTTGTGGCCGTTTCCCTATTGGATTGTACCATTAAAATCTTCTTTTTCGACACATTTAAGGTATCACAATTATTTTAAGTTACATATTTATATCTTAAACGTTATTCTTTTATAATGTTATACTTTTATTACAGTTTTTTGTATCACTTTATGGACACAAATTACCAGTATTATGCATGGATATATCCAGCGATTCCGCGCTTATAGCAACCGGTTCTGCTGATCGTAACGTCAAAATCTGGGGTTTGGATTTTGGCGATTGCCACAAGTCTATATTCGCACATGACGATTCTGTAACAGGTCTCACCTTTGTACCTGGAACTCATTACTTTTTTACCTCTGGTAAAGATGGTCGAATTAAACAATGGGATGCTGACATATTTCAAAAAATTACCACACTACAAGTATTGTATTTTGTTAAATATTATGTGGTATCACATATCGGTAACTCAATTACAATATTTATTATGTGTATTCGATTATAAATTTGGTAGGGTCATGCTGGAGAAAGTTGGAGTTGTTGCGTTTCACCAAACGGGATTTATGTTGCATCGTGCGGTTCTGATAGAGCAGTTAGATTGTACGAGAAAACTGATGAACCTTTAGTATTACAAGACGAAGCGGAAGAAGAGAGGGAAGAACAGGAGAATGAATTAGTTACTGGAGAAAGTACTGCGGTATTAGGACAAAAGCAGCAGGCGTTACCTTCTAGAAAAACTGTTAGCAGTGAGAAGGCTGTAAGTCAAATTATTGAAATACATATAATTTACACTATTTATAGCATAAAATATTAAAATATATTTTTATACTTATTTTATATATTTATTTTTTAAGGCTGAGTTAATACTAGAATGCCTAGAAATATGCACTCAATATGAAGCAGAATTGAATAAAGTTACTGACAAGGCGCCAGCTCTTCCTATATTGATGCAGGCTTACAATTGCACGACCACAGAAGACTTTTTATTGGAAACTTTTAAGCGAGTTAGGGCAAGGTAAAACGCGGTCATGTAATAACACTTTATATAAAAGCATAAACGTAACTTGAATCTTGTACATTTTAGTGAATTGGAGGAGACTTTATTTTTATTGCCATATTCTGCGGCGTGCGATATTCTTCAGAGGCTTCCTAGCTTGTTAGAAAGCGATTACAATACTGAGCTATTCGCCAGATTGGCTTTATGTTTGGTGCAAGCACATCATGGTCCGATAGTGGCCAATCAAAATCTTTTACCCACGTTAGAGATCGTAAAAAAACTTGCTATAGAAAAAATCTCTGCTTTACGGGTAAAAAAAAAAACTCGTTCATTGACTATATGTGTTATTCAAGAGTATGTATTAATATGTATCTGATGAATTAACAAGCTATATATTTCAGGATACCGTTGGCTTTAATTTACACGGCATGATGTACATGCAACGCATTCTTGAAGAACGGGAAGGAGTTAAGTTCTTCAGAGACGCTTCTAAAAATGTCGAACATAAGCAGAAAATCCAAAGGAACAAGGAGAAAGCTGTAAAAAGAGCGGTCATGAACCTGTAGATCTTATCATAACAAATTTTATATATATGTATATGTGTATGCAACATAAATTTATTATATATTTTATGTATATATTGGATATCACAGAGCGTGCATCATTTATTTTTATTTCTTTCTAGAAAACTGTTTTATATTTAACAATTTTCGGCAACAAACTGGGAATGTATTTCTTACGTGGTGCTTTAAACACCTTTCGTCCTTTTAAATGCTGAAAAATGGAATGTTTCACTGACATCGGTTGATTCATTACTACTTTAATTAATTCGCCGACGGCACACTATAAAAATCTAATTAAATTTAATTTGTAACGTGCTATTAAAAAATAAGACTTCTAATTTGGTATCAATTGACCATTACTACTTCAATTTGTTGGCGAGCGGTTCGTAGCACATTTTTTTGAAATTAAAATAAATTTGTTTTGGCTTCCAGTTGACAGTAGTTGGAAGTTAATTAAGATAATTAAAAAATTAAGGAACGTGCAACTGTAAAACCTTTTAACTGTAGGTCAGGTCAATTAGATTTTATTCATGTAGTAGATAACTTAGAGCCCGTAAATTGGAAAGATTTAATACATCTTATCGTAATTTATGAAAGAAACAATTCACACATTGATAAATCAAACTGCTTTATATTAAATATTCGTTTATTTGATTCATCAGATGTCCTAGATACACATTCGTCGTCAGTCAGTGTCACATATCAGAAACTGGCTATTAGGTGTTTGGTAATACAAAAATCTCTTTTTTTTTTCTAACACATTTACACGTAATACTACATTTGTAAGACATCTATATGTACAATTCCGTTATTTTACTTATATAGGCGTTTTAATTTCATAAACAAAATAATTGTGATGCGTTCTCCAATAACGCCATTAGTCGATCTTACGTTTAATCGACGAATTAATATTACGATGCAAAAATAATTATAAAAAGATATGTAAAAAGAACTACGCGTACGTTGATTAAAAAAAAAAAAAAAAAACACTTTTCGCACGATTGTTCGAAATAAATATTAATATCGTCGTGTCTTTTACATACCACTCGGTACGATGGTTTTCATCATTTCGTTGTTCATCGCGGAATCCCTAGAGATCCTTAAAAGTAACATCTTTTATTTATTGTACCCAATAAACTATCTCCCTGGCACGAATTGACAAGCAGATCTGTCTCGTTTACAATAATAATGCATTGATCACAATGATTTACATCTCTATATAATTTTATACAATTCTAAAATCTCTCTGGAATGCTGATAGCACGTTTGATCGAGCAAACTCCCCCGTTTTCTCCTTCACAAGATGTGACTTATTGTTAGTCTCTCTGTTTTAATTAGCCTTTCTACAATCGAGGTAATTGGGTTGCTCATACTCATATGTGAAAATAAAAAAAAAAAAAAAATAAAAAACTCACTGTTACAATACTTTCGCCACTTACGATAAGAAGGATACGGAGATATCTCAGATATTGTAACTAGACAGGCGAGAAATAGACGTGTGCTTGAAGTAACCCGCAAGATTTTCAAATTGTCCATTTGTTATTTTACGATTACTAATTATATTGCTTATCAAAACTAAGTTATACCGCGACTCAAACATTACTTGAAAAAAAAAAAAAAAAAAATTAAACTCCGCTATATTCTTAAATACTTAGTCGCCCCTAACTTCATAATACTGATAATTGTAATTTTAAATGACTTGTTAAATTGTCACATATGTAAGTTTCAGAAACAGGAATTTATAAGTCATCCTTCTTATCGTAAGATCTCCGTTATCGTTTCAACTAAAATTATTTTTTTAAAATCACACCTGGCACGTATCGAATGCGGTGTTAATACTTAGAAATACATCTTAATTTAACGCGAGTTTAACTGTACATAAATAAAGACAGAAGACAAAGTGTACATCAGAAAAAGAAGCGGTTAAAGTGACTGATGGAATTTTTCTGGTTGTCTTGGCCATCAAGAAACAGACAAGTTCTTTTCCTACGTTTACCGTTCGTCTGTGGGTTTCCATTTTTTCCTTCCAGTATAACACAGCCTTGTATCTTCTTCTTTCTACACAAATTATTATCTCCACTAACATTTCAATTACTTTTCACGATTCTTGTCTCCACCGGCAAATGTCTACAATTCGATGTCAAAGCCGTTGAGATCAGAATATTTAGGACGAAACGCTTATTTTAGGAAATCTTCTTGTCCTTCATCACGTAATTGAGGCCCATAAATCCGGGACGAAACCTCTTCTGATGCTGTGTCGGATTGTTACAAATGTATCTTGCATAGGCTTCTGTCTCATACCGCCGCTGTTGGACTAGCTCAGTTTAGTCGGCCAGAGTATGGTCTGTCGGGAATTCGGGGGGGAATATTGGGTACAGGACGCCTACAACATAGACAGACATTGATTGTTGGATATGTTTTCACAAAATTTCGAATAAAAACACACTGTAGGGGACATTAATTGATTATTAAACGAAAGACGCGATATCGATATATAAACAGGCAAGCTTAAAAAATCTGACGTTTAAAATAAAATTGTTTTTCTCTTTACATCTAAATATACTAAAACTTAAATATTTTAATTGGGACAAAGATATAGAGAAAGAGAAAGAGAGGGAGAGACAATACATTCGAAATCACGTATAATATATTCATAATAAATAATAAATTTTTGATTAAAAAAAAATTAATAAATAACATAATCTAAAGCGCGGCTAAAATAAAAAATGCCATTTAAATATATCAAAATACTAAAGAACATTACTTTGCTTTATCTTAGACAAACGTGAAAGTTTTATTAAAGTAGCATCAAGCCAAGACCGTACAAAACCAATTATGTTTAATCTTAGAAAAAAATATTATAGGTGTTCAATAAAATAAAAATAGCAGAATAACATAGATAAGTAAAATAATAAAAATTTATAAAACATTAACAGCGTGAACCAATTTGAATTAAAAAAAAAGATGAAAGATTCGCACAAGCATGCTCAAGCTTCAGCAATAAAAAAACACATGCAGAAATAATTATAATGAGAAAACATTTAATCACTATCTATTATTATCTTATATAATAAATTAAAATACATCTTGCATTTTTCCAGTAGCGGCGCTAAATTAGAAAATAGAAATGTTAGAACTTGATTCAGCTTACAAACTCCCTTTTAATTAATTAACTCATGGATTTTCAATAATTCATAAATTCTAGAGACTGACGAGATCGTTGCAATTAAAATTATTTTAATACTAAATTTAACTAAAATTTTAATATCAGCTCTCTTTAACTTTTTAGTGTATAACTTTCAAATCAAATTAAAAACAAAATCAATTCATCGTAACAAAAATCTATAAAAATAACGTTAAAAGTAATATTATTTAAACTACAATATTAATTTTAAATATTAACAATACTCTCTATTAAAACCACATAACTTTAATAACGCGACCAATTTTGATAATTCTTTTTTATAATATACCAATATTTTTTTATATCAATTACTGACATTGTTAAAGAAAACTATATTGTAAGAAAATATATTACTGAATTTGTAATCGAGAGGTTCAAGAACTACTGAAGAAAATACGCAGAACGCGAATACGCATCCCCGTGCACCAGGGAGAACACATTCACGAGTTCTGGCTCACAATAATTTCGACATAATTACAATACGTAGGCAATATTAAATGTATGTTCCCAATAAAGAAAGGCAGATTATTTACTTCGTAATTCACGATAACCACGACGGAAATGCGTCTTCGACCGTTCGTTGAGACAATGCTCTTTTCACGTAATCTTATTTTTTCACGTACATATACATGTATATACATATTGTATATATATATATATATATACATATATATGTATGTGTACGCAGATATATACATATATACGTATAGATAGATTCTATAACATGTTACTCCCTATATACACATTTATATTGCAGTAAAACAGTGTATGTGTTCCTCTCGTGCGCGCATGGCGCGATATTACAATGCATCTTTCAGGATGTAGCGCAGAACTTAAGCGACTCTTACACCATCAATATTATCATAGTAGATATATATCTCCACACTGTGCAATAATATTAATGATTTACATAATGTAGTTATGTTGATATTAATATTATAGCTATATAAATACTATTAGCGCAATATATCGCGTTAATAATACCGATCGTGCAGAAGCCACCTTAGCAAAAAAAGTAACCCTCCAATATTATATCTTAATAATTTTAACGATAGTTTAAGGTAAATTTTATGCCAGAATATAATTACGGTTTCTTGGTCGGATTTAGCGGTTTGGAATAAAAGTCGCTATAAAAATCAATATCCGATATAAAAATTAACAAGGGCAATATATAATGGTTTGTATCAATCGACAAGAACTAACTGTCGTCCAATATCTGGAGTTAGAAGTACATAGTGATTTTGCTGTATTGGTTTCCATCGCTCGTTATAGCGGCTGCGAAAGTTTTGCTTATCAAGGACTATCTATTTTTTAATTGGGGGTTACTTTGTCCGCGTACAATTAAAGGGCTTGGCACTGTAGGAAGAAGTACAGAGAGGAAGATATGCGTGTTTTTGGTTCAATTTCAAGTTACTGCCTCTATCATATTGCTTCTATAAAACGATGAAAGCATTAAAAATATTTTTCTTTACGTAGCATGTGGATTCGTTAAATCGTCCGTCTTATCGTCTGTTTTTCGTTCGACAAATTACGGAATTATTTTTTCTCTTTGCGTGCCAAACCCTTTAAAATATCAAAACTACGCCGACAGCAAACCCACGATTCGCTCTTCGACTGAAATATTATCCTCTGCTTTTTCTTAACTATTCTTCATAACGCTATGTAAGCGTGGCGGTCGGAAGATTTTCAACCCATGTGTACAATAGAATTACATACTTAATCGATGTTAGTTTTACACGAGATAAGCATAATAACTAGAGTGACATATAAGGCTTTAAATGGAAGCATGTATATAATGCATTGAATAAAGTGCATATTGCGATTTCTTTATATATATGTATGTATATTGTTGCGTAACACTCTCCTTCATTTTTATGAACAATATAGAAGTTGATATTTACCAGCTCGACGCAATTTATCTACAATTAACATCGGATCTTAATACCTCTCACAATTAAATCATCCAAATATAAAGCAGAGAGAAAACGAATATCTTTAAAGAATACATCTATTTAACAAAATATATTTGCTATTTCATTATGTTATATGTTGAAGTATGTATAATTAGATAAATTTGCTAAATAAAATTATTATATCATCCTTCGTTGTAAGGCTCGAGGTTGATATTCCGTTAAATCGTCGCCAGATCCACTTGAGTGTGTATTCAATAGATTAATTTTCATATTACGATGGAAATGACTACAAGTGCAATTGCCGAAACGTGGAACAAGCGATCTTCTTATCGCTCTGATCATCTATTCCACATAACATAGAATGCTTACACATATTCATTCTACACTAATATGTGTCACATAGATTTCATTAACTCGAATCGTCTGCTCTAATTTTACAATTTTCTTTTTCCTTCATTTAAAAATAAATATGAACAATATACTATAAGAAACGATAAGAACAGTAATACAAAATTAAATCAAAAGGCCTAAATATTTTATTTAACTTTTTGTTTAAATATTATTCAGTTAATAATATTCGGTGCAGTAAGTGCATGCAGCATACGATATGCTTGATCGAAAAGCTATACCCTTCTAAAAAGGCTTCTATTTAATCTTATCTCATTATTATGCCGTAACAACTCTGCTAGTGCAAAAATGATCATTTTACAAGTAAGAACAAAAGATCTCTCATAAATCTATTAAAAATGTAAAATACGTTGCTAAACAAATCTGCAGATATATTTCTTATAATATAGCGCGATTTTAATAATTAATCTTCCGTGCGAACATGTAAGTCTATACCTTACAAGCCAAAGTAACAATCACTCGTATCTGTATTCAGAATTCATTAAAAATAAAATTACGTCAGTAAGGTGGTTTTATCAAAATGCTTATGATATTGTTAATTATAAATTAGTATGATAATAGATATTTGATGAACTTTTAACAATTTTTAGAATGCGTAAACATAAAAGAAAAAAAAAAAACAGCATTGAAAGAATCAAACTTATGTTCACTAGAAAGGCCGAGAAAAACATGCTTACTTGAAAGATTAATTCAATATTTGTAATTATGTAGTTTGTTATAGCTACTTTTTTAATGGCATGTATTTCTGACATTACTCCTCAAAGGGTAAATGTATATATATATATATATATAAGTATACGGATATCGTATACAGATAATTACTGTACAATAACATTACAATAGTGTTTCTTTTGTAGTTACTCATGAAATCTTTTTCGTGTCGACGTTTCTTTAGCACTCTGGAACTTTACCATTATTAAAACCACGAGTATAATATCCTTATATCAGTAATGATACGCAAAATTATATGTGTACATAGTTTGACGTGCTTCAGAGAAAGAGCGGTATATTTTAATAAGTTCGTGATAAAATAATTAAATTATTAAACAATTAAAATTAAAAAAAAAAATGCATAGTAAGTAAAGAATTGTCATTATAATACAAAATAAATAAAAAATAAACGACTGTATATGTGTACAAAGAAATGCTAGGCCTCTTGATATTGGCAACTATAATTCGAATTACGATTGTAAATGAAGTTCATAAACTTCTTGTTTCTTTAATTTAATCGAGTAGAATACAAATAACGCGATAACACGGGAAAATACAAGTCTTCTGCTGTCGGTGTTTTTTTTAAATTCATTATTTAGTCAAGAAGACGTTCAAAGTCCTACTGTAACGAAAAATAATATTTTCTTCTTTTTAATTGCACTTCGATTACCTTTGAGTATTTTCCGAGTCATTGCGTAAATGTATTCGAAACAAAAGCGTAACTCGCTCCATGTATAGTACAGCTCGGCGCAGTTTTGCAAGTTGCATAAATTTTACATAATAAATTTACACTTTTATAGCATGCTATTCAATACAATTTTTGTTTTTTCTTCTAAATATCATAAACGTTTTGTGCTAGAATATGCACTATACAAATCTTGAAGCACGTCGCTTGCTCTTGCAAATAGGCAAGACTACCCTAATTACAAAAAAGTCTTATATACAGTTGAACCGCAAGCGTGCTCAGGGAGCTTTCTTTGGAAGAAATAACTATAAATAATACAAAATACAACATCGCTCCTACATGCGCTTGTCGAATGCGATGTACATTCATTATACATTGTACGTGATATTATTTATCATTACTCTCAATAGGTGCGATTATATCGTTAGTTTAGACTATTCAGAGAGAGAAAAAGAGAGGATTAGGGAAAGAGAAAAGACCAGATACAGAAATGGGGTAAGAGAGAAGAAGAAGGGAGACGGGGTAGAAATAGGAAAAGGGATTTGGTGACTTCGGATTTTCATGCAAAATCCTTGAAGCATTCTACGCTATATCACATCCTATGTCTGAGCACAATTTTTTTTTCTTCTTCATATCCGTAAATATTATCAAGTATCTTCCATTTTCTTATATTATATATTTTTTAATAGCTATAAGAGAAAAAAGTAACCAATATTATAGGAGGTAGAGAGAAATAGAGAAAAATGTTTACGGTATTTGGTGTAGTATAATATTTTTGTCATTAAGGAATCTTATTTAAAACAAACTGGATACACGTTTGTGAGTATTAGCTACTTTCCCAACAGCATGACATTTTCTTATCTACCTTATTACTGCCGATGATACGTTCGACACTTTCCTCAATACTGCAATTCGAGTACATGTCAAATGCAGTTGACGCGACAATACCATCAATATTTATATTAAACTCTCTTCAACGATGGAATGTTCTTTATAATCAATGCAAAGCTACTTGTCGATCACATTATCAGGTTCTGGTAGACTTTCCAGGATAGATTCACTGGATGTAAATACATCTTTTTAGAATAAAATGCATAACATTTCATTTACATTTGCTAACAAGAATACGTATGAGTTCTCACATTTTTTATGCAGTATGAAAATAACAGTAAAATCAGATTAACTGCACTAACCTCTGTAATATCTATTTTGTTCTTTTTTTACACATATATGTATATGTGTATATATATATATATATATATATATATTTCTTTTTTTTTTTTATTTATAACATTTTTCCTGACTGTCACACTTTGATTTCAGTTCTGAAGTTTAAAATGTTAGTTTAAAATTTTATTGCTCGACTTTGGACTAGTGATTTCGAAAAATACTATAATATAATGAAATTTTCCAAAATATTGAAGATAATGTGGAATATTTCGTAAGATAGATACAATACTTTTATACATATAAATATAAATATATACGTATATATATTCATATTTATATTTATATTAATTATGCATATATATAATACAGATAATTTTTATAGAATCATTATTTTCTACACAAAAATATGTATACAAATATGTTTTATGTATGCACACATATGGGTGTACAAATTTAATTTCGGAAGCATAACCATTAATTAAATTTATGGAACACCATGCAAAAGAGAAAGAAAGATACAAGAGATGAAACAAAACCAAATTAGCAATTATTCAGTAAAAATTTTGTTATAAAGAATTTTGTTAGAAGGAAATACGATTTAGTTCATTCTCAACCCTGAACAGTCTACCATCTACTTTTGCGCAACTTATACGGATATCCATATACATTATGTTATTTAGGACATAGCTCGGAAAGACTGGGAATATCTATTTACTTGATCTTGAACGCGTCCATCAGCTCGTTCACAGCGGCTTGTGTCGCAGCTTGTGTCGCAGCTTGCGTTATCCTCTGTTGTAGACCACCCCCGCGACTAAACACATCACGGATACCCAGATTTGACTACTGTTCTTACTCTTGCAATTTGTTTCAGGGACATACATCATATGTTTAGCGTTGCTAAATGTTAACTTATGATGCGTGTCTCGTGTACGAAAGCGTGCATAATGCTTTTTTTTTCTTTAAATGCGTACTCGAGATAAAGTAACATTAACAATACATGTAGCTTTGTAACAATATTTATAAAAATGTTTTATAATAACAATACGATATTTGTTCGATATTCAAAGGCAGCTTTTAAGCTGTTAGACTAAACTCGCCTTAACTTCCATTAATAAATAACAATTATGTATGCTATTTTGTTGCTTTTGATAAACTGTAATGCAGGCACCGACATATTTGTCCACAATTAGTAATTGACAAGTTTCGAATTGTTAGACATCATATAAAACATTTTGAATAATAAGAAATGTATAAAGTAGAAGTGCTGTTATGCGTTTGAAAAGCTTTAAAATTACATTAAATAGAGCATATCGTAATTTTTGAAACATACACATTAATGATAATTACGATTGGTAAATAATTAATAAATTTAAAAAATTGTTATTTTGTAATTTATCGCATTTTACCGAAATGTCATGCTGTTAGTAAGTAAATAAATGGTTATCTATTTGTCATAAGAACACAAAGTCCTTTATTTGACAATATTTTTTAACGGTATATATACATATATGATATACAGCTTCATCAAGATAATTTACAATTAAACATGTGTGACTCGACTATGTATATTGTATATTGTATATTTCCATTTTCTAAAGAACAAGATGTTTTGTATCTATGGAAATATTTAGTATTGCAGATTTCACTAGTGGTATTAAAGTATAATTAAAACTACGTTAATCTCTGTCAGATGTATTATACAATATGTGTGTGTATTTATAATATATACATATACACAGATACATGTAAAAATGTACATGTGTAAATATGTATCCATATACACGCACACACATATACATATATATATACATATAAGTTAGACTAAAAATTATTACACTGTTCATACCATATAAATATTAAATAACAGAAATAATTAAGAGAATAACAGTTATTCTCAATTCTCCTTCATCAAATCTTAATCAATCACTTAAAAAATATGTCGTTGTCGTGATACGTAGATGAAATACATTAGAGGAATTGCTCGACATTTGGAAGCTCAATTAGATCCAGAAACACAAAGAAAGTGCAGGACTTATACAATTAGAATAATTTTCGTGTTACTTTCACACTCCTACTTAATTAACATTGATCATATAATTATTTTTTTTTTTTTCTTTTTTTTCCCTCATAGTGTATGCAGACAATAACGGTAATATTAGAAGAGAAAACGTGTGTTTTGTGTAAAATGTACACTTGTCTATAATGCAACGAATACGGTATTGATTAGTAGCGAATAGGCGAGTTAGTGCGAAGACTTATTGTCGGCGCCTGCAATAGAAAGTGAAGTTAGCACCCAAAAGCCCCAATTACAAAAGCTACTGTTTAATATAGTCGGGCAAGATTTTTGGAGAAAGCTGCGAACCTTGTGTTCACGACTGTATACCGTTTCTACGTCATTATCGCATTATTTTATTTCGAACACACAATCAGCAAGGAACGTTATTGTGCGATTTAAAATTCGATGTGCGCAGATTAGCTTAGCGTAAAAATTGCAATCGATGGCACGATAAAATCGCGATATACGATTTCAGATTTAAGATTTAATCTGTGTTATTAATAAAAACAAAATTTTTATAATTTTGTTTTAATTTAAAAAAAAATTACTGTACTCACGATGGTATCATGGGTGGAGGTAGGCCAGGATTAGCTCGCGATGGTGGTGGTCCTCCTGGACCAGGTCTATTAGGAATGGCTGGTGCTGGTCGGCCGCCTGTAGGTACTGGTGGTGGTGCTCGTGAGCTAGAAATAGGTGGTGGCTGTGTCACTCCGCGTCTTGGACCACCAGGAGATGGTGGTGATAACCTAAAAAATGTATTATACAATTAAAATCAATTTATGACCAGTTTATGTAATATTTAAACATAACAAAATCGTTTTTCCAAACGTTGAATAAAAGTTCGACGTATATATGAAAAAAATTATCTCATAAAATTTTTAAGTACAACATAGTTTATATATAAATATAGATATAAATTTTTAATATTTAAAACTATAATTAGTAAAATAGCTCAATATATAAACTAAATAATTAATTAATTAATTAATAGAAATACTGTTAATTAAATTAAAACAATATTTTAAAATTTGAGCTTAATACTTTTATACAAAAAATATCATTAGTCAAGGAAAATCTACAGACTGGAACAGCATGCATAATATGAACATGATGTTTTTTATAATTGGTTGTTTTCTTGACGATAGTTTGTTAATAAAAAAAAAAAAAAAATGAAAGATAAATACATTATATGTAAAAAATCTTACCCAAGACTGTGTTTCAACGGTGTTCAAATGTATGGCAAAGCAGACGGTACAAAATGTAAGGATGATAAATTAGTAAAATGCGCGATAGACTGGAATTGGGAATAACATAAAGATTACCTCGGATTGTCGCCGGTTGCAAGCCAATCGTTTTTCACGGGTGGTGGTACTGGGGTTGAAACTGTAGCCATGGAGACATCTCCAATGATACGAAGAGCCTCTTTGCATGCGTGGTACATGCGTAACATTTCCTCTCGTTTCTGTGCCTCTTCGGGAGATTCTTCCATCATTGAAGCCTGCCATTGTATAAAGATTTTATCAGATAAAACTATTAAAATGTAAATGTAGATAAAAAATACGAGACATATATAAACATAAAAATTTATTTAATTATTCTATTTAAAAGTAAAATAAAATTTATTACGTAAAAATATTAATAAACATGTATCTTTTAAACCAAGTATTCAAAGAAAGGAGAAGGATAGAAGGAAATAAATGATAGGGTTCACTTACGATTGTAGGATCATTAAATATTGTCAGAGTATTTATTTCAGCGTTGGTTGACTAGGAAATAGTGAAAAAAATTAATCTATAAAATCTTCAAAAAAATAAAATGATTTTGCAATAAATTATCGTACAAACATACAATATACATATATTTATTAACATACATGTAACAAAATTTTACCTGATCACCACTTGCGTACAGATGTGCCAACAATTCTCCATTAATAAAATCCTTGGCGTTGTTAATAATAAGCATCATAATCGTCTTTGGAACCAGATCGCGAGTAGTTTTTGTAACAATTTTCATGTAAGAATCAACTAAATTTCTGATAGTTTCCACCTGACGCTCCAATTGAGGATCCATCGATGATTGGCCTTCTGATCCACCCTAAAGAAATAAAAATAACCGTATTGAAACTTTATATAACGTGCTTATATTTTTAATTAAAACAATTTAAACAATTCATTAACTAAGAAGCCGTATATCAGACAACATTTGCAGTATTATGCCACATTAAATCAATGTGACAAAAGTTAAGGATCAAATCTAAGAATTAAAATATAGAATAACATGTTTTATAGTGTTAGAATTTTTTGCAATGGTGTGTTTAAAGAGGTGTCCTGTGCTCATGTAAGTGTCGTGCTTTTGTAATTAAAAACACGATTGTACCAACCTCATATCCTTCCTTTTTAGTCGATTCAAATATAAGACAAAGAAAGAATAATTTCTATTATGCACTCAATACAAAAGATTATATTATTAGTTTTATTTTAAAAACTGTTATAAATACAAAAACTCACGCACTCAGTATTGACATTTCAAGTACGTTCAATAGTATATAAAAGGTAATGAAAATGGAAAGATATATTGATAAAATAACAACCTCATATAAAACGTTATAAATAATTTTGACATCAAAGAACTTGCAAAATTTAATACTAATTTTGCATGTATATTCTAAGTTCATTCTAATTATAAAAATAAAGCCAAGCTATCCTTATTTTTCTAAAATAAGCTTTTAGTTAGTAGCTCTTAATAATGTAATTTAGATCACCACACAGTAAATAAATTAAGATCAAACTTTTTTTTTCTAACTCACCCTCGGCTTATCCTAAAATAAATTAAATAGTTTCTAATAAATATAATGAATTGAAATCAACTTCCAATAAGCATGATAAATTAATACAAAAAAAAATAATATTCCTTTTTTCGTATTTCGACTATTGATATAAAAATTGTACAATTGATGAATTTTCTATAAATAAGTAAACTAATATAAAACATAAATTATTCTTTTTTTATAACGATAAATATGGAATCAATTATAATCATGTTACGAGCTCACCTCTTCGCCATTTGCTTGGTCTGTTGATTTTTCGGGGTATACACCAGCCCTCAAGAATGACGCCTTCCAGGAGTCAACATCATCTTGTGTTTCACAACTCAATTCCAACTGTTTATAATCTTTATAAACGTTTCTTCCTTCTGGATTGAATAACGCAAATAAGTGACGACGCGACATGAAACCTTGTTCTAAATCTTTCAATTTTAATCCATCCAAAGGCAACATGTATTTCTTTTCACGTTCCTTTAAACATGACAATACAGAGGATTAAACGTTGCTCTTAAATATTAATTGTATCTTTAGTAACATAATATATTATAATTTATAACACCTATTTTAAAAAATAATCAATAATTATGAACAATATTTACTTCCTCATCCTTGAACCAGGAGATACTCTCTGATGTTAAAACAAACCAGTAATCTTTTGAGCCACCCTTCATAATACCGAGATTGTGTATACACATGTAGCCTTTACGAATTACTTGGTTGCCTAATGTATGCCGTCCAGACTTTACGGCATTTTCCGAGGATTGTTGTGCACTGTAACATAAATAATAATGTGTAATAAAAAATAAAAAATATTAGGACATTTAATCGCAAAAATTATTGCCATCAAAATTTACATTAGTCAGAAAAAAAAAAACCAGCAAGATTTTTAGCATCCATGTTTTAAACAAATATACTATACCATAGAACGAAATTAAATTAACGTCTGTTTGTTACAAATTTGTAATTATGCTAATGCAATATCTTTATTTTACAATCAAAATAATTATATATAAAAAATAATAGATAGACAGTACTTTGTACCTTTACCTATAAATTAACACATATTTATATATCTATTAAAAAAAAAAACCCATTGAGAAGACCTTTATCTTAGACTTAACAAAATATATATCATAATTATTTATGTATATTGCCATATTACTTCATGCATTTTATGCTTCATATAACTTCAACATTTTTTAAGCACACACTTGCTGCAGCCACATAAACAATGCTGGTATCACAAAACATATGTACTATTATTTGGACAACACAGCAACAAATTTTGATGTGTGTGGTGCAAAAGCGAATATGAAAAAAGTTTGATTGCATAAGCGCATATTACATTCATTACAAATAGATTATAAGTATAAATGTTACTGTATAGATTACAGTTTAAAAGTTTTATGAATAATACAGGTGTCTTCAATAAGTATTTTTATTCACGAGTTCTAATTCTCTGGCATAAATTAAGAACGATATGTCTTTATTTTAATTTCAAATAAAGCAAACTTATAGATCGCAAAGAAAAAAAAATAACAGACTAGTTAAAAATATAAAATACATTGTAAAAAGAGCGTGCTGCATCCCATAATTTTTATATTATGCAATAATTTCAATAATATACTGAAATCAATACCAAGTTCAAATTACAGCATAATAATTTTCTGAAACTTGTTTTCAACTAAAAAACACGAATAGATTAAAGTTTAAAGAAAATCAGTTAAAAACTAATTTTCTATCATATATATTATAAATAATAGCATGTACGCCTCGTCAGTTCTTTATGTTGAATGCTAATTAATTATAGGGAAATATAAAAAAAAAAACATATACGTAGTTTGCTTATTAAAAAATTTCAGAATATTGATCAACATAATATCAAGCTAAACATTAGTTTGATTCATAGTATATTAGTGTTTCAACTTAAAATGCAATAAAAAAATATTTTAAAAAATAATAATAATAATAAAATGAAATAAGCATCAGAAAAAAAAGAGCGTGAAAATGGAGAGGGATAAAAATGTAGTGTAAATTTTTGTTGAAATGTACTTTAATATTCTTACCTTGCATTATGGCTACTGGCTGCAGCGCTGCCGATATAATTAAATCATTTCTTTAATTGTGAAGTTTTAAGAAGTTGATAATGAGAAAAAGAAATATCTCACGATAAAACCATGTTACTTTAATTAGGGTAAGGCACACATAATCATGTATACAAGTTTAAGAAATTAAAGAATATATTATTCTTGTATCATTTAATTATATTATTTTAACAAAATTTATATAAAGGATTATGTATATATATATATATATATATATATATATATATATATATATATATATATACATATATATAAATTTGTATGCCTTGTCCCCAATAACATCACAAGTAAAAGAAAAAAAATTTTATAACACTTAATCTTTAGCAACGTTATTATAGCGTTCATATAAGTCTATTATATATTCAATTAAATGCTTATATTACGATCTATCTAATATTAGCTCGTTATAAGTACTTTAATTGCAAATTTTTATAATTATCTTTATAAATTTTTAATAAATAATAATTAATTTTCAGAGATGTTATAATATATTTAAAGTATAAAGTATTAAAAAATAAATTATATGGAAATACTTCTATATAGCCATAACAATAAAAATTAAAACTACAATTAGAGCTACAGAGAATGGAATATGTGCAAATGCAATCCCGTATTCTTAGCAATGTAAGAAAATTTTTTTTTTTTCTTTGATATAAATTATCAGTTTAAATTATTATTTTTTAAATTAACAATAAAGTAATTTTATTTAAATTTTAAGTTGCTTTAATTTGTTAGGTATTTAAAAATATCATTAAAAATAGTATATATTGTAATACATGATTAAAATTTTGATTATATAAAAAATGAGAATAAATAAAATTTAAATTACATTAATAGTAGATAATGAAAAAATAAATTAAAATAAACGTATCATGAAGATCAACGTGAAGAAAAAAATCCAACATACTTATATATGATTTCAGCAGTGTCATATAAGTGTACATCGAGTAAAAATAATACTACTACGAAAGTTATTGCTTGTCAAATTCTAGAGCGGCCTTTGGCCTTGAAGGGAGGTCGAGCTGAGACTATAGCGTGATCATAGATTGCTATGTGAGTTGATTTTAGCAAGACATGCACTGATTGTGAAAGTATATGCGCTGATCAGTCGAGTAAAAAAATGGCAAGCAAACAAATAATCTTACATATTTATCACGTGTAGTACGATTTTCTATCGTAATTTCTAAAGTTTAAATTTTTTTTTTTTTATGTATTACGTTCTTAAAATGTTTTCTTAATAAATTACTTTTATAATTATATTCTAATAGGCATTAAGCAAATTATATGTGCTTTTCTACTTTTATTATAAAATCAAAAATATAATTCTTTAAATAAATAATTTTTTCTATACTTTGTAATAATAATGTGCTATTTAAAAAAGTATTTTATTATGTTAAGTGAGTAATATTTAGTATGTACAGAATATTATTATAAAATTTTTTTTTAACTTTATAATGCAATACACGTGAATATATTGCTAATATTTTTTTTTTTTTTTAACTAAAAAAGCAGTCTTTTAGAACATACATTCTTTTTCTAAATACTATAACATTATGTATGTATATAGTACTGTCTCTTGCTGTTCAGTGGTTATATCAAATTTGACATAAACTAAGAAAATATAGCAGCAAGCATAAATGTAACAAAAACAACATGTAGGAATTAGATGTATTAACTTAAAAAAAATTAAAAGTTGCTACTGTTCACTTTTGTAAATAATTAAAAAAAACTAAGATAACATATATAACAAATAGCGTGAAATATTGAGCGATTACTTACTTCGCAAAACCGATGAAATCTTCATGATTCGTATTCATGTACGCAAGTTCACAATCCACCAGCAAGATTAGCTGCTCTTTACACAATTGTTCGCGTTGTCTGATGTGTGTCGTTATAATACGTTCCGTTTCTTCTCTTAATCTGGGATAACGCGACATCTATAATTTATACAAAACAAGACCAGATTTAAACACTACATAATTAATACCATATTTTATCATCTATTTTTTATTATATTACAGTTTGACTTACCCTATCTGTACAAATGCGTACAACATTACTAAGTTCTTGCACAACTAAATCTACACATTTAAGACTTGGTTCTTTAAGTCTGTTTATTTGTTTTTTGACTATTGCTTCAAAAGCCATGTCTGGAGTAAACAATCCCACTCTGATACCTATTAAATCGTATTAAAATTTTGTTAATAAGTTAGTAATAACTTAATATCAGTAATAATTTCACATTAAAAAAATGTTATATTTTAATTTTATAGCATTTTGTAATAAAAACATCTTACCATGTATATTTCTGATAGCAAAAGCGATTTCTTTCCTTAATTCTTTTTCATCAAACTCCATTTTAACAATTTCGAACGGGAAACGCTCGTGAAAAAGTCTGTTGATTTTCGCGCCACCACTGAGTTCCATAGTATTAATTTGTGCCGAACCTGAACCTTCTATAGTTCTCTCGAAATCTGACTGAAGCTGTTGGATCATCCTTAAAAATGTTTTTCTATTAATTTGTGTAAGGTAATCTGCTATAAATAATTAGTTATATAGATAGAGAGTCTTGATGTTATCTACCATTCACAAAACACAATTAAAATAATATTTGTTATCATGTCACAACCTAGAAATTTATAATAAAATTGTCACACATTGTTTCAATAAAAATACATAATACTTTATATACTACCTTATAAATGAAAAAAATTTGTTAGGAGTTTTTTTTGTTAAATTTCTTGTAGCAGAATACTTTAGGAAATAATTTGTTCCCATTAAATTATTTCCCAATTTTTCGAGAAGTATTTAGTGTAACTAAAAAATGCACTTTTAAATTAGTTAACATTTCATGCAAATGACACGCTGTTTCTGTTAAATAAAACTGACAAAAGAAACAAATATACCTACATGTACATTTGAATTGATCTGAAAAAACGAAAAGCAAATGATCTAAAACTTCAAGACCCTCTACCACTAAAATGAAAAAATAGTAAAAATGAAAATGTAAAGAGCTGTCGTTTTATTTGCAAGATTATTGCTTTGCATGCAGATATACAATATAAAATACATTTAAATAAATTTTTGACATTACATATATGTGTAAATATGTGTATGTGATATATTCTGCTATAAGATATGCTTTTGTGATTTGCACAGTACACATTTTATGAATGGAAGACGAATATTGAGATATTGTAAATTAGCATGTAAAATTCTGAACACACTTACTGTAACATAGCCTTTGTTTTGATTGCGGGATCATCAGGTCTGAAATGTTTGTACTGTTCAACATCTTTTTCTAAAGCTAACTGCTGTTTTTGCAATCTATCTCTTAAAGCTGGCAAGGTATCCCTGATATGATTTGTCAATTGTTGATTAAGAACTCTCTGTAAATATGGTGTACCCAGCCTGTCTGCTAGATGACGATAAGATGGATGGCTAACAAATAAAAAATAAGTTATATATAGCTAAGTAAAAGAATAATTTTTTTATAATCTTTAGTTATTCGTATACCTAAGGAAAAATGTTCGCTCAGCAGCTAAAGCATTTTTGATATCCTTCCGTCCTTCTATATCTTTTTGGCTTCTATTGACAACACCTATGTAACCCCTTCTTAATGGCAATAATTTATTTTCCAAAATATCTCTTGCATCGGTGCCATCGTCCATGAGATCCAGTTTAGTGATAACGCCAATTGTACGTACACCTTACAGTATTATGCATGAAATTAATGTTAAGTTAAAAAAATATTAATATAATATTGCAAATAATCGAATACCTTGTGGATCCACTTCTTTAGCAAGTTTAAGTGCATCGCTATTGGCTAAATCAGTATTGGCTGGTGTGACTGCCAATATAAGACAATTTTCTCGTTTGATAAACTGAAAGATCATGGCTTTAATTTGAGCTTCTATATCTGCTGGCTGATCTCCGATTGGTACTTTTGTAAGTCCGGGTAAATCAATTAGTGTCAAATTTAGAACTAAACAAAGGGAAATACATGTTAATAATAATAACAATTTCTTTTAAAAGTATCTTCTTGTTACACTCACCATTAGGTGAATATACTCTGAGATTAATGGGTATATTAGAAATGCCTTTGTTACTTCCAGTCACCCTGTCTGTTTCTGCTTCAATTTCCTTCCGAACTTCATCAAAATCTACAAACTTTTTACCTTTGCAATGTAAAAATTCCGCAAACTCTGCAACATAAAAAAGAAAAAATTATTTTAATTGTTAAAAATAATTTATATTATTTAACAAATACAGATAAAAAAAGTTGAAAATAATATACTTAATATTATTTAAATATTTGTCATATCTCAATACTCTCATGATATGATATGTCCAATTTGCAGCTTATCATAATTTTAAGCTCAGGAAGTATGATACAGGAAATATGATAACTTGATGATAAAAGTTCAAGAAGTAAAATAATTTGATTAATCTTGTCTTATTATATTATTTTGTTAATACAATGCAAGTAACAATAAAACATGAAATGTCAATAATTGTTTTTAATAAATTTACTATATGTGATAAGTGTTATACAATAAAAAATATTTGAACTGGAATAAACGTAAAATAACGTATAAACGCAATAAACGCATTAGGCATTAATGTGCTCCTTACTTAAAGGGAACATATTTGCCACGAGTACAGGTCAATAGGTTAACAAGATGATATTAAGAGTATGTGAGAATTCTACGTTCTTCATATCATTTCTTATATGTGCTTGTAAAAGTAAAAGAGATTTTGAGATTGTCATATATACAAACATAGTTCCATTTTAATCATATCAAGTATCACAGAAAAAATAATATTATGTATTCCCTGCAAAATGACTCACCAGTTGTACTATTAATCAACTGTAAGATGAGAGGTCTCCTTGTCACAATACCAGAACCTCTTGGCAAGAAATCCCTAAAAAAAAAAAACAATTTTTTTTGTTATAATAAACTTTAATTAAAAATAAATAATTATACATTAAAACAATTGTAAAGAATAAATAATATCAATCATTTTTTCTCGGATAAAAACTTCAGTTTGTTTGGCATTACAATTTTTTTTTTTTTTTTTTTTTTTATATTTACAGAAAAAAGTAAAAAATGGTTCAAAATTATGTTGGATAAAAATGTGCCACAGCTAAAAATAGACATTGTTTTCTCATTCAACTTGTATGTTATTCCATGTTCTATCACTAAAAAAATTTTGTTTCTAATATCATTAACATAAAATTGTTTATTTGAATCAGTTTCACCAAAGCCCAATATCAATGCAACGTAATGTGACAAACATCTTGAGCAACATTGTATGACAAATCAGATAAAATGTAAAAAAAAAATATTCCAAAATTAAGATATCCGTATTTTTTATAGATATTTGGTTTATCGTTGTAATAAATTATTTTCTTCGTGCATCGAACATCAAGATGTTGTAGGACAAAATAAAAATTATTTAGTAATTTCCCGAATTCCTATACTTTAATTATATTTAACTGGATATATAAATATTTCGTATAATCGCCAGTTACGCGTTTAATAGACGTCAGAGAACGACGTGAATGACGAGAGGCGTTCGGTACGAGGACATAGCATCATCCCGCCGGTTTTGCGCATGAACGAGCGTTTCCAAGAGCGCTTTCGCGACGATGTCACGAAGACGATACTTGACA
Source organism: Cardiocondyla obscurior (assembly GCF_019399895.1). Classification (NCBI taxonomy): domain Eukaryota; kingdom Metazoa; phylum Arthropoda; class Insecta; order Hymenoptera; family Formicidae; genus Cardiocondyla; species Cardiocondyla obscurior. Next base: position 2,720,127 of record NC_091875.1, on the reverse strand, counting down.
GGTCGCCCTGTGGGCGTTCTGACGTCCTCCGTTCGCGCGGTCGCTTTGTTCGCTCTATACTTTATGCAAAAAAAAAAAAAACAAAAAAAAGTAACAAACACGAGGCAGCATACTATAAAATCGGTCTCGTCAACGAATAAAATTATAAGCCACACGTGTCTTCGCCACACCTTTGGCTACTGCACTTTGTCGTACAAGAAATGTTTTAAGCGCGGTAATAAAATAAAAAATTTCTCGAATCTTTTATCCAAGAAAGCCAATCGACAAATGCTTTATAGCACGACATATGCAATATCAGGCTTAGGGTCGACGACTACTCCCTCGGCGAGTAACGTCAGCGTGGGTTAAATAGATCCGTCCGTTTCGTAAATGCGACATCGCTACGCTTTCTGCGCTAGAAATAAAAAAAAAAAAAAAAAAAAAAAAAAAAACTCGCGTGTATGTGTAGAATTTAAAACCGAGGAGATAACGCGAGACAAAAAATAGGAGAATAAAGTCAAAAGAAATAGAACCGAGAAGGAGGAGGAGGAGGAAACTGACAAGGCAGTGTTCATTGATCGCGTTCGATCGAATCCGCCTTCAAGTTCCATAAGTAGAGTAACGATCGGGTCAACCACGAGAAATGAGGCCCTTTAATGCTCGTGTGGTCCGTGTGCGCGAGATTCTCTTTCCAGAGAACGATTCCTCCTTTTTCTCTTTCTCTGTCGGGACGGCGCCGTTCCTCTTGGGAATTCGATTGTGCCCGAGGCAACGAGAGGAGGAAGATGCGATTATACAACGTCAGCCGTCATCGGATACTCACTTGCCGACGAAGTTCTCGAGGACGGAGCTCTTGCCCGCGCTTTGGCCGCCCACCACCGCGATCTGCGGCAGATCGAGCTGCATATGCACGCCGAGCTGCGTAAACGCATCCTGCAGCTTGTTCACGATCGGGATCAACTGTTCCATACCCGTATTGCCCGCCATCCTGCCGCCGGAGTCGCGTAATCCGCGTTACACCGCTCGTTCGACACGCGCGCACACACACTCTCCAATCTCTCTTCTCCGCTTTTCCCACAGCTGCGAATATTTCCGCTGCGTATGCGGAACACCACTTAGGGCTGCTGCTCTGCCACCGCCCGCACACGCACGACCGCCCCGAAGAGGGTGGCTGACGGAGGCGAGTGACTGCCTGTAACGAGATCCAAGCGTGCACTAAGCAAAATGGCCGATTTCCGCGAGACTGCCGCTCGCGCGCGCTCTATTCGTCCGCCCGCTCGTTCAACTGGCCAACGGCTCGCGCTCTTCCGCGGCAAACTTTACCACATTCCTCTCGCCGCGATGGCGGCGACGATGGTGGCGACACGAAACCCGCCGCGATCTTACATCGATTTCGCTCGTGATGCAAAGCGCAAGCGCGCAATTTGAAATCTCGGCTGAGACGTAAGCGACCGCCGTGCTACGTACTGTCGTCGCGCGTAAACGTGAGCTTTTTCGAGAATGGTTTTCACACAGTAGCGACGGCGACGACGACGGCGGACTCGCGGGGCCTGCCGCACGGCGAGCAGCTCGTTGAGAGGTTCAATCGATAATCGAAGCGTGCGCACAAGTTGCCACCGCCGCCGTGACCCACTTCCACGGCGATGAGATAAAATCCATACCGCACACGAGCGTGTCCGTCAACGCTCTGACCTTTTTACTCCTCCTCGCGCGCCCCACGTCGGTACGGCCTCCGCTCGTACGTATTGTGCGAATATTTCGCGCGCGCGACCAACCGCGGCGGAAGTCAGCTCGAGCGACGTTCACTTCCGATACGCGCGCAAGTTAGCACTTCGTCCGATCGATATCGGCTCGCTTAACGCTACTCGCGAATGGATTGCTCTTGCCAGCCGCACCTTTCGCACATTTTTTTTTTTTTTTTTCCGATGCGATACAGGCGTGCTTTACGTAAACGGCACTCTCGTCTTGGCAAACTCAAATTTAGCTCGCACCAATGGCTTTAATAATAAACCGAAAGCTTGACCCGTACCGCTTTTCTTTTATGCCCATTTTTACCAATGTAGATTTAACTTTCCTCTCAGTCTAAAGTATTATTTTTCAGTTCTAAAGGCCTCCCGCGCACATTTTTGCATAACGCGTATGCGTAAGAAATTGATATACAGTAAACGCATAACGAAGTTGAACAAATTGTATTCCTTATGCATATGCGTTATGCAAAAGTGTATGATCCCGGCTTAAAGTTTAAAACCATTTTTTTGTTTTCTATTTAAAACAATTATAGTTGCGTACAGTTTGACAAAGCATGAATAAGGTATTAATTTTACTTTTTCCTCTCTCTCTCTCTCTCTCTCCTTCTGTTCTCTTCGATTCACTGTCAATTTTACGTTTAGGGTGGAAATGTACACGTGTCCTCTATTTAATTTTCAAGATTTTAATGTAATATAGTTAGTACAAATAAACCTATTAGAAAACGAGCAAACGAGATTTTCAAAGTCACGAAATTCTCGCCACTATTTTGTGAAAGTGAAAACTAAATTGTTTCTTTTTTCTACTTAACGAGGAAAGAGTAAGAGGGAAAATGAGATTGTTCTCAAAACGGTCGTATCGATTTCGTTTAGCTATATCCATTGGTCCCACTATATGCTCTTTTATAGCCTTCTACACCTAAGCAAGAAGCAAGTTTATACTCTCCAGCTTGAATGTATACTTACGATCTTTTATCCCTTTTATTTTCTTCGCAATTAGGTTGAACTTGTTTCCTGGCTTAGAAATACGAGCCGTTCACAGGCCAAAGTAATTAACTTCACTTTTTGCCCAAGTACTTAATGCTTAACATCAATATTTAACACCTTTTCTCCATTGGTTGGTACTGTGGAGTTAATCGATTTCACGCATTATCGACTTGTATAATGAAATGCAATTAAAAACCAACAGATCTCCGAATGCATTTAAAATGGAATTGGTGTCCTAGAAAAGAATACAGATTATAGTCCGAATACTTGATGACGTTAGCAAATAGATATCGTATTTTGATCTTGACTTATTCAAATTGCAGAATGGGGACGGATATTTCGCGAAGATATACATACATACGCATACATGCACCGGCATACGTATAATTGATTTGACATATGTACATGTGCAAAAATATTGACTTATATTCGGCACCGCTTTTCTTAAAATTGGCGGATCGATTAGGGAACTTAAAAATGGTCCCGTTCAATAGAACGCGACATTGGGTATCGTTATTGATCATTGACCTGTAAAAGCATTTGGTATGACGTCCCCATATTGGATATATAAATACCAATATGTCCAAAATGTCTAATTTTAAGCAATTAAATTTGTAAAGCAAACCTTATTTATTTCTTACTCTTTTAAGCTCTCATTTGCATTGATTTACTCAGAGCAATTTCAACTAGGATTGCGTCTAGTAAAAATTATCGATTTTAGCTTTTCAATCAGTGATTAAATATGTAAAGAATTATAGGCTTTCTTTTCATATTTTACTTTAAAGCATAAAAAAAAAGATTTGTTGATTTTAATTAACGTACATATATAGATACAGAAAGATACTTTTAAAGTTATTTTATGACTTTACTTTTTCTTCTCTTCACTTGATATGAACAAATTAATATAAATACAGAATAAAAATTATAATAAAAATTATAATTACCTTTTAAACAATAAATATTCATATCAAATTTTACATTGAGTCGTAACATACAAGATTAATCTTATAGCTTTTACAATGTCCATTTAAGATTGTGGCCTAGAATCCTCTATTGACTTCATAACCATTATATGAATAGAACATGATAAGACTCACATATAGTGCAAAGCCACCAGTAGCAACCTAAAGAGAATAACATTTGAAAGAATAAACAAATAAATAAAAAGAGAAGAAAAAAAAAGATAAAAGAAAGAAAATATAATAATAACATTTATTTCAGATAACTTTAAATAATCAAGATTATATATTTAACCTATAAAATTTCTATATAACTTGAAATCATGATAAAAAGATTTAATCAATTCTAAAGTTTTAATACTGGTTTAAAAAATAAGACTGCAAATTACTTACATATATTACATAATTTAATATAAAACCTTTCAATTGCTTTAGTCAAGGAGAAAAGTCCAAGTATCGGTCGATATAAATGGTTCCAATCAATCATTATCTGATGACATTTTACGATCCAAATATAATATTAATTTTTACAAATGTAGATCAAGTGTAACTTTGGTTTCAATTAAGTTTCCTAATTTTTAGAACTGGATAAAAAAAAACAAATAAAGAAAAAAAAGTAAAATCCAGATTAAAGTTAACCTACATTAACGTAAACATCGATGACATAAATTTCTCTCGAGCAAGAAGAATAAAAAGTTGACTTCTCTGCCAATTATTCACGATTTGCGTTTCCGCTCTGAAAAAAGATGTAATTACTGTTGTGAAAACTGAAAAGCGAAAGGAACAAAGCCACAGTATACTGTGGTTCAGCTTTAAATCTCGGCACAAAGCGTGCGATCTGGAGTATATCAACAGCTTGGCATAGGTTAGCCGCCGGAAAGTAATGCTCCTAAAGCGTAAAGATGCGGTTAAATTACTACAAGGTGCTTGGCTGTGGCGAGAACTCCACTCAGGAGGAGATTAAGCGCGCTTATCATCGGCGCCTGCTGCAGTTCCATCCCGATAAGAACGATACCGGCGACATCCAGGAGTTCCACGATGTGAAAGAGGCCTGGCGGATACTCGGCCATCCGCAGTCTAGGAAAAAGTACGACGCGGCTTGCAAACAGGAGCAGCTTGAGGAAGAAGACTGCCCCGTATTCGCGCGCCTCTCACCGAATGACCTCGAGGAATCCGCTCTCGAAGGCACGTTATTTTACCGCTGCAGATGCGGTGAGAATTACTTCGTCGAGCGTGAAACCCTTCGACAGAAGAACACTGTACTCCAAGTTATGTGCGACGGATGTACGTTCATCATTGTTGTTGAAACGTAGCACATCATTTATATTTTGTGCTTCGAAGCACAAACTTTAACAACATCTATAGGCTTTCTTACTTTTGAAGAAACCTATATGTCTGAATTTTATTTATTTAATGTACACAAGCAAGATGACAAAATACCTACTATGTTTCATCAGATTGTACAGTACGGCGAGATAACACTCACAGCTGTGTAGAAAGAGGTCGAAATCGAACATTTATTTTGTACAAAATATGTTTCTTAGCACAAGAACATGTGTACAGTTGTAATAAATTTAAAAAAAAAAAAAAATGAAAAAAACAAAATCTAAAATATGCAGCAACATCTTTTTTCTATTTCTTATAAAAAAAATGATACAACAGGTAACACATTCTTATAATATAAACTATTGAGCAATATACAAATAAACACGATACCTAGTCTAGCCTAGGTCCAATAATAAAGATGCATTTGCACAGATTGCATTATCCGACAATGTTGTTCATGACATGATTCAGTAGAATCCATATAAAATTTGTCTATGACAATTGATGCAACGATCTAAGTCTTCATACGATTCGTACTAAATATGAAGATCTGGTTAATGCAAATATTCTCTATTTAGCAAATCCAATCAAAACTTAAGATTACATTGTTAAATCATAAAAAAAAAAAAATATATATATATATATATATATGTATATATATTTTATTATATTATATATATATATATATTTTTTTTTTTTTTTTTTTTTGCTTAGTATAATCTTGTACTGATTCATCTTTCTTTAAATCTGTATTGCACGCAAAAAGTGCGTTATATTTTTATATTGCACCACAAAAATGAGATATGCAACATTGAAAGAAGTCGATTTTTTTACTGCAAACAAAAGATTAGTCGAATTTTTTCAATTTTGCTTTAATTGCTGACAAATCTATTTGTTTAATAAACTTCGATAATATAAAATATTAGCTTGTAAAAATTTAAAAAAATATTTGTTTTTAACCAGATCGATGTTTACATAGGCAAATAACGTCTAAAATTATATCAATGATCGGAAAAAATTGAAACAGCTTGATAAAATTATTTTAACAAACTAGCAAATGAAGCACACAAGCATTCGAAATTTCTTGTAAAAAAGATCTGTATGATTCGAATGACGTGTTATCTCGTTTGTCTCAAGAGTTGAGATTCTTCGATTAATGTCATTTTGCCTTGTAGTTCTTAATACGTCTATCGCCTCTTCATCTTCCACCGTTGACAAATGCTCCTAAATGCCCACATAATAAACCTGTTATACTTACAATAAATTTCGGTAAAAGATGTGTTTGCTATTTTTGCATCGTTGATGATTCCACTGAATCGTTATAACAGCGAAAACTCAAAAGTACACTGATAAGCTCCTCGTTTTTCATTCCCCCCTCCCCACCCCTATCCTCTCCCTTCATAAGTTTACGAGTCTTATAAATCTTACGTTTGTACACCACAACAACGCGCGTGCGTTCCGACAAAACGATATAATTGTAATTTTTTGACGGACACTTTAATCCTCCTGGAGATCATACGCTGCATCTCATTACTTTTGCGAGCTTTTTCCCTACCTTTCCACTCTTCCCTGTAAGAACTTTGCCCGATTTTTACGGCGCGTACAGTCTTATCACAATCACACCACGTAATACATAAATCATTGTACAGCGTAGATTAGTTTTTAGACTACTTAATTGAAAATATGTACAGAAGTCGTACAAAGAGAGCGATTTAGGTCCAAGTAGTGCTCACTATTTTACCTCAACGTCGAAATCGAGGACAAGCAGTTTCGTCTCCTCGGTACCATTACGACTACCTACTGCACACACTAGTTTCGTATCACTCGCTCGAATCCTCCACACAACACCGCCGCTACCCCCACTTTCCAGAGCAACTAGATTCCTAATGAAATCACCTGCAAACACAACACAAGTTGTTCTTGACGTTCAAATGCACATTCCGGTCGAAAATTATAATAAGCGGCGATAAAAAAAAATATACAAACCAGTCTTAACATCCCAGAGTTTAACTGTACCATCGTCAGAGGACGTAATCACAAAATGGCTATTGAACTGAAGGCAAGTGACCGCTGATTGATGTTTGTTCGGACCGGAGAGAGTTTGAAGGCAGTGACCGCTAACAATATCCCACACTTTAACGGTGGAATCAGCGTTGCCCGATACTAAGATATTATTGCGTAACTCCATTCCCGATGTGAGAGATTGATGGCCCATTAGAGTATGTCTACAAGCACCTGTCTCTACCTCCCACACTCTTATACTCGTGTCCAATGATCCGCTAACAACGTGCACACCGTCGAACTAACGAGAGAGAAATGGCAAACGGATACTTAATACCGAGAGATAAAAAGCAAAAAATTTACGAGTAACACGTATGTAGACCTACCTGGAGGGAATAAACGCGGTTAGTATGACCTTGTAGGGTATGAAGGCACTCCTCACGTTCCGGATTCCAAACTTTGACCATATAGTCGTAGGCACCACTGACCACCAACTTTCCATCATATTGCACACATCTGACCGCCGCTAGATGCCCCACGAGCACATGTAAGCACTCTCCCGTGTCCACCTGCCACACTCTTAGTGTCGCGTCTCTACTACCACTGACGACTTTGTTACCGTGCAGATGCATACACCTAACTGTCGACGTGTGACCGTATAATGTATGAATGCACTGGCCAGTCTCCGCGTTCCACACTTTCAAAGTACGGTCTGTACTACCACTGATAACAATTGTACCGGACATCTGTGAAGACCACACACCACCAGTATGCCCAACCAATGTCCGTAAACACTGAAACATTGAGAGAGAAAAAAAAAACATAAGATATATATCACCGCTTCTCTCGTTCATAACAGCTAAATTTCATTATTTTAACGCAATTTAATTTACCTTGCCTGTTACGGCGGACCATACTTTAAGAGTATTGTCATCTGAACCACTAACTATCCGGTTCCCGGAAAACTGAAGGCATGTAATAACATGATCGTCGTGACCCTTTAACACTTTCGGAGTACGAATCGGCTTCGTTCTCCAATTCATTTTAATATTATGTTGTCGCATATAAGCCTGCTTCCACGGTGACGAGTTATGACTGCCGTTTCGACAGTTCTTTCGTTTCGGCGGTGGTAAATCTTTCAAGTCCTCTATACCAGCTGCCTTGCATTTTTCTTTCCAAAGTAAATTGTCGTCGGCTAGAAATCGCCAGTTCCGACAGGTCTGTGCCGCTCTCAAAAGGTCTTTCGGTTCTAAAAAAGCCAATACTGACAATGCCAATTCTTTCGGCAGCAGTGATATGAAATCTCGCTGAAACTGCGGTTCTATCACTTGCATCATATGACGCACTTGAGTAGGCTCGCATCTTTCTATTAGTTCGTCTATTGCTAACATCCTTTCTGCGTTTGACCATCTCTGCAACAAACATAATTTTTCATTGCTTTAAAAAAAAATCCTACTAAATGTAATTATTTATATGTATATGTACGTTTTTTAATGTTATCAATATAATTTTTTAAATATATTTATTCGAAATAATTAAAATTTTTTTATATGTACCTGAAATTGCAAAAGCCAGCTACTCATTTCGGGAGGAGGATTATCCTTGGTAGGAATGACACACCTCACGTGCTTACCTTTATCATCTAACTTTCTTGCAGTCCTAAGCAGAAGAAAATTATAAAATTCCACACACACACACACACACACACGCGCGCGCGCGCGCGCACACAAGAAAAGTATAAAAATCACACTTTTTGTATTAAAGCAATATAACTCACATTATATGAGATTTTTCTTCTGGATTAAGTTTTTTACATGGTAAACAACATTCCGATTCACTTTTTCGCTTCCTTTGAGATTGGATAGTGTCCAATGACACATTATGCGATGGACTCTGAGCCTGATCAGAGATAACTGCTTGGGATTGTAATACAGGTGATTGACAATTGTTGCTTTCAATTTCTGCTGTACATTCAGTATCGCAGAATAATCCACTATCGCTAATCTGGAAATATAATAAAACCATACATAAATAAAAGGGAAAAAATATTGTTAAACCTTTAGTTATAAATTTAATAAAAAAATAAAATAATAATAATAAACAAAAATGTAAAGCAACTATTATTTCAACCCATTAAAAAAATATATTTTAAATGCTGACTTACTTCACTTTCTCCTTCGCTGGTTTCTTCATCACCTTCTTCTTCATCTTCTCCATAATCCTCAGATTCCTCGTCTTGTGGCAACGCCGAGTGCATAGGGTCCAAGGAACTTGGCCCTGGAACCCCCTCAATACCCTCAATTGGACTAGGACTAGCACCGCCTAGTTTATTATTGTCAGTTATATTGTTGGAGGATGAAGAAGGGACAGACATTACTAGATGTAGTATTATGTTTGTAGATATAGTAACTGTACCTAAATAACAGAAATAAATCATTAAAACAATTGGTACACAAATTGTTACACAATATCGCTTCAAATTCACATTTTTTTCATACAAGTAAACTACAATTTTAACATGAGAGTCTAACGGGAAAAGCAGCGTGCCGCCCATCACGTTGCGTCGCGAAAAGTCACACGAAACTCTAAAAACTGTTAACAAGAGAATAGAAAAATAATTTAAAAAAAAAAAAAAAAAATATATATATATATATATATACATACATATATATATATATAAAATAAAAAGATATTCACAAGTTAATATCTGTGGACAATCAACTATCACTGCCGCCGCGGGGTTTTAATTACAACCTTGAACGCTTCGCGTTGCGGGAGTGCGGCTCGCGGCGCTACGCAGTCCAGGATACCCGCGATCGGACGACGTAGGTATCAACGAGACAACCAGCCGGCGGCAGCTGCACCCCCGCGTGTCCGCGTGAACGACGCGACGCGGATTTCGCGACAGGCTGCGCGTAGCAAGGGGCTACGTGAAGTTGCGTAAAAACGGGGGAGGGGTCTATACTTAGGACGGGCGCCGTTTCCTGGTCGTCAGCCTCTCGAGGTCGATCGACGACGGCGAATCCCCCGATGTGACGCGGGAGAGGGCCTGCGCAGAGGGGGGTCCGGGTGCGGGTCGGCGATGCTGTCGGCGACGACGTGACGCCTCTATCAGAGGAGCATGGCATTCATCTCTCGCGTGCGGTGGGGGTGAGAAACTTAGGTTAGAAACACACGGACGACACGCGGCGACGCGACGAAGCCCGAAAGAGCGATGTGAGCCCTAGACTAGGGCGTGCGTCGAAGGGCGGACGTGCGACGGGCGTAAATACGGCGAGCGGGGCGAATCCATTCGGGCGGCCTCCTTGGCGGCTCTACCAGCTTTTTACCTCCGCACCTCCCGACTCCTACGTTCGCACACGTTCACGCACACGAACGATGGGCACACGCGCGCATGTATACGCGCGACGTCAGGCCGCGTGCACACGTTGCATGACGTCGGTGTTCTCAATTGCGCGAGAGCCTTAAAACGCTGGACCAATGACGCTTTTCTTGCGTCTAGAAGGTTGTGTGCTCTTCACCGTTTGAGTCTTTGTAACGAGTGTTGACAAAAATATTGTAAAGCTGGATTTAAAATAGAGTAATGTATTCCTACGATTAAATGTTTCAATTATTTATATTATAAATTTATAAATTTGTTTTTACAATTGCATATTCAATCGTTAATCGTTACATTAATTAATTGTAATAAACGAACCACAAAATGTCAAACATAAAAAATTTATACATTTACAATGTTTTTCTTTTTTATTTTAATAGCATAATGTCGGACGACGTAAAGATTTTGCTGAAGGAAGCCCGTGAGTCCTTCAAACAAAATGAGTATCTGGATGTTATGAAAAAATGCAAGAAGGTTTTGAAGAAGGATAAAAGCAATTATATGGCATTGGTTCTCTTAGCTCGTTCTATGCAAGAGCTGGAGGAATTTGAATTACAAGTTCCCTTGGTTCTTCAAAAAGCTGTGGAGGTGCAACCAAATAATCCATTAGCTTGGCAAGGATTGGTAGCATATTATGAGAAAGGTCCACAGAGTAATGAGAACTGGGAAAAGTTGGCTCTAGGGTATTGCAAACTATTACAGTTAGATAGGTAAGACATCACATCATTTCAGAATATCTTAAACTGTACAAAAATTAATTAAGAAAGGATAAATATCTGTTTCAGTGATTCTACTAAATTTATGCATTTTGTGGATAAGATTTCTGAGATTGTTTTACGTATAAAAAATGATGACATACTGTCTGAAGCACTGAACACATTGAGTACATTAAGAGAGGGTTCCACCAAAGAAAAGATAAATCTTATTGATAAGACTCTTGTGTGGGTTTTATCAGAATATCCTAATAATAGAATTACTAAGTATCAAGAGCTGTACGAAAATGTATTAGCATCTGTAATAAAAGATGTTGAACTAGTGAATAGACAAGAATATTACAGAAAATATTTAAAAATACTGTATGATTTAAATAAATTTTCAACATTGCTAGCTGCAGCACAAGACATGCATATTCAATTTCCACAGGATGCTTGTCCTTTAGGTAAATTATCTATAATAGATCTTATTAAAATATCTCTGTCATATTTATGATAGTTAATTTTATTTTTTTCACAGAATGGCTGTGCCATATTTATTACGAAAAGGCTGCTTTGTGTGAAGACAAACCAAAAATCGACATACCTGAGTTTTATGAGATACTTTTCAAGCTAAATACAAATTCCGAGACTGCATTAATTGCGAAAGCGGCATACTTGAAAGAAGAAAATGAGTTAATTGATTCGCGCGAATGTTTGAAGCAAGCAGTTTTATTAAATACACAATCGTTTTACGCTTGGTTAATGTTAAGCCAAGTATATTTTAAGCTTTACTGCTGGGAAGAGACCGAGAATGCTTCCAGAAAAGCGCTACAATCAATAAAACCATCTTTAAAAGATAAATTTCAACATGAAATCAAATTAAGACTGCTCGAAGCAACAAGTAGAAGTAGCAATAAACAAAAATTGATAGAAGCGCGTGAAATGTGTGAAGAGGTAAGTTATTATTTAATATGCAAATTATAAATATTTTTTTGATATTTTCTAATACATAATAAATTTACAAATATTCAGCTATTAAGTATTGAGCCTTCCTTGCAATTACAAGTGATACATGCGCGTATAAATGTATTACTGAATGAACCGGATATTACTGCTACATTAAATGACTTGGAATCTCGAGAAGAAACTAAGCTCCAAGCTCTTATTCTTAAAGCTTTGCATTTAAAAAAGAATAAACAATATGAGGAAGCTATTAACGCTCTTGAGTTAGCTTTAGAAAATTCTGAAGCTTGGTCATTGTTTGGAAAAATATATTGGGATATGGGAGACTACAATCACAGTTTGATGGCATTTTTAAATGCCGTGCAAGCAGATCGCAATAATTGGGAATGCATGGTTTATTTAGGACACTATTATCGCGAACATAACTGTGATATTGAGCGTTCAAGAAAGTGTTACCAGGCTGCGTTGCAAATCAACCCGAATTCCGAAGAAGCTGGTGTCGGACTAAGTACAGCTTATCGTCTTCTCAAGAATACTGTACGAACATATTTTTTCTATTTTCTTTTTTTTTTTTTTTTTTTTTATAAATTTATATGTAATGACTATTTTAAGTCCGATACTAATATTTTACATTATTGTTTAGGACGCCAATATTCAACTTTTACAAAAAATAACTACACAAAGTACTGGGCCAAGATGGGCTTGGCTCCAATTGGGTTTACATTATTTGGATCAATGTGACGCGGGTCAAGCTATTACGGCATTACAGCATGTGATTAGAGCCGATCCCAATGACAAGTATAACGCAACTCACTGTTGTTTTATTGCGTTATAGAATGCTGTGATTTTTTTTATTACAAGTTTGTACTTTATACAGTCACAGCTGGGAATCTTTAGCGGATGCATATTTACAACGTGGCGCCCACACATCGGCATTAAGATCGTATCAACGCGCACTACAGCTGAGCCCAGAATCCTTATATCCTATGATACAACTCGCGAATATTAAACTGGTAGGTAAAATTTATAAAATTATAAATAACATAATATTTGGTCAAAATTGATTTTTTAGCTTATTGGTCAATATAAAGAAGCCAAAGAAGACTTTGAGAACATATTGCAGAATAATGAACAGCATATTCTTGCATTAAAAGGTCTAGGGCAAGCATGTTTAGGTTTGGCAAAGGAAAATATTGCAAAACAATTCCTATGTCGCGCAAGAGAAAATCTGCAACAAGCAGTAGACAGTCTGGTAGATGTTATTATGATACGTAGTGATCTAGTTTGCAATTGGAAATTGCTAGGCGATGTGTGCTATAGAATAATCACTTTACCAGAAAAATATTGCTACTTAAGGGTCAAATCAGTTTTAATGAAATATGACGATGTCGAAAAATATATAAATATTAAAGGAGACGAAATACTCTTGTTATCAATAAGGTAAAAAGAAATTAATTTTAAATCAGTTTATAAATGTGCTTGAAGACAAAATCAATAGTTAAATGCGATTGTTAATATACAGAAAATTACATATGTTGTTTTAAAATTATATTAACATGTATAATATTTTTAAGTTTTAATTTTATTGATAAATTATTTTATTTTTAGATGTTTTTGTCGAGCGATATCCATACAAGATTCTGCGTCGTTATGGCACGATTTAGTATGCTGTTATTTGATGCAACTAAATCGCGATTCTACGGTCAGTAAGAACGATGTGGCAATTAAGTGCTACGCGGCTGCAAAACACACTGTTAAACTTGATCCACAATCGTGGCTAAATTGGAATATTTTGGGCGTTATTTGTATGTCAGTATATGTAAAAAATTATGCTTTGGCTCAACATTGTTTCGTTATGGCGATCGATAAAGAATCGAACAATGCAATAGCTTGGAGCAATTTAGGGACATTATACTTACATTTAGGTATCTAAAAATAACTTTAAATTTTTATAAAACGTATATACGTTTTTATGACAATTGTTTGACATGTATGATATGACGATATTTAGGAGATATCTATAAAGCGAATGAAGCATTTTCTCGAGCACAACGCGCGGATCCTAGTTATGTGAATAGCTGGATAGGACAAGGATTAATAGCAGAGAAGACCTTGAGGAAGGAAGCGATGGATTTATTCTGGCATTCGACACAACTGGGTTATCACAATCAATCGGCTTTAGGCTATGCTCATTGGGTACTTACCACTCTCCTGAATCCTGCAATGACCGAAGATCCACTGTCAATTTACTTCATCGAAAATATGTATGCGATACCTGCAGCCGCCGATGTTCTCACTTGGTATACTGGTAAGCAAATAATGTTATCAGCTTGACGCGATTACTCTCTTCTTACATTAAGGTAAATTTTGTTGTTTTTTTAGAACGTGAACCACATGATATTTATGCCCTAAATACTCACGGTTTATTACTGGAACGATTAAAACTGTACAATACGGCGACTAACCAATTTTCTACAGCTTTAAAATTGAGTGAGGATGAAGAAAGAGATAAAATATCTATCAACTTAGCACGTATACTAATTCAAACTGGAAAATATGAAGAAGCGGTAGCATTGTGCAAACAAGTAAAATGTGCAAATTTTAACTCTCAATGCCATTTAGCATTATCCTTATTCAAAGGTAAGAAAATCTTAGATATATTATTTTTACATGTAAATACGTAATTTTAATTAAAATAAAGAACATGTGTGTATTTAGCCAAGCAGTACGAAGAATCGTATAACACATATGAAGCAGCTTTACATTGGCTAGCGGACACTAGTGCGGACAAAGCCAATATCTTGTGTGCGATGGCCGCGATCGCTTATATGTTCCAAGGGGCAAATGCTGTCAAAACTCTGCTATTCCAGTGCATACAAATAGAACCGCCTATTGTAACAGGTTTCCTAGCGACTGCTGCATTAGGCATTTTACATAACGACGATAATTTAACTTCCTTAGTACTCAACGAATTAAAATCATACGAAAATCATCATGAATATGGTTACCACGTTATTACATTGTCAGCATATAATCAAGTTATTCACGGAAATTTCACCGAAGCTATTAGAATACTCACCAAAGCTATTTTCAGACATCCTAGTAAGTGTAACGCTGACGTTTTTATATATTATATCACAGATGTCTAGAAATTTTATTCTTATTTCTTACAATAAATGTATTGTAGGTGACGTTAGATATTGGGTTCGTCTAGTTCGAATTTTAATGTTGGATAACAATTTATGTACCTTCCGTAAATGTGCTCTATCAGCGTTGACGATAAGCAGAAACAAAAATACATCCATGACTGATATCGTATATGTTGCTTGTGCATCAGCGTACAGTCACCTCGGCACAAAGGAGGGTCTCCGACAAGCTCAAAAAAATATCTTTACGTATCCCAACAATGTTGAAAGTTGGGCGAATCTCGTTGCAGTTCTTTTGAATAGGTCGGTACTACAAAAGTAACATTTTAATCTTATTTGTTTTTAGCTGCTTTAGTTGACATAATGTATTTTATTTACAGAGAACAGGATTGCATTTCAATTAAAAGTCAGTGGATATCGTCACTAATATCGGTAATAAAATCACGATTTCAAACTTCTCAAAATATGTTGCAATGGTTGTCTCGTAACGAAAACAAACTTGATAATCTGTAATAAATTTTTTTTATGTGAATAATTTTATTATAATTGGTTAAATCCGTTTGGCTAACGCTTTGTAATATTTACTTAATGTAATTAAAAAATATATTAACAATTGAATAAATAATGGAATTTACACACGTATACCTTTTTCTTCTACTTCAACATCATCTCAGAGTACTCTGAGTCGAATTAAAGTCGGGTTGAGTTGTACACTTTAGCGTGTTATATATTTAATATATATTCTTTTTATTTTGTCGTATTTTGCTTTATTTTATTTTAATTTTATCTCGCCGTATTTTATTTTAATACGGCTGATTTAGTGCTTTAGTTATACTACTGAAATCTTCGGACGGATTAATTAAAATCCTACTACATGTGTGATTCCCACTATTGGACAGTGATCGCAGATTTTACAATTAGACGGGCAACATACGCACACTAGGCACAATGCCGTGTCCGTGTGCACCCGCAGTGCTCGCTAACGCCTCGGCTCAGCAGACGCTACGGGCACACACGGACACGGCATTGTGCCTAGTGTGCGTATATTGCCCGTCTAAAATCTGCGACCACTGATTGGACTCTCGTCAGTAAGATACAGTGGGAGCCTGCGACTGCTTTAACCGTACAAGTGCCGCTTTATTCCGAGTTTGTTTTGTAATTTGCAGTTTTATTAATGAGAACAGATAGTAGATAAAACTGTTATAATGCTTCGCACAGTAAGTATCGTACTCGTTCTACAGAAGTAAAATACGAGATTATTTCAGAACGAAGTAAATTAATTACGCAGTGCGTGTGCATATTATTCTTTTAGGTTATCTCACAGGCGCGAAATCAAGCTGCTCGATTAAGCAGCGTACGATATTTGTCAGACGATGTAAACGAAACTGCAACTTTAGAAAAGTGTGAGTGACACATCTTCTGAAAATTACCTGATATACTATACTATAAAAAAGGATATTTGTAATTATATTATTCGTAATTTTTTGTTTGTGTGTGGAATATAGAAATGTAATGAGTTTTCATCTTTTTCTTCTTTTGTAGGTGTAAATTATGTGACGTTGCTTGGAAGGGTTGGAGTGGATCCTCAGAAACGCGGAAATCTTGAGCATCCAGTTGTAATATTCTCTTTAGCAACACACACAAATTATAAATATGAAACAGGTATGCGTAGTTAATCTGACTTTACCTATAAACAGTCAATAATATTATATTCCAAGGAGATATTATGAAGTAAATTTATTTATTTCCAGGTGAATTTATGCAAAAAACAGACTGGCACAAGATATGCGTTTTTAAGCCTAATTTAAGGAATACTGTATATAAATATCTAAAAAAGGGTCAGAGAGCTATGATAAGTGGTAGAATAAGCTACAGTGAATTTAAAGATGGTGATGGAAACAATGTTCCCAGTACATCTATTATAGCGGAAGATGTAATATTTTTCCAATAAAAGATTTTTACATGTAAGTAATACATATGTTGTCACATTGTCATAAACTTTATATGTTTTCTTTTCAATAAAATTAATGCCGAAATAATTTTTTCTTTTCGTAATCGTAAAATTAATATTAATTTGGCAAAAACGACTTACTAGGCTTCCGTAAAGTATATTTGTTTATAAATTTTTTTATGCCACATTAAAAAAAGAATATTTTCTATTGTTGTAATCCTTTCTGTAGATATCTAAAAAGAAAAAAATGCAAACAATGGTGTTGAAATATATACGTCAGATATATGGATGATTAGTGTCTGGAAAAAATTTATTTATAATAAATCGTATTTTGGATGAGTTGAAAGAATAGTATACGTATCTTCTTAATAACTAAATAAGTCTATATTTACAACATTCATTATTTCATGTACTCTTCATATAACAACTTATATAATAAAACAGCTCTAATTTCTAGAATTTTACATGTTTTATACACGCGAAACGATATATATAATTTTCTTCCATCTTAGATGCATATTCATTGTTTCGCACTACCGTTATGTCTTCATATATGCTGTTACATATCTATATATATATGATACATACCTCTAAATATATTGATATGTTTATATAAGTATTAATTATATCAATAAATTTAGAGGTATATATTTATTCATTTATATATAAACACTCCATTCTTCTAACATTTGTCCATGTGAAAATTATTTACACGATTGTAAAGAGAGAAAAGATGCATATACACATATCTATGATGATATCCTTTAATATATATATATATATATATATATATATATATATATATATATATATATATATATATATATGCATATATCGTATGCTTGTGGATGTGTATCTTTATAGATATTGTATATTTTCTCTCGATAACATCACGCTATTTTTAGACAGACGTTTTATCTAGTGTGTGTAACATGCACACGCATTATCTAGATAATAATTCCTATTCAACTATGTAACTTTTTCTGCATTTATAATATAGAGATCACAGTATACAAGAAGCCAGATATATATTTCTCAATGTTATTTTATATCAAACGTGCCTCGTTCATTCTCGCTTTCTGTCACACGCACTCATACATTAATTCTCTCATGTTGTCTCAACTTTATATTTCTCAAGCTTTGTATCTTCAGTTTTATAATTTCAAGTGCAAAAATACAATTAGCAATCTTTTTAAAATTTGTTTCCTAATTGTATATGCGTCTTGTTGTCCTTAATTTTTCTACATCTTTTACGGACTTTCGTGGTTCATCTCGTTGATAAACCTCGGATAAAAAGTCGTGGAATGTAAGCCACAATCACACAGGCAACAAATATAGAAATTTCGAATATAAATTTTGATAGTAAAATATATGTATATATATTTTCTATAGATAAATTTATATGTTCTAACTCTGGCCCCGATTTTTCATATAATTCTTGCACTACTCTCCTAGTATTCATATCATTTCTCGTTCGCATTTACAATTTTATTAGTTCAGTTCATTTTATATACAGTTCCTATACAACTTCTAATCGATTATACACGTTTGTGATGATGTAAACGCATATATCGAGAACAAGGGATGCAATATTGGTTCCAAAATCGTAATATACCGAGTTTTTTGGAACAATCGACTAAATACATAAAACGTTCTCTTATTAAACAATAAATGTTCTTGGCACAAATGTATGAAAGTAACGGAGAACCGTATCGGTGTACATACAGTAAATATATAATATATATACATAATTCTTGAAGTTTCATGAAAAAATTTTGTCATTTTTGTACTTGAAAAAATTATGGAAATATAATACAATTAAAAAAAAAACATACTGAATATTTTAGAGCAATTGAGTCTGTCTTTGGACTCGATCTTATTCATGAATTATTTTTGCGGTAAAGAAAAAACAAAATAAAGTTTTACATAATTATATACTTAATTAGATTAAGAAAAAAGATGAAAACAAACCTGTAAGAAAGAAACGACCTGGTAACAGTTCTCCTGGTATTCTTTGTACATTAAATCGTCGTATGTTCTTTAAGTGCACCCAAGACTATACGTTTCATACACATCTCGTCGTTGTAGAAGTGGAAGGAAAATTGCTCGGTACGGATAGTGCTCCGTTACAAGGAGATGGAGAAAGGGAAAGGGGATAGGGCGGAATATCCGCAAAGATTTAGCTTTACACAGAAGCATTTGTCATTATCGGCACTGCAAATTTCCATGAGGACGAAAAGGAAAGAAAGGAGCGAATCGTAATCCGATTTGTACCATAAGGGAGATACTCTCTTTTCTTGCGCTTTTTATCGCATCTTTACACATAACGACGAAAATGGGGAGGATTCTGCGTGATTGCAACTTTGAATCCCCGACAAACATAAAGTTGGGCACAAAGGGCATAGAATTTAAATCTTGATCTTAAAAAGTCCCTCATCTTTAAATCATTATTGTGCCTTTGTGAATTGAATAAATGTCAATGATTCCTTTTCTTCTATTATTTGCAGAAAGTTTCGTAGCATATTAGCATGTAAGATCATACCTTTTATCACGCTTCTTTACGATTTCGAGCGTCTTACTTATTTATTAACGATTGTGTTCGGCAAATCTTCGAGTTATCACTTCCAAGATTAGATCTGATCTTCGTTATCTTTACGAACTTCATCGATGAATTGCGCTTTTTAGATTCTGTCTTTTTTTTTTTTTCTTCAAGATATTTATGTATCTTCGCGTACATTATATTACGTTCGCATGAACAAACGGATAAAATAATGCTCCCTTTGTCGATCTTTAATTTCACTCTACAATCGTCCTTCGGTTGCCGATGTGGAACTCCCTTCTTACGTCGAGGTCATTTCGCCACCGGCTCCCAGTTCGCCGTAGTGCGATTAATGATTACGCACGATCATTGCGTTCCTACCATCGCTAGGTCCCGCGTCACTTCCTCTCTTCCGGCTCCTGATTGATTTTAACGAGATTGTACGCGTGACTTCTGTACTTGGCAGGTGGGTCGTGCAACGACAAGGGCTGCTGCTGTTCGCTCGACAGTTGGTTCATGCTGGACATTGAGAGATCAGTTGGCATATCTGCTTCCGGTTCCGCTTTAAGACTTTCGGCTCCCTCTTCTTCGAGTTCCGATTTTATTCGCATTTGATGGCGCAATGATGATATGTTCTTGATGTTTTTCAACTCGATCGAGTTACGTAAAAATCTGTAAAGAACATAAACAATTGTTTGCAATTTTTATCTTAAAGAGATTTTATGCCGAATATAAAATTTTCATTCTTGAAATTGCCTTAAAATTACAGTTGTCATAAAGGTAAAATCAGTTTTGATATTAATATTTTATTGAAATTATTTTTAAATTGATGAATTTACTCATTATATTATATCTCTATAAGATTTTTTGTATAGCAGTCACAGATTAATTATTTATCGTAATAATACTCGTAATACTCACTGATAACAATGTCGTTCGCCTTGAACTTTTCTAAGTATGTTAACGCGATAATAATAACGTAAAGCTCTGCTCATTTTATCGTAATTCATAGAGAGATGATTCTTCTGGATGCCCCAGAGTCGTGCCAAGCCAGGCGGATCGACGATCTTAAAGACACCGGTTTCTCGACTTTTCCACGAGATGTAATGCTGATACCTTTGCGCAGGGTCGTTGAGCAGTTGCTGAAGAAAGTCCCAGAGTAGTCTTCCGTCTAAACAGAATTGTGCTACAATGTAAATAACAATCATGAGACGATTAAACGGACGGTATTATAAGACTCTACGTTAAAAATGTTGTATATCGTTGCGCGTGCTGTCCATTATTAATTAACAATTCTAAATAATAATAATAATACAAAAAAAAGTGCGCAAAAGATTATTTCTATCTCCACTTTCATGACGTATTCGCGTCTTAAGAGCAACGCCGGTATAAAATTAACTCCAGGGCCAATTGCCGATACTAACTAGTGTTGGGTTCTGACGAATCGCTGGGGAAGAACTCTCTGGTCGCGCTGGCGGCGGTCGATCGAAATGCACCGGGTGTCAACGGCATCAATTGGTGCGGTAACGTCGGGCTCAGCTGGTCCTTGACGCTGACCTCGCTAAGCCTCTGCGCCGTTAAAGCGGTTGGCGTAGCAGGTGGGCTACTGCTGCCGCTCGACACTTGATGAGTGTTATCTTCGTCCGACTCGCTCTTGAAGACCTGGGTCTGATTGGCATCGGTCGCGTGGCTGGGTGAGCCCGATTGACTGTCCACAGACGGTGCCGGCGACAACGTCACCGAATTGGCCGACATCAGCGAGGCGAGATTCGAAGCGTACGGTTGCGTCTCCGTCCACGTTGGCGTGGGCGGATGCGAATGTGGACTCAGCGGATATGTGGACGGTCTGGTTGGTGTCACTGGACTGCTCGGCAGGCATCTCTGTAGCTGACTATAATCGCGCACCAGCATGGTCAGCACGTTGTGCAACACGTCGCCGGCGCTCGGACACCTCTCGCCCATATCGGCCTTGGTCAGCAAGCATAGGGCTTTGCCGTTCATTTGGAACACGTCCATGTCGAACGGCGGCAGGTCGAATTCCCGTTCAGCCCACCGCAGGAACGCCGCTACGTCCTCTCGTGACCACAGTCTAGGGTCAGATACTGAAAGGAGAGAAGATGCCATTGAGTTTGCATTCGGGCGGCCTTTGCGACCACTGTGTGGTTTAACATCGTCTACATAATTCATAATTAATTTACAGGCTTTTTAATAAAGTCAATACGATGATATAATAGCAATACAAAGATGTATGCATTAGTTAAAGATAGACAAATTATTATTTTTTTATTAGTTTTATTTAAAATCTGTGAAATTGCTCCGCGAAATAATTTTTTTATTATTCTATAAGCCTGTAAGAGAGATACTTTTCATTTTATATTTACCCAAACTCGTAGGTAGATGAGTTTTGAAGTCCAGAAGGGGATTGAGTGGTGGATGTGTCGTAGGTGGAAAGCCCATCGAAGGTCCATACTGGGCCCTCCAAACCCAGTCCGGACCGAAAGGTAAAGATATACCTGGGGGCAACCGAGGCTCCATTCCGGCCATTCCGCCAGCAGCGGAAACCGGCGGTAGCTGCGATATCTGAATCGGTGGCAGCAATTTCATAACACGCCCTCGGGTCTACCAATGGTTTCTGCAACAAAAAGATAAATCAAATTTATTAACATGCCGGATTTTCAAATATTTCACGATTTATGCAAAACTCGTAATAAAGTAGCTCGATTACATCATAAATGATGTAATTCCATTTGCATACGCGGTAATCTTACAAATATTTTACGCACTTGCAAATGCGAGGTTAAATCTTTACGGATTTAATTGATAGCTCTCTCTCTCTCTCTCTCTCTCTCCCCCCCCCCGTTTTCCGGCATCGTTCCAGTATCAATGTTTCCACGAAAATCATAACTATTAAGTCTTAGACGCGACGTTATCGTTCAATCTGTTTAGCGAGCGCGTAATGCGAAACGATCTTGGCGTCACTTCGACGCTACGGGCGCACGAAAGTGATCTCTATATTTATTTGCGACTACGATGACGCGGCACTGTGTGACGTAAAGTGCAATCTTCCGTATCTATGTCGTCGAAAATCGATCCCTGATATATAACGCTTTACCTCACCTAACGATCGGCTCGTCGATGTAGAACGGAAGATAATAGCGCGAGATTACGGTTACACTTCTTACAACGTGAACGCGGAGCAAGCGAGGTGATTAGAAAAAAAAAAAAAAAAGAGACGCAAGATGAAAAAAGGGGAAAAAGAAAAGAGGAAAATGAGCGTCGCGACGGCGGCGTCGTTCTCCATTTCCTGATCGGCGACCGGTTCGCAGACGTTCATCGGCTATTAGCATAGAATGTCGGGGCATAAGAATGAAAGCCGGCAGGAAACGTGGATTTACATAACGTATTTCCATCGACGTCGACGAAGCTATTTCCGTTCCCGACGGTCGGGCTCACGGAGACCCCGAGAAACGGCTAAGCGAAACTTATAGCGCGCGCGGACCATCGCCGAGATTCTCCGGAGCGAGTTATGCTGTTCATTTCGAAATCTCGCCGTTTAATTGCTCTCGGAATCTCGGGGCCCCTCTAATTTCCATCGCCTGCCGCGATGTATCGGCGCTAAAAGCGTCTCGTTAGCTACGGTCTTTGACTTCGGGAGGATCGTTTTCGTTATCATTAAAATTCAGGCTGAATCATTTAAGCCGAGTTCGTATCAGTTACACGTATTGTGACTCAGAACAACATCGATTATGCGGAAGACCTCGCGATAGCGTTACGCTCGAATGTAAAAAGTAAGTAATTGGAAAAGTATGAAGCAAGGTGGCTTCCCTCAACCGGATAATGGCACTACCTGCGACAATTATACGTTTATAGTTCGTGTTCTTGATTAAACGTAATTAGTGAGGCGTTGTATTTAATAATGCGCCGTTGTGTGATCGCATCTAATGTCGCGGCACGTTACAGCTTACACTTTGATTCGTGACATTGTAACGTAAAAAAGAAAAAAAAAATCGCGGCTACGATCTGATTTAATACGTATCGTAACAAGCGGACTTAGGATAGGAAAAAGCCCATTGACGTCATCACCGCGCTCGATATTATCGAGGTAAAATTATACGTACCAACTATTGTAATGCGATACTGTTATGTCGCTTAATTTAACATTATTCCTTTGAATCCTTCGAAATAATAAGTAATTCCCTTTTATGTGTTTAAGAAAAAAAAAGAAAAAGAAAAAAAAGCTTGCGCCGACATAAAATACCTTCGCTTTAATTTATTCGTACCTAATTATTATTTCTTTTTAATTACTTCGTTTGTTATCGATCACTGTTTTGTGGATGAAAATTAAGTTGCGCGTTAATTTTAAATTTATCTACAAAGCCTGTACCGTTATCTGCCGCTCCTTTTTTGTTAACGATCAATGAGCTTCGGAATATTTTTAATAGAAAAAAAAAAAAAAAAAAAAAATTCTGTGACACTTCGAAAAATGATCGAAGGAAGCTCTCGGCGGCGGCACAATTGCGACACGATCCTCGCTCGAGAAGATAAAGAGAAGAAGAGAAAGAGAGAGAGAGAGAGAGAGAGAGAGAGAGAGAGAGAGAGAGAGAGAGAGAGAGAGAGAGAGAGAGAGAGAAAGAAAGAGAGGATTGCCCCGAGGGAAGAAGGCAGGAACCTCGGCATGCGAAGGTCGATGTGCCGTTGTCTCGCACCAGGAAATCCTGGTCGTCTCTTCGGTCTTCCCCTCTTCTCTCCTTTAAATACCGCGAGTAAACGAGCGACCTTAGACTCAGGTGCTCCTTTCGATTGATGATTTTTTTTTGACTCCGGCTAATTAAAACGGCTACTTAAAGCGGGGGATGAATTTGAGAAATCACCTCCGTATCTGCGTGTTTTTGCGCGTCTCTCGGTGATTCCCGAAGATAAAAGAGTCACAAATATAAAAACATCTTTCGATGACTGTGGACTTGAATCGGCCAACTCGGAGAATAAAATTTCAAGATGTCACCTTCGATCGAATCAATTCCAGCGTATCGGAATGTGAAGAAAGAACGACAATCGTGCGAGAAAAACGCATTTTTCTCCATCGCGAGAGAAAAAAAAGATAAAAAATAAAATATATTAAAAAAAAATAAACGGATTCTGTGGTTTCGTTCGCGTGTTTCTGCTCGCAAACTTTTTTTTTTCCTCTTTTTTTCTTTTGGCGACGGAAGAAAGGAGAACAGATCGTTTCGCGAATCGTGGCGGAAGCAATGGCAAAAAATTGTAACCGCGACACCGCTCGAAGCTTCCGGTACGCGGCTGAAGGACGGGAGAACCCACCGGAAGCGCGTTCGATTGCGACGAAGTAAGGTTGACATTTCCGCGTTGCCTATTTCTTCGCGCCGTGTCACGATATTTGCGTAATATACGTTTAAGGCTCTTGAAAACCCCTAGGAACTCGAAGAGCTCCTCTTCATTTTCAGCACGGGTCTCCAATTATTCCGCTCTCTCTTTTACAAATTTTAATATGGCTTTAATTAAATGATGCAATCAACCGTACAAGCGTGTACCAAAAAAAGAAAAACTGATGATGAGAATGTGTTTCATAACGTTGATTGGATGA
Source organism: Cardiocondyla obscurior (assembly GCF_019399895.1). Taxonomy (NCBI): domain Eukaryota; kingdom Metazoa; phylum Arthropoda; class Insecta; order Hymenoptera; family Formicidae; genus Cardiocondyla; species Cardiocondyla obscurior. The sequence goes on along the minus strand of NC_091875.1, from coordinate 2,694,858 downwards.
AACAGATTAATTGATTTTAAAGAAATCTTTTTTTTTTATTAAAATGTTAATAATAATAATAGAAAATAAAATAAAATAAAATAAAGATCAAGCTATTAATTTTGTGTTTCCTTATTTTTATTCTAACAATTCCTTTGTTTTATTCTTTCGATTCTACAGTTTCCGCGAAGGACCTGCAGACCTTGATCGTCTTGTTTACGATCGATCGCGCAACTTAACGACCGGGTTTCCCGACGCGAAAAAGCTCTCGACCGATTGCAAATGTGTTTACGTTGTCGCATGTGGAATAGCGCGGAAGTCCAAGCAGGAGCGAGCGCGATAATCGTTTGTAATGTAGATAACGCGGCTCAAAGTAGTAACTGTCATTCGCCATCACGCATCGCAACGCAACAGCCCACGTGCGCCTCGGCGCCGGCATATGCAGATATTACCGGAAGTCGGAGCTCGGTTCGCCCGGCATCGCGGAAGGCGCGAGTGAGCCGCGTAAACGAGCAATTAAAAAAAAAAAAGAGAAAAAGGATTATTCATAGAAAAACCAGCACGCCTCGAAACGCGAACATCACGCTTCGTGCCGACGCGTCTCGTTACGTCAGAGCGCGAAGAACGCCGATGCGGTGCGTTGAATAACAAAGATATTCAGGATTCATCTCCCGCGTCTTCCGATCGGCAGTCTTCCTTCTATTTTTTTTTTTTTTTTTTTCTTTTCCTCCGCGGCGACGCGATGATTGTATTTAAATCGAACCGGCCGTGACTTTAAATGCATGAGATGACACCACGTGCTCCTCATGTGAGACGCCCGCCGCTATCTGCCGGCGCGGGCGGGCACGGAAGGCACACGTAGCGATAAAACGTAAAAGCCGTTTTCTCCTCCCCGAGCGACAATTTAATTCGCGTCAGTCAAACGCTCTGCGCGCCTTGGGTTCCGCAATCGAGTTGGGAAAAGGATCCGCGATTAGGCCTTGCCCGTATCTGACCTCCTAGCTGGCCCCCCCCGGTCCTTCAGGATTGTCCGCTACCGCTTTGTCACCGTCCGCTTTCGTCGTCATTGTCGCCGTCGCGATCGTCGCGGACCCCTTAATGTCAGAGGTTCGTTATGCCTTATTCATATCGGCCCGCCGGCACGTACACACAAACGACCGGGTTGCGTAACTCGCGCATAAGGAAACGACATGTGCGATTTGTTAAGATTAACATGCACGCGCACACCTACACGCGTATACCGCGAACACGGCTCGCAACACAGCCGCCCCGCGATATCGTTCGACCCCGCTACCATTGTTGCGTGATCCAAAACGAGTCTCCGGCGATGACTCTCCTTTCTCTCTCTCTCTCGATGCGCGCGCTCTCACGAGATACGAAATCTCGGGCTGTGTGCACTAGCGTGTGATAAGCGATAAAGTGTACATGCGAGTAAGGGCGTATGGAAAGAGGAATTTCTAACATACGACGCGACAGCTGGGAATAAAAACCCAGCGACTAGAGCGTGTCGTTTATTAATTTACCAAGTGCATTAAGAATGGATCCACCTCTCGACAGACGTATTTATACCGATAAATTTTTAATTAATACTCGCACGTTGAAATATCGAATTTTTTTTTTCTTTTCTTTTTTACGCAAAGAATAAAATGAGATTTGGCACGTAACGAGGGGAGAGGGAGGGGAGGAAAAACGGTAATGTACCAATTAGAATTTTCAAGGATCGATGAGGCAGAAGCGTCTGTAACAATATCCGCGAGCGGATAATCTCGCAAGAAATTATGGACCGAGGTGGCATAGCAACTTCGTTCTGACGTCGGCGTCTCGCCGAGTCGAGAAGGAAGTAGGTAAGTACCACGCATCCGCGGACATACACGCCACGCACACACGTGCGCGTGTAAGCGGATGCGCAACAACGGATCAAACGACAGGCAACGTTTCGCAACGTCAGGAAAGGCAAAAAAGTCAAGCGTCGTCGAATAGCGGAGGTGGGTTACGACTGACACCTCGTATCGCGCGAAATAATCGTCCATGCGACGATTAATGTGCATTAATAATACGATACCGATCGCGATAACGATCGCTCTCGTCAATTACGCGCGGATCATTCATTAGAACGGATCTGCCCGCCGGTATATCGATAATTAAGCGTAAACGGCGCCGACACGTCCGCATGTCACGCTCCCGGCGCGGAATAATAATCGCCCCGTAGCAAGAACCTCTCTCGTACTAAACGGTTATTCGAAAAGCGCGATCGTGCAATCGCGCGATAGTTATCGAAGAACCGGTAAAAAAAGAAAAAAAAAAAAATAGATTCTATAAACGCAGGTGCCTCGACGCGGCTGCCTGGCATCAGGGCGAGTGAATCACGCAGGAAATTAGGAACAGAAACTTTTCCACGCGCGACGCAATATCGGCCGATAATTAATACGTCAATCGCGGCACCGCGGAAGACGATTTTAGTTTCTTAATTATATATTTTCGTGGAATTTTCTTGTTTATTTTGTTTCACGCGCGATTGCGTGCCGCGATATCGGAATGCGGAAAAAAAGAAAAAAAAGAAAAGAAAAAAAACGAAAAAAGGTATCGCGTGGCGCAGCGGTACCTATTCCCTGTTCACCAATTGGGTAAAAATAACGGGTATATCGAATGCACGCCCGAGGCGACGGTGGGTGACGCGCGTCCACACGTGTGTGTACATTTCGCGACCTCGTGTGGGTGCATGTCTGAAAATACAACCAGGAAGAGGTACGTACATACAAGGAGGCACGAGGAATCGGTCCGCGGTCGGCGGTGGAAGAAGGAAGAAGGAAGAAGGAAGGTCCTTGGGCGCTCATTCGAACCAGGATTTAAGATTTATCATGTATAACGTTCAAGAACGCGAAGAAGAGCTTTATCTCCTCCTTCTTTATCGTACACCCGCCTCGAGTTTCTTCCTCGCGCCTGTATCCTTTCTTCCGGGTTCCTATGCTTCCTGTTTCTCTTTCTCTCTCTCTCCCTTTCACGCGTGCGCGCACGCACGTGGACGCTTTATCGGCTTCTGTCTATGTCCACCGATATCGAGGTGTACCACCGCAAGTGATTAATACAACCGTAAACCCGCGCGAGATATGTAAACCGACGCGGTAATTAGTGCAGGTTTTTTTTTTTTTTTTGCCCCTCTCGTAGTATTTATTTCCAAAGAGCACAATATATCGTGCAATAGATGTTTCTGCTCTCGACATTCTCACCCTCTCGCGAGTCGCCTGGTTTCTTTTTTTTTGTCTTTTTCTTTTCAATTTTATTTTTGGACTTGCCTGAAGGTTCGCTTAGAAATTTTATTGTCAACTTTATACTGCACTTTAAACCTTTGCGAGTGATTTATACGCACTAGATATCCTGGGTAGATATTGTTGTAATACAGGATTTCAAATGTCAACGTTCATTGTTTGCTGTGACAATCGATCCGTCGGTTGCGTTGGATGTTACTTTAGTGATAACAGCACGCCGTTGATAATATAGCCTCCAGCGTCGCCCCGATTTTATTCGGAATATCTATGGATATTTTTATGAAATAAATTTTTACACGCAGTCAATAAACTTCGAAATAACGCGGCGCAAACATAATAATTTATGTGCTGATTTCGAGCTGTCTGGGAATTATCGAAGAATGACGCACGATATAAATAACGACGAATAAATGCGTAAGGAAAAAGTAATAAAGATTTAAGCTTCGCGAAGAACTCGCGGCTTCCGAGCGAAAAGTGGAAGTTTCCGCCAAGTCGAAATATCGCTGCAGGTGTAATTGTAGGAAAATAAGCCGCAACAGGAAAACTTATTCGCGGTACATTACGCGTTACCGATGGTTCAGTACCGATAACGTGATTGACCCACCTGTAACGCGATTTGCAGCTGTTCATAAAAAAAAAACTAAAAAAAAACTCAAAAAAAAACACAAAAAAAAAAATTAGTTTTCCTTCTTCATACGATCAGAGATAATCGAGTAATCTTATCATCCCGGTATCTTCTATCAAGTGTCTAAGAAATCTGAAGGTGAGTCGAGATCGGACGTTTTATAAAAACACAAAACGATGTAGAAAAATCGTATTCTCCTCGCATTAAAGTAGATTATAGTAGATACTTTGGACTGAATATTACTGTTAATTGCAATATGCGGCGTAACTTAGCTTTGGTTTTCACGTCTACGCGTCTATCGATACGTTGACACGAGAGAAGTGAATTAACGTTAAAAGAAAAAAAAAAAAAAAATGCGCGGTAGCACTTACGCGTTATCTTCGCCGTTGATCTTTGCGCACCATCGGCGATCACTGGTCACGCGGCCGCGCCACGAGTTACGCCGTCAGCTGCGTAATCGTGCGTTACGCGTGTTGCACGCGTAAACACGGATCTGGGGTGTCGCAGGCTCGCCTGCGTGTGGCGGGCATCGAGATCGACCAGAGAAAGTCGAGCAGAGAAGTGCAACGAAATGAGCGCGCGGTAGAGACTGAAACGTGGCGACGTTCTCTTCACCTTCGCTCCTGCCGTCGTTCTCCTTCTTTCCTGGTTTGCCCGGCCTTCCCTTCGCTTTTGTTACGACGAGACGTTCCGTAAATATCCGCGGCTTCTCGTACGAGCGTATTGCGCGCCGCGCGAACGCCAAGTTCTTCCGAACGGAAGAGCGAGAGTAATTTAACGAATCGGGCACACCTCGCGCTTAATCGCGGTAACTATCGTTACCGATCGCAATTTGCGTTGGGTAAGTAAAAAGATGCATCTGCGAAAAATTATCTAGTTGAGAGAGGAACAAAAAAAAAACTGGTTGATTTTCTGACGCTAATCGCAAGACCAATTTACTAGAGATCAGATACGCGACCTCTTGCCACGCCGGACTTACGTATTATTTGTGAAGCCGACTCGCAAACTGCTGATCGATCAGAAATGAGGGAGAACGATTAAATATTGCACCATATTATTCGACGATAAGAAACGAAAGAGTTCGCGACTGATGGGAAGAAAATTAAACGTAATTTTAAAGGGAGAAACGCACCTCGAGCCGTCGCCTGGTTAGAAAATTCGCTCTAACGACTTGTTTTTCCTAGGAAGTTGGTTCACCAGCTTCTCGGTGAATCCGCGGATGGACGTGACGCAAAACGTCGGAGCTTGCGATGACCGAGAATACTCGAGAGTTCGCCGACCAGTGGCAAGGTCGCGTGGAAAAAAGGGACGAAAGGCACTCGAACGACTTTTCAATCGCGAGCTCCACTAAGCAATCTCAACCGGAACTTTTTAACTAACGAACCGACAAACGTGGCAGTGTAATAAATGGCGCCATCTCCTCTATCTCTCTCTTTTCTTTCCGTGTGTATGTGTGCGTGTGTGTCTTTCTCACAATTTTCATTCCATTCTCGGACGCAGGTAAGGTCGCGCATAACGGTGATAATCAGATACGCCGCGTTCTTTATCTAATCAGAAATCCAAATAATTTCCCATTTGCTCTTCACTCGAGAAGCGGTAACATCCGTGTCTTTTCCTCATGGTAGCAGCGGATATTTCGTTACCGCTATACCGCGGAGAATATTTCACATTTTTGTTTTACGCTCCTCCGTTCCGAACCGCCTGGTTCCTCTTTTGAGTGGGCTGCTCACTTAACCACCGCATGAAAAATAATTAATATATGCCCGGGAAAAGAAGAGCTTACAAGATTCTACCGTAGAAATTTCCTTAATTACGTTTCAAGTATTTTCCGTGAAAAGGAATACCGGGTACGCTATCATGTTTCTTTTCTCTCTCTCTCTCTCTCTCTTTTAATTTGTTAAATGCAAAACGTTTCGGGCGTTTCCTCGAGAATAATTGCCGGACCCTTCCATCAACGTTTCCAAGTATTTATGCGTTTGACGCACGACAAGTATCGGCAACGTGCATTATCGACGTACGCTTATCACGTACTCGTGCCTCTCGCGTAAAACAGAAGATGACTTAATCGCGAACATGCGCGCACGCATCGTTCCTCGAGGCGGAAGCGAATCTCCGCGATCGCGTTCGATCCGAATCGCGAAGATCTTATCGTCGCTTCCACGTCGCGCCGCGAACGTGTCGCGCGATAATTTCGCCGACCAGGACGGAGATAGCGCGATGTTATCGAGCCCTCCGGATCGGCAGATAAATCGTGCCCCGCCGTGAAAATCGGCGAGATTGTTATTTCATTAAATACAGATAACGATGGATGTTGGAATTTGCTCCGTCGGGGCTCCAAATCGTGTCCGAAGAACCCAAACTCATCAACACAGCCAAATTTATTTTGATAGAAGTATATCAATCGCGGGTTGATTTTCAAACTTGTGCAATCTTGAAAGATTGCGACGGGATCCTTCATCGTATTGCAATAAAAAAAAAAAAAAAAAAAATTGGATTGTATTCTTTAACCCGTTAACAGTTGACGCAGTAATAATAATGGTCGCGATGCAAATCCATCGTAAAATTACAAGTCTTTGTGGAATTTCGACCATGTTTTCACGAGAAATATTGCGATAATAGATTGCGCGCGAGGATTATTTTTCTTCGTCTTCTCGGTCCGCGAGCATAGTCGTGCGAGCTGATCTGCGTTCGTTTTTGGTTTCGATCGAGATTATTCGGGTTCACTTTGTAGCGGGACGATCAAAATTTTGGAGGTTGTGAGAGCGAAAGCGTTACAGGTGCGCAGACAGCGTTTATTGACCGATTTCTTGTGTTTGCCAGATTTCTTAACGGTTTCGATTTTCCGAAGTTGCACGACGGGGCAAACAGCTGTGTCAACAGAAAAGATATCGACTGGCTAGCTTTTTTTTTTTTTCAACACGTTTCACCTTCCTTCTGATTATTTTCCCGATCTTTACTTTTACCTGCTTTTACGAATGAACGGGTGCTCACCCACGTAAATTAGTGATCTCTCCCTCTGATTCGTGCTTGTAGAATTATCATAAAACTCTAGAAAATCTACCGAATTGAAGAATTTTTACTGATCTACACCAACAAAGGCCTCTTTTGTGCGATCGATCAAAATTAATCAGTAATCTGATATGTAGATAACACATTTTGTGAAATACTATTTATAGATTAGCGGTTCGATATCCGGCGACGCAAAAAGTTACATATTATATATTTTAATATATACATATACATATATAATATATATAAATCTATACGTCATGTAAATGTAATTTTCGTTCTTTTCTTCGCTCGGTAATTTCTTTTGACGTTACTAATTTGAAATCCTTATCGCACAAAAAAATTTTTTTTTTCCTTCTCTTTATTCCCCTTTATAAGCTCATAGCTTCCTCGTTACACTTAATTTCCATACAGACACACAGGTTACGAAATATTCGATAACGCAGCAGTGTTCCACCTGCGCGCATGCACATAATTTCGCTTGCAACGCACATTAGCGAGTCCGCAGATAAGCTTTTATCGGTAAGAAAAATGTTGAGTCTTCGACGCCAAGCGTTGGAAAATCGTTTTCTTATTTCGCAAGTGCCTTCGAAACACGTCGGTTTGTATTAACGAGGACGACGAAATGCGCCTTGGCAATTTTGCCAAGTGTATTTTCATTGAAAACCACCATGATTTATCGTCGGCCTCGCGTAATTGGAATCGTGAAAATAATTTGCTTCCTGATTAGCGATCTGTAAACCCCGGCGAGGAGACTTGTTCTAGATTTTCAATAAAACTACACCGTCTATCTATCTAGCCGCTTGCGGCGAAAGAAATGCGGGGATGAAATAATAGCGCACAGCCGGAGATTGACTTTTGCAACTGCGTGGCGCCGTTCTTGCGACACGCAGCGATAACCTCGTACTCGTAAGTCGGAAAGAATCCCAATGGAGCGCAGGATGTTGGAAAAATCCACGATTACGAAGCGGATATAAGTCGCGTGTGATTGCCTGACCCGATGCGATTTAATTAAATACCATTTTAATGATCCTTGCACGCGGAATGATTTGCCACTTGTTAATTCACAACTAATACAAGGAAGATCCGTACGAGAAGCTAAGATTTGAGGATAAATCAACGAATAATATAATTATTAAATTAGCCAGCGGCAGATTAATGTCGGAAATAAAAGAAAATAATATAAATAACTTGCAATATTAAATACAATAATTACTACAGTTGCTCGCTTTACGTTTCTCTCTTCGTTTTTAATTTACTTCGTGCTCAGCTCGTTACGACTAATATTAATATAGCTTGTAATTAGCCCAAGTATTAAAGATTAGTATTTGGAATTGAGCACACTTTCGGTTGTTCAGGTGCAGGTGATAATGCGCTGTTATTAAAGAACCAGGCAAATAAAACTTGAATAAATAAAAATCGTTACAATCGCGAATCAAAAATACCAATTGCCGTCGGATATAATCAAATATTTTCTCCCTCGTGACGGTATGACGCGACGATATTTTCAGAATCTCTCGCAAATGAGTAATAATAAAGGTGAAAAAGCAAGATTGCTTATCGGCTCATTTCATCTGCTAGCATATGTAAAACTTATGAAATTGAAATAATCCGACTTCAAGGAAGAATATGTTGAGTAATTTAACGTCGACGTAACTGCTACTTAAAAAAGTTTTTAGCACGAAAAGTCCAAGTTTTAAAAAAATAAAAATTAAAAGTCAAGTAAACAACATAGTCCCAGATAAATTGCATTAACGATTATATTTAATTGAGATTATTCGATTGAAATTATTTGTTCGACCGATCTATATAGACGGTGGTTAGGAAATCTTCGTCAAGCGTCGAATAAAATTCATTTTATTTAGAAAAGATCGATTTCAAATTCGATTAAGTCTCCCTGCGTCACTCGCGGAGTGCGCCCAAGTAATACGCGTTCGCTAAACGAATTCAATTATTAGCTCTTGCTCTTCGCGCGCGCGGTCACGAAAAATACATATTAATTTAATGTAGAAAATGTAAAAAAGAAAAAAAAAGAAAGAGGACCAGGCGAGAGATCGAATCTCGACACGGAATGAAAGGGGAGCAGGATGGCGTGGACGTGGCTTAAACCATGTGGGTTGCGCACTCGACCGATAAAACGACTCGACTCGACGACGTGTCAGTGACCCTTTCTCGTCCACCACCCCCTTCCTCCATTCGTCTCATGCTTCTTTCCTCCGTGCCCTCGACACTCCCTGCCATCGTTCCCTCCGGCTTCGTTTCCTTCTCTCTGCTCCCGTTGATAGTTTCGAGACACCTGCCCGCCAATGTCGACATGTCAGGCATGATTCGGGATGTTTGCCTTGTCAAGATTCAACGGAATATCGCGGTGAATCAGAAACGATCATTGCTAAGCCTTGCTATAACAACGCGGATCGCGGAAGATCCACTATTTCACGCTTCGCCCACTAAAGCTCTTACGAGATTCTCGCCTTTCCCCGAGAGGGAAAATCGACCATCGAACGTGGACACTTACTCGCGGAATTTTTACAGGTCGCGGGTCAGTATATAGTTTTAAAAGGAAGCACGATTGAGTTTAAATCCCACAGGCCTCTTCGTAACGAGCACGCCGGCCGCGATAAATTGCGGTGCAATTACGCGGGATCGCCGTCGGGTATATAAAATCACACATCGGCGATTACGTCGGCAACACCTGTTGGCGATTTCGCACGCGTCTCCGTGAGACGCATTTCGCTACGCATGATCGACGATTCCGGGGAGGGAAAAGGGGGAGGGAGAAACGATACTCCGTCTTTACGCGTGCCGGTTTCGCGGGCCGACGTGGGTCTGATTTACGATTCCCGTCCTCCTCGGCTGCAAGAACTATCTTTCAGAGCTGTGACACAACGGCGAAAGAATTCGCGCAGGCTGCGCGATTATGCGGCGGCCGTGTATCACGCGGAGGTATAAATAATAAGCGCATTTAACGCGTTACCATAATTATCGCGATTCTATCGCGTAGCGTTATTTGATTACCCTCATTCCACCGCCGCCGGAAGAAAGATGAAGAACTCGCGAGGGAGCCTCCGTATCTCGCATCTCGGCCAAGACGGAAGCGATCGCGGCGCGCTGCTCTCCTCGAGCCCGGCTCGTTTCGAAGATCTCGAGGCAGATACGTCCTGGAACTGGATCCACGTCGCCCCTCGAGCGGTGTTCCACATGTTTTACTTCGCCACCAGCGGGGGCCAGGGGACTCCCGTACGTAGCATACGATCGCGCAAAGTCGAGCCCGACCGAGAGGTCCCGCGTGACCGGTACCCCGATACACTGTTATTAAGGAACGATCTTTAACAATTAGCACTCGAGGTATCGTACCCCGATTGATCGCGCGAGATAATCTCACGTCTTTCGTGTGCCCCCAGCGGTGTGCTTCACCGCGCTATCCCCTTCTCGCAGCCACCCCGAGTACCCCCCCCCTCCCCTCCCCCCGAGATTATTACGGATTTATTCGTGCCCCGAACAAGGTGTCCGCGTTCACTTGCGCGGCGTGTACGGAGGTGGTGTTGTATCGGGGAATGCCGGGGCAGCCAGCTGCGACGAAAAATCGACAACCTGTTACGCGCGTGGTAGACGACGGTTACTTGGCTGAGAACCACTGATACAAAGAGAGCAGCGTGTGGCCTCCGATGCACGTGCATGCAGCAACGCCGGAAGTCGATAAAAAGCCTGGTTCACCCTCGACATCGGCTACTCTCTCGTCATGGGAAACAGCCTCCTCCTTCCACTCCTCTTAGAAGCTCTCTTCTTCCGTTCCTCTTTCCCTCCCTCCTCCACACGCGCATTCTTTCTCCGTCTTTTTCGTTACCCGAATGGTCCAGCGGAGGAGCGAAATTTTGAAAAGATTCACCACGCTGTCCCGCCCATTATTTATGACCTTTATTAACGCTTTCGAAAACGTTATTTTCTTTTTTTTTTTTTTTTTTTTTTTTTTGTTGTTCTTTTTCTTTAAACGCGATGGAAAATCGTTTTTAGAATTATTGACTGTACCAAAAGAAAATTTAAGTAAAAGGCGTTTTAAAAAGCCGTGTGTATCTTGATAAAAGTAAAATATAAAAAAGCTTTTTCGTGGCAAACCACTAGCTCCGGAAAATCAAAAAGTATTTAGTAAAAAGGCAAAAAAGAAAGTAAATTAAAAAAAAAAAAAGGGATTCTTTTACAAGAACTTGAATGCTGTAAACATGTGCATATGTAGTGCGGAGCACTTAGAGCGAGGCGAGAAAGGGAGGCAGAAGAACGTGTTTGTATAGACAAAATACACTACCTGCAGTCGCCCTTCATAACCAACATGTTAAACGCATATTATACTGAGCGATATTGAATTTATAGCTGCTGATAGCTACAGGTTTCTTAGTGTAATATACCTCGACTGGATTATCTAATCGGAAACAAATGTAATTAATAAAATTACAAATTTCAAAACCAATTGTTATCGCGACTAACTTAGACGTTGTCTTAAATGCGTCTTTTATAGTTAAAATTATTTAATTAACTCCGGCAAACGCGACGTTGAACGTGTAATATATTTTACTTGTGCTAAGTTATATATGTCGTATTAACGGACACACGTTCCGGATTTATCGAGTTTATTGGCTCGTACGAAGCCCATCTTGCTAAATCGAGATCCCAAGAATCGCGCGTACCGCTCGCGGGAGACGATCGTGCCTAATATAAGCCAAAGGAATCGCGCCGACACCGGAGGAGGGACACGGGCCGGGGTGTACCAGGAACGCGGATCTGCGTCTGGTAGTAGCGTGTATAAATACGCCACTAGGAAGTGCTTGCCAACAGGAAGCGTCCGCTGAGCAATGAGAAACAATAGTGCGACGCGGTGGCCGCCCACTCTCGAACCGCGCTAAAATCGACCGAATTTTCGCCCACCTTCGCTCTATTTTACTCCACGCTCGAAATGATTAACTGTCCAAGTCTCGTTTCTCCTCCGTGACGAAAAATCGGGCGAGTGAATCACCGCGGCAAAAATGTACGTCGTTGAGATACACGGAAGTATTAAAAAAAAAAAAGAAAAAAACAAACAGATAATTAAAAAGTATATAGTATTAAAAAAAAAGAAAGGAGGGAAGGGGGGGGGAGATCTAGCGCTTCTCTTACGTAAGACTCGACATCTCAAAATACTCGTGAAGAAGGAATTAAATGTAAGTTGAAATTGCCTGTACATCTGATACAACTTGTGTCGCGCAACTTAACGAGAAGCGTGACAACGCAATGATAGTTCATACATGTGCAACACCTTCTATTGCACGTTCATTCGTACGGCACAACAACTATGCTCGGTCTAATGCTCGAGCTGCAGACCAAAAGTAATTAGTATGCTAAACTATTTTGCCGGGCGTATGGATCGACCCGTCGGCGCAGATAGCGGTAAGTTTTACGTCATTCGTATGAATAAACGATGGCCGGCACATCAAAATAGATTCGCGTAAAATTATTCAGTAGGCCATGTGACGAAACGGCCAGGTATTAATCGATATTACGCGAGTATTGAGGGGGAGCACGACTCGATCGAGCTTTATGAGAGAGGGATTATTTAGAGCGGTAAAGTAATGTCTCCTTAAAGCGGCGAAACAAACGCGTTTTTACACATTTTTCTATATTTCGATTATAGAGTTAACGATTTGCAAATCTCATCTGTACCTTCAACTATATAGTACTGTTAAATTGTAGTTCACTTGTAATTTTTTTTTTTTTTTTTACAAAAGAAATTTAATTTTTAAAAGAATTAAAACGCGTTAATAAATTAAAATTTGAGCGACATTAAAAACAGGTATGAGAAGTAATTTAATTAAAGACAATTGTTTTGAAAAATTAATTTCGGTTAATGGTTTCACGAAAATATGAGCGGTTTTTAATCAGAGCTAAAAGAACGGATCAAAAATAGTTGAGAATGATAACAAATGAGGTCACGAGATCACTTCTCGCGGAAGTGTTATTTTCGCCGTCTGGGAAACTTAGTCCTAGACGTTATGTAAGTGCCGCATTCGAGGTATTGCGTGAATTTACGGAGGTATTGTCTCGTCACTTAGCTCGTGAGATCGGGGATCATTAAGCAACGACGATATTATAAATCTTCAAGGGATTTAGCAACGAGCGAGCCAAAATGTCGCACAAAGAAAAAAAGAGAAAAAAAAAGAAAAAAAAAAAGGAGGAGCCGAGATGCCGCGAAGTAAACGCGATTATTTCTGATATTTTCAACATCGATATCTTATCTCGCTACTTAAGATAATTAGATTAGAAATATATTCTACAAAATCATGTTAAAATAATCAATGTGTCAAAATAAAAATATCTGTTAATCCCGCGTGAAGAATAATTTGGAGGTGTTTTCTATATTTATCTTCTTATACATGTTTAACATGTAGTAATGTATCAATATATTAATATTAATATGTCGTGTGCGCGGGTTCATAATATAATTACGAGTTATAAATACAATTTACACACCGCATTAATTAATAATAACGTAATAATTATCGATGGTTTTTCTCGGCTAATTATTATAGCAGATTTTCTCTTAATTATCACGCCGACGTCACGTACTAATACGTGAAACGGCATCGGCTGATATTGGCATTGCTCGCGATAGTCATTTACAGGAGATTTTAGTGACGATAAAACGTCGGGGCAGACAGCCTATTAAATTTTAAACGCCTCTAGTTGTGGAAAGAAACCGGCCGCGAAAGTCCGCACCGAGTATAAATATGCCAAGGAGGAAGTGCGGGACTATAATAATAGAATCGTCGGAGGTATGCATCTCGCGGGGCAGGGGAGGGAAGAGGAATCTCGTCGGCGACGATAGACGACGATGACGACGGCAAGCGATTATTGCGACGAAGGCGACGAACGTGACGAGAAGGCCCCGGGGCGACCGCATTAAACAAGTGTTGATCCGGCCGACGGAAAAGTGTTCCCAATAGCTGGGGAAGTAACGCCGAAGAACGATTGGCTGTCCGGTTATTTATCGTAATGGAATAATGCGATCGTAGGTGCGTGCATGCGTGCGTGCGTGCGTCGTGCGGCTGCTGGCGGCGGCGGCCGTATCGTCTCGCAGCCACCCATCCCGATAAAAGCCACCCATCATCATGCCGCAATAACGATAGAATGCCTCCGCTCGTCGCTCGTCAATCGGATGCGGGTCAATGGATAGTCGTGAATGCAGGGGGAAAAAAAAAAAGAAAATGGAAGAAAGATACGCGAAGAGCTAGGAATTAAAAACTTAGGAGATTGAAGCTTTCTAATGATGTTAAATAATATAAATTTGTAAAATAGCAGAACGTTAATTAATTGGGAATATATTTTTATGTATAATAAAATTATAGAGCGCTCTTACAAGAGGAATGTAAGAACGTCTATTAATTTTGTAGAATTTCTTATAGAAAATTAATTTAATCGAGCTAATTAATTCGTTGGCTCGGAGAATGCGAATAATGTTATCCGTTTATTGAAAAATTTGCCGAGGTATTTTTTCGCGATAGCTCCCCCTCCCCCTTCCATGCTTTTATTTTTTTCGTTAAATGAACACGCGACGACGATTTATGTTTCGTAAACTGTTATTGCGTGGCGTTCAATTTTCAAGCGAAGTTTCACCCACTTTCGCTGTAATTATCACTCAGTGTAAACTACCGTGTCTTGACTGTTCCGTCCATCGGCCGGAGATGACTCGATACGAGGCGAGAATAAAACAAGCCCTGCGGATTCTGTGTGGGGTCTGCGAGGGATCGGCGAGGGAGGCGGGTGGTGGGCGAGGAAGGACGAGAAGAAGGAAGGAGGAGACTATCGTCGTCTCTTGTCCCGGATCCGACTCGTAATAATAGTTATTTCGACAGTGAGGAATGCCAGAGTAAGCGCGAGCGTATGCGTGAAACGCGAGAAGAGACGGCGACGGGAGAGGAAAGAAAAGAAGACGGAAAAAGAGAAGCGACAAAGACACGATTGACAGTATATTGTGTCAAGAGAAAAAAAAAAAAAAAAAGATGCGCGCCGCTATTCAAATAAAATTGTCTTATATTTACATCGATGAATTTCTTACTTTCCTGCAAAAATATCAAGAGAAAAATACGTCGGATTTAAAAGCGCTTCCCGTCTTTGTGGCTTCCGAAATGTTTCACGGAAAGGGGGGAAAAAAAAAAATTTCGCGAGCGTTAAAGGCGCGAAAAAGCTCTCGGAGAAGATTTTCGCGACGAGATACTCAAAGCGACCGAGCCGTTGTGTAACTTGTTTCCTCAATCCTTTCCTCGTCGAGAATAATATCCCACTTCCGTGATATTCCACGACGTCCTGGAAATTAGTCACGGAAGTCTTCTTCCTCTAAAATATTTCCTCTCGCTAATGGAAGCGTCCGTACTTTATTTACCGGAAATATAATATTACGATTCAACCTCTTTGTTAAAATTTATCCAGAATTATCAATTTTTTCTTCTTCTTTATTTTGTCAACAATCTAAAAATTTCTTTCGGACTATGCAACTTTATTTTTACAAAAAAAAAAAAAAAAATCTATTTTAACTATTTATCATTTTGCCACTCTCTTATCATAACTCATTTAATATTGTATTGTAGAAAAAAAAAAGTCCAGTCCCTATACACATACCGGTTGAAAATTCCCTGACGCCAATCTTATCCGCTTTAAAGCGGTTGAGAAGCGCGCAATGTCCTGAAGAAGACTGACAAATTTTTATTCTTCTTCCCTTTTTCAGTTTTCCTGTGCTTTCTTGTTCGACAAAACGAATTCTCGAAAAGAAGTGAAGAAAAGAGAAAAAGGAAAACCGGATATCCATCGCATTATAACGTCTTCTTGTTTGATTTCTCGTAGTCACGTTATTGAAAGGCGGCAAAAAAAGATAAAAAAACTTGAAGAAAAAAAATAATAAAATTTGTTTCAAAAATTTTGGTTTTTCTAACAAGAAAGATTTTTTTTTCTTTTTCTTTTTTTAAACAGTGTGTCTAACATAATGCAATAGAGTTAAGCTATAGGAGTAACGTGACTAAAGTTCTTGGTTCCAAAGGTTACAACGCTTTTTAGCAATGCTATTCGCTGGCACTCCTCAAATTGAATGAAAAAAGGTCATTCTTACTATTACGAAAGTCTACAACCGCAGTTAGATTTTATCATTTCAATAATATGATACGTACGTGAATGTACAAATGTACATGAATACCTCAATGTATTAAATCTGTAAATTTATTAAATTTAAACGACCACGCAGTTCAGTCACCTCTCTAAGATGATAGAAAATTGTCCCATAGAAACAAAGCATTCCCATCTCGCAGTGACAAGCTTGCGGCTTTTTGTTCGTGAACTTTCTGACCTGCACACGACCTCACTCACCGAGTTTCGATAAGTTCGGAGCGTGCAAAAATAGTAAGTGCGATCGAAGCGACGCAGACAAAAAGCCTGCAACGCTCGGTATCGTCAGACGGGTTTATTTTGTTTCTACAAGAGTTATTTTCCCTTTGTTGAACGAGGTTGTTTCATCCCTACAAAAATAACTTTACATTGTATTTGAAAAAGTTGCACCGTAAAGGTAAAATGGTATATATAAAAAAAAAAAAAATATAAATAAAATAAATATAAAACACCGTCGAATAATTTCCCTTCATAAGTCCACTACTATAAAAGTGAATCATAAAGAAAGCTCTCTCTCTCGTCGCCAGGATCCGTTGGCAAAATTCAACGCACGAGCAACGGGACACCCTGTATAAACGTATCCGTTACGTAGCACAGGTGGACGGTAAAAGGACGTACAAGTAATTGAAGGAACAGGATACTTATCGGAGAGACGGAGATGAATGAGGAAGAGAGCCGAGATAGGAAGCAGAGCGGGACAGAGAGGAAAGGAGGGGGGGGGGAGGAGAACGGATAAAAACGCGAAGAGAAGGCGCAGGGAGGACACGCAGAGAAGAGAAAGAAAGAAGAGAGAGCGAGGGAGACGCGGAGGACGAGACCCGGGGCGATTGCGCGAAGCGAAGATCCTCCTCTCGCTACCTCCCGAGAGAGCAGAAAAAAAAGAAAAAGAAAAAAAAAAAAAAAAAAAAAGGAGAGGTCCAAGGTCCGTGCTTCCGGTCCGGATACCGACCGGTTCTCTCTCGCGATACAGAAGAAGAGAAGGGAGCGGGGAGAAAGGAAGATAAAAGGATCTATCTTCCCGTCCAAGTGCGAATATCCGCGTCGGGCAAAATCTCGGCGAGCGGGCAAATGGTTTCAACGACGTTTATACGCTTTGCCGATCGTACGAAGAAATACCACATTTGATCATATTTCCAAAGCGCGAAAGCGTAGAAAATAAAACCTACGTGAAAAGTGAAATATTTATATACCTGTACAAATGAGCGGGTAACTGGGTGAAAATTTTACAAATCGAAACATGTAACTCGTTTTTAAAGACCGTATTTTTAAGCGAATTTCATTTTTGATAAAGAGAAATATATTCATTTTCCTCTTTATTGCGAAAAATCTGTGAGTTCTTTAAGTTTATGGCTGGCTCGTTACTTTCGAGGAAGCCGAAGATGATTCTGAGACTGCAGGAAAAGAACAAAAGAGCGTACGTAGAAGAGGGAAGGAATCTCAATTAACAGTGATCTTTTGTTATCGCAATTCAAACTCGACGCCACTTGATTGAAAATAACACGTTCGCAATTACCAGTGACACAACCGCGGATGCAGCGATTGAAATGCAATTAAAAGACTAAAGATCACTCCGGTTAGCAATGAAAGTAATAGATTGTTCATAAAACGTTGAAATCATATCGTTAACAAAGTGAAAACGTATTGTGCTACTTGGTTATAATCAATTTTTGACAATTTGTGATGAATTTTCCGCGTTCAACATTCTATAACATTCTATAATAAAAATGTAATAAAATAATATAAAATATATCGGTAAAGTAAATAAAATAAGACAAAATCGTTCTCATTCTGTCGAAAGAAAATTATTTGCTACGCTTACTATGCACCTTATTGTTTCACCAATAAACGATTATCGACCAAACGATGACGACGACTAAAATATACGACGGAATCTACGATAATCGGCCGACGTATTGACGAACATTGATTTTCTCTTACATAATAATAATACGCGGAGAGTTATCTATGCAGCGCGTATTTTAGATAGAAGTCTGTTTTTATGAGGAAAACAGGCGACCAAGATCAGAGATTCTATTACGATTTTTATTTCTAACGATAGTAAACAGATATTTATATATAAAAAAAAATTTTATAAATTAATTGGATGAAAATCTATTAATAAAAAAAAAAAAAATCGAGAAAAATGTACAAGTGCTTATTAGACAATGAGAACAAAATTCACGGTTTGTGCATAGTTTCGCCTGTTCCACTTGTTCGCGTGCGAGAAAAAGTAATCTGGTTATGAATATAAGATTAGAATTTCCCGGAACGACGCAGTTCAGCTGTTCTGCTCGCGTTGCTTCGTCAGCATCAGTCGCGTTTGTCTCGTTTTATAACTTATACATTCTAATATATTATATTCTCGTGCGCAGTTCGGTTTCTCAGAAGACTTCTACCACTTTTTATTAATATTAACTATTCTCTTAATTATTAAAAAAAAAACAAAAAAAAAAACGTATAAGATATTGTCAAGCAAACAACCAATAAAAAAAAAATCTTTTTGCGTGTAATTAAATCTTAATTGTTTTCAGAAATACGTAATTGTCATCTTCAGAAAAATGATAACTTTAGTTATAACAATCGTTAAAATTTGCTCGATATAGAACAACATTTCAAGAAGTTGATACGAAGTTTTATACAAAATCTTTTACATAAACCAAAATTGTTTTTATTAATTACGAAAACCGGGCGGTCTTTGATCAAGGTCGGGAATGTATTCCTCGCCCGAGTAGGTCTCGTCCGCGATCTCGACGATCGATAGAGCCCTACAGTGGAGGAGCAGGCACCGAAGAAATTTCCATGCCCCCTTCCGCCCTTGACCCCTTACCTACCTCCCTCGGTAGCCGACGGTAGTGCGCTTCCTCCCTTACTTCCGGGTTTCAGGCTCTTCCGGCGAGCTCGATGGAATTACGTTCGAAAGGCTTTCTTCTCTCTCTTCCACCCTCCCTCCGCCTTCTCCTTCCGCTCTATATACGCGCCCTTCGCAGCCCACCTCTCATTTTCCTCTATTCACCCTGTTCCTGGAGCCCTCTTATCAACGTCGACTTCGACGAACCACCCTCCGCCGGTCGTTTCCTCTGACGTTACACAAAACGATACTAAGACCCCATAGCTTCCAATTCTTTGGCGATTTTCTTCGCGATTTATGTCGGACAATGGTTTAAGATCGTAAAACTCTGAGATTTACGTGCATTATGCTTCTGGACTATGACCGTTTCCGATACTTTTTCGATAATTGCTTTACGTAAAAAAATGTATTGAGAAACAGATAAGATTAAATAAAATTAATTAAGTTAGAGAGAAAAAAAAGAAAAAAAAAATTAAAAAGTTATTGATACGCCTCGACATATTAATTGGAATAACCGGCATTCTTTCGATATCTCCATGGTTCAAAGAAAGCGCGCGATACACCCTCGTTCATCGCAGAATTCCGAGCAATTCCGGTAATCCGTCCCCTTTAAATGCTAATGTTCCGCCGACGCGCGAGACCGCCGCTCCAAGTTGCTGAGAGGAGGCCTTCGTGTGCGTTTCTCTATCCGCGCTTCCGGGTGACAGGTCTTCCAGCGGGACGGAACCGCGCGTTCAAAAGACCGTCTTTCCTCTCCCGCCTCGACCGCGAGTTACTGTCTACAATTCTACTAGGCATTCTCCTTGAGAATTCCACGTTCTTTCGACGCTCACGTCAGCTTTAGACGCGTATTGTCCATTTAGTACTCTACGCTTCTATGCCTCTTTCTTTACGTCTACAAAACCACCTTTTCGTAGCTCAAAAGTATTTTTTTTCTTTTCTTTTTTTTTTCCTCCCACCGCGATAATCATCACAAAAATTTCGTCAAGGTGGAACTTGAGAAATTTAAATACGAATAAAAATACGAAAAAAACATTTCTGATAAAAGATACAAAGCTTTTTCGCAATATATTTTGTAATCACTTCTTCATCCTGCCTTTTACGTTTAATGATTATTTATATTTAATCTTCCTATTGTTGTCAACAAGTCGTAAGACCGATCAATTTTTTTTTCCGCGCGTATCGCGGAATCTCGTGATCTGCGGACGCGGTGCGCAAACGTAAATCAAAACCGGGCGCACGAGTATCGGTCGGCTGCACCCAGCTTGTACTTATTAATTTAATCGTAAATCAATCAACGCGCGACCTATGTGAGCGCGATAACCGGCGAATGTTCAAGTAACAGCGACATTAATATCCATGTTCTCTGGTGGCATCCGGTGCATATATAATTCCTATTAGGAAAGTTCTCCGACGCGGCGTAGACACAATCCTCGCCAACATATATAAGTTGCATTCCCGAATTGACTTTCACGCGCTACCCCACCAGAAGTTCAATGAACTTTGTCATTCGACAGTTATCACAAAATTCGTGTGCAATTTTTAAGTCCCAAAACTGAGAGGAAGGAGGGAGGGAGGGCGGGGGATTTAACACGAATCTAAAATAATACCATAGCGTTGCGCAGCGAATGCGTGCACACGCGCGATTGCGAGAAGGCAATATAATTGCGAAAAGAAATTGTAAGATCGGAAAGGGAAGATTGCAGCTCTGCACGCGACAGAGAAGAATGCCTCTCGCGGTGGACATCGCCAAATTTAGCATCGAGGGAAGAATTGCGATTCCGATCGCGGCGAACGAGCTTCCGGCTCGTACCGAGCCGATGGCTCCATGCAGCCTGCCCTTTCTTTTCTCTGTTTTTTTCAACGACGCGAAAAAGACGGCGGCCTGATTTGCGACCGCGACGCACGTATTTGGATGACGACGGCATACCGTATCAGAGTTAAGAATACGACGGCGACGAGGATTACGCGCCCGCTCGTTCGCTCGGTACACTCTTTGTAACCCGTGCATGCAGATGATAACCTATGTACATATCGCAGCCGTCTGCGAGCCAGTGGCAACGGCGTCGTCACCGGAAATCACCGGCAATCAAGTAGGCGGCCGAATATCTTTGTGCTTGTTGAATTAACGATAAATGACTCTGCGGATTCTTCGGACGAGTTTTTCATTTTAAATTTGTGCTAATTCTTAGCGCTCGTTTCGCTTAACGTTATTGGCCTGCGGGGTCATAAATATTATATTTATGAAAATAAATTTATGAAGTCAATATTAAATATATTTAACAATTTTTTTTTTTTTTTTTTTTTAATAAAGAACCGAATTATTTTCCCCAACACTTTTGTTCTCTAACTCGTGTTAATAACGCGCTCGTTAATTATATAATTGATCGTTAAACGTTTAATGTCTCGTGTGTATTATACGACGCCTTTGACTGCTCATGTATATTTTCTTTGAAATTCACGTGGGATTTCATCTTACGCCACTGGATCAAGCGGCCAACTCCCCGCTTTGTCTTCTTACTATCAACTCACGGAGTTTGTAAACATCTCCACGGCGAACTCTTCTCGAGAAGGAGATTTAATTGCGTCGAGCGCCGCGCTCGCGGTTTCGCAATGAGGAAGTATCACGCGGTGGATCCGCATTAATCAGAAATCAATCCGCGTCTTTACCGGACAAAGGAGGAAAGCAACTCTGGCTCGCGCCTGACGCGACGAGGATGTCGTCACGCACGACCGCTTCTCGTTCTTAGTTGATTCGCCCGGGAGGAACTCGAGTTTTCGCCGACAAGTTTCCTCGTTACGTTATCTTTTTATTTTTTTTTTTGTTTTTTTTATCGCAAGCCGGATCGGAGTAATCGCAGTAACACCAATACCGGACACAAGGCGCGATTACTTTTTTAAACTTGCATCGATTTATCGCTGAAATCACCGCGGCACGAACTTCCACCGACAATTGAATTCACTTCCTCGCTCAAACAAAGGGAGCTCACTAATCTTTGACTCGAAATTTAAATAACTTGAGAAACAATAAATCAGATTGCTTAATAGAAATAAAATTGAAACTCTAACTACGTTGGTTCTTAAAAATTATGCAAGGCGCGTGAAAAAAAAAATAAAAAAAAAACAAGGCTTACGGCAACACAATCATCGCGCGCGAGGCAAACGCTGCTTCTTTCTATGTTCCGCGGAGAATGCATTTTCCTTTTACGGTGCCAAGAAGTGGCTGCATAATTCCAGACTCCGGGCGCCGGACATGTGATTATTCGCGATCGGACGGGAACGAAACTCGCCGGAGCTACGAATTTCAATCTTCGGCTTATGATTGCGTTACGAGCACGTGCGAATGGTATCCCCGCAGAAAACTTGAGAAAGAGAAAGAGAGCCGGTTTTCGCCCGCCGATAGCGGGCGCCCGCACCGAGGAACTCGCGGAAATCTTGCGAAAGGCCCCCCCTTCCCCCCGAGCAGGTATTACGCGTGCAGCAAACTCGCTCGCTCGCGCTCGCGTTATGTAAATGATAACGCGCAACTTCCTCAATAACGATTAAGAAATACGAGCGGTTCCTACCGGGCTGGTTTACGTAAACGTTTCCGTAGCGGCGGCCGTGCCAGATCCCCATCGATCTGTCGCGGAAAGTGACGCGCTTTCGTCTTTTACGTCGCTTATCGCAGTCGCTGTTCCGGCAGGAGTCGTTCAAGGCAGTAACGCGTTCCTCCGCCGACAGAACGGCGCTCGAACATTTCGACAGGCTATTTTTTTTCCCCCTTTTTTCTTTTCACTTCTTTCGACGTTGCTTTCGCGTCGGTTTGTGCGTTTCCGCACGACAACGCGATCCGCGCACTTCGGGCATTTTAATTTTCGTTGGAAACTCGCAAGTAAACGTTACCCAATCTCGCTTGCGTAACGCGCCGCGAGAGATATCGTAACATCTATTTATATCTGATAACGGCAAACGCGAATAAACGAGGCACGTTCAATTTGACGTGTCAATTATTTTTTTCGTAGTCCCTCTCGATGTTTTGCGCGCGCGGCGTACAAAAACAGTCGGCGTTTTTACGGCGTCGTTTATCGCGCGGGCTAATCTCACCCGGAAGTGGCGCAAACCGAAATAAGTTCGGGTCGATCGAAAAGTAGGCTAAGACACATTCCGATTCATCGCTCTACGTTAAATGTAATCGCACCTTCTGCAATTACGTCTAATTATATGTGTTAGCACCAAACGGCAGCCGTTTAAAATTACACCGAGATACGCTAATAGATCGTAATTAACATTTTGCAGTTCACCTTCGCGTGATGGGTGGAGAAAAAAAAAAAAAAAATTGTTTTAAAATTACACATGTCCAATTGTATATGTGCAATTATTGTCATTATAGCTTCTTCCTCTCATATCTCTCGTTTCTTCGGCAATTCGAACGTAAAGTGAATTACGCGGCATGATTTCGGGATCAATAAGTTCTTTTTTTTTCTTTTATTTATTTTATTATTTTTTTTCCGCGAAAGAGACGGCGAAAGAGAGCTCGTAATCCACCGATTTGTAACGATTACGTCGAGATGCGTTTCAATGACCGGCCGGCTAGCTCATTTATTCGCCCCGATGCTGCGAGCGGAGCGAATCCGCGAAGCGAGCCGTTTGACGTCAGCCGCTCGCGTTAATTAAATTCCGCACGACCGGTTATTAACATCGCCAAGCGGATTAAACGCGGGGCCGGGCTTCCAGCGGATTTCCGGGTTCCGCGCGTCGCAGCGCGCCGGAATTAACTTCTCGCGCACGGACACGGGTAACGAGCCGCGGGGCTGCGTTTCGCTCCGCGTCTCGCGGAGCGCGGCAAACGGGGAGAATCGAGGAGGAACGAAAATGGACCGAGCACCACCAAGCTGACCTTTACGCGCCTCCCCCAAGAGTTACGCGAGGAATAAATCACGGAGGAAAAATATCAGAGAACTCGCCGCGACAGCCGTCAACCCGAAGACGGTAAACGACGATGATTTATAAAATTAGCGACTCCGCGGGGGAAAAAGGTGATTCGTCATTGCTATCAAATCAAACGCGAATCTCGACGGCGCTGACAATAATTTTACTGATTCTCCGTGTCCATTGATTATATACTCTGACTGTTAATAACACTGCGAAGTGTAATGAAAAATATTTAAAGGTTATTTTGGCGTACGTGGATAAAAAAAATGATAGAAATTAAATCGAAAGTCACGTTAACAATTCGCTTGAAGCTGGCTACGAAAAACATCCAGAAATACTTGGCAAACGTAACAGAAAAAAAAGAGAGAGGGGAAGAGAGAGAGAGAAAATAGCTAACTCGAAAGCAATCGATTAAAAACTATACAAGCTCGAGAACGGGAATGCTTTGAAAACTGTACGAATCGAAATTCAGTTGACTTGTATCCACGAGACGCGGGGAGCGCGATGAATATTTTTGTAAATCCCGTACGAGCCAATTCTGCGAACGGCGGCGGGCACGCAAAACGCCGGGGGATCTCGGCGAATTCCGGGAAGTGCGATACGCCGCTCAGCGAAATGCGACGCGGCGACAGCGAGGGTTTGTTTACAATCGGATACTGTTAAGGGAGCGTCGAATACGCGTACGCAAGCGCGCGCTCGGCCTCACGCAGCCGAACGTGTTGCGCACGTAACGGTGTGCAACCACCCGCCGCACACGCGGGAGAGACCGCCAAGTTTCGGTGCCGGTCGCGCTAGAAATTCAGGAAAGCTTACCTCGATCGCTGCCTCTGCTGCGAATCCGTCGTCGGCGATCCCGTGCCGTTGTCCGCCGTCGGTAAAAAAAAATCCGGGAACCAAGCTGCCGGGGGCTAATTATCACTCGCCGCCGTGGTCCGGCCAGACACAAGTCATTCCACCGTTATTCATCGGCGATCACGTCGCACGCACGCACTGATACGGGGCCACGCGGTGAGCGCGCGTAATCAGGTCGCGGCAGGCGGCATCCGCGCGCGCGACACCGAGAGAGAAAAAGAAAAAGAAAGAAAAAAAAAACAGCGAGATAATGCTGCGCGAAAACTTTTTTTTCGCGATGCACGTGAACACGTGAGATCGTTATCCCGCTATCGGCTTACGGTGGCGTCGAGTTATCACAGAAGAGAATCCCCGGTCGTTGGCACACCTCGACCGCGGCGCACTCGTGTCACTCGTGATTGTCCCTTGGACTGCCTGCTTCACTCGATGCTTCCGCTGCTTACTTCGGCCTCCGCGACACGGCACAACGGAGGAAGATGACGATCGCCGAACGTTCGCGAGACTCGATGGGCACCCACGCGCGCGCGCACGAAACTGTCGGTTTTCCGCGGGGGAGGAGGGCCGCGAGAGGACGCGATCACCCTCGTCGCTCGACTGTGGCTCGTTGTCGTCGTGCTACGCGCGATTGCGATGCGGTTGCGAGTAACTTCGTACCACTATACTGCCGCGTTACGAGGTCGGCGAGCGACTGCTGACGCTGCCGTAGGAAGTGTCGAGTGAAGGTTGCCGCCAGACGAGCGGCTCTACACCGCCCCCACTTCACCCTTGGTTCAGCCGGTCGACCGTTGTTGGCGCGACTGAGCGCGAGCGGCGACGACGCGACAAGTGGAGTCGGTCGGCGCTCATTGGCTGCCGACGTACGCCAATGGCAGCGCGCCATTGCCAACGGCGCTACGGGAAATAATCGAACTACCGTCACGCCAGTCGAGTGGGGGGCATCGCGAAGTCGGGACGTACGGATGCGGGGAGCGGTAACGAGAGCACGAAAGAGCGAGCGAGATACCCTCCGACCGACTTCCTCGCGGCTGCCTCGTAATCGCGAATCGTGATTGTCGTCGAGTTAACCCCAGCCGATCGTTTCCACTTGCCCGTAACGCGCAAGCAAGACGGATGGAAGCAGCCGGCGCGCCTGGCCACACGATGACCTTCCATTTCCTTCTTCCTCGCCCGGAATTGCATGAACTTAGTTGCACGACCGCCCGGCTCGCCTGCGCTCTCGCGCACGCCCCGACGAGTACGCCGGCACGTTTACGCTGATGGAGAGATTCAAAGGATACGGCTGTTAGCGCCGCTCGACTTGGACGAAAAGCCGAGAACGGTCACCGAGTTCCCGCGTGGAAAACGCTGCCCGCCAGCGGCTACAAGGTCCACCAGCCCGATCGATTTGCCCCCTCCATATGCACGGTAAGGTGAATATTAGATACAATATCGTGCTTCTCGTAACTGAGCCGATATCTCGACTCCGATCGCGTCCACGGTGGTCTCCGTCGAAATGCATTTGCAAAGCACGACCTTATGACTTTCGAGACTTGTTTAGGTTTGTTTTTTCGCATGACTCTTGAAGATGAATCTGGATATCACAGAAAAAGTCACACATGTGTGCTCTAGCTAAGCAAATAATTTTCTTGTTTTTTTTTTCAACGAGGTCTTTTTTAGTTTAAAATATTTTCAATGTTAAGATAATTTGTGAGTATATTTCATTATTTGCAAATGGATTTCTTATTTTGTTCTGATTCTTTTTTTTTAATATGTGTGAACTTGATTAAATTTTTGTATACTTATTTTGGCTTGGGGAAACTAAGCGAGACACAGCAATTAAATTAATTAATATATTGATGACTATATCGCAGAAGAAAATTATTCGAAGCGGGTAACACTCGCAAAAGCGTTAATTTTACGATAAAAATGTGCTACTTAACTGCGAGATAAGATGGTTAATTGGAGAGAAAAAATAGACGTACGAACAATTGTCCATCGACATTTTACGTATCTCATTGTCACGAAACAATTTTAAATAAATTATAACTTTCTATCGCAAAGAATCGAAAATAGAAAAAAATTTCTAGGAAAAAAGCGTCAAAATTAACATTCCAATTTTTAGTTTAAATTTTTAATGACTGACTGAGTTTACGTAAATAGATAATATATGCTCGAATGCAAATCGAGTCTTTACTATGAAATTGATAGCAATTGCCGTATCGATAAGAAAGAAAGAAAGAAAGAAAAAAGCAAATGTAATTGTTGTTTGTTGCAAATATTTAGATCCGCGCGATAAAAAGAAAAGACCACACGTCTAATTTTGAATACTAAAGAGACTTCTAAATGTCTTACCAAATAATGCGTTGCGGAAAACGCTCATTATCTTAAGCTACCTCCAATTTAAGCTTCTTTTTTCAGCGCGATAATCGCTCTTGTTGCGAACACTCGCAACACTTTTCCTATTATTTCGTTATTTGTCACCCTACTTATACAAAAGTCCGTCAGTAACCGGTTATTTTACAAATTCGTCCGCTGACGATATAGCGAAACGCGTCGCACCTCGAACTTATGAAAAGGAAGTAAAGAAAAAGAAAGAAAAAAAAAAGAAATAAAAAGAAACAAACGTCAGATCGCTGGGAAGGAAAGGGAGAGAAATGCTTGTTAAGACAACACTTATAGTGAGAAATATTGGAAGGGAGAAATAAGCGAAAGATAACATAAACGCGATATAAAAATTTTAAACCGGTCGAAATGTTTGCTTGTCCGTCGTGGGGATATGAAGTAAAGCTGGTACCGGAACGGTTTGGACGTAATAATAAAAGCCGCGCCGAGTGAACATTCGTAAACTGTTAGTCGATGGATTTCGAACAAAAAAATTGCCCGCTTTGATCAATTTCAACCACGCCGTTGTTGATCCGACCGAATTTATTAATCCGCCATAATCTCGGAACAAACAAGTTTTTCTCCCGCGCCTCTCCTCCCTTCAACGACACATCCCGCCGCCACATCGGCGCTTATCTTGCGGCGGAACGCGAAAAAAATGCGACAATGCGTTGCCACGCGCGGCGCGCGTGGTTCTGGCTTTTCAGATTCCTATCCTTACTTTATTCTATTTAATGTCGCGACGGATAAAAATCGCCAAGTGACTCATATCGGAGAACGAGATCCCTCGACGAGCGTGGACGAGTGGTTTCTTCCTTAATGAAAAAACGCGGTAGCGTCAAGTAAACGCGTAACGATGACTTGAGAGAGCCTTCGAACGTTAGGTTTAATAATACTTTTTCGATCTAGCAACATGTACAATTTTTTTTTTGTTAATTACTGAAGAAAGCTGATCAGTCATCTTGAGATAAAATTGTTACATTAGTTATTGAGTAGCATAGTGTATATTTGAACAATTAGCTTATGAATACAGTTGGTATTCAAAGAGTAATTTAAAAAAATAATTATATACAACTTTTATATCAAAATAAAATGCGATAGCGTTTTGTGGCAAGTTCACGTGTCAGGTCATACGAGCGTTATATTGAGAGACAAGATAATGGCCGTGTTCAGCGGGAAAAAAGGGGCTTTGCAACCGTTGTTGCTCGATTTACGTGAGTTATTCAAATGAACAGAATTCGGATTTATCTTAGCACTAAGCTGATTTTAATTGGTGTTTTCTACTTCTTGCATTTCTTTTTACACTACTTATTTAAAAAGATTGTGGACGGATTAATATTTTTGGTTATCAAATCGATATCTTTTAAAGCATTGATTATTATTGCAAATGATAAGTACATATGTTCTATGATTTCGCGAAAAACCTACTGTTTACCAAAATAAACGTATTTTTTTTTTAATAATTTTGGAGATAAGAAGATCTCTCGTTGCGACATGTAACCATATTAACCTACGTTTAATCTGTATTAAACCCTGACCTTGTTACGATAACGGTCTAATTTTCGAGTGTATATATCGTTGGTCGTGTACAACGTCTTGTAATATTTTTCTACTTTCTTTTACTCTCTAGTAAAAAGATCAGCGAGACATGCAACAAGTTGGAAGTTTTAAAAACCACAAATTCGGACAAACGTCTCACAATTGAGAAAGATTCTATTTACATAAGTAAATAATAAAAAAAATGTTAATATTACTGTGAACTGATGTTATACTTCGGGTTCTTTTATTCTCATGTATTTGTAAAGTCACTCGATTCCACTCTCGTGTACGAAAATTAGCACTTACCGATGTAAAAGCGATCGCAGAGCGCGGTGCTACGGGGTAATCAGAAACATCCATACTTTGTGTGGTGTACCATAGCATTCTTGGAGAAAAAAGCACGCTATGATCGGCACCATAGAATTTGGTGCTCATATAAGTTGGTTCAAGATATAACAGGAAAAACAGGTTTGTGGGCGTCCTCCAAAAGCTACCTGCATGGCGCTCGACAAGTTTGCTTCTACTGAGGGTCCGGTCTACTTCTCCTTTCTTCCTTTCGGGATTATGGCTTCCTTCCCCCGCTCCCTTGACGATCGCCCACAGCTCCTCAATTCCTGCGGAAGGGATCGACGAAACGGAACCCTGAAGGCGAAAAGGAGAACGAGGAATGTGAAGAAAAACATGTACGAATATACATGCCGGCACCCACGCAGAGCGCATTTCTTTTGCAAGCGTGTTTACACGACCGCGGAGAGACTTCCTCGAAGAGTATGCATTTCATTTCGAAGCTCCCTCGATACGTTCGAGTGGGATAGAAATAAAAAGTGGGAGCGATGAAAATAAAAAAAGCGCCCGAAGATTTATCAAACTTCTCGAATCCAGCGAAGTTGCCGAAGGGCACGCATTAAATTTCGAAAGTTGCAAAAATAAAAGAGGGGAAAATAAAAAAAGGAAAAAAAAAAGAAAATTGTTACGAAAATAAAAGTAGCCCGAATTTAACACTTGTCAAACTTCCAGCTTGTTACAGTTTTTTAAACATTTTACATTTAATTTCTCAAAACTTCTTTATATCGAAGGTAATTTATTTGGAAACTTTCATGTCAAAATCTATTCTTTTAATAACGACCATTTGAAAGTTTGAAAAGACACGCATTTACTATTCGTTCTTTTAAAATAGATTTTATTATAGTCCTCAAAGTTTTATAATAGTTTCATCAAAAAAGTTTCAACTGCGCGACAGATACCGAACTATGTAAGTCGTCATTTATGTAAGTAAGCCGTAGATTTTGTTAAAAATTTAATCTTTACCGAATTTTTTTCATAATGACACGGAAAGAAGATCGCAGCATATTTTTGTGGTTAGTTAATTCTGGACCTGTAATTATCTTTTGACAATCTCTTATACATACCTGGGCTGCATATTTCCTCGATAAGAACAAAATTTATATACGCGTGTTAAAAATATTTTAACTTATTTATTGTTCAGTTTTCCGAAAGTTTTAAATCGGCTTTTAAGATACTTTTCCGATCCCAGCAGGAAAGAAAGAATCTTAATGCCAGCTTCTTTTCTTTGGCCGTTCGCACGTAAATATGAAGAACCCGACTAGGAATCTACGGCTTCATTGTGCATCATTCACGCGAGAGGAAGCAGGAAAATCTAGTTCTTTCTATTCTTGCCGCCTCGTATACCTGCTCTTATGATTAATCGCTTTTTACTAAACGTAAGTGCGAAAGACGTGAAAAAAAATAAAAATAAAAATAAAACGTGTAGTTTTTTTTTTTTAATAGAAAGAAAAAGAAAAAGGCTAAAGTATTAAAATGTAGTAATTGACAGTATGTCAAATACAACTGATTAGAGCTGTGAACAATATATTTATACACATTGCATATAGCGAAGAGTTTTGAATAACTAAACTAAAAAAATATATATATATAGTCTGGTACTGCCACTCCGTTTAATCGTTTATTGCTGCTACAATGTTCAGGATATTAAATCAAGCTGCAGATGTAAATGTCGCGATATTTTCGTAGCGTCTTTCCGTGCTGAAAAACACGGCAATTATACGGAACAAGAAGGGAGGGAACAGAAATTAAAATATCGCCGTCTCTCGCAGCGATTGTGCGAGGCGGCTCTTGTTTGTTGTTGTGACCGCCAGAACATCGAACGTTGTCAGCGGTTTAGTAATCTCGCGGTGGCGACGCTGGCGCAATCCGGGAATTTCTCGCGCGAGGCGAAGAAAGGAAATTGCGTTGCCCAATTAGAAATCGCGGGAGACCGCAGAAAGACCGAGAAGAAGAAGGAAGACGGGGACGAGAGGGCCGGAATAAATCGGGCGGGAGGGAACGAGGACGCTACGTCTCGCGCATTTAACCCTAATCTGGTCAATCCTGTTTTCCAAACGAAAGAAAGAGCCCGACGATGCTCGCTGTAATCATTTAACGAAAGTTGTTGTCGTAACTTTAATTATATAATAGAAACGAAGATTTGGACATTCCAAATGTATCGGCGATTGTGCGGACCTTCGGCCAAATCCCGTCTCAATTAATTAATCCTTTTGAGAACTTTATGGAAATTATGAAAAGTATATCCCTTAAATAATATATTGACATATAAATGTATATAAAAACGTAATACATGCATATATAATGTTCAAGTGCGTGTATATAAATTCTGCCAATCGCATATAAATTTTATTGTCTGGGAGGGGGTGGTAAGGAGGAAAATAAGCGCGCGTATAACGACAATGAGAGACAGTCGACGCCGGCGAAAACGGTTGCCGGAGATGACGATAAAATAAATGAAGGCTGAAAGCTTAATAACTCTTCTCGTAAAAAGATACAAAAATATCCGGTTCTCCGTTGCTGATCGGATAGCGCTATCTCTTTTTCCCTCGTCGCCCCGCGGTCTATCTCGCGCGTGACGGAAATCACTTAGGTCGCGGGTGCGGCCTCGCGGCAAGATGCAAGAGGAGCGTGAAAAAATATCGGAGATAATATCCGTCGTGTTGATTATTATTAAACGTCGCCACCTGTCCGCGTGGATGTCGCGCCTTCCTTTTTTTTTCTTCTCTCTTTTTTTTTTTTTTTCCCACGAGCGTGATATAAAAAGGCGGCGTACTCGGTCCCTTCGGCACGTAGATCGCGGCCGTTTCCACGAGCGGCGATATAAAAAGAGTCTCTTTGCGAGTGATCCTTGCGGATGATCGAGGATTAATAACGACAGGATGAACTTTAACACGCAGCTAGCATTTATCCCGCGGGCGGTTATCGTCGAAGCGAGAGAGGACGAAGCGAGCCGGCGTCGGCACGGCTCTTTTCTCGAAAGGCCAAGCCGCAAGTAAAGATCGATGGATCGATAGATCACAGTATCCGGGCATTTATACAGTCCCGCGAATTCTCCTCCCCTTCGCCTGTTCCCGTTCCCCGTTCGTTAGCCGGTGCTCCTAGGTGTCGTTTGACGCGTGGATTATTATTTATCGTTCTCCACGCTTGAGGAATTAATCAGAGCCGCACGACGCGCGTGGGAGACTTCGAAAACGAACGAAATCGACGTGCCATTCTCGCCCAGGCTTTTACGCGGCCCGCGATCGTCGACGCGGGACATTTTCGTGACTACGTTTCTTATCGCAAATACGTTGGAGTATTAAAACGGCAAGTAGAACGTTTTACCACAGCACGTATCTAAATTTGGGTTGGTCGCTGTTGATTCAACGCGAAAGTACAAACTGGAATAATTCGGTTCGTTGCCCAATGAATTCTTTAAACGTAATTGATTGATTAGAAAATGATACGAAATGAAACATGTTTTATTTATGTGCAGGTTATGTGCAGAAATGTTTGCTTTGTTTCTTTTTTTCTTTTTGTCTTTTCAACGTTTTCAGTATAGTCCGTCGTACGACGAGCGAAATAGCGTTGTTTTAAGAGTAGAAAAGAAAAAAAAGGTGAGGTTAAAGGCGATATACATATATGAGTAGAAATTAGAGCGGTGCACGTAGCGGCATCGGCGGCTGCGGCGGGCAGCGGTGGCGGCTGACGTGTGAAATTGCCGCTGTACTTCTGCACTGTTCAAGTTCACCCCGAAGCTCGTGATTCCGGCCATTACGAAAATGTACGTTACGTCGCGAGCGTCGTGCGGATCGCGCGCGGTCGTGAGTCTTTCGCGTTAAATGGTAATGCTCGTTAACGGGAGCGTCGGATGCAGTTAATGCGTTGGGTAAGTCGCACCGAATGTCGCGCGATCGTCGGCGCGATCATTGCCGCAGCGTACCCGCGTTGTCGCAAGTGCCGTGCGCGAGCATCGCGGAAGGATTCGAGAACAAAGGAGAGGAGGTCCAGGGGAGCGTTGGGCAACGGCGAGGCGGCCGCGTGGTAATTCACTGAATTCTTACGAAGCAACGTACGGAATAGCTGGATATATCAGCAAATTTTCTAATCTTCAGTTTTAACCTCGGCGAGGATTCGCCGGTGCTGGAAGTCGGCGTCGGGACGTGGTCGATATAATTTCCGGTGGATATATATCACGTGAATTTATAGACGCTCTCGCTGATTTACCATGTCTCCCGTTAATCGGGATACTCTCGCGTCGATCGCGGAAGAGATCGCGGATCCAGGATTTATAGTAGGTCTGTATTGATTTTGCAGCGCGATGCACGCGCTTTCGCATATCTTGCGCCGTTTCAAATGCGCGCCTGTCCGTCGCTCGGTGGAGAAATAGGAAAAAAAAAATAATACAGTTTAAATAATGTATTAGCGTATAGAAAATTATTACAGTACTTTCAGGAAGTTATTAATTAGGTTTATTGAAAACGAGATTTATATATATATATTTTTTTTTATATCAATGAAAACTTGATATAAAATTTAATTTATTGACATTTATATTGCAAGTCAATTTTTCAACATATATCAATAATTTTCCGGATCTGTGAAAAGTACCTCTCGAACACTGAGTCGCGTTGAAGAGTCGTCCGGAGGAAACTGGATAAAAAAAAAATAGAAAGAAAGAAAATACATCTTACGCTCTACAGAGAGCTTTCATTTTGTACGTCTCACATTTTACTTTTTCGTTGAACACGCGGTTTACGTAATTTTCGATACAACGCGCGTCCGATTGGCGTATCGGTGCTGATAATGTAAACCCAGGATCTGGAGAGAAAGTGTCTCTCCTTCGCCTGAAGGCTCGTTCACACGCGCTTCAAACGCCGTGGCGAATGGCGCGGTTCGCTTGCGGGCGCGTAAATGCACGCAGGCCGAACTTATATAATCGATTACGGTAATACAACGGAGTTATGGCAATCTCCGGGCAGGCCGCGGCAGACAGGCAGGTAACCCAATTCCGTGTTGACCGGACATATTGGTGTTTGCGGCACCGCACCGCACATCGGTCGGGAGAAAAGCGTGGCGAGGGAAGGCGGTCAGCACACCGCGCGGCTCTCCCGCGATATTACCTCCATCGAACTGAAACGCGATCGTTGTTACAGGACCCCCCTTCGATTTCGCATCCGTTCCGAGCGACGCGGTCACCCGGAGATTCGTTTCAGTAACACTTCAAGTTTGACGGGTATTTTCAATTTAAATTCCAGTCGAATCGCTGCACAAAACATCGGCAAGCAAACGCTCGCGCTCGAATTATGTCGCGTATAATTAATCGAATTGCGGTTTCTTTAAATATATATTTACCGCTGATTCGGTGATTCGGTCCGAAATGTGTCTTCCAGCGCGTGAGAGATACGACCCCGCGTGCATGGAAATCAAGGGGAAATATAATCAAGTCGCGAAGTGTAATTACGTAACGAGTCGCAGAGATCAAGACGCGTCTAACTAAGCCATTTATTTTCCGCGGTATTTGATACTGTGCGAGCCTGACGAGGAGAGAGATTACATTTATTGTGCATTGAGACGTCTTGTTTTATGATTTCAAAATTATATATTATATCTTATGTAATATGTGATGCATGAAATTTTTTACTGCTTGAAAATGTTTATTAATTTACTAAAAAAAAAGGGGGAATTAAAATTTGCTTTTAAATAATAAAATCTTGGTTAAAATAGGTAACTGAGACACAGAAGGGTTATCGGGATTATTTCGTCAAATCAGTTGGGTGAGCAAGTCGCGACTTGTACTTTTAAATATAATTGGGTTAGACATGAAGAATTTAATCGTGAAGGCGGTAAATTTTGTTTAATCGACTCCGCGCGAATCCCGTTCCAATTAGGCAAGCGCGAAATTAATATTTCGAATGGCTCCCAGTGCCATTTAAACTCGATACGTAATAATTTGTGATAACGATCGAACGTTGTGCAACATTACGCCGATAAGTTAAGAAATAGTGTTTCCGCGCTGGAAACGTCAGAAACATTATTCCACGGGGCATATCGCGCGCGGGAATCTGCTTTAATCCCAGTAATAATCGTGCGGCAAAAGCGAGCACCGCGAATGAGAAACGGTGGAAAGCGAGCCTAATGAGGGCGATATGCAATTTATTGCACCGGCATGGCGGAGCTGTAACGTCGTGGCGCCGGACGGGCCGCCGGTGAAAAAGGAACAAGACGGAGGCGTGGAGAAATAGATACAGGAAGTTAAGGATCGATAGAGATACGTTTAAAAATACTTATTCCGCTTCGGGAAATAAATTTAATGTTTTAGATTTAGGTAATAAGAAGTAAATGGCTTCACAGAAAATGAAAGAACGCTAGAGTGGGACAAAAAAAAAAAAAAAAAAAAAATATAGTAGGGACGAGTGTAAAAAAAAGACACGAAAAAAAGAAAACTGAAATGAGCGACGTTGTAAGTAATCGGAGGAAACGCGTGGTATATTATCACTGTGGTAATCGCGGGCTTATTATGGCTGTTGAGCCAACAAGAACATAGATTATGAGCGCGTCGATTAGCCTAACTGCGAATTGCTCTCGGCGGCAGTGCGCCTCGGGAAGACTAATTTGTGTAATCGGGATGCGATCGTATTGAAAAAAAAGGAAAAGTGGAAAAAGGAAAATGGTGCACGCGTACAGGTGCGACGCGTTTGGCCAAACGCCGTAACGTAATCATTAAAATGTTTACCTTATTTCGACGAGCTCCTGCGAGCGATATTTTTCCATCAATCGATCAGGTTTAATTCGTACCACTGGCATCGTACTTACGCCTGAATAGTTAATTATTGCCTTTTTTTTTATCTTTTATCTATCACAATTTTTTTCTTTTTTGCTCAAAGTTTTTATCACATTTTTTATTTCCAATTTATGTACGCGTATGTGTTGAAAATAAATATATGTAACACATTACAGAATTACATGAGCACATATTACATAAAATGTGTAATAGAGGTTTATATACATAGTTTTTATTAATGCCTCAGTTAGTCTAATTACGAAAATTTTGTTTTGAACGCGATTTTATATTAAAATAGTTGCGTTCCCTACAATAATAACTATTATTACTGTCTACCAAACGACTTTGGAGATTGTGAATTTAATAAGGCCGCTTCGAAGCGCCTATGAATTTAGTTGAGAATTCGAGCTAATTTAGGAACCTATTTCGGCGATATTAATTTTCGGTCCCGATCGAGGCTCTTGTAACTGGAATATTTTCCGAAAATTAGTAAGGAGAGCAAATAGCAAAAATAACTACGAAACGTCATCGTCGCCGTATACTAAGCAGTATTTAAAGTTCCCTCCTTGAAGAGAGACAATCGTCGTTCTATTTACGCGTTTCTGAACGTCTCGGAATTTTGGACGGCGAAATTAAGCGGCGGTATCGTCGTGCAAATTAAATTCCTACGCGCGTCGACCGGCCGTAGCCGGTCTTCTACCCGCGGACGAATATAATTCGCCGTGCTTATCGATCGATTGTTGTCGATTCTAACCGGAATTTCTCGCTTCTCCTGAAGGCGCTTTGTTGTGATTTAAATCGTTCGCGATGTACCCGTCGAATTAATATTTAATTTAATCGAATTATTTTATTCCCGACATTGGAAACTGTTTGTTTCGTCGGTACGACATAGTCAATTAATCAGTCAACTCTCGTACTTTGACCTTTTTTTCTTTTTTTATCTCGCTGTAATTAATATGCAATGTAATAATAAATTAATATTTATTTTTTAAAGATCTGGGAAATTTTACATAATCGGACGAATCTGCAGTAAGTGGGGCTTCGTCATCGACCAAAGTTCGCGTTTTTTCCTTCCCGGCGCCATGCAGCGGAGCTTTATCGTTGCGGTGAGTAATTTATTAAATCTTCTTAAATCTCGGTTTCCCGTTCATTTCTCGCAATTGGCTTTCAGCGTCACTCTTTCGATTCCGTAGAAATTTCGCATGTACTCGCGTAACATTATGAAGTAACTCGCATCCGGCGAGAATTTAATATGAATCACGTGCTGTTTTCGTGACTTTTGAAGAAACCAATTTATCGCTATAACTGGCGTCATTATAGATCGTGCATCTAATTGAAGATCTTTTTTATTAAGTAAGGTTTTTGATATTTAATGTCGCATCTCTTTGATTTTCTTAAGATTTACCACACGAGGGTTAGTTTTTTCTCCCTCCCTGGGGATAGCATAAAGCGAACGAAAACATTTTCTCCGTCCGCGAGCGACCGTGACGATTCGATTTTCAAAAGCCCGTCACGTAAGACGAGAACCAGACAAAGTTAGGCAACAAGTGGAATATAGGGCTGACGGGAAAAGGAGCCAGGCAGAGGCCTTTGCGACCCTCGTTGAAATTTTTCCTCTCTCCCGTCGTCTTTTGTTACATCCGATGGCAAGTTAAAGGCAACAACCCCCAACAACAGTGAAGTCGCTGATGCTCCTTTCCCGTAATGCCCTCTTCCACGTCATTTTTCATTCCGCGTACAAACGTCGTTGTATCTTAAATGATATATCAGGAACGCCCATCCAGGCATCTACTTTGAACATTATTATTATAGAGAGCGAAAGATAAAAATTAACAGTAATGCAGTTAGACCGCCACTTAAAGTGTCGATTCTTATCGTTATCAAATTATTTTCGGCGATCGCATTCAAGAATCATCGGCTCTTACGAAAGTTTCGCATTAATTTAGCAAATTTAGAAATGTAAAAAAAAAAAAAAAAAAAAAAAAATATTACATATAAATGTAAAACCTTCTCATAATATTTGTCATAAGATTTTTTGCAACACGTTAATCTGCGAGAAGAAGGTTCGGCTAATAATTATCGGCTGAACATCGGAATTGGTTTCTGCGATTAATAAACCCCTATAAAAAAATGTGATTATTTGCGAAGCGAAGAGTTCGCGCGGAATACTTTCGGTCAGGTTAATTTAGGTGACGTATAGGTTACTTATAAGGTGGCGATATATCTTTACACTCGATCTACAGATTTTCACATCGCGGCGATTATTTAATTTTATATTACAATGTAATTTCGGCTGGTACGACCGTATCGGGGTGGGTTCTGGTACCGGGCGCGTGCAGCATCCCGTTGATTGTGTGTCGAAGAACGATGACGAGATCTTTACTGGAATCCGGTCTCCTCCTCTCTCTGCCTCTCGCCTGTCGGCGTTGCATCGCGACCGGAGGAAGAGAGCAGCCTCTCCTCGAGAGCGATTACGCCACCGTGCGCTTCTCTCGGCCACACGGCCTGCGCCACAGAAGCGTCTCGGAAGCCGAGAGGACGCACAAAGTAGAAAGGACGGAGAGTGGAGAACGCCGACGATGACGACGGCAGCGAGAAGGTGGTCAGAGGAAGAGCGCGGGGAAGGGTGTTTTAACCGTCGTCCCGGATGTGCAGCATCATTACACGGCATTCTTCGGTGATGCAGGCGTCCGGGATCTCTCTCTCTCTCTCTCTCTTTCTTTCTTTCTCCCTCCCCATTTCTTTTTCATCCTCTTTTATGCTTTCTTCTTCGCGCGACTCGTACGAACGCAAAAATGTACGTAAACGGACACTGCCCACGCGAAAAGGGCGACGAGACGAGGGAAAATAAACGTATAAAAATCGTAGATGACAGCACGTAAGATTAGACTTAAAAGATGAAGGGACGGCGATCTAAGTGAGCTAGAAAATTTTAGAGAAAATCAGTTTCGAAAGGCGTAATGGTAAAAGGTTTATTTAAGATTATTTTGGTATTGGAAGCGTTCAAACTGCTCGGGATTAGTAGTTGGGAGTAAATTTTAGTGAACCTCTTTGATGATGCGATCGAGTATCGAGCGTCTGGCATTCTTTAGGAAGTTCAAATTACTGACGGCTCTTAAATAGAAATAAGATATAAATAGTTTGTTGGCAAAAATATTCGATTACAATTTTATGACATAAATACATGCGTTGAATATCTCCGACAAGTGTGTCGTGTTACCGAGAGTCGAATTACCGATTAAAGAGAAGGCCCGCGTTCCAGGAAACTATCGCTTCCTCGATTACTATGCGAAAGACGGCATTAGTGTCACGTAGCGTTCGCCCGTTTTCCGGGATACGGGGAGATCCCTCGATCATTTATGCAAATTAACATTTTCCCGCTCCGGACACGGACAAGATCGCGGTTGAGCGCCAAGCGACGGGTTGCCGAAGCATAAACAAGTCGTTTATATCGCGAAGTATATATCATTCATTATATATCGCAAATGAAATGCGATGTAGTTTTTTTTATTTATTTATTTTTTTTTAAATATGTTTTTTCGTATAATAATTATAATTCAAATTTAATTTATGCACACGGTCGTTTAAGAAAAAGTGTTGAATTATTTATAATTCATTAATCACACGCACTTTTTGTAACTATTATAGAAAAGAAAAGCAATTTTTTTTTTTGAAGGGATTTCTTTTTATACTCAATCTCGTTGAATAAATATTTTATCAGTTTCCATACGCAACGCATTTCGTTGACGACGTCGTGAAATAATTGATTCGCAAGTGTCAAGAGATCGTCCAATTGATTCGTGTTACACCGATGTCTTTCAATCAGGACCCCTGAGATTTTCGAAATGCTTGTCGAGGCTTGGCTCGAATTGTCGAGTAGACCCGAGTCCCCGTGCGTAACATTGGACGTGTTCGATCTCTCGAACGAATCGTCCTCGCGTCCCACAGGATTGCGGGGGTAAGGGGGGGGGAGGGAAAAGGTAAGTGCCCTAGGAGAGGTAGCGGAGTGTGTCGCTTCTGCGGACGTGCGGCACACTCGTGCATACGCACACGCACACGCACACTGCCAGGCCCACGTTCTGGCGAGCGGGCGACGAGGCGGCCGTCGTAGTACACTCGGCTCGAAATCAGTCGCTCGTACGAGCACTTACGTTGGAGGTGGAGACAGAGAAAGAGAAAGAGAGAGAAAGAGAGAATCGGATAGGAAGACGAGAACGAGCGGAACTGAGGTCCGCGGAGCTTCCTTTCCTTCGGACATGCCTGGCTGCCTCCTCGTCCTCTCCCACAGATTACGAACGACTTCTCCTCTCCCTCTGTGCGCACCTCGTCCGTCCTCAGACACTCTCTCTTTTCTTTTCCAGCTAGCGTATTTGGCTCTACGTTCGTTTAGCGTGATACCTAATTAATTGCATCGCCGTTAAATCCCGAGATCAACGAGTCCGAGTGAAAAAAAGGGTGATTTAAATATAATTTCAAAAAGAAAAAAAAAAATAATTTTTTTTCTCGAACGGAATCAATAATTATTTCCGTGGAAAAAATTTAAGGTTCAAACTTTCAAGTTTGTTTCGCAATATTTCCATAACGTTGCGTAACTTCCTGGAAAAATGAGAGAATAATTAGATTGCGTCACATTTGTGGGTTTACGTGTGATACCCATCCGTACGTTTATTCTTAAAAGATAAGTTTTCCTTTTCCGGGTTTTGTATTATTATTATTTCTTTTTTTATTTTTATTTATTTACATTTGCCGGTCGACGTGCGAGCATGACGAGATAACGAGAAACACGGTTGCTAATGTCGAGCGAGTAACGACAATAGTGATCGCGAACGATTAGGAACCTTCTGGCCTCGAAAGAAGGAACTACGTTGGACGCACCTACTTCCGGGACGCGCCATGCCTCGTCGCGCCTTCACCTGTGAGGAGTCCGTTCCGCGGGTCAGGTCGTGAAAAATTCTAAGATATTCAACCATTACCGTTGCACAAAGCACGGCATACGCGGCAGCGAGCGCAACATAAAATGTAGTAGATCGAAATTTACGCCAGCTTATTTTCTCAAATCGGGGAAGTCCATGAAAGTCAACGAGGACTGAGTTGATTCGAAAGGTATCGTTGACCTTGTGAATCACATCCGTATTCCGAATACATATAATCGCGTTATCAGCCGAACGTTTATCGAGCGGTTTAACGCCGGAAAGTTGCGAGTTCGCGAATTAAAAGCTTAGAGCCCGAGTTAGAAACTAGGAAACTGCAGTTTGCGCGCAAACATCCGAGATGCGTTAAGCTTCTTAATACGTATAATAATCCCACGTGCTAAAACTTCCTTGTACTTATTGTTGCGCCGGGAAACGACGTGTGCCTTTCCCATCGCCGCGGCCGATCGAGCGGCGGATTGACCGAAGAGGTATGGGCGAGGCGCGATGAAAGTAACGGGGTGATCGTAAGTGGAAACGGATCGTGCGTGCCATACGATAATACGCGGTAGGTACGCAACAATGGGCTACCGTGCCGCAGCAACGCTCGAAAGTGCCGCTGATGCAATCCGCGGCAAGTTGTGACACGTGCGAGTGCAACAAATATCGCCGGAGCGCACATAAATCGCGCATTTATCGCCCTGCCGTAGGTAGCCTTGGGCGACACCGTAGGTACAATACCTCGAGTTCAGAGATCAAAATGCTCGCACGGTGATTTCTTAAGTTGATATCGAACAGCACGAGATAAACTTGCATTCCCCTGGTTTATCTCGCTCGGAGAATTTTCCGAAATTATCGGTAAAAACGCCCTTGGCTCCGAAACTTCGACGTTAATCAAGGATAATCTGCGAAAGAAACTCATCGTTGATGCGTAAAGTACTCGGTTATATATGTCTTAGGTGCGGCTCATACTTAAATTTCGGCACATTTTTTTTGTATATTTTTAAAATAAAAATATTAAAGGAAAGATTACAGGTACCGTTTTGACGGTGAAAAAAAAAAGAAAAAAAAGGTTGCGGCAATTGAGTACTATAAGTGAGCCACGTATCGGGAGCCGTACCATATTTGAGCCAGATGTCCTGCGTCACTATTTTCGAATTCCTAGCAAAGTCAATTTACGGCGAACAACTGTTTCGAGAAGAAAGTTCGAAAGGTCGTTCCGTGTGATTTGAGCTTTAGTACCGCGTGTCATTCCACGGTAGCAGGACCTTTCGATTGGGTAGGAGTCGATATTGCTCGATACTGTCGCGCGCATGGTGCACAATTTATTAATCCACCACGTGGTGCACACGCTCGTAAGATAATGCCCCCCGTATTCTCGGAGCACATTTGCCGCTAAATGCGCCTCGACTTGTATTTCGTGCTTAAGTCGCGTGTCGCGCGCATATTAGACAAATTGAATGAAAGATCAGGCCGTCACGTTTAGCGCTAATTGCACGGCGCAACACACTTCTAAGCGTGTACTCTCACCTTTATTTAGCGCTACATTTAACGCCGAATACAGTCACCCGATTCTTGACTTTTTGACACGAAGCTCGTGCATGAATTTTGACTCAGACGCGTCTAACATTGAAATAAAATATTATCGCAGACTGTCATACAGATCGTGTTAAATAATCAAGTTATCAAATTAATTGCAATTCATATATTATATAAAATTTATTATTAATATAGAGAAGAAACAAGATATCTGTTACGATAGAATAATTTTATGCACGAGCACCCTACTTTCCATAATCAGCTTTATATATTGATTATTATTACGAACTATTTAGTACGTGAAAATTATTTTTCGCCGCGTTACGTCCTTCGGTAAGAATCCATTTATGGCCTGATAGAACCGGTGACGTAAAATCGATGAGCGGTCACCGCCGATCGCGGAAGCAGAAAACTTTGGACAACTACGTCATCATCGTGTCCCAGTCTTCACCGAGTTCCTATATTCCACGCGGTTAGATAACAGCAGGAAGCCGATTCGGTTG
Source organism: Cardiocondyla obscurior (assembly GCF_019399895.1). Lineage (NCBI taxonomy): Eukaryota > Metazoa > Arthropoda > Insecta > Hymenoptera > Formicidae > Cardiocondyla > Cardiocondyla obscurior. Next base: position 2,652,228 of record NC_091875.1, on the reverse strand, counting down.
CATAATATCGACGTTGCGCAATCGATACCTTCACCTTATGCGCGCCTTATATCGTTATGTCGAGAGAAAATCCTGCCCGGAGAAAGGGGACAGTAACGGTGTGTGCGAGTGTACGTGTGTGTATTTCGGATAGAATTTCGTCCAAAATTCAATCCTTCGTTATTCCGGCTTAGTAGAAATTGTGAGTCGAGAAATTTATAAACGTAAGACAATATAATTCTGGAAAGCGTGGTTAAACGATAAAAAAAAATTAAAGAATTTAATATTATTTGATATATGATTATTGAGAAATAAAACGTTCTAGGATTTATTAAATATTGTTGCGCCCGTTCCTGCCCGGCCTGTATATTTGTGTATATATATTGTTAATGATATTCAGGTACAGCGATTTATTTTAATACACTCGTACGTTATGGTATGACCACAATAGACTGGCTAATATTTAAACGGCGTGGAATAACAGCAATATCAGAGTGACTAGAATGGATATTCGCGTTCTGCTTAAAATTCCGCTCGTTCTCGCCCGCCATACTCCAGTAAACTAACAAACGTAGCGTTAACGGCCGTCCTGAATCTGTAATATCAATTCAACCTGGTGATCGGTTCATTAATGCTATTTTCGTCGACCGAGACAATATCAAGTGATTTCCTAAGAAACTCCCTGCAGGATTAACGTAAATCAATAATGGATCCTTTTTTTTCAATAAATTAAATTTTTTTTAATTATTATTATTTTTTTTTTTTTTGTAGGTTGAGGAAAATTTAGATTAATAAAAACCGATTTTGTGAAGGAGCATATATAGTAAGTTTTAAAAACTCTTTCGCGAAAGAGAGAAGTGAATTTTTTTTTTCTTTGAGAGCAAAAGCAATCTCCTCTCTTGCTCGTAACTCGCGACCGAGTGTCACACCTGAGTGAGCATTATTGATAGTGTTTTCTCTGGCGTATCTCGAAGGTGGCATAGGCACGTGGGCAGCTAGGCGTGTATCGATATGTTTCCGAGATATCTTGTCTGCTGGAAAAGCCGAACGCGATGAGGTAATCAATGCGGGAAACTATCGCGTTATCAACATGCGTGCGGAAAGCGGTGCATCGGATTCGCGTCTTTTAACTGAAACGAAGCCTTCTCTTATAAAAGTTAGATCGAAGACCGTTCGCGAATTGTATTTATCCATATTCTTGCTTCAAAAATTAATAACATAAAAGACAAGGAGTAATTTCAATAGAAAATCGTTACGCAAACGGAGCCGCGTAACAAAACGTGCTCTTGAAACGCGCGAAGCTTTGCGAAACGTCCTACGCAATCTGTGCATATATGAAATATCTATCGAGGAGAGACATGTCGACCACCGTTGAGATATTAACATGTAACATAAAGAACGAGAAAAGCCACGCGATTGCGAGATCTATTCAGCCCGAGTCGTACATTTCTGCTCGGTCATTTTAGAAAATTTTATAGGAATGGAAAAGTCCCAATACAAAAAAAAAAAAAGGGGGGAGGGAGGGACAGGGTGTGTGGGGGGAGGGAGGAAATACGCAAAGAAAAAAAAAAGGGGGAGGAAAAAGAAGCTGCGGGTCAACGGCACACGTCGGGCGACATAAATCAACCTCTCGATTACGCAACATTGATTTATCGTTGGCGTTGGTTGCGCTCGTTAGACGTTTTTCTCTCTCTCTCGACTACGTGTGTTTGCGCGGCGCTCGCGAGTCGCGTGCATACGCATTCGCTCGCGTAAATATCGGCTGGGCATATACGCGTCGTGCGGTGCGTACCAGTGTGGAGGCAATTCGCGTGCGGACAGCTAATCGGCGCTGTAACATCGTCGCGAATAAAAGAAGGCTATTAACGCGCGCCGGCCAGCGTCATTTACCGCGCGTTTGTTCCGGCTCGCCGGTGGTTCATATGAATTTTAGCGACTGCTAGACCCATAAACAACCGCGCAACGAGAAAGTCGCAAGGGAAGCTGCGTAACAAAATACACTTTATTATTGTAAACTTAAATTATTCGCAGGGTTTTATAAGAAAGAATGACACCGCGTAATTTTTTTTTTTTTTTTATTTATTGCGGGTGTTTTGTTTGTCGGAAAATAATTAGAAATAAGTAAATTGATGAGAAAACGTTATCTATGTATTTTTTTTCATCCTTGAATCTCGTTAGGCGATTTTTGTATCCATTTAATTAGTCGTTATATGTGAGAGCTTATTTTCCATTTCACTCGGAAATCCGCTATAGTATCCCGTCATCCTTTCCGCATATGTGTAATTAATCACGTTGCACTCGGTCGTATAAGGCAACCGGTGTCTTCGATTTTTAAGGCGTTGGTACAATGGCGGATGTGCATATATTAAAAAATTTTTTTTTTTTTTATTTTTTTTTATATTTTTTTTTATGTACAAGACTATTTTTATTTTCGTTCCGGCCTCCGTGTATTCTGTCATTCTCTCTAAATGCTCGCGGAAGTTTCGCTACCGTTTCCTTTCTATTTCCTACGATTATTGCCTGTTTCGGAAGTTGTTCGATATTGCATTCTTGATGAACGGATCTCCCTTTATAAATCCGCCGTAGATCTCATCGATGCATATCTAACCGTAACATAGTCTACGATTTCGAACATGTCTATTGTAACAAGTACAACCGAGATAGCGTGTACAACATTATGAATAATATTTCTGAAATAATATACCTGTTCCTTTCGTTTTACATAATTGAAAAATGAAACTTAAACATAAGAATTATATAAAAATAATTCATTAATATTCATCATTAATTTTTTTCTTCTTCGAAAAATTTTTATCTCAAAATGAAAAATTACGTCGCATTAAATTTTTTCCTTTTTCTTTTTATTCACCATAGTCACAAAGGAGAGCGCTTGGTTTTATCAGAAGTCACACACTCAGCATTTCATTCCTTTCAAAGCGTAAAAATTCGGCAGGAAGTAATAGCACTCGATTAAATTACGTAAATACTTTCACGATCGAGATAAGATAAATTGTATTCATCAAATCAGCGTTAGGCTTAACGTCCGGCACGTCCGTTGAAATTAATTTTAAGAGTATTCGGTTAAATTAAATTCTTTTGTGTCACCTACAAGAATGAGCTACATACAACTGCACAGATACAATGAGCACAGATCAACTAATTAACGTTTTCTCGTAATCACACGTAGCGCCGGAGTATTACGGTGCGGTTTTTTTTTTTTTTTTTTCCGGCACAAGGCCACCTTATTGCAGTTCAATTGCACGATAACGCGTTATCTTCGTTATATTTAAACGTGAACATTCCTTACAATCGATCGAAAGTTTGTCTGCGCAGTTAATTAATTGTCGCGACTACCGTTTCGTACTATTTGCATAATCTCTTTTTACTTTACTCGATTATTTATGTGGAATTTATTTATGACTTTTATCGTCTTCTTGAGAATGCGGGATAATACACTGCTTTTTATGATACCACACGTTACAAAGCGCACGCGTTATTTCTTCTTTCTAGCCGTTACAGAAAACTGTTTTACTTAAACGCAGTTCTTTTTTTTGTTACAGAATCAGAAGCGGTGTAAGGTTCAGTCTACGTTCGGGTGTTTCAATTCGTATGGATCGCGATCGTATTTATTCGTATTAAAATTTCGCATATTTCGCGGAAGTGTCGTGCAAAAATTCGCGCGATCACATTTCCGTTTTCGCGAGTGAGTGTCTTGTGCAACGACATGGAACACGGAACCTGAAGGGAGGAGAAGGAGGAGGTCTTGGCGGCATCGTACGACGGTGGAGCAACCACAAGGTAAATGTTTTACACTTGGCACGAGACACCGTGCCCCTCGATTATTTATGATTTAATTTTCCACTCGCGGAATTAAAATGCGTCCGCTGTCTGATTTCTTCTCTGTATCGTCGCGTTTATATCGCGTCGTTAAATTGCGTATCGAGGTGGGATTAGAAAAAGCTCTTTCGTCGACGCGCGCAATTTCGAACAATTACTCATCTATTTTCCTTACTTCCATCTGTATAATTAAGACTCCGAAACGATGCGCCATTGGAACATCGTGCACGCGAATGTTTGCCGGGCGCTTCGCATTTTCAAAAAAATCCGTCGATTAATAGGCGAAAAGCGCGCGAAAGGCATTAGCATGAAGTAACGTCGAGGCCGAGTACCGGTTGTAGCCTAACGGTACGTTACTGTATTGTGCATTATCTATAAATTGCGTTTCTCACTGTGTGTACGCGCATAGACAGCGGCGTTTTTCTTCAGCCTTGAGAACACCGCGAGCCCGTTATGCACACGCGTGCTTATCTGCGCCTCAATCGCTATTACTGCCGGTATGAAAGTGCGAGTCCGTAGTGAAAAGTATGACACGCTAATGACATAAGACCTCTCGGCCGAACGGAACGGACGGGCCTCGGGAAATTAACGCGTCATAATTAATACCGAGCTGTGAAACTCAAGAATGCATTGTTTCGAAACCCCAAACGGCACACCGAACGATTTCCATTTCACTCGATATCGCGATTAAGGAGGATGCAACCGCGCCCCGCCGTGAAATCTCTGAGACATCACCGGCGCTCCCCCCGAAGAGGTTTTCTTCTTAAAATGCAAATGAGAAAACTCGACCGTCGCTGCTCTCTAATTTCCTAATTTTCATTCTAAGTATTTTAGCAATTAACCGCAGTATTCGACTAACTTTCTTCACAATCGTTAGATGCACTCTTGCCAACTGCATTTTAAGCGAGAAATTTGCAAATCGTCGATGAAAAATTTTAATCTTTAAAACGAAAGGTAATTAAACATTAAAATAAAAAAATTTTTTTTTTTAATTTTTATATTTTTATTCAAATGACTGAATTGTCATTAGTATTATATTCAACTTTTTCGCGAGATAAATTCCAATTCGCGATTAAAAAAAGAATTCTACTCTTCATCTTGATTTTCGTCAAGAACTAAGAAATCTTTAATATTCCTTCATAATTCGATACCGTCCATTGTTTCCTATTTAATTAAACAATTTCGTTTGAAAAGTGGAAATTCGCATCAGTCCATAAGGTACTTGATAAGACGTTATTGAGAAGCGTGCCGCGGGTAATCGTCGCGGGAGAAAGTTTGTTGCTCAAATATTAATGCATTCGTGAATTTTTTTTTTTTTTAAACAAATCCGCCGTCGGCATTACGTCAGGGGTGCAGTCGCTCGAGGTGCTCATACGTAATGCATCCGTGGAAGCGTGGGAGCCGCGGGCCGCCGAGTACGAGTGCGAGAGCGGCTTCCTCTCACGGCGTCGTAGCCGCGCTTTATCTCGCCGTTTATAAATAAGGCGGCCTCTCTCTTTCTCTCAGTGATGGAGAAGGAGAAGGAGGTACGCGTTGCTCAGTTCCGGCTTCCAGTCGCCCGAGTCTCTATTAATACTCGATCCCCTTAGTCTCTCCGTTCGCGTTCTCTCTCTCACTCACTCTTTTTCTCCTGCTGCACAGCCTCTCTTTCACCTCGTTCGTCGATCCGTTACTCAATCCTTCTGTCTTCCCGCCACTTCGCGCGCGCGTGCTTCTTCCATCGGCGTTTCTCAGGGAAATCACTTGATCCGCTCTAAACGAGGTTCCGTTCTAGGATTTACTTTAACAAAGAAATGTGAAAAGAGGAACAATACTGTAATGTTTTTATTGTTCCCTGTAACTCGTTAGTCGCGAATAAAACCCTGCAGTAATTCGTTTAAAGTTGAGGAACGTATAGATAATTTCTTTTCCCATAAGAATAACCATTAAGATAAGATCTTATTAAAAAAAAAAATCGGGCTACATCGTCGGCGCTCGATGATACGCGAGCATCGAAATTACAATCTTCGCGATCGAAATCTTATAGGGATTAAAATTCCAGATCAAATCTGTGAGCATGAGATCTGCACCTCGCCCGTCTTCTTCGTCGCGACCGGGATTCTCATCCCGTTTCATTAAGAGTTTGTTTTTTAAGAACTTGAGAAAGATAAAGTGCGCGGAGGACATTGCGTAGGTCCGGGAGTGAACGGGTATGGGCGCGGGAAGCGCGGGGAGTATGGGGGACAGTACGAGCTAGCTGTGCTAGTGTTGAAATGTGCGTTCAGTCGCCCAGCACCAAAACACGCGCGCGGTAAGACGTAAACAATACGCGTACGCGCTGAATAATACATCGAACAGAACAGAATATTAACTGCAATTTTTTTGTTTCAGATAATACTCCATCATTGAAGAAGGACCAGCCCGACATCCCGCAGACATTCTGAGAGGAGGAGGAGGCCCAGGAAGGGTATCCTGCACCAGCGGAGCAACTCTTAGGTGAGAATTAATTCTTTTTTTTAATTTGTCAATTTATTAAGTTTATTTTTATTTATTTTTATTAAAGACTCAAATACATACGCGTAATTTTTGTTTGTTTGTTTGTTTAAGCATTTACTGTTTTCAGCACGTCTACATTAATATTGTTCTTTTATGTTACAGCCAACGGCAGAACTCTACAACTCCGCTGAATGCAGATTGGTAAGTCGCTTTACTTTTTCTTCTGTAGTTCGTAATCGGGTCTCTCGAACCGATAAAACGTCGTCGATCATAGACGCGGAGCGTGCACATAGTTCTAATTTAATCAAATTAAACTTATATTATATAACACGACGATAATATTTAATATCGTCCTTCCCTGGTAGCATCAGAAATTTTCGTTTGCGGTGCATGGTGCCGGTTTAGGTAAGCGCATAATCGGGCTTACGGTCCAACGCACGCACGCACGTACATACGTGGTCCCACCGTATAGATAACACTGTTGTTCGACACCATTGTAACCAACAGGCATTTGCGTGCGGCAGGAATGTCCACGGTCACGTCTAATCACGGTTAATCGGTATTCTAATCACGCGGCCGCAACCAAATCGAGATAATCGATTGCGGTCAACGCAGCGATCCCGCACTCGAAGCAAACGTTCGAACAAAGCGTTGTAACGTAATTAAGTGATTACAATTAGCTACGGGCGTCGAATAATTTTCTCCTCCCGTGATTCATGATATAAACAGTTGATAGCCGTACCGTATGCCCGACACCCGGAAACGATCGCAAAGCGGAGAATAATAATTGATTAACTCTCATTTTTTTAATGTGAAAATGTAAATGACTCTTGACACGTCTTTCATTTGCATCGCTTTTGTAGCTGCCAGCATTTTTCTTTTTTTTTTTTTTTTTTTTTAATTTAAATGTGCATTATATATTTATCTTTTGCTAAGACTGGCTTTTAATTAACCATTTTTTAAAATTCTTATTCAAAATACGTCATACATTTTGTTTCTAATTCTTTCATTATTCGAAGTATAATGTTAATATAATTCGTGCATTTATTTGAAAGATAATCTCTTAAATTAGAGGAACTGCGAAAAAGGTATGTGACATTTTAAAACGCTCGTCAAAAAATGATGTCAAAGTCAATATAAATGTACATTGGTCGGGTAATCGGTCTAACTCGTACGTGTCACGTATACTATATATCGCTTTGAATTAGATAATATCACTGACGCCACTTATCTTTAATCTTGAGCATTAAAGATCCCGCTACTTCTCACCGCTTTGCTCCAACATATCCCAGCGAGTACGTTACAATAATGCGATAGTGAAAGCGATTTCTACAATATTCTAAACGCGTGTAAATCGCGGCTGTATTACAATAAGATAACGCTATTACTCTGATACCGAAGCGCGTTGCATAATTCTTTTTTGATTAGCGGAAAACCGTTGTTTATTTTAGAAACGCCGCTATCGTCGGTAATGAGGTGTGAAAAATGTAATTTTCAGTACGTCGGGAGAAAGAATAAATTGCACACGGCGCCGGTAGTCGTGACTTTGCCAATAAATCACAGCCGATTTATGGATTAGCGTGATGTCATTGCGCTAGCCCTCTTAAATTAACATCCCTTTTGTTAAGATCGCGAATCGGCCTTGATCAGAGGCGTGTAAAAAGCGTGAATTATTCGCGAGTATAATTTTATCTAATTTTTTTTTAAATTAATAAATTTAATATATTTTCTTAATAAATTGTAATATATGTATAAGTGAATGGGAAAATGATTATATAAATGTAGATACGATCGCTGAGTTAGTAATATTTGTTATAGACGCTTTATCAACTGTGGAATTAAATGAGATAGATGCGGATATATCGCGTGTAATGCTCAATGCGTATAACGTGCAATGCGCTCTACTATCCAGATTAGATTATAATTATAAAATATTCGATTGCCGATCAGTTTTTCAACGATTAATGCATTTATTAGCATCGGTGTAGTTAATTGCGCCGGAAATATTCGTTTATATCTAATTTAAAGAAATCGCCGCGCCGTAAACTTTTTATTACAATTGCAACACGCGTCGGTAAGGACTAATTTTCTTGGAATGGATATCTAAAGTATGCCGGGAATAAAACCGCGCCGCGGACAAGCACGTACAAAATGTTTATGATAATTGCAAATTACGGAGAGTGCGGGTATCAAGATAAAGAGCCGGCGTGAAATGTCGACGACAATATCTCGTTTCTACGTTAAACACGTGCTGGATCACGTTGCTTCAAGAGCTTGCAGGAATGGTTCGCACATTAATTTTAAAATATACGGAATAAAAGGGTATATTAAAAGTAATACACGTTTGTTAAAAGCTTATCTCTTTGCTCTTGCATATTTTGTTGAAAGATGTCGAATGTTAATTTATTGTTAGTTATCTATTTTCATTTTCAAAGTAACAACTAAGGTAATAATTCGCTATCACTTATAATATAATTTTGTTCCGATTGCTTGTTATCGCGATTTCTTTACGTGTTAAAGTTTTGTCTATCACATTAAACGCGCGCTACAAAGATTAAACGTTTCTTTAAAAACGTCTTAAATTTTAAGCTCGATTACGCGAAGGGAGGGAAAGAAAGAGAGAGAGGCAGAGAGAGAAGGAGGGATTTAAATTAAATATGTAGAAAGATTATAACTCATACAAAGTTTCTTTTAATAATTACCTACTATTAATTAGGAACTCAGCGCTTTTTGTTCAGGGGAAAAATTATCCGCCTCACTAAGTCGCAGTTTACTTTTATCTCGAGCCGTAACAACCGGAATCGTACCGCGTGGGTTTAAATAATTCACGAATATTTTACCGGGTACCAGAGACATAGAGCTCGCACCTGAAAGGTATGCCGCGATAACGGTGAAAGGCGAATAACACAAGTGCCTCCGAAGTCGCATAGTTTCCGTCTAATAACAGTAGCAGCCGCCGAGACTCGCTATTACAATTATTTTAAACGCGCGCCTCTAACCGCCCCGTCTATTATCATTTATTAGTCCGCCGTGTAATAGTCACCGGCGCGTAAAGAAAAGGCAGACTTCTTTCGTTTCTTCTCGACTTACGTAACGAGCCCGATACTCCAACCTCCGTTATCGCCGATTCATCAATAATACAAATCCGTGCTAAAAGCAGATCCGTCCCGTTCCCGCGACGGCATCCGCGCGGGAATTGATTTCGTTATGTTCTAACGCTGCAGACGAGGTATCTCTATTTACGTGTCGCCGCGGAGTAGCATCGTGAATTCTCGCTATATCCGGCGATCGTTTCCTGCCTTCTTTGTCTCGCTTAATGGGCTTGGCTGTTTGGCGTTTTCATTTTATAATTGTCGCGAGTTATGACATCCGTTCGACATCGCGGCATTCCACGGCGGCGTCTTGACCGCTGTCTGCGAAAAAGTTACCCGCGGTTGTAAAAATACACCTTTCTCCTTGCAAATGTTCGTGAAATATTCACTCCCCGCGCGGCGGGCAGAAAAAAATTTTGGGTTAATCGCGTAAGCATATCAGAATCGATTCTCCGGCGGAATATTGAAGCTTGATATACGCTTCCATTGTGGCGGTTTTCAATTTTCTATACACGTCGGTCCTGCTCTGTAGTACTAAACTCCAGCTGCCGCCGGAGTTTGATATCGCCAAAATACATTGTTCTAACCGCGGTTACAATATAAGAGCATTTGATTTATCTGCGATCAAGCGCGGTAACCACGCGAGACTTCGAAGCTTGTCGCGTGAATATCTACGTCTTTTAACGCTAACTCCAAGTATTAGAAATCTTGGGCTAGGCTCGCTCATTGCATTACGACGACGCGCCGTTTTAAAAGTTTGGCTCGCGAGATATTCGACGGCGGGTCAGAGATCGGACGGAGGCAGGGAAATCTCATCGGAAGACGTTATTAATAGGCCTGATCGTACCGCGTGGGAACCGAATCACTGCTGGAACTAATTGTCACGGGTGTGTGCGACTCACGGTCGGTCAGGGTCGGTGAGCGTCAAAGTTCCGTCGCGGCCGGAAGTCTCCGCGGGCGTTTCGACGACGCCGAGGAAACGAAGCACCGCGCTACGACGAATAATGCTATCGTGTCATCGGCACGTCCGTTTCACGATATCGCTCCTGGCTTTCGTGCGTCAGAAAGAAGCGGTCAGCGTGCGTTAGAGATAAAAATCGCGAAGTACCCAACCGCGGCCTGACATTACTTGACGTGTGTGCGAAAAAGAAAAAAAAAGCATACCGATTTTATCACCTTTACAATTGTACACTTCATAATCCCGCGGGAAGAAAAGACTCGAGATAAGCGATATTTTACTTCGCAACAAGGCCGTCCGCCTTTGGATTTCTCGGTCGTCTTAATTTTTAGGATTAATTTAAAGTAAAATATATTTTTAAAACGTTACGAAAATTTTGTTGCAACTTATTGCATTGCAGTTAAATTGTCTCTTAAAGAAAACTGTTTTAATTTTTCTTTTCAAATAGTGTTTAGCGATAAATTGCGGATGTACATATTGCATATGGAGGTTTAATTTAATTTGAATAAACGACGAGAGTGAGTCGCGGTTGGCATGTAAGCAGAAATCGAGTGCACGTCATGTTGCGATAGGTCGCGTTCGAAATAAGAACGAGAAAATAAATTTAATGGATATTAAAATAATCAACTTTACTTCTTCTTTAATTCGCCTTTTATTTCGACGACCGTGAATAAGAGGTGGACAATGTTTTTTTTTCTTTTTTTTCTTTTTTCTTTTTCTTTTTGGGTGGGATTACGAATATTCTGTTGCGCCGTTGAATTTTCTCGCAAACAAATTCTGCAGTAGAGGCTGCTTGCAAGATGAATTGTTGCCGCGATTTATTTATTCGCGATATATTTTGACGTGAAAAGTTACGGTTTTGAGGACCGCAGGCCGAGGCAGCGTAATTTCGCGAAACCGGCAGGCTTTCTGACCGCGTCATAAAAGGTGTAAATGGGCAGTCAAGCTCTTCGCTACGGCTCGGGTACGCGCGCAGGAAGCAGTAACGATTTCCACAAGATGACGTAATTTCGTGCAATGAGTCCGACAATGAGCGACGGCAAAGACGGCGCAAAAATTACGAGTAAGAGGGAGAAGACAATGACGCGACGGAGCGGAGAAGGAAGTGACACGGCGCAGAATTACGCGGACTTACCGGAAATAATCTCATCGGAAAGTAACGCGTCATCCTTCGCCGGCGTGCAAAGAGTACCCGTGTGAACGCGTGCGCGTGACGTTTTTCCTTCTTTCTTTCTGGCAACGGTAGCTTTTTTGCGCGACAAGCGTTTTAATGCACCATTGCTCTTATTTAGTTAATGGCAATATAAGTAACCGCCAGCGGTTTGACGGTAATAAATGATAGCTCGCTTAGCCGTCATAAACTTGCCACGAACCGCCTATCAATTTTCTCCAACTTTTTATGCAAAATAAAAATTATCTTTCGCTCTAAAATCGCGCCAATCAATAATTTTTAAGTTTTTGTTTTTTTTTTTTTTGTTTTTTTTTCTTTCTTTTTTTTCGCGAAATTATGAACGTAATGACAAACATGAAAAATTCCTTTGGCGAAAGAAGGAAATCGTAAAATATGAATGATGGTTGCATCCATCATCGTCGCTATTATCACGGTAGATGTTATCACCGTGACTATCATTAAACACCAGCGACGAGTCATCGGAGTCGGTTACTCAGCTTGCGGCCGTGCGACTCTGACCGACCTCCCCCCCTTTTTTTTTCCCTTCATCTCGTGGATAGAATTCGAATGAAGAACTCGATTAACCGGCGTTCAAACTATTCCGGGAAGAAATTCCTGGGCACGGACGGAAGTCGGAATGTCTTAGCTCGCGCGCGGCGTCATCACGTTCGCCAGATGTACGAGGCAATATATAAGCAGGTAAACATTGGTTTACCGAGGATTAAAATGTCATAAAAAATGACAATTACGTATTAATACGTCACTGTGAGTTTGAAAAATGTTCGATCTTATTTATCAAACGGTGATTTATAATTGCGATTAATTTGTAGACTAAAGAAAAGAGATATTTTATGAAAATTTACGTTTGTACGGTATATTTATTCTAGCTTGATTCGGTGAGAAATAAGTTTATAAATTTTTTTTGTCGTACGCAATACGCGCTCTCTCTCTCTCGCTTTCTTTTTATTTTCGTGTCTCTTGAAATAAGCGCGAACGAACGTCTCTCGAGACCCTTCCCTCGTTTTCTCGTACTTGACGCAAGTTCGACGCTACCCTCTCTACCCCGGGCGTCACCGCCACCGCCTTCGCTACGTTCTCTAGAAAGAGGAGAACTCTGGAAATCCTGGCGAGGAACGTCGGTTCCGGTGGGTGGCAGGCGGCAGTAGAAACTCATGGGGGTGGGAAGGGCGGCCTCCCCGGCTGGGAGGCATTTCATTTCCTTGGCGACTTCCGGCAAACGCGACGCTTCCGCCATATCGGGGCCGACGCCGACGCCACCGTCGACGTCGAGTCTGTTCGTGTTCCTGCGCTCCCTGGTTCCGGTTCCGGCCTTCCTCCGTCCGCGTTCACCCCCGCGGATGCCCGTCGTCTCGACTCGAGCTTCCACCCACGCCCCCGGGCGCACCGAGTCCTTCCGCTCCCTCTCCGACGTTCTCCTTTCGCTTCCGTTCGCCACCCCCTGCGCCCCTCGGCACCCGGCTTTTCCGCCGCCTCCGTTAGTGGTGCTCTTCCTTCCAACTCGTCTGCGACACCCGCTACGTCGTTAACGTTGCTAGGAGTATTACCGTTAATAGTGTCGTCGCTGATGCGGCTGGATCGAAAACGTATCGCATAAAATACATTGCCGTGGAAAAAGGCGACACCAATCTATTTTACAAACCAATTTGACAATTATTACGGGTTTTTTTTTTTTTTTAAATTAATCTATTATTTATTCTCCTTGATTTTAATTCCGATTTGAAATCTCTTGTCGGTGGGTAATAATATGAATAATAATAAAACTCAACAACTGTTTTATTTTAAATTAGAATACATTTATAATAATTTCGTACTACATTAGAGTAATCCTTCATGTGCATATCTGCAATAATACCTAATTAAGAGAACAATCCAAGCAAGTAGAACTACACGAACGCATCGAAATAATAGCAATTTTATTTCCCGCGGAGAAATAAATGAAAAATCGACCGTTCGGGGAAACTGTCTACAATATTTACCCCGGCGATGAGTTAATCGCGGCGTGTACTTTTTGAGATTCATCTCGATCGAATCGACCGGTCGGCGGGAAGAGGGTGGCGAAAGGTGAACGGGAAATCTCGATCAATATGCAACAAGCGCGTCCGATTATTTCGAGATCCACTTAACTTCGCCGACGCCGGCGCCGTAGTTGACGAGAGCGCGGATATATCTTCTGCATCCCTCGGTTCTCCGGCGGTATTTCGTGTAACGGGAGGAATTGGTATGCCCGCGCGTGTCGCGGGATTACGTATTCCCGATGAGAAACCGAGCGGTTCGTGCACTTACCCCGGATGTACGTGTGCGTCGCGACACGCCGCGAGGAACGGGCCTTAAGCACCTGTCGCGCGCGACGTTTTCTTGATTTTGCGATGCCAACGAACTCGCCGCGATACACCCGGAATACATTCCGCACCGTTCGAGGCAGGGAAAGCGTCTTTCCGCGCGTTTTTCGGGGTCTTCTTCTCGCGACCGGGTGTCGGCAGCCGGCGCTTTTTGCAAGAAGTATCTTCAATCTTCGCCGAAGATTGGAGAAAATGGATTATCGATGAAGCCACCCACGCGTCGCATTCGAAAGTATGCACACGTAGCCCTCGTCGAATATATACGAACGAAAATGAGAGATACCGAGCCAGGTACATCTTTATTGACGCTTCTTTTTGACAAAGTAATTTTTTTCTTTTTTTTTTTTTTAATAAGAAAAATATTTTAAGAACTGTTCTATGTAAATGCAATACGGGTGGTATGTAGAAAATCGATATTATTTAAAATGCGTTTATATAAAAAAAAAGACCAGTTTTATTTTAAATCACGTGAAGAATATCGGAGTTAATTATTTTCATGTAGCTGTATCACACAACAAACATCGTTTTGTTTTCCCGATTTTTCTTGACACATAAATTAGCTCATATACTTTTATGTTGATCACGCTACGAGCGCGTTTCAGAAAATTAATTAGAAAATATGTTATGCCGCGTATCCCCTTAATTATGCACAAAAGAAGGAATACCGTTTAGATTTTATCGAGGAATACAAATGACTCTGGACCAAGCAAATAAGATTCTCCCGTGACGGAATTAACGACAAAGTATGTAAAGCGATTAAATTACGTCGATTTACGCACACGCGAAGCGAATGGACGCGTAGGGGAATAAGCGAGACAAACGAGAACCTGTCGCGAGAAAGTCGTTATTTTTTTGTGAGAGAAGTCAGAGAAGTAATTATCGAGGGACCAGCGCTAAGAGGGAGAGCGCGCGAAGGAACGCACGTGTGTTGCATTTCACCCTCGGCGTGATGGGGGTAACCTTTCACAGAACCCGAAGAGTATAAGTTTTCCCGAGAGGGCCGGTGGCGTTTCTTTTCCGGGTCTCCCGTCTTCAGTTCCACAATGTCCTCCTCGTAACACGAGGCACGGAATTGCGGCGTTTATACCCTGCGATTAAGAAGTTTTGTAATATTATATTTTTTTGCGCCCGGTCTCTCGTCGATCTCTGTCAAACTGACGCTTGCGAAACAGCAGGGGGGGAGGGAAGGGGGGAAGAAAACCGCGGACGAAGTTGCGCATTATGTCAACGTGCCTTTTTGTCGCCAGACTTTCGTGCGACCATCGTAATTGTGACATTACGTCGAATTAATTTTATATTTTCATGCTAATTAATGCTTCAACTTTCTTCCGTTAAAATCTTTGAAAAAAAAAAATTAAATTAAAATTATAAAAGGAATATAAGTTTTAGAAAATCGATTCACAGAACTAAAAATGTTTTGCGTTTAAATTATATTATTATTAGAACGTAACGATGCCTGCTCACTTGAAATTTCCTGGATAAATATTTTATTTCACGCTTTTCTCCGATTTTGCTCGTTTTCTTTAAGTCAACTACCCGCAGACCTCGCGGTCTGAAACTTGTCGATAGGTGAAGTGAAACAGGGAATCATATATTTACCTTTGAAACCTCGTGCTAGGTTGTCGCAGGTGCAAAGAAAGGAACCATCCTTGAGAAAAGGAAGCCTTTCAAAAATGTCGGGATTCTTCCGACCCTTAGGAGGACATTGAACACGTTTAAATTCCAGTGAATCATTCGAACAGGTATCGACCCCTCGAATTCCTCAATCGAAACACAATGCGGAGATCACAGCTCCGTCCATTGCTGTCATTCTTTCCGTATGAAAGCAATCTTGTATTAAAAATGGCCGGAAAAAGAAGATGGTACAAATATGAAAAAGTGATGAATCTCCGAATATCGAACTTTTAGCTTTTCATGAAAAATTTATATAATTTATTCCGTGAAAAACAGAAATCAATCAATATTAGTTACTTAATTATTTGAATAATATTTGTGGAAAAATTAGGAAAAGAAAAAAAAAATATACAATACCTACGATAATTTGCCTTCAAACATTTATCATAGTAGCCAACTATATTATCGAAGATATTGAAATTTTTCGTTATTGTTTGCGCTTCGGTGGACACAAAATAAATCATTAAATTATACAACGTGGTCAGGAATCGAAGCTGGATCGGCCAGCGACCACCGAAATCTGGAAAGTATTTTTCGATGATTTACGAGCGGCACATTATACGTGGCGGATCGGTTTTCGGGCAATGAAGAAAGCATCGAAATTTCGGCTCTGGACGTCTAGTCTCGACGACTGTTCTAACAGCAGTTAAAAACGCTAACGATCGGTCGTGAGTGATAAACGATCTCGTGAAGACTTAAGATAGTTTGAGAGGAATTAGATTTCTAAGGCGCGCAGGGATTTTAGAAAACAGCCCGTGTTTACATTTTCCTCGAATTATAATTTCCGCGATTAAACTATTATCGCAATTAAATTTAAAGCAAGATATATTCAATATTATTAAATAGAATTAAAAGAAAAAAAAATTATATAAAATTTAATAAAAAAAGAAAGAGTTTTGCTTTGTTCTTCGCGATTAAACTTGTAAGAGGCCACTATACATATATGCATATGGGGAGACGCAATTTGTGATTATTTTCGCACGAAATAATTTTGCGCGCGACGTGTTTCGGAAAAGCGCCGGTGAATTTTCCATCACGACAAACGCGACGTTGCGCTGCACGAAGACAAGAGGGTGGGTGTAACGGCAAGTGTATCGACCCTAAAGTGCACAACCTGCGACACCCTGAGATCAGGGTGTTTTCGTCCACGAGGTCGCCCGTAAAAATGGAGGAACGTTTCTCGACAAGAGAGTAGGGCGACGCGACGGAATATACGTCATCCGACACTCTCGCAGGTCCCCAGGGTGGGTTAAACGGTATCATCCCCATATGGAAGGGTCCGTACCACGTCGTAAACCACACGGGGCACCATCTGCGCTCGTTTCAACGTCCCGCTACCGCCTTTTCCATGAACCTGTCCGCGTTCGTAAAATGCGTTGACGACGAAGCATCACGCATGATGCAACACGGATGCGTTCAGTAGCTCGTGCACGCAGGGCAGATTTATCACTGTAGACCTCCCGAAAATGGTAGAAAAACCTTATTGCGTCTATAGGAAAAATACGTCGTGTATAGTAACGAATACATTTAATAAACTTAGGTAATATTCATTGCAAAATAAAAAAAAAAAATAATTTATATTTTTTTTTCTCTGTTAGTTAAATTTTTAATTTGTACTTGAAAATTATTTGATACATTTTAACACTTATAATTAGCTTCAGATAAATTGAATTAATTGTAGACTGAAACTTTGTTATTTTCTTACTTTTTTTTTTTTTTCTTTTTTTTTTTTTTAGTTAAACGTGCGTAACCTTTTAGCTTCGAAATTTTTGTTAGATTCGGTTTTCGGAGAATGTATGCACAGAGTCATGTTACATGTGCTCCCCCAAAATGTACATGTGCGTCTTTGCGACAGTAAACTCCAGGAGGTCCGACGTGGAGGCAAGACGTACTGCGGGTTGTGGTACACGTGGGACCTCCCTGCATGTCACTGGAAAAAAAAAGCGCACAAAAACCGGGGTTTGTTTAAAGATCACTATTTCCTTTCGGGCACTTTGCCTCGCTCGTTCTTTTCTCCCCATGGCATCATGACGACCCTCGTGACGACGCGATCTGTCAATTTTGCAGGCTTATTACGTTCTTCGTTATTATCTTAATCGCATTATAACGCGACCGATATTTAAAACACACTGATCCGAATCTTGAATTTAGATTTAAAAAAAAAATTTTTTTATGCGTCGCAAAGGGACTTTTTAATGCGCACTGTGTAATAAATCTAATAACATTATTTTGCCTTGGCTCGCCGAACAACACTGTTGAGTTATAAATCCATATTACGCCAACGCGACGAGATATGTAACGTTTCGAAATAATTGACCGACGCCTAGCTTCCTGTCTGCGGTCGGTAGGATCCGACATGTCCTGAGTATTTGAAACATGACTCATGGATCGTGTCGCAATCGCGATCGCCATTACGACTGCAACGATGACTGACGCCGATACAGATGTTGGTATCTCATAAGACCCTGTTTATGTGCCGGGCACAAGCGGACTCGTGGGCTTTTGTCGTTAGATTTTATAGTGTCTAATTCTCCGCGTTGGCATATTGCCCCACCGCTGGCCGCACATTTGACTTATACGCGCGTATATGCCAATAGACACACATTGCACCTCGATATTAAAATAAATGACAAAATAGAGGAACGGAACTAGAAATATCTCCGGACGTAACAGTTTAATTTTTTTTATTTTGTCCAAGTGTTTACAAATTTAATACGCAATATGCGTATTGCTATAAATACGAAGCGTAATTACATACGTTTTACAATGTAGGTAATTTAATCGTCAAGTGTGACATGATATAATTTCGTAATTAGCAAATATCGTAATACGAGGATACTCTAATTAACTTGATAGAGGAAAACATTATTTTCCATTAGGATCACTCAGTGCGGATTGAATTGCGTGAAAATGTTGCTATATCCCTCGCCTCCTTCTCGGTCGAAGCCCAGTGACGGGATAATGGCGAAACAGAGATGAACACCGCGACGGTTTTTCAGCGACCAGAAAGAGCGTAAGTCCGCCTCCGCCATGTGTTGCACGACATGCGGAACGGGAGAGATGGTAAAAAAGCATCGCAGCGCGGCGCGCCAGGGGTAGAGAAGGCAAAATGGATCGAGGGTGTTGCGAGGGGTTGAATTATAAAGATGAAAGCCGTTGTCAATAGGGAGGACCACCGCCACCCTTCTCTTTATCCTCTTTTGCACCCTCCGCGGACCCGAGAGCGTTCCGTCTCCTTCTGTCGTCTCTTTTTCGTCCGGCTCTCTCTCTCTTTCTCTCTTTCTATTTTCTCTTCTCTTTTCCATTTCTCTTGTTCGCTTCCACCAATAATAATACGACTCGTGTCTCTGAAAACTGGCGCCGGAACCGTCGTTTCAAAAGCGATAAGTTTTCAGATCTGTCTACTGGAAGATAAGATACGCGCCATAGTAATCAAGCACGGCGGTTGAAACTTTGTGACTATTGGTCCGGCTTCGCTTTACGCGAGAGATACGCTCTGCTTTCGTATAAATGCACGCATAGAAAGTTTGGATAGTACATTTTATAGCTTATTCAGTAAACTTATAAGTCTCTTATTTTTTTTTGTCAATTAGTACATCATTAAAACGAATTTAATATGGTTTAATTCTTTTTTTTTGTTTTGTTTTAACGAGTTCCATAAAAGTCGCAAATTGACTTCGATGAATAATAATTAATCATAAATTGTTGTCTCTCAAAGGAACAAAGTAGAAATATCTTACGGCGAATAATTTCTCGCTTAATGAAATTATGCGGTAATGAACCGAAGCGCGAGCAAGATGCTGAAATAAGCATAATGTGTGTAACGCGATATTCGCACTTTGTGAGAGATCAACGAGATAGTTCTTTCCATGACTTTTCCATCGCGCACGTTGATCCCGGCAATAGGTCAGGCTACAAAGACCGGTTCTTTCCGAGATGTTCGCGCTATCGTAGATCACAAGAGGATCTCGTTGAGATCGTCGCCATCGTTCTCCGACTACAAACGAATCTCGTTAGAGATCGTTGCCGCGAGGCCGAGTCTGTAATTCCTATCTGTAATTTCAGGGCTGTACATACGTGCTTTTCTCACGACTTTATGAACATACATTCGTCTTCATTGGGCTTTTTTATATTCCACTTTGAGCATTTAGTCTCCGCAATACGTTATTAAGCGCGACTTTGCTGCGTTTACAATTAGAGGCAAAAAAAAAATAATAATGAAAAAAAAAACAGAGTTACGCTGGTTCTTATAAATCAATTTTCGACACAACGTAGCACGAGAAATCATGGTAGTTATTTATGTTCTCCAAAACTTGGAAAAAAAAACCATTTATATAAAAATGAAATAAATCTTTCTGAATTGATCCCCTGTTTGATCCGCGAATCGGCGCCGGGCGTCAATTTCGCGCGGTTAATTTTTTTTTTTTTCGACCGATGCAACAATAGCAAACTGCCCCTTTGAGGGCGTGGAGCGCGCAAAAGGGAGAACGTTCGAATCGGTCATTCATTTCAACCCTTGACACCCTACCGACTCGGAAAACGAGGCGCGCATCACGAGACGGATCGGTTCGCGACGCGCGTCTCG
Source organism: Cardiocondyla obscurior (assembly GCF_019399895.1). NCBI lineage: Eukaryota > Metazoa > Arthropoda > Insecta > Hymenoptera > Formicidae > Cardiocondyla > Cardiocondyla obscurior. The sequence goes on along the minus strand of NC_091875.1, from coordinate 2,632,097 downwards.
AAAATCGCCGTGTAATTCCGATTGCCGGTTCGAAGCCGGCTTGTGTTTTCCGACTCTAGAGGGGAAAGGAACGCCAGCTCTCGGTGGTGGCATTGTGGCGGCATTGTGCCGGCGATTATGCGTCGTCGCGCTGCCCTGGGATACGTGGGAGCGACCGGGTGCGAGCCGCGAATCCGTGACGAATTTACTTTGGTGACGTTCATCCTATACGGATATTCGCGAAATCGCTCGTTGATCCGCGAGATTACAATGGGTGGAAGTCAAAATCGACTCGTCATTTTCGTTTACAAGAATATATCGGTATATTAACTATGTTGGATTAATAATGTAAAGATTTTTTCGTATTTATTCTTCCCGACGTACATATTCATTTTCTTCAAGTCGACAATATTTTAAAATAATTGTAGACTTTTTTTTTATAATTTTCCGAAATTAAACGTCTTTACGTTTTGCGCAAAATAATAAACCAAAATAGATTTAATGGATATTTTAAGTGCTTATATTAACTGTTAAGCGAAAATGATATCGCGAACTTCGTCAACGTTTAATTGTCTGCAAAGTCAAACGCATTGTCGGAGGAGGATTCCGATCTTCGGATCTCCGCGGAAGAAGTCCGACAAAGTTCGTTAAGGGAAAGACTCGCGCGAAAGAAGAAGAGAGAAAGAGAGAGAGAGAGAGAAAAAATTAAAAAAAAAAAAAAAGAAACGAGCGGCGGGTGAAATCTCGCGGGAGAGAATAATGACCCGTCGATCCGATCGACGATTATAAATTGCGGCACGCAGCTGGAACTATCGACGCCGTTGCTCGCGTACGGATGGACGAACGATGTACCGGTCTCTTGCCGGATCGATCGATCAGCTGACCGTCATCAAAGATCCATCCATGTTTCTCTTCTGTCATTAGACGGACGTGGAATTTTGCATGAATATCATTTGACGGACTTCTTCCGCTAGACAAAGCAGATTCCAAGATAAGATAGATAATTTGTTTTGATTCGCAATTAGAATATGTAGTCGAATTTAATGCAAAGGCGGAGGAAAATTTATAATTCTCACATTAAAAGAAAAAGACTTTATTTTTCGAATATAAGCGTGAATGGAACGTCTTAAATTTTTTGCCGTCTACAGCGGGCGCCGTACGTCGACGATTGCATGCGGGACCCTTTTACTAAATTGTTTGCGCGTCGTTCGTGCTCGTGCGTACAAAAATCCAGCGAGGCCCCGTTAGCCTAATTAGCCGGTTGCATCTCCCGCGGCCAGAAGATCCGTCGCGTCGCGCCGGCTCGAAAATTGTGGAGGTGATTCGAGCGGAGTCGAGCGTGCGAAGAGGTCTCATTCGAAACAATTGCTGCCGGTCCATCAAGCTTCATCAGGGTGATTAGCGAACGACGTACCCCGCGGGTCGTTCCTTTAGATTAGCCACAGCAGTGTCCTCCCGCTCTCTCCCCTTCTCCCCCCCGGTTCTCCCCCCTCGCTACCCTCTTCGCTCGCCGGCCGTCGTTGTCTCCACCTTCTCTCCTCGCCTTCGTCTTCTTCTCGTTCTCATCTCGTGCGATCGTGCCGCTCGTTTCAGCCACCAATGAGCGTTGCATGTCGGTCAATGACACGCGCGAACACGCGGACAAAGTGGCACGTCGACGTCACGCAGAGGTTCCTTCTTCCAAGCCCATTTCTCTCCTTCCTCTCTCGCGTCTCTTCTCTTTTTCTTCTCTCGGTATCATCGTTGCCTTTTTATCGTCCGCCGCGTGTTTAAATTAACGATAAGAACGCCGAGATGGGAAGAGCGAGAAGAGGAAGTATACGTACGGAAATCATAGGCTACTTCTTCGAGAGTCGTTAAAATCCGCGTCACGATAAGATTGGTTTCATCAAGTATTACATCATTAGATTCAACTGTTATTACTGCACTTATTCGCCGTCCCATGACTGCTTGAGCCGATATTTAAACGAAGCTTTAGAGCTTAATAAGAACTCCGGTGAATCTAAAGTGGAAATATTTACTGAAGGAAGATTAATTTAAGATTTTTTTTTCTCTCTCTCTCTCTCTCTCTTTTTTTCCTCCCGAGATATTTGTTTTACTAGCCCCCGCTTTTATTGTTATTTTTCAGGATAATAGTCTGCCTTTAGAATCGGCCTGTCTATAAAAAACAAATGCGCGCGACACACTTAATTTTCCTCGTTTCCTGAAATCATCTTAACTGCCTGTCTATTTAAGTTAATAACAGCGATGCGATGGCAGGATCAAGGAGGAAAGTATCTTCCGTATGCAAGAGCAACATTGTGGGCTATAAAGCGTTTCTTATTTTTGCACTTCTTCATTACTATGCCGCTCGTTTTGTCGCTGTCATTATTCCGTTAATAACGTATTATCGAGATAAGAACATCCGTCTATATATTTTCTTATCGATTTTGCTTTCTAGCCGCTCGGGGACCCATTTAAAAACGTGCCATCACATCGTATTTACATAAAATGTGATTGCAGTAAAGCTGATTTAAATCTTTTTATAATAACGTTTTATATAGTCCACATATAGATATGTAGATAAATTCACCTGATTACTGTCCTCGCTACGGTTAATATAACGATGAGAAGTTAATGGTCGGAGGAATGAAATACATTCGTTTTCTTGCTTAAAGGGTGTCACATATATGTAAATTATCGGTTGTTTTATTTCGTTATATGCATACTTTTTTGAAAACGACATAACGTTACGTATACTATTTTTATTTTATAATAATCATTTTTTTTAAATAGACAGTTCATACATTTATCTATTTAATTTTTTTTTTTTTACAATTTTGAGTATGTAATTGTTATGCGTAAAGAAAAATTCTAAAATTATTATCGACTTGTTAGGAGCTCTATATTAATCATTAATAAAAAGAAAGTTCTCACATATTTCATATTGTTAAGTAGTGTCGTTATTCAATAGACGCGTCGAAGGCGGAATCTCTTTGAAGAAACCTAAATTAAACTTTATGAGTTCGAAGAGTCGGTTATTGATGTGGGAAAAATCGCGGTTGGGTATCAGTAATAGGGTTCGTGGATAAATTACGTGGAACTGACCGCGTTCCGCTACGTGATCCATTTATTATCTATCAACGAAGCGTTTTTAATTTTTTTTTACTCAGTATACGTCTTTTCATTATATTAATTATTTTTATTAAAGTAGTTACGACGTGGGTGATCCATAGCTCTCGATTTGCAGTTTTCAGAGTAAATAATTATCGTAAAAAAAAAAGAAAAAAAAAAGAGAAAAGGAATTTTCTATATCACGATACGTTATTATTTGACAGAAATTAGTTCGCGAGAAAAAGAAAAATATACATGAAAAAGATTTTTTGCCTTTTAATGATATGCTCTCTAATGGTCAAAATGATGCTTGTCGCACGTCGTTTCTGGCGGGGCTTTAGCTGTCCATCGGGCAGGCATTATCAATGCACCCCGATCGATTTTCGTGGTTCGATAGTGCGACGCGGTCGCTATTTCTCGACGGGAGCCCAGTTTCCTGGACCAATGACCACGCGCGAGGGGATGCGGGGGGCAACAAAAATCCATGGGGTCTCTGTCGACCGGGAGCACTACCCTCCTGCAGGATAAGCCGAGATTGATTTGGCATTGCGAGCAAGAGAGGATGGGGGAGGGGGGGGGGACGACCGGCACCCCCGGGGGACCGATCCCAGCTGCGCCAGGAATGACTAATACGCGAAACGCTTTCGGGGTGCGTCCGCATCTAGGGGCGGTAAGCGAGAGATGCACGGGGTGGGTGCACCGAACCCGAGATCGACGGTTGAAGCTTTCGCACCCTTTTCTCAATTTTTGTTCTCGATAAAATTTGAACCTCTTTTCGAATAGAATATACTGACGCGATAGATTCACAATTTTTAAACTTTTAGTTTCTAAATATGTAACATTTAGCTTTGTGATTAATTAGAAACAAATGTAACTACTTAGTAAGAAAATTTGATGGAAAAATTTGTTAGATTTTTATTCGAATGCACGTCGATACTTTTTATCGAGTGCTTTTTGTTTGAATTAAAAATTATTTGCAAGGCAGCATAGTTTATTATTGATATCGCCGTAGTTAAATAACTTTGTATGTAGGTCTCTAACGTTCGAGTCGCTAGTACTTCGGCAAGAAGAATGATATTTCGATTCACGAACAAGCGTCGCGCTACCGAGCACGTAGGACCAAGTGGGAAACGTCTCTCCGACCATTACTTCACCTCGTGCTCGAGCGGATTCTGACTCCACGGGTTAATTCGACGGGATTGCGGGGAGGGCTGAGGGCAATCAAACGACCGATTGACAGAGAGAAGAGCCGAGATAGAGGGAACGTGCGCGTGCACACGAGAGAGGCGACGGTTTAGAGCGAATGCGGAGGAGAGGAGAGAAGTAAAGAGAGGTCGGCTCCCGAGATATGTGGGAGCCACTCGGTCTCTTCGTACACACAGATAGTTTCGAACAACTTTAATTGATTTTAGGGGGACACGCGATCGTACTGGAGCGCGACAGTCGATCGTACTCGTTCTTGATCGTACGACTCACGAACGGGCGATCATTTTCGGCGAGATGAGCTCCGGCGTGGCTTCAAAAACAACATATCCAAGCTCGATGAGTTTTAGCGAGATCAAAATGCGCGTCATCGTCGTTAATCTCATGCATAATGAAAGTATTTTATAAGTCTTTGGACAGGCGACGTTTAGCTCTCGCGGCGCAAAGTGATTAGTGGCGTTACGAATATTTAACATATTACGTTACACGCGCTTATCTTATTCCGAGTATGACGGGCGTACATCGTCGCTCTGGCATGAGATAGAGCCCCCGATTTCTCTAGAGACGCTCCGGAGCGTTGAATGGACAGCGTTGGTAGGTTCAAAACTAGAACGGAAGCCGGTGCCCTATAGTTCTCCCCACAATCGATATGAAGCGACGCGGACCGGACTTCCATCCCCTGGAAACGAGGTCGCGCGGCTCCCAAAGGGTGACATGGGGAGAAAGAGACGGGGGATGTTGAAAAGGGGGGAAAGGGGGCGACGAAGGTTCGGCCGAGGGCTGAACTTGTTTGTCGGAAGCGTAGGTTCCCTGCTAATGCCCTGGTTAGTACTCCGGTTTCCTTTGTGCCACCCCACACAAGGCAATGGCATCGTCCACCCCTCCGGACCATATCCCAGGTCGGTTTCAACCCCCGCGCGCGCGTTCAAACCATGTGGTGCACCCTTCCACGCGCGGCCACCATGGTAACACACCCCGGACTCTAAGTCCCGAACACGCGCCCTATTTAAGCAGACCACGTGTCGGAGAATCGAGGAAAGAGCGGAGGTGAAATCACGGGGAAAAAAATCGATTTTTTGAATATTTATCGTCGACGATATAACGCGTCCAGTGTACCGAAAAAGTTTAAATTCAAGACAGAACCTTCTTGATAATCCTTGATCGAAATATTCTTGAAAAAAGTTTCATTAATAATTACTAATTAATATAATTGATTAAACGGTTATTTATTTATACATTATATAATTCAATTAAGTTTTATCTCGTGTAATATATAAAGAGAATATATAGAAAAAAAAAGTCTCTGTTCCGTATAACGAGACACGCGTGCCGCGGACTTCTCCAAGCTGCGAAAGGGATTCTACCTTCCAGAGGTACGTCTTTCTCGTCTCCACTGGCCGCCTGATGCCTTGTTTTCATTGTTCGTAAGCGGGCCTTCACACCGGGCGCGGCGCTTTACATGCCGCACCGAGCCACTCTAAATGATGAGATTTTCGCTGGCGGTCGAAAGAGCGACGGGAGGAGAGGGAGGGGGGGCAGGGGGGAAAAAGGGGTGGACGTGAAGGGCCCGGAAAAGGGAATGGGGCGAACGAAGCCGCATTAAAGTATTGCTCCGGCTCGCTTTTGCCACAGCTTTCGCGTCGCTTTTACGGTCGTGTGGAACAATGACGAATCCCCGACGTCATTGTGACCGCCCCCGGCGGAGTCTGAGGAAAAGCGCAGGAAAGGGAGGAAAACGTTGAAAGGAATTCGATGGGGTGAACAACGCGGTGGGAGGGGAGGGGGGAGGGCAAACGTCGCGGAGGATTGCGGATGGGCGAAAAGAGGGTACGCTGAAAGAGTTGGTGTACGCGTCGGGTGACGATCACTCGCCGCTGATTACATGGACCATTGTGCAAGGACAACGGCGTTGGCATACGTAGGAGTGGAGGAGGACAGAACGTAGAAAGGAGCGCGGTACTTTGGCGCGACTCTTTGGGTCGGGAGGGTGGCAAAGCGCGGAGAAAGGCGTCTCCGTTACGAGATATTGTCGTTCGCGTGATTAAGACACCCGAGAATACCTCGGACCACGAATCTCATTAAGACTTTCGGCTAACGAACTGTTGCATCAGTATTGCAAAATGTGGTATTTTGCGCATTATTTATGAATAATTTATAGGTACTTTTCTTCAATTTTGCAAACGTTACAACGTGAGTCTCTCGCTTATATCGGCTCTTCGTATAAATGTAACATATTTTTATTTTAATGTTCGTCTTTTTGCCATTGTAACTTGTACGAGTAAGTGCGAGTTTAATTAAAATATTAGATACCATTACAATGATGGATTGCACGTTTCTTGCATTATTATTATTATTATTTTTTTTTTTTTAATAATCTGATGCATTTACTTGAAGAAACAGTTCGTTATCTTAATAATCAAAAAAATAATAGCAATTTTGTTATATTTAAACTATGTGCTTCAAATGAGTATAATTACACGGAAGTTAAACGCGAATAGATTTGTTTCTCTCTTATCGAGTTCTACGGTGATATCGTATGGTTATCGTAATCGCAATCTTCGCGGCGGTGTCACGTTAAAATGGCATCGATCGCCAAGCAGCAAGAGGAAAATCAGATCCTCCATCGAGTATCTTGATTGGAAGGGCGTGGTTTCCGGTATTTAGAGTGTTCCCCGATCCTCGACGTACGCACTTGCGTAACGACGTGGAGGAGGAAAAGAAGGACGACGACGACAACGGTTACGACGACGCGTTTTTTCCGAGCGTGGGAACACCTACGATTGTCGCGTTACGCTCGAGATAGAATTGACTAATGTTAATTAGTTTTATCAGGCTGACAATTTTTACCTCGTCTTTCAGTAGATCAATAGTCTTATTTTTTTTTTTTTTTTTTTTCCCCCGTTATGGAAAGTCAGAATTTTCACGAAAAACAATCGAATTCCTCAGTTATTTCGGAACGTAAATATCGAAAAGCAATAATTGCAATAAGGCACAATTATTATTTAAACATGAAATTGGATAATGTTAATTAACTTTATTGCACTGGTATCGGCAAACCGATATTGTCAGGAAGCCACTCTAATTTTCGAAAATTAGTAAAGTGAATTTGGTCCGTGAATAGATCTTATCAAGATTTGAAATAATTCAAGAAATAAATACTGCAGATATAAAAATTAAACGTAATAATTAATGGAATAAACCGTTTTGTTTTAACCTCTTTGATTGTAATCAGTTCATCTTACTTATATATTAATTATATTACATTATCTCCAGTTATTCATTAATTTCCAGTTAATTACAATCATTATGACATTTAAACACACTATTAAAAAATATCTTTTTCTGTTATTTAAATTAATTTTCTTTAAGTTTTACAAAAATAACTCGGATATCTAACTACAGAATTATATATATGTATAAATAGGTAATGAGACGTAAATGAAACGTGATCGCAATTTGTATATTTCAAACGTACCGAAATAATATGCTTGACTTTTCCCTTATGTTTTATACATAAATATTCTCACAAAATAATCCCACGGTTTGATTCGCGAATGATCAAATGTAAAAATATATTTAGCTTAAAAATAAAATTAATCAACGTAAATATATTTGATTAAAATCGATGCACGATTATCGTTTCTACTTTCAAATGGTGGCCGTTAGATTTGCATATCCGCTATTTCAGTAAATCAGAAGAAAAGCTTGATTAAAGCTATTCATAATCTAATTTACATACGGGACAGAAAAGAAAAACGAGGGGAAGAAGAAAACCGATGTTTTATCTGAGGTACACATTCTCAGCGTGATCGCTCGCGGATTAGCCTCTGATACATTAACCATGTAACATTAGATATCGATCTGGAGCTACCGCTGAGATATCGAACGGTACATCCGCACGTCAGGAGTCGCGGGGCCGTTCGCAGAAAACCAGTCGCGAAGAAACCGGAAGCGGGTCGGGATTTTTACATGGAAACTACCTCGATCTAACGCGGCCGGGCAGGTAGGACAGGTTAAACGGGTGGGGCTTCCGCTCGTTGAGAGATCGCGATCGATTGCACCGATCGGTGTGCCAGTGGCGAGAAACACCCCGATAACCGGACGAGCCACCTCTCGTGGTGCACCGACCTTCTTGTTTCCCGATCGGGCGAAATTGTTACGGAATCGGGCGCGCCGTCGTTTGTAATCCAATTAAGAAAGCGCGAACTGCGCGCATGACGCAACGCGACTGTTCTTGTTACATAAACTCGCGTCTTCATTTCCGCGCGCAGGATTCGCGGGAAAGAGAGAAAGAGAGAGAGAGAGCGGCTGAGATGGCGGAACCGAATTCGTTATTCCCTTCGATACGTTTCGCGATATCGCGAGGGTGATAAGTCTTCTGTTACATGCGCGAGCTCGGTTACTTTCGTACGATTGCGAGATCGTTCCTGTGGCAATACGACCCGTGTAATACCCCGCGCAACACGTAATCGGAAAATCGCGGCTGTTATATATTAGGTAGTCTCTTTTACGGATTTCTATTATACCAGGGTGTCGTATTGTACGATGTATTGCGTTAGGTGATTCCAAACGTCATATTATCATATGTTACCGAGCTGTAAGCCTAATCAATGTTATCAGGCGCGTGGAAACGCTCAATTTCTAACGAGAATCGGCGAGATCTCGACCTCGAAGTTCCTCGTGTCCTGGGGAAAAGAGATTCAATATCGCGTAACGGCTTCCTCCAGCCAGGTGCTACTTCCTCGTTCTCCGGGAATCTCGTATAAATACACCTGCACACAGGTGGACGCGGAAGGAGTCGTTGGGGAGAAGAAGGTGTGCCCGCCGTTATTATTTCGATACGCCGCTAAAGATGTAGGAACACGATAAACGATGACAAATTTCGCATTTTCTGCATCCCGGAAACCGCATCAATTTAAAAAGATTGACGCAAGTCTTTCCGCGTATATGTTCATTCGTATTATACAAATTTACAAATTACATACTTCTTTCGTACATGTTACGTTTAATAAATTAATTTTTTTTTTTTTTTTTGTTTTTCCTTAAGAAATTACAGATTTTATCTTAGTCACTTTTTCATACATTTTTTTCTCTTTCTTTCTATCTTTTTTTCTTTCCTTTTTTTTTTTTTTTTTTTTATCTTTGACTGTATCGTAATCAAATTATTTCCATATTAGATTTTTCGCATTCAGGTACTGAACCGCGTGGCTACAATCGCGATGTGAAGCGATAATGCCATTTCGCAGGAAAGGAGCGCGCCGGTCTATCGCCTTACGAGCACGGCGATGTACCGTACACGCGTTTAGGTCGATCGGCAGAAGCGCATAGGAATCCGGGAAGCGGGACCCCGGGGGCCCGCGGTGTCCCTCATATCCGCGCCACGGCCTTCCGACCGCGAGGGTTGGCGGAGGAGGGCACCGGGTACCGTTCTGTCCCCGGGAACCTCGGTTCACCGGGTCGGTTCTCCCGATGCCTCTGGCTCCCCTCGGCAAAAAGCTGCTCGCTGCTACCACCGTCTCTCGTCGCCGTCGTTCCCGCAAACCACCATCCTCGCGACGGCCGTACATTCGAGCGGATTTTGCCCCTGAAGGCGCGCCGCCGCGCTTCTCACCCGTTCCTTCTGATCCCTCATGAGGAGGAGACTCGTGTAGCACGAATGATTATGAATTCGTAATGAGAACGTGAGAAGAGTACGGATGGATCGCTGTTAAAGCCGAGCCCGCCTGAACGTGGCGTCGGGCTGTTAACTGCTGTACTTGTACATGACTCGTTATTATATATTATATACGTATATGCATACATATGCTCTTCACGAGTATATAATACCGCACATAATATCAATCCCGATATCACAAAAGTGTTGTTATTATTTTTAAAATATAATTAAAATACCTTTTTTTCGAAGCTAATAAGACACGAAGATTTAAAATAATTCTACGAATTAATATTTGCTATTAATTTCATAACTAGATAAATTTTTCAGCGAGAGTCTTAATTCGAATACTTCATAATTATAACTTAAACCGTTTAAATTCCTAATATAAAGCTCGTTTCAATTAAAAATAAAATCTGAAATTAATTATATAATTTTGTTCGTCCAACTGTTTTGCTTTTTCAATGCAATCTATTCAGATTTTCAATCCTCGCCTACGTCGCCTGTGGAATATCGGGGTATATTTCTGCTTTGTTGATTCCAAAAATGGCTTGATCTCCGAGAGGAATCCCGCACAAGCGTATCTTAAGTCGATCCGGATCAGGAAACGCGAGATATTCCAGCGAAAAAGAATTATCTCTCTCTCTCTCTCTCTCTCTCTCTCTCTCTCTCTCTCTCTCTCTCTCTCTCTCTCTCTCTCTCTCTCTCTCTCTTGTAGGCGGTGGAACTAATGCGACGATCGCGACTCGAAAGCCTCCCGAGGATCAGGGGAACGCGGGTCCTCGGGTCATTCCAACGGTGTTTCCTCACCTCTTCATGGTAGGACCGTTCGATTCCTATGCTCGGTGAAAGCAACGTATTCCCCGTAATGACTTCCCCGGTCGGCGGCGGTAACTATACCGTCCACCCGGCGGAGTAATGTCTGGTAACACTAGTAGTGGTTACTAGCAATCGTCGTTACGGGACTCCATACGTACGTACCGGTGTGCTACCGAAAGAAGGATTTCTTGTATCTCGCCTCACCAGGCTTCGTCTCGCCCTTCCACGACTGCGCCGCGATCATCGCGTACTTTATTTGCCGGTTCAGCTTCCGCGAATTCTCGCGACCGAACTGCGACCGACCGAGACCTCGTGGGAGTCGCAATAAAGACCTTTGGAACACATGATCGTGGATCCCGTTAGGGTAATTACTGGATACGGTAGGGGCCTCGGCCACATCGACGATCAATCATCCAAAAAAAGTTTTCCCGGACGGTTATCCCTTCGCGAAGACTCGGAAAGAAATGCCGAAAGGCTCGCTGAAACTTATTTGCGAAATAAGAAGGAGGGGGAGGGATATACCATCGGAACAATTGTATCAGACGGAGTTGCGTGAGCGCGAAAACATTTTGCGCAAATATCGCCTAGAGGAGTAAGAATAGGATAAATTTCTAACGTGGAAATATCGCTAATTGCGTTGATGCCGGACGCCTTACCGCGGAATATCGATGACCGATAGTCATTTTTACCGCGATATCGGTTATCTAAAAACGGCAGCTTGACGCCGGTGTTAAAATTGCAGAGAAATCAAGACGCGTCGTTTCGCAAACCGTTGAGATTATTATCGTCGGCAAAAATCGAGCGGTACTTTAAACGATGCGCGCAGCGACTGAAATACGTCGGCTAGACCGATAAATGTTGAATATTTTCGCAAGTATGAAGCTGTCACTTGTCGTACACTTAATAAAATATCGCATCTTAATTTTATAAAAACCCGACAGTGTATGATATCGTTATATATGATCTATTTTCTTGGCTGTACAAGCTTGGCCTGATTAAATAAAAGACGCAAATATACATTTATTTTAAACAGATATTTATTTGAGTCATAAAATTAAAAAAAAAATATTTTATTTAAAATAGTTCAGTTAAAAGTCGACAGATTAATAATATAAAAATGACTTATCGTGGACGATAAACGAAAAATATCGTGAGCTTTTTTTTTCTTATTATCGCAACGTACAATTCTGTTTCTTATTAATCGCTATTTCCTTTTTTGGTTTTACATTTTCTTAACGATATATGGATTGCGCAAAATTGTATTATTAATATTTACATAATGCACTGTGTTTGCACGAGTTGATGGTTTCGCGTCGCGGAAGACGTGGTCATCCTATCGTGATATAAGGTGAACGTAAATCGATCGTCTCGCTCTAAGAGAAATAATCGCGCGAGAACGACGCCGGGCATCTTACCGGAAGTGGCCGCTACTCGATCCACCGTGGTACTTGGGAGGGACCATTGCCTTCGTCATCGTATCACCTCCATCTCAAAGAGACGGAAACAACCGAGGATGAGCGTGTAGCTTTTTGCGCGAGCAAGAGCGACGAAGAAACCAGGGGTACGACGACGCGAGGGGAGGGCACCGGTACCGAGGGAACCCGGGACGGGAGTTGTGGGGGGAGAAACGCCACGCGTGATCGAGTTACCTCGACGAAGTGGCGTGGCACAGGTGAGGTGAGGTTGGTGCACGGACTGCGGGACAAAGAACCGCAAGAAATACCGATACCACCTTACTCTCCAGCCTGTAAAGTCGTTGTCGCGCTCGAAAATCCGGGCGTCTTCGAGGAGAAGAAATACCAAACTTTCCACTTGTCATATTAACACAGCGACATTTTCGAAATGCACGGAATTCATTACGGAGTATACAGTTGAGAAAATTTACAGATGAACTTTAGGATTAGTTACCAGTCGACTCGATAATAATAACATGATGAATAATTTCGATCGTACCGACAGAAATTGACGATATTAATAGCGATAATTAAATTTATATTAATCCTCGAGATCTTATCTATTCGGAATTTCTATTTGATGTGAAACTCGTGGCGGTGCTATTAAATGAATTCATTTTCCACCTCAAGAGCACAGGAATATTCGCGCCGAAATATTTTAGCTCTAATTAAACTTTCTAAAACCGCCGATGTAATTGGGTTATTTTTTTTTTTTTTTTTTTTTTTTTTAACGGTTGTATATATCTTATCGGTGTCGTTGATAGCGTTCGACAATGCTTTCGTGCCGAGATTGCGAGAGCGCGCCTTTATGGATCCGCTGACACGCGAGCCGACGAAGACATCGATACATCGAAACGCTGATACCCCGATGGAGTTCCCTCATCCTCCCTTCTGTGGTTTACATACCGAGGGAGTAGCCCTGTATCGTGTCGCGACCATTATGTCGCAAAACCTTCGTCTTACCGCGATTTGGTGAAACATTATTCTTCTAGAGCTGGCATTTCGTGGCGGGATGGAATTTTTGAAATACGAGAGGGAAGTTCAGTCAAGTATCTCGGCAATCGTATGCCTTTCCTGCAGCTTCGAGTCCGACCTTTCCCTTTAAAAAACCTCTCTCAAACGAAATACGATCATACGTATTATTTTATTAATCCCGTACGTGTTTTATTAGGCATTAAATTAAATCTTTAAGACTCAAATATTTGTCTGAATTATATATATGTATAATTAACTGAATTTACTGTTTAGTAATTTAAGATTCTAGGTAGGAAGGATTCGAAATTCGATTGAGGAATTTTATTGCGCGTCACGTGTGCGGATGCACATGGCCATTTCGTACGAGCCCGGCGTCTATGTTCCGTTATCGTGCTCGGAGCTCTCCGCGCGTTCCTGGCGCGTTTTTCGTCAAACAGCCGAAGGCGGTGGCGGCGGCGGCTCCTCGTTACCGATTCCGCGTAGCCTGTATACGTACGGAGCGCCCGATCTCTCGTTGCGCGCCTTCTCCTTGTTACGGGATCGCATGTACGCGTACTTTGTTGCGCGGCGTCCTCGTCACAAGCGCCGACAAAGGACCCTTCAATTTTCCCCCAATCACGTAGGAAATTCTCCCGCCTCGCGTCAGTCCCGCTTGTATCTCTCATTGTACCGGGCGCGTCTTTTGTACCGGCTACAATTATCGCCGGTTACATAAAGTCCCCTGTACACGCGATAAAGCCTTTCTTCTCGCGGTGCGCCCCGGCGCGTCCAACGAGAACCTCGTTGTTTCTTTTCGTGCCTCCTCACTTTGCGAATTTTAGGCGACGTACGCTTCCTCCCTCCTCCCCCGTTCTCCTTGCGCCCCTCCCTCTCCCTCGTGTACCTTCGTGACACGCATTGCGCTGAATGGAAGAACACATACCTGTCGCGAGTGACGATAAGTATCACATGTCAAGCGAACATCCTGACTCGGGATCATTAGGGCCACAGAGATACTTTAATCTTCGCGTGGATGGGTGCGTTATTGCACGAACGCTATTGGGCATACTCGAGGCATTTTTTAAGACGCCTCTTGTTTTACGGCGACTACAAGCCCCGCGTTTCGCGTGATCGTACCGAAAACGTGCGTGGTTACCGCAATCATGCGGGACAGAGACATCGACCAGGCCACGAACTTTAAAACGAATAGAACCCGGTATCGTCTCCTAAACTTTTATCCAACGCAAAGAGATTAATTAATCGCAAAATCACATCGCGATTTATTTCATCCTTCCGTAGATTTTAATTCCGGCCTCCGTTGCAAAAGAGGGATATCACGTCCACCGTGCAGCAGAGAGCGTTGCTCTCATTATCGCGTCGCGGGGATAATCCACGCGAGTCGAAGTGGCCAACGCTTTGAAACGAGCCTGCGGATCCGCCGCCGGCAGAAGGCAGTGACGTTCGAGGGCGTAGAACGGAGGAAAAGTAGATTCTGCGGGCGGGGGAGGCGAGAAGGGGGGAGAAAAAAAATGTAATGAGCGGAGAAACGGGGCGAGAAAGGGGGAGAACGAGAGACGGTGACATGCCCGCCAATTGTCTGAATTAACGAGCACGGATAGGGTCGTGCGGGGGTCGCGTGGCGTTGGGATGGTGCTTCACGTACGCGTTCGATCGTTGATCGGCTACTTTGTCGCGATCGCCGAGCGACGTTGCGACAGCGCGGGGACGCGCCTGGCTCCGCGAGAATCCGGCAAATCGTCGCGGATTGCGCTGATCCCGCCGCGGTCAAAACTTTCGCGGTCGCATAAATTGGCGCAAACTGAGCCGAAATGATCATCTCAATTAGAGAGAGGTTCGGGCTCGCGAGCAGGCCCCGACGAATCTTCCTCCGGCCGGCTCGGACCGAAGCGGCGGTGCCGGGCTCGAAAGAGGTCGTCGGCGTAATTGGGCGAGAAGTTATTTTCAAGCGGGTTGCTCGCGCTCGGTGCCCGCCAGAACGATAAAACGAGCGAAGAAGAGAGACCAGGGCGGGAAAAGCCGGGCTTCGATGAAAATTATTTCGTCGCGGTGAATTATGAAACGCGATCATCCGGCTCGCGCGAATTATAGCATTATACGAATATTATAATACATATGCATAATTAATAGCACGTACTTGTGCATTATTCTACTTTATATCTAGATATTCGATATTTAATTAATATATATTTTTATCAGCGTTCATTTTATTTATTAATTATTAACATATTATACATTTTGTCCAATATCACAAATAATATTGCATGCCGATAATATTAATCTAAAAAAAAAAAAAAAAAGTCTGCGCATTGAAAATTGTGGAATAAGTATTATTAAATAATCGGACGATATTATAAACACCCTCATAAGTGTAGCGGTGGCGAATCGGTAAAAGGTTTGCTATCGTTATAAGTTTTTTTTTTCCTTAAATTGTACAAATCACATAAAGAACCGCGAGCCTCTGCGAAAGCTGATGTAGACATCGAGCTTTCGGCTTGACTCCGTTTAGGAAGTAGGCTAACCCCCCTAATTGCAGTTAATTGCCCATTCGTTGGCACTCGCTCGTTCGTGATCAGCAGAGGTTACTCGATGCTTACGTAATGACCTCTCAGCCAATATCCCCGAACACAATCTCGTGTCACAAAGCACCGTATTTCAGGCGCAGAAAAAGTAATTTGCGAGGGTAATGGGTTTACAATATCCCGCTTTCTCGTTTTTCGAATTACGCCCAGATTCAAGATTGTAAAGTTCGCTTTGTCGTACACCGTCGTCGAATTTTCACGTGGACTTGACAAAGTCCGCCGGCGGGGTGTCCGACGGATTTTGGCATTTTTGCTTCGGCAAAAATCGGAGTATACGCGTATGTAGCGCGCGAAATGTAGATTGCATCGGTTAATTGAAAATCCGATCGCAAATGAAATGGAATGTGGGTTTTAATGCAATTAAGTTTTGCTAGGGAAACGTTAAATATAAATTACAGTGACCATCTCCGAAAATCGATCGCTTTATTTTTCGTAATTTTAACGGAGCTTGCTTTAAATAAATTCTTTCGCGGCGTGTACCAGATAAATGTTTTTCTCAGCGGGAGGAGTGGAAAATTTTTCAAGAATAAACCGTCGTTTCGTAGAAAACCGCGTTCTCGCCGTTTTAATATTTCGGAGTTTGTAACGCTCGACCGCGGAATGCGGACTGACGCGCCGCAGCTCGGGTTAAATCGCGGGTCTTCATTGATTTTCGTCTCCCCAGGAGGGCGCCGGAGGGGTGTTAAAGCGCTACAGGCAGTTTTAGAAGCCGGAAGCAAGTTCTAGCCAACCCGGAAATTGCCTCCGCGCGGCGGCCTCTGGCGCGAGAGATAACCTTCGGAAAACCTCTCGCCTCCTCGTTGCTTCGTCCTACCTCTCTCTCTCCCCTTTCTCTTTCCCTTCATCTTTCTCCTCTGCTCGACGGGCTCACAGATAAGGTGCTTCCCTACGGATGTTCTAAGTTTCAAACGATTTGTGTGGAGATGATGTGATCGAAGCTCCGCTTAACGAAGCAAATTTGCAGTATCTGCTGCCACAAGAGATTTCTTCGCGAAACATTCAAGCTTTTCCTTCGCTCTTTTAACGCTTCAGCGCTCATTTAATCTAATGATTATAAGCAAAATATAAACTGAAACGTCGGTTAAAATTATATCTTTTATAATTAGATATTACGTTGACTTAATTATTAAAAATAATTGTAACGCTGGTACTATTTAATTTTCTTTTTACTCGTTAATGCATCTTTCTCGCTATGTTCATTTATATTTGCGAAGGAAGTAAAAAAACCGAGACGTATAAATTCAAATCGCTTTTATCATCAAGAATTTAAACCAGATTGGTCAATCAGGCCGCGACCAATCGTTCTCGGGTTAACCATAACTTCGGCACGGCAATTCATCGAATTAAACTCTCGTTATTCGTGCGGGAGGAATTCTCGCTTCGTACACCGCTGTCTTTCCATCAGCTCCTTCGACCCTTTTCGTTCCTATCCTTCGACGCTCTCCTCGATCTCTTCTCCAAGGGTCGCTCTTCCGAGAATCGCGGTCGTTATCGAAAATGAAGTGGATTTGATCGAACGGACCACGTATCTCGAACGAGGGAGGTGTACCCGCGTGAGATTTGCTTTGCTTCTTTCAAGATTACTTTTTCTGAGTGCTGGAATTACGCTAAAACCCGGTGAAAGCGAACGGACGGATACTTTCGCAACATAGCGACTAATATATGTTTACAAAATTTAATAAAATCTTTATTAAACTTAACAGAAGCGAAACTTTTTATGTGAAAGACATTTAAGTACTTAAATTAATATGCGTCTCTATACATATTTACCGAAAAGTTTTCGAACATTACGCTACAGATCTATGACTGACATTTTAATTTAAAGATAGACGATCGATATATTTCCTTTTATTTAATATAAACCCGGTAATTCAGCCTTTTTATAATTTCGCAGCTGTCGAGTTTTTCAAAGGCAATCTCGGTTAACGCGAATATGGGGTGGGTTTTATCGGTCGTGACAGACCGAGAAAGGATAGGGTGGGAAGATAGAGAAGGGAACGCGAAGTCCTTGCCGAGGGAGTTTTCAGCCACCCTGCGGCCTTAGATGGTCGCAGGGGATGCCGGAAATTGAGCAGAGTCCCTCGCGCTTCCTGCTTCCGCATACGTCATCGATTCACCCCTATTCCCCGCGCTGCGGCTCAACTTCCTCTTTCCATCTTTCTGTCACTCTCCTTCGGATACCTCCGGAGTCTGGATCTCTCCTCTCGTCGACGACCCCCCGCGTTACCCTCGTCCTCGTCACCGGAACGAAAGCTTTGGCAGCGACCGTCGGAACTTGGCAGGGATCGATAATCATGGCGACGGCGCCGTGTTCCCGTCGGATTTTCACCTCCTAAGCTCACCACCGCTCGTTTGCACGCAAACACCCCCGACATGCCGTCCCCCCCCCCCTGCTTGCTCCCTTTTTCTTTCGCGGATCTCCCGAGTGCGGTTTACGGTAGCGAAAGTACGCGCGGCCACCTACGTCGAAATAACGACGGAGATTTTATCCGTACGAGTATCAACTCGTGAGAAAAATTTTCGAGTAAACATCGCTGATTTTGTTCCCGGCTGATTTTCGAGATAGTCTAGAGTCGTTTTTATTCAATCTCGCAACACGTTGCTTAAATATTACCGGTGAGCAGAAATGCTTTTTTTTTTCCTCTCTCCTGTCTTTTTTTTTTCTTTTTCTTTTTTTCTTTCGTTGCCTTTTGCAAAAGGTATTACCCGGCGAGTCAGGTTCTTTCTCACGTGAAAACACTGACCATTAATTATTTTCTATATAACGTGATTATATGAATAATTACGCCGTGCCTCTCACACGGCAATGATAATGAAGCTCTTACATTATAAGGAAATAGTTTGCGGAATAAGTAATCGATGTTAATTTAAAACCTCCCGATACGTTTCCTTCTGGAGTGGTTATTTATATCTATCGAGACGCGCGCACCAATTGCAGCCGGTAATATATCCTGCTGTAGGAAATAGCTCCAATATAATATTGTTGCAACAGTGTCTTATCACGTAACTCGTTTCTTTCGCAATCGCGCCGTCACGGTGAACGAAAGAAATCGACCGCACGATGCGATCGATTGGTCGCGAAATCGCGACCAATCCGCGTAAGAAACCCGTGCCGCGTTCCACCGCGCCGGTACTTCCGGTATTTCCGCTTACGTCAAAGCCAGCTGTATCTATGTCGTCCCCCTTCGCGCACACAGTCAGACGATACGTACACATTCATACCGCCACGGTTCATTTTCCACCGGCGGCTCTCTTCCACCCTACTTCCATCTTCTCGGCTAACCTTCTTCCGGGTGCCACCCTATCCGTCACGATCACTCAAACCACCTGCCTTCGCCTGACTCTGTACCCGCTTTTCTTCACGTGCGCGCGCGTGTGTGTTAAATGTTGCGAATGTCTGCGCGCCGTCATACAATAGCGCGCAAACCTGCCTCAATAAAAGCGGCACGGAATCCCCGGAATATCACGGCGGGTTAAATTGAACACCCTCTCCTAGCACGACCTACTTTAAGCGATACACGGACAAAAGATTGAAGCCCACGGTGTTGCGTGAAAAACATAAAAACGTCATGGAAAAATCGCTCTTATTATTTCGTCTATAATAATCCGAGAATATAAATAAGATAAAAAAAAGAAAAAAAATATATATATATCTTACTTTAAAATAATTATTTAATAAATTATTCTAGACGGGTAATTTTGGAAGAGTAAAATTTTTTTTAATTTACTGTTGCGACGTTATTTTTAATTTTCTTAAGATATCGATATTTCTTTGCTAATTTGAATGTGAGTTCTTCTACTGAGGTAACGAGAGGAAAATAAGCAGGATAGATCTTGCCGGTCACTTGTTCTGGTCCCTCGTGAAATTCTTGCCGGCTCCATATCCCACGCCAATGTGCCCGCGCTCGTTTGCACGCGCTTCGATCCGCGACTCCCGCATACACACGGGACGAGAGTAATCGATAATAAGTTAATGGCCACGTTGGTGAAGCGTACGGCAAATGTCGGGGCTATATCCAATCGTACCCACCGATGACAACTTCCGGTCGCCGTAACAACCGCCCGACACGCGATAGCGATCGTGGGGACTCGCGGCTCTCAGCGAGAGATCGCCAGATTACCGAGACGAGCAGTCGGTCGCTTCTGGCGATGCCGGATCTCGAAAGCAGCCAGCCTGGATGCTGCAGCGTCGAGTTTTGTATATGTTACGCTGATTATAAGCTCGACAAACAGACGCCGATCTGTTGCGTTTGCCCAACGACTTCCACTCACTCTCTCTTTCATAAAAACAATATTTTATAAATTACGTAAAAACAAGCTTTCGAGTGAAACGATTGAGTATCGAAATTTCCTGACATTTTAAATGTCACAGTAAATGAGAGAAGTATTTAAAAAAAAAAAAAAAAAAATAGAGAGAAAGAAAGAGAGAAAAAAAAGAAAAAAAATCACACGAGATCGCAATTTATAAATTATTTTATTCAAATATAATGGCGGCACACATGTTTCGCGGGTACGTCATTAATTCGCCTTACACTGTCTCTAATACTTATCTGCGGTATCAAAGTATCGTAAACATCTTCGAGAAGCACATCTGGCGATCCACTTTCGGTCAGGTGGCTTCCTCGGCGGTTTCTTCTCACTGTTCGGGATTACCAAAAGTGGTTATGCGCGAGCGCAGTGCCGCTGGAAGACAAGAAAGAAGAAGAGGAGGAAGAAACGGAGGCCGCGGCGCGGTGGCAAGAAAGAGAAAAGGAACTGGTAGAAGAGAGGAGGACGTTCCGTTATCGCTCACCTCCGCATAACCGTACCTCCGTAACGGAGGGCGCGATCCCAGATCACCTCGTGTCTCTTCGCCGAGGAAGGCCAGGTCATCTAGCCGTAACCAGTGCAATCCGACCGTCTCTCAGCTTTTTTCCTTTTTTTTTTTTCCTTTTCCGCCTTTCGTTCGCCAAGTCCGCTTTGTCCTCCTTCTCCCTCGATTTCTCGAGAGCCAAGTGAATCGATTAAGATCTGTATAATAGCCGGACACGCGTGTCTCGCCTGTATGTATTTCCACTCGACGTACCGGCGTAAGGTGGAACGATAGAGAGGATAGGACCGCATTTCGCGACGATCACATTTTCCGAATCCCCGGAATACCGCCGGCCGATCTCTTTCGCACGGGGCGTGATCCGTTCCTTTCGCGAGAAACAGCGCTTCTCTGTAAGGATTACGGTACGTATGATATTTCAATCGTCGGTCCTCTGAATTGCCTCGAACCCCCGTTGGTCGTAGTTTCTTGCTGGAACTTAGCTGGGCAGCACGGAGCGATTCGAGTTACCAAACGGGAAAACGTTTTACTTCCGTGTATCGTCCACTTAATGAGAATTCCTCCCGACTTCCAACAATTTCGGCGTTCTCCTAACCGTTTCGGTTGATGGCGAGATACCTTTGGCGTCGCGTTCGTGCCGTACATTCGGCCCTAAGTAGATCGGCCCGAAGTAGACGCGACGCTGAATATGCGGAACGTAAAAGGAACGGCGATAAGGCATCGTACGCTACCGGACGTTTTTAAAGTAATTTTGAGAAAGAAAGAGATTTGCATTTATGCCGCAAGATTACAAGAAGTAAAGTGAAAAATAAACCTGGTTCCTCGCGGAGAAACCTTTCTTGTACAGCGTCTATTTTCTGAAACTTTACACACGACGCTCTCCCTTGGCAATCGATGCCGCCGCACTTGAGATAGACACTATCGTTTCCGGCGAATTGTCGAATGTGGCGGCGACACCCCTGCGATTGCCTTTACGTCCGCGTGTAACGGCTCTCCTCGTGACGTTCGTTTGGCTTCCGGGACAAGCGAGGGTCGCCGAAGACCCGGAAGTTCGTCCAACTCGGCGCATTAACTGGCCTCCCGTCCCCTTCTTCTCTCCCTTCTTGCACGACGAACGAAGGCGTTATGGCGCCTTTTAGGCCTTCGAGAATCCGACGGCCTCTAGCACCCGGAAGTGGACGAGAAAACGATCCATAATACCAGACCCGGTACGCTCGTAACCCGAACGTTAAGGAATTTACCGCCGAAATTATTCTCAACCCACAATTACGCCCCAGCGAGCCGCTTTTGGACTGTAACACTTGATCTGCCTCCGTGTGCGTGTACGCGCGTGTTCTTTTTTGCCAATCGCGTTTTAACCTTCCGAAACCCCGCGTATCATGCGCGATGCATTAAGCGAATTAGTCATTCCTCGAACTGAATTTATTTAAACATTACATATCGTAATATAAATTTTTTTTATATGTTTTTTTAGTTTATTCAGTTTATTGGAAACGCGATATTAAAAAAAAAAAAATGTAGAACATATCAAAAGCGCGTTATTACGTTTAAATTGCTTAAATATATTCTACTTTTCACTCGAAAATTTAATTTTAAAAACTGACATTTCTTAACGAGTTTTTCGATATATTGAGTAAGTCTTTTGACGACGATGTTTTATTTCTGATATGGCGTATATAAATTTTGTCAAACGATCTGTCGTAGACAAAACCGATGTCATTATTGAGTCCGGAACCGAATCGCAAAATTAGCTGGTTTGACTTCGAAGATTTTTTGAATAACTTATTCCCATCATTTGACAAATCGTTTAATAAATAAATTAATGGCAATACGTAATTATCATCATTAAGAAGCAATCAAGTGCAGCTCGGCATTAGTTAGAATTTTAAATGAAGAAATCGATCGTTAAAGCGACAGCGCCGTTAATTGATAGTTCCACACGATGAATAAAATAATAGTCAAGACCTTAAAAATCGTCTAAAACTCAGTAGTTTTTTTTACTTATCTATAAATTCTTTAAAATTTATTTCTTATTAATGAGAATGTAACGAGATTACAGCTTTAGTCTTTATAAGTGATTGATATCGATAATATGATTTATGGATTCTTACAAATTAAATTTTAAAAATAGATATTCCGTTCAATTTAAAGTACTTCGGATAATTTTAGTTCGGTTAATCTATTACGAAGTCTGCGAAAGGAGATAAGATTCGATCAAATTTTTCGATAACTGTTTTTGCGAGATCAGTTAACGAATCCGTAATCAAAAGATACAAAATGTGTTTTACATATCCAATAACTATTGAATTTAAAAAAAAAAAAAGACTTATAATTTTCGTCGCGTTTTTTTGCTGCCACGCAATCTATATATTTCAAATAAATTGCAAAACCCGATACGTAAGAAAGCACTGAAGGCTTGCGTAAAAGCCAATTTGCGGACGATACCGCAAATTGATCCTGCGACCCGCGAGTCAAAGAATCCGTGACGCTTCCGCGGCGGCGATCCGAGAAGTCGCGGTGTCGAAAGCTCGTGGAATCGGATTGGCTTACCTACTGGGGATCCCGCCAATCGTCGTGATTCCCGAAGACCTGGTCCCCATCGGGAAAAATCTTTAAGGTCGCTTCGCAGGAACAGTTAGTCGATCCGGAAAGCCGTTATATCTCCCAATACCACTTGGCGGTGGCGGCGGCGGCGGTGGCGAGCCTTCGTGCTTGCTTCGGGGAACTTTCCTCGCGGGTGACCTTCGGCTCTCCGCGTGCGAACCAGTCGGCGGACTAGGCAAAATTCCACATCGCTACCACTCAAATTTCTTCGCGTATCTACACACACGTGCCAGGAATGTCCAGCTATGACTCGCCGGGTATTCGAAAGGTCGAGAGGCCGAAAAGCAGCGAGCCCGTAAAATCCCAAGCTCTTTGACGACAGATGGCTCGGCGAACAGGGAATAAAACGGAGCCCGATGAGAACTTGTTTGATTTTAATTAGCACGAGCGGCTAATATCGTCGCGAGGTATATGTTACATATCGATATACTTATTCAGAACTTTGATCGAACGCCGAAGCACATTCTTATCTGATTTTAATACCTTCCGTACCGAATGAATCGCGTTAATACACGGCGAGTTAATAATATCGCGCGTCACAGAGAGGCAGGAAATGGTAATTGCTGCTTTTCGGTCGTTAAAAGTTGCTCGCGGCCATCGGACCGGTCGCCCGATTTAGTTAAGAAGCTGTCAAGAGTCATTGATCCTATCCACCGATGAAGGACGACGAGAAACAAACCGAGATCCGCGATTTCTCGATACGTAAACGAAAGAATGTGGATGTCACGAGACCTGTGCATACTCTTCAGACGGTCTCGCTTCCTTTTTCATTTTTTTTTTTTTTTTTACGTAAGAGGAAACGAGCGCGGGAGAAGTCGCAGAAATCCGTCGACCTTACTCGATTGCGACCTTCGAATTCCGCCAGCGTCAGTGGCGATATCCTCGATACTTTTTCCTCGATGTTCCCATTAGAGTATTGCGAAAGACGCGTATTATATAAATCTTGTACAGAAAATATCATTTTCATAGTTATTTTCCCGACGGCGATCCGTCTAGTTTTCTACGACACTGAAATGCGGAGATAAAAAAATATCTTTGCGCGACGATTATGTTTAATATTACGATTTATACGGTAAAGGGGGAGGGGAGGGGGTTAATTACTCGATGTAGACGTCGAGAGGTATTGAACAGGCACCGGGAAATACACAGATAACAGGGTCTATCCTTTTATTGCACCGGCAATTATTAACGCGATTATCATGATCGGACACTCTCGCGTTAACTTCCCGCTGTTTGTAATACTTCGATAAACGCAATCCGTGTAAGGTATTTTATTTTTATTTCGACGCACTCGTTCTTCTGATATTGCGCGACGTGATAACCAATCTGAAAGTATTTCCCTATAACTCCCGCAGGGATAATTGATTCGTACAATCATTCGTGCTTTAGCGAACTAATGGACCTGATCTCGTTACACATCTTGAAATTAAAAGAAGAAGAAGAAAAAAAAAGACGGTTCAAGATTATTATTATTTAAGATTAAAAGAAAGTTTGCTGAAAAAGAAAAATAAAAGGAGAAAAAAAAAAGAAAATATTCTAACTCTTTTCGTTTCAAGTCGGCTTTTTATGTGCCGGGGATAGGCACGTGTTAAACAAGCGCATGAATTAAACGGCAGGAAATAAAAAAAAAAAAAAAAAAGGTAAAATTATATAATGGTTATCTGGCGCGTGCGGAAAGTATGTCGAAGAAATTCGACCACGAGACACGTTAAGTTATTGCGATATCACGGCTTGATTATTATGCTTGGCTTGATGTGAATTCTAGGCGTTAATCGATTGCAAAACCGATAGCCGTCGATTACCGTGGCACTATGTGCAGCGGTTCTTATCGCTCGTTCTTGTCCAGCACTCGTTACATTTCTTTTGCATCGCTTTACACAGCGCGTAGATATTTCTTTCCCGCATATATCTCAATACAAATTCGAAACTCTCGTATACGTTTTCAGCTAGCCGAGCTTTCTTTTGCGAGATTTGCGCCGCGAATTTATTCCTAAATTACCCTTCATTGAATTTAATTAAACTTTATCCGCGCAATTTTAATTCCCTAACACTTTCCAAGCTTTTCGAATTTACGTCATCGAATTTGACATAATTTACGTTTTCTTTTTCATCAAAATTGTATTAACCGATCATCTCTCCCGTGAGATACTGAAATTTTTAGTTGATCCGCTAGAATAATAAAATCACCTTATTAAACGAGGATCTATTCGTATACTCTATTAAAACTTATCCACGTTAAAATACCCATAAAAATTACAAGGCAACATTCACAAACTAACGTCACGCGGCGCAGAGAACTTTTTTCTTCTCCCTCCACGTTAGAAGCTGGATGATTCTCTCTCCTCGTGTTCGATAGACGCGGTGCGCAGAGATACGTTCAGTCCGAGTGACAAAGCGCGACGAATTTCACTCGGTGCCAAGTAGGTATACACGGACGAACGTGCGGATACGTGCGAGTAGATAGGAATACCTATGTGCGGCCGGTGAAGTACCTGTTACAGCTCGGCGCCGAGGCGCGCGCGTGCTCCTCCGCTCCGGGCGCCTCGGCGGTCTTCGCTCGGGCGTGGGAAGCTGCGTTGGCGTTACGTTACGTTACGACAATTGGCCCTAACGCGCTAGACGCCGAGCCAATTAAGAGAGGAGGTCTCTCCTCTCGTCGATGACGCCACGCGGCAACGATCGCGAACGCCGAGTCGTCTCTCGCGGATATACGCGCCGCGATCCTTTCACTTTCCTCCGCGGGGCCCGCACGCGAGGTGCCGATAAGGCGCGCTCCGCCGTCCCTACTCGCGGCAAGAAATTTCAACAGTTAACGGTACCGATACGCTATTCTCAACGGGTTACTAGGGTTACGAGGAGAGCCTCCTCGAGCCGCGGCTTGTCGTCGCGTGACCGCGCGCACGCGGCGTCGTTGATTAAGAATACGAGTATTCGTCGATATATACATATGCGTATTTATTTATTTATTTAATTACTTATTAATTCTTCCTCCCTCGAAGATATTACTCGGAAGATATTTGTTCGTCTTTGCTCGGCGGCGGCTATGGAAAATGAAATACGCGGGCGTAACTCACTTTTAAAAAGAACGGAATTTATAACTCGGTCGCAAGGAAAGAAATTTTTAATTCTTTCAAGATACGCGGGCGCTATTAACATAAGCACACGTACGTAAGTGAATGCGCGATGAATCGGAGGCAAATAACTCTCTCGCAGTCGGAAGGAAGTCGCGAACAAAGCGTCGTTTCGCGCACGCGGAGGCGACGGCGGACAAGACGAGGTGGATAAAATTCAGGCGTGCAAAAACGGAGAAAAAGGTCCGCCCAGGGAATTCCAGCGAGGTTCCTTCCTGGTAGCCGTCACCTCCCTCGGCCCTCGTTTCTTCCTGTAACGAGGAGAGGACGCGAGAGGAAAAGAGCGGCGGCGAGACGGGGTGCCGGCGGAAGAGAGGGCCGGGTTCGCCTCGTGGGCGACTCGTACGTTCCTAAACTGCATTCCAGCCTGCGTTGCTACGTCGGGTTTCACACACGTCGACATGCGTGCACCCGCGCGCGTGCACACGCACGCCCCACATACGCGCGTATACTCGAATTCACGCAACGTACATGCACGCGCAATACATGAAAGATCACACAACCAGGAGCGACTTTCGGGTGGGGGTGCATCGAGCTCGACTCCTCGTAAATATTCCGGCCAATATATCCCCTCCCCCCTCCCCCTCTTCCCTCCCCTTTCTTCGTTCGCTCTCTTGTTCCGCGCCTCCTCCGCGCGTCGCCGCTCCTCTCCTTCCGCTTACCGTCTCGTTCTTTCTTTTTCGCGTCGTCACGTCCGCGAAACTGCGCCGTGAGTCGAGCCAATTTCGCGTCGCCGTCGCCCGACACGAGTGAATTCTGGAACGCTTTTGAGCGGAAAAATTTGGAGCGCGCGCGACGGAAATGTCTCCGCGGCCCGTCTCCCTGAACGTTCTTTCGAAAATCCTGCCGTAGTCGTCGTGGTATCGCCGCAGCAAAGTTTCCTACGCGATACGAAAACTTCATGGTGCATTTACTTGGTATTTTTCGCTCGGGAAAGAAAGGAGGAAAAAAAAAAAAAGAGAGAGAGAGAGAGAGAAAAAATTATCCGCCGAAATATGCGAGCGGCAATCAGCGCGACATATTATACATATATAGAGAAATAGAATTTTCTTTTTTGCTTTTCTGAAATAAAGATTGCAAACGGAAGGGCTCGTTTTTGTTCTCGGGAGACATTTAAATGGACGATTTTGTCCTTTCTTTTTTAATATAATTAATATTCTTATTAGACGCGTTTGGCGATGGCTTTCTCGGCCCGCGGATATTATTTATAATGATAAAAGAACGTTAAAAAATACATATATTGTATATAATTTATGCTACAAATAGAGATAAACTGATTTCCATAGAAAAATTCACGCAATCTTTGTGCATTTCAAATAGCCGTGTATTGAAACTGAATTGTCGCGTATAGCTAATGCGACCCCGCTTTCGCGAAAACATTTTGAAAGTCGATCGAATGGAATTTTAATCGTCCCGGTTTTGTCTAGTCGAGACGACGCTGAATTAGTCATATTTCCATAAGATTTGCATATGCGCTGCGCGCGAAGAGGAGGAGAAAAATATAGGGAAGGGGGAGGAAAAAAAAAAAGAAAAAAGGACAGAAAAATCGATGACAAAAAGGAAACAAAGCGAGTTCACGAGAAGAGCGGTAAACAAAAGGCGCTCTTTCCCTTGGCGAGTGAATCGCGATATCCCGCCGTACCTCGCGGATTTGTTATATTGAAAGCAAATATCTTTTCCGGTTTAGAAGCTTTCTCGCTTATTTGTCCCTTTTTTCTGCGTACCGACGTATCGAATGTAAATGTTGTCCTTTGATAAAGATCACGTTTGCCGTCTCTCAAAATTGCCGCGGCCAGAACGGGGGGAAGGGGGAGGGGGTGATTTAATCCTTCACGACGCAAGTCTTTTCACTCGAAATACGAAGACTGCGCCGGGACTGCGTTTTTCCCCCTTCCGATTGATCCGCGGCTTCGAGCGCGTGAAAGTAACTCGCCGCGCGTTCGCGGAGAGTCGTTCTGCAATCTCAAGGATACCCCGCGACGGCAAATGCCTAATGATAATAATCGCGTACACATCCACGTACGCGGCGTGGATCTACTTTCAACGCGCACGTGACGATGACGAATCCCTTGCGCGAACCATTATCAGAGACTCGCCGAGCGTGACAGGATTCGCGGAGACAAAGGCTAAAAGGCGCGCACGGTAACGCTCCGGTAGCACGGCGAAGGGCGTTTGTTCGGGCACGCTCGCGGTGAGAGGGGAAACGAGTACCTCGGAAAACCCCTTTAAACGTCTAGAGGATAGTCGATCATTCAATTTTCTGCGATATACCCCACGATACACTCTAAGGAGAAGCGTCGGAACCGCGGCGGGGGCTCGCGGTGCTTTCGGGGAGGGATTACGGATGAGATGGCCGGAGGTCAGGGCGAGTCGTTCGGTCACAGCGAGGCGTAAGAGAGAGAAAAAGAAGGAGAGGAGATCGTCGAGGATATTACTCGCCGGCGAGTTCGTTATACGCGAGCTGGCCCCCGGGATAAAATTATGCCGGAAGAAACTGGGAAACCTTCTTTTCCTTTTTTCTTTTTTTTCACCGCCGCCTCTTACGACCGCGAACAACGAGCGCCGACAGTTGCGTTCGTTTCGTAGCGCGGAAACGGTGCGCGTCAGCCTCGAAAAGGCCCCGCCGCCGTTTCTTCCCATTCCGCGAAGAATCCGCGCGCACCGGTTTTGATTAGACCGCGGACACGTGTTGCCGCGAATTGCTCGGGCGCTTTAAACGAGAATTATCATCCAAGTGGCAAATCGCAACTGTCAAAATACCTTCGCCTCGCACGGCGAGAAGATACGGTGTAAAATTAGAGAGGTCTCTTCGCATATAAATCAAATCACCGCTGGCGCAGGACGTGTTGAAGAGTCCCGACTTTGCTTTGAACTACCAATTAGCCTCATCTATTTTCGTTCGTATCCGCACTATCTTGCCAAAACAGCCAGCGCTACTGGAATTCGAATCGTCTTTAAAGAAATGATAGAATCTCTGATAACGATCGAGACGCTAACGGCAAGTCGCTAATTGTCACGAAGTCGGCGTCTACCGATCCTGTCGATTGAACAAATTAATTATTAACGCCGAACGTTGAAACTTACGAACATTCGTCATGTCGCAGCGACTAATTATATGTATTAATTTTAATCACAATAATTTTAAGCAAACGTTTGACAGGTTCGCCTTTATGTTTAATGCTAAAACATTAAAATGATATTTCTTCATTCGCTCTCTCCAGTACATTTTACATTGTGTTATACGTGGATTGAGGCTTAAAGTTTGCGCGACGTAATTTTACCAGTGCTCCCATCTATCTGCAAGACTGCCGACTGATTTCTGAATCGCACTGGAACGTTAATGCTAAAAATATTATAAATTAAGTTAATAAAATAACCGTAGGATAAAAAGTTAAAATACCTTCAGCCTCAAAGTTTAAATTATCAACTAAACCGTTCCCTTAACTAAACACTTTTCTAACTCACCTTAAAAAAAAAAAAAAAAAGAGAAAAAGGAAAGAAAGAAAAAACAAATCATTAATTTACCATAATTTTATTTCATACACGCCCGCAGACAATAAAACCATGAACATCTAAGGTCTTTTAGAAAAATTAACAAATAACTTCCGCAAAGTCGTTATTATTTAATTAAATATGATAATTGCAGCAACAATAGCGAGGAAAACAGTATCCAGACAACGCAATTAAACATCCGGATAATATCCGCTCGTAGCGTGCAGATAGGCAGATAATAAGTTTATTGAAATCCGCGGGGAATCCGTGAGAGATTCATAATAAGTTCCATGAATAAGAGTCAGAGAGAAGGAGAGAAAAAGGAAAAAAAAAAAAAAAAAAAAAAAAAAGAGAGAGGACGAGATTGCTCCTTGCCAGGCAACTGGTAGCAACAATAGCAACAGAAACAATGTGTGAAAATAGCGCCGATTAGCGTCGAGATAATGGCCGATGGCTCTCACATGGCCAGCGAGAATTCATAGCTCTCATGCCGCGCTTCCGCGTTTGTTAATCGGCGGATCTAACCGATCGATCGCGCGATCCGGGATGACGCACGGCCGCGCGGCGCGTTTGCGAAGATCAATGCGTCAATGTTCTCGGTAAACAGCAAAGTTCGCCGTGGGCGCTCGCCGCGATCGCGGATATTTGTCACGGCAGGCACGCCGGGCGCGATCCCTCGTCGGCTCTGACGTGCCGGCGTTATGATCTCACCGCGGTGCTTTCTTAATACGCAATTTCGCACCGGATTCTTCCTCGTTCTCGCCGGCAAGGCTAATCGCACCTCGCACGCACGATCCCGTGATCTCGCGTCAGACCTCTGTCCGACCGTGCGCGCGTTTAACGTTCTATTCCGCCGAGTGTCATATTATATAGAGCCGTTTTTAACGACGCGGATCAAATTTAATCTCGATTAAACTTGTCACTTATCTATAAGTCTTAGGAGTTAGAACGAGATAAAAAGCGAGCTAAATCGGGATTAAATTTAATCCGCGTTGGTAGAAACGGTCCCGCGGTACGGCTCAGCTTCGATCGTCTCGGGTATTGAGAATATCTGGGGAGACACTAGCGCAATGACGAAAGTTAATAATAGTACTCTCGAAATATTCTATATTGCAATAAAAAAAATTTATTAATAAAATAGAAATGTAACACACAAATAATGCAGTTGCAAAATGTTAACAGTATACTTCTAGAAAAATGCGATTAATTAAAACGTTGACCGTACGTTCTTGGTAAATTCGTGTCGGATAAGCTGCCTGCGTTTATCGCGTTCTCGGGCGAGAGCGTTGTGGCTTTTTTTTTTTTTAAATCAGCTCGCGGACGAAACCAGGCTGAGTAGCAACGAGTGGGAAATAGTGGCCGCGGGTCTCGGGATGTCGAGCGGCGACGTGCGCGGGTGGTTTTGCCGTCGGTGGTTTCGGGATGCACCAGAGTGCCATGCGCCGTAATGCGGCCGCGGCCGCCGTCGGTCCTCCGACGTCGTCGCGGCAGCCAGTAGCGATCGCGCGTAGCCGGCGCGACCGTTTATTTTGGATCTCCTCGCGAGTTCGATGACCGACGACCGCCGCAAGCAGCGCGGCGACGACCGCGAGGAGGAAAGGCGCGCTGCTCCCAAGCGTGTGCAGGCGCGCGCGCTCGCCCGTGTACAAGCCTGCGTGCAAGCGCGACGACTGGCATTCGTAATTGTCGTCCGGCCCGCGTCCGAAGAAAGGCGCGGACGAAATTTCGCGCGAGCCGGCAAATTGACGATGATCTTCACGACCGGCCGGTGAAAGTCCGCGACGAAACCTTAGGGTTGCAATTTTTTTTTATTTTTTTTTTTTTTTTATAGACATTTTTGTAACACTCGACCGATGGCCAATCTTATTTTGATTTAGTTTAGAACTTTTCTTTTGCGCGGCGGTATTTTATTTATTGGATATTAATTACAATAGGACTTATGTTAGAATTTTTTTTCTTTTTTTTTTTTAAATTCTTAGTATCTGAAACGCGTTTGTGTATGGGATTTCGTTCAATCCGGATCGGGACGCGGATTAAGAGAAGACACAGCCGGGGTCAACGGTGGGCCGGGGCCGTCTCTCGGTGAGATCTCGAAACGAGATCCCGTGCTGTCGAGACGCAGCACCGGCTCGCTTCGTAGACGGTAATCGTCACCGATGATTTGAATGACCATGTAATTCGACGCCGCGGCACAACAGGCGGGCGTTTGTTCAGGTTCGTCCGAGGAGGAATCCCGCAGCTGCAACTGCGAAATTCAAGAACGAGGCGACAGCGACACCGCCGATGTCGTCGCCGACGGGGGGAACGGTGGGGAAAAGAGATTGCAGCGGGTGGTAGATGCCCGATGATGCCGAGAGAGATCCGTCAAGCCGGGGGAAGCGAGGGGGAGGGTGGAAGATCGAGGGGAAAGATTTTTTAGGAGGGGGGCACGCGCACTTGTGACCAGCCCAACCGTTGGGAGTCCCTTGGGTGAAAGAACAAGACGAGGAGAAAGAGCAGATGCCTCTGTTATTACAGGTTTCGTCTTTCGTAACGCTACACCTCCGCTCGCGAGAGAGGGTCTCTACGAACCTTTCGGTATCTCGTCCTTCCTTCTGCCCCGGTATATCTTTCGCCGGGCGCGCGCCATTTCAATTTCTTTTTCTGCTGAATTGACCTAGTGCCGGGCAAATTGAAAAAAAAAAGAAAAAAAAAGAAAAGAAAAGAAAAAAAAAATGGAAGACATTCTTCACCGCCGTTCAAACCTCGGTTCCCATATTTTATTTCCTTCCGACAGCTCTGATCTCTTTTCGCCGTACACCTTTACTCTGCCTTATCATATATTTTCAGTTAATTTTGTTTTAGAACGTCTAACAAATTGATTCTGTTAGCGGGGTCGTTTGAAGCGACTTTGTGAGCTAATAAAATTAAATTTAAAAATATTTAATGAACACTAACAAAAAGAGAAAGTCGTTTCGTTCTTGATTAGAGCTTCTGCCGAGCGGAAGTTTGTACATTACACGACGTTCGTTTTATTCGCGCGGTAATCAATATATCGGGCACCAATCAACCTCGATATCCTATACTACTTGTTAATCAATCCATCGGACTAGGTGCGTTCCTTCACGTCGCGATAGTTCCGGAATTTGCGTCGCGAGATCGTCTCAGCCACCGTTAGGAAAACGGCCAGTCTTTCGTTTAATCTTCGATTCGTAGGCGTAGCAGGCGGCAGTCGAGAAATATCACGATGCCGGGATGCCGATAAGTCGGGGTAGAAAGGGCATAAAAGCGGAAAAGGGAAGAAGAATCGGTAGGGCGGCAAAGGCACCGGGATTTTCGAACGGGCATTCAATATTTCGATCGCTGAAAGTTCCGATCGACGAAGGCGGCCTTTTGATCTTACGGTACACGGGCCGCCTACGTCTGCTCATCTCTCCCTCCCGATGCTAGGTGCATCTTTATCGCCATTCAAGATGGCAGTTCCTCTTTTTTTC
This sequence comes from Cardiocondyla obscurior, assembly GCF_019399895.1. Classification (NCBI taxonomy): domain Eukaryota; kingdom Metazoa; phylum Arthropoda; class Insecta; order Hymenoptera; family Formicidae; genus Cardiocondyla; species Cardiocondyla obscurior. The sequence continues at coordinate 2,598,832 of NC_091875.1, read as the reverse complement.
TTTTTTTCTGCCCAATCCCGCGTCACCCCGCCTCTCGCCCGTTATCTCGGAAGATCGACGTGGCTAAAGGTACGAGGAGCCGATCCATGTCGAAGAGCCGATTCTATGGCTTAATGCCTTTCGTGGCAGGTTTCTCTGCCGAAAGTATCGCTTTTTTTTAAACGGAAACTTATTTAAGGAATATCCGAAACAAAATTCATAATCAGAGAAATAAAAAATTCAAAATTAAAATATCAATTTCTGGTATTTATCACATTACGGATATATTTCTTTCGCGCGCAATAAAAACAACAGCATTAAAACATTAAAAAAAAAAAAAAAAAAAGAGATAGATTTTTCAAGTTTATTACAAATTTCGTGTCTATTGTTAAACCTTATCTTTTCCACGCGGGGCGGGTACGTCGCTTAATAATTTTTTCTAACAATTAGCCAGCGCCTTGGCGATTACGTCGAGACGAGAACGCGTTAAAAATTCCTTAGTCGGAAGAAACTCGGGAACGTGACTCGGTGAATCGTGATTAATGTACTAGCCGTATCCTACAGGTCCTTTAAATCGGGTGTTAGCTGGCTTCCCCGGGCGCGTATCGTTCCCTGAAAGGATTATAAATAATTTCTGGTTGCGAGATATAAAAGAAACTAGGCGCGAGAATGCGTGGAGGAAAAGAGGGACCGGTAACGGGAAGAGGGGCAAAGGATACGCGCCGAAATTAGGTCCGAGGTATCCCGGCACGCCCACAAGATCCCCGCGGTACGATCTTGTGTTGGGATAAGGTGGATTACCGTCTCTGGAATCTCGCCTCAGATGCAGGTGTCCTGCCCTTGGAATGTTCTCTGAGGAAGTACGCGACGTTTCGACGCACCGTCGACCGCTCTTTTAGCGTGAAAGCACGTGGTTGAGAACTCGGTCTTTAATCGACAATTTTAAGGCTTGAATATAAATACGAGATAACATCTGCGTCTTACATGTTTTATTTCGATATATACGTATATATATATTTCATATATATTTCACGTATATTTCGCAGCTTTCTCGCAAGTATGAAAATCCTCGTTTATTTACAAGCGCGGCTTGTGAACCTGTTTTTGCACGATTAAATTGGCGCAAAGGACTCAAAGGTGATTAATCGTCGCGCGCTTTCCCTCCCATCTCGGCTTATTTTCGCGAAGCTGCGACTTTACGTCGTCGTCGCGACTACGAGGAACATCCTGTTAGCGTCGTTCCGCCGCCTGTAGCATTCAGGGCTCTCCTCGTCCTTGTTTTTCGTTGCGGCAACATCCGCGGAATTGACGTCTTCGTGGGTTAAGGCAGGCCGATAAGACCACGAAAAATGGAAAAACCTGTTCCTCTTCCTGTGTCGGGGATGAGACGGCGATCATTACATGCTCGAACGCACACAGGAGAGTCGAGCCGCGCGCACAGGATACCCGCCTCCGTTCAGGTATCTCAGATATACGGACGGAGGATACAAGCGGAATCTTGATGCGTCCGGAAGCGTGTACCGGATTCGTTTTATTTCCACGGTCGCTTTTTGCGCCTTTTGCGCTACGCGGTTGGTCGAACCGAACCGGCCACTGACCACGGTGAATAGAGAAGGTAATTTCCTGCAGTTTTCCGAGGATATTAGACAAGGGGAGGGTAAGGAAGATGCAGGTGGAGCCGATTCTCTGTCTCGATGCTATAAATATAGCATACGACAGAAAATAGCGGTATAACAAATTAGGAATTTGCATCAAAAGCAGTGGGATGTTATCACGTGCGTTCGCACGAACTGGAAAAAAAAAAAAAAAATAACAGGCCAATGAATAATGCAATTTTAAATAAAAACCGGTATTTTTGAAGCGCGCTTCAAAACAAATGTATACTTAATTATAAACCCGAGCTATTTTTTTTTTTTTTTTTTTTTTTTTTTTATGTCCACTTAGGTAATTTATTTGACATTGCTGTGCGAAACTGTTTAAAATACACAAAGAATATAAAAGCGAAAGGTACGAAGCCGTATTTTTTTTTTCTCTCTTAATTCGCGACAACGAGCGGTACCGACAACACGCTGTTCGCGAATGCAAATCCTCTCGGTGGACTGGTCCATTCGGTAGCCGTGTGATAGGAAGTGAAACAGATAAAACTGAAGATAGACTCCGAGGCTAATTCTGGCCTAAACACCGGCGTGGATTGAACCTTCGCGGCCGATGATGATAAAACTCCTTCCTACTTTCCCAGCTCTCCGATACCTGTAATGATCGTCGGCCGGCAGGCGAGCGCGATTACGCGGCATTAAGCCACCAGTTTCCAGTTGGCGGCAATTATTTATAGCCCCGCATCCCCGGCCGGCTTATCTGCATATCGTAAAACGCCACGGCGAACCGGCCGGAGACAGTCCGTAAGCCCAGACCGGATGGCTCTCGCGAAACGGATGCTGAAATCCGCCGGTCCGCGCGCGTGTACACATAAATATAAGAGCATGGACGTGCGCGGCCATATAAAGCGTCAAACAGCGGGGAGCACCGATGCTGGGACGGCCCCGTAAATGCGTCGACGATGAGAGGAGGAGGAGGGGGGCTCTTAAAAAACCGGCACGATACATTAAATTGCAATTCCGCGGGTACGTTGTTCTCTCGGAATGATTTAAGTCTTACCTACTACCTGTTGATAGGGCGTTAAAATTCACCGGAGTGCGCCTACCCGGCCGATTGTTGCCCCAAAGAGAGGCGAGATTTATCCGCGGGGATAGGACCGTCGTTAGTTCTGCGACATTCTTCCGCGACGGCGAGCCCCGTCGCGCTGACCTTTGAATCGGCTCGGTTTAATTCCTTTGACGCTCGGGTTTTCTCATTACCGGATGCTTGCGATCTGGATTCCGCGCGCGCAAGTCCGAGGCGCGCGAAAGTCGCCACGTAGGAGGCCGCTAATGAATGGCCGTAGTTAATACGTGCGCGAGAGTTTCTTAGAGGAACGATTAAATCGCAAGTACAAGGGAAATAATATTGAGCCCGGTTCTAGGTACGCGCGCGGAAGAACGAGAGCGTCTCAAAGTCGGCTTTACGAGTTTCTTACGCGGAGTTAATAAAACCGTGATAATGACGATCAACATTTATGAGAGCCGAGCGGTGATTTAATCAACTCGCCGCGGTCGGCGCGACCAGGCGAGAAAAACAAGATTCGCTCGTTCGCGCGCGGACAGATCCGCTAATCTCCGCGTGCGCGGTGCGCTGGTTCTAATTTATTCGACCTCATAGATTATTCTGAAAAATTAAAGCAACTTAATGGACACGGCGAACGGCCGTTTTCATAACCTGATTTAATATCAATCTGCGGAAGCATCATTTATGCAGATAGCGTATCTATCTTATTGCGCCGGGGCCTTAACTCGATCCGAATTAAAGGCGGACAGACTCGCCGCGATATCCATTTCTCATCGCTTGTTTCCGTAATGAATTGATAAAACGGGTTGCATGTTATTTTTTAATAACGCTAGAATTTTCCATCGGACGAGATGTCGCGCCGCGCTATTGGAATTATACGCGCGGCTCGAGGATTTTTCCGCGCGCTCGTTCTAACCCTCGCGTATATACGCGTGTCCCTTCGCGCAGGGCCCGCAGACGACTCAATAAGAGAAGGGAGGCTCATTATTGTCCCTATCGTCTAGTTAATCGGCGTCGGTTAGCAAAGCTGCTCCGCCTCAGGTAAAGTCCGCGTTAAAGGCTACCGTCTCGAGGAAGAAGGACGAGAATTACACGCGCCCGCGGAGACGCAACGGCTAACGAATGGATCAGCGTCGGAGCAGAGTGCGGGCCCTTTTCCCAGGGCGATTATAGCTCCCAAGCGACAACGTGTGGCCGCTTTAAAGTATCGTAACGCGTCGCGACGACCCTCGATTAAGCGCCCACCTCCGCCACCGCATTCCGATCCTTATTTTTTTTTTTTCCACCGCTTTCGCCGAAGGAGATTCCCTCGGGATGGTCCAGAGATCCGGTATTATACGAGAGCGCGCATTATCGCGCGTAACAGCGATATCCGTCATCCGGCGGGATTAAACGCAAGACGATGCGCCTCTGACGAGGACGCGCCTTCGGCGATCGACTCGTTCTCGACGACGAGGAAGAAGACGCGTCCCGGCTACCTGATGGCACGGCAGCCGGTATCTTCCATCTCGCGTACGCGCGTTAATCGAAGTTAATCGTGCCCCAATTGATTTTCCGTCTAGTTCTGGGCGAGTAGAAAAATAAATACCGCCGTTTAATACGCGCGGAGTGAAGACTGAAGCGGCGAATGAATAATTTTCACGATCACTCAGTGATAGCCGTCGTTAAAGTTATTTATCGCCGAGCCAACGATTTTAATTATTACCGCCCGAGACTGAAATGTAATTCGCGCGATAAATACCGCGGAAGGATGAGGAGCAAGAGAGAGATTTGCAAGCGCACGACCCGCTGCGGTGTCGATTTATTTCAGATTTTTCACCGTCATCTGCAAACAACGTTGTTGGCCTTCGCGTTTAATTCATCAACATTGCCCGAGCTTGTCCCTTTTTCAGTCTTATCAGCAATTATAATCGCGCGAGAGCGAGCCCTGAGAGAGAGGGAGAGAGAGAGAGAGAGAGCGGGCCACCGCGGGTGCTCTGCATGCATAGTGTAGCCCGGAGGTCGAGGACCTTCGTTTGAAGTTTACCTGCGACAGCGTGTTTACAGCGGCAGCCGCGGGCGTATTGAAGGAATTTATGCCTAAAAGGAAGCCGGCCGGTCGGTCGGTGGCCGCAACCGTTCGGAGGCCTCCGACCGAGGTGATCGCTCCTAGTCGTGTCCTCGAGATTGACTGGGCGTTGGCTCCAGGTCCCCGTCCCGAGCCTCCGCTCTTCCTCGTGTAATCGGCCTCTCCTTCTACCTCCGGGGAACGAATCTCCGCATCTAAACGATTCGCGCGCCGGACCGGCCCTTCCGCTTCCTCCTCTAGCCGATTATCGTCGATCGATGTCTAGTTAGGAGCTCACGATATATATTCGCGCTGACGAACCATTTACGCGGGAATCTTGGGAGAAATAAAAAAAAAAAAAAACAATTTTAATTTAAAAAAAAAAAAATTGAATTTATAAAGAAAAGAACGTAAGAATGATAATGAAAAGAGAACTGCTATTTAACGCTATAAAGGCTCGAATGTAAATATTCTTTGACATTTCGGATAATAAAATAAGGGCGCTTCTGTATTGAAGTTTTAATAAGCTCGTGATCTGTACTTTGAGCCTCAATGTATTCTGCAGCTTTGCATACAAATTCTGATTACTTTATATCTTGTTAACTTTTCTAAAAGTACCCCGCGCTGTCGGCCGTCTTCTCGGCAATATTAGTTCCGAAGGGAATCTTAGCGCGCGTAAATGTGTTCATAATTCGCTCTCGTTACGCCGCTGCTCTTTTCGATCTTCAAGTCTGTCTCGCACGATTGTTGGTAAATTGATAAATCGTCCCGAGGATTAGGACGAGAGATACTGCCAAGTCATCGAACAAACTGCTCCGGCGATTTACCGCTTAAGTTCAATCCTGCGGGTTCACGAAGAGGTCGACCTCATCTTCGGAAAGTACGTGGATGTCACTTCGTCCACCACGACCGCGCGGTGTTATCAGAAAGTAATTCTTCCGTGTCGTTTATAAATAAGCGGTTCTAAAAATCGCCCGCGCAAAAGGGAGCGCAAATAAAAACGATTATTACGCAAGTAATGGACTGCAAGACAAGAAGTCTAACGGTAATTTAATGGCGTCGGATTTGCGGTTTATTATAGTTTTACAATTTTATTAAGCATTATACGATATAAACCACCACGGTTTCCAAAACGGAAAATTATGTCAGTCGGCTCCCAAGCTATTTACAAGAGTTGCATAAAGGACTGTTGCTAAGGTGCATTGGAGATTCTTTCCGTCGCAGGTATTCAATCATAAATGCAGTCACGTGGCTGAAGCGTTTAGAAGTGGTCTTGAAGGTATACGCACTATGAACTCGCCTATAGAAATCGTGCACAGCCTTCAGAACCGTTCTCTCCGGATTCAAGCAGGTGTTCCATCAGTATGGGAAAATCCGGCAAGATGATCTCCGAGATAAAAAAAAAAAGAAAAAAAAAACTCGAACGAAGCTGTCTTGAATCAGCACGCCTCAAATATTTTCGAAATTCGAGCAATCGGCTCAAGTTATGACGAATGTGAAACAACGATTGAAAAAGCGATAAATATTGACAGTAACGATAATCGTTTTAATATTTTGTTAAATAATGCCTATTCAATACGCCGGTATTTTCTTCGTAAAAAAAAGAGACAATAAAAAAAAAATTGTATATATACGTACATATATAAACGAAAACGATTGGACCGTTGCGAACTGGCGAATCTTGACGAGAACTCCGCGTTTCGGCGAAATTACGCTTCCTTTGAAACCTGATTACGGCATAGAAATCGTGCTCTCAATACGTCTTCTTCGAGCGAACTCGAAATTTCATCCCTGACACCCAGGGGCTGCACGCCGGGGAAGCGCAGCCTTTTTTCCAGACAGCACGACGGAGATCAAGCGCAAATGGCGTTGCGTAGTCGTGAATGGCGATTCATTTGCATAAAGTTTCACGTGTAAGCTGGGGGTGCGTGAAACGAGTCCGGTGCCCCTTGCGAATCGAAGGGACACTATTCCGCAAGATTAATGGCGACGTGCAGAAACGGTTAACGAACAACCCCTCGGTGACTCTGCGTGTCTTGAGTTACCAGTTGCAATAATGTCGGGCGAATTAACATTCAGGATCACGATTATTTCATTTACGTGATATAATTTTCTAGAAAAACGTCGGGCAACTTACGATATTCAGTATCGAGATTACAATAATCGCATAATAAATAAGATCCTCTAATTAATTCGGCAGTAAACTCACGATTTTATTGTCATTACATATTAAACACTAGCCTATTATCTCATTACTAATGACCCCCAGCGCGTTGCGGGGAATATAAATTATGATTCCGGACAGCTTTTTATATTTTCCGGATAATTCATATTATATTGCGTTATATTGCGCCAATAAGGGGTGAATGTCGCCGCAGCAGAGGGGTGTATCGCCGAGTATCAAAACGCAGTAAATCAGACGTTTCTCGCCACCGACAACCGGGGTGGAAGAAATCCTCTCGTCGTTCATTCTGCGTCATTGCGGGAATCCCGAGGGGTCGAGGGGAGCCAACGAGGGTCGTAACCAACCCTGGTCGTGTGTCGAACAATGCGCCGGCTCTTTACCCCTTGACCCGTCGCCCGCGCAGGGCACCTTCCGAAGAAGAAGCCTACGAGATCCCGCCGACCGCTTTCCCACGACTCCTCCTACGACCGTTACAGGTTTCCTTTCCAATCCCTTTTTTGCCTCCACCTCGGCCTTTCTCCCTCTTCGGCCCGACGTTGTCGGCATCTCTTGCGCCTTCATGTAAGATTTGGGATGATCTTACCCAAGCTACGAAACGCACGTGTGCGCACGCATCATCTCGTGGATGACGAATAGGGGAGAGGAAAAAAAAAAAAAAAAGATACCGAGGGCTGAAGAGAAGAAACGTCGAACTTTAGAACTCGTTCGTCACTTTACATGTGTCCGAGTGGCGAAGGGTTAATCCTAATCACCCGCGACATCCGGAAACGATGGAATGGAGATTTAAAGTAAAAGAGAGCAACCTTTGAGAATTTCTTTTTTTTTTTTTTTTTTACGTTATTATTTTCCAATAGAAAAGACGTTTTTTACGACATATATTCTTATTCTTATATTATTACGTTTTTTAAATAATTAGGAAAATGTTATTAAATATATCATTTTTAAGTTATTATAAAATCAGTACTAACTCCAATATAATGGAGCGCGTATCTTCACCGAAAGGAGAATTGACTGATTGTCGGTCTGATTACGCGTGCAAATTCGTCAGCCCGACGTTTCGTGCCCGTGCCCTTCATCATCGAAAAAGCGTAATCCGTTCACGAAACTGACGTCTCGCTCGAAGCGTTTCCCGATCTCGTGTAGCAATGGTGAAAAGAGCAAAAGAAAGAAAGAGAAAAAAAAGTCGCGCAGCTCCCATGACACGCGACATCCCGTAATTTCAATGGCATGCCACTTATTGGACCACTTTCACTCTATTATTGTCAACAAAGAGTCCTTTAGTTATTATCGGCAGCGTCATTATTCTCCTTATTGCACATTAAGGTTCGATTAGGGCTCGCAGGTGGTCGCCGTCATGGAAATTGCTTCTACGAACTTTCTGGGACGCACGTGTGCGCTAATGGTGATCTTCGCTTCTTCACGAATCCGTTTGGAATTCCGAGAGAACTTCCGATACGCGTATTTCGTTTCTAACGCAAGTGTCTGGACGGAACTTGGTTAAATATTACGATATTATATGATTTTAATAACGAATAAATGTCTCGTTATATTATACGCCTGTGCCAGCGCAAACATTGACGTTTTAAAATCGTACATTTCTTGAAAATAATTTCTTTTTTTTTTGTTCGCAAAAAATGCATGCGCGATCGATTCACTAAATCATTTTTAATTTATTATTACGACTTAGGCTCGAATTATTGAGAATCAAATAATATTCCGCAGCAATGTGACCGACGTTAAATTAAAATATTTTGAAATAAAGATAATTGATCGAGTTGTGACATAATTATATCTTGCATTAGGAATTTCGCCACCGTCGATGATTGTCGTTCAACGTTATATTTATCACTGGCGACCGCAGGATTTTGAAACTTTTCGGATCGCGGTCGGATGACATGCCCGCTGGCAAAAAAAAGCTACCTGGTCACACGTCATGATATATCAGGGGAGGGGGAGGGAGAAAAAGATACGGTGGCATAGAAAAAAAAAAAAGAAAGAGAAAAAAATTTACGGCTAAGGGAAACATCATGCGGGAATAAAAGAAGGCACGAGGATGAAACGTGGCCAGGATATACATCCTAAGTGTCTTTTGTACCTCCTAAGGTTTGCGCAAGAGGAAATTTTCTCACACAAGACTAGAAGACCCGCGATCGATGCCGATCCCAACAATAACAGGAACTTAAAAACGGCCTTTCCAGAAAGCGTCATTGTCCTGTTTCCTTAAGAAATCAGGGATCGTCGTCCTCTTTCCTCGTTCTCGTCGTCTTTTCACGCGCGCTTCCTCTCTCGCTCCACCTTCTAGCCGATGACGGCGGAATTCCTCCTCGTTTCGGTCACCGACTTCGGTGAGCAAATTGTTTCCTACGATTTTTTTTTTTTTTCTTTTTTTCCCTGTCATAAAAATTGAAAGGGATGATCCCCGCGGACTCGTACCTTCGGCGCGAAAGTTAAGAAGCGGGAAACGGGTCCTAATGAGCGAGATGAGCGCCGGCGAGTGGCCGCGAGACGTGGCGCAGCGAAGCGTAAATCAAACAACGAGTCGCTAAAGCGTCGTCCTATTAGTATTTACGGAGAAAATGTCAGAGCGACACAACCGATCGCGGACTCTTCGCGCTTCCACCGCACCTTTAAGCCGCATTCACGTCACTTACGTAACGCGATGAACTCTCGCGAGGCGTCCTTTCTCTTCCTTTCCTATCTCCGTCCTTCGTCAGTGGCGTCGAGTGGCCGCGAGATCGAAGGAAGCGGCCACGCGAGAATTGTCCTCGATAATTATTCCCCGCTGTTCGTAAAATAATATCAGAGGTGAAGTCGTAACTATTCGCCGTCGTGCTCGAAATTGAAAATCCAGTCGCCGAGGAGAAGCTTTTTCGCTAAAAATTTCGTTACGCTCTCGAGTCTCCTTCTCTCGCGGAAATGTAATTCAATCACGAATATGAATTGCAACGAAGATGCTCTCTCTTCTACGCCGTTGCGCCGCGTTCCGTGGTCTTCCTTCGATTCTCCGGGGTACCGTCTTCTCACCCACGATACGGCTTGCGCAACTTTATTCTGTTACTTCACAAGGATTTGCTCGCACGAAGCTAACCTATCCCTCTCTCCCCACCCCTTGTCCGTCTTATCCGTCGGAGCAGAGATCGGCGCGGGTGCTTTGCCGATGTTGGGTAATCCGACAGCAGCAAGAACATCTTAAAGGATGCATCCCGGATAGATTTATCGATAGCGTTATGTAGACGTGCCGTGTTCGACGCGCCGCGGATAGAGTCGCAACACGATTGAGCAGCGTGAGTCGTTGCTTTTCGTGTTCCAATACGAAGAACCCGACAACGTAGCTGTCTCGTGTTGCACAAAAGCGCCGTGTGCCGTGTAAAGATGAAGACTTTATGTATCTAGAGCTTACCGCTCTGTCCGCAGGCGGTAAAGCGAGGCCTCTCGCGGTAGAATTTAACTTTTGCCAGACTGAACTTGAATATCTAAACGCAATTAATATTTCTTGGATGTACTCGTTAATTAAGCTTTCGCAAAGCACGATTATTCGAGAATCCGTGAAGAAGGTTGTATCTTCTTTCGTTTTGGCGAAGTACCGTACAAAAAAAAAAAAAAAAAAGAAAGAGAGAGAGAGAGAATTTGTCGGAACCGTTTGATCTCGACATCGTCGTATTTATTGAGAACACGTTGAGTCATTTTAATCTCGATGACGTCGACGGCAATTGTGCGGGCGAAATGAGTGGCTCGTCTGCGCTCATCCTTGCGGCATCCTTTCCCTTTCGTCGCCGCGAGATGCGAGTCGGACCTTTAGCTGGCCGAGCGCGAGTACCGATTCGCGATGAATTATTTCATAAGCGTTCTCGATACGGAAAAGTTCAACCGTTTACATGCTCGCGGGAGCAGGAATGTGATCTTAGGCGATATGAGGGGTTGCGCAAAAGCCAGTTCGTGACGGCACCGAGGATTCTGAAGGAAGGGCAGTGGCGACGGCAATAGCGGACACACATAAAAGAAAAAGGAAAAAGAGAGAAAAAAAAGAAAACAAAAAAAACGGAAGTTGGCAAAATCGCAGGGACTACTCGTGGCATAACGCCACTTCAGATTGACCTTCTCTATGTTATTTAATGTGAAACCCACATAAGCTTTTTGTAGCGATTCGATCTTCGCGTAGCCGAAAGATAGAAGCGGGTGAACGCTCGTTTCTGACCCTTTTACTCGCAGCTATTTGCAATCACTCTTGATAGCTCTCGTTTAAAAATAGGAAGACTTGGATAATTTTACAGCCGGTAATTATACACTTTTGCGAAAAGATTGCCTTTTTTCTTAATACCAGCCATAAATGAATAAATTGTATTTAAATAATAATATTAAAATAACGCTACGTTAAAGTTTCGACTCCGGTCGTGCGCGCTCCGAATAACAAATGCGCCGAAAGGCACGGGAGTATAAATTTACAAGTGACCCGATGGGCAGGATCGTTTCGTCGCGGGATCAATATTTAATTACCGATGCCCGATTTTAGGTTTTGGCACGATTCGAATTAATCACGTGCGCGAGGGTAGTGTCCGATGTCGATTTGATTAAAAGTTTATTAGATCGCTAACCGATTTTGTCAGAAAAGCCATTACTCGCGCGATTCGAGGCGGCTATATTTAACGGCTCGAAACGGAATAATCTATAATTGATGCAATTAGGTGAGTTTAGACGGCGGTTCGATATAAGTGACCCCGTTACGAGCACCGGTCGTTTTCCCTGATGCGTAATGCCGCGGACGGCGAGGTTCCCCGAGTGGCCCCCTTAATTAGAAATAATTCTAATTGAAATAGTTCCGCGAAGTCGTCTAGCGATCGAGAAAACGTTCCGCGAGGCGATGTTTAAAGAGGTATTCTCGCCGGGATAAAGAATTTCGCGAAAGAGGCATCCGGAACATAGGAATCACAATCGCTCGTGGCACCTAAGGCGGGCCCAACATCATCATCATCATCTTCAACAGCAACAACATCATCCTCATCACCATCATCATCATCATAGCCGGTATCATCGCGACCTGGACCGATTCGCACGCCATCCACGCGCGGGGAAATACCGATCTCCTCATCCTTCCCGGCCGCAAATTGCTTTTCAAACCGCCTCTTTCTGCGTGCGGTCCTCACCTCTGCGTTCGCAGCCGTCCCTCTTCTCCTTCACTTCCAACGCATCCGGTGATTTGCGTCCCGCATTTTTCTCGCGTACAAAACGATCCCGGTGCGCGCGTGCGTCGATCCGTTTTCTTCGTACCCCACGTGAATCGCGGGGCCACCGAGCTGCAGATTTCGTTCTGCTTCTATTATTTACGGACGAAAATTACGGGATTGCCGTTCCTAATTCTGCGAATTAAACCGCGTCGGTTATGTGAAGAGCTTTAATAAATAATATCCGGCTATATAACGGTTCGTATTAAATAAGCGAAAATTAATTAGGCGAGGAAGATCATTAGCGGTTTGTGTGAAATTACGAATCGACGTAACAATAGTGTCGCTTCAAAGTTCCTTCTAACGGCCACTGAATAAAAAATAAAATTAAAAATTAAAAAATTAAAAAAAAAAGAAAAATGAAAAAAAAAAAAAAAACCCAGGCAAGGAAAATCTGAAATAAAATATCAAGTTCGACGCTTCTGATCGGAAGTTTCGAACGGCGTTTTAAATCGGTGGCGTCGAAAAAAAAAACCGGGCAGAGTCGGTCAAAAACCACGTGAACGACGTAATCCGCGGAAGGTTACCGCGGGGTACCGGAAGAAGAACGGAAAGCAGGCGAGAAAATGAAAAGTAGAGAGAGGATAATTGGCGAGACGATTAGATCGACGAACGACCGGGCACGCGATTACGTCAGACGTTGCTTAATATCTTCATGCGAACCGGTACTCGGCGAAGAGGTCTCGCGATTGCACCAGGTGTAGACACGAACGAGAGTCGTGCCCCGTCTGCTTCTCTTCTCCTCCTCGTCCTCTTCCTCCACCTCCTTCTCCCCCTCAAAAGTCCGCGCACGTTTTCTCCGGATGAGAGATCGGCTAAAGGTTCGGCTTCTCGGTGCGCTCCGTCGTTCCGTGTACTCGCGCACTCGGGACATTTATGCGAGAGGCGAGATAAATGCATCTCGTTTGGCGTCGTGTGGGTGCCGAACGGGTCTATCCCTAAGCGTCGTTGCACAAGACGCGCGTGATTAAATCACTGCTCGAAACGAGAGGACGGCGAAAAGGGCGCTACTTTTTCGAGACGCCAAACTTGGTCATTAAAAGGGGGAAAAAAAAAATTCTGCGTAAAATCGCTGATTGCTCGATAAAAAAGAGAAGGCCTTTTCTCTTTCGTTCGTCACGTTTACAAGATGAATACAGATACAGCCTGCAGGTGCTTGGGAAAATAACATCGCGTTTTTTCTAACTATCTAATATCAGTATATGATATAATAACATAGGAGTTACCGCGAAGGAGCAAACCAATATTCGAGACTGACCTTTTCGCGGCGAAAGTTTAATAGGACGCAGCTTGTACGTAGAGAATTCTGAATCTTCAAATATATTCGTAACTCCCATTAGAGTCCCTCGGCCGTTCAAATATCGCCGCGTCTCCCCGTAACATCTCAAATTTGACTAACTGAGAAACCAGACGGCGACGTCTATCGCTTAGCTCGTTAAAATCGTTACGGCGAAGGGAATCAAAACCGAGGGGTGAGAAGAGGAAAAAAAAAAGAAGAGAGAAAAGAAAAAAACGTTTGACACGAGCGCCGAGGCTCCACGTAATCATCATCGACGCGCGACGGGAACGTTTACGCGATGACATAGAGCGAGAGAGCGGCGAGAGATAAAAATCCGCGACGAAATCGCGGGAGAGAGGAAGCGTGATTTCTTCGGCGCTGACCCGACGGAACGAGCTCGCTCACGCGTCCAATTGCACAAGACCCGCTTTCCTCGTGACATAATATTATTTAACCCAGAATAATGCCGGTGTGCCAGGCGCTTCTTGCGCAACGCGGCCGCCGCCGCCGCCGCGTGCCGGTATTCCGCGAGGCTGCGGTATGTGCGTTCGGAGAGCCGGGGGTCCTTTCCGTCCTCCCTCCCTCTTGATTCTTTTATTATATAAACTTGGCTTCCACGCCGCACCTCGAAGACCGGGTTCCCTCCTCCCCCTTCCTCTTTCCACCCCTCGACATTTCGAGGGAAAGAGAAAGACGGGTCCACCGCCTCCTCCCTTTCGGTATTAGGAAGTCGCGCGAGAGGCCGCGAGAAAACTCGCGGGTTCTCTCCCGCTTCGTACTCGATCCGATCAATTTGGATTTAATTATAGAACCCGATTTATGTAACGTGCCGCGAGATCGCAGCTCCGAATGATTTATTTTAAAGGGAAACGCTTGGAATGCGCGGACCATTTTTTTTTCTTTCCCTCCCCCTCTCCTTAATTCGCCTTTTTATATTTAATCGCGAGACGACGAGTTATACCTCACGTCGTCATAGATCCGGCGATGTGTCTTAAATATTACGAGACACGCACATTTGTTTAGCATACACACGATAACGGCGGGCGAGAATCGCGCCGCGGCGCACTTAGCGTAAAAATCACGTAATTGCCGTTGCGCTTCGGGATAATAAGGATTACGTCAAACGTATCTGCGTGCTGCAGAAACGACGATAAGCGCAAATGGCTTTTGGTAACGGGGCTAGGCGAAGGGCGCGCACCGCGCCGAGTCCGATAAAAAGGACTGCGCACTGGATAATGACGGCCCAGAGCGAGATGCTTGAGACGTCAAGTTGTCTGCCCGGCCGATATTCCTCAAGTAATTCCTGATATTAACGCGTTTATTCGCGAGCGACCGGCGTGATGGTGGGTCGTGTCATAGTTCTTCCAACACAGTTGGCCGCGAGAGAATCGCGGACTCTTCCTCTCGGTGCCCACGGCTGGGCATGATTTCTCGGCGATCTTTTTCACAATCGAGCATTAAGCGATTCTCGTTTATTTCAAACGGGATATGTGTCGTGATTTTTATATCTCGCTTAATTTACTTGAAACTTTGCGTCTTGACTAATGTCTTTTTTTTTTTTTTTTTTTTTTTTTCTTTCCAGATCATAGGCAGTTTCACAATACATAATTATCACGATGGCACGATGTCGTTTTCTGTACATCGTGGGGGAGTTTTTTTTTTTTTTTGCAAGTATAATTTGCGCGCGAGGAAGAAGGCGCTAAGTGAAAGGTTTCCCTTGATAAGAACGTTTTAAATCACGAAGTGTCATAATGCTATTAGCGTAATTAATTATTTAACTAAGAGTTATGTAACGGGTAGGATACTTGGTCCGTGCTGTTAGATAAATCCCGGAAGGATTGCGTTAGGCTCCTGCTGTCACGTTAAGCGAGCCACAAAACGAAGAGGAATGAGAATAAAGAAAGACCGGTGCGCTCGTTTTGGTTTCTATCGACCCGCCATTTATACAATTTTTTCTTTTTTTTTTATACTAATTGACGCTGGGAATAATTTCCCGTCTTTTATCAACTCAATTAGTTGAGCCCGAGCTGCCTCTGCGTCTTGAAATCTTGGCGCTAAATATAAATAACCAAGAACTTTTTTTTTAAAATAAAGCTATTACAAAGAGAGATGGGGATATCATTTTCGCAAGAATCATTAACTTAGCATTTTTTTTTTATTGTATAATTTAAAAGTACAAAGAAAAAAAGAAATTTCTTTAACCGATCTGATAGTTTTCGGCATTGATCGTCCCGGATTTGCCGAATATTGTCTTTCGAGGAGTGTTATTGACAGCCGTTGGTCGATTATACTCATTCCTCATTAGCATTAACTCTTCGGACCGGTGCGTGACCTTACGAGGATAAAAGGACGGATTTTACGCGGACGACCGAGCGCGTCCCATACAGGGGCATTAGTATTCCACCGGCCGTGCATGCCTGGTTGTACGGTGCTAGTACTGGCGAAGATACATACGTGGACGCGTGAGCAGCGTGCCAGTGCGTAGAGCTGTGCGTGCATCGCCAACGTGATGCCGTGACTCCGTCGCGTGTGTGATTCGGCCCGTAAAGGTCGGCGTGCGTTGGGAAACGCAAAATGTTTTCACCACGAGCGCATCGCGAATTTTCGTGGCCCTTTATTCCAAAGACACAATGAAAGTGACAATGCTTTGGGGTAAAATTTTTTTTTTTTAATAATATCTCGACGTGGCATAAGCAGAAGTAAAATATCGTATATTTTATTCAAGGTAGTTAATTAAAAAAAAAAAAGAAAAAAAAGAATAATGCCTGATTAACTCTATAGCGATAAATGACAAATTAAACCGAGATTAAAGTCGCGCGAATGAAAGCGGCCCGCTTTTCCACCTTCCTTTGTTCCTTTGATCGAAGGAGGCATTCACTCATTAGTCACGTGTAATAGTGCGGTGCGTCGCGAGGGTTTGCGTCAGAATGTGCCGTCGCAAGAGTGTCGCGACCTTAAAGAGGAAAAAGAAAAGAGAAAGAATCTAGTTTATTTCGCAATAAATTCCCGGCTCGCGGAGTCGAGACGAGCCCGTGCCAAGTGTGCGCGGCGGCGCGATGTTAGCCTCGTGCCCGGCCCTAAAGGTCGAGAGTGTAGGAGATATGCGGTTGCAGCTTCCTTGTGCAACGATCCTTTCTCGATTTGCGGATTTCTGTGATAATCTCTGACACCGGGGTGACCGCGGCGATTCTCTCGGGCGGGCAAGTTGTCGATGGTAGGCGGAGATCACGAGATAGGACACGTGGGCGACTCTGTTGATTCAGAGACGTGCTAATATCGGCTCCCGAATTTATCGTAATTTGCGGCCGGCGGATGATCGAGATGGTGACGAGAGATAATTCTATTGCAAACACGAATTCATGTAAATCGGCCGACCGAGAGCGAAGCCTTTTCGGCCTGAAACGGACGCGCCCGGTGAGTCCCTGTCGCCTTTAAGTATCTGCGCGCGGAAGTTAATTAATTACACAGCGGATAGTACATTTGAAACAGCCTGTCGATATTTATCGTGAAATTCATCATTGCTCTCTGCATAAAATTATAATTTTAAATAAAAAAAAAAGAAAAAAAAAAGAGGCTTAAGCCCCTCGTGTAATCTCGTGGTTTTCGAATGTCAGAAAACTTGCGACGCGGTGGAATGGAGATTCCCGGTGAATTTCTTCGAATTCGCTCATTTTCCGCGGGGTATACGTTCGTGGCGTAATCAAAGCGGTTAGATGCGAGCCTGCTCAAGACGGAGGAAGCGAATTACGACGTCGAATTGATATTTGCAACTAATCGGATCTACGAGCGGGTATAATCCTAAACGAGCATCATATAAGCCGTCCCATTAAACTGAAACGGAAGTACGGGTGAATTTCCATGATTTCACATCTCTCACCGCCACGTACTTACGTTTCGTTAAAATTGACGGCAGAATTTCACTTTATTTTCCACGTGCTCCATGGCGCGCGAAACAAAAACTTCTCCCCCCTCCGAAAGCCGTAAACAATTAAAAGTCAATTTAAATAAAACAAACACGTCGAAAACAATTTTGACACATCGAATTTTTCGGCAATAGATAAAACATGAAGCTCCGAAACGAAAACAACGACAATTTGATGAACCCAGTTGCCCGGGACGCAAATATCTCGAAATAATCCGATCGATACGCGCAGACAGTTATTCCTGAAATCTCGCTTTGGTATGACATAATTTCATAATAAGTTTCACACGCGCTGCACGGAGAAATCAAATCGTTGCTCTAATTTCAGCGAGCGCACTCGCCGATTCGCCGTAGAGACGACGCGGCGAGAATACACCGAGCTAGGTCGAATTTAAATTCCTAATCGTCGAAATTATTATTAGGGATAAACAGCTCCGTGACAGTACCGGCGCGAACAGTTTTCTCGGGATTGATCGTGAGAATGTGACCTGTGGCGAGAAATTAAAAGAAAAAAAAAAAGAAAAAAATTAAATTTTAATTATTATCATTTATTTGCACGAGCGTTTACATTATTAATTTTACACGACCGGAAAATGCCACCGGGCGAGCGAGAACCGAAGAAATCCGGGTGAGAGACCGCGTTACATGCATAAGCCTCTCCCCGGGGCCTTTGAAACGAAGGAATGGTCGTGCAATTACGCGTTGACGCAATAGTGCGAGGGGCGCGCTAAGCTCCGAGTTCTCGCTTTCTCTCATCTTCCGAACGATCGAGCTGGTTGGAGCGCTAGATTTACCGAACGAGGACGGAACGGAGGACCTTGATCCTTCCCCGCGACACCTCGTCGCTCTCCCTTCTCCGTTATTATATTCCGTTCTTTTTTTCCTTTCCTTTTTTTTTCTTTTTTTCCCGTTCGCCACTCGAAGCGCGCGAAGACAGACGTCGCTTGGTTTTCCTTCGTGCCGGTGGACGCGCGTTACGTAAGTCGGGGTTAACAGCGAAATTCTCGGTTTCCACAGTCCGGTGAACCGCGTCAAGTCGCCGGGATACGCGTGCAGATATCGCAACGTGCTCGTTCCTGCGGTCGTGCCGCCACTCGCCGCGAGAAGGCAAAGAAAAAAAAATAAAAAAAAGATAAAAAAAAGAGAAGGGAGAACAGCGCTGCAAAACCGCACCGCGACGGCGCTTCCGGAGTCGTATGTTTTACGTCTTGTTTGCGGCGTGTTCATTTTTCTCGGAGAAGGAAAGAGAGCGAGCTCCCCTCGACGACTGCGCTCGCGATTCAGGCAAGATTTGAGCCTGCAACACGAGAGCTGCGGCGCCTCCATTCGGTCGAGATACGTTTTAAATTTTTAGAATACTCGTCGGCGTCTGGCAATTAGCAAAAGTTTTGTGATCCCTATTTTTCGTTCGAAAAGAAAGCTTCTTTTTTTTTTTTTGGTTTCAAAACTCCTTCTCCTCGCCCCTCCGCGTTTTTTTCTATTAGGGATGCACGAGATAGATCGGGTGGGTCGGGGAACACGCGGAACATGCCTGATTGTCTGTCCATCGCAAACGGGGCACAGGCAGCACACGTAACAGGCACGAAGAACGTGTGCCGGATGGATCGCACTGTGTTCCAAGTATTACAAGAGCGATCTGCTGCGTGTCGAGACTTCCGATGCGACAAGTGACCGCGGGGACGCGGTCTTTCTTTCCCATGCGCCACCGGGGAACACCAGGGTGTGGCGCCGAAACCCGGGGAACGACCTTAGGCACGACCTCGGAGAAAGCCGCGACCGATCGCATCTCCCGGCAGCTGATCGAGGATCCGCGTGGGAGGACAAAAGGCCTGCATTCCGCGCTATCGATCGCCGATCGATCCGTCATAGGTCACGCAGATGCGTTTCGGAACACTCGCCGTGTCTTTTCAAGAAAAAAAAAAAAGAAAAAGAAAAAAAACGTTCCCCGCAATCGTACGCTTCTACTTCTGAAGCAGCGAACGAAGTGAAATCCATCTCGACATCGAAAGCATATATAATAATATATACACAAAGTATTCCGACGATCAATTAAAAACGCCACATTCAACCCCACCTGAATATCAATTATACCACCCGTGTATCGTTCTGAAAAAAAATTAATCCATAAATAATTTTCCCTCGACTCTACCAATCCCCGCGGGAGTTAAATTCTCGAGATCATTTCGGAGTAACCTGTTCGCCTATCTTGTTGCAAAATTAAGCACTCTGTCGATGAAAATAATCACGATTTTGGGTTGCCCGCGATGAGCTTTTAATAAATCAGTCCCGGTGGATCGTTCGCGTATACTTATTCAAGACTCGAGTGCCGGACAATTGGCGCATCTGACATATCTGTATACCTGGCGAGCTGCGAGATAAGTTTCGGCCGCGTAGGCGATCGACTCGCTCAGCGGGGTAGGCAACGTTTACACGCAACGGGGGCCCCCGGTGTGTCCTGTAAGTGTATCGTTGAGTACGTAACAGGAAGTAACGCGGTGCGAATATTAAACGAGCGGGGCGCGCACCACGAAAGCGTTTTACGGCCCCGCTCTCCGTCGCCGCACACGCGCACCTTCTGCATCGTTTCGCAACACGTGCGGTATGCGCGCGCGAAATGCATCCGATGTTTTCACACCGCATCAGTCCCGACAGCGTTTCGCGGAACGGGCGCGAACAATACGCACACAACGCCTCTCGCCTCGCATTCCGAAGTCGCGGAAATGAAGTTTTAAAGGCGGGAAATAAACGTAAGAAAATTTCTTGCGTTCGAGAGGAGAGCTAACTGCTTCCGCGGTGTTCCCGCCGAACGGGAATAACGTTTTATTGTCCCCGGTCATTTTGGCGGCGGCCGGGATTGCGTGTATTTCGAAGCGGCTTCGCATCGGAGACAAACTTAATGTTTAAACCTCGACGTCGGCGATACGTAATTAAGATATTTTCAGCGCGCCTGGATTGTTATGGAATAGAGATCGAGGAGGAGAGGCGTCGAGATAAAGATAGAAATTAATCTTTAATGCAGGAGCTTGAGGATACAACGGCTCTTCGGTAGATGCCAATGATTAAATTTAACCTTAAGATGCAATAGGCAGATCTTGCGAAGAGTGAATACTATAAGTAAATTAAGGAATATTAACTGGTGTTATCTTCACACTCACACTTATTGTCCGAGTACAATGCTTTGTGCTAAAAGTCACGGTCACTTAGAGTCTGAGCAAGTGCTTCCCTCAGCTGCGCTTGAATTTGTCCTGGAAGGGCGGCAAGTCCAACATCCTGGCCGTGCCAAGGAGCACTAGTACTGGAAAGAAAATCAGCCACATTGAAATAACTCGTCCGTTCTGACAATTTAACCCTCAAACGTCACTATCCCGGCTGTTCGAATTCTTTTCGCTTATTACCTCTGTACCCGGTGGACTAAATCGAAAGGGTTTCCTAACCGTACGTCAGTTACGTTAATTTAAAAATACGTTGGGAATATTGAAAAGAAAAGAGAAGGAAATTTTATTAAGATGAAAGTTCGAAGTTGAAATCCGTGCCGAGTGTTCCATTTGAGGGGTTAGATAGCGCGTTTAAAGACGAAAGCAAAGCACGCGATGTGCTCGCTGCTGGACGTGATTCGACGTACCGGAGGCGACCGAGTACATCGCTGCCTTTCCCACTTGCTTCTGGTACTGCTTGGAGTGGTGACAGACGTACAAACCGGCGGCAACCAGACCACCGCCGCTGAGTAACCTGCACTCGAGACAGTCGCGATTCCTGTTACTGATCATGCTGTTCACAGTGTGCACGTTCGTCATAGTCACAGCGTGACGTTGGTACGCGCGGTCCACGGGGATGCCGCGTACAGCGGAATTGAACGAAATACGATTACCTCGTAGAGGTTAGGAAGAAGAAACCGCGCAACGTTCCAGTCACGAGATGAACACACGCGAATGAGTAGATGACGCCACGTCACTGTCCTCGACGCCACCCGGGGCACAAGGTATTACGGTAGAAGGTTAGCAGAAAGGAACATCCACCGTCATCTACCGACGTGACTTCGAAGTAATCTCCGCACTCCCACATGCATCGAGATAATCGAGGCAGTGCTATGCGCGCGACCGTCCAAGCCGGAAGTCACGTGCACAGAACTAAGGCATCCTAAGTACACGACTTCCTGCACGTTCTCCTCCCCGTTTTGCGTATCGTTGAGCGTGTGTCTCGCCGATAGACGTAGACCGAAAGACGAATATAAAGGTATAGAAGAAAGGATCGAAAATCGACGATCGCGGAAACGATGGCGGCGACAATAAGATGTCTTACGAGATTCAACGTGGGGCTTGCAAGCAATACCTTACTGAGGAATAACTTCCTAAACTGTACGTAATATCAGGCTTAACCTCACATTGCTGCTTACGGCGAACATCACTTCGTGCCGTAAATTAAAAAAAAAAAAAAAATTATAAATAGTACATTAGTCCGTGCAATCATAATTTGTAATCGATACACGGCGAATATGAAAGAAATACATCAGCGCGTATTATGTCTTAATGAATTTGGGACGCAATTAAAATATTTAAGACTTTACATTTATTGGTTTAAATGGGAATTTTCTTTTTTTATTTTTTTTTAATCGTTGTGTGTGTTGTGTTACAGCTTGCAGATTTTTGTATTCAGACAAGAGCTTGGGGCTGCAAGGCTATGAAAATGCACGATTGAACTTCCGCAATCAGTTTTTGAACGTGGAGAATACATTCCGCATTAAAATGGAGGAAGTATGCAACTCAGACTCGAATATGATCTTTACAGAGGATCTGAAATCCATGTTGCACTTGGCGCAAAAGAAGCCGGAGGATATTGAACTACTTATTAAAATGTTAGCAAAATTTAATAGCCAGACAAAGGAGATGAGATTCGGCACTTTTGTCTTTGGCCCCGTGGTGATGCGCACTCTCTATTACTTGGACGAACCAGAACTCGCATACACCGCTTTCAAGGATCCGAAGTTTGAAAGTTTCTTCGATCAATTGATCTCTTATCAAATTCTTTTATCTCTGTTATATAAGCATGGAAAATATACAGAAATGAGAGACATATACGACATAATTAAGACAAAACCCATGCACAGTGGATATCCCAGAAATTCTTTCATATTAATTATGGCTGCATGTTACAAAGAGGTAAAAACTTTTGCAAGATCAATTAAATATATTGATGAGGACTGTTATTGCATTATTATTTTTAATACTTTCAGAATACACCAGAGACATTGGAATATGCTTTAAATCTGTGGAGAGAACTCGATGAAAAAGGACTTATAATTATGCGCAGAGCCACTACGTTTTTGGCAGCTCTAGCCATTAAGCAGAATGCTGCTCACATAGCTATAGAAATCTTAGGTACATTAAGAGAGGCCCGATATATTCACATAAGATGTTTGAAAGTTGTAGCTTACACAAAATTGAAAAGGTTTACTGAGATAGTACCCATACTTCGAGCATCGTTAGAACACGACAGACCAAATGCTCAAAAAGAAAATTATTTCAAAGATGTGGTAAGTACTCCGTATATAAAAAGATTTAATAATTTTTTTGTTCCTTGATTGTTGCCGTATTTTTGCAATGCTGATGCGAAATTTTTACTTAACATTCTCCATATAGGGATAATTTTAATTTACGTCTATCGGTAGCTTTATTAATTAAATACATTATTTTTCTAGATTGACCAGTTGGAAGAAGCAATGGCACAAGAGAATATCCCCGAAGACTTTGAACTTTACAAGTTAATTTCTTTATTGAAGAAAGATGATTTCCTTATACAGGATGTAAGTTTTATTCAATCATTTTTGTATTAATTATTACTGATCCAAATCAATTACGTAAAATATCAAAATTAGTTTTAAGTTATTACACTTTTAACTTTTCTTTTTTTTTTTTTTTTTTGTACACAAAATCTTTCTGAACGTTAAAACTCGTGTTTCAGCAAACTTTGGAAGAGCATTTATGCGCAGAAATTAAAGTAGACAGAACAAAAAGAAGGATTGGCGGATTTGGCGGCGCACCGGTGCAAAGTAATTTTTCCCAGCGACAGCGAAATATGCCCTTTACGACGCGTAACCCTAACAGACCGGCATTACGAGATCTTTTGTAAACATGTTGATAAAAAAGAAGATGTGTCCAATAAACATTCGTAGAACGTGTCTTAATATAGTTTAATGTGATCGATTTATCTGAGACACAAATTTAAGATTAAACCAATAAATAAATCAACATAATTATAATAAACTTATCCAAAAGTTGTACAACCGCGATATGTTCCAGTGTGATTAGTTTGAACAATTTTAAGATTAAATTAATGATTTGTATCACGTATCAGGAGTATCACGAGTTTAGGAAGAGTAAGTTGGTGAGGCGGTCAGAGCGCAGTGTGAGGTACCAGCCATTATAGAAGAGGCGTGGCCACGGAATCAGCGGGAACGGTGCTCTGACCGTCTCACCAACTTACTCTTCCTGAACTCGTGATACTCGAGCATTTTCGGAGCTTCCGCGTCGAGAAATTCCAAGATTTATCATTTTGATTGATGACTATTTAATTTCTCGGCCATCTATATTAAGCTATTGCTTTTGCTTAATTGTAATCGAGACTTAATTAAATATTCGATTGTTAATATATTTTCTAAGATAGGACAAGAGTTTCGTTTGACAAGAATTCACTTCTTAATTGATCAAAAAAATATCAGTGCAGTCGTAAATTTTTTTTTTTTATTTTGTTTAGAAAGACTTTACATTTGTTTAACTTTTAAGATAATTTTCTATGTTAAATAATAATTGATAATAGTAATATTAAAATACGTTTACACGTTGGTTGAAAAACACATAATGTAATTTATCTTGAAAGTAAGCATCGCTCTTTGGTGTGAACCTTCGTGGAAACCATCCGGTGCTCTGTTGAGATTGGAAAAGGTTCGGTGGGTAATAGGACCCTTTAGAATATTATCCGCCAACGTTGTTGCTGCTTTAACGCTCCGACGGCGACGATCTTAATTATCGCACGGCACCCTGAGTAACGAGGGTTGGCACGTGATGACGTAATGTACGAGAAGGGCCTAAATAGCCGAGACTATTGTTGTACGTACAACGCGTACGTCGGATCCGTTGAGGCATTAATAGCCTCGCGTGACGTAATTAACTCGCGGTCGACGAATTTCCGGCATTATGGGGTGACGTACGTTCGGACGGGTGTCCTTAGGCTCGTGCTTGATACAGGAAGTGGGTCGCAGCATCCGCATTAAGCCTGAGAGAATTTAGCCGGGCGCCAACCCTCTCTCGGTAACATTTGAACTTGAGAACCGTCGTTTATACACACAATGCGCGCTTAAATGCACCATTTTTAGTTAAATATTAACATTTTTTTTATTTTTAAAAAGAAACATTTAGTTAAAATTATTAATTATGGAGCTACAGGTCGAGTAAAACAAAGTTTAGTATAAAAGTGTAGGCGTCAGATAAGTATACATCATAAATCTAAGATAAAAAGGGACGGTTTAATCAGTAGTGGCGTTAAACGCGGTTGAAATAGCGTAAGTTACACTTAAGCAGGCGTAAACAGTTAGCAAATGAGAATTTCGCGCAGATGCGATCAGCACCGCCGCGGAAAACATTAATCTCCTGGGTTACGAGGCGTGTTTTCTCGTCGAGTTCCCCCCGTAAAAAGTCAGTCAAGTCGAGAGACAAAAGTAGGTTTCATTTTCGCCTTGTTTTTCCGGCCCGTTAATGTTACCGCGTGCGACGTGGGCGAGCACACCTAATGGCTTCTCGAAGATTCACGACCGCGCAAAAAATTGCGAAACGGAACTAAGAAGAGGTAAAAAGCAACGCGGTTGAATTTTCCGCTTGTTATATATATATATATATACATGTTCTTTTTTTTTTTTTTAATTTTATTATACACAAAGTGAATCTGTGTTAAATATTACATCTATCTTTAGTCATGCATATATAAAAAAATATAAAATACTTTAAAAGATTACGATTAAACCCTACGAACAATTTGCGGGATTTAAGACGATAACGTGCTAAGCAATATGTTAAAAAGTGGCTTGAGATTCTCTATTCAGGTAACAGATATTAAGCCATAGTTAAAAATCGCAGTTAAAAATTTTGATTAAGTCCCCATTATAAAAAAATTATCGCAACGATTGAACACTTCGTATATAATATTTCACAGACATTTAACAAGCAAGTTTGTCTTACTATTATTTAGAATATTTAAAACTTATTTGCACTTTGACTAATACTTCGCGACGATTCTTTCAGTTATGCTAAGTGGACGGATATATCGTATGTATCTTATTTACATAAAAAATGATTCCGGAGATCTTTTATAAATTAGCATACGGCGGATATGGACGGATACATTAATTAACGTATTTACAAGATAGCTCATTAAAATGCAATTAGAGTGCATTCTTTGAATATTCTTTAAGCAAATATGCCATTCTTTGCACGCCCCATGCTAATTACAATCGAAATCTTTTGTTTCCTACAATAAAAAATTTCAAGATCGATTCTCTTATATTGTCGTGTCTCAAAAACTTAAGAACCCAGGAAATTGAGTTCACTTGAAATGAGACAGAGTAACGATGGCACTGCATACTGTGAGGAGCAGTGTACTAATAGACGTAAGATTAGACGCTGTGTTGCAGGCGTCTTCGGAGCAGTAGCATTCCTGCCAGAAAACGCCATTTTCGTGAACGCCCCAGTTACAGACTCCAGTAACTCCAGTACTAGCGACAGAAGCACATCGGCGGATTACCTGTCGCCACCTGCCGTCCCCTAAAAAAACAATATTAATTTAATTACCTATTCCATGTCTAATATATCGGAATAAAATAGTTGTATTTTTTTTAACTTACAGATGAAACCACGTGGACTTTGTTCAGTGTATTTAACACAAAAAGTACCAGGCATGTGCGACTCTTCACTGTTACATTCTATAGGCACATTTCTCTCTTTGTCAAACTTTGTATAGGCACCGCAAAGGTCTTCTTTGGCCGGATCGGTGTCGGAGCTGCACTGGTAACAGCGTATCGCTTTAGTACCTGTAAATTTCATAATAATATTACAGTGACTCCAAGGAGCTTCAATCCCTTCATTTCCTAACCTAAACATTCCTAACCTGAAAACTTAAGAGAAGAATATTTCCACGTTACGTTCGATAAACTTTATCACCGCAGTTTTGCAGAATAATACTAAGTCTTTTTTTTTTACATTATTAACCGTTTCTAGTCTTAAAAAAAATTGTAGCGATAAAAATATAAATAAGCTAACGGGAAATACGTAAACACTTTGACGTTCGTCTTATTTAAGTGTTGTTTGTTACACCAAGATACTTTCGAAAAAGCATTTGAATAATGTTCGAATATCTTTAAGCCTGCAGAAGATTACGATAATGAGGGCCGTTGAAAGATTTTCACGCCCATCGATAAACAACAGGAATGAATCGTTTCTAAAATGGCGATCGTAGGTGTGCTCGTCGCGGTGCATCGCCTGTTTTTTTTCCTCTCGGTTCGCTCGCGAGATCTCGGCACGAGAAGCCTCACCTGTCGCGGCAAACAACACCAGCACGCACAGCACAACCGCGATGTCGTTGCGCAGCATCTTCACGTTGCTCGCACCAGTTTTTCTCGTTTCTCTCCTCGAAGCAAGCGATCGACGCGCGTGTTTCGCCGCACTGCCCGCACGCACGTGACGTCACTCATTGGGTGTAACTGCTATGAAGTAAATGGACACTTATCCCTCCCCTCGACCCACGGCGCCTCTCTTAGCCACCGTCCAACAGAGGCTCGCGAGGACACAAAAGACCTCGTACGCGATTTAAATCGAAGTACCTTGTCGGTGTAATTTCCAAAGTTTCGAGTAGCTTTAAAAGGACGTTTAATACCGATTAATACGAGGTTTACAACTCCCAGTACTCGCGGTCTGGTAAATCTATATATGTTTGTTGGTTTTCCTCTGTTAAATCAATCCTGATAGAAGTAGAATCGATATAGTTATAGGAACAAGAATTTCCTAGCCCTTAGAATAAAAAAATAATAATAAAAAATAATAATATTAAAAAGAAAAAATTAAGAGAGTAATATTTTACGGAGGATCGCAACTAACGAAGCTCGTTAAGCAGTGAGCTAGCAATGTCGTCATTCGTTAGGCTAAAGTTTTCGAATTAAGATAAGAGCGCTTCGCGGTTACTTCGGGATGCTATTGCTCGTATTCTCTCCTCGATTTTCTTCTTTCCGACGAGAGCCACATGGTAAAACGGCAATAAGTGCGGACAAAAGGCGCGCGATATCATAGCAGATCGCTGTAAGATCATGAACAAAAGTCGCTGCCTCGAGGGAGTCTTCCAGAGCGAGTCTTATCTCCTTCGCGACGATCTCGGGATATTTCAATTTGTTCGCGTTTAGCTTGCGAGATGTCACGCTAATAACGTGACAGCGCGGATGAATACAAATCCAAGAGTAAGATAAAAAAAAAAAAATAATAAAAATATATAAAAACTCAACAGTTACGAAAGGTGGAAGAATAAAAAAATTCTAACTACTCCGCGAGAGTATTTTAAATAACAATATAATTTTAAGAGAAGGATCCCGCTATCGAGAAATTATTTTTGGCACAAAGTAATATATTATAAATATAAAAACAGCACTTTTTTGCTTTTACAAAGTTATTCTAAAAGGGTAAAACATGTAAATAATGTTTTAACTAAAATATGAAACTGCACAGTATACGCATTATAATAATTTTCTTTTTTTTCTCTCTTTTTTTACGTATAACGTTGAATTTTTAAAAGCATACGCACAAAATTAAAAGTGAATATTATAAAATATTTAACAAATTGTAATACGTATTCTTGATCACAAAAATGTTAATATTGATAATTTCCTCTAAACGCCGATATCTTTAATCGCACAGAAAATACAGATCATTGCTTCTCAATCTCGCTACCAATCCCGCACCCGTCCCTATCGCGAAGGGATGCGTTCCGATCGGAATTTTTTTTTCCCGTGATTGGAAGTAAACTCGATCCTGTCGCAACCTTGACACCTTCTTTAGCTCCCTAGTTCGCCGAGCGAAACACACCGTCCTCGGTAAATTATTCAAAACGTACCCTCTATGATCTATGGAGGCGCCCTTAAACCTGGCACCAGCAATCTATCTGCCCAGTTTCTCTCTTCCTTCTTCCTTCTCACCCTACGCGGCTCGGCCTGTCCGTTTGTGCGGCGAACCTTCGTCCTTTTCATCCCTCCAACTCCTCCCTCCTGTTTCTCCTGCCTCCATCTGGATCTTACCGATTCTCCGTTCCCTCATCACCCTGTTCCCTTGATTTTCCTTTCCGCCCCGTGCCCTCCCTTTGCGCGACTCGCGCCGCTTCTTCCCGACAGCGCACCGTTCCCCAGGGTTCTCCGACTTTTCTGACAGCCGCCACCGCATTTATCCCGTCCAGGGTCTCCGGACGGCGGGCTTACAAAGACGGCCCGGAATTCAATAAGTCCGATAACGCGCGAGTCTTTCGCAAGTGTTGTACGATATCGAGCCGGCTAGCCGCTCCCGATAATCGCCCAGGTGTATTGATTTCGCCAGCGCGAGCACATTTGGACTGTTGCTCGGATCGAACGTCCAAGGTGGTCCTCTCGGTACGTTGCCAATTAACTTCCGGCCGAGGGAAAAGTCTCGGGCGACAACTCGAACGTCGCCGCGACGAATGAACGAAATCGAGACACCGCGGATTAATTACCTCTCGGCGGCTCGATTTCGCCGATTATGATTTTCCCGGTTTTGTCCGCAACCAGCTAAACCCCACCCACTCCCGCGAATGAATATGACGCGAATTATTACCGTGACGTTTGCGTTTAACGCGAGGAACACATCGATCCGCGTTGTCGCGTTCCGCCAAATACGATATGCCATCGGAAAACGATAAAGAGGAGTTCCCCGCATGCACTCCCGGCCTCGCCGCTCGCCCGGAAAGCTGCAAATCGATGGGGTGCGTATTTTATTTAAATTCACGCGACATAACAAGAGAGAGACAGAGAGGGAATAAGTGCGGACGAAAGAGAAAGGGAGACAGGACGCGACGCGAAATTTGCAATTTCAAAATGTTCCAGTGAAAAAGGGAGAGCGCACGGCGGGAGGACGAGGAGGAGAATCGGAGGGATTTAAATTCCCTCGCGTCGTCCTCTCGTTCTGACGCAATTGTTATTTTAATTCGACTTTTTGTTATTAGCCTGCCGCTAATTCGGCCCGAATTCGCCGTGCTTCCATAATGCTTCCTTATCGCCGTTCTCTTTTCCCTTTCCCGGCTCTCTCTCCTTTTTTCTCCCTCGATTCGCAGTCTCATTAAAACGATGTCAGATTGGCGACAGAGTGCTCAGACGGACTGAAGTGCATACAACTGCTGCTGGTTTAAGAGCAGAGAGGGGAAAAAAAAAAAAATTACTTTGCGCTCCACCAAACGAATGACAGTCCTTCTAGTCCGTTTGCCTCGCCGGGAAATGTGCATTTTTCCCGATTTGGCGAATTAATTCGCGACGCAAAGCGGCTTTTTGGCGTATCTATGAGGCGTTTCGTGCAAGCAAGCTGCAGTGGTTACACGAAATATTTAATATTCAGTCTATCCGTATCGTTCTTACAATTAATACGAGTGTGAATTAAGGAAGATAAAGTTTAATTAATAAAGTTAAGTCCTAAAGTTTTTTTTTAATTTTTTTTTTTTAATATTTTCAGATAATTCGGAGTAATTTTTGCGAGGCGACAATATTCCACGTATAAATCAAGCTTGGTCTAAGCAGTTTTGTCTTTTTAACGTATACGTGAGCATAAGATAAAAATTATGCGACGATCCTTTACCGACGGGTTTTACAAATGCATGCATGCAAGGAAAAAATAAAAAAAAAAAGAAAAAGAGAGAGAGATATTACGATTTTTCCACGTTTCAAAACTCATCAAAGGAACAGACGTCGCGCTCCTTTTGCCGTGTAACGGCTATTCAGATGCAGAAAAGGGATGAAAGTTGCAAACACGCACACATCGGGCAAACGCGATGGTCCATGTATCCGTGCTATCGGCACCTAGGTCTCGGGCTGAACGCGAACGTGCGGACAGACGAGGACGTGATAGCCGAGGAAATGAAGAAAAATAACGCATCCGGACGCGGACAACGACGCCGGCTCGTCGCGACGAGGTGGCGGCGACGGTTGCGTTCCTACAAAAGCAATGACGACGTGGCCCGTGGGCGCGTTGAATATTTCATAGGGTATCCCGCCATGAAGAGAACCGCGATGTTCGACCCATTCCTCTATCTAAGCGTTATTCCGCCGCCGTTCACCTGTAAACCCCGCGGCGCACATTGTGCCAAAGGGCACGGATCTTTTGTTGAGGCTGGACGTTTGCGTCCGAGATCATCTCGAGCACGGTTAAGTATTATTTAAATAAATGAAAAGCGAAGTAATTCGTTCAATTTCGTAGCGACGTATAACAGAAAAAAATTATATAGAAAATTATTGAACAGTTAGACTGTTTCGCCGCGAGCGGCCGATCTTTTCTCACTCCGCCGTCTTGTACGGACGATTTTAGATCAATGACGCGGTACGCGCGGTAATCCACATAGCTTGAAACAAAGCTAATGCTGGGCTATGGAAGATAGCGCGCGCTGCAACTGCAGCCGTACAATGAGATATCTTCTGTGTGCGCCAAGGGCTTTATTCCATCTCTGGTGCGCGAGCCACGTGTATATACTGGCGAAACGAGGATGGCACACGTATACGAATGCTTACAGAGAACGGAGGCGAGCGGAAACGCCCGCTCGTAACGGAACCGAAGTGGTTGTCGGGGAATTTGCAATTCCCATCGGGCATTCGGCCGCTCTCTCGAATTTTGGAAAATTCCAACGCGGAACCCCCGGCGGGCCGGTTAAATCGCGCTACTTACATCGATCAATTGCGCAACGAAGCAGCAAACTCCCTCCCCTCCTCCCCTAAAGCTCGGGGCACGCTTCATTGTGATTTCGATCTAAACAATCCGGTAGATCGGGCTGGTATCGTTTAGATTCATACTCGAATCTTCAACGCTTACAAGAATTTTTTTTCTTTTTTTTTATCCGCCTAAATTATTATCTTGCCGTGTTCGGAAATAGCGAGGGTAGACTAATCCCAGAACGTGCTCTTTTGTTCGGGAACGTTGACCTGTTAAACCTATTGCATTCGACCTTCGAAAGTACAATATAATGCCTGCAATGTGCCTAAAATTTCTCGAAGAGAGAAAGAAAAAAAAAAAAAAAAAAAAAAGAAGAAGAATTTCAACTCCCGCGGATGTTTTGTTCGCCAGTTAAATCGCGAACAAAAGTGACGGCGATATTCTGCGTCGGGTTTTAGTCGCGATAAAGCGCACGTTGAGTTCGATAACAGTTATTTTTAACTATTGTTAAATTGTTAGAAACGGTCTCTAAGAGCATTAGTGAAAGCAGCTCTTTGTTTTTCTTTAAAACGCCGTTCTCTCCGAGTTTCGTCATCGGGGTATTTGAATACAATTTCGATAATATATCTTCCACATTTTCCTCGCAGGGAATGTCGTGGTCAATGATGGCCGGACCCAGGTAATTGATGTATTGCCTTGACTCGCACGACCATTCGACCTCCTTGTATCCTGACATCAGGCCAAGCCACGGGTTAGCCATTAGTTAGTTGGCACTTAGACACCTCTTAGGTTCCTCTGATTTGGCAGAAGGGCCAGGTGGTCATGAGACCTTCGTGAATTTATAATTGATTGCCTTAAACGTCGCGGCTCCCAATTAATATCGAGCATATAATATATCTGTATTTTCAAATATAATATAGAAATTAACTGATAAACGTGACTCAAATTTAATACGGCGCCTTCGAACAAAATATTTTTCTCTCGCTCAGCCGTTTCTAGACCAAACAAATTTGTTTTACCTATATATACGTATGTGACTAATGTCATTTCACCTAGTATATAAATACCGGTAGAAAATAAAAGTTGTGCTTTTCATTGCGATATAAGCAGAGCTATCTGACGCTCCTGTGGTTTTAATAAAAGTGCTAGCAGGATTGTTGATAATTTAAATAATTCCGCGACATGAAGGTAAGATAACGAGCATGCATGTAATAAACTCCTTCTTTGCATCGGTTGAAATATAAATATTCGTTATATAGTAACGTTATCGTGTATTTTTTTTTTTTTTAGAAAGGAGGAAAGAAAAAGGTGTCTAAGAAAAAGGTGCCTAAGCAAAAGTTGCCTAAGCAAAAGTTGCCTAAGAAAAAGAAGGAAGAGATTCCCGGGACCAGCAAGACAGAAGTACTATCTGGAGATGAGGAATTAACTCATAATAAAGATCTTACGAAAACGGGTTCGAAAGTACTTGATGCTCATCCGGATTTTATCGACCAGGTAATAATAAAAGTAATATAATAAATATTATATTAATAAAATATGTATAAAATAAAAACAAAATATATCAAGAAATATATAAAGAATAAAAGATAAAAAATTTTATTTTAATAAAATATAATATCGACGCGGCTGATATATTTTCTAGATTGTTTTACTTATATAAGTATGTGATTAATGTCATTTCATCTAGTATATAAATACCGATTAAAAAATAAAATTTGTGCTGTTCGTTATGATATAAGCAGAGCTATCTGACGCTCCTGTGGCTTTAATAAAAGTGCTAGCAGGATTGTTGGTAATTTAAATAATTTCGCGACATGAAGGTAAGATAACGAGCATACATATAATAAACTCTTTCTCTGCATCGGTTAAAATATAAATATTCGTTATATAGTAACGTTATCGTGCATTTTTTTTTTTTTTTTAGAAAGGAGCAAAGAAAAAGTTGCTTAAGAAAAAGAAAGAAGACATTCCAGGGACCAGCAGTATAGAAATACTATCTGGAGATGAGGAACTAATTCATAATGAAGATCTTACGAAGAAGCTTTTGGAAGTGTTTAATGCTCATCCGAATTTTATCGGCCAGGTAATAGTAAAAGTAATATAACGAATATTATATTAATAAAATATGTATAAAATAAAAACAAAATATATAAAGAAATATATAAAGAATAAAAGTTAAAAAATTCTATTTTAATAAAATGTAATATTGACGCGACTGATATATTTTTTAGATAGATGCAGTGACGGAGGAGCGAATGACGTATCAGGAAATGCGACGGAGTAGCGTGAAGCTTGCAATGTGGTTGCAAACATTATATTGTGGATTTTGTACTAATGTCGTAATAACCGTATGTACAAGTAACCAGATGTTCGCTACTATACCATTTTTATCGAGCTTATATCTCGACGCTATCTTCAATCCGTGGGATGTCAAATATTTCGACAGTAAATAATCTATAATTTTCTTTATCTTTCTCTCTCTCTCTCTTTATTTAAATCAGCATAACTTATCTTATTTTCACGTCTGCACATCCTTTCATATGTTCACTCTCTAAAAATTATTTCCAGATCACATGCGTCTTATGTTCTTTCTGGTGGAATACGAACCGGAAGTAATGTTTATCGACAGTAAAAATTACGACACGCTCATACAGTGCATTAATACCGTGAATAGAAACAACAGGGAAGAAAATATAGTGTCGCCGAGAATCGTGACTTTCGGCCAGCGTGAGGAAGTCGAGTCTTTCGAGGCGATTGTGAACAGGAACATTGACGACGAAGAGCTCAGTAAGTTCGCCCACGAGAGAATCCATCCGATGAATATCGCAGCGACAATGTTTACTCCGAATGGGGCGAATTATCCTGGTAAAATATATATGCGGGTCTTCGCGTTGACGTATCCATCGAACCAAGAGGTACCGACGATGCCTACCGGCTCCGTCGGCTTGTGGCACGGATCTTTCGCTTGGACTTTTAACGTCGTATTGATGCTTCGTAGCATAATTAATCGCGTGACAGTGGTCAAATTCTCAGGAAGCACCGACGAGAACTTGTTTGGAGCGATAGAAAAGTTCAAGGTAAAAAGATCACAAAGACAATTTGAGAGCTGTGTTTACGAAATGTGATCGAAATGTTAAATATTGACACGTTTTAGGTGAACTGGGTGTGTCTCGAAGGCATTAAGTGCACTGACATGTTTAAAACCGACTTCCACACGCATGATCTCTCTTCCGTGAAACAAGTGGTACTGAGTGACCCGTTATACAAACAAAGTACTTACGAACTGCTCCTCGAGAACTTCAAAAATACGTCTATTATTCAAGTGTACAGTGCGTGTGATTTTTATCAGCTTGTAATTAAATGCTTATAATGAAAATCGATACTTAGGATTTATTTTTTCTTTTAGGTATATCGAGCGAGGGAATAATTGCGGCTTATCAACAAGTTACCGTAGACTGGTTAACAAATCAATCTAGAGGTCCACTGGCTAGCAATATTCAAATAAAGATTCTTGATATGCAGACGAAAAATCCTGTGAATTTACACGTTAAACTAAATGCCGAACCCCCTCAAGGCGAGATTTTTTTCAAGTACATGTTCAAGTGGTGCAAACCTAAGACATGCGATATGCGACATTGCTGGAATTACCAGGCAGAAAAAGATAATCTCGATAAGAAAGCGAAAAGTGCTAGTAAGTGGAATATAATGATTTTTCTTAATTAATATTGTATCCCGACTGACAAAAATTCGTAACCGAACAATAATATATTTTTAGTCGCTACTTCATGGAGCAGTACCGAAGATTACGGTTACGTAAACTCGAATCAAGAGCTCCAAGTTGAAGGTAGAAAGAAGACTCTTATTAAATATAAAGGTGCCCATATCGCAGCTGAAAGAATTGAGAGAGTGTTACATTACCATCCAGGTGTGGCAGAAGCCGTCGTATGTGCTATGCCAAATAAAGACGATGGCCAACATCCGATAGCTTATATCAGGAAAGAAACTGGAATTGAGGTTTGAATTGTCTTTTTTGTTTTTAAATTTTTTCTTTTTTCTTTTTTTAAGTAAAGAATAGAACCATTTGCAAAAAAATTCTAATTTTTTTTTGTTTTAGGTAACGAAGGAAGAGATAATAGAATTGATGTCAAACCATTTGCCTGACAAGTATCAATTGCGCGGAGGTGTACATTTTAAGATGGACTTCCCATATCTTCCCAATGGAAGAATCGATCGAGCGTTGGTTATAAACACGGAGAGGCTTACTATATTCGTTATTGACGAACACACGTTATGACAGCATTTTACCATTTGCAATTAATCAAAGTGCTGAAGTAGATAATTTTATAAATAAAGTATTTGAATATCATCGAGTGCCAATTAAGAAGATTTTAAATTTCGAATGGCATTAAGATTCTTTTGTGCAAGTTAAAATTTCATAGACATTAATTGACAATAAAAACTCGTAATAACATGGCATAAGTCGGGCTCGATATTTATTTATATTCGGGGGTCTACGTGCAGCGAAACGCTTTACATTGATTCATGTTGAAATTTCGGCCGCCCTCGGGGCAGAAAAGTTAAATGCCATCTCAATGTGACGGCCGGTAATGGATGCGGATTACAATTTTCTTGTGTCTGGAGATTTCATTGAATATGAAACTCGCCCCCTGGCTATCCGAACGATGGCCCTCCCCGCACGAGATTCGGCTATGTAAAATAGGGGTCATATACGGGGTGTTCCGCTTCCCTTCCTGCGTATAACGTAAAATTCCTCCGCAGTAGTGCGCTAAATAAATTTCCAAGTAAATGAAACTTTACATATACATTTTAAATATTCTAAACATATAAGTATCTAAAAGTGACTTAATAAAACTTAATTTTACGGTCAAGGGTGGAATCAATAAAATCAATAAAAGCAATAGGGATTTCGCGACCCCTCATACATTATAAACGACATGCATTTCCAAGCCGGCGATAACAGTCGCGTCCCTTATAAGCCGCCGTCGCGACGTCGCACTCGATCGACGCGGACTTCCGCCCTGAAATACGACTTGTAAAACGCACGAGAGAAGGCGGTGTCGTTTAAAGTTTAAACACGCTATTGCAGGTACTCGCGAGCGGATTCAACGAATTCGCCATTATCTATTCGCCAAGTTTCGGCACGGTTTGATGTCCCCGCGCGGATTTACACCCGGTGTGCAATTCGTTCTCGTGCATCTAAAAACAGCAGTCAGTTCCAGGCTGAGAGCTGATACAAGGTAGGAGACGTGTATGCGATAGCGAACGGTTCACAAAGCCAGACGAGAGCTTTTGGTGTTAACGCGCGAGTTTCGCGCGAAAACGAGGCGAACTTTCGCGACCGGTTGACCGGTCATAAATATTCCCGGACAAGATTGAAGCGATAAATTCGCAAACTTTCTCGATCGCTGGTGTTTTAATGGCCGACGAGTCTTTGGTGACGCTCGCCGTCGAGCTGCATGCGGAACCGTCCGGCTAAAAGCTGCAGTAAAAGTCTGACGACTTTG
Organism: Cardiocondyla obscurior; assembly: GCF_019399895.1. Taxonomy (NCBI): domain Eukaryota; kingdom Metazoa; phylum Arthropoda; class Insecta; order Hymenoptera; family Formicidae; genus Cardiocondyla; species Cardiocondyla obscurior. The sequence goes on along the minus strand of NC_091875.1, from coordinate 2,562,069 downwards.
TTGTTACAGCAGCGTAATCGCGATGGCCTTATATCCTGTATACTTTAAATTCTATTATCTATCGAGCGAATCTGGCAAGGTGGTAAAAAAAAAAAAAAAAAAAAAAAATTATTTTATTATTAACCAGCTAGTCTCCGTTTGGGGATCTCTTTTCGCGAGTCTTTGTACCGTTTGCTTTGAAAAGGAAGAAACCTCAGATATTTTGTGACACCCTATGCATATAATGAGCCCGGAGGAAATTCATTATTACGTCGTAATGATAAGCAGGCGAGAGGACGTCTGGGAATACTGTAGCATCGATTTCCATTCGATTAATAATGAATGAAAGCGCAAAAGCCGTAGCGGAGAGAGGGGATCTCGTGATAATGATAAGGACACACGGGAGTGCAATCGGTGGGGTAACCGAGCACGAGCGAAGCTAATTTCAAGCGGCCAACCGATAGCCCTCGGAAATGCCGATCCAATTAAACCGGCGCATCGCATTCATTCATCGCCAATTTCCGCGAGTTAGACTACAAACCGCGATATAATAGCTTGCGCTTCGCGATCATTTCGCCGCATACCAAGTGGAAAATATTATCGCGAAGTGCAAAGATGATATTTGCTCGGCAGTATCCAAGCGCGCGATTAACGTAACATAATTTTAATAAATGAGCACAATATATATATATATTTTTTTTTTTATTTACGAGGTTTTATTTTATCGAAAATTCTTTTAAGGATGTTACTGTCGTATTAATAGTTTCATTAATAGAATTTTCAATCAATTGTATCATTAATGTAAGGTGCTTAATATCGACAACGAAATAATGTCGCTCTGTTAAATTTTCGTTTGCTAAACTTCTCCCGCTTCAAAATTTCACCGGATCCACTTCTCAGTGGAGCAGACTGCAGTCACTTTCAAACACCCGGTACAATGTAACGCCGCCGCTACTTCGCGAGCGCGTTCAGCATTAATAATTCTTATCTTTTCATCCGATACCGTCCGAGAGAGGAGCTCGCCGCTTTCGCGCTGCAGGTACGACGACGCCCGAGAATATTTCGCAGTCTTTCCTCTCGACAATCCTCCATCTCCTATCTCGATCTCCGGCTCCTTTTCCTCGGAATGCATTCGAGGATGCAGCGTGACTTCCGGCGGGCGGGCGGAAGTTGCGGAGAAAACAGAGCGGAATATTTAAGGTGATGCACACCGAGGAGGAGGAGGAGGGAAAGAGAGAGGAAACGTGCGAACCAAATTTCTTCGCGACGAAACACCGGGGTGAGAAAACAATGCGAGAAAGAGAGAGAGAGAGAGAGAGAGAGAGAGAGAGAGAGAGAGAGAGAGAGAGAGGAAGGAAGCGAAGAAAAGACCATCCGTAGGTCGATGGCGAAGGTGAAGACAGAAGGTAGTCAAAGAAAAGCCGGTCTTATTTCCCGTTCCCCGGATGGTCTCTTTTTCTTCCGGCGAAATGAGATTGACCCACACCTCGTTAGAGAATCATTAACAACGGTTGCATTGCCACTTCCGACAGTCGGAATTTCTCGTTACTTTCGCGGCTCTTTCTCCACCTGGCCATTATTTTCACCGCGATCGATACGAGTGCCACGGATCCCTCTATCTTTACGCCGAGGTGTATTATAACTCTAACAAAGGAGATAAATTTTAAGCCGTCAAATTTGGTACCTTGTCGTTCAGCGAGCTGAAGCGAGCACAGAGGCAACTTCGGTGTCTTATAAATAAATATTTTTCTCGACGTCGTATTTCTCTTAAGCTCTTCATATCCTTTGGCTTTACATTATTGAACAGCTTCCCCGTCTATTACGAAACTTTCTCCTGCTTCCGTGTTGCATTTTGGCGCGCAACGTGATCCAGACAAATGCATCACCGGTTCTTGTCACGGTGACTTGTCCGTTTAACCGCTGCGATACGATATATTGCTATGACGGCGATATGTTTGCGTCTCCAGGAGGACTTCGAACGCGCTCTTGCCTAATTACGGTCTAGACGAATCCCTCATTGTACCTGGCGTCTCTCTTGGTGTTCTCCCGATGATTAGCGCGCTCGTGACGACGACGAAGAGATATGTACACGGCGCGTCGCGTAATTCTACCAGCGAACGTAACCGGGCGAGCTTATTGCACCGGGAACTCCCGGGGTTCGAACGAAATATCGCCGCGAAGCACCTTCGGGATAATCTCGACTTTCGATCATGTTTAACGCGGACCCGCATCTCCGCCGCCCTCCGTATACAGAAGTTAACGCTCGCCGCTTTTATATTCTCGGGCCGGATAAATTAATTGCGTTGAAGCTTGCGTAAAAATAAAAAAGGCAATATTGACGGCGATACTCGTCGGAATAAAAAGTTGTGTACACGAGTTAATAGAGATACGGATAACGATAAACTATCGGAGCGATTTAACGCAACACTCGCGACGGAAAAGTATCTTTTCCCAGGGTTTTTCGCCGGCGAGGAACGTAGCGGGAGGAAGGAGGGGAAGAGGGTAGGGTCTTATCAGCTGCGTGTGCGCTGGACAGCATCACAATGCTGACGCGAGGTCGATTCAAACCTCCGAAAGGTTTCCGAGTATCGGCCGCAGAATCCTCTCGCTTTTTCTTTCACGGAATTACGCAACGTCCCTTTTATCTCTCGGTTATTCCCGGACCGTTCTCTAGATTTTCCACCTTTGCTCGTGGAACGAGAGCGAGGAGCCTCTTGGCGATACGCACTGATTACACCAAATTTAATCGCCTGGCGAAAATAAAAAAAGCCTCAGTATTTCACATTCAATAAATTCTTGTTACATACTTACGTACATGTACGTTCACGTCATCGTTATACAAATCGCGGAACAGTCTACCACCCAAAATTATTCCAAAACGACGGTTACCAGCGGTGATTCATCTCACGTTGAAGCTCTCACGTCCGATCCGCAAGCTAGTTTACGAAACTTGGCGAGAGTGGGTGGCACGAGAAAAGGGAGAGAGAGAAGATCCCGCGTGGTGGAACTTGCTAATAAAACTTTATACGTCGCTCCTAGGTAAGTAGCGCCATTTCAGACGTTGATGCTCGCATGAAATATTCCAACGAATTCACTTCCGCCCTTCGCCGCCCCCGTCATTCGCGGTCGCGCCAACAAAATTCGAATGATATACAAATCGCTTTCGCGTTTTCCCTCCCCTTTTCCTCCATCCGAAACATTTTTCACGGTGCGCGATACAAATACTCCGGGCTTTTCTGAATTTTTATTTCCCCGTTCCTTCCCCTTACTTCTTCATGAATCGGCGATTCCGGCGCGTGCATTATTAGCATTTGTTTCCGCGCGCATCTTTCCGCTGGTGTCGTCTTCCTGCCATAAAGGGGACCGCGCGTCGCGAATTACATTGGTACATTTTCAATTCTTCTCGTCGCGATGCCAGGTTTCAATATCCTATCGATAAATACGCTCAAGCTCCAAGGCAGTTTTCCGCTTCTCGGCAACCGTGGCCGATTATTTCCGCGGCAGTTAGGCGAATATTGATCGTGCCATTTACAAGCGACCGACTAGCGATCCGCGTAAGGCAAGAGCCAAAGGCAAATAGAATTTACGAAGCCGCGGCATTAGAGCGAACGAGCGAGCGACTTCGACTTGTATAATGCGATGCCCACCCTTCCCTCCCCTTCTCGAGGGGCGGCGGGTCTCGCGAGGAACTTCAAGAGGACGGATCGAGAGAAATTTGAATAAAAATACCGTCTCGCGACCGGCCGAGGAAGATCCCGCGGGAGGCAAAATAAAACTCGATGTTAGAAGGTGCGCGGGAAAGGGCGGCAAGGGATCGCGGGGGCGGAGGGGGGAGGGAGAGAAGGGGAGAAAAGGAGGGCAGAGGACCGAACGACGGGAATACGCGTCGAGTAATAGCTAGATTTTCCGATACACGATACTAGATTCCGGATCACGTATTTTCTACCTACTTGGCTATTCCCTCCGAACATCGAGCGATACACCTCACCCTCGAACCCTTCCACCTCCGTCGAGCGAAACCGTACGAATTTTTCGCTATTGCTTTCCTCCTCCCATTATTATTTAGATCGCTAAATGCGGCCGGCGAGTTTCACCGCAAGGAAAATTCGTGGATGTCTTCTACAGACAATACGAATCTCGTACGAACGTTGAACGGCTTGATATAATTGCGCGATAAGCTTCCGTAAAGCTTTCCAGTTTAACTTAATCGTTTTAACGATTTGGTGGGATACTCTCTCATTTTTTTTTCTCTCTTTTTTTTTTTTTTAATTTTAGTTTGATAAATAAAAATTTAATTTAAGATTTATATAGTAACGAGGCGCGGAGAGCTCTCTACGGAATCTCGAGAATCCACGAATACGAATAGCCAACCGACGTCCCGTACGACGATCGACGAATACGAGTGTTCACCTACCCGGATCTCGTCGATAGCGGTGTCAAATGCAACTATCGAGGGATTTATTAGACGTTCGAGACTACGCGCATACGTCCAATTTTGTCGACGGGCTTTCAGTTCTTCTGGAGAAAAAAAAAATGTAACTCTTTGGAGGGCTGGAAACTCCGTCAGTTTTTACAATACTTCAGCGCCAACTTATATAAAAATGTCATAAAATATATCTAAAGAACTCCTCGAGAAGGTCACTAAGCTAAAAAAAAAAAGAATTTGATTTTTTCAAAATGTTTCACGAGACACGGTAGTGTCTCGCGTCGAGTGCACGAAACGAAATACCGTGTATCATTTACGTGAGTAACCGGGTCGGGGGCATTTGAGATTCTGAGATCTCAATAATGATTTAGCCGATCGTTTTTAAGTGGGTTTATTCGGAAGAACGTGGTTGACTTTATACACGCTCACACGCACCTAGGCGTCCCTCTCGATGACAGGCACGAATCATCGCCGGCGATCGTTGTCTTTCAACAGTTGCTGAGACGAGCCAGCAATATGACGGTCAAATGGCGCTTTATCGCGAGCCGGTGCCGTCAAGTTTATATCCCGATCGCGTCGAGGACGAGATACACGTAGCAGACGTAACGACGGACGGTATTATGACCGGGTCGGGGGAGGGTATCACCTGCGGGTAGCGAGCAGGGAGAGAACGAGGGATCTCCACCTTCCCCCCTCGTGTGCCGCGAGGAAGAAACGAAACGACCCGGCGAGAGGAGAAACGGCCGTTCGCGCAGCCTTATCACGTGCGAAATCCCGGACTCATCTCACGTGTCCGACTGTGCAGCTACCTGCTCTACTGCTCGTCCGATGGTTTATCTCCGGAGTGACGTAAATCCGAATCTCTCAGATGTTCGCGGAGCACGATAACGCAGGACGGCCCGGAGCCTGTTTTCGGGAGTCCTGAATAAAGTATCACTCCGGGTGATCCTCGGGAGGGGAAAATATTTATACCGTAACGCCCGGCTCGTCAAGATTTTAGAGCATCGAGTTTGATTATTCAAAAACGACATGCAGTTATTTGAACTTTAGTTTAATGCGTTAATTAAAGGTTCAAAGGGGAAAACAAGCGCGGGAAAATGTCACGGTTATTAAATTACCGTGATATTCGACAGAGAAGAAAATTATATGTGGCATTGTGCACGGCACCGCGAGCAATTAGCGCGATTGCGACGAATTTGCAGTAATTACAAGCAATTCGGTGACAAGATACGAGAGCGGGCAGTGATATATGTGTATTATCGACACGCGCCGAAGAAATGTTACGAGCGATAAAATTGCGCGAGTAAACAGCATTTCGAGAGGGGGGAGAAAGGGGTGGGTAAAGGGGGGCGTTTTTACACGACCTAATTTCGCAACTGAATTTTCGCCGACGTAGTCGCTGCGAGCGCAATCGCAACGCGATTCGCGTGTCGATAAACAAAATTAATGACGCAATAAATCGGACCCGTTTATCGGGCCGACTTATCTCTCTTTCTCCCACCTCCCCACTTTTTCTCCCTCCGGTACCGCCGAGGTAATAAAAAAAATCACTGATCGTCCATATAAAAAATGGCCGCGGAGGATGGTAGGCCGCGAGCCGATGAAAAACTGCGCCGTGTATATTTTCCGCGCGGTATCGACGGCAACGCGAAGACGCCGGGGAGAGTAACGTCGAACGAAAAAAAATGTCCATGTTCTCAATCGAATCTCGCCAAGACCTCGTTTATGCGCAGACATTTCAACGAGATGGGGTCTCGAGGCAACGACGATTTATCTCCATCTACGTATGCATTTTCTAGAGTAAACTCGAGGAAGTAAAACCCTCTCGCGGAGGGGAAGAAGGCATTTCGAAGATGTCGCGAATCGAAAGCGCCGAGCAATTTAATATCGAGCAGATTAAACATTCGTACCCAGTTTCAACGTCTGATCCACTTTTCATCATTCTTTCTTTACTCTAAAATACAATATCGCGGTCTGAAACTGTGACGGAAATCCATCGTCGACGGGATAAAAAGAAAAAAAAAAAAAGAAAAAAAAAGAAACTGCGAGCGACAGATCGGGAGGCAGAATCACCGCCCGCCGTCGCGATCTTATCTGAAGCCGCGCGATCGATTAATATTTCGTCACCGCTATCATTCCGCTCGAGTTCCTCCGAAACGCTTATTCTCTCTTCTTTTTTCTTCTCGCGCGTTCTCTCGCGGAAAGGAAAAGTTTCCGTCCGCGATTATGCGACAGACACGCGAGGGGAAACTCGGAAAAGAGGAGCAAGCTGCAGGCGACAATGGAGCGGAGAGACGACGGGGGAAATTGGTTTTGCATTACAAAGCCGGTGGTCTGTGACAATGAGGCACTCCGCGAGCGCAAAGTACGCGAGCGCTTATTCGCTATGAATTATCCAATTACATGATTATCCAGGACCTGCCTTCGATCGAGCCGCGATGCGCCCGGCGGCTCGTTAAATTCGATATTCCGCCGATTTTCGCGCCGAAACGAGATTCGCTCCCTCCCTCCCCGCCTCGCGATCCACGACGCGGCTCCGTTTCGTTACGCGATAAACCGCCGGTGGACAATGGGTATTTGGAAATGTGATCCCGCGAAAGAATAATCTCACGCGCGAGTATACAGGCGCGGAAAATAAAAAGCCCGCGGGATACGGCCCCGGCAACGAAGAATTGGATTATTCAGCCGGCAATTTGGAAGCGCGTGATTAAGGATGCGATAATAATGCCGATCCAAAATTATTCACGCAGAAAATATTCCCTGCAGGGACAGGAGTTTTATATATTTATTGTAATTATAATTTTAGCGCGATCGCATTATGTCGTAATCGTATTGCGGGCTCGCATTTATACGTATTACCGTTCTTATCGGTAATTAGTGATTTTACCGGCTTTCACGGTATTACATTATTAATTTTCGCGATGCGTTCGCTTTGCGGAAACGTTTTGTTTTTTTTTTTGTTTTTTTTTCCTTTTTCCTTTTTTTATTGGGAGACGCTTTCAAGCAAATCAAATTATTATTACGCTCGCGCTTCATTCGCGAAAATTATTATAATTTATGCGTACATTCGACAACGAGAAATAAAAAGACGCTCGCGAAATTTTTTTTTCACGATATTAAACTATCTTTTTGTCGAATATGCGATTTGCGAGTGTTATCCCGAGTATATACATCTTCATATTTCCTTCTAAATTCGACCTATCGCACGGAAGAGCCTTCGCCGTGGGCCACGAGATTTCCCTTTGCTCACATAATCCACTCCGGTCTTTCCTCCGCACGATCGGAAAATGCAACACGCTCGCGTTTCGCTATATAGCCTTAGGACTTCGATATGTGTGCCCTATAAAACGTGAAGCGCCTCGGCGAGGTCCTGAAAGGCGGGACGAGCAGCGGAACGGCGCGGCGGAAGCGAACCCGAGACGGGAAGTGGAAAGAAGCGATCGAGACTTTTCAATATCGGGCAAAGACGCGCGCTCGCTGGCCCGTGACAAGCATCGGGTACATAATAAAGTCTAGATAAACGAGCGGGACATCACGCCGTGGCGGTGAAAGTTTCGTTTTGCGCACGGCAGTGTGAACTTCTAAATAAGTTCGATGATAAGTTGAAACAACGCCGAGACGTGAACATTCAAAAAGTAACGAAATCTCATGATTTCGATAGACATACGTCGTATCGTGTCGTATCATATCACTGACGAGGTGTTATTAAATTTCAGGGCGCGTGCCGAAATAATATAAGAAGCAATAAAGAAAAAGAAAAAAAGAAAAAGAAAGAAAAAAAAAGGAGTAACGCAACCTGTTCCATCGACCGTCCTTTGAAAAATCATACTCTATACATATATGCACCGTGTCGTCCTTTCCGCGGGATATTTGCCGCTTCGTTGGTTCCGTTTGATGAACGGATTCCCGGGTGGATGCCAGAAGAGAATATACGGAGAGGTAAAAATAATAAAAATAGCGAGTTTCGGGGAGGTTTTTTTCAACGTAAATTCGTTCGAAATCTCGCCTGGGCTATCCGATATTCTGTGTCGGCGCCCGAAATCGGAAACGACAAACGAACGAGCACGCCTTAGTTATCGTTATCGCTCGTTTGTCATTGCGCGGTGTCAGGTGGTACACGGAAAACATTCGCGAGACACTTTGGATCTTGAAATACGAGATGAAAGTACCGTCGGTGACACAGGCTCGCAAAAAGGAAAGGTATCCCGTGCTGGCGATCTGAATAATCTTATCTTATGTCAGTTAAAGACACGTAATGTATTGAAATCAACATTCGATATAATATTCGATGTAATATTCGAAGCGCAAAAATATTTGAGCGCAGAAAACGTACGCGCGCGGTACGCGGACCCGATTCTGGCAGCTAGCCGGCCGGTCGCGTGTCAGTCAAGGTGGGAGTAGTCCGAACGGTTCATCGTAGGTCAGAAGCGTCAGCTGACGCGCTGGTGGCCTACTCTCCGCGTTATCCTTCTCTCTCGCGCGTCTACCCGGCGACCGACCACGCATCTGGCGCCGTACGACTTACGACAAAGTTCTCGGTGGCGTACGTGACTCGCGCGCGCGGTATCAAGCCATTGCTTAGGCGGCGTAGCGTAGCTAGCGCGTATGAACACGCGCCGAATATGCGTCAAGCGGAGAGTACGTATAGATATATTCGTATAACATATTGATACGCACGTAAGAAACCAAGAAAAATTATTGCGTTTCAGAAAAGTCACTTTGCACGCGGAAGAATATTAAAAAGAAAAAAAAATATATATATATTCGCGTAAATAGCGTATACTTCGCGAGAAAATAAATCGCCTCGGACAATCGAGATTTAGTGCAAATTTCTAATTTTAATTGGATGTGATTTTTGAATTCGCATGCTATAAATTATCAGTCACGTATTATGCACGACGCCTCGCGCATGCAGCTGCTGTCCCAGCTTCCCCGGTGTTTGTTGTACGGCTCTTTACGACGCAACGTTATTCCAGCGGCGGCAGGCAGTTATGCATAAGGCAGGTCGAAGCGATACTACTAACATGCGATTCGAAGCGTGCTGCAACATGCATTTGATGCATGTTGCACACGAATTGCGCGCGCATCGATTTTGACAAAGATTCATGTTCGATACGTGTTGCATCTCGAATCGCATCGCGGATTTCACGCCGCGCTTTGCTTTGACATTTGTACGTCGCGTTTCGATTATTGGACGACGTGCAGCTCTGACAAGGCCCTTCCAATCTTCCATTGAAATATTTTCTCGTCCCTCCGGGGAAAAGCAATTAATTCGGAAATAATCGCGCCAAACAGAATTTGCATTTTAGTTGGAAAAGAAATAAAAAAAAAAATAAAAAGAAAAAAGATAAGGAATCGTTATTACATTAATTTATCAATCGCGTAATTAACAATTTCACATTCCGGTAATTTATTATTATTAGATATATATATATATATATTTTTTTTTAATTAAAATATGCGAAGAAGGGTAACGGACACGTATTCTATTAAGAACGATAAACACGTTTACGTGTTCGTTTTTGTCGATACCCATTTTTAGCCGGCTAATGGCTATATTTACTAAGCGTGTGAACCGTGATGCTGCAACCGCGGCAGACATGTATTATTCCACGGCTTCCACGGTGGGACGCGATGATGTCCTAGAGTGGCCACTGAGTGTCGAGCCGTGTTTGCGACGAGATCGGTTCCCGTCGCCGCTAATGCCATCAGAGCTGCTGTCGCCATCAGTTTTAGCATAAATATCACTATCGTCCTGGGATTGTCGCCACGGGCGATCCGGCTTTTGATCGCGGTACGTAACAATTTCTTTCGCTACATTTCGACGGGTTTAAAGCTCGGCGTTTAAATTTATCTCCGACCAAAAATGTAATATATATACAGAATTACTTTTACGGCTACCACTTTAGCGGCAGAATATCAAGTGTGCTAACGGACGTGATTTCGTTCTCGCGGCGCAACCGCGATTAATCGTCGTGCTCGCGTACGAACCTTCCCTTATTACTATCCTATATCTAAATTAAGGAAGCGTTAAGAAAGCCGCGTGTGCCTGCCGCCTGCGAATGCCGCGGGACGTAAGTCGAGGCCGAAAGAGTCGTCGCGCCGCGAATGCGCGGCGATAAATAAATTAGCCGGGCACTAATTGACAAATTGCTAATCCTCCGGGCCATTACGCGCGCCCGCAATGGTAACAAATGCGGGCAATAACGTCGGCCGACCGACACCGGTGCACGAAATACGGAGATCCCTCGTCGCGTTACATCACCTGCGAAAACCGATCTGGATGCGCCGGGAGACCGGAACACTCGTTAACAAAGTAACAAGTGTAATTGGCAATGAAACACCAGGCGAACAATAAAAAAAAAATATATATATACATATACGTATAGAAATAAATATAATATATATCATGTAACCGGCGAGACTTTTATGCAACGAAGTTTGGAAAAATCCTACTTTTCTACAGACTACTAAATAAGTAAAGTAGTTTTGCTTTTCCGAAACTTTCCCGACGGTGCGCGTCATCGTCCAATAAGTCAACTGTTTTCCTACTCGAGACTTCGTTTTTCCGAGCTGTAAGCTGGAGCGCTTTATTGGCCCTTCCTCGACGAAAAGGCTAATGTAGCACCGCTGACAAATCAGTGTTCTGCCGAGGACCCTAAGCAAGAACAACACTCCTTCGTCTCGCTTTCCCCATCGAAAGCGTGTTTATGGACCCCCGTCGTGATGACGCTATTTTTCTCGGCGAGATACTCGAGACTATCGTGGCTCGCGAAATTGTAGGATAAAACTAATGAATGTACGAGTAAATGGCGATAACTGATATTATAACTGGAAGGCTGGCAGCAAATAGAATACTGCGAGTGCTATTCGAAGTTTGTTACGGGAGTTGCAACATTCAAAAAAGTTAATGGCTGAATTTATATGTTCAATAATTGTTGCAACAACTTTTGAATAATTTCGCGTGATTTCAGAGCGCTCAATATCGCAACACGTGACTCGTATGCGTACGGTTCTAGGTTCTGCTTGCATCTGCATCGCACATGGCCACCCCGTTCAATCCGTATTTCACCAGTTCGATGATTCCCCCGGTGTATATCGCGGAAGTGCGCGGTGCCGACAGTCATGTTTTGCGAAAGGTGCGAGAAAAGGAATCGCGCGACTAGCGGAGAATAATAAAACGTGTTTGCAGGAATGCGTTTTGCATGCATTTTCGGTATACGTACCTTTTCGCGCCGAATGGCGAGTGGGGAGCGGGGAGAAGAAAATGAGGACGAAGGTAACGTCAAAACTCAATTGGCAAGACGGCTTTCACGAAATTGAACGTCGACGGCAGAGACGAATCCTTCGGAGCTGTACGCTCCGTCGTAAAATGTGCTTGTTTTAAAACAAAAAGCTCGATTTCGGTAAATTATTTAATCGCCGGTGAACAACGCGGGCAAAGCAGCGTTTAGTATTAATAAGTTTCGAAGAACAACGAAATATTATACGATTACATATTAATCTAAAGATTCTTCTTAAATTTCAAACGTCATAAAGTTGGTACAGTATTTTCATTCGATATTTAGATTGGAATCTGGGAAACAGAAGATTGATTCTGAAAGCCGTTTTCTCTAGAGATCTTATGGATCTATCTCTGTGTTCGGTTAGCAAACTTTCTGTTCGCGACACTCTGGGGAGGAGTGCAGGACTGCTGATAACGATAAGGACAACCGCGTATTACGTTTACAATCACATTCGAGAGACGGCGTTCTGACCAAACAAAAAGAAAAAAAAAGAAAAAAAAGAGAAAAGCGTTGGCAAATTTAATTTCCGTAAATTGTTTAATTCAATTTATTATTATTATTCTGCATTTAAATCCAATTCCAATATCAATTTGGGATCGCACGATAGTTAACGATTATTCGTATAAAAATTTCAAGTATTAATCTATTTTTATTTTATAATAATTTATAATAATTCTCTTTTAAAATATTCTATCGAAGTAAAATATTCTATCAAAGTAATATAGAATGCAAAAAGCGTTTTGTTGTTTATTTTTTTATTTTTTTTTTTTTAACTCGTTGATCGCCGAAGAACGATACTGTTGAGCGATTAGCAAGTTTCGCATACGTTCTCGGACTTGGATTTACTTGCCAGCTTTCCGTCATGAATCACACGACGAGCTTTGAGAGGATCGAGAGGAAACTTTTCGATCCTGTGGAATATACAAGGAACGTCACCAGGACGCGAACCTACGACCCTTCGGGACTTGCCTACCGAGGTGTACCGAGTTTTGGAGGATTACTAAAGCTGCGAAGGATTACTCTGGTACCTGAGAAATAGCTGATGTGACTTAACGCGACATCGAACCTTTCATCTTATCCTCGCGAAAGGACGAGGCAGGCTTCAATATTTAATCATTCGACTCTTTCTCTTTGGGAAAAGTTTTTATCATTCCATACATAATTTGCTTTCTGCGTGCAAATAGAATATTTTAAAAGAAATGTTTTCGATTAATTTCTCAAGTGGCTCTGGTTAAAGATCAATATAAAAAGAATATATATATATATTATATAGGACGTTTATCGGATAACTATCGCGGTGTATGCTCCGTGAATTTTTCATCCGCCAAAAAAAAAAGAAAAAGAAAGAAAGAAACAAAACAACTCTAGAATAAAATTGTCGTGCCGGTTTTTCCAACACGCGTCACGTAATCCTGCATCCTGACGGGGCAAGCGCGTTTGACCGCTTCTCGGAAAAAGGGACGAATCGAAATCGACAAATATTGTCGTCACGTACTGTGTCGGCGATAAGTCGTGTCCGTTCGATCTGCCCTTTCCTCTCCTTCCTCTCTCAGGAGAAGATGCCCGGGAAGGTTCGCGAAAACGGCCGGAAGAACGATGAGATTTTGCCGAGACACGTCAGTGGACCCGCGCGTTTTCGCAGTCATTCGTGGAGTACGTGAGTAAATATTGATGCGCGCGATCCGATCGGGATGAACGAACCGTGGATGCCGATTGCGTTCACTTTGTGTGCGTTACGGTGATTTTATGACCCCCGTTTTATCATCTATATGTGCACAATGCCATTAATCATTTAAAGAAGCAACGGAAAATAACTTGCGATCGTAAAAAAAAAAAAGAAAAAACATTTCGATCTCATTTAAAACTATTTTAAACTTAAAATTTTTCTTCCTGAGACGCAGATTATAGAAATTAATATTGAATATTAAAAATCGTAATAATCATCTTCAAACCCTTCCTGTCCCGTGGACACAAAACGCACGGAAACTTGTCAACAGATGTTTCTACCATCAAACATGATTTTTGAATTTAATTCAATACTGCGCTACGCATTTTAATTTAATACTGCAAAATCATCCGATAATGCAGGCGCGAAACACATTTATAAATAAGCTTGCTTTTTTTTCCTTCCCTTTCGATATTACGCGCTGCATCAATATTACATTTTCAATAATAAATATTGAAATAATTTAAAAATTCGCTGGACAAATTTTTCGCGTTTCATCATATTCATTAAAAGTAAAATGTCTGCATTTTTGAAAGGTTCAAAGGGCATTGAAATTTTATAGTACAGTATATTAAAATTATTCAAATTTTGTTCTCTAAAGATGAATATTTTCCGTGACGCTCCGGGCGAAAACCAATGGCAATGACGGTTGACTGATGGAACGCGTCAGTCTCGTCCTTTCTCTCTCTCTCTTGTTCATCCGGAATATTGGATATCAATAACAACAGACGAGGCTGATATCGAGGGCTTTTGTTCGTCCACTTCATTCGCGAACAGGTATGACCATAGCGGTGGTTCTGTTCCTTGCTCGAGGACAATAACGTCAGATAACACACGCTTTTTCTATATCGCAGATGTTCCAGATTAAACTGAGAGGAATGCCCGTTGCGTTGACGCTCGATAATTAATTTATTATTAAAAACGCTTTAACTGATTATATCCGTGGAATGTTTAATCCAATTAACGACGGGAATTAAAGTCAGCCGTTGAAGAAAGAATTACCGGAGCAAATTAGATCTGTCAATGCCGTGAGAAAATATCGCGCATCGTCTTCGATTAATTTATTGCGTCGGCAATTCCATCCTTAATCCTTTGATTACGTCACGAGCCCGATAGCTCGTACGCTGTTCATTCGAGCGATAATAGCAGACGTAACTTGCTTACGGAAATAGAAGAGGAATAGTCGTCAGATGAGAGCAATCGGAGGAAGCGAGGAATTTCAAGCGTCAGCTTGGAAAGAGCTATGGCAGTCCGAGTAAGTTTGTAATAACCTTGCCGAATAATGAACGGCCGAGCGAAGATGAAGTCGGAGTGCAGCGTTTATAGTGTTTCGGAGTTATCGCCTCCGAAGTGAAATGAACGCTCGCAGTGGCGGCGCGCGACTCGATTCATTTAATATCGCACTCGGCGATAGAATTAACTTAATTAAACGGCCAGCGCCGGTTTGGCGACGCAAAAAAAAAAAATTCCCGAGGAAGAGATCCGTCTCTTGAGTATACGTACAATTCGCGCGAACGAAACCGTCGCCAGGACAGTTTTGATAGAACAGACCTCCGCGGTGCTTTAGGAGGTCACTCAGCCATCTAGTTGCCGGCTGAGCTCGCAATGTCGTAAGAGATAAACCATTCTGGACCAACAAGCGCTAGTTTTCGAGCCCGTATATCACAACGACCGCTCGAGTCGTAAGCGCGGAATTTTCGCAAAAACGGCGAACGCTCGCAAAACGTCTCGGTACCCAAGCCGACAGCTGGCAGCCGGCTGCCGTACTACGTTACGGGCCGCACCGTAATGTCGTCTGTAATAAATCGCGATGGGATGGCGGGGCCGAAATAGAGCCCACTCCCGCGAGTTAACTCGGTTAACTCGGAACTTTGATCTGCGATTCCGAATGGCCGGCCGGCGAGCGCTTCGATTTCTGCACGGCCGGGCTTTTGGAGATTCCATTACAATCACGCGTGCGATGGCGGGGATCAATATTTAAATTCCTAATGGCAACGATCCCGATGGACGCGATCGCGAAACGCGGCGTGTATCCCGATGAAACCCGTCGAGAGTTTCAAAGCTCATCATCTTCAGAGCTCACGCTTTAGAAATGAATAAGGCGCGTTCTACTTGCCTAAAACGCTGACACGCGGACGTCCCATCGGTGGCGTGCATATAACGTCTGAAAAAAGAAAAAGAATAGATTGCAATTAGTACGGTAAATTAAAACATACAAATATGATAGATTAAACGGAAACTGGTACGCCAATAAATAATAAAAAAAAAATAGCATGCGCAAATTAAAAGAAAATAGAAGAAAAATATTACGCTAGATGAAAAGTACGCTTTCCTGCTTTATTATTGTTGTTAATTAATGCAACAGCTAAAGTAGAGAAAAAGGCAACCTTTCGTTTTTTTTTTTTTTTTTATTATTCTTCAAATATACCTACAATTGAAACGAGAGACGGAGTTCATCAAAAAGATGAAAGCGAGAGAGTGTAGAGGGGAGCGTTTTTAAAATTCGAGAAGATGCGCCACGCGCTCGAATGAGAATCAAGTCGATTTCTCTCGGCAGGTTTCTCGCTGACACTCAACCCGGGCTCTCAGGCGGGATAAAAAAAAAAAAAAAAAAACAGGGGAAAAAAAAAGAAAAAGAGATTTTAGACCGGAGGTGGAGACACGCCGTGAGGGATAATATTGCAACGACAAAGGCCGTCGCGCCGACTTGGTAATAAAGACAGCGAATTAAGGATCCCGGGCATGTAAATTGCCGCTGATATGATTTACCGGCAATTTGAATGAAGAGCTCGCGCGCCGCCCGTAATGTCGGTTAGCATAGATTTGAATAAATTGTGAGTTGCTACGACGTCATTAAGCACGGGCGAATCTTTTTTGCGGGCTACTTGTGCGCACGAATAATCCCCGCGGTTATTATCGAGCCGCTCTTTCGTCTCGGTGCCTCGATTAGAAACGAGATGGGATCCAGATGCGATCCCGGTGGACGCGCGATACTTCATTACCACCGTTAACATGGGTTTTAATCTTCTCCCGATGAATCCGACGAGGACGATTTTATCAGCGTGCAAATTTATGGATTATCCATGCACGCGAATATCAGGCGCACCTCGCGTTATTTATATCCCGCGCATATATATTATACCGCATGTAAATCCAGGAAACGGTAACAATAATCAGATATTAGTAATTACGTATTATCCCAGGTAGCGAATTGTCCCAGGTACAATCCGAACGCGAGTAATCATTAAGGGTCCATTATTACCAGTTCGTTATCCTGATTATCTTGTTTGCGGAATTTATATCGCGAATTCTGAGATACGGCCTGTAAATTTGACACTTCTTTTTACATTTTAATTTTTCAACAACGAACAATCTGCCATTTTGCAATACATTTCATATGCTACGTCACTCTCCGTCCGAAATCTTTGCGGGATATATTATGCTCGGCGCAACGAACGCAAACGCGATAGTCTTACTCTTCATTTTGTAAAGTAACCTTTTTGGAAATCGTCGGCTACTCAGGGTCTACCTACTGTTGCTGGCATTGCTCGAGGGTTAAAAGCCATCACGGTTACCGTAACACACGTCGACGGGGAGTCAGACCGGACAGACAGATGGAAGCTGGAGTTGGCCGTGGTGGAATTGTGCGTGGATCAATAAATCGCGCGTGGAACGACGGAGACGTCGAATGGCGCATAAAGGGAGTTCTCACGACGAGCGCGAAACGGCCGCTGCGAGGACGATCCCGACGCACGGAAGTGGGTACATTGGCGATTTTGGGGGGCGACGTTCAAACGGCGATTTGCGCAATGGCCTGTTTAAGCTTCGGGCCCGGCTTAATCCTTCTTACGACTCGTCTCGTAAATCGATTAACTCGCGAGCGCCATTACGAAACTCTGGATTGGAATTCTTCGAGTAATACCAATTATCGTCTGATCGGCTTTCTCCTGCGCGCGCGCGCGCAACAATCGGATTAAATTAAGGGCGCCGATCGATCGGCGGAATATCGAGGTGGGAAATAAGGATTTTATCCTCGCGCCGAATCCAGGTGAGCTGATAAAGTGATATTAGAAAATGCAGCCGCGATGACGGAAAATAAGGTAAAGCACCTCGGTGCTCGTTCTTTCGCGTAAAAATCGAACAACAAGATGATTCTTTAAGGTGACACAATTCCTTGACGATCGGATGCAGCGGAAAAGATTTCGCGTTCGCGGCAAGCGGGACGAAGCACGTTTTCCGCAACAAAACCATCACGACCCGCGGATAAATTCAACTTCTGAGATCCGCGGTGCCGCAATTTTCGCACGCCCGCGCATTACAACGCGATGCGGTCGTCGCATTGTGGAAACAATGCCACGGGACCACCTTGCCCGCGACCGTCTCGCGGAAAATCGTAACGAGTGCTCGCGGTCATTTTGCGGGGCTTAAAAACCAATTAGTTGTAATCCGCTGTGTTTTCACGCGAACTCGGCGCCGCGCGAAAGCCTTAATGAGCGGGTGAAGGGGGAGAGGAGGATACAAATTCGCGCCCTCCGCGATCGTTAGAGGAATGAAGTTCAGCGTGTTTGCGAAACGACCGGGACGAATGCCGCAAAGCGAAAGAATTGCTCCCGAAAATACGGTCCGCAACAATACGCTTCTTTTTTTCGAAGGTGATCCGAGAATTTACTGCCTCGTTTTTCTTTAATAAAAACTTTTTGTGTAACATGAAAGTAAAATAGCATGAGAAAAGAATGTGAGGTATATAGCTATTACGTATCCGAGCGCGAAGAATATATGCTGAACAAACTGGTAGATACATAAAAAAAAAAAAAAAAAAAAGAGAAAAAAAGGAATAAAAAATAAAATAGATACATGCACATAAAATTTATATATGTACGTGTACGCATTTGCGTACGTGCTTGTATGTACATATTATATGTGTCACATATTCCGCGCATCGTTTTTCGGGTCAATTCCTCTCAATTGCAGTTTCCGCGCGTATCCTTACTCGGATCCCCGCGGAATAGCGTGTGCGCAACTACATCGTGTTGCATTATTCGCTTTTGCAGTCAACACAACTCCGCTCAGCTTCGTCCAGCCTCGCCGACGTGCGGCATAACGGATGTTTCGACCCTCGTCAGAAGCATTACGTTATCCCTGTAGGTATTTATCACTGTATTCCGACGGGAAGCTGCAACTCTTCCTTCGACGAATGTACGTAACAACGTAAGCCCGATATATCTATGTTTAATCGCCGTCGGAACACCGTGGAGTTCTTTCCTATTTATTTATTCCTTTTACTTTAAATGCACGTGAGTGATACGTGGTTGAAACGGTTGACGGAATGTCAATTCAAATAGATAGTAGTGCAATATTTATTATCGACGGTACAACGAGACGTGCAGGAAAAATAAATTTTTACAATCGAAAGCTCTTTTGTTTCTCTGGTTTAGAAAAAAAAAAAAATTGGTAGACTACTTTGTGCAAGTAAAGAATTAAAAAATTGTAGGCAGAAGTAATAATCCGATTGATATCGCTTGATATTTAATGTCGCATTAAAAAAAAACAATTTAAAAAATAACTAGCATTTGAGATGAATACGTATACGCGGCAGACAGATTGGAATTAATCTTAAGAGACTTATACGCAGCAAAATAGGTCGTAAGCAACGTGTTACCATCGATGCGAATAATAACGGGTGAAGGCGAGCACGGCCGGTGAGGCGAAACGTGACGAGAGGAAGGTTCAGCCGTCTAGTCCCTCCTTCATTTGCATAGGAAAAGGGATAGAGTCTCGCGTGGAGGATGGTCTCCTCTCTGACCCAATAATACGCAACTGGTCAACCAAACGGCCGGAATTCAATTACGCGAATGTAGTCGAACGCGACCGCTAACTCGAGCCCGGAGACAAGCGAAACCTAATAACCAAACAATAGTGCGCTTCTATTGCGTGGAGAGCCTCAAGGTTGCCTCCGGGATATTGATAAATATATTTCCACGGCGGGTCGACAACCCTCGACATGATACGCGATAGCGTGGCAGTACTTCAGCAGTTATTAACCCGACAGATCGCACTAATTAATTAATTGATTAATTAATAATATTACTTGAACGAGGGTTGAACTAGAAATTTTATTTTACCGTAGAAAATTGTTTTATCGCTTTCAGCAGTAAGGTAAATATGTGAACGTGTGCGCATTCGCGCACGGGAACTTAATTGTTGATTATATTCATGACGATCTATTTGAGTCGCCGAACGCGCGTAAAGCGGCGTAAGAAAATCTGAAATGGAATTGAAATCGAGATCCCGGGCTATTTCAATTGCGGCTGTAGATAATTTACGGACGAATGAAAGTACTCAATTAATCCGTCGACGTAGGCAGCGCAAACCGGGCTGGGCTATTAGGGGCAGAGGGAGGTTAAATTGCTTCCATGCGCGGTGCGTTTATGTAGGAAATTGAAACAATGTTCGAAATTGCGCGGCCCGCCATTATGGTATCCGCTTAACTATTAACGTGCTCTGATGGGCTAAGTGCTCGCGAAAAATCCAGACAGCGAGGAGAAGAATAATCGCGAAGCGGATAAAAAAGAAAAAAAAAAGTGAGAGAAGGTCGGAGAAGAAAGAAGAGGCCGGTCGGGAGGAGAGAGGGAGGGTAGAGGGACGGGAAAGAAAACAGCAATGAATACTTCAATTATCGCGCGGGAGAGAAAATCCATTTTTATCCTCTGCAAAATCGAGTATCGGCCGTCGCGTTACACCGTTGACTCCATATACACAGAACAGCCAACCCCGCGGGAATTTTCGGAAAATCTGGAACACGGCCAATGGTGCGGCTTAGCGTTGTCGTTGTTCCGGGGGATAGTATTCCGCCGGGCACTCGCTATCCGCCGAGTTTATATGGTCTACAGACGAATTTTTTCGTCCCGCTCTTTCCCGTGGAAAATTAACCGCGATGGCTGTCTGTCGAGGATTACCGTCGCTGTACCGCGAACGTAACAGGTTAATCCGTCTGTCGGAAAATGTTAGAATATTCGGTATTATCCCTGTTATTTCGTCGAAGCCGCAGCGTGTTATATTTTTCAGTTGCCTTTAAAAAATATTAATTTATTTCCATTTAAAAAAAAAAAAAAAAAAGAAAGAAATTTTAATATACACGTAAACAGATGAATATTAATTAAAACTGTCAATTTTAAAGCGTCGCGTCGTGAAAAGTATATTTTACTTCCGTTACGATTTACTTCGCGATAAAGTAAAAATTTTCTAAATTAAGTTCTTATCGTAAACGAGATCTTACTTGTTATTTTATTAATCCCCGTTCGCGTACACAGGGTCGTCCGCTATCGGCGGGAGTGTATTTTTTCATAACTCGATTGTATTTTGCCAGCATAAGTCGAGTGGTGTTTTTCTAGCGATATGAATGTTATTTCGTCAGATAGAATGCGCACGCGGTCGCGGGAAATTGAAAATATCTGGGGAACGCCGGTTATATTATTCGGAAAAAAATATCGAAAAGGGTGGACTGTTGCCGATGGAGCTGGAAACGCTGTATCGAATCGCCCTACTTTCGAACGAATCGGCGGCAGCAAGTCCGGTACGCGGGATTCGGTCCGAGTGACGTTTACATTACAGAGACGTTATCGGATTTCTCGCCGCCGATGTAATCGTCGGTGTAATCTCTGCCTTGTGCTCCGCGCGTCTGCATATGGCGCAAGATGTACGCGTACGGTAAATACGTTCGTTTTACATCGACGGTAGCGCGAGATTTTGCATTTAAGTCCCTCGCTTTTGCATAATACGTTTCAAAATGGCTTCTAAACAATTTATGTTTGGTTTCCACATTAAAAAAAAGAAAAAAAAAAGAAAAACAGAGGACGGTTGCGGGTGAATCATTCGCCGCAAGATAATGACGAGCTGTCGGTATTAAAGTTGAATTATTAATCAGAGTAAAGGGAGAGAACTATGGTGAAACCCTTTGACGGGGGTCGTCGCGTAGATACGCACGCTCGTCCAGTCGTTCGTTTCATTATTGAATGCAAATAGGTTCGTTAGGGCTCGTCGTTTTTAAGTGCTCATCAAGTCCCGACCCTCTGCCTAACTGAGCCTCTAGAAACAATGCCGTTCCCGCCCCCGAGAGAGCGAGGAAAATTACTCCGCGGAAAGTTTAACGTGTCGTGCCGTGACAGCCGACCGTCGAGATCGTTGGAAACCCCATAAACGTACAGGGGGCCGCGGTCTAAGCGAGTTATACATCATGGAAGCTGCGCAAGCTTTATATGTTTAACTTGAAACGTTATATTAAATTAAAAGCCTATCTTCCGAACGTTCGCCATCGCAGCAGCCAAATTGATATGCGGTTACGTTGTAACTGCATGGAGGATTTAGGAATGTCAAACGCATCGGTCCTGTTATTCGAATTACGATTAGAAACGTGCCGGTCGCGTCCGAAACAATTGTCCCATAACACCTCGATCGTGCCACAAATGGGATCTCTATCGACGTTTTCCATGCCGCATCTATACGCGATGCCAAAGCTCTGCCCATTGACCAATTGAACATGGAAACAGAAACGTGATCGGCGTGAGCAAAAATCGAATATGCAGGTTACGTCCAACAAAAAATAATTGTAGAACTAAAAATAAAAATAGTTACGTGCAAACATAAATTAAAAAAAGAAAATAAAAAGCAAAAAGAAAAGATTTAATAAGAATTAAAAAAATAAAAATCAAAGAATTAGCAGAGAATACGACGACAGAAATAAAAGTTAAGCTAAATTTTGTTCGAAATAGTTGAATTAAATAGTTCTTTTTAATTATTTATTTTTTTCATTTATCGTTTAGAAATTGAAAGAACGCCGATTTAACGTTGACAGCGTAATAGCCGGTGCGTTTATCAGCGTGTCAGATATTACTATCAATTATCGTAAAACGAGCACGGGGCTGGAATAACGAGCGTCTCCAAAAATCGTTGACGCCGCTACGGATTTTACGGCCTAATATTCGCTATTCGCTATCGCGAAACTTGTCGCTCGTATGTAATTGATCCAGGCCGCGGCAACAGGTGATTTACGACGATAATTTGGTAAATATGACGGCCATTCGTCGCGTCATTCGTCGATATCGTGATAAACGAGTTGTATTAACAGTGCTCGTTTAGTGTCGATAATCCGGCGGCTTAATTTTGAAATTTCGAGGGTTTTTTTTTTTTTTTAATAGAACATCGTCTTAATTAAATATAATACAAACGTAACAAGTACAGGAATTCACGCACCTCTTTATATATTGTACAATTGCGATGAGCATGAGAATGCGAGGAATTGCCAGACGCCGGGAAGGAGCTACTCGACGGATCTCATTCATCAGATCCATTGCCGAAGAACGCGATGAGTGACGTAAGGTAAACGGCAGTGGAAACGGACGACAATAGCATCCGCGACGAGTTAGTAGGTTCATTTCAATTAAGAGCAAGCGACAATGGATAGACGGAGTGACAGCTTTAGCGATAGAACAATAGGAGGCCGGCTATTTGTCATTGACAACGGATCGGATTGTTGCGGGGCGAAATTCAATCGAGCATGGTGAACGTGCAGCGCTCGCAACTGCGTGTTCAAGGGAGTTTAGGGTTCCCACCGTTCCACATTCAATCGCGCCAAATCTCACTTATAAGTAATTTACGATATACCAAAGTAACCGCTGCGCGGCGGATAGTCGAATCGAGGAAAGACGGGACCGCTATTAACTGCAAAAATTAAATAGATTTGCAATAATCGCGGATATATCGTGGATATAACTTGTAACGATGCAATTACGTTATCTAGAAAATTGTAGCGTTTATTTTATTTTATTTTATTTTTCTTTTTTGCAATTAATTAAACGGGACGTCCGACAATTAAGGAGGTGGAATGTTTCACCTCGAGGCGCGTTTCCGGCTCAACTATCTTGTCAGGCTGTGCGGTATGCCGTTTCAAATGATCAAGGGAGAGTATATATCCGAGGGACCCTCCTTCCTGTACGTACTGTCGGACGATCGAGATGATAGCAATTTGCACTGCTCGGCCTCGGAAGGACCCGGATCGCGTCGGAGGGCCCGCATAAATGCAGCGGGGGCGGCGCGGGCGTGCCCGGGCTTGTATGCGTGCCGAAGGGAGAATGGACCTAATGCTCCTTACACGGTGGCACAGAATCCGTCGTTAATGCTCACGAAAGCGTGGTCGCAGCCGCGGTTACGTGTTTACGGGTTCATTGATAATAAAAGAATCGCCGATTGCGTAAAAGAGACAAGAACGATTAACGGTGCTTTTCAAGTAAACGTTATTAAAAAAAGAAAAAAAGAAAAAAAAGAGTTTTTAATTCGTAACGTCTTAAGCTTCTAGTGTTTTGAACCCTATTTTAATGTTTGCCTTCGGAACGTAAGACTTTCCCGGTGTAACGCACGTTCAAGTTTTAATACGCTATAAATCAGAAAGTCTTAAGACCTTAAGTCCTGCGGCGTGATATACAAAACGGCATAATTACTTCAAGATTAATAATGATTCCGGTAAGTTTGATATACTCCGCGGAAGTTAACGTCATCTAATGGATACATTATCATGCGGCGCGGAACGTTCGCTATCATCCGCGTGTTTGTACTCGAAATATTGAGACGCGTGTAAAATCGATACCGACGTAAGTACGTGAAAGCGTTTCCTTTATGAAATTCGCGTCTAGCAGGAATATCCACCTCCTCGCCCGGCGTTCGTCGTGGCGATGCAAAAAACGAAAATGTCGAGATAAACAAACTCCCGCGCGTCGACATCGGGTTTCGACGTATTGTTCAAAAGCCATCTGGTTTCCCCGGTTTCGACGGGTGATCCTTCAACGGAAAAGGGGAAGTAAGATCACCCCTTGCAGCGAGTAACCTAAGCAAGTCTCGAAAGAGAAAGAGAGAGAGAGAAAAGGGAGAGAAAATAATAGCTTGGTCGGGATAGACGTTCGCAACCATAAATAACATATACTGTACACATAGGCACCCACATAGACGGCTTATTTGCATTCACGTGTACGTTGCACGTACAGAGAAAGGGAACTGTAAAGACGGACGAATAGAAAAGTGTAAGACAGCTCGCTGCTTTCGGCGTAGAGTAACCTGAGTCCTCTCGATTTTACTCCCCCGCCTTTGTTCTTCTCTTTTCGCTCTCGCAACTGCCCTTCAGCCCTGATGCATTTTCGGTTACACCCGAGTCACTTTAATTAGTTCCGCAACTGACCAAATTATTTTGCTTCTAATTAAAACCATTTGATAAATTTGATTTTAATAAATAATTCATATTTACAGTTTGTTACATTAGTTCATAATTAATTTTCCCTCTATTAGAGTGGAATCAAGTTCACTCGTGCTAAAATTGCTAACAGTTTCCCTCTGGGTATCATTTCCAAAATTATTGATGATAATTATTCTGACGTTATCAGGTCAGTCAGTGAGGTAATTTTTTTTTTCTTTTTATTTTTTTCTTTTATGAAAAGGTAAATGGGCGAATCGTGTCGACATGACGTATTACCGATCTTGACGCGAGCGTATCGAGAAAAATGTCGAGTGCCTAGGGACGCGGATGATCGGACACGAAAGTCTGGAACGCGCCGGAGACGTGTGTACTTTTATTCCGGGAGATATTTCGCGCGAGCCGAAGGAGCAGCGCACAGTTGCGCGACTTCGGACAAGCGGAACGTCGGAGTCTGTGTACCGTGGGAAATATCGTGAAAGCTACATGTTCCTCGCATCGAGTTCCCATCGATCACGAGCGACACAACTTTCGCCACGCGGCCCGGCAAAGTTCGCGATCGGGGTGATTAAGATGACATCGCACCCCCACGATCCGACTAATCTATAAGGCGAACGTTAATGGAAGCTTTAATTAAACCGATCAATGTACAGATAGAGTGAGCCGAGTCAGTCGTAATTTATCACGCGACTAAGAATTTTATTATTATTGCTTTTTTTTTTTATTTAAACAAAGATTCTTTTATTTTTACAATTCGATCTAGTTTCTTAATGACCTAATTACCCGATTACTTTTAAGAAGAACGGTGGATAAAAAAAAATTAACCGGAGTATATTAAATTTACATAATATAATAAAGTTTTAAAAAAATTAAACTACAAAAATTTCGATCTTTATTGCAAAGTGCTCGAAGCTATTCTACATTATGCAGGTCTTTATTGCTCAACAGAGCCAATCGAGTTGTAGGCCGGAAAGTGTAAGACTTATAAATTGATTGCACGAGTCCGCGGGAAGAGAAAAAAGGAAGCCAGCGGAGGTTAAAGCCTTGCAGATGGTTCCGAGTTGTGTGCGTGCAATAAAAAGTTGCACGTTTTACATTTGCAGCTCGCTTGCTTACCAAGCCATTGAAACTTTGCAACAATATAGCATGTTTTTGTGTTTTATTTTCTTTTTCTTTTTTTTTTTTTTAATCAAGATCTGAATTGAAAGAAACGGGAGATTAAGAACTCTTTCGTCGTTTTCGTTTCGGAATAAATTAAGTGGAGAGGAAAAAAAAAAAAAGAGAAGAAGTGAAGAGAACGGCAATGCCGATCGACAAATTCGAGTGGATCAGTTAAAGTGCACGAAATCACTTTCATAAATCAAAGGGAGCAGCGCCGATCTCCATCGAGAGAGGAGCTTCACGAGCGCTGCAAAACATCGCTTTGAGGCGCAGTGCTCGTTGCAATTAACCTTCTGGCGATCGTGCCATTTTACGCTTTGCAAATGGTCGTCCGGTACACAAAGTACACCGAGAGTATCTTCGGGAAAACAGTCTACCTTTTGAAGTCTTATAATTAAAATTTTAATTCAAATAAAATGTGTAAACTTCTCTAAAAAAAAAAAAAAAGAAATAAATAAAAAATAAAAAGAACACGATGAAAAACAATACTGTCATTAAAGGCACACGAAATAACGTTAAGTAAAAAAAAAAAAAAAAGAACACACAGTTTAATAAAAACTACAGATCGACGAGACTTCTCAGGTGACGTCGAGCAACGCTTTTGTGCTCCGCGTGTTGTTGCGCGACCACCGGAAAATTAATACTTCTCCGGCTCCACGTGCAACGAGTGACTTGACGTTTAAGCGGCACGTGGGAAAGCCTGTGTAACGTTGATACGCATCGCTTTTTTTTATTTCCTTTCTTTTTTTTTTTCTTTCCCACTTGAAACTGCGCCCGTGCCTCCATTTGACGCAAGTGGCATCGCGCATTATACATTCAAGGCGTGACGCAACGTATGCCGCAAGAATCGTTTTGATTCTTGTTTTCGCGCAACCGCGCGTGCTCGCTTTCACGCTGAGAATAGCCGCGCCAGTGTATCTCACCTCTGTCTTTCTCGCTCTCTCTTTTTTTTAATCGCAATTGCACTTTTGTGCAAAATGGACTTTTCTTTAGCTTTTTCATGAAGCTACACCTGAATAGATGGACCTAAGTTATATTATAAAAACTAGCTGGAACTTCAATACAAAATTATTAAACATAAGTATTAAAAAATAGTTAATTAGCGCAAAGTATTTTTGTTTTATCTGATAAATGAATTAAAAATTTATTTCAATCTCTTTTGGCTCTCGTTTTTAAAAAGCGATGCTCTCCGGGCATGCCAGTGTCCGAATATACACCGAGACGTTAACGAATCTTCCCCTTTGCGAACGAAATTGAAGAGTACGAGTATGCGACATCGTTAGCCGCGAGTATGCGACACATTCGTATGCAAACGTAGCTGCACGCGCGCGTCCGATGTCCCCGAGAGTTTCTAAAGTTAGAAACACGGGACGGGAATACACTCGCTCGCAGGGCCGTTTGAACCCTTAGATCGCGAATGCAGTAATTTCGCTCATTTTATGTTAATTTTAACGCGCATCTGACCTGCACGAATGTTGCTTTCATAATCATACTTTAATTAACCTAATTAGACAGGATAAACCCGGCTTCAAAGCAAGGTAAATCCTTTACCGAACCTAACAATCAGTGCTGTAAATCTGTGCAATCCAAACGCGATAAAAAAAAATAAATAGATAAATAAAAAAAAAAATTAAAAAAATAAAAAAACAAACCCGAAGCTTTATTAATCCTTTAATGAAATTATCAAGGATAAAAAAAAAATATGATTTTTAATTATTAGCAATTGTACATAATGGTTTCAGGCAACAATGAAACAATGACTCTGCGCGTGTGGGTGAACGTGCATATGTTCGAATTAAATAAACTCTTTTTCACAAGGCTGAACTTTTGCGCGAGCATTTTAAAAGCCGATGCCGAATGGCTCTAGGCCATTTAATTTCAAATGGCCGAGGCAACTCTGTGTTCGCTCGGCCGTTGTACCGTTGCGAACTCGAAATGCACTAATAACGTTAACGGGAGGGAAAAAAAGTCTCGCGACAGAAAAGAGTTGACGAGCAAAAAGGCCGAATCCTCTTGCGTCCGGTGAATAGGGTACATAATGCAGAAGTACACGCTAAAAGTAATACGTAGTATAAGTGACGGATAGGGTACGCGAACATGAACATGTTATATACATATATATACATATATATACCGCAAAAATTTGCGATGTTGAGCGGGTGGGAAGAATAAAAAAAAAATAAAAAAATGTTAATTAGAGAGAATTGTCGCGGCATTCACTGTTCGCTTTTGACATAACGACTTCAGTCATCCGGCTGTGAACGAACTTAAATATCACACGTCTGTTAATTAAAACTGCTATTCGGAATCAATTCCAGCTTAATTAATTTTTTCACGATTATTATTCTTCTTTTTTTTTTGTGTGTGGAATAATAGTTTTTATAATAAAAGCCATTTACTGTTGCGTCAGTAGATTGTTAATTACAATATATATTTCCGATTTATGTCATGTTAATTCTGAATCATTAACTGAATAATCAATTATTATTAGTGATCTCGCAATATATAAATTATTTTCTAGTTGCGGTAATAGTTATTGTAAATAATGTTTACACCATTAACTTACGATCAATATTACATCGTGTTCTATTTGCTTCTGCGCATTCGCTGTACTTCCTCCCATTGTGTGTAAAGTCATGCATGGGTTAATATTAATTACTAAACATGTTACATTAATTGAATTTAATGAGTGTTTATTTGATTAATGACTCGTTTATTCGACGCCCGTTACTTTTTCGCATTTTCTCTCTTCTCAAACAATCTATATATTTAAGATTCTAGTTAAAGAACGTTTAATTCACTCGCGAAGAACAGAGTCACGCGGAAAAGCCGGACAGAGATCGGAGTAATCGCTCAGAGGCGAGAAAAATTTAATAAAACAAAATCTGATAAAATTCGAGAGGTGATCGAATCTATGGGGTGAGAACTATACGTTTTTCCAGTAAGTGTATCAAAGTTCGACGTCGGTGCCGGCGGGTGAACGGGATAACAGATTGCGCACCGTCGAGATGGCATCCCGTGATATATACTCTTCAGTATACTTTCTTAACCGCGAGGCCCGCAGATCAACGGTGACTTTTCGGTAACGGCGACAGCGATCCTGCGGTATTACTGGAAATACAATTCGAGCAGTTGCTTTGGACACTCTAATCCCGACCGTATCGCGAGGGAACGAGGATGAAAACGGACAAAGAGGATGAAGGGGCACGATGCCTGAGCGGTACCGTGTGATGTAAACGCGCGAGATGACACACGTGCGTGTGCGTGTGTGTCCCGCGGCCCGTCACGGAGCTCTATATCCGGTCTAACTTCCGCTTCTCTGTCATAGCCCCTGACATTATCGTCCCTCAGATCTCTCTCGAGTTCGGCCTAATCCGATTTACGAACTCGGCAGTGGAAGGACGTAGAAACGACTGCGGCCGTGTTAGAATTACGCGTGACGTTAGTTTAAAAAAAAAAAAAAAAGAAAAGAAAAAAGGAAAAAAAAAAAAAAAAGAAAGATGCGCACAGTTTCTTTTAAATCAAAAGAAGTGACTTCTCACTGGAAGGTGAAAGTTTCACGTATTCCATCACGGAAGGTATCATTCGTCGCTTCTCTTTACAGACGTCGATGGCCGGCGCAGGACGATAAATTCTTAAAACAAATGGCTCGATCGGCCCAGTTTGCGTCTCGCGACCGCGCGAAAAAATGAGATACTCGCGCCTTACGACTCGTCCTTTGAAATATTCATTCTTCCAGTTACTCGAGGCCCGCTGGCATCTCGACGCGGCTCACGTATCGCATTTCTGTGCATAAAAGATACGCGTGCCCGGCGGTCGAAACGATCCGCTAGGGGCCGAAACGTATCCGTGTCGCAGGAAATAATTGTCGCCAGTCAAGATTTCCGGCGATTAATCGATGTCTCTACCGGTTGTAGCATAAAAATCACGTCGCTATTATACATATACATATATATAAAAAGAGGTAACGGGAAGTTATCGTCGCGCAACTCGATTCGTTCGAAACCTCGGTTCATTCGATAACGATTTATGATTGGAAGCAAGAAAATCTCATCGCTCGCGCCACGTCAAAAATTTTATTTTTGCTCTTTGTAAGGAAATTTTTGCGCTTCACGGGAGAAATGTGGAACGACGTCGTATCCAGGCGCGTTTAGATATTTCAAATGGGTTACGAGATCGTGATGGACGTAAAAATGGCCGGACGTGTTTTCCGACGTCTTCGGCGATTCGAAGTTAGACGTCCGTTTTAACGTCGAGCACCCAAGAGCAAAATAAGATATAACTAAACGAGAGCGCGGCGCGATGGCGGTGGACAGCCACGAGAGAAAAAGGGTAGCGAAAGAAATAGAAGGAAGAAAGAGAGAGACAAAGAAGCGAAAGATACGAACAAACGACAGATAGATATCAAAGAAACGACTTGTGGAGACGATGCTTGCAGACACAGAGTGCCCCAACTCTCGTGCTCGTTTTCCTTTCTAGAAAATAAGAGAGAAGTCGGAGAGAATTGAGGAAGCGAGAGGAATGGCGCAGATATTCTGGAACCAGGAGATGTACCGCCGGAACACATACAACCGCACGTGCACAGTACGGAGACGCACGCTGTATGTCGCCGGGTAAAACGGAGGGAAAAAAAAAAAAAAAAGAGACGAGATAGATAGAAGCACAAAGAGTTAGAAAGGAAAGTGGAAGAGACGCTGCTCCCCGTCTCGGGCACAGCTTATTAATAATATATCTCTCGAGCCACGCAAATTGTGGCTGGTATTTTGCCGAATCCGAATATCGCGTTGTCATTCTTACCGTCGAGTACGATATATCGTGATTATTCGACGTCGGCCGGTGATTACGCAACGATACAATAACGCCGGGTAAATGGGATATTAAATTTGACGCTCGCGTCCGTCCGTCCCGTTTGTTTTACTGTTCTGGCGAATACCTTTCGACCGTGCAATTAATTTTTATTCGCGTTTAAGAGCGTGGATTTGCGGGAAAAAAAAAAAAAAAGAAAGATATCCGAGACGCAGTGTTAGATTGATAAAATCAGCGACGAGTAATTACACGTTGAGGCCAGGGACGTTGGTCGTTGCCCAACGAAATCATTATCCCTAATCGAGGGAAAATTCTTGAGCGAGAGGGTGCGAGATCGGCGCGACTCGGGCACACGCGAACGAACGCAGGCTCGAGGGCTGGCACCGGCGGCGCGGCGCGGCGCGGCGCGACGCGCGGCGTCGCGACGCTCGGCGCCGTGGCCTCCCTCAGTCAGTCCTGCGCCGTACGGGTGACGGCCACGAGGGAAGAGGAAGCGCCGCCGCTTCTCGCCGTCGCGCGAGCCGACGCGACGCGACGCGACGACGAGCGC
Organism: Cardiocondyla obscurior; assembly: GCF_019399895.1. Lineage (NCBI taxonomy): Eukaryota > Metazoa > Arthropoda > Insecta > Hymenoptera > Formicidae > Cardiocondyla > Cardiocondyla obscurior. Next base: position 2,530,899 of record NC_091875.1, on the reverse strand, counting down.
CTGTCCGTCCGTCGAGAGCTTTAGTCCGCGTCCGCACGTCGACTGAAACACGCGACTCGCGTCCACCAGATGCAGTGCGCTCGGCTGCCCTTCTTCCTCCCGTCGCTGAAGCTGCTCCCGAAGGAACGGCCGACACTATCCCGCGAAATAACAGAGCCCTTTTGTTCCATCACCATTCTCCTCTCACTCGTTTTATCTCACGTCGTCTCGCTCGCGTCGAAACTGATAGTTCTTTCCGTTCCTATTCGGTACATGCTCTACGAGTTCTTCTAAGATAGATGGAGGAGAGGATGATTCGGGCGCGTAGGAGGAAGATTAAGACCGCCGGAAATTCGGGATGTAATATCCGGCGACCCTAGTTACACGTACGGTGTGTGCGCGCCAGTCAGTTTTCCTGCCTTCGCAAGCCGGAGTCGGCTTCAATACAAACCGGAGCAACGGAGGACACTCGCGAGATTTTGGATTCGATCGAGGGATTTGCTCAACGAAGGTACACTTCCAGAGAGTTCTGCTATTTCGTTTTATTACTCGAATTAAAAGGCACATGTATTTCGTGAAGGTAGAAAAAAAAAAAAAGAAAAAAATCAAATCGAAGAAATAATTACATGTAAAAATGATCTTCATCGATAGATAAAAAATTGTTTCATAAATTCTAAAATTAATCTCCTTCTTTCACTTTTTTCAATTTTAATTTTTAAAATAAAATTTATATAAATTTATTTTCGAGACACAGACGAAAAAAAAAACTTCCTAACCACATCATTATTTAAGTCCACAAAAAGTTTAAATGCCCCGATGTCTCTAGCAGCCACAAAATTCCGTGAAAAGTTAAGTACGGTGGTGGAAAGATTACACCAAGTTTCGCATTACGAAAAAAGAGACTCTTATCTCGGACAAAAAAAAAATCCAAGAAAAAATTCTTATGAATGAATCATACTACCAATTCAAGAATTTTAAATTTAATAAGGCAGGAGTCTCATTGTGTTGTAAGGGCCGCAACAAGTTTAAATTCACCACGGCTTCCCGTTGAGGAGATATCGCGGAAGTTATCCGCCCGACAATGGGTTACAAGAATATTCTCTCTCGCTCTCTCTTTCCGCGTCCGCTATTCCCACGTATTCTCGTACGCTTTGGAGGGTGATTCTCCATCCAGCCGTGCGACGCAACGCGACGCGACGCGACGCGGGGAGTTTCGCCTCAAACTTTTCCGTAATGAGATTTCCCGGGGAACGAAGAGGGATTACGGCGCGGGGGAGACTTTTTGCTCGTGTCGCTCGCGCGCGCATCGCCGCGGTCCCATACATCAAACTGTCGGCCGGGGATGTTGCAGGTGCATATGATACGCTCACCCCGTTAAGCGCCTTTATTACTCGCCGCGGAGCCGCGGAAATGCGTATCGATGGGTAAAAATTTTCCGCCAACTTTTCGCGCGCCCGGCGAATTAATTAATCGGCACTGGCCCGGCCCTCAATTATCCCGGGCTGATGACTCGAGGTCGTCGATCGCGCGCCCCGCCGAATATAAATCGCTACGGCCGATCTCGTTCGGCGTTAACAACATTAACTTCGGCCGGTATTCGCCTCGGGTAATTTTTCAACTTCCGGTTTCGGAAGTACTTACTTACACTCATCCGGCCCTCTCAATTTTGCTTCGTTCGGAGAACAGCCTGGCTCGTTGAAGTTCTTGGAGCGCGTCGCCAGCGCACGTGCTCGCTGGATGCTTGGCCGCGAACGGTGCACGGTGCACGGTGCACATGTGCGATCGTCCCTCGCGAGTTTACGCTAGCTTCCTGCACGTTAGACATGCCGGCTCACGGCCGTTTATTTGTCGCGATAATTATCGCGGGAGTTTTATAAAGTCCGGAAACGAGCTTGCGCGCACGTGATTGCACTTGCGACGGCACGGCTTGTTACAGAACTACTCGTTGAACTTAAAAGGAGCGCGCGCTTCCCCATTCGAAGCAACGGGATTTAACGAGGGCACTTTCTGTATCCCGTAAAAGAGCGCGTCTGTAACAACGAGCCGCGCTTGCGAAAATATTTCGGCGAAATTTTTTTTCCTCGCAAGAACGACGGACGAATATAACTCGCGCCTCAGTTTTATCTTTTCGCGCTTTTATTTCTCTCGCGACGTGTCACCGTTGCTAATTCCGGAGTTAAATACGGAGAACCTAGAATTTTTTTCCTCGTTAGTTGCGATTTATTGAGCCACCGAGCGATTTAAAAGTCGTGATACTTAATCAACCTCAATGTTTACGTCTGCGATTTTGGCGCTTTGATTTTATTACCGTACGTTTTATTCTTCTATACGTCTAGATCTGCGTTTCCGTCGTTTAACGATTATCAAATTTTCCCCTTTCTAAATAAAACCGTTCGCTGCTCGACGCTAACAAATTCTATGGCGCTTCTTACGTTCCTTTTTGCAATCGTATCAATGATCGAATTTCCACGATGCGCCGCGTGTCGGTACTGAAGAGGTTAATCTACGTTTTTACGGGCTTTATGCTCCTTCGACGTCGCCTCTCGTCCCGTAAGTTCTACGCCGCGATTTAATTAAACTCTCTCTCCAACCCGTCGCTCGAAAAATCGATCCTGTCGCCGTTGATTTTACTAGCGGTTCCGCGAGACTCCGAACGAAGCAATTCCGGCGAGACCGGTCGAGTCGATTTAGCTCGTTCGTGCAGAAATCCGCGCCCCGAACTAGTCAGCCGACCCCGAAAAGTTGCGGATCGCGGGGAAAATTCACAGTGACGGCAACGACAGCGACAAGGAATTGCTCCGAACTTATTCAATCGAACTAGTTCACGGTAGAGCCGAGTGTGTGCTTCGTCTGGCGGCAATCGATATTAACCTCTTAAATACTACAATAAATATGAAAGCACTCGCGAAAGAGAACAGTGAAAAGGAGCGATAAATACCGCCTTCGCCTAAGTTTTTATTTTATTGATTTCTTTTTTTTTTCTCTCTTCCTTCGTTGCCGTGAAAAATCACGACGTAACAATAACGATCCGTAGTTACGTCTCCATTAGCCTCTAATCGGAAGTACGTGACTGTCGCGAAGATATATTAAGTATCACGAAATAACTCATCGCTCATGTCCCGCTGCACGATCCACCGCATTTTGCATAGAGCGTTATGTCAGAATAACGAGAACTCGGGATTACATTGCGCTTTAGTGAGTAATCTATGACCATTCGGCCAGGAACGAAACGAGAGCAGGTTAAACTCTCGAGGGATAGCTCTAAGCCGGGAATGTCACGGTGAAAAATTGTTACATCAACGAACGAATGGGCCCTGGGAGAGAGATGGGGAGAACGAGAGGGTGAAATGGAGAGAGAGGCGCAAAGTCAAAAGTTACAAAGAAACGCACTCGTGTACATCCGTTAAACTCCATTCTTCATGAACCCGCATCTCTTGCTCGATTTGAACAAAAGTTTTCTCATGAGGGCGCGTGTTGCTTTTTCTAATTTTTTTTTTTTTTTTAAACGGTAAACGTTTGTTTAATAGATTTATTTAAGCCTTACGATGAGAGATCCGCAGATTTCCATGAATATAGAGGTTCACCTCCGCTTCACCCGCAGGGAGCAGTAAAATGTTTATCACCTGCCGTTTTCCCACATCCCGACCGATAGCGGTTAACGATTCAGCGCTCTCTCTCTCTCGGATTCGAAAAATCCATCGCGGCCGATCCTTTGTTCATCTCGTTAACACTGATAACGAGTCTGTTGAGGATATCGATCCGACGCAGCTATTTCTAATTTTATAATTATTTCCTTTTATTTTTCCCTCTCTTTCTTCAAAGTAATCGACGTAAGAAGATAAAGGGCAGAGCGAACGACCGTTAATTGTAATCAATGCCAATTGAGATATTGATGTGACCGGAAAATTTTCACTTCCACGTTGAAATCCATTCGGCTCGCTCGTCCCGCACGTTTGACCGATTACATCTCTTTACGACGCGTATCGGGTGACCTGAAAGTCTCGGCGGGAGGCAAGATCTCGGGGCTAGTCACGGCCTGCGCTTTATTAAACGGGGCTCGAGTCGACGTCATCTGGCACAACCGTAAAGCAAACTTATCGCGCGTCCTCTCGGCACCTCGGCGACCCGTATTACGAGGTCGGACAGGAATTAGATTCGAAATTTGAGGAAACTGTGGGAGTTGCCCGGGGTGAGTTCGGACGAAGTGCGTTTAGCTTTGTCTTGGAAAACGCGAAAGGGGCGTCTTCGCACCTTCGCGGAGAACAGGTATAAATCACGACCCGATTAATCTTTCCATCCGACTGCACACTCTACAAGGTGACGCGAAAGCATCAAAATAATTCTTTTTGCCGGATAACCTCTCGCCGAGTACGTTCCTCTCTTGAGAAGCATCTTTTTTCTTTTTTTTTTTTTGTGACTCACATTTTTACATATCCTAATCTCAAATCTCATACATATCTGCCTTCATAATAATAAGAAAACGGGTCATATTTTTCGATCAAGATTCCGATAAAATCGAGGAGACGAATTCTTTGTTGGAACGCCTGTCGATCTTTTGTTGAAGGAAATGGAAGGTGGAAATTCTTTTCGCTGTACTTTCTGTAACTCGAATGATGTTTGCACAGTATGCGACGCGTTTATTACCCAGGAGTAGGGGAGACACGGCGCAAATTTTCCATTCTTAAATTAGGTCGCGCATTCTGTGACTAACGTACGGACGACGACGACGACGTCGACGACGACGACGACGACGACGACGACGTTTCTCATGAATTGCAAATTCCTGTGTTGTTTTTCTCATCTTTATAGCCTCGCCATTCCCTTCTTCCTCACTCCACCGCCTACTTTAGCCGGTTTGCATTGCGCTCGTTTTGTTTTGTCAGGAAATAAAACGTACGTCTTCCTTGACAATTTCTCAGATGGCTCCGCGATGTAATCGAATGATTAGCATACCATTACACATGCAACATATCAGTATATTAAAAAAAAAAATTCGCTTAAAATAGAAAACTTTCCTACTAATAATATATTATTTCTTTGTAACGTAAGATAGCGATAGAATTAATTCCATTTTCTTTTTCTTATTTCTACCTATCATCGATCTGAAACATTTTCCTTTCCTCGTACATCTTACGAAGACTCAAGATCTAAATAAATTATATCTATTTATCTCGGGTTGTCCTTAGGGAATTCCTAGTGGGAGGAAATTCATCCGTCTGCGGCGCCTATCCATCTATTCGCCAATTTATCAACCCGCCGCGCTTTTTGCGCCAGTCGTTAATTTAAGTCACGAGATCGAACGGCAAATCTAACGGCCGTTGATTTACGGGGAGCACGCTTTTTTGGAGCGGTAATGGATCCGGCCGTAATTCGAGGCGACATGCGCTCGGATTTAATCGGACAGATTTCTTCGAAAGTCTGAAAAGCACGAGTGACACTCGCGGTGAGACGAACGGCGGTCTCGCGCAGATAGCCTGACGGGAATCGCTCCCTTCTCGACGCGTCCCACGTATCTCATCAGCTTCCTCCCGTTTCGCGGGATCACTCGGATTTAATTGACCCGTCTCAGAATTAAGCCTCGATGTGCTTTATGAACGCGCTTTGTTCGTACCGCGGAAAACCGTGGCTTTTGATTTCAAAGCAGCGCGAACGTTCAGCCTCTTTCACACGGGAAACGATAACACGGTGCATGGCAGCGCTTTTGAGTTGCAACAAAAATGTGCTCTCAAGAATAATCAATGCGCACCTAACACAATTACTTTTAATAATTCCCGTTCCTCCCTATTTTCTTTTCCAGATCTTCAGTGCTCATCGTCAAATGCATCGACAGATAATAACAAGATACGTTATCGAACTCGCTCCACGTAACCATCGTCGGCAGGATTTTAACAATTTCCCGCTATAAAAAAAAAAAAAAAATTGCCAGATTTCTAATGAGATCTCCGTCGTGAGAACGATTTGAGATTGGAAGCAAAGCAATCTCTCCCCGTAGAGATAAAACGTGGACAACGCAGGGGACACGATGAAGAGACTTGTCTCCGGCGGGGCGAAGTAATCTTCGAGGGGAACGAGGAAGCGAAGAGAGATTCGAAGCGCTGAATCGGAGAAATCGGGCCAACAGCGGGTCCGATCGGTGTGATGGTCTCAGGGTGGTGTCCATGTGTGCCACTAGGGCGTCGGCAATCGACGGCCCAGCAGCAGCAACAGCAACAGCAACGGCCGTCGTCATCCAGGGCGCCGTTCACCGTCTGCGGCGCGACCGACCGCGCAGACATGGTGCAGATGTTTTACTACGAGAACCGCGGCAAGTGCTGCAAAAAGCTGCTCAGATACAACGGATACCCGAACAAGGTACCTAATCGTTATCGCAAGTGACTACCGCGCTCTCATTCAGCGGCAGAAAAAAAAAAAAAATTATTCCCACGTTTTATATAAAAATTCATTAATCTCGTGAACTTAGAACGTATTTAGAGAATTGAGATTTCAATGATTAGAGCGATGGAAATTCTTTTGAATATTGACGAGGAGTCGGCGAGCAGTTCGTTGGAGATGCGTCAAAGTGAGTCTTAAAGCGCTCTATCTCTTTTCAAGGAGAGCATTAATTATTTGACGAGCGCCTTGATGAGCTTTCTCCCTAGAAAGACACTTAAACTATTCTCTCGAGTAGTTCCTCGCGAAGAGACTTAATGCGCACGTTCTAGTAAACCGTTCATATTACTTTACGTATGTATAGAAATATCAGGATAAGTAAAATTAACAAACAGTAAATGTTAATCTTTGAAAAAAACTTACAATTAGAATTCTTGACATTATTTTATTAATTGTTAATCGCAGTGAATTGTTTTTCTTATATACCGGTATGTAAGAAGTTGCGTATAACTTTCTCATGAAAATGAAATACTATTCATTCAGTCGTTTCAACAGTCTTTCCATTAACGGTTATCGACTTTTCTGTCCGCTTTTCTTAATTGAACGTGATTTTAATCACATTTGTAGAGAAGCAATCGTCCTGATAGCATTATATCGGAATCCCGCCGATAATTGGCCTAACTAGGTATAAATCTACCCACATATCCATTTATCTATCTAATGAAACTAACTTTCCATCCATCTATTCATTTATCCGTATAATTAAGTCGCCTATCTATCACCCGATTACAACGAATTTCCTGACTAAAATGACGCTTTTAAATTGTTGAATTGTCAGGCGCCAACTATATTTTTTGATAAATAATTTAGAAAAAAATCTGATATATATACGTACAAATTTGCAGTTTATAAAGGAAACAATTAGGCACTTAATTGCGTAAATAAATTCTCAATTTGTCGAGATGGGTGCATAAACCGTAATTTATCTCAAGTGTTTCCTTTAACGGTCGATTCAGAAGATTTAGACAAAATGCGGCGATAAAAGTTTCGTAAAACGAATGTGACCCAATGAACATTTCACGCTCTATGGGTAAGTCCAGGATCCCGGGGACCTCAAAGTGCACCGTGAAAACGGAATAGATAGCGGAATAAGAGAAAGAGAGAGAGATAGCTATTCCAAGTTCACCGCAGAGATGGGCGAAGTTTTCGAAAGCCCCCAGGGAAATAAATCGATTCGATATCTGAATAGCCATTACACGGACGTGGCTTCGCAGAATAAAGAAACCATAGCAAAGTGGTCGGGGGTAGGGGGGGGGAGGAAGACGGAGAGTCGCCATGGAGAGGAGACGGAAAGAGGCAGGAAGGGCCTTATCCAAGAACTAGGCTAATACCGCGAGTTGGAAAACTCCAAGCTCGTATCGGCCGGAGTTTTCTTTCAATAACCGAGTTATTATTCATCGCGGTCATTTATTACTCGGCCGCGAGTCGGCTTGCCCGTCACATCTTTTCATTCCCACGTCTTCGTGTCATTTTTCTGCGAACTCTTTGCGAGTCACGCACGAAAGTTCCCTTCCCTTTTCTTCGAAGTGCGCGGATAAATCGAGCCTCTCGCCGTCTTTGGGGGAGGAAGGAAAATAATGCCAGGCAGTCTAGAAGACGGAATTTCAGCGTTATCTGTCGATCCACGGTCGAGTACGGGAAACGGGTCATGATGCTTATCTCTCGTCGGAAATTTCAATTGTCTGATAACGGAAGCGCCGGGCGGAGAGCCCCGGTCTCCACCCGTCGCGGTGCCTCGGACGGATTTTCTATTTTCCCGCTCGCTCGTTTCCTCGAAATATGCTTTCTCCTCCTGGTATATCTTACACATCAATCTTAGACATTACGCGGATGCTCGGATACGGAGAATCTAAGAGTTATCTCAAAGCCAGAAATATGAGCGCGGTAAGTTCCCATTTCGCGAAGATATTCTTTCCAAATTTCAAACGCCGCTCTAGCAGTATTTTCAAGACGAAGGATAAGTGGATTCTCGAGATATCTCCTTATGGATACTGTTCGCGGCGTCGCACGTGCTAGGGTTAAAGGCGTGCAGTACATCGTTGTCGTTAACTTAGCATTTCTTAAATAATTGAAATTAATTTAGGTATTCAAACGATTTCGATACATTTAATTTACCTAGGTGCTTATAGAATACCCGATGGGAAATAACCGTATCGAATTAACACAGATTAAATATTACTGCGACCCACGCGAATGCTATTTTATATACCGACAATTGATTTATTAACTTCCTCATCGTTGTTCTCACCCATCACGGCCACGATGTATCGTAAAAACTATGCAATTCTAACAATAGTCGTTCGACTAATAATAATAATTCTAGATCACAGGCACCCACGTCGTGGACTTCTCCTCGTCAATATGTCATTGACGATAATGCCACAGTTATTTTTAAGCGCCCTTCGATACTTTAATGCGCGAGCTAAATAATAGATGCAGAGGGCACCTGTGATCATAAAGAGGAAAAATGTTAGGGCCGACTGATAATTTATGAGAATCGGGAGTGAAATTTCTTAGGAAGTTATTAAATAAGGGCGGGATTACAAGCAGCTGCGTTATTCTCGAAATTTATTTTTAATACTGCTCCGAACGATAAATAAAAGAAGTTGAGGCGCGCCGTAACGCCGGCGTAGCCTCGGCGCGTCCGCAAAAACACGGAAGGATCTTTAGAAACGTCCGATCGAAGGGGGTGAATGATTCGCGAAGAAAGAAAATGGCACGTAGGGATGCGCCGCTGATTTTAATCCATCACGCTCGACGTGTTGGTGATTAACGAGCGTGTCGCGCTGGTTCTCTGGGGTTTGCGACTTAACGCGCGCTGACACGTGTTTCGTTAGCGGCGATGGCTGCGGCATCGACTTCACCGAGAAGGCCCTCGCGACGTCTATCGCGCTCTGATTAATCGCCTCGACTCGCACCCGCTCCGCGGATGATCAATGTACATTTCTCGGGCAATAGGCGAAAGTACAATCGCATCCTCCCTCGCATTGTCTGACATTCGAACAACGGTAATTAACGACTGTTTACGAATGGTCACGCGCTCCTCTTTTCCCCAGGACCCGCGAGGAAGCTCCTTCACCGTCTTTTTCAGACTTGCCCGACGCATTTCATTACGTATTTCGTCAAGAAGATAATTAATAAGACGGCAAAGACAAAAATTGGATTTTTAAATTTAATTAACACCGAGAACGTTTATCGTACCTAAACTTTTTTTTTTTTTTTTTTTTTTTTTTTTTTTTTTTTTTAATTTGAATCTTAAGGGATTAATAAAAATAATTATTCGCGTAGAAAATGAAGAGATAGTTGAGAGTAAATGTGTATTTATGTAATCCCTTCTCGATTTTATTGGTAGAAAAATAATCCTTCATGCGTTTCCCGGGGAAAAACGAGGTCGCTTAGCTTATAACCCGACTGCGCGTTATCTATTTGTTCCTGTTAAAAGTTAATTAGCAAACCCGGGCGAAATTGCCCAGAGAGATCCGACGGGAAAAACAGCGAGGGGATCCGGGAAAAATATATCTTTCCGCGCGAAATCTCTCCACCGCGCGAGATTGAATGAATCGCTATTAAAAGCGGGCGCTCACGCTTATGGAGTTATCCGTAAATGCGAGCGGTATAACGTAGACCGGATAAAGACCCCGAATATGTATATTGTATGGCGTCGCTATTAAAGGCCGCTTTTCTCGCGGCGAATAAAATTATCCGCGAGCTCGGGCATTCTTTCGCGCGCCCACGCGAAGGTATCGGAAGACGCGGCACTTTGTCACGGATGCACGATACGGTTGCAGTCATGCATGTGCACTCGGAAGAAGCGGAGCGATTACAATTTACCCGCGGCGGCCGTCGTCGTATATCTTCGGCGACGTTCTCTTCCCGCGGCGTCGCTTACTTCCACCCGCTTCTCCCCCCCCCCTTCCCCATTTTCTTTTTCTTATTCACCCCCGTCCGCCTCTTTTTCACCCGTCCTCTTCTCGTCCGCGGGAAATTTACGCGGCCCGAGAATAAACGCGAGTCGCGCGCGCGAGATTCTCCGTCCGCGACCTTTGAAAACCGGTCGAGCGGCAATGAGTAATTCAAATTAGCAAAGTAAGAACGCAAAAGCGAGCGATTTTCAAGCGAAGTAGTCTTCTCGCGAAGCGGCTCCTCGTACACGACGAGAGTAATTGCTTTTTAACAAGCGCGCCCGGGATTCCGGAACGCTCATTATGGTCGGGATTCCCTTTATCTCCTTTCGGCGCGTGGGTATGCGATTATATACATTATTGCGTAATGACGGGAATATTAGTATTCAATAACGCCGATCGGTCATTAATACCGGAAAAATGGAACTCTTTGAACGATGACAAAAAGCGTTAATGAAAATTTTAAGTATCGACTCAATACATTTTATAATTACAATATTAAGTTAAACATATATAATTCGCGTGTGCGTTATTGTATATGTCGTCATGCAAAATACTTTTTAATTAAATAATTAGCCAACCTAATGTGTTAATTTACATTATTTTCTTTTTTTTTTTTTTTTACCAAATGCAAACTCTCGACTTTAAATATTAGTAGGAAAATTATTTTAGAATATTTTGTTATCGATATCGACAGCGCGCGATGATGCTGACGATTTGGATATTAGTCGTTGAAGAGCAATTAGTAATAAAGTCGCTTGTTTGAGCTTGCGATTTATGATTGGTCACGATCCGCGATGGACACATCAGCCTTGGTGAAATTTCGTCGATACGTTAGTCACGTTTCTGCGGACCGCTATTACGCATTATCGATCGTTATCAATATCGCGAGAGAGCGAAGCGGCGCGCGGTGCCCGGGGGATTAAACTCGCCGTGACGAAATAAAATCGCGCGGTGGACGATGCGCGATTAGATGTCGGAGAAGAAGGGAAAAGAAGAGAGGCCGAAGCCAGCCACCGTTACCTTCGTTGAAAGGGAGTCAGCTTGGGAACAAAAGAGGCGAAAGGGCCGGCTAGGGCGATGAGGAACGTGGTTGGGGATGCCAGGGAGGGCGGCCGAGTGAATACGTATGTATACGGGGGAGAAAAACGCAAACGGTGAGAGAGCGGTGGCAACAGTGGGGGAGGGAGAAACAGAAAGAGAGACAGAGAGAGAAAGAGAGACGGAGGGAAGCAGAGGGAAGAGGGAATCGCGGAAAAGAGGCAGGAGGGTGGATATTCCAGGCTGCACCCCCGTGGCAGCGGTCCCAGCGTATCGCCATGGCAACCGACCCTGAAACACCCTCCGGCCGTCGCACTACCATCGCATCGGAGAGAGCTTCGCTTTCCGATGGCAGTAATAATGTATCCTCGCTCTCGCTGTACTCGCGCGCTCGTTGTTGATGTAGGTCGCAGGACGTGGTGCATACCACGCGCGCGGGGGAGCAATGCACGCAGCCGTTTCCTCCCCCGAGACGCTTGCAGACGGGAGCAAGCGGTTTCGTACTGCTCCTGGACCGGCCCGATATCGCGTGCGCCGCGAGATAAAAGCGCGTCGGGCTACCTTTGTATCTTCGTATCGCACGACAAAATGTATGGATGCTCCAACCAGGGGTATATATATATTTATCTACTAACTGTCCAGCCCGTTTCTTTACGACTTATTATTTTCGATCGAATACTTGATATCGTTAAAATTGAAACACTTAATATCGACATTAAGGTTATCTAGATAATCTTCGCCGAAGAAAAATCGACGTTAAATAATTCGATTTTGGCATGTATTCCGATAGTTAAAGGATTTTTTTTTTTTTTTTTTTTTTGCGTCAAGCGAATTAGAGAATCGTAAGCTTAATGAATAGAAAATGACGCTTTTAATCATTTCTGAAGTTAAGTTAACCGATGTAAGAAAGTTCCCCCGTTCCCTTGCGTCTCGTTTGAGGACTCAAGTGAACATGGTGTTACGACAGCCGATGATGTAACTCTTGCGTTTATGGTAGGCACCGGTTTTCGCGCTTCACCGTATGGGACGTATAGAGCCTCGAAGAAGGAAGAGATACGACGGCTGCGCTGCCATTAAGGTAATACGGACAAACTGCCGCGCAGCGTAGTAATAATAGCGTAATGGCTCGTGACGATACGATCTCGTGTGAATTTACCGTATGCCGCCTAAGTCCCGTAATCGCGGGATCCGCCATTGTCTCCGCGACCGGGCGAAACGAGAACGACGATAAGCTTTCATGCTGATTGCTTGCATTCGGGGGAATGCGTTTTTCATCGTATCGAATTATTGAGTTTCTTTGTTTTCAGAGGGAAACCGGGATGAGCCCCGGTATTCTGAATAATTTTGTATACAACCGTGAGAGTGTCCTTTTTCTATATCTTTAATTAAAAAAGCGCTATTTCATTTGAACTCTTTGAACAAAGCTTTACCCCAATTTTGGCTTTTTAACGTTTGAAAAATGCGTATTTCGCCGGCATTCATCTCAAGGAATCAATAATAAAATAGATCAGGTCCACGTTTCCAGTAGTGACAGCTGTTTGTCTTCCATCCGTCCGCTCGGTGTGCAACAATAACGTTTTATTGCGATTGCACCGTTGATCGATCCCCAAGGATGGATTTACTGCTGGCGGGTATAGGTCGGAATTTATGTCGGTGTAACATTCGAGAAACCGCGAACGGAGTCTCTGAAGGCTCGCAGCAAGCTGCAGCGAGCTGCAGCTCGTTATTTCACTTCAAACGATCGAGAGGAAAATCTGGACGATAATAACAATCGTTTTACATTCCCCGAAATAAATATTGCGCGGTAATTTATTTGTCGCTTTTTAATGTGTGCAAAATTTTCTAACCGATTTCTAAATTGCACAAAGATTTATTGAATTTTGTTTCGTTATTTTGTTACGATGAGAATATATTAGAGGCATTATGGAAGCACGTGTAATTTATTCGAGAATTTAACAGTAGTAACGATATCTTAAAAAACATAAAACAAATCTCTCTTTTTCCACCTCTTATCTCCGTAAAATTTTCAAAGAGAGAGAAATTTAGCACATTTAGCAGAACGAGATTAATATAGGCCAACCACCGCGAAATCTAATATTACGAGATTGTGGCATGAATCCCTTATCGCGTAGGGTCTACCCGCGCCATTCCCTCAAGGGCCAGAATGCGAGATGCCAGGTAATTTCGCGCAACGTATCCACGCTTTAAATATTATTATATATTACGTTATTATGACTCTGACGGACGTATCGTTAGTCTTAAACAGAACGTTCTATATGCCGCGCGCTTTTCCGGCATGCCGCGAATTCCATTTCTCCGCTCGAATTATGCAAAACGCGCCGGGGAAAAGTAGACGCCCGCGCATGTATTCCACTTGGTCGCACGCGAGTAGCTGTGTGATGTTACGAGAGATATTACTAGGCAATAGGGAAAGACTGGAGGGCCGTACAAGCTGCACGGGGTGAGCTGGCACATGCCAACTTTGTAGCTTTAAGCTCCGTATAATCACAATCATACACTAGTGAATGAATTAAGCCGGGGAATTATAATTTCAATTAAAACTTACTTCTAGCCGATAAGAAAAGGCAATATTGCTCTGCATTGGAATTAAATCCCGTTAATAAAAGTGCTCTACATTTTTCCGCGCGTTGCTTTCGAAATAAACTCCCCCGGAAAACTTCCTGGTCCAGTAATCTAAATCTTATTATTCTTTGCCATTATTTTAAACTTTCCTGAATATGAACCGCTTCATGAAGAGAAAATAATTGCTTCGCGGCAAGTCTTTTCATCTAAAATCTGAACGTTATGGTGAAAGACAACGCTCTTAAAAAAAAAAAAAAAAAAAAAAAAAAGAGAAAATTAGGGAAAAAACGAAGACATAAGAAATAGAGAACGAGGGAGAAAAGAAAATGCAGCTTGAAGAAAAGCACCTTCGCGTATTTGCCAATGTATCACAGCGAGAGCGAGGTCGGCGTTTTTAATCGACGCCACTTGTTTCTAACGAGCCTCCCTTGTTTAAGCCTCTTACCTGCACTCAACCACCGCTCTTCTCTCGCGAACGTCGCACCGGATTCAAAAGAACTAAGAAGGGCACGCGGATTTTTGTTGCATTAATATTATGCTATTAAACGACCTAGCATATTGGCAATTATTTATTATATTTTTATTTAAAGTAATTTTTTTTTTTTTTTTCAAGAGTTAATGCCGGACAGTGTTTTCAATTTATCACGTAGAAATATCTAACAGATCTGTCTTCCTTTGTTTTCCGCCGTTTCTCGCTGGCTATCCTCTCGATCATCCTCACGTTTTATCCTCAGGTTTCCAGTTTGAAGAGGAGCTACGACGTTTCCACGTCGGCCATTGTGCCCTTTAATTTACGAGGCACCATCGAGTGTGCCTCGTATGCAGAAAGCGAGCATGTGAAGGCGTCGCGTGACAGCCTGCGAGCTAGGCTGACAATTTATGTCTATTATCTTATGAAGCCTTATGAAAAATAAGAGATAAACCCTCGTCTAGCATGTTACTGTCCATCATATTCGAACATTAAAATTTTTCGTCGTCGGAATTTTGTTTGTAGAAATATCGGACTTTAACTACTTTGCGATTTATAAAACTTTGTCGATATGTTAAAATATATCGGATTTGCAGCAATAAAAAAAACATTAATACTCTGTTTTCGTATTTTTTTTTCTTTTTTTTTTTTTTTCCTCTTTCAATACCGGAAGAGAAAAAGGTTGACGTCCAACAGGATCAGTATCGAGACGAACATCCCGGTGAAACTCGATTGTTACGGTTTTAATAGATCATTAAACTCGACCGGGCGAAGTGCGAATTTCATGGATAACAACTGGATGTAGTAGGTACGCCGCACGCTGCGCTTAATTGTTCCGTGATGTGCTTTTTCGATTAACAGTACGCGTTTTGCTGCTTTCGCGGAAAAATTGCGTTGCAACAAAAATAAAAAAAAAATAAAACAAAAAGAAAGAAAAAAAAAACAGAAAAACAAATCCTCTAAAAAACATTATAATTTTGTTTTCGTAGAGCCTCTCTTATTATCTTACTCTCGAATTTTTCTCGGATTTAAAAACAAACACGCCGCAATTCATGCCACAAATAATAGATACAATTTTAATTGCCTGCAAAAGTGACGTAACAACATTATGGAGTAATAAAATTGCAGCAGATAAAATCCACATCGATATCAGTGCAGTCTAATCGCAGATCTACTACAAAGTATTTCATTAAAGGCACGCTATTGTCGATTTTGTTAACGGTACATCAGTCTTGTACGTGATAAATACCGGCGAGAGAGGTAAATTCAACCCAGTGCAAATGAATGCCCGGGAAATAGCAATTTCTCAAGACATAAATGGGAAACTTCGCGCGAAGGACTGAGAAAGAAAAAGAGAGACAGAGCGAGGTGGCGGGAACGGGATTGATTGAAATCGATGCTGTGGAAATCTTCGGATTTCTGTCAGGAAGCCACTCTCTATCGAGAGAGAGAGAGAGAAAGAGAGAAAGATAGGGACGAGGGAGAGAGCAGAAGGAAGAAGAGAGAGAGAGTCGCTCACGAAAGTAACTCACTAGGGTCTATAGTTCGAAGGAGAGTGCATTAAATCGAGGGAGACTGATTCGTAAAGCGGATAAAACGTAGCACGACGCGGACTACGTTTCACTTATCATTCCAGTGAATTATCGACGAGAAATCAATTTAGGATTAGCGATGCAGTTACGAATATCTTGTTTAGGTTTCTTTTTTTTTCTGAAATTCTCCGAGTATATATATTAAAAAATGCGATCTGTTTCTTAAATGTTTATGATATTCATAATTTATTTTACCGTATAAAGTATATTCTTTTTTATTACCGTAACATTTTTTGTAGAAAATTAATACTTTAATTGTTTCCCGATAAAATTTCGAACAAGATTTTATCATGTCTAATTAGAGGCCCGTCGAAGCAGGTGAGAAAAACGATATTCGAATCGACACGTGCGATTTCTGGTATTTTCACAAGGAAGAAAAAAAAATGAAGCTGGTTTAATTCTAATTTATATTTATCGGTCGGTACCGCGCATCGTTCGCCCGCATTGTGTCGTCCCGCTGGTCTTTTTCTGAAACGAGACTAACCCGGAAAATTCTCTCGGCACTTTGTCTTCGAGGCGCGAGTCACCAGCCCGCACGCGAGAAGGAACAAAACGAAGCGACCGATAAAACCCCGAAGAACGCGCGGGATAAGACCGAAACGGCGTAATCCGCTCTGAGACCGTCATAAGAAACACGAAAACGTGACTGCTGTTGCTTAGAAAAAGTTCTTCTCACACCGATGTATTATCTTTTCCAGCACCAATTTATTTACCTTACTTTTTATCTTGAATTAATTGTTACCATTGGCAAAAATCTGATAAAATATCGCGTTCCTAAATTACGCGTACGCGTTTATACCGATCGCAAAAGGGAAAGAGAGAGAAATATGGTACAATAAACGTCCTATTGACTCGCGTGCTTCCAACGTGATCTTAGTCGCCTATATTCTCAGATACTCTAGGTATATATCGACGTTTATGCTGTATACATGAACTAGCGCGTAGTGCACTGAAGTTTCTATTGTTGCTTCGCACTTGGGCTAATTCCTTGGCCAAACTCAAATTACAATGTACGTGCGTGAAAGCTCGGCACAGGTGCTCGGCCGGGACTTAGCTGGCACGGGCGGAATATCATATTCTCCTTTGTTGAGGGGGAGGGAGGAGGGGGAGGGGAGGGGAGGAAAGGGTGCAACAACGTTATTTGCATGCATTCGACGGCGCCGTCGCCGGTTCGGAGCACGTCCTCGGCGAAACTTGCGAGGAGTCGTCGTGATCTCGCTAAGTGACGCGACGATCTTCGCGTGTCTACCGCGACATGCTTGCAGACACCGGTAATTCGAACTGCCGGCGCGCACCGCGAACTACAAACTCAACACGACATTGGTAATCATGATGCGTGGCGTTTGTTTCCCTCCTCCTCGGGTGGTTTTATCATATCTCGGATTATTGCCACCTCCGGAGATGGGATTTCCCGACGAGCGCATCTTTTATTCTCGATTTCTTGAGATTAATTTAAAAAAAAAAAAATAAAAAATAATCTTCAACGTTATATATTAATATAAATTATATTTATAAGGCGTCAGTACCTTAAATTGCATGTGCCGTATAAATTGAGATGATTCATCGATGCTCCGAATCGATACACTTATCACGAACGTCGCGAATGTTTCTGATGTCTGTGAGGAGGGAAACGTTCGGCGCTCGCCTCAAATTACGAGGCGAGCGAATCACGGCAAGTGCGATATCGAGTGTCCTACAGATGCTTGGCCATTGTACGGACGATATATCGACGCGGGGTTCCATCGTTCTCTCGGTATTCTCATTCGCGATTCGAGATAGTCGACCGCATTCACGTGGGGGTTTTAGAGGTGCCGAGGGGTTTTCCACGAGTCTCACCGACTTGTTAATCCCTCGTAGCTTAATCCGATTTTAAGCATACAAGGTCTATAGCTTCGTTTCCTCATGAGATTAATCACGCAAAGCCGTAATGTGAAGACGTTGCAATTAATCATTAAAAATCCATCCGTTTTGATACGTTTCTGAACAATTTCGCGTTCCTATTAATATTTAATAACACGTAGGGTCAAAAATGCAAATGGGGTAAGCCGAACCGCCCCGGGCATCGCCGATAATGGTGTTGAGTGGCCGGTCTATAATAACTGAAATGAATAAATGATATCGTGCGTACAACATACGTAATAACTCGCTAATACACGTCGCTGAGTTTCGACGAGGACACGGAAATAGGTTGAACAAATTTGCCGACGTGAACGGTGATGCGTATATGGTGACGTAACGAACCAAGTAATTACGTTAATACGTTAATCGTGCCCCCTAATTAATGGGACTAGATGCAAAAGCTACATGTTATTCGCAAAATATACGCTATTCTCTGCTGGTAAATTAAATAATTCACACTCGAATCACTGGAGAAATTATCATGAGCTGAGCTTCAATATCGACGCCCGTGACTTCATTTAATTATTAAAAAAAAAACAAAAAAAATAAAGTTAATAATAATAATCAATATTAAGTAGACGATATGATGCAACGTACGATCTGGAATGCCTCTATCCTGCTATAAAGCACGATCGTGAATGCGTATCTTCGCGGACGACCGATTTCTCCTGATCTAAATTATCGGATTAATCATTAGAGCCAAGTTGCTCGCGCGACTTGATGCAGATGCACGGCACCAGCGACGGCAAGACACCGCGATCACAATTCGCAATCAGCTAATCCCAGGCGGAATTTAGGTGCCGGCGCAATTCGCCTGGTCACGGAGAAAGCTGTCCGATACTTCATTCTGACAAGCAGATGGACCAAATCAGCGGCGCGTCGCATCACGATACGTCGAACAACGATGCCATTCCGTCGAATCGCTCCTCGAAGGACAATGACGTTTATCGTCGGTCTATCGATTTTACGTCCGCAGTCCATTAACCCGGGATTGGATTCGCGATCGAGGTACGCGTTCGTTCCCTCGAACAGCAGCTACGAACGTACAATCGGAAACTTCTTGCCCGCATGTTATCGCATTATACTCGGCCGCCCAGTGATATTAACGTGAGATAGAAATTTAATCAAGTTTCGTCAAGTTCCACGGCGAATGATTAAACGTCGGAGAACTCGATTCAGCGGGCCGCGCGTTATTAACATCGGGGTCAATAGCGTATAATATAATGGGTTCGACGAATTCAGAAGAGCATTACATTTTCTTAGCAATAAGAACTGTGTCGCGAAATGTTTGTAATTTGATATCGATCCGGGACATCACGCTCCGCGGGGCACACCGACGCGAAGAAGTGATTGCGGGGCTGTGTATTGTCGCGAACGAAGGGATGCCGCGCCGTTCAGCGTGGCGGGGGTGGGATGGGATTATGGCAGGGCAATGGACCGAACTACCGGATTATCGGGTAAACCGGCATCCCCTATGCGCAACGTGCGGCCAACACGGTCGCACGAATGGCGAAACGCGGCTATCGTTCACCGATGGCGATACCCTGCCTCGCCTCGCCTCGCTTGCGAGACTGCTGGACCACGCTCCAGCGGTTGCGCCGCCGCTCGCGCCGCCCGGAGCGGATTTTCCGAAATTAAGGTGAGCACGATACGACGGCAGCGAGCCGTGCACGATAAAGCTTGCCGTAGCTGCACTCGCGCGATACCTTTGACACTTGACAACCCTAGCACAAATTGATATTAGGTCGACAATATCTGGTACCAATAATGGATATCAGATCAGTAATATATCTGGTATCAATAACGGGTACGCTTGGATTTCGTTGCCCGAACCAGTTTGTCGTTTGCAGCACTCTGCAATTACTGGCGTCAATAACGAAGTGACGCGCAAATATTTCGATAAATAAATGTAATATATATATAAACCATTCGATGCAAAAATTGTACACAATTGTAGGAACGAAGTAAAATACATTTTCAAATTGCAAATTAAAAAATAAAATTTTAATCAAAACTCTCGTTATTAATTTAAGATAATTTTTAAACATGATTAAGTTTACCGTTTGTGCACTATTTTTCTCTGTTTTTTTTTCTTTTTTTTTTTTTTACTTTATTAAGATTTTAAATACTCGCATTTATTGCTTGACGTAAAAAAGTGCTGCCGATGACATTTTGCATTGAGAAAGGTATTCATTGTCCAACTTTATTACAATTATTATTATTAATTAATTAATTGCTTTCTTTCCGCATCCCGTCCGGTTTCAATAATGAGATGCGTTCGCTCGATAATGGGACGCGACCTAATTACGTCAAGTATTTCTCTAATTGTCCGCGCGGTGCACGCTCCGGTCAACATCTTCCTCCGAGCGGCTTGCATAAAACGGGCGGAAAATCGATCGCGCGAAATAATAACGAGCGCTAATGTCATTCTTGGCAATAATTAAGCACGCTTCACGGCGCGCGAAAGCGTAGCAAGGAAGTAGGTGACGGGCGCAAGGAAAGGAAACGCCGTAAGATTCCGGCTGCTCCGCAGAGATATTTCAGATACGGTAAATTACCGAAGGGAGAGCCCGCGAGGCATGCAGAGAGACAGGGGAAGGAAGTCACGGCAGCGTCGGCGTGAGATCCACTTATTCAATCAACAGCATTCAACCTGATATAAATGCGAGTCGCGACGATCCTCGCGTGCGTAATGTCGAACGGCGGTCGTTCCGTTCCTCGTCATCGCAATGCGTAAACGCGACAGTATAACCACGCGGGAACGGGGTCAACGGTACATAATTTCGCAGGCGGCGACCCGCTCTTTCAATGACTCGCGACTCGAAATTAATCTTCGAGCGGAAATTAAATTCGTAAAGCTTAATTCGGCCCACTTTAATTGCGGCGGCATTAATTGCGGGAGACTCGCAATGCTGAGCGCCAAAGAATTTTAATATCTGGTATGAATAGATAAATTGAAATCTAGGTCGGCGTGTTTTTATCTCCAAAATTTCGTGACTAATGAGGAACTTCTTGATAATTACGTTTAATTGATTGTTCCCATTGTTTCAAAAATGATTAAGCAACGTAAATAAAGTAGGAAAGAGACTTCTGCTCTACGAAAAAAAAGGGCATAAACTACGACGGAGAATTCGAACGGTTAATGGACAAATTGTCCACCTCCGGGCGTTTCGGTGTTTGAACGCCGATAAATTTGCATGTTCGACAGGAAAGGGCAGCCATTACACAAGCACCGCGACCGCTTTCTGATCGTTTCCGATCCGCGAGAATTGGTTCAATTTGTTCGATTGTTCTTCCGCAGAAAAGAAAGAAGTACCGCAATTGTGTACCGCTAACGTGTTCTCGTAATCGTGACACCCTATGGCGCATATAAAATGTTACTATTATCTCCTAAATACGAATTAATGAACCTGGCTTGAAAATTATTTTCGTTGTCACGCTAAGGCCTCCGTTTATTTCTTCGTCAAATTCATTCCATCAGCTTGCGAGGTTATTTTACCGTTTCAAGAAGGAGGGAGAAAAAAAATGTCTTAATGTCACGATAAACAATAAATAGAAATGAAATATGGATCCTGGAATTGCAAAATATGCGGGCGAAAATTACGGAAGCGAGACGGGAAAAAGGGGCTGGAAAGAAAAATAGATGAGAGGAAAGAGCGCGGAAACTTTGCCCGGGAATTTCCGTCTTTCGTCCCTTCGGCTGTTTGTATTCCGCCCTTACTCGCGGCCCTAGCTGCCGCGGTAGCTTCTTTTTGTTCTACTTCGCGCGCGCTCGTTTGCTTTTATTTTACTTTATCCGGACTTCGTCCCTTACGATCCCGTCCGCACTCGGCTCTCAAATCGAAAGCGGAAATTGCGAGATTCGTGCGTGATCCTTGCTTATTAAAAGCGGCAAAAAAAGCGGATATTGACGCGTCATTGGCTCTATTCAGTATTCCCCGACGCAATATACAAGTAACTGCAGCCTCGAGACACTCTCGGTTAAAATTGAAGCCTGGTTGGAACTTCAATCAGCTTCCGTCTGATACCTCGATACATATGACTCGGAAATTCCAATTTGACATGCTATAATCATAGACTTTGCATTTTTTATTTTATTTTATTTTATTTTTTTTTTTAGTTATTCCCGCAGAGTTTTTATTAGTTTTACTTTCAGTTACCGGCTAACTATATTTAAAAAAAATTCCGAGATAACGAATTATAAGCCATTTACCTCGAAAACGAGTTAATCATGCGAGTTTGATTGGCGAGCGAGGAAATAATTGAGCTGGTATATCGCGAATTGTATTTCCAGCTTTATACATACTTTATGGCCGCGGGATAGGTTTTGCAGAGATGCGCTCGACTTCGCCGAGTGGTTGTAATATACGGACGATGGTATGCAAAAGTTGGCAAAATTAACCAGCGGGGAACTTTAGGTCACGTGGCCGCGCGTATAACTTCGAATTTTTAACATATTAAAGTACGGCATACAAAAGACATATCGCGCACATGTTACTGCGATTTATCTCGGTTAGAGCGGAAATAAAAAGGCGCAGAGGGATCGGCGCAGGCAGCGATCAGGATCTCGCATAGTTTCGAGGATCGTTAGATTATCGGGCGTCAATTTGGCTACTATTGGGGAACGAGGATGAAAATAAAAGAGAGGAGGGCAGGGAATGGACGTTAATCGTGAATTTGTTGCACCGCCCCCGACTCGTATCGGAACGAGGGACGGGATGGAGGTTCATCTGAATCTCGATATTCTCGTTTACGTGGCGGGAATGCAATTCCACGAGATCCGATAAAATCGCACTTTCCTTCCTCCTCCCTCCTCCGTCTCTCTTTCTCTCTCTTTTTCGGAGTGTCCTCGGCGACTATTCCGCTATTCCAGCGAATCAAGAAATTTTGGCAACGAGCTATCTCGCGGTAACCTGAAAAAGAGAGAGAGAGAAAAAGAGAAGAGAAGGATGCGATCGTCGAGAAGAGCTTTCTCCTACTCAAACCCTTTGCGTCTTTTCGACTTCGCCACGTCTTCCTCTTCCTCTTTCTCGCTGCCAGCACTCCCGTCGCTCGAGGGAAGAAGAAAGCGCGTTCTTGCTGACAGATGGCAATTTACGACGTATCGTAATTTCGACGGAAATGCACGGTTATCGCGGAATATCTTGGGCGCCAGCGAATCTGCTGCCAAGGGATTCTGCGGATGCCGGGTAATAGTAATGAAGAAGTGAAATAGTTTCCGTTGATAAAGCGAAATATTTGTCTCGGCGCGCGATTCAATCGAATTTCCAGCTAAACGACTGGATCTTGGACAGCTTTGCGAGACAGCATTAATAATTTTATCAATTTTCCACGCCACCGTAAATATTATATAAAGATTTTGATTTCATAACTTTTACAACGCCTCACGACGTAAAATGAATGATAGTCGGATCAATATAAACGAGCTAAGTTTTCACGCAACCCACCTGTTTCTGCCAAAGCTGTCGAGCGAAAAAGAAGAATAACAATCTCACGTGCTACCCGTGAGATATGTGTACCGATTAAAGAGCGATTCATCCACGTTCGCGGTACGGAAAATCCTCGAGATGACGGATGCCTGCATCGCGTGCGAGGGATCCGTGGAAACAGAGAGAGATAGAGAGAAAGAGAGAGAGAGAGAGAGAGAGACACGTTCCTTCCTCCGCGTCGCGTGCGTGATAGACGAAACGACGCTCGGTGTGCCGTTTCAATATTTCGGTCACATAGCCGAGATTCGGGCAGGCCAAAGAGGAAACCGGATCACCGGGGTGAGACGCGCAGAACGGAGGGTCGAGGACTTTTTCTCCTCTCGCGGAGGATACGTTCGACGGAAAGGCGACCCTTCCTCCCGCCGCGGAGGAACTCGCTCCAACAAATCTTCCTCGGGAAGCCTCGAACTCGTCGAAGACGCCGCGAAGAAGTCCCGACGAAGCCTTTTTCCCAATCCCGTCTACTTTATTTGAGACCGCTATAGCTTCACGAGCGAGCTCACTATCGACGTTCAAACGTTCTATTATCCTACACTTAGAAGAAAGAGATGCTCGACCGCGCGAAATACGTTCGGCCAAAAATAAAACCAACGATGCGACTCGGATAATTAATGCGCCGACAAGGACGATAGAATTAGAAAATTGCGACGACTGTATTCGAGATTTTCCGAATAAAAAATTGAATATTCAAAAGAAGACTCACCGTTTGTCGCAGGTCCTTTTGTTTCCTGAGGAGGGCTGGGCGAGAAGTGCGAGTAGTTCCTACTGGACCCTGACGCCGTTTTGGTGGAGCCGGAGCCGATGCAAAGTCGTCGAAGTCGCTGGAACGAGAAGGTAAGAGAATCGTTATTAATCTATCGTCGTATCGAGCGTAATACAGCTAAGAAAATATTAACGCTCTTAAATCATATTTCGATTTGAGCATCTCACTTTATCTGACCATTCATTACGTCGTTTTTTTTTTCTTTTCTTTATTCGTCCGATTATACTAGGTAATTTTCACATAATGCCCGTTTACAGCGTGCCTCAAATCTTGGTAGTTCAAAATGCGCGTCGCGTTATCCTCGTCGAGATAACGAGCTCACGAGAGCGCACCGTATACGTAAAGTGGATAGAGGCGGATAACGCGAACGGAGACAGAATACCGTATAACCGGAGCAGGGTGAAACATCTCTCCGCTCGACGGTCGTACTTTGGGAAACTGGGGCCCGTCGAACTTTCCTGGCGACCATAGATTTCGGCGCCGTTAAGGTCGCCGGTTGGCGGTCGAAGCCGATAAGGAGCCTTGCGATTTATAGCGATTCGTTCGATCGCGCGCGCGCGTGCGCGCTAAAGAAAAGGTAGCCCTCATTGTCTTCCTCCGAATGCTGAGAGCCATGATAAATCTAAGAGAAGGCAGAGACGAGTCGGCAACTAGGCTCTGGACTGTGATAAAATCGCGACATTTTACGACGCCCAGGATCAAATGTTATATACCTTGGAAAAGTTGCCCTGCATTTTTTTTTTCTTCGTAAAAAAAATTGGTCATAAAAGTATATTTTTTAAATATCCTGTTAAAATGTTATACGCACGATATGTATTTTAATACCGAGAGAAGAATTAAATACTTCATATCTGTGGTAAATTATTAACAATAAAATGTATTAAGAATGATATTTGTTTTAATTATAAATTTATATTTTCCCCTTTTTTCTCTTATTAAAATTAATAAGGAGTTGCAGAATTTATTTTGAAGATAGAATATTAAGAGAACTCGTGCATATGGCCACGCTATATAACTCGGCACGGGTCATACAGCGATTAATATATCAAAATTGATTTCGGAGGTATCCTTAGCGCGACGCATTGGGTATACACGTCTCCGCAGGATCGAACGGAGTTTGCGAAGACGCGGCTGAACTTGCCTAAATATCCGTTAGCTATGTTACAGAGTGCCCGTATTCCCATCTTGGTATCGCCAGCCGTGCTACAGGGACTAGGCTGCCCGTCTTAGTAAACACATGGCATAACGGCTCTTGGCTGTACGAATCAATTTCCACTCCGCTGTCCGTGGACACGTGTACAGTTCGCGTTATTCTCTGCCAAGGATACCGAACACGAACGGTATTGCACCGTAGCCATGTATTTCAACCGACTGTTCAATTTGCTCCTAGCCCCGCTCGATTCTCGATAAGAGACGCTCCCATTCCTATTCCGATGGTTTTCTTAGTCAGCAAAAAAAAAAAAAAAAAAGAAATTCGCAAGATTGAGACATCAAGACAGGAGTTTTTTTTAGAAATTCGAAGATGGTTGTTCGAATTCTTAATCGCCGCTTAGGTCAACAAAATTTCACGTTCAAACTAAGATATCTCGAATCACAAAGATTAAGATTACACCGTTCTAATCTTCGATCTCGCTGCTCAGTAAACAAAACTTTGCCAATCACGCTGGAATATCGGGACAGTTACATCGGCGTTCCAATTTATCCCTGAAAATTACTATTTTATACCGATCTCCATCATTGTTCAGTCAACAAAAGCTTTTACGAAAGGTTCAAACGCGACGACGGGGCTCGATCGGCTCGTTGGTCGCGGAAATCTCGGCCATTTATCTTCATCGAGGATTTCGACCTTCCGCGCGGTGCAATCGACTGCAACCGAATCCAAACCGATTGGGGATACTCGACAAATATGTCGCGTTGAGCTCGTCAATTTATCGATAATGAGCCGATACGTGCTCTAGAAAGTAAACAAAATCTCGAGAGTATTGATAATATATAACTATTAGCACATATTAATTATCAATGTAATTATCGTCACTAATTGCAGTTCGTGATTTTAATAATTTCGCTCGATATCATCCGGTCATTTCTCCTTCTAATTAAATTAACGTTTATTCGTAAAAAATATTCTTATTATATTTTGTCGGAACGTATAAATGATTATCATAATTTCCATGGTCCTTACGAACGAGCACCACCCGGTTTCGCGGTCTATTTTTCTTTCTGACTGACAGACATTTATTTCAAGTATTCGATCCCTGCCAGCTGTTACACGTATATTAAAAGTACTTTGTGCGCCCGTCGATAACGTCAAAGCGGAAAAGTAAAAAAAAAAGCAAAAAAAAAACGACATTCTCCAGGCGTGTTTGCGTCACGAACACACGGAGTCTGGTACGCCCGCATAGCTGCGTAAATGCCAGAAAGTGACGTCTTTCTACGTGCTTTTCTTCGAGAGTTCGGATTTTCCGTCGCGCACCCTTTCCTTTCACAGGTAGCCGAGGAAATCAAAGCAACTGGCGGACTTCGAATCGAGTGTCGGATGCGCCGCGTCGTTCGCCTCAATGGAGGCCGTTTAAACTTTTAATGATCGTCGCCGGTCTTCGAGAAGTATCTCCGCCGGAATAAGCCCCTCGAGTCGACCGTGCGGGTGTTGGTGAATTCCACTTCCTCCGCTCTACCTCTCTTTCCATCTCTCATTTACTTTCTTAATGCGCAAAAAAAAAAAGAAAGAAAAAAAAAAGAAAGAGTTTTCCTCTCCCCGAAATACTTAAGATAAAATCTCTTAACTCGTTATTTTTATTTTTGCTAACGTAACGTATAAACAGTTTTCGCGAATTTTTACTGAAGAGTAACAATTGGTCGAATTGCTTCCTCAGAAGGCCTCTCAAAAACGTCTTTTATGACTACGCACAATGCCTCACGACCCTTTGCATAATACAACTCGGAGGGGTTAAGAATATCGAGGGTGTGCTCGAGAGTATTTTCTTCTCAAGGATTACATCAAAGACGTTAAAACGAAAAGTGAATGAGCTGAAGACGACAAATTGATAGCTGTTTATGCTAGGCGTATTAAAATCAATCGCGCTTTTCTTTTTTTTTTACAGTACTATATATAAAATATATCTTCCCGTAGTACCTTCTGCTTAAAGATTTTTTAATTAATTCAAAATTGATTTCCTCAAAAATAAAATAAAATAAAATAAAAATAAAATAAAATAATTAATTAAATTACATAATAAATAAAATACTGACCACAAGACTTTCATTTAAAAAAACGTGATCGTGTTCCAGGTATAGTACTCAGGCAAAGATGGTAGACACGGGTACAGGCACGCTTTATATTATCGGCTCGTTCAAGAGAATGACTACTGATCCTGATTTCAAGGTATGAACATATACTAAATTTTTTTACGCCTCGTCCTGAAATAATATCGTAAAACAATCGTCGACATCCCTGCTTATTTACCGATCGGCGAGGCGATAGCGGGGAGAAAAAAAAAAAAAAAAAAAAAAAAAGAGTTCTTATCGAGTGTCGCGTGTGCGGGAGAGCAGCGCAGTGATATCGTATCGATCTGCTTGCCGCCCTGTTACAGCTGTACCTGACGTCGAACGTCTCGTCGAGCGACTTCAACATGGGCTACAGTATGACGGGCACGCTGGAGCGCGGCTGCAAGAAGACCAACTCCTTCCAGATGACCCACTTCGCGGTGATACGGCGGCGAGACTACGAGAAGGCGTACGAGGACCCGAATCCCACCTAGTGTCCGTCCACACCCACGCTCTCCGAGTGTGGGGACTGCGAGCATTACACGTAGCCGGGGGAGGCAAAGGGCCGCCGGGAGAGGCGAGCATGCACTTCCGCATGCGTTCGCATTTGAGCCCGATGAGGATGCACTCGCCGCACGACGGATCGTCGGAAAGCCGTCGCGCTCCTTAGCGCAACGATCGATCGCGCGAAATCCCGAAGCCCTCGGGAAGGTCGATTCAACGAACGTAATCCTCGAAAACCTGGATCGCGAAGGCGCTCGATCGTTTATCCCGGAGAGACAGCTTGTATGCAACATTAGAGCGCTAAATCCACCTGTTTGTTCATTCATCGCTCGCAAAGAGTGTCGAAGGTAGGGAATATATCTTACACAGGCAACAATATTTAAAAAAGCACGTAAAGGAAATCGAATAAAGATGAAGAAAGAGCACCGCAATTTTATTCTAGATATTTACATTTTTCTTTTAAGACGTCGTAAGAATGAACGATAATCAAAACGAAGTGTGAAAAAGGAAGCTTTAATTCGCGGAAAATCAACATTAGCTCGCTGTAATAAAAGAAATCGTGGAGATGAAAGAAGGAAATAGAGATCAAGCCAGAGCGAAGTGCAAGGGGAAAAAGAATGCCGGAAGCTTTAATTCTTACAGAATAAATATTTCTTTCGCGAGATTTCCCATAAAATAAACTCGCGATGAATCTCTTTAATTCACCAACCGGGAAGTCTTTGAAGACGGCAATATTCTTTTCACGTCTAAGATCGCGCATATAATTTTTTTCTTTACGCCTTTATTACGGCTTTATTAAAACTAAATTAGCGCTCTAATGGGCTACATAATGTCTCTCTGTTGCCTCGAGGTGTCAAGGTACGTCACCGTCGCTCGTAATCGGGTTCGAGATCAGATGGAGCCTGGCAGCGTTCTGAAAACCGACGGCGACTCTTCCTTTTCTTCGCGGGAGGTAAGAATCGCTGTAGATTCGTCGCTATCGCGATGTAAAGACGAGATACCAAAGATCGAGAGGCGGCCCTGCGCAACAGAGCCAAACGTCCAAAGATAGTCCTTAAACTAGGTCGAATTAATTAGCTCTTAATGGAAGTCGTCGAGAGTCGATACGTATAAACGCTATAAGCGAGGGAGCGCATACAGAGGGGCGACGTTAATCGAGAGGATGCGAAAATCGTTTTACCAAAGTACTAGCACGTAAGTTACTCGCAACTTTCTGCCGGCGATAATCCAAGATCGCGCAGCGCACACTCCTCCAATTCGCAAGGTACACTGCTTCTCATCGATCGGCGCATCGATGGCTGCCGCCGCCTCGTCGGGGATTATAATTAGTAAGTGATTAATGGCTAAGGCTTTTTCTCGGTGAATCCACGGCGAATCAGCTGCCTAGATTAGTGTTATATGTGCCAATTTCGTGGAGCCATTGTCGACGAGCACTGTACCTGACAATTACTACAAAGTCAGAGCGCGCGAGTGCGCACGGTGAAAAGGCCCCGGGACGGACGAAACGATTTTTCAAATCTAAAACTTGCTAAATGCCACGTCAATTATTTTCATCCCATATTTCTTCCAACGTAGATATTGAAATTTACCGCGCCCTTCAAGCGCAATTAAATTCACGAAGGTATAAAATTATTACTACAAAGTGATTCAGCGTTCGCCGGTTTTATATCTTCGGTAATCAAATTTCCTTACACGCCCGTGGTTGAGGGGTGGGGGAAGGGGGGGTAAGGAGAACGTCTATCGCAGTTCAAGTTTGACGGTTCGCTAGAATGGAAAATTTCATATGGGACCCGGTTATAAATATCGTTTCGCCGGTCTGAGGCTTTTATAGGCAGTATATAGCTGTAGCGTGTAGCCGGCTTACAAGGTATTTCAAAGCTTGTTACGCGCCCCTTTCTTTGAGCCACCGCCGACGAACGTCGCTCAAGGAAGGTAGAAAAGCCGCGGGAGAAAGAAAGCTTCGCCGCACTGATGCCGGACACAACGCGTGACACGAAGCGAGAGATTTCTCTTTCTATCTCTCTCTCTCTTTTTCGTTCCACATTGCACACGCGGGATCCATCGTACGCCGGTCTTGTAAATGCGTAACACGACACTTATTTTTGCTAAAGAGTAGAAAGTCACTCACGCCGGTGACGATGCATCCCGATCGAGATCAAAGTCAACGATCATCGACCGTTCGTTCGGGACGAAACGCGATTCCGGCGAGTCGGTCGAGGAGCAAAGCCTCCGTTAAACGGAGACGGCCGTAAAAGATTCGACGAGTCTTTTCGTATCGTTATTCGTGACGCGATTACGTTTCGATGCGCTAAATTTAAGTGACATTTAATATGATTATTGTTACACGGCTTGTTTTTTTTTTTATTTTTTTGTGATTGATAATTACCGATGTTGCGAACGCTACGTCGCGGTTTTTCAAATAATTTTACGTTCTACTAATAAGCGTGCTCTTATAATATAATTTTAACATCGCTGTCTGTAGAGGAAAGGGTGAACGAACGGTCTCAAAAATTAGATTGTAATAAACGCGTCGTGCGTGACTCCCCTTTATAGTCCTCGGAAAAAAAAAAAAAATCTAGTACCTTCCGCTTTTGCTCAAAGAATTACCTATAATGCCAAATAAATATTGTGTGCAATAGTGCGCGGGAAAGTTAAGTCATTCGCATTTTTATATTAAGATACGCGTTGCGTTAGAACTTACTCTTAATTATTTACTTTAACATTGCTGAATAACGGGCGCTTTTCTCAAATTAGCGCAAATAGAAGCAATCAAAATCCAGTGAGATCCTTCGAGTCTCTCGTTCGATCATAGTTGCATGTTCACAGGGTTTAAACGTTGTTTCGCAATTCAAGGAGGTATAAAAAAAAAAAAAAAAAAAAAAAAATTGGCCATTTACTTCGGCAATTGACACGATTTTAATCAACGTTGGTAGAAATTTCGATTGTTGGCGGAAGGAGTAACACTGTAAACCGATATTGTTCATGATAAGGTAAGCTCTCGTTAGCTTGACTCGTCTAACGCCACAAATCCTTCTCTGCCGCCACCCTTTACGAACTACTGCTAGTTTCGAGTTTCCCCGAATTCGGTCTAACGAGGGTTCATTGTACAGGTACTTGCCATTGTGTGTCAAACTCAAGTTCGTTATCATTAGCCAGGTTACTTGAATTGCGAAAATCAAGCGAAGAATCGATAAAGATAAGTGCACCATTGCATGTAAATAAGTATATAGTGTATGAAACCTACGTATATACACTCGTACACACGTACGCGTACAGTACTTTCACCGCCAGTAGATAAAATTTTGCGAGAGCCTCGTTGATGTTGTAGATTAATAGATTAGCGCTTATCAGTCGCTTTTTTTAGCCGATCTAGTCCCTAGATCTAGCACGGATCGCCCGTTGTAGTTAGATTGTTTTCAACAATAGCGGCGGACTTCATCTACGGAGCTTGCGCCGAGAACCCTCGCAAGTCTATGAAATTACAAATTTAAATTCCAGGACGATAAAAATAGCGAGTTTCGTAACTCGTTCCTCCCGGCGAAGGGTTATTTCTCCGGTAAAACGTAGCGCTTCGTTCGACACGATCCGCTTTTCTTCTTACTTGGCGAAAAGCCTCGCTTCCGTTTTACGGCGCCGCGGCTTCCAAGTTCAACAACGGCGGAATTTCCGGCGCCGAGTGAACGAGCGAGCCCCAGACGAGACGACGACGACGACGACGTACCGCTCGTTCGCTCTTTTCCGACCCTTAAGATTCATGACCGCCGGTTTATGACACTACCGGTTGACGTGACTTGACAGGAAGCCGATCTATGAGCGCGGAACTTGTTAAGACCCCCGGCGAATCGCGAATATTCGATGCCATCCGCTCTCACTCCTCCTCTTTCTCTCTATATAGGCTATTGATGCCATTTACGGCCGAAATTCCTGCTGGCTTTTAAACCCTCGTGCAAAGAGCGACAAATATTTCTGGGTACGTGGCAGTGAAGCGCAACGAGATGTCGATAATATTGGAAAATTTCCCGGACAGTCACAAACACGTGTCCGTTATGTAACAAAAATCAATACTTTTCTATAATGAAAATGTCAGAGTGCCAATGTTTTTCGAGCTATTAACTATTTGCTATTTATTTATTTTTTCTTCTTTTTTTTTTAAATTCGACAAATTAAATTTTCAATTAAAATTTTCAAAAGTAAAAAAAAAAAAAAAAAAAGAAAGAAAAAAAACTTTGTTCGATTTATGAACGCGAGGGTTCTCGGTTTCGCCTCCGACCGAATTGTATTATCGTGTCGCCTAAAATATTAGTGATTGTATCTTCACTTTTTGACGTAGTCTTTTATAAGCCTTTTAGGATGATTTAAGTGAATACGTACGTCCGATATCACGGTCCCTCCTAACTACTTAGCCGTAGTCTAGACCCACTGATGCACGCTTTCTTCAAGTCTAAAGAGAGGTCACCTATCTTCGTCTTCAAGCTGCATAACGGGTCTCTAGTCTATCTTATCACGTCGCGCTACCTAATCGCATCCGAAAACATCGTCGAAAGTGAATTTAAATATAAGTTGTGACATTTTCGTAGGTGCGCGTATATTTAAAAGTTGTGATATCTCTATTATTACTTTACCTCGTGATAAAAATTGGAGTGATTATCAGAGAATCGCGTAAGAAATTCATTTAACTCTTAATTTTTATTCTTTATGACATTGTTAAATACGTTGACTTAATTCTTATCTCATCGATGAAACCAGAATCAAAATCGATCTCCGGATGCGACGGAGGAAGCGAGTCGTACCCTATCTTCGAGATATAACGAGATCGTAAACGTAGAGAGTGCCAAGTAGTGATCGTAGCAGAATCAATGGTCGTTGTGCTCATCGCCGGACGTCGCGACGCCGTCGACGCTCCGTTTCTCGTTTTTCATCAAATCGATTTCTTTGGCATTTCCCCCCTTACCCTCCATATCTCCCCTCGCGTCCTCTCTTATCTCTACCTCCTCGTTAGAACGCCAGTCGAATCTTCACCGCTCATGCGAACGTTGATCGGCAAATCTTATTTTTTCTAGGCGGCTAAGATCCTCGACTCGCGATCTCGCAGCCTTCAGATAACGAGGAAGCGTCGGCGCGATCGCGACTGATCAGCGATCCCATTTTCTCTTTTTTTTTTCTTTTTTTTTTCTTTTTTTTTAAGGATACGACAGTCGGGTTCGGTATTAACAAATAGTAAGATTAAAAATTAGAGAACGTTCGAAGCAGATAAAGTGTTTTAGGTCCTGAGACGTTGCGAACTCGAATTACTTTCTCCGAACGCTACGGTTTTATGCTAAGATCGCGCGAGAGTTAATTTTGACCCAAATTTGGCTGCATAATCCATAGATGGCTTGTAACGATGGCGAGCATAGCTTTAATATTTATCGTATACGGTTACGGCTACGGTATTAGGAAACTTCCCTAATAACATTGAAACTTATTTCGCTAAAATTGCTTTGAAGTAATGATCCATGTACATAACGTCGCAATGTTACATTTGTGGCTTCGCAATTTTCACCTTATTATAACTGTGCCTTCAGTTCGATTTCACGATTCATTTCGTTTCTCCACATTGCTGTAAATAATCGCGCGACTGTCGCATCTGTGTCTCGTTGTAATCGATGTGTAGTCACGTAGGAAGTAGCGAGAGAAGAAATGTATCTTTGTAACGATTGATAAAACTGATTACGACACTGTACTGGTCTCAATAGGAGCAAGTAAAAAAAAAAAAAAAAAGATACGAACAAAACATTCGTATTCAAAGCTATGGCTGTGATCCTCATTAATTAATCGGTAAAAAATCGATTCATATTGTGTATTCGACATTATATATACATAAAAAATAAATATATATAAATATTATATATATATATTATATATATATACATACGTATAGGTTACGGCGATATATTTAGTGATAAATGAAAACGATATTTTGCACACATTGTTGCGTTTCGCGTTATCGTATGTTTTCTCCACTCCCTTCACCCCAACCCCTTCGCCTTTCTTTCCTTTTTCTCGGCCGGTCGAGAAATTTACAGTTGCGCGCTCCTCCGCGGCGGCGATAGACGACGGCGGCGGCAGCGGCGGGGGGCGGCTTTATTTTTTTATCTGGTGCTAAATCCCAGAGAGTACTGGCGTGCGATTTCGTTGATCGAGACACGGATCGGTCCCCAGGCGTTTTATCCAGCGGCAGGGAATTGAAACCGGTAGAATTTCGACGGCGTAGACACGCAAAAAATGATCTCGACAGCGACTGAAATACGGGGGCGATATTTTACACGTGATTCATGAATGAAAGCAAAGCGAAAACGCGATACAAATGTGGTTTCTAATACCGGCGAATTTTTCCTTCCCCCACCCTCCCTCCTCATTGTTATACCTACGCGGATAGAACAGCTCGCGTGTACAGTTTCGCGAGTATCAAATTCTGCATTTATTCATAAATCGCATCGTTAAAACATTGTCGCCTATTTTAGAAAATTTATTATAAGCCCGCGATGGAGAATCTGCTGGGATTGTGTCGGTTTTGATTCGTCCGGTGTATTGCGATATTTTAGAATAAACGACGCCCGCGAGTTTCGGCGAACGATTGCTCACCGTTTTCGCATCTGATTAAGAATCAAATCTCGAGGTTCGAGCATTTGGCGCGATAGCTCTTAAGGTCTCTCTGCGAAACCACCATCAATGCGTAACGCACACACGATTCGTTTAACAACGTACGTCTAATTAATCGATTAGACCCTAGGCTTAATGAGCGCGATGACGCCGCGCGGGATTGCAGGTGGGTACCCACGATGAAAGGGCGTACAACAGTGGCCGACTGTACACGCTGATTGCGCTGCAAACGCATCCGAATAAAGGGGCAATACAACAAACGATGAATGACGCTGATAAAAGTTGCTAGAGTAAATTCGGGGCTTAAATCGAGCAATAAACGGAATTTCTCTAAAATATAAATACATTTCTTTTTCTTTTTTTTTTTTGGTCTTCTTTTAATTTAATTTACATTAGTAAACACTTAATTTTCAGTTACATTAAATCCTACTTGTTTCTGAATTAATATTGAAACCACTGTTGATTTTATTGAATTTATAACATCATTTAATTCAGATAATTAATTGGATAATTAATTTGCTTGCCGCACTTTCGTGTTTCAATATCTCAACTCACGAAACTCGAATATTTAATGAACGTTTTCTTCAACAAGTGCCGTCGTTAAATTGAGATTTATTTTGCACCGGCACACCTTCGAATACTTGACACGCGTGCTTTAAATTTTTACTGCGAATGGCAACAATCGCGAATATAATGTTTCTATTCTCGCATCTGATATACATGCAATATTGATCGTAAAGCCTTTTCGTTCGCATTGATATTGCATAACCAGTCGTGAAAACGAGCTAACGGCACAAAATGTTTCCGTCGTACGCGAAACCCGAGGCTATATATTTTCTATGAAACGTATATTGTCTGCGCGATAACGTGTGTAATCGTATATTGTACTTTATTCTCGCCACTGTTGTCGCGTTGTTAATCGTGCGGTACCATGCGCCTGAAGAGATCCTCGAAATACTCTCGGGGTCTCCTCTCCGCGCCTGCATTCGCAAAACGAGCGACAGAGATAATCAGTTAATTGCGATTTCTTCGTTCCTCGGATTGGGAGTGTCATAAAAGTAAAAAAAAAAAAAAAAGAAAATTAAAATAAATAAATAAAAAAAGAAAAAAAAAGAAAAGATCAAAAGTTTCTAGCCGATGCAGCAAATCCAGTGAGAATCAAACATTTTCGCCTGGAATGAAATAATTTCCAACCGACTCGCACAATCAAAAGACATTAATTTTTAAAACAGATGAACAGTTAATATATATCAAGCAAGCCGGAGCTGTTGTTATAGAATCGAGGAGGAAAGGGGGACAAAAAAAAAGTTAAACGAAAGATACAAATGTGCTTCTTACTAGTAAGAGAACTGCCGGAGCGAAGAAAGCGTGAGTGTTCGATGTATTTTCACTACAGTCCTGTCTACAGTCAATTCATTTTGTATCTATACCTAATCTATGTATCTATCGTCATAATTTATGCTGAATAAATGTTACATTTACGCATAACAAAACGAAGTTTTATTATCGCTTTTCAATTTCACTCTTCCCATTCTTTCTTCCCATCGGGGAATACCTGTCGGCTCGGATGTCGTAGAATGAAGACACGTAATTCAAACGACACGGAGATAATTAGGATAGCGTGGCGAATTATATAGACAGTTGAGAAATGGAAATAGCACGCTGAGAAGTTCGATGAAATTCGTTTAACTTTAATTGACTACTGTTTCAAAACACTCGCGAATAATAAAGGATAACTTCTCGGTTCCGATGGTGAGTTTGCCGACGATAAGTAACTCGCCGTCGGAGAACTTTCCTAATGTAACCGACTTTATCTGTCAGAATCCGCGGATTCTCCGAGACCCGGCAAGTTAACGTAATCTTTGATCAATCTTCGCCCTCCGATAAACCAAATTCTTTTTTTTTCTTTTCCTTTATCATAAATTACGTACAAAAACTCTGAGCGGCGTGAGGTATAATTAAGACTAAAAGTATGTTAATGCGACTCGATTCCGTGATCTTAATCGCTTCTACCTTAAAGAAATGAGGTTTAATTTTCAAATCGCAGTCGCACGGAGGAGCTGCACGGAATATTCAAAACAACGGGATTTAAATTTCTTTTAAATCAAAATAATTTATTGCGCGGAAGGAAAGTGAGAGACCGAGAGGATGTGGTAGTGCTTGGAAATAAATCAGCGCGACAACATTGGAAAATAATTAGTCATTTCGTCCGAAACGTGACGTCGGTCATCGCGAACGGACGAGCCTGTCACAGCTGCGACGCAGAGCTGCCTCCGATGCTGAAAAGTTCAGTAAGTATTTCTTAAACGCCTCGCTAATGGGCAACACATTTTCGACGGTAACGTCGCGCCGGAGTTACTAAACTCGCACAAACTTTCGGATCGGTCGCCGCACAGTCGGCGGGCGTTCGATGACGACATAAAATTCAACGGAAGTTATCGAAAGTACGGGGGGAGCTCGCCGAAGGAAGAGCGACTTCTGATAGAGAATATAGAACCGGCTTTATCCGGCAAATGTCCGATATTGACTTAACGAGCGGGGACGTTGCCGCCCTTATTAGCATAGCTCTCTCTTAAAGTAGATTGAAATTAACTGGGCGCCGGAGGACTTATCTCGTGGCTGACAAATAAAGAAGCAGCATTAGAGATATGTGGATAGCGCGCTCGAGAAAGAAAGAAAGCGGAGCTGATAGTTTTTCTAATTAAAAACAGAAAAAAAAAATTTCCCTTGCTTTGCATTTTGCGAAAAAAAAAATTTTACGGCTGAAGAAATAAAAGAAATGGATACGTACGTAATCGTACAATTACGTAATGGACGAGGGGGAAAATCAATTTTTTAATGCATGTATCTTCTGAACCGACTTGCGCATTACGTTAATTACTAATCTATATATGTTGCTTAGGTCGCTTCGAAATGATAAAATCGATGCGCCGGTGCGGTTTAAAAACGCGCATAATATACGCAGTGGAGAAGTATTCCGATCACGTCGCGCGCCTGTAATCGTTCGGACGTTCCGCTCCGCAGTGACGAAAAGCAAATTGGATTATAGATTAAATGTACGTAATGGTGCCGTATACGTCGTAAATCAGCGATTCAGAGCGCAATACCGAAAACATAAATCCGTCCTGGAAGTTGAAGGGGGAGGGAGGGGGGCAGGAAGGGCGGTCGCGAAATCTACGTGCGGGTGCCGAATTTTCCCGGGGGAGGAGGAAATTGCCGCCGTGCGAAATCTTTCCGCGCAGAATCCATCGTAATAATGGGAAACATTTCGCGTTCGTTTCGCGCGAAAAAGTCGCACGAGCGTGTCTAATGTCGAGGCCGCGGCCATTTCTTTCGGATTTACGTAGACGAATAGCAGTGGTTACGACTCACGTCGGCAATAATGGATTACGACTTCGCGAACAACGCCGACGAGAGAATCGGGGAGGACGGTGAAGAACGTCTGTTTCGGAAAGTATGATGTTATATCTGTTTCACATCGGGGAATAATACTTCTCCGAATAAAGTATATTACCGTGAGTAACTTTCTGGGCTGGATAATAGTTTCCGACATACGGAACGTTAGATGCAAGGTAAATGCAATCCTACTTTGCTGCGAAAGATTCGACTCCGCTTGAACAAGGAACGTAAAAGTACAGAAGCATTAAGCCGCGTTCAGCAGCCGCCGTTGGGTCTCGGCGTTTATGCTATTTCGGATGCTCGTGCGTAACGTTTCTCAGGTCCCAAGGGTGTCGCGAACGAAAATCGGGCAGCGATTCGGCGAGGCAGATTTGCGGCGAAATTTCCTACCGCGTCGTCTGGTATACGATGCCGATAAGATCGTCGTTAAATCCGTAATGGGATCTTAACGCGACGTGGCCCCCCCGTCGGCGTGAATTATAATTATTACGCAATCGTCCCGAGATAAGCCGCGATTTAAGTCACGGTAACTCGTGCCTGCGCTTCGCGCTGAATTAACCGTCAGATGGATTCCATCTGCATCGTAAAAGAATGGGGAAAAAAAAAAAAAAAAGAAGAAAAAGATATAATAGTTAATCACATTTCAAAAAATGAATCACAGATTATTGTTGCGAGAATTATGCGAGTAAAGCTGCTGCGCGGATAAACTGGGGAGTGTACCCTATGTTTATTATCGATATCTGTACATCTCGTCACGGGAGGGGTGATTACCTTGCGAATCTCCTCAGTGTAGTTAGAACGAGGAAAATGTTCTCCGGGAAGAGCGAGAACGAGAGGGTGGAGGGCGGTTGTATAGCATCCAGCTCAGTAATTGAACTGTCCAAGTACGAGATGAGAGCGCCTCGCAACACGGCTGCGCGATAGGGATCAGTTAGTGAGATATTACGAAATTGCCCGCCATATTGCAATATTTATCGGTGCGTCGCTCGCGCGCGGAAAGTCGCCCCGTGCCCGATATATCACGTTCAATCTCTTTTATGCCGAGACTCGCACGCGAGCGGAGACTCTTCCGATCGGGAGGGTGGAATCCCCGTTTTGCAATTTAGATCGACGGCACGGCGCGCGAACCTTATTTCGCTCGTACACGGGTCGTCAGACGAGCTGGGAGATTATTCAATGTCGGCGTGTTTTTAAGCCGTTTCTCCAGGCAAGTTCAATACTCGATAAAAGACGAAGTAATCTACGTCGATTTAAAAAAAAAAAATAAAAAAAAAGAAAAAAGATTTGAGCGCATTGTCACTTCTTTCCCGTCAGAATGCAGATAGACTCCGCGTTGACCTAATGCATCCTCATGAATCCGGGTCAATTGGATCGATAATAAAGCGTTTCCTGGCAACGATAATTTTCAGCGAAAATTATTCTCGGGACGCGCGTGCGAAACGAAAGGGTATCGCAGGCGACTTCGGTATCATTAAGGGAGCGTCACATAATTATCGGCTATCGTAGTGTCCGCCATCTAATTAACGCGAACATCGATCGAACGCGTCGACGCCTTCCCCGAAATCTCGCCACTTTGTATGCGGTCGGCCTAGAAGGACGCGTGCACATACACACGGAAACTCGCGCAGTTTCACGTTGCCGGCTTGAAATAATTCAATTTCAATGGCGATGGCTAATTTCATTGTCCCTCTCGATAATATCTCGCGCGCCGCGCGACGAATTCTAATCGCGTCGCTTTCTGTGCGCGAAATCGCGTAACAACGCTTAAGCGAAGGGACGGCGGCGTGCGATGTAACGCTATTACACCAACGTCGTCATTTCTGTAATCTCGCGCCACTCCTCCGCCGTTCGCGTGCCAAGTCTCTGAAAGTCTCAGCAGCCACTTGAATTCATCAGACGAATTTCCCACCCAACTGCAGCAATTAATTCTTTTTTTATTTCTTCTTCTTCTATTTTTTTCTCTTTTCCTCTCGACTTGTATCGCTACTGCGGAACCTGATTACTTTGCGCAATTACAGATGTAAAAAGAATTTAAATATTTTGCAGAAAAATTCTCTCGTAAACGCGTCGGTTTAGGAAGAATGAAATAACGTTTTATACCGAAATGTATTTTCCATTTAAAAGTGAAATTCGGCCGAAAAATAAATGGAAATGTAAACTCGCATTTTTTTAAATCTAATTTGCTGTTGTTCTTTAACACTTGTCCCACGCAGTCGAGGAGTCGGAATATTTACAAGCTATTTACATAAAGTACCACTTTCCGTTCTGTTTATTTCGAGAGAGATTAATCTTTTTGCAAAAACAACCAAATGCATTAGACAGGCGCGTTCCCTACACTTTACTACTTTATCTTTTTACAAACATTCAGCTATGAAAGCTTCAAATATTCTTTCGTGCGCGAGAATTCGTAAAAGTATTTCGAAAGTGCTCGATCCGCTTTTCGGTCGATTTTACATTGAAAAATTTATTTAC
The DNA here is from genome assembly GCF_019399895.1 of Cardiocondyla obscurior. NCBI lineage: Eukaryota > Metazoa > Arthropoda > Insecta > Hymenoptera > Formicidae > Cardiocondyla > Cardiocondyla obscurior. The sequence continues at coordinate 2,490,472 of NC_091875.1, read as the reverse complement.
AAACGTATATAAAACTACATACGTAAAAATTATGAATTAAAATAATCCTTACGCAATCTCGTCGTCCAAAACGATATTGCGTACGTCCGCCTAATTGTCTCGAAAACGGGACCGAAATTCTTTCTCGCTTTAAATGGACCTTTGAAAGACGAAGATTCGTTTTTCACTGCAAGTCAGGCAAATAGCGTCGCTACTATACGCGCCTGTATGAAAAGGCAACTCGCAGTTGCGAAAAAGGCAAGAGAAAACGGAACGACGACGGTAGCGCAAAGTATAATGAAGTTCGGTGTAATCTGCTAAAATCTTTTTGCGAAAGAAATATGTAGAAAAAAAAAAAAAAAAAAAGAGCATAGATAGCAAACGTACGAAGAAAAAACCCTTTACACACAACTACATAATTAATTTCAATTTCACAGTGGCATTATTTTATATTTATAATATTTTTCTTTTGGAAACTTTTACGGAAGGTTTAGCCGATGTATTTCATTCATTAGAAAAGATGCGAAAGTAGTATACTCGAGCCACCGGCGGTTATCAAACTTCAGCTCAAGTTCCTTGATAACGTTTCGCCTTCGCCGCCCAACAATGGCATCTTTGGAAACAACAATGAGAGCTCAGCGGCCGCATGTTTTAACGCATTTTCCAACAGTTTTCCCCTTCCCCCTTCCATGAAGGTTAAAGACACTGGGTCAAGCGCACGCGTTGTTTCGCGGAACAATGAAGTGCTTAAAGATCATGGCGAAGGTACGCGGATTGGATACCCCGAACGGTCGAGGAGTTGGTAAACTCTTCGCGCTACATCCTTTCGCCGAGATTAAACGATTTCTGGCCGGGCAAGCAAACGGCGCAGCGCGGATAGGGGTAGGTCGGCCGAGGGAGGTTCACGTGACGCCTTAACTGGTTTCGGCTTATCTCCGAGTTTCGTCGTATTTAGGGAAAACACGAAGAGCGAGCCCGCAGGATCGTTAAGGAAAGTTACGCGGAGGGCACAATGCCGGGCGCGTCTTTGAAGTAACAATGGTAAATGCAGTTTGCCGACAGTTCTCCGTCTGCCTTTGCGGGGTCTTTCCCGCTTCCACCCTCGCCGCGCCGTACTTCGCCCTTTTCGCAGTCGAGTCTCTCGGCTCTTCAGTTGCCACCTTTCCTTTGCGAACGTAGTCACCACCCACGAACAACAACATCACGGCTTTACATTGCCTTCAGTAGCAAATTACGCCGAGTGTAGTTGAATCGTACTCTTAAAAAGTACTCTCAAATAAAAAATTAATTGTATAAATTACAAGTATATATTACGACATTAAATTAATACACGGTGTTTTCAATCGAGAAGCAGAAAAAAGAAAACTTTGCGAGACTACAGTATTTTGAATTTATATAAAAGTTTAGAGATTAATTCTAATTGTAAAATAAACCGACTTATTAATTTACAGCTCGAGCACTTTGTGCCTCGATATTCGCTTTTCGGAGGCTGAAGATGTCTCGGCATCGTTGTTATCGCGCTGCTCCTAATTCTACGCACCGTGCCGCTGTATTATCGGTCTGACTTAGTTGCAAGCTGAAGGGAAGAACTTTTACACGGCAAAGTTTCCACGGCGATGCACCGATTCCGCGCACCTCGCTCGTGTATCGCAACTCGGTACGCGTGGCTGTCGGAGACGCCGTTAATTATGAACTCGATAACTCGTATATCTGGGGCAACGGCCGGAAATTTTGGGAGTTGGGAAGCGAAACGCGCATAGAATCGATTATGTTGGATAATCGATGTTTAACGCGCCGACAAGTTGTTAATCTCGCGTAAGAAAACTGTTTTCATTGATGCCGTCAACAATCGAAGCCACGAACCCGCGGAATAACGAGGAAAACAAAAGCGGTACTCCAACCGTTCGTTAATGATCGCGCATATTTATGAACGGGAAAGCATCTTTCGCGGTAAGACGCGTTTTTCTCGGGCAGAAAAGGGATCGCGTAAACGCTCGCCGGTCAATTAATCGCTCCGTGGTAATTTTATGCAAAGTTAAGTCAATGTTGGGCATCCAATGAGAGTCGTAACTCTCGCGAGAAATCGCCTCGTGGTCGGCGAGTTCCATTATAAGCACGCGGTGTAACGTTAATTTTTATGGCCAGTGAAACTTCCTCTCCACGCTCCCCGATCGTTTCTCCCGCGCGCCCGGTTTTTCTTCGCCTGATTTATTATTTTCTCTTAAGCACTTGGTATCGGTGGTGCTTAACTTTGTTTTACGGTGGCTCGGATATCTGTAAAATTTCCCCGGGGAATCAGACGAGTCAAATAAAAAATCGCATATATTAATCCTTATTTCTTCCCGTCCTTCGTGGTAATGAACGAACAAAAGGACCGTGAAAAATAATTCCCAATAAATTTCAATTTTAGTATTTAAGAAAGTTCCCGCTAAAGGTAAAAAGCTTTCTTCTATTAAAAAACATCGGGGGGAGGGAGCCGGGGAGAGTGTGATTCTAACAACGCGGAGGAAACCTAGGTTTTTCTAATTTTATTGCGTCGGCTTTAGAATCTTTTTCCGATACTTTTTTACTTATCCGTGTTACCGCTGAAAGAATATAAGGTACCGCTAAACGTAATCTGTCGCGGACGTACACGCGATTCCGTTTAAATCTGCAAAAAATATCGCGGCATTCAGCACACGAATATGTAAAGAATGAAACGAAATTCGAGGGAATATTAAATGCGGCTATCGCATACCGAGCGAGGCGAGTCGGACGTCGGAGTCGCAACTGCCTTAAATCTCGCGCGTTCCTAACTCCCCGCATTGCGCGCTGCCTCGTTGTTTTAATTTGTTGCCTCGGACAACGCTTCCGAGCTGCGGTAATACCGCTTTCGACTTATTTGCATTAATCCAAGCGACCCGAGCGACGTAATGAAACGCCCTTCCGACCCGGGGAGTAGGGTGGAAAAGCAAGAATCTATAAGGTTTAATCGGATTCGCCCGACCCCGAATGGCGTCGATCTTGTACGCTCGAAAAAAAAGTTCCAATCGGCTTAATTACTTTCATATATATCCTACTTATGTGCGCGATTGTGCTGGAAACACAGCACAGATGTACGTCTCGATCAAATTGGTTTTTTTGTTTTTTTTTTAATTCTTCAATAAAACTTAAAAAAAAAACTTTGTTAAAAATTTTTATTTCAGATAAGCTTTGACCCGTCATGGATTATCAAACCTTGAAAAATCTACCGAGTTTTATTCCCTTTGATTTATATTCCGTTTCCCAAGTTACCTAATTAACTATTAACTACAGATAAAATTAAAATTCTGCAATTTTTTTCCCCCCCTTGAAAAGCAAAATTAATATTCTGTATTATTAAGCATAATAAATACCTTTTAGAAGTATTAAATAACATTTACAGAAGTTTAATCCATAAAAGTCGGCAACTATTTTCATTAAAAGCCAAAGAACTTTGTTAAGGCAAGATTAGTTTTATATTTTAAGAAATATAATTCTGCTATATGTACATATATATACATATATGTATATATATATACTCTTGAAACTTAATATTCATTAATTCATAATTCTGAAAACCTCAAGTCCCGATTTGCAAGTTATAAAGACTTTCACACTCTAATTCATTGACTAAATCTTCGTGAATAAAAGATTATCTTTTCGAGCTTGTCGAATCGTAAATTTCTAATATCGAACTACCTCGCAACTCGTGCTCGTTCATCAAATGCGGTTAATGCAGTGCGAACGTCCGAGTGAGTGTCGCCGCACTTTCTGCTCAATGGCTTTTGTTCTGCGGTTCGTCTTCCACAATTTGCGTTTCGCAGCTATTCTCTGCACCCTCTCCTCTCTCTATCTACTGACAACCTTGCCTCCCTACCCGTCCTTACCAATCCAAATATCGACGTCTAACCGAAATGCCTCGGCGCGGCACACTGCTTATTCAAATTGCTTAGTATCTAGTCGCACCCTTTCGAACAAAGCACTTAGCGACGTTCGATCAATATCTCGAATCTTAATTGAGCTGTTTTATCACGTTCTTCTTAAAATGTACAAACAGCTGCATGAGAAAAGTAGGTTAAATTTAGAATTCGATAACGTTGCAAAAAGCTGAAAACCGGCTTAACTTTATTCGTTCGTTTAATAAGTAATAAGCGACGACGGATAAATTTATCAAAGTGCAACAGATTTATTATTTACTGCGTAAATATAAAAATACTGAATATTAAATAAATTAAAGTACCAAAAACAACGTAAAAATATTAAAAATTGCGTTGACCGTTTTTGGCAACATTTTTAATAAAAACGATCTAACCAGATTTTTTGCAACCGGATTTTCGACAATACCTTCTCTTTCGATCCAACAATGAAATTCTGTATCCGTCAGCCATAAGTTTAACTCTAACCACCGTGACGTGCATATAATTTTTTACTGTTGAGCTAACAATCATTCTTTTTTTTTCTTTTTTTCCCTTTCGGGAAATTTGAAATTGAGCGAACAATTTTCATTTTTCTCATTTCAAGATATAAAAGCGTATGTGAAAATATTGAATATAAAATCCAGTTTGCGATCGTACAAAGAGTGAAAAGAATCGCCGCGGCGGAGATTGAAAATATTCTCCCGTGCTGACATAAGCAAATAGAATTTAATTAATCGCATTCTCTAAAATATATATTATCACTGCTTTATTAAATATTCAATAATTTACGCTCGGGATTAATTCGCCCGAGAAGCGCAGCGCGGAATCGCGGCGCGATTTTGGAAATCGGTTAACGCGATCACGGTTCAGAAAGTGATCTCCGATTGCGTTTGCGCTTTATCGATAAGCCCACGGGAACAGTTGGCACTCTCGCGATAGAGGGTAGAAGGGAAAGGCCGTTTATTCAGCTTTCACGGATCTTGCTGACCAGAACCACGGCTACCGTGAGGGCTATCGAGTGTGTCCCGCCACGCTCGAGAGTCTATAGTGTATACACAGGGGCGAAACGCGCATTTACACAGAGCTGTAGATCGGGTGGCATTTCTGTCAAGCTTGGAATACGCTGTAAAGGCTCTATACCGTCGATGGATCCGTCAAAGGACATTGATACTAACGCGATGACGCTGTCCTTCGAACTGAGATTCCTAATGTAATACGAAACGCTGAAGACGCAATCGGATAGGCGTCACAATATTGATGTAATATGTATGTATATCTGACACAGAAATCCATACGAATTCATTTACCGCAATCGTGATGTTGAACAGAAATTGTCGCCGCGCAGCCACCCGAGTGAAAATTAAATTGAGCCTAGCCGTTCTCTAATGACTAGCTCGCGAATCCGTGGTTTATCTCGCGGCTGCTTAGCGAAACTATCCAGCACCGCGTCAAGTGGCGTCAGGTCAGCACGCGTAGTAAAGATTAGTAAGCGGCGAAAAATATTTAGATAACTAGCTTTTTTAGCTTGTTATTAGTTAGTTAAAGAATATATGTAATCTGAACGATTTAATTACTAGCTGCAACATCAGAATAGATAAATTTCTATTCAGGTATTTTTGTTATTAATGTGATTCGTGGCAGAAAAAATAAAATAGCAAGAGAAGCAAACAATCATTATAATAAAAAAAAAAATCCGTAGAAGATTTTCACACGAACGAAAATTCAGGAGAAATTTATCTTTTTTTCTTTTTTTTTTTTTTCTTTCACTTCTCCGGTCGCCGCGGGCCATGCAAGAAACGGAGTTCGCGTGGAAGAGGAGAGGAAACGCGATCGCTCGAGCGGAAGAGGTAATGGAAAATCTGCGCGATATTACGCGCCTTTTACGCTTCCGGAAAAAGAAGGCAAACGATATCGAGGAGATAACGTGAGGTCTTCATTTTCTCGACTCGCGAATCGTATGCGATACTCTAATATTTCAGAAGTATACGCGTTTCGAGATAAATAAAACGACGCTAGTTTTCTACGAGACTTGTGAGATTTATAAAAACTTTAACGATAAATCTTCTCCGATGTGTTATCTGTTCTTCCACCTTCTCGTGTATTTCGAACTATGGTTTTTTGACCTATTTATTTTATCAACTAAATGTCTTAAGATGTGTATGCACTTATAGCGAACGAGCACCGAACGAACTCAGCGGCCGCAAACATTCGTCGTCGGTGTGTTATTTCTATAGCGATTGATATATGAATTTCTCGCGTTCGCTGTCAGTTGGATATTCATTTGCTAAGTATACGCACCTTTAGAAAAAATGCGATAAGCCATTTTAATTATTTTTACATATTTATCTTCCAATTTACCGTTAAACAAAGATTTATCTACTATATCTAAACAAAGAGAAATAAAGTATAAACTAAAGCGGATTCTGACTAAATTCCTATATCCGAAAAAAAAAAAATTTATTGGAATATGAACGTATATATCTAGAGAGAAAATTCAATACATTTTATAAAAATTTACTACTTCGCGTTGCTTTTCTTCGTTTACAGTTTTTGATACTATATCTAAATAGTGAGACTTGTAATATTCCAAATTGATTTCGGAAATAAATAATATAATTAAAGCGGCGTGAAAATAATTTGGCCAGCACCATTGGTCGAAACTGGCCATCCAAGTCAAGTAAGCGATGCAGGCTTAAAAAAAAAAAAAAAAAAAAAAGAAAAAATTGGCACTTGAATAAGATAGATACTCAAGACGTCTGAAGGATCTTTCGTTCTGATACAGAATAAGAAGCATTTGAGGTAACATTCTCACGGACCGCAGAGAATCGCAAAGAAATAACGATAAAACGTCGAAACGCTGCCAAATTGAATTCACAATCACGGGCATTCGAAGTTGTTGTTGCGGTAATTTGAGAGGAGGTTAATGATTCGCCAAACAAAATGCGAATGCGCCATTATTTAACCAGATATACGCTACAACTGCCGCGATGGTGAAGCTCGAATAATTTCGGATTGGTCGAGATAATGACAGAGATTTGCGGTATAATCTAACTAATTAGCAAACATTTATCCTTATTAATATTTTATTAAATTGTCCCGTCAATGTAAATTATATAAATATGAATTTAATGGAATAGAATTTATTCAATTTAGTTTAATGGATAAAAATGTTTTGTAATTAACGGACGGACCGTTTATAATATTAAAAGAATTAATTAATAAATAAAAAAAATTAAAAGTAACAGCTTGAAAGTTCGAATGCAGTCACTTGCAAAGCTACATGTAGCTCACAAGTGGTCTCCATTTTCACGGAATGCGCTGGGAAAGCGCATCGAAGAATAAGCGTGGCAGTCGTGTTACAGTAGAATAACGACTGCCCCTAAAGCGTTACGGCGCCTCGTCATTTTCGCATATGCATGCCACTCCATTTCGCACGAGTTTTATACAACCGTCTGTGAAACAGTCGTTCGTAGTACGTTGCGAACGGTCCGATGACCTGCTTATTCCGCGAGCGTAAGCACATTATCGTATAACTTTGAATGCGTCGCGAGCGAGCGAGTTATAAAGAGTTCGTAAGTTTCTTCTCGCGCCTTGCATACAAAAAACTAAACTGGAGACTCGCGATGCCGTGCTAAACCAAGTAATTAACCATGTCAAACTGAAATTATTCAAAGGAGTACTAAAAAAAAACAAGAAAAAAGCACTACATCGCGTTTAGAAAAAGTGTTGGCTTAATTAGTTTCTAATATTAAACGTGTAACGGAATCAACCGCAAAATAATTTCTCGTTGCGTATTATTTCCATTCTCTCGGGAAGTTCTCGTTCAGTGAGAGGAACTCTCTCGCCAAAAGGTGCGCCGGAATTCATTACCGCCCGCTCGTCTGTTTCGTCCTCGTGCTAGCTGGCGGCCCTTCCAATTTCACGGTACCTTCTTTCGGTTTAAAGCCCGTCTCGTTCGCATTCCGTTGCGACTTACAACTGCGATTGGACGGAAAAAAGCCGACATGGCGATTTTCCGGATTGACGAAAAAGCGCGAGGGCCAAGGCTCCCGTTTTGGCCGTGCATACGCTTCGTTTCACGGCATTCCCTGAAAGCTGGGCGCTCGGACAATTTACGCAAAACTCGTTCGAATCAATTCCACGATTCGCCAAAAAAATTTTCTCGAGATAAGCAAGAAAAAAAAAAACTCTAATTTAATTTTTATTTTAAAATTAAGGACTGAGAATTCAAATCACACGTTTGCGAAACTTAAATCGAAACGTAATTGCATAATCTACTTTGTACCACTTTACTTAAACTCGTATGCATACACCTCATTAATTTCAATAAGCGCAAGTTAAAATGCTCAAGTGCTATTAGCAAACAAAGTGTAAGTTGAAGGCAAGAGCATGATTTAATAAAGAACAGTTTTAGCTACAAGCCGCAAGAGAAACTCAAAGGCGTGCGCACACATCTCGAAATATGCACTCGTATTAATTCCGAGTCGCTGAACGCGTGCATTTGCTAAACTGACGAATCAAAGAGAAACACAAGTACGAACCATCGAAGCGAATGCAAAATATCCCCGCAGTTGCAACAATGACAAGTAGTTAATCGTATTTGCGATTGTTAACGGATTGTAACTCCGCGAACTAAAATATCAAACAAATACAGAAAGGGTTGCCTTTTGTGCTACTTACTAATTAATTTAATTAAATGTATATAATAATAATAATAATAATATAATATTTAATATTTAATACGGGATGTTTCAATTGCTGATTTAATTACGTTTTTTTTTTTTTTTTTTTTTTTTTTGTCAAGACATTAACTCTAGACGAAAGACAAACTCCGACAAAGTTTGAAAACGGAGGTGAAATAAATTTGCGCGTTCGACCTCGTCTACGGCGAAGCGACCGACGACTCCTTCCCTTTAAAAGGAGCATTAGCGTGGTGTACCCGGGGGCAATAGCAAATGGCGTGAACGTCGTTCCCGAGGGAACGGTGTACCCCCCCTCCCTCCACCCATATCGAATACTGGAAGGGACTATTCTAGATTCTACGACTTGGTTTGGGGAAAAAAGGGCTCCTGCGAGCCATGGATCGAGGGAGAATAGACGAGAGCCGCCGGTAGATAAAGAGAGTTACGGTAATTGCCGAGTAAAGACATAGAGGACCTATGGAAAAAGAAGGAATCCCGACGTGAAACGGGCTCTTGCCAAAGAATGGTGGGCAAGATGTTTCAGAAGTCATTTACTTTTGTTGAAATATAAAGAGGTGAAAACTAAAAGCAAATTTTACCGGCCATTTGTCAAGTCCTGTATCTTCAGTTAAATCTGATTAAAGATATAAAATAAACTGAAAATGTTTTATCTCATATTTAATTTAATTATACAAAAAGTTTGATATCAAAGATTAAAAACGATAGAAAGAAATATTAAATCCTTCTACCAAAAAAAAAAAAAAAAAATATATACGCGCTAAATTCCCAAAAGAGTAAATCCATCATCAAAAACATTTTGCAATGCCTGCGGTGTGCTGCGTTTTATATCTCGATATTTTTACAGAACTTTGTGTGAGCGTCTACCAGGTACACGGCTGTTTCCGATGTACCGGCGCGTGGTTATAAAATATGAAACAAAAATAACGATAGAACGAAAGGGAAGCTTAGAAGGAAACAGACAGATGGACAAGCCGATCCTCGCCTATATAAAGTATGAAAGAATTTTCCCGTCACGTGTTCGAAAATGGTGATACACCTGGGAAGATGCTACGTGCTCATCGACGATCGCGTATAACCTTCTGCCGCAAGCGCGAAAAATTTTCTTTAACGACGCGCGACCGTTGCTCGAGATGTCTCGAGCTTTAAATATTAGAGGGCTTCGGAAAAAATTTCAACTTCTTAATTTAAAGCCACCTTTCCTCCTCCCCCCTCCCCCTCTATCTTTTTTTTTTTCTCCTGAGAAAATCGGTCCGCGGGGACATCAGCATTCTGTCGGCTTTCCGTAAAATGATGGCCGACCAAGTTTTAAAGAGAGCCTTCGCTTTTCTCGCTATTTCTACAAGAACGTAATTTAATTAACGCTTTATGACGCGCTCACGGAAAACAAAGTGCGAGAGAGAGAGAGAGAGAGAGAGAGAGAGAGAGATTTTTTTTCTTTTTCTGCGCTTTTCTCGTTTTCCACTTTCTACTTGTTTCATAGCATCGACCCAGCACTCAGCTTCCATTTCTGTAGTTCATCATAAAAAAGAAAAAAAAAAAAAAAAAAATTCCAAGCACAGAAAAAATAAGAAATCTGAGAACTGTTTTTATACGAAAATATATAAAAAATTTTTTGAGAATCTACACGTTCTGTTATTTATATTAATTTTTTTTAATACTAAAATAATTAAAAAAAAATCTTATTTAATCATAATTTAAAATAGTTTAAATTCAATTTTAAAATTATATAGAATTAAATTATATCTGAAGCTTAACGTATTTAGAGTTATACTTGTAAATAGAATCAAAAGATGTTTGCTTTGTAAACGTAACATTTCAACTCGTTTTAGCAATCTTTCAAGTTTTCATCTCGCCGATGAATGCCAGTGAACTACTTGACGAAAGACGGTCGACACCATTGGAATAACTCTTACATGGTTAGAGCGGCGCGGCAAAGGAAGGCTTGTATGTAAATTCACGGGAGAAAGTCGACGGTTGAAACTCAGGGAGGAAAGATCGCACTCCCGAAGTCTTGACAGGGTTCAGTTATTTCACCTCTGGTTTCTCGACTGCGCCTCATTCCCGCATAATGTCGCATTGAAGTTTCAGTCCTTAGAACGATCCTGTATTCTCGCGCCAACGTCAATTGGCTCAGCCTTGTTAGTTCATATCGCACGATACGCACGATGTGCAAAGTCTACAGAGTCCTTGAATTCCAAAATAGCAGAGAGCCCTTTTACATTTTTACTACAATTTTGATTTTTCTTTAATTCAATTATCCCGCACATTTTCAGAAAAATCTGAAATTCTTCCAAGAGCCATATTGTCCTAATCGAATATCGGTGTTCTCGACGGAAGGATTGAATTCTTATTGAAAGAGAGGGAAAGAAAATGGAAAGAGAAAGCTGTATGGAAGTTGCCTTTAAGGCGAAGAACGCATCGGGACTTCGTCAACCTGAAGAGCGACAACATACCGAGCGAAGGGAGGTCTTTGAAGAATCAGCCGGGAAAATAAATTGGCTACCTCGAATATCTCTCGCTCCAACGAGCTCCCCGTGTAACATTGCAAGTGTAACGCGCGTGCTTCCTGCGCGCGACGTATCTCGTATACGTCGCGTATACGTCGACGCAAACAAACGGAAGAATTCGAGGAACGAGGGAAAGACGAAGAAGTATAGGTAGCACGAGGCGACTGGTAAAATGGGTTACCGCGGTGGCGTCGTCTGCAAGAGAGGGATCTTTGGGAATTTCTTTCGTCATGGACAGCCCTTCGCCACTCACTTGCTTTTCTTCTCGGTTTTTTTCCCCGGATAATCGCTTGCTCGTCGTGCTCATCAAAGCCGCATTACAATTTGCGAGATTTTAAAGAAAAGGAAGATAGTAGTCGCGAGCACGTTAAGTCAGCTAGGAAAATCAAATGGAAAAATTGAATTTGTCCCCAAAATACTTTTTCCTAGGTAACTTCAAACTTTTCTCTTGAAATTTTGATACTAAAATAAAAAAAATAAAAAAAAAGTACGAATATACTGACTATAAAATAAAACGTTATATCATTTATTGCAATCGAATAAACGTTTATGCAAATTGACTTCGAAAAACCGGAAGTGCAATTTTTCAACGTGATGCACGTATATAATAGAAAGTGAAAATAGGATTTTCAAGCGCTGTTTCTTATAGTAAAGCGTCCTCGATAAGGCAAGCAATAACAAATTCCATTAAAAGAGATTCACGAACAAACAAGCAGAATATTGCATTGTAAGAACTTCCTTTTAAACGCTGAATAGTAAAGATAAAAGATGAAAGGCAGAGAGCAGAACGAATAAAAGAAAAAATTGCGGAGGATTTAAAAAAGATTATTGCGTGTATGTGTCTGTGTGTGTGACGCAACAGAAAAGCATTCTGTACGAGGCCGCGTGTCAAGCGTAATATATTTACGGTGCCAAATTTGCTAACGTTCGCTGTATGTATATATCACTTTTCACAAACGTATCTGAGATTATCTCGCGACTAAGGGTGCAGAACTGAAACGCAAGTAGCATCCTCATTTTGAAATTCAGAAAGCTTTATGGCTCCGCGTGAATTACCGCAGAGTCTAGTTTTCGAAAGGCAGGGGGAGAGAATGAAACGAGAGGGGGAGAGGGCGGAAGCGGATTAGCGGGCGACTAGTTTGTCTTTGTATCATTAGCTTTTGACGTTAGCACCAAAAGCCGACGTGTTTCCAATATTTGCTTACATCAATGGAGTCTGCGGATTTGCCGACGCAATGCCGCGCACGCCTGGCGCATCGCAAAACGACTACTTGCTAGATTTCACAGATACTGTGATCCGCCTGATAATTAATTCACGTGTACCGTGCTCCAAACGCGTTACCTCCATTTTTGCTATTACTATTTAATTGATTTTAAAATACTGTTGCACATAAAATAGAAGGTAGTAGAATATTTGTTTTTTTTTTTTCTAATTTCAACGATTTTAAAATAAATAAATAAATAAATAAAAACTATACGTTTATATTCTAATGTTGCAAACGTATTAAACAATCTGATTCGAAGTCAATATTAATCGATCGTACGTATACGGTTTGAAACACGACGTGAAAAACAAACCGTTGTCGCAATTAGTGCGTGAAATTTATTATTTCGCACGCAATCAATTTGAACACGAGAAACGGTTACGAGGTAGAACGCGTTGTATACCGAACAATTATCTCGAGAGAATCCCACGGGATTCACGGCTAGCTTGGGATCTGAAAAAGCGAAAATTCCATTCGTGAAATTTTCGCTGATTGCTTTTCCCCTACTTTTCGAGCTATCTCGCGTCCCAGCGTGAATGTTCCGCGCCACATTTGTCTGTCGGCGATGTCAGACAATTAAGACGCTTTATTACTGACAGCACGAAGCAGAGAATAATCAAAATTGAGACACGACATAGTGTTATACCGATTACACGTACAATCACTGCCGCGCAAATGATTTCCGACATAATATATGTTACTGGAATGAAAGCTTAACGTAACGCTCCACGCTTCGAACATCTGAATAACGAAATTTTAATTTTTTAATTAAACGTTAAAAACAATTTATGCCAAATAAGGAACAAATATTTGAAGAGCGCGAAAAAACATTTTCTACCTGTGAGTGTAAATACGATTGCCTTATACCGCTTCTATACTACTTCCATAATGCAGTCTTTCGAAGATGTTCTATATAACTATATTTATTGCTGAATACGGTCTCGTTCTGTCGTCAGCAATAGTAGATGGCAACGAAACACGTTTATCACTGGTGTAAACCAATTTCGCCCGTAGATCCTGCCGAAGATCTTTTCTGTCCTTCTTGTTTTGTTCCTTTCCCCCTCGCCATAATTCGATATCCACCGGTTCGTTAGCCTCATAAACTCGCCCGCGAGCTTCAAAATGGAATCGAATTTTCTGCGGCACGACTTGAGATAACAGTCAGCGACAAAGCGCGAGTAAGTCGAGTGGTACCGCTCTTTTACATTATAATTTTCCTTTTCCTCGTATTAACTTAAAACACTTCCCGTTAATCGCAACGCGTCACGGAATATCCCCTTTAAATAAGTTTTAGGGAAAATATTTTAAATGTATTCTACGTGTAATATTACCGCGCGTATATTATTCTTATATCCTTCGCGTATAACAATATTAGAAGAACTTATTTCAAGGAAAATGAAGAAATTGCATGTAGCCCGTGTTCCAAATATTAGGCAAACATATGCACAGTGCATCGCAAGAGACGCGAGACCACGATGATAAACTTCTGCGATAGTAACCGTAATAAATGACTTAAGGACGGCATTTCGTACTTCCGCACCGTCGCCCCGTTGCGCTTGCAAGAGTACCCAGTAACCGGAACGTACGCGAGTTTCGTGGAAGATCGCGAAGAGGTATATCGCCCACCCAGAAGAGCACGTACGTGGCCTCTTTCGAACGTTTCCGCGTTTTTACGACCGTCGGCAAGCCTGGAGGCCTCTGACTTTTTCATCGTCGCCGTACTTCTTTCACAAGCCTTACCGCTCGCGACTCGTGCAGCTTCGATATCCCTCGCCGACGTCGACGAAAGGAATCGTTAAGTAAATTGGTAAAATACGATTTAAAAAAAAAATGTTTACCGAGCAGAAGCTCGCCCTTCTCAATTACCATTAAGCGAAACGTTATTAAAATCACTTTCGCGAAAGTCACCCTCGGCGGAAGTTGGAATTGGCACACTCGCATTTCCGCTTAATAGCTCTCGTTAGCCGCGAATCTAATTGTGGATTCTATATAATTATGGGTACTAACATGATGGACATTATACGGGGATGCAGCATCGACGTGCACGAACGCACAGAAATTACAGACGGCACATGGCGACGCCGTATGGTCTAGGCTCCATTAAGTCGTCGGTTAGTGCACGTGCCGCAAGGTTCGAGGGATCTCACGCGAGACCCGCGGATATTGGACGGCATCCGCTGTACCGTTCGTCCCTCCCGTGCACCTACCAAGGGCCGTCATTTAGCGGGATTGATGGACTAAGACCTGCGTCCAGCATTCGTGAGGGTGCATATCATTGCGCGAGACGAGCCGAGGGGGTCCGTGGCAAAAACAACGGCGGCGCGTACCGCGAATATGAAATACAAACTAATTTCGCGAGAGTGGCTGCCAACACTTTTACATGCGACACGTTTTTCGCCGCGAATTTACAACGCTTTCGAAACGGAAAGGCAGGAACGAGAATCTGCGTCTTCCGAACAACGTAACGGCGAATAAACCATATTTTAAAAAAGAGAACGTAGAGATTTTGCTGCAGTTAATACAATTATCTCTCGAGTACGTATGTTCAAAGAGCAAACGACGAGCGCGCGTTCTGTAACGTCTAGTAAAATGTAAAAATCAAATTATCCCGCGGAACATTACAGATTCTGCCCGCGTGCGCGTGATGCCATCGAAAGATGCCCGCTTTACGTAATCCACTCAGAAATAACTTTCTCATACACGGATTTCCCCGAGTTCCATTCCATTCGGTAGCTTAAGTGCACGCGCAAACTTTCCATTTCCTTTCCTTTCCCTTCGATGTTCGGCGGGCGAGGAGAATCGGCGCGAATTTACTCGCAAACACGGGATCACCCGTCTCTGAGAGCTCGGTCCTCCAGCTCGTCAATGGGAGATGGGGAGAACTCATTGGAAGGGTTTCGAAGTTTGTCTTTCGCTTTCCCCAAATTTAAAGGAATGGAATAATGCAATATTCCATTTACTTTTGAGTTGTAATCTCTCTTTCTTTCTCTCGAATTTTAATTCTTTTTCGCTCTCCATGAATTTCTTTCAAAGTTAAAATTTACGTTGAAAATTTTAATTTGAGCAGCTTATTTGCGATTAATTACAGTTAGATCGTTTCTTCTTTTCTTTTTTTTTTTTTTAACATAAAATTTCTTTCTGTGTAATTTAACATCCGAGGTATTAAAGTTTTGCGTAGCGAGCAAGAAGTTAAGTGAATCCGATAAATATGAGCTGCAAGTCGAGAGAGTTAAATATATACTAGAACTAGCGGAATGAGATATCGTTACCGCTCTTTCGACAGAGCAGTGCCCTTGCAAGAATCCGAGAGCAAAGTGTTACGAAAGCCGAATAAGTTTGAATAGAGCCCGCATTCCGCATCGAGTATCCCGAGAAACTCATTAAGCGAGTTGCCCCATCAAGCGAGGGAGCGGGCGGAGGGCGGCGCGAAAGTGGAGGGTGAGGGATTGACGTGTGGATGGCAATGGCAGCTGTTTGTTCGACTTTAGACGGTTCGCAGCAAAAGTATCCGACTAGTTGCGAGGTCGCTTCGTTTACGTCTCGCTTCCCGACGAGAACACTTAACAATAAGCGTGTTACCCTTGTCCGGTTAAACTGCGCTTGACTTGAAAATTACCCGAATTACCGCCTAACTTCAACGTCGAGATCATTTGCATTACTTCTCGCATTGTCTCGTGTTTCCGCAGCAAAATTACCTAACTTTTTTTCTAGCCCTAATAAATTATAGATACGATCAGCCCTTGTATTTAACAAGAGTACTAAAACAAAAGTTTTACTTCTCACGTGCTGAACGTAGCTCAACTTCGCTCGACCCAGCGAATCAGAAAAGAGCCGCTTATTACGTACACCAGTATCATATTAGTACCGTATAGATTCCGCTATATTGAGAAAAGCAAGAAGAAATAAAGCGAGGCACGTAAAAAAACGTCGGGCAGCGTAATTAGATCCAGAGATTGATTGAACTATATTTATATGTGACATATGTATAAGTTTCTTTTGCGTCAACAACAGCTCATCTAATTTGCATCGCTTTAACACAGTTTTAGCTATGATATAGCTCATTGGGGAAGAAATTTCTCAATCGGATTTCCAAATTGGAAATTGATGGTCCAAATGCTGCAAGCGATTACAGCTCGTAAATGAAACCGCAATAACCACTAATAATAATACCTACGCTATTTTCGCATATTGCCAATATCAGCAGCAATTACTATGTTCCCAATATTGTTTTATCTTTTAAATTTAAAAAGTATATAGTCCTTTCGTTATAATTTCTTAGAAACGAGACGAAATTGCTATTACTCGCGCCACCGGAAAACATCGTTATTCCATCCCCTATAAAATGCCTGATTTCTCATCGTCACATCTGCGCACGTGGCAAATTGCGAAATACATTCCATTAATGCATATGAGTGACACGTAAAGCTTAGTGATGCAGTTTTTGCGACGAATTAACCCGCGTCATCGAAAGACCACAGCGTTTTATCAGCTGCCAGAGCGCGGGACACAGTGTTTTTTTTATTGAAATCATTTTTGTCTCTATTTTCACTGAGCATTTTATCGAACGTCACAAACGTACTTTTGCGGAAAAAGCGACGTTATCTAAAGTGCAAACATTTAAAGTTACAGCGATATCAATTACCTAAGTAAACCATTTTCTATTTTTCCTTTTGACTTCATAAATCAATTTTTTTTATATTTTTTTTTTTTTTGTTACGTTAATGATGTTATTATTTTATTAATTTTTTTCACACGTTATAGATTTCAATAATTGCAATGATACGTATTAACGGAGATAAAAAGTCTCGAATAATTTGAATGAAGAAGTTGTATCATTTTCATTTATAGTGATAAAACGAGTTTAAAAGTGGTATTCCGTCTATAATGTTATCTCGTTATCTAATCGACGAAACGTAAATTTCTTGTATATTGTATAAATGCAAATAACGATCGAGGCTACTTCCTTTGCCAGTCGTGCGATGTTAAGGTAGCGAAAAGATACGCGACTATCAACATTACACTCACGTGTAATTCACACGAAAAGTAAATGACTTTATTTGCATAGTGACTGTGTGATATATGATGCATTAATCGCGATAAATATAACGATGACACGTTAATCGTGCATTTCTTTTAAATAATATTACGTTAAAGAAAAAAAAAAAAAAAAAGTAATTACAGACATTAAAAAGAAATGAGATAATTGTACATAAGACTACTTAATACGTACGAATAACAATAATTAACCAATTACTGGGCGGTTACTAAAAATGATAGGCGAGGAACAATCGTTTTACATAACACGCTGCAATTAACATAAATAACGCGAGAAGCGAGATGCTTTTAGTTTTATTAGTAAAAATAATTTTAATTCTATTCAACTTACTTATTACTCGTACAAATATTTCACTCCTCTTATTATAAATAAAATAAGTTTGAAAACCAACATTTGCCTATAGTGTATATCGACTGGTATTCGAGATCTTAATTTGTTAAAGAGAAACAGCTGAGGCACAATGAATCGTTTAACCCATTTTTATTAACGGGTTACGCGAGTGGGAAGATCGCCAGATAGCTCAATCGCGTTTTATAAATCGCATGCGTGAAATCGCATCACGGCGCCGCGGATTCCATCGACTAAAAGCGCACGTCTAATCGTAGTCTCGCAAAGTAAATTTGCTTATTTTTTTTCTTTTTTTCCTTTTTTTTTTTAATCAAAAGTGAAACGAGCGGTCGGATACTTGGCGCGATTAGTACCACTTAAGAGCGACAAGAAGCATCCGACGAAGAAGAGAGATCGCCACCTAAATCGACTGAGGTTTCTATTTTCGTCCTGAGCGAAGCGGGACTAACTCCATCACGTCGAGCGCAGTCGTCTCTTCAGCACGTCGCGTCGGATATGCCCACTAGTGATCGGGATCATGACAAGACCGCCACGACAACCGGTGAGAGCCCGAAGCCCTTCTTGCGTAACATCCGGTAGTGTTAACCCACTGTACGCCGAAGTCAAAGTAGTTTTGCATAGTGAGCTAGTGAAGTGGTGCATCAGGAGCAAATGAGAACTCGTCCAACGAGTTCCTAACCCGTATAAAGCAGCGAAACATTAAAAAAAAAAAAGAGAAAAAAAAGAAAAAAAAAGAAAAAGTAATTTCACTCTCATTGGTCTTCTAACGAATCTGCGTATAAATGTAAATTTCTCTGTGTATACGGATTTCTATCTCGTCTCGTTCGCGATTAACATATCATGTTGCAGAAACGATATGCAGATACTTATCACAGATTGTAATGTATAATGTATTAAAATGTGATGTATAATGCATAAGTTTTAGACGAATTTCACATACATCAAAAAAAAAAAAATACTGAAGTACAAGTATACGCATTTTGTGCAATATCTAATTTTTCAACGTACAGATAAGTCACGCTCTTGCTAGCAGCTTTACGGCACCGTATCGTAATTATTTTGGTAGAAAGTGCTCTGAATGTACGATCTTCCACTTTTTCTTACTTCTTTTTCTAATTTATAACCAGATGCTTCCTTCTGCACGTAAATATCTACCTAAACTCTTTGATATACTTTAACTGCGTCGTTTGTTACATAACTCACGATGCAGATTCAGTGTAGAACCTCGTTTCCTAAAAACCACTTGCTTTTTCATTTTCCCTTTTTTTTTTTCTTTTTTAGATAATGTTAACGAACCCGCCGATCTCGACAGAGCCATCTCCACGACCGGTAAGATCTCTTCGATTTCGAAACGCGCGATTAATTGCATTGTACATTTTAATTTTGTTTTTTTTTTTCTTTTTTTATCTCAGGCTATGGGCTATTTAATGTACTGCTGTTATTGGCGGTGCTGCCAATCGCGTGGACCGCCACTTTTGACACTACTTCCGGCGCGTTTCTCTTGGCCTCGGTCGAATGCGACCTCGAACTCACGAGCTATCTTCGCAAGGGCACATTCGTCGCAATTCCTTACATAGGTGCGGAATTTAAACGAGAATCGATGAAAATAATAATCTAATCAATAATATTTTATAGGTATGATAACGACTGCTTTTATATGGGACTACATAACGCCGTACACGAGCACGAAAACGCTGTTTATCCTCGCGTTATTAGGCGACACGATTTTAAACGTCGTAAGCAGTGGTCTACGATCGTACTATTTATTTCTCCTAGTCAAATTTATCAGCGGAATCTTGTAAGTTAACGATCTTTCAGTCATCTAGTTTTAATTAACGGAGCAATATTTTTTACGTTGAAAATTTCCTTTTCCCGTCTTAAAATCCCGAGGATAATTCAAGCGCGTTCTTTCTGACCGAGACTGAATCGCGCAGCCTCCTTGCAAATCTTACTTTTGACAAGATGTAACGCGCGCGCGTCTGTGATTTACAGCGTAGGTGGCCCGTTTGCGATGGTGATGACGTACCTGACGGAATTCCATTCGGCTAAGTACAAACTCCGCTTCACCACATGGGCGGGATTTCTCTTCGCCGTGGCGAACATCGTACCGGCAGGTAAACACGCGATCCCACAATATATCGTTTGAAGCATCGTACTTATCAATAACGATCGCTCGCAAGAGAAAATAAATAAGGCATAAAGATAAAGGCTGTATCTTTACGCGTGGTGGAGAAAAATTTGTAGGAAATACACGTGGCCATGTAATCACAATAATTTATAACTCCCGACTGTCGTTACTATCAGTACCGCGCCTGCTGTTTATTTCGCTTGCGCTGTTAATCTGCCTAAACGTAAGTATTACATTTTGCGGATAATTCACGTGAAAAGGATTCTAAAACGAGCTCTCGGCGCCGAGGTTGGCGAAACTAGTTGGAAACTAGATTACGTGTCACTATCGCGACGCCCCGTATGTAATAACTGGCAAAGTTTACCTAACAAAGCGTACGGCGAATCACATTGACACCAAACAGTTTCGGCTAAATAAACGAACTATTTTGTAACGTAAAGGGTGATGAAAAATTTCGACTATTTCTTAAACCTCAAATTTCAAAGTATTTTGTTTTTATTCCATGCCTAGCATTAAAAAAAAAAAAAAAAAAAGTTTGACGTTTGAAATTCGAGAATCAAGAAATAGCTTAAAAAACAGGTGTTGCCATCACTCTGTCTCAATAATTAAACGTATAACTCGACAGCTCTGGGCATAATAATACTACCGTTGGACTGGCACATTGACATTCTCGGCCAAGACTACGATTCTTGGCGTATATATTTACTAATCTGCTCGATACCACCCGTCGTCGGCCTCATAACGGCGACCATGTTACCGGAAAGCCCTAAATATCTCATGGCAATTGGCAGGTCGGATGCTGCCTTGAAACTGCTTAGAAGGATGTACTGTATGAACACTAGGCAACCTGCGGATACGTTCCCGGTAAGTCAAACAGAACGCGTAAAGCGAATTTAACTTTTATTTTCTCCCGCAGCCACATATCCTATTTTTCCTCGATCTTTCTGCCCGGTACTTTGATTGGACTTTCGTTTTTACAAACTCGATTAAAAAAAAAGTTCGACCTCTTCGGTTTACGTTAGCTTCGAGATTTTTCAAGCGGACGTTATACATCGCCGAACTCGTTACAGCTCGCCGAGGTTTTTTGGCAGAATACAAAGCGCGGTATCATTTTTATTTCCGACTCCGGGAACGACAATATTGCATTATTCGGACGTTATTAAGTTTTTACGGGCTTATCGAGCAAAACTCGTTATTTCGGGCTCTAACAAATGACCGTGAGATATCCTTCGCGACTTCATAGCGCCTCAGCTAGATACAAACGACACATTTTATTTATGGCACGTCCGTAACGAACGGAAAAAGAACGAGGAAGCTGAGTGAAGCGGAAACGGAAATAGAGAAAGGCGCAAATCGTATTTCCCAGGCGAACGAGGACAGGGGTTCACGCACCCCGAGCGAATTGTGCACCTCTTTTTATCGTGTAACCTTTAGACAATAAATCGCCGCTTCGCAGATCTATTTATTCAGATCTTGATAATGGAAACAATGATAAATTTGCATTGTTAACACTTTATGTATCGTACTCTATATACTTTGCTCTATCTTACGCTGTGCGTCTGTGCTTTCGTATTCTATGCCGCTCCCGCCACTGCATTTAGATAGCGGTGCACAAATCGGGCGCATAATTCACTCGGTGAGCCGAGAAAAGGGCGCTTTTCATCGCGCTCCCTTCTCGTTCCAGATAAAAGCGCTATTCGTTCGGCAAAAGACGCAATTGGCGCGTCCCGTGCTCCAGGCGAGCCTCGAGAGGATGCGCGTCTCGCTGTACAACACGAAGCAACTACTGACGACGGCGGCTCACCTGCCCGCCTTCTGCTTCGTAAGTTTCCTTCAATTTGGAAGCATGCTTGGGTAAGTTCGGACAAGCTCTCGCTATCCCCGCGCGCCTTTCAACGCGATAACACTCGATAACGGACGTCGATCAATTGCGCAGATTCAACACGATGAGGCTGTGGGTGCCGCATCTTTTTATTATTCTCAATAACTTTGATTGGGAAAGCTGGACGCGGAAGGGAAGGCAGCCGACCATATGCGAGATGCTGGACCGTCACGAATCTCTGCCGGGCAAACAATATTTAAACTGTTCGAATTTCGACAACACGTGCTTAAGGGTTGGTGAAAAAAATTTGCGTAACAAACGGCACTAATTATCATTATCGTTAGAACAATATTAAAATGTCAATCTCTCAAAATAAAACTCGCAGTCTTTTTAATTAACGGACAATTAAACCGATCGTCGATTAACCGTAAACCGCGAGCGTTATTAATAATTTCCTTTAATAGAATTTACATCGTAGCAATTGTAACGTCATGCTTTTCCAGTGGATCATCAGACCTGTGATTTATCAAAATTCCACCGTCATCGCATCGTCAGCCGTTATATTCTCATTTCTCGTTGGCTTTATAACGACCACTAAACTCCGAAAACAGATCGTAATGTGTAAGATATCTCTAAATTTATTATGTAAAATTAAAAAAATGTAATTAATAAGCCGTTGCTGAACAATTTTTTTTTTTCTTTTTTTTTATTCTTGCTACATGACGTAGAGGCGGTTGAATGCTATCTATTTGTTCGTCCCGCGGTAATAATCCATAAATTAACGGGTACAACACCATTCTTGCAGTCACGGCCTTCCTGATATCAGTGGCAAGCAGTTTCGGAATAAATTGGGCGCAGTCTCCGCCGTATATGCTGACGCTGGCAGCGGCGGTTATCGTGACGACAAGAATAGCGGGTAATATCGTTACCGCGGTGAATGTCGACGTTATTCCCGTCCCATTAAGGTAATGCCGCGCGAATATATAAGCATGTCTCTTTGACGCGCGCGAGCGTATCCCCCGCGCTCTCGTCCGCGCATCCCCGTGTAATTCCGGTGAAATTAATTGCACCACGTGCAACCACGTGGCAGATGCGGCGGGCGCGCGAACGGCCGCAATCTCGGGACTTATCGAGCGCGATCCTCGATCCGCCGCTTATCACCGTCCGTGTCCGTTAATGCGAGAAACGAGGGCACGCCGAGATAAACACAATCGCGGAACAGAAATTGATCTTTTTGTTGCAGAGCCACGAGCGCTAGCATCCTCACGACCGTCGGAAATATCGCCGCTATTGCGGGAAATCTGATTTTCTCCGCACTTCTGGATGCCGAGTGCGTCGCTGCGTTTATGGGACTCGGTTGTTTCTTCTCTGGTACAATTCGTGCAATACGCGCGGCCCTATAATTTCCTTCTTACGTTACTCGATTCGCAACGTTGATATAAACAAGGAATTATATATATTGAATTTAATTAAATAAGCAGGATTAATTATGATAATTCGTATTTAATTAACAGAGCTTAATCTAATTTCTTTACTAACATATTTTCTTTTTATAGCCTGCATCTGTGTATCTCTGTTCTTTCCGCCACCCGTGAGAGAATCGCCGGCGAAACCCGCTGAAGTTAACACCTCGAAATCGTGAGGAGCGCAGCGTACAAATACTTTGAAATCCGCGTACCGGCGGAGTAATAAATTTTCAGTTGAATGTGTAGTTGCTTGAAAAAGCTCTCGGCTAGGCTGTGATATTTATCTAACATAAATTAATTTATCGGATAAAGAATTTAGGGAAGTTTAATGAGAAAATTAATGTTAAATAAATATTCCTTTCCTTCTTGACGCAAAAGTAGATGTAATATAATTTTTCTTTTTTTAAAAACTTTATAATTGTTTCTTTCTTTTTTTTTTTAGGGGGGGAGGGGTCCTCCTTTCCTGATACTTTTCATATGGATAACGCAATATTTAATGGCTCACAATAAAGCCAGTACTTCCGACTTTAATGGAAACACATTTCATGTAGCTTGTTCGGAAAAATCTTGCCCGGCGTTATGCTGCGGCAGTAATTTGCCTTCGTAAAAGTTTATAGCGCCAGAAGCAAGAGAGCAGCAGAATGCAACATGACTTTTTACGATTATGTAAACGTCATCTATTGAATAACTAACGAATTACTTAAAATGTCAACGTAGCAAAGGAAGGATTGACGTCAACTCGTGCGAGCATCGCGTCGCGGATTACGGCGAACGAGGCTGATTACGTGTAAGCTGCGAGACAGTGCCGCGGACAGTCGCGGATATCGAAAGTTATCCGTCGCGATAGTTAATTAGCTAGTTGTGCGCGGAACAGGCCGAGGGGCAAATTCGCCGTAAAGTTTACCTTTGCCGAATATGCATGAGGGAGTCATATAGCGCATGCTTATTGCCACAGCGGCGGCAAGGCGAGAGTTACTCCACTGTAGCTGCACTTCTCGGTTTTGCTCGGAGCATAAACATCCGAACTTGTACGCGGTTTCCTCCGGTTTGGTGCAATCGTGCGATATATAGGCCAGCCCACCACCGCGGAATTAACGTAAGCCGTACAGTTATTCGTCACTTAACCCTTTCGGGATAACTCCGGGGATAACGCGGTCCTAAAGAATGTTTAATGCTACCCGGGGATTAAGAGCTTTCCGTGCGTTTCTGGCTTACACGAGTGTGTCGAGTGTTGTCTCAAGGACCAAAATTCAAATAATTGTAATATATCTCGAAAACGCAACGTATGCGAAACCCCTGCGCGAAAATTTTCAGATCCAGCTCGCGCAGTTAAATTAAACCTGGCATAATATATGCATATAACATTAAATATGTTTCGGCAATGATAATTGTAAATGTTAAATTTACAATTATTGAATATTTCGGAAAATTTATCACACGCTTAACTCATTAGTATTATTTAAAAATAAAATTAATACGTTATTATTATTTAATCGTATAAAATTGACATAAGAGCCAGAAATGCGCGTTATTTGGAAATTCAGAAATTTGTGTGACGATCGAGCGATGCGGTGGGCGACAATTTCATGATTTATTTTATAGGATTATATACCAAACAATACCCGTGAAGCGACTCATCCCACATCATTATTTAAACAAGTCCACGCATCATCGATCACTTCGGCAATTTTATCTTCGATTTAATCTCTGTTGCGTTTAATGTGTGTTATTCAGTTTGGGTTATATAATAGTCATGATGTCTCATTAATATTTTATCGCAATAAACATCGCGGCCGCTTTATTAAATGCGTTAATTAAAGGCAAACATATTGCGAATAAAGATGTTTGTACGAGCGTACATTAACTGTAATACAAATTGGTTAGCCGGTGATGTTATAATTTTCATAAAATAAACATTTCGTTTTTCGCAATTAAGCGATCCATGGAATATGATTCAAATAAAATGTTATATGTTTTACGAGCTGTAACATTCATTAAATTGATTTGAATTTTAAATTAAATTTTAAATTGAAATAATACTTTTCAATTATACTAGAAGAAACCATGCGCGCGATATTTTTTAAGAGGCCCTAATTACGAAGTACAAAAAAAGAATGATGTGACTTGAAGAATGATGCGGCTGTCTATTCATTACTTTCGTTCGATTTAATTGTAGTATTTAATTAGTATGTCCAGACAAAGACGGTACTTCCATTGGGTCGTTCTCGATCTCGAAAATCGCGAAGACCGTCTTTGCCTGGACATATTAATTACATATTAAAATTAAATCAAACCTCAAAATGCCTGATAATATATTATAGTCAAAAGCATGAGATAGTTGAGCCTAAATAAGTACGCGAATTACTCACTTCTGGTAAATAATATTAGAACGTATTTTTTGTGCCCTCTAATGTAAACGGTTGAAGACAGGATAGGGATACCTTGAAAATTATCAGTCCCCGACACATATACTACTAGATGATACAATGTTACAGAATATCTCAGGTAGGTACTCCTATTTTCGAACTGTTTTAAGGTAGTTTGATAACGCGGCATTATCAGTCGAGCAGAAATATCGTATACTGATATCTTATCTACTTGTAACTTTTTTATCGGCCGCCGTGCATGATACACTTACTAGCTGCAGATTCTAAATTAAGTTTTTTTTTTTTTTTGAAACTAGACAATTAAAATATGTACTTCGGACATTGATTAAATTTAATTATATATTATATGTATATAAATGTGTACATAATTAAAGACCGGCGGTCAACCTTGAAGCGTGCGTCGCGCGACTTGCCGTCAACGAGTCCCGCATTTCCTCGATCGGAAGTAAAACCACGGACACACAGATAGCGGGGCTTCGAAAATTAAAAGCAAGGTTATTTGATTCGGGCACGGTAATGTCACCCGAAAGAGATCGTTTTTTTTGTTTGATAGTCGAATAGCGAAATATATGCAAAGACTACGTCTACAAAAAAATAATGTATTAATTTTCGTTAAAACACTGACGAGATTAAGACAAACCTACTGTACTGAATCGTATCTCTACCTAATAAACAATTACATCACTCCAAATCTTTTATCTGTTTCTTTTCTACCGAAGAAAGATCGAATAAAAAAAGAAAAAAAGTGAAAATCTGTAATTTAATTCTTGCAGCAAAGTGTTAAGCACTTTGCATCAATGCCAAGTCACATCCAAGTCAACTCTTCCGCTGTGGCCGACCCCAGCAGTAAAGCGACCATGCAGATGAAAAATAACACGAAGCTGACACGGCGATTTATCTCGTCAAAATTTTTTTTCCGCGGAAAAAAAACTTTTATAAAACGAGTAACTTTATTCGCGGGATCGAGCTTTTCGCAACTTGTCCGAGAGGCATTCGAGAATAAAAACTCTGAAACTAGTTGCGTGTAAATTCTCTCATTCAATTTATCTCCTCACCTTGCAAACGCAGTTTACACAATTTGCAAATACTGCGCGTTTAACAAATTACATTCCGTGGCAACAAGTTCAGAGATTTTATGTAAAATTTAATACCCTTTTCCTGGTATTATTCTTCTATCGTTTGTTTAATATTTCACCACGTTTACTTGCGAAGTTGCGTTATAAGCAAACGAACAAACCGAGACAGCGTCAAGTCGAATAATTTCCCTTTTATTTCAACGAAAGTTTCGCTCGCCTTAAAAACCCCGGATGAATATATTCACGCACAATCTTAAAACCCACGGTCTTGCAATCTCTTCGATTACGAAATAAAGTCCACGTTCTTTATCCGTGATAAAATCAAGCTTGACGACCTCCCCCGCATCTATTTCGCCATGAATAATTCATCGCGCGCAACGCACTTGTCCGAAACAATGCATGCGGCCGCGATCGACAAACCTCGTCGTTTGAAAAATTATCATTTTTATTCCGCGTCGCGGACGCCAACGACCCGTCCCCCTTCCCCCGCGTAACCAATCAACCCTTAAATTCCGCGCAATCCGATCGCGATAACATGGTGAACTTGTCTTGCAACGAAGACGAGCCATAGGGGATCATTTCATGACATGACATCGTGACGCGTATGCTAACGTTTCACGCTGCTTATCGCCAATCAATTCTATACAAGCCGATGATTCCACCCTGTTTCCTAAGCTCAAATTACACGCGATTCTGCCATCGTGATTATGCTCGCTGGGATTATCACGTTAATATCACGAAACCCGGATAAATCATTTGATTTCGCGGCCCGCAGCATCGCCGTCAAAATAAATAAAATAATAAAAAAGAATATTTTGCTGAAAATGCAATTTTTAAATGTAAATATAATTTCTACTGCGGGCTGTCGTGAAAAGGATGCGGCGAACTACTCTTCTCAGGGGGATGATTCCGCCCCTCTGACTCATCGGGATTTCCCGGTCTAGACGACGAGAGCACATCTTCCGCTGGGACATTATGTTATACACAGCTAAGCAATAGCATGTGACATCATCAGTATCCTTGCAGCTATTGCTATACCGATAAATCACAGGCTGCCAGTCACAGACAAGCATCGTTATTCATCTCATTTGCTTAATCAAGACACGGTGATTTTTTTTTCGTTTTTTTTTTCTCACGCGTATGAAAAATTTAAGTTTGTGATATGAAAAAATTAATTAATAATACATATAATTATACGTATATAGAATATTTATACAATTAAATAAAGTAAACTTAGAAACAATGAGTTTTCTTCGCGCGTCGCAAAGTAAATGACGGTAATTTTCGTTGAAAGTAATTAAAAGTTCATGGAAGAATTAAAGCTTGATACATCGGAAAACGTCCTGTTTATCTTCGCAAGCTCGTCGCAGAGAATCACGTAAAACGCAGTAATTAGTTTAGTGCGGCGATTAACGTTCCTCCACAATAATTTGCATCGGCCCTATATATTCCCAGCAATCGAGATTAGCGAGACTAATGACCTTTCCGGCTGCTTTTAACGACACGCAAAAAAATTTCGTCCGCCCGCATTTCTTCCCCTCTCCCGCTTTGTATCTGCCGGCGGCATTAATATATAATCGTACATTTTTTTCTCGTCCGAGCAAGAGAGCTCAGAAATGTCATAATAGAAAATAAAAAAAGAAAAAAAGTTCAAGGAAGCTTCCGTCTGCCGAAAACGCTATTCAATCCCGCGAAGAGACACCCTAGCATCGCTGAAGGGAACAATTAAACCGTAGCGAGAGAAAAGGGAATCCTTCCGCAGATATTGATTTTTCCACGAACAATCGGGAAGTCGAACGGATATGAGGAATGAGCTGCGAAAATAACTGAACAACCCTTCAGAAATCGCGGACGTTAAAACTTCTGGCCTTGAGGCGAAAGGCTAACAAAAATATATATGTAAGTATATATGGCTCGGTAATGTAATACATAATTTAATATACAACGGTGATTGTTCTTTTTTACTTAACTGCGCCAATTAATTATAAACCCAGCACAGTGGAATTAATAACGTCGGCGACCTTAATGAAGAAATGATTGCTCTTCAAGGACATTCCAAGCAGGAGCACATCGAGACTTCGCGTGCGCTTCGTTATATACGATAATGTTGGTCAACGAACCCTCCTCGCGATAACGGTGGATCAATTGAAATGCACCCCTGCGCGTGTTATCCCTGGCTGGCCATTACTACGATGCAAGGGGCACTCTATTTTCTTGCTCAAAACATGTTTCTCAGGACGCGGGACTCCTTCGAGTTGAAGTACTCGCAAATGTATAAGTTTTTCGATACGTGCCATTCGCGACGATTCAAAGGGTCGTAGCTAGATTTAACGTCACGGTTTATTGCGAAAATCAATGAGTTATTTTCTCTCTTTCGTCTTTTGGAATGAATCGACGCGGTCTTTTAAAAATTAAGGAAATTTCAAAACATATTAAAATTGAAAATTAAGTTTTTGTCATTGAGAAACTGTTGAATCGAAAGTGTGCGACTTGACCAGCTGTAATACCAAATGGCAAACAACGTTACTACGTTACAATCTACGCGACTATTTCGGGGTGAGTTTTATCTTTATATATAGTGCAGCATGCATATAGATAAAAATTTCACGATGCGATCGCGAGCGTCCCACTAGTGGGACGATAGAAATGTTAGAAATGTGATAATGTACCCCGTCATATCGTTCGCGCTCTCGCCGACGTCGAGACAAATAAAATGTTACGATCGCTGTACCGATTAATAAACAAGCTTGTCATACCTCGTAATAGGGAGAACGCTGCACCCTAATCTTGAGTTATTGCGCGTACAAACGCATTAAAGTTGAAGATATTTAAAGAAATAATAATTGCAATCATTAAAAATATTTTATATCAGCAGTTTTACATATTTCTATATTTTCCGATGATATTTCCGTAATTTTTTTAACACGTAAATTATTCTTGTTATAATAATTATTTTGCCCGAAACGCGTATTATATTGCAATCAGTCATACAAAATGGACAAAATGTGGTAAAAATTATATAAAAACAAGCGTATTTTACGAGATAAAAACTAATCTTTGTGTCGTTCTAGCAAGAGCCTCGTAGCGTTGAATAAAGCCAATCAACCATTCGGCCATTATGTAATTTATCTATTACTTTCGTTTGCGAAAGCCAAGTATCTTTTCACGGATAATTATTTAATTGCGCATTTTTGTCAATCACGAAAATATACAAAAATATCGAAATTAAGTTAAGTTTTGAAAATAATATTCTATGTAATATTTTATATAGATATATAAAATAAAACGAATTATTTTAATACCTGAGGGATCCTTAAAAGCACGGGGACGACACTGAGCAAGAAGAAGCATTTACTTAAGTATATTCGTCGACGAGAAAGTCGCTAAATCATAAAGACGCTTTCCATCGCGAATGAAACGTCCGCGAGACTGAAAAAACGCCGGCGTCTAAACGTCGTGCTTTAAATCAAACGCACGTCACGCGTTCTAAGAAAAATAGGGGAGAAGCACGACGGTATTTCTCTAACTGGGAAGCTAGGCGGTGTTAAGGGAGTGTTGCGTCTACGAATTCACGAAGCAAATTCTTATTTAATTTAATTCACACTTCGATATTAAATATTTTAAAAATCAATCTTTTTTAAGCTCATTTTCTCACCTCGGGGGACTTAATTATTTTTCCGGCGCTTCAAATCAAAGTGAACTGAAGAGCGTTCGCGCTTCGTAAAACCGCCCATCGTAATCGTCATGCGTACAGAGACGGTAATAATCGAATTACGAGTGTGGTTCTTGCGCCTACGTGTAGTGTGGAAAAGAGGAGTCGCACCTATTCCCAATGCGGCCATAAGGGATTCCCTCGACATTGTCGTTTCACGTTACCCCGCACCGCTACGGCAGCCCCCAATGTTCCTCGAGGGCGTATGCGCACGCGTGGAAAATTGTCTGATAACGGCGGGTGTCTCAACGTCGTTTTAGTATTGGCCGCAACGCGGTAACGTCGCGACGTTTGGACGCCGCCACTTTTCCCTACGTTTACGAAAACCCGTTGAGCGCGCCTATCGAAAAATGAAACACCGATTTGACGCAGTAGAAAATTATACCAGCCCTTCGAGATCAACGCCGCTCCGCATTGCTCCGGTTGTCGTGCGGTCACAACCGGAAGTATAGCGAGATTCGCGAGAAGGTACGATTCTACAGGTTTAACAATAATTGGCATTACGTTGACGACCTCGTTAGCAACTTTTATAATCTCTTTCGCTTCGACTATTTTTTTCATTCAACACGATCTCTTTTTTGTCCTCTGAAAACAATCCGAAAATATTAAAATTCCTCGCCGGGACACTCTGCGCCGGAGAGTTTCATTCATTGCATTACGAAAATCAATAGCGATTAGTTAATCGTCTTTTTTTTTTTTTGCGGGCTGCCACATCGCGTTTCGTATTCCGTAACATATTACGTCGAAGTTATTTAACCCGAATACGCTACGCCGTGCTAATTACAACTTTAATAATTTTCTATTTGACAGGAAGACGGATGTAACGGACGCAGCGGTGCGTTTTGGCGAGGGAATAACTTCGCCGAATCACAGTGCAATCTCAAGCAGTGACTACGATGTCAAAGTGATCTTTGCAATTGATCGAACGACAGACGTGTATCATCCATCATGCAGAGACCTGGACTGCAGCTCGTGACTTTGCTGTTATCCTCGTTGATAATAAGGATATCAGTGGTCTCAGGTACGCCCCGAAGAATTTTGCAAACATTATTAAGACGGATTTCATCTGCGCTTTATGAAACGCAAACACAATATCACCTATCATTATGACAAATTGAAGTAATCATACTTTCGCGGAGACAGGTTTATATGACTTTTTATATCCGTAATAATCTCTCATTTGCCACGTGGTTCTCGTTTCATTTATTATACGATTTATTTCGCCATCGTGAAAGAAAATAAAATAATAATTTTTGCAATTTACGAGAACATTTGGAACACATTTGTCATTTATAGTTCAAAGTGAATCGATAAATCGAACATAACGAGAATGCAGGTATGTTGACCGCGTAGTTATAATTAATATATTTTCTAATTAAATGTAAAGCATAATAATGTAATTTTTTAATACGGATGGAACACAGTCTTTTATAGCACGGCGAATTGAACTTATAAGTCGTGCCAGATCCATGATTAATTAATTAACTCGCGTTAATGTATGATAAATTGCCGTATCGTATTAGCAATCCTATGTCAAAACACCGTCACGCAATCTTGATCGGATAAAATGACTGGCGCATAAAAATTAATAAATGGACACCGTTACCGAGTCTTCGTTTAACTATACCGCGATCAAAATAGTAAACGGTGCAAAATAAAATTCCGTGGGATTAATAGCGATAAGCGTCGTATAAAAAGCCGCTTTAGACGACGGACAAGTTGACCTAAGATTATCCCATATTAAACCAATCCCTAATTGGCAGAGTGCGGGAAATCGAGAGGGTGGCTATGGGATTAACCTTTGCGCTGGGTACATAATTCTCCGCGTGGCAGATGCGCCGCGTTTTCCTAATGCATCGATGCTGCCGCGTTCATCCAATTATCCCTGGCCCGTGTCTCTGGTAAACGTCAGTGGCGGAAGCGAAAGGTTTTATTCCGCGGCCCTGCGTTGTAATATTATGTCACGCGGCGCACTTTGTGACATCGCAATACGGCCTCGTTAAAACGTCGGCCTCTGATAGCAGATCCGACAGCGCTATAACGATTATAAAGTTATCAAGTTGTAGTTGTATCACGATGCCGCGAGACGTGATGGTTGTAACCCCGTAATTATTATTATTAGAATATTTTAATATTATGCGTAAACTACAAGATAGATATTGCCCTGACGTTTGCCAGCGACGCGCAAAGCCGGGCCCTCGCACTTAGTCGCAGGCTTAACGAGTCGCTGTGTAATTGCGCCTCTTCGTAGCGCCGGGAGCACGTATCTCCAAGCAACTCTCTCTCTCTCTCTCTCTTTCTCTCTCTAATTTAATTCTTACGCCGTACGCGTTAGGAGACACAACGTTGCACGTAATTTCTAGGATAAGGGAACGGCTTGTCACGAGACAATGCGAGTTTCGTTAACGCGAGGAGGAGGCGACAGGCGCGTTGTAAACGCCACAAGTTGCAATCCCTTCGCCCGTCGGTCTTCGCTCGATTTCTCACGCACGCCTGTGGGACTATCGATTTCGCGCAGCGAGCCGCACGAGCGCGAAAAAGGGTCTCGGGCAAAGGGTGCATTGATAGGGGCTGGCGATAACCCGTTCGCGGAACGTAACTCCAGGTGCACCGGCAGGGTCGTTTCGCCCTTCGGGCGCTATAAGTCATATTAACCACGGTAACTAAAGTCTACGAAACTATTCGAGATCTAAAAAAAACAAAAAAAAAAAAACTAACTAACTAAAATCCGCAAAAAACAAAATTCTAATTTTATGCCATAACAATATGTTCAAATATTACTTTTTTACTTTTCGCAATTAGAATATTTTAATATTTAAATGTTATAAAAGTATCCCTTGATCTTTCTCTTTATGCAGCTTACTGTTTGATACGAAACACAGGAGCGCCTGTTACAAAGACTGGAAAGCACCGGCGACGAATAAGCCTGGGAGATAACAAGGCAAAAGTCACGACCGGCGTACCCTCTTTGAACGATTTCGTAACAATGCTACGTAAAAGTTGACATTCGCGTTTGATCATGCGATCACGGTGTCGCGTGCCCACCGCCTGTTCTCACGTGCACCAACTCCGATGAACCGCGAGAATCGATACCGGCCTTTCGCATACAGCCGCATTTATTTTCTAGCCGGCCATTCAGGTTGATATGTCACGTGTGACAAGATCGAGTCGTGACAGTTCTCGGTACGGCCTATCGCAATTACGATCTCTGAGATCATTTTTCAAACTTGAGTACAATCCCGAAAATAAATCAAGCAACATATCCGCATTCCAGCTCGATAGCACTTATCAAATCATGCCTCTTAAAAACTGCACTAGAAATCAGATTTGCGCTTGCAAACAATATAAACTAAACTTCGTTATTTTTATTCTCTTTTTTTTTTTTTACACTTTATTGTTTACGCGAAAGTTAAATAAGTACCTATCTGCGTTAAAACGATAAAAACATCATTTAAGAAATGAAAAAGGAAATGGAAACTTTTGTCATAGCGTCGCTAATAGTCGTGTATCTTTAGAATTGGAAACATTATCCAGCAAATTGACGTCATAGTTTAAAGTTCAAAGCAATTTAATTAAACGTTCTTTCATTTTCCATTAGCTGCGTCGTATGTAGAATTATATTTAAAAAATCTCAAACAGACGTACGAGAAGACGTACGATACTTTTATTTATTTATTCTTTTTTTTTTTTCTTTTAATCAAGCTCAATTTTCGGGACGAAAATTGCGTAGCTGGAGATACGATTTGATGTTATCGCGCTATATCAAGGGGGATCGGACGATGTTTGGTATCGACGGTTTCCCGCAGATGCGACTTTTTGCTCCCTTTCTTACCGCGGACCCGACGCATTAACGTAGAGGGAGGAGACGATGAGGGTGAATGCGGCGGGGTTGGACCCACCCCACGCAGCCCACGACGCTGTGCAGAGCTCTGGATATAGCAAGACTGCGCCGGTTTATCGCTCGCGTCACGCTAACTCGTTTGCCGTCCAGCCGGCCAGCGAAATTCGGCATCGATTTCAGCGAAGAAAGTCGCGTCGCGTTGCTTCATTGACATTGAATGCGCCATTGAATGGCGAGCTACGACCTTGGCTGCGTTTCCTCGATCGCATTGAGGTCGCCCCCGCGAAGCTATAGCCACCGAACCGGCTGCTGGCTATCATTTTTACCTCGATCACGCGGTTCCGAAATGTCAGAAATTCACGAGGCTACGGAGTCTGAATTCGCGAGGCACCCCCGCCGTTATTTTAGGAAATTAATTACGGGATTAGCGAAGCTCATGCGAGCATGTAATTTAGCGAGGCGAGTACACACGCGATCGAAGTGCGCTGGACGACAGGAAGCTAAATGCGCAACGGGCTAATGACGCGCCGCGGTATAAGGTGAAGACGGATCCATTTTTTAACGCCAAGTGTGTAAGAGCTGCCGCTACGTCGGGTGCAATTTGTAATGGCGAGCTAACAGAACGCGGCGAATGGGGAAAAAAACGGTAAAATATGCAGTGCTCAACGTGCGCCAATGAGAAATACAAAATCTAACGCGATGCGATGCGGTGGCGTGAAATACTGCCGGGTCGGATGCGACGTGTACAAGTTTCCGCGACGCAAAAAAATAGGCGCAGCAAAGTTCGGCTGAGATAAGCTATCGCGCGATGGGGATAACGCGAAAAGAGATATTAGGAGTAACTACGTCTGTATTTTTCGGCGATCCTGCGAGCCTTCGAGTAACGTTACGGTAATTCGCGCTGAAGCTGGAACGCGAGATCGCAACCCGCGGTCCTGTCGCACAATAGCGTCCACTGTTGACGGGATCCTGAATGGGACCCTTCATGATACTATCGATAAAGCGCCGCGCTAAAGTCTGATAAGTACAAATCGTCGCAGCGACGTGAAACCTTTCGAGGCGCGCGCGTCATTCACGCCCGACGTTTATCGCCTCGCCGCAATAATGCTCTTTTATTTGCCGCTATAACGCCGACGGTGTCGTACCCGCCACCAGGTTGCCGGGAATCGATAATCGAAACCCCGCCGCCGCATCAACGATGAAGCGTCGCGTATGAATGTTAATCCGACGCAAGCGACACCCACGCAAGGGTCGGTATTTATGCGAGTAATTAATGAACGCTATCGCACGTAACGGTGGGCGATTGGTAGAATAAAAAGGACACGTCAAGTTGAAAACGATGCGAGCATGAATTGCAAAATGTCATTTTGAAATGCGTATTCGCAACTTTTTTTTTTTTTTTTTTTAGAGAAAACAGTACGAGTGAAAATAATAATTAAAACAAAATGCGTGTTATAAATCGTAATAACCCTCCCCTATATAATTTATTTTAATTAAGTATTTATTCATTACCCGGACAATTTATTTATTTTGTATTAATGTATTCGACCGACATCTAACAATAATTTTTCGCATGATTGTGAGTGGCGGAATACGTAAATGTAATATCAATAGACAGTTGAACTTAGGAAATAATAAAAAGAAATTTAATCGCTCGTCATCGTCGCGAGGCACACAATACTTCACATTTGCGAGTCAAGTCATCGTATGCCATGAATAGTAATGAGAATGGCGAGACTCCCTGTTAATGACATAGCAGAACACGCAGCGGTGCAAAACGTCTGGCACGAGTCTCTACACCGCAAAGTTGCAGACTTCGTTCGCGGCAATGTATTTCACAGCGGCATTACCGGGAGGCGAGGACCGGGTTCAAAAGGAAAACTGTTTTTACTCCCCTAAATTAACTTCCTAAAGCGTAGGATCTCTGAGAATTAAGATTCCGCTATCTGATTAAACCCGTAGCTTTACGTAAAACTTCAAAAGAATTAATTAGCTTACGCAAAAACGAATTAATTGGAAATTATAGAAATCTCGCCCGTCGTATTTCCTCGAATATACTTTATTCGTAACGTTACCGATTTTATCATAAGCCTAGCGTATTGTAAAAGATTAATTAACGGCCACTGTTAACGCCGAATTACGAATTGTCAATTCCTCAATTTGTCGATTACAATCGCAAATTAATGCACGTCACAACTATGGAAACAATTGAAATAGGAAAATCAAATATCGCGTGCCGCACCGAAATCGTTAATCAAGACGAGTCCTAAAAGCCACCCTCGCCCTCGCTGCACCTAATCAAAGGGCGCGTGTGCATTATGCGCACGTGGTAATCGATTTCTAGCACTCGCCATTAGGCGATGTAAGAAGGTATTACGATCAAGTTTGCTTAATGGAAGTTGCAGGCCAAAGATATTTAGCAGCTTGAGATTAAAAATACTTTAAAATCTAAAAAATAAAATTAATAAAAAAAAAAAAAAGAAACGTAATTTAAAAAACCATCAAGTTTTATATTTTTCGCGTGACTCGATTTCTGCAACTAATTTCAAATTATATGTTTCATCATTACAATTTTTAATTGAATTAGAAGAAACCATGCGCGCTTTTTTTTTTAAAGACAAAAATTATAAACAATGAAAAAAAAATTATGCGACTTATCAATCTGCTTCCGCCAATGAACTTCGTTGATATTGCCGGTAATTGTAACATAAGAAAGAAAATATTAATGTAGTCATGTCAATTAATTAATAAAAAAAAAAAAGTCAGTTTTAAGCGGCAATAATTATAAAGCTAATTTATGCGCAACGCACCAATTTTTTATAGAGAGGATTAAATTTAATATTTCGATTGTGACTCAACCGATCGGTTTCCATTAAATGAATTTGATTGGAGCCATTTTCTGTATTGATCACTTGCATTTTTAAAGACAAAACAAGCAGATAATGTTTGTGCAAGTATGAAATTTCCTACAAGATGCCATTTGTTTTGTTTTCATGATTATTATATTACAAAGCCCGCGTCTCTTCATTTTATGCAACACACATTTTCTCTAAATTAATGCACCGTTGCAGATTACGCGTAACTAGATTTTACTATTATTCTAAACATGTAGGAGCAGTGGATATCAAATAGAAAATATAATTTACATTCTGAATAAAATTCGCGATATTTATAAAAAATACAGATATATTTTGCAATATTTTAAAAATATAGAAATTTTATATAATTTATTTTTTTTTTTTAGAAACATACAAGAAATGTATTTCATTAAAATATTTAAATTTGACATTTTATAATATCGCAAAACATTAACATATTTTACCTGAAACTTTGTAGTTTGTTTTAAATACATTTTTACGGTGCTTACGAAATGTTCTGGGCATTTTTCAATTAGCTTTTCTTTTCGTTTTTCATAAATTTACGAGATTTTATAAAAATTAGTTAAGAGAAGAGAGATTTGGCCGATGAGGACTTAGTTTCTATCGGATTCAGGGAATTTTCGCCCGTAGCCAGAATATTCGTGTCTGGAGATGCATTAATCTGCGGGAGAGAGTTAGCCCGCGATGCGGACTACGCGTACCGGGGTGTATCCTTTAACGTGGACGAGCGTGACGCTTCGCAGAATTTAGTTACCGGACGCAGGCCCGTCCTCTTCGCGGCTATATCGAGGTGGACGGATACGTCGCAGCGCGATGTTGACAGAACCCCGGGAGTAACGTATGCGCGAGACAGTTTTCTGTTTGCCCGGGCATATACGTTTCGCGCGATAATGTTGCAGACGCGACGCGAAAATGGTACGGTCAACAATGACCGTGCTAATTCCGGCGGCGTTATACTCGCGACAACCGATCGCGCTCAGGCCGAACAAGCTCGATCGAAGTGTCGCTGTGTCTTTTTTAATCACCGTGCATTGCGCCGGCCGAGATACACGACTCGCGCCGCGTCGGGTAGCGCGAGAAAATGGATAATTTCCGCTGGGAAAACCATGCAATAATGATACCGGCAACAACAGCGAAACGCTGAGGAAGCCTAACGAAGAAATTAATGGTCTATTATGAAGCACGCGACACCCCGTGAACATTTGAGGCTTAAGAGGATTTAGCGTGGAATTTCTCGAAGATAGAGTCTGCGACAGACGAGATCTGCAGGGCGAAACGCAATCTACACATTTTACGAGCTATTTAAATGTTGGTTGAAAAGAAAGTACACCGGTTTGCAGAACTACGTCCCTTAATATCTCTCGTTCAAACGACAAACGTTTATCTAAAAGATTTATAGCGGTCGTAAATTAATAAAATCTATTTAAATAAATCGTGTGCTTTGATTGTTCTACGGAGAGGCGCCGGGCGGAATATTGAGAGGATTCTGTTAGCTTCTTAAGTCGGTCCGGCATTTCCATGGACGCTAACCGCGTGAAAAATACAGTTGCGAATACATTTTCATATTTTCTTGCATCTCGCACTTCCCATTCCGCTGTTATACAAACTCGGCTCACATCAGACTTTTAAATTGGGTTGAATTTAAATTACAATTCATTGCCGTCGATCATCCCGCACGTTTGAACAGATAAAATTCGTTGCGTTGTTAACTGTTACATTTGTCGTCCGCATAAACCCTCATATTAACGTTTAATTAATTATATTGTTATTCTCCGATCAATTAATATTCGTTATAAATCGAACGGACACGTGAATAATGAAGAGCCGCTTTCTGCTGTTTGTCCAACGATGTTACTCATTAATTGCTGATGTACGTGCTACTTGCATCGACTATTGATCGCCACCGAAAACTCGATCGCTCGTTTTGCGGCGGCATATTCTCGTCGCGTCTTAACTTGTCAACTCGTTTTACTATTCCGCGACGTTCCATTTAAAGTGGAAATGTCCGGCAGCCCGGCTAAAGGTTAGATGTTACGAGACAATAAAGGTTACAGTGCATTTTCCATCGATAACGTCTAGACAAGATATATCACGCGCAATATTTGCAGAACCATTAGCGACGTACGTTCGGCTCAATTACGAAATTCCAGGCCGAAAAAAAAAAAAAAAGAAATGTCCGATCTACGAAACTGCGCGACTCGATTATTTCCCGTAAGAAATTTTATGGGAAAATATTTGCCCGTCCTCGCGATTTATCGGACCCGCCCGAATTTTATCTCAAAAGATACATGTTATCACGGTTTAAGCGCATAGAAGCCTGTCTTATATAAATTTTAACGATGAAGAACAACGTCGTTGCTCTGATAACGTTGTGCATAAAACAATTTTTAAACGTATTAAATAATAAAAATAATTTCTTTGACGTAGTGCTTGCGCGAGAACATAAGGAACGTAAAGAGAAACGGTAATTAAAATTGTGGGTATTTTTTTTTTACGGAGACGTTGATATTATTCCGGATTTTAACATTTAATTTTGCACGCGCTAGATCATCTTGCTTACGGTACACAGTTAATTAGCAACGAATGTCAGCGGTCGCTTGTCGTCGACGTGGTTAGCACGTACCCTGCGTCACACGTGCGTTTTCGGTATATGGGTTACGGGGTGTGGCGACAGCCACCCCTCTTGTGGGACCGACAGGATGGATTTTTACCTACATACGTGCTTGTGG
Organism: Cardiocondyla obscurior; assembly: GCF_019399895.1. Lineage (NCBI taxonomy): Eukaryota > Metazoa > Arthropoda > Insecta > Hymenoptera > Formicidae > Cardiocondyla > Cardiocondyla obscurior. Next base: position 2,450,657 of record NC_091875.1, on the reverse strand, counting down.
CTCTTTTTTTTTTTTTCTTACTCCTTTCCGCGCGCGGGGCGGCGACGACAGTCAGATTAAATTACAACGGTGCGTTGTAACGCGCATTCGTGTTGAGGCGAGTCCCTCGATTACATTATCGCGCGGTCCCATTACACCGCGTTAATAATACCGTATTCATTATGAGCGGCGCGAACAAACAATGCTCACTTTGGAGTCACGTAATCGCCGCTATACGACCGTCGATGTTTTCACGTAGGACCGACCATCATTTTCTGGAAAGCGTTCCCGCTCTACGCGCGGGCCCCGATAGCAATCGCGTACCTTAACGATCCCATAAAATGCCCCCAATTTTCACCGAGACGATTGCGCACACTGTCTCGCGATTACGCGAGCTAGAACGATACCGTAAAACTTTACGTGCCTGTAACGCGCGTCGAGCCGCGCTCGCGATGCGTAGACGCCACATGGATGTCGGGACGAAAGAGCGAGGTGACGATATGATGATTACTAGGGTATTGAGCACTAACCCCGTGATGTATATGTATTAGAGATCAAGGAAGCCCGTGTGTTATTACGACGTGAACTTTGCTGTTCCGAACATTCATATTCATATTTTCGGCTCGGTTTTATTAGAGCGCGTAAACACGTACGCAACATTCCGCTGAATAGCGGAGCGTTAAAATTACGAGTAATTAAGGCGCACGAGATTAACGTGTAAACGCCAAATTACAGAAGGTACACAGCGATCGAGCATGCCGCTTCGTTACCAGCGCTATTGTATCGAACGTATATCTCCCGTCTTCGCTCGTTACTCGCGCGGCTTTATTAAATTAATGAACGCGTTGTCTTTGTACCACCGCCGTGAATTAATATTCTTCGGATGTGCGGCGTGGAAAGTTTTGAGAAAGCCACGCGAACGAGATGGTAATCGATATTGTACTCGCTGCGTAGCGCAAAGAATATATTAATTTCATAAGCACATCCACCGCGTGTCATGTACACGAGAGATAAGCGATCGCGATTACATTTAATGGACTACGCGCGGCCGTGGGCGGCACAATTTTACGTTTCGTGAAATGTCACGCTAAGGCCAAGGTGCGCGATGGGATCTTCTTCGGAATTCCAGCCGCGCTTTTTGTACCGCGGTCAATTTTGCGAGCCCTCGAAACGTTCGAGTTCGGGGTACTGTTAATTATAATAGTAATTCTGCGACGCTCGATGCGAGTTTGATGAGGAAAGATTAGGAATACGCGGAAATCACGGATCCGCGTCGGGGTTAAGGCCAGGCATTTGCATGCATCGAAACAATAGCTCGAGCTTTATTTTCTACTATACGCGCGGCATAAAATACGTATATGTGCGCGTATGCACAGCGAATGCGGGATACACTGGTCGATACACTGCCGTAGTGTTGTGGCGGTTGAAATAATGGTCGTAAAACAATTATTTGGTTCACCCAAATCATCAATTCTTACTCCGCTTCACAGAGCCTTGTTTTATTCCCGTGTCATTAATAATTATTTATTAAATTCGCGAAATACCGGCGCAAAACTGAACTCTGCATTTACAAATTGCAATTCAGGAGATGTATAAATTTTATTTTTTATAATTGTAAAAATTAAATTTAAATGAATCAAAACGATTTTAAAGGTATTTAAAATAAATGGTCTATCCCCTTTAAGAATCTCTATTTCTTTCGTACCATTTTTTGCGATGAATATCTCCGCGCCTCTTAATTTTTATAAAACAATAAGTTATCCTGGCATTGTTGTATCTATCTACGGTTAAATATTTACCGGCCCTCTTATTTTTTTTTTTTTTTTTATGAAAAAGGGGAAAAAGTAATATCTCTGAAAGAATAAAATAAAAGATAATATTATAAAGCATATTTCTGGAAACACATTCGTGACATGAATAATCCTAGCCTACTTTTGCTCGAAAATGTAATTTGCCAGCCTTTTCCTCAACATTTGTTTCGTGATGGAGTTATTAAATTGATTAAATGTCGCATACACATTGGAATTGTAATTTCTACTTAACTCATGATTAAATTACTAGCGACGCTTTCACGTTACTTAATGCATATTATTTTGCGTGCTTCGCGAAATATAAGTTGCGTAAACGACTGCGGAATAAACGCGTTTGTTAACAATACACGGGTGTACTTTGCGGCAATTTATCTGTGATAATGGAGTATGTTGAGATACGCTCAGCTTTGCGGGAAGAATAGGTACGATTTGGAACGCTTCCTATATACTCGACACCCTGATGCACTTTCTTTTAGGATCCGAATCCTTTTTGGCCATTAGTTCACTGGGAGGGGAACAGTTGTCAGGCAATGATTCATAGAAAGCACTCGAGCACAGTTCAGACAATACAGTGCGTTTCGATAGTAGCGATATTTAATATTAATTATTTGGAAAAACTCTTTATTATTATATGAATATTTTACTTTGCTTTTAATCCTCCTCAATTATTTTATAATATTTCTAACAAGTCACGTACTCCCATATTGTATGGTTAATACATAAACTTCTAATATTTTCCAAAAGATAATTATAAAAATGATTGTTTAAACTCACCGGTTGATGCTAGGCCACTGGATTCTTTAGCTCCTGCATTCGGTTCCTGCTTTCAGCTTCTCCATCTGACTCCTACACCCAGCTTCTGTATCCAGCTTCTGCATCCAGCTCCTGTATCCAGCTCCTGTATCCAGTTTCTGCATCCAGCTCCTGCTGTTTTCTTTCACTAATTCACAATTGATCACAATGCAGACGCACACACATAAATGTACTAACACACGCGCGCGAGCGTGCACTAATTGCTTTACCGACGTTCGTCCATTACTCCACAGTCTGTACGAAAGCCCACGACGATCACTCGTCTACGATAGACGATGCAACGTATTTCGGCACTAATGAGTTCGTTCATTGAATCGGAAACGCGATCCCACCGTTAAGTAATCTTAGTGCACTATCTCACGAATTAACGGAGGCCTGTGTTCAGTTTGAAAGCTCGAAGTGAGACCGAGAGTCCGAGTGTTCGATCAAAGAAAGCAGAGAAAACTAGCATGGCACTTAACACACCCCGGTTTGATGAGCGAGATTCGAGGCTGATCTTAACATCTTGTCAAGCCTTACGGCTTGTAACGAAGATTGCGTTAGTCCCGATGTGTTTCGCCAAGATGTCACCAAGATGTCGCCCGAGATCGGCACGGAGCGGTCACTTCGACTGGCACGGATAGGAGGCGCCTGGTGTCGAGCGTTGAAAACACGAATCTTCACGAACGACGCCCGACGCCGGGTAGCGAATTCTTCGTCTTCGGTGGCGATCCGTAAATGTTCCCATCGATGCTCTTGACCGATTCGATGCTGCTCGCGTGATGCTCAAACGCGAGAATATGCACGAAAGAGCCGGCACACGCGCCTACGTATTCGTCCGGCAAAGAAATCCGTTGTCCCGAGCGCGGAAGGAGGGGGGGAGGGAAGATCGCAATCCTGCGTTTTTCTGTGCGGCCGCGAGTGGATTAATGCCTCGAAACAAAGCCCACCGCGAATCTATACGCTTCCGACACTCACCCGTACGCGAAATCCACTACGAAATAGCCGATGGACCACGGAAATCACGGACGATTCGCGGATGAGTCGCGGAGCTTTCGCAAGTCGCGACTCGACTGTCCTTCGAGAGACCGTTCTTCCGGAAATGGCCCGACTGGTCAATCGTGCAACAGCACGATGGCGTTGCGCACACAAACTTCATACCGGATGCGGCCATAATCCAGCATGGCAAAAAAGTACTTCCTTCGTCAGTTAGGTTCCATACGGTGGGTAACTAACGTGCAAGTGATCGTGCGGAACTCGAATCCACCGAGATCTGGATACCGTTTCGACGCGGAGATGCGGAAAGGACGAGGGAGTCTCGGAAGTAAGGTACATTTCTTACCGTACTGCTCACAGTCAACTTAATTTACGCGTAGGGAGGAAACCTCTTTTCCGCTTAACCAAGACCGCGTATTAAACTTGTTAAATTCACCGAGCTTTATTAATCCGGCAAGGTAATTCTATGTGCTCTGGCCCGCCGATCATGCGTGATTCTTGATACGCACGGAGCGGCTGTTGTGTATGTATGTGTATCTCGTTCGACCGCTGGAGAAGGACAGAGCGACGCGCGGAGCTCGCGCGCGGCACGTACGTTCGTTCTCACTCCCGCCCCCTCATTCCCCTCAGCTACCTGTCCGTCTTTCTCTCTCTCTTTCTCTCTCACCTGTGCATAATTCAACGCGTTATAAAAAATTTTACACGGTGAATATTAATTAAGTACAAATTGAATCGACACCGAATTTCAAAACTTTCCTGACAACTACGTTCTTTTTCTTTTAATTATTGCATATTCTTATTTATTAATATATTTAGTAGAATATCATGCTTCCTTCATTGTACAGCTCGTACAATTTTCCCACGACGTTGTCCTCCAACGTTAAGATCTATACGCATTATAAAAAGACACATGTGCTGAAATATCGTGAGGAATATTACGTCCGAGCGGTTGCACGGAGACATCGCATTTCATCTCGCACCGATGGCTTTTACGCGCCCGCGTTTCAATTTTACAAGCATAACGTTGCAATCGGAAAAGACGCAATGTTATTCTATAGACATATATTCGTTACGTGAAAAGCTTGAAAAGAGCTTTTCGAGCACTCGAAAAGCAGCGACGTAAATTGGAAAACGCAAATAATAAAAAGTCAGTCACGATTACGAGCGATTGTAAAATTAATCTTACACTTATGACAAATTCAATATACAAATTAACTACTTGCTTTCAACCAAAAGAGAATTAAGCGTCAAAATACTAATATTAAAGAACAGATGATTAGATGATTACACCGAGAAGTATACGATTCATCAATGTTTCATATTCGGAGTGAAAGTTAGTACTAAAATTGTTTAGTGTTTATAATTAAATATTAATTAACCGTCGAGTTCATCAGAGAACCACAATTAAGGAAGTAGTTGCGTGTGTTGGTCGTGGGGCGATCGCGATATGAAAACTGGGCCATGTTTACCGAGACTTTGATTAAGCCTTCGGCACCTTATTGCCGGTAAAAGCACGCCGGCCTCTAGGTAAACTCGGCTCAGTTCTGAAGCCAAGAATGGAACATAAAAGTCGTGTTAAAAGCAATTATATCCGCCGTTTGTTAAAGGGATGGGCGAGGGGAAAAAATCAATTACCAGTCGCATTACCTGCGTATCGCATACGAATTCCTATTACGATAATTAACGCGATGTGTGCCGCAATCCGATCGATCCGTGGCAAAGTGACGCGCATTCCGCAAGTACAATTGTCCTTGTTCGTAATTTATTTGCCTAATTTATTTGCCCTGCTTCGAGAAAGGAAGGCCGCGAATTAGTTACGCCACCGCGGGTATAGAAATTACATCCGCCGTGTATTTAACGAAGAGCGAGACTCGGCTGGCGTACAAGTTTAATCGCAAGCTCCTAAAGCTGGCGTAATCATCTTTACGGCTATTAGAGAACGGCGCGATCCAGGTACCCGCGTACACGAGCAATCCTTGGATGCGATGCTAAATGGGTTAATTAAAAAATATTATTTTCGACATTCACCAATTTAATTTTCACTGAAAAATAGTGCTACACACGAAGGAACCACTTCCGCGGTGGCTGCAAGATTGAAAATCAACAATTTAATATTTATTATCGCTCTTTGCATCTATAAATTACCTCGATTCGCAGGTCCTCTCGTTTATCTCGCGATATCGAAAATATTTTTAGCGCAATTACTGTATTCCATTCTCTTGTCAACAATGCAAAATAGATGCGGCGAGGGAACATAAATCTGAAAAAAAATATCGCGCAATGTAATTTTTAACTTGACTAAAATTGTACCACACGAGTTTATCTCGTTGGTTGAAAATACATGCCAAGAGAAATAGATGTTTGTGAAGATCGCCGAGATGAACATCACGCCGGTGAGGGAAAAAAAAAAAAGAAAAAAATAATTTCTTTTGTAATGAATAATCAACTTGCCTTGTGAACAAAATTGCGACGTGTCGTCGAAAGGTAAAGAAATCGTACGGGTTTCATGTGCTTTGCCGGGGGGAAAATGGGGACAACATCTCTCGAAGAAACTCTATTTTCAAGCTGATTTCGTTGCTGTAGTGCACGATTTCTAGAAAAAAAAAAAATTCACTCTCCGCCGCGAAATGTAGCCAGGTGCATTGTTGCACGTCGCGCCATTAATACGGCCTGCTGTATACCATAAAATTTAATGTGCATCGCGTACGCGGTAAGCGAATTACTTAAGCACGGTATCACGATATCGCCCGCAGTATTATTTACCACGGACGATAAGGCCGATTAACAGAGTAACGCAAATGTAAAATTAATAACATCCTCGCCGATAGAATATCACGATGGCAAATTAGAATGCAAGTGATTAATATCTGTTACATAATCGTGAAATAAAGAACTAACTTCCCGATCAAGTAATAGTCGAGAGACCCTTTCTTCGATTACAACCCTCTTACGATTACCTACAGCCCCTCTTAGCAACCCTTTCCTTGATATAAAATCACGTCCATGCCAGACCATGTGGAGTAGAACCATTGCGGTAACGCAATAACGAGTGTTTACGGTTTCGTCTCTCGCCGCGTACAACATGTACGGCATTAACACAGTCCGGATATTAACGTGTCGATGTTAACGAGAGTCGTGAGATCGTCTCTTAAAAGGTGCGGATGCTCGACGCAACCGCAAAGTTTTCCGTAGCGCCGTGTGCGCCGAAGTGTCCTAAATATAGTTGGGGCTATTTCGGAGGTCGGGATAGCAAGAGGTCGGCCATCGGGATAAAAGCGGGAAAATGAGGGAAAAAGAAGCGAGATAACAGGGGGACCCCTAGGTTATTTATCGGCGTCGCATGCACGCAGGTGTCTTCGTTTCGGAATCTATAGCCCGTCGCGTGCATCGTGCCAGGATCATCTCGTTGCCAAGTGTCGCGACAATAGCCAGCCGTTTTCTTCTCTTTCCACCCAGAGACCTATTGACACACGTGCTCGACATCGGGTCGGGTCTGCCGTCCACGCAACAATACGTCAGCTTTAATGGATGGCCGGTATTAAATATCGGGACAATTCCGTGCGTTTCTTCGTACGTAAACGATCGAGCAATCGATAGTGCGTTTTTCACGTTTCGCGAGGCAAAAAATATCGCGTGAAATTTCCTGGATGGCGACGCAATTGTAAAAAGAATAATTTGGATACTTGGTTTTTACAAATCGAAGAGGAATAGAAACGAATTTTGCATAATTTAACAAAGAAGGTCTAGAAAAATTTTTTAATTGAAAAAGAATTATTTTCTATTTCGGAAAGTAAGCGCGCCACGTCAATCGGCGCGATTGCGTAGTTCAAAAGTAAAAAAAAGGATCCTCTCCGAGGGCCGAGGGCCGCTACGTTGTATGGCTGCTCGTATCGTGTTCGCGTTCTCTGTTTTCGGGAATTGTAATTCGATGTGCAAATACGGGGTTTCTACGTATAACGTATTCCAGCGTATACCTTCGCTCGTGGATGCGTGCACGCGTTAGCATTACGAACGTAACGCCCGCATGTATTGCATCGATCGGCCTAAGCAGATTCTCGCGTTAGTCTCTCTATCTCTCTTACATTATGCACGAGGCTCAAGCCGCCTCGATGTCCAACTTCGACAAGCCGTAATTATCCGCGGCAATCGAACTTCTCGAAGTCGGTTTATACGGACCATTAGCTGAAGATTAACTGATAGCCCGGTGCCGAAATTCGTGCAACTGCTTAATACACCGTTTGCTGTGTCAGTCCTTAGTTTGACCACGCCGATTAGCGATCCACCGAGCGACTTAATCCGACGTCCCGGCTAATTGTAAAATTACGTTACAATATTGCTCGTGCGATTTCACACCATTTTTGTATTACAATTTATATTGACATTACAATACTTCATGACATTTCTATTTCTTTTTCATTTACACAAGTTGATATATTAATTAGATTTAACACGTTTTGGAAGTAAGCTCTTCAACCGTGCCTCTCTACCTCTAAAGGAGAAATTGCCTAGAACATTTTCTCGCCAAGTCAATATCGGTGTTTGCGCTGCAAACTTCAACATAATATACATTTCATGAGTCCATATAAAAATCATACGAATGATTTGGCGTTTAGTGCAAGTCCTTCCGATATTGTGACGATGGAGTGTCGTGATGTAGAAAATTCTATAAGCGACATAAAGTCAAACTCATCCGCCACTTTCACCATTCGGTGTTGAAAGCCCTAAGCGCTCCCGTCTCGCAGGTCATATCGACGACCCAGCCACTTAAGAATATGAACGTTACAATGTTCTTTTTCTGAACGAAAACTCTTCTAAGTAAAAGATGCCTTCCATGAATATGATCAGTTTTTCTTTCACCACGATAACACATCATCGCAGACGTTTAAAGCTAGTACTACTTTAAAGTATACGTATCATCCCCGGTACGTTATTAACGTGCAAAGTTTTATAATATAACTTCGTTTTGAAACTTTAACCGTACAATCGCACTTAAATTTTACTTTATAAAAACGCAATCGCATAGAAAAATTATTTAAAATAAAAGAACAGGTATTTAAAAATATGTATATGATAGAAATCATTTTTTATAATTTTTTTTTTTGTTTTCAAAACTAAGTTGATTAATATATTTGTATCGTTTTTCAGTTTTTGATGGTTTTCTTAGTTTATACACTTCAGACATCTCGCTATCTTTCTCGCTTAAACCTCTTACTTTGGTATAAATGATGAAGTAAAATTGCGATCGTTCTAGAGCAGCTTGCACGATGTACGTATATAATTCATTTCTAATCTCCAACGAAAGTCAGGTAGATCTCGGTTTTCCGGAACGGAGACGAGTGTGCGTCGAGAGACGGACGACGCCATGGACACGTCGGGCAAAATGGTTTAATAAACGACCTACGGTGTCATTCGTAAGTCTTGGGGTGGGATCGTACCGCGGAATAAACAATTCTGGGCATCCGTGGAGAATCCCCGGGATTAACGTTCCGGCCATCGCACCAATAAAGCGGGGTTACAGAATGTCATTACGGTAGACAGGCGGCAGAAATACCGCGCACCTACTTCATCTACTAGAGGCCCCTTTTATTTTCATTGCTACCTCGAAAAATTACACCGCCGACTGTGCTATTTTTACAACTCCTCGGAGTTACAGCCTCGCTTCAGCTTAAAAGGCGCAAGGAATCTCTAGAAATGAACAGTAGTAATCGACGGTAAAAGTAATCATTAGATCAAATCATCTAAAAAAAAAAAGAAAAAAGACACAATGTGGTTACTGATAAGATTAAATGTAATGCACTGCTATACTTACACGATAGCGTTCAGTTATTAGTGGACATTTATCAGGGAAGCTTATTTCATACAGCTGATTCCCTAAGATCCAGAGCTGATTTACGGCTCGCATAAACGCAAATCGATTCCATCTATTGCAGAAATGATCATACGTGGAATTCCAACCATTCTCAGTAAAACCTGCAAAATATATGAAATCGCATATTTAATAGACGGTAATGGAAGTAAAATTTTTAAAATATATATCTTATATACCTACATATTTAAAATATATATTACGTGCGTAGGTGATATTTTTGATATGCAAATACGTTGTTCCCAAATATTTCAATGATGCTACCTGACATTCGGCGCTGAGAATTCAATTACAGAAAAGACTTAGAGGAAGACGTCTGCGAGACAATATCTGCCTTGGCGGTGTTATCCACTCTTGAATATGCAAACGCTGCTCCGTGCGACGTTTAACACGCGAAGAAACTCCCCTACGGTCGATCGCTCTTAGGATACAAACGGTCTGCGCCGGGTACCTAAATGCATGTGCAGCTTAGGTATATACTTCGTGACAATAAGATTTATTCGGCGATAAAGTACCATAGCGTGTACATGATCTGCGAGTATCTTGAAATAAAAGTCCCAGAGAAGTTCCATTTCGAGTTGTTAATAAATCTATAAATAAAATTGATGGATTGAAAACACATTACCGGGTCCGAGAAATATCTTTCGGGGATGGTGTGTCAAGGAACTTGCGTGGGTTGGGAGGGGCTGGTTGTAAAAGTGCTCGTAATCGTTCCGTCTGTATCTAGCCGTACACGCGATCCACGGATTAAAATTAACAGCCGCTCCGGTATATTGATTGCACGCTCACCTTGACACCAAGCAGGAGGTTCGTTCCTCCAAGCCAACAACGATGGCCGCACGCGAAGGTTCCGGTACAGAGAACCTCGATAATGTCTCCCACTTTCGACATTAAACCTGCTCGCACAAATACTGAAATTTTGAAAAATTAATTAAACCAATGTGACGATAAATTAGACATCATAAAATCTTCTCGGCATAAGGTATCATAAATATCTAGGTAGCAACTGTACGTACCATCTCTCAAATCGCTCGATCCTCCTTGACAGTCGCACTTAAGGGAGCAATATCATCATTTCACGTAGAGACAAAATATTCCCCGGCTGTTCCAAGCACGATCGAGTTGATACAGACTCTTATCTTTGAGTATATGGACTATCGACGAATGTCCATTTCAGTCGAAATTGGAAGTGCTCGCTGAAGGAGAAACTCACCCAGCTATAAGAACAAGAATAACTTAGAATAACTTTTCTAATTTCTCACATGAATGCTGACCAAATACTTTTGTATGTCAAGAATAATATGTTCGTACGACTGATGTTTATTTAACATAAAATGTACGTAAAAATTTCTAATTTTCATGGCAAAAGTTTAGTTTTAATTTTGCTGAAATAGCCACGTTATACTTTTTTTTTCTCTACATCCACATTTATCTGAAATTTATAATATACTGTAAGATTAGACTTACATCGCTTGCAAAACAAACAGCCTCTATCACATTGTTATATTTTTCCGTATCTCAGATCTGAAATTGCGTGCCGTGGAAAGAGTTTCCTCTGTGTCTCGCGGACGCTTATCGTCATGTAATTTATAACGTACAGCGGGAAGCATGAGAGGAAAAGTCGGCTCTCGCGACATAATTTATTCGCCGGACGTGGTGGCGACGATCTCGAGAGTACGTTCGACGTAAGCTCAAACATAGAAACCGCCAGACGATCGGCTTCGATATATATACATACTATATCGTATGTCTTGCGCCAGACGGCCTTTAGATCGTCTCACGGTATATTTTATTCAACGGGGCACATTTTTGCGGCTGAACACGTATCAGCTGTTCACAAACGCATGTCTTGCATGCACATACAGGAGACCTCCACGTCGAGAAAAGCTTGCAAAAAGAATCCTTGCGGTATCACGAATGCGAGGGAATACTCGGTCAGTTCTCTCTCGACTCCTGCAAAATTATTTTCACAATTTTAAACAAGAACCTGAAAAATGGATATAGACCATTCTACAATATAACATAATATGCTTTAATAAATAATAATAAGCAAAAAATTACACGACACTCTGGCGGGAAACTAAATTAATGAGAATAATAAAGACTCGTTATAACAAGTATACTTACCTCTGTTATAAAAATATAATTTAATAGCGAAGCCATCGTTATTATTATTATTTCTTTTTTTTGATTGTCAATACTTCAGCGTTGCACCTGTCAGCTTTTAACGTCAGCAACGACGGCAAATATCAACAAGGTGGACGTGACGTTTCCGTGTACCAAGTAACTATGAGACGTGTGCGCGAAATCGTCAGCAAAATCGGCAAAACTGGAATTACTACACTACTATATGTTGTGCACCGAAAAGTAGATATGGCGTTTTCTTCGGCGACAGCGGCTAGCGTACGTAACCCCTATGCGGCGGAGGCAGAGAATGAGAGAACGGGGAGAAATCGGTCATCGGCAATCCGGCCGGCGCGGTACATAGATGCGTAACATGTGAAACTCGACGTACACGATTCTAAAGTCACATTCGCTAGCTGTCATCGGCGCAGCAAACGTCATATTTGTCTTCCGACATACATACATACCATTACCAATACTCGGTTCCTAAAATTCGACCAATACCCTCCTACGCTCTTGACGAATCGTAGAGTTCGCTTCGCCGAGAATTTACGAGCGAGAAGCTATTGTTCTAACCGTTATAGGGCGTGACGACGTTCGGGAACGATATCGGATATAAGTCAGCCCAAGGCGCAGTCTGAAAATTTCGGAAAAATTGGAGGAAGCAGCCCACCTTCCTTAGAAATAATCGTCCTTCTTTTCTGATTTCAGGACTCTACTTTCCACAATCGAATCTCATTCTGACGTTTCCGTCCTCGGCTCGACATGAAGAGGTTAAGTTAATCGATCTTAGAACTCTTCGGAACGATTCCAGCGTACCGAAAAATGTGGAATATCACATCCGTATACCACGAGACGAGACTATAATTTATCTAAAAAATACGAGCGTTATATTACGGAGCCTTCCAATAAACGGTAGACACTATTTACTCAATGTATTTTCTCAACTATATATTGTCTTAACTAAAAGGTTGCTTTATTTTTTATTTTTGTTACAAGGTCTCAATGTGATTATTAAAGCAACGGAAAAAAATATTGGCGAGGCGGTGCTGGAAATAAAATTGCAACCAGTGCCTGTGACAGGAAAAACAATCAATTGTAGAGATTTTGTGCAGGTAAACTGTCGTGATAAATTCCTATTTTCTTTTTTTTTTTTCCTCTTTTGTAAATATTTGTGCGAGTGACCCATTTAACCCATTAACTTCACAATATTCAGTTGAATATATATTAATGCATAAATAATAAAAAAAAGTGGTCCATGGTAAATATAAAAACGTAAATCTAGTCGTAGACATTTGTTGGATTTAACTCGGTAGCGATACAAGAAGATAAATGACTGTTAACGGGTTAAAACGTCGAGATATATTTTATTGAAAGCGTTAGTCCACGAAGTTCCTAACGTTATAGGACATGTGCTTCTGGAACACGTCGAGATACAAGATTTACGAGAATCAACCGATCACCATGATTGGCATGTTTGGCCCGGAGGCATACAGCTACGTGTGTCCCAAATTTCGCGTCACCGGATATGAATTATTGAATGGCAAGTATCTTCAGTGAGATCTCAATTCTTTCAGTTTCAATCTTTCCAAATTCAATCTCGTACAATTCCAAAGTCGGCTCGGTCAATTCGGTCATTTTATTTACGGACAAAAATGTTTTAAACTTTTTATATTAATTTATCTACAAATTTTTAGTTTCTAGGTATTTGATGTAAAATTCAAAACTCTCTCCTCGCGCTTGAAATTTTTATCTCCTTCAGTTGAAGTGTCCTCGGTAAATTGTATGGTCCTACTAGCAATCTTCGTTGAACCGTCAAGTTCATATTTACGAGAGATAAATCCTCCATCAAAGATCGAGCATTTTTCACTGACAGAGCTGGGAAACCCGAAACGGTGATTGATTGGAGTCATTCAACGTAAAATGCGAATAAATCTTGCCACAAATGTTCGTGGCAGCGCGTGACGCTAAAGCTACCGTCGGATCAATGCAAAACTATCGTCATTAAAATTCGCTGAAGACGTCGTTACTATTACAGTGATATAATACGTAACAGCAGAAACCTGTGGCTCCCTTTGTATGCGCGAACCATATATCAAACCACGAATCTCTCCCGACAGTTTAAATTTTATTTTTCGACCTCTGAATACAATAGAAGTGGTTACGGGGAAAATGTTGCAAGCGCCATATTTCAAATGCGAATTATTTGGGACAGAAAGTTTAATTTGACAATAGCAGGACATGAACATTCAACTTTTACGTAACACATTTATATAAGTATATATTTGTACATACGTATAACTTACATTACAGTACTAATTAAAAATTGGTTAAAATTATATATAATTTATAAATATAAATGTTTTTATTATATTCGCGTCTGATAAATTTAGAGCTTGCACCACGGAAGTTTCTCGGAACCTCTTCGATTATGTTAATTTATGCTAACGACATAAGTCTGACTATAACAGTCTACTTTAGAACGTACACATTATACTGTATTTGATATTGGACTGAAAGCGTGTCGTTATGGAAACTTTGAGATAAATTTTATTCTCGTCTTTCAGGAACAGACTACTTTTACGTAGTCGACGGTAAATTATTTGCGAACGAATCCTTAGACCGAGATGTTATCGGACCTCCCGGAGGACCTGGGCCCCATGTCAAGATTGAAGTGAGGTGTATCGTTTGGGAAGAAAAGACCGGCATGCAGCACGTGCAAACGAACGTTCTCACCATCGACGTCCTGGATGAAGACGACAATCCTCCTATGGTGCAAGGCAAAACTTCCATCGCTATAACACTCGAGGATTTCTCTAAGGTAACTTCACGGTATCAAAGAGCGAAATCAAGCCAGCGTTCTAAATTAGCACTTGCCGCGATTGTTCGAGTAGCTTAGAACCAATTAACTTCTGGGTATTAAGGAAGTCACAGATTTATCGTTATCAGAGCATAAGGGCGCCGCTGATATATACCGAAATCCCGCCCGGTTTATGTCTGAATTCTAATTTAATTTTATGAGCCTGATAATTCATCTTTTTATTTATTTAAAAAACAATTAAATTGTTATTAAATTAAATTTTAAGTAACTAATTTATCTTAAATAAATGTAAAAATTAAATATTAATCAAAATTATCAAATAAGAAATTATCTGTTTGCGTGAATAATTTCAATCGCTCTTGTCTTTTCTACGAATATGTTCAATACTCGGGAACATTTATTTGGCAAATTTCAAGGAACGATTTTCAGCGTTTTTCAACCACGACATCATCACGTCGGAAACGAGAATTAATCAAGCGCTCATTGTTCGCGTAATTACCGCGTTGTTTTCAACGCGACGTGCATAATAAAAAGGAAATGCCAAGTGCGATGAGTATCACAAAAGACGTGCGAGAATGAAAAAGTATATACTATGACGAGAGAGGAATAGCTCCTGGGATTGATTCTGATTAAACCTCTCTTGGGATGCCTTTCTCCAACACGTCAAATCCTCTTTTCCCTTTTCCACTTTTCGTAGTCCTCTGTAAACATCTTCTGTCTTTCATTCAACAGTTACCTTTTATTGTTCATTTCACTTCTATGTGAAAAAAGCAATTGTTTCGTTCGAATACTGAAACACCTGAGGATTTTCTATTGAAAATCTACTTTAAAGACTTTAATGAGCGAAGTTCAATCGATTAAACCTCGAAATCCTACGTTATTTTGCTAAGTGCAATGAAAATACTTGAAATGATTACCGACGCAATCTGCTGTTGAAGATTGTAGAAACTAATTACATTAAGAAAAATACAATTAAATTTATTATAATATATTTAATTATTGCATGAAAAATTATTAAAAAAAAAATGTATGTTATAGAATTCAAGATTGGTGGATGAAAACGCTTTGGTATTAAAGGATGCAGACGAGGTGACTAGCAATCAATATAATGTTCGCTTGCTTGGTGATACCGCCAATGCGTTGAAAATGGTTTACACCATTCTGCCAATCGAACATCCCACGCGTCCGGATCAAGCGCCTTCCACCGGAATTTTTCCCAGTGAGTACCAAGCTCAGTTCTCATTTCTGTTTCATTTCGTACGTCATTTACATTTGACAAATGCCTGCTAATATCATTCACACTCGTAATTAAAAACTCGTCTTGCGTGTTTTCTAGATATTTACACTAAGAAGACGTTGTTGCCGAAATCTCCGTATCACGTGGTCCTTCAGGTCACGGATGAGTCGCTTCTCGCAGGACATGGGGGGAATTCGGTGAGTCAATATCGATTCTACGTCGCTGACACTCGTTGGCAAACTACTTGAAACATTCGCTCCATTTGCAATGTGTCAAAGGACAGTGGCTAAGTAACTTAAGAGCTGATTTCAAGCGTATAGTAGAGTAAAAGCCTAGTTTCTTAACTTTCTCGAATGCACTTTAAAGAACACTCTAAAGTGCTCTGCTTCTGATCCTATAGTATTTTGAGGCCTAAAACTATTTTTTACTTTACGCTTTTGTGTGCGTTTAAATCGTTAGTTCAAAGAGCTAAAAAATTTAATTCTCAATGCTAACAAAGTTAATTCTTTAAAATAAAAAAAAAAAGTACTTGAAACTTGTCGAAAATTGGCTGCTGTATCATAAAGTCAAATCCGAGCTTTTCGTCGTAATACACTGGCAATTCGTTGAAATAAACGAAGAGCTACGGTGCGCAGCGTGCCGCGCTGGGAATCTGTTGTTCGATTAAAAAAGTTCGCGCCAATAAATTTTACGATATCGGCAGAGAAGTCCCCCGATATCTCACCACCATATGTCATTCGTGAACCGGCAAAACTCTAGGCGAAAGTGCACCGTACTGATCTCATAACTCGCGAAGAGCCTGGTTTAATATACGGGAAAGATCAAGACGCCCGTGATATCTCAAAGTTAGATCTACGATCGCTGTACATGAAACGTGGAACTTTCATCTACGAGAAATTATTTCCATCCATTTGCGGCAAGTACAAATCTTTCTCATAATCACGGGAATTGCCGAAGTTTGGTCGGCGCAGCGAGACGAATTAATTCGAATACACTCTCTTAGAAGCAATTGCATTTTTATAAATGCAAACGTTCTTTACGACCAGATGTGAACTTCCTCACGTCGAACCCACTTCCGATCGGCGTGACGAGACATCGATCCGAATTTGTATCGAGGAAGTCGAAAGATAAGGATTCATTAATAGCCATTAGTCGTGCACCTTGCATCCGTAATCCTCGCTTCACTGGGGCCATTAAACAATTAGGTGGTGAAATCTCGCCTTGTTAGAGGTTCCTTGGGCGCGGCATTGATTCCACGGAGGCGGCTAATCGTGGATTAAATACCGCCATCTGAAATTGGTGTGTGGGAGTCAGTCACTTATTGCCGGAGCTTCGTTACGAGTAATGCTATTGTCGTTAACGCGGATCTCGATGCTTTTTCCTGACAAACAAATAAACGGTCCTTCCGAAAATTTTTCCTTCGTCGAAAACAAAAAAAAAATAACATTTGTTTGGTCGAGATAATTTGATTGGACGCTCGATATGATGAAATCCGCAAAGAGGTTTCGTGAATTGCAACAGAAAGCGCAACGCACGCACGAATAAATGCATTGTTCCGCGTATATAGAATGGAAGCTCCAAATATTTCGTGTCCATCGTTTCATGAACGGAATGTTTAATCATTCAATGCAATTGAAAAGAGGGTAATAATTGTAGAGCGGTGTGCGAAAGCGATAATAATCGCATGGCATTCGTTCTAATTCGAGCCGCTCGTCGTACACCTTTAATGGATACCCTATATCATCCGCGCCGCGCTCAGCTAGCTGCTTAAATTGAAACCACGCGAGAAAATAAATCTTGACGCCGATATCCGAACGACCTCGACGACCTCCTCTTGATATATATCCCACGACCTTTAAATCAGGCTGTGTCTGAAGTATCCCCTCGAGTAAACGCATCTTTCTACGCGAAACGCAATACTTTAACTAGTAGCCGAATGCTGATCTTCAGCCATGGAAACGCAATTCTGCAAATCACACTCATTAAATCCGCGTTAGAAATAGCAGGAACTTTCTGTTTCACTTACTTCTTCTTAAGTGAAAAATCATAACGCGCTTCTCGACATTATTAAAATAAAAAGACGTAACTTGGTATTAAGAATTTTTTTTTTTTGCTACAAACGAAATGCGAAGGTTTATCCGCAGTTCTTACCCGTCGTTTGAGGAAAGATTGGTACGCGCGTTTAAGTACCAAGAGAACTTTTCCCACTGTAATCGTTCCATGAGTATACCAAGAAGTGGACGATAAATTCTAATAAAAAGCGTCACGTAGTGGTTGCACCTGCGGTGGTCTTTAATCGATTCTTTGTGGTGAGATATCACATGAGTCCCTTTCGAGATCTTTTCCGGTGGCAAATCTTCCCAATTTTTTTTTGCGTGACAGTTAATCGCTTAATAATAAATGTAATATGTTAAAAATATTTTATATCACATTTTCTTTTATTTAGGTGAATATCAGTATAACTTTTTCGGGGCCGGTGCATCAAGCTTTGACAACGGTAACGCCATCAAATGTCGCAACGTTCTCGTATCTATCGAACGTGAGGATAGCCCGGATTTCGCCCAGATATCTACGCGTAGCGAAACCCACTGTGAAGCCGCATCCTTCAATAATTTTCGCTCTGAACGGCTCAAGTGCTTTCAACGTCACCCAGCGAGAAGGCATCGTTTATGTGTCCAATGAAACTAAGCTACGATCCGAGCCCAACGTTGTTCAGTAAGTCTGTGTCCCAGCAAATGATGTAATGTCGCTCAAGAATGAACTATTTCCAGTAGCGAGCTTGCCATTCCTGTACAGGAAGAGCGAAATGTTATTAGCATCGTAGAGTAGATGTTTCTGATCTATGAAGCATTAATGTGATTATAATATCTTTTGTCGATCGATTTCCTATATTTATAAAAGTTATAGTAATTATGCGATAAAAACCGTGCTGTATCCTTCAAATGAATTCAATTATCTAGACGCTGATCGAGGCGAATATGACGTAATTATTTTTTGCGTGATAGAATATAAATAACTGATATTACATTTATATTACATACAAATATATTTATGAATATATTTGTTTTTAGACTGAAATTAAGATGGACTAGAGCAAATGATACTGGTATGATTAAAATACGAGTGAATTTGGTCAACGTGTCACAATCGAAGATTGTTACATGCGGACAATCGGCAGAAGAGAAGATGCACTCGTGTGCAAATGCAAAAACGCGCGAGGGATGCGAGCGGTCTTGCGGAATCGGCAGTGGAATCTTTAGGTACGTTATCTATTATCTCGTATTATATTTTTCGACTTTATTTTATTTTGTAAAAAATCTTTAAAAAAATTTCATATCGCTTGACGAAAAATGTGGAAGCGCATTTAGGTCAAACTAGCAAATTCTCGTGTCATACATATAGAAGCCATTGTTTGAAAAATACTGTCGATCGAACGAGCCCTCATACAAAGCAAATCCATTTGATATCGGACATGGACTATCATTGTGTCTCGAAATTGACGGTGATTTTCTATAATGAAATAAACAGAAGACTGGGTCATTACTTTCTTTTCCCGGAAGAACGTCACGTTGCCACGAGGCGCAATTTTATCGTAACGACTATTTCGGATGGTAGCGCGTCCAAGTTTATAGCTCTTCCATTAGGTTTTACTTGACTCGCTTTCTGTATTTCTTTTAACGATTATTGTTTTCTGATCCGATAAAGTAAAATATATTATGTAAAATGATAAGAAGATTTTAATAATAAATTTGTTTGTAGCAATGGCAGTTTCATCGGCCAATGCGTTTGGAGGAGCAGCAACACTACTCAAATGACGAAATATTATTCCACTTGTTCTCCGAATCTGTCGTATTGTCCGGACAACGAATGCGATGAACTGGAGCGCAACGTGCCGCATATATGTCCGCAAGACTGCACCATCGAATGTGAGTCGCATGTATTGTTTGTTTCGTCGATCAGATTAATGTAGTAAAACTAGCCACATGTTAAAATGTCACTACATCGTCGCATGAAGATTGCCTTTATCATCATATTGTGAAAGATATATGATCGAATAACAAATCATTTACAATCAAAGTATTTTAAAAGAAAATAATTTTTTAAAAGATCCTTAAAACTTTTTAATATTTAAAAAAATTATATTAAAAATTCTTAACATATAAAAAAATAATAAGTTATATGAATTCAGAATTCAGACTTTCAGTCTTGACATAGATACTTTCGGATTTTCTCATTCAAAAATTTTCCATTTAAAAGGATCTCGCCTTGTCGCAATAGTATCTCGTTGAAAGAGCTTTAAGGTTCTATTGAAGAAAGATTACTATACTTGTCCTCGAGAGGCACTCGATCGATCTGAGAGTGGTTGTATTCGCGTTTTTAGCTGACGGTCTTTTCGCTCACATGAACAGCAACGGCCGCGGCATAAAGAGCGGTCTGAACCCTTGCACCTGCAACGACGTACTGCAATGCACCTGTGGGGTCAACTCCTATTTCCAACAAGGAAATAACATGTCTGGGACGACAAGGGAGGAACGACTGGGCACCGGAAAATTACGTGATAGGGGAAACGAGGTTGTCGTATCAGGCGCGCGCAAAGGTTGGTCAATCGCATCTTTTTCGGCATTTTCTTCCCTATAAAAATCATTTAAAAGGCAGTATTAAATTAAACCGAAAAAAAGTCCGATATTTCGAGTAAATCCAGCCTTACGCTTTTGTTCGACAAAAACATATGAATTTTTTTTCTCTAAATATTGTGATTTTATATTCAATGACCTATTTTTCTATCTAAGCAGCATTAACCTTTATTCTTTACGCTTCTACAGCGTCCATCGGACCGTGCGGCCCTGCATGCATGATGGGTGTCATTGGAGCTAGTCTGTTTGTGCTGATCGTAATTGTGGGGTCGTTCGTTATGTGGAGATATAGGTAAGAAACCAAGAAGCAGAAGTTTTTCTTCACAAGCACATAATTTTCAACAAGCTTTTTTATGCATGAGAGATTAAATTAATTTTATATTTAAAATATAATCTTGTAAAAAAAAAAGTGTTTTAATTGTCAAGATAAATTGTAAGATGGTAGAACGTGACAATATCTTATTAGAAGTCTTTTCGTCCGCATGAGTCTTAAAAGGATTTGGTAAATCGCTTCTGGACCAGTGGCTTGCACAGAGCTTATCGGCTTGAATCTTATGTTTAAGGAATTAAGGGCGTTGCAAAGCTTGTAGTAACCGGGATTTGGACATGATTTATTTAAAATCTTGGACTTTCAAAAGAATAAAAAATCGCAGATATGAAAACGAATGTAAAATTGTGAAGATTAATGCACATTTATTAATACCGAAGCACAAAATGTCAGATTTTTCCTAAAACACATTTATTTTCCTAGAAACAATGTGCAGATAGTAGGAATTAATAACATATTCATAAAATTTTGATTGTTAATTTGCAAGATAAATTTATCGTTTAAAGTCTCAATCCCGTTATAAAATTTGTGATTCATCATTTTTTTTTATATTACATAACAAAGCTAAATATATTTTTAAATTTTATAACTTTTTATCACACATCAAAGAATTCATTGTAAGAATATAAATCGGGAGAATTTTTCAACAGAAAGAATATATTTGTTTAACTTGTCCAGAAGTCGAACGGGAAAGTTTTTCGCAGGGAACGGAATTAGGAAAGTTTCAATGATATGCACGTTGCGATAGAATTTTTTTCTTTTTTTTTACATTCGTGCTTGCAATCGGTTATCTACACTTGTATTTTATAAATAAATTTTTACGTATATTTTAGTTGCTTATTTTATGTCAGTGCACGTTTCCATCAATTTTTTTATTACACATTTAAATTAAAAGTACTAAAGCTAGATACGTCCAAAAATTTAACTTTCAACTTTTGTCAAATAAATTTCTATTAAATTGACGTGATATGTTACGCATGCTGGCACACCTTGTACATGCAATTTAAACTCGCAAGCCTGCAAGCTATCTAAACTTTCAAATTTAGGTCAATGTCTACCAGAATTTATCTCTCAGAATAACTATAGTGACCACAATAGACTTTAACTTCCCGTAAGCTGTATTAGCACATCCTAAAACGATTTGATTAAAACAAAAGAAAAGAAATTAAATACACATTATCTCGCGCTGTAATTCAATCATATAATTAATAATTATTATTGTAGAGGTAGTTAAAATAATTTACACCGCCGTAATCGATAACTGCACGGGTAAGCCTCCAATTATTCCATTTCACTCCGCAAACTATAATGGCTTCATGAGCCAACATAGCTCATCTTCCGCATCACGATTCTCTGCATTCCAGGATGGCGGCGAAGGGCGCTCGACGGGAATGCAAACACAGGGTGGACGATGCGGCAAACGGTATTGGTATTTTGCCGTCCGACTACATCGACCATCGTGGTGATGGCCTCCTGATCGGTCTAGACACTTTCACGGCGGCGAATCATCAACTATTGTTACCGAAGACGTGCCCGGTAAGAAATCTTCCACCTCATTCGGAATACCTGCTGATACCATCCGCCGGAAATGGAAAAATTTAGCATAAGAATGAGATAAACCTGAAAATTACAGGCTTATCTCATTCTTGAGATATCTTGAAGTGAAGTTTGCATAATTTCGTTGGAAGAATTATCACATTTACAACAGTGAATACCGAATTCGCTGAAATTAACAATCTTGATCCCTTCAATATACTACTTTTAAATGGACGTTATCTAAGATATAGAGCCTGCGAAGTTGCGAAAACTTTCTTATTATTTTAACGTGAGAAATATTTTTAACGTAAAAGGATAAATCTCTCACTTTTATTTATTAAATTAATGAGTTTTCGTTGCGTGAAGAAAAATCGTAAAAGTTACTTTTTTTTTTCCCCCCCGCATGTGTCTGCAACTGTGCAACACGGTTCGTGGGCTTCTCCATGTGTTCGCCTGCCGCACGTGATATGTCGTACGTGCGTGCTCGCGTGTAGCGTGCATTCGCGTAATCCCGCAAGCAGCGTGCTAAAGCGCGTAAAGCTCCCTGCTTTCCGCACGGAGAAGCGCGAGGTTCCGAAAGGGTTTGTTCTCGGAATCTAAACGTGCCTCGGAAACTCGGTCAAGCTTCGTAGTCTTCAGGTTCGTCCGGGATATTTGTTTAATAATGCCGTTGTTCACTCGTGATCGCTCGTATCTTAGAAACACGTTAAATCGCAGAAGACGCATTTCCGCAAAAATAAACGCGTAAATTTTGGAGAATTGCTCCTAGATATTGTATTCCCTTGGCGAGATACCGCGCTCCAGTTGACTACTGATGAGACGATAAGAAATTTAAATCGCACCAATTTCAGATTTAATCTAAAATTTTGAAAGCTTTAAAAGTATCTTCTAGCAGACACTCAAATATTTTTCATGAGATCGTAGTATTCCTGCATTATATTAAGAAGGAAAAAAACTATCAGGATTTTTTATATATATATTTTTTTTTAGAGAAAAAACCAGTGGTCTCTCATTTTGTTCTTCGTTGCTTTTCAATATCTCGAAAGCAATCGCGCGCTTCTCTCTTTGCGATCGTGAATATCCTTCTAGGCACGTAGAGACTAATTTACTTTAAACGGAGTACGCAAAGGAATTTTATTTAACGTTCTACACTCATCCCCCTGATTGCGAAAACTTTTTATCACCGCTCGTATTTGTCCCGGGAGAATTACGCCGAAATTAAAGTTCGACGTTGCCTATCCCGCATCTCGGAATAATCCTTAAAATTGTTTTGCCGTAATTAACAAAGGAGATTATGAGAGTCGCCAAAATATTTCACAGAAAATCGTCGAGATCTCCTTAATAAAATGTTTTACTTTGTACTGTGGAGTAATACTTTATATTATAAATTTTCTTATTCCGTCGAACAAATCTAATTAACTTTCTTCTTTATTTCTTAAATAAGGAGAAATTAAAAAAGGATACAGAGGTACGCCGCTGTTTAAAGTATTCACAACTGACTGAAAGAACACGATAAAAATATCAGAAGAGAAAAAAAAAAAAGGCAAGTAAAGCCACGAAATGTCGGTGAAAAGAATTCACGATATTTCTGTTCTCTCGCGAGACGTGTTCTTGAAACGACACCGGCGAGATAAAGTCACTTTTATTCAATAAAGTTGCGAAACGAAGTCGGATCGGCTCTAACGTGGCGTGTGCGGCTCAGTGAACAATAGGTTTACAAGGTAAACCCTCTCGCATACGCGAGCTCATCGCCAGCACTTTTGCGTCGAAAATACAAATTTCATCATCGTGCTTTGGAATAGAGTGGTGATTCTGTAATGAAGTTTCTTTGATCCGGACGCAACATAATCCGCTTCAGTATGATAATTAATTTATACGTTCAAAATACATTTTACGCAGCGTCTGATAATTGCTCGCTCGCACAGCGAGCCCTTCTTCGCTTCTTGTTTACGGCAAACGCGACCCAACAATTTCGATTTTAATTGTTAAATTTAAATGTCCGAAAGTAGAGCCGTGCCATTTTGTAACAGTGAGTTCTTCGTAAGCTTTTTGTTCTTTCAACAAAAAAAATCCTAGCAATTTTTCGACAAAAATTCCTCGAATACGTCGTGGATAATACGAAATCGGCACGCTACGAAATTCATACGTTGAAGCATCGAATAACGTTCCATTCCGGAAAGGGTTTATCATGCTGTCGCGAGAAAAATCTTCTGTGCGACTCGTCGCGCAGAATAAAGTGTGAAAAATATATATCATTACATCTTCCAACAGCGCGGTTTATACATATAAGGTAATATGTATACATCGTGATCGTCAACGATTCGTATTACGTTTGTTAATTAAGATTGATCTCCGTAATTAACATAAATCACGTCTAATCCGGGGTCTAGTAGCAAAATTCTCAACTGGCAATACGTTAATAAATTAATTCGGAAGGGCTGCTAATTCGCGGCGATATTTCTCATTAGCTACGTGATCCTATTATCATTCTTGAGTCGTCGTTTAATTGGGTATCCGCCCGCGTCCTTGCCGAACAACTCGTGCGAAGTAACGCCGAACAGATATCGTCTGACACGAACCCGGGAACATGTTCCACCGAGGTGTAACGTTGGATTAGAAGAGGTAGAGCTGTTATCGTAACAAGCTCGAAAGGATTTATCAATCGACGTAGTCGATCTCCCGCCTTCGCGTTTATCTTGTCCCGAATTTCTCCGCGCGCAAACCAAACGAACAGAAATTAAAATAAAACCAAATTAAAATAATGAACTGACGTCACATATATTAGATGATAATAGGTCGAGAAAGCAAGGCTAAGTATCTAAAGATAACGTCGAAATGTTAGTCCACCGACGATGAAGTTCCTCCGCGGCGTCACGGGAAAAGAAATTAAGATCTTTATCTGTTCACTGGAGCAGACTTGGAGTAAAATATGAAACTGATCGTAGGTATGTCTAATCTCTGAGTTGCTCCGTGGAATTTCAGCCGGATCCGAAGTGGGAATTTCCGCGATCGCTTCTGAAGATCGAGCAGGTGCTGGGCGAGGGTGAGTTTGGCCGCGTTTTGCGAGCGAAAGCCACGAACATCGGAGGAATGCCTGGTTCCACGACCGTCGCAGTGAAAACTTTGAAGGAGGACGCGTGTGCCTCCGAATTGGCGGATCTGTTGTCCGAATACCAGCTGCTGAAGGAAGCACAGCATCCGAATGTGATCCGATTACTGGGTGCCTGCACGACACCACCAGGCGCGCCCGTCTACCTCATCATCGAATTCGCCGAATACGGCTCTTTACGGTAAGTAGGTGGCTTGATATATTCGCCTGCCGCTGTCTTGACGCTATTTATGAGCCTTCCGTTTCACGAGCTCCTGGCCTTATCGATAAAAGTCTCGGTATATCGGCTGGAAGTGAATTAATGCGATTCGTGCATCCCGCCCGTCGAATTTGACTTTAATTTACGTGTAGATGGTTCTGGCTTTCCCAGAATGATAAATAACGCGCATTTCTCCAAGATCAAATTGAATATTTTTTTTTTTGCATCCACGTTTCCCGTTACTTCTCAAGCTTGTAAATTTATATTGTGAAAAAAAATTAAAAAGAAATAACTTGCTTCTTTATTCAGCGTTCAGATATTAAAACTCGGTATTCGTAGACTGGTATTTTTATTGTCTCGTTATAATCGAGAGATAACATCGAGTCACTTTTGTCCTCCTATTTGCACCAACGATGCTTCTATATACACGGTTAAATGAACGGCATTGCAACGAACGCGGCCGACTTACAAACGCGGAAATAACTCCGGGAATTTACCGCGATGCGGAATTCCGCCACGTGGAATGCCCGCCGCTGCTAGGGGGACGACAACCTTAGCGATACCAGTTGCTCTCGATAATTAAATTTTTCCGCGGATGAACTACACGTGCCGCGAGATCCGTCACTATTCCGGCAATCCAAGCTTCTCGGGAATTGATGGTTTATCGGACGCCAATTTCCTGGATAACGTCTAGTGTTTTATAAAATAATATTATACGAAATTTCAGTAACTATTTGAGGCGCAGCCGACACTTAGAGTCTGAGAGTAGGATACTCGTGCCGACGTCTCTACTTTCCACTTCGCCGATTAATGCCTGCGAGGATTCGCAATGCAACGATAATGCACTCAACTATACCGTAACGCCACGTGATATTCTCTCGTTCGCCTGGCAAATAAGTAAAGGGATGGCATACCTGGCCGATATTAAGGTACGATATTATTTTAAATTTTATTATTTGGAATTTATATTTTAAACTTAGTATTTATACAACTTATAAAGATATTTAATATATACGATATAGTTGACCGAAAATTGATAATAGAATTCTGGCATTCAAATTGATTTTCCTAGCAACTCAGTTAATGAAATTTAAGACCATCGCAATTCTCTGGAAAGCAATACGAAAGTCGCGAGGTGTCTCAAGTCCGCTCGGCCAAGTCATTAGCAATTAATCAAAGTTTCCTCCGCATTGCAGTTGGTGCATCGGGATCTCGCGGCGAGAAATGTTTTGCTCGCAACCGGCAAGGTTTGCAAGATCTCGGACTTCGGTCTAACGCGAGACGTATATGAAGACGATGCGTATTTAAAGCGAAGCAAAGGACGAGGTAAGATCATCCGTTAATTAATAATCCATATCGAGGCTCGCTGACTTCCGATTGCGCTTAAAATATCACGTAAGTTACGATATTATCTTGAACAATGGTAAATCGAAGTTACCAAACGAAAAGAGTATTTCGTAGAAAATGCAATATCGCGAGGTGCCGACGATATTTTAGCCGGCTCAGTACTAACGATCCTAATTCAACCGCGGAGTAATCTGGCCCGTAACTCTCTCGGCAGATTCGACTCGGGAAAAACACCTTTAATGACTCGCGCGAATGTTACCTCGCGTTATTCAACGGTTTTACGACTTGTACCCACAGTACCCGTAAAATGGATGGCGCTTGAATCCCTGGCCGACCATGTGTACACCAGCAAATCGGACGTTTGGAGCTTCGGCGTTCTCCTGTGGGAGCTGGTCACGTTAGGAGCGTCTCCGTATCCCGGGGTGGACGTGCACAATCTCTACAATCTGCTGAAGGCCGGCTACCGCATGGAGAAACCGCCTAATTGCTCGCAACAATTGTAAGTGCTTAAGTAACCGGATCTCTCCGTCCTCCGCACGGTTTTCCAAAATTTCAGTTTTCATCGAGTTCTATCTGAAAGGTAGCTTAGTCGACTAATCAAGGCTGATAAAATCAAAGGGCTTACAACTGCGTGTAACCGTTAGTTACACGATATTCATAATTACGAGGGACTCGTGCGTAATTATCACAGGAGTGCGTGATTATAATAGCGTGACTTCATATCACATGTGAAACATTCATCTTCTGAAGATTAGATCGCTGACCTGCGAAGTCAACTTCAGTACACGTGCTGTGCATATGCAGTACATATTACTAAATTAATGATGCGACGATATGCGATGATATGTTGTATGAAGTGATAGTAATAAGCAAAAGTGACTGAAGCCTTCGAGCGTGACGTGCACGCGGTCTTTTCGATTGAATTACCGAACCGATGCTTTTGGAAAAGCGTTGGAAAAGTGCCAGTAGTTAAAGTAAAATAGGTTAACTATTTCGGCTCGTCGTAAAAGTCGTCGTAAAAGTACATTTTTCTGTCGCGCAAACGGAAGACGAAAGTCATTTCCTATCTTTTACAGCTTCTGAGAAAGCGTTCCCGATTCAATTGCAAGCAGAACGGGAGATATATTATTTCATACTTTTTTCCAGATACAAGCTGATGGTGTCCTGTTGGCATCAAGAGCCCGGCATGCGACCATCGTTCAAGGAACTAACGAGCCATTGGGAACGCATGCTGGAGGACGGCGTCGAGTATCTCGATCTTAATCCACGAACCGTCCACAATCAGGCCTATTTCGCGGCTCTACCGGCCTTGGACAATGCGAGTGGTAAGTGCGATAAATTAATTCAAGATATTATTTATATCATTTATAAATTTTTGTTATTAATATTATTTAATTATTTTTAAATAAGTTAAAAGTCCCGTAAAATCTTTTACAGGTTCTGGTAACGATCAGGTTGACAACGGGAGTACGAACGGAACTTTAAGAACGGACACCGTCAACTACCTTGGCCGGATGTCTTCCGAGCCTGTCACTAAGTGCGACAAGGTAGATAAATTACAGGCGCTCTGGCAGCCGACCATAGCGTCCTTCCCTGAGGAGCCCGTAAAGTCACCTTACGTTAACGAGCGAACCGCAAGCTTGAATGTCAATCATTACGAAAGCCCGATAAAACTAAGAAACACCAGCGTGGCCAGTAACAGCGAGAACGATTTGAGAACACCTCCCAACGAGCGACCTCAGTCCTATATTGATATGCAGGGGAAGAAATCGGCGGAGACGGAAGATCTCTTGGTATTTGGGAGCGTGGATGACAACACGACCGACAATAACGTGACAAATTGATCGATGTAATCTCACGTTGACACATGAAAAATCTTAAACGGAAAACGCGTCAGCTTTCCGTGTTTCAACGAATTTTTCGTTGTCTCGAGGCGAACATACGTCGGAAAGAAAGTAAAGATAGCAACTGAGGGAGCAATTGTTGATTGCAAATTATGTGAGAAAGATAAGAATATTTATGTAGCAAGGAAGTGTGATAGAAGTATGTGCGAGCAATTTTAAGCGAATGATTCGCGTGGAATGAAAAGAAATTGCGTGAAATGATAATGACGTGACTCTGCGCTGGATGAATGAAAGTTTGCACTTGTAAAAGCAAATTTTACTCCGTGGAGTTGAACAAGCCGCGATTTAAACTGTATCGCAGGAGTTCTTGGCCGATACATTCTGTAGAATGTTAGAGGTAAACTGTATCGCGCAAAACGATTGCTGTACCAAGTATAAATCAATAATTTATTTGCCGTGTTTTATGTACTTAAAGTCGTACGGTTGTATGTCGATCGCCACTGATGAAACCGCTTTTAATATTATTAATAATAATAGTTAAATATTATAATCATTCGTGCGATTTTTCGGAAAGATTATTATATTTTCAGCATTAAAACATCTATACGTCACACTATGCAACTAGTGACGAAGTTTTAATGGTAGCTGCTCATTGAGAACATCAAATTTTCCAAATTAAAGTCCATAAATAATTTTCTAGCCGTTAATTTTTCATTTCAGTTAAAAATGCAACTTGTGAGAGTATACAAATATGTAAAAAAACATTCGCGGTCTTCACAGTTAATTTAAATAAAATCTTACCTGAGCGATAAACTGTTTAAGCTTGAGAAGTTGCAGATTTGGTCTTCCATCAAATCTTTCTTGATAGATAGATCCATGGTTGTGAAGTTATACGGCACCCCATTTAACTTGAAACTTAATCGTCACGCTTCCCTTCGTAAGGAGATACTTTTTATTGTCGCACTAGCTTTTGTGGTTTGCGTATGTTCGACACAACGAAGCAGTAAATTGCACGTAGGCCGAACTGACGTGATCAAAACGTAAAGGTGTTTTTTTACGAGACGCGTGTGTGCTCTGACTAGCGCGACGTCATATCCGAAAAAGACTGTGTTTTGCCGTACCTCACTCTAGGAACGAAGCGTCCCTTTTGTATTTACGTATAAGACACAACATTCCACCCACGATTAGCCTAGTTGTTTATCTTACAAAAATTTTGTATCACAACTGCGTATGATTTTGACTAGCACATGTTTACGGGCTACACAATATTTTCCTGTCTCTTTTAAACTTTCCATGGTGTTAACGGCGATGTGGAGTATGTGCATTACAAGCCGATTAATATTGTGCCATATTATTTTTCTTGTAACCGGTATATCACAAAGACATATAAAAACGCTTTAAAATGGAATATCGTCTTGTAATGCTCTATAAATTTTATGAAAAATCTATTATTTATTTTAATCAAGTGTAGTTTACATATAAAATCAATCAGTAAGAAAATGATAATAGAATAATCTTCTATAAACTATACATATATTTATATATAAAAAGAATCACAAGTTTAGCTTATCTATACGAAACTCGCAATCATTCCTAGTGGAATTACTGACGAAGGATTTTTCTTCATCAATCTCACCAAGTAAATTAAGTTCGTCGATACGTGTTGCGAAAGACTGAGGTATGACATCGTTATCCGGCGTAACAGATCTACCTTTGATGGGTCGCTCGGAATCGCACTTTCTAGTCTCTTGTACGATGATCGGTGGTAACAAATCGTCTGAAAAAAATTTAGAACATTAATAAAATAAAACTAAAATAAAAACAGTGCTGTCGAGTGCGAGAAAAAAAAGCAAAATTAATCACGACTGATATCAAGTTATACGTGGAAAAAAATGAAGCGATTGCGAAGTGTTGCTAAGGCAACAAAATCGAATATTGATTTTGATAACAGCGTTTACCAGTTTCGTCAATATTCTTCGTTACGCTGGCAGTTTCGTCCTCGAATATTTTTATTGTCGCGCACTCGATATTTTCCAGCAGTTCGTGATTCGACGACGGAAAAAATCCTAAGAACACGATACCGTGAATCGTCTTCACGAGCTTTGTAAGGTCCTTGGGAATGTAAAACTTTTTAAAGAGTCTCGCCTCCTCTGGTAGATGATCCGACTTGCAGTACGGCAGGTGCACCGCGAAATATCTCTTGTTTCTTCGCGGATAATTTTCTTTCAGCAGTCGCAACAGGTGGTTGTCGACGTTACGATAAATGATTGTCGCGTCGGATTTCGCGGACATCGGCGGGGACGTTACGACCAGCACAACATCCGCGGTTTGAAACGCGGTATTACACCAAAGTCCCGGATCCTGCAATCATGTCATTCTATTATCTCGTCGAACTACCGAATAACGTATCCGTTGACATTTATTATTGAATAAATCAATCTTAATAATATTAAAGAAATATTATTAGGGTTTATTTATTTCATCACTCACTTTGCTAGTAGTTTCTGTGATATCGAACATGTCGATCATGGCATTGATACTGCAATATCGCAAATACTTTGCTAGCTCGGCCATTACGTTCACATGCGACGGATGCGTCGGCGAGTACACCAGCAAACAGTTCGGTCTTTTCGCCATTCTTTTTAAAACTGCATAAAAAAAATTAATTAAAGAGGACGAGTTATAAGAGTATTCTCGGTAAAAAAAACAAATTTGAATATAATTCTCACTTCTCTTTCTGTACAACTTGAATACGTGGTATAGTGCATACACTGCCACAGGTGGTATCCATATTAAGCTGATTATCATAATCAGCAGTCGATGAGACGCGTGCTCTGTAAGAAAAAATACGTAATTAGCATTGAAATAAAGTAAAAACCCGAAAATGAAGAAGAAAATAAAAGTTTAGACTAAATATCGCATTTACTTATGTACACGTAGGGTGACGTGCTGTTGGCGCATCCATGGTCGCCGCACTCGGGATGCAGGGCCGCGACTTTGATGTAATAAACGCCATCCACCGCGGAAAAGTTATGTCGTATGTTTCTGCCGTCTTTGTCCGCAAAGATCTCTGTGGTGGCGATCAACTCCGTGTCGTTGTTGATCAGCCACACTTTGTACGAAGTTACGTTGTACGACGGCGGAAGAGGCTGTACGTAGAGCGCCGGGCTTGATGCATCCGACACGTCGATGTATATGAAAGGCGTGAACGATGCAATCTTGATGCCATCCTCTGGAAAAAACGCACGGACGGTGAGAGAGGCTTTTAACAGGAAATAAACAGAGATACTCACGGATAAACTGATGCTGGGGCACGTGGAATACATATTTTCTACTGTACACATAATTCGATTCGGTGGCGAGGTACTCCAAGCGATATGGGGACCCCTCGTATCTGGGCCCAGAGAAGGGACATGACACGTATAAGTCTTTGGGCGCCGTCCGGTTGCCAGTGTCATATAACTCTATGTATCTGCATGCGTTCTGGTCCTCATCAACAATGTTCTGGTATCGTGTAACTAACTCTGATTTCAACAAAGAGTTCATTAATACATGACAAACATTAGACACGAATGTATTGAGTGTTATCAAATGGTGTCCCCTTACTATGGAAACTGATATCTGAAATAGATAAGTTGAATGCAGTAGCCTTTGTATTGTTGAAGAGGTCAACAACTTTTACATATGCATGTAATGTAAAAACGGCAGTGTTACTTCGTTTAGATGATCTCCCATGCTCCACAAACTTTAGCTTTTGACAACCTAGAAAGGCAATCAATATTTAATCTGAAAATTATTTTTTATCCAAGCAATAATTTTACTTTTTACCTTCCCCTCTCTGTACTGTAGTCAGTACACATGCAAATCCTGGTTTTGGTATCAGATCACTCTAAAAAAAAAAGAGAAACAATTAATTTATTGTAACTGCAATTGCATGCATAGTGATAATAGTCTACCTCATGGAGAAGAAAAAGATTGTACCAATTAAATGACACAGAGTTAAAAATAAACTTTTGTTTCAGCTTTTATCATCAATAACTTATATAATTCATAAAATAGCATTCTGTTACTTATCGATTCTCGTTATCTATCTACTTGGAATCAACTAATCATCATTAATCATATGCATATAAATAGCAATTTTCAGGAAAGTCGAATAAAAAACATTTCATAATTCGCAGATTATTTTTTAACGACAGAATATAATTAATTTAGATTCAGATTTATCTTGACGAACATTTTTAATAAATTTAATATATTTCCTGTATATGATTAAAGTAAAATAGCTCCTACCCGATTCTCTGCTAAACAATAGTTCGGATAACAATCCGAAGCCGAGTTGCATCCGGCGAAGAAGCCGAGGACGAGGAAACCGAGAAACTCGATTGTCTTTTGCATCTCTTCTGGATTATAGCTCGCTCAGTCGATGCAAAACATTCGGTGAAAGGCGCATGTCGCCGACCTCGGCATGTCAGCTTCGGATAACGAAGTCGTAGTAATAACAATTCGGATGCTTGACAGCCAGGTATCACGCCAGTGCTCTGACTGGCACATGCCCGTTTATGTCAAACGACACAAAAATACTGTACTGTACGCGATTGACGTGATCCCGTCCCGAAGCAGAACGTCGTAGTCAAGTCACTTCAGATTCAGAAACAATAGATAAAAACGGTGGCGGCTCGTAGCGATTTATCTTGAAACTAACAAAATTTTCTGTTACTCGATTGGTCCATATGGGTCAATCACCAGCGAGCACCGTTCCCGCCAGTTTGTAATGGTCGCTAGAAAATTGGCGGGAAGTGGCCGTGCCACCAACTTACTCCATCTATACTTCTGATACTTACTGATACTTTTCGGACGGCTTCGAATACTCGACGCCACGAAAACCCCGAATTGACGGATTTGGCAGCTTATTTATTTTTAATTTAATTGTCATATTTATGGGCGCATGATTAAATTACCGTTTTTCTTATATTGCAATCAATGATTAAATATTATTTATTTGAGTTTTAATGTATTTTTTTATTGTAATTAGAGATCACAAGGAGCGCGTGTTATATACTCTTACTTTCTCTACGTTAAAGAAAACTGCTTTAGCAAACGAGTATTTTAAGCAAACGTATCTGAAAACGAGCGTACAAATTCCGGCGAGAAGTTTAATAGTAATTTTATTTATCTAATTAATTTATCTTATCTAATCGTTTTAATTTTAACGGCTAGTTATTGATTATTGCAACAAGTTTGTTAACCGCCGAGAAAGTTTTGTGTCACGCCGAACGAATATGCCTCCTAATATGTTTAACGTAATTATGCGCGAGTTTCCATCAATCACGATCGCGATGCCTGTAGCGCTGCAATCCAGATGTAGCAGCGGCAATTGTTGCGTCGCACAATTATCAGTACAACAACACAAAAATCAAGACAAAACATAAACGTAGAAAAATGTAGCCGGACGCATTTGACATTTTGATAAGATAACTAACAAAAGTGTGTTAAAGCCATATCGCTCTTTAAATTGCGGAAATTAAACACAAGATATAATTCAAGTAAGATAAAGAAAGAGAAAGCAAAAAGAATGAAAATATCCTTTTATCTTTCATATTTCTTTGTATTTTTTAGGCGGATAATAAAAGCGTTTGTTTCATACAATAGAAATTGTCGCGATACGTTAAAATAATAGTTTTCTTTCCTGGGAAAATGATATCACCACGAAACGTTTATGTAGACGTCGCATCTCAGACAAAAGTTACAATCTTATCACAAAATATGTCGCTATGAACATGAGTTCACTTGTAATCATAAGTATACAATACGCTGCAAATTTCAATTATCATATCCTTCTAAACTATTTAAAATAACACATCAATGGACTTTGACTTGCTTGTTTTTCATATTCGTAAAAATAATTCAAGGCAGTGCTTTCTTTTCTTGAAGATGACATACGGTTGCTAAAATAAAATGTCCAAAAATAATGGTCCTGGCGACTTTCCTGTCGCAAGAGAGAAACGGGAGATTTCAAAAGTTCATTATGAGAGCTGAAACAACAGATCTTTCTGGCGAACGAATCGCGACGTGTAAACTTCTCGTTTTAACGCGTCAAGCGGCTTGCGTCTTCTTATCAGCGAGATCGATATGCTTCTGTAAATCTTGCCAACATTTGTAGTAATCGTCGTCCAGTTTATTGCAAAGCTTCTCGGCCCATTCCGTCACGGCCATGCTGTACGAGGTCTCGAACATAAATGCCTGCGTATCGTCGGCGATCCGTTCTGGCACAAGCTCGCACTTGGACGCGGTCTCGAAGCATTGTTTATCGGGACCGTGCGGAGTCATGATGGAGTGCAGCGACGCGCCACCGGCAGAAAAACCGTTTTCCTTCGCTTCATAGCGTCCCTTTATCAATCCCATAAACTCGCTCATGCAGTTCCCTGAAACCAGACAGCAAATGTCGATATCGTTTGCATATAAATATTCTATAAGCTTTAATAACTCTGCGAAATGTATAACTAGGCGTCGGCAAATGTCGAACGAATCTTTAAGTATTGACGACTTGATCCGTCGATGTTAATCATCGATAGATACGTTAACAAATCCGATAAAACCGGTACGTATACGTCACTATTCGCGATCGCGTAACGACGCACTCGTCGGATTTGCAATGGAAATTACGAGTATTTTGCATATTATCGCTCTCCACGCGCCGGCGACTTATTCATTAACGTGGAGAATGGCCCGCATTGAATACGCCGCTATACTAGTTATCAAATCTCGGAGAAAGCAGCGAACGGCTACTCTTACTGGCGTTCAAACATATTCCAAGATACATATGCCTATAAAACCTCTTACATTGTTGTGTAGCTTCACGTTAGCAAAGTCATATGAATATGCAGTGTCTATAAAAAATGTACGTATTTAAAAAGATTTAATTAATTAAATTCCATTATTTAAAAATACAAAATATAAAACACGATTAAATACAAAGTAAATTAACTGTACCAAAAAGTTCAACAAAAAGTAGGAAATTAATAGAAATATAAATAATTAATGTATCCTTTTTTTTTTTTTTTTAATTTCAAACGTGTGCAACTTCTACGGCATAAAATGGACACTAAAACGCCGACAACAACCGCGTTTTATAGTTTTCAATTACTTAATTCGCGAGGATTGCAACCTCGTTGATAGGCCTACGTCTTTCTCCTTGCACGCGATGGACTTTCTCAGCAAGAAAACGCGATAATGCAGCGAAATACGACAAGGACAGCCGCGATGTCGAACGAAAGTGGTACGTCCCGTCATAATCGATCGGATTGTGATCGTGGCGGCAGGAAATCGGTGAAACGACCTATCGGAGAAAGAGACATTGTGCGACCGGTCACCGGGAAAAATTTCGAGTTTTCTCCGAGCCAACTCGGTTGCACAATTTTCAAGAGCGCTCTTCTGGAACGAAGACACTGCCGAGTTGAGTTCGACGTATATTCACACTTGAATTTTTGCCGTGAGTATTCGACCCCAGGAATAAAAAGAGGCAAAAAAAAGAATCTGCAATTTTTTGAAGATACACCGGTTTCATCCAGACGTCGGCGCATATGTGATTGCGAAAGACATATACTTTCAAAAAGAACTTACGATGATAATAGGGGGGTCGGAAAGTGTGCTCCTGTACGGACCATCTCGGTGGAAAGATAACAAAATCGGCCGCGGCGGTTCCAGGTTTGTTAGTGGGACACGTCAGCACGGTGAAGATCGATGGATCCTTCCAAAATTAAAAAAAAAAAAAATTCAACAAATAAATAAAAAATTTGACTGACTACTTAATTTCGTTGCAATAAAAAATTTCTTTGTAAGTCGCGAAGCGCAGTTAAATATCTGCTTAATGTCTACTTACGCAGTGATCAAAGGAGACAGAATTAATGACCATGAATCTACTGAGATCATATTTGTATGGTACATAATTGCCGTGCCATGCAACTACGTCAAAGGGACTGTGGCCTTGATTGGCCAAGAATAGTTTTCCCTGATATTTGCATATTATCTCGTAATCGATCTCACGATCTTCGTACCAAGCCACTGGCGTCTGAAAGTCCCTCGGACTTGCCAAACCGTTTGCACCTGAAAATTGACCAAGTCATTAAAATGTTCATTAAGAAAATATAAAGAGATAGAATCTTCTCAATGGAAAACAAAATTTAACTATTAATCAACAGCGTCAATTTACCTATTGGTCCCAAATCGGGCAGCTGGAAATGGTTGTCGAAAACTTCGAGAATGTAACCCCGGGACGGGCCAAAGACGGTCACGGAAAATCGCATACCTTGCTGAACGACACATATTTCATTCGGCTCGCATCGTAGCTTACCAAACTCGGTGGTAATCTGCAGAGCGCCCAACTGTGGTACTGCAAATTGAAAATCGATATTACTTTTTCTAAAAAAAAATAAAAAATAAAGAGTGGACTTTCTATTAACACTTACCAATAAGAAAATCACCATCAGCGTTATAGAAAGCTCTATTCTTCATGGATGCGTTGCATAAATATACATGCACGGCAATACCCTGACGCATTTTAGGATCGCCAGCCCCACACAGGGTGTGAAGACCTTCGATGAAGTCGGTCTCGGGATCTCGTCGGGTTGGAACGTCAAAAGTCTTCCATCTTAACTAAATTGTAAATAATTATCATTAATAGCCTTATTATTCCCCCGAAAAAATTAAATATCGTAAAAATTTACCTGATTTGGATTAGGAAAAGTATCGTTCCAATCGTTCTTCACATAACACTCGGCATTACATCTAATAAAGGGTTTAAACGGACTGTGAACAACAGACGGTCTTATTCGATAGAGCCATGATCTTTTATTTTGGCTACGTGGAACTAAAAAAAAAAAGAAATTTTTAATTATTAATTTAATATTACATTGTATAGATAAAAAAAACTATTAATTATGCTGATAAAAAGTTCAAGTTAAGCAATGTTTACTCTTACAGAATTTACAGTATCTCGAGATTTTATTTTATCAAAAAATTTGATAAGAAACAAGTTGGAAACTGAAAACAGAAATCTAATCACACTTAAACTAATAACACATTTATCTCTTTCGTAACAAAACCAACGAGATTTTCCATCCGTTCAAAAACTAGTTATTTCAAGAATTAATAAAGAAAGAGATTTTATTTACCGGTGAACGCTGTGCCTGATAATTGTTCCGCATAAAGACTGTATGGACACTTTTGTGGATTGTTCTGTCCAATGGGTAGCGCTCCTGGGCAACGTTCATCTTCGCTAGAAAACTCGCAGCCGAATCCCACAAGATACTAGAAAATAATTAATACATTTTTAATTCTAATTATTTCAATAAATTGAGAAGCACCGCATTAAATTTCTTACTTAACTTTTTTAAAATAATTCTTTTACGTTACAAATAAAAACCAGAACTGCACAGTTAATTTCTTTGAAAAACGCAGTCTGTATTAAAATAAAAATTAGTTTTGCTACCTTCAGCTCGTCTTTCATGCCTGCCGGCGATTCTCTCCTCTCCTTTACGAATACGTTTCTTTTCCTGATACAAAATACAGAAAATTCCACGACACTCTTCCGTTTTATACTAACACGATCGTTCTGATGCGACGCAGTGACGACGAGATATTAGTATTATACAAAAAAAAAAGGAAGAAAAAAAAGGAAAAAAAAAATATTTATTTATTCACAGACCAATCAAGCGCGACTACTCGCGTAGGCACGGCCACGTTAATGGGCACGGCTTCCTCTGATAACCAATCGAAGAGCTAGAAGTTCCACACCACATTATTTATCGCCAGATTTCTCACGGCCGAAACAAACTCGTAACAAGACAGGTTCATCAGGTGACATTACCAAACTAGACAAACCGTACTCACACATGAAATTCGGTCTCTGACGCACATTAGATATTTTCCCTAAAAGCAGCCGTTGAATCTTGAACTTTGTTAATTTTCTTACTCTTAAATAACACAATGAGGATTGCAGGTAATTTTTTAATAACGCACTTTTCTCGAAGGAAAAGCGGTTAATAAATTCCTAGCGCAGCACTCCTTAATTAGATTCTTTCAAGATACGTCTGCATTTGCATCCTGATTAGACATTCGGTTTTCATTATATTTGCTGGAAACGCTCGTATCTTTAAGGAAGATTTACGAGCAGCAAAGCGTGTACTGCATCACACGTGTCGTACTATAAATGATCGTTGTTTTGTTGGCTACTTAATTAACATCGAAAAGTTTACGAGACTCGGCTAGCTTGTATTTCTTTTATCGCAACGTGTCTTATCTCTTAGATTTCCGAAAGATTATTAGATTTCCCTTATTTTCAGATCCTCGTCCCGATAAGCGAATGGCAATACGAATCGACACAGGAACTCGTCTGGTTTCTTGTGCAAATTGAACCGTCTTCCAGCCTCCGAAACGAGTAGCACGCGCGAATTAAAGATACGTGCGCGATCGCCGAAGGATTCCATATACTTATCTAATCGTTTTCACCTTGAAGGCTAGTTATCGGTTATCGCGAGGAGTTTGTTGACCGCCGAGAAAGTTTTGCGTCACGCCGAACGAGTATGCCTCCTCGCATCTTTAGCGTAATTATACGCGAGTTTCCATCAATCACGATCGCAACGAAGACGTCCGTTGCGTTGCAATCCAGATGTAGCCGCGGCAAAGAAAGCGACTTTAATTCCAGATCGTTAACCGTCATTATCGACAGCCTCGCAACATTTTCTGCTATTTGATAATACGGCGCAGTAATTGTAAATCGAACTTGCATATCTTTCGTTAACGTTATTTTATTCGCGTACCGCTATGTCTTATGTAACTTTAAATTAAAAGTGACTTTGTGTCGCTGGCGGTGTAATGTACATTCGATTTGTATGTACAGCTGTATACTTGCGGATTTTTATTTTATTTTATTTTTTTATTTATTTATTACCTTTTTTTTTTTTTTTAATTATTTGTATTGAACCTCAGATTTAAGCTCGCTCGCGAAAAGCGCGATTACGATGCAGAAAACAACACTTGCCATAAACAAGGCATTTGTCATAATTGCGCTCCATATTCTCGGACTTTCACCGTGGAGAATCAGTCATTTACTGATGGCATATAATAACAAGTCGATCACGTTCGTTTAGAAAAGCCTTTGGTTCTTTTTTTTTTTCTTTTCGTCGTGCACCACAAGCGAATTATCGCAATATTTCTACATATCAGTCTTGATATTATAATTATAAACAAGCGAAATGGAAATCTATAATTAAAACGCATATCAAATTTACATACGATCACGTGTGGTTATCGTGAGCGACACGGTGTTGCGAGAAGACATAAAACAAAAAAAAAAGAGGAATCTAGCTTCTGCTACAGCCGGAAATATCGTTGCATCGAGGAAAAAAACGTCAAAGATGACGAAGCTCGGCCTTCAATCCCATATCATGGCTGGACCAATAAAATGATTTATAAAAGTGTAACATTACGGGCCAATAGGACAATGCTATCGTCACAGACACGTTCTATTTTCTTCCGCAAAACAATAGCCCGCACGTCAATAGATTTCCTCGACGTTAAATTTTACACTGCATTTATATCGTTTTTATTCGCATCTAGTTACCCATAAAAGCAATTGGGCGTCTTAGGCTTAAGTTAATTTACGACGGAGCCTGCTCTCGCGTATGTGCTTCTACAAAAATGGGCTTTGATACACAAAAAATAATAAAAAAAAGATTCTATTGCACTCTGTACATTGCGCAATACTGATCCAACTGGTTCTAGAACTAACAAAAATCGGAGCGACAGTCTCAGGCTTTTTCGATAAGAGACCGGCCGTGGATCGGAGAGCGAATAAATTCTTGAACCGTTGACGACGCAAACTCCGCTCGGACTAGTTTTTATTTTCAGCCGCGACGGAAAATGCAAAATTGTTGAAAAGTTAATTAACGCCCAGCCCACTTTCACATGGTATAATTAACTAGCGCTGAACTTATGATCTTGGATTTATTGATTTCACGTCCATTAATTCCAACAAACTAGTAATCCTGACATTTAATCATATTCTCGTTCGATTAAAAGTGCAGATTTTCAGCGAGAGAAACGGCGAAAGAGTTTCGTCGATAAGCAGCGATTACAAATTACTGAAATTACAATTATTGAAAAGTGAAGGTGGATTAAACGAATAAATATCGAAGGTCTTCAATAATCTCTTATGCCGCGAATATAGATTATATATATTTTAAATAATGAAAAGCAATGACTTTGGCCTTCCTTTGATACCCGGACTACTGATATTACTCGTTTAGTTGGTCGCGAGAAGAGAAAATACTGGAATAATCTCTCTATAATCTGCGTTATTAAAAAGAAACGCAGAAAGGAAATGATCTACGTTGAAAGACTTAACTTTCTTCAAGCGGTGTTTGGAATCGCTTAATTCAACGATAGATCATTCGGAAATGGTACATTCGCGAGAAATGGCGTTGGAAAAATTTTCAATTTATGAGCCTCTATTCATAAACGTTTGTGAATAGGGCTCGCGGACCGCTCGGAGCTCGTTGTAGCACCTGAAAGAAGATACGCGACCCAACGTCAACGGCAGGGAATTATTCTTTACAGTTAGGCGTAGTGGGATTGAGCAAGGTGGTGGCGAGGAATTCTCTTCTTGGTAGGAGATAAAATTACGCCGAAGAGAGGAAAGAGCGGTGCCACCTCGCGGTGGCAGCGGCTTCTCTCTTCCATCTCCCTGTTCCGAGAGAGGACTTCCTTTTGCATCTCAGAAGAGAGAACTAACGGGGAATGCACAGATGCACACCTGAGGAAAAAGAGTTCGATCCCGTGCACGCTTTCTAGGTCGCGCTTACTTTTCAAGAAGGCGCGCGTCGTCTTCTCTCCGAACTATTAACAGGCACGGATAGATGCAAATTTTTTTTTTTTCGCTAATACCTGGATTATATTAAAATTTCGTTCCAATTAAAATTATGATTTAAACGAGAAACAAATATTCCCGTTTTTTCTCGTATGACATACTTGAAGATTAATAAATTAGAAACGCACGCTGTTGCCCTTAGCTTCTACGCAGAGAGAGTTCTTCAAACATCGTTTGACTCTCAGGATACGAATAATACTAAAAAAAAATTTAAAAAAAAAAAGAATAAAATCGACAAGAATCGGAAGAACTATAAGTGCGAGGAAAGGTAAAAGCACGAGATGCGTGAGATCTCCTCCGGTGGAGAACCGCAGAGCTGCATCCCTACCTCGAAACGTTAGGCGAGAGCAGGTGAGTTCTCGACGATCTGCTCGAGAGTGGCGAGAGAGTCCCGGTCTGCCGCCTCCTGCGCTCGCACCGGTGGCAAGCACCGGCCTCCGAGAGAGACTCGCGTGAGTTCGTTGGCCGACCGTCACCCGCACGCCCGTTTCCCGATCGCTCACGCTTTGCTGTTCTCCATCTAGACGGCCGACAGATTCTGGAAGTTGGCCCGGAAAAGGGCAGCCCGGCCTGTGCGGGCGAACGCGCTTACGTTCTCTTCCCCAGACGTCGATCGGTGTGGAAAACCCGCGCGGGATATCGCCGGAGCTCCGGTCGAGAAATCGACCCGCGTCACCCAACCTGTCGGCAGGTGCTAACTCGCGCGTGACTCCGGTGTTAGCTCGCAGTCATAGTCGCGCGCCCGCTCACGCTGACCGGACGTGTTCGCCAAGCTGGCAAGAGCCAGCGGGAAACGCCATCGCGATCGTATAACCGACGACGGCTCCATGGGACCTGACTCCTTCATAATTTTCAACCGGGAACAGCCGGAGGACTACGTTTGAAGACACGTTCCTTTTCGCGGAGCCAGCTCGACGTTTGAATCTACAGAGGATTCCGTTCTCTAAAGTGCGAGGATAATCAAGCGAAAAAACACCTGCGAAAGTTTCGAGATACTCTTCGAGAAATCGGTTCCGCATTCGCGTTGGAAAAGCCATGCGTGCTTAAGAAAAATTAGACGGAAGTCGTCGAAGAGTTTAACTAAAGTTTGAAGGAGCCCTTCAGCGGACTTGTACGGAGCGCGACGAAGATCAGCCGTTCGACCGACGCGAAGCGGAAGTACCGTTGCCTCCGGTCATACTAGAGACCCGCGGATAAACGGCCTTGACGGCACGAGCCTCGGTGAGTCTTGGCTGATTCGAACTGGGACAGCGGCAGCGTGTGCTCCGATAGATGGACGGGAAGATCGAGCGAAATCTGCGTCTTCTTCTGGCACGGAGAGGACTTGCTTGAACAGCGACCCGAAGCTTTTAGTTTCACATTCGGCGCTTACTCGGCGGCGGCAAAATCCGGTTTTGCATGGGTGTATATGTAAGTGAACCGTAATCCATAAGTACCGTAATGTCGCGAGTACTACTCTCAAAAGGCAGCGTTTAGCGTTGAACTCTCCAGTAGATACTTTATAAAATTATGTATTTAAATTTGCTTTAAGTAGTTAAAAATATCAGGCTGCCTAAATTTTTTTTTTTTTTTTTTTTTTAATAATATGCGTGCAGCTTTTTTTCATACTAAACGTAAGTTGATAGTTTGAATTCAAAGGGCTGACTCTGTGCTAATATCAGGCTTCTCGACGGTGACTTGAAAGTTAGTAAAATCGGCTGACTGTAACGAAGATCCACGGTTTCTATCGTACGATCCGGTTTTGCGTGCAAATCTAATAGCTGCTACTTTTCACTCGTAATGAGCGGCGCAAACGTTCATGCGTGTAAATAGGAAAATGCATACTTACACGCGCGTTTCCGCGCCGAAGATCGGAGCGAAAGATCGTAAAGCTGATATCCAAAATGCACGCTGCCCATATGACTGGCGGGATTCTTGTCGGATATTAATTTAATCCACGACCGCTGACACACTTATTCTCTCGTAAATTCAGCGCAACATATGGCGGTCTCGAGCTTTGTCGGAATAAATGCGCAGCATGCGTTTAATTTAATTCGAAGTATCACATTTGGACGGCTGAAAATTAAAAAATTATACAATTGTAAAATATAATAAACCAGTTCAACAATCGTTTGTTTAAATTTTGAAAAAAAACTTTTTCAGTCGTGCACCCATTTTTTTCTTTAATGTTCACAAATTTATTAGTTTCTTTTCTTTTCTTTTTTTTTAATGAGAATTTTAATCACGGTTTATTAGCCACATTCAATTGATCAACACGCACGCTCGTTTTATCGTGAATGAAACGAAATCGCGGTATCATGAGTAGCATTATGCAGAGTTGCGAGTCGGCCTTGCGGGGGTCAGTTCCACGCATGAGACTCCGATCTTTCGCTGCTGCACCTTGAACGTCAACCACTTGCGTGACAACGCTTGCAGTGATAAGAAAGAC
Organism: Cardiocondyla obscurior; assembly: GCF_019399895.1. Taxonomy (NCBI): domain Eukaryota; kingdom Metazoa; phylum Arthropoda; class Insecta; order Hymenoptera; family Formicidae; genus Cardiocondyla; species Cardiocondyla obscurior. The sequence continues at coordinate 2,406,678 of NC_091875.1, read as the reverse complement.
ATATAATGCGACGCGGTTCACGGCCGATAATGAGGTTAAAGAGACTTTGGAGCGGCGTTATCCGCAACAATAAAAATGTTGCAACTTCATGCGCAAAATGAAACCACTAGCTGTAGCCTAAACACGAAATAATAAACGTAAATGAATAATTCCACGAAAGAATTAAGTTCGCTCGACTTTCTTTTTCTCTTATTTTTTTATTTTTTTTATTTTTTTTAATACGACTTTTCACTTTTTTTATTTTTACTTTTAATTTGTTTTAGTAGAAAGTGATGATTACCTAACTAATTATCTTACTTAAAAAAAAAAATAAAAATAAACGTTTCACATATCTTTAAGTTTCTTTGAATATTTTATTTCCAATAGTTTACGTAGTAAGAACAGTAACGATCGAAGTATACGTTATATCTATTTTAAAGTGAAATTAGAAGAAGGAAGTTTTTATCGACTTTCTCGAAGCCGATACATTTAATTCGATGCGTGTCTAAAATCACCGATCCGACAATAAAGATGTAACAGCTACGAATCCATAGCTTTCTAATGATCTCTCACACGAATTTGCTTACTACGACTCGCGGTAAAAAAAAAAAAAAAAAAAAAAAAAAGTACGAGACACCGGGCGAGGAGGCTGTTCACTCGGAAGCAAGAATGCGCCAAACGTTGCTCGTCATTACGGTGGGCAATGAACCGACTATTAAAGCAATCCATGATTTGATCGACGTCAAGGAGATCCTCGCGTGATCGCGCAGCAATCAACATCGCGAAGAGTTCATTATTATAATTACCCATTTCATTAAAGGCCAAAGATCCCGCTTGCAAAGTAAAAAACACGCTCTTTCACGCTCTCGTCTCTTTCGTTTCAAATTTTAATTCTTTTTTTTTGTTTTGTTGCTTTTCGGCCTTCACCCGGTTGAGCGGAAAGCGTGTCGTTGGCGCGTATCGCAATGCGCACGACACACAGAAAAAGAATTCGCGTGGACGGGAATTTTTTTCCGGGGTGGTGCCCATCACATCCCGGCGAAATCATCGAGTCGCGAGCATCCGTCATTCCGTTTTGTCACGGATACATTTTCATACCTTGGTAAAGACCCGTGACGCCACCCGGGGCATCACGCAGCCGTCTCTGCCCAAGAAGTCAATAAAAATGCAACAGACTGTGAAATCACGATTGCGTTTTCTCTTGTCAACTTTGACGAGAGCGAGAAGACGGGGACACTCGTCTCGGATATAAAAAAATGTAATCAAACAAATAAGATAAGACGAAACAAGGTTGATTTTACGGTACGAGTTGACGATTGGTGAGATAGCGATCATGAGAGGCTGATTGATCCACGAGGACGGCGAGAGATCTCGCGACGCGAATTTCTCCTCTCGACGGGCACGGAAATTAAAAACACGTGCGCGCGGCCGTCGTCTACTAAATCGTTTAAAGTGTTTAAACCACTTTCTCGCATAGCCGAACGACCGAGCGAGATTCGTCACTTTTGTTGCTCCGCAGAGACGAAATCTCGTTCTCTTACGCGATCGCGCGCTCTTCTTTCGCTTCCTTCTTTCATCACGCGACCCAATTACGCCACAGGCCAAGCACATCGCACGCGAATTTGCATAACAACGCCGGTACGACGCACAAGTGTATTTCCGCAACGCTAAAACGTTCAGTAGCTCAAAAACCGATCTTTCAATCGCTCATCATTTTTTTTTTAGCCTTCAGTATCGTTTGAAAGAAAAGATCTCGCGCGATATAAGAAATCTTATCAATTCTAGACAACTTTGATTGTAAATACATTTTTAATTGCAACGCTGTTAAAAAATTTTATTTGTTTCGCAAAGAAAGGATATCCGCGTTCCAGAAAAAGACGTTCCTCGTTTGTCGGATATTCTTATTTTTTTTTTTTTTATTAAATTAATTGGACTCTAGTTGGCGTCTTGCGCTGTGTATCAAGCGCGCGGTTTCACCTCAATGAAACGAGAGCGACTGAGAAGCGGCGGCGCGCAATTTCCATGCGTACCGTGGAATTATGGCAGGAAAGGAGTTACGAGCTCCGGTAGCTTACGGTAAAATCTAATCAGCGTGTCAGCGGGTTACCGGTCTAACAAAACGTGAAATAATCCGGCTAGCGACTGGCAGTGTCGGTTAACTTGAACTTAGCAAAGATAAATATGTAATGTCTTATAATTCTTCAGCGAAAATTACACAGGAGCTTTAACCGCGAGCCTGCGCGCTTCCACTTTCCTTACTACTACGAGTCGCTTACGAGGTTACACGTCTAATTGCAAGTAAATATAATCTCCCGTGACAACAATAGCCTTCTCGTCACGTTTGCCGAATCATCGACATTTTTTTCTTCCACGGAGTAAACTTTTCCGGCGAACGAGGTCAAGCCCAGACTTTTGCGCAACCGCGGGTAATCGCTGTTAAGCAACGGGGATTATCACAAGTCCGCGTACATACTGTTCGACAGATGTAATCAATTGTGGCTCGTAAAGGAAACGAGCTGCAGAGCTCGGGAGAATAGCGAGCGAAAAAAAAAAAGAAAAAAAAAGAGAAAGGAAATTCGGGCGCTTTTACTGCTCGTTTAATAAGAACGAGGCGATCGCTTCCGCGGACAGGCTCCGCGTCTAAAATCGAGTTCGTTCCGACCGGATAAGCTTGCGGATAAACACCGATCTGATTCTAATCGATCTCTTTACTTGTCCCTCGTACGCAGCAGGAGACCGGTAAGCCTCCACCTCCTAATGTCACCCCGAAGATGGCCAGGGATCGTGCCGGGTCGGAATACTCAGGCCATATGAGTGACACCACCACGTGCAGCTGCGTCGCGAGCTCCATCGACAAGGTGAAAATGCATTCAGTCATAAAACGCACGTACATACTTCCTGCCCAGTATAAAAAAAAAAAAAAAATTGAGTAAAACCCTATTTCGACGAGTAAATAATTTTTCTAATTCTTCTTTTCTTTTTTCTCTTTATCTCCGATAAAGACGTTATCAAAATTGCAGTGCTCGTTACGCGGCTGCGGCATGTTCCAAGAGCCTTTCTTTTTGCATCCGCCGGGCTCTCGGCCGCGGGACGGTATCTACATTAATCCGATGAGCGCGTATATCGGCGAGCCGCCGAGGCCCAAGGATGCGGCCGAGTCCTTCTACCTGCACAGCCCGCACGATCTCGTCTACACCAGGATCACGCGGCTGTTCGGCGACGCCGAGAAGACGCGGAACGGCGTCGCGGCGGAGCAGCGCGGCATGCCGGAGAGGAAAGACGAGACTCTGACTGGTAAGTAGCACGTCCCAGATACCTCTCGTCGCCGTATTACAACGCGCGCTACACCCGGTGTCCGGAAAATATCCCGGCGACCGGTCGTCGAAAACGAAAAGGACTCTTACCCGAAAGGCGATCGTGCGAACTCGACGCGGATTCGCGACGTTAATTCGCTCGTAAAAATAAACGGCGTATCGTATTCTTAATAAGATCTTGATTGAATGTTTTGGCTACTGAAGCGTGGAATGCGAAAGTTCAGAGATGCTGAAAAGGCGCGAGATAAAAGTCGAAGAGACGATTAATTCTGTCGATTAAATTATTCGCGCGTGACACAATAAGCTCGAGACGATAAATTTGAGACACCCTATCCATTCCGTCGCTTCTCGACAGCCACCAGTTGGAGGCCGACCTCGATTCGCATCCGACATTCGGTATCATCTTTCCATTCTTCTTTCGCTTTTCTTAACGATATTTGCGAAGTCTCAACGATCGAGCAAATAAATAAATTTGCCATTATTGCTTTCGCTTTGTACATCGATCCGCGTTAAATTTTCAACCGATTATGGTTATATATTTTGTAAATTATAATGTTAATTGAAGATTAATTAAAATAATTAATATAAAAGTCGCACGTAAATTAACGTTTTGTCGAGGAAGATCCGCGAGGGAATTCAAGTCGCAATTGTTTTCATTACGTTTTACCTTGCAAGCAATAAATTTAATCGCTCGTTTTACAAGCGGCACACGTGAGTGCGTGGTAAAATGTTGCACGATTGATCACGAAGAAAGAGAAATACCTGGGTAATTGTCAAGGGGAGTGAAAAAAGCCACACACGTCGCGGACAACTCGCGAGCTCCGCGAAATCGGGTTAAAGACTTGCGCGCGATTTACCGAGGATACCGTTAAGCTGTGCTGTGCGATGCAGCTCTTAATAAGTAAGAGCAATAAAAACTGCGATCGATGGACCGCGCCAGTTGCAGCGGAGCGCGTAAAAGTTGCCAATGCAGCGCGAGATCCAACTGGAGAGATAAGAGATTGCATTTTACTAAAAATTCGAATTTTAATCGCAAGTTTTTTTTTTACAAAAAAAAACCTTAAAAAAATCAGCACAGAAAATTAAAAAAAAACTTTTTTTTAACATATTTTAATAATTAAATTTTTTAAGTCAATTTATATGTGCTGGTTTTCTTTCATGATTTATTTAAATTTCGTGACACAGTGGTTGATGAAGGCACAGTTGAATACAACGATCCTACGATAAATTTTACGAATCGCGAAGACGAGCTTTGGCCGAAGATGCTTGGGAGAACTTCTCAAACGTGATGCTGGCTTTTAATTTAATTTTTTTCTTTTAAAATAATTTTTTTTTTATTGGATGCAATTTTCTCATGTGCGATACGTAATATTTCGAACGCGACTTCGGCTTTCAGTGAAAGTGGACGTGCACATCAACAACGGCGGATTCGTCGGGCGACCGCACACAGGCAACGGACATGCGGCGCGTTCCGAGATCGCAAGGGAGTCCACGGATCACGCTTACGAGCAGATCTGCGTGAGGCAGGAAGAAACGAGCAGCGTGAGCTCGTCATCCCGGAAAAAGCCGGCGGACAATGCTTCCGACAGCAGGTAACGTATTCTGCTAATTCAATTTGGTCGTTAAGTCGTTCTCGCAATGCCACGAATCACAATTTGTCGAACTCGTGTCGAGGGAGAATTTTGACGAGCGCAGCGAAATGTCAGATAGTAATACGAACGGTGCGGAGGTAAGCAGTATTGAAGTAACAGCTGGCACGTTGTGTAACTCTGTCGCGAAACGAGACTGTTTCTGCAATCGTTAAAAGATTTCGAAGAACGGCGTCGTATCGCTATTTTTCTCGCCCGTCATTTATCGCAGAGATAAGCGAGCTCGTGTCAGGTGTTTAATCGCAAGTGAGATTAGAGTCTATTTCCGACAATAGCCTCGGGTTCGTGGATTCGCGAAACAGATCGTCTGTGACGTTTCAGTCGTTCTCGAAAAATCGACAGGCGGTACAGTCGGTCCAGCAGCGCCAGCGAATCGTCAAATATGAGCAGCGAGATCCACGGCCTCTCCTCGACGACGTCCACTCCGTCCTTGTCGCGGCACAGTAGCAGCGAACGGATCGGCAAGCCAGGGATCAAAGCGACCGCGGAAATGTTACACGGTACGTTGAAAGTGCCAAAGAAAAAAAAAAAAAAAAAAGAAACGTGCGACGAGCATGACGACGAGAACAATTCCGATTGACCAATACGCGTTTCTGTTTCGGCTTACAGAAAGGAAGGACTCGTCTAACACGCACATGGAAAGTGAAAAGGAGACCCGCGCAAATGGCAACGGCGGACCTAGGTAAGTAGGACGAATCGGTACTTGGATCGGGGGCTTACGCCAATAAAAGGAGGAAAGCTCGATCGAAAGTCGATCGAACGGCGAAGCTGCTCGTTATCCGCGCGACGCGACTCTCTCCTCTTCGCCGTCGTTGCCCGTTTTCCCATTTCTCGCGTGTATCACCGTAGCAAGTACAATTTTTGTTTCTTTAGTCTCTCGAAACCGCCGCCACCGCCGCCGCCGCCGCCGCCGGACGACGACGTCGTGGTTGTTTTGGTGAACGCGAAACCGCACGCGGATGCGGCCGCCGACAAGAAGGACTCGCGAGGAAGCGGCCAGGATGGCAGGCCCGAGTCCCTTGGTGAGAAACCGCTTTTCGACGCCCATTTCCTCTCGTTGCGAAATTACCGCGTGCGTGAAAGTTGCCAGCCCGACTTCAACCCGAAACGCGTGCACGCACGTTCACCTGACATTTTCCACGCGGGAAAAATCCGCTCGATCCACATCGGGCGTTTCTCCCCTCCCTCCCTTTGTTCGCGATTTCAGCCTCGAAAGGCCAAAGCCGCGGATCGCAAGAAAATCCGTTACTTATCGGAGCATTGCCGCAGCCGTCAAAGTAATTTCGCGCCCTAAAATAGATACCTACCACTAGGTGTCGAAACGATAAGTAAGAGGACATCCTTTTAATGCGAAATAACCATAATTTCGCAATAATCGCGAAAGAGATCGCCACGCACGAACGATTTCATGGCCGATGTTTTACGACTACCGGTCGAAGACCGTTGTACTCTCAATTACTTCCTCGACAGATTTTACTTAACGAGTCGATCTGTGTAAATGACGCCGGTATATTCCGGTAAATTTCGGACCCCGTCTTCGACATTTAGTGCTTCCGTAATTAAAAAAATATATCTATAATTTAATTATCTCCGCTGTAATGAGTTAATTTTTTTTTTTTTTTTTCTTTGTCGGAGAAAAAGATCAACAACAAATTTGTTGAAGCCCCTACCGGATCATCAGGAAATGCGGAGGCTCCGTTATATATTGTGTATATAATTCTATGCTACCATGTTTTCATCGCTGCGGTAATTGCCCCGACGTTCACGACGGCCGACTCTTCGATACGAATGTAAAGGCAATTAGCTAAATCGACCGGCTGTTTATACAATGAAAATCAAGGCGAAATTAATTCGCAGATGTTAATCAGGACCGCGAATTTAATTGGCCCGACTCGGGCTGCGATCGCAAGAGCGCCGGAAGGCAGGGGAGGGAAAGAGGCTTACCCCGTCGCGATCTCGATTTGGGCTGCACGCCGTATACTTCGGGCTTTAATTAAACTGTTAGCGGATCATGTTCAGCGGAGGTGGCCTCACTTACTAGACCATGGCACTCACCGGGCATATAATATACTTACCTAGATTTCACTTGCCCCTCGGTAACGACCGTCGTCCAATGCTTAAAGGATATAACGAGCCGGCCCTCTCCCCGTTTCTCCTCCCCCTCTATCATTCTCTCTTCGCTTACTTCTTTAGCGTTTACTCCACCTTCTCTATCTCCCCGTCTATCTCCGTTTCTTTCTTTCTCTAACGCTCGCTGGTCGGTCTCGGAACAGCGGCCAACAAGTCCGACGCATCATCCTCCGGCGAGCATCCACAACAGCCGGAAGTGCCGGGTCCCGCCAGTGCGCCGGCGGACGCGGACGAAATTAAAGCGAGCCAGGCGTCCCACCTGGTAAACAGGCACATGGTGCTGCCGTTCATACCGCCGAAGTTCGCAAACGCGGACTCCAACACCCTGATCAAGCCCTCGGAGTACCTGAAGAGCATCTGCAAGGTGACGTCTAAGAACAGCCTGTCGAAGGCGAGGTCAGTGATCCTTCCTGCTACGCTACGTACGTCAAAGTGTCTAACTTCTGTCTGTCCCGTGATCTCTTACGTGTAGATCATCCGTCAGCCGAAGTGACCAATGCCTTTTTTTTTTTTTTTTTTTTTTTTTTTAAATTATTTTATTCTTTTTCTTATCCGTCTGTTTAACTGACTAATTCTGCGATAACGATTTGCATATTTTAAATCGCACGGTGCACTTCGTGGAATAGAACCAAGCGAATAACGAAAGATAAGGATTGCTCCATGTGCTTAGATAGAAATCTATTTAGATTGTTTAGAAAGTGGCAATTTAAAATTTAGCTGAAGCGTTTTATTTATGGTGTCTGCACGATTGCCTGAAACCGCACGGTTTTATAGCACGTTACGTGACGTTTAAGTAACAAAAAGTACTTGAGTGAATGTTTAGCACTTCGGACTCTAATTCAATTTAATAATTAAATTTAATTTAAAAAATAAAAAAAAGTAACAAAAAAACAGAAGAAATAGCGCCATTATTTAATTATCTGTCTCGCGTGACAATGCGAGAAATCGCGCCCGCAGGTCGGTGGACAACTTGGACATTCAGAGCCGGAATACGGAGGAGGTCGAAGAGGAGGACGTGGACGAAGAGAAAGGAGCGCGAAGAAATAGCGAGGAAGCCAAAGGGTCTCCTACGGGCCCTCCGCCGCCGCCCTTGTCGCCTCTGCAGCAACGAGCACAGAGTAATCAGGCCTCGGGTACCGCCGGTGCCGGCAGCGAGGCTGAGGGCACCAAAGGTTCCCCGCAGCAGCCCTTGGCCACTATCAGCATCCAGGACCTCACGAGCATACAGCTGCGACGCACCGGCACGAAGATGAACGCCACCAAGACCTTCTCCGCGCCGCCTCCTCGCAGCGTGTCCATGACTAACGGTAAGCTAGCCCGCGACACACATGCACGTATAATTTAGCGCTTTTGCGCGAACTCGAGCGTAGGAATTCCGAGTTCATGGCTGCCGCGCGTTGCTACACCAAATTAATATATAAGATCACATTACCTCGCTGCGAGATTTGTAAAATAAAATCGCGGACGGGCTCGAATGTAACTGTACTGGTTTTAGTTTCGGAGCCATTCTTCGTGCAAAAGACGGACCTAATCGCCGAGCTGAAGCGCACGAAAGATATACCCGGAATCAAAAAGCTGAAGGTGGAGAGAGCGCAGGTCGAGAAAACTCAGGAGCAAAACCTCATGTCGGAAATTAGCAAGGCGTTCAGCGTTACGAATTTCGTTGATCAGGTAAGATTGCTTTTAAAAAAGTTTTATTTTTTTCCTCCGCTTCTAATGTTTTTACGAAATTAAAAGAAATTTTAACTTGTTTTTTTTTTTCTTTATTTTTTTTAAGATCCCTGAAAAGGATAGCTCGGGAAACGTAATACCGATTTGGAAGCGACAGATGTTGGCCCGCAAAGCTGCCGAAAGAGCGAAAAAGGAGCTCGAGGAACAGATAGCGCGAGAAAACGAGGAAAGGCGGCAGAAGGCGATTCCGCCGTGGAAACGGCAGCTCCTCGCCAAGAAGGACAACGAAGAAAAAAAGTACGGAGATTAATGGGCTCATATCGATAAATCAATGATGCAACTGAATTTCTCGACGAGATAGAGAAAGCTAGAATTTAATTACGGCGAAGTCTTACAACAGGCGAGGAATGTTTTAACCGCTCGTCAGAAAATCGTACTTGGATTGTGCGTTGCTTTTCGGAATAGATTCGTCTCCCGTTCTTTTACAAGATTCAACTCCATTTTTAGCCCAAGAGGGGGAATATACTAAGTGCTTCAATTATTGCGGATATTACAATTGCCCCTTGTTGCAATTGGTTTTAAGTTCCTCCGTCTCGCGCCACGTGCAGAATTGCACGATATGAATAATGTTTTACGCGCGCGTTAAAAGATTAGCCCGTCTGATAAGAGATACTCATGTCGTTTTCGAGTACAGAAGCTGGTTATTCAAAGTGTACATTATTTTTTTTCTATTTCTTTTTACTTCTAAGCGAATAAGAAATAATATCGAGAAGAAGAGGGTTTAATTTATTTTTTGGAATATTAATGTGGAAAGTTGTTCAAGTGTCGAATTGTCGGTTTGATTGCAGACTGAATCAGACGCAACTGATACCTACGTCGGCGAGTACATCGACGTCGAAATTCGAGGCGACGATAAGCCCGAAGAAAGACGCCGCGCCGGCGGCGGTCTCGTGCGTCATCAAGAAGGAAGAAAAGCCTGAAGCCGACGAGAAGCGGGACGATGCCAAGGATGACTCCGACGACGGCCAGATCATACCTTGGCGGGCGCAATTACGGAAGACCAACAGCAAGCTCAACATCCTCGATTAATTGCGAACGCCTCTCCCGTTTGCCGTAAGAAAACGCGCGATTTCGTGTATCACGAAGTCCTTCCCGGAGCTCAACGGAGCTCGCGTGGCACGAAAAGAGTGAATGCGAGATAGATATATCTCGCTAGTTTAGATAATAAACATATACGATGGTATTACGGAATTACGCAACGCGGAATTCGTCATTCTCTAAAACGTGGGGGCAAGAGCGAGAAATTTACGAAAGCATTCTATGCACTTCATCGCAGTGCCTCGCTCGCGATGCCTCAAATATATCTTTTAGAAAATATAATATTCCACGACGGAGTGAAAAAGGAATGAAAACTTACGAGTAATTCGCCGGTTAACTTCCCCGAGGAAACGATTACTGAAATATTTATTTGCAGGAAGTGTAGTAATCGCTTTGTAAAAATTGCGCACCATACGAAAATAAACATGTGCTGGACCTGTGTGAAATTACTTATTATTAATGTTTTGAATTATATAAAAACGTTGCGTCATATGTACATACATACGAATAAGTCTTACGAGTCGTTAGTATTGTAAAGCTTGAGGCAGCCTGTTATCGTTCATCGATCAGTTCTATCATTGTCAGTTACTAAAAAAAGAAAAAGACCAAAAAAAAAAAAAGAAAAGAAAATAGAAAACGCGGAACGTTTCGTTTCCTCAAGTACTATTCTCAATTAATTTCTGAACTTCGATGGAAATGCCGATTTTCGTTTACTTCGACGGGCATTTCACTTGGCGTTCAATCATGCAAAGTGTCCGAAGGGACAGTTGGTGATTCTAGGCCTAATTAATCGTGTCGGAGAGAACATCAGCGGCGCGGCGAATGTGCCTGGTAACTACCAATTACAGTCATTAGAACGCTGAAGCGACAGATCGGCGAATTAATGCCGACGTTGATTAATAACTACGGCGTTACGATAACGTCTGGCACGTTACAACATATCGCTCGGACAACAGTTATCTTCCGCTACTTCGCGAAGAGATTTATCTTCGTGAAATAACGGGGCAAGAAACGAACGCGAGATATCTTCGGCATGGAATTGTACTAACCCCTTAATCGCGATATCATTGAACGGAGTAAATCTACGGCGTATCACTTAAGAGAAACTGTATGTATATAACTGATATTTCTATATGATGTTTGTATAATTAATAACGTCTTGAAACTATACGCTTCGGGTGATTATTTTTCCCTCTTGCACAAATAATTTGAACAATTACAGCAATTTAAAAAAAAAAGGAAAAGAAAAAAACATATATGAGGAAAAATATAGTACATGATGTATTTTACACATCTGAATGTTTGTCTAAAGTGCTTCCGAGCTCAGGTCTGCATTTTCTTTCCAATACAAAGGAAAACCATTTCCGGTCAGCGGTCTCTCGCAAAATACTTTTCCCTTAGGCTAATGCGGAGGGTAGGAGCAGGAAAAGCCCTTAGCCGTCCATTTGATAGGGCGCATTTATCTTCTCTTTGACGCTGCGAACAAAGCACGTCATTGTACACAATCGCCAACGTCCGTGACGTGCGTGGTCGTGCCCCTCTTTCTTTCTCTCTGCCTCTGCTACCTCGTCGCTTCATCGCACGCAGCCTTCGTTACGACACTGAGAACGTTACGATAGAACGAAACGAAACGCGAGGCGGGAGAACGGCGCAGCCCGCGGAAGACGTCGGTGTCGCAACGCTGACGCTGTTGACGGGCCTCCTCTTCGTCGACTTTCGTCCACCGAGCAGCCAGCGCCGCAATTTGCAGCTGAGATTTTTGGCAGCGTCTAGACCAGAGCGCAGTTAAAACGCGGCGGGGAAACGAGCCAGTTGTAAACCTAGCGTCAAGTAAAGACGTGCGTGTGAAAACTAGACGTCTCCAAAGCTGCCTCTCGGCAAGGGGTTGAAAAGCTCTTTCGCGAGTCGAGATTGAGTGGCATAATGGTTTACCCATGAAAAGTCGCGTTCAACCGAACAGAATACATAAGTTTGTTCATTCGCATAAAAGCGACAAGGGATCGAGAATCTGATTTTTGAAAAAAGTGAACCGAGAACCGGCGAGGCGTCCTGTAATTGTCGTCACATTGTTATCCGCGGACGAAATGGCATCCAACCGTAACGTACTAGGTAAGTTGCAGTGATTTAATAATTGCAGTTGTTTTGTAATGTGGGATTTAAAAGTGCGAATAAGTAGCTCGTCGCCTCTTTGAATAGTTTAAGATCGTAAATTAATTTTACAGGCTTCGCGCGGGCGTGAATTAATTTACTGGGTCGCGCTTTCGCTTATTAATCTCATTTTTCCAAGTATTTTAAATACGTGCTCCGAACACACGGCATATAATACTGCATTTATCAGCTGTTCAATTTAAAAATGACAAAAGATTGTATAATCAGTCCCATTATATGCTTTTTCGTCATTAGCACTACGATCCAGCTTGATGTCATAATTAGTTTAGATGACCGTGTTCGTTTTATCGTCTCGTATTTCGTTTACGTATGCTCTACCTCTTAACTTTAAAGAAATAATTTAATTTGCAGTAAACTGATGGCATAGGTTGAACGATAAGAGTGTTTACATTATAATGGCTAATAATGAAATTAATTAATGTAAGTGAAAATATTAATGATAATTGATCAATCGGGCTATCTAATATCAACCAGCATGTCTTTCAAAAAGCAACTGATTATTCCCTGAATATTCCCAAGAAAATTCTTACGCGTCAAACTTTCTTAAATTGAAACGAACGGATTTATGTGCAGGCGAGCTTGAATTGCGTGCGTGTCTCATGCGGACGGCAACGAACGCGGCTTCCGCTTAAACGTTAATGTATTCTTTATTACGAGCAGGGATGATGATTCGTCAAGATGCCGGCGCATAATTCGACGAGTCGGCGGAATGAAGTGATAAAAAGCGTCAATTTCCTGCGTAAATGTGCTTAATACATTATTAAGAAATGTAAGCGCCGCGTTATCGCGGAATAAAATATAACGCAAAGGCGCATGGAGAGATATGCCGAGGCACATTAGCGGCACAGTTTATTCAATGCATATGCATGGAGGAAATGAATAGTACGGCGTGAGCTATGATCTCCCGCCGCATGAAATACGAGCGTGCTCTATTGAAAATTCGCAATTTGCCCCGAACCCTCACCTCCGCATTTCAGGGGTTAACACATGTGATCGATGACATTCGCGGGTGACGTATGCGCTAGACAACAACTGCACATATTGATAGTTCATACCGCTTATAGTTCCACGCGACGCGACGCGCCTCTGATACTCGGCCAATTAGAATGCAGAATCGCCGGCGACGGGTCTCATAGACGACCGACGTCCGCGTCGTTAAACTCTCGGCGTCTTGACCCGGATCGGCCGTTTTTCGATTCAACGACGCGGCGCGTCATCAAACTAGAACTTTAAGAAAAAGGCAAGCGCACTATTTCGAGCCTACGCGAAACGACGAAATCGCTATGAATAGCACCAAGGGAAAACGCCAGCCGAGTTCTAGGTGAAGGTCGTGATAGCGCCCGTAATCTGGGATATTATATAAATGACACGAAACGCCGTGCATTTCGATGTGGTGATTGCATCTCCACGGCGTCGTACGATGGGGCAAAGATCATCTTGCGAGCGTCTCGAATTTTTCGAGACACTTACGAAGAACGGGACTTACGCACGGATCGCAATAATTTGTGCAAAGAGAAAAACAAACACATTGTGTAACGCGTTTATGCGTTATCTCGTATTAATTTTATAGGAAGAATAAGCGAAAGTATCGAACGATAAAAAATCATATTTTGTACTCCTCGCTGTTTACACGATTGATTAATTATCCCGGCACTTTTATCGATAGCGTTCTAAAATCAATTAATATAATAATCCGCTGTTCTTCGAGAATGCGGGAGTCAATTTAAAACGCGGCAATTGAATCTTATTGCGATGTCAAGTTTCCCGACAATTAAAACTAACGTTATGTTTATCGAGGTCATCGGCGATACAACCCTGCGGTTGAATTAAAGCTGCTTGCTAATCGAATATAGAGACGGTCGTAAAAATCGTGATTAGAGACGCCAAGTACCGGTCAAGCTAACGATATAATTGACATTAACGCGCTTTATGAATCCGCAGTAAAAACATCATTACGTTAACCGTTCTATTTACTTCTGCTAATTAATTGGAACAATTGAGATTTCAGGAAAGTCTGTCTCGTTCTATTTTTGCATCACCTCGAAGACGATTGCATTTATTAAAGCTCAGTAAACATCGAAGACCGACGAGGCCTGCAACTTGGGTTAATTACGTTGAATGATAATCGGCTTCAAACGATCGTTTCTGCTTCTCGATTTATTTATCATTCGCGTACGCCAATCTCGCTGTCCCGGTTGACGGCCGGAAAGTTTCCCTTTGACATCGGATTCAAATGGAATCGCGTATCGTCATGCATATCGCGGCCGCTATTATCAGCGGACAACGTTCAAAGTCGACAAATTTCAAATACTAAAAACGTGATTTATTCCGCGCATTTAAAGCACCGAGTTTCACTGCCGCATGATCGGGGAGCGTAATGGCCGCAATAGCGGTTAAGTGGACAGCACGACGCGCGTTGCGGGCTCTCGATTCACAAGCGTCATTATTATACCGGTCGGATTGGAATTTTAAATTGGGCACTCCTCTGCAATCGCCCGAATTGCATCCACGGGTATCTCTGTCCAGAACGACCCTACACGTGTGAATAACGTTCACAATGGACGTCAAAATGAAAGATACGACGTAAAATATCAAACGGGCCGTAACGTTACAATGTCAGTTCAGAGTGGACAAGGGGAAAATAAAGAAAGGAAACATTTACGTGCCGCGAAAGTACAATAAAATAAAAAAAAAAAAGAAAAATAGATTGAGCATGTCAGCGAACATGTAAAGGCACAAAGCAATTAAAGTGGAGAAACAGGTAAGCGTTCCTAATTGATTTCATTATTGGCGCCACAGGTCGTCAGTATTGCAATTTCTTCGTGCGAGGCAAATAAACGGGAGGGACAATTCATTAGCGTAAATTAAATTTCCTCATTTAAACAAGAGCGGGGTTGATTTGATTAGAAAAATAAACAAGAGATCTCTCTCTTTCTTTCTCTCACTCTCTCTCTCTCTTGGATTTTTTTAAAATTATTATTAACGCATAAATAGTATTGCAAATAATTTTTTTTTTTAATAAATAATATAAATAAATCTTTAAAAATCAGTAAAAAGAAGAGACTAGCTGACGGAATAAGAATAATACTTCCTTGCGATAAGAATGCTGCACCTGTCTGCAATTTCATTCGACCTTACTCACGATTTTCGTTACGTCAGACACACTGCGGTTAAAGCACGACTCCGCATCGGCAACGCTAACATAAGTTCACGTCGACGGACGTTTGACTCGCAAATTATCCGTCCGGTTCTTAGTCGCAACAGCACGTCTGCCTTCTCAGGAAATCCTAATCACCCGCCGTGTTGATGACCATTCACTTTCATAGACGGATAGCTCACGTACAATTATGCAACTAGGCACAACATATTTGTCGCTCGACACGCGCTTCTCTGTTGTAATAACGAAATGCGTCAGCGGCGGGAACGATTAGACTGAGTAAATTGACGTAAGAACCCGCCGTCTTCACCCCATCGGGGTACATTTTTAGTAGTTTGTTATTCCTTGCAGATAAATCGAATAAAGTTCCGAAGTAAAGTCCAAACTAAACCGACTTCTGATTGCAGTTCTCGCCGTTCTATTCGAAATAAATCTCGTGTCCAATAATTTTTTTCTTTTTTTTTTTTTTTTTTATTTTTTTCCCCCAATAATTATTTCTTTTCGATAACTGTTCGACACATTATTGCTCCTCGATTCACGTTTCGACCGAGTAAAAAATGAGCTGAAGAAATTCGTCGTTCGATTTCATCTGGACTGAAATTTGATGCTTGCCAAGCATGATTCATTACGCGTATGTGGTAACATCGAAGTACCGCGATAACCTCGACTTAGTGCAAATTCGCGATAAGCAAAGTAACTATGCCGGCTTTACGGATACGATCACGTAGTGCATGCAAAGCGGACGGTGCAAGGCGATGTAATGCTGATTATTAATGTCGGGGACGAGGTGCTCCTGTTTGCGCGCCGCGATTAAGTACAGATCTGCCTACCTTCTTCTTTTTCTCGCGGGCTTCTTTCATCATCCGATATACGTCGACGTATAGTTTCGGAAAGCTTGGAACTCCGCGCCGTTCAACACGTGCCTCCGGGTTTGCAAAACCAGAAGACTTACGCGTGGACGAAAAAAGGGAAGGAGGGGAGGAAAGATAATTGGCCCAATCGCGCCATTCTTGAAATAATTTCGGCGGTGTGCCAATGAGCGAGAAAACTGCCGAATGACGCTTACGGGCGAGGGAGCCCGATGAAGTCTATACGACGTCACATTAGAGCAAAATAGACGCGATCGATTGAGTCGCGAATTGGCACAATCGCGGACGCGCTTTTTAATTAATTTACTCCGAGCTGATTCGCGTCACAGGCGGTAAACATTCGCGCATCGGCGGCGACAATTCAAGACTTTATTTTTGATAACACCGTACTCGATAATACGGCCACGATCCCGCGAATCGAAGCTTCCGGGATCCCCAATGATGACCTCGAGATAAATCACGGTTGCGTACAACAGCCGCGATCGACAATGGACCGAAACTATACATGTGCAGTCGTATGTATTGCGTGCCGGCGTTACGTAAAAATTGTTTACAACACTTAAGACATGTGACACAGATGATGTTCGCCAGTTGCGTATAAGTACATCCTGTTTTCAGCGCGTTGTTCTTTTTCTTCAATAGACTTTGTTAAATTCGGTTAAAAAAAAAAAAAAAAAAAAAAAAAAATAATGAAAGAAATCTGACAAATAATTGCAAATAAATATATCAATTTAAATAAATAAATATTTAAACAAGGAATAGATAAAAATGTTAAAATCGACCACTACTACACGTTATGTTTAATGCATCGGTTAAATGTTTGCGGTCGACATTTCGAGCCGCAAAACCGCAAAACGGATAACTAAAAATGTATTTCTTTTTTTTTTCTTCTTTTTTTTTTCCAGATTGCTTGTCATGCAGACAGGTACTAAATATCATGGTGATCCTCGGCTTCATGCTAAACTACATGCTACGCATGAACCTAACGATAGCGATCGTTTCGATGGTGATATCGAGCAATAATAGTGGGCAGCATTCGCATTCCAACGGATCGGCGGTGCCGGATGAGTGCGGTGCCCAGGCGACGATGATGAACGACTTCGCCCCGATCGGCGACATCAGGACCCCGGCGATCGACGTCAACGTTAATAGAGTCAACGAGATGAGCAACGACACACTCGCAGCGTTCCCACACTGGCATCGGGTTCGTTGAAACTTTGCGTAAAGCCGAACTTGCACGGTGAACGACCTCAGTAATCGCTCGTGGCGAACGTATCACGCAACCGAGATTTCACCACTGAATGCCAAATCAATGCGAGTTTAATTGCGCAATTCATCGTAATTAACGAGACAGATTTGCCAAAACCATTGAGATTTATTTCAGACGAATTCTTCATTCGAGTTTGTATTTTCGTGCTGATTTCGTATTCACCAAAAATTAAACAAGATTAAAAAAAAAAAGTTTTTTTTATTCGTTACGATGCAGCAGCTTAGAATTTTTCCTCTCGATAGGGGCGATTTTTAAAATAAACTTTTTAAATTTTAATCTCAGGAGGAACGAATTCAAACCAAGTACCCGTATAACGAATACGAGGTGAATATGATCCTTGGCAGTTTCTTCTGGGGCTACATCTGCACGGAGTTTCCCGGTGGTCGGCTCGCGGAAGTAATCGGTACCAAACGCGTCTTCGGCTACAGCATGCTAGCGTCGAGCTTCGTCACTCTGCTGACACCGTTGGCGGCCAGCTTGGGCTACACCGCGGTTGTCACATTAAGAGTCGTCCTGGGATTCATGCTGGTAAGCCGCAGTTTCATCTACGGGACATTACGATAAATGTGCGCGTCCACCTCGTGAGAAACGATCTGACAGGTGAAATTCTGACACCTGAATCTATCGAGCATCTCTCCCCGCCTCTCTTCCTCCACCTCTCTTTGCTCCTGCACATATCTACACGCAAATCCAATTACGCTTATCGTTCGAGCTTCACGTGACCGCCAAACGATCACGCAATCGTTATTGACAATCTCTCAAAATTGATTCGTCTCGCAAATTAGGGTGCCACCTGGCCTGCCATCCAGCCAATGACTGCTCGATGGATTCCACCGACGGAGCGTAGCAAGTTCGTCTCTCACATGATGGGTAAATGATCATGATCTAATTCGCCGCGCCGGGGATCCAGGCCGATCGGTGCCGTAATTGTCCGGCCGCCCTCGTTTGCGCGTGCCTTAAGAAACCGCGAAAACGTATATGCGCGAGATAGACACGCGACCGTTTTACGATCGCGACGGCGGATGCACGCGCGGTTGCGTCAATCGCCGTGCCGTAAGCTTGCATCGCTTCAACTTTTTCCAGCCTCGTCACTCGGCGCCGCAGTAACTATGCTGATGTGCGGATTTCTCATCGCCTCGCTCGGCTGGGAGTCGGTATTCTATGTAACTGGAGTGATCGGGATTATCTGGAGCGTGACATGGTTCTTGCTGGTGTTCGACTCACCGTCGCAGCATCCGCGCATCAGCGCGGAAGAGCGACACTTCATTGAGAACGCGATTGGAACGACCACCACTACTAAGGTGTTGCCTTCAATCATAAATGTTCACTTTGATTCTATTTTATTCTACTTTCTTCGTTATTAAAATAAAAATTAATTTTTTTAATTCTTTTTCTCTGCTGCGAAATGTTAATCGATGTCTAAGATACTAATGTAGTATTTCAACTTCAGCATCTGCCGATACCATGGCGCGAACTTATCACATCGAAACCCGTGTGGGCTATCGTGATAACGCACGCATGCAGCGTTTTCGGTTACCACACCATTGTCAATCAGCTTCCGACTTACATGAAATACATTTTGCATTTCAACATTAAAGAGGTATACATTAATAAAAAAGAAAAAAAAAAAAACTTTTTTTTTTTAACATTTTATGCTAGTCTACTAAAGGAAATTTTTTATAAAATGTATTTTGCAGAACGGCCTATTATCCTCGTTGCCCTACTTAGGCAAGTATATATTCGCCTTATCAATGTCCATTTTGGCTGATTATCTGCTTCGCACGAACAAGTTATCCGTAACAGCAGTGCGTAAAATTTTTACATCGTTTGGTAAGTAAAAAAAAAAAATTTCGTAACTATTTTTTTCTTCTTTTTTTATGCCTTTTATCTGCTGTTTATACAAATTTTCGTCTGGCAAACTTCTAAAATTATTCTACGTTAAACTTTTAAATAGATATGTACATAATTAATGACTTTACGATAATAAGTAAATTCTAATTTTCAGCCGTGCTGATTCCCAGTATTCTAATGATGATACAAGCGTATTACGGGTGCGATCGGACAGCATCCGTTGCCGTCTTCACCGTCGCTTTGACAATAAACGGCGGTATAACGGCCGGGTACCTTGGAAACGGTCTCGATATCGCGCCGAATTTCTCCGGCACGATATTCGGCATAGCCAACACCTTCAGCTCGATAGGCGGTTTTCTCAGTAGCTTTATGGTCGGCAACATTACGTACCAAAACCAGACGTATTCTCAGTGGACCATCATATTTTGGATCCTAGCGGCGGTTTACTTCGCCGGCGCGGTGACGTTCGCCGTTCTTGGCACCGGTGAATTACAAAGCTGGAACAATCCATCTGCCAGACGTACGAAAGAGAACGGCGTCACGGTGGAGGACGGCGCCGAATCGGTTCCTCTCAAGAGCAAAACGATTACGTAGCGTTTCGAGCTGATAACGCTTGGATTACACTAAGAGATTGCGCAGCGATGAAAGTGTCGATTTACTGCGACACGATATATTCCACACGGGACAGTATTCGTTTTTATTACCCTCGGATTTTAGGACCGATCGATGAACCCTTTCCCTCCCCCCTTCGGCTTGGCAATAAGATTTTTCACCAAGATTTCTTGTATCTTTTAATAGCAATACTTAACAATTTTTCTAATTCAGAAAACTGACACAAAGATTTACTTTCTCGAGATTTGTGTAATTTATTAATTTTTAAAATAATATTGTAAAGAAATTGTTCGGCTTTTTATTTTTTTCTTTTACTTTTAGATCTTGTCACAATTTAGTTGAAAATAATGGTGACTTCTTTTTAGTTTTGCCAAGTCTAGGGTTGAGCGATGTAGAATAAGTGAGTGCGCGTTTTATACACTCATTTTCTACCGATAGCGTAAGTACGTGCAGTTACCAAAAGAGAAAAGAAAGACGTGCGGCTCGTAGAAAAGTCAATGTTCATTCGATATGACAATATTCTAAATAAATATACAATTTTTAGTAAATTCGTATTAAATCCATTCTAAAAATAGTGATATCAGTTTTACAAAAAAAATTTAGAGAAATCCTTAGAACGCATGTTGGTAAAGAGACCGAACTCATCAGTATTGCCATCTACCATGAAGGAATCTTACTGATTGTTAACAACAGTGTGCGGGATGATGCTAAATGATGATCGTTGCTTTCTCGTAAGTTCTCTAGCCAAGAGGTGGCGTCAAATGCTGGATAAACACAGCTGACTTGGTGTCTTTTAAACCGCAGCGTCGTACGCCAAGAGTAAAACAAAAAAGAACTGTTGCTTACGACTCATTACCTTTAATTTTAAAAACTTATAAATGCTTAAGTAATTTTTCAAAATATACACGTCGATTAATTCGATTACTCTCGCTAAAATCCATACCTTGCCAGGACAAATCTCCGCTAAGCCAAAAATAAGAATAATATCCTCTCAAACGTAAGCTCTTTCTTTCCAAGCTCGAAAATAAATCTAAGAGGTCCGTAAGCCCCAGATTCTCTAAACACCTTTCGTACCGGTACAGTATATAGGACGCAGCCTGAATTCTAATTATAGATAGGGCGTATTTTGAACGTGTCGGCTTTGTTTCTCAGGAGCAAAGCTTTCGGATTAAATCGCTGGCTTGAGGTACCTGATCGGCTTGGCACATCGCTGCCTGTCTTCATCCGTATGCGTGACTGCGCTAAGACGCACGCGGTGTTAGAGGAGAGCGGCGACGCTCTTGTCGGCATCTACACGACGGTATCGCGAGCGGAGGACAGAAGTGCGTAACGCGTCACGACGTGGCCGCGTCGCGGTGGCCGGCGTAAGGGCGCCGCGCGTTGCGATGGTACTCGCCGTGACGCGTGGCGCTGCGGCGCTGCGCCGATCTACCAGGAGCTTAGCTGTTCGTGGAAGCTGCTGCCGCGATCTCGTCTTTGTCGCTTCCCCGCCCGCGCTCGCTTCCCACCCCGTCGGACCTTTATTGTCCACCCGCCGAGCGTTAGCTCGCGTTCCCCGCGGTAGAGACTCCTCCCGCACGCGGGGGAGGATCGTCGCCTCGAGTGCATTATCGCGCGACTTGATGACGATGCGCGTCTCTTCCGAGACGCAGGCTGCAAGGATGCACTTGCATTTCCTTTAGATAAGAACCTCGCGCCCGAAAAGTAAATTGCGCCTATTTGATAGGTGTCGGAGACGCTGATATCTAATCTCGCCGCGCAGGCGTTCAACGCGTCCCTCTTCTCCTTCTCGCCCTTCGACACAGCCGCGGAACGGGACGCGAAGGGAGGGGGGGGGGAGATCCGCGACCGCGAAAGAGACGGAGACGAAGCACCCGGTTCGCCCAACGCACCCACGCAACGCACGCACGCGAGACCGGAAGAGTACCGGCGCGCGCGTTAGGTATGACGGTAGAATCTCCGGAATTCGTGGACTGCAGTACCGAATTCAGTTGCTATGTCGGGCGCAGCAGGCGAACATAAAGTGTTCGGAGCAGTCGGCTGAAAGGTCGGTCTGCTGCGCGGGACCGCCCGCTCGCACGAGCCGCTACTAGAGGAGCACGTGCCCGAGGAATCGCGCGATCCGGACCCCCGAGAGAGGAGACGACGCACTGGCGGCAATCGCGGTACGAGGGAAAGAGAAAGAGCGAGAAAGAGCCGGTCGTCGTACCTCTAGCCACCTCATGTCAGCCTGCTCGGTTGTGATTAACTAAGGTTTAATCAGCTTTACAAGCTAAACTTCCTTTGTCGACATGCACGCGCATGATAATCCGCCGGACTATCTCGCCGGCTGGTCGCCAAAAAACACCTCCGGCGCGTCGGCGGATCCTACTAATGTGAATACGACGTCGTGCGCGTCAACGAGAGACGCGCATTCTTCCGGCCGCCGGGGACGAATCCGACGACTGTCGTTTGCCGCCAGGCACTCGGCTCAGGCTTCATACGGTCCTAATACCGAAATTCGCGGGATGTTAGATGCAGCGTCCTCGCGACGACGCGTCCCAGCATCCCGAACGGCAGAGCGGCTTACCCGCGAAAATCGATAACAGCTCGCGGGCGATACGAATTCCTCGGCGCGAAGGCGAGAATATCACTGTCGTTCATTTTTATTTTTACGCCGGAAAGCACGATATATTAGAGACGGCAGTAAAAATTTATTTTAACGAGAATTTGAACAAAAATCTATCTCACGGAAGTGTTCTATGCAACGTACTAGCGCGATACCGTCTGCCGACATCGATCCGGCGGCGCGGCGTGAAAGCCACCCAGGAACTTCTTGTTCAGCATCGCTTCCTGGTTTATCTCATCGCGGCATCGTCGGTCAATATTCGCTGAGGCGAATCGTGAGACAAATCGACTCCGACGTAATTCTAATAAGGAAGATTTTAATAAATTAAAGAAAAAAAAAAACGAGCTTTGTCAATGCTAATGACTGTCGATAAAAGCCAAAAAATAAGTATGTCAGATGTTGCATCGAGGGAACAGGCTACCGTGCAAGTTGCGAAAAGAGCAGCTAATCCAATAATAAGATGCGATCAATGCGAGGAAGAAGAAGCGAAAGGAAGTAGAAGTCTCCTCAAACGAGATAAAAAAAGAAGGGGAGAGAGAAAGAGAAAGAGGCAGAGGTTAACTTTCGCACTGGGTTATTAAGGGTTCGCGTAATAAC
Source organism: Cardiocondyla obscurior (assembly GCF_019399895.1). Taxonomy (NCBI): domain Eukaryota; kingdom Metazoa; phylum Arthropoda; class Insecta; order Hymenoptera; family Formicidae; genus Cardiocondyla; species Cardiocondyla obscurior. The sequence goes on along the minus strand of NC_091875.1, from coordinate 2,383,704 downwards.
GTGTTTGTGAGAGCGCGCGGTTGCACGCACCGCTCACGAGGTGGAACATGGCATGGCCCCGGGTGTTCTCTCGGACCCAGCATCTTTCAGAGTCTATGAAAGCGTCGGCGTGGCCGCCCCCGACTCATGGGAACGTCCTCGGGGCAGCGGCAGGGTCGACGGGATCGCGCACAGCCGCCGTCGGAATTTTTCTTAGGAACCTATTAAAATCTAAGGCTCCCTCATTAGAATTGCGTCGGAGTCGATTGCGCGTCATTTGCAATCCCCGGGCAGCTTCCACGAAATCATTATAAATCGATCGCAATAGCGGCCACGAAATGGTATTTAGGAACAGTTGCCATTAAAAAGCAAATTACGATTATTGAGCGTTAATTAAAAATAAAAATTTTCAAGAAAAAAAAAAAAAAAAAAAAAAAAAAGTAATTTCCTAAAAAATATTAAAAATATGTTTAGTCGCTATCTTTTATTTAATTATATTTATTGTAACGAATGAATCGTAAGAATTAATATCAGCGAAACAATCTTAATTAACGTCACGTTTTAATCTAATTTAACTTTAAGACTTCCGTACTCGCGGATACGTTCGAAGGGACGCGCTGCGCCCTAAGTGTCTCTCACGGTGCCCATGCGAACGGTTTCCCATTGTGGGACCGTCCGCTCGTACCTGCGGCCATTTCTCTACGATTCTAATTTCGAGACAGCCGGTATCGGCCGACGGAAGGTCCGAGAGTTTACCAGTAGGCAATAATTTCGCGGGAATGCGGCGGCGTCGGCGGCACCGCGCGCGGCTTTCGTGTCTACGGAAAAAGAATCCTGGACGGCTCGATAACGGATCTCACGCCAGATTCCGCGCCGTGAACAAATTGGACTCCACTCGAACGATTCCGGGCCCCGTTATTCCCGAATAGAGCGCAGTCGCTGCGAAAATTAACCCTCATCAGCGGCGGCTCGTGCTTATCTTTCCGGAATGCGCATAAAATACACGAGAGACACGAAACATAAGAATAAATCCGTATAATTAACTGTTTAATTTTATGGGCCGAGCGTAATAGTATTTTCTGTATCTAAGCACGGTGCGGTATATCATATTCCTACTTTCCCTCGTATATTATATTCCCGGCGTACTCTCTAATCCCATATTAGGAAATCTCCAAGTGGAGAGAAAAGGGCGACCCGCCTATCGGGAGCGCTTATCTCGTACAAGCACGAGCGCGCTAAGTAATTCCTAAGCGAAGGGAAAGAAAAGATGATGATGTAAAAAGAAGACGAGGAGACGGAAGAAGCGGGAGAGGATCAAGAAGCCGAATGGTAATGGGGGAAGACGAGAAGAGCAAGAAAGTTGAAACCAGAAGATGGCAGAAGGGGGAGGGAAGGATGAGAAGGTGGCTGGCACGTACGTCAGGTATGCGGGTGAGAAACACCCCGGAGGCACCCCCGCCGTTCCGCCCACGTTTAAGGTACCCGTTGTGAGCGGACCCCGCGTGCCCCCGGGGGCCTCGCGATAAACTCCCCGGCTCTCTCTCTCTCTCTCTATCTTTCTGTCGTCCAGCTGCAAAACCCGCACGCGATCTACAACTCTCGAGGAGAATCGGACGCCCCCGCGGGCACACGCCGTCATCACGCGAACCTGAAGGTAGAACGAAAGAGGGGCACGACAGACCCCCTCCCTATTTCTGTGTTTCAGGCATCACGGTAATCTCGTGGCCTTGTGCAATTTCCACGGGCCTGTTCCTCGAGAACGTCTCCGGACGTTCCTCGACATGCTCTTCGGAAAATAATAGCGCGTTTCTTTCATTGCTATGGAAAGAGAGAGAGAGAAGAAAACGCCGCGTGACTAGCAACCCTACTATCGTCCGTGTATTAGAGCTATTAGAGCTTTTAACAATCTAGATTAGTGGAGGCGTATTAATACGTAATGGAATCGTAATCGAATCATACGCAGATACCTTTCTCGTCACGATATGTGACGAAACAATTAATTCAGAATTTGTGGAGAACGTAAAAGAGAATTATTAGACCGAGTGTTATATTTCGGGATTATTATACGTTTCAGCTAAATCGGGATACAGATGCTCTGTAATTTCTCGTGCCAGATGCAAGAAAAAGAAAAGAAAAAAAAATGCTAATCCCGAGAAGCGGCCCAGCCACGCAGTAGCGCTATGTGCGATCTCATCCGCGAAGAAGAACGCGCACTTTTCCCGCATAGCGGTCCCACGCTCTTCGGTGCATTACAGGTTCATCTCCGCCTACCGACCGCTTGCGGGGATACGGTGCATGTCGGCGATCGATATGCACGGCCAAATCGATCGTACAACTTGTACTACCGAGGCATCGTGCCGTGAAAAAAAAAAAAAAAAAAAAAAAAATTCTCGAGTCAATTACAAATGCGAACCGCAGATGGTTGATCGGGCTAGACACGCGATAATTAAAGGATCATGGAAATTGAAAAGCGAGCCGAGACGCGCGGAGTACGTCAGAAATTGAAAAGCTGCGCTTTCCGCCGCAATTTCCTTTTAAATAAGAACGAAAGAGAAGTCGAAATTAAACATTTCAGCATGCATAATCAAAGTTTGCGTGAAAATTGATTTTTATTAAAGCTCCCTTATTTGTTTAAATTGCCTTCTGCGCGGGTTAAAGTACTTTTCTTCGAGCCACGTTCTTTTAACGGAGTTAAAGCGAGGCCGCCTCGCTCAATTGAGTTCCCGGCGCGAGGCACGCTCGTGCGATTCTCATGTAAATTCGCGCACGGTGTAATCCTTACGCGCGGCACGCGTCGCTCTCTAGGGCGAGTCAATTGGGCCGATATCTCTTAACATCGTGGCGAGATCGATAAGCCGGACCCGGGCATTACCGGCTACGTGCACGGCCAGGCAAATTGCGCGCGTACGTACGAATAGAAGCGGCGGTCTCTCGGCTCGCAGCACGGCGATTGTCATTAATTAGACAGTTGGCACGCGCCAGGTGAAGCTCGCCCGTGTTCACCTGCACCAGTCACACGCGCTTTCGTGTATATTATATATAACGCGACACGCGCTTTTCGGCTCGCCGTGCCGCGTTGCGGCTTTGTACGACGGCCGGCGCGCCCGTTTATAGGGGTCGCCCACATGACATCTGACCCACATCCGGCCGATGTTCACCGGGCATCGATATCGTCCGGGCCGTGCCATTAAAACGTCGAATAATTTCGAGCCCGCGACGATACGCCAAGCCGGGGGATTTACAACGATCCGATACGCGCGATATCGCCACGAGCGTGCCCGCGCGACCCGCTCTTATGATCGACGAGAAAGCGAGATTGCTCCTGATCGCGTTCTCCAATTGAAATGTACGCGACGACGAATGCGAATCGTTTCATTTTCGCATATTTTATGTATCTCTACATTTATTCGTAATAAATTTTCGTTTTTTGTTTAAAAAAAAAAAAAAAAACAGCGTATTTTTATTTATCCTTCTTGCGTAAAAAGAAAAGTATTCCCGAAGTGAAAACCACTTCCGCGTAAACGATACTTGCTTCTGTGCACCTTGGAAATTAAAAGGCAACACCTGTACTCTCGCGCGCTGCAAGATGCCACTCTCGCGGCTGGCGGAACATAATCAGGCGAGACGAGGGGCAACGAAAGCCACCGGGGCCCGCCCGGCGCTCGATAATCGCCAGAAATTCCCGATTATTAAGCGTACAGGTGTTTACATCGGGGAACCAATTCCGGATCTGCCCGGCAAGACGCCTCCGAGGAAATACGTCGTGCACGTTTCGCGCGTGAACGAACCCGCGAGGGAGCACCCAGTGTGCCGTCGAGTGTGCGTTGCCGTTGCCGCTTTACGAAAGAAATTCACTTGACTTGCAGCTGGTACTTTTTACGTCCAGACCCGAGATGACTCCGCGATAATTACGCAATGTTGATTTTACGATGATAACGCATTACGCCTATCAGATACACGCCAATTATGCGTAAAGCGTCATATTATTCTCCCGGGAAAACTATTAATGATCACTATACTATCAAGCGTTAATTAAAATTTATACGCGAAATGAAACCTGTAAAGTCGGCGAAGTAAATTGCGGGTCGAAAGCTCGAGCGGGCCGCTTAACAGCGTAATTTTAACGACGTTATTAAAGTAATGTCAAAGCTTTCGCGGACGCTGCCTTGTCTTTCGGTACGTTTTATCGAGCGATAATTACGCGCGCCTGAGCGGCGAGCAAGAGTCCCGGCACTCGAGATCGCGAATCGATTCATTGTTGCGAGCCCGGCTGTCTTATTAATGCAAATTTCACCGGCGTGCCTCATCCCCTCCCTCGTCGTCGTTTCACCCTAATTTCCTGCGCCGTGGCACCTGACGGTGCACGAAGTGCAGCGCTGCTCGCGTGCTCACCCAGCAGCTTCCGGTTCCGGCGCGTGCTCAAGCATTCCGGCTGTTTGCACTCGCGAGCGTGAACACGTTGAATGCGCATACAAACACACACACCCACAACATGCATGTATCCACCTGCCCGAGCATACGAAGGACCGCGATGTGCCGTTGCCACCCTGCCCACCCAATGGCCCCCCTCCTCCTCCCCCCGCATTGTGCACCTGATGCCTCGAAAAGCCGCGCTTGTAGATCAACCGATAGAGATGTTAATGATCGCGAATTGAGACGAGGAAAGGGCGCGCGGTTCGACAAATGGGCCGCTGAAAATAATTATCCGCCCGAAGATGCCTCGCCCGCAAATCGATTTCGGGATCGATGGTGATCGACGATACGCGAATTAGAGAAAGAAATTGAGAAATATCGATATTAATATAAGTTCACTTAAAAACTTACTACGAAGCGACCGGTAAACTTGAGGTAAAAATTAAAGAAGCGTTAATTGATAAGTCGTCTACGTAAAACGGAAAGGCTTACCACGTTCTTTCTTCGCGGGACCAGCGGATGCCGCTGGGCGAATTAAAGTATCGCGTAGTACGCTCATCGGCGCGGGGATCACAGGTGAGGATTCGGTGAGCAATCGACGCGGGAACTACGCGCAAGCTGGTGTCGGACAAATATTATCGTCGAAACACATCGGGGCGGTCCGAATGCTGGCAATTAGCGGTGGCAGGTGGTGATTACCAGGGCCCGAATGATCCGCCTAAACACCGGAAACGTCCCTCTCCGTCGGCCGGGCGTGATTCCACAGTCTTCGCCGTATTAAGACGACCACGGCGCAAGACTCTACGAAGGCGCAATAATTCACGGGCAATTCGCGAAAGAAATTGCCGGTCTTGGGGTCTCGTACAAGCGCTAACGATCTCACCGACCAATTACACGCCTCGCGGTTCGATAATCAAAGTCCTTTTCCTCGTGCGCGGCGATTAACGTCGCCGAGCTCTCACTTCGTAAGAAACGGATGAATTAAGACGGTAGAATTATGAGAATTCATTTCGTAAGATTGAAATTTCTAATCTGCGGAATGGCCGATTGAGCTTCCTTCAATGTTATAATAGGATTTCACAGACGTAACATCTTTTGCAATAAACTCCGAACACATTTAAATAATATTAAAAAAAAAATTTTTTTTTACGTAAGATACAAATAATCCTTTAATTAATTTTATTATGCATTCATTGGAATTTCTTTATCAAGTATAATAATTAAATTAATGCGAGCGTACGCATAGAATTGATACCTTGGTAATATACTGAAATGTTTCAGATTCTCTGTACCTATACTGAACAAAGTAATGCGGCGTTCGATAATTAGAAGCAAAGCGCAATCGCGCCACCGTGAGGTTCGCTCTCTCGAGTTTCTCACCCTTCTTCCGATCGGCGCGGAGGAGCGGCGAGTGCGGGACAGATAGAAAAAAGGAATCCGACGCAAAAAGGGCATCTCGTTTGCGGCCGACGAGGCACGGGGGCCGTGATTCGCTGCCTGGCTGACGCCATATGGTGTGCAAACCGAGAGGCTACTAGTCGATCACCGTTTCGCATTACGCAAACGAACGAGCCGCCCGCGTCATTCTGTCGGCCGTTCCGCAAGCACAAACTGCCATAAATCCGCATAAACAGAAAGGACGACCGGAACGATCGCGAGTAACGGTCCACCTTCTAATTAGTTTGCGTTCGCACGCTTCACCTAACAGGATGCATATTTTTTTAATTTCCACGCGCGAACTGGTAACGGAAGTAAACTATCATCTTCGACTACAGATCCGCGTCCCGTAAAAAGTGCCTGTGTATAAAAATTGAATTTTAATTTTCACGTTTCTTTTTAATACACATTTTTATTAATATTGCCAGATTTATTTAGGAAATACCAAAATCGAGAATAATCAAACTTTACTGTTATCACAAGTCTATTTGTATTTACGTTGCAGCGCAATGCGTAGCGGTGATTGTGATTGGTGATATCTCTTGTATCGAATCGGCGTTCGCTTCTTGAAACTACAATATTATATATACGTATTCTTTGCTCTTCCATTAGCGCGCGAATATATAATATTTGAAAGTCGATTGTACCGAGTGGGTGTTTTGAAAATTTGGTCATCCATCACCCGAAGCTTTCTGAACTGTCCAAGATGGATCTCCCCTCATCAGTCATCCGTATGTCGATGAATTTATAGGTTCATAGAACGCCGAATTTACAAACTTCGGCTATCTCAAATCGCGGGAGATATCAGTTCCGTTCTGTGAATCCGATTTCTAAGACAAGATTAGAAATTAGGCGGCGAAGAAAGGCGGCGGAAAGATGAGAAGATGAGAAAAGGAGATCCTCCCTTTCCCATGATCCCTTCCGAGAAACGAAAGATAGAGAGAGAGCGAAAGAGCTAACGGGAGAGAGATAGGGGCCGTGCCACTCAATGGCCATAAAAGCCGAATCGTAATCGCGATATCATTAACGACGTCGTGCGAAAGAAGTAATTAAAGCGCGGCCGGCTCGTGTTCCTCGTGAACCCGAGCTGGCTCCTTCTCGGGCCCCGAGTTAACGGCTCTCCTCTTCTCTCGGTCGCGGGGTTTTGCGGCACGGCTCTCAACTATGCCACGTCATTCCGCGCGGCGTCACGACGCGGGCAGCATCCAGCAGAAGAGACACGCCAAAGGAACGCCACTACCTGCGAGCCGCAAAAAGCGGATCCGCCGCGCCGATGGAAAGACTCGTCGGCGCCTCTCTCATTCCCCGAGTTTTTGCATCCTCCCGCTTACTTGTTAATCAAATCGCGGCGAGAATTTCGAGATTATTTCCGCGCGCCGAGGAAAGATAAGATTAATGCAAAAAAGTTGACATTTTTTTTTCTTTTTCTTTTTTTCTTTGTCGCTGTAAAAGAATAAGCCGCACCTAACAACATAAAGCACTTAGCCGCAAGCGCTTTTTTTTTTCCTTCGTACTCTCAGACGCATTTTTAAAGTATTTAAATGCATTTTGTAACCTGACCACCTGTATTACCCGGACGCTGAGGAATAAAGGAGCTCTTCTGCAATCCCCGTAAGTCGAGTCGTATCTTCGACACAAAACGCGCTTCGACATCTCGTTTCGCGTCCACGATGATAAAGGGCCCAGGGGGGGGAAGTTTCACGACGAGGCCCCTTTCCCGCCGCCCGACCCCTCTACCCTTCGTTCTTGTTTCTGTGCACAGTAGCCGAGAGACGAGACCTCTGAGTTTGGCTCGGGACTGCATTCCGCAGCCGGCTCCACTTCGAGTCGCGTTGCGTTCACCGCCATTGGCGCCACACGCGCATTTCTCGGCGTCGCCCTTTTGCACACGCACGCACTCACGCACGCACGCGAATACGACTCGAGTCCCGTGCGTTACATCGCGTAAGCGAAGATACGAGAGGCCATAAAATTACGTCCGCGAGATTGTTCCGCGCGTGTCGTCGCAGCCACCAGACTTCCGCGGCTACGGATTATAATACGAGACACGTATCTCTAATTTTGCACCTCGCCGTTCTCCTTCCATTCCCTCCCTCGTAACATAATCGCAACTTGAAATGAGCATGCAGGTATTTGGCAGCAAGTATATATCATTCGGAGTAAATATAAAACGAATGGAGTGGCAAAGTGACATTAAAAGACGACAACAATGTCTGGCGACTGAAATAGAGTCATCGCGTCGCCTCCGCTTTACTACCGCGTGAGATAATTTAATATAAAAAAAAAAATAATATATATATATATATATATAGCTCATCCGGTATAAATTTAAATTTCAGTTGCGTCGCGAGTTTTAGTCGAAGGTTTCCGAGCCAAACTTTTTTCGATCTCGTCGATGGCACCACGTGGCACACGGCTAGCACGCGTATTCCGGCTCTTTCGCGCCACCGGTTCATGAATAATAAAGCCAGTAGTGTCAAGTGAGGGATTGCGAACTCGTGTCGATGACTCACTCAACGTGAGAAGGCGCGAAGAAGAAAAACAGCGGCGGACGCCCACGCTTTCTCACCCTTAACCTCAGGGAAAAAAGAAATTACCCTCGAACGCGTGAATAAAGATGCGACCGAGTTTACCGGGGACAGGTGTCACCTGGCGAGTGACCCCTTTCGAGGAATCGGATCATCGCACGTGGGCCCTCCACGTGGAGACGCGACGTCGACGCGAACGTCGGCCGATCGCGTGGGAAAAGAGCGAGAAGACCGAAAGTCGCCACTCGAGGCAAGGATGTCGCCGACGCTGTGCTTCCTCCTTTCCGAGTAAGTCCGCGTTTCTAGGATTCACTCCGTTCTCCGATCCGCCTCGGACCGACCCGGCAAACGTGCAGGCTGCGCTTGCATGCGATGCATAATAATGCAACACGAGCGGCGCGGTTACACCGGGACCATCCACCTACCTGTCTACCTACACTCGGCTAACTATCTATTTATCTATTCGCCAGCCTCCGCGCTCCCGTGGAGAGCTTCGCGCCCGTGTTTCGCGGAACGCCCCGTTCCGCTCGGAGTTCTTTGTGGACGCCAGGCTCCGCTCGCGAGCGAGATCTCCGAAGGGGATTCGAAATTATAATTCCACGTTCCGTCGGTAACCGAGACTTGGTCCCGAACGATCGCCGCTCGTGGACGTCCGATACCGAGAGATATATATCAGCGACGTCGGATTCGCGCGGCGTCACCTACACGTACGGTGAGTACAGCGAGTGTCCGGCCAGTGCGGCGCCAGACACACGCCGGTAACATTATATCTCGGCTGAGTACGGCACTGGCGAAAGCCGACATACCCGGTCACGACTCAACGACTCAAGCCTACCGAATATATTTATACGACATGGGACTCGGAGGGCCAACGGGAGGGCGAAGACGCGGCGGGAAGGGGCGGGTTACATCTGTTTCCATCCGGGCACGTGTCTACGGAATTAGAACGTTCCGAGGGAGATGAATGCGCGCGCGAGAAAAGACTTCGCGGGGACGACAAGCCAGACTGAGAATACCCACCCGCGTGGTCCCCCGCTGGACCGGCGGATTCTGGGATGCCGCGCGGTCAGCTGGCGCGAAATAACAACGCGGGCGAGCGCACTTATCCTCGAGACCCCGCGCTCCAAGAAGTATATATAAATCGTGCCATTCGTTGATCTTTTACTTCCACTTAACTCAACTCTGTTGTGTAAGAGGGATATATATATATATATATATATATATATATATATATATATATATATTCAAGAAATTTATAATTCTAAAAATATATATTAATCGCAGCGCCTACTCCACGTTATTGAATCTACGGGATTATAAAAGCAGCGTCGGGAAGAACCGGCAAGATCAAAGTTCCGTCGTTCAAGAGGTGTGCTTTTAATCTGAGAACGGCGCTTCCCTTGTGAGATGAATAAACGTCGCCGACGTTAATTTCTCCCCCGAGTTAACAAAATTGTCACGAACGGCGTCCTTTGGTGAAGGGATGTCGCGCGTAACTCGAGACGAATACGCTCGTTTTCGTCGCGCCGGCGAAGGCGGAAAACGACAGCGCCGATCGAGGTAGAGGCGGAATTCACGGCGACGCAGCTTCGGTGCGTGTCAACGGGGTGACGGGGATGCCAGCTGAATGTCGGCGCCGTGGCGTCGTCGCGGTCCGGCATCCTTGTTTTGTAAGTCGCGGCGACGCGTCACGACGCTGCCGCGGCCGTCGGTGCCGCGACACTTCGCGCATGACCACGCGACCAGACGAATGCGTGCAGGTGTTCCGCGGGTGGAATAGACCCGGCCCGAGCGTTGTGGATATATAATTAGAGCATCTCGAAACGCCCGGCGAAGATGCCAGCTTTGAGTACCTGACAAATGTCTCGCAACTGAAAGTGCCGCTCTCGACATCAAACAATGCATTATAGAAACCAAAAAGAGGCAAAAGGATCGTCGTTGGATCTCCGTACCGTTTTAGTATTTCCAATAAAAAATTAAAAAAAAAATAAAATAAAAAGTAATACAAACAGATTTTTAGTGTCTCATTAATAAATATATCCGGCACTTCTTAATCTCTCTATACAGCGTCCCTGTTTCGTCTCGATAATTTTCACATCGCCCGCTCATTACCACTAATTGTACACCGAAGAGCAGATATAGCGTTTTCTACGGCGACAGCGGCTAACGTACGTAATCCTAGGTGTCAGAGACAGGGAATGAGAGAACAGGGGGAAAATCAGTCTTCGGCAATCCGGCCGGCGCGGTACATAGATGCGGCACATGTAAAACTCGACGCACACGACTCTAAAGCCACGTTCGCTGGCTGCCGTCGGCGCAGCAAACGCCATATCTGCTTTCCAGCGTACATGGATGTCCGGTAATGTTCGGACTTGCCTCGGGTATTCCGCTTCGTACGCGCGCCGCTATTGTTCGCACTCGCATGCACGGCAGGCTGTAAAACATCGGCGAGGGCGAGTTGCCCTTCGAGCTCGCCTTCGAGTGAGCGGGATCTCGAGCTGTGCGGCTCGCGCGCCTCGTCCGGGCTACCGGGCTGCGAGGAGTGGGCGAGGGACTCCGGTCCCCGGAGCCGCGCGATCTCCGCGAGAGAGCTCTCGGTATAAAACACATGGCACGTACGTGTGGACGCGCGCGTATGCGTGGCGCCAGATGTCTCGCCTCGTAATCTTTCCGCCGGCCGTTCGCGCGGTCCCCCGCGACCCTCGTACCCGCAAAACGTCCACCATCGCACCGCCGGCCTTTCTCTCGCTCCCTCCCCCGCGTCCTTTTTATCGCTCCCGCAGCCCGAGAGGACTGCCTTTCGCGCGAAGAGACATTGGAACCGCGTATCGCGTTTCTATAGCCGCAACAATAACGGCGAGTTTATGCGCGACCGGTAACGACCGTTGGTGTCGACATCTCGGTAGCGGTGCTGAGCGGCCGCTGAAAAATCATCTGAACCTTAAAAACGCGCGTTTCAATGGGTCGGAGAACTCTAACGATGCTTGTTACCATTTCGCGCGGACGCAGCATCCATAATAATAAAAAAAAAAAAAAAAGAAAAGTGTAACGACACTTTCGAGTCACCCAGTATAATGCGGTGTAACGACTCAAAGGGTACCGATTGCCAGAAAGCATGAAATTGCATTAGTCACCGCGTTTAACGTTTCGCATCTGGCTACGGCGCGATGAAAATAACAGCTCGGGCCCGGCGACAGTATTAACGGCGCGCGTGAAACGCGTGAATTATCATTTTGCTACCGATACACGGGCCTTGTGAAATTTTATGATTCACACGTTTGCACCTGGCGAGCTCGTTTGCACGTAGTAATGACCAATCCGTTCGGTCGTCAGCGATCCACGCTCCGCGCAGCATCCGACTTGGCCGTGATCGCAATGCCGGCCACATCAATATCACGCGAATCTACCTGATATTCATTTTATTTTATTTTTTATTTTTTTTTATGAGTTAAATTAAATTTGCGTCACTTTTTCGCGGTTGCTCAATCGCGATTCTTTTCGAGGTGTAACGAGGAGCATCGGAGTATACAAAACGATCGTCTAAACTTTAAATAACTGCCAAGCATCCGGTAGCATTGATCGTCATGTTTATATGACGGCGATAAACGCCTTCGCAATCTCATTTTTATTTTTTTTTTTTTGCTTCCTAAGTGCACATACCTGCAGGCTCTTTCCTCTCACCAGTGTCCTCGCCGTCGGTCCCGCTTCCAGGAACGATTCAGTGGGAGCGCCGAGATTATCTCTCGTTTGTACAAGATTTTTCTCGGCAAACGCTGCAGGGACCCACCGGCCGCAGAGGAGCCGAACTTATATCTTTCGGTAGATCGGCGAAAGTCTCGACGTTGGTAGCCCAGTGAGAAGACGTTGCGATTAGCTCCTGCAAACAAAATAATCGGTCGTCAACATTGCTGCTGTGAAAAGGCGACAAGTAACGTAATCGTAATAACGACTAACGACTCGAGCGGCGCGATTCCATTAGGAATAATGACGGATGCGCGAAAAGAGACGAACGGTCGAGCGGCCGCTTACGACGTTTCCCGGGTTATTCCCCGGCGTGCATAAACAGAAACGGGGCTCGTCTGCCCGCGAAGGGGAGAACTAACGACGGCGGTGTGCACTTCGTCGAGATATACATATAATTCGCGTTATGATTTGCGAAAACGAGGTTGTCGCGGCGCTTTGTGCCTGGCGTAGGAGAGACGATCTTCGCTGCGTGACGCATGCGACCCGCTCTCTTTATGCGCCGCGAGACGCGTGCCGTCGTGTAGGAGTATCGAGTTGCGTCTTTTCCTTATTTTATATTCCCGTTTACTTTCGCCCACGTTTTCTGGAATCGCTCGACTCCCGGCCCCGTGGGACGCGGGTCTCATGTATCTCGCGATAAAATCATTCCGCGAAGGATTCGTCGGTATATATGTATATCGCACGAATGCTAGAAACGCATCTGAATAATCTCCCCGCATGTGCGTACGCTGCGCATCCGGGAGAAACGTGGCGGCTGCACGAGGGCGCGCTAATTAAGCGCTCGACGGAGAGACGCAGGTAGATCTCTTATCCGTAGTCCGCCTCTCGCGCGAGTGTAACCCGAGACTATTGCTTACAATTTACGGCAACCAGGCGGAAAAGTATATTTGGAATACCGGTGACATCGATACACAACAACCGGCACCAGCTGGGCCACTGCGTCGTTTGCGGGCCCAGTTTTCTCCCGGGAGATCTCTTAACACCTGTGTCTACTTGGCGTGAAACGCACCCACCGGAGCCCCCTCTTCCCCATCCTCTCCCGTTCGAGGAGACTGAGAAAATGAACGATGCGATATTAACGGCCCCGAGATCCCGACCGAGGTCGTCCTCGCGCGGGCTTTTTACTCGCGATACCTGAAGCCCTTGCGGTCAAGTTCGGACTCGGCTTTGTCTCGTCTATCTTGTAAAAGTATATCGCGATGACTTATGAATTTAATCTTTGCTTAAAAATTTGTAAAAAAAAAAAATTAATAATAATAATAATGTACAACGTTATCTGCGAGATATTTTCGACTTTATATCACCTCGATGATTACGATTATTCATTACATTAATAAAAAATAATCGAATCATAAAACGGATTAATTATATTCGCTTTCTCATATTAGAAAATGCCATTAATTCCAGACGAAATATTTTGTTTTTGACTATCGATGAGATTATGAATATTTCGAGAGCCGTATAGACTCAGCACCTGTCTCGGCCGTTCGTTTTACATAAATCTAACATAAACCAAATAAATGCCTCGGTAAAGGCAGGCTATCTCTTTACGCAGCATCCAGCTATCTAGTCGAGATTCCCCGACATGTCCTGCCGTAAACGTGGACGGCGACAGTTAAATTCTTTCAAGCGCACAATGGCAGCAGTCGACGCGACTAACTTTTAGGGACGCCAGGACCCTTGCTGCGTTTTGTAACTGATACCTACCTAGAACTGATCACTGTTTGATCGCACCTGTTCACCTCGTCAAGGCAGGGCCACTCGAAGGCGCAACTAATCCGACTGCAGTTAAAAGCCCTTTCAAAAGGGAAACATTTTCTCGAGAGAGGCGAGGCCTATTGTATACATATCGTAATGCCCACTTGAAACTGAATGTTCCCGCTGCCCGGGAACGTCAAAAAATTCCAGACTTCTGTTCTAAGCATATAATATAACTGCGCAGACACGACAGAGATAATATCGGTCATAAAGCTAAACGCTTCTAAAATTTTAAGCTGACCGCAAAGCTTTTAAACATTTCTATAGAGCTGACGAGAAGACTTTTTGAGGAAAGATAATGATAACAAGAAAAATTATTGGTCACAATTTTTTTTTTCGTACAGAATGGCATTTAAATGTTGCACTCCGCGTGCAAAAAAAAAAGAAAAAGAAAAAGCAAAGTAATCGTCAAATCCCCCGAATTTTTCTTTCTATAAAAAATAACGTATAAGCAATCCAAAGGGTGCGTCGAGACTAACTCCGCGCAAACGAAAAGGTATACACGGGTGAATTTCTATAGCGGGTAATAGGAGAGGAAGGACAAGAGGATGATGGCACGTTTGGAACGCGTCGCTGAGGGCTCTCCGCAAGCGAGGAGCGAGAAAAGGGATGAACGAAGAAGAGGAAACGAGACCGAGCGCGCGGGACCGAGCGAGGAAGAGCGGGAAGAAACGGCGGCGAAGAAAGGGGAAGGTGGAGGGAAATAAAGGCAATGAATGATGCCGCGGCAGGTGCGTCGTGGCGTGTTTAACGAGTGATCCGGTCCCAGGCTCCGGCGCACCTGTAACACTCGCGTCGAAACGAACCGGGTCGAAAGAGGTCCCGCCGTCGTCGAAGAGACGTTTTCCACTCTCTCCTCCCGTCCCTCTCGCGCCCGCCGCATCCCGGGCGCTCTCTTTCCCTCCTTCGTCCGATGCCGGCCTTCTTAAAGATAAATTACGCGACCGCGAGTGCGTAATCACGGCGCCGCTGATTTACGGCTTCGCGGAAACCGCGTATCGAGGTAGCCGTTGCGTGGTAGACTCCTCCTCGAAGGTGCCACGTCTCTCCTCTTCCGCTTCGTGTAATCATCATCCCGGCAAGTGGACTGAACGGCGTGATATACTTCTCGCAATCGAGACCTCTCGAGAGGAACGGTGCGAGCCGCCCGTGAGACACTTATTAATCGCGACGATGCCGTCATGGTTAGATACGGTTACTCGATTAAAAAAGGTACTCGGAAAAAGATTGGATAAATTATTATCTACGCCCGATGGTGTCGGTGAATTAAAGATACTTATACGCAAGGATTATTCCCTCCCCTACCGTCGTTACTATCTTTAGAAGTAATTCCTAGATAACTTTTGCGATAAAATGGCATTAACTTACACCGATCGTATGATCCAATAAATTAAAAATAGAAAAAAAAAAAAAGAAAAAGAAGATATCTACTTTTTTAGACGGTCTACACGTAGTAATGTATTCATTAAAATTTTTTTCTTTCTTTTTTTTTTAATTAATTTGAAATATGAACACTTGAGTAGCAAGTATCATTACTCGCGAGCATAAAAACTCCGTTAACAAGTATCGTTCGAGGCTGCACGAGCGAAAGCATCGATGCCGCGGTCGAGCGCTGCTACTCGCGGCGCGCCTCGTCGAGGCCCGTAAGTCAGGAAGCCGGATAGCCGGGCTTTAAGAACGTGAGAAATAAGCGGTGCCGCGTATGTACGAGAGATGAAATACGATCGCTCCAGCCGCGCGCTCGGAGAAAAGCCATTTCAAACGCGGATGTGTGAGTGCCGTGCATGCACCGTGCCCCGCCACGCCTCACCTTGCTTCGATTCGACTCTCATTCCGCCACCCGATACCCACCTGTTGATGCGCCAACGGTCGCTCCGACCTTTCTCGACGATACCACGTACCTACGAGAGACCTTTTTCTCCTTTCATCTCCTCCATTTCGGGCTTAACCTACGTAACCGATCTTTCTTTTAATAAGCAACGCGCCGCGATTTTAAGCTAGCGCTTTAGTATATGTATAATATTGTATATGCATGGCCACTTCGGAGAAGAATGTCATTGAAATAAAATGTAGTACGATTAAAGACACGACCGAAATTATTATTATTATTATTTTTTTTTTTTTTACAAAACGTTCGCGTGAAATTAAATTATTAAACGCAACGATTTGTTTATCTATATCCATTTCGAGAGGAACTCGGTCCCCAGGTTATTCTCTTCTAACATGAAGGTGAAAGATATATATTTCTTCGGAAGTGTATCTGATTTTCTGTCTCGCCCGCTGAAGTTCGCGCGTATGGTTTCTTGGCACCGTGTGGAGTAGACTCGATATAGCGCGGCGCAGAGACAGAGAGAATAGAAAAGATGTAGTGGAACGCCGCGCCTCGGGCCGGGATAAGGAAAAGGGAAATAATAGGAGCGTGAGATGAGACCGGAGGGGGAGGGAAAGACGGGCAGGCACAGGTGTGCCGGGCACCGTGTAGGCGCCAGGTCCCTCATCGGACAATCCCGCCACCTTTTGCTTGCTTTTTTCTCATCGCCTCCATTCGAGAGAGGCAGGACGAATCTTAGATCCCGAAGGGTCGATCGTAACAAAATCCGCTTTGAGAGACAATCGGAGAAACACTCCAGAGAGTATTATTTTATTTTCGAATTAAATATTGAGAGATAGGAAGAGAGATAATTTTTTCTTTTTTTTTTTAACGAAGGAATAGCGAAAACGACTTAATAATATTTTAATTTGCTTTCGGTGCGTCAATCCAAGTGTCCTTGTTACTGCTTAAGGCAAAAGCGCGTAGGTGGCAGAGGGAAAGGAAGGTTGCACCGTCACTTATATATATTATAGTTATAAAAAGGAGAGCATAAGGCGTCCTTTACTGTCAATTATTTGTCGAAAAAAATCAGATTCTTGCGTACGCGAATGACCCCGCGCTACTCGAATATATCGCGTCAACGGATTGCTTAAACCGCCGGTCAGCTCATTGCGAACGTGAGTAAACGGAAAGTTAAATTATAATTAATAAAAAAAATAATTATATAAATTTATAATGCTTCTTTTTTTAATAGCACATGCAGGAATTGTGAAGTATTCTTATAGTTTTCGTTGGACACAAGGATGGTATCTCTACCATAGAGATATATCCACTCGAGGATCATCCTGGTCCATCCTTGTGTACTCTCACGTAGGTAAACACATCGCGACATATAACGCTAGTTAGAGAACGTACTTTTATAACATACGTGGGTGAACGTGTGTATTTTTCTCACGGGTGAGAACTACGGGGTCTAATAAAATTTTCGTAAAATTAGTTTCTCAGAATCGTGCAGCCGTCGTCGCGATAGTCAAGGCTCGGAAAACCTTCCCGGTTTAACTAATCGATAATTAATCGACGTGACATCCCGATTTATTTAACAGAATATATTGATTACGCCGCGATAAATATTTATACCCGCAATAAAATATGCAGTAACATTGGAATTTCCATATTCAACCAAAATGCGTCGTAAAGGCGATTAATGACGCATGCCCTTGCATAAGTTTTGCGGGAAGGGGGAGCTGATCGCCGAAGGATTAATCGGCACAACCGCGGGGCACGGCCCGTGATCCTGGACTTTAATCTCGAGATAGGTCTCGCGGGCAGGCTCCTTGACACTGCACGAAAAGGACCACTCCTCAAGCCAGGCGATCCGGTTCTCCTTGACGTGAGTGTGTTAGGTGCAAATGCCACTGCCACCGTGTGTGCACTCGTGAGGATCACGACGGCCGCTGGCTGGTCCGAGCGGCCCCGAAATTTCGACGGGAGTCGGGGCCACTGCGCGTCTCATTCTACCTTTTTATATTGATTAAATGCACAACGATTACGGGCATTAAAGCTGCGAGATGTATCGTCGAATTTGCATAAAATTTCAGGATACGTTCTGCGGGCGAATTCGAAAGCGATTATTCTCGGTGACGGATTCGATCGGAGTTCTCAATATCGAATACTTTGTCGGCCAAATTAGGACCTCGATGAAAACGAGGTTATTGAAGAAAGTGTCTATTAATTCCTCTTTCGTATCTAATAGAATTTTTTTTTTTTTTTTTTTATTTATTAAAGTACGAGTTTAGTCGTAACAATTATTACCTCATTTAAAAATCGTCGAATGTTAGATCGAGAGGTGCGCGTGGAAATTATTAAATTTTTTAATAATGAGCATCGACCAAAATAGCGTGCACTAGGAAAGATCAAGCCGCGATCTTGGCAAAACGAGAAAGGAGCAGTGGAAAGATTCTACCGGTTCATTATCACGTAACTGCAGCCAGCGTGAGAGACTCTCGGAGGCATCCCTCTCTCGACGTAGAAGAGCTAGCCCGAAGGGATACAAATTACTAGTATAAACTTTTAATGCTAGCTCGCGCCGCCGCCGGCTAAACCGATCCCGCACGCCCGCGTGATGCGTGTTGCGCGCGTCTTCGAATTCCAATAGGATGAACGGAAACGTTCCCGCTACCGGAATGCGTTCTCGCCACGGGAACCGAGTGAGACGTCGGGATCGGAACACGACCGAAGGGTGATTCGGAGGAATGGAATTCCACAACCTGAGCAAACTGGAGATACCATGTATTTTGTTAAAATCCAACGAAATCACTGTATCGAAGATAACCGAAAAGAAAAAAGCAATTCTTACATTAACTCGAACTAATAAATTAATAATTAAAACTTAATTAAAATCTAGCGAATAAAGATACAGCGACAGATGAGACGAGGATAAAGATAAAACCTCTAGTCATCCCCCATAATTCGCACGTCCGCGCGTTTGTCTCCCATTCTTCCGTTCTTCCTGAAATCTCGCCGGCATCTATAGAAACGCGCGCGGAGAAGGGAACGCACAGGTGCGCCGGCTAAACCGCGATTTCGAAAATTTCGGAAGAGGGTGAGAGGGTGGAAGGATCACTCCTCGCGGTAGTAACGCGGTCCGGCGAGTGCGGTTACCAGCGATCGCGTCGGCGATTTACGGACGATGTTAGGGCCGCCGATGCACGGACACGACAGGGCATATCGAGCGTGTAAGCACGCATACCCTGCATCCCTCGGCCCTTCACACGTACGCACACGTCACCCGTGGCCGTGTACGCGCGGTGGTGCGCGGTTTCAGCTGTTGCTACTTTCTGGCGAGCAAATAAAAGCCCGAGCACCTGCGACCGCAACGAACGCGCGGCGGCAGGCGGCGCTAATTAGACGGGAAAATACGATTCGTGTAGCGTGTCCCCGTGGCTCTCGGCTACCGATGTCGCGACGTCCTGTGGAAACTCGCACCTAAACGACACGGAACACCCGCATTGACGGAACTCGAATTTCTCGTGATTAGCCCACCGTAAAAGTTTAATGTCAATCGTTATAATCGACGCTGAGTAAAAATATAATCCATATTTGATAGCAAATACTATTAATTAATATTACATATAATTCATTATATTAAATCAACACGTACGACATACGCTAAACTGCATATAAAATTATATTAATAATAATTTCAGATAATATTATTCACGGATCAAAGGGAAAACGATCTGCGAGCAGCTGATCGTCCGGGAAAGTCTCGCTGACAGAACATTGGATTCGAATTTATTACACTATGTACCTATAATTCGGTCCGATCTCGCCAATTACTCATCGATCGAAGAGAATACACCTGACATCTCCGACACGTTCGATAGAGCGACAGATGGGACGAGCCACGCGATCTTCGACAGATAATTCGGACGCCTCGATGACACGCATACACACAAGCGCCGCATACCTACCCCGCCACGCCATTCTCTCACTCGCGTCACTTTTGCGCGGAAGCAAGCGAATTCGGTGCTTCTGAATCGAGGCTGCACCACCTGCCGCCGAATGGAAGAAGCCGTCGACCGGAATGATTGGATCGGCCGAAATTTACTGCCTTAATTCGCCGGCACTCGATTAACCCTCGCGAGACGCGCCGCGCCGGCATCCCGGCAACCGATTAATTACGTATAATTGGCATTTGAACTTTTGCCTGTTCCTTTAACCACTTTCTTGCCGAGAGTATAGCGGCGCGCATCCCTCCGGATCCTATTTAAAGTCAAGCTCGGCCGACGGCGGGCCGATCGAGTCGGCTGGATCGCAGGGTGGTCTAATTTTATTCCGAGCGCGATTTTAATTGAAGGCTCATGCGGGCACGCAGATGTTCGATGCATCAAGGAATCTCGAATTTAATTATTTCAGATAGAAAATATTCTCGTGAACGGAAGTCGAGATAAATGTAAAATTGTTTTTTTTTTTTTTTTGTTTCTTTCCCTTCCCCCTCTCCGCTAACGCAGAGCGATCGAGGGTCGCGATGGTTTCCTAATTTTCATGCGCCTCGTACGTTCTGCATATTGTAGTTGCAGGTTTTTTCCTGCGCGTCTCGGACGTTCTCACAAATTACAAATCGGAAATAGCCGGATGCATGGGGTAAAACGTCTATTCTTTTTCGAAACATCTCGCGCATATGGTGGCCAGCGGCGCGGCTACGTCTGGCAACTGGATGGTCCACCACCGGTGGACTTCCTATCTGCACATCGGGGAAACAGAGCCCCGCATTTCTTCTTCTTCTTTTTTTCTTTTTTTTTCCGCAAAGGCATTGCCTGCTTTTGGGCGTGGTGAGGACAATCGTCGGCGGAACGGTGTGGTGTCTGGCCGAGGAAAAGCTGGACGAGAGAGCCCGCTCGTAATTGCCCTGCGTCGAGTGCTTGACGACACGTGTTCCTGGCCTCGCCGGTAATCTAAGAATCTGAGGGACGTCTCGCTCGTTTGCGCCGACCAACCACTTGGGCGTTACGTAAATCAGAAACAAATAACGGAAAAGCCGACGACGGGGACCCAGGTGCGGTAGAAAAAGTTATTCTAGGACCGTTTCTACACGTGCGCGCGTGTGCGCACGTATAAGCTTCATGATTTGTAGCGTTCGCTAGGATTATTATCAGTTAAAAGAAATCTGCTTTGCGCGATGCATCGAATCGGCTAGAGAAATTAATATTGAACCCGCGCTATCAAAGAATATAGGTACATACGTGCTTTTTGTTTTACTGCCGATGTTGCTTTATATAAAAAAAAAAAAGGAACACACGGTTTTTTTTTTAGTTTGCTAGCCGTGTTTTTAAACATTCAAAAAATTGTTGGCACTTATATATTGTAGATTTTGAGCATGGTCCATTGTACCGCGGGCACTGCCGCATTGCTCATGGCGATCGCCGCTTCACCATGTTTCACGGACTGTGACCTATATGATATACGTTGCGTTTATTATAGAGATTCGCGTGGTTTTTATGCGCCGCATCGCTCTCGGACGTGTCGAACACATGTTCGCAAGCAAGAATGGTCGAAAGTAACCCGGGTCTTTATGCCCCGGAATTTATTACGCGCTCTGCGGCGAAAATGTACGCGCGTGCATTTGTATTCGATGACGGTACGGCGGCTTGATGTGCGTCGTCGGGCGAGCATCATATATGCACGGGGTGTCGGCCACCTTTTAAAAAAGACCCGATCGAAAATTTAAGTCCTTTACGTTGCAATTTATCTGATTCACAGATTTCCTCCTACGTTCACGTAAAATTGTGCGCGATTGTCGTTACTGGCCAGAGGTTTCGGACCTTTCTGCAAGCACAAGTTTCAACAGCCAGATATCTCGTTCGCGAACCGTCGCTGGAACAATCGATGCCGCCACGCTTTACTTTATGCTAGGTATGTACATGTATGCATATGCTTAGCATTCGCGAGCAAATTTTGCGGTGTAATACTTCTCGAACGCTGGCGCGCATGCCGGCGCGGGTCCAGCCGACGCGATCGCGTTAGTATTCACGGTGATTTGTCGTTCGTGCGACGGATAGCGCAAACAAAGGGGGATGTCATCGCGCCGCGCGTTGACAATGACAACCATCGTCAATGGGCGTCCCGACGTTTGTACGTGATTGCAAACAACCGTCGGCGCTGGCTGCGGAGGTAAATTTGATGTCTCTCGCGTGCGTGTGCGACGCACCGCCGCGCGGCGCATACGGATGAGACTTCTTCCGATTAATCGCCGCTCAACGAGCCGCCGAAGCCGTCTCCCGAGCTTTTCCCCTCGCGGATCCCCGGCACGTGTGCTTTACGACTTTGGCGCATAAATTAGGCGCCAATATTTTGGTACGCTAACAAGTTGAATCGCGATTTCCAAATCACGTATTAACGGTAAATTTGATCGGGGTGGATTTAGTTAACGATTTACGAGTGCTAAAGACTCACAATAAAAGACTGCAGCTAGACGGAAATGTATTATTGTTCGTTGCACTGATTGCAGCGGCAAAATAAATTCGATCCTTGAGCCTTCGGGCTCAAGTAGCGCGAGCAAGTTCGAAGCAGCCCTCTTCATTGCTTATTTCAACGTGGCGGGGTCACCACGTGTCATTGTACCCGGCTGAAAAAGAGGGTTGAAACTCATTCTCCCTGTTACTCTCTCTCGACAAATCCCGCCCTTACGGTGATGTAATTGAAACAGCACGTGTCTCCCGCGACATGCGGCGGGCTAATGGCAACATCGTGAGCTATCAAGGGCGAAAGGAGGCAAGTAGGAAAAGGGGAAAAAACTGGAGCTCTCTCGTGGCAGCACGTTTCTATTGCGCTCTTTTCCGCGGACCGAGTCGATAATAATGACTGCTCGTTTCAGAACCGGGTTTCTTTTCTCAGAGTAGATCTCGCTATTTTTAACAAAGTATTTAAGAAAAAAACAAAAAAAAGTAAAATGACTCCTTTTAATTATACTCAGCGAGGAAACTTAAAGACGTTATAACAAAAATCAATACATAAGAAACTATTTAATAAAAATAGAATTTAAAGAATTGGATAAATTTTAAATCAAGCGGGAGCTAAAAGAAAAAAAAATCCTTTTTTTTTACGACTTAAAAATAATTATTCATCGAACATACGTGACACGCGTGAAATTACAGCGTTACCGGCGTCAAATAAATTCGTTAGTCGATCAAGTGCTTATTTTACATCGCCAGCCTTGTCGCGAGACGAGCGGTAAACATCACCTCCGCTCACAGCATCGGCGTGCGGAATCCGCAACCCGAAATATACGCGGCGGAATTCGGATCGCAGATAACGAACGGTGTGCGGTCTCGCGTCGCGCGATTCCCATCTCCTCGTCGCAATCGCGCGGTCCTATCGCGCGGATATCGCGTTACTCCGAATTAAACGGTGACCGCGTGCGTAGCTGGGTATGCGAAACACCGTCAGGCCGGCGTCCCGCT
The DNA here is from genome assembly GCF_019399895.1 of Cardiocondyla obscurior. Lineage (NCBI taxonomy): Eukaryota > Metazoa > Arthropoda > Insecta > Hymenoptera > Formicidae > Cardiocondyla > Cardiocondyla obscurior. The sequence goes on along the minus strand of NC_091875.1, from coordinate 2,360,572 downwards.
CATCTATCCATCAAATCCGATCATAATTACACGCGGTGCAGCGATACAGTCGGGATCCGAGCGGCCAAAGCGTATCCCACTGTCACGCGAGCTGTCGGCTGTGCATCCCTCTCCCCCCCCTCCTTCCCTCCGGCCGCTCTTGATTTACGAAATTTCGTGTACACACCATGAATCTCGAACTGGCGCGCGTACGCGTGCATCCCGCGAATTGCGTCGCGTCCCCGATCGAATGGGCATAATAAAGAGATCCCGACCCGCACTAATAATCTTCCCCTATCATTCCCGACGAAAATGTCGCGAGACAAATGGCCGGATTCGGTGCGAGAACAATTTATCGAGGGCGAGATTAATATTGGCTTAGCATCACAAGCACAATTATTTATAACGTGACGCGACGTAATCGGTCAGGGCTCCGTGTCTAATAAAGTGGATAATAATTCAAAAAAATTATTTTAATTAATTATTACACCTTGTTATATTTTATTCGAAAAAAAAAAAAAATTGCGCAGTTTACCGCGGGCGTGTGATATAATGACCGTCAACATACGCAACACGTTTGACGTGGAGTTCCGCAGCGGGATACTTTCGAGATTGCGTCGCAAGTCTTTGGGAGTGCCGGCGCGCCTTCGATTTCCACGCGGGTGTTCTCGCGAGAGTCGCGAAGAAGAGGGTCAACGCCGACGGTGGCGAGAGGGGTTGAACCGGCAGGACGGATTAGATACCCGGGAGAGGACATATGGCGGGGCTTTAATAATTGAAGCTGACACCGGCGCAGATGCGGCTACCATTCGCCGACGCTATCGCGTCGCGCGCGCGGTCCGGCCATCAAATATTTAGAGATTATAAACTACACACGGCGTGCACACACCGTGTGCACTGCCTGCGCTCGTCTTTTCCGCGTTTTTTTCCCGACGCGCATATGCGCTTCTGGCAGTCGAAAACGCACGCGACAATAATACCGATACGAGCGACGATACGTTCTCGTTCGACCGGCAAGTAACTTCTAAATGTTGCGACATAAAACACGATAGGCCGTGAAGCCGTTTGTGTCATGGATTAATATCAGGAAATTTAGATAGAAAAAATATAAATGGCAGGTTCTTTGATTTTCGGATCGTAGAATACGGGCGAGCCGGTTTTAGATCTGTCGCTAAAATTGAATTACTGGGCGGTGGACCCGCTGTACAAATTAACAAACGTAAATCTGCACACACGTACGCTTAAATAATATATATGATTCTCGGCGAATTATAGGGAGAGACGTAACACGACGCCTTCGAGAAACACGTTAGAACGCCAATGTTACAACAGCCTCTAAGAGATTACGGTCGTTTCTCCAGGTCTGCGGGTAAGCGACAAAATTTATTAAGGTAACGTGCAGGCAGATGAGAGCGGCGAGCAGGTGTACCTTGGCCATAGCAACCAGACGGATCGCGACACATTGAAGACGCGAAACAGTGGAATGGCATTGCGAGATCAGACAAATTCGTCACCGTGTAATTTTGGTTAACTCGACTAGACAAATAAGTAAAAGATCGCCATTATAAGATTAAAAAAAAATATATATATACTGCAATGTAATTTGATGTGGCAATTATCTCGACGACATAATAAGGCAATTATTTAAAAAAAAAGAGATTTCGTTGCCTGCACACGTATTAATAAAATATACTTTATGAGAATATATATATATATTTTTTTTTTCTTTTTGAGGGGTACAATAGTTATTTAAAAATGAGGGTGCCCGAAATGACGTAATCAGGCACTTTTGGAAACAATTTGCCCCAGTGTGTCGGTTCGCAGAAAATAATAAATTTGACTGGCTCTCGAGAGTGACTTCGTAATGAATAAGCGCCGGCGTCCTTTTCTATCCACCGCCGTCTCGTCGGCGAGCGAAGGAACGGGAAAGAACGAATCTGACTGACGCTGCTTGTCAGGTGGCGCGGGATTAGTCGAGGACCTGCCATCTGGTCACCCTCGAGAGCCCGCCGGATTAGCATGCCGTATCCTTCACGTGCCACTCGCAGGAGGGTCGTTCTCGGTCGATTGCAGGACGACGCCGGGACGCGTTGAGAATGGCGCGGAGGGTGGCAGCGGATAATAGAATTTGTGTACCCCGGCGAGCGGTCATCTTAGACATGGACAGCCACGGAATGTCAACGCGATAGGACTTTGTGGCACCGGCCTGTATCTATCCGCTTGGTAAAGCGCGGTCGGTCCGGAAAGGCGTCTGGCGAGAATTTTTTTTTTTTTTTCCCCGATTCTTCGAAAAGCTTCATGGCCATCCGAAAGTGAGTCATTTATTTCCCGGACAATTGTTCAAGCCGTAGGAATTTCGCTTCTTCGAACGCTCCTATCGTGTCGACGAAAATGTTTCACGCGGCGATAATGACAGTTTATTATGTATGCCGCGTGCGACCAGATATTGTATTCTCTGCGAAGCTAGTATGTAAATGCGAGTTCATGTAAACCGAATTGATATGCATTAATAAAAACGCAAATAAATATGAATTGTTCGCAATATGCAATATTATACATTCAATATACTTTTACGTAATATATTGTTTTTTTCCTCTCAGATTACAGACAGACGCAATTTGATTTCGCGTGTAATCAATGCGGCGCTTATTTCTCTGAATTTTTTTTCCCATTTCCAAACCTCTTTTTAAATCTGCTTTTTTTTTTTTTTTTTAGTAAAAAGATATATGTATTATAAATATAATATCTAAAAAGACGTATATTGAGATCTTTATCGACGTAAGCATGCCGGGAATGCGAAGCTGGCCAATAGGAAGAGATAAAACTTCGCACGGTATGCTTAAGGCGTGTGCAAATGGTCCACGGAGCGGGGGCGGCCTCGAGAACCCTTGGGAATTTCCTTGGCCCTTTTAAGGGAACATCTGGCCGATACGCATCGGGGTTACGTGCGCGCCTTGCTTCCCCGATGGCTCCGACGCACCCCTATCGATGCATATGTTTCCTAGATACCGCGCGCGATGTGCTCGTGACGTGTAACCTACGCGTCGCGGAGATTCCCCCGGCATATTGGATCCGCGCATTATTGCGCCAACTGTCATTCTACCGAGAAAAGGCACCCGGTCCCCTAATCGCGCCCGCGAAATCGGACATCTTATTAGACCGGCCTAATTTAACTGGCGGCTGACACGCACAACCTCGTTGCGCCGACTACGATCGCACGTGGTGACTCTGTGGAGTCACTGGCGCCCGCTATTTCGCGAAACGAGCAGCACGAGCATTTTTCCCCACGTCCGACGTCGCTCAAAACTGAGAATAATTAAAGGAACAAGATCGTAAAACTTTTGCGATAAAAATAACCCAGGAAACGTACGCGCGACTGATAATTAACAAACGACGCAAAGACAAAAAATATATATTTATCAGAGGTAATATTTCAAACTGACGGATAAGAACTTCCTGGATTACATTCTCCTACTTTTACTTTTAAGTGGAACGTCTGTGTTATCGGCATACATTTTCAGCCGTACGCATTGCACATTCAGAATGTCAAAGATTTAAAAATCGCAACAAATGGCTATCGACTATTTTTTTTTCCCCCCGGAGGTCTTCCTTCGAGGAAATTCACTCTCGATCGCCGTGAGATTTATCAATAGACCCCGTTCTCCGGAAGTATAACGGGGATAACCGCGGGCCAGTATAAATAAGCGATATAAGGCCGTTCGGAAAAGCCGTGACGATAACCGAGCGGGCAAATGCAGGAAGCGTGTGTCGCACTCGCGCCGCCACAATTACTTTCGCGGGGTGAATGCACGCGTGCACGCACGCCCGCACGCATGCACGCTTACCGTAAATATAGAACGACACCCCGCTGCGGCTGTCGGCCACGCCATAAGGCACCGCGACGTGACTCTATATGGGGTCGGGTCGGGGCTGAACTTCCGCGCCGCACGATGACGCGCTAACGACCCTCTGTCATACCGAACCGATCAGCCAATTGGCTCGTAGATAGGTCATGCACGATCCCTATCATCGAGAAATTGTCACGGTCAATTAGCGGGACTGTCCGACATTCGACCGGCTTCTAATATTAATAAAAATCTGGATATTTAAAAAATTAATGTATTATCTTTGAAAAGCTGTGTTAAATAAAAAAAAGTTTTAAAAAAATTAATATGTAAAAGAGTTGATTATTTCGTACATTATTTTTTATGTGTCTTTAATTTAATTTTAACGAATAACCAGGATAATATTGAGAACTAGATATATTCGATATTCACGGACCTGCGTGAATCAATGAACCGACGAGATAAGCGCAAATGCGTAGAGATAATGCGTTGAATATTAGAGAATGTGTCACACGTGCTGTCTTGGTTTGTTCAATCTGGGAAAGAGATAAGCCAAGGCTTTTCACACGTGACACGCTCCAATTGTCCTGTGTGTTTTACCCAACCATTTACCCAACCATTTGTCAGGGAACAATTACCCCATATCATGTTCTGGTCATCGCTACCAACTTTCTCAATTTTGCGGTTCTTGGCTTCTAGGTGAAAATAACTTTAACTATTTTTTATTTTAACTAAATTAATTTTTTTATTTTAATTAAATTTTAACGCAGTTTTGCGAAATACGGAGACGCGTTTTTTTTCTTTTTTTTTTTAAATATTAAATAATTGACGTGTCAATCTTTTTTACACGTTTTATTTTATACTAAAAGAAACCATGCGCGTGTTATTTTTTCAGAAACCCCAATGACAAACAACAACAAAAATGATGCGACTTACCAATTAATCTGCATGAGCTTCAGCGGAGTCATACAGTTCTGTCGGTGACTGTAACATAAAATTAAACATATTAATGTAGACATATAAATTACTTCATAAAATTAATAAAAAAAAGTAAAAGTTTTTATTTAATATTTTATAAGATAGGATACTAATTTATATTAATTTTTATTTAAAATTTCTGTCATTAAAAATATTAAAATAGAATGTGTGACTGCCCTAAACTATCGAGCTAATTCTTGAACTCAAGTCCTGGCTTGAAATTTCCCCGAGAAGTGATCAGCATGTTTGTTGAGGTCTGAAGAAAAAGAACCGAGACCGGGGATAATGGGACAGAGTCAAGCCGCGAGGTATCGAGTGCAAGCACACAACTCCACTAAAAACTACACGAGCAAGCGCAACGTGCGCTTTGTGCGTCCTTAACAGTGATTTCTTTCATTTCGTCGCGCCACTCATCGTCATATGGGAAAAGGAAAACCCCTTAAAACAAACCCCGTGTTCTCTAACTATATTTTTTTCCTCCCACAGAAAAACCTACGTCGACAATTTCGTTTTGTAGTTTCTAGAAGTGGTTAAAACGAATAAACGTTAAATCGAGACTTTACAAGAAACTGCACTACTAGAATTCTCTTTTCTACAATATAATTTTTTTTTTCTTTTTTTCTTTTTTTTTGTAATTGCAAATAACTTTACAAGATTATACAACTCCGATAAAATTTAATAAACGCTTATAAATAATTTTTCAAATATTTATCTTGAAGGTACCGTAATATCTATGCCACGCAAGAAAGAAAAAAAAAAAAAACAAAGATCCATATAAAATAATAATTCTAAAATATTATTATCTATTGCGTTTATCGCGGAAATCAAAACATCCTCTTCAAGCGAATCGTAGTAGCGATAATAAACGCAAACAGTACAACGATAATACACATATGTATATCCTGTAAAGTCCAGAGCCAATGATTCTTGGTCTAAGGACGGATTAAGCGGTATCGCGGGGGCGACGATGACGATGAAGATCGTTATCCATCTCGCGTGCGTGCACTCCTGCGCGAGTACGCGAGCACTCGTGTCCCGATCAGATACGCGCTCGGTTGTATGTCGGTTATCGCGTAATGCGTATCGGATGCGCTTAACGCGTCACGCGTCTCGCGGCGTACGCGATGTTGGAGCTTTTATCGCGCGCGCTCGTATTAAAAAAAAAGAAAAAAAAAAAAAAAGGTGCTGGCCGCGATAAGAGCGAGACCAACGCTGATTTTGCGGAAATCGATCCCGCGAGATCCGACGAGCTTTGGCTTTTATGAGAACTTGTGTCACCGTCGTCGCAGCATTTCCCTCCCCCGCCACTCAAATATTATTGATCATTAATATGGAAATGTTTTACGCGGCGAGCGCGGTTTATTCTGCAAGAATAAATTCAAATCCACCATATAAATATTCAATCCCTTCGTGCCGAATATTACGTTATTTTTATTTATGTATTTTATCAAATATTTTATATATTGAAATTTTTATCGATACGCGCGCGTATATTAAATAAAGTATTTGTTTATTGCGAGCTGACCGGTAACTTTCATGTAGAGCACGAGCTAAAACGCAATATGGATTGATAAAAATATTACGGTTTTTCCCGCTGGAACATGTGGGATTAATACCGTATCGCGTTTGACGCATTAAAAGTGTAACGTGTCGCGGGAAAAGATAAAGACCACCGTTCCGTCCCGCGTTCCTACGCTAACTGTTAACGTAAATTACACGGCATTCTCCGGGCTAGTACACCGCCCCGGCTTTAGCGCGACCATCTTCACCATCTCCTCCTCTCTCGTCGCGCGTCCTCCCCCGCAGCCGCCAGCTGTCGTCTGACTTCCGTCCTCGAGTGGAAGCGTTCTTCGTTACTATTATTACAAGAGCGCTCGCGGTGCCGAGATTGAGCCGGCGAAAAAGCTGCCGCTGTTATTTTCCACAATACGACCTTTAAGCATGATAATTACCCAACGATAATTTACTCGCGATTAAACGATGTAATTTGTACCCTTAAAATATATATTCGAGTTAAAGAACGATTCACCGTCCGTCTCAAATTAAACGTTGCAAATTTAAATAACTCTCGCTACTCCGAATAAATGTTTTATATTAAATTTTTAATTTATATTAAAATGTTTAAAATTTTTTTTTTTTTTCTTTTTTTTTCCCCCCCTTATCTGAACGTTACAGTTTCTTTTTGTGCAACCTTTTCTTTTATTTGCAATCTTTGCACGTTGCGAGCGAAAGGAAATAAGAGATCGGCCTGTGTTCGTTCGGTGCTGAGGTTGCTTTTTGAATCCGACGTGAATTGAAAGGCGACCAGGCGCAATACGGGCGTGTCTGTTTTGCGAGTTGACTCGTGCAATTGCTCACGAAATCGCCGGCCAAAATAACAGTCATTAATATTCTTCGTCTCTCTTTTTTTTTTCTTCTTTTTTTTCCCTCGCGCGCAACTGATATCCACCACGATTGAAAACAACTCTTTTCTTCAACGTTCTATAAACTACGTAGTAATTTATCTGACAAGATTCGTTTGTTTGTTATGGAAGAGATTGCGAGATTATCAGTACATTCGAAAGAACGGTTTTGTATCGGTTTCTCGGCATAAACAATACATCGCTAAAAAAAAAGAATATTATTACGTCAATTAACCACAAAACACCTAGACGTAATTACTAAATTTTAAATTCTAATAAGTAAATACCACAACCTAAATTTAATCCTTGATAATGTAATTTCAAACATATATGACTTCTGCAAAGATATTTAAGTGTAGCTTTTATCGGCATAATATCACCCGTCTTTACTTTAAGATATTTAACCGGAGATAGCTTAAAAGTAAGTCAATAATGATAGAATTCTCGATAAAACATAACCAACAGGTGCCACAAAGAATTTTATCTTGATTAACATACTTTATCGGAAGAAATCTTCATTGAAATAATCATATCCAGAAGGAACATCGCAGATTACACGGTTATTATAGAAGCCGCGCAAAAACAAATTGTTTCGTTGAAAATAGCCAGTGCAATTTAATCACGCAATGCTCAATGCAAAGTAATAAAAAAAAAAATAAAAAAAAGAAACTATTTTTATATTTAATTCGACACCGAAAAACATATATACATATAATTTAAGTATAAATCTATATGTTTAGCCCGGAAAATTATGATGATATAGAAAATTATACACAATTTCTGGTGCGTGTCGTAAAATTCGTTCGAAGTGGCTGTATAATTTGAGAATTCCATCCAATTTCGGAATACAGTAAAAGAAAGAAGTGCGGTAAATCGTACTTAAGATTACGACTAAATATTATTCGAGTATCGTTTCGAGAATGCAGGTGTATTCCCTCATACCTTTCCGTACCAAGTAGTCGATACTCGGAAAGGAACGGGATCAGAAATCTCTTCGATCGGCAAATTCCGGAAATGCGGTAATTTGAACGGCCAAAAATCTTGCAACGAAGAAAAAAAAATCAACGACGCGAAAAAGCGTAAAGTCGACGGGTCGTTTCGCAGCGAAACGCGTCAACTCGTCTGCTTCGAGGAAGAATGTCCCTAACGATAATTATTTATGACTTAAGAATCAAGACATACATTTTGCATGTTCTTCTTAATTGCAAGTCTCTTTTACTTTTGCGCAAACATTAATCATTGCCGTATTCGCACACTCGCAATTATGCAAATAGCAGACATAATCGATATGTCACAAAAGTTTGTTTATTTCTCCTCATATGTATGTAAACACGAATTCAATTGTAAAAAAAATAATCATGTTCTATAAAGAGAAATCGCATAAAAAATGTTGAAGATTACTGGCAAATGATAATAACGATAAAATAATCAGAACAACTGATATCTTATAAAATCTTTATGAAATCGTATTTCTCGATGAATGCTTGATAACTCTAAAAAATCACATTCTTATATTTTATATTCATTACATTTAAAATTACGTCGTAATATTTCTCCTTTTCCCTGCAAACTATATATTAAATAATTAACGAGTAAAAGATAACGAAAGAACGAATTGTTTATTTCGTAATTGCATACTTTGCTAGAGGAGGACTCGTAACTTTTAATTAAATGTATTCGGCTGATAAAATTAAATTTAAAAAAAAAAATCAATTGCAAGCGCCGTGGGAAAATAATGACGTGATTAAATAAAAGTCTCGACGACCTTGATCGGTTACGCTTGTTGATGCGCGGCCAATTTCTGGTTTGACAAGTCCAACTACTGTCGAGATAAAATCGACGATTGACTTTGCAATGAAAATGCGACCCGTAATACGTCCACGTTCGAGGTATCATATGACAAAATTTTTGTAAGAGAATGAATAAATCATGAATAATTTTTCCTGTAGAATAAAGGAAAAACGAAACCGACAGAGAAAGAGAAAAAGAGAGAGTGAGAGAAAGAAAGAAAAATATAAATGTTTGTCGGCGAAAATTAAAATTACAAAAAAATTACAATTAATTCAATTAAATAATTCAAGATAAAAACTGAGACTGAAAAATTCTATTTAGAGTACGAATCAACTGTCAAATTAAATGGAGCTAACAGATAGTAATTCCCTCCCTTACGTCGCAAAACGCGCTAATCCGAGCGGATTGGCCATATGGATTTGTAGATTCTGGAGAACATACAGCTGTGTCTGCAGATGGTGACCATACGCGAACACGTGCTTACTTATCAAGTACGGATACGTCGAAATGTTTTCAGAATCGTAAAGCCAATACAATAATAAAAAAAAAAAGAAAAAAATTGTCACTATTGTCTCGCTATTTAGACCATAGACTCACGAAGTACACATGGCAAACTCGGACACATATTGCATTTGTCGCGCAATAAAGTTTCAAGTTTCAAAAGGATAGAAGAAACGTGTGTACATGTGTCGACAGTATGCAATTCGGTTGCATGTGTGAGCAAAATGTTTATAAAACTCGCATGCGTGGCAATAATTATTTTCATTCACAAACTTGTAACAGATATAAAAAACGAGGAAATATTGAAAAAAAAAAAAAAAAAAAATAAAGATATACAGCAATTCAAAAAACCTGAAAAAATTAATCGAAACTTTAATTAAGTTATTGATAAAAATTCAATTATCATTAGCCGATTATTAATATTATACATCGAACAGAACTGCATTTTCTCGTGCGACTTTTTTTTTACCGTGAAAAAGATCATCATTCCCGCGACTATTCTCGCAAGTGTTTACGATTCGGTGGAACGATGATGGTACCGGTGAGAATTATAAGCGAGGCATGGTCGCTCTTGCCATCGCTCCCGACGAAAAGTGCCCCTAATACGCGCCCGTGCGCAATACGCCCGCGGGTATTTCCCATGATTTTGGCGTAGCGAGAGCATTCCTCCAGGAGGACAGAAGAGTCGCACCGGGTCTACGTCCGGTGGGCGCAAGAACGGAACCGCGGATAGCGGGAGGAAGCTGCGAAAGAGAGCGGCATGGACCTCGAGAAGCGGCGAAAAAACACGAGGGGGCGGTGAAAGAACGAAAAAAAAAAAAAAAAAAATTCGGAGGTCGAATCTCTCGGAGATCAACGCCGGTAAACGGCCTCCATTCTCGGGCCCGGGGAAAGACTCCCGCGGTGGTCAGTGGGTCCCATAAACTCGCGATTCCTGGTCGCCCGCGGCATCTCCGACACTCATACACGCAAACGCACGCTCGCGTGTTCGAGAGCCTTGCCACTGGTGGGTGGGCAGAACGGCTATAAGGTACGACGAAAGAGAGATGAATGTAGAGAGAAGAGCCGTAGGGTCAGCCGAGTGGAGACCACGGAGAAGGAGAACGAGAGCGAGGGGACAGGCGTACGGCGAAAGCGAGCGAGAGAGAAAGAACGATACGAGTGGTACAGAGAAACTGTGAGCTAAACTCTCGGCCTGCTGGCGCCGCTCTGTCGGCCCCCGCTAACTCCCGCCGCCAACAATGCGTGCACTTCTCCTCCTCCACCTCCTCTTCCCTGTTGGCCATCGCCACCACCGACGCCAACACGCTGCTTCGTCTAACATCTCGGTGGTTACCAACACTAGCGGACGGCGACATCGCCACGATCAGCGGCGCCAACATTGGACACCCGGCGTCGCATCGAGAATCATTGATCAGAAATCAATAGGGAGCATTTAGAATCGTTAAAGCCATTACGTTTTAAAGTCATTAGAAATCAGGCGCAAGAGAGACCATCAGCTATTCGCTATTGTTACGGCTACTGTCAGGAGCAACGTTTATCGAGCCCAGCTAGTGGGCAGGCCACCAATGTACTCTTACTATTATCGTCATAAGCTGCGGTGCGCCCAGCATGCGAATGGAGTGACACATACCGTTACTATTACTGGCGCCAACGCCAACGCCGACGCCAAACGCCAATGCGTTCTCTGTCACGGGATCTTTTCCGGCGCGATGGATCTCCCACCATCGCGGCATTCTCGTACACGTCGCGTTTCGAGTCGACAAAGCATGTGGGTGAGAGGGAGGCTGTATCCGCGGCGACGTCAGGTCGCCGGTGTTGCTGACAGTGGTGGTAGTAGAGGCGGTAGTAGTTCAGTAGTACTACTAGGCTGCTGGTACTGATAGCGACGGCGTGACAGTGGTAGTATTGCTAACCGAGCGGTGTTGGTGCCGATGGTAGTGGTGGTAGCGCGACGACGTTACCAGTGGCGGAGGTGCAGTTGGCGGTGGTGGTGGTGGTGGAGTGGAGCACGGACCAGTCGAGCCTCCCTCGCACACGTAAGAGCGTGAAACGGAGTCGAGAGTACACGAGGCGAGCCAGTTCGCTGTCGACTGCGCTCGGAACAGGACGTGCGTCGTGTTCCACGCCGAGCTCATCATCTAAACACAGACCCGCGAGGAGATTCGTCTGAACGCTCTTTCGACAAACAGAGCTTAATCTCTTGGATTACCAGAGTCCAGCCAGGTTTTTGTTTTGCGTGCCCGAGATTTGGTGCATCACGGAAGGAGGGGCGGAGGAAAGAAAAGAAAGAAAGAAAAAATAGTGCAATTTGTGCGTGAGGTGCGTGAATCGAGGAGGGCAGTGAAGAACCGGTGAAGTGCCGGTAGCCCGTGAGAGGAAGATGACCGACCACGTGGTGGAAAGTACGTTCGAGCTTTCAGCTTTCATGAAAGGTGAATTTTAATCTGCAGCCCGTGGCGCGCGCTCACGGACTTTAACAGAGGGATGACACGAGATCGAAGCGTATGTGATCGCTTTAGACTGCTGGCGACCTTAATCTCGGTTTAACTTACTTCTCATCTTATTTCTAGTTGTAAAAACTAGAGAGAGATAAAGAATAAATTAAATAGAAATTAATTTACGATGATAAAAATATACATGAATATTATATCTTTCATATATCTAAGTTCGTTTCTCTTTAACATAATAAAGTACACAGAGTCGATATAATTCAGCTGTTATAGTAAAAAAAAAAAAAGAAAAAAAAAGAAAGAAAAAAAAGAAATAAAATTGCAAAAATAATCACCGTTTAGATTTAATTACATACAAGCAGTAAATGGCAAAGTATTAAAAACAAAGTATTCTACCATCTCGTGTCATCGCTAAATGCTTTCTCAAACGCTTTTAATTAGCAATTATGTAATTCTAATTATAGAAAAATTATAATTATTCCACCAGTTTAAGCTCATTTACGTCTCCAGCTAGCGTGCTCGAGATTCCGATCGCCGACTTTGAGTTGACGTGTGCCGTTAATATGACGTCTCGATGCGTGGTAAAATCCACAAAGCGAATTTCGTCGAATAACACCGATATATCTCTAATGTACCGTAAGTCATCATGCAGATTCGAATGCGGGCCGATCGATACCGTTTTCCTTGGCGGGTACCGATAATTATCGTTATGAGCGCTAACGCTGCGGAATGATGAGATCGCGACTGATGTATCGGGACCGGGAAACGAGAGGGGGAGTCATCCCGCGAGAGATGATCGGAATGGATTTGTATATTGATATAAGGATTAGGCAAGCAGATATCGGCGCGTAAATGAACAAGTACGCGAACCGGAACGGGAGCGCACACAGATGCGGGAAGATTACCCTTATTAGTTGCGCCCGCTGGATTCTCCTGTTTGCATTCCCATTTCTCCCGCAGTGGGGCAAAATAAATGCGATATAAATACGTTACATTCGGCTTTAAAGTTTCGGGTACCCGGCTCGGCTCGTACCAAAACATATTCTAGCGCGGCTTACCAGCGATCGAGCTCGAGGCGTTACAAGGTTGCGCGGTGCTCACCCGCGGAGCAGCCCCCGAAATCGAAATGGTTTATTATAAAATTGAATTATCGAGCCTGTAACAGTGATACGCCGCGGCTTTCCTTTCTTTGTATTTCAAAAGTATCGAATTTAAATTCAACAACCGGGACCGAACTATTGCTGTTTACGTTAGATGCCGGTGATACCAGACACTGGAGATAGAGTCTAGGGCGTTTTTACTACGCGCCGAAGGTACATAGTGTGTTAGCGATCCCGATCAAGAGAAGGAAAGAGAAGACAGAAACGAGAATGCAAGGCAAAAGGCGGCGGTGGCGACGACGTCTGTGGCTGCGACGGCGCCAGCGTGGGTCGCCACGTACATGCACCGCCACAGAGATACGATCCCGGGTAACAGACGACCCCCTTTGACCGAGCTCGAAATCGGTGCTAAGCATCTATGCGTAAACAACGATGCTCGGAACAGCGGAATCAGCGCGATGTGTCGATACAGTCCAGCAGCGGCAACAGACCGAAATCTGATGATTTGTGTATCGTATATACATATATGCACACGTGTCAATTTAACAATCGGCATAAAGTGTCACAGAAATAAAAAACGGGACCGGGCAGTTTTATCGTTGAAATTTATCGACAAAACGGTTGAAAAACTATTACGTGCGATATGGGCCTTTGGTTAATTTAGACGTTTATCTATGACATTTCGTGTCAAATCCCATGGACGTTTCTCGGAAGTCGATAATTTATCAAATCTTTGTGATAACGGTTACGAGCAAAGATTCCATCTAATTATGAAAAGCGTATTTCTTTAATTGAATATCGGACCCGTTATGCGACAGCTCATTAAGCGCAATATTTTGTTACGTAATACTTGAAGAATAATTTAAGTGGAGAATTTAATTATCTTGCTCGCTACTTTATTAGTTCTTTTTTTTCTTTTATAATTTATTGCCACTTATTTTATTACACAAAATCTATTATTAAAATCTCCGAGAAAAGACCAGAGAAATAAATAATTAACTTCCAAATAAAATTAACAAATAGGTCGAAAAATTATCATAATCTGTTGCATTATTGGTCTCAATCACATGTTACCTTAATGTCAATGTTTGTAACTTCATTGAATGCCATATTCGCATCCAATATTCATTCAGCAGTGCTAAATGCGATAAAGTGCCACGCGTGGGTAGTTTCGTGAGTCGTAAAGAAAAAAGAAAAAAAAAAATTAATTAAAGATCCGATCGCGTCCGATGGTTTCTCGCGCAAGTCTATATTCCTGTCGACATCATCAGCGAGACGTAAAGTTAATTGAGATAACTGAAGTGTTATTAGTACAATATCGCGATATTATTCAACGATAAAATTAGCAGTTAGCGTTTTCCGATTATTTCGACACGCTCGAATAGTTGATGCGATAATTAATAAATAATCGGGACGAATGAGAGAGATAAAGTATGTAGACGCCTTTGTGCGCAAATTATGCACCCGTTCCGGGAACTCCGGATTGCATTTTATCACTTCATTTATTTGTTTTTATTCGATCAACTTAATTTACTTCACTTTCCGTTTGGTTTCCATTATTTTATCAATCTCACCTATGGACTGACGAAAGTTAAACAACACCGGGCGATACTGATTGAAACGTTACAGACTATTTGCGGCCGATGCCGCTTATTACATAGTAACTCGACGGTAGCTCCGTAAGTACTATATTTATTGATCTCGGAGCGATCATTAATCTCATCATTGAGCAGCATCGCGGCTTAATTCCACTATCGTAATCGGCCGACATGAAAGCGTGCAGAAAACGAGCGTTTTAATTAGAACGTGTACGCGCGTCCATGATAGCTATAATCGAGATAGTACCTATCGCCTGTTGCTACTTAAGCTGCTACGCGCTCATTTACATATCTCATCTCCTCCGGCCGACTACTTCTACTCTCGAACCTGCCGCCAGCGGCGAGAGTCTGCGCCGATTTCGACTACACCGAACCACAGCGGGGAAACCGCTTCTCGCGAGTTACACGTGGTCGAAGCGGAGCAGAGAGAAACGGAGGGCCGCTCGTCACCCGATTATCGTGCGTATTGTTATGCGCGGATACATGCAATTTTTTTTTCTTTTTTTTTTTATTTAATTTAGTTTTTTTTTTTTTTTTTTCTTTTGCGTTTCTATCTTGCCGGTACCCGTCACGAGTGACTTTACCCGAAAGTAAATATGTTTACGTATTAAAGTTGGGAACACGTTCATATTAGCAGCCGCGAAGCAGGCACTACCCGCACGCATGTAAAATTAAAGGTCGACACTCCAGGCGAGTAGCGCGGAAATTTTGCTGGATGTCCGCGTTTACGACGTTTGTTTCTTTCGCTCTAAAACGGTATAGAAAGTCGCGAAACTCGCGACTTTTTTTTTCTGTTTTTTTTCTTCTTCTCCCGGGGAAGATTTGAATAAACGGCCCCGTCACCGCTTCGCGACGGTGGACGGCTTGGCCTTGAATTAAAATGTGAATTACAATTGTATTAAAGCAAGCAGGCGTACGCGGTATTATTGCAGTTAAATGGCATTGTACGAGGTGTCTATAGACTGGTCAACATCGTTCTGACACTCAGTGGACGCGCCTCGGGCACCAGCACAATGCTCAATACAAATTTCGCTTGAGGTTTATTGCGCCGGCTTTGACCTCGCCTCGAGAGCTGTAATCGATACCCTATTGAGACCCGTCACAAATACAAAGGATGTCACGGGGAGAAGGGACTCCCCATCGCCACCCACTTATGCATTACGTTCCTGCACCTGCTACCTGCCGCTACCTGCCGAGCGAAGCCCTCGATAATAGCCGTCCTCCGCAAAAGAAAGGGAGAGCTCCTCGGCCTTCGTGCTCTCACGAAAACAAGATGATCTTTAAAGTGATCCTCGATTATCGCATGAATTTACAACGCGCAATTAATGAAGACTCTAAGACCGAGACTTTTCGGAGCGGCGATTTTGACCTACGAAAAAATCGGAAATTTCTCAGGAAGTCCTAAAGCGACGGATACGGCGCGCGATAATTTCGAGACCATTCAACGTACACGGATATACATAATCGTTGATGTATGACGAGAGTGCGTCGCGATGCACGCGACAGCGAGCCACTCGTTCCCGATTGTCGAGCGCACGATTGACGTGATTAAAATAAGCGGATCTCGGATCTTGCCCGCGTTGGAAATAATCAGCGACGGGAAGTCGTAGATAAAATATATGATATGATTAGGAGAGGATATTGTAGTGGAAAAATAAAATAAAAAAAAAAAAGGAAATAAAATAAACGTTCGTTCTTAAAACCTTTTCGCACGGAATTATATAAAAACTGTCGTCGACACGACACGGTTGTGCGATATCGCGGCACGTGTTCGCATCCCCGTATATTTATACGTGCATTCTCGAGATCGGGCCGACCGGTCGCGCAAATGATCAGTCCGGTATATTGAGTCACGCTCGCTCTCACAACCATCTGGCTAGCGCCACTGCCTCCTTTCCTCTCTCTCTTTTTCTCTATATATTTGCTATTCTATTCTAGGCAATCTCCTCCTGTTCCTATCTACAAAACGACGGAGCCCGAGCTTTCTCTTATCACTCGCGAGACACGTAAGAATTAATTTCGAGGGACGAATAATCTGCTTTGCGAATTGAGTCTGTTTTGGCAGCAAAATCATCGAGTAACATTTTTTTTTTTTTTTCCTTTTTTTACTTTACATAATTATAAGCGGGTGATAAAATATTGAATAATTAAGACAGCGAAGTTCAAACCACCTATTGAGCACGAAGAATGCCGGCGGCAGCGACAATTTTGCCGCGACAGCGAGATTCTCCGAAAATCGAAACCGCGGAGGTATATCGACGCCGTCTCGTTACCCGGATCGATCCGGATACGACAAATGAGCGGGTGCGATTTATTTATGTCGAGACTGGTAGACCTCTCTCGTCGGAAGCAGACGGTTTCGCGTATCGGCAGCAGACGGTTTCGCGTATCGGCAGCAGCGATAAATGCCGCGTGCTCCTCGCGAGGATCGGGACAGGAAACGGCGCATCCACGGCGGCGTCGCGTCGGCAAGATTTATCGGCGAGACTTGTTTTTTTTTTTTTTTTCCTCCCTCTCCGCCGTCCCCTTTTTCTTCTCCCTATCCGCGCACGGTCTCTGGCTCGCCGCTCGCTTCGCGGAAAGCCTCCGGCGGAAATGCGACTCGCCGCCACACGAGAGTGGAATATAATAGCGCGAGAGCGAGGGATGGCACTCTCCCATCATTGCGTAGTCTCCGCGCACAAATTCCCCTTTGAGCGTTACCGAAATCCCACTTTGGTTACCGAGCAAGTAACAAAGGCAAATTAATCAAACGTGATAAGTGTGCATTATTACTTAAATATTTTTCTCCGAACGGCTAATTAAAAGTATATATGCTCCTTATAATTCGACGATGTCGTGTAATTCGAGCTTCCTAACGCTTGTCTCTCGCGGGTCACATTCCCCGACGCCGATTATTTTCGCAGGCGCGACGAGGAGCGGTGAGGCAAGGTTCGCGGCGTGCCGCCGCCTCTCGCCCCGGCAACAAGAAACAGAGAATAATCAGACGCTTAATTCAGTCCGGCGCGCACGCTCTCGCGCCCACGCTCCGAGTTGTCTTAAATCAACGCTCGGGCTGTCGCATAATTCTCCCAATAACCCGGCCGGCGAAGGCGACGCGCGGTAAACGCGCCCACGAGCGGTGACTGCGAAATTGACACGCGTCGAAGCGGTAATCGCCATCGGGGAACCGCCTGGTTGGGCAATCGTGAAGTAATCGCGGTATCGGGCGTCATTAGGCGCGCGACACGTATCCGTATCGGTCGGCGATCTAAGTCATCGGCACTGTGATCGCGTATTACGTCGCTATTACGACGCGGTAACAGGTGATTATTAGCGGCCCACGGCGCCGCTCGGCGCCGGATGCAATTGCACGTCGCGTAATTACGCGAACTGGTCGAGATCACGCGGCTTGGCGCGCTTTGTAATTCTGCAAAAGGCAGGCTCTCTCGCCGCTGACAGACAAGCGTCCGCGATACAGGCAGCGCGATGACGGAAACCACTCGGCGAAGTGATCTACGATCGAGTGTAAATACCGTTCCCCTTGTTTAGACCGTAAATTCAGACGTAATCCTCCACGGTTATATCGAGGCCAGACTTCAATAAAGAAAAATATCGGATTTAATATATATATATATTTTTTTTTTTAATTATTTCTTTGCGAATTGTGCTTTGCGCACTTGGACCGCGATAAACTGTACGTCGGTATTATTAATATTATTATCGCGCTTATTGGTATTACGAAATCCACATAGCGAATATTTTAGACGCATTAATCATCCTACGTGCACGTGCTCTTTTTTTTTCCTCCGTTTTCATCGAATCTTTCGCAATTCAGGCCATAGATCACGCTCGAATCTCTTATCGCTTATTGAATTTCTCGATTCTTCTCGCAAGCTACATTACTGCGCAAAAGAAGAGGCTTTCGCTCTGTAAACAATACTCGAATCCATTATTACCGGCGACCTGGCTCTCGGGTGATTGAATTTCGGCCACGTGCGCGAGAACTGTCAGCGTGCTTTATATTTAGCTATTTTGGTGCCGCAGAAAGGCTCTTGAAAGCAGTCGGAAAATTTCCGACACGTTCCACGTGTTCCCGCGCCTTCGCGGTCTCTTCAATCTTCCACGTGCGGCCCTTGACGTTCCCACCTTAATTAGAACGAGCTTTTTCCTTTCCTTCTTCCTCGCGAATAAAACAAAAATTATTTTTAAACATCCCACTCGAGTCTGAATTTATCGGAAAAAAAGAAAAAAGAAAAAAAGAAACGAAATTCATGAAACTTACAAAGTGCTTAATAAACTTTCACAGCGAATAAAAATATATATTTCGAACTGTTAAACTTTTTGAAAGACTATGTTCATTAGCTTCGTTCGCAAGTGTTTATACCGATTAAAGAGTATAACGTTTTTCCCGAGGCAGTGACACGGTCAATGCACGTAACAATGATTTCGATAGACAAATACAGCTGTGCGGCAGACGCAACGCGAAGTAAAAAGAGTTCTTCCACGAAGGATGTTTCTGCGAAGCGTCACGTGAAAGATGCGCACCCGGCGCGACGACGGAAGACCCCGGCGGAAAGGTCGACGTTACAAGCCGTTACGTTCGCTCCGGGCGCGAGGAGTTTGCACAGATGTGGCCGGCGTGTTTGAACAAATGCGAGTGAGACAGTACGTCCCGGGACATTTGCGAGTTTGTTGCAAAATTGGACGGCGGTCCGAGTACGCGACGTACACCGAGAAGCCGCGTTAAGAAGAGGCCCGCAAACGGATCTCTAAACGGGGGAATTCCTAGCGGGTTATTATTGTTCAATTAGCCGTCCAGAGACGGAGTCATCGAGGCCCTTCTCGAGTAAAAAAAAAAAAAATCCTCCACGTGGATCCTTAGCCGCATCACCTTGGGCGGATTAATGCGGCCCGCGAGAAAAGAACGACACGTGTCATCTCCATCCTTCTTTATTCGGTAGTTTACTTATAAATAGACGCAGAAAATAAACGAGGCGTTCGTCTCGAGACATCCGCGAGTCTGTTGGAAAATGGCATGAGCGGCCTGTTCTTAGATGCGCACCTCGTCAGACCGCCTGAGGTTCGGATGCGATTAAGGATTCCACGTGGAGCAATTTTGACCTAGAAAAGGTCTCCGGTCTCATCGTTTCTAGATGGCTAATTGAGCAAAGACGTCCCGCTGGAAGCCGCCCACCGATTTAGAGATTCGTTCCCGCGGGCCCTCCTCGCGAGCTCTCGTACGCGTGCACTCGAAACGTCGGAGTCCCGATGGTGCCGTTTTTCGGGGCGGAAAATTTCGGAGGGGAAGACGCATCCTGTTTCAAGATGGCACGATCGCGCCAGCGGCAAGCGGAGTCGCGAACGCGGCCGACCTCCTCCTTCGTCGACTTTGTTTATTTCGTCTGATAGATATTTATGAATCGGCCGATGATCGAGCATGTGTCTCGACCGGCGCCCGCCGATGACCTCGAGTGACCTGAGCTCTTCCCGGCACCGTCGCGATAATTTCCTTTCCACGCGCTCCGCGACCTTTCGTTTTTACGCACGCGATAAGATTACGAGGCGACGAAATCTGTACGTGGAGACGAATAAATTTGGCGGACTGCGCCGTTAATTTAATTAAATTTTTATCACATCGCCTTCGAAGATACTTTACGTTTGAAGCAGTCATAGGGAAAAAAAAAAATAAAAAAATAAAACCTTTAAGCAAAGGTCCGCGGAGGTTTAAACTATGTTAATATCGAAAACGTCCCGGTGCTCAAAATATCGGCGCGTCGATAATAAACGGACTTCGAATGAACGCTACGAGGAAGAGACTGCTTCGTTCGTTAAACAATAATGATGATCGTCGCCAATGGCGCGGTGGCAGATGGCTGCTATCGAGTACGGCCTTGTTATCGGTACGATAACGCTTCTAAGCTAACACGCGACGAGCAGAAACGATGCCAGGTGGCCGGTAAATGTTATCTCAATTGCGCGAGTAAGTTTCCGCCTCATTTGCCCGCGCTCTCTCACTCTATTAATTTGTCTGTCTGTCGATCCAATTTGTTCGGCGACGAAAGAGAGAAAAGGTGTGGGGTCCAGGCAGCCGGCGGTCACGTCGGACGAGCTGGAATCTCGCTCCAATTAATCCCCCCCGACTTCAGCCCGTGACTTATCGCGCCGCGAAAAGTCAACGACGTTGGTCACGCTCGAGCCGAAACGACAGACAGGAAATCTATGTTTGGCCGCAATCGGCGGGCACTTACCGCACCCGAAGGAGTTCCGGCGAGGGCCTTTTCGTTGGACGGGTTCCAAGATACGCGGTATCCGCGAAAGGTTTTCGGGAAAGCGTCGCGACGGGGTCAGCGTGATTGCCGACCAGAAAGGAAAGACGATCCGGCTGCGATCCCGTCGCCCGTTCACGTCGCGATCGCGACGACTCCTCTCTCTCGAAAAGGCAATAAAAGGAGAGCAACGAACAGACGAGGTTGGCGCCAGCGCCATGTGGCGGCCGTGCCTCGCTCTTCCCGGCTTGTTTCTCTCGTGAGCCGAGGACACGAGAAATAAGAAAAGAAAGAGCGCGGAGGAGGGTGAGAAATGGCGTTTATTAATACTGCGGGATCGGAACCCACCGTAGGAGGATCTGACCCTTGGATTTCTAATCGGAGAACCGAGGGAGAAATTTACTAATGCTTTCCGATTATATTCTAAATGCTAAGAATAAGAATTTCCATTTTTTTTTTTTTTTTTTTTCTTTACGTTATTTTACATTTTCTGCAAAGTGTATTTTAATTAAAATTAGAACATTCCAATACGGAGAATTAAAAAGTCACGGCTAATAAAAGAAGACCTTGCCAAACGCTGGCTTCGATTTCGAGTAAATACAACGCCAGACGCCTCTTAAAGATGTTAACTGATTTCGATTCACAGTAATCATATTCGGGAGAGGAGACTAGTAAGTGAGACGGGGAGAGCGAGCGCGAAAGCGAGATGAAAGAATCGCGCCGGCTGTGGCGCCGGCGATCCGCGATAGAGAAATCCGATGCATTTGCAACACTTAAGTCATGCCCAATCAATCGCTGCGCAGTCGACGGATCACCGGCTTGCACGAATCATTGCTTTGATAGATGATCGTCGAAGCGCGGACTGACCGTCCGTTTTCGCTACCAGACACGCGCGCGGAGGATTCCTCGAATAATTTTTTTACGTAATCGCGGGGAAAAAATGTCAGAGTTTACGACCCGCTCGGTGCGGCTCCGCGGAATTTTTCGCGTCCCGCGGCCGAGCAACATGAGAAAGGCCGTGAAATCGCGATCGCCGGTTCTAACGCTGGATAGAATTACGCATCGTCGTGTTTGCATACGCATTTGTTACACAAACAAGACGGTTACGTCAGCCAGCTTGATAATTCGCGCGATGTACACAATTTTGGGAGTTTCCGGATTTTCCGCGAGTCGCCGAGTCTTTCCTTTTTAAAAGGGAAGGAAAAGAGGTACGCGCGAGACGATTTTTGAGATCGCTGAAATCGAGAAAAACATACGGTTTTTTCGCGAAATTACTTGCGCTCTGTATAGACAAAAACGTCGGATGTTGAAAACGAACGAGGTAAAGTCGCTCGGCGTATATAAGTCGCACGATGACAAGCGTCTTCGGCGACGATACTAAAATCAGCGAAATTAGTCTCCACCTCGGAATCCGACCCGGGGTCGGCGAGGCCGACTGGCGAGGAGAGGAGTGAAGACGGCGCGAGTGTATTATAATCCTCTCTCGCTCGGGTCGGGTCCCTGCGTGCGCGCCAGATGGTACCAGCTGGATGACGCATCAAAGCAGAAAACCTCCCGCGTGTCCGAAGCGCGGTTCCGCCCACGGAATCGCGAGGGAAACACGTGCGCCGCCGGCGGCTCTATCGCGTTGTAAATAGTCTCGCAATGCGAGAATTCGGCAGGATTTCGTAACGCGGCCGTGTCACCGAAGAATGTTATTTATCTGCGCGTCGTCAGCTAGTGGAGGCTGCGTTAAATTTCAAAAACTCTATCGGGGACTATTTCATCGACTGCATCGGTGAACGATGCAGTTTCTATTTTTAATATGCCAAAGACGAAATGAGCATAAACTGTGGTTAAATAAGAAATTTTTATGTTACGTCGTTGCGTCACGCGTTTTGAAATACTGCAACGTGGGCGCATAACATTCCGGAGGATGTTAGAGAAATTTTGACCTGCCTTTTTTTAATTGTGTGGCTTAATTAATAATTTACGTTCTACCTATTTATTTCGCTGATAATAAAAGTTAACTAACGTGTTTCTTTAATCCTCTCTATTTTATTTACAGCCGGAGTCATGGCTGGTTCCGAGAGAGATAACGGATCCTGCAGCAGTGCCGAGGAGGACAGCAGATCGAGCTTGCACTCGCCTACCTCGTCGGAGGACAGTGTCGAAGTCCAGGTGACGCCAATTTCTTTGCGAAATAAGCGCAAGTTGGCGGAACCGCGAAAAATTCAAGAACCGGCGGTCATTGCGGCGCCGCTGAAAAAGAGACGGTTCGATCCGATCTCCGAGGAGACAACCGTGGATCAAGAAGGGACCAGATCGCTGAACACGCCGAATCCCTTCCGACCATGGATTCCTGCTTCCTACAAAAACGAGACCAAGGCAACCGTGACTTCGACGACGACCGACGCTATCTCCAACACGACAACGACAACCACGACGACCGTGACGACAACGTTGTCGAACGAGAGAAAAGAAACGGAAAGGCGAGAAGAGCAAGACGAGACGACGCAGAAATTGCACGAGACGTTTAGAAGGCTGCAATCTCCTACTGGTCACAATCGGTCGGCCGCCTCCTCTCGACGAGAGCCTCGTCAGAGGTTCGAGCCCTCAGCGCCAGCAGCAACGACGACGCCCCCGTCGAACGTGATCTCTCTACCGCACCCGAGGCTGCAGGACGAACCGTTATCCTTGGTGGTGAGAAGCGAGGCGCCCAGAGTGCCGTCGCATCCCGCCGTGAGCGGCTCATACGAGAAAACACCGTCGTACATGATGGAGCACTTGCTGGCAACCTCGTCCGGCCGTAATCATCCGAGCCAGCAAGCTCATCAAAGTCCGAGAAGTCACCAGAGTCACCACGCGGCCTCCGCGTCGAGGCACCACCACCAGAGCGGCCAGCAGAGAAATTACAAGAACATGACAAGGGAGAGACGGATCGAGGCGAACGCTCGTGAAAGAACTAGGGTGCATACCATTAGTGCGGCCTTCGACACGCTGAGACGTGCGATACCCGCCTACTCGCACAATCAGAAGCTGTCGAAGCTGTCGGTACTGAGGATCGCCTGCAGCTACATCATGACGCTGAGCAAGATTCTCGAGAAGGACGGCGAGGTGCCGGCTACAAAAAGCAATGGCCTTGCGAGTCTAAGTAGCTGCGTGGAGATGGTCTCCAGAACCATTCAGACGGAGGGTAAACTCAGAAAGCGGAAAGACGACTAAACGAATCGCGTTTCCACACGAACAACGGGAACAATATGGAAGTAACGGACGACGGTGTCCGTAATGGAAACAGCAGGAGATTGTTCCGCTCCTCCGCATTGTCAAACACTTATACGTCTCCTATTCTCGATGCTACTTGATTCGTGGGGAGGGGAAGACAACCTAGGGTTAAGTAAGCTGTTAACCTAAGCAACTGATCTTCGCTTGGTTTCTATGCCGCACGCATTAATTCGTAGAGCCACCGATCATAAATGCGTTAGACAACTAGATAGTCGCGACGAAAGAGTTTTTTCCCTCCCCCTCGAAAAAAAATTAAAGATAAAATAACTAATGACGATAAGATTAATTTAAAAAAATCTTGCTCGCAGAAACATCTAGTAATTACGTAAAATAATTACTCGTCGTTTTACAAAAACTGTATATTACGCTATTTGAAATCTTAATAAGCTTCGAATTTTAATGAATGCTACCGGAACTCGCGGCACGATGGAATTCGTCTACCTACACAACGATAGCAGCACGATTGCGCAACCAGACAATAAATCCTTAGAAAGATTCTCATACTTAGATCACGCTTGATTTACAACGGGCACTGCTGCAGTCGTTGCACCGCGTCATTACATTGCGATAGAGAACGACGAATGTTTACATAGGATTTGGCAATTCATGATAGAAGTTAGTCTAGAAAGTATATCTTAACCTTTTCGAAACGGTAATGATAAAATTCATTACATCTAGTTCGTCAATTACACAAAAATACATCGATATTTTCATCTAAGAGCGCAGAAAAAAGGACAAATTTAGAATTCTCTGCTCCTCTCTTCGCATACGAAAAAACTCTTCTATTTCCTATAAAGTATAAATTAAATTTATACTATTTTAATTAACGCACGAATTGAATTTCTTGTCAAAAATTCAATTTAATTTAGACTGCAATTAAAAAATTTAATATTTTTAACATAATTAAATACTTTAATAATGTTAAATCTTTTTAAATTTGCACACTATATTTTCTATATTTATTATTACTTTCAAAAAATTAATTTAACTACCACTGACTTGTACTTGTATCATAGAAGTATAAATTCTTTTTTTATTACTATCTTTCATCTTTTCCTTCTTTATTTTCTTTATTTAAATCTTTGTGTGTACTTTCTTACTTTTCTAATTTTAGAATTTAAACATAACGAACGTAATTTATTTTTTATAAATCATTATATGCTCTAAAATTCCATTCTCGGGACAATAGATTCATAGAGTATTATAATGCACGATGTATTTTTCTGGTGGGCTTTTAAATATACATTACTGTTTGAAAGGGTTAAATTTCTATGCAAATGCGCCTTAGTTCGGCCAAGCAGATCTATGTGTCGCTTAGAACGATGATTTTCCAGTCACGATCCATTAAAATGCACTCTATTACAATGAAAAGACGAAAGGAACGATTGCCTGCAGATTACTGTACAAACTTACGAAATACCGATCTAGAAGATATATACGCGAAACAAGAAAGGATGAATAAAAAGTAAAGACAATAATATTACTGCTTGTCGTATTTCTGATAAACCAGTGAACGTTACGTGTTATATTATGAAGCTATGAACGGTACCGTCTTCCTATAAAAATGTATGATACATAAAACTTGTGTAATCGAAGTATCACCGCTGTAAGTAGATAAGACGTTGAAATCGTTTCATTTTCGAAGTTACAATATTTCAATTTCCGGGATTCTTTATTATAAATAAAATGTAAATGATATCAATGTCTGTTTCCTTTTTTTTTTTTACCAATTATAAAAGATTATTGCGCCGATTAATTAAAAAAAAAAAAAAAAGTATTTCTTAACAATCGTCGTATCTCTAGAAGAGGACGTTACCTGATCTTGAATTAAAGCTGAGTGGTCGAGGAGAGTCGAGTTATGCTCACAGTCTTTTCACGCAGCGGTCGGCCGCGTCTCGAATTTTGTAAATAGCGAATGTAATAGCGTTACGACTAAATGATTCATGCCGAAACAAATGTACAGAATAATCGCGGTGCGAGAAAGGAGCGCATTTGCACGTTGGCCTTACGCGACGATCCGATGCGACATCCGATGTGTACCTTTCTATGTTGTAAGATAAAAAAAAAAAAAAAACTTTGAACAAAGTTTAAATGAAAGTGAAACTCAACAACGAAAATTGTGTTACTTTATTTGCAAGTCCTCTTCTCTATTCTCAACCTATCCTTCGTTATCTTTCCTCCCCCCCCCCTTCTCGTCAAGGTTTAAAATATTATACAGCCTCCGGACACATCTCGCGATCGCGAGCAAATCGAAACAACGTTCTAGCAAACTCAAGCTCATTGTCAGCAAATATTGCTCGGTCATCAAGAGAATAACCAGAATGTAACCAGTTACAGCCAGATTTTTCGCGGGTTTATTTAAGCGCTCGAAATGAAATCGCGACTGTTATCGCGGCGATGAGGTAAAAGTGACTCCATCAGCGAGCAAAAAAAAAAAAAAAAGAAAAAAAAGAAAAAAGAGGGAGAAAGAAAAAAAAACGCAGCGCGCGCGTACATGTGAATGCGAAATGTATTCAGGTGTGACAGCACCGTACGTGCCACCAGCACCACGACGGGGGTGTTCCCGGGTGAATGTGCACATCTGGTCCACAAAAGATAACGATATCGAGCCAATTGTGTTACCTGCCGCTGCACGATACACCGCGCGCAACGAGCGCGTTCGATGTACAATTGTTAGTCGCGATAGTTTTATATTATTATCTACTTGCTGCAATTGTAACCTTCTTCAATTTACGACGCTTCCCATTTTAATCTCAAGTACATAATTCTTATTTTTATTTTCTCATTCAATTCACGTTAACGTTGAAAAGAACTTGGGGGCAACTTATTTCCCGCCGCGCGCCAGCTTTTGCGTTGCAATTGGGATTTCGTTTAATTATCGTTTTGCGATTCGGCGCGATGGCCGGGTTATTAGCGACCGATCGACGCGAGGCTGCGGCTCGGGCTGTATCCGGTTTGGCAGCTGTTTAGCATAAGGGCAAATTGCTTGAGAAAATAATAATTCTCCCGGCGTCGCCTCTCGTCCGTCTTTCGCGATCCGCGCCTCCCGCCACCATTATCCGAAGATGCGGCAGGTGGCGATGACGTTCTTCGCGCTCGGCAGTTCGGCTACCTGCCTCGAAAACGTGCATGGGGTTTTACTCGACAGCGTCCCGTACGTATGTAATACACGTATGCACGCTCGGGATCTCCGCGAATTGCGCGTGTAACACGGGCGTTAAGGGAGCAATCTGGGGGAGGTTGACGCAGGCGAGGTTGACGCGGTGGCTGCGAGAAGCAGCAAGGGCAGGGGGGATTCGAATAAGAAAGACGCGTGCACAGCAAGATACGCATGTGGGAATACAGAAGCAACCGGATATGCAAATACTTAAACGATCGTATTATTTGTGCGCGCGGATGAATTTGCCCTCTCAGAAGTACTCGCGTGTTCGCTGAACTTAAAACGCATCGAATACGCGGGTGTCGCTTAGAGTATTTAAAACGTTGCGCGTTCGAGCCTAAGGATCACTAATAATAAATTAGAGATTAAATCAAGTACGAAATTAGATCGCGTTTTATTTCAATTTGCTTAAAAAGGGCACGATTGTTACGTTTGGAAAAGCGGCAAGTGTGTTAACCTACAATCTGCAGAAATTACTTAATCGACAGACGAGTAGTCCTACTGTTAATAAAATTAGACAAATGGAAGAGGATGAAATATATTTCTTGACGAGATCGCGCTAGATAATCCACGGCGAGAGTAGGAGTGGAAAATCGATTTAAGTTAATCGATTTTGACGCCGCCGGAGTTGCGGGAGATAATATTTATGACTTCCACTCGGCTTCCATTAGCAATTAAAGCATCTCTATGCGCGATTCACGAATGGCAGTTTCGTTGCCTGCAGATGAAGCGAAAGAATGCCGACCAGGCGAGCGAGCAGGTGCTCGAAACACAACGTCGCGATACGGACTCTCCTCTCTTATCCTTCAATCCTCTCTCACGCTACGAAAACGTTCCTTACGTTCCTCGTTCTTCTCGCAAACATATCACTCTCAAGTATCTGCCCCGCGCATCTGAGACATCTCGAACTCGCGGGCGAGCGAGATAATAGAACAGAATCGATATACTTTTTACCAAAATTGCAAGTACAATTTAAGAAATATAAAATTAAATAGCCGGTGAAGTTTTTTCGTACATTTATCGCCGCCAAGAAGAACGAGGATTGCGAGGCGCTATTTCACGAAGGCGCGACAACAATGAAAACCGCAAGTTATCGTGCGTGCACGCACTCGCGATCATGATTATGCGTTTTGCGGGGCAAGGACACGCGATCCGGCTCCACGCCTCTTATTTTCGTGAGGGTCCGAAAAGCCCGAGCGAAACCGTGGGTACACACCTGCTAAGAGGCAGGCGCAGGTGCATTTATCCGCCTTCATAAGCATTACTTAATTTTCGACGGTTACACACGTTGCGCGAGTACAGTAATTGGCTGGGTGCATACCTCACTTCGCGAAAAAGGATAAAAGGCCGCGCGTCTTGAACGGTTAATGCTTCGCAACTTCGCGTCACAAATCCACCGTCGTTTTTTTTTTCGGTCCCTTTTGTCGTACATCCCGATCGTACTTCAACGCATTTTCCATTGTGCAAAATTATTTCAACGAATACACACATGCGAGCAGATAACGAACGAAGATGAATTAATATTAAACATACTTTCAATGTCCATATTTTGAGATACAACTCGCAAGAGAATATTTTCTATCGTTCTTTTTTTTTTTCTTTTGTTTTTTATCGAATAGAATTTTTTATTTTCTTTCTGAGTTCCTGCAAGATATCTCTTTCATAAATCGAGCTTAGGAATTCGACTTAACGCCGTTTTAGACGGCAGATTGACCAGCGTGAAGCGTCCATCGCGCAGAGAGAAATCGCAAAGAGGATCGTCGAGGAGGAACCGAGAGAACGAAGGACTTAGGTGCAACAGCGGCTATAAAGCAAGATTAATGAGGCGAAGTGCGCTCTGGTAGGAAGCTGTCATGGTCCTGGCGCCAGCTGACCAGACGACTCGCACAACCAGCCGCGATATCGACCACACATACACCTATTAAGCTCACACTTACGCATACATACATATATCCAGGAACTATGATCCGAATCCTCCTCATCTCCTTCTCTCCGCCGTTACGACAAAACTCGCTCAGTTTTGCGTCCACCAGAAAACAGATCTCGTCAATGTAATCTAACAACAATTAATGATCCAACGTGGCGACAAAAATATGAGGAATTCGAAGAAACAATGAAAGAGCAGAGAAGTCTAATGACGACGGAAGTAATTAATATAAATTCTCGAATGAGTATTTTATGGTAATTACAAGGAAGATAATAATAGACGTTTACTACTAACGATCGCCATCGTTCTTAAGCCGACAATTAAAATTAATTCCCTGCGTAAAAAAAAAAAAAAAAAAAAAAAAAGAAAAAGCAAAAGAGGTTTGCATGAAAAACTGCTATCAGTTAAGTCATGCCTTCTCATTGACAACTTCTTCCCACCCAAGTGATAATTTTCTCAACCGAGGAACCGATTGATTTCTTTATCGGCGACGATCGTGACACCCGAGAACGCGGGCTATCTTTCAGGCTGCGGGCTAAGAAAACGCGCGGCGAGTCTGCGGTACGAGTGCGCGTGTGTTACGTGGCACGGCCTTCCGCATCTTCTTCCCAGGCTGCCATCGATGATCGGGGGCTATCTCGCGACGGTCGGCGTCGAGAGAGGAGTTCGGGACACCTGTCTCCGACGGTTATCCCACGTTAAGTACATAACCAGTTTCGCAACGCGAGCTCGGAAGCCCCCCGGCTTATGCCGATCGATTCGCCATACGCGGATGGCATCGTATACGTATGGAGATGAAGAATCGGACGCGGAGAGCGGAGGTTGCGCCCGCTTGCTCGCTCGCGCGCATGCATAAGATCGCACGCACAGACGTAGGGGTGGACCGGCCGAATTAGGCGAGTGATTACGAATGCGGGAAATTGAATCGCGGTAACGTACAGGGTGTCCCGGGATTGCAGTCACCGTGAAATAAGGACCTCGGTAATGACGTTACATTTAGTATTAAATAAACGGCTGATATGTAAATAATTAATGTCCTATTAAGAAGCGTCATGCGATACTTTAATAAGCGCTTGTTCCGACGGATTTTAAGAAATAAAAAAAAAAAAAATTTGAATTTTATAAAATATCTAGGAATTTTCACAAATTATCGCGCTTTCTCCTAACTGCGAGCTCCTTAATCAATTTTGCGTCGATTTCTCCTTAGCGAAAGTTTAATTGGACGTCATCTTTTTCGCGCCTTCTTTATTTTCAACACCAGGCTGCAATTAAACGGCACTTCTCGGCGTTTAAACTTCCGTTAAGCGGAAGCCCGTGAGAATATTGCACGGGAAAGACGGTCGTAGTTTATTCGCGAAATTAAGACTTGGCTCGTAAAAAAATTTTCGAAACGTTTACAAATTTTGAGAAATAAAATATACCTCAGTGCTTTTTAGAAAAATTGATAATCTAGGAAAGCTAGAGTCAAGCTTCGGAAATGTTGGAAAAAATTTTTAAATCAATTTACACTTGCTTATATCATTCGTTAAAACTTGTTTTTTTTTTTTTTTTTAAAACCGCGCAGTGATAAATCGCACGTGTTCGCTCTCCATGCACGTTCACGAGAATCCGTCGAAAGTGGCGGGACGCAATTTCCGAGACACCCTCTACGCGCCGTCGTATATTAGGTTCCGACCACTGCGGCCGGACGAATACAAACGCGAATACGAATGGCAAATGGCGGGTGACAAGGCATCGGCATCTGCGCTTAATTAATGCAACACCGGCCGCAACGATACGGCGAGGAGACCATGAGAATGCTGCGGAACGATCGCAATGCTCGGACCCGGAGAGCGAGCAGATCGTGCCCGCACGGAACGACGATCAGGACGACGACGACGGTGCCCAAACCAGTCCAGGGTGTTCAATTATGCGCGCCATCGACCCGTCGACTCAGAGTCGACTCGCGCGATGAAAAAGAAACCACGTCCGGGAAACCGATTCCCTTTTTCCGCGTAAGCATTGATCCGCGCCCGATATCGCGGCATTCGTAATCGATCTCCTTGAAAAAATAATAATAACAGTCAAGCGGCGGTTCAGCGACCGTTTCGAAATAACCAACTTTACCAAATTGATGCGCGAGGTTTTACGCGATCTCTTTTTCTCTCTCTCTCTCTTTTTTCCTTTTTTTATAAATGTAATTTAATTAATTTACCTGCGAAAAATTCCTATTCAAAATTATAATTAAAATTGCTCTTCTAATTATTAATTGAATCACGGTGGAGTCTAATTGAAGAATTTAACTTGAAAGAATATAATTTTCAACAGTTTTAAACGGATCTATTTCCGTAGAGAATTATTTGACATTGTACTAATATTCTCATTCGTTTCTAATTAGCGTAGTAATTAGGAAGTTATCGCGATGCTAAATAGTGAATAATCCTCCTGCTCGTAATTATAAATTAAGTGCTCACATTTTACTCAGTGTTCGTGAATCAGATATTCAAAACGGTATTATTAGCCGCGGCTATTTCTACTTCTTACAACCGAAAACGCGAATCGTTCGCGAGTTCGAAGCGAGGCGCGTCGTACTTCGAGCAATAACATTGCCACGGGGTTGCCGTGCGGCCGATATTTCGCGAAATAGTTAATAGTTCCGATTTTTTTTTTTTACTTTTTTTTTTCCTTCGATCTCCCTCGATTTATTTCTTCTCGTGCAAATCCCTACAAGGGAGGGCGAGCATCACCGTGTCTCTCTGCGAAAGCAGTCCTTTGTATACGAAGCGACAGCGCGGCGCCAGACAGCATCGCGCGCGCAACACCGAGCCGGGTTCTCTCGTCGCTCGATTCCCGCTGCGACGGTGCTTCGAGGAACGGGTGCGAGACCACACTCGGATCCCCGACTTACGTAAGTTTCGACCGTGCCACCGCGACCCGCCGAGGTCGGCGCGAAGGGACGCGCCTGCAACCCCCGCGGCGCCCTTCCAAGGAAATGAGCCCGAGAAGTCGTCGTTGCGGTCAGCGCGAGATATTTTACCACGAACCGGGTGTCTCTGACTTTTCTTCAGGCGTAAACAAGACGACCGGAATGAAAGCGCGGATATTACGTGTATGACTCGCGCGTCTCCGTAGATACCCGAAATAAGTTACGTCTTGCAAGAAGAAAAAGAAAAGAGAGAGAGAGAGAGAGAAAAAAAAAGAAAAAAAAAATACAGATTTACTCGTTTCGCCGTGGATCTTTTCCCATTCCGATTAAAGTTTCCATTGAGGCGCGCTGTAAAACTTGCCCTGCAAGCCTGCTTCGTAAGTTACAAGCGTACGTACGCGGAAGTTTCGCGAAGTTTCCGCGTTACCGGGAAAACTATCCGCGTGTGTGTGTATGTGCCATTTAGGACGCCAGCGAGATCAACGGGCAGATGCTCGCCGACTCCCTTTTCCGGTCAGTCCCAAATAGGATGGGGAGTAACTCGGCGCCTACCGGGGCGATAGTAAACCTACTCGTCTCTATTACAACTTGATATACGGCAGCGCGGAACACGTGGCGTTCGCATTCGCGGTACGGTGAGATAACAGGTATCGCGGAGCGGCATCTCGAGCGAAAACTCGAGCGGGACAAAACGCGACGGCCGCGTTTGTCGATTTCATTTTCGCGAGCATTTACACCGGGGTGAATTTCGCGGAGGAAAATTTCGCGGCTGGCCAAGCGTCTTGCAAATGACGAGCAATTCAACCTGCGACAAAACGAACGATCAACGCACCTAACTTTGTTCCTCAATTTCGACGCGGTGACGATAATTTATCAACGTATTCGATTATTGCTCCGTGCGGTTTTAATTCCGACACGCCGAGAGAAAAAAAAAAAAAGCATATACGTAGATAAAAAGTATTTGTAGATTTTAATTTTCTAATTCAGGTGAAGCCTTATGTGTCGAGATATAAATATATACGTCAGCTGCAAAAGCATGACGTTTTCATGAGTCAACAATTTGTGGATCGCGCATCTACTTGAGCAATATTTTATTCTCAGCGCACATGACACCGCCGGGGTGGTGAAAACATTCGGTATACAAGTGCATAATCCTGCCATCTAACGCAGCAGAGATGTCTGCTGCGGACGGTAACTCGACGGGTAAATAGCGAATGGCATTTACCATTCGAAAAGATAAGATGATGGGACTTACCGATCGGAGACGGCTGTCGACGGAATCGGGAAGACGTAGGAGATCCGCTGATGTACATTTTCCGTTTTCCTCGGTGATGCTTTGATCATCCTTCCATCCGTTCTCCGCCGCTCTCCCCGTAGATAGAATAGGATGTAGGTCGAAGATGCATCAAGTGATTGATCGTGGAGAGTCGGTGAGATGCCCTTGACGAAATCCATGATCCTGGAGTACGCCGCCCAATTCTCCAGGCACAAGACACAAAACACTCGCGACGAGCACGCGAGAATGTTCATCTTCAAACGATCGCGACCCGCGGAAGCACGACGAAAGAGAATCGCGACCGGACGACTCGCGATCTACTCCAGGACTGCGCCGCCATTTCGAAAATGTTCTAGAAACGATGTGAAGTTAAGCGATCGTCACTTGTCTTCTAGCGAAACTATCATGGCGTTAGAGAGAGAGAGAGAGATGATCGAAATTTCGCACAGGGGCCGAATGTTGCATCCGAATAATCGAGAAACTGATGATCCCTCCGCGAATAATCGTATGTCCCCGATTAAGCCCTCCGAGTCAGCACCCTCGGAAGCGGTACATTTCTCAAGTCAAATGCGGAATGAACGCAGCCCGGTGGGATTGAGATTCGGCGAACAAAGCCAAGTGCCGTATCGTTCTAGAATTGCGTCCCGGACGCGCAGACAAGCTCGTATCTAGCCCAGAACTCTGAGCGTAGGTCGCGCAAGGACAATATAGGCAACGTACACGAATTATCGGAGGCAAATACGTACAATATCGTTCTCCACCGGTGAAGCCTTCGGCGCGGAGGATTTCGAGTCGGCTTCCCGTCGCGCGCGCGCGCGAGAACATGGCCGGAACTCGAGCCTCGAGGGCGCTCTCGACGAAAACCTCGCGCGCGACCACGTACACCGGAAGCGATGCGCACGCAGGCAATCTCCACATCACTGTCGGAGACTCGCGGTCGAGTAGCGCCACGAGCGCTCATCACCCATCACCCCTCTCTCCTCCCACCCTCACGCGCCGCCGCCGTGGCCGTCGCGCCGTGCCACTTGCGTGCGCGCACGTGTGTACATCGGTGTAAGTGCATGGGTAAACTTCTCCGACTTCTAGAGACGATACGCGACGATGGTGGCTTCGGAGGAGATAGTCTCGAGGGCAGAAGAGATCGCCGACCAGGTATCTTGCTTGCCGCGACCGGACCAGGCGACTCGCGTTTCCGAGGGTGCCCGCGTGCGCGCGCGCGCGCACTTAACGAGATGAAAATGCCCAGAGTTCGGTTCCAGGAAGAGCGGGGTCTTCCCGAACTCCTGTCAACGTCACCGTCCACCAGCGTGTGGATTTTTTCACGCTTTTACGCGCGCGTCTGTCTCGCACACGATTTCGCAAACCGCGCGGCCTGCGAGATCAGTCAAAACACCCGCGCGCCGAGGTTATAAGTTCGACAGGTGAATTCTGTCACCTAGGGCAAGACACGCGAGTCGCCGACGAGCTGGACTGCAACGGCTTTTTTTTTGTTCTTATCACTCATTTTGCAAATATATTTGTTCGATACAGATACGGACGAATTTTCAAGTAGATTGACGTCTTCGCGGCTGCATATGTGTGTGATGACTTTGAATTTTTCGATGATTTATCACTCGTATTATCTGTCGTTTTAGAAATTATCCCACGTGAACAAGATAATTGGACGAATCTTATTTTTGAAAGCTTATTCACGAATAAACGGAAATGTCGCATTTCGTTTGAATGATGTTTATGTATAATGAAGCTGCAATGGACATATGGATCGCATTGCTTACACACTTTCACAGACCTACTTTTTACACTTATGTATAATTATGTGACATTATTTTCTGATCGACAAATTTCAAATATATATAAGAAAAATTATCTATATCAAAAAATAATATTAAACTTAAATTATTAAAATATTAATTAAAATAAAATAAAAATTAAAAGAAAAAAATAAGTCCAATGTTTAGAAAAAAATTATAACTCAAAAACTTATGAAACATCATGCTTAGAGCTTGTAAAAAAATTCTATAAATTTTTAATTAATGTAATTTTGTTTATATGTAAAATTGAATTAAATAACTTAAACTATAATGATTATTTATCTCAACAGGTAATCCGTAATGGCAAGTATGTGCTTCCAACATTGGCACGATTGTGCCTCATCTCTACATTCCTAGAAGATGGTTTACGAATGTGGTTCCAATGGAGTGAGCAAAGAGAATATATGGATGCTACTTGGGGCTGTGGAAAAATTCTGGCTACTCTCTTTGTTCTTATAAATCTTATTGGACAACTTGGCGGATGTGTTATGGTCATCGGCAGATGGCGAGTCAGCATAGCTTGCGGAGTACTATTCTTCATCGTGGTTCTACAGACAATTGCCTACAGCATTTTATGGGACATGCAGTTCTTATTCAGGAATTTGGCGTTAATAGGAGCACTCCTATTGGTATTGGCTGAATCCAGAGTCGAGGGTAGATCATTGTTTGCTGGCGTCCCTAGTCTCGGCGACAACAAACCTAAAAATTTACTACAATTAGCCGGACGGATACTTTTGGCATTCATGTTTATTACATTGATCCGCTTCGAAATATCCTTCATGCAGATCCTTCAAGATATTTTTGGCAGCATTCTAATGGTGCTAGTAACGATAGGTTACAAAACTAAACTGAGTGCGTTATTACTCGTCGCTTTACTGACGTTATTGAATTTCTACCACAACGCGTGGTGGACCATTCCTGATTACAAACCGCTCAGGGATTTCCTCAAATACGATTTCTTCCAAGTAAGTTTTTCTGATGTTAATTTTTATTTATTTATAAAAAAAAAAAATTAAATTTTCCCGTTACATTAATGCATTAAACTTATTTTTATTAATTCTTGTTATTTTGTTTTAGACACTATCAGTCATCGGTGGCCTTTTGATGATAGTCTCTCTAGGTCCAGGCGGTGTATCAATGGACGAACATAAAAAAGAATGGTAGAATAGTTATTGTGAAGGATGTACGCGTCATTGGAATGTTATCGTGAGAGTTACAGTAAAATATCGAGTCTCCCATCTTTCCTTTATATGTGCTCGAAAAAATTTCGATAAGCCGATAGCACATATATATAAAAGGCATCCATAAATCATTGACGTCCAGATATTCTATGGATGACGTGACTGTCCGTCTAATTATACAAAAACCCATTACTTGGATATCACGAATCTAGAGCGTATCCATTTTATGTTAACTAATCAAATCATTTTAAATTTTAACATTGACAATTTTTGAAAGACTTGGAGGTAATCAGTAAAATATAATATTTTAGAAAATAAAATTAGAAAAAAGGCACAAGAAAAAAGTACATACACATACACACCACGCATATGAAGATATATAATACGATTAATGGCATTGTACATACAACGTTACGTCTGATGTGGATGATGTATTTTTTTCTATGTATTTTTTAACGTACTAATTTTAATCGCAAACTGAACCAATTATGTTAAAATTTGTATTTTAATACCGGATATATACTTCCATTTTCTTGTATTTAAGATTACGAATTTCCGAGGACAAACGATCCATTGACTCTAGTTTCGTTGTAATGTTTTTTTTTTTTTTTTTTAATTTAATTAACTGTAAATAAGAGTTCTAGAATTTTTTCTTAATTGTGAAATATAATAGAGAAAGAACGGGTTGTTAATGAGAATTCAGCAGGTTAAGGGTTATTATAGTAGCTCCAATAATATGTCATGCAGAAATAAACCGATCTTAAAATAGCGTGCGTTCGAGCCTCTCTTTGCATCAGCAAAGCAAGAGAGAAAAGTTAGAGAAGGAAGAAGGACGCAATCCTATAAAACTACTAGGGGAAGTGCAACGCCTTCTCGACACCTTTATTGTGTAAGGCTACCTGGCGAGAAGGTAAAACTCCAAGAAGTCTGAAATGAGAATCAAGAATCGAGGATATAAGCGAGTACCTATAGAAAGAGGTACCACTATTTTGTACGGAAAACCATTTGCCTATGTTGTAAGATCGGCGGTGCGCGATGAAAGATGCGACCATTGCCTACGAAGGTAAAATTGTTTTATCAAACATAAAGATAATCTTGATAAATCTGCCTTGTCCTGTTGTTTTTTCAGTCCTATTTTATATTCTATTGTATCATTAATTTTTTAAAACTATATCTTTGTGATGATTACTAATTGGTATCAATTTACAGCAGAATTATATAATTTTACAAATATATATTTTGAATATATATATATTATAAAGATATATGTTCAATTTATACTTAAATATACACATTAACACATATGTGAATATACATATATATTATATATGTATATGTATGAAATATGCACTTTATATACGAATACATATAAAATATATATATATATTTTTAATAATTTTGTTTTTTATTGATAATGCTTGGCAAATTTTGTGATTTACTGTATAAGTTATCGACGAAATGTTAAAGACGTTTATTTCCTTGTACATTGTGAATATTCTGTAATTTTTATACAGAATTATAATGAATGTTAAATGACAAAATTATTCAAATCCAAATTTTTCACATATAAATTTGCATACATTTTATATACTTATTTTTTATGTTATGAAAGTTTAACATTATTAAATATGAAGTATGTACAAGCTTAAAAGTGAGTAAAAAATGTGTCTTGTGAGCCCAACATTGTAATGAATTTATAAGTATTTCACTAAAAATGCAAATTTATTTTTTAACTGTGTATACTTCACATATATTTGTCAAGTTCATATTTTTACAATATCTGTAAAAATACTAATTTGTCTTGGATAAAACTATAAATAGAATTTAAAATATTTTAACTATAAATTTTGTATATAATAATGAATTCAACATATAATTTTTAGATTAAAAAAAAATTAAATAAAAAATATATAATGATTCCGAAATAACTTTAAATTACTAGAAATAGCTTTGTAAATTAAAAATTAAACTAAATATATACATTTTTATTATTACACTAAAAGATAAATTTACAAGCGTATTTTAAATTAATTGTAATTAAAATGATAATAATAATTATTTAATATATCTTAATTATGACGAAAAATTTATTTAAAAACAACCAAGAAAAGCATAGTAGAAATTTAAAGGTTATAAACACCGGCGTTTTGTCACTTTTATCCATGGGCGATTCAAAATTAGATTAGGTTATATTTCGCTTTGAGTGTGCCTTTCAATGTATATACATACATGCAGAAGGCCGAATATATTTCGTCGACGTGATTTGTGTCGTGCAAAATGAGCGACAGCACAATAAAAAAAGGGACAACAATTTTTACTGGCAGACCATTCATCTTTTCTCTCAATTCGAAACACAGGACTACTCGATGTGATAATTGTTTCAAGAGGTATAGAATAGTTTGCCAAACTTGTGATATCTATTCTCTAATCACTTTCCTTTAAGTTATGTTAAATTAATTATTTTGAATTGAATTAGCTTTGTATAACAAAAAAAAAAAAATTACTATTAAGTACACATCCAGTATACACTGCATATTATTTTTAGCAGATACTTTATAAATGTTTATTGCATGATTTATCATTGCAGCGGAAAATTGCGAAAATGTTCGGAGTGTCAGTACGTGTATTACTGTGACCGTAATTGCCAAAAAGAATCGTGGTCGATACATAAAGGAGAGTGTGCTTATCTGAAAAAGATATCACCAAAAGTAATTCCAGATGCAGCCCGACTTATGGCACGTATAATTTTCAAGCTCAATCGAGGCGGCGCTGACGAGATGGGTCATTACTCCGAGAAAAACGTTAGAAAATTCAAGGATTTAATGTCTCGTGAATATCTTCCTATTTTTTTAAGAAAATGAAAACGTTATTAACATAAAAAAATTATCAATGTAAATAATTTACAATTTTTTAGATTATTCAGACATAAAGGTGGATGCAAAGCGACAAGAACATTTTTTCTCCTTATATGGAGTCTTACTCCAATGTCTAGATGAAACACTTCTACCGAATGCTGTAGAGCTGATGGGTATTTATGGAAGAATATGTATTAACTCTTTCAACATATTGGATATTAATATGAATACCATTGGAGTTGGCATTTATCTAGGAGCATCAGTAATGGATCATAGTTGCAAGCCAAATGCAATTGCAGTTTTCGAAGGGACCACTATTATTGTCAGAACATTAACCGACCTTCCCTTTCTGGATTGGTCACAGGCAAGCATTAAGAAAAATGCAAATTTCAAAATTAAAAAAAAAAAATTTAACTTTGTTTTATTTTGCGCAGATCAGAATATCGTATGTCGATTTACTGAATTCTAATAAAGACAGACGCGATGAACTACACAGCTCATATTATTTTTGGTGTGATTGCGAACGATGTAAAGAAGAAGAACCAATGGTCGAAGCCGCCGCGTGTCCAAATCTATCGTGCGATTCACCATGTTCTATCGAAACTGACGAATGTAAAAAGTGTGGCACAAAATTATCTACAGAATTTAAGGAAATGTTTCGAGCAGTTGTCGACTTTACTACACATCATTTGGAAGAAATGAAAACTATGGCTTGTATCCTTTAAATATCTATATTAAGAAAAATTGATAATACTTTTTAATTAAACATTCGCTTGACAGTTCCTTATTAATGGCAATAGATCTTGACGTTAGTAAAATATGTTTGGCAAAACAGGAGGGTGTAATGCACGAGTTTAATATAAAACATGTTCGTACTCTAGAAATGGCTCATATCGCGGCTATAAATCTAGAGTGCTGGGAAGATGCAGAGTCTTATAGCAAGAAACTTATACCAGGATATTTGTAAGTGATTTTATTATGACGTTGTAGTAAATTATTGGAATGTATATCTATAAATTAACTGAGCTAATTGAAGATATTACGTGCTTTTCAGATTGTACTATGGAGAAATACACCCTTTGACAGGGTTATTATATCTTACGACAGGAAAGATACAGTTGCACTTAGGAAAACCAAAAGAAGCCTTCAAAATGCTAAACAAAGCGAGCACGGTGTTAACGATAACACACGGTGATAAACACACTTTAGTGAGAGAAGAATTAAGACCTTTAATCTACCAAGCTGTTATGGAGTCACAAAATACGTAATGTTTATGTAATATTTTAAATTTTTGTAATTTTTAGTAATAAATTATTTAAATATTTTAAATATATTGACTTTTTATTTATTATTAACCAACTCGATCTTAGTTTCAAAGATTAAAATATAAATATCAATATAATTTGTTTTTTAATTTTTTATATTAGAAATTCGATTTTGAGTTTAAGCTTTCCATATTTTATATATTTTTTTCCTTCGAAATAAAATTAATGAAAAAATAAAATGCAGACGTAAAAAATAAGACAAAGATATACGAAGTAAAAAAACAGATGTCACTTGAAGATTAATAGGGAGGAATCTGTTTCATTATCACAAAGGGCTTATCGGCAATTAATTTTTTTACAAATGGCGCGTCGAGAGCGATCGTCGGCGCTGCCAACTTTGCGGGGTCAAGAGAGAGAAAGAGAGTGAGTGAAAGAGAAAAAGAAACAGCTGCTTCGTACGAGAAATGACAGCTGTTCCGAATCGCATCCAGTAGTTGAGAGATCCGGCTTTATTCTCGGAGCGTGTGTGCGATACACGTGGTAAGCGCGATTTTATTCAAACTCCTAACAAATCTTCGGAACGACGACGACCGTCGACGCAACGCACGGTCGTCCGCCTCTCCCAGCGATGCCGTGAAAAAAAAATTCAATTCGGGTTAAGAGTGTTTGGTTTCGTGAGAGAAGATGCGTGGGCTTTAATTGCTTTAATACTTGTCCCCTTCGTTTCAAGACGGTATGTTTCACAATAACGCGAGCCGGACTCATAATTATTGTTAGCTTGAGCAATTGAGTTACTTATCACCGTTATCATTTGCAATATGTTTTTTAATTTACACCTATGAAACACAAAATGTTCTCTGATAATCGTGTCGTAATTGTATCTTTGTCAATAAAAATGTAATATATATATTTGCTATTTTTTAAATACTCACGTTGTTTTTTACATTAATTTGCATATTTTCGAAGTGTTTGTAGGCAATTTTTTTTTTTTTTAGACAAGTTGATGTTTTGATCTGATGCTTCTTTGAAGAAAGGATCCACAATGATTTCTGCCATTAAAAGACTAGCTGGAAAGTCCGATGGAGTTGGTAATGTATCTCCCAGGCCGGCCCATCAATCTATGCCGACAAATCTTCAGAGAAAGTTTGCTAAAGGTGTACAATATAATAGTAAGTGCATGCATATACCTTATATGTAAATGGTAAAATGTATTACAAATTACAATGCGTATATTAAATTTTACACATTATTTTTAGTGAAAATAATAATCAAGGGAGACAGGAATGTAGGAAAGACATGTTTATTCTATAGACTGCAAGGGCAAAAATTTATTGAAGAGTATATACCCACAGAAGAGATACAAGTGGCAAGCATACAGTGGAACTACAAAGCCACTGATGACGTGGTCAAGGTAGAAGTGTGGGATGTCGTAGATCGTGGTAGACGCCGGCGAAAAATGGAGGGTTTGAAAATGGACAATGCTCCAGTTAATGCAGAAAATATTATTGAAGAACCCGCTCTAGATGCTGAGTTCCTCGACGTTTACAAGGGTACTAACGGCGTCATTATTGTAATGGATATCACGAAGAATTGGACGTTTGACTACGTTCAACGTGAGCTACCGAAAATACCTAGCCATATACCTGTTATCGTCCTCGGTAATCACTGCGACATGTCGCATCACAGAACCATCACTGCGGATCATGTGACGTATTTCATAGATTCTCTGGAAGAGAGAATAGCACAAGTAATTAAAATTATTATGCACTATAACGTAACGATTTCTATTTCGCTAAATTAATTAATTTCGCCCGTTTAATTTAAACAGTACCTAATTCTGAATTTATATGAATTTATACAGGTGAGATACGCGGAGTCGTCGATGCGAAATGGTTTTGGCCTAAAACTGCTACATAAGTTTTTTAATCTACCATTTCTGCAATTGCAACGCGAGACGTTGCTAAAACAACTTGACACTAACGAAGAAGAGACGCGTCTAACTATCCAAGAACTCGATCTCTTTCAAGACAGCGACGACGCTGATTATAACAAATTCCTAGATAATCTCGTGAATCGCAGAAGGGCTATTGCGGATTCGGTGTCTGCCAGTAATCTAGTCTCAAATGTTCCATCGTCTATGAGTAACTATCATCTTACACCTTCCAACGCGAATACCGTCGGAGAAGTTAAAAGATCGATTTCAATATCTGGTCCAATCGGTGGTGGAACTCCGATACCAGTGAAAAATTTGGAAATTAAATCGTTACCGAAAAAAGAGACGTCTCCAATGAGCACATCAAATAACGCATCAAATTCCACAAAAGCGTCACAAATTGTGGCTTCCTCCATTTCACAAAACTCCGTTGCCAAAATAGAAGTAGCTAAACCAGCAGAATCTGTGAATAACAGCGAAAGAAAAGATTCGCTTAATCGACCATCGCTAATGTCTAAAATTTTCGGCAATAAGAAGGAAGATGAAATAGACGGAAAATTGCCTAATGTAAAAAATGTTGGTTTGAGCGCACCGTTGACTAGTGTTGAAGATTTTGTGCCAGATGGAATGTTGGACAAATCATTTTTGGAAGGCTGCAGTCTGAGCTCTAACTCACTCACTCCGGAGCCAGAGGTTGCACCTCCTCAAGAAGACGCAGAGTCTGAGAGGTAAATACAGAAAGCATAATAATTATAATTAATATTAATATCATTAAAATATAATTTTTTTTTCATGCAGTGATATGGAGACTGGTAATCCTTTGGTAGCCGGTTATGAGGACGATTTGTCGTCTACAGAAGAAGTGGTTTCTCCTGCACAGCCAAAATTAGCAGAGAATCCATTAGCTAAACAAAAACACAAATTAGAGCAATCATCAGGTCCAGAGATAAATATCGAGAAGCCAAAGCAAGATACGAAACGTGACTCCGTTTCGTCTATAGAACAAGAATTACGTATTTCCAACGAATATGATACAAACGAGCAGTCAGACCTAAACTCGGACGCTTTTGATAGTTGGTTACGGCGAGATTCCAAATGGCGGCAAAGTCCTGAAGGAGGTGAAGATGTGAGTAGTACAAGTACGAGAAAAGACAGACTAGAATTGAGTGACAAGAGTTTAGATGCTAGCGTGACAAGTTCCAATGTTCACTTGGAATTGCTCGATGATACTAGTGTGCGCCATGCGAACTCCAATGCCAGTAGTCCTGTAATGAAAGAAAAAAAGAAACATAAAGAAAAGGTAATTTGTCATGATTTATATTTAATTCATTTTTATGGATTTATTATTTTTTTTTATTGATTTTAGGGAGAAGAAAAAGAGAAAAGAAAAAAGAAAAGTTCAAAAGATAAGGCTAAAGACAAGGAGAAAACAGAAAAGAACGAAAAAAAGAAGAAGCGTTCATCGCACCGAACAAAAGAAGATCGAGAACGAGACGAACTTGAAGAATTTTTAAACGGCTCATCTGGGACGAGAATCGGCGTTGATGTGGCCTACGAGGCAATTTAGCATTCCAGAATTATTATCGGTGACGATTCTTAAAACCCATGCATCTTCCAAAAAAAAATAAAAAAAAAATAAAAATCTGCTTTCTTAAATATATTCAATATACTCTCAAAAGTGGAAAAATAAGAATTATTTTTCGTGAATGAGAGATATGTTTTGGATTGCGCTATTAATCTGTGAAAAAAATTAATTCATTTTCCACAAACTCAGTGAGGCAGCCGTTTCGGACTGCTTCGATCTGCATTTCAGTCTGCCACAATAAAAGTTGTGATTTTACTAGAGATACGTTTCGACGATCTCATTTTGCACTTATTTATATTGCATTTCTCAAATATTTAATAATTTTTAACATTTAGAATATTTGTACATGGCGATGAATTTGTTATGTGAATGAACATAATATGCGAATATATATTTTATCCTGTATGTGATGTGATGACTACGTGACATTATAACAACATACTTATAAAATTATTTATTATATTTTAATTTTTAGTATTTGTGTTCATCTATATTAAGATTTATACGTCGTTGATATCATTTATAAATTTTCTCTTTAACTTAATGTACTCTGTTGAATATAATTTTTTTTTTAAAGTCTTATA
Organism: Cardiocondyla obscurior; assembly: GCF_019399895.1. Classification (NCBI taxonomy): domain Eukaryota; kingdom Metazoa; phylum Arthropoda; class Insecta; order Hymenoptera; family Formicidae; genus Cardiocondyla; species Cardiocondyla obscurior. The sequence continues at coordinate 2,315,931 of NC_091875.1, read as the reverse complement.
TAAGAATGTTATATTATTGTTGTATTTTTCATAACGGTATATACCATTGTATGATTATTGCAGCTTGATGTTAATAAATGTATATAAAACAGATAAAATATTTTATGTGCATTAATTATATAAGTAAAGAAAAAAACTTATAAAAGATGAATACTTTTGTAAATTATACAAAATTATATTTGGTTTTTGTAACTAAATTTTATAACAGATTTTTAAGTATAATTATTTTTGTATTTAAAGTTAGAAGATATAATATATTATAATTACAAGACCAAATTTAACCTGAAATATCTCTTGATCATCGGTTTTCGTATATTGCAGTTATAAACGAATATTCTTTTTGTAAGGTGTCAGTGTTCAAGTGCTGCAACGGCGGCTAGCGTACGTGATCTTGGCGTGGGGTGCGTCGAATCTCACACGAAGCGCGCGCGTACACGTGTTGCGAAGCACCGGTCACAGAGGACTGAGTGGGACTGAGAGGGAACGCGGCCTACTACACCTCCCCGCACTCGGCGGCCGAGAGAGGGGGAAGTCACGTACGCCAGCCGCCGTCGCCGCTCGCCACGCAAATGCTATACTGCCTATCAGTGTATGTGTATTTGGGAGAGTGTAACGGCGCTGTTACCGAGTGCGTTAATCAGGCATTATGTATGATTGGCTAATTCGTATTAGAGCGATAGTCTAACATGCCAGGATTGGACGCTTGAGTTACTGGGGTGTAGTAGTGCATGTGTGAGGAAAGAAGAAAATCAAAGGAGATAGTGAAGACAATCGAGAACAGTCGAAAGAAGACTGGAAAAGGCGTACGATCAATTGATGACATTGAATTTAATATTCATAGTGAGGCATTATTTTTTAAGCAAAATGCCGTATTACGCCGTAGCCAATGGTCGAGATCCTGGAGTGTATGACACATGGTATGGAAAGAAATTGATAAAAATTTATTATTATTATTAATATATTATTAACAAAAATAAGTTAAATGTTTATTTATTTAGGGATGAATGCAAATCTCAAGTCCATCAGTATTCTGGAGCAATATATAAAAAATTTGGAACAATGAGTGAAGCTCAAAATTTTATAAGCGAGCGTTCCTCTTCAACTGCTGGACCAAGTTTCACCAACAGCTATGATTCATATTCATCGTCATCATATTCAGGGGGGACATTTTCGACATCTGATAGCTTTAAGAAAGAACCATATGAAAGAAAGATATCAACTAACTATTCTCAACCATCTCAATCTTTTAATCAGGTTTGAAATGAGTAGCATAAGCCATATATGTACTTTCTTAAAAACTAAGTTACAACAAAACAACTCCACTCATATTCTATACATTGAGTAAAAAATTGAAATTATATAGGACAAAGCAGGCTTTATGGTAGACAAAGATGGCTATGTGAATGTTTTCACGGATGGTGCATGCAGTTCGAATGGATACAAAAATGCGCGAGCTGGTATTGGCGTTTGGTTCCAAGATAATCATCCTTTGTACGTTTCGCTGTTTTAAACTTACTAACTGTCTATCAGAATTTAACGAACCTGCATGTAATATCGTTTTAATTTTTATAGAAACGTATCTGAACCTGTGGAAGGACGAGCCACTAACAACATGGCAGAGATTCAAGCTGTTACAAGGGCTGCAAGACAGGCACAAAAAGCAGGAATCGATAAGCTGAAAATCAACACTGATTCTCAATTTCTCATTTCCTGCGCCACGCAATGGATGCCAAATTGGAAGAGAAATGGTTGGGTAACGTCAGAAGCTAAACCAGTGATAAACAAAACAGAGCTGCTGGAAATGGAAGAAGCATTGAAACCCTTGAATGTTACCTGGGTAAACAATCTTTCAAATAAAAAATTTTTTTTTATACAAGTTTAATAATATATAAAGGTTTATATACTGTAATTAGATGTATTGTAAGAATATATTAAATTTTTCAGAATCATGTGAATGGACATGTAGGAATTCATGGTAATGAGATGGCAGATAAATTGGCAAGAGAAGGCAGCCTACGGTATAATCACTAAAATTAAAAATTCATGAAACTGAAACCGTAAAGAAAATTTTCTATTAATTAGTTTTTTTAGTTCATTAGTTATAAAAAAGTTTTTGGTGACTACTTTTGTACAATATTCTAGGGAAAATGTTGTATAGTTTGTCATTGATTACAATAAACTGAACAGATAAATTTATAAATGCAATAGATGCATTAATTATTAAATTAAGGTTTATATTGTTACATTAGGTTTATACAAAAATTTACAAATATTTTTATCTACTTCAGCGCACAGTTTTATCTACATCGGTGCAGTTTTTGTTAAGATTTATCACGATTGTCGTAACGTACAAGTATTACTTTTTCGTAGACGAGTCAGAAGTGTGTGCATTCTCGTTTGTAGTCTGTCGGCTTACATATTTCGACGATTTCGCCGAGATCTGTTTAAGAAGCGTGTAAACACCCTCTGGGGAAACTTGTAACGCTAGCAATTCCAGCACGATGCTGTAAAGAATTACATCGTGACAAAATCATAAAGGTTATGTTACATTATCGAAATTGCTAAAAAATCTAATTTAATTCGAATTTTTTACCGAAAGACGTCGGGTGTCATAAAAATACCGGTTATTTCAGCCAGCTCCAACAGATCTTGTCGATGTGATTGCGAAAACGCCATTTTTCACGAAAAATTCGTTGAATTGGAAGCTGGTTAAACTTAGATTTGCGACTTTATTTTCTTCGCGTCACCGGTTGATTGATTCTAACCTCTAAAAACATTTGTACCGCGACGTAATTATCATGTTTTATCACGTAAGTAAAATTTTCTATTAAGTTTTCGTAAAACTTCGATTTTATAAAAAAAAAAATTACTCTTTAATTTCTTAAATAAATATTATATAGATCCCGTTGGAACATGAGATTTTATTACATCCCCGATATTTTGGTCCTCAATTACTCGACACTGTAAAGCAAAAGCTTTATACGGAGGTAGAAGGCACGTGCACAGGAAAGTGAGTATAAAATTTTTTATTTGATATTAACAGATTTTAAAATCTTGTTAATTTTAATTTATGTGATTTAGATATGGCTTTGTCGTCGCAGTTACAACGATTGATAATATAGGAGCTGGTATTATACAACCAGGACAAGGTTTTGTAGTATATCCTGTCAAGTACAAAGCGATCGTGTTTAGGCCTTTCAAGGGTGAGGTGCTGGATGCAATCGTAACTCAAGTGAATAAGGTATAATAAAGATTTAATAAAAAAAAAAAAATTATATTAAAATGTTGAATAATGGTAACATGTTTGTTACTTGCAGGTTGGAATGTTTGCTGAAATAGGGCCATTGGCATGTTTTATATCTCATCACGTGAGTGTAACAATTATTTAAAAAATTCTATATGAAAATAAAAAACCACATAAAAATGTTTTAATTTTTGTAGTCAATCCCAGAGGATATGCAGTTTTGTCCAAATGTAAATCCTGCTTGCTACAAATCAAAGGAAGAAGTAAGTCATTGTAAAAAGTTGTACACCGAAAGAAAGATATGACATTTTCTACGGCGACAGCGGCTAGCGTACGTAACCCTGTGCGGTGGAGGCGGGGAATGAGAAAACATCGGCAGCCGGCCGGCGCGGTACATACATGCGGACGTGTGAAACTCGACGCACACGACGCTAAGTCACGTTCGCTAGCTGCCGTCGCCTTTCAGCGTACACTGCAATAAAAATTTCGTAAATATAAACAGTGATAAATTGTCCTTCAGGATGTAGTTATCCAGGCAGATGATGAAATTAGGCTAAAAATTGTGGGCACGAGAGTTGATGCTACTGGAATTGTAAGTATTAAATTATTTATTAAAATTTTGTGAGTTTTGTACTAAATTACGAATTAAATAACTTATTTTTCAGTTCGCTATTGGCACATTAATGGACGATTACTTAGGTAATACTATGTTTATTTTATCATTTATAATGGATCTAAAGGCAATATTATTTATTCTTTTTTTTTTCAGGTCTTGTATGCAACTAGCATATCTGTAATCTACACGTTATAAAAACATTTTATCCATTTATTTAAATACTTAGTTTGTATTCTACAACGGTATAAGCATTAGAAAATATTTTCTACTTTTTTATAAGTAGCACAGGACACCCAAATAATATATCCAACAAAAAATATGAAAATAATAGTCAGTAAATAAAAGGTATATTTAAATCGAACAGTATAACTTGAATATCGTACTTGTATCATGTTAAAATGACAATACTATAATAAATGGGAACAATTTACAGGACTTACAAGTTGTGAGATATTTCTGAAATAAAATTAAGTGTGAAATACATATGTACATGTATTTAAGAAATACTTTAATGATATTTTACGCTTTAACAATCCAGAGACGAAGCAAATAAATTCTATGATACACATGCTGCTTCGTTAACTATTAAACAATTATCATCTTTCAAGTATACTGTAGTATATCAATTTCTTATGGAGATATCAATGGAAAATTATTTAGACATTATCATTATTAAGATGAATAAAAAAAAATCAGTTGTAGGTAGGTGGTTTGCAATCATATAAAGACATGGTTAGGTACATTTTCTTAATTCACATATTTCTTATTTATTACTACTCGTCGCGTTTCGTAATGATGCATTTGAAACAAAATAGCGGCAACATTCGAAACCATTGACTTGTGGGAAAAGCATTCTTCTCGTTCTATTTAATATTACGATATGAAAAAAAATCATATAATTCCAGAATTTGACAGTAAATTCATTCTAATTGGTGCAATTTTAAGCAATTTTAAGGCAAAGTTTAATTAAAAGAATTATTGTTACTGCCAAATATGTTTGTGAAATATGTAATTAACGCTAATTTCGGTGCAATATTTAGATCTTCTTTTTTTGTGACTGTATCCTGATCAGGCATCATCTTGTCTGCAATGTGTTTATAAACTTTCCCTTCATTATTAACACAAAAAGTAGAGAAGCCATCGAACCATCTGAAATAATTAAAAATTAATAATAATAACAATCGGAACTAAATAAATGTGTTGCTATAATTAATTTTATATTAACATTTATGAAAATAATTTTATATTATTGTTAAAATGTCTTTGTTGCATTAACTATACTTACATTTCCTGATGATTATTTATGCTGTCTTTTATTTTCCAAAATCTATACTTCCAAAACATTGTAAACACCCTCCAGCCTGAGATACCTCTTATACGCCAACGTAATTGAACAGTATCGTTTTCAGGATGCATTGTGATCTTTATGATATCCAATTTGACATATGCAAACTTTATGTGACCAATAAGCCTTAATAGCATCAATTGTTTTGCATAATTCACAAGTCCCCTGCAATTTTTTAAGTATATATGGAGAAATATTTATTGAAAATTCTCTTTTACATCAACATAAATTTTTTTTTGTTTTTTAAAATTAATTTACCTTGTTGTTACTCCCCTAATATTATTGATAAAAATAATATCATTGGTATATATTTGAAAATTCTGAGCTCTTACAAACAGCTTTGGTAACTGCAAACAATGTTTAAAAAAATTAAAAATGTGCAATAATTCTATTACATCATGTAAATTACATAACATACATCTTGACTAAGACAATCAACTACGGATTGCAGTTGTTCCTGCGATGGTTTACCCTTGTTATTGTGTGGTGACTGGCTGTTATTTTGTTGCAGACTCGTTTTTAGAGAATCTGTGTTATCAGAAGTAAATACAATACTTTTGTCAATACTTGTATTTTGACTATTGTGTAAGTTTTCTAAAGAAACTATTCTGTTATCTAAAAGTGAATTATTTTTGTAATTTTCTATAGCACTTTGTGTCTGAAATATTTTTACATTGTCCAATGCAATTCTTGTGGGAGCTACAGGTTTCCTGCTTTTTAAAAAAGCAACATTATGTTTCTCTGACTTGTACAGCCTATGTGGTTGAACCCAGTACGTCATTTCATTCTTTTTTTCGTCAGTACATTGTCTAGTTGATTTTTTACTCTGTTGATTGTGAATATCAAAATAAGCCAGTGATAAGTTTGGATGTAATACACATTCTACAAACGATGCAGATTTGCCTGCAGTATTCGCTTTCACAGATAACGTTCTCTGTGTGCCCAAAAACTGAAAATTTACATAAAGCACGAGTTATTATTTAGATATATACAATACAAGAACATAAACAGAATCACGCGATTATGTAAGCATTTGGAGGTTAAGACGGTTGACCGGTGGCGAAAGACGCCTCCACGTTGGAACACGCACACAAAGGCACGATAATATAGAATTTCTCGCGGAAGACTCACCTGTTTCAGAAAAGCGGACGATTCGGCATTCTTTTGTAGCTGTAGACGATCGAGCTTCGACAACGGTGTTCTACCACCGCTGCCGCCGCCGCTACCGCTGACAAGCGACGACAGTCGACCAGGAAGCGTGCGAAAGCACTGGGACATAGTGTGCAATCGTGTGCGACAACGGCCCGTTGTTTAGATCGACAACATCTTCTGTAAAACCAGAAGAAACCACACAGTGCTCTGCTACGCGGCCTGCGCGCGTGGTGTTACGTCTGACCAACCGCGACTTTAACTTGTGCTACGTTGTAGATCGAGAGATCGAGAGGACGGGGGAAAATGTAGTGGGGCGCGATTTGATGCTCCATCCTTTAGAGAAACGCGTGATGGAGAGAGAACGCTATAGGTCAGGCACGGGATCAAAGCGGTATACAATATCGCTCTCGCTCGCACGCGTTTGTTTAGATGCGAGCGTCAAGGACAAACATATATGCTGCTCGAACGCTGGCGTTTCGTCTGTTCTTTCCGCATACACCGTCGCCGCAGATCGGAGAGACTAGCATACCGCCGAACGCTATCTCTGGTGGTCCGTGTACATGAAAAGTTTCCTTAAGCCGAGAGTGGCAACCACTAGTGACGTCGATTGTAGAGATAAAAGTAGATGGGTCGTATATATATATATATATTTTTTTTTCGAGCCGTGCGAATGTAACCTCTCGCGATTGCGTGTTATTGTTTAAATACAAATTTAAAGTGTACATTTTGTTAGGTTTTATTTGAATTTTATAACGCGCTTTGTAATGTCCGCGTTAACAGGAGAAGTGAATTTTTGGACCTTCGACGACAATGTGAATGTAGAAGTCACAGATTTTGGTGCATTTAAGTATGAAGGAACATTATACTATTATTAACTTGTAATTTTTATATTGCATTGTTGAAACAATTTAATTCGTTTTTACTTCAGATATCACGATAAGCGTACCGATGGCACGTATGAAGAAGGAAAGAGATCTTACTGCCAAGAGCGTAGTATGGTTTACATTCCAGAAAACAAAAAGGGAAACAAATTAAAACATTCAATTAAATACTTAGAGGTATAGGAAGCTGTTATATTTTTTTCTAATTAAATCTCATGAATATTATAACAATTGTAACTTGTAGGATCAGCTCAGAGACAATTCTGTAATTTATTGCCAGTGGTATGATGATTCAATTGTACAATTAATGCTTGGCAATGGTTTATTGGTGCAAGTACAAGTATGTTTCTTTAGTGGTGATGTACAAGAAATTCATTTTGACAAATATCTTGTAGGAAAGTTGTCTGAACACATATCTGATGGTAATGCTATTATTCTATTTGCCAGAAATTATTTATTACATGAGAAAAAAAAATAATATCTTAATTTATTTGCAGTAATTATTACTAAAAGTCATTTGGTTTGTACATATAATGATAATATGGTGACATTGGTTTACTTTACAAAATCTAAAACACATATTTTTGATAAAATCAGCAAATTAGAACCAAAGTTAATCACCACAGACTTATTTATATCTAATGGACGCAGATTGGATAAAAAAATTCAAGTCAACAAGTCTGCTGATTTGGTGAGACTATTGCTAAATAATTTTTTTTTATTATTATAAATAGAAAATTATAATAATCTCTTATATTATAACAATTATAATAAATAAGTAGAAAATTTTAATAATTCCTAACAAATAATGTATTTTTAGATATTAATTTGGCGAAAATCTACAATGAATGAAGTTTATCCTTGGAGTCCAGCCGTAAAACAATACCACCGAGCAAACATGCATCTTTTTCGACTTACAGGGTGAGTTTAGCTGAATTATACAGATAAGTTTCTTTCTTTCTCATTTTTTGTATCATTATTTGCATGGATATAATTATTTGATCTTAATGATCGATGTTTTCAGAACAAAATTAGAATTATTATGTTATGTACGTACTGAATTTGATCCCTTATGTATTACGTTTGATGCATGCGATGACAATATTATTCATTCTGTAGAACAAAAAGTCTCAAGAAAGGTAATTATAAATTTAAATTTTTAATAAGTTTTTTAGCCCTTTGAGTGCTATGGGCGCATATATGCGTCCAGCGAAATCTATCGATATACACTGAACGCAAATTCGCGCTCAGCGCCAATCGCGCGCCGTCCGTACGGACCGCATAGGCCGCGAGTATTTAGCACTCAAAGGGTTAATTTAATATACATTTATAATTAAATTATAATATGTTAAAAAATAAAATACCTTTGTAAATTTAAATATTATAATACATAGGGAGAAGTTACCGTAGAGTGGCGTACATACGAAGTTTCCCGACAAAATAAATTAAAAAGAATTGCTGTAATTTCGATACAATTACCAACGCACACAAGTTGCGTGAAATTTTCACCCAATCAAGAATTATTACTTCTGTGTTGCATCGATGGTACCGTTATGGTTTATGATCAAGTCAAATCGACAAGTACCAGTATAAAAGCTGCTTTTGTAAGTTTTATTAGTGTATATTAATTTTATATAATTTTATATAAAAGAATTTATAATCTTAATTTTTTATTCTTTAAGATACCTACTTTAGCAGCTTGGCACAGCGACGGTATAATATTTGTAGTAGGTAATGATAGAGGCCAATTTCAACATTTCGATATCACTTTATCATGCATCAAAAGTCAAACATTGAGTGACGAAGCAACGCCAGGAAATATTCTCGATTTATCATCCTATTTTAGGTATAAATCATAAAACTAATAATTCAATGTACATTAAATTATTATACATTATTATACATTGCAGGAATCAACATGCCTTATTATATATGGAATGGAACAAAAAAAGCGATTCGAATCAGATTCGTTATTATAGCAATGGCAATTCTTTATTTTTGTTACTTTTTGAACGGTAAGAATTATCACTTTATGCAACATGTCCGATATTTATATAATAATTTATTCTATATTAACAGAGGGCCAATTGGCATTATTAAAATGATCGAGGGCAATACTCTTTCCGGGGATGAGTTAGTTAGAAGATATTTGTCAGAATCTCGAGCAGAACAAGCAACTTCCTTGTTGTTGTCAATGAATTGGGATACGCATCCACGCGTATGCATGCATTCGCTCAATCAAATATTAAATTATTTATTTAAGTTACCATTAACAACAGAACACGAAGGTAATATAAAATTTTATTTAACAGAATATTTACGAACGATTAAAAACTATAATTTTATTTTAATTTTGTTAATCTATTTTTATAGGTTTAATACAGAATGCATTGGGCAGTTTTCACATTCCTATTAAACCAATAAGCCAAGTTGTCGAAGAAGAATACGGGGATGAAGTCAGAGATTTGACGAGGCGATTCTTTCATCATTTATTACGGTAATGCATTACTTGATGCAAATATAAGATACATTAATTATTTTTCGATTATAATTTTTTTAGATATAAGATGTTTGAAAAGGCTTTCCGATTAGCTATTGATCTAAATGATCACGATCTCTTTATGGACATACATTTTTATGCTGTGGTTTTGAACGATATGGAATTGGCAAATGCAGCTAAAGAGAAGGCTGAGAATATTTTAAGTAGATCAAACAGTTGCAGTGGCTCACGTAAGAATTAACAAATCTTTAAAAACTCTACAAAATTTTAAAGACGTCTTATATCTACAAATTTTTATAGATTCAACGTGTTCGAGAACATCATGTTCTATATGTTCTGATTCGAGTAATGAAAAGGGAGAAGAAGAAGAGGAAGATGAGAATGAGGAAGCAGAGGAAGAAGAAGATGACGAGGAGCAGGAAGAGGACTTGGAAGAGGAAGAGGAAGAGGAGATGGCAATGTATAGTGAAGAGAGCGAAGATTCACAAAGAGAAGAACGACGCAATCTAAAACGGTCAAAAAAGCGTCGATACAAAAAATCTAACTCAAGTCAAATCCCACCCTTACCGATTATCCATCCTCATCATATCACGAAAAAAACGCTTTGCGCATCTTACAATAATATTCCGCCTGACACGAAGACTGATTATATTTTAGTACCATCATCGCTCGACACTTCTGATAACACTTTAGCAACTTCATTTAATCATGCTTCGCATGTTCCAAGCCCATTTCTAGCATCAACTTCTTTTAACAAATCATTATACAGTGCACATTCAAATTTTTTACCATCTAATGCAGGGAATATCGTTAACAATTCTCAAGTGTTTAACAATGCATCAGACGATTTGATGACCACTTCGTTTGGTTGTATTTCTTTTAATGAATCAGAACCGATAGTAGATGATCAGTCTGATAATAATTTTAATGAGAGATTATACGACAAATCGTTATTTAATGAAATACCATATTCTTTTCACGAGTCCACTACTAATGTACTAACAACTTGCACACAAGATGATAGTCTCATCTCTACACCTTTTAATAAGCCGATATATGAACCCGAAGATATTCACTCTAATTATTTAACGAACTGCTTAAACGTCGTTGACAATAATATTATGTCGACGTCATTCAGTACTCGAATCGCCAGTACTCCTAGCGCGCATAGTAATGCTGCCAATGCGTTAACACCGAACAATAATTCTGAAACAATTTCTACATCACGAAGCGTGAAATCTTTAAAAATATCTGACAAATCACTAACTAAAGGTCTCGTCGATACTAATACACGCATAACAGATCAGCCTTTTGCAGATAATGTATGTACCAATTTAATGTCTACTTCGTTTAATTATCCTGAAGGATATGCGACTATCGAAAGCAACGATATTACATTTCCTAACACATTTAATAATGATCAAGCCGTTAAATTACAACACACTGTAACAGAAGAAAAGGAAACAGGCATCGCTGTTCCACCCCCGCCTTCTTTAATAAGTTCTCTCACTAATTATGTTCATGGTTTGCCTAGAAAAAATAATCTTCTGTCTAGAAGCGCTCAAGGCTTATCAAATGTTAAAGAATCGGAGACCTTTTTACCAAAAACACACGTACCATCGCGCATTTTACAAAAACAGACTTTAACGGCATCTAATATCCCTGAAAATCAAAAAACACCCGTATCTTTTAAAACGTATAGATATAACTATGATCTAGATTACATTTCACCATTTCACGGTACTCGTGACGACACAGACTTACAACTTTCGCAGACAGTTAGCAGAAGAGTTCCGCGAAATTTTCATCCTACCTGCAATGTACAATACGGATTATTCGGGAATAGATACTCGTCGAGAGTCTCTCAAAGCAATACAAATGTTAATACAAGCAGAGAAACTAAAAGGGTTTCTAACATACCTCCTCTACCTGTAATTAATACGTCTATTGCTAATTCAAAGATTTGCTCCACATGTCCATCGTTCGCCGATACGTCAAGTTCGCTTTCTAATGAAAAGCCAAAAGTGAAGTTTTCCGATACCGTTACACACATACTAGTACCTGGCACAGTAAGTGATTATATATATGTATATGTATATAACGTTTTGTATCCTTTAAATGTATACATATATTTTTACAGACCCAAGTATATAGGCAAAAAAGACCGGCAGCACAAACACACATAACGGATCCTAAACGTGAACTAGCTGAAAGTCTTCCACTTTGTTTGGGTAACGAAGATTACCTCAAAGATTTTCAACCATTATGTAGTAAGGATTTTTAATTAGTATATCTATCTTATTAAGATTCACTCTTTTCAATATTTATCTTGATATTTTACAGAAGACGACGCGGAGAAAGTAAAAGAACCTCCGAAAAATGACGACAGTACAAAGATTAAAGTTGTGCATTTTGGATTATTATAAAAAAATTATTATATATACGTGCATATGCGAGAGATAATGCAATGGAAAAATTAATAATAACAAATATTATTTATAATAAAAGATGATCTACTATTATCGTAATATTATCGTAATATTAATTACGATTAAAAGACAATAAGAATATTGTAAAATAGCTTATTTAAATATTTTTATGAAAACTTTTGTACATATATAATCATTTTTATATTACATATATATATATATATATATATATATATATATATATATATATATATTGTATAATTATAAGAAAAGTTAACAAAAAACTCACTGTTTAATTGTGTATAATTTTCTCAGCTTTTACTATGTTCACACTTGAAGTACCTTTGTATAAATGTATAATATACATACACCTTTTTTTATTTTTTTTTAGTTTTTAACGTATCTAATGAAGTTTGAAGGTCTAATAATTCTTTGTCCGGTACATATCGTTTTTCTTCTAATGCTGGATCAAAAACGTCTACTTTTAGAGTGACACCCTGTGGTAAAGCCGCTTCTAATGCTCTGATTAATACTGAACATTTTAGAGAAGATACTTCTGACATTTGTGTATTTCTTTCATAAATTTTAAGATGGAACTCTGATGAAATCTTATTTGTTCCAGTTTTATATCTCTGAATCTTGAATTCTTCAGGTGGTAATGGCCAGCTAGAAAAATGCAAATTCCATTTAAAAATTGAAAAAGCAACAAGTACTTGCATCAAAGAAAACAAATTCAAATTTACCCATTCTCTACATCAATCCCTATAATATCTGCCAACTTGTGTACAAAAGCTTGATAACTTTCAAGTATAGGATAATCGTAACCCTTAATTTGCACGTTTATTGTGGAGAGAAGGGGAATTCGAGATTTTCCTGTCTGAAAATAATTGAAAAAATTTTTTACACCCTGTTATACATATTTTAATTAACTTTCAACTAACCTGTAAATAATCCGGTTCGTATAGACTTCCGGTGTAGAGTTTTGCCAACGATGTTTTAGCTACGGGTGAACGTTGTCCAGATACGACGATCTAGAATAAGAATTGTCAAATTATTGACTTATATATAACAAATAATACAAAGGCCCAATAATGCAAAATATCCTCAGATTATTCACTCTTAGTATGCGCATGTGATAATTACGCAATTCGCTGAAAAGTCACAGAAAAATATAACGTACCTGTTTGATCAGATTCGCAGCCATTTCCAAGTCAACGAGATAATCAGGACGATAATTTTCTGATAATTTTTAATTCACAAAGTTCATAAATATAATCGAATACAATTAAAGTTGCGTGCGATCGTGTTACGCCGACAACCGCGACATAGTCGACTTTCGTTAAGTTTGTGAGTTCGTGCTCCAGACGATCAGCTGATCGCTCGTGCTCGAAGATGACGTTTACGATAACTGGGAGATGTGTCGCTTCATGAAAAACCTTTGTAACAAAATAACTTAGTGCTTGCCAAATTTTTATAATCGCGTGGAATTTATAATCGCATAGCGAGGAAAGTATTTTTTTATAGATTAGATCGATAGAAATTTTGTATTCCCCGGTGATTGTGTAATAAGGTTATGAAAGGAGCCGTTGAATTGCGTGGCACACGAGGAAAGCGCACCTCGCCGATACTTGCCACCTGTTTCAACGATTTACTAAGTGATAACGTTTTGCTACCAATGCATTAACATAAGCAATCGATATCGTATTATTTGTGGCTTGACAAAAGCATCATGGATATCGAGACAGAAAATGTGATAAACCTTATATTTCCAGAAGGCATTCCAGGTAAGATTGGTTTTGTTACTTTGTGGTTAATTGTTTAAGTATCTTTCTTTTAATAATTTTTATGTGCACTTACCTGCAATTTCAGATTCCTGGAAGGAAAACCCAGATTTTTATCAATATCTCTCAAAACTTGGAAGCTTTGATATAGATCAGCTAAGTAAGATTGTTTTTTTTATTATTTGAAGTAATTATTGGTAAATTAGGTAAATATATAGTATAACGCCCCCACTTTGGATTTTCTTTAAATTTGGAAAATGTGTTTGTTTTAATGTCTTTAAACTTTCCTGAAAAAGAAAATTGTTGCTCAATTTTTTTTTTTTTAATTTTTTAATGTCGGTAAATAAAAAATGTCAAATTTATGACTTTAAAGATACCGCGCATGCATTATTCTCTGCTATATGTATAAAGCAGGAAATCGTAATTTACAATAGGAAATACTAGAATAATAACGTTTCCCTACTTTATACATACACATAAAAAAAATTTTTAATAAAAAAGAAAAATTGAGCGACGATTTTCCTTTTCAGGAAAGTTAAAAAACATCGAAATAAACATATTTTTCCAATTTGAAGAAAATCTAAGGTGGGGGCGTTATACTATATATTTACTTAATTATTTATATAAGTTATGCGTTATGCATTAATAACATACAAATTTATTTTGTGACAATGATTTTTAGGTAAGGAGCCTGATCATCTGTCCGATGAAAAAAACACGGTGCTTCAGACTACACAAAAATTAGTTTTTGCTAACTATAAGACCTTTATTCAGACAGCAGAAAGCTCACGAGAGATACTCAATCATGTAATTTAAAAAATATAGGTTTAAGCGCAATTTTTTAAATAGAAATATGTACAGATTTTTTATTAACTACTGGTGCTGTTTGATTTTTAGTTCAACGAGACCGAAGATCGTCTTGACAAACTTGTACAAAAAATTCCGGAATTCGTAGGAAAATGTCAATCGTTTTGCGATACCTCAAAGAATATTAACGCGCATCGAAGATTAAATAGTTTAACGTTAACGCGAAATGCAGAGTTACTTGAGATTCTCGAGATGCCTCAATTAATGGAAACATGTTTAAGAAGTAATCAGTATAACGAAGCACTGGAATTGTCTCAATACGCTCGTCAATTAGGAATGAAACACGGGGATATTCCTATTATTTCGGTAAAAGCAAAATATTTTTGTGATAGCATTTTTTTTTGTATTTTTATGATATATATATTTTTTTTTCTATGATTATTTCAGTCTATAGTAGCAGAGATTGAGAGCAGCTGGTCAGGTATGGTAGGACAAGTAGTCGGGTCTCTCAGAGGAGATTTACCACTTCCGAGATGTCTTCAGCTTGTAGGCTTGTTGCGATCCATGGATGCATTTACAGAATCGGAGCTCCGTATTAAATTTCTTCAAGCGAGAGATAGCTGGCTGCAAGGTCTGTTAAACGCAATACCAAAAGAAGACGGTAAGGGGATTTTATTTACATAATACTATACAAGATTGTTCAAATTATTAAAAAAAAAATTTTACGCGTATTGCAGCTAATCTTCATATGGCTAAAACGATAGAGTTGTCCAGGATACACTTGTTCAATATAATAACTCAGTACAAAGCTATGTTTAACGACGATGAATTGGTAATTCCTGGCCGCGACTTGACGTTAAATGAATCTGCGATATTTTATCATTGGTTGGAGGAAAAGGTAGGTTTGTAACAGACACAGATATAATATGAACGAAAATGCAAGGTATATTTTTTCTTTTTAGATATCGCAATTTCTTACTACGTTAGAACAGGATTTACCGGGTGTAACGTCTATAGATACTATTTTGGGTCAGTGTACATACTTTGGATTATCATTTGGTCGAGTAGGTGTTGATTTTACTGGACGAATGTCAGATATATTTGTGCGAGTTATCGGTGAAAGGTTCGAACAGAACGTTCGTAGGACAACTAAAAAATTTGAGAAAGATATGGAAACATTTACGTTGATTAACAAAATTCAACGACTCGATATAAAAACGGAGACTTCTATTGCTTCCGTAAGTATAAAAGTGTATTTTTTTTAATTTACATTGATTTACAATTATGGCTGTTTTAGGAAAATCCGCCTGAGCAACTGGTAGAATTTTATCCTTTGGCCGAATATTGTAACGGGATAATAGCAGCATTCAATGAACTGAGGCTCTGTGCACCAGTAGCACTCTCCGCCTTATGTACAAAATTACTGCAAGAATCGTTACATAATGTAGCGAGAGCTATGTTGGTATTTTATAAGCAAGAACAGCAAGTAGGTCTTTAATTTTGTAATTTTTACATATAAGTACCATATTTCATAATCGTAATATGTCATAGGCGTTTGCTGCTGCGGAACGAGAAAATATGATTAAATTCACAGAATGTTTGAGCGAACAATTAATACCTTATATACAGTATTGCATACATGCTATTTTTCCACCTGCTCAAATTGCAATACATTTAGGAATATCGGTCAGTGTGCTCCAAAAAGAGGTAAGAGTTCTAAAAAAAAAAAAAAAATGTAAAAAATAAAATATATGTAACGATAAAAATAATTAAAATGTTTTACAGGAAATCACGTATTTAAATAAGCGGAGCATAATAGAACCCGTGGCTGTATTATTACCTATTAAAAAAGATTCTTTGACTTCGAAATTATCTAACATGCAGCCATTAACGTCGCATAATGCAAAGAATCTTTCTACCGCAACGTCTTTGCCACCAGAAACTACCGATTTAAATTTAAAGAAGGCTACTGTTATAGAAATAAAAGAATCAAAAGGAAACGAAATTTCCAACCAAGAAATAACGCAGAAAGGCGATGTACAAAATTCGCAAAATTTTACCGACGATAGAAAAAGTATCGTATAATATATTCGACATAAAGATCAAAGTATTCAATGAAAATTTGAACATAATTATTTACTTACATATATCCTGTAAATGAAAAGGTTTTTACGATTACTGAGTGAAGTACTTTTATTAATTTTTTTACATTTTTTTAAAGAATGTATACAGAGAAGATAAAAATTTAATAAACACGCAAGTGTGTAAAATAATTGAACCTTAAAGTAGACGTAAAGCGATTAGGCTTCAATGGATATCGAAAAATATTTATTCTTTCATGGATTCCTCTGTAACTTGACTCGGCTGTCCGGCCTCGTTCTCATTTTTCTTCTTTTTACTTCCCGAAACGATGTCATCTATTCTCAATAACAAAATAGCGGTCTCGATCGCTGTTTTATATGTCTGTAATTTTACAGATAGCGGCTCCCATATACCGCGCTCCTTCATATCAACTAGCTTGCCCGTTTCTCCATCGATACCCCAAGTAGTTCCTTCTGTCGCGTGTTTAGCGCGTAACGCTGTCAGAGTCCGAATAGTATTCGCGCCGCAATTTTGCGCCAACGTCCTAGGAATAATTTCTAGGGCCTGGGCAATCGCCTTGTACGGCCATTGCTCCACGCCTGCAAGACCTGCCGCTTTTTCGGTCAAGAGCCGAGACACTGCCATTTCTACTGCCCCACCGCCTGTGAAAAAAGAAAAAAAAAGCAAGTTAAAAGTGGTATAAACAATTTTGTTTAAAAATAAAATTTAAATAACTATAATCTTACGTACCTGGTACAAGTTTCGGATCAATAAGAAGATTTCTGGCAACATGCAGTGCATCCTGCAAATTTCTTTCGGTTTCATTCAAAATATCTTTACTGGCACCTCTCAAAATGATGGTACAAGCTTTCGGATCCTTGCATTCCGTGATAAAACAGAAGTAATCATCGCCGAGTTTCTTAATTTCGAAAAGTCCAGCTCCCGTGCCGACGTCCTCTTCTTTGAGTTCTTCAGTTCGATTGACGACGGTGGCACCACAGGCACGAGCGATTCTGTTAATATCACTCTTTCGTAGTCTGCGTATCGCGGATATTCCAGCTTTCACGAGATAATGCTGAGCGAGATCCGACACACCCTTCTCTGTTATTACAACGTCTGGCTTCACTGAAATAACGTCCTCGCAAATCTTTTTCACGTGTTCCTCCTCTAGTTCCAAAATCTTTGTAAAATCAACATCTTTCATTATCTCTATATTCGTCTGAGATTCGCCCTTTTTGTATTCCAATGGACAATCCAGTAGTACTATTCTCGGATTTTTTATGTAACGTTTCATTTTCGGGTGTGTCACATCCTTGTTAATCATTACACCCTTCAAAACGGTACTATCTTCTATTGTGCCACCCGGTATCTTTTCCACCTTGGCGTAACGTTTGATGTCGATTTCTCTTCTGCCATTCTCCTCGAGCATCACTGTATAAACTGCATTCAAGGCAATCTGGCACGCCAAATCGGACCAGCGTCTAATAAACTTGGTGCCCGTACACGAGTTTATTACTTGAACTAGTTTGTTCCTGTCGTTACAATCCAAATCAACACTGACATGCTCATTGAGAATTGTAACCATGTCCTCTAGAGCTTGACGATACGCTCTGATAATGACGGTAGGATGCATGTTTTGTTCTAAAAATGGTTCGGCAGTAGCCAAAATTTCACCGGACAGAACGATGACTGACGTGGTACCATCCCCTACCTCCTCATCCTGAGTCCTAGCGATTTCTATCATGGACTTTCCAGCAGGATGCTGCACCGTGATCTCGCGCAAAATCGCATTTCCGTCGTTCGTCATTACAATGCCACCCATCGGATCCATCAACATCTTCAACATGGCTTGCGGACCCAGGCATGTTCTTATGACGTCAGCAATTGCCTTTATGCAAAAAGAACAATAAATTAATTAAATAAAAAATTAAATAAAAAAATAAAAAAAAATTTGGTATATATATCATTAGACGACATTTAAGTCACACTTTATATGATTTACAAGATTTTATATTTAATACTAAGTGCTTTTTTTTCTCAAATGAAAGAATACTCCTTCATTGTATTGGTAAAGTAAACCGCAGTCACGAAATGATGCACGTGGGCGTGTGCCTCTCGGCAATCGCGTGAAACAGCCTTATAAGGTAATGCATCATCCGATACGATAATGGAACATAGAATGCTCACCTTGCCCGCCTGGATATTCTCTTTCTGTACCTTCCTGCCGGTATCACGTTTCGTGTTCTGGCCTGCGATAATCAGAAAATTCGTCATGGTTAGAAAGGCACACACGCGAACTACGAAACAAGCAATAAATGTGGCTTTAGCTTACTGAGAACGACAATCGGCGCTGAACCTGGTCCAAACATCGTGCTTGTCTTCTTTTTTCAGTATTGTTGTCACAGCTCTTATTTGTTGTTACTTCGGACGACGTGAACGTCTTCGTGAAAAAAAATGAGGAACGCTGATGGAGCACCGCGTTCAATCAGCAGTGCTGCCTCTCAAGATGGGAAACGTGAGCGGAGCGTAAAGCCTCCGGAGTCACGAGTAACGTACGTTCGATAGAGTCGCGATCTGAAGTGTGTCGCAGGTTAAATTGATCAGTGAAATACAATACGAAAAGTTTCACATATGAATTTCACGCGCGTGCCACTAACACGTTACGGTTCATCACGATAATTCTTTTATTCCGAAATTATTTTTAATTTTTGATAACGTGACGCTCTGCTGTATCGATGGCGCCCGATGTGTTTCGCGCAATCTTGAAATAAATTTCAAGAGATAAATTAGATCGTGTCGCTTAGAGAAGGAGCGCTTTTGTTTTCGAACTGGTGCGTAATTGGCGATTGCTTTGAAATCTTTTAATTGTTTCATTGTGTATTTCATGCGTGTATTCACACATGTGTGTTTAACCAATACGATTTGCAGTTGAATGGAGCAGTATGGAGTAATGTGGAGCAGTGTTGAACGTGATGCATGGTCTCGGAGATGAATTCGTGACAAGTTTCTGAATATTCAACGTCGACACGATGGAGACTACGAACGACAAGTTTTACTACGTCTACAGTTCTTCGTTGGACACTAGGATTCAAGTTAAGATGTGAGTCCCGCTGTACATCGTCCGCATTAATGTGAACGATCTAGGTTACCATGCAGAGGCAGATAAGAACGTCTTGACGTCTGTATGATCCAAACACGCTCGTTAATTAATGCTATCGTGTACTAATCGGATCGGAGTAATTAACTTTGGCGTGTGTGGCATGTACGCGTCTCAACGAACGTCACGTCTTTATCTCTAATACCGATTGCATGAATAATTGGCTGTTCTGAAAGATGTGGCATTCTTACGAGACATATTCGTCTTCTGGTATTTTTCAGAGGTACGCTGGAAGGCAAGAGACACAGACCCGAATACGACGAGCTACTTTTGGACCCTTTACTTAAGTATTCAGGTTTATATGAGAGCGGCGGAATTCGCGGAGATCTTGCAGCGTCTTTACAAGTATGGGCTGGCGGTAGGCCATTGGCCCTGCCGGTACATACAGCCTATAAGCACTTTACGACACGCTGGAAGTATGTTTTATTTTGTATTTGCATACTATCGCTTATTGCCGGTATTTTTTATTTTTTATTTTATTAAAAAAAATTTTTTTTTATTGAGATAACATTTTATTTTCAGCTGGAACCAGTGGGTTTATCTACCAATTTCTTACACGGATCTGCCGCGCGACGCCCAGCTGTGTATAACTCTGTACGACTGTGCAGGACCCGGCAGACAGCTTCCAGTAGGCGGTACAACTATATCATTATTCGGCAAGCATGGGGTATATCGACAGGGCATGCTGGATCTTAGAGTATGGCCTGGGATAGAAGCTGATGGCAGTATTCCAACGAGCACTCCAGGAAAAGCCAGGGATCACGGGAAAGAACAAATGCAGAGGCTCGCAAAGCTCGTTAAAAAACATAGAAATGGACAAATAAATAAAATTGATTGGCTGGATAGATTAACTTTTAGGGAAATTGAATTGATTAATGAGAGAGAAAAAAGAGCATCTGAATATTTGTACTTAATGATAGAATTTCCAGAAGTAGTGATGGACGGTGTGCCGGTACATAAAGTTTTATATATATGCAGAGACGCGCGATTTTTATATAAAAATAAACCATTATATTAATTTAATTACAGTATTCAATCGTATATTATGAAAAAGATGGAGACGAGGTTTTTCAACATAGATTGCAACCAGATGTTGTGACACTTCCTGATTATGAAATTTTACAAGTAAGATTTTGCAAAAATAGTGTAATATATAATAATTCAAACTCAAATATTTTAAAAACATAAAGCTCTAATTATTTTTGCAGGAAAACCTCGTGGAGGCGAAACATCATAAATTGGCGCGAAGTTTACGTAGCGGTGGTAATACTCGCGAATTAAAACCTACATCGACCGTGCGGGATGCTTTAAATACAATATTAGGATATCCTCCGACAACCGCGCTTTCTACCGAGGAACAGGATTTAATTTGGAAGTACAGATTTTATTTGTCTAGTCAAAAAAAAGCGTTGACGAAGTTTGTAAAATGCGTGAATTGGAAAGTTACCGGTGAAGAACGCCAAGCTTTAGAGATGTTAGCTTTGTGGGCCCCACCGGATCCTGAGGATGCTTTAGAATTACTCGGACCCGCATTTACTCACCCGGCTATTAGAAGATACGCAATCAGCAGGCTTAATCAAGCTCCTGACGATGATTTAATGTTGTACTTGTTGCAATTGGTACAAGCATTAAAGTACGAAGATTTTGAAAGCATTAAGGCCGCATATCAAGCCATGTTGAAGGAGAAAGAAGAAAGAGCGGAATCGAGAAATTGGAGCACTGAAAAATTAGAAAGAAGTGAAAGATTGGAAAAAACGGAGAAGCTCGAAAAAACCGAAAAATTCGATAAAGACTTAAGAAGCAGCGATTCTACATCTACCCCAGTTACAACTGTGAGTGAAAAATATGTCTATACATTTTGCTGTATAATATCTTAATCTTAATGACTAAATTTTACATGTGTTTACAGTCTAGTGAGTCGGAGAGCCAATTATCGACGAATCAAGAGCCGCTTATGGATCTAGCATCGTTTTTAATTACTCGTGCTTGTCAAAACTCGATGCTAGCTAATTATTTTTATTGGTATCTCTCCATCGAGTGCGAAGATCAAACTGATCCTGCGATAAGTGCTAAGCAAGACACACGAGTTAGAGAAATGTATGTTACCGTGATGAAAATGTTTTCCATGATGTTAGCGCAGGGAAATACTATCTGGCAAAAAAGACGAGCATTTCTCCTGCGACAAAAAGTGTTTATCGATCAATTGGTATTTCTGGTAAAAGCGGTCGCGCGAGAAAGCGGAAACCGGAAGAAAAAAACTGATAGATTAAGAACATTACTGACAGATCCAGATCCGGCGTTTAAGATTAACTTTTCGAATTTTGAGCCGATACCTTTTCCTTTGGATCCTGAAATTTGTATTAAAGGAATTATGCCGGAAAAGTAAGTATTTAATGAATTACAGTTTATATTGATATTGTTTCATATATAATATTTCTTTTATTAATTTTATAGGGCAAGTCTTTTCAAATCCGCACTTATGCCATCAAAACTCACGTTTTTAACGACAGATAATACCGAGTATATTGCCATCTTTAAACATGGAGACGATTTACGACAAGATCAATTAATCTTGCAAACGATAGCGCTTATGGATAAATTATTAAGAAGGGAAAATTTGGACTTAAAGCTAACTCCATATAGGTAAAATTTATTATGTAAAAAATCACGAATAATACATAAAATTATTATCTAATGATTTCATCGTGGGATACAGGGTGCTCGCAACAAGCACTAAGCATGGTTTTGTACAATTTATCGAATCTACAACGGTCGCCGAAGTTCTGGCGAATGAAGGATCAATATTGAATTTCTTTCGAAAACATCACCCTTCTGAAACTGGACCTTACGGAGTGGTACCTGAAGTCATGGACACGTATGTTCGCAGTTGCGGTAAGTAGAAATAATTTTATGAAAAATGAATAATTTATAAATAAAAAAAATAAATATATTTTTTGAATTATGCAGCTGGTTATTGTATAATAACGTATGTGTTGGGCGTCGGTGATCGCCATTTGGATAATCTGCTTCTCACAGCATCGGGTATGTTTTAATTAACATTTAATTTTGTTAGGATTGTTTTTATCAAAGCTAAACACGTATAATTTTTTGATTCGCAGGAAAACTCTTTCACATCGATTTTGGCTATATCTTAGGCAGAGATCCAAAACCTTTGCCTCCTCCAATGAAGCTAAGTAAAGAGATGGTTGAGGCTATGGGCGGCGTCGGTTCTGAACATTATCATGAATTCCGAAAGCAATGTTACACGGCGTTTTTACATTTGCGTAGACATGCCAATTTAATATTGAATTTGTTTTCGTTAATGGTAGACGCCAGTGTGCCTGATATCGCTTTAGAACCTGACAAAGCTGTAAAGAAAGTTCAAGATAAATTGCGATTGGATTTGAGCGATGAAGAAGCTGTACACTATGTGCACAATCTTTTAGATTTGTCAGTCACCGCGGTGATGGCTGTTCTCGTGGAACAGCTACATAAATTTGCGCAGTATTGGAGAAAGTAACAAAACGAAATTCTGTACAGCGAAATCATACAGATTGTGTTCCTTTTTAAATGGTAGATTGTTATTACATTGTATATAAATCGATCATGGCGGTGTTTGTAATAAAATATAATTTATTGTATTTTGGGAGTATTTTAGGTAATAAATCTTTTATAAGAATAATTTTCTTGATATTCTTTTTCAGCAAATTTGATACTGGCTTACCACATTCAAAACTTCAATGTATATAATTAATATATTCGAACTTATATGCAATAATTAAATCATTTATTTAAAAAAACTTGTTCGTAATCCGTTCGTAAATCTATAATACGATTTGTTTTATTACAATTTTAACAAGTGTGTATTTAATTATGAAAACATATTTTTTGTATTACAGTGAAACGTGTATGTGGTTTATTACTAGAATATCAACGACGGGGAAGCAACAAAATATATTGTACATGTAATTAATTATGTAAATACTTATATATTTATTTTATTCTTAATTACAGGTGTATGTAGTGCACACAATAGAAATTAATGTTAATAGACAGTATTGTTAGTGTTGAAAATATTAATTATTATCGACATGTGAAACGCAGAGGAGAACTACATTACTACTCATCAGTTTATCACTTTATACCATTTATGAATTTAATGAAATCAACAAATACATACATACTTTATCCTATATATTCGAAAGTTTTTGATAGAAAAATGTAACTATATTTTCCCATCTTGCTGTATTATATGCGTTTTGGTAAATATACATAAATTTTAATGTAACTTTTTTTGATACATACGTACATATTATATGAATGCATATATATCAAAAGAATTTTGAGTTAATTACAGAACATTAACAATTCAGTCCGCTCATGAATTTTTTCAAATTTTCTTTTCTTATGTTGTACGATATTATAACGAGCTATGTTTGACATGAGAATACACAAGCGTTTTAATGTTCCAATATCAACATAATATGTACACGCGCGTCATCATTAATTAAAAATACCACAAGAAATAAAAACATTGATTTTATTTTTTGATATAACGTGTGACTATAATAAAGAATATAATATAATTTTTCTTATGACATTTTTATAAATCTGTCGTGCTTGAAGATTGCACAATAAAAGTCCTCAAGAGCTATTTGCAGCATTAATAAACATTCTCTAGGCTATTTAGGCACGTCTCAAACATGACAGATTTTGTAACAATCAAAATCTTTGCCGTTTTTTATTTTATCAATCGCTTCTTTAACACGCAAGGTACATTTTATATAAGTATATAATAAGCACAATTTTTATTTTCTATATTTATATATATATGTATACATATACATATATGTAAATGTATAAATATATATATATATATATATATATATATATATATATATATATATATATATATATATACATATATACATATATGTATATGTAGTTTATACCTGTATCTAAAAACTAAACATAAACTAATAAAGAATGGCCCTCTCGCTCGATGGGCAGAGTCTACAAACTCCACACCGCGATTTACAAATCGCAATTTACAAATTATGTGCGAACGGTATCGCCCGATAGTCTATTTCAAGTGAAAATTTTTACCACTGTTACCACTGTTCTCCGCAGTATATTACCTGTCCATAGGCCTAGTGGCTGGCACCGAGCTCTCCACAAGATCATGCCTCTCGATCGGCGAGTTCTCCAAAGTGTAGTCCACCGGATATCTTTCGGGATACGTTGGAGTAGCCTCACCCTGCTGCCTCAGTCTCAGTTCGCTCGATCTCTCTCGATAGAAGCTCTGTGACGCCTCGATGTTCGGCGATGTGGACGACTGTTCCGTTTTGTCGTCTGTAGAATAATAGCTCTGGCTCGCCTCGCTCTCAGGTCTGCTGGGGTCGTAATAACCGGGCGATATGCCGTGGCTGGTGTAATTTTGTGTCTCTTCGGTCGGGGCAAAGTAGCTTTGACTCACCTCCTGAGGATTGCCCTCGTAATAGCCACCGGGTGTGACGTGCTCCTCGTGCTGATCCTCCTCTAGGCGAGAATTTGTGTCCTGATCTACGGACTCGTAGTAGCTGGCGGTCACTTCCTGATGATGGGCGTAGTAACTGGACGGCTCGTTCCGACGATCACCACTTTCCGTGACGAAATTCTGCGAACAGGTCTCCTCCAGACCAGGCATCGAGATCGGCACATCGTACGACGTCGATACATTCTGCTCGACTATCACCTGATCCTCGTAGCTGGAAGTAGGCACCGAATCTACGTGGTGGGTCGACGTGATGTCTGGATTCAGATTGTATGACGAAGACGTTGGGATCTCTGGAACGCCGTTGTCGTGGATGCTAGTGTGTTCCGTACTAACCGACGTATCCGGTATCACGCTGGATGAAGCAATGTTAAGCTCCTCGCATGGTGGTATCTCATACGACGACGTACTTATCGCACTCTCTTGATCCTGATCGCGCTCCTGATTTTCGGGCGTCTCCGGTACGTAAGACGAGCTCGCAGTCTCATCCTCGTTCAATCCGGAGTTATTCGTCGACACGGATGACGTGCCTATACCATCGGCGCCGACGTCGTTGGACTGTGACGGTATGTTACCCTCTTGACTGATTTCAGCATCGGTTTCCAGATTCTCTACCATACTCTCAGCCTTATCGACTTCGTAGCTTTGCGTGGGGAAACTCTGATCGTCGATTGCCTCATCGACGCTTGGCCGCTCTACTTGACTTTGCACGATCTCGTTGAAAGATTGCGTCGGCGCGTTCACGTTAGACTCCGTCGAAGCTTCGTAAGATTGAGACGCCTCGTTCATTTTTGTGTGCTCGAAAGACTGAGACGGTGGCTCTGCAACGACAGTCTCTTCGTCCGTCTCCATCGGTTCGTATGCAATTGACTGTGTGGGCTCACCCGACGAGCTCTCTAATTTAGAAGCGGATTGACTAGGTAGATCTGTGGAGTCGCTGCTGACAGATGCGTTAAACCGCTCGTATTGAGACTGCGAAGGCGTTTCTTGACTAGCTTCCGCGATCGTTTTTTCTTCTTCTTCGAATTGTAATTCCATGCTCTGGCGTAGACGAAGTTTATCGGTTTCCTCCTGTGACGATGGCTCGTCCCTTTGACAATCCTCCGTGCTCTGCTTGTCAATCGTACTTCTGGCACAAATATTTGGTTCAATTGCTTCGCTTATTTCCGTAATTGCGTTTGAGGAATTTAGCGATTCGGCTGATAAAGCGCGCGAAGCTTTTTGACCTTCCTTTTTGTTCGTACACGCTGCCTGCTGGTCTATCGATTTAGTTTTATCACTCGAGTCTTCGGAAACCGTTAGCTGCTTCAATTTATCCGTTGCGCTTACCTCGTGCGATTCGCTCACGATTTTACGCTGCTCACTCGAGTTCGTCACCTCATGGCTCAATTTTTTTATAGATTCTGTTTGCGAATTAGATTCGGATGTAATCAAGGCGGTTTCGTTTATCACCGATGCATCGCCTTCTTTGTTTTCCGTTTCCTGCACGACTTCCATCGTGCTCGAAGCCGCGTCTTCGTTAGTCGATTCCAGAATCAATTTTTCAGATACTTTAGAAACTTCCCGAGGCGAATAAACCTCCTGCAATGTTGTAGATTGCTCCTCGTCTAAATTTTTGTTTGCTGTAGCAGATTTCTGTGGTGAAACCGTAACTTCGCGCGAAGAAATTATCATTTCCGACGTTACTGCTGTCTTTTGTGATTGCGCATTGTCCGAAATTTTGGAGACTAACATTTCCGATACTGGAACGTCCACGAATGCTTGCTGCTCACCGACGATCGTTGTCGTCAATTGCGAATTGTCTGCATACGTGTCGTCGATAATGGGCATCGACGGAGTAGTTTGTACTTGTGAACTCTCTAGAACTATGCTGCTCGGCATCGTGACCGTGTACGAAGTCGACGGGGCGACCGCAATTTCGGTGCTCTGTACATTTTGCGTTTCCGCGACTACGATATTATCTTCCAAATTCGGAATCACTAAATATTGAGTGCTCGCAGGTATCTCGGTGTGATCTATCTCTACGCTCGCTACCGCCGGACTTTCTATAATCTCACCAATGTCTGGCATCGAATTGCCAGGAATTTGAATTTGTGTCTCTCCTGTGGCAGATATATAAGAAATGTTAGGATTGGTAATGGTGATCGGTAGCTCGAGAGATGATGGAATTGTGGTGACTGCCGATTTCGGAGTTGAGTCCGTCGATTGAATCGGCAGGTTGCTCGGCACCTCGAGCGGCGTCATAATCGGTTGATTCAGCGTCAGCGAGGTTTCCAGCACCGAGGGCGAGGATATTGGTTCTGTAGGTGGTATAATAGTCGACTGTAATATGGTTTGATTAATGAGACTCGTCTGAGTTAGACCGGTTTGAGTCATGACGCTTCCCGCTTGATTTTCCGGTAAATTAATCTCCTGCTGAAAATCGGTATTAGCGAGAGCGGCCGCCAGAATGTCTTGATTAGACGTTTGTATCACTTCCGATGCGGGAAAACTCTCGGTTACAATCGCCGTTTGACTAGCCTCTGACACGTTGGTTTGAATATTTGGCAAAGCATTGTTGTCGAATTGAAGAACAATGTTGTCCAGAGTTCCGGCCTCTCCTAGAGAACTGGGATCTATGTATAAAGTTCTCGTGCCGTCCGGATTCTGTGTGGTTCCTTCCAACGACATGAGAGTGTTATTATCGAGTGGCTGTATCTGTCCTTGTTCGTCTATTGTTACTAACACGTAGGTTTGAGTACCGTCGCTGCTTTCTGTTGGAAGAGCCATAATCTGAGGTTGCGCGGCTACTTTTGGTTCTTCCACTTTTTCTGCGCCGCATTTTTCGGTTTGTTTCTCAGTTTTACTCGATTCTTTCTGAGAAACATTCGAAGTAAAGTGAGAATCCGTTTTCGTCTTCTTCTCTGCAACTGGTTCTACTAAAAATAAAGTAGTAATATTAGATGAGGGGACATTTTTATTCGATGTAGCGGTACTAGCAATACTCATCGAGTTTGCGGCGATGTTTGATAAATTTTTCTGTAACTTACTCGAAGTTTGAGATTTGAGAGATGACTTAGGAGTAGCGGAAGTAGTCTGTTTCGACTGGACGACTGTTTTGGCGATGGTGGTGGAGGTGACGGCAGTCACAGCAGTCGTAATAATTGTGGCGGTCGCGGTAGTCGTAACGATCGTCTGTTTCGCTTGAATATTCGGCAACGCTGATACAGTTGGCTCTTGCACTTTTTGAACAACAATTTTTTGTTGAGTTTTTACCTGGCGATTGCTAGTTCGAGGAATAATGACTTTTTGTACAGCTGGCGACGTGACGGCTTTGCCTTTCGGTTGCACTTGCTGTACCATCGTTACCGTTTTTTGAGCACCACTTGGCGAAGCAACGCCTTGAATGGCGGTGCTTGATTGTACGACTGTTTGTTTAACAACTTTTTTGCCGTGAGATGTAGCTTTCTGAGACACTACACCGGCGTTAGCAGTATTTTGTAGAATTAGTGTGCTGCTCGAAGGTGATTTTGGAGGCGTCTTTGCTTGCGAGCCCGGAGGCGATATCGGTACCTTTGAAGATTTTTGCATTATCGGTAGCTGCACTTTTTGCTGTAATTGATATTGCACCTTACCGCCTTTAACTGGACTTTTAGCAGCGATAGCTTTAACTTGTTGTCCGGTTATCGGCGTTAGAATAGTACCTTTGTTACTTACAACAGCTTGTGTGCTTAATATAGTTTTACCGGTGATGGTTTGAGAAACCGGCGTTAAAATCGCTTTCGTGCCACTTAAATTTTGAGTTTGGGGAGTCAAAAGTGTCGTGCCACCCTTCGTAACAAGAGTTTTCGAGCCAATAATTTTTCCGCTTAAAGCCGAAGGAGTAATTGGAGTATAGATGCCATCTTTCGTGATAATTCCTTGAGATAATGTGCCTAGCAAGGCTGTTTTGGCAATAGCACCTGAAATCGGAGTGAGTACGCCTTTGGACGTTATTATTCCCTGTGTATTAATAATTTTATGACCACTGGTAGCTAATTTTGATGTAGTAGGCGAAGTAGCGGTGACGGTGGCGGTGGCAGTGGCAGTGACAGTGTCGGCCTTCGGCGCGATACTTTTCGTAGTAATTATTCCACTTTGTGGATTGATTGGGCACAACAGTTGACCTTTACTCGTCACGATCCTTTGTACTTTGCCGCTTAAAGTTTTGGGAATATTCAACGGTACCATCTTCGTCTGGCAAGATTGTCCTGACGTTAAAATAACAACTTTACCACCTTGTTGAATTACTTGCGCGTTACCCGCGGGCTTGCCGGTAGTTGGAATAGCGATCTTCTGTTGAGTTCCGGATTTTCCTTGAACGCTATAACGTAATTGTTGGCCTCCTGCGGTTTGCACAACGACGTATTTTCCTGGAGCGGCACCTTTCTGCTGCGTTAAGAGAGTCGACGTTTTACCTACCGGCTGAACACTTTGAAATTTCAAGCCCTTTACTCCACCGGTGAATGGCGTTACCACTGATTTGACACTCGTGATGGTCGGTTTCGCTTTGCTTTTGGTCTTCAATATCGTCGGCACACCGCTCTTTTTCTTTGTCGGCGATGTTTCTGCCGCAGTAGTTTCATTCGCGATTTTAAATTGAGCTTGTTGAGTAGGCGACACTATCTGCGTAGTCGGAGTAAAAGAAAGTGAAACCGGAATCGAACTAGAACCTGGTATTATGGAAGATATAACGACAGGCATTTGCTCGATGCTCTCTGGCGTCAATTCATCATCGCCGATTACGAAAGGCATCGAATTGATGTCCAATTCCATATCTGCAAGACTTTGAACATTTTGTTGTACGTATTTCTCTGTTGCTGACGTAGTTGCGGCAGCCTGAGATGTAGCGGCACTTTGTTGCTTGCTTTGTGCCTCTAAAAGCGCATCGGTCTCTTCCGTTTTTAATACTTGAAGCTTTTTCGTCAAAGACATGTGTGAGCTGGGTTTTATTGCAGTTTTTACTTTGCTATTCGATGGCAGAGTTTCTATTTTAATTATTTTTGCTTTTGGACCGCTTTTCTGATCACTTTTTTTAACGTCCATTTCCAGCTTATGCTTAACACCTTTCTGCGGTACTTTATCAAGTAGCTTTGTCTTTAAAATTTGAACTGGTTCGGTCAACGTTACATTTTCTATTATCCGCGGCATTTCACGCTTTTTTACCGGCACGCTTATGTCAGACGATAAAGATGAAGCCACAGATGTTTTTAAAATTTCATCCGGCTTTGTAATATTGGAGACGTTCTTATTTCCAGAAGCAGATTGTGTTTCCGACTTTTGAAGTAATGATTCAGATGCGATATTTAATTCGCTGGATGATATTCCGAGCTGATTATCAGATTCAAGGACATTATCTTTAATTTTAGTGTCAATTTTCATTTTTTCTTCGACAACAATCTCGACATTTTCAAGATTACTCACGACTGATATATTTTTTTCACTTTGAATATTTTCAGAAATATCCGAACTGTCAACTTTTTTATTTTGTTCGGATGTAACATTCGTATCGATTTCCTCGGCTTTTCTTTTGATGATTTTTTTATCTTTTTTCTCTTGGGGTGATCCGTCAGCGTTTTCAACTGCCGTTTTCTTCTTATCCATTTGTAAAGTCTTCAAAAAAGCTTCCTGGAATGTATTCGTTGATTTTTCTTCCAAGATCGAATCTTTGTCTTTTTTTCCTTTACCCGTTTCTGGAGTAAATTTACCTTTGTATCTTGTTTGCATTGAAGATTTCTTGGGCGTCAATTGTTGCTCGACTGGCGTTTTTGTCGGACTTTTTGGTGTATTTTTTGCGTCATCTACCGTCTTTGGTGATTTTCCTGGCGACTTTAATTTAACATCCTGCGATTTTTGTAATGTCTCTTGTTGCTGTTCTGTTAAATCTAATTTATCAATTTTTTTCTGCACCTCGGTATTTTTCACATCGTTTTGATGCTCGTTCTCAGTGTTCGAAATTTTATTAATTTCATCTGTTACTTTACTTATCGTTGCCTTTTTTTCATTTTCTTTTTTCACTTTTTCTTCAGCATTATTTTGGCACGCGAGCTCCGGTTCAATTTTGAGGTTAGACTCCACTTTTTTAGATTCAAACTCGGACTCGGGCTTCGAATCGGGCTTAGTTTCTGTACTTTTATTAGTTTGAACATCTGTGTCAAAAAAATCTATTTGTGATAATTCAAACTTTTTTATTTGCGACTTTTTCGGTGGCAGCTTATCTTTCGTTTTCAGAGCTTCTTGTATTTCAACTTTATCAGTAATATTTTCAGTTTGCTCTACAAACGTCGATGACTCGTTCTCTTCCACATTTTTACTTTGCTTTGATAAACTCTCTTTCTTTTCTGTCTCAGATTTTTTCACAGTTTTGTTTATATCTAATTCTTTTTCCAATTTATTTGTTACTTCAGATTTTTTTATTTCTGTATTTTTTGAAGACTCATTTATATCAGTTACAGTAACTGATTCTTCCGAAGATTTTACTCGTTCCTTTAGTACACTGGATTTTAATTCTACAGATTTACTTTCTTCTTTTTCGGAAAATATTTTCTTTTTATCCTCAGATGCTTTGTTTTTCGTATCAATCGATAAAATGCTGACATTGTTTTCATTTGCTGTTTGATCAGATACTTCTATTTCTTGCTCCATCTGAAAGACAAATTCATTGGTTTTCTTGTCAACTCCTTTAGGGCGTCCTCTTCTAGATTTGGGTGTAATTTTTTCTGGAGCTTTACTCTCACTTTCAGATTGACTCTCGTCCGTTCTAAACGCTTTATAATCATCAGGATCTTGAACATAAATATCTGATCCTAAGTATTTTTTATTCGGTTTACGTTTTCTACCACTGTACGAACGATCTGTATCGGAATCTGAAGTTTTTCGTTCGATCTCGATTCTCTCGCTGACGCGAATTCTTTTACTGCCTCTATTAGTTTTCGTCTTTGGAGTTTTATTTGCATTAGTACTCTTGTTAGGCGATTTTGCATTCTTTCGTGGTCGCCCTCTTCCTCTTTTAACTATCGGTTCAGTACTATTTCCCGCGAGACTTTCAACGCTTCGATCTAACATTTCAATATCTGAATTTTCACTTTGTTCAGGTAAAGTCTCTGCAGATTCGGATACAGTTTCATCCTCTGTTTCTGTAGTAAATCGTTCCGAAAAAGTATCATCTGCCTCTTGTACGTGGTCATTAGATTCTGCAATCGTGTCATTTGAATCCATTTTCTTGGACTGCAATTTTTCATCGCTAGATTTAATTTCTGCTTCACCCATCTTTATTGATACATCAGATGCTGTCTTAGATTTCTTTTCCACATTTTTGTCAGTATTCAAAGACTGATTTTTGTCACTATTTCCTTTTTCGGCTTTAAATACTTCGACAGTCTCTACCGTTTCACAAGTATTAGTATCGGACTTTTGTGAACTATCCTTGGATTGCGTAGTTTTCTTTTCTTCTTTCTTATTTTCATCAGACTGTTTTATTTTTGCTTTATTTTGCACACTCGCATCGAGTCGTTCTTCTTCTGCTTCGATCTTCTTTTCTGAATTATTTCTCCCTTGTATTATTTCTATTATTTCGTCTGCTTTTAATTCTATACTTTTACCTAGTTCAGATATTTTTTCGGATTCTTTCTTCACGTCATTTTTCATAGCTTGACTCATTTCAAATTCTTTAATGATTTCTTTCTTCAAAGATAAATTCTTTTCTCCAAAAACTCTGGGAATTTTTCGTACCGGTGGTATAGAAGGTTCGCTCAAATCATCTTCATCAAAATCAAAACATGACAAGCGTGATTTTCTATCATCTTTATCGGAAATATTTTTACTTTCACTGTCAGAACTTGAAGCGTCCTTTTTTTGTGTCTTGTTTAATGTTTCTGTAGATTTGTCACCAGTTTTGGCTTCCTTATCAAGACTTTCGGATTTTTTATCGAAATTAAATTGTACGTTTTTTGAAGTATGCAAGTTATCTAATGAATCTCGAATCATGTGTATCGAAGATAATTGCTCGGTTTCTTTAAGTAGTTTCTCTGTTTCTGCTATAATTTCGTTGGTCTCCACAGTTCCAACATTTTTCTTGCCGTCATTCTCCTCTGATAGATTTTCTGCAGGCAAACTGCTTAAGCTACTATTATTTAAGGAGTTATTTGTATCATCGTTTCTTTCATCATCCGACTCGTCATCCCAATCGGCCAATAACTTTTCCCGCAACTCCGGATCGGTCTTCTTTTTCTTACTAGATTTTTCACTCGGTTTCACGTTCTTCCGTTTAACCGATTCCAGCTTGGGCTCGGTCTTCTTTTTACTCGATTGACTTTTATCTTTTTTTACATATTTCCGTTTTGGTGTGCTTATATCGGAAGGCCTACTATGCGACGGAGAATATGTTTTCATCTTTAACCGTGG
Organism: Cardiocondyla obscurior; assembly: GCF_019399895.1. Taxonomy (NCBI): domain Eukaryota; kingdom Metazoa; phylum Arthropoda; class Insecta; order Hymenoptera; family Formicidae; genus Cardiocondyla; species Cardiocondyla obscurior. The sequence continues at coordinate 2,281,983 of NC_091875.1, read as the reverse complement.
CATTGGCGAGTCATCGGATCGGTGACTCTTTATGTGACAAATAATGACATTAACGCGCGAGGACGTAAAATTACAGAAATGACAACGATATACTGGAGAACCTGCAGTAGTTGGAGTCGATGGTAAACTGTTGGGTTGCTGACGAATTCGAACTTCATGATCACTGTCTCCACGCATAAAGCGTGGATGTATAATTTTTCTCTCTATGCCGTCACTCCGCCTGTATCCTTCATCACGATCGCGCTTTTTCTTCGGAATTTTTTTCTCACCGAATAAAGCCGAAATATCCGGTTTTTCTTCAGGACAAAATTTATCCTGATTTAATATAGCAGGATCTCCTCCTGTTAACTTTTCTGCCATCTCCACGTCGCCTGGGAACTTGTCCATATAACTGCTACCATCTTTACTCTTGATCCTATATTTATCTACTCGCACAAAAAAAGAGTTAATATTTTAGGTTAAAAAAAAATTTGTTTTTAAATTTATTTTTAAACTTACCCATGCCCTTTTTAATAAAATCATCTTTGAGTGTACAATTGTACTTGTAAATCTGTTGATAATTCTTCACAAATTCACTAAAAGAAAAATTTATATATTAGTACATATATTAAGATATACTATTCTAAAAATTTCTGAAACTTACAAAGTATCTTCTTGAAAAAATTTTACAGCAGCTATTAATGGTTTTTTTTGGAATTCAGCTTGTACATCTTCTGGTAAGTTATTCAGTCCAATGACTTGTCCAGGCCACCAACAAGCTCCCAATTTAACCCAAACGATGTCCCCATCCAAATAATTGATTTCTGTTTGTTCACACATCTCGATATTTGATTCAATTTACAACATTGATAGATACCAAGAGAACTCTTTCAAATATATATCCCTAAAGAAACACTGGCAGCTGCCCAGGATTGGCATATGCTGTACAAAGAATATTATTATAAGTTATACTGTAATTTCAATGATTAAAATTTTTGTTTAGAGAAATACCTGTATCAACCATATACAAGCATGCAGTGTTGCAGCATTGGACAGCTCAATTGTTTCTTTTTCCTATAACTATCTCCTTTATTATTCTTCTACAATTGTTGATTATATCATGCACATAGAATCCTGCACAGTTTATTAATCGTTTCAGGGCTTTGAAACGCACACAAATCGTCAAAACTGTTATTGCACGTTCATCCAAACGTTTTGTCGAATCAGTAGAACGTCCTTTGACCGTCCCTCAAGCGAATGTTCCTCCGGAATCCCAAGCATGCTCCCTGGCGACAACCATAAAAATAACACTGGTTCTGGGATAAAAGTTCTCGAGGTCAATGTTTCAACGCGATCAACGGGTGCGGATCCACAGCGTGCTCGCGGTGACGATAAAACGTGCGACTGCCCGAGCGCGCGGTCTGCCCGCCTCGATGCTGACGTTGCTGGCGGGCAGCTACGTCGGGCATCTTAGCCCCGCGAGTCGCGTGACGAGCTATCGGCCTTCGATACCTGCTCGATCCAGTGCAGACTTTCTTCGGTTTCGTCGTCTCCGACGGCAAGTCGCCGGCTGGTGCACACGTTCGCGCGCGCGTGTCTCACGTATACACGGTACGTCGGGAAGATCCGGCGAGCGTCGTCCCAGGAACGCAGCAGCGGTGGAAGGCGCGAGCGCGAGAGCACACACACATGCGAGCGGCGAGCGAATTCGCGCGCGCGCTCCCCTCGTACGCTCCCTGTCCTTATCGCGCCTCTTTGTTCCTCTCTCGCGCGCGCTCTCGCCGCACTCTTGCACGATCCCGCGTAGCCCGCCTCGAAAGCACGCAACGCCGCGCAAAAGTTCGTCAAAGTACACCACGATATCCTCGGTTTCTCGGCACCGCGCACAAACGCGAGAATGAGACGGCCCGTGCCGTGATAAGCCGCAGCGTCTCGGCGACAACGGGCGTTTCAAACGGCGCCTACGTCGCTCGCGCAACACGACGACATACGTACATATTCGGTTACCCGACTTGCAACGGGGCTCCCTCACACGGTAACGGATCGGATACACGATGCTTGATTGTGTAGACTGTATACTACCTTCTCTCTTTTGGATCGTGTTGTTGCGAGACTCCCTCCACCGTCCAGATCAGTTCTGCCAACGTTCTCGCGGCTCTTGCGCCCGCCTTTTTCGGCTCTTCTTATCTTATCTTCATTCGCTTCCGCTGCCAACAATGGATATTTTTCTCGCATTGATTCTCAAGTGAGTGTAAAACTTTTTCGTTCGACGCGCTAATCACCGATATGACAAAATGGATTTATTCCGTGTCGGTGAGGTTTCGTCCACAATGACGAACCCCCCCTCCCCCTCCGAGTTTTTAGGACTTCGGACTCGGTGAGAACTGCTGATGAGGTTATATCTTGACTTCTGTCGACAAAGAACATAATAGAATTAATTTCTTGTCAATTGTAGCTTAGTATATAAGTATTGAACGTGAATTTTAACTGGCCTGCATAAACGATGAGCGAACGTTGGCATTTGAGAATAGCGGGAAGTCGGCCGCTCGCGGAGATTTATTTCGCGCAGTCGGCCGCGATTCGCGATAGCGCTGAGGTACCGAGCGCGCCGGCATCGCGGTTTGCTTCCGGTGGAGACGCTGGCGTACGTGTTGCGTTAAAGATCCTACAGTAGAATCTCTAAGTAAGTTACGTAAAGTAGGGTTATTTGGATGTGTTTTCGATGGGTTTCAGAATGCACTATTCGACGCCGTCGATGACGCAAGATCGTCTGATCGGCGGCGACGGCCCGGATTGGTCGCGCAGCACTCGTATGATCATTTGTAATTTTTCAGCTATTGCGTTTAGCGTATTCTACAACCGCGCGCTCCGCAATCTCGACGGATTTCAACCGATTTCGACGGATTTCCACGGATTTTGTTCGACGAGACGGCTCGGACACATCGGCCTGCGGCCGATTACGATAATGGCAGACCCGGGCAGCTGGGCACCTGCCCAGAAAAATGATTTCCCGAATTTCCAGTCGAGTGACAGCTTTAATTTGAATGAAGTCACTGGCATCGATGGTAGGTTTTGTTCACTCCGTTCATCTTCGATCTCTCTTCTGCCTTTCGAATATGTCACTCGCACGTTTTTCAATAATCTATCTTACTTTGCTAATAAAGCGATAAAGCATTCTTCTCCGCTTCTTATCTGCTTACTTATCGTCAGTGAATCTGTGTAAGCGATCGCGTCGCGCAACAATTGCATCACTTAACCATGTTTTCCACCACTTCGCAAAATTGTAAATAAATGCACGATAAGTAATTAAAGCTAACAAGCACATTTGATTAAAAATATTTGTTTATTATTACTGATATATTTAATCAGTCATTAACTTGCAGATCTCCTCACAAATTGCGAAAGCGAGCTGCTGAAAAATGAGCTGTTTAGTGATGAAGCTCTGCTTTCTGAATTGGAAGAGCCTATGCCAGTGGATGGAGATTTTAACTTTTTTATGAATAATGACGAATTTATGGATTTCAAACACTTCAAGGATCCAGCAATCCTTGAGTCACCTAATACAAATGTTATGGTGACTCAACAACAGACAGACAGCAATCAACCTGTTGCTTATATAAAGCAGGATATTGCAGCTGTACCACAAAACGCGTCGCAGAGAATAATGCCCTCAGCAAAATCTACAGTGTTCAGCTCACAGTATGCAATACCACAAAATGTAAATTTCAATGTACAATCACCAAATGTTGTGACTTTAGCCCCAGTTACTCAACAACAGCTGCTTTTACCAGCTAAATTAATTAAGTCAGAATCCCTAGTATATTCAAAGGGTGGGCAGACCATCACATCAACTCCTGTTCCACATCAGATACACACTTTAGTGAATACCACAAGTGGAACAGTATTGACCACTGGTAAATAAAAAAAGTTATATTTTTTTACCTTATTATATTTGCACAAGCAGTTAATTATAATACAAAATAAAAATGTGATTGCACTCTTGTAGTGCACATCTATATAATTTTATAATATGATTCAAGGAATTCCTGTAGTACTGGATACTGACAAGGTACAAATTAATCGGCTAAACACAGGCACACACGTGGGTGTACCGAGAGTAAGAGAGGTGAAACGTAGCGCCCATAACGCTATAGAGCGTCGTTACAGGACATCGATTAACGATAAAATAATTGAACTGAAAAACATTATAGTTGGCGTCGATGCTAAGCTGAACAAATCGGCGATTTTACGAAAAACAATCGACTACATCAGGTAAAAATAATAATAAAATTTTTGTAACAAAATAGCTTTTGATTGTATCGTATGTCGTAGGTATCTGCAAAATACCAATGCAAAATTAAAAGCTGAGAACATGACCTTAAAGATGACTGCGCAACGACAAAATCTTCGTGATTTATTGGTCGGAGAACTAACACCTCCTCGCTCCGACTCGAGCGAGCCATCCCTTTCACCTGCACCTGCACCAATGTCACCACCATCTCCTTCATCAGTAAAAGACGAATCAGATACCCTGCACAATCTACAGCCTGTACCTACTTCGTCCAACGGAGGCATGAGAGATCACACTCGATTAACATTATGCGGATTTATGCTGCTATTTTTAGCGTTCAATCCTCTCGGCATTCTCGTAAACAATATTGGAAGATTTAATTACGATTACGTGAACACGAAAATAGATGGACGAACGATACTCAATTATCAAGGTAACGAACATAAGTGGAATATTTTTCGTACGCAATTTTGTCAAATTCTTTATTGCTAATATATATATATTTTTTTTTATTATAGATCATCTAGAATCAGACAAACAATCGTGGAGTAATGTTGTTCTCTGGTTTACGAACTTGATACTCTTGGCAGTAGGTCTTTGTAAGCTATTACTGTACGGTGATCCCGTTTTGCCTACTGATAGCAAGGTCTTCCTCGAAGTACGTCGTTGGAGACGTCAAGCTGAATTTAATATATCCAAACACGAATGCAATCAGGCATACCGAGATTTACACCAGTGTCTCCAATACTTCGGTCGGTCCTTCCCATTATCGCGTACAGAGATTTTTCTCGCTACTTCATGGCAGATAGTACGGCAGATTCTCCACAAATTATGGCTGGGTAGATGGGTCATGCAGATTAGTAAGTGGCTGTTGGAGAAATCGGAGCGGCAACAGACGGAGACGTCTGCAGTGGAGATTGCTACCGTTTACCAGCATATGCTCTGCCTTCGTATGTCCGAAGGGATAAAAGACTCGACTCTGTATCTCGCCCTTTGCGCTGTTAATTACGCAGAAGCTGCCGGCGAAAGTATGCCAAAGCCACTTTTGGCGGAAATCTACACGAACGTTGCTCTGTGTCTAAAACAATCATTCTTTCCGTACATACACAAATATTATCTGGGCAAAGCGCGTATCCTGCTGTCTTCCTGTACCGTTCCATCGAAATTGAAATGGATTATGTCCGATGAGGGTGCTAAATTTTTAGCGTCACAGAAATGGCAGTACAAAAAACAACCCGACAGCGAATTCACATCGCAAAGCAGTCGTGCAGATCCGCTTTCGTATGCGGCTCGTGCATACAGGAATCACTTGATCGAACAATGTCTACGTTTATTAACAGTTGGGGAATGTCACGCGTCCACCGTGCTCGAGTTAGGACGGATTATCATGGCTTCCGCGGAAGCCGATGCCTGTTTTTCGTGCGCCGATAAAATTAGTACAGCAAGTAAGAAATTATTAAAACTTATTAAAAATATTTATTAATGTATTTTTAATTAATATATTATTAATTTACTATTATTAATATTTGTGTTGTTACGCGACGTGTTTAATTTTATTTTTTTGCAGCCTGCGAGGATGAGATTGGATTATGGTGGGGAGCGGTAATTTGCGCTGCCGCGAGTTGGCGATTGGGAGAAGAGGATTCAAAAGCATGGAGCATTGTAGAAAGTAAATTCCCGTACGATAGAAACTTCCAAATCGGCGATAACAACAGCAGTAGTAGTCCGTTACCCCACGCTGTTCTCAGTGTTCTTCTAGTAGCAAAACACCCCACAAAGTTGGCTTCTACGCGTTTCATTGATCAAGCGGGACTGTTTCTTGAGCAGTCCATGGTGTACTATCACTGCAAAGAGCAATCGTCACAGCAAGTCTTGGTGAGTTAATAGAATATAATTTTTAATTGACAAATAATCTACATAATTTTATCAATACAATGACGAAAGTTTACGCCAAGTGAATAAATTTTATTTTGAGATATTTTATTTTATTGAAGAATCGGTTACAAAGATTAACTTCTTTTAAGCGTGAACTGTGCGTTTACCTGCTACAAGTGTGCATTGTAGTTGCATTGCATGAAATATAACTATGCAATACTCCTGCAGTGCAACTCCTGTGGCAGGTCGCAGCACCAATTGTATATGTATATATATCCATATATATATATACATATATGTGATAATTTTATATCTATTTTGCTTAAATTACATGTATGTACAACCGTTCTTCATCTTCTATTAATTTGTTTCGTTAATTTTTCAGCTTACTCAATTATTGGTTTGCGATTGGCTTCTTGAGATACGTACAATTCTTTGGCAGGAATTAGACACGGAGCCAGAAAGATCGGTCGCAAACGTGTCTCTCGCTGGCTTTCAACGTGATCTAGCGTGCTTGAGACAATTGTGTCAACACATTCCGGTAAGCGTATATCCACACAATTTTATTTTAACTTAATATTTTAATGAGAAACAGGCTGACAACAAATTAATGGTTTATTACAACGTAACTTTTTATTTAATTGTACGATATATGTAATGGGGTTACTTATTTATTTTTATTTTAGTCTGTATTGACGCGAGTGTTTTTATATGAGGCTACAGCGCGCATCATGGCCGGAGCTACGCCAGTGAAAACTCAGATTTTATTAGATCGCAGTGTACATCACAGAATTTCGCGTTCTTCAATTATATGCGGCAAGGATCGATCACAGGAACAAAATAACAGTGAAAGAGAGCACGCAGTTGCGTTATGCCTAGCGTGCAGGCATTTGCCGACATTGCTATTGGCTTCACCAGGGGAACGTGCTGGCATGCTCGCAGAGGCTGCTAAAACTCTCGAACGAATAGGAGACAGAAAACGTCTTCAGGAATGCTACAAATTAATGAGACAGTTAGGTTCTGCGATCACTGTTAATTGACGTGATTCTTAATTGGTTTGACGTAGGTATGTAACATGTTAAAACAATCTTTATTATATACGTAGATGTTACATATAACAGAATTATTAGATTGCACAATTCTCTGATATTTTTATTACAGAAGCTGCATTTCGATATTCATTGTTTATACTGAAAATTTATGATATACATCATAACTAGCAATTTTCAACATTGTTAATAAATATCGGAACGCGGTCAAAGTTAAATTAATTTTTTTAAGTTAGAAGGTATACTCTATTTAAAATAGTAGCTTTATGTATATTATATATATTATTTATATATAGTAATATACATTTAATGACATGTAAAAGTGAAAATTTAATTAAAAAATGGTTATAAAAATTTTATAATTACCTTATTAAAAAAAAAAAACTTTAATACTTTTGTAGGGAGCTATTGCAACATTTATATTAAATTTCTTCTTATTCGATTTTTTTTTATTTTATTTAAATGAGCATACGAACAATTGCGTCACGTGCATTCCGAAAGGGGTGCATCAGAACTACTCGGTAAGCTTTAATGTATAATTAGTATATGTTATTTTTTAGATTTAAAGAATATAATATAGAACATGCTAATTATATGTACACTCATCATCAGAAATGGTAGCAAATGCCATATCTGCTTTTCAGTGTACAGTTCAATGCGCGGTTGGGGAATGAATCCAATGTCGATTAGATATAATAAGAAAAATGCATGAGTTTCATAACAATATTTTTATTCTCAGTCATATCTTTACATTTTTATAGAATCTGATAGTGCTTCCAACGTTTTTTTTTTTTTTTTTATTAATGGACACGTAAGTTATTGTAATAACGTAAATTGCTCATTCTCTTCGAAAGGCAGACTAGCTTTTGAACGTAAATATAAAGCGCATCACATAACATGAACTGCTTTCAAATGTTGTTCTCCAACTCGAATGATTGCTTCGTTATATATACTATATATATATACATATATATATACGTATATATAACCACAAATTCTCTACAAAATTTAGATAAGTTATAGAACTACATTTCGCTTCTCTTTCTATATATTCTACGAGAGCCGAAACATTACGAAATTACGTCATATATTCCATTCTCATATATATAAATAATCTGACAAACCATTAGAACATTCAAAAATTCACATGCACTGCGCGCGCGCTTTGTTAAAATACGAAATTAGCATATAGGAGTGTTTAACTTCAATTGCTATTCATATTAAACTTTAACTACAATCTCGCGATTGATAGAACAGGATATAACCAGTTTCAGAGCTCTTCTGAATATCTGACGTGAGTCCATAAAAATCTTCTATAGTTGACGCATCGATTTTCTAAAAGTATATAAATTAAATAATTAATATCTTGTACACGTAGTTTCATAAATATTTTCATTGTAATACAAAAACACTTACATCGACCATATCATCGTCAAAGAGCAACCAAAATCCATGACTTTTAACTATAGAAATGTAATGCCCTCGGTTAGGCCCACTTCCACAATGTATCACAACAGCCACCAAATCATATAGTCGATCTGGGTTTACAGCATCATCACTCTATAATTAAAACAAATATATATTTTCTTCGAACACTAAAATAATTATTTGACAAGAAATGTCTATTTGGATGGATTTTTATCATATTTTTATGAGTAATTTCGGAAGTACTAACAGTATTGAAAAGTCTGAGCTCCAATGGAAAAACTACTCTGTGAGATACTTTTATGTGGCGATTGTATTGTTCCACATATTTAAACCTTTTTAGATGCAACGCTAGTATCATAGGTAGTTTCTTCACTCTCATTCGTTTCTGTAAAATGTAAAATAATCAGGTTTGAGTAAATTATTTGTGATCAATGCAAAAGATAAAGCGATAAAACAAATTAACGGTACGCCGTTAATACCTGGGCCTCTTGGTAACTGCTGCAGTGATCGCATTTGAATTTGTTGTCACTACACAGGGTTTCTGTATTGGAAAAGCATCTGAGGCAGTGTGTGATCGAAGTATTCTGGTCTACATCAACTTGCAGATCAAAGAAGTCCTCGTCTTTGCTAGAAACAGTCTCACAGTTAAGGCAGCGTGTTTCCGACGTCAGTATTCCTTGGAATATCTCGTGAACCCATGTGGGCTCTGGTGGTGAATTTGTAGCATCCCCTGCCCCACATTTTCCTCCGGTCGGCCTGCTCTGAGTTCTCTCCGCTGATACAATGCAATTATAATGATAAATATAGCGCTATGTGCACTATCAAACGTGAAAAATAAATACTTACCCAAAATTATTTCATTTATGTGATTTATAAGGAAGTTCAAAAATTCGTGTGCATCTTGTTGCATGTAATTATCAAATTCCTCTTAAAAAAACAAAAAAAAAAAATTATTAAAATTTACGTTACTACCAGATATGAGTGTACATTAAAATAAAAATACTAACCTTTTTCTTTTCTCAATCTAGCGATAAACTTCTTTGGCGCTATGGAACCTACTTTTTTCTTTTGAGTTGCAATGCTGTAAAATAGGTCTGCTAGACATGTTAACAAGGTTTCCTTTGTTCGTTTATTTCTCGCTTTATATTCTAAGACTTTTTCTCTAAACGGCCGACAAAAATATAAAGCCTGCAGCACTGAGTTGCTATAACAGGTGTTACCAAACTGCAAAAATACATTTTTGTTGCAAACAAAGTAGACTAAAAAATTCGGTGATCATCAAATAGATTTTATCTAACGTAGAGTAAACGTACATTGACTAAACCGAAGTAATGCTCATTAGGCGGAAACTGATCGGAGCCAATATCCTTTTCCAATTGCGATATGGTTGTACCCTAAAATCATAAAAAAATTTTACTCGTTGACATTTGCCATTTTATAATAATTTTCTATAATATTAAACACATACAAATTAGTAATAACAAGCTAAGATGTTTTATCTTGCTCAGAAAAAATATATTAAAAAAAAAACACCCTCGGAAAAATTTCGAAAAAATTCTAATAAATATTGTATGTAAAATAAACCAATTTTTTTCCATGTGTTTCTATTTCTTTAGCTTGTAAAATCACATGGAGCAACGTGACGCACGTTCACGACGATTGACACTTCATTTCGCGAGAGGACGAGTTATCGCAGACTCAAGTGTCGAATTGACGAGTGGCGCAAATGAACGATTCATTCTCCTAGCAAGAATTATTCTCTCTTAAAGAGACCTTACCATTTTATGACACGGTGACGTGAGCGTGGCACTGACAAGCACTTGGCGCGGACTTGAACAACGACGTAAACTCCATCGTATTGCGACGGACGTTGACCGGGATCAGTCGGCTAGAGCATCTTCGTCGGGGGAAGACGGTGGGATTGGCAGAAGGAAGGGGGAAGAGGGAGGAAAGCGGGGTGAATGTGGCACCGTGTCGTTACGCCGCGCCGCTTCCTGGCGACTGTTCCACGTGTCGCTTGCGTCTGCTTGCGTCCTGATGTACTTGAACCGACGTAATGCAGGACAGTTCAGAGCGCGAAATCGACGGGATGAAGATCGTTGGACTCGCGAACGAGTTTACCGGATCGCACCACTAATTTCCGTATTCCGCGGATTCCGGTGCGTCGCGCGGGCTTTCCGCAAGCAATCAGAAGCAGCGAGCTCTGTTCTATATCATGCTGAACAGTTGGAGCCTTGGATCAAGTGATAGGGCGGCAGACAGCCGGGGCCGGGGGGGAGTCGTCCCCCTTCGCCCGTTTAGAAAAGGATAGCATCGAGTTACTACCTGCGACGAAAATTCGGATCGGTTAGAACTGAATAAGCGTAAAACTTTTAGTTAAAAAACTTTATTTCGTCGCTACATGTGTTTTAAATTTCGTATTTTTTATCTATTTATATTTTAATTGAGAAATTAACAATAATTCTGTATAGATATTTTACACCTCGAAATGCCGTTCGATCGACGCTTGTAATTTTTCTGCTGAATCAGCCAATCAAACGATACTACGCCGAAATGACCAATTGGCGACGTAAGTGGGATGGCTATTCGCGATATGCAATTGGTGCATCCTGGTACTATCGGCCAAAGAATGTGGAGAGTTCAGATGGTGAACGCGAAGGCGCGTTAGTGCGGCCGGTGACCAGTAGACGTGAGTGGCGCGAGGGTCGCGACTCCGCTTTTACTCGGCAAATCACGGAACTCACGGTCACGGAATCAGTCAGTCGCCGGCTGCCGGGGTAAAATGTCGTGATTAGCTGGTGTTCCGGTTTACGCTGCACCGTTCACCGGTCCCGCTGGCTGAGACTGCCGAGATTTCTTCCTGTGCCGTTCTCGCTGGGGAGTACCGTTCTCGCCGCCGTCGAAAGGAACCCGCGGCCGAACCTCGTCCCGAGGAAGGAATTGCGCGTCATCCGCGTTCCCGCGAGCCAACCCGCAGCCGCGGCTGCGATTCCGAATAGTCCGAGGGTGCTGGGTGACTTCCTCGCGGAGCAGCGTGCCGTGCCGCTCGATGTGAAACGCGCGCGTGTGCGGGTGCCGAGTGCGAGCGCGCGAGAGCGGGTTGTGTTCTGTGTTTGATGCGAGTGAACGCGAATTCATTTTGATCCCGCGAGTGTTTACCCGCGACGACCACCTGTTGCGCGGGTGCCGCGCAACACGGCCCTCCCGCCTCAACTTGGATTACCTGGATTACGCTACGCGCGCCACCCTGCCTCCCATCTCACGAGGGGTTGCGCCTCGCGCCAAGATAAATCATCGGCCGTGAAGACGACGTTGCTGAGACATCGCGAAAGAAAAGGTAAGCGATCTCGTCGCGAGTGCGCGCGCACGCGCGCTCTCGCTCGCCTCCTTTGCTTTCCATCGAAGTGAACGTCACGTCGCGGCTCCTTCGAATTCTTCGATTCGTGTAATCGTCGACGCTAATTCGCGTGCCTTTTGCCCCGCGCGCCTCGACTTCGTCGGTGACGCGCGCGACCGGTTCCCGTTCGCGGCTAACTTTGCGCTGAGCACGACCGCGGCGGTCATGTTTTAATTTTTTTTTTATATCGTATAAAGATTCAGAAAAAAGTGCATTTTTATCATTTTGCTTCATTCGTTTGTTATGAAACTAGGTGTGCCGTGCGCCACTGCACGACGGTAATAATTTTTATAATTCACAAGTCTCCCAGAACTGCATTATTATGAAGTGAAATGCTGGGTTAAATTTTTACGAAATCAAATTTTTATTTAAAAAGTAGATAAAAGTTATCTTCACACATAGGCCGTACTTCATGACGCAATTTGCGATACCCATTATATATTGCGATATTTATCATCTTTGTAATGAATTATTAAAAGTCAAACGAATTTGAATTCGACATTATTACCAATTCCGCGAGTAACTTAAAGAAACTTCGAAGCCTTCACCCGACGCGTTGCCTCGTCGCAGGTAGTTCGAGAAAAAGCCCGGCTGAAAATTACTCAAGATCTCATATACGCGGGTAGTAAAAACGAAGATAAAACGACGTATAAGAAACGACGAAAGAAATTCAAACGTTCGGGAGTCGCATGTCACGTCGCACGCGACGTGCACGCAAATACGAACACGCGCGCCTCCAATCGGGCATGCGCGCGCTTTCCAATTTCTTTCACAAATATGCACGTGCACAGATATGTCACACGCGCGGCGACATGCACATGGCCGCACGCACGGTTTGGCTTCGCGCGAACGGCCGTGCGGCCGACCTCACGGTGACGCGATTGCGGCACGTCGGCGTTCGCGCGTGATATCGGCATCGCCCCGAATGAAACGAGGGGAGTCGGTGTGCGTGTGTCGCCGCACGAGGCCCGGGCGTACCAAAAACCGAAACGCGGCGCGGCGCGGCGAGGCAACAAAGAGGAGGTTGCAATGGCCACGGCGGGCGGGGGAGGGAGAGCAGGAGTGGAAGACCCAGGCCGGTCGCGATGATGCGAGAGGGTTGGCACGCCGCGCGGGGCAAAGAGAGATAAAGGTACGCGAGAACGCGCATTCCAAGGATGACGCGCATGCGCCGACGCTCGCGATTTCTGCGCTTTACTACTTGCGGTCGACCCGCGTGATATTCGCACACGCTCCTCGTGTCGAAGACCCGCATCGCGTGTACATATACAGGGTGTCTGAAATATGATGTCCAATCTTAAATTTGTGGGTAGGGACATAAAAACGGTGACGAAAAGTCCTGAACAATTTTTCAAAATTCTTTATCATTTTCGAGAAAAAAATTAAAATATAATACACGTAAGTACACGTAAGAGTGATAAGGAAGACACGATTTGAGCGAGTGCGACAGACGACGGCGCGAATATTACAAACAAAATAGGCGGAGTTAGCGCGTGACGATAGGCGAGCGGTGAGCGGCGAGCGGGAAGAATCATCTGAACATTTTGTTTGTAATATTCGCGCCGTCGCTCAAATCGTGTCTTCCTTATCACTCTTACGTACTTACGTGTATTATATTTTAATTTTCTCGAAATGATAAAGAATTTTGAAAATTGTTCAGGACTTTCGTCATGTCTACCCACAAATTTAAGATTGGACATCATATTTCAGACACCCTGTATACGTACGAGTACAACGACGGGACATTTCGCGCTTAACTATGTCTTAACGCTCGGCCGGGAGCTCGCTTTTCCTTCGGCGAACCGGACCGCACGGTGGTCCTCCGTCTCCGTTGTTAAAAAGATTGGAGACGTTTCAATTCTAGTTGATCGAGAACATTTTGTTGAATCGTATAGGATCTTGCCGTAAGACGTTTATTTGACGTATGTATCGTTGCTCTCTTTTGTACTACGTCAAATGCACGTTCAAGCGTGACTGTAACAGGATAGAAATGTTCGATCGTAGGCGCAGAATGGGTTTTTTTTTTAATCTCTGACGTTATCTCTCTATCATATTATAAATATTAAAGGTTGTAATAAAAAAAAGAAATCACATACTTTATAAATTGTTTATAATTCTACTTAAAAAAAAAAAAAAAAAAAAGAAAAAATTATATTTCTCGAGGCAAGAAAAAAGAAAAAAAGTTGTACTTCTTGATCTGCGTTTTAATTTTATTCAAATTCTACGAGAGATAAAATCGAAGCACCTGCTCATATTTTTTTTTTTTCTTTTTATAAAATGATAGATTGATCTTCTTGTTGCCGACGTCGATTATAACGTGTAATATGATGTGAGGGAACAATTTTTTATTTAACAATATATACACGAATAATATATACAATTATTCATACATACCGGCGTAGCGCTAAAGATTAAACTCCACTGAAATAGCGTGGAGTATCGTATCCGGCTCGGTTTCCGGTGTGACGAGGTAAGGAAAAGGAAGGAGAAACCCTTGGCCTTGCATTGTAGGGCGACGGAATGCTTAGAGTACGTGACCTAACGTTTCACCGATATTACGAGTTATTAACCCCGCCGGACGTCAAGCCCGACGATCGCTTTTGTGTGTCCCAGACATTTTAGGCCTGGCCGTGGGCTCTGTGTAAATAACCAGCGCAAAATATCTTTCGAGGCTGAGCTGGAGGCCGTTATGACCCGGCAAATAATACCTGGGATTTTTTTCGCTTTGCAAAACCGACGTGGCATGCAGACCGACGCACGTATGCATCGCAACGAAAATATTTGTCGAGAGCACGCGTTAAAATCTATCTGCAATTTAATCGGAATAACACCGCTGACTTTGTTGATACGAAAGACGAAGGCGTTACTGTTAACAAAAAAAAAAAGAAAAAAAAAATTATTTTTTAATATTTCTTAGCCTTTTAACTTGTTAGTCTGTTCACAATATTTAAGTTTCACTTTTTTACTTCTTAATTTTTTATGTTTAAAAACGTTTAAAGAATAAACAAGAGAGAGAAAGAAAAAAAAAACTTTGGATGTTTGTTAACGTTAAAAGGAAATTTTGTATTAGTCGAAAATTTTTAGATTTCCTGGAGGCATATATATACGAAGGAAGAAAAATTCGCTGGTATAGCACGTTTCGCGCTGTCATTGTAAATTTCATCAGGTTAACATATGGACAATAAAAAGACCTGTTAAGAATACTAATTTTATTTGCTGGAAATAATTTTGCCGAATCTGCAAACTATTTTACGTAGAGGCAAATTGATTTTTTATCCGCGATTGAAGTAACGGATGGACTTAAACTAAATAGATATAAAATAAAAAGAAAATATAATTTTTTAAAATAATAAATTCGTTTTTATGAATATCTAAATTTATTCAATAATTCACGTTTTTAATACAATAGATTTATTTAGCATTTAATTATTTTGAGTATAAAGTTTAAGTCCTTTTATGTCAAATATGACATTACAGTTTTATCGCTTTATCGCGACAGAAAGATTTCGTCGCGAAAGGTTCTTGATTTTGACCTCAATCAGGAATAGGTCAAGGCAAAGTTAATTCTGCCATAATAAATTTTGTTTCCTTTAATCATATCACGCGTTACCTTGCCACAAAAAGGCATACAAATGCCTTTAAATAATAGTTCGCAATAAATAATTATAATGAAGAATTTTGAGCATAAGATTATAATTTCCTTTTAACGTCTGCAATTTATTACAATTCTATTTTAATAATTAAATAATTAAACGTTTAACATGGCGCGTAAATATATTAAATATACCCATTTAACTTATAAACTTAACTTTAAACTTAACACGCGTTGTCAGAGTTAGTTTATTTAATATAATAATATAATAAAATAAATTACAATTATTGATCACCGTAAGTTAATAATACGTTGAAGAACTAAGAAAATATTCTTATAAAGTGTCGTTTAACTAAAAAAAAAAAGAAAAAATTTTTAATTACGTTAAAATAATAATATATATGCATTATATTTTCCACATACGTTACATACGTATCAGAATTGACGAATTTTAATTCTGACATGACTGTAGCAGTGCAATATGCGCTCAAGTGGTCGGGAGCCTGAAAAGTGGGCTGCTCTTGGCTATCTGCGTGCATCGTGGAATCCGGCTACCTGGTGAAAGTACCACTACCTTCGCGGGCTCTATGCGCATCCAAGCGAGCATGTGTATCTGTGCTAAGCATGAGGTGGGACGCTATCGGAATAACGCGAATGGAGTGTCAATGCACTCTATTGTGTCATCCGCCACTAACCGTGAGATAATGTATCGTATACTTGCCGGCTGTCCACCCTAAAAAAATTCAGCAATACAGATTCAAACGACGTAACCATCCTGAAACGACGTTGGATTTCTCAACGTTGTAAACTTTGAAATACTTTATTAGCATTATAAATTAATCAGAAGCGACGTACGGCAGGTGTTAATAAATACAAATTAATTGAATTGAAAACAGTTGGATTATAAATATAAAACTTGATGATAAAACTATATTACTCAAGTCTTTACATGTTTTGGGTGTTAATGATATCTCGACACTTGAATTCAAGTAATAATATATGTGCGATACTTGTGGATTGTATGTGATTTCGCTAAAAATTTTGATAGTGAAAGGTTAAGCAATAAAATTCATAATGCGAACATGAGATTCGTATTGTCAATTAATTGCATCGCTATAATCATTATAAAAAGAAAAAGAAAAAAGAATATGAGTGATGATGATCGCTCGTGATAATTTTAACGAATATACTATTACGTTCATTTGATGCGTTTCGCATAATTAAAAAGATGCGAAAAGCTAGATGCATACTAATAATAGACCTTGAGAGGCGTGTTTGCGGTCAGTAAGAACAGAAAATGCTGTCCACGCAATATTATGAGCGCACTCGACGCAATTCCTCCTTATGTAAACAAAAAATTGTAATAAGAAAAAGGGAAGATTACGGCTTTTCGAGTGATGCTCAAGATTTATGAATGGGGACGTATAGAAGATAATTGCTCATTAACAGATCAATTAAACTTGTTTCTATAAATATACAAAAAAATACAGAATCAAAACGTTCAGATTCATAACGCGTTTAAAAAACAAAAAAGAAAAAAAAAAAGAGAAACTGAGTAGCTATCAAAAAGATAATTATCCCGATTTCCAATTTTACTAAACAATTAATTGATAATGAGATGTAACGGTGAAATTTTTTAATAGTTAACTTTGGCCTTTACTTTTATTTTGAAATCAAATGTTCCTAATGCCGCGCCTTCTCCCTCAGACAGCCCGTGATAATTTTATCAATAACTTCTTTGAAAGAGCGCGTTAAGCACGTCCGATAAGTTTTACTAAAGCGCGACGGAGAGAAGAGAGTGCGAGATATTTCTCTCAACGGGTATTTCTTTCAAGGGAGTATTCCCGGTTAATTTTATCGAGCCCTAAGGAGCGCGTGCGAAGGATCGACGAAGGATAATGCTAGCAGAGCTCATCGGTTGGACGTTGGCTTGAAGCGGACGAAGGACGCCCGCATTCCACGCCACAACCTGGTATAATACGAAGAATTGGCCGTACAGAAGGAGGAAGCGAGAGATAAAATGAGATGTGAATAGCAAAGAAGAGAGAAGGATAAGAGAGAAAGATAAGAGAGAAAGAGAAGGAAGAGTGAACGTGTATGCGTGAAAGAGAAAGAGAGAGAGAAAGAGAGAGGAAGTGAGATAAAAAAAAGGAGAGAACGAGAAGTTAAAGAAGATGGAAGTCAGAGTGAAAGAAAGAGGACGGAAAAAAAAAAGAGTACGCAGGAGAAACGAAGATTCGAGAGAAAGAAGGAGAAACTGGAAACAGCTGTGCGAAGAGTTATCTGTATCTATCCTCTTCCTCCTTTCCTTCAGCTACTTTTACTTTGCTCTATTCATATTCTATATTTTCTTTTACGCATGTCCTCTTATTTTTTGCCGATTCTTCTTTTCTCTTTCATTCTTCTTTCTTTTTTGTTCCTTTTTATTTATTCTCTCTCTTTTTTTTTTTTTTTTTTTCTTCCTTCCCTTTCGAATTTTTCCTTTACGCTTGATAAATGAGAAGACAAATCTTTCTTCCGTCAAGAGTTTTTAAATTCAATCGTAATAAAGTATACTAAAAAAGAAACAAATATATATATATATGTATATATTTTCTTTTAATACTCAAGGTGGAAGTTTTGTGATTAAATTTCTTTTTATTTTGGGCAACGTTTTAAATTTCCAAATTGCATTTCTTAAGCAATCCACGTGTTTTACGCGTCTTCGTCTTACGGCTATTTTCATTTCTACCTTCTCTCGTACCGCAACCGAGCGCTTCCGACAAAGTAAACCAGCGTTATTTTGCAAGTATCTCGCGGAGTACTGTATATAACAAAGTGCATGCTCGGGCGTAATTGGGATTCCTCCTTTCGCGAAGCTGGCTGCAACAGTTGCCTTCCATCTGAGTAGGTTATCGTCATTGGCTTTCACCGGTGCATAAGCAATGACAAGGAAAATGAATAAAATAGAAGAGCGTTATCGTGGCCTCTCGACGGTTTCGCGTAATGTAGGGCGAGCCGTTAACGATTATACAAATATTATAAGAGTGAGAAAGTGGAATTACGTGAAGAGATAAGACGGAAGTATGAAGTATTGCATATTAATTGAAGAAGCAGCCTACATCAAGTATTACCTCTACCATAGCTACATCGTGACGTACAGTTTCATTAACAGTCGCAGCTTGTTCCAAGCTACATAATACAATTGATAAACTTATCATTCAGTATAATATACAGGGTATTTTTGAAACAGTACGCTAAATTTCAAGAGCGTGCTGTGTTAATAAAAAAAAAAGAAAAAAAAAAGAAAAAGAAAAAAATAAATTTTACTTTGATCTTCAGAATGCGCTTTTAAAGTTTAGTGTATTATTTCGGATATACTTCGTATATGTTTGTAAAATAAAACTAGAAAGATTATTGTGGCGAATGTAAATGTAGAAATTTATTAACGCCTCCGAATTAAAACTACGACTCGACTATTATTTATTAAAAAAGAAAAAAATAGTTTTAAGCTTAAGGAAGCGTTATCGCTTCTTTAACCCAGTCAAGTATGCGGGGAAAAGACACGGTCGAATGAGGGACAGAACCGGCAGGGCAGGGCAGGGCACAGGTATAGAGCCACGTCGTTTCGTGGCTGTCCGACTAAGCAGTGGAATATCCTGATGAGATTATAATGTGAATATAATGACAAGCTCCCGAGCTCCCGAGCTACGCGTCCTATATGGACCCGGTCTTTCGATTTCGTCTCGACCGCGCGCGATGACTATGCGGTTAATCCATAACGTACAGTCTGCTCCTCTTCTCGAGGCTCGAATCAATCTTCGCGAAAGAAGCCAATATAAACGAAGGAATAAAACAATGACGAATTCTGAAACGATCGCATTGCTTAAACCCATCGTTTCTCCTCGAGAGCTAATGCTCGCGTTTACAGTCCTTTCCCTTCCACCTTTTACTCTTTCTTTTGGAAACAATTAAGATAATTATGATTATTTGCGACACTGAATTATAATTTGTGAATTGTGATGGCTTACAATTAATTTGCTTGCATGTGTTGCAGGTAGATTCGTGAAATCGCAGCCGGGGGACTTGGAAGACGAAGGGATCTAGGTAAGTTATTTGATAAATTAAATTAATTATCGAGATATTGCGTTAAGCGTCGTTAACGAATTTTTCAAGCATTGCGTGTATCGTTTTATTTGAAATTCTTACGTGCGTTGAAAAAAATTTTATTTCATAAAGAATGCGTATTATAACGAGAATGCAAGTTGTGACGATGATTTAATTTCCACGAAAGTTAGGAAAATCACATCCGCATGTGTTATAGATTTGTCATGAGATATGCGTGTTACAGGTTTTATATGTCGAGAATCATAAGATTGGGTATCTCGTAAAAAAAAAAAAAAAAAAGAAAGAAAGAAAGAAATACTTATGTATATTCTTTTTGGCAAAGTTTCCGTATAACGTAGTTACAACATAAACTTAGTAAATCGATTTTAATTTAAATCGAGAAGTAAAAATGAGCGATGCCCTCCTGCAAAAAACACACAAAACCGGTAGTCATTTCGCGCCCGACAGCTTGAACGACATCTTTATTTTCTCATTCCCGTTGTTCGTCCAATTGCATGGAGCTTTTTTTTATTATAATATAAGGAACATGTTTTTAATTTACTGTATCACGACAAGCGCGACTTATTGATGCAACTTGTGAGTGTCAAGAGGTGAAAAAAAAGAAGAAGAAAAAAAAAAAATTATAAAGAGGAAGTTGAAATAAAATCTCTGAAATCTTCCATGAGTAGTATCAAAGTATACGGTATCAAAAGTATCAAAGAATTCTTAATTTATCATGAAAAGTATCTTCTGCTGTGTGATTCATATGAATACATGGTTGCTATCTTCATAACACGTATGATAAGCTATCTGTAAGAGGAAAGTCATTTTTTTCCCCCAAATAAATTTCATAATCGAATAGTTATTAGTGAAACGAATAGTTTTCTAAAAATATACAATAAAAAAAAAAGTAGATTGTGCATCTACGTGCAAGATATTTAACAACTTGAAAGTATAATACATTTATTGGATCGCTTGAGCAACAATCTAATTAATAAATAAAATTTTTGTTTTAAGGTTCTTCAACTAAATTAATTTCTTAATTATTAACATTTTATATCTGTACTTTTACCGCATCTGTCCTATCGGTTAGAAAATTAATAAACTTATTAATCATATTCCATGATAACGCACATAAGGACGTTAGTCACAATTGCAAATTACGGTCGTGTCGCGTATTCGTTATTGACCTCACGTAACTCGCACGTTGCACTAAAAATGAATTTTATTAAAAATAAAGTACAAAGAAATATTTTTTTTTTCAAAAAAAAAAAAAAAAGCTGAGCAATAGAAAAGAAATTAGAAAGAAGAAGATATGGACAATGGGAGATTTGCTATTTCGGCAGACGGGGAATTTTGGCGGTATTTTCTTACGTAAGAACTGCATGACGCAGGTCATTGCTTGCGTTTGCTCTGTGTGTCACCGTATGGCGCGCGCGCGCGCGTACACACCAGTCTGGCAGCATTCCATCGTGATTTGCGAACGTTTCGGTAAAGCGTACAGCGCGCAGTTTGTAGTTCGTAGTGTTTATGTCCGTACGTTGTGAGACTCCCAACTGCCATTTTCGCACAGGGTGAAACGACCCGAGCTAGTCGTTTTCTTTTTCATAAAAAAATATATTTTATCTCAATCGCAGGGATTTTTATTAATTGTATTATAAGGCGGAAAAAAAAAAAACCGTAAATGTCGAATGTCATCTTTGGCCATTTATGAAGAATGAGGCCGGAAATTGTCAGCTTTTATTGATTACTATCATATTACGAGATTCGTTCGCCTCTCTCCTTTTTTGCATTCGATTTGCTACGATTGGGCATAGCAATACGGAATCAATTTCGTTGGGGCTTTCTTTAAGAATCCATCTTGTGCTCTGACTGACGAGCCAGCCCGTAATTATGGCGAGGAGAAATCCTAGTGGACAGTACCACATATACGATATGCGGTAAAGATAGAAGTAGGATTCTTCGTCTTCCATTCTGTAATTGAAAATTATTTCTTCTACGATAACGAATTGTTTCATCCAACGTAAGATTAATCCAGTTTCCATTCCGCTTATCGCACGTTCGTGAAACTTACGATTACGTACGTTAGTTTAAATGTTTACTTACTGGCGTTCCAAGTGTAAAGCTGCGTAAATTAATGATTTCCCATCGTATTCGCGATGCATAAATGTGTCGTTAAGTTTACAACCGTCCGTTGAGGTGCGCAGTTGCGGAATCGGTGATTTTGGCTGTCCAAATCCTATCCACAAAGAAAATATGAGACTGAGAACGAATCCTGAGACTGCGCTCGGTTGATCGCACAATGGGAAAAACATGCCAAGCGTGTATAAGCCCAGCATAGGCCCTCCTATGACCCCAAAGATCGTCAGAGCCGCCTAAAAAATACATTTGGTTGAGAAAAAAAAATTGCACAATGAGAAATGCAACGTTCGTTAAAAGGCACTTGACCGATAATCCACGAAGGATTATCAAAGAAATGGCAAATATTTTTTTTAACGAATGTAGAATCAATTCTCAGATTTTATTTCAATGCGCGTGACAAGGCGTAAAATAAAGTTTTATATACCTGCAACAATCCACCAAGATATTGTGCCAGAAAAGCGACTCCCACACATACTAGTCCAACTACAAGCGCCAAAATTTTGCTAATCATCATTGACGTCGCAGCAGGTAGTTCCTTGTTTCTGTAATTAAAATAGACCTTTCTTTTAATATTTCTTAATTAATAATTCTCAAAAAAAAAAAAAAAAAAAGAATGGAAAAAGAAATCAAAATGAAATATAGAAGATTACTTATAATTTTGATCCTATTTACGATTACGTCGCGATATCGCGACTTACCTTACGCGACAGAGAGGCTTGATGTAATCTTCAAGAATAACAGCGGCGAGAGAATTAATTGTGGCTGAAATGGTACTGAGTCCAGCACTAAAAATTCCAGCGATGAAGAGCCCAGGCACTCCGGGATAATCCGATAGGGTGTCCATCACGTACAGCGGCATTAGCTGATCGTTCGAAGTAATCCTGCCTTCTTTGAGTGGATCACAGTTATGATATTTTGCATATATAGCTAATCCAGAAAAGCACAGAGTGAGCGACATGATCGACGCCATCGGCCAGCTCCACCATAAAGCCCGTTGAGCGGCTTCTAGATTACTAATGCAATTGACATCAAATGATAACAAAGCGTTTTAATGATACAGACGATCTGACGACGATACTGAGATTCCGAATTTCGAGCATATATTTAAATATCAAATATTAAACAGGCTTAATTTTATTTTTGCCTCGATTGTATAATAATACCGTGAAAGAACGGCGCGACTAATTATTTTTGGATTTGATCAATGAATGTTTGATTGAAAATTAAAGTCACTTTACCTAACAGTCAGCATTCTCTGAACCTGAACTTGATTGACGCTGTACAAGGAAAGATAAGTAAAGAAACCACCAAGCGTTAAACTCCACCAAGTATGCCGTACAGTCGGATCCGGAGAGATGCTGCGTAAAAAAGTTAAAATAAATGAATGCTTCCCGCGCTTGTTGACAATTTTATTTTAATCGTTTCACTCGGTCGATTAATTGACTTTTCTATAATCATCTATCGAAAGTTCCTTTAATTTTTAACTTGCTAGGCATTACAAAGCGCGAGCGTCGTTCACTCTTACTTCGTCTACGTTGAAGAAAATTACTTTAACATTTTATTATTATCACGAATCAATTCCGGATGCACTTGCGAGTTGTTTAAAAAATAACTATTAATCGTATATCAAAATTAGCCAACACTTTTCATTTAACTTTTCTTTTCTTTTTTTTTTTTTTTTTTTTTTTTTTTTTTTTTTAAGTACTCGTGTAATTTAGACCATTACTTATCGAATTCTAAACGAGATCCTTCTTCGGCGATCTTCCAAACTTGGTCTAGACCACCATTGTCAACAGCTGCAGTGACAATAACTGTGACAACGGCGGCCAGCATTAATAAACCCTGGAAAACGTCGGTGACGATTACTGCCTTGATGCCTCCGATAGTTGAATAGAAAGTACAGATGAGCCCCAAACCAATCACACTCGCGGTCGTCGAGATACCAGTGGTGGCTTCTAAAGCCAATGCAGGTGCATACAACACCACGCCGCTGTACAGAAGCAATTGGAGTAAAAAGGCAAAACTGGCTATTAATCGGGTGATCGTGCCAAAACGCTTCTGCAGATACTGCAACAAATATCCGTACAGTTTCTCTTCGTTAACATTCAAATGTCTCGGTTACTTAATTTTCTTAATTACTAAATAATTTTATGCACTTGAAAGGGAACGGTAAAGCATTGGAAAAACACTTAAAAAACAAAAATCAAAGATTAATAAAATTATCTTTAACAAAACTAATCTCGAATTTTGGATAACGATGCTGGGAAACTTGTCTTTACCTCAAAAGCACTCGCGGCGTTCAGCTTGAAAAATACCGGCAAGTAAAAATAGGCCGCGAACGGCGTGGCGAGACCGTAAGAGATGTTGATTACAGCGTATTGTGTGCCATACACGTAATTTTCAGAACTCACTCCGAGTAGGCTGACCGCTGATAAATATGATACCATCAAACCCACCGCCACGGGGATCACTCGCATTGACTTGTTCGCCATGAAGTATTCCTGTGAAATGTTACGTGTAGTTTTAAATTTAAAGAAATTAGTTTTAATAAAAAAAAAAAAATATATATATATTAACAACGAGTCAGTCGAGAAGTAAAAATTAGTAAAATATAATTAGGATATCGTGTGCCGTATAAGAAAAAAAAAATTGCGATTGAATTACCTCAGTTGATTTATGTCGGCTACCGAAGAACCAGTAGTACAAGCCGATACCTGAACTGATTAGAATTAATACACCAATCACGGCGTAATCTGCCGCAGTTAACGTTGCCATACTGTTTGTCACAAATTGATCATCGCTAATACTAATTAAAAGGGAATTATTCGTGACGCGCGCTGTCTCGTTTCTCGTTTTCTCACGTTTATTTTATTACTGTAATTCTGCACTTTGTGTCATTTTCAAGACTAACATCGGAAAAAAAATCCCCCGGTCGTCGGAAACGTGTCCCGCTTATCAACGTATTGAGAATTACTGCACGCGTATCGTAGACAAGCGTTTATAATCTCTGACGTATTTCAATCTCACAAGTATCTTTATCAGCGAGTACACAAATGTTTTATGATTACTTTCTTTCTGTTTCACCCAACATTTGAATGCATGCATTTAAAATAAATCTGTATAATAACTTATTATAATTATAATTATTATATTATAATTATATTGCAAAATAATTGTAGTAATTCTAAAAAAAAAAGAAAATAATAATAATTCGGTATAAACATATACGAATATTCTCAAATAAAAAGCAAGCGGATGTAATTTCTTTTTTAATACAACTTCTGGAATGGAAAGGTTCAAGTTACGTTGTAGAGAAAGTCTCGCATACTCTTCATTTACCAATATTCAAGGCATTTTGATATCAAATTAATTAATATACTTAAAAATTGCTGTTATCTCGCCTATTATTTTCAACCTTTTCTTTAACGTACATTATCTTTAACGACTTTATATATTAATTGTAGTTATTCGATAGAGATTAGATAATTACTTGTTTAAGGAGAAGCAGGGCATTGTGATGCCAAGTTTCTTCCACGAAGACTAGATTTATAGGCAAATTTATCACGTAGCATTTTATCGTTGACAGTGAGTTGACGCTGGGGGTAGCGGCGGCGAAATGAAGCATGCAGCATGCGTGGTAGCGGTGTCACAGCTGCGCGGTCTTGCCTTCAACCCCTGGTGTCCGCCAGCCGCTATCTCGCCATTCACGCCCTTCCCGGTGATCCTCTCTATTTCATTGTTGAGGTGAGTCTAAAATACTACACTTGATTTTTTAACTTGGAAAAATATAGAATATTTGAAGGTAATGAAATAAGCACATATGCACGGTTTTTAATACTTTTCGTATGTGAAACGTTTTCATGATTTTTTTTTTCAATTTTTATAATCAAAAGAATATACATTCAACCGTTCAACAAGATTATTATTTTGTGATTAATGTTGCTCGTTAAAAAAAAAAAGAAATAAATTGACCGACAAATGCAATTTTATTTAGAATTACTTACTTTTGGAAACTCGTATGCTAAATAGTTAATTTTGTTATTTCAGGCTAAGTCAAGAGTGAAGGAGGTTTATACGCAGACATGTACAATTCTGAGCCAGCAGGGCATGCGAGATTGCGAACTTTTCGGTCTGGCGATATTGTCCGGTGAGTTACAAGCCTCGTGCATTTTTTTTTTTTTTGTTGTTATTTTATCAGACGAGAAATATTAATTCCCGACAACAGAAGAAAGTGATACGGGCGGAGAAATCGCGAAAACATTAAACTAGCGAGATGTCCAGGTCCCTCTTGACTAATCGTCAGGTTTTTCTGCATACCATACGGCTCACGTTCATCGCTACCCTCCCCAATCGTGACAAGCCGGTCCGACTGGTGGCCCCCACCACGGATAAGGCCTTCCCGGGTCCTCAAAGAGCCCTACGAGAGATCCCACCTCACCCATCCCTTCTACATTCCAGCGGGGCACCATCATCGGACTCGGTTGAGTTGGCAGGTCTTGAGACGCGCGAGCCATAGCATGACAAGAAAAAATGCACCTGAAAAACAAGTATAAGAAGAAAGGCAGCTCACACTCCCTGCATGCGCGTTATGGCTCATGCGATTCGCGGTGGGTCTTGCGATCTAAGCCCGGGGGTCCCGGGTCGAATTTTCGTGTGCTTTTCATTTTCACGACGGTTTCAATTGATAACGCAACGTTATTCCTGATACTCAAAACGTACAAATAATCTGTCTACATTTTGTATATTATAATTAAACTCGGTGCCGCAAGTAATTAACAATAATAAAACGTATCGCTGAATGTTAGATATTTCGCTCGCACGCCAACGCGCGGTGAATTTTAGTCACGATTCGTGCTTGCAGACGCAAATAATTAAGAAGGGGAGTGCGCACGTTCAACGTGTATGCTCAAAAGCGATTAGAGATAGAGAAGCAGGCAAGTATGCGATAAATGGAGGAGATAATAGGTTGCCGCAAGACGGAAGAAAGAGACGTGCGCTGAAGAAAAGAAGCGACCGGATAAAGTAGAAGGAGAAAAACAGGCGGAAAGGGGAAGCGGGAAAAAAAAAAAAAAAAAAAAAGAAAAAGAGAACGGGGTCCCGGGTAAGACGGTAGCCCGATGATTTGTATAAGGCCTCTCGTATTCCATCTCCCGGTCGAGCATCTCCGGCGCAATGTACGGCCCCGCGTACAGGAATGTGGAAGGAGGACGGCCGAGGACAGGGATCGTTGGCACACGACGTGGTGGAAGAGGGGCGAAAAGGTCCATTCTAGCTGGCGGAGGGAAGAGATGGCAGAAAATACGCTCCGGCCGCAGGTTCAAGGGATATGTATCACGGCGAGGCTAAAGCTGTACCTCACAACAGGGCCTCAGCGTCTCCTCTCTCTTTCTCTCTCTCCACGTATCTCTTTCAACGTACTCCACGTTCTCTACCGAGGCTGTATGTCACATTCTGCTCGACGACGAGCCACGTTACTGCAAGCATTAGCGGTCTTCGGTTTTCTTTAGAAATAAAATTAGATTTTTTTTTTTTTTTTTTATGTTATTTTATTTTATTTTATTTTTATTTTTATTTTTATTTTACCCTGTCGTGTGATTACACGATTAACCGATCTCAGTTGCAACCGTGTTGCTTGAAAGGTGGAGAAGCTTTAGGTGTAAATTCAACAAGGTTGAGAATTTATTCTACGAAATTTGTAATATTTGATATGACTTGATAAGCACAAAAGTATGCGTTCGAATGAAGGCTTGGCTTGTGAAAGATAGCCTGCTCTGCCTGATAGCTAACGAGAGCGCAAAGGTAGAAAAGAGCGATCGCCCCTTTTCCTCTAGATGGTGATCAAGGCAATCAGGGATGATTACGAGTGTAATTATGGTTATAACGCATTGCCGCACCATATTGCAGTGGAAAGAGAAAAAAAAGAGCATTGTTTCTTTCTGGGAAGCAGATGGGATGCTCATGAGAGAGAGAGAGAGAGAGAGAAGTTCGGCTTGTTGAACTTTTCTCGTTGCACCGCAAAAGATGCACCTTTCCGACTTTTTCAATGCCTTTTACAAAGCGCGACGTGAATCTATTACGAAATTATTCGATTACATATCACGTCAAGAATTTGTGAAAAAAAGTTTGAAAGGTTTATCAAACGGAACGAAGAACGATTTAAAATATTCTTTAAATGAATTTGCTCTTTGCGTTGGCTCAAGAAATTTGACTTTATCTTTGCAAGTAAATTAGAGTTAGAACCAGAGGAGAATCGAACTTACAATCGATAAAATATCAATCTTATTCGATCGAAGCCAAAGATGAGATAAAAAAAGAAAAAGAAAAAGGGAGATCTTTGCTGCGCGCTGCCTCCCGTGACTCCGAAGAATATCTCTGGAGATATACGATGGACCTTATAGTCCCGATGGATTATTACGCGAGGACCGGGGTTAGCCTTCGGGCTAACATTCCCCAGTAATGGCCGGGTTATACCTCGGGTAACACAGGTGCTCTCTTCCCCACAGAAAGAGTGAGCGTATCGAAAGAGGAATATCGAGGCGGCTTAAATCCATTTTAGACGACCTATAATTTGCAACGGAATATAGGATAAAATTTCACATGTAATTTGAGAAGGAGAGCAAAAGTTATGTATAAAATTAGAAAAATATTTCTTTTTACGAGGGGAAAAAAAAAAAAATATAAACCCTGGGAATTGCAGATTGCGCGGATTGCGCTTGAAAGCTTTGAGGGTCCGATTATGGTCCTCGATCGGCATTCGTGGTTTCAAATCGAGTTTCAGAGTGAAAAACATGTTACGTTATCGTGCCATAAGAGCTCGAGCCGTCTGACCCCATGTAAGGCCAGAGACAGGTTTGAGGACCTCTCATTCATTAACATCTTCTTGCCAGACCTCTTTCATTGTTTCACTCGTTTGTGGAGTATCGGCACCTTGCGTTGTTAATCGCGCGAAAGAATGTGCGAAGGAAATAAATCTTCGACTTCCGAGTAAATTTAATTCCAGACTTGCGTACCCAGAGCCGGCCCTTCAAAGAAAGTACATATTTAAAAAAGAAATGTAGAGAGTTTAAGGAAAGCGTAATTAATATTTTTATTACAATATATCTATTTGTAAATGTAATTTAAAAGAAATCGAGAAAAATAACTATTTCATTATTATTTTTCTTGTTTCAGACGGCGAGTATCTCTTTGTGGATCCCGAGAATAAGCTGAGCAAATACGCCCCTAAAAATTGGCGAAACTCTCACACACATGTAAGAACTTATTTCATAATTTCTAATATTCGAAAATCATGCACATAGTTCTAAGAGCACGGTGCAAGCTGTGATCTTCGAATTATAGTTCAAAACGATTGTTCAATATTCACAGTAACCGATATGAAATTTGTTTTAACACGAGGCAATAATTATTTACAGGGTTTGGATAGCAGTGGAAGACCAGCCTTTGTTTTACACTTTCGAGTTCGTTTTTACGTCGATACCCCTTTGTTGTTAAGGTAACATAAATAATTTATTTAAAGCTAAACTAATTTTACCTTTTGAATATAAAAACCGTCATTTTTTTTTTTTCCCCAATCGCGTAAATATATTCGAATAAACGAGATTTGCATACGAGGAAACCGAAAAATAAAATTACAAGAATAAATTCTGGCGAAGGAAATTTTTTATTTGCGAAACAAAATCCGGATTCTCGTCCGGTAGCCGAATAGTGCTGCCTACTCTCGTAATTATAAAATAATTATATACGAGGTATGATAGATAGACCGTGGGCTTAAAACGAAAGCGTTTTCAGAGCACCTTGGTAATTATACCGATTCGCAGTGGTTCTTTTTATTTCGACACACGAAACCCTGTGATTTACATTGAATTTGACGATTCACCATTTGCCCGGAGGGTTTAATTTTTGTACCTACGAGTCTCAGCTGGCGCGCACGTTTTTCGTTTCCTC
This sequence comes from Cardiocondyla obscurior, assembly GCF_019399895.1. Taxonomy (NCBI): domain Eukaryota; kingdom Metazoa; phylum Arthropoda; class Insecta; order Hymenoptera; family Formicidae; genus Cardiocondyla; species Cardiocondyla obscurior. The sequence goes on along the minus strand of NC_091875.1, from coordinate 2,252,200 downwards.
ATAAATAATATACATATTCAATTTGTGTTGAGATCAACTTTTATGAAATAAAAACGTTTTTCAAATCTTATCAAGATTACCTGCTTCTCTGTAAATTACTTAATATTTATTATTATTATTATATAGATATTTTAATGCTCAAGTTGCTATTTCAGCGATGAAACGACACGGCATCACTATTACCTGCAATTGCGCGACAATGTCGTCAGGCATGGCGGCGGGGTGGAAAGTCTCCATCCTCACCATCCCCTTCACGAACCATCTATTATCACGCCGTTGCTTGTGCTTGCTGGGCTTGCTCTTCAAGCCGACCTCGGCGACTATTCCGAAGAACGTCACAGACCGCATGCAGGGTCTGTCGGTTACTGCAAGCCCACGGATTACCTTCCTCCCCATGTAAGTAAAATTTGTAGTCTTCAGATACCTCTGATCTTTTCTAATAAATTTATATTTACGATTACGAATATGGCTATTCAATCATTTAATTGTGTCTTGATTGGTCTTACGGTCAGATGTGCCTCGAGTCGAACGTCCTCGCCGTGCTTGCAACCCAACACAGGGAGAACAGTGGGCTTTCCAGAGAGGAGGCAGAGCTGCAATACATCCGGGAGGCGGTACTGTTGGAAGCGCCGCTCAACGCTCACCTGTATCGGTTGCGCCGAAGTAAGAACGAAGCGGGACCGGGACGAATACTTTTGGCAATTTGTGCTCGCGGAGTACGAATCTACGCAGAGGAGGAGACCCCGCGCGTTTTCGCTTGGAATAACATCGGCAAGCTCTCTTTCGATGTAAGCGTTTAAAGTAAAAAAAAAAATTATATATATCTCCGATTTTCCTGGCTATTCACTGCAACAGAACAGAATTATATGATTTTTGAAAAGCAAAAAATTGTATAAATGCTTTTTTCATACCGTATATATTGAAATATATCTTACTTATATTTATTAATATAACAAATCACTTTATCGATAATTTATTTTTATTATTGACGCAGATTAAAGAAATTTTTGTATTTTCTTTACACAGCGCAAGAAGTTTGAAATCCGAGCGGTTGATCAGCCGGAAAAACTCACTCTCTACAGCGGCTGCGATGACAAAAGCAAATTGCTCTTGGGACTTTGCCGTGACACCCATCAATTCTCTATGGCTATAGCACCTAGAGTAAATGAAGCTATTAGACGGGAAGAAGAAGGTGAATTAAGCTTTATTGTTTAGTATTAACTTCTAGATATCTTTTCCTTATTTTTTATTTTTGTCTTTTTAAATAATAAATTTAATGCGATTTGCAGAACGGAAAGTCTTGAGGGATTGTTACATGTACCCTACTCGATGTAAGTTGAGCTTAACAGCGCGCGGGGCGCGCGGTGATCAACGAATTTCCGTCATCTCGAGCACATCTTCGAATACAACGTCCGGTATTGTCAGTGATCGAGTACACAGCGAAGATGAACCTGATACCGCCCCAGCGTCAACCGAGTGTCTGCCACGTCTTACCGAGACGGTACCTTATTCTGACGGTCAGAATAAAGTTTTAAATGGCACGAATGGGGATACGGACAATCATTCTATGCCATCCTCCTCCGTTTCTATTATTGACGGTAAGTTCAATTAATAATAATAGAAAGTTTAAGTCGCGTTAAAAAAGAATTTCACTAACAACTAACGATACAGTGAAATTTAAACTTAATCTAGTATTTACGTTAATGGAACAATTTTCAGAAATTGACAATTCCGATGCGACTTCTACATCGGTGGTATTACGCCTCGCGTCAACTGCCGCAACCGCTGCCGAAGGTTCGCAATGTAGCAGTAGTTGTAGCACGGTGGTAGTCGTTAATACATCTGCGGGTGGAACGTCGCGAATGCGTCGCACCTCAGCGACGTCTAGTTTGGAGTTGGGCTACTCGCACACGGCACAAAATTCGGCAATCTCTTCGGAGACGGCTAGCTTTCCGGGTGCTATTTATGACAGGTGTAAGAAGTCAGGTAAATACACAGGTGAGAACGAAGAGAATAGCTTTAATTTCGAAAACGGCTTTGTCGACATAGTCAACGTACCGTAGAAAAATTTTAGAATAACCTAGGCCGAGCACCCCCTGCTGTATTCTATAGAAATATAGTAAACTACATCCTATTCATCTAATACTATTATAATAGTACGTGCACAGAATACAAATGCTAGTACCATTCTGTTTTTTATTCATTTTCGTAAATTAAGCGTGGTCACGTAGTACAATAATAAATCATGTAAATGATCTTTCTCAGGTACCGATATTGCGAGCGAAACTAGCGGTGTCTATACATTGAGGAGCAGTGAAATCCAAGATGAAAGAATCGGAGATGATTTGTATTCGCCTACGGGTGATACTAACGAGTCATCGGCGGCGAGCGACGTATGTGCTCTGAGTTCCGTTCAATCGACCACTGACGAAGCTTCTATCACGTCTGGCTTCTACACCATTCACAGTGGATTGCGATCTGAAAGTAGCGACGTTTATACGGAAGATGTCGGCGCGGAGGATCAAGAACCAATATATAGTCTTTGTAAGGGCGACGATGATGGGGTTTCCTTGAATCGACAGCTCGAGGACTCGCGTTCGCGTAGTAACAGCATACTCAGCGTGAGCAGCTTCCGAGGCGATGGCAGCGATCCGTCCAGGGCGAGGCCATTATTATCGGCTGACGAGTTATCGGACTTGATAGTCGGAAGATATCCTCCACGCAAGACTATCAGTAATTCAATGGACTCGGACTGCGATTACGTGACGATGCCACCGCCACCACCGCCACCACCTAGGACGGACAGTGATCGGCAACTGCTACCGCCACCATATCCAATAGAGACCGTCGACTACGCAACGATCAATGTTCCGAAAAGATCGCCCATATCAGAATTAGCTCGAGAACGTGAGCCGCCACCGCCGCCACCACCATACAATACAAATTGTGGAGATTTTGTCCCGTTGCCGCCCAGACGAAGCGATTTACCACCACCGCTGCCTCCGTATACGTCACCTCGAGAAAGGATTCAAATCCCGCCACCCACCCCACCGCGAAACGACGCTGTAACTCCACGTGAACCTCCGCCACCCCCGCCGCCTTATCCCGATATGTCGACGGCGATCGGTACCGTTGCGAGAGCCTCGCAGACTCCCAACGACGGGAATATCGCGCCGAAGCCTCCACCTAGAATTCAACCTCCTACTTATCCAGGCGATAAAATGAAACCCACCCCCGTGCACGCTCCGGTCGCCGCTCTTGTAGTAGGTCCAAACAATTACTTAGACGTGCACGCTTCCCGAGCAACAACGCAACAATCATCGTCAAGTTTGGCAACTGTTTACACAAGTCAAGTTTCACGATCGCAGATAGAACAGTACAAGCAACAACTTTACTCCGACGTCGACTATGTCATGTTTCCGCTCAAAGATCCGGCGGTATCGAAGCAAGAATACATCGACGCCAAACAGGGCTCTCTTCTGGCAGCTATGGCAGCTTATCCACCGCCGCCGTATCCATCCTTCAACAAATCTTCAGTGATGTACCGTAGCACACCCTATCTTCCCGGTTCCTCTTTTTCTTCCCCATCCAAATATGCGTCCAACCAGAATTTAAGCTCCAGTGATATCGGGAGTTCCGGTGGAAATTATCTTCAAGGTAATTTGAACAGCCATTACGCTGCTAGCACTAGCTCGCTGTACAGTGGAGCAACTTGTTCGTCTACGGGCAGTTATAGTCTCAGGAAGGAGCCACCCGCGCCGACTCATTCTCACACGTTAGATGCATTCTCGCGGACTAGGAGCGACGAAAACATTCTTAAATGCTTAGATACTTTAATTGCAAGCAAGATACAATCTCTGCCGCAATCTAAGCATCGTCGGCTACCACCACCGCCACCGCCCCCACCGTATGAAATACAGGTAATATGAAAAGAAATCTCAAATCTCTTTTACGTTTAATTAATATTATTTTGTAACAAATAATATTATTTATTTTAGAATCTTGAAAAAAATCAACCGTTACCGTCATCTTCTTCAACGGCAACTTCCTCCCTGTCTAGCACGACTACGAATAAACACAAGAAACTCAGTAATGGCATGGAAGAGAACGACGAGGCGAAGGGCGACGATATGCTGGACATCCGAACGCTTCGCGAGAAAAGTCGTAATTTAGATTTACCGTTAATTTCCGCGCTATGCAACGATCAATACCTGTTGAAGCAGACGAAGGCCTTCGTTCTGCCGAAGCATCCTAGTGAGATAACTTCCACCGCTGCGTCTACGAAGAGCAGTGCACGGAACAGCACCGGAGCGACGTCCAGCAGGAATAAGTATCCGGTGAGCGGACTGTCAACAACACAAATTCAGAAACCACTTAGAAAATCATCGACGAGCACTCACAAGCATCCCTCCGAGGTAAAGAGTAATGCCTACAAGATGAATGCCTCCTCAGCAGGAGTTTCGACTGTTAAGAAGGACTTTACCAGGGCGTCTCATTCCTAACGCTTGTAGACATTCCTTTTTCACAGACTTTTTAAAGCTCAGGATAAAAGTACATTCCAAAATCCTACAATCGCTATCACGCGTTACGTCGGTTTAATTAACGTTGATATAATTAAGGTGACGTAATAAGGAACTGTACAATGAATGAAATATCGTTTTCACGGACCGTGCTTCTTTGATTCAGGGTGCCATCTCTCGTTCGCTGTTTCTTTTCTTTCATCTTTTAATACTATAAATATATAGAAGCTCTAACTAGCTGATTATTTGCGTTCCAATATTATTAGATCGATATATTTCAACTTCGATGTTAGACACTAAAGCGTTATTGTGTTTCTTGCTCAATTATACATTGCGATGAAAATTCCATTCGTAAGCCCCGATAAAGGCGGCGCTAGTCCCGCTCGTTGTTAGGATAAATCATGGAGTTATTGGCCATTACATATAATCATGTGATAAGAATTACATAATTCTTTTATTTATGTTTATCATCCTGCTTGTTCGTCCAAATTATTAAAAAACTCGAATTTAGGAATTCGTGTTCTTGAACAGTACGGCCCGGTTTCACTAACGCGAGGTAATCTAATCGGTCGATTAACTTTCAGGGTTGCAAGTGTTGAACATAAAACTGATGTCAAAGATATATCAGTTAAAACTCTGAAAGTTAACCCACTGATTAGATTAAATCGCGTTGGTAAAACCGGGCTTATATATACCTATAATTGCCTAATTATATATAAATGTGACGTTGTAGAAAATTTAACTAGTTTAACGTAATCTCTTAAACTATCAGCAGTAAATATGTACATGTTGAAATATAATTAACTACTTTAATCACTTATATCTGATTTATAAAACTCAAACGGTACATTTCTATTTATTTCGATTATAATAGAACTTAAATTATGGTTAAGATTAGAGTACTTTACGTACTTGTATACGGATTTCGATGCGATGCTGACAACTTTACGATAAAAGTATATATTGCGTGGGTGGCCAATAATGATATAGTTTACCCTACTCTAGTTTACCCTATATCATAAAAAAAATTACTTTCTTACGTAATATAATCACAGAATACATATATATATTTTGGATGAAAACATTTATGTGATTATTGTAATTAGAAGGATAGTAGTTATTTTAGAATTTTCAGGAGTAATATTTATTATCGAGCATTTACTTCCATTTCACGTCTATCCTTGAATATTTCAGTGCTTATTTCATAGCACACTATTATCAAAGTGTCTTGATGCACATAGTGTTGTTAATATAGCTCAACTATTTCGTAATTGGTTCAGAAATAACATTAAAACGCTACCACTCAAATTTACTATAACACAATGAAAAAAAAATGACCGATAAATTTATATATATATATAATATTTGTAAGTGCAATGCAAGATGCGAACGTTTTTTAATATTTTTTTATTTAATATGTTTCTAACGTATTTCAGAAGCATCTTGAATAAGTGACCTCGTTAATTTCTTACATCATTTGTAATTTTATATAAATTTAACATAAAATTAATTAGATTTTGAATTTTCCAAGGGATACGCGCACAACCCTGTCGTAAATCGTAAATAAAAGAGAACAATTCAATAAAATTATTATGATAAAAAGATCAGCAATTTAGTTTTGTGAAAATAGCTCACTAATTGTCATTAGATTTTAATATTATACTATAAATTTCGCATTTGTACATAATATTGCGCAATACGATACTGCGTAATTTTATACGTAGGCAAAAATCTCGTGTGTATGTATCTTCACGCGCCATCAGTTATAAATAAAAATCTTTTATAATAAAAGACCCAAATTTGTGGAAATACGAATAAAGCAGTATTAAATATTTATTTAATTAGGGGGTAGTTAAAAGATGTAAAAACATTAAATCTTTTCGTATAACTTTGTACCATCTAATACGTACTTTTATATAATTATTTTCATAGCTTTTTAAACGATATGCGATATTTTTTTTATTCATATACAACGAACGTCCTATTCTTTTAAAACAGGCAGGGTTACATAATCTATCTCTTACAGACGAGAGAAAGATGACATCATCGATCTTTCTCAGAAAAATTTACAATCACGTTCTGGTCGAAAGTGCCATTAAAGAAATTAGAGATCGACCAATGAAATTTAACGATTCTCTTCGTGACGCATGTAGTATAATTACATGCTTGATACGATTCGCTCGTATATTTACTGAATAGTTTGTGTAAAACAGTGTAGTACAACCTTTAAGCGGCTTTAATTATAACTTGTAATGCGTGAGACAGTCGATCGCCGTTCCCTTTGTGAAAGCTTACCGCACTGACATTTCAGATTGCAAAGCAATACGCAACGTTTCATTTCTGAATGCACTCGCGATTAAAGTTCCAATCGTTTTCCAAGTGTATTCCTATGCAAAGTACGTTTGAGTGAAGTTGGCGAATTTTTTTTTTTTTTAATAAATACATCCTGAACGAGCCGCAGAAATTTCACGGTAAGTGCACGCAAGTAATGTCTTTCAAAATTAAATGCGAATTAGAGTGAAGATGGTAAATGATAAAATTACTTGAACCATACTTTTATGTTCGTTGTATTGGTTTGAAATTCAAGAAGGTTGAAACTAAGTAAAAGTAGAAATACGGAAGACGGTACGTTTGCGTTGATGGTACTTAAATTCTTTGCGCATTTCATGCGACTCCGCTGGGTACGCCGATGAATTAATCAAGTTACATAAAAGCGTGAATGTAAACTTACCGTTTTCAAGGATATAATCGGTGTTAAATACAACGGATATATAAATTGAGCAAGCACCATCGCTATCCTGATGAAGATCTTTGATCTGGCGTTAATGGTAGCAAATAAATTTTCTCGTCGGTTGTACAAAGTCCAAATGATCGAAGATCTAGTTTCGCCGTTGGATATTTGTTCTAAGACAATACTTCAATCGATTATATGGCCAGAGAAATTTCAATCTGGGAAAAAAAACATACGTAAAATGTCAGTGATTAATCGACTAGCGGTATAAAATCTTAAAATTATATATTGCAGCACTAATTTATAATTAGCACTCACTCGCATCGCACTTGAAGCTGTTCCTTTCTCGAGAGCTCACGTAAGACTGCATCGAATATGAGAAAAAAAGAGCACAAGTAATTTCGGTTTTAGTACTCGGAACTGTCTATAGAATCTGGGAATAGACCAGGCAAAATTTACGTACAATTGTACACGTAAATATTTCATAAGCATGTTACTCGAGTTCTATGCGGTTCCAACCCGAAGTGAAATCGGTCTTACATCGTTCTTTAACGTCGACGTATGTCCACGTAATTACAAATATAAATTGTTGCTAATTGATTCTAGGAATAATCGCGCAATACAGCTTTACGAATTTCCAAAAATGAGCAGTTATTTTTTCGAAGGAAAAATTATAAACTATAAATTATAATGATTGATATATTTTATGATTTCAATATTTTGTTGCAATATAAAATAGCGCGTATCCTAAGTGTATCTTGCTATCTGTATTACACAGATTCGTTTAGTATTATAAATAGTATATGAATGTTTCATTATAAGAGAGTACGCAGCATCGATAAATATGCCATAGAAGTCTTGAGAACCTGCATTATACATATAACGTTATATAAAATTTAATGCAAAGAAATTGCTAATTAAACTTTAAAAAAATAATTTTTTATACAATAAAAAACATACGTGTTATTTTTACTTTTGTCAAATATGATTTTAAAACAATTAAAACAATTTTACTTTATACTCACGTCTGTAAAACTGTTTAAAGAAAATATATAAAACTTTCCAGCAGTTAAATAAAGCATCACTTGGCCCCGAATCATACATATTAGCAAGCACTTCTTGCACCCGGCCGACATTTCGTACCAGTTACAATCATAGTATGCATCCTGAACGCTTATGCACTAAAAAATAAAAAAAATGACAAAAATTACGTTAAAAATATATAATTTTCTTCGAGATTGTTTTATTATTTCTTAATAAAATACCTGTTGAGTTAGTTGGTCGCCGATCAAACAATATCCAAACAGCATAACAAGTGCAATAATAGCGAAAAAGGTAAAGGTACAACAGGTCGCTATTTCCGAAATCTCCAAGTTCTAAAAAAATACAATGTACTCGTAAGAACAAATACAGAATGCTTTAAAGTAAAATTTAAGCTTTACAATACTCTAAATCAATTCGGCTATGAATGTTACAGCATTTTGCGATTAATACTAAACATTGCTAGATTGAGTTCTTCATAATAATAATGTGTGGCATACCATTATGACGTAATACAACGAGATCGCTAGTACAATGCTATTACCAAGGAGTTCATCTAAAAGAACAAAATTGAAAGTGTTGTCCACAGATTTTGCCATCCTACAATTCAATAACGTACATTATATCTCAAGTCAAACAGTCAAATTAAACATAAATATTTTAATACGCATGTAAATGCAATATTTCGTACCATATTATTTTAAGATGCATTCGAATGAAGCTGCGAATTCTGTCTATCAGCATAGCTTGCGAATATTCTCCGATGTGCCTAATGCGATACGATAAAATGGCCAATTCGCCACAGATGTGAAATACTAAAATAACTATCAGGCAAATCGCTGCCATGTGACAAATGGAATTGTAGATCATCGGAAACAAGCAGAGATACATCAGTACGTATGCATGAGTGGTGCTGGTATCAAAAAACGGATGAACTCTATACGGTAACATTAACGACTCCGTCTTGTTGTGTGACGCTGAAAGAAAAAAATCATTATTATATTATTATATTAAGAAACAATATAAAATGTGTATTTTATTACGGAAAATTATTAAACGTAAAACAGTTTTTTTTTACGTACAAAAACCAAATGCAAATAACGTACTGAACCTCACACTTTGCCATGATGTAATGCTGAATGCTATTAATACGTTAACAATCAAGTAAATAATACATTCAATCTTCACTTACAGTTAAATAAAAATGGTAAAATTAATCATGCGTCCGTACAGATGGTTGAGAAATTCAAGGTAAACCAAATGATAAATTCGTTGACTGTCATCACTACCTTGCTCTGATTTGCTCTAATTACCGGTATCGGCGAACTCCTATCAGTGCCTCAAATTCGCCATGGTATAACTAACAATAAGTTACGTGAATTTTCATCAGCGACGATGGCGTAGCGTTTTGAGATTTGAAGATCGCAAGTTTTTTAGCGCCACGCGGGAGAAACTTAAATTTAATTTTAGTTCCTTGGAAATCCCAAGGCGCGGCGCCACCGTGTCGAAATCGTGGTACTACTGACAGGAGTCGGCTGTAACCGGCAAACGAAGCAGATTGTGGCAAATCAAGGTCGCGATGGCGGTCAACTAACGGATTCATCATTTTGTCTACCTTGAAGTTCTCGACCACTTATACGGGCACATGATCAACTCACCGTCGTTGTTTAACTGTAAGTAAGGATTGAATATTATTTATTCGATTGATAATTTAACATGTATGTAAGATACGTACTTCCATAGTTCGTTGCCGGAACGTACGAAACGTAAGACGATTTTCTTTAACGACAGAAGAGGCAAGAGCGAATGACGCGCGCGCTATACGATGCCTAGTTTAATAAGTTTCACATACCTTGGCCAGTGGTCATCAAAAGATACACAAGCGGTCTGAGATATAGCAAGATGACCGTGATGAGCATGCCGACGAGCGAGGTGTACATGAACATCTTGGATATAAAATTGTAATTATAGTAAATCTTTTCTTCCTCGGTATTCTCGAAATTTCGCTCCACCAAGTCCTTCTTTATCACGTTGACTACTAATTTCAGCATGTTACTGCAGCGGATCAGCCACATTAGCGGGAACGTCATAGAGTAAGCCACCGTTTCCACGAGATTCATCACCATCAGCTCGAGGTTACCGAAAACGTCGTAGAAGTCCGAATAGGCCATCGCGAGATAAAACGTAAAATGTAAGATGTAAATCGCAAAGCGTACGTACGTTTTTTTGAACGGCCATATGCCTCCGATGGAGAAGATCCGTTCTAAATGAACAAATAAATCTTCGATGTGCTCGGCTTTATTCTGCAATATTATATTTCTGATAAAAGCTTGTGGAAAGTGGTAATAATAATATTAGTTAAATTTATTTGCGAGGAAATACAGTTAGATTAATTACGATTACAATCATATCAAACGCGGAGAAGCTGCCCCGTTCTGACGAAAGTGCCGTGGAGTATCTTACGCGAGCAGAGTAACTTAACTTTTTACTTTCATAATAAATCGTAGCCTTTTATCGGCTGGTTGTCCACCTGTGATTTAGTTCTGTGAATCAAGTTTGCCCCGTGGTCGCTCATGCATGCGACGGTTGATACGCATTCGTCTAAGTACTTACCGTGTCGTTTCGCTATTTTACGTTGCATATTTGATATGTAACAATCTAATGGCCGATTCCACTATTAAAGTTGTTATTAGCTATTATCTTTCCTCGCGCACGAATTATCTTACCGTCTCATATAATGAAAAGCCGCTCCTCTGCTTCTTCGCCAAGTATACTGTACGCCTTCTATTTCTTTATATTTGGTAGAAAAAATTGCTGTGATTGCAATAAATATATGATACGAATGGCCATTAAACTTGTAAATATTTAATAATATCATTAGGAATTATCTTTTCGTGCTGCACATAATTAAATATATCTTAATTTTTACAGAACAGCCATGTAATGGTTACGTGCACAATGCGACGTGGCAAAACTTTGTCAAATAGTAAAACGGACGTATCGGTAAGTTTCGTTAAAAATATGATTTTTAACATGAGAAAGAAATTAGGACTTAACGAAGTCTTATACCTTGACGTTCATATTTCTGTGTTATCTTATCATGGATTTAAAACTTCATAATTATTATTACAGATACGTCTGAGTAATTGGACTTGCTTAAAATAAGAAAAAATATTAATAGTTTCGTGTTACGACGAAGTAATCGGAATTTGCCAAGTGGAATAAACTGTTTCTTCATTGCGGTCGTGAACCAGCGAAAGAGGGAGAAGGAGTTAAATTTAATCAACGTGCCAAAAAGAATCAACCAGTCTCGAACAAAGATGCATATATACTATAAAGATACCGATTTATCTAGTAAACGATACTCTTTCTACCGTGGACTCAGCAGACATCTCGTTAACAAGTGCATTTGCTGTCTAAATTAAGGTAAGTCTCAGTAAAGTCTTTATATTGTAAAGTTTTAATTGTAATTTTTTTTTTTATAATTATTTAAAACAAATTGTGAATAGTTAAATTTTTTTTCTTTAATTCTAACGATGTAATAATCGTGATTGATTCATCAATCAGTTTTAGAGGTCAGGTTGAGTGGTAATATCTAAAGGCACTTAGCTAATAATAAAACACGGTAGAAGTCATATTAATAGTAGCCAAAATATGCCAAAAATAAATTGGTTATATAAATTATTGTATAATCAAGCAATTTTCTTTGTTTTGTTTTTAAAAATCAAATTTGAATTAATTAAAATATGTTAAATATACAAATTATTTTTTATAATAATTAAATGGTAACTTAAATAAGAAACTGTTACTTTATATTTGTTTAAAATAATTATATTTTTTACAACGTATTATCATGTATAGAGATAATTCACAGTTTTTGAAAGATAATAACGCCTCTCTCTGTCATCTCTTTTTTTTTATTATATTTTACATTTATCTCTATGTTTGAGCATGATTAATTTACAAATTATCTTTGCACACGCTTCCGACAATTATTGTTCTTTAATAACGTTACAAGAAAGAACGTAATACTGACAAGTATCCCATAGATGTTTTTAATACCTGTTAAAATAATTTTATTTAACCAAGCTTTCGCGTGTTTAGTTAGCAACGATTATAAATATAGATATTTAAAGTTTTATTTTAAAATTTCGCAAACATATATAAATGATCAACTTACGTCAGTTAAGGTGCTAAGACAGAACATAGTAAATTTGCCAGCTATCAAACAGAGCGGCTTTTGAGATCTTGCCATGCACAGTACTATCATTCGCGCATTTTCCTTTGACATATTATACCAACGACAGTCGTAAAATGCCTCGCACACTTTAGCACTCTGTGAAAATAATATATCCACGTATTGTGAAAAGGCGATTAAATTGCGCATAAATATATGCAAATTAATTTAAGCTTATATATACATGCATTAAATGTAGCTGTATTTTTATTAATTTTTATGAATCTTTTATGAAATATTACCTCAGTTAAAAGGCTTTCACCGACAGTACAATGAGCGTAAAGTATAAGCAAAACTAAGAATTGGAATATCAAAAATGTAACGAGTACTCCTCTTTCACCTTTAGCAAAATTCTGCGACCATACAAATGAAAAAAAAGTAACTGATAACAGTTTGCGATTAATAAATAATGGAAACATTGTAACGTACTGTTAGTTAACAAACGTCACAAAAAAAAAGAAAAAAAAGAAAGAAAATATGAAAAATAAATGTATGTATAAAATATTACGCTCGCATATTCATCGCGATACTAACTCACCGTTAAAATTTGATAACCGAGGATACATACGAGAGAAGTGGCTCCTAAAAGATGTGCCAATAATGTTGCACTGAACGCTTCCCCTATTATTTGTCCCATTCTGGAAAAGTCGGAATTACATGAATGCGATTTATTAAATTAAAAATCGCTAATGTAAGAATTGTCTATTCTAAACTTTAATTTTCAGAGCAACAACTCTAAGTGCAAAGCTGAAAAAGGAATGAATAAAATTGTTTAGCTTAAGCGAAAGTGGAAGAAGCTTGATGAATCTTAGTATTTTAAATGGAATGAAAAAAGGAAGCTTTAAGAGACAACAGGAGTTTTTAACGAGCAGTTACTCTCGTGTACGTGTACATGCTCACCGTAACAATCGTATATGCATGAGCACCACGTGTCGTATCTCACCCTTGCAATCGCAGAGTTCCGTGTTTATATTGTTAATCCTTAAAGCGAGAACTGACATCTGACCACAAATATGAAAGACAAGCGTGACCATAATGCAATCAGCGGCGCTTTGTCCGAAACCACTGACGAAAACGAACGGCATTTGCCAGGCGTACGTAATCGTGTACGCGCGCATGTTCTCCACCGCGTAGAACAGATGGAAGCGATAAGGCAACAGATATATTATTTGAGTTACGTTTTCACTGATCATAACTTCAGGTAATCCTAAGAAAACGTCCAAGTGTGACATTGACATGAATATTAAAAAGGGAAATGGAATATTTCGATTTATTACGTCTTTTTTTTTTTTTTTTTTTTTTTTCTTTTTTTTAGATTGAAAAAGATCAAACACGCACGCAGATTTTTAATATTTGAGAATAGACAAATTATTTTTTTACAAAATACGTGAAACCTTATTTCAAAATCGGAGAATTCCTTTACGATCGAGATACGCCGAGATTAAATAATACGAAATGATAAACGTACCACCAATTCCGAGGATAATAATGATTGGAGTTAAATAATACGAAGAAGCTGTTAGCGCGACAAACGCCGTCAGCAGCTTAACGAAGATCTTTGACCTGGCGTTGTACGTTATGAACGCCTTCACCTCCTCGGCGGTTTTGTAACACGTCCTATCAAAGTCCTTCATAGCTTCCGTTATGACCTCGCCAATTTGACTGTTGTATAACCGTAGCATGCTCATCCGCACGAATATCTGCGAGAACGCCATGTTCTCGGTAAGATTCATGATTACGTGTTCGAGATCGCCGATGTAAAGAAATAGATCTAGATACTCCATAATCATTAGAAAGCTGAAGTAACCGAAATTAATCGAGAAGATAAAATCGTTAGATTTGAAGGGCCAAAGACCTAGCATTGACATTAGCCGCTTGTTCCAAGACAACACCTCGGCCGCGCGATCCAAGTCTTTTTGATCCTAAAAACATTTATGCATATTAATAAATGCCGATTGATCAAAAACTCGCAACTCACCAGCATCATGCTTTATATTACAGAGTTCTTTCCTCGAGAGTTTGCGTGAAACTGCAGAAAATACAAGTGCAAGCGCGCAAGTAATCTCTGTATTAGCATAGCTGTCTATAGAATCTGGGAACAAACGATTACACGGCGGACTGGGCCGAAAATTAAGCATGAATTACACATAAGCGTGTCATCGTAGCCACCTGCGCCCCTAATTCAAAAAGCGAAACCAAATCTTTGTCCTTTAATATCGCTTTTTCTCCGTAAACGGAGATTTTTGTATGATTGCGAACAGAAATTACTGGTAATTTAATCCTGAATTGCGCAAAAAAAATTCAATTCGACGGATTTTCGTCGGAGAAAAAAATATTCTGCGGCATGATCGTGGCCTTAGAGCAACAATTCTCCATTTCGATCGAGGAGATCTGTGTTCTTTTAATCATTTGCTACCAGATCTTTAACTAATTTTTCTAGTGCGCATAGATAAACGTTTAAAGTTTAATCTACGAGTTGTCAGTTAAATAAATACAAAATTGGTTCTTGAATCATAATAGTTTTGTTTAGTATGAATTTATTTGTGACATCGATATCAGAATTTGTGGGACGTAAAGTGCATACGTGCATAATGTGCCACGCGTTGGTTTTCATTTAAATGATTTACATGTATATTATTGCTTCAGGTATTAATTTATAAATTATGTGATTGATTGCCATATACAGTAACTAACTAATTCTACTTCTTACGATTTTTATTTTAATATTTTCATCCAGGAATATTTCTTATACCAATGTACGCAGCATAGATATGTATGCCAGGCAAGTTTTCATTATCTATATTAATAAAAGTGAGATCGTTATCAGACCATGAAAAGTGGAATAAAAATAAGATAGTAAAAAAAAAAGAAGAAGAAGAAAAAACAGTTAACAAGAAATAAAAAGATATTTGTAAGAAATATCAATCTGAAATTGTTTATTATAATTCGAAGTCTCTCATTGACGTTTACCTCTGTAAAACCATATAAAGAAAATATATAAAATCCTCCGCCTGTTAAACGCAAAGTCACTTGCGCACGTAGCATGCATATAAGTAAAGATTTCTTGCAACTGTTTGGAAAATCGTGCCATTTACACTGATAGTATGCCTGCTGGACATTGATGCACTTAAATGAAAAACATCACAGCTTCATTTAAATGTCCCTGTGCGACGTGTAGTCTTAAACTTTATTGATTTTGCTTGATTAATTAAATCTTAATCTGAATTACACGTACCTGTTGCATTAACTGGTCTCCAACGAAGCAGTAACCGTAGAGCATTACAAGAGCGATACTACCAAAAAAACCGAATACAAAAGAAACCGCCAACTGTCCTGCGTCTATATTCTACATTTAGAACAAATTTATTTCTTAATTTAACGTCAGCAGACATTTCTAAGCTGGACGAGAAAAAGATATATGCAAAATGAGACTTTACCACCAAAGCATAGAACATCGAAATGGCGAGGACGAGTATGTTGCCTATTAATTCGTCCAAGAGGACAAGTTTGAAGATCTGGTTCAAGGACCTCGACATCCTGACGTTACAAGGAAAATTATTTCTGCATTTAGACGACACGTCACAATCACGATTAATTTTAATTTAATTAATAACACATTATTTATCGCATATGTATGTATAGTATGACTTATGGTTTACCATATTATTTTGTAGTGCATCTGAACACACGCGCGTATTCTACCGCTTATTTCACCGTACGAGTACGTGGGAATATTTCTAATGCGATAAGACAAAATGGATAAATGAGCGCAAATGTGGAACACTAATATCACCAGTATGCAAATGGACGTCATGTGGGACATGGACATGTAAATCGTGGGGCACAAGTAGAAATACATCAAAGCGTACGTACGAGTGTTGTCCATGTTAACAAATAAGTGAACTCTGTACGGTAAAACGTACGTATTGTTGAGTTCCTCTGAAAATATAATATACATTTAATATGTATACATATGTGCAAAACTACGTCCAATATCGACGTCTACATGTATTTCCAAACGTAATTAATACGTAAAAAGTGATTGTCTTTCTAAAAAAAAAAGAGAAATTAAAAAATAAGGCGTTTAAATAATACCTGAGTTCCCTAAAACAAAAGAGATCAACGGGCTTAGATACAAAATTATTATGGATCCCGTTATACTAGTCACTGAAACTTGCAAAAATATCTTCGACATGTAATAGTATCGATAGTACAGTTCCTCCTCTTCGGCGTTTTCAAATCGACGCTCTTTCAAATCATTCTTGACATTGATGATTACGTCTTTCAGCAAAGCATTTGCACGAACCACACATACCATGATGTACGTGACCAAGTATGCCATCATTTCCATAATATTCATCACCATTAGTTCAAAATTGCCGAGCACGTCGATTAAATTGCCAAAAACCATCACCAAATGCATACTGAAGTACAAAATAAATATCGAAAAGCGAATGTAAGTTGGTTTTAATGGCCATATTCCACCGAAATTAAGTATTCGCTCCACGTAGACGAACAAATCCTCAATGGAACGACTTGAGTTCTGCGTGTTTGTCTGAAAATGCCTCTATCTTTGTATGTTGGATAAGTGGTCATCTTTGTACGTAGAAACAATTATTTTTTCTATCATGCACATTATAATAAATTCGAAATACGGTTAGATTTGGAGAAAATTATTTAATCTTTAATTTCTTTATTATTTTATTGTCAATATATAATTATTTAATTAATTAGCAGCAAAAGGGCAACATAGAATATTGTAATATACACATGATCGTTTTTCGAATTAATTATAAAATTGAAATGTATTATTGACCACGTATCATACTTTCATGTTAGGTCAGTTGTATAAAATTATTTCTCGTGATGTTTATTCAGAACTGAAACTAAAGACGAAATATTATTCGCGACATAACTGTAGTCGATCGATGTCGTTGGTCATTATGCAGGACAATTATATCTTAAATCAAAAATGTTGTTTCAGTTTGTGCAACATTATCGCCATTATATATCTATTATCTTACCTCTCCACGTCAACGAAAAACAGCCATAAGATTGGCGGCTAGAGTCGAAAACCATTTGACCGCAATTATTTTTGTTTGGCAGTCAACTTGAGAAAGCCTGCTGTTTAAAACGAAGGAAAAAAAAAATCTTTAATAGCATGAAAATCAGTTGATACGAAAACCCGACAAATTATAAATATTTTCGGCCTTAAGAAAGAAGGAATATTTGAAGACTACTTTATTGGTCAGTATATTGCGACCTTTTATATTAGCAGTTGCAAAAAGAGCGCGTGTGTCTGAAGATTAATCTGTGTCTATGTATAAAATATCAACGAACTGTAAGTTTATATATTTTACGCACTTATAAGTCTTTTTTTAATGTCATATTCATTAAATTAATTTGTTATACGTACATATGCTATTATCGAGAATAAATTTGTGAATTGTAACGTGTGCAATTATTCGAACTAAGATTAAAGTAATTATACATTTCATTCATACATATATATTTCTGTGTCTTGTAGATAAATTTTGACAAAACACTTTGAATTAAAATTTTTTATATAAATTTGCGTAACACAGACAGATATGCCATCGACGTTTTTAAGATCTGTAAAAGGAATTTGCTTTAAGAATAATGACAAAATAATTTTAAAAATAAATTTACGATACAAACGAGTGGACTTACGCTCGTAAACGTGTTTAATGATAGCATGCAAAATTTGCCAGCAGTCAACATCAATGGTTTTTCAGCTCGAAGCATGCAAATGCCAATTAATTTTGTACGCGAGGACGAATTATTGTACCAGTCAGAATTATAAAATGCCTCGCGCAATCTAGTACTCTAAATAAAATAAGTAATATTACTACAATATTGAAAGATTAATATAGATGAGTACAGATACAAAACTTAATGTTAAGATGAGAGTTATTTTATTTTCATAATTACCTCAATAATGAGGCATTCGCCTACATAGCAGTAAGCGAAAATTGTACTAATTACGCAGCATATGTACAAGACGAAAGCTATAATATTAGCGTCTTCGCCGACTTCCGAATTCTAAAATATATATATATATATATAACTTATATAAATGTAATTAATTTTTACTGAAAAATTAGTACAAATTAATTAATAAATTAATAATAAATTAATAAAAGAAATTAATTAATTTATAAAAACTTATACGTGCGTATTAATTAGGTATCTGATTTCGACATTTGATAGCACTCACCGTAAGCGTGAAGTACAGGGTAAAACAAAGCAAGATAACAGTGCCTAAAGTTTGCTGTAAGCATATCATGTTGAAACTGTCCTCTATAATCTCTGCTAATCTGAAATCGCGTCGTTAGAACACAGGCGATAAATTGAAATTAATTGTTAAACTGTATGTATATATGGGGGGAGGGGGGTGTAAGGAAATGTGTTGTGTGCGCATTTAAATTAATTTCTAAGCGTGATGATATAATCAAGGATTTACGTAATTAGATGATGATGTCGCAATACTATGTTACTTATATGGCGACGGTAGTTTTCGTGATCTCTTAATAAAGTATCGACTTTGCACGACAAAGTGGCAAACTGTCCGCATACATGGAGAGTCATGCTGAGCACAAAGGCATCCGGTCCAGAGTAACCGCATACTATAATCACCACCGCTATCGCCAGGTAGATACAGATGCATGCATACGTTGATGTGTCCTTGATCTCAAAGAAGGGATCAACCGGATACGGCAGTTCATACGAAATATTACCGGACACCGCTGCATACGTCAAGATACATTCAATGTTTTTTATTGCTCTTGCTACATTTGTTCGAAAGCTGTGCCGTTAACAATAAGAGCAGCCTTATTAAAATAAATAACGGCGCGTATTACCCGGCTGTTTGATCAAGAGCGTTTTTTTTGGAAGAAGTTAAGTTTTTATCATCGCCAAACCACGGCGCGGAAGAATAATGAATTGGAACACGGCGCGGCATGTTCGGTTTTGTAAAGTGTAAATAATGACTTGACGGTACAACAGATAATAAACTATAGATAATGTTTTTTAAGCCATTATCATGAAATATAGCTTTCTAAGTCTTACGTTGTACTTACTCGCGCTCCAATTCGAGAAAAATTTCTTGAGGTAGTACAATACGGACGCAAGCCCTGCTATGAAAGTCGAAAATTTCACGAATGCTATTGCGATACGGTTGTAATATAAATACGCCGTTTTCTCCTGCACGTTGTTGTACATTTCCGTCGAGAAATCATTCTCGACGCTTCTCAGAAACTTGTTCATGATTTTACAGCTTCGCTTGCACATAATCATTTTTCCCAATATCATCGTGAAGAGAACGTTGTCTGTTAAATTCGCCACGACGATTTCCATTTGCCTCATGTTCTTGATCAAATGGTTAACCGCCATGGTGATATAAATGATCATATACATAGTGGATAATGTGAATAAAAATTGATTCTCCTTGCACGGCCACAGCCCCAAGCAGCTTAAGAACCTTTTGTTCCAAATTATCAGCTTCGACGCTCGTACTAGATCCTGCAATTCAAAGTTAATCGTTAGATCAAACTGTTCAGGAGTTGGGGTTTGTTTGTTTTAAAATAATGGCAAATTATTCTTTTTTTTTTTTTTTTTTTTTTTTTTCTTGCATCGTTACCTGCATAACTTTCTCCGACTTCGACGCGAGTCGAAGGTGTACGATAGACTGACGATAAACGTATCGTGTCAGCTCCGAGGTAAACTTGCCCAATAAAACGCAAATGAACGCTGATCGTGCAATATAAATGTCGTACATCAATTTTCTTGAAAGATTAATAAGCTAGTCGCGCATATCTTTTACTTCATTTTTTGCCTACTATCTCGTCGCACGCGATATCGAGAGCGGAATCGTACAGGAATTTCGTCAGAAATATCGCAGACACGTCGTAATTATAGCCCTCCTCGAGAGCTTTCTTTTATTTCCCGTGGTGCAGAAGGTCTTTGACATGCTTCGACATGTAATAATATTCTTTTCGCTGTAGCTATTTGCCAGATGTTACTTTCTGGATATGATAAAAAAAAAAAGGGCGAAGACAGTTGCTTTCGTTCCTGTTACGTGATTTTTTTTTTATTTAAAATTGCACGATTTCCATGCTTAGAAAATTCAGTTTATTTAGCGCGCGACTAGCTGGGGTCGAATTTAATATTTTAATGCACGTAAATATAATAAACTTGGTTCATAGTGGACTGCATGAACTTATATATATCTTGTTTATTCATAAATACATAATTAATAAAATGTGGTATACCTTGGAAATAATTTAGTTATAAGTTGGAAATAATTTAATTATAAGTATTATTAAGTTACAAATTATCATCATGATTGATATTTATAAAAATGTGTAATAACGCAGGAAAAAGTGCTCAAGTAATTATGGCGAGATTAAAAAAAGCGTGAAATTAAGACGATTAAATCTCACATTGAACCCATGAAAATCCCTCGATGCTTTTCAAAAACAGTGATAACAGGAATGTCTGACAATTCGTGTTATCAGTGAATTTACAATTATTTAAGTCGCGGGATAAAGGGAATTCAGTAGACACGGTAGCGTCTCGCTCCAAGTACATAATACAGCAATCTCGCGCAAGAGAATGCATTTGTCACTCGAATGAGATAATTAGCTAAGTGCTTTTTCTTAGAGATTTGATTATATTATGTGTACTTCGCTTACGATAAGAATATGCAGAAAAATATGATAAAGTGCAGAAGATTTGATAAAGTGTCATTGACAGACTCAACTGTGTTGTTTCTAGACGGTCGATGAGAGTTTCGAAATGGTTCTTAATACCGTTGATTTTGTGAGTGCATTTTACACAATTTTATTCTTTAAATTTGTAAAAAAAAAAGGGAAAAAAATTTTATAAAATATTATTTTTGCAAGAAGCATGTTATTATATTTTAATTAATGTTGTAAATTAAGAAATTTGCTTTCTACTCTCTTTAAATGACATTTAATTCTGTATATTTTATCGTTTTATTTAATTATTCTTTTTAACAAATTTTATTTAGGCAGGATGTACCATATTAAAATAATTAATATTTGAAGATGATTAAAAGTTCTACGCGTCACGATGATAAACAACGATCAAAAGAAATATCCAAAAAATCCACGGCAAAATGCGAATATTATTTCTATTCTCACCTTTTGGTAAGTTGTTAATAATATTTTATTATACTAAATTCTATATATAAAATAAATAATTACAACATTTAAAATATTTTTAGTGAATGTTTTATAAAAACTAGTACACTTACATATTTATTAAAATATTTTTTGGCTTAATAAGACAGATATAAATGAAAAAAATTATATCTTGCTTATAAAGCGTTATATGCACGAAGTAGACTTTAATACCTGTTCAAGTGGCTCGCAGTATTCGCTAATATAAATACATCACATATTGTATAATTCTTTTTATGATAATTAATATATTTAATTAAACAAAGCTAATAATTGAATAATAAAGTAATGTGAATTCATGGAATTAAACAACTGACACGTTAATTGATTAATATATTAATACAGGTGGACTCGAAAATTATTTTGGACCGGCTACAACAAGGATTTGGAGGAGACCGACCTGTATGCTACTCTCAAGCAAGATAAAACCAGTTATTTAGGCGAAATTATAATAAAAGCTTGGGAGAAAGAAGTAGAATCATGCGGTAAAAAGAAAAATGGTCGCAAGCCGAGCTTACTCAAGGTGCTGTTACGCTGTTTTCAAAAACCGTTTCTATTAATTGGAATTGCGGAAGCGTTTATGGAACTGTTCTCCAGGTACGTCAAGCGAATACAGATAAATGAATCGCAATGTTAATACATGTAACATTTTGGAAATCAATCTTATTGCGTTTTATCATGTTGCAGAATATGTCAGCCTTTATTACTTGCTAATTTATTACGATTTTTCGCAAGTGATAAAAATGAATGGGGCAACGACGTGTATTACAGCGCAGCTGGTATAATTGTGCTGTCTATGTTGGATGCTTTTATTATGCACTACGGCGTACATTGTACGTTGCACTTAGGATTGAAAATGAAAATAGCCTGTACCGCATTGATTTACCAAAAAATATTGAAACTTTCCAATTCTGTATTAGACAATGAAACATCTGCCGGACAGGTAAGCTGTAAATTAAATTTTAGGCACTTACGTACTACTACTATATTTAGATAATAATTGCATGAATTATTATACGTATAAAATTATACGTATAACCATTCAGAGTAATGAAAATAATTTAAAAAGGCACCTAAATAATTTTTAATTAATTAATTTATATTTTACGAGTTTGTGTTTCTTTCTTATTTTAGATGGTAAACTTTATAAGTAGTGATATTACTAGATTAGAACAGTCTTTAATAGATCTGCACTACATTTGGATCGGTCCTATTCAAATAATATGTATCACTTATATTACATTTATCGAAATTGGATGGGCAGCGCTATTAGGAATAACAGTAATTTTATTAATCCTTCCTCTTCAAGGTATTAAAGCATTTTTATTAATTATATTTAATATGTAATTATAAGATGCATGCGGATTAATATATCTCTTTAATAATCCAACATATTTCATATAATTTCAGCGTTCATGGCTAAGATAGTTGCACCTTTGACACTTAAATTGGCAGAAAAAACCGACGATAGACTGAGATTAATGAATCAGGTAATTTCCGGATTGCAAGTGATTAAAATGTACGTTTGGGAAATACCTTTTTATAATCTAGTGGAAAAGGCAAGGAAGTAAGTATGCCCCGAAAATATTATCTAGTCTGATTTTATACTATTTAATTTTGTTAAAAATTTGTTTTTTTTAATTATTTTACACATTGTTTGTACATATTATGCATTCTTTATAATTAGATAAGGATTTCCTTTATATTTTTATTTATATTAAATTAATGCATACATAAAAATTGAATTATTTCTAGGCGTGAGATGAAAGTAATAAAAAAATTTTCAATTTTGAAGCAGTTAGCTTTTACTCTCGATTGCTATATGCCGCGACTTAGTATTTTTGTCGCAATATTGGCATACGTCTTGTTTGGAAATTACATCAATGCTGAGAAAGTGTATTTAGTAACGGCATATTACAATGTTCTACGAAACTCGATAATTTTTGGATTCTCGATGGGTAAGATGTTTTTGATATAAAAATCGAGATTTAATTAGTTAATTAATTTTTTAAACATATAACATAATTTAGCATTTGTAAAAAATTAGTTTTGCGTTAAGTTATTGACTAAAATTACTGGAAAAAAAATGTAATCTGCCCTTTTGTAGGTCTTCACCAATTGGTACAGGCATTAGTATGCATTCGCCGTTTGCGAAGATTCATGTTACACGCTGAAATTACTAAAACAAGAGCGAGTTTGTGTCGAACGGTTTCTGGTCCATTCGCACTTTGTATAAGCAATGTAAACGCTAAATGGCACGATCTTATGAAGGATAATACGTTGCATAACATAAGCTTGACCGTGCCACATGGAAGTTTCGTCGCAATCGTGGGTCAAGTGGGTTCGGGCAAGAGTAGCCTCTTGCAAGCGATACTTCAAGAACTGCCATTGACGAGCGGAACCATCGAAAGTGATGGCAGAATAAACTACGTTAGCCAGCAACCGTGGATCTTTGCGTCTTCCGTAAGGCAGAACATTTTGTTTGGACAGACGATGGACAAGTCGCGTTACAATGAAGTGATCAGAGTTTGCCAGATGGAATCGGACATAGATTCGTTTCTTCATGGTGATCACACCATCGTAGGCGAGAGGGGAATAAATTTAAGCGGCGGCCAGCGAGCGAGGATTAATTTGGCGCGAGCGATTTACAAAGATGCCGATATTTACCTGCTGGATGATCCTCTTTCTGCCGTGGACTCACATGTCAGCAGACGTCTCGTAGATAAATGCATTTGCGGCTATTTAAAGGTAAAAAGTTGCAGAGTATTCATGAAATTTTCTTATAATTAAAAATTTTACAAACTTAAAATAGAAACGTGGATTACAACAAAAAATGTTATTATTTGTTCAATGTATAAATTTGAAATAATTCGAAATGTTTATTTTACCTGCAACAATTGTCAATCAGGGTAAAACGAGGATTTTAGTGACGCATCAGCTGCAGTACCTACAACTTGCCGACCAAATTATTGTAATG
Organism: Cardiocondyla obscurior; assembly: GCF_019399895.1. Taxonomy (NCBI): domain Eukaryota; kingdom Metazoa; phylum Arthropoda; class Insecta; order Hymenoptera; family Formicidae; genus Cardiocondyla; species Cardiocondyla obscurior. Next base: position 2,227,470 of record NC_091875.1, on the reverse strand, counting down.
AGCGACGGTCGCATCGAGCAGAAGGGTACATTCGATCAACTGCAGGCGTTAGGCCTCGATTTTATGAAATTGGTGAAAGCGGCAGACACCAAGTGCAAAGAGGACGAGAGAAGACAGTCCGAAATTCAGCGTAAAATGTCGATGAAGGATGAAATGAAGGATGACGGGGACGCCTTGCCGATCGAGATGCAAGAAACAATAGCGAAGGGTCGCATATCTTATGGAACGTTTATCGCTTACTTCAAAGCGAGTAAGAGGCCTTTCATGATCATGTTTATAATGCTGATCTTCTTAGTGAACCAGGTGATATCCAGCGGTAGCGACTACCTGGTCGCATTCTGGGTAAATATCGAGTCGAACTCGTGGCACGAGACGGACAATAGCACCCTGGAATTTCGATGGCAAGGCCCGCTATCTCGCGACTACATGATCTACATATATAGCGCTATGATAGCGGCCATCATGCTATTGTGGCAATTTCAAACGGTCATGTACTTCTCCGTGTGCATGTGGTCTTCAATGAACATGCACTCTGCTATGTTTCACAGCATATTACGCGCGACCATGTACTTTTACAGTACTAATCCAGCTGGCCGTATACTAAACAGGTAAGCGCAAAAAAAATACAACGATTAAACATATAAATATTTTAGTAATAAATCTTTTAATAAAGTTTTATTAAAAAAAATTTTTTTTTATATATACTTATCTCCTTAGGTTTGCCAGAGACATTAATGTCGTTGATTTATTGCTATCGATGTGCGTATTCGATATTATAGTGATCGGACTTATCTCGATCACTGTAGCAGTAATGATCATAGCGGTCACTCCATGGCTAGCAATACCTACTGTAATTTGCGCCTGCATCTTCACCTATTTTCGTACCATTTATATAAGCACCGCTCGTAACATCAAACGCCTCGAAGGAACAAGTAAGTAATTTACGCGTTATCTTTGATTTCAAAAGTATATTCACAAATTTTTTTGTAAGTAACCCGATACTAATGTTCTCAGCACGTTCGCCGATTTTTGACCACCTCGGAGCGTCTCTGCAAGGCTTGACAACAATTAGAGCTTTTAAAGCAGAGGAGATATTGATGGCAGACCTCTGCAGTCATCAAGATGTCCATTCGTCTGCTTGTTTTCTCTTTCTGTCCACCTCGCGAGCCTTTGGCTTCTACATTGACATCATCTGTACGCTCTACATCGGAACGATAATTATAGTCTTCACAGTTATCGACGACCTGGCTGTCGTTGGTAATATCGGTTTGATAATCACGCAGATTATGGCGATGACGAACGTACTGCAGTGGGGAATCAGACAAACGGCCGAGTTGGAGAGCCAACTGACTTCTATAGAAAGAATACTCGAGTACACCCGTTTGGAAGAAGAACCAATGATCGACAGCAAGCCAGAAACGAAGCCCCCGGATGATTGGCCGATGAAGGGTCTCGTGGAGTTTAAAAACGTCAGCTTAAAATACAACCCTCGTGGCTCTTACATCCTTCAGAACATCAGCTTCACTATTATGCCGAAAGAAAAGATCGGTATCGTCGGTAGAACCGGTGCGGGCAAGTCGTCCATAATTAACGCTCTCTTTCGCCTGGCCTGCGTGGAGGGTGAGATCCTTATAGACGGTGTATCCACAGGCGCGATCGCTCTGCACGACTTTCGTTCGAAGATCAGTATTATTCCTCAGGAGCCATTTCTCTTTACCGGTAGTCTGCGGCGGAATCTAGATCCCTTCGATCAGTTTTCCGATACTGTGCTCTGGCAGGCGCTTCAGGACGTCGAGCTGAAGGAGACAATTTCTGAGATGGCCGCCGGATTAAACACGAAAGTATCCGACGAAGGCTCGAATTTCAGTGTCGGCCAGAAACAGCTCCTGTGCCTCGCGCGGGCTATCATCAAGAACAATCGGATTATGGTACTGGACGAGGCGACCGCCAACATCGATCTCTACACGGATTCTCTTATTCAAAAAACAGTTCGAACGAAATTTTTAAATTGTACTGTATTCACCATAGCCCACAGATTAAATACTATTATGGACAGCGATAGAATATTCGTGATGGACGCTGGACGTCTTGTGGTAAGTCGATAACTAAATTATTCACAAATAAAAAACCTTTTTAATTATTTTCGCACTACAATTTAGTATGGTTCTTATTGCATATTATTTTTTAAACGACGAGATGTTTTAAATTGCGATAATTTAAAATTAAACGAAAGTATTGATTATAGGAAATTGATCATCCATATATTCTTTTGCAAAAGAAAGGATATTTTTATAATATGGTGCAGCAAACTGGTACTGCGATGACTGAAAATCTGATTGATATAGCCACTAAAGTAAGTAATCGATTCAACTTATTAAAAGAATTACAATTAATAAAATCTTTTTTTTATTAACAAATTATATATATAATTTTCTTTTACAGAATTTCGATAAAAAGAACAGATAACCGTCCAGATAAACAATTTTTAATATGTGCCAAAATGATATTTTACATACATTATTATATGAAAATCTTATATGACAAAATATAGTAATGCATTCAGAAAACTTTTTTTTGTCTGTGTAAATACATAGAAAAAATTTTTATTGGCATAAAATCCTTGAATTCACACAGTCAATATATATATACAATCTAAATACAATCGCATTGGATTGATTTTATCGATCTAGCGTGGTCGATATACATTAAAATTCGTTGTAAAGATCCAATTTTATTTAATACAAATTGTCATATTAATCATTTTTTACGCAGATATATGTTATTTGTATTACGTTAAAAATTTATGTTTTCTCCCAGTTAATTACAAATTCATAAAAATGATAAAATAATTATTCTTATGTATTTTTCCTTTTAATATAAAAACTCGCGATAAAGTTTTCTCACTTTTCTTTCTTTTGATTGATAATAATTTAAAAATTATTTTATTCTTAATATTTTATAAAATTTTATTTCGTTGTGAGGTATTCATACTTGAGATGATGTTTAAATAACTCTGACAATTATTTTATGTAACAAAAGTTAAGTAAAAGTATAATCTTTGACAATAAGTAAAGTTATGTGAAGTTTAATAAAAAGGCCGTTTCTCACTTATCTAATTTTATAACAAATGCTTCTCCAGGAAGAATGGTAAGTTCTTTAAAGTACACATCTCGATCCATTCTACTTTTTGGTCCAACAACAACGTAACCACCGTAATAAAGAAATGACAAATCCTTTATGCGTGTTTCATCCCCAAAATTGGCTACGAATACATAGGAATTTCTTCGTGGGTACCATCGCTCAATCACAATCAGTTCATCCTCCACGTACCTAATTAAATATTAAATTTAATTACTCGAGATTTAAAAAAAATTAATTTATTACCATTAAAAAAATATTTTATGCATATTATCACCCCTTAAAAAAAAAAAAATACAGAAACTCATGCGAATTATTGAAATTTTACCTAACGTCACAGTTCGCAGTAATTTGATTTTCTCTTAACACCGCTTTGACGTAAACCGGGGTCGCTTCCATCCGGAGTTTCACCATTTCTTTAATAGTGCTTTTCAAACTGGCTTCCTTAGGTTTTTCAGCTTCTGGTAACCAAGCAGTGATTCCTGAAGTCGAAAAACTACTACCAGAACCACGTTCCTTTTCCCAAAACATGGGGACCAAATTATGTACATGCGCCAAATCTTTGTGATCCCAACACTCACAATCTTTGATACCTATCTGAATAAATAAAAAATCCGATTAGCAAGTAATTCTTTCTCGCAATAAATTTTTTTAATTTAAAGTATTTGTATCTTTCAAGTTACTTTTAATAACATTGCGAAAAAAAATTCATAAAAAATAATAAAAATGAACAAATAATAACTGCATACTTTTTAGACATGCAAGCTAGTTTATACCTCGTCTCCGTAGAATATACTTGGCGTCCCGGGTAGCATCATGCTGAGAAGAGAAGCTGCTAAGCTAGCATTCTTCATAGTAGAAGCCACTCTACTAGTATTCACGCCGCCTGTGGACCAGTGAATCCATGGATAAGAGGGTTTGTCAAAGAGCACACCCTTCGTGATTCTTTCGATCTGTGTCTTGATGTCCTTAGTGCCGTTTGACAAACGAATAGTCACGTCAATCAAATCTATCCTGGACAGAATGGCGTTCTTTGCGAATGTGGAAGTAGCGACGTCTACGGCATTCAGATGACAGATAAAGATACTGGTTGGACGTAGAAGAGATCTCCAATATCTAAGATCACTGACAAATGTATTCTCGTTAACGTAATGCTCTAGTCCTTTCAGATAAAACCCGTCCACATCTTGTTGCTGCCAGAATCTGACGGCTTCGCTAACAGAGTGCTCTTGTTGACGAGCCGAAGGATAAGGTGGCGTTTGTCTCTTCACTTTCTGCAGCGGCGACGACAGAGCATTACGGATAACTTGGACTGACGTCGATGGCACGGACGGCAGTACATGATGAATTATCGTAGTGCTTGAAACATCACGTCTTTCGTGGTGAGCGCGTTCAGTCTCGTTCGTCTTCGCTTCGCTCGAGCGTTTTACAAACGGGTATAGAGGTAAATCGAGAATTATACTCATGTTTCGTTTATGGACCTCGCGCACGAGAACGGCGAAGTCATCCAACGTGCCCAGCTCCTTGTTCACATCCGTCATACTGCTGATATCTGAGTAATATTCCGGATAATGTGGCGCCGGAAATATTGAGTTCAGTCGAATCGCTCGTACTCCGAGATCTTTCAAGTAGTCCAACCGTGTAATTATCCCACGCAGATCGCCGATGCCATCGGCACCCTTCGTCGAGTCTTGGAAAGACGCCGGGAATATTTCGTAGAAGGTACTACCTTGCCACCACTCCATCGGTGGGTCGCATCTAATGTAAAGCAAAAATTATAATAAAAGATAATTTGTTAAAAAAATAATTTATCTTAAATATATAAATATGCATAACATGCGTGCATACTTCTTAGGCATTGTGGCGATAATGCCGATAACGAGAGCGGCGCATCCGGTCAAGATCGACATCAACGACCAGTAGCATGTCTTTCGTATCAACGGCCAGTTCCACTTCATAAACCGATAATCTTTGGGCGGCTTCGGCACTACCAGTTGAATCCCAACGAGTGGTGGTTTACCACCGTTCTCCTGGTTGTAAAACTAAACAGTTACAGACATAAAATATGTATGATGATGTTAGAAAGCGGCAAGCGATGGATTAGTCAACATGAGATTATTGAAAATCCAAAATCTCTTTTATATTAATTTTAACTGCGTGAAATAGCGAAGGCATGTATCGTAAATTGAGAGAAACATTCACGAGATATACAGTACCTACCTATTTAATACCATTTCTTTTAAATCTCCGATGGTGCAATAGCAAAATGTTAATGCTAGGGTGACCAGATTCCGGAAACCAGACATCCCTGTTTTCGAGGACAAGTATTTTTTTTCTATAACGAGTTCTCGGATGTTTTTTTGCAAACTTTTTTAGCTTAATATATCGTACCCAAAAGTCACGATAGAAAAATTAATACAATACCCGAAATAGAAAATTAATCCTAAAAAATTCTCTGTTTATAATTTGATAATACAATTATTTTTTAAACATTATAATATAATTGTATCAGTTAAACCTAAACTGATTTAAATATAAAACATTCAAAACTTTAAAATGCACGTAAAGTAATATTCCTTCTACCTTACTTATTTAATTTTATTAAAGAGTAAGAAGAAACGCTTCTTAGATCTTATAAATTTTCTCTAATTGTTTAACTTATATCCACAAAGTCAGTAAGGTCACCCTAGTTATATCTTATTTGTACCGAATTTTTATGCGTACAAGAAATTGAGATGACAAACCGATAAGCAAATTAAAGAAACGACTTAGATGGATATAAAAAAATATAGATTGCAAGCGTGAATAGAATCACGATTATGTGAATGCAATCATAAAACGGCAATCGTTGATAACGCACGATTAAATGTCCTTAATCCGTGCCAAAAAAAAAATGTAAATGTAATGTATGAAATAGATAGCATAGATTTCCTTTCCGCTCCTGCGAAATGACTGACGGATTTTGCAAATCTTGAATAATGGTAAACATACAATACATTAAGCATAATAGGCACATATACATGTACGTGTAAGTAGTGATAAGCATAAGATACATTAAATCGCTTGAAACATAATTTAAAAAGTTTTCAATCATATTTAGTAGTAAAAGATTCTTGAAAAGTAAATAAAACTAAAGGCCCAAAAAATTTTAAGCACTTAAACTCTCGATTATATGCACGGTAAATAAAAATTTTATTTTTAAACTTGAAATAATTTATCAGTAAGAAAATGTTTCTGAAATAGACTTCAAAATTTTTTACCTTCTAGATTTTTTTTAGCACTTTAAAGGCTTTCTCAAAATATTTAAATAATATTCAAAGTATACGCCATTATTTTCTACACTGTAAAAATTTAGGAAAAAATCCTGTTTGTGATACTCACTAAAGCTTGAGCGTCTGGGGCGAGATGCTGATAAGCAGTATTTAATTGCGTCAATAATTGTGCACAAACGGGCTCATTTGTGTCGCTGCTACTACCGCTGCTACTAGTAGATTCTAGCATTGGATCGCGTGAACTCGGTTCTGAAACAATCAAAGCGATTAATCAAAGATTAAGAAAAAATTTTAACGCTTAAAACAAATATATTATTTATTACATCGTGGAAAAATTATTTTAAAGAATAAAAATTAAATTTAAATTGATTAATAAAATAATATTTAAATATTCATGCAACTAAATAAAATGTTCTTTCGATTAATGCGACTTTAATTACAAACGTGAAAAAATTAAATATCAGTTTGCGCGTAGGTTTTTCTGAATGAATTCGCTTAAATTGAAATTGGATCCTATCAAAAGCGTCTTAACGAGTGTCATTAAATACGCAGCAACAGCAGATTATGTAAGCTTTTCAGTTCAAGAACGTTGTTGCGATTTAACGAATATTTAATATTTAAAGAAAAAGCAAATAGACTCGATCTAAAATTTTCTTTTTCTTTTTTTTATGTAAACTATAATAAATTATTAAAAACATTTATTGTATTATAAATTAAAATATTAAATTTAATAGCAAAGAAAAAAAGAAAAAACGTAGAAAATATAGCGTAGTATGTACGTATGTATGCTCAATCGTATGTAATATTGTACATTAAAAGAGAATATAGAAGTACGTGCCATCATTTAAAGGTTTACTCGAACTGTTGACTATATTCATGAAATTAAGTCCGTCTTCTGTATTAATATTCTCAAGCATCGGTGCAGGAATCATCTCTAATGGAGCTCCTTCCAAAGCATTGAATATCGGCGTCGACTGGAGAGCCTCGTCGGTTTGAGTAGGTGGTGGACTTGGTGTTAATAGGGGACAATCGGACGCTTCTTCATCCTATTAAACGCATATATATATATATATATGACCAAATTCTTAAAGCAAGTCTCATGTAATAAGAAAGTATCATTCGTTTCTCTTTAGAACTATATAAACAAGTAATTTTAATTTTTAACTAATGTAATTATATTAAATTATAATAAAAAAAAAAAAAAAAAAACAAACCTGTTGATCTTGATTTAAAAACAGCTGTCGGGAATTCGACGATGGTGGTAGTTCCGTTGATATAACAACCGATAAAAGGTCTTCGGGATTCTGGATACTCATTTCTGTCACATATACATGAACATTATAAATGTTTAATAATGTTATATGCATATATATATGTTCAGAGTGTCCGAAGTTTAAATCATAATTTTATAAAGTAATAGAAAAACATTTTCTTTTTTTATTTAGCGTGTATCGAGTGTACTTGTATTTTTTCTTCCTCAACGAGTAAAGAAATACTTTTTACTTTTCTTATATTTAAAAATAAACGCATCTGCTAGTTTGTAAGGAAAATGTATGTGTAGGAAAAGAACGAGTGGTCATGTAGCTGACTATCGTTCATTATTGCATGTCTATTATATTACACGAGATATTATTGCCCGAGCATAGTATGAGATGTTCGCCGATCAATAATCGTAAAGGCCGGCTGTCATTGCATCATGTGATTGTAATATTGAGTTTCGGACCACGAACTCTACTAATTTCTTGTTAAATTGCTTCTTAGTATTTTAATTCCCTTTTTTTTTCTCAGCTGTGTAATGACACTGGACGATAATTAGTATCTAATAATTCTGAATTCATTAACCAATTGTAAAGATATTTTCAGTACAACCTTTTGTAAAGATGTTGCAAACACAGGAAATAACTAAGCATTCCAATTCTTTTAGTTCCATTCAACGGTACGATAATAAGCGACACGTATTTTCAGCCATGAAGCTGACACTGAAAATCGAAATCCAAGACAAGCAATTGACTGAGTCAACGCCGAACAATCGTACGTAAAATTTACATTGCCTTAGGAACGTCACAGCTAAAAGCGAACAAATAGTTTTTATGATTTCTCGTGGTAATAATCTAAAACAAATTTTTTATTAGATACAAGGTAAAATGTGAAATTTAAATAAATAAAAAAAAACAATAACTCTCTGATTAAAATATTCAATTTAATTTAATTTAATACGCAATATGTAATTTTTAACTTCATTTTAAATGTGCATAAAACTTTGTTATTTTTACGATTTCACTTACACGTGCATGTGTCGAAGTTTAATATTAAATTTTTTAAGACTCACCTACGGTTTTCCGTGACCGCCGTTCTGGCCAAAAATATCACGCAAACCCCTCGGCAGTTTCGCACTAGGAGAGTGTCTCCGTTCACCGTCGCACCTCTGTTTGGAAAAGGTTCCCCACTCCGCTTTCCACAGCTGATCCTCGCAGATGGAGACGTGCAGGCTACCTTCGCGAACACGTCCACGGCAAAGGCGAATAGTCTACGTCGCACGCGAGCCTCTCAAGCGGCGACTATCACCCACCGACTGTCGCCGTCATGTCGCTTTGCGTGCCGCGACAAACAGCTAGTGGAACCGCGTGCCTTGTATTATATTTAGCGATGCGATGTTGTTTCGTGTTCCCCCGTTGGCCGGCCGACCGTCGCGTCCGTCCAGCAACCGACGTCCACGATCTTCGAGCGATTCTGCGCTCTAACGTGCCGTATGCGCCATCACATTGCAGCCTCCTTACCAAGGGTTGCTACCAAGGAATAAATTATGACAAATTTCCTTACAACATTTTGCGTTGCAGACGACGATCAGCGTCTTTGACACTCACCCCGAATTCGAGCAGAATCCTATTCTCAAGAAATAATTACTGCTTAGAGATCATCGAGCCTGCAAATAAAATATCACCCTTAGTTCAGGAATCTACTGAGCTCACGGAGTAAAATTTTGTTTTTTTTTATCGATCGCATATTGCACAACTTTTATAATTGTTGAATAAACTCTCTTGCGTTACATATAACAGTATAAAACATCGGAAGTACAGAGCAATAGAAGATATAAAAAAGAATAAATTAATAAATTAAACTAAAAGTAATAATTAAATTAATTAAAAAATTTACCTCTTTCTTTATCAAGCTCGCAGTTAACCTTCGCGATGGGAATATTATTTAATATGCTCCTATCGCGAGATTGGTAGGCAATCCGACTTACTTATGTGTGCGTATAGAAACAGCTGTATCTTGCTGTATCTTCGAAGTTTCTCAATAGCGCTCACAGAGTCGTATTTCTCCTTATATATCTCTTTGAAAGGGTTGCCTGGAGAAGTTCCCTCGGGAAACACCACGGAGTTACCAACGGAGTCTCTGATGACTGTTTTACTACTCTGAGGAAAGTCCCTGGACCCGTGGCAGAAAGTGCCGTAGCTTCTGGCTATTATCCTCCGTCGTCTTCGCGAAGTGAGTTTTACTCGCAGGGAGAGGAAGCCCTTCGGCTGATCCTTTTCGCGATGGACGTGAGAGTATTGGTCAAAGTAAAGTAATGTGGTTGGAACGTGTGTCGTCCGCAGTCTCTGCTCTCTCTCTCTTATCCTCGGAGAAGAAGCAGCGGACGGAAGGCAGCGCACGTTGAACTGAACAGGGCTTATCGTACGAGGAAACTTCATCTTTTATTTTATTTTTTTTTTTTCCCCCAAGGTTTTATTTCTCGCAAATCTCATCGGCAATTTTTATTAAAAATTCATATCTATACATATTTCTTGAATTTCTTGAAATAATAATTTAGAGAATGGCACCTGACAAACCGAGTGAGTTCACTCGGCCGCATGAACGCCCTCTGCGGACCCTCCCTTTCCCATGTCACGTTCAACACCTTGGTGTTGCGCGATGTTTCGTTACAAGTTCCGTATCCCGCAGTATTGATGATTTCCATTTTAGGAAATCTTCTCGATTCATCTTAGCATGATCAGAAAGCCATCGAGACCGGCACTTTTGCAAACGCTCTGGAAAGGTACCAAGGCAGTCCTTATATTCGAAGCCGCTTTCCTGCTTGGATCGTACGCATTCTGGCGTCGCTTGAACACTTCGCAAGGTAAATTGCTCCGTTTCGCTTAGCCTAGTAAGACTCACCGTTCCCGGGTTGCTCCGCCTCAAGGTACATTATCTATTCTGTATCACCGAGCAATCAAGGAGCACGGTGATATCTCACCAAGGTTACCTATCAACAAGCTAAACGGCAAGATAGACATACATTTAATATGTGAGCCAACAAATTGACAAATTTTGAGATTATCTTGGTAAAAGCTGAGCCAAGTAACTTCTGATTAGGTCCTACCGTTAGCTCGAGTTAAAGTTTGAATTATATAATAACTTTTTTTATTTTTTGTCTTTATGTTCCAGAAATATTTTTATCTACTCTAAAAATTTATTCTTAATTTGGGTAAATATATAGTATAACGCCCCCACTTTGGATTTTCTTTAAATTTGGAAAATGTGTGTGTTTTAATGTCTTTTAACTTTCCTGAGGAAAATCGTCGCTCAATTTTTTTTTTTTTATAAAAAAATTTTTTAATATCGGTAAATAAAAAAATATTAAATTTATGACTAAAGATACCTCGCGTGCATTATTCTTTGCTATATGTATAAAGCAGAAAATTGTTATTTACAATGGAAAGGAAATAATAGAATAATAACGTTTCCCTATTTTATACGCGTAAAAAAAAATTTTTAATAAAATAGAAAAATTGAGCGACGATTTTTCTTCTCAGAAAAGTTAAAAGACATTAAAATAAACATATTTTTCAAATTTGAAGAAAATCTAAAGTAGGGGCGTTATACTATATATTTACCATGTAATGTAATTAGGTGAAGAGCAACTTTCTATAGAATTTTTTATATTGGTTTGATCAAATTAGTTGTTAGTAATATATATGTATATTCTATACATTTAGATTTCAGATATTATATGCACCAAAATTATCCAGTTATATTGGAAAGTTACTACGTTATTGGAGAAAAATTATCCGGCAACAATAATCTAAGGATGTTTGATTATAAAATTTGGATGGAAGAAAGCGACGAGCATTAAGTATTCATGGCGTTTGCGAAGTTGCTCGTGCTATCGACAGTTTTAGGTGGTGGAATAGGATACATTCTGTTTCAATTTACTGCAGCTAACGAATCAGAACTCATAAAGGTAATAATAATTATTGAGCCATTAATAAATATACTTTTTTGTTGCTCTTGTGTAAATACCTAAAATAAAATTTTACTAAATTATTTCAGAATCTCCCACCATATTCGTCAAAGCCACAGAATTGTTTTAAACGATATAGAACATCTGAGAATTTGATGAACCAAGAAAAGCGAAACAATAATTTTCAGGAGTTCATGAATCGAAACGACACTGAGAAATAGCATTTATGTAGTAAAATGGACCCCACGGAATTTATAGAAGAAAGTTTGTCAGATCGTCTTACAAAAAGGGATCGGGAGCGGAAAAATGTCATCGAAAGGCGAAGAGAGGAAAGGCAATCCCTCGCCGTTGAATCTGAGCAAAGCGGTTATTTTAAAGATACTTTTTACTCATCCTACAAAAAAATTAAAGATATGCTAGACGACGCACCCAGCACCCCATCTTCGGCGCTGCCAGGGATCTTTGATAAGTCTAATAAAGAGATCCAACTACTTAAGAACTATTTATCGCAATCTAAAATGTTTTTAAAAGTTTACGATATAAGACGCGCGCAAGAAAATCTGCAGTCGTTAGAGAACCAAGCTTCTGAGTTGGAAATGAAGTTCCTGCCTAAGAAGAAGTTTGGTTTTAAAAATCGTAGAATCGTGAAGAAGCCCACTGACAAGGGACTCGACATCACGGACGGCTTGAAGGATCTCAAGATATCCGAGAGCATCGTGAACGGCTCAACCAAGCAAAACAATAAATTATCGAGCAAGTACGGAGACAGTGCCTGCATGTTATTAGGCAAGGTAAACGAACGAATGGTATTGGATGCTGAAAATGTAAATAAGAACGACATCCTACTTTCCGATTTGGTTCGCTGTACCGTACGGATATACGGTACCCCAAGCACTCTGCATATGGTCAACCTAAAGCAGTGCACTATATTAGTTGGCCCGGTGACGTCGTCCGTTTTCGTGCACGACTGCAGTGACTGTGTATTTGCTTTCGCATGCCAACAGATGCGATTACATTCGTCAACAGACTGTAACATTTATTTACACGTCACAAGTAGGGCGATCATAGAAGATTGCACGAAAATACGTGTAGCACCTTACAACTGGTCTTACGAAGATCAGACGAGTCATTTTAATCTAGCCGGCCTTGATCCAAAGATTAATAATTGGAATTCTATTGACGACTTTAATTGGCTGTCCAGCGAAAAACATTCGCCGAATTGGTCGATTCTTGAGCCAGAGCTTCGAGTGAAAACGTGGGATTAAGCAATTATTTGTAAAATAAAGAAAGAGCAATTAAAATTGACGTGGTGAACAATTTTTACTACCTGATTCTTTCTCCAAATGCCAATTCACTATCGTAAATTTAATTCCGAAATATTTAATACTTTTTCGCAAAATACAAATTTTATATACTTATAATAGTGAATAAATTTACTATTTGTGAAATTTTCAGATTGCATTATTTTGTAAGTTACGCGTGAATAATTGATAAAATTTCGAATTTCTTAATAATAAAGTTCTTGCGAATTAAATCTCGCGGACAGACTGTCATACGCAATATGGCGTTAAACCTTAAGGTCTGCTTTTTATGATTGATGCGCAATTCAGTATATATTTAGTTTTCTTTCAATACTGAAGAAAAAAGAAAAATCTTTGCACTAGCTGCAAGCTCGGTTGAAAAACAAATTTAAAAATAAATACTTGAGCTGTAATCCGTAATCTAGCTGATCGCCACCATATTTATCTCTGCGACGATAACCTCGCAATGCCCAATCGACTCGCTCTTCCAGCTCATGATTATTCGTTGCTGTGCGTAATCTGTCAAAAGAGCGCAAACCCTGGGAAGCATAGCTCGTGATGTCATGTTTCGTACTACCTGAGGATCTGTGAGAATTCCTCGAGATAGCTAAATCGAGGTACGTGCCAATAAAAATTTCTACTTAAACCACAATTTCCATAGTTCTGATGTATGCGTCATTGCTCAAATAATAGGTGATAAACGAGAGATTCAGTCGAGGCGACGAAGTGTGCTTCCTTGCATTCAAGCTCACAAAGAAGACTGCGAGATATATCCGGAGGATTCAACGCAGAAAACGTAATCGAATTACTTCAGCTTATGAAGTTTTTACAAAGTGCATATTCTTAGTGTCAAATTTCTTAAAAGCACCCAGCACCATCAAATTGCAGATCAATTAATTTTATTATGGAAATAGTATAGTATAATTATTACGATCTGCATAGGGAAACGTTTGTAACTGCAACAAAGGTCAATTGTGATTTTTAAATAAGGTGTGCCTTTTCAGAAACTTAATATTCATATGTTTTTTTATAATATTACATGTTTAATTGTCAGTACCTTTGAATAGTTTTAATTATATTTGTTTAATGAAATATTTTACGATTTTTTCAGCATCATGGAGTGGCTGTTTGGCAAGCGTATTACTCCTGAGGAAATGCTCAGGAAAAATCAAAGAGCATTGAACAAGGCAATGCGAGATTTGGATCGAGAGAGAGTCAGGATGGAGCAGCAGGAGAAAAAAATTATTGCCGATATAAAGAAACTTGCAAAAGATGGTCAAATGGTAATCCAAGATTTTTGTTGATTTGTATTATTTTGTAAATGTTTTTTATATTATATTTTAAATAAATTATAGGATGCTGTAAAAATTATGGCTAAAGATCTGGTCAGGACAAGGCGTTATGTCAAAAAGTTTATGTTAATGAAAGCAAATATTCAAGCAGTATCGTTAAAAATACAAACTCTACGTTCTCAGAACACAATGGCACAAGCCATGAAAGGTGTGACCAAAGCGATGCAAAATATGAACAAGTCAGTACATTGCCGTAATTACATTTTTTAGGACGTCTTAATACATATGCGTTCTATATTCGTACCGTGCGCGTCAGTGCGACACTGAACGTACGGATATGAAACGGATATGTATAAGCATACGATACGATCTTCTTTCTTTATCTTATAGACAATTAAATCTACCACAAATACAAAAAATATTACAAGAGTTCGAGAAGCAGTCGGAAATAATGGACATGAAGGAGGAAATCATGAACGACGCGATAGACGATGCGATGGAGGATGAGGGAGATGAGGAAGAAAGGTATTGAGAATTTTTTATGCATAAACGTAGATCCTATAAATTACCACATAATTAATAATTTTTTTAACCATAGATTTTCAATACTTTAGACAAAATTGATCATAAAGTGTATGCTTTTTTTACTTATACATCGATTAACATTTTCCCTTTTTTTTTTTTTTTTTTACAGTGATGCTGTGGTTGCCCAAGTGTTGGACGAGCTAGGTTTACAGCTGACAGATCAACTTTCCGGATTGCCACAAGCGTCAGGATCGTTAAGTGTAGCCGGTTCTAAACAGCCGGTTGCCGCTGCAGCAGGTAACGAAGATGGAAGCAATTTGGCGGACGCCGACGCGGATTTACAGGCCAGACTCGAGAATTTGCGGCGCGAATAAATTAAGATTTTAAATATTAGGTAGATAATGTATAAAAAATGTATAAAGAATTGGCTTTATAGAGCGAAGTGGGACAACTTTGAAAAGGAGTCGGTTCCTACCACAAACGCTTGTATACTTAATGTATATGAATTTGAAAGAATTTTGTCTACGTACAATTTTCTTGGGAAAACAATCTTTATATTTTCTATGCACGTTAAATTTTATAATTGCTTCTATACAGAACGTTTTCTGTAAATGCCTAAGTTCGTAATACAATATATATAAATATATATATATGAATAAAATGTACAATAAACAATGATAGAAACATATTTTCTCTTTTCAAATCACGTTACTTTAAATTATCTATTTATTTCTATCTTCAATTAAAATTTATCCAATTAGTCATTGAAACATACTTTTATTAAATTTTTTTCGACGACTAATCGGACAAATTTTTTCAAGAGAACAAAATTACGTTACTTTCTGGAAAAATAAGTATTCTAAATGTTAAAAAAAAAAAAAAAACAAGATTAATACTTTACACGTTGCATTTTTATATTTTACATAATTTGCATATCTGTTATTTGACCCAGTAGGGATGGAAAATCAGGTCGATAAGCTAGTAGACTATTGCTATGACCCAGCGAATTATTGCATGTCAATGTGTATATGCGTATATGTGTACATGCATTACGTTTGCGCACGTTTGCATCGGCCGTGACTCGACTTGTTCGCACTTGTTCGCGCGTCTTGGAACAGATTTTTGCTGATCGGCAATATTCGCGGAGCTCTCCCCGCCCGCGACGCACGCAAAGGTGGCGAATTTCGTAACATGCGGGGACCTGGGGGGAGAAGAGAAGGAAAGAGGTCCAAAAGTTACGATCGACAAACAAGTATTCAACGGGTAAAGGACTAACGGAGGAGGTCACGCACACCACCGGCAAACGACGAATCTCGGGAAGGAGTGAAGGAAAAAAAAGAAGAGAGATAACGATGTAACGTGACACCGCACTCGTAAAGATTGCCCTTCGTCTACGACCAGCTACGACAATTGTACGTGTGCTATTGTTACGTATCTACTGTTGTCGCGAGAAAAAGTGGCACGTGGCGTTGAGGTGGTTCTTTTTGATACGCGGCACTGATTAGAAAAGATAGGCTGGCTCTTTGGTGGACCGCGTTTGAAAAGGGACCTCGACGGTATTATCGTCGAGTGGAACGGCCGGAACATGACACACCATATCTTAGCAGAGAGTCGTAAAGTTCGATAAACATCGTGCTAATTCTCTTCCGGATCGCACGCAGTATGTATGCCAGGTTACTCTAGTAGGCTGCTTTGCGATTTGTAATTACACATCGTTATCACGATATTGCCACTGCGCCTATGTAATATATATGATAAAGCTATGCAGAGCGATAACCAAAATTTAACAATTATTTAAGCCTGCAGGCCTTCACCTTGTCCACCAAAATTTCTGAATAATTTCTCAATAATTTAATCGTCTCTCTGTTTTTCTAGAACATCGGCTGTTTAATTGAAAACTTCTCTGGGACAAAATGAGCCAGCTGCAGACTAATTTGATCGCTGCTGCTATTGGGGCGACTATTGGTGTAATAAGTGCAGCTAGTATTTTTATCTATCAGAAAGTTTTGGAGAAACAGCAACATGCCATGAAGAATGATCATTTAAATGAGGTTGATCGTCGCCTCACAGAGTTGCAAACAGAATTGGAGAGATTGAGGTAAATTTTTCAGCAAACTGGCAAGATTTAAAGATTTGTTTAATTTAATTCAGTGGTAAGTAATTTATATTATTTTTAGAGCACAACAGAATCAACAGAGAAAGAAAAAGAAGCTTAATCTTAAACGCGATAACGATACTACTTATGCTACAACGGACAATGATACTGATGTCGATTTTTCAACGGCGGGTGATGACGAATTTTTTGACTGTTCGGACAGCGAGAATGGTATAAGTGACATTGAAAATAGGTCAGTAAAATAATTACACATTTAACATTAATATTGTATTTTTAAATATAATTTAAAGTAACATGCAGAAGTATTGTGCATTAAACTAATGCTTGCTGAAAGATTTTTTTATCTGCACAAGTTTTGCAGGTTCCTTTTTAAAATAATTATATTTATATAAATTGGTTCATTACTTTCTTTCTTTGTCTCATCTATCCAAAATTACGACTCAAAGCTTAAACTGGAAAGATTAAATTCTTAGTGATTCAGGACAACTGAAGCCACCTGCCCTGGATTAGACTTCTCCCTTCTTGATGCACATTACCAACAGGATGGATGTGAAGAGGACAATTATGTTCAACTACGAAATCTCGTAGACACGTATCCAAATAATGTAGATATAGTATGGCGATATGCCAGAAGTTGTTACGCATATTTCAATTGCATCGCTGACCCAAGTGCTAAACAAGCCATTATTTGTGCAGGTATTTAATTGAAATAGTGTATAACATTAGCGTATAACTAATCGCGTATGTACACCGAAGATATGGCATTTTCTGCGGCGACAGCGGCTAGGGTACGTAACCCTAGGCGGCAGAAGCAAGGGATGAGAGAACGAGGAAAAAAAAAATCAGTCATCGGCAATCCGGCCGGCGCGGTATATAATACATGCGGCGCATGTGAAATTCGACGAACACGACGCTAAAGTCGCGTTCGCTAGCTGCCGTCGCCTCAGCAAATGCCATATCTGCTTTTCAGTGTACACCCTGTATGAGGTACTTAACTGTAATAATTTATTTCAGGAATTAATGCCTGTGACAAAGTTCTCGACGCACCAAACGCAGATCTGCACAAATGGTGTGCTATACTCCTAGGCAAAAACAACGATTTTTTGCCGATAGCGGAGAAAATAAAAAATGGTCACTATTTCAAAGAGCACGTAATGAAAGCCTTGGAGATACGTCCTAATGATCCTGATCTGCATTACATGCTCGGCAGATTTAGATACGAGGTGGCTAATTTAGGTTGGATAGAAAGAAAGGTATAAATTTTATCGTAGCTTGGATAATATTTGAGACGAGACGATTTTATTCACATACAATTGCTGGTTTATTATTAAGACGTGAATAGATAAGGAAATATTGTATTATTAAAATTAGATCAACTTTATAAATTAAAACCAGCCGATGTTTTAAATAAAAAGTAGATAGTAAAGTTATAAATTTTAATAAATTTTGTTTTTATTGAGTTTTAATTTTAATTTAAAAAAAATAATAATTGTTTTTGTGTAGATTGCTGCGACATTATTTTCGGAGCCGCCAAGTGCCTCGTACGAAGATGCGATCGATAGCTTTCAGAAAGCGGAGGAATTTTCAGTCAAAGTAAATCTAGAAAATAGGCTGTTTTTAAGCAAGTGTTATATAGCATTGGGTAACTACAAACTAGCTTGTCAGTTGCTGGAGAAAACTTGCGATCTGTCAGTTGTGAATGAAGATGATAAAAAAATACAAAATGATGCGCGTCAACTTCTCGCCAAATATTCGAGATATCAATAGCGGAAACATTAAATTTCATAGATCTGAAAATGTATCCATTCCATATATTATAAATATATTATTCGCGCAATGAACATAAAGGATTTGCAGCTGAATGTCAAGCAGGGAAAAAAACATATAATTCTAATTATAAGGGAAAAGGTACACAATTTTAATAGAGCTCGGAACACCTGGGTATGTGGAGGATAGATATCCTTTTTTGAGCTCTAAATATTATCTGGATAAAGTTTTATATGAAATAATAAAATGATAGCGTTTGTTTTCAAATTAAACGGATACAACGCGACGTGGGATTTTTAGGA
Source organism: Cardiocondyla obscurior (assembly GCF_019399895.1). Lineage (NCBI taxonomy): Eukaryota > Metazoa > Arthropoda > Insecta > Hymenoptera > Formicidae > Cardiocondyla > Cardiocondyla obscurior. Next base: position 2,208,533 of record NC_091875.1, on the reverse strand, counting down.
AATAACTTTGTGATAAGATACATTTTAGTAAATTGCCATTTTATTGTACAAATATATTTAGGCCTATCGTGAATTGTTCTGTCAGTTGTATAATTAAATAAGTCTGTATAGACTTACAAATTTATGATGTTGATTTAATCTTTCTATTGTCTGTTTCTTAATAAATGATGATGCAATATTATAAGCATCTTAAACGTGTCAATAGTTATTTGATGGCAAATTTTCGTCAATAATTGTATCTCTTCTGATGTATAGAGAGTTCCTCTCTCCAACATTTCCATCTTTCTCCATTTTTTTTTTTTTTTTTATATATTGCACTAAGTATTCAGTACGTGTGAAATCTTACACACAACGAAACAATATGACTGCAGAAGGCGCATCGATCGGACACCGGGATTTAAGTGTCAAACTTAAAAAAAAAATTTTTTAATATTGTGAAATTTAAGCAATTACTACATATATTATCATCGAGAACGAGACGTGTAATATAATTGTCAGTTATAGGAGCTTCCAGTCTTTTCATCGAGATCAGCCCGTACACTCAACAGATCAATAACGGTCCGACACAGCATCCTTTACTTCTGTGGCAAAGGCTGGAGAGAGAGCAAGGGTGAAAGGGGTAGCAAAAAGAAACCCCTCTAATAGAACCAAGAGGAAGCCAGTGAAGACACAGTGTTTCGCGAGGAAACAGTCAAGATCCAATGTCCGTGAAGGGTGCTTCATTAGCACGGTGCACATGTGAAAGTGAGTTTTGCGGAGATATTTTTAATTTTTTAACATAAAAGATTTAATTTATATTTTTCTGTTTTTTCTTTTTTTAATTTTATAGATCAAATACTAAGTATAATTTTTGAAATTTTCGCAAAATTTATTTTATTGTTAAGAGTCGTTCTTGGAAAGGAAACGTTTTAATATAAAAAAAGATACAATTGAATAATTACCGATTTTGTGCAATTTTTTAATATGTGACAAATCTACATAGAAGATAAATTGATTCGCGTTTGAGTTTTCAATTTTTTCTAATGCATCTTGTAAATAAAAATGTTATTTTCAGGATATCCATTTTCAGATTGTAATGCGCGGACTTTTACGTGGTACCATATACTGTGCTCTGTGGTATGGTAGTATAGTAGCAGGCTTTTTATTTATCGCCTGTCCACTCTTACCGTTGTTATTATTCAGTCCACCGAGATTTCGAAAATGCGGAAATATCCTATTCTCGTGCTGGGAGCTTTACCCTACTGTAAATATTGCAAGCTTAATTATTTTCTCTTTGTTATTACATTATAAATCTAACGAGATTGTGAATATTTCAGGCTTTATTGAGGATGCTCGGGGTAAAGATTTACGTATCTGGGGATCATATATCTCCCCACGAATCGGCCGTGCTCGTGATGAACCACAGAACGAGGGTAGACTGGAACTTCTTATGGGCGGCGATGTACCAAGCGTGCTTGCCCAGTGTTGGACTTCATAGGCTAAAATTTATTTTGAAGGATCCTATACGACACATTCCAGGTCCAGGTAATATTCCGAACTCGATGTACGAAACGTTGATTATTTATAAAAATAACGCCCACATATATCTATACTTATAACACGTGGATTCTATAACAGGATGGATCATGCAAATGAATGGTTTCCTTTATATAACACGACGGTGGGAGGAGGATCAGAGCCGATTATCGCGTACGCTCGATTACCTGATCGCATTAGAAAGTCGCACGCAGCTTCTGATATTTCCCGAAGGCACCGATCTCACGCGGAGCAGCAGAGAAAAATCGGACACGTATGCCTTGCAGCATCACCTGCCGCTTTATACCTATACCCTCCATCCGAAGACGACCGGCTTCGCCTACCTGGTCCAGCATCTACGACGCGCAAGTTACCTCGACGCCGTATACGATCTGACGATAGCGTATCCGGATTATATACCGCAATCCGAGATCGACCTGATCAGGGGTAGGTTTCCAAGGGAGGTGCACTTCCACATAAAACGGATATCGTCCGCTGATATACCGACCTACGATTCGACCTTGAGGAGATGGCTGGAGTGTAGGTGGTCCGATAAAGAAGCGATATTAAAAGGATTCTACGAACGGAAGGCGTTCTCCACCCAGATCTGGCCGATGACGAAAACGCTGCCGTTGCGAATTGCGTTCGTATTCTGGAGCATGTTAACAGGTAAATACATTAATCTTCCGCGTTACCCACGAGAAACGATAACGAAAGGTAATCTTTTAGGAATGGCAGTGCTTCTGCTCATCGTTTCTCCAATCTTCCAGGTATGGACTTTGATTCACACTTTATTTTTTATCGGCTTGTCTGTTCTCAATACGTGTTTCAATCAGATCGAGATAGGGTGGTATTGGCGCTGGAAAAACTATTCCTTATTGAGCTAAATGTTACTTAAACGAAAATGATATTTTCGTTTTCAATGTCACGAGGAAAAAACGCAGCTCTTTGTCTCTAAGTTTTCATCAAGGATTAAAATAAGACCAGAGTCGAGTTGGGTTGCGCACTTTGACGTGTTATTATTTAATAAATTCTTTTTTTTTTTTTTAATTTATGTTTTGCCGTAATTTACTTGATTTTGTTTAATTTTTATTTTATTTTATTTTATTTTTTAACTTAATTTTGAAATGTTTCACTTATCGTTCAATCATTCTACTGAAATCTTTGAACGTCTGACTATATACGATTAGGCGCTAAAGTGCGCAACTCAATCCTACTCTGATCCGATTTTAATCCTCGATGGAAACTTAGTCTCTGTGATTATGTATATACAATCGTAACGTTAAAAAAAGGGCAAGTGTAATTTCAAGAATCTTGTGCAATATCTTTCTATTCTAAATAATTTAATATAATCATGTCGAATGATAGACATGACTACATTAAATTTGTCTTTGAGAAGTTTCCAACTGTAAAAAAATTAATTTTGCTTCGGTATTTAATATCAGAAATTCTTGAAAGTCTTGAAAAATTAAGTTGTAAAAAATGTTTAAATTTCTAAAAAAAATTGTCCTTAGAAATATGTAGCATTTACAAAAACAAAATTATATATTATAGATATTTAAAATTGCTTTTCTTAAATATAAACCAAAAAATTAGATTGAATTAATAACGTACGATATTACGATACGTGAAAGAGAGAATATATTTTCAGACCACTCGAAATTTTTTATATATTCGGGTTTTTCGAAATATTCAAGACTTTCAGAAATCTTTTTAAAAGAATACTTATGTCACATGTAATTCGTATAGTCGATAGTATGTTAGACAAAAAATTTATTTTTTTTTTCGAGTAATCTCGATAAAAAAAATGTAGATTAATTATCAAACAATTTTTGAACATAATTAAAAGTGAATTCACGTGCCAAAGTGATACAAACAGTCAAAATAGTTTTATAAGACTTTGTTCATGCGGTGAACATAGTTGTAGAAAATTATATACGGTGTATGTGTATGTACAATTAAAAAAAATATATATATACAAGAATACTTTCTTCATATAATTGTAATGTACCTGGAATTTCGTATTATCGATATAAAAAAAAAAACTTTATTATTTTGTAGTTTTAAAAAGTATAATTAAAATTAATTTCAAATTGTTATAATCTGTCTTATCTCTATATGTGTTATAGAATGACAAAAGTAAATTATTATTAAAAGATGTATAAAAATATTTCTGTGCAAATAAATGTTAATTAAATCGTGGTACAGTGATGTGAAGTATGTATGTACACTGAAAGGCAAATGCTATATCTGCCTCTTAGTGCACCCTGTCTAAAATTGTTACGTGTATTACTAATATCATAGCATACGAAATATTTGATGTAACAGCATTATCTGCGTCATGTGCAGTATTTAAGACTGTAATGCTACATGGTATATTAAATTGTACATGTATTTGAACAGAATAAATCAGTATACTCTCAGATCGTTTAAAAAATTATTTAATTTTTTCATAAAGCAACTTCACAGAAAGGTTTTAATTCCATTTTAATAATATATCTTACGTAGGATTTTTATAAAATGGATTAAACAGATTTGGCATTGGACTCATTTTCAACACGCTAGCTAACGGTTTTTTATTTGCGTCAAACGGAATACTTGGGCTTTTGCGAACTTTTTTAATATACTCAACGTTATGTTGCGCTGTATTCCGAGACAGTCCGAATATCACCTTTTTCTTTCCCGTTGAAGAATTATTTGTAGCAATTTGTTTCTTTATTTGACGTGGCGATTCCTGCAATCAAATGTTAAATAATTGTGTAATTTATAACGCATAGCAATAATAGCTTTAATTATAAGATTAATTATAAAAAAATTACTATTAAATGTTACTTACGTTTTTTAACGGTGTTTTTCGCTGCTTATTTTTCGCCATTGTTTTCTTGGTTTCAGATTTGTTAATTTTTTGTAATTGGATTTTTTTACTGGGACCTGGTGAGGAAGAAGTACGTTGATCTGTATCATTAGAACTTTGTATATCGTGAGCTTGCACATCTTTTTTTATTTTATGCTTTACATTTTTAACTGTCGATGACTTGTTGTCTTTTTGTTTGAGTTTAATTTTTGTAGATTTACTTTCTTTTAGAATTTTAGTAGATTTATTTTTTTTAGATGTTTCCATTCGTAGTTTCTTCTTCCCAGTGATCTCAGGTTTAGTGCTAGATATATCACATGTCGAATCACTTATCTTTCGTTTTTTTGATGGTACTGTATCTGCATCTGTATCTCGCAAATCGACGTTTGCGCTTGCAGTTGTATCAATTGTGCGTTTATTTTTCGAGCCAACATTATTAAACTTTAAAGCATTTTCTTGTTTCACATCATCGAAATCTTCATCATTGATTGCTTTTTTATGTTTTTTTTTCTTATCCACATTATCGGAGAGCAACTTTTTTTCAAATCGGATAAGGCGCCTAGCAGCCTTTTTCGAATTTAAGTCTTTTCTTTGAACATTTGGTTTTCTGACTCTTTTTATTCCAAGTGGCATCTGTCCTTCCGACAATTCTGTATATCTAAAAATTGTATTTTTTAAAACAAAAGTTTACCAAACTTGAATATAACTCGTAGTTTAATAGATTAATAAAGTACGTACTCGCGAAGAAGTCTCAAGAGCTGTCTGCGCGATTTTGCTGTTGATAATGGATGAAATTTATATTCCGAAAGCATATCGACAATTTTCGCGGCATTAAACGGTATTTGTGGTAATTCGACATCCACTTTACCCGCTCTTGGATCAAGAGGCTTCTCTATTTCATATTGCGCTTCCATGTCAAAATTTTCCTCTACGTCAGATGTCTCTATTTCTTGCATATCGTCTATACGTGTACAGGGAAAACCAGCCTATTTGAAATATATACATTTATAAATTAATAAGCGTAATTCAATGTTTAAATTATATTATATTACACATTATTTCAGATTGTAATTTTGTATTTAAAATTGTATACTCACAGCCTTCCAGGCTTGGAATTTTTCCATGTAGGCTAAACCAATATCCGATTGAAATATCAAATATCTAAAAATGTGTCGCATAATGTGTTTCATCTGTCTTTCGTCATCTGTAGTTATTAAATACTCAACAAACGGTTTAATAAGTTCGTGGACTACACTTTCCGGTATATTTCCATTGCTTACCTACATAATAATATAATAAATTATTTTTTAATAAAAATTGGATTAAATAATTCAAAGGAATATTTTGCCCTTTCATACTTTAGCGAGCTCCTCAAGATATATGTCCGTCACGTGCAAATTGAATCCTAGACTGGTTTTTTCACGTAAAAAGAGTTTCGTAAATATCTGAGAAATTTCTGTAACCCATTCCAAGTCCCACGATTGATTTTTACAAACTATAAACGTCTGACGAAGAATTCTTCTGACCAGCTGCAAGAATATAAAAACAACGAAATTATATATTGTTTTTAAGTATTAAAGTTTGCATTTTTACTAAATATATTTCAAATAATGAAAGTACCATGGAAAATTTATCCAGTCTATACTGATCTATGCCAAACCATTCAGCTGCAAGTGTTTGTAAAGCACAGTCAGTGTAAAGTACAATGGCATCTTTTGAATTTAAGCAATGTACAAGTTTACTAAGTGATTCAGCTAGTTCTTCTTGAATCAGCATCTTGTCTGACATCCACATGCAATAAAAGAGGCCTTTCCACAAACTCATGAAGTCTGCTCTTGAAAATACTGTAAAAAAATTCGAAATATTAATACTGTTTCTGTTGCCTTTCGAGAGTCACTCCGAGCAGGTTGGGCTCGCTCAGAGCGACTGCCGGGAGAAAAAACAAACAATTCTATTAAATATATTCATTCATATACACAATTAATTCAAGTCATATAACGGCGTAACAAAAATCGACTTACCAAACGAGCTCTGTGACCGTACCGTTAACCATTTCCTTAACCTTTTTAGCACCTTATCCCGGACCCTTTTGTCGTTGTTTGCCAACAATCGCGCAATTTTAATTTCCTGCGCGACGATCAGAGCTTTTTTACTTTTGTTTTTAGTCGTCTCGCTGTTAACATTCGACGTTTTTATCTCATTTTTCGGCGACGATGCCTGGCTATTATGCCGTCCACGTTTTTTCACTGCCATTTTTTATACAAATGCTGTTTCTCTATACAAATTATGATCGATTATATAATTTGATATATAAAACAGTTACATTACTCAATAATTCAACGACGGCCTTTTCTTTACGTGGGAAAGTGAAATATTGCAGACGCACACGTGAGAAGGCTTGGACAATTAAATTCGACCATAACCTGGCGATGTAACCAAATGTAGCTACAATATGTGGTCACTACTCCATTTCCATGGCAGTCCCAGCTGTTCTAAAATAATCTGCACTTTTCGCACTATTCTGCACTTATAGCGGAATAAATTTGAGAATTTGAACGGGATATTTCGAGGAATTAAATAATTATAATTTGTAACTGTTTGTATTTTATAATAAAATTACTTAAAAGCAAAACGTATGTAAAGTGAAAAAAAAAAAACAATCGTAATAAAAAAAGTAACTCTGCGTTAATTAACTCAATAAGCGCGTTTAATTTAATCTTCTTCGATGATCGTCTCTTCGTTTTCGTTCATTTTATTTGTTTCGTTCAATGTGGGTTTAATTATTTTTTCGTAATACTGTGTTTCTGCCTTTGCCAAACATTTTCGTCTGCAAATAAAAAGAAAAAAAAATACATTTATAATACAAAAATAAAAGAATACAATCAATAGAAATAATTAGTATAATTAATAACTCTGATGCTTACATGTTACTATGATCGTTCTGCGGTTTTTTTATTGGGTTCCAGTTCTTTATAGGCTTCTCGTTCGCCAACATTAACCCACGAATACTGTACGATAGCGTGAATTTACACAAATTGTAATCCTGTCGATCCATAAAACAAAATATTACATGTAATAGTAATTTAAAAAATAATAGCAATAATAATATAATATTTTACAGACACGAAAGTAACATTTAGATCAGCGCTCGGAATTAGTAGCTCAGTTCGGCCGATCAGAAATCGGCAGAACTGGGCTACTAATTCCGAGAGCTGATTTAGATTAAACTCACACGCCACTCCGAATTTAAAACATCAGCCAGACTCAATATACCCGATGCTACCGCAGCCTCTTCTATGGTTCTTATAGTTCTTAGATAATTCTCTTGAAGAAATTGGACAAACGTCTTGGACTGAAATTGAAAAAACGCCGCGAGTTCCTCGGGATCGTGCACGAAGCCGTCGTTTGAAGTGGTCACCCCTAAAATATTAATCGTGATAAATTCGCGAAATGTATCCAGCAAATTTGAAAGTAACGTTTAATTACTTTTCGGATTTATGACTCTTCCGACGGCATGTAGCAGACTCAAAGTTTCCTCCCGTACTCCGCACTCGCTCTTAAACTGCTGTTCTCTGGATACTAATAATCATAGGAGCAATGTATAAATAGTGCTTATTAGCTCGATTATCGGTGCATGTACCTTTAAGAGAGATAAAGATTAGATTTAAAACGGCGCTACGCACGTCGCCAATGCTATTAGAGAGAATTTCGTCGATGTGCCGTTGAGAAACGTTCAGCACGTTGCTGGCGAGGGAGTTCAACGTGTTAGATACCCGTGTTAACACATTCTTCATCGCATTGTCTGTGGCTGCACATGTGCTGTTGATAAAAAAATGTTGTAACAATAAATAATTAATACAGTCTATATAATTATGATCGACTCACTTGATGTGATCAATTCCAAACTTCTCTCTTATTTCAGGTGGAAATAATGTATGTGCCAAACTTGAACTTCCAGTCTCTGTACAGATAAATATCACAGGCACTTTTCCCATTTGAAAATATTTTCTAAACGGATATTTATAAAGAAAAATAGTGGTTTGACTAATGGTTTAATAAAACATTTGTTATAAAGCACAAGAACAATACTCACTCTAGAAGTGGAATAAAACTTTTGGAATTCTCCAGATAGACATTTGGGATATCTTTAACAAGAAATAATTGTTTAGAGCAGTTACTTAATACTGAATGATAACGTGTTGCACGTATCATGTGAGCCTCAAATCTGTCTCCCTGTCGAGATCGAAATCCTGAAAAATAAAAATTTCTAATTAAAATAGTCCCTTGCAAAATAGCTTTGATATAAAACAACAGTTGTTACCATTCTCATCTTCAGCTGGATCTACTGGTGTTATCCACTCTATAACATCAAAATTATTTTCCTTGGCAAGCAATTTTACAGCTACAGTTTTTCCACAGCCAGAAGGCCCAGAAAGAACAAGCATGGAAGGTTGTTTCTTCAAAGACTTGCACTGAAGCCATTTAGAAATCTCATTTTGCTTCTGCTTACTGATTGCTAGATGATTTTTATTCTGTGGCTCACAAGCCTGAAGTAATGATGACAAACTCGTTTCAGTCTTACTTCTTTTAAAATCACTTTGCTTAAATAACGTATCGAACTCAGTTGTATCCAGTTCTGTAGTTTTGGCACGTTTTGACTGAGGTTTACTTTCAAAATCGGAATCAAACGACGAAATGCACCAGCGAAATTCACTTTTCTGCAAAAAAAAAAGAGTTCGTGAGCCACTTGAGCGAATTAAAAGCATCAGACAAGGCGGACTGTTGCATTTTAAATACAAGATAAAAGAAATCTAATTAAAAATCTAATAAAAAAAAGTTTAGGTTAAAACAAAATTATTCAAAGTTTGCTTAAATAGAATGATACGACTCGACGTTAATACTTGCTCAGAATATTTTTAAATTCATTTACGATCCTTACCTTTTTTTCAACCATGGTTTTTTTTTTAATAAATTAAATATTCACCCAACAATTTGAGTGTACTCCCATCACTATCTCGATTTATTCTATTTGTCGGTAGCGGTTAACTTAAAATTTCTTTTTAATGTCTCATTTATCGTTTAGTCATATCCAGCCTAGAAAATAGAATAAAGCAAAATTAAATATGGCATAATAAAAATAAAATAAAGCAAAATATAGCAAAATTGTTACATACGCGTCGGGTTTCACCCCGTGCTCGTATTGGCTGAATTCTTCAGCGCGATTCAAGATGCTTTTCCGAACGTTGTTCCGTTTATTAAATACGTCCCTCCACTTCCTCCCTCTCGCGGGTTCTCGCTACAGCGCAGCAAGTCTGAGCAGAGTCAGTTACTCGTCAGTTACTCGTCGTACTTGGTTTTGTTTCTGTTTATCTTCTTAGGCCGAGGAGCAAGACGCTGGCCAAAATTGGGTGATTCGCCAACGTAGAAGCGTTTCGGACGCATCCGGGTGAGCATTCGCCTCTAATTTGAAGCTACGTTTCCTATTAGTTTACCCTCTAAGCGAACAGAGGAGAAAAAAAGAGCCCAGGCCCCGCTAATCATTTCGGTAGGTCGACCCGTTCTTGTTCCCTTCTATTTCGTCATCACACCCAAAAACAGATCGAGCGCGAACTCGGCGCGGCAGGCCCGACTTAAAGCGCGGATTTCGCGTTATTTTTCATTTAAAGCCGCTGCTTTCTTTCAGTGCGACTCGAGGAGAGACCTTCCTTTGTGTCGCGCGATAGAGATGGGGAGCCCGTTTGTTTAAACCTGGATCCTCCTACGCGCCGACGGCGCCGAGAGTCGCCGATGCTTCGATCCGAAAAACTCGGGAAAACCATTCTTGTTATTCCTCGTCGATTAAGCCTCAGATTTGCGTAGAAACGCGAGTTTCTCGGCTGGAAATTCTGCTAGGAGCATAGTTTCTTTTATCTCTCGCTAAACGAGCTCGGGAAACAGCAATAACAGAAACGAAATCAATTTAGACGTTGAGTATAACGTTAGCTTTGTGACGATGTTGATACTCAGCTGGCGCGAGAAAAGGTTGGTGGGAGCGAAATATCCAGTTTGTGAACAGAGCGACCCTCAGCTCTTTGTTCTCTGTTCTTTCTCACTGTTGAGATTAGTTATTTAATCGCGGTATGTTTTATTAATATATTTCTTATTGATGTTAATAGTTTGCTGGATGTGATACAAATACTTGGAGAATTGCGTAAATTTGCAAAGCATTGTATTAAATTCACTTGGGAACGAACATAGTAAAGGTCAGAATTCTCTTTTAATCGCTGGAATTAAATCAGGAACTAATTTTCTTAATTTTTTTTTTGTTGCTGCTATATTGTATTTTAATTATTATTTAATTATTATTCATTAATTGTTAAATTATTTATTTTTAACTTACACAATTCGCAGTGTTCGTCGCCGATGTTCAATCAGGACAGAATTTACATCATGATGTAACTCGGATAACATCTGAAAAATCGATAAAACATTTACGTCGGTTTAGCGGGCATTGAACCTCCATAGCAGCATGATGCAACTTAAATCTCACTGCTAAAGTATCTCATTTCGATCATCTAATAATTTTGAAATAATTTTTTAAATTTACACTTAGTTTTTTGGCGTTAAAAAATCTTTTCTTTACAGAGCCCCGAATTTTCTCGTAACACATCGTACGTACAAGTTTTGGATTGTTCTCCGTGCGTGTAAAAGAAAGAGAAGGAGAGAGAGGGAAAAAGAGACGGACAGACTTAAAAAAAATCCACGATCTTCATATCTTTTTGCTGAATCACGAGGCTCCCAAACAGTCGCGCATCTTTTGAACGATCCGTATTTGTTCAGAACGATATGGAAATATTTTCCCAAGTAAAGTTTCATGTGTGGAACCAAACAACAGGTGATCAAAGTCATTAAATATCAATCAACTCAATTGGCAATTCATTCAACCAACAGAAGTAAAGCAGGATTTCTAGCTCGTCTCTTCTTTACTCCTATTAGAGGTACAATTGTATTTGAACATCGTAATATTGTTGATCAGATAGCTTTAACAACTTCTGAAATTTATGCCAGGTATCACGCATGTTTGCTTGACCTTTTTAATCTCGCATTATATTTTTATCTCCCGTAAATGCGTCGCAAAAAAATAATTGTTTCTCAGCGAACACGCGATCGATCGATTTCGATCTACCGATTCGAGAGAGGCAGAATTTGAACGAAAACATCCGAGTCCTCGGCAGTGGACGCGCTTATCTGTGCCGTGACGTCAGGTTGTCGCCGATTGACGTCGTTGACTTCGCCTAATTTGGAAAATGACTCATCTTCGCAACTTTCAACTCGGATACCATCTTTTATCGCATCTGCCGTATCACATCCGATTTCTCGCACATTCTTCGTACGCTCGACATTGACATTTCCGATTTAGGTGGTGGGGTGCTTGCGACAGCGAGCACAACTCCGTTTTAAGATTGATAAAGCGTTTATTGTTTCGTTTATCGACGGCTCGCTTGATTATCCGACCACATTATGTCAACGTTCCTTCTTTGTTATTTCTGATTTTGTTGCATCATGCTCGATATGTTCCGCTCTCTCGCCTTATTGTGTTTGAAGGTGATCGAGGGAAAAAGAGGAGGTGAGAAGAGAGAGAACCCAAGGAACATGCTTTATGGTTGGTGCATCCTTGAGGCTCTCTCTTTTTAACCGGGTCGCGCGTACAGAGAGGCGGCACGTAGCGCAGTTTTGTTTATATTCTCCAGTCGTGCTAAAAAAGAAAAAAAAAAATTTCGATCTTGCGCAATTGTAAGTTCGTTCGTGTGAAATTATTTTGATGGTGCTCGCATTCTGATAACGAATATATTTTGTTAATTTAATAACATTTAATACTCTAATTGTACAGATTTGAGACGAGTATTGTGTAAAACGAGATTCTTACTTTGCTCGCTGACAATATTTTTTTTATGTATGCGTAAAGTTTATCACAGGCTGTTTATTCTCTGTTTACAGATACAAGGCTGGCCAGCTGCGCCATTCTTGTTGTGTGGTTCTTCTCATCAGCCACACTACATCAGCCAACCCTGGCTGTCGGATCGTCATAGTCAGATTGTTGTAGTTAGCTGGTGCGATGTCGCACACCGCAGGAATGGACACGGGCTTGCCTGTACCGGATGCCATCCTCCCGCTTGAAAAACTATATGAAGACCTAGTCCTGGACCTCGTCCAGGAAGTAAAATTCCAACCGGACCTCCAACAATTACCTGTTACAACGCAAGTAAGGATTGTTTCATCCGGAGCTAGTTTTACAAGTAGTATTAATATACATCATACACATTTTATTTTAACGAATAAAATAAATAAATTAATAGATAATTTTTAACCGTTTTAAGCTTTAACTAATTACAGATTAATTGTTAGCACTTGGTTAATTATCGAATAAATATTTATATGTTTAGATAGATAACGATGAGATAACAATTGGTGCTCGGGACAGATCCGCTCATGTACTAAGATGCCTAAAAGTGGTGTACGATTTATCCTCGGACGTATTCTTTATGGCGATCAACCTGATGGATCGTTTCCTAACGAAGATGAAGGCGAAGCAAAAGCACATAGCCTGCATCAGCGTTTCAGCCTTTTATATAGCTGCTATCCAACGGATGCACTCGATAGATGCCAACCACTTGATCTCGGTCTCGCAATGCAGATGCACCGCCGATGATTTGAGACGTATGTCGGAGGTAATACGAAACAAGTTGGAATGGGCACCCGGTACTCAGCCTACTACAGCTCTAACTTTTTTACGACTATTCAACAATATATTTCACGCGGTGGCGAAGCAAATGCATCTCGGCGATGTGTATACTAGCATCGTCAAGGTGAGCTATTTAATTTATTTTATAGGATAATAAAAAAGAAAAAAAAAGTTATATACCTCGACATAAAACATAAATCACCGTTTGTTCTGTTTCAGGAATCCGAATTGATTCTTAGACTGGAAATGGTAGCTTGCGACGGCAATTGCACGAGCCTCAGACCGTCCGAAGTGGCTCTAGCGTTACTCTGCACTTACTTGGATGCTGCTGTTACCCGGCTGAATGCGAATGCAGACGCCACTGTGTCTGCTGATAGTACATCCTCGCATAATGCATCCATTGCGCCATCCTATCAGATGTTGAAAGACGAACTCGTGCAGTTTGCTGTGGGATTACGAGAGAAATGCAACGTAAATCTTATTTTATTACTTAGCCCTTTTAAGTAATTTACTTTAACTAAAATATCAAAATACTATGGAATTAAATATTTTTGTTATGATAAATTGTTTTAATGAAAAACGTTTGAAGTAGAATTAAAACAAATTTGTACATATTTGTGTCGAATTTAGATTTCAGAAGAAAGCTTTTGTTTTACACATGGAGTGGTTGGCGCCATACTGAGCAAGTATAACGCCCAGGAGCAGACTCCATACAAACAAAAGCTAGTCTGGAGACTTTCGTGGCGCACCGCAGGTGTTTTACGTCCCACTGATAATTTCAGATCTGTGCTACCCGTCATCGCGGAACATGTGCCGATTCCGTCTCCGAGCAAGATCAGGTATCTATCACTGATTTTGAAAAATACGATTTAAAAATATTATGCACTGTTGAAACATAATTTTAAAACTTTTTTGCAGGAAAAATCGCAAATATACCCGACGCCACGGCAATAAGAGACGTTAAAGCGGTATCACCATTTGTTTTGAGGTATGATTTTTACTAAATATATTTTGCTGTTAAAAATATATTTAAAAATTAATGATTTCTTGAAAGGAATAATTATTACATAATTTTATTTTGTACTTTCAGAGTACGGAGTACTGGATTTCTATCTGGTGTATCAAATAAATTTTACATTTGATGTACTGAATACGAATACGATATACAAACTGGTATATCAAGTAAAAGCACAAGATTTTTACTTTTCCCAGTACGAAGATCAAAATGTTTTCGAGAGTACAAACATTGTTTCACGCATTACAATTATTTCCCTTAGAAGCTTCGTTTGTGTCACCTATAAAATCCACATACTGGCAAGGTATAAATCTCTTATACAAAATTATATTTTGTCAGTATCATTATCACACTATATGTTAATCTCAATTCACTTTCTTATTATACGCATATATCTCGAAGTATGCAAGTATTTTATGAAAAAGATAAATTTGAACCTCTTATTTCAGCAATAATCTTTTGATTATCTGCTTAATTATACGCTATTATACAAAAATGGGGAGTGGGGAAAGAGAAACGCACAATAAGCGTTGTGAACAGAGCACTATCAAATAACTTTAAAAAATATTGAAAATTAATGTGATACAAAAAAAAATTTATAGTTATTATTATCTAATAACTAAATGTCGCTAAAAGTATATATATATGTATATATTTACAAAATGTGTTAAAAACGAGAAAAAAAGTATAAAAAAATAAGGTAATGATAAAAATTTGCGAAAGTGTTGAGAATTTCATATAATAAAACAATTATTAAAGGGAAAGAAAAAAAAAGATTATAAAGATAAATCTAGATCCAATACCATTGGAAATTGAATGCGCGGAAACCTGTACTTACTAGATTCGAAGAAATTTATTTGATTTAACTTTATTACGTCTCGAAATAATGAATAGTGGATGAACGATAACGACATAAACAAATTTTAAAATAAATTTATACGTACAGTTTTGAAACGCGCAAATAAAATTTGAAAACGAATTTTGCTGTCACTTTATATGAGAGACGTGAGGTTCTTTTTTTTTATATATATATGCCAAAAATAAGATGTATTTTATTTTATAAAAATCGTATTCAGGTCGCTTCTTTTATGTACGAGATTATCATGTATATTTTTAGAAATTTTAGGTTTTCTTGAAACATCTTTTTATTAATACTTATTAGCTTTATAATCTTTTATCGCCTGATTCGTCGTGGCAACATAAAATGTAAAGAAAAAGGTATAAAAAAGTACTACGTTTGATTTAAATTATTTCTCTTAAGCCTTAATTAATTGAATATGGCACAAACCTATAAATTATATATACGTTTTGTGTATGCAATCAATTACGAAGCAATCACATTTTGAATTTTGAGAAGTAAATAGACTTCGTATATAGAAGTCCGTTTAAGACGAGACGAACCAAATACATTAAACGTGATCGTCATTCGTGATAGCTCATTATTTAGGCGCTCGGGAGCTAGTCTGCACTATTTGTGTCTTTAAGGAAAAAAAAAAGCAATTGTTGGTTGAAATAAGTTTGAAAATCTTAGCCAGTTCACGCTAGTCATAAGTCGTACCGTACTTTCATCTGGTGATCTGTGAAAATATACTCTTTTCTTGTTTTACGGCATCAATACATTGTGCAAATTTTATTCTACACAGCTTTCTTTTATTTTCTAACAAATCTGCACAACCATTTTGCATCATGAATTCTCACTCTAACTGAAGATAAACCCAACACGCTTCGCAAATGTATAACGAGAGCATAATCTAAAAAAATTAATTATGCATCTTTGAATGCAGCTGGTGCTAAGATGTTTTTCTATTGATGTAGCGTAGCAATTTGAAATTTGAGACTGTAAAAATGAGATAAAGAGTCTGATTTTATAATACTAAATCTGTAGGATAGTAAATTATAGATTTTTTTTTATACTAGAAAAAACCATGCGCACGCTTCACGTGCGCTATTTTTTGAAAGATCTCAATTCGTGCGCGTCATTATAATTGTGTAATCTATAGTCGACGACGTGTTATTGGTTTAAGACACCCGATTACAAACTACGAAAAAAAAAAAAAAAATGCGACTTACCAATCTGCATAAGCTTCAGCGGAGTTCTGCCGGTGACTGTAACATAAAAAAAAAAAATATTAATGTAGACATGTAAATTACTTAATAAAATTAATAAAAAAAAATTAAAGTTTTTATTTGATAAAGATTTCGTTAAAAAAATGTATGCTTACCTAAGAGTTGCTCCGCCGATGCAGGATACCCGTCCCGGGACTACTCATCCTCTCAGATGAGACGTGTCGTGTCATCCTTCCGCGCACTGCACAGTCGCGGGATAGTCCACGACACTTCCGTAAAATCCTTTGCACTTAAAAAATTTTTTTAATTATATTACATTTATATTTTAATATATTAAGAGAAGACACGTTTTCACTCGATATTTACGTTATATCATTGTTAATTAACATGTTTTTATTAAAACGTTTCTTTCAAAGATTCCCTTGTGTAGCGTTTGAACACAAGAAACAAACCGGCGTGATTGCGTTTTATATTTACGATAAAATCAAATTTGTAATGCACAAAATTTATTTATAATAAAGCAGTAGATGAATTGCAATAGAGATAAAATAATCTTTTGCTTCACTTATTAAAAAAAAAAAACCCCACGTTTGTTCCAAGATAAAAACAAACACATATTTTGTGGCAATGAGGATGTAATAATTTAACTTAATACAATATATATAATGCGTACGTCAAACTGTACAAATTAGATCTATATTTTGTTTCCTTAAGAAAAAAAACATCTAAATCTTTGCTAGAGTAACGAATCTTCCGACCGAATATATTCTCCGATGTCTGCTTGGTGGAAGCAGATAGTCGCTACGGGATCCACGTGTTTGCATTCGGCCGTGCTCTTAGCGGCAACGCCAAATCCCTGAAACATTAAACAATGAAACGTGAATGCGTACAGAAAAGGATGAAGAGCTTTACATTGTTTTATTGCTCAATGAGGCTGCATACCAGTGGCAGATCGTTCATAGAAAACACAACGACTCCTTGATACTGAGAAGTACCTTCAGTTATACGAGAGAGACCAGATTTCAGAATATGATGCCCGTATAGAAACTGTTGCTCTGCCGAAGGTTTCACCCAAATTTTATGCTGAAAAAAAATAAAAATTTAATTAGAAAATTTAGGAATGTGACTACACTTATTTATATCTTGCAACAGAGACATGTTTAAAAAAATATACTTACTTGTGCATAAGGCGCTAAGTAATGCAACGCCGTAATGTGCAGTTTGAACTTGCCTGATTTTGTGAATTTACCGAAACAAGTGCCTAGGCTCAATAAATGATCAGATCCTACGGTTTGTGCTAAGGATAGAATTTTTTCCGACACATAGTACACTCTGTCCTTTTTCTCTCGGAAGCAATATATACCATCCGGTCGATCAATTAGGTTCTTCACGTTCGTGCCGATGCTGCAATAATTCAATTTATAATTTATTACAAATGTCTGCAATTTTTTAATGTCCTAGGTAGACCTTTACCTCAAAAAGAAAAAAAAAAAAAAAAAAATTAAAAAAAGGAGATAAAGATAAATTAATGTTTTTGTTTTATCTAGAAATTAGACCAGTAAACAGTACCAAAACGAAAGCTAACCTACATTGACAGAAACAAATAAAATTACGATACTTACTATTTTGTTAGCTTCTCGAACACGAGCTTCGTTCTTTCCTCCGACAACTGCCTCATCCTTACAACTTGCAGCACACCGGGTCAATTATTAACAGCTCCAAAAGCTACACGTGACAACCAAGTCGCACCACGCGTGGGCTACGCTTATCTCGGTAGTCGTTTCGGCAGGAGCCGCAGCCGGTTGGCGAGCGCGGCGTTCACGCTTCGTCGTTCGACCATTGGCCGCGTGGTGACGAGACGCGTCAACGTCACCTCGTGTTTCGCCGCCGTCGGGGGAGTATTTTTGCTGAGCTGGTCCCGTGTTTACATCCGAACTCCGGAGCAGGACTCGCCGCGAGAGATCGGCCAACCCCTCCTTCCGCCGCGCCCTCGTCCTCTCGAGTGACCGGCCGTTATTTTATTTTTTTTTTTTTCTTTCCCCTCCGAGCACGTCGGCACTTGGTGAGTCGTTTTTCGCAGCGCACTTTCCCGTCGACGGCGAGAGAGCGAGGCGGAGCGCGCGCGTCTCCTCGTGCACCTGCGAAGAGAGGAAACCGAGCCGAGTTAGACCCGGCGCGATGAGAGTGACGGTGACGACGCTCAGCGACGACAGCGTGTTCGTCCTCGACGTGAGCGAGGAGCTGGAGCTGGAGAACTTCAAGGCGTTCTGCGAGATCGAGAGCGGCGTGCCGGCCCACGAGATCGTCATCGCCTTCAACGGGCTGCCGCTGATGGACGATAAAAAGTCGCTGCGCGACCACGGGATCCGTGACGGCGACGCTGTCATTCTCCAGCACATGCACCAGAGCGGCAGCGACCTGAACCTGCAGCCCTTCAACAGAGGTGGGTACCCGAGGGAGATTGCTGCATTACGCGGGCACCCCGCGGCTTCGCATACAGCCCGAAGAATATCCGCTTTATTTATCTTTATGCACCAAACTTGAGCAATTCACCTTATCGCTCGTCTCATTGATAAAGAATGCAGATAAGGAGCCTTAAAAGCCTTGGCCTTTGACTTGTATTTATTTATACATGCCTTTGTCAATCGCTGCATTTAATTTTATTCTAGAAACAATTTATACTTTCTTTTTTTTCTCTCCTTTGCGTTATACCTTGGTAACGTATATTTCGTCGAAAAAAATGAATTTACTAAATTTGAAGAAATGTTGATCTAGCTGTTCCAGTACTGGACTTCAGTTCTATTAGAGTGCCCGGGACCAGCAACAATCAACGCCCGTCACCGTCACCGATTGCAAACAACAGAGTACAAAATCCCCGCAATGAAGACGATCCAGCGATGATAAAAAACATGTTCCTGGCTAATCCAGATCAGCTAGCACTGCTGAAGCAAAACAATCCTCGATTAGCCGACGCGCTGCTGTCGGGAAATCTTGGTGAGTAACAGCTTTAAATGTAATATCTAACAATAAGTACTGCATTCTGCATTGTTGGTTTAAACATCCATGCGTTATAGACAGATTTTCGACTGTACTCAGAGAGCAGATAGCCGCTCGAGAAGAACGGCAAGCGCAACGGCTGAGAATGATGAACGCCGATCCCTTTGACACCGAAGCGCAGCGGCTGATCGCAGAAGAGATCAAGCAGAAGAATATCGAGGCGAATATGGAGGCCGCGATGGAATACAATCCGGAAACCTTTGGCACTGTAGTTATGTTGTACATCAACTGCAAAGTCAATGGATTTCCGGTCAAGGCATTTATTGACTCGGGTAAATTTCTAGTTCAAGCACCACGTCTAACGGTAACTGGAAATGTGTCCGTTTTCTATAAACATCTCGACACGTGCGCGTATCATTGTCGAATTTTTACCGAGTCATATTTAAAGGTTTATTTTTAGGGTATCTTTGTTCCGTTATACATATCGGATAGAGAGAGAACTGCTGAGTAAAAGTCTATTTTTAAATATATACATCTCGAGTAATCAAACTGCATGCGTGCAGAAAAACAATTTAATTTTAGAACGCACGGCCTCTGTCCGCGAAAGCAGGAAAAAAAAGTTCTTGATTTAAATATATTTCGAGTGTATTTCGAGCGTCTTTAAAAATAACGAAGGCACTGGAGGAAAAATATTTTGCAGAGCTTAAGAATTGTGATATTAAAAAGAGTAACGTTTTTCAATCCAAGGTGCTCAGACTACTATTATGTCCGCTGCCTGTGCCGAGAGATGCCACATTATGCGCCTTGTTGACACAAGGTGGGCCGGAGTCGCCAAAGGTGTTGGAGTTCAGCGCATAATCGGTCGCATACACATGGTACAAATACAGATCGGCAACGATCATCTGACAACATCTTTCAGTGTCCTCGAGGAGCAGCCTATGGACATGCTGTTGGGATTGGATATGCTTAAAAGACACCAATGTTGCATAGACTTAAAAAAGAATGTCTTGAAAATCGGAACAACTGGTACTGAAACTACATTTCTGGCAGAAGGTGCATTTCTTTTTCTCTTCGTAATTAATAAAACATATTCTTTTAAAGTTAATTAAGCAAACGTAAAGTTAAGAGATATTAGCAAGTATTAATAATTTATTATTATTTCTATAGGCGATTTACCAGAGTGTGCAAAATTGAGCGGAAACAGCGATGAAACCTTAGACGACAGAGATCTTCAGCGAGCTCTTGAGGATAGCACGAGAGATGCAAAGAAACAGAGACAGCAGCACGGTAAGTACGCATCACAGCTCGGGCTATCCTTTTAATCCTTTTGTCTTTTCAGTTTGTTAAAACAAAAAATTATATTTTCACCTTTCCCCTATGCCTGGTCTGCTTTTAGTTTATTCCTTAATTATTACCTATTTTTTACCTAAATAAATAAAAAATAATAATAATAAGCTGCACAAGTTTTTGTTCTCAATAGCAAGTCAAAGTTATGGATTTTTAACGATATCTTATGTATTTCTTTGTATAAAGAAAATACAATTTTCCTTGTCAATGATAAGTATTTTTATTAAAATTTAGACGGGCAAGGTAGCAGTAGTCAAAGTCTCTCCAGACCTGCCGCTTTAGAGACTACAATCTACCCGCATGATCCGTTCACGGAAGCAACGGTTAAGGAATTGGAGGCTCTGGGTTTTACCAGAGCGCAAGTCATTGCAGAGTTACGTAGATTTAACGGTGATAAAACGCAGGCTACTGCTGCATTGTTTGCGAAATCGTTAAAATTTTGAAAGTTGCCACCGCGTGCGATTCGATTGCGCGATTATCACGAAAGAAAAGACAGGCATAGAGCGAAGTTGAATATAAGATGAATATAAGACAGGCAATAAAAAGCTGGGGAGGATAATCAATATTTGAAACACTTTCTACGTATTTTTTAAGCGAGCTCGTCAGTAGCTGTTTGATATATTTCTAAATCATATTCGATACTCCGTTCTGTGAAGTCGGTGGAATGAAATGTTAATATGAAACTTCCTCGTAATCTCCATTTATTATTAAGATTATTAAAAATGAAAATATTGTGCACCGTTTGCTTTGTAATATATATGATCACATAATTGAAAGTTATGCTCAGCGCAGCATGAAAAAAATCTTATATTTTGCGATTTCATCCGATTTACAAAATGGAGATAACTACAACGTAGTTATTAGTGAATGGGAATTTGGTCAATAGCGGTGATATTAAAGATTTTTTATAACTGGGAAACTAATTAAATTATACTGAAGAATTAAAAAATATATTCAATTTTATAGTTGAATGAAACAAACTTCCAAAGTTGAAAAAAAATTGCAAGCTAAGATGATAAGAAGTTGTATTTGAAATATACTTTTTTGTATATTTTCTTACGCGCCTAATTGCATTATTTTCAAATAATATATGTATATAAATGTAACTATAATATACATATATTATTGTGCTAAGAAACAAAATTGTCTAAAATATTGAACTATTACGTGACCTAATACTTAATATAATTAATCATGATATGTACATTTGCAAAATATAATTACGAGTTGAATTAATATCAAGATTTACTTTAGACGTTATATATCTTGCGAATATGTATACTTGTGTATACATAATTGCGCTAAAAAAAAGGTCAGCATGATATGCAACAATGATATGTACGATTTTTCTACATGCTCCGCGAAAAATGCATGTGTGTGTACCTTCGCGGTAATGTTTGTAATTTTTCATTTAAGCGGTGAATATGGACAAATGTATATACATTCTAGTATTAATAATAGATTCTAAATAAATGGAACGCGTGAAACGGGATGGACAGAAATTTTGCGCTAGAATATCGACTTTGTGGCTTGACAATGTTTCAGAGACTCGAATTTAACGTTGGACTCAGCTCAAACTCAGTTCCTCATTATTAATCGAAGAAAATTCTGACTTTGTACATAAAATTATGATGGACGAATAAAAAGATTTTCCATTTTTTTTACAAGGTATTTGTTACAACAGCAGTAGAAGCATCTTCTACGCGAGTGTGCATCTAATTTACAAATAACGTCGATTTTATACTACTGCTTTTTTTCTTTCGACAAGGTATTTGGTAAGTTATTGTAATTCTTTTGTTATGTAATAAAAGGATGAACAATATGCCTTGATTTATTTATCGACAAAATATTAATCAATTTTACTTTTATTTCAACTCGGCAATTTATTTAGAAAAGCCTAGGATAAAAGAAAACCAAAAGTGGTATGTAAGACCGTTTACTTACAACTTTAAAAAACAGTGCTAAAAAAAAAATATTAATATACGTACAACAAAGATTTGCTCCAAGTCTTCAATTGTTTTCAGGTAACTCGTTGGCCACCCATTTGAGATTCACAACTTTTCCTGTGCGAGCGGACTCCTCACAGGCAGTAGCGATTTTGCTCACCGCGAGGATTTCCTTCGCCTTTACCGACGACTCGGCCTTACCGTGTATTATGTCAAGAAAATGATCGAACTCTCGACGATAGCCGTTCATGAAGCGACTGGCGAACGAGTACCAGATCGGGGCAGTGCTCACCCCGTGCAAGTCGTACTGGTGAACAAAGGTCGGCTGCTCGTTTTCTGCCTTCACCATACCTTTCGGCCCAAAGACTTCTAATCGTTGATCGTACCCGTACGTGCTGTTGCGCGATATGTCGATCATACCGATGGTTCCCGATGGGAAGTGCATGACTATTCCGATCGTGTCGAAGTCATCGATTGCCTTGATTTCCGGCACGTTTGCGTCAGCCAGGACTGAGACCTGCAATTAGCATTTCCCATAACTTTCCCCGTGATTCACGCGAAATGAACGTTTGATCGAAGACCCACCTTATCCGGGTATTCACCGAGAACCCAAGTGACCATGTCGATGTCGTGGACAATGCAGTCGTGGAAGATGCCGCCAGACATTTTCAAGTAATCTACGGTGGGCAGAGGAGAGTCACGAGAGACCGTTTTAATTGTATGGATGTGTCCGACTTCTCCATTGCGAACTCGGTCTCGTACGTTTGAGTAGCTCGGATCGAACCGCCGATTGAACGCGCAAAACAGTGGCTGGCCAGATTTCTTGGCGATTTCGTAGCACTTGACCGTGTCCGAGATGTTTTCCGCTATGGGCTTCTCACAGAAGACAGCCTTCTTCGCTTCCAAAGCTTTGATGACGATTTCCTCGTGCGTGTAGGTCGGCGATGCCACGACAACCGCATCCACTCTACAAATTATAAAAAGAAGAGAATTAGAGGTATAAATTTATATTGTAACATAATAAGTTCTTTGCTTTATTAAATTTTAATTAATAAGTTTTAAATTGATTTTTATATTAACTATTGTTGTGCTATCAAATTTATTTCATTTATTTAATTATCACATTTTTATTTTATCACTTACTTAGGATCTTTGAAGACTTTGGCAGATTGCTTGCTAGTTAAGAAGGTAACGTTGTCCAGACGCCACCGCTGCCGCATGTTTGGCCAGTTGCTTTCGACATCGTCGACGATGTACAAAATTTCGGAGCGAGTGTTTGAAAGTATATTTGTCAAATGTATTGTCCCGGCGCGGCCTACACCGAACAGAGCCACTCTAACTACCGATTCCTGTTGATTGTCTGTCTTCAACGCAAGATCTTTTATGTATCTGAAAAAGGTATTTCTCTTAGTAAAAATATGTTGAAAGTATGTATAAAGTTTTAGACATTTCGAATGCATTTTTGTCTTCGAAAATGAATAATTGTGGCGGTCATGAAAGTCATTTTCATAATCAATTACTTGGGGTCACAAATCAACGAGATAGACGAACAAAATTAATGCAATAATTATTAATATTTTCTTCGAAATGCTCCAAAACTAATTTCTCCAAACAATTTTTCTGTCGAAAAGCACGGGCTGAAAAATTGATTACTCACTTGTCGTAGATATAATCTTCTGCGGGTGGCGAAGGCTTCGGCTTGACGTACGGAGAGGCCTCTTTGAATTTTGCAGTTGCCATTGCGAATTGTATACTCTGATTATTCCGAAATCACGACCGAGAAACGAGTTTGTGGCCAACGACGTCTCGATAATAGCTTCTTATATATGAAGAGACGAACGGAAGTGGGGGTCGATTACTGTTACGTATGTTATTTAATATCGTTAATAAATAAATGATAAATTTTCTAATCTTTAAAAGTGACATCGGCGAAACGTAATATGATAAATATAAAAGAACTTAGACGTTGAACATCTAAAGCAAGCTATTATTATTTGTTGTTATTCTAACATTAAAGTTCTAATAATCAACTCATTTAGGAAATTTCCATTCTTAGCATAAATCATTTTCGATAATACTGTTCTTAATTTTATCCTGATTTTTTAAACATCTGTGTCGTTTTTATTTTGATTTTTAATAATATTTTTATATCTTTGTCACAGCATATACATTATAAATTTCAATCTTACAAATGTAAAGAAATGATTATAAATTTTCGATACAAGTATCGAATAATTTATCAAGGTAATCTTATTTATGATTTGTTTTTTTTTTTTTCTTATCAACTGATGTGCTTCTCATTAATAAGTACATGTTAAAAAAGAATTACTTTAGAATTGAAATAATCTAATTTAACTTTTACTAATTATTAATTTTTATTTTGCTGCTGCAAAGCAGTTAGGTGACACGTGGCCGTTGGAAAAGCTTTCAGATGGCTTTATCTGTTCAATACATTTATTCACGAGCCACAATAGAAGATGCACTTGTTCGATAGGCAAAACAGAGGAAAAGAGATAAAAAGAGCCAAAGGCGACATAAATTGCAGACAGCAGAAGACTTCGAAACGCTTCTGGTATATTCGACACGATTTATTATAACCGTGCGATTAGAACAAAAGTCTGGTTCTCCGTGAACGATTTTTATGTATTTATAAAATGTATCTTCATAAGATCGCGCACTTACGTTCGTTCGTCGCGTACAACTATTGAACGATACAGTTTCATTTGTCAAGTGGTTATCACGATAGCCTGCAAAGCTAACGTTATACATATCATGCAACAAACTTTTTGAGTTTGTCGATTAGCTGTAAGTTGCGCGGCTATTATACTTTTAAAACCAACAATTAGACACGCGTTTGGTCATTCTTTAGCGCGACCTTTCAAACAGAAATAGCCGTTTAGACCGTGTTAATCCGCCGACAAGCGATTTGTAAGTTTCCATATGCAAGTCATAGATACAACAGAGGGTTATCGACGAAATTATCGCACATCGTATCTTCCGAAAGAAAATAGATTATAAAAGTCAAGCGTCACGCGTCATACGTGTTAATCAAGTTACAATACCAAACAAGATTGCGCACGGAATAAGGAAAAAAAAAAATATGAAAACGAACGGGTTACATAATTTATTTAGACAACGAGGCAACAAGCCCGCGGGCGTGGAATGCATCTAGCGGAATCGATCAGACTCTCGCGTACGTTGATAAGACTTAGTGAAACAATACCCCCGACGCTTCTCTAGTTCCGAAATCAGTTGAGTATCCTTGCCTCGGCACGAGGGCCACCTCGTCCCCGTAACTTTCTACGTAGGCTGATCTTTTTTTCCTGTCGCTTCCGGGATCGACGTCGATGAGACCTATACTCGATCTGGTCGATCTACTCGATCTGCTAAATAGAGGCACATGACTATTAAAGGAAGTCAAGTATAAAATTTCTATCGTACTTAATCTTTTTTAAGAAATTAAGTCGGTTGGCATCTTAGCATTAACATCTTAAATAATAAAATAATTAGAATTATTTAAAATTATATTAATTATTTCTTTACGAAAAATTTGATTTAATACTGAAAAATTGCACGCTAGGTATTTTATTCGAGAGAAATGAGTTGACGTGATTATAACAAACGCATTATTATTTTTTTTTTTTTAATTTAGATACGTTGTGTTTAAAATGATCATGTATCGTAACAAAACATTTTAATTGAAGCATGTTATATCTGTATTATTTGTCGATTAACATTTTAAATGATAATTCCCGATGTTTTTAACGCGAAGTGCTTTACGCACCGTGAAAGAAATCGATCGTATCTTCGTTAGGTTTATGAATAATTGAAAGTGCGCGTTAATTGACATTCATATCGAAAGTAAGTTGAATTAATGTCAAAACAGTAATTACCTTTTCTTACTCCCATTAAGATCTGCCGTAACCGTGCGATCACGCGGCTTCGAGAAGTCACATTCTAACGTAAAAGCGGCGTCCCCGGGTGTCAGCAGCTCGTCGTCGTGCTGAATCACCACGACGTTGCTGTACTTGTCGCCATCCTTTCACCGAAGAAAAAAAAAAAAGAGAAAAATATGCGCTATAACAAAATAATCGGTAAATACTTGTTGATCTTGAAGCGCTGCAATGTCTAAGAGTAAGATTTCCAGTCACCTGAGAATCTCTCGCGGAGATAAAAAGTAATTCAATAAAAAATTATCAGAAACAATTCAAAGTCGCGTATAAAATACAGTTTGTTAATCTAATTTATATATCGACTTTCCCGATCCATTATTTATTTGCATTAAAAATGAGAAGAGAAATTAGAAAAGTTAAAGTTGTACATTCGAAAATGTACGCTTTCTTTTACTCGTCTTATTAATAAAATTAATAAGTAATAATAAAATCTATATTTAAGCAGTTTTAAGACACAATATTAATAGCGTAAACTATGATGTAAAATGCAGAAAAAAATAATTACGCACTTTTTCAGTGTCACACTTGTGCAGAGGGATGCTCATGGTGAAGCTCCTACCGCGGACCGGATCGAGGAAGCAGGACGGCTCCCGGGAATAGAAGTTACCCTGCGTGTAAATCACCCCCGAGAAGTCCTCCGTGGTTTTGAACTCGACCGTCATCTTCTCGACGCCGCATCGCAGCCCCACGCGATCGTAGCCCTCAGTCGACGCACCTATCCGCATGTCCTTAGATAGGTCCTGCTGCCAGATCTCTGTAACCAAAATCGAAAACGATTAATTTTTATATTCATTTATATATTTATTTATATATATTTATGTAATGTATATTTATATTATGTTTACTGTTTTTAGGAGAAAATTTAGAAGCGACTTTAAAGTTTTTTTTAAAACTTATCTTCTGCGCCTCAATGTCTGAACGAGTTCACCGCGCAATGCCGTGATTTATCTCGAGGTTTTCTCACCTGCACCGCCCAGCTTGGCGTTCGCCAGAAACGCGAGGAGTAGAATCGAACGCATGGTCCCGTAGAAGCAGCAAGCGCGAACGAACGACCGTGAACTGGCGGTAAAGTCCAGTTGGTTCAATGCCAACCGCCGTTACTCGCCGGGGTGACTTTCTTCCCTTTCCATCTTCTCCTCCCCACGTCTAATTCACATCCAAATTGGGTACTTTCACTGCGTGACAAGACGAGCATCTTCCTCGCTTTTCCTTCTTTTTTTTTCCCCTCATTACATGGATCATCGATCATTTTCGCGGCTCGTTGACTCCAAACTGCAGCCGCTTGGCCCGTTCCTTTTTTGCAAATTCACATAAACTAAGTATTAATTTACTGCGTCAATTTAGGAAAAGGTAAGACTGTTTTTATCAAAAGTATTACTTATCAGATCTTCAAAAACAATTGCAAATAAAATATGTAATCAAAAAAATCTTTTTTAATAAAGATTTTCTTATCCTAAAGACACAAACTTTCCAAAAAATTTTTTTTAATATACAAAATATATAAAGATTAAAACAAATTTTTAGAAATAAAGTATTTTGTACAGCTTATACGAATATCGACGTGTTGCTTTCATAAGTTTTTTATTTAATTTCTCAAATGCATCTTCTTAAACTCGCGGATTTAAAGTTTTTAATGTCGAAACGCGGAAGATTTAAATTTGGCGTTATCGAAATATTTCTAGGTTAGGTACCTACCGGGAGGGAGACGGATCAAGTGACATTTCATGGTGTACGTTGGCATAATTGCGTGATATCAACGGCCGCATAACGAGCTCGATTTGACGATCCACGTTTATCCACGTTATCTACGAGTGACCGAGCAATAAACATGTCCATCAGCCGTGTGTCGCAAGTTTTGTTCTCGTGCGTGTCGCACGCGGCTCGAAAGCCGCAGCAGCTCATCGCACCCGCTATTAGATACTACTCCTGTAAGTACTGGGAACGGTGCGAACATATTAATTCTTTCTTCGTTGATCATCACAGACCGGTGTAGACCGGTTAGTCGGCTGCGAAGAATGCGAAGTCATATTGACTTCCATCACTACTTCGATAACCTTGATGTATCGGTGACGGTCGGCTTCCATCAGTTGTTCGAATTCTCGTCGGCGACGATGGCGCCGCGTTTGGGACTTCCGAGGAACTAAAATTAAATTAAAATATTTTTTAAAGTTTTTTTCATTGCTATTTACTATATGTATTTGATTTCACACAGGCCAAACGGACTCTTACGAGTTTATTAAAGTAGAAGCCAAAGGCGAGAAGAAAAATGTGGGTATCATCACCTTGAACAGACCGAAGGCTTTAAATGCTTTGTGCGATCAACTGATGAACGAAGTAAATCATGCCTTGGAACATTTCAACTCGGATTCATCCATCGCCGCCGTTGTTATTACTGGAAATGAAAAGGCATTCGCTGCAGGTAAGACCGACTTAATTTAATTCTTTACCTTTATCTCCGCGCACAGCAAAGTGTCAGAAATGTGAATAGACGTTATAGGTTTGGCATATTTTTATTATAACATATGTCTATTATAACATCTGTTCTCGTAGGTGCTGACATCAGAGAGATGAAGGATAACTCATTCGCTACGAATTTGAAGCAGAACTTTATAGGTCACTGGAGTGGAGTAGCCAACAGTAAGAAACCCTTAATCGCAGCAGTAAACGGCTACGCTGTAAGTGAACTTGTTTTCAGCGATGCACTGACGAGAAAAAAAAAAGAATACGATTAAATAAATTCGATGACATGCGTTTCCGTTTTTCAGCTGGGTGGCGGAAATGAGCTCGCGATGATGTGCGACATCATCTATGCTGGCGAGAAGGCCAAGTTCGGCCAGCCGGAAATTGCCATCGGCACGATTCCCGGAGCAGGCGGTACCCAACGGTTGCCCAGGGCTATCGGGAAAAGTAAAGCTATGGAAATGGTGCTCACCGGCAATATGATCTCCGCGGAAGAAGCCGTGACAAGCGGTAATTGCATGTCGCTACAAGTCGATGCGAGGCATTGAGAAGTAGCTCGGTTTATTGGCCCGTTCCTCTTTTATTCTAATTCTAATTAAACTTTAAAATTTTTTAATAAAAAACTTTTTTTTGTAATATAAAAAATTATATATCTTACTTTTCTTTTTAATTTTATTTAGGTTTGGTTAGTAAAGTCTTCCCTGCTGATAAGGTCGTTGAAGAAGCCGTTAAATTAGGCGAAAAAATCGCCTCTCATTCCCCGTTGGTTGTGGCGTTAGCCAAGGAAGCTGTCAATTCCGGTAAAGACAATATTTAAAGAGTTGCTTAAATGATTTGTAATTTAATTTGTAATATAAATTGGCATCTAATTGTAATTTATTTATTCTAGCATATGAAACCACGTTGCACCAGGGAATACAATTTGAAAGAAGACTGTTTCACAGCACTTTCTCTCTGGTAAGAATTCTGTTTATGATTATCGGTGATCTAAATTAAATCTAGATTTATTAACATTTGTAATAATTGCAACTTGATTTCTTTTTTTCTTCAGGCGGATAGAAAGGAAGGAATGGCGGCTTTCTTGGAGAAGCGCGCGCCAAACTATACAAATCAATAGACGTCGATTAGCTGCATGAGAGAAAGAAACGAACGCCAAGTGATATCGTATATTTTTATAATTATTTTTATACTTTTTTGTAACGAATTTATATCCTGCGTTTTGCTTTTCGCTTGTAACCGATTGATAGAATCGCCGTTTGAAACTTTCTCCCCATCTCGTCTTGAAAAAGAAAATGTTCATTAGTTAAAGGGTTAGATGAGATATTACCTGTTATATTTGTTACGACATATACATATACTATATGCTGCAATAAACTTTTGCAAGAAACGATGCAACGAGTGACGTAATGTCTTGATCCAGGAACAAGCGCAACGTCTAAATGAGACTTTTATTCGAGTATATTACTGCTCTTACATAACGCGAGTCTCGAGTATGATACATTTAAAGCTAATATATAGCACTACAGTTAATATTAAAAAGAATAATAATCATTATTATTATCATAGTGGAAAGTGGAGATAAGATGAGAATATGTGGACCGTCGTCGCGAGTGATAATATATCTATAATACTAACGAGATACCTCGAAACACAGTAGGAACAACAGGATTTCGATAAACGTCAATACACCTTAAATTAGAGCGTGTAACATAAAAAGTGATTTACGTATATGTTTCTTGAACAAGAAACCTTAAGGCTCACATTAAGATTAAATTTCCGCGAGTTTAATAAAAGTAAATTTGTTAAAAAATTTTTTTTCCTTACAAAAGAGCGATATCAAATTTTGCTTGTAAGAAAATCGACCGAATCTTACGGGTACACGTCTTAGCGTTGTTGACTAGCTAATACTAACCGGCTCACACGTCGTACGCACCACTTATACGCTCACTCACAGTTGCCTCTGCCGCATTCTTACATTACAAGAGAAATTAAACTAGCTATTCTTAAATACTACACACATATTCGTGTTTTGCTGCCTCCGTTTTTACTTCTAGCATTTCCCTTTAAGTACGTGTCAGAAGATGGGAATTACATTATCGCGGGTACACTGATTGCTTACACTTCAGGTCGAAAAGTTTTAAGAAGTTCCTTCAATATTTTTAAGTATATAATAGAGATATTAAAACGATTCCTAAGTAGATTTATTTGTCCTAATTGTTTTTCTTCTTACTTCTATCTCTCTTTAAATTGGATGGATATCCATGTCGTTTTAAATACGGAGATCGCAGCTAAAACTGCATTTGCGAGTTATCATTTCATCGTCCTGTTTCTTCGCTAAATGCTTAATTAATGAAAAAATCCAGAATTCTGAACGTGGAGTAAATTTTTTTTTCTTTTTTCTCCTCTAAAACATACACAAACATTTTATAAATTAAATTCTTATCTGAATTGCTTTTTATCTTGTAATTTAAGAAAGATATATTGTCGAGTGTTTGTTTTCATAAATCCGCAATAAATATGTCCGGTGATATGTCATGCAAATGATAAAAATACTGGTCCGAAATTTGTACGTTCAATCTCTTGGTCCTCGCGCGGATCGAATTTCGGGAACCACTTAAAATTCGACGGATGGATTGTCTGGGGAAAGAGGGAGAGGTGAAGATGAATTGTTTTATGTATATCACAGTTGCAAGCTCTGCCTCGTCAATTACGCTGATAAAAATTATCGAGATAACGGAGAATATGAAGTATCGGTGCTCTCTCGTTGCGCGCTGCAATTGTTGTCGCGGATTTATCGCTTATTGCGATTCTTCATAGTGAAGCGTCTCCAGAAGTTGCTGCTCTTTTTCGTGGGCGTCGTGGTGGGCGCCTCGTACGCGTAGCTGGATTCATCATCTGTATCCTGGGCGCTAGACGCCTCTCTGGTCGGCGAGCCACCGTGTCCTGAATCTCTGTCGCCATCCGTTCCGTTCTTTTCTAAACCTGCAGGACATTAGTTTCATATAAAAATCAAATACATTTTTATTTCTAAATTAAACTTAGGATATAGAATAATTATTTATCTAGCAAGTAAAATAACTTAATATTATTTTCAAATATTTAGTTTTCCAAAATGTGAAAATAAAATTAGTTTTTTTCTTTTTTTTTTTTTTTTAAGTCATGTAAAATTTTTTTACCGCCGCCGCGCAGCATGTCGAGGAACGTGTTTTCAGCATTGCCACGCGTGCGTCCCTGCTTTTGGGACGGCGTGCCGAAGCTCAGACTCTGGATATTGATCTCCGCTTTGAGCTGCTCCGGCGGGATGTCGTCCACGCGGAACTCGTTCGGGTCCTCGACAAAGGCCTGCTGCAGATCGCGCATGATCTTCTTGCGTATGGTCTTCTTCATGGAGAGATGCCGTTCCAGGTGTTTCACGTCGCTCTCCGTCAGGGTCTTGCTGTTATCACGGCGACGTGACTTCTTCTTCTTGCTGTTCTTCGGGCTCTCCTCCTCGCCGGAAGTGGATCCCACCGAGACAGCGCTATCGTGCCCGGGGGCCTTTTCCTCGGCTTGGCCGCGAGCGTTCTCCCACTTGCTGCCGAACCCAAAAATGTCCCGCAGGTGAGGGATGTTCCGGTCCACGGTCTGCTGCCTCGCCATTGCGATATCCGGTCCCCGCGAGTCGCAAGAATCACTTTCTAGTTGCTCTCAGCGATTTCCTCTTCTGTAACAATCCAAAATACACAGCCGCATAAACAACTGCGAGACTCAGCGAAAGCTACGGAGTGAATTGAAAGGTAATGCCGCGAGAAGAATCGCGGCGAGACTTCGCAACGTCGTCGTGATAGTGCGTCCGGTGAGGAAGAAATATCGCCTCTCGAGATAATAAAGTTCACGCGATCTGAGAGTTTCGGGCTTGTTCGCGGCCTGATCCTGGTGATCGGTATCACCGATTGCGAGATCGCGGCGCCCACGTTTTCCTTCCACGGCGTGCTTTCCGACCGCGAGAAGTCTGGCTTTATTTATAACAGCCCGAGCACAGTGCCAGCCTACGGGAATTCGACCGATAATCGTATCCTCGCGCCGCCGCTGGTATATCCCGAGTGTCGTGAATCTTTGATGCTATCGGGGGTCCGTTCTTCTTAGCTTCCCACCCTCCGGAGCTTAAAATGATATATATATGTACATAAAGCACAACTTTTATCGTCTATTCCCCATGGACTATCAGGATTTGAGATCTCTCGGTTCCCTCTTCAGCATTCGCTTTCTCCAAAAGCTTGAAACGTTATAATAAAAAAGGATAAAAGAGCAATAAACGTTGAAGAGTCGTCTTAATGGATTTATTCAAATTTTACCGCACGAGCCGCGTTTTGATCGATGCGCCGATTTATCGCGATCATTTGCGCAACAATTGCACGCGGCTTGCATACTTGGAATATTATTTCAGAACGCACCCATGCGACCGGTGACAGACGGTGATTTATCTTCGACCGTCCGGCCGGCCGGCCGTTCTCCAGTTTTCCGTCGTAACGTATAGACCGACATGACGGGGGCCGCTTTCCGGTTCGATGGGAACTCGTTTACGAGAGGAGAGGAAGAAAAAAAAAAATTCCATCCGGATATCTACCGGCGGCCACGATCGCATATTGTGAATCAGTCAGCCGCGACCTGCGACCCACGGCCCGTAAACGAGAGGCTTTCGAGCGATCGAAGGGCCCGCCGATTCCGCGGAGTGAAATCAAGGGATACGAACGACTGACTGGCGATAAGCGACAATTTAGCCCGTCCGTTAATCACCGCCATGAAACGACTCCCGACCTGGAATCTGAGATAGCCGAGAGGAAATCTTTCTCTGAGCGGTATCAAGAGATATTGAATTATGATTAGATGATAACACGGCGGCCAGTGAATCAGATAAGAAACCGAAGGAATTCAACGCACGGACTCGATTCATCCATTCACCACGCCGTGATTCATCCGCGATAAGCGGCGGCTCTTCCTCGATGTCTAAGAGCACCCATAATTTCAGATCAATGTCACCGCCGTGATTTTTCACGTTGCACGTGAGTCAGTTCAGTCGGTCGGTCAGCCAGGGCCTTGCTCCGTATCTTGGAAAATTACATGGATGATAAACGCGGCCGTTGAAATTCCTCACGGTATTTTCTCGACAGCGTTCATCCGACGTTCGCTTAATCACGCTCACCATTTACTCCACGAGTCAACAAAAAAATCCTATTCTACAGCCGACGGCAGAGAAATGTAGGAAATTTTAATTTTT
The DNA here is from genome assembly GCF_019399895.1 of Cardiocondyla obscurior. NCBI lineage: Eukaryota > Metazoa > Arthropoda > Insecta > Hymenoptera > Formicidae > Cardiocondyla > Cardiocondyla obscurior. The sequence goes on along the minus strand of NC_091875.1, from coordinate 2,174,400 downwards.
AATTTGTATCAAGCGCGATACCTTTGATTGAATCAACGTTAATCGATTACACTCGACGAAAACCCGAAGTGGGTCTCGATTTACGAAACCTTGAGGGAGCTCGAAGAGCCAAGTGGATTAAATTGATTCCCGAGCCGGGAAAGACGCCCGTCGGTGGAGATGCGGGCGCTGAACGGCGTTTGTATCCTTCATAACGCGTATTCTCATCGCTGTAATCGCCGGACTCGGCCACAATCGAGGCGGTTGGGCAAGGAGGACGCAAGGATACGATCTCTTTCTCTGCTCCGTCTCACCTGGGCAGCGCAGCCGCCTGCTTGGCAACCAGAACCGACTCGCCGCGACGAAACGAACGATACGGCGAGATACCGGTCACCACGCCGTGAACCAGAGACCTTTCACGTTCCCTTCGCGCTGGCTCTGTTATCTAACGATGTATACATGAGCGTTACGTTCGGCCGGCCGCGCTGTCGCGGCGGACCTGGCGAACGCGGTCCAAGGATTTCCGTGCCCGGCTCCTCTGACTAACCGCTCTGCGGCGGAAATCGTAACAGTCCGTAAATTTCCAATATCGACCGTACGTGGAGAACAGCGGTGACAAAGGTTAACGCGAGCCTGCAATCGCGAGTCGCAGTCTCTAAGCGGCGATTAAAGTTATCACCGAAAATAACCGTGATCAAGCGCCGTATAATAAAGTTACGGAGATCGCGCAACGATTTCACGTGGTGCTCACTTGGAAAGTCGGACCTCAAAGCTGCTCGGGAATAAGTTTTCCATTTAGTTTTACTTCGAGGGGCGGAGGGGAAGGGGTTTAATAATGTTTCTCGGTTTAAATTCGAGGGCAGCCGGCGGAGCGCGGCACGCCGGGGGTTTCGGAGATTGTTCTGGGAGGACGATGCGTCGGGAAAGATTTCGGTACAACAACCTCCCGCACGCCCACGGGGCTAGGCACGGTGCCCATAATGCAGCGACGGCTACGATTTACCGTAAGGCCGCCTCCACGCATGGTAGACCGAAGAGCGGCAGGACGTGGAGAACGGGCGCACGGCGCGTATCGATTCGCGCGTTCTCCACGAGCGAATCGAACGCGACGCGTCGCGACGCGCGGTGTGCATCAATATTTCCCGTATTTGCGCATCCTGCGAGAGTATTGACCTGAAAACGTGGCCGTTCTTCTGCGCGAAATCGGGATGTCTCATTATAATTAAACCAAAGGATAATTTCGCGTTACAAAATTAAATTAATATTTCACTTTCGTAAATCTCTACTTTTAAAATCTGGGCGGAAAAGAAAAAAAGAATTATTACTCAAACGATTGTACAAGTTTTATATCGATAATAAAAAGTTAATTTGTTTTTAATTGTTATTAATAAGTGATATTGATCTGTTATTATTGCATCCAGTTTCATCAACGACTAAGGCGTAATTTTCAAAATGACGCGCGTTAGTTTCATGTTTCATCACTTCGCTTTAATCAGCTAAGCCAGTTAGAGACCCGACTAATAGCTCTGTGTCTTCGACAGATTCGCACCAACGACTACTAATACGCGTATTTAAGCGAGGTCGGGTAATACCTCCGTTATAGGGTGAACAGGCGAGCCCGAGGTTAAGCCTTTCACGAGGGAATAATATCTCAGAACGGTTTTTAGCTCAGACGTAGCTCGGTCCAGTCGAGCTTGAAACCTTTCATTGTCTTTTTTTACGCATTTTCGTCTTACTTTAAATCAACATTAGTTTTACAAAGAGTATTTGTCGTGTCTTAAAAAAATAAAAAGTAAATGAAAAATAAATAAAAAAAAAAAAAAATATGTTACGGCTCCATCGAACCGGAATAACAAGAGCGTCTTGTCCGATCCGTCAAACTCGCAGACAGTCGTCGAGTAAAGCATTATTAGCGCGCTATTAACAGCACTTTGTTAAGACGGCGCGAATTAATCGCGAGATTTATCATCGAGACCGCGGTCGGCTTCCAAAAGGACCGCGATGCCTTGCAATCGGTATTTAGCGCGGTCAATTTAATCGCGCCCGACGTCAGCGAAGGGTGACTACTTGTCGCGGCGACCGGTCCTACCACTCTGCCCGTTACTAATACTATCGGCGACTACGAATTTTCGTGTCGCATCGCGATCGACAGCGTCGTTACGAATTCATAACGACGTCCGCGACCGTCCGGCGCGAGAAATTAACGACCGGAGAATGCAGGATAACTGTTATTCCATATCCCCGTCGCCATCGGCGGCAAGCAGTCCGATCTATAATTTGCGGAAACGCTCGCCCGATATTTTATCTTCAATTTTTTTTTCCTCAGTTGTTTAAAGAAACGTCGTTTTGCGCTAAAAAAAAATTATTTTTCCAATTAATTTAAATATTAATTAAAAAAAAAAAAATGTATTTTAATAAATTGTGACATGTAAAATTTTCTTTCTTTTCTTTCGCAGTAATAATGCATACGCAGATAAAAGTCTAATGATTATCACATCGGATTAATTAAATGCATGGGATTTTGAATGAGAAATGAGAGTACAGTTATGTTTTACTGTTAACTGTTGTAATGTTATCGCGGTGTTATTATTACATGTAGCAATTAATAACGGCGGAGGTACGTGTAATATAAGACGTCCTACATGAAAAATGTATCGAGCACCGAGTAGTAAGCTCGTACGATCGATCGCCTCGTAATAGCACGGAATAAGTCATACGTGGTAGTTTGAACTTAAGTAAAGTCAAGTAATTTCTCACCAAGATTTAAATACGATGCTTTTAAAGAATTTCATAAATAAATCGTTCTCAAAAATCAATTTCCTTTTAAAAAAACTAAATGAATATTGCTTCCTTATTCTTTGTCTTAAATATCTCGAATTCAAATAGAGTTTAATTTCAGCTCAAAAACTTTTGTTACCCTCCCGATTCATTCAATGTCCTAATTAACGATTCGAGATGTGTGCTGAAAATAAATTTTGTCGAGAAGGAATTAATCTCCAAGTATTATATCCAAAGAATAAGAACCGTAAACTTGAATAATTTATTTTATAATGATTCCGCGGTGTCTCATCAAATCGACATAATTTCTCAAAATAAACAATAAATAATACAACGTCGCACCTTTTAAATCGTGCCGTCCAATTCAGTCGGGAGAAGAATTTTAATCCAAGAGTGTCACAAGCACGTCACACATCGCACAGTTCCGCGCATTTTCCCGCGAAAGACCTCGCATCGTCGGCAACGTACAAAGCTCAATCAATAATCCGCGGAGATCGGGGACCAGCGCAAAACACTTGCCGCGAAGATCGCGGCGAGACTGAACGCGCCTCCGTGCCGAGCCGAGTCCCCGGACTTTCACTTCGATCATCGAGGCCCCTTCTCGACACGTTTACTCGCGATGCACCCACGCTCTCGTGTCCCGATCGCGTAGTGCTCGCGCGAAGAGCGAGGCACGTTACAATGTGCACGGCATGCTCCGATTTTCCGTATTTCTGCAGGGTGAAATTGAGGCACACTTGTTCAAACCTCGACGGACAAGACTGGACAAATTAAATCTTTGCAAACGATGCGGAATCTAATTGCACGATAATTTGTAATACACCCCGTTTGCCGCGACACAGAAAATCTTCGGATAACAATACGAAAATTACTTTATCAACTTTGTATTTATTTTTAATTAATTATTTAGCTTCTTTTTTTTTTTTAGGATGTTACATATTATTTTTTTTGTTAATGCGATACCGGAAAGGAGACTGAAAAACAAGGAAAATCTTGACCCAGTGAGTCAGGACGTTGCTGAAGATACCATCGTTGGATCCCTGCTTCTCGTAACTCGCATTGTACGCATGCAAATTTTCCTTTCTATGTTAATCAGGTTAGCAGGCTTTCATCCTGACGCGTTCGATGTGCGGCGATTAGCCGCCGGGGCGAAACGTACCGGGAGACAAAGGTAACGAGACGCGCGTCTCTACGCCGGACGCGCAAATCGCACCACTTGGAAGACGGCGCGGTTTGCTAAATCTTTTACAGCGCTCAATTACGCGGGCGAGAGCTGCTGCGTCGCGGTTTTCCCGTATTTATTGCGGTGCCGTTATTAGCGTTATCAGCCACTTCGTGCGCTACGTCGTCGCCAGCACGTAGTCGAACCGTGGATGATTGCGGCCGTCCACAGCAGCTGTTTACCTCTATCGGTTGCGCCGTAGTCCGTTTCCCGAGTGCTACGTTATTGTACAGTTACCTCGGGTGAAAGGTGAGAGCCCTTCCCGCATCTCGCGGCGAAATAAAGGTGAGGAAGAGATGGGAAGCGCACGGGTGAAGGCAAGAGAGATCTTAAAGCGTGGTTCTCGCTGTGAATTAAGCGAAAAAAAAAAAAAAGAAAAAAAAAAGAAAAAGCCGTAATTAAGGAGACCAATCGGTTCCGGGGCATCCTCTGTATTTGATATCCTCGTGCTACCGAATACACGCTGCTAACTTAACCGAGCGACCGCTAGCCGGAGTAAGTTAATCCCGTTCCCAGCTGAGAGGCATTCCCGCTTAATTTGCATTTGCGATGCTGAATTATAATAATTAGGCTAATTGCCGAAGCGACGTCTCTTTATCAGGTGCCAAGGAGGAAGGCATCGATAGCAGGTGCTTATCAGACGTCTACTTTAATCGGGAAAGAGGCAGATGAGGGAAGGCGTGTGAACTCGTTTTCCTAAGGTTACGATCTAACCCGGCGATCGCGTCGAAGGTTCCACGGCCGGCCTGAGGAAACCGGTATCAGAGTCAATGACAACTGGCTCTTTGCCCGAAGAATATGATGTCACTTTCGTCGCGCGGGCTTGTGCTAACCCCGAGTCGGCGCAGGAAAAAAAAAAAAAGAAAGAGGCACAGCTGGCAACAATACGCGAGATGAATAATAAACGCGAGAGCCGTCGCGTTACAAGGCGATCGACTTGCTCCGATTTTTCTCGCGTTTTTCCTTGACACTGTTCTATGTAATTCGAATCGACATCTGAAAGATTCCGAACTGAAAATAATCCTTAAGATGGATCCCAAAGGACTTTCGTTCGATTTTCTGTTATACAGACAGAAGCTAAGAATAAAAGTCAAAGGCAAGAATTTTATAGATATAATTGATCTTTTGTGTAACATGACGTGAAAATAGCGTTGATGTTCGCGTTTGAAAAACTAATAACCCGGAAGGGAATTAAATACCGGCGTTATTGCGCACATTCGCAGCGCTACGATCGCACGAAAGTACTTTGACGGATGTGCTGATTATTAAAGTGCTGTTCATACAAACTAAGCGAAATTAAATTTCCGTTTCATACATTTCATTAAATAATAACATAAGCACCAGGCACTGACATTTTAAGATCTCGTTCCTGTACAATTAAAATTACGCAATAAAAAAAAAAAAAAAAAAAAAAAAAATAATGACTTTTAATTTGAATTAAAATCAAATAAAATTTATAACAAGGAAAAAAGTAAAAAAAAAAAATTAATAAAAATCCACCAATGCAGAACCCTTTTACATAATTCAATTACGCAACGACTCAGCTTTGTTGTTATACTTTAATTTTAAAATTAATTACAAGACGGTATAACAAGAAAGAGAATCTGCGCGATCGATCGAAGGAAAAATTTTCATTTCGCTGCGCTCAATTATCCTCCGTAAATATCAGGAATATCGCGCACGGGAGCCAGGGAAAGGTCAGCGATCATTACCGGAGTTAGTAGAGTGTCGCGCGCGTTAGAGAAAGAAATTCGGGGACCGTCCTGGATTCCGGACTTCTGACTGGACAAAGAGGCTAAGTTTACCGAAAGACAATGCGTCTTCTCGCCCGCTGGTTTTGTTCCCCGGACACGCGGCCTGCCATGGGTGCACGCTACACCGAGCAGAAACTCCGATCTACGTTACATAAGAGAAAAGTGTGGAGCGGCCACTGCGGCGCGTTATTCCGCCGCAAAGTTCTTCTCGCCTCGCGCGGCTGAATCACCCGCGCGTCAAGCCAGACAGATTTAATTACAAACGCGATCGGGCGTTTTCCCCAAAAGAGTCGAGCTATTTTTTCCTCCTCTTTTATTTATTTAGTTTTTTTTTTTTTTTTTTTTTTTGAGCACGCGATATTGTAAACTGACTTGCGAAAGCGACCGGGTGAAATGCTCGCGCACTTCACGGCGGAACGCTCGCGTTCCGCTTGCTTCGAAAAGATAAGGCATAAACGCCGTACTCGCTTGAGCGTTAACAAACGCGCTACTTTTTTCTGCTTATCGGGAAGACATTAATGATTTCCGGCCGGCTGTTATCTCTTTTTCTTTCCTCTCGTTACGAGCGCGACAGGTATTATGCGTCGCGGGCTCGTCGTTCGTTCGAAATTCGCGACGACCGCGACGATACTTCACGCTTCGTTCCGGCGGTTTTCCCTCTCGTGAGTGCGGGAGCCGATCGCTCCCTCTCGTTGGACCTCCGTTAAATTAATTCACTCGCGCCACGATCGATTCTTCCGTGATTCGAAAATCACTCGCGACGATCCGCGCGCGATTGCACCGCAAGCTTGTATCAGCACCGCGGAGAAACTGATAAGGAGCAAAAATAGACATTCGCGCGGCGGCGACAGGACGAGAATAAGAGTCGCTTTTTATCGTTACCATTTCTCGGGAGCGTTTCCGTGGCGTACTTTGCGTAATCCTGCTTCACGCTCGTTAGATTTCACGCTTATCAGTCGATTGCAGCCGCCGCTGCCGCGAGTGACAGGAGGTCCGAGCTCTTTTCGCGCGCAATTTTCTAATTTATTTATTTACGCCGTTACGATCCCGCGGGATTCGGATGACGTGATCGAGCTGCAGCTTTCTCGAACCGAACCTGGCTCGATTAGCCACGTATTGATGAATAAAAAATTAAAAAAGAAATTAATAATAAAAAAAAATGTCGCCAAGCGCGTTGAATAATGATTTCAATAATTTTTTACAATCAACGCTTTAATAATAATTATACAATATTTAAACCAATCAACTGGTTTAAATTTAATTTAAATGAACACATGCACGTCATTAGCTCATCGTTCATTTCTCATTTCTTTTTAATTTAATGTTATCAGTTTAATCTTCGTGTCTGTCGCATTCGCAGGTGCGAACTTGGCCTCGCAGGTGTTTTCGCTACACCTTTTTTTTTTTTATTCTTTTTTCCCAACGTGTAATCCGTTTCTCGCATTGCGTGACGATTGCGCTCGCGAGACAAACGAACGACCCGCTGTGATCCCCGAGTACACGATCCTTCCATCGCGCGGCACAACTTTCCATCCTTTCTTTTCTAAATCCTCGCGATTTAATAGACCTCCGTACGGCCTCGATTTGCGATACAATAGCGCGGCGCGCAATGAAAATGCATTTATAATTTTCTCCCCGCGGGAAAACCAGCGCAGATAAGCCGGGATGACAAATGGCGTTTCTCGAAGTGCCCGTCTGCCCTTTCTCGCCCGCGTATTAATTCAGCCGCGGGCTTCCGGTAAGAATATCGGCGCGAACGAGTTGTAATAAATTGCCTTCCGTCCCCGGCAGAATATATATTTCGAAAATAAACGACGTCCGAGCATTTGCACACCGCTTCGAGCCGTGCGATAGATCTTCAGTAAAATGCGCGAAAGTTTTCGAAAAAATGAACTTAACGCGGCATTTAAGTATGGGAATCAACGTCGGCGAGTTTGAGAAATTTAATCTTTTCGCAGAACGATAAAGCACGGGCTTAAAAAAAAACAAAGATTGCTTCAAAAAATTATTAAAAACAAGATGGAAAGTAAATTGAATCGTAATTAAAATTAATCTAAAAATATTTTCATATATCGAATATTATATTAGTTTCAATATGCGCTTGTATATTCCTGAAACTTTCGTTGAAAAAAAAAAAAAAAGAAAACGTTTACGTAACGCCAGAAAAGGCGATACTTAAAGGATGTCGTTTACTGATTATGTCACGCATCCTCCGTATTATTCCCGAAGCAAATTTATTCTTATTATTTCCGCGCCCGGGTATTTTGCACCGATTTCATCCTTTCTAATTAAAGCTGTTGCAAGAACACGGCCGACACCGCGTAACCCGACAATCGCGCGTGTCATCGCCGGGAATGAATCCAGATTTCGCAGATCGCGCGGTACGCGGCTCGTTAAATCATCAACCTGGTCGAATCAAGGACGCAAATTGTCGAGGACGCGCATCATCGAGGTCGCGAGTCATCCCGCTAGATCCTTGACTCGCCGGATCTTTTTCTTTCCCCTCCCGTCATTCCGCGGAACGAACATCTTTCCATCTCTCTTTAAACTGGACCCTGAATCGCGCGGATAAACTATTAGGTTGTTGCACGTAAATGGAATCAGAAAGTCCGAGTCTTTGAGATTTTTTACAAAGCGAGTGCCCTTAATGTATGAAAGTGAGGTAGTTTTTTAATATTGTGTAAGACGTAATTGTCTTAAAAACATTTTTCAACGCCACACATACTATAATTATAATAATTTTATAAATACCTTATTGTTCGTAAATTCGCAAAAAAAAAAAAAAAATAATAATAATAATAATAAGCTACGCAATGATAAATTAAATTCATGTACAAGACAAAGAGTCGCATTAATATAAAAGAATGCACAGCAAACAGTCTTCTCTTCCTGTTTCACGATACCTTTTAGGGCTTTCAAAGTTTATACATTCTCCCGTCACTCGTAAAACTTCAGAAGAGCATAAGTATTTCATATTTCAATGGAAATGCATTCGAATCCCTTCAAAAGCGCCGAGAGAAGCGACTCTAAACCTGGTATTTCACGCGCGAATCAATAAAAAGTTCTATGCTCTTTCTCTTCGGGTTCTGCTTCGACTAACATCTGCATTTCGCGAATACCGTAGTCCTTTATGCCAGTCAGCGGCCGCCGCGATAGGCATTATGCATTCGCGCCGAACGATCAATCGCGCGAATTTGGAGGCGCTTTTATCTTAATTTTATTGCAACCGGCAGGCATTTTTATTAACAAGCGGTTGACGAGACGCGTATAACTTTTAATGATCCTACGGTGGCTTTATTCGCGTCCTCTCTCGCGTCCCCTTCGCAGAAGTCCCGTCACTGGAGTGATACGAATTTAATTGCGTCTGATGAAAATTTAATGCTGACGGAAAAAATTCCTGGTGTTTCTCCATTCTTGACGGGCTCGGGATTCATCTGCGGTGATACCACGGTAAAGGATGTAGTACAAAAAAAAAAGAAAAAATACGAGGCACGCGCCTCGAGCCGACGACATATATCGGCGTAATTAAAAAAAGCAATGAGACACGTGCAAACATCTGTCTAGCGCAAAAATATTTCGCCTTCGTATTTGACTTCCCTGCGTTCGGATATTTCAATGAATAATTTTATACGTAAAAAAAAAAAGTTTAAGTATCGATAATACAATGAATCGCTGTTTTAGTTAGTTATCGTTGATAATTCGATGGTAATTTGCAAGCGTACCGAGGAAATAACGAGACGTTCAGTTTCGAGGGAGCTGTAACGACATAATAAATTGCCGCGAAAGACAGAAATCACGTTAATCTCGTCAAGTATTAGCGGCAACGACGCGCAATGATGAACCGAAGAGCTCCTCGCGATAGTTCAACGTACTCGAAAGATTAATTGAAAGTGGAGACAAGCACCTCGGGCCGCCGCGCGACAATATTGTCGCGTGGAAAAGGTGGAAACGACAAGCGGCTTTCGTGCTTTCGCGAAGGAAGTCGTTTGCGGTCGGACACGAATCGGACCTTGGCGAGAACCTCACCGAGTAGACGAGGTTTTAAAGGAGACTCAAAGAGTAACACGCAACGAGGGAGATCGGGGAGACGGAGAGAGAAGAGGGACTTAAGTCGTCGCGCGTTTCTATGTGGTACCGTTCGACCATCGACCACCGGCCACACGAGTCGACTGGCCAATGCTTCACGGAATTCATCCTGACGATCATCAACCTCTTATAACATATCCCAGTTCCGATCATCCGCGAAATCTTAATTCCTCGCCAACGTTTCTTCTACTTTGAAAGAAAAGCAAACGCGAAGTAATTAGTTCCGAACGACTTTTGTTGTATCGAGATATCGTCAAGCAAAACCAATTGTTTCGTATATATATATGTGTATTAAAAAAGAAAAAATTTTTTTTTTTATTAACCGAGAGAGGTATCCTTGAATTCGCTCCCTGTCAAGTTACAAGCCACTGTTTCCCACGTTAACGAACTGTCGCGAGGTTCCGGTTGGCTGGGTCGGTGAATTATAATGAATCCATCGAGGCCCGCACACACCACGGTGCGCAATTTCACCTTGATTTAAGCAGACAACGCGTTAGCGAGCGAGATCGTCGTACAATTTGTGGAAATTCTATGACATTACAAGTCACTCGAGCAAACACAAGTCGTACCATTGTCAGTAATTAGAAAGGATTTCTCGTAAACCTTGTATTTATAATTTATAATGTTTCAAGTAAGATTTGCTTCTTGAGCTGCGTCGCGTCGATATTGAACAACAATCTATGCAAAAGTAGAACTAAACGCCAGGGTTATTAACCGACGAGTTACAATTCGCATTCAATAGCGATCGCGTCCCATCCAATCGCGACCTCCGCTAAATTAATACGCGAGCACAATTTCGAGCTCATCAAGGTAAGCGAGTTTGCGATGACGAGCCGTTTACGCATATGGCTTTGCAATTTGGCGACCGGTAAAAGTCGCGAAATGAAGTAACGCGCACGGTTAACTGGTTATATACTTCGCGAAACGGCATGTGACAAGCGTTACGCATAAGCGTACACGCAAATATATTCATTACGCGATTATTAGGTCAAATCACGTATTAATAATGCATACATAGACACATTTGCTATTAGGTTTCAGTCTGACTTTCACCACGCAGAATATCACGGCGAAGATCAAGCTTTATTCGCGATTAATTGTTTATCCGCTCGCGAGAAAATAATTCAAGTTTTCCAATTAAAAATCTCCTTCTTCCTCCCTCCCCCTCAAGACAAAAATTTCAAGACCGTTCGGGGAATAAAATTAGCGAAATTTTTATTACAGTTTATACGCGCGTGTCGCCTCGACACGGTTCCTTCTTCCCGGTGTCGGACACTGCATACCCTGGATGCTGCGTGGACCGTTATGCAACCTGCGGCGCGCAAACAGCGAGCGGGCGGTCTTTGCTCGCGTCGAGATTCCCGTTGGCCTGTCCCCGTGTCATCCTGCACGCTGCAGGAGCACCCTGACAGCGGCAAAACCACAAAGAAAAACGAACCGTCCGCGACTATCGACACGTGCGTACACGTGTCGGATATGCCGCGAGAACGCGAGCTCATCTCGTGGATTTTGCGCGTAAACGCTCGCCAACGACTAAATACTTGAAAGCGCAGCTCGAGAACTGAGAGAAGCAAGATAAAATTTCCCGAACACAAAAAAAAAAAAAAAAAAAATTAAGGAAAGAAATATGTCGAGTAAAAATATAATGAACGCATTCAGAAGAAACAACCGATCACTGAGCACTCAGTGATCGGTTGTGTCTCTTGAACGCAATCAATCTTCAGCCGCTTCCGAAGCCCGTGAGAGAAGTGGATCCTCTCACGGACCCAGCCTCTCATTTCAGTCCGCGTGTATCAACGTATCATTTAGCGTAATTTCGGCGGAATAATTGCGCGTAATACGGGCGATAGAGCGACGCAAGTTGCGCAACGCAATCGAAAAGACAATAAATGGAGATAATCGCGATTGGCTTGCGCGAATAAAATTTCATAACTTTATCGTCCGGTGCGCTTCTCTCACCCAGGCCTTATAACGGTCGCGCCGCGAGATACGGAGGCTATAAAATTTGTAAACGCGCGCCGGCATCGCGAAATCGTTAAAAGCGCCGTCGGTGCTGGCACGAACGGGGGATAGTAACCGATTCCACCACTGGTTTACTGTTATTGCAATAAACGCCGCGATGCGACACGACCGAGAGTACTTTCCTTAAACTTTTCGAGTTGCGGCGCGGCAAAACCGTGATACATAATGTATAGGTTTATGTAAGTGCTTCTGAGAAGTAAAGAAAAAAAAAAAAAAAACCAATTAAATACATAAAATAAAAATATTTTCATAATTAATGATAATTCTTTTTTCTTTTTTATTTTACTATCGATAATTCATCCGCGTTTCGATGTCATTAACTATTTCTTTATATACCGTCTTTGTCAGAGATTTATCGCACCCGCTCGCTGGGAAACATTGATGAATTTATGCGAGTTACAGTAGCGTCTTAAAATAACAGCCACGTATTCGTTCGTTTGCCTATTCCTATGCGGCGTGAATTTTAATTAAAGACAAAAATCGAATAGAATTTTTATTTTATACAATTTCCTTTTAATCCTTCAAGTTGCAGCGTCTCTTTCTTTTTAAACTTAATTTGAAAAAATTTGTAAAATTATTAAAGAAAAATTAAGAAAAAAAAAATATATATATATATTTATATACGTACAACTTTTTTTTCTTTTTTTTTTTCTCTCGTAATCGGCTTTCGCGGCGCCTACGCCGAGAACGAGAGAGCTTAATGCTAGATATCGTTCTCGATACAACTGTACACATTCGACTGCACTCGAACGGCAGCATAGGTATTACGACACGACGCCGGGTTACCCAAGATGCGCGACGTGTCCGGTAGTTTCTCCCAGTTCCACTGGCTGAACAGCCGAAGAGAGGATCCGTGAATACGTTCCCACAGGTATATACGCCCATTTCGATGACCGGCCGCTCGTCACGGACTCGCGCCCGGCGGCTTTTCGAGAAATCTACCGCTGATGCCGGCGGAAGGAAAAAAAAAAAAAAGCGCTTCGAGAACACGCGCGAATCGTGCGAATAACCGCTCTTCAATAACACTTTTGCTCGCCATTTCGTCACTTTTCTTTTTTTTTTTGTTTTTTTCATCAAAGATTCCGACGCGGCGTATCGCGAATTTCTTTCCTCCCTCCACCCCGCTACTAATCACCGTTAATTACCCCGTCGTTACCGATCGGCTCGGCTGTTTCTCCCTGTCTCGCGTGAGCTCTCGACCGATTGCCGTGACATTTGCACGCCGATATGATACACTTGGCTCGCGATGCAGAGGGCCCCAATCATCCACCCGTGATCCCGCAGGTTCTTTGCACCGACGTCGCCTTCTTTTCGCCCCTCTTTCTCTCTTTTTTCCCTGTCAATCTCCTCGCGGCCGGTAAGCGGTCCTCTCGCTTTCGCACTGGATCACCTTGGTCCACGGGTCCCGGCGCGCTGCCCTTCTCGCTTCCTCGGCCCTAACTATCCGTCTGCACGAATCGAATCTCGCATAAAACGGACGATAAGTGGAATCGCGGGGCCGAAACCGGCGGCAGAGGTTCGAGCTATCGTGCGCAGAAATTACCGGAAACGATTGCGTTTCTCGCATTTCCAGAATAAACCTAACGGCCGAAGGTTTTTCACTCGTAAACGTGTTCGATGAGCGAGCAAACTTACGCCGAAGAAATGATAATAGAAATACTGATTATAATAGTTCGAAGCGTGGAACGCGACGGTTACGTTTGCGAACGTTACACAAAAAGGATGTAGAATTGGTTTTGAGATAGTACTGATAGATATAAGAATGCAGAAAGAAAGCCGGGCTTTCATTCAATTTCCTGCTTCGTGATTTCAAACGTTTTCAAATATTTAATTAGCTGAATCGAAAGGAATAGGTGACGCGTGGCGTTTGTTCCGCGAAGTAAAATATTTACAAATTTAAAGAAAGAATCATGGATATTTTATTAATTAATAATTAAATTAAATCCCTTCTTAATTAAGCTAATTGTCGAGTTGGGTCGAGTGATATACGTTGATTCGCGACGGGCTGAAGCGCGAGGTGATAAAGTGTGCGAAATTCGATCAAGATAAAGTCCAAGCCGCGCTAATAAAAAAAAAACGTGCAATATAGTGCGTAATTAGGAAAAAGCCAGGGTGCGATTTACATCAGAATGAAATTATCGAACGAAGAAATTCGTATTTCTTCCGGAAACGTCGTTCTGCCTTTCGCGCCCGACACGTTCGTTTCCTTTTATCTCGCGCACGAAGCAGAAATAGCAGAATGCACTCATTGCGCATAACAATTTACGTCCGTTTGACATGAAGCTGCGATCACCTGCGAAGATGCGTTCATAAACTCCGGAGTCTTACGCGGCGCGTTTACTTTCATTTGCCGCGTAAACAACATCGCCGATTTCTTTTACGAAAAGGAAACAAGAAGCGCACGGAAATGTCTAAAATGCTTCAAATTAAAATTTCTTCAAAATTTTAAATTAATATATAAAATAAACGTTTGATAAAATTTTTAATAAAACATTTTGCAATAAAAAAAATTAATTAATTAATTAATAAAATAAAATAAAATTATTTTCGACTCATTGTACGGAATAAAATAAGACGAAATTCGCGAAGGGTTTTAAAAAAAATTAAGATTTTCGTGATAAGCCTCGTTACATCTCTCAAAAGCGGGACGTTATTTTCTTTCGATTGCAAAATTTAACTCGTTCAAGTAGCAATTATCTCCCTGATTAATTATTTCCTGTTGTCTCTGAATTTCCAATTAACCGCATCCGCAATTAGGGATCATCCCATAAAATTTTCAGTGATGATGGATCGGCTCGAAATTCAACGGGGAATCTATAATCGAGAGAAAGTGCGGGACTTCCGATGCACTTGGCGTGCACTTTATATCCTAACGAAGAGCTAGACGGTTAAAGAACGAGCGACGCTCCCACGAGCTGCAGCCGCAGCTTCGTCTCGACTCTGATCTCTGTTTAGTCATTCTCGGATATGACTGTTGCTTGCTTTTTCTTTTTCTTCATCTACCGTCTATTCGCGCATTCTCCCTCATATCTTTTTTTTTCTTTCTTTTCTCTCGTCCCTTATGGTTTATTCCAATGACTAACGCGCGTTCGGGGCCTTCGGTAAATGTTACTTTCGCAAATTCGAACATTAATTTCCGAAGCAAGAAACTTTGGAAATTTATTTTCGAGAGACTCTTGCCCGACTGAATAAACAAGCCGTCGATCTTCTTTAAGAGTTGAGCAATTTGAAGGATAATTACGAGGGAACGTTATACGCGATGTTTAATTAAAAACAATTTTTTTTTCTTTTTGTGTTGCGAAACGTTATTATATTCGCGCGACGTCACGTATGAAAAATATGTGAGAAATTATTGTAATTCAAGTAATCGACGACTCCCGAGTCTCGATGGCGAATCGCGGGAAACGAAGAACGAAGAGAATTCTGTTTCTCTTAACGAGCCGTGTCGTATTTTTAGGCGGACTCTTTGAAAACTTGAGAGAAGTAGAAAAGACCGAGGTTCGTCGGAAAAACAAAAAGATTTCGCTTCCAACGAGCGTTTCAGTTGTCCCGTTCGTTCGCATTTCAGTTCAAGTCTCAAGCCGTTCTAATTGCAATACTCGAGCCGTATTAGCTAATCCCAACGATTTTGATCGTTCCGATAGTAGTTCAATATTTCAATTTTCATTAAATCTCGACGCGGTCTAAACAGGTAATGTAGATTAAAAGTTGGATTACGAAACGGGAACTCGGACCTAATTTCCACTTATATAAATAACAAATAATGACTATAAATGATTAAAAAATTATTATAAAAATATTACTAATATTTTACTTTTAATGTCTTAATTTTTATATTTTTCCCAAATAAATAATAATAATAATAATGCAAAAATCACGTTTCCTAAAGCAACAAGATCAAATAGAAGAATAGCTTTCTAGGCTCATCAGGGTATTGATCGAAGGCCGAATGACGAGATCGTTTGCACCGAATAGTAACTACTAAGTATCCTTCGGGGGCTGATCAATTTCGTCCACGATATTATGCACACCCTCATAAACCCACCCCACTAAATACAAGCGTGACTCACTACTTTGGCCGCGCCAATATCCGGCTGGCTTCGTTGACCGGAAGGGAAGCCACATTTGCGATCGCGTAGCAAACGACATTGCCTCGCGATTGCAAAATGTCCAGGAAAAACTCGTTTATATCAAGGCCGCGAAGTGACGAGTAGTTACTTTAATAAAGGCACTTCACAGAAAGAAACAAAGAGTGGAAGAAAATTGCAAAATGAAATAATTCCAATCGAATAAAAATTGTTGAGTAAGTACCTTCAGATAAATATACGTGCAGCGTGTGCAACTTAATATTTTCTAGTCAAGTGATTACGTAAAATGTCCGGTTACAAATAAATAAAAACTAAATAATTAATATTCAAAAATAAAAATTACTAAAAAATTATGAAAGATTATAGATTACGTACAATTAAATTTTTTTCATTTACACATTTCAGATTTTTCGTGTAACGAAAATCGGGATTGATTCTCGACGTCGTTTTCTCTTTCACGGTCGAGAATACGGTTCTTTGTTTCCGCGATGCCGATTCCGGCGCGTAAAAAAAAAAAAAAAAAGGAGAGCAGGAACGAGACAGAAGGACGAGCGTAAGAGCGTAGGAAGACAATGGATCCTCAAGGCATCGGCACGGGCGTTTTCTATTCAAGGCTCCGACTTCGCGACGTGACGGAAACGCGAGGACAAGACGGTAGGATTCCGCGTCTTCGCGGACAAGATTTTTCCCCAATGACGAAACGAGATGCGTAAACGTATCGTTGATCGCGAGGGAGATAGAAGGAATCACGTGGACGAGGCGCGGTCCCGAGAAAATTATGCAAACTCGCGATGGCGTATCATTTATTGACGGACGAACGGCGGTTCGAACAATGGCGACTAATTTTACGAGACAAGTCTCACTTTATTTATCCGTTTCGTGCAGTTTCTTTTCGTATCGTTAAAGACGAAAGAGTCGTATCCTTGAAAAATCGAAGTAAAACGTATAAGATGACATAACTGCGATTTATAAAAAAAAAAAAAAAAAAAAAAGAAAAATGAATAAAGTAACAACAAGTGTGAAACAGGCGTGGGCACATGCATCGTAGTCAACGAGCGGCGTATTTTCTCAATTTCATTCACGAGCACATTTATAAATAACATTGCGCCGATCGATCGAGCGTAACGAAGGGTCGAGGATGCGACGCGAGTGAAAATATTCTCTCGCTTCTTCCGCACGGCGACCCTGCATAGAAATCCCTTCGGGGTGAGTTTTATTGAAGGCCAAGTAGTTACCGGACAAGATCGATCAGCGCGATGAACAAAGGCGAGGCATCCCGCGGTAATTAACGATATCGCGGGGATTATCGCGGCTAATAATACGCGGTTTTATCGCCGATCTGGCAAAGCGACCTTTCGCGAAAGGGCACCTGTTATCGCAGGGGTCAATGAATCTGGACACCCTATAAAAATGAACGGCGCGTCGCAATTTGTTTTTCTGAGCGCCACGTGCTCGGAAAAACTTTAAGAAAATGTAATAAAAATATTGTCTCTAGACCGCGGCCTTTTTATGTAAAACGCGTTGAATGTCAAGTAATTTTATTGCAGCTGATTACAACCGTAATTAATTTAACGTTATCCGTGATATTATATAATTTGTCAGTTATTATCTAAAAATGTTTTAATTAATATTGATAATTAACTTTCAAAGTAAATTATTATATTTAGTTGGCGCTAAATTTCTAGTTATCATTTTCTTTATCTTTAACAGATTGCAAGACTGATATATGTATAGTAATGCTCGATTGGTGAAATATTTGTTTTTAACTCACGATAACGTTGGATTATCTAACGTGGATGGATTTCATTATTCACGATTGAAGTTAACGTTACTGCCATGTAATTACATGTATGTTAAAACGCGAACCGAATCAGACTTGATTAGCGCTGATTAACGTTGATCTTTTGGTGAAAGGTAACCACTCGGTCAAGCATTTTCGGCCCTCTCACAGCAAATCAACGCACAACAATGAGGGTCCGTGGAGATCGGTCAAGCATGCATTTTTTAGGTCAGGGGTCACACACGAGCGAACCTAACGGCGACAGCCGCGAGTTTCACGCTGCGTGGAATCATTAAGGATCGCTCGGCAATAACAATTTACAAAGGAAAGAAAGGTCCTCGACAAAATTATGAATTCTAATCCTAATTCTAAATCCTAAGAAAGCGAGGCAATCGTCTCTGGAAACTGTGCTAAAATAAATTAGCTAATCATAATCCAAATTTTTCTTTTTTATATCTCAATATCAAATTACTTCGTTGCATTCTTCGTTCCATTTGCCGATTTAATTGTTCGAATAAAGGACAGGTGAAATTCCGTAATTGTTCGTACGCGTGTAAGATCCAATCTCGCGTTTTCGATCTCGCGGACGAACACTCGCGTACCTCGGGATTCGCGGAGAAAGCCCTCGCATTAGGGTCGCCTCCGTAGAAACGGATATTAGAAAACACGGCTGCACGCGGCGTGATCTTAAACCTCTCTACGACTGACCTCGGGCTGACAAATCGCGTGCATCGATAACGCCGCGTGTACCCCGCGAACACCGGCAGCCTCGATACCGCCTGTCCGAGGATAGATATCCCTTGCGCGCCGAGACCTCAAAAGAGACAATCCGGCCGCGCTTCTAAGCGAGAGTGCTCCGATTTTGCCCACCGCGGGACACGCTTTCGCTTAAAATCTACGCCTACGTACGTCACGACGAAAATCGGAGATTATGTGTTAAAATCTCGACCCTGAGCCTACGCGTAAGAGCAATCGTCAGAGTATTAAATATTTAAATCCATTTAATTGGAATTTACATCAATAATGAGTTTAACATCGTTACATTATTACTGTCTTAAATTTTTTTTTTTTTTTTTTTTTATAAAATTGATGCATTAGTTTAAAAAAAGATTTTTTAATATTTTGATATATTGATAATTTGTATAAAAGTTGTAATGTGTAAGTAAAA
Organism: Cardiocondyla obscurior; assembly: GCF_019399895.1. NCBI lineage: Eukaryota > Metazoa > Arthropoda > Insecta > Hymenoptera > Formicidae > Cardiocondyla > Cardiocondyla obscurior. The sequence goes on along the minus strand of NC_091875.1, from coordinate 2,155,523 downwards.
ATTATTGTCATTTACATTATTTAAGTTGAAATATTTTTATTATTAAATTTTATTTCTTAAAAATTGCAATTGATTGGAATATTACCGTTATTGGACTCGGATTTACCGTGTAATCCTGGCCACTTTCTTCCCTCTGTGTTCAGGCACGGAAAAAATGTTCAACCGTGTCGTTTATGAAAGTTAAAGTTCAAAGTAAGTCGGAATCGCTTTCCTCGATCGGGTCTCTAACACGACAGCGCATCTCACGTGCTATTGACCCTGCACATTTGCAACTCTCGATAATAACACAAACTCCCGTCCCTTTTCCCGACCCCTTCGATCGCAATTACATCCTCCGACTTCGGTCGATAGAAAATTTCATACCGGCAAGCGGCATCTCACTAATTGGAGTTCGCTTTTTAACATTCAACCGGTCGCGCGAATTTCCATAAAATCAGCATACATATTCGCGCCGCTTTTCATTTCATTGTACCCCAATCGACATTGTAATCTCGGTAAAAGCCTTACGAGGCTTGTGCAAAGAAAGTTACAATCGTAGGATTCAACTTGGTTATTTCGAATATGTTATAATATCGTGGCGGGTGAAGAGGGCCGGTAAGGGGTGAATAAATTAACTTCCTCGTCGAATTTTTCTCTCCTCGTCTGTCGTAAATATTTGGCAACGCTACTTCGCTCAGAGACATCATTTTCAACGGAATTATCAAATATAAACGTCCCTTATCGTTAAAAGAAATAATAATAATAATAATTAAAAAAAAAAAAAAAGTTTTGTCTCATAGCGACAACAAAGATAGGCTTATTCCTCAACTAACTTCATGTGGAAGATCGACTAAAACTCACCGTCGTTCCGCGACGCATCACTCGGCGTAATTTGAATTTACGAAAATTCTCGTCTCGGGCGTGATACCCGGTGCTGAATTTTTGCGGAGAATAATGACGATCGATTCACCCCTCGCCTTTCCGACTGCATCCGCCGTCGAATTATCGTAAATCGACTTACCGGAAGCCGGCGCTCCCTGGGCGTCCGCTTGCCTCGTCGCAGCCAAGAACGGACGAGAAGTTATCGCACCGCGCAAATGTGCCTGGCCGCACGCGAAACTCGGGAGGGATGCACTGGTCGAGTCCGCCAGTCGAAGGATCGGTGCTTGCTCGAGGTTGAACGGCACTCGGTGACGAACAAGGTCCCAACGGTCGTGAGACTGATACGAGACTACGGAATCGCGTTGGGAGAAACGCCGCGTCAATGAAAGCGCAATCCCCCCACTGCGCCGCCCCCGCGCGTGCGCCCCTCTGCGCAGGGCTGCCCTCCGCACGGTCGACACGCATGAAGTTCGCCTAAAAATAACGAAGTTCTCACTGTACATTAAAACGCAACCGCGCGCTTTGTTCAAATGCAATCGCATCCCGATTCGAGATTGTTGTAACTTTTTGGCAACTTTTCTTAGGAAACTTGAAATGTTACTTGAAATATTATGTGAAATAAAAGCTAGCGGAGATACTATCGTTTGAAGCACTATTTGTTTTATGTTTCAATAAAATGCTCGTTTTAAAATAGTATTTGTATGAGGGAGTATTTAAATATGCATTTTAAAAACTTAATTTTTTTGTAAATATTGATTTTTAAAAAAATGTCTTGTTTTTTAAGTAGCCTAAGAACGTCGAAATAAATGTTGAAATCAGAGCTTTTAAAATCTTAACAAAAGTTACGCTGCTACTCGTATCTTTAGCGAATTGTCTGCGTCATCTCTTAATATATCCTTTTATGCCTTCACGACGACGAATTTTATTTTGTTCGGCAATTCATATAAAAACGGCGTGATGTGTGAATGATTTTCACAAAGTTTCACAACAACATTCGCACAACACACCGGAAATACCTCGTACATTGCACAGCCAGCTTAGAAATTGCATAAAGGAGAAACCTCGGTTTTGATTTCATTAAGAAAACCATTATCTGATATGAATTCTATCGCGCAAAAAAACCTAATTAAAAAAAAGTTCCATCCTTAAGTAAAGTTACGTTATTATGACTAACATGTGTTCCTTAAATCTGCATTTTAATAGAAATTAATGAGAAAGAGCTAAATCTCAATTACTTGTTATTGCGAGGCATCCAAATCCGACAGTGGATCGTAACAGACTTGAATCAGTTGCGGGCAGTGGGTGCACGCATTTTCATTCTTTGGAGTATTGATGCTATCTGGTTTTAATCGTCGTCTTTTGCAGCTCACGTATTACCTGTAAATAAAAAATAAATTGTTATATCGTTTAAAAGATTTATCGTATCTCTCCTTTATTTTATTAAAAGATTTTCCGACAACGACGGACATAGTTTTCTCGATAAGTTCTGCTTTTGCGGTTATACAGTTGCGCTGTTAAACATTCGTTTCCTTATTTGGTTCCTCATTGCGTCTCCATTGTCTCCGTTCTCGTAATGTGCTCTCTCGCCCACTTGTCTACAAGTCAACGTACACACAAGCCTAGACACTTCCTAGGTTTGCGAAAGAATTTCTCCAACCCTTCCTCTTTTAACTACATTGCGTATAATCGATACGCAAAAAGTTCTTAGTGAATATTATGACGCAGTCTCCCCCGTACGTCATTGCGCACCCGCTATTTTAAACGTCATTACGTCAGGGAACTTGCAATGCTTTTATTACATTGATTACACGAGCTGCTTTACACGTTACATCGATTTATGACGTAGACGACGTAAGGCGACGTAATAACGTTCCAAGTTTATCTCATTCAAGAGAGATTTTTAATAAAGTCCTATATTCCGTGTAACATAATAGTGCTTTTAATAAAACTCATTAATGCAGTTGTTGCAGTACCTACAAGTTGATATATAAAAAAATTACTATACAAAAATAGCACAATTTTAATTTCAATCTAACAAACTGCAAAGGCTTTTAGTAACGATTTCTGATTGCATATATTTTCTTGGTATGAAATAATTATTCTCCATTCGTGTGAACAGTGCGTTTGTTATTGTACGGCTCGCCTTATTGCATTAGGTAATCGATGAAGTTGCTCAGTAATATTCTTAGGTGACAAACGATAAATAGTCAAACCGTAGGAAAAGAAAGGCACAGACCTTTTTGGCATCGTCCAACGTTGTGGGAACGTAGTGAGCGTTGATCGCTTGCGCCATAGTACAGTAGTCTCGATACAGGACGTACTGATCCTTCAACCAACGTCTGATCGCCAAAACTCTCTCTCGAAATTGATCGTCCGGCTTCGATTCCAAGTCATCTGAAATAAACATTAGTTATTTTCCAAATATATATGTGTAGAATATATTTAAAAATATATTTTGAATAAATGTAAATGTACATTTGTGCATAATGCCTCTATTTAAATGTGAAATGAATTTAATACATTCGTCATACGTTCCTACACTATTATCGGTCTATAGTTCTCATTGTTTCAATACAATGCAGATTCCTTCCATTCAATGCTAGAGTCGCAATTGTCGGTGCATTCACCGCGGTACGACTTACCACTTCGACCGCGTTAAGATGACATAAAACGGAATTTTAAGGTGCATAAAATGGAATTTCTATTTAAAGATAAACACCTAAGCAAGCAGTACAATAATTGCCGATTATTTATCGTTGAAAAATATACTAAAATAATTATAAAAAAAAAACATTATAGTTGATATTTTAATTATCAATAAATAATCGTACTTATTATAAATAAAAAAAAAATTTGAAAGATATTTTTGTTAAAATTACCAGGCTGCATAAATTCTGCGACGTTAGGAAATTCCAAAGGTTTAAAATAACTTTGTGTAGAGCCTGATTCTGGTCTTAAGTCCTTCAATTCGTGTAGATATTTTTGGAGGTCTTTCCGTTCTTGTTGTAGTCGCAGTTCAGCAATCTGTTTCCGAAGTCCGCGCATTTGTTTCTTGTCTAACTTCAAAACTTTGTCTTCCTTACAATTTCCGGTACTATTACGAGTTCCGACTGTCTTCGAATTCATTATTCTCGTCTTTTTCTTCTCTTTTTTCATGTTGCATTCATGATTATGATTAGACTAGAAAATGTTATTAGAATTTAAAGGTTACAAAGTAGTAACTTTTTCTTGCCAAAATATACATTATGTAATAACCTCTCAAAATTACAAAAATATATCAGTTAAAAATTTAAGCCTTTATTATATTTCTAAATTAGATTTAACATTTAATTATATGTAATCTCAAAATAAAAATTTATAAAGCAAAGAATAATAGAAAAATAATTTCAAAAAATTTTTATCTAAAGAAATCAGACATTATTTATTTAGAAAATATCATACTTACCATTTTATTCCTTTCTGAAGAGAGGTAGTTTTCGTTTCTTTCTCTCTCTGTTATTTTTCTTGTTTTCGGTGCATTCTGGATTTCAGACACAATTTTGTTGTCGTAAAAGCTTTTCGATGCTTTCGTCACAGTTGTTGAGTTGGCATATTTCTTGGTTGCAACTTCGTGCGATTTTTTCAGCACACATTCGACGTCCTGTGAAACACGTTGATCCAGGCTCTCTCCGGAAACATATTCTCTTCCTTTTGCGCTTCCCTCTAACAACGAATTTGATTTTGCAGACTTGATCGAGTCTTCGTCATTCGTCACCGGCAATCCGGTGACATCTATCATCGCACGTTCCCTTGCTCTGCTCGATGCCTCACCACGCTCTTTCCGGCCACTTTTTTGCAGGGCAGTAGTTATCCTCGGGGAGTTTTTCTTCTCATCTGTCTTCGTCACGATGCCGGTCGACGACTCTGAAGAATTTGAAGTGTTTTTACTGGAACTTCCGACTAAAAGATTCGTCAGATCGAGTATATTATTGCCTTAAGATCATCACAACGATAAAAATTGTCGATTAAAAAGTTTTATGTATGTTCGATAAATATTTATAATTATATATCATTAAACAAATAATAAAACTTTAATAATTTTCACTTAATTTGTTGTCTCAGAATGAAAAAATTTTATATCAATATAATTAGATAATCTCAAAATTACTTATTTTATTTAAACGTTAAATTTTTTCAGAAAATTCTATTTCAAAATAATTTCTTTTAACACTAAATTGAAGTAGCTCCACTTCCAACCTTATTATTGATTACTTATAACATTCAATCATTTTACCACTTGAAACATTCTTGTCTTGAAACGACGCTTCTCGATGCTGATAACGTCTTCTCTGATTCTCCGAAGTCGAACCGGCAAATTGTGGCAATTTTATCGAACGCACGGTAATTTTATCTGAATTTGCCACGATGCTTTCCAAGTCGCTAACGTAGTTCGATGATCCCTGATCGACCTTGGTTACTCTTGGTTTCGGTGTCGGATTAACTAATCTGTCCCCGAAAATATTTCGCAAAATCGTTATTATTTTAATCGTTTTAAAAATATCGACATCTCGCTATTCATGCTTGTAATAATGAATCATTGATAACGATCACGACATATACGACGAGATCACGTATCTTATTTTTAAAAAACTCAATTATTTATATCTGAATTTTTATAAAAATAAACTTAAGTTATTAAAACCAACAATAAACGTTAAACTTTTAATGAAGGAAATGTATCTTTTAACAAAATGGTTGCGCAATTGTTTAATAATTATCATATGTTAATTACCTATGTTTCTCGGTACTGTCTTGATAAGATCTGTGTTCTGCAACATTGATTTTTTTTACGTTATATCCCGTTCTATCAACCGTTTCCTCGTGCTGTGATCGAACGGTCGAGCTTGAAATGTTCTCGAAGGTATCATTTGTATATCCATTTTCCATTAAACTTCTTGAGCTGCTCGAACTGTTTTCATCAGCTAAATGTGGAGAACCTTCAAGAACAAAGTCATCGATTTTGGCCATGGAGTTTTGGTCGGCGTTGGATAGCTCTGAAATAATTTCACTTCCATCCTCCATCGTATCAATTGACTCTTCGATAACGCTATCGCGAGATTCTGTTTCATCCGTAACATCTCGAAATTTAAAGTCCATTTCTTTCGATGTTTTTTCGATCGTTTTATTCTCCCCTGAATGTTTTTTCGGGTCAATATGTGCCCTGGAAATTTTCCCATTCGATTTTCTAGATAATCTTGGTCGTTTCGATAAATTATTGAATGACGCTTTCCCCCTTGCGATTTCTGATGATTTGTCAGTCTCTCTTCCTTCTTCGAATCTCGTGGCTGCTCTTATTTTCTCATGCCCGGAAGATCTATCCCTGGCCGTGGAAAAGTTTCGCCGCGGTGTTTTCGAATGCGAGAGTGATTTAGATGAAGCCACTGAATCATCTTGCATACTTTCGATCAAAGTATGCTCCTGAATTGTCACTATGTCCGAACTAAGACTTTCTTGCTTTTCTACGGAACTTAGCAATTTATCATCTAACGACATTACGACTTCAAGATCAGCCCTGGCATCTGCTGAAGATTTAGAAGCGTCTGCTTTATCTAACGTTGATTTTTCACTCTTTGACGAAAGTCTTGTTTCCTCTTTATGTTCTTCAAAGCGAGTATCTGGCATTTTTATGTTGAGCTTAGGTTTCATGACTTTTCTTGGCGATTCCTTCAATTCTCTTAAAGAATTGTCTACAGAAACTATCGAAATGCTGCTTATAGAACTATCCTCATCCTAGAATTACAAAACATTATGTTAATATTGCAAATAATTTTGCAGCTCCTAAAAATATTTTAATGATTTAAAATATCTAAATCTAACATTTAGAAATAAAAATATTAATTGTACATTAAAAAAAAATGCTGCTAAATTATGTAATTAATAATTTATAATTATTTAGATTAAAATCTAAGAGTATCATTTAAGTTCAATAATATATTTTTTTAGCATAGATAGAATGTTTATTTCACGCCGTAGATTTCCAAAAACGCTGTTCTTTTTTTTTTCTTTATGTTAATATTCACCTTTTCCCATTTCTGTTCTTTGCGCTTCAAATACTTTTCTTCGATCTCTTTCAGCCGTGCCAATGCCACGTTCGCTTTTGAGGAAAGCATTCTCCTCTTTTTCTTATACAATTCAGTCGTTGAATTTAGTTGACGAGCTTTGTTCTCAGCTCGAATCGTATCACTTGTAAATTTCAATTACGAGACGACGAGGGACGGGTGCTTCGACTCTGAAACGAGCCAGGGTAAGTCACGCTCGTTCTCGCCATGAGTTAACTTCCTCGTTGCCAAGGAAACCTAATACGTATCATGTTCACGATTGATATTGAGTCATCGGGCCCCATTAAATGTAAAACGTATGTTACTTACGGAAATATTTACGGGCAATATTTTTATCGTGCTTTCGAGGCGTAATTTTGGAATTAGATACATCAACGTACGCGCGGCTCGCAGACAATCGACGGTCGCCGACAATTTCGTACAAAAGTCGAGCGCTTTCAGCACCGCGTCAGGCCGACGGTCGGCCTGTCGGTAAAGACACGAGCGTTGTGACCTACGTGGTACGTAAGTGGAGGGTTCGCGGCCGCGGCGCTTGAAGCGCGGCCGTCGGCGTCGACGAGTGCCACGGCGCGGCGCGCCGCTGGTCAAGCGTGGTCGGCGTTGATTGGCCGGGGTGCCTCCGCCAATCGGCACCCTACATCTGTCTACCTCGGCGGCCGCTAAACTCGCCAACCACGTCCGCGGATCGGACATTATCGGCTGAATTGTCGTGGCGGCAGGTGCCTTTACGTCGTCGTCGGCTTCCTCGGGCTCACGTCGTCTCCATCGGCGTCCGAAAATGCGGTTCCTTAGCGCGCTCGTTGTCCTGCTGATCGCCTCTGCGGCTACGGCGGAGGTGTACCTGGACGAGAAGTTCAACGACGGTGAGTAGATCAACTCTACCAACCTCAACCCGGCTCGGTCGCGAGGCAGATCGCACGCGTGGCGTGCTTCCTTGCCACGAAAGCTCTCGCAAACCGGAGTCCTGCGAGCGAACCACACCCTCGTGGTAGCCAACGCGCTCGACGGTCGGGGAAACGAGGACCAGGACGAACGTCGTCCGCAAGGAAAAATACGTGACGTCGCCTCCTCTTTGGTGACCGCACGCCCTGCTGCGCTCCGACGTGCCGTTCCAGCCGCCGGGCGCTCGCGTGTTTCTCTACCGCGACGACCGCCGGAACGTCGGGAACCGTATCGTGACACATCGTGTTTCCGCATTTCGAATCGCATCGGCCATATGCGCTTTGGCCGGAGAGAAAAAAGGACGAGTGAGCGAATGAGAAATAAATAACAAGAGGGGGAGCGACCGAGTGGACAGGCGAGGAAAAAAAAAAAAAAAAAAAAGAACGGTCGGCGGGCCGAGGTGAGCGACACGTAGTCGAGAAGCTTCGTTTTCTCGCGGGCACATCTTCGCCCGTCGACATGACGCCGCCGCAGATCGATCCGTCGATCTGTGCACGCTCGGTGGCGTAGCGCCGCTTCCCGGCGGCCCGAGATCGCGGTCTTGACGGAAAAAAAGCCTCGCGGACGCGCGATTGCGTCGCCTGCATCTCCCCGTCTCCATTTCGTTTCTCCTTCTCTCTCTCTCTCTCTCTCTCTCTCTCTCTCTCTCTCTCTCTCTCTCTCTCTCTCTCTCTCTCTCTCTCGGAGCCTCTACCGAGGTCGTCCCGAGTGCGGAAGATAGGGGCTCCTTCCGTTAGCACGGACGTTATCCCGTTAAATTTAGGAGAGAAGATTCCGCCGCACTTTGTCTCCTTTTGCACGCGCGAAGTGTGAAAAGATACGTTAATAATAATGGACCCGTTCTCTTTTTTTCCTTTATCGTTTTTTTTTCCTTTTTCTTTTTTTTTTTTTTTCCTCCGTTTATTGAGTAACTGCGCCGGCCGGAGGGAAAAGAGTATTGCGGGGAAAACAAATCTCTTATGTTCGCCGATGACAATGGAAGCGCGATGGTCTTGACTTCGTTTTCACGCCTCGAACGTCGCTGAATTAAATATGCTCGCGGAGAGATAGTGATATATCTTCGCCTTTCTACGGCTGGTACAGTTACATCGTCGCCTTCTTAATTTTTAACCGGTTCTCTGCCCCCACTTGACTCTTCCCCTCGACGACGTGGGAGGGATGGGCGCGAACACGTTGTTGCTTTATATTAATTGTTCTTCTGATAAGCCCGGAAGTACGTCTAATTTGTCGCCGTCGGAAATCGAAAGATTCCTTGAAAGATAATTTTCGAGATAAAGCATTCTTCAATGAATCATACATGTTTAAATAAGAATTATTTTGTATGACTTAATTAGTAATTATTATATTACTATCATGTATTTTATCGATTTACAAAGAAATTGTTATTTATGAAATGTTCCAGATTCATGGGAAAAGAATTGGATCTATTCTGAACATCCCGGCAAGGAATTCGGAAAATTCGTTTTGAGCCACGGCAAGTTTTGGAACGATGAGGAGAACGATAAAGGTACTTAAGAGAAACGTAGATAATCTATTACGGAGCACAAGTGTATGCTTATCTAATGACCCCGTTTTCTTGAATTTCGCTCAGGTATCCAAACGTCGCAGGACGCAAGGTTTTACGCTTTGAGTAGGAAATTTACCCCGTTTAGCAATAAGGATAAAAACCTTGTTATTCAATTTACTGTAAAACATGAACAAAATATCGACTGCGGAGGCGGATACATCAAAGTGTTCGACTGTTCTCTCGAACAAAAGGATATGCATGGCGAGAGCCCGTACCAGATTATGTTTGGTAAGTTTTTCTATAAAAATTTATGTACATCGTCGACAACGAATAATCAATTCCGAGCCTAAGAGTCACTGGTCATACCTGTGTTTGATGAGTGCTATAGGAACTCGAAGAAAGATACTCTTTCATTATGCCCTGCGATATAATACTTATGAATATCGCAGGTACCAGAAAAGATACATTTATTACGAAAGCTAATTAGCTTAGATAAAATTGGAGTTATCTTACGTAACGGCACATTTACCTAATAAAGAAATTATTACATACTAAATACAAACATAATAATTGTACGAATTTTTATCCGATATTAATTGTTGATTTTAATTTAATATTTTTTACGTAGGACCGGATATTTGTGGACCTGGAACTAAGAAAGTCCATGTTATCTTCAGTTATAAAGGAAAGAACCTTCTGATTAACAAGGATATTCGTTGCAAAGACGATATTTACACGCATTTATATACATTAATTGTCAAACCCGATAACACCTACAAGGTAATTATATGTAACAATCATATAAATTCATATAAATTGTAAGTACTGTCGAGCTTAGAGTCACATGTTCTCACTGATTTCCATGGAGGATGGGTGCTACAAGATCTCGTAGAGCAAAGATTATCTTGTTTGTTAACTGTATGGGGATGAAATCGTTCATTGTACACTTACGACAAAGATCAACACGTTAATAATAAGGCTACCTAACTTCGGTATTCGGCTTCACCGAACAAATATTTATCTTGTCTAATAATTCTTTAACAAATTATTTTTTAGGTGCTTATTGATAACGAAGAAGTTGAATCTGGTGAACTAGAAGCAGACTGGGGTTTCTTACCTCCAAAAAAGATTAAGGATCCATCTCAGAGCAAACCTACTGATTGGGATGACAACATTACCATCGACGATCCCAATGATACAAAACCTGAGGATTGGGATAAACCCGAGCACATTCCCGACCCTGAGGCCGTTAAACCCGAAGATTGGGATGACGAAATGGACGGTGAATGGGAAGCGCCTATGATCGATAACCCCGATTACAAGGTTCATATTTAAATTGACATGTCGGATATTGCATGCTCTTTTAATAATTGTTATTTTATTAATTATTTAATTTTTTAGGGTGAATGGAAACCAAAACAAATTGACAATCCTAACTACAAAGGGCCATGGATTCATCCTGAGATCGATAACCCCGAATACACCCCCGATCCTGAACTGTACAAACGTGACGAAATTTGTGCTGTCGGTTTTGATCTCTGGCAAGTCAGATCCGGTACCATTTTCGATAATGTTTTAATTACCGATGATCTCGAAGTCGCAAGTAAATTCGGTGAAGATATCTGGAAACCGACCCTCGTAAGTACATCGCAGTTTTTTTCTTGTAATCTTTTAAACATAAAATTATAAATTAATGAGTATGGGTTCTCTGAGTTTTATATGATAAATTAATTGAAAATATTTTACTTATTTTCTGAACTCTAGGAAGGTGAGAAGAAAATGAAAGAAGCGCAGGATGAGGAGGAAAGGAAGCGAAGAGATTCCGAAGCTAAGGAAAACGAGGATAATAAGGACGATGAAGATGACGAAGAAGCAGACGAAGAAGAGCACACTCACTCAGACGTAAGTCTTGATATTACATATTTTACACGTCTTTTATATAAGTTTATGCCTAAACTCGCGCATGATGTTCACATCTTCTCTGATATTTACTGACGAGAAAAACTGGAATTCCTCGTTTCTGAATTTAAATATTTTAATAAATCCTAATTTTAGTACAAAACAATGACATTAACGACTTTGTTCTTTTTTTATTTCGCAGGATCATGACGAATTGTAAATAAGTGTGTCGTGCATGGACATAAACAGACTGTATTCCAGGAGCTACGTGGTCGCGACACGCACTAAATCCTCCCACAGGCACAAAATTGTAATCTAAAGATACACAATAGCAAGAGTGCAGGATAATACCCTCTTCGATTACATCGCCCGCCGCATTATTCACAAGAACGTCATATTGAATTATGTTTTAAACTTCTACAAAGTCCTGCTCGGTTTTCTCAATGATTCACTAGTGTTTTCGGCCTTCGTATCGCAGCGCCTAAAACATTCGTAGCCCAAAACACTTTATTTGAGTGAGTCTATTATCCTGAATACACGCTTAGTGAATCGATATTTCTGCCAAGTGTGTGCTGGAATACGAAAGAACATATATTAGAAAATAGAGAAAATGAGAGACGTGTAGAGAAGAAAGAAACGAGAAGAGTCGTTTAAAGCCCGTGTCCACCATCGGCGCAGCTCCACAAAAGACTCTAAGTTGTTCCGTTTTTGTTTGTCAAGTGTTTTTATATGCATAAAAAAAAAATAATTGAAATGTAATTTAATAAACACGATGCTATTATATATATAATATATATATATATATATATTATTTCAATTTCCGTACAATGTACGCGCGTAATTCAAAGAAAGAGAAAGAAACTCGTTCCAAATAATAAATAAAAAAAAAAAAAAATAAAAAAACGTAAGAATGATAGATGTGTGCAAATGTGACGAGTGATAATAATTGATATGATTATGTATCAAAGGCAGTCCAATAACCATGTAATAAAATAAATAAGACTTTTCTAGATGTGCTCAGGCGTTTATTTTTGCGGGGCCTTAAGCTCTCACCTTGATCGAACGCAAAACCCAATCCTGTTGCCGATTTATTTTCAACATTTGTAACAATGTGTACGAATCGATTGTGCAAATAGCTTCCAATAACCATTGTATATGTACATACATACATATACACGCTATTTTATTGTATCTTATTCGAATATAATTAATCTTGTAACTCCATTTTTACATCAGAAAATAAACTGATATCACTTTTGTCCGAAATGACCATTTCGTCGACTTATAAATTATTTTTTATTTTTTTTTATTTTTTTTACTTTTTTGGTATAGCGACTTTTAAAGAATAGACTAAGTTCATAGATTAATGAGTTAACGGATTTACGACATTATAATACAATTGTTATTCACATTAATATTCATATTCGCCCATAGAACGAATAATATTAATGATACTTAAGGTATGGTCGACATTGAGATACTGCTTTTTAATGTGATTCTTCGGATATATACAAAATCAGATAGTTTTGTGTGAATAACTAAAAAACAAGCTATCTTCGACGTCGATTACTTATATGTATAAATACTTATTTTGCGTGATTTTTATCTGCCTATCTATTCTCAGTCTGCTTTGTTCTTGTACGGAAATCGTCATAATAATTAGCATGAAGTACGTCTTCTCAGCTTTTTCCACATATATATAATTTTATACAAAAGAAACTATACGCATTGCGTTGAAAGCCAGTCGAGACCTTGCAATGTGCCACTGGCATTGGTAACTAACGATGAGCCCTGAATGTGCCATATACGAGCACAACAAAGTTTATGCAAACTAAATGTATCGATCAGCTCTTCTACGCTCGCACAATTAGGAACATCCTAAAAAAATATAATAAATATGATATCAAGATTATTATAGAAGTATATTAAAAGGATATTTTATAAAGAAGGAAACGTTATATTTACCTGTTTATTAGCATAAATTAAAAGTAGAGCATCTTTCAATTCTTGTTCGTAAAGTATCTTCGACAATTCTTTTCGTGCCTCTTCAAATCGAGATCTATCACTAGCGTCAATCACAAAAATAATGGCTTGCGTGTTGTGATAGTAATGCTTCCACAGCGGTCTAAACTTTTGATGACCACTAACGTCCCAAAGAGTAAATACGAGATTCATGTATTCTAAACTTTCGACATTGAAGCCAATAGTAGGAATCGGTGAACTAGGCAGCGTGACACCTCGCATAGCAGATAAAATGCTTGTTTTTCCTGCTCCGTCTAATCCCAGAATTACTACGCGCATATCGATCTTTGTTCCAATGTGTATTCTGTTATCCTATTGTAAGATAAAATTTTTTCTTAATAATTAAATTGTAATTAGAATATTATATAATTTATTTTATACACAATACACGATAAAATTTACAAACCCTGCTGAATATAATGGGAATGGAGGATTCAGGACTAAGAAAATCCGGTCCTAATTGCGCATAATGTTGCTGCTGATGCTCCAACGTCGCCAATACTTCTTTGACCTTTTCCGAGCTGCTCAATAACTTCGTATCCTCGGAATCGAGTATACTTTCACATTGAATACACACGCCAGCCACTTGCGATCTCGTGGTCGTGAGATCTTTTTGCTGCTGTCTCAGTGCGCAAAGCCTACCGCGAGTCTCCGTTTCAATGTACGTCATTGCTGTTTTTTCCTGCTCGGCTAAAACGGCGTGTAATTCCTGAAAATGGTATCGAACCCTTCTCCTCGCGTCTTCGATCGCCCAGCCTTCCAATTCTTCAATTACAGCTTCTACAATAAGAATATAAATTAAAAAAGAAAAGCGGATTAAAAACTCATTAAAATATATTAAAAATTTTAAAACAATTTGTGTTAAAAAAATTCTTTTAGTTGGTTATAAACGCCGAAATTAGAAACAAGTTAAGAAAAAAATTAAATAGATAAATACCTATCTTGTGTGCAGTATCTCTCATGCTCTCCATAAACTGTGTCATTTTTTGCAATGCTGTAATAATTGATTTCCTAATATTCTCTGCTTCTTCTTCAACTAACGCCGGCTGCAATTTAAAATATTATTAATATTAATATTAATATTAATAATAATAATAAAATATTAGCTGAAATATGTTGAAAGAACAGATAATAGCACAGGCATTACCTTGTGTGTACTATGCTTGCCATACTCTTTGCATAAGTAGCACATCAAGGAATTGTGACAGCCTTCTTGAGTACACGTGAACTCGGCCACATGCTCCATATGTATCGGACAGCGAGGCTTCTCGCGTGGTTTCTCCGACAGCGGTACGCGTCTGTGTTTGCCCAACGTTTTTGAAGAGTGTGTCGCAGTGTCGCAGGCCTCGCATAAATGCGTGGCACAGACGGTACAGTAAAGAACCGCGGTGTGTGCCTCATCCTCATCACAAGACAGCCTTGACTGTAGCCTTTCACGTTCCAGCATCATTGTTTTCTGATTACTAGACTGCTCGAGCGACTGCTCCAGTCGCTCGAGCAGCTCGATGAGCGCAAAGTTTTTCTTCAGGCTGTAGATACTGTTCTCGTGAATGGCGGTAGGCTGCCGATCAAAGGGACACAGCAGAAACTGCTGTTCCGACATACAAGTCCTCAGCCGCAGCAGGCACGAGTGACACACTGTATGCCCACAGTGCAGTAAACGTGGTACCTTTACACCATCCACTGTGAAAACCTCTTCGCAAACACGACATTCCAGCACCTGTAAATATATATGTATCTTTTATAATTTCAGTTAATTAGAACCGCCCTCGAAGCCCTTATTATTTTATAAATATAATAGTTCCTCACATTAGACTTTGGTGCCGTCTTCAGTGAATGTTTCATATGCTCGCTAAGTCGATTCGCGTCCTCGTCCATCGCGGCGACTCGATTCACCCTAGATACCACTGGATGCGAACGGGAACTGATGGAGGTTAGGTTCAGACGATACTCGACGACTCGACGTAGACGAAAACGAATTTAAATCGCTCGTCCGGAGTAAAACCATAGACGGCCAGCACGACAATGCCATGCGGAACGCTGCACGTTGTTTTGTATTTCCATTTATTCACGGATATCCCGCTAATCTCATCATTTGTTTAACTTCGACGCAATTCACTGCGATTTCTATATCCTATGTCGCAGTCCGGAGACTTTCGTAAATCCGAAGCCCGTTCTCGCTTTTGCTGCATTTTGAGCTGGTGCGCGAAGCTCCACGCTTTGTAATGCCTAATGTTATTAAAAAAATACGTTAACAATTAAACAAATATTTAATCCTCAATTACAATTTAAAAAAAAACAATAATTTAATCATGCGTCTATTTAAATTACCGAGAAATTAAAAATAAACAAGATGACAAAACCAGTCAATCCCGGGCGTCGAATATCCGAAAACGCTCGGGAATTATCAGGAGTATAGAAAAAGTAAGTTGGTGAACACGGTCAGAATCCCGTTCCCGCCCATTACTTGGCCACGTCCTTTTTGCAATGGACGCCGTTTCGACCAGCCCTCGTGGCCCTGCCCCTTTCGTAATGGCCGGTGCCTCTCACGAAATTAGCGGGAACGGCGCTCTGTTAGTTTCGACGAAATTCGCTACGAGCCCACCACCGTCGCCTTCAACGGCGAACATGGTTAGTCAAGAAATCAGTAGTATGACTGAACGATAAATCAGACAGTAAAATAAAATACTTCTCGATGTTTAAAACTTAAAAATTATTTACATTTTGTACGATGTTTGTTAAAAAATACGTAAAACTGTTTTAAGGATTGTCATTAAAAAATTTAATTTTTTAAATAAAATAAAATACACTATGCAATATTAACACGTATTCATGAAATGCTATTCGCAATCTGTCGAGAACCGCTGTCGAGTCTCAGAAATTGTATTCGTAAATATTACCGAGAAAAGAGAAAATGATTTTACGAGCAATAAATATTTTCTGTATTTTACGTTCTCCTTCTTTATACTTTGTTTAATCTAACGATCAATTCTCAAAACTTTTTTGTGGCCAGCTACAAGTTTTAATTACGATGTGCGAAAGAAACACGAAGTTAACCTCGTCGCTTTTCATTGAACGACGAAAATCTTTATACTGATAAGTAGTTGAAGTTATCGCAAATTAAATCGTTCAAGCTAACGTGAAGATTCTTTAAAGAATCTTTTAAATAATAAATTTAAATATCGTACAACAAATATACAAGTTTTTATTATTTAAAAAATTATTTAAATCATAAAGAGGTTATGGTACTGAAACTGTTATAATAAACGTCAAATAATTCGTCGATTAGTGACAAGTTATATAAAAAAAAGAATAATAATAATAATTAATAAGACAAGAAAAATTAGAATAAAATAAACAACTTATCAAAATAAGAGGATTCTTCTTCCATAAATTATGATGGATTATTTGAAGCAGCCGGTGTTCACGGTAGGAGATATTGACGAAGATATTAATCTGTCACTGCCACCTTCCTCCGGGGAGGAGTACATCAAACGAGTAATGTAAGCAGATATCTTTTTCCCAGAATTTATAATTTGCAGACGATAAGCTAACAATTAAATGTCTTTAATATTGCAGAGTAGAAGCCAGACAATGTGCAGATGTAGTGGTGGCTAATTTAGATCCATCATGCATGAAAAATCCAACAAAAGCGTATGTTGAGACTGTAAGTTAATTCTTACAAATCATATATAAGATCTACAATATAATAATTATGGAGTCAATGTGATTATAGTTAGCAGGGTGTATTCAAGCACCAGCAAGTCTTGGACCAACAAAGGAATGGCAGCAATATCAAGTTGCAGATTTCTCCAAGTTAAGATTATATATTAGTCAACTGAAAGACGAGATAGTAATAGGCAAGCGCAAGTGGAGACCACCCAATATTGATTTGGTATACAAGTCTTGTACAATACAGTTTAAAGTTTAAGAAAATTTTTAAGTTATTCAGCTAAATTTGACTTTGATTTTGCAGCCAGATATAAATGATCAAACTGGTTGGCTTGACTTTTGTTTGGACAATGAGAAGAAAATTGAACCTACATTAAATACCCTGTTCTGTTTTAATCAGTCGAATGTAGAGCAAATACTCGAATATTTGGTGCAATTTGTGGACAGTAAGAGGACAATTGAATATAAAATAGGCCAGTGGCTCTACGCGTTACTTGTTATCTTGGAACAACCATTGCAGCCTGACACTTGTTCCTGTTTGCGTTCATTAGCACGAGCATGTTCCATCATTCGCGCAGATTCCGTAATATTCATTATTTGACTTAGTATTTTAAACATTGGAATTAAATCAATGTCGACTTTACGATTTTACAAAGAAAAGTTCAGTTAAATTATTATTATTATTATTATTATTAGCTAATTTATTACTAATATTACTAAAATTAAAAAAGGAATATCGGAGAATAGGAAAACGTTGAGTTTCTATTAACAAAACATTTTTATTGCATAACTTCCTGTTTACGCTACTTACGCTGCTGCTATGTCGTTCCCGATATTAGAAAAAGGTTCAGGTGATAATAAAAACTCGCATTTGTCGGATTACAAAAGGTTGAGAAAATAAGGGACTGAACTTTTCTTCTATGTCTAAACTAGCTCATTGTCTTATTAATATCTACAAAAGTTCACGTTAAAATTTACTAACGCCATCTTCGCCATCTCGCTATCTCCTTTATGTTTTCTTTTTTAGAGAGAATTGGACGCGCAGGAGTTGGGAGCGCTGAATTTATTCATCTGTTTAGTAGCGAGATATTTTCGTCAATTGGATTTGGCGGATCCTTGACAACTTCCTATTTATCGTACAAGATATAGTTATTTATGATGCGGCATGACATACACCTGTGTACAATATTTTTTTTTTTTTTTAATAAACTCCACACAATATTATATCCTGACTTTAGATTTCAATTGTAGAGAATAGTACGTCAAGTGTCGAATTTTTCTTAATATTACGACCGCGTTTTAAATTACAAAATACCAATTATAAGAGGAGAGGCTCGATATATGATATAAGGCAATGCTTCAATTAAATAAACTCGTATTATAATAATCAATTGATAAGCGAAAAATTGGATAATCTTGAGCCTTAACCTACGTTCTCTTGGTCTTGGAGTAACGCAGTGGCTAGTCTCTCTAAATCATCATAACTAAGATTATTCACTTTGTTTTTCAAGTCCTTTATCAGCTCATTGACTATGGACTCTGTCTCAGACACCGTGTAATAATGCCTGAGCACTCGCGAGACTTCCTCTCTCAGCAGATGAATGCCCATTTTTTGTTGGGGCAAGACTCTTGTCTCACTGGAGCCTTCCTCTGCTTTCTTGATCACCAGGAGGTTTAACTTGCTGCCATCTTTAATTCCTGGGTAAAAGCTCAATGGATTTTCGTCTAAAATCACCAAGCAAAACAATTGTAGCAGGAAATTGTTACAGCCTGCTATGCTAAACAAGTTCAATTATCCTTACCGGCCAAAGTCTTGCCTGTGAGCAACAATCGTTGCTGTGGTACATCAATACCCAAAAGATCGCTCACTTTGTGTTTCAACTCTAACACCGTTTCTGACGGCAATATCTGAAAATCACATGCGACAATTTGAGGTCAACTTGTACTTGATAATACCTCAAAAAGTAATTCCAAACTTCAAAGACACACAAAAAAAAACCGTTGAAGTAAAAAAAACAGACCAATCGTGCGTCTCGATTTCTCGCTTAACGAACGTCCGGGCGCGAATACTCCCTCAAGATAACGAAACAAATCAATTCGATTGCACGAGCAACTCGCGAAAGAACGTCACAGAAGAAAGTCGTGGACCTTTCCTTCACGAGCAAACGGGAAACAGATAAAGGGGTCACCCCCCCTTCCCCCTGGGCAGTGCAACAGTCATGCCGTACTCACGTCAACGACACACTCCTTTCCTTGCAGCTTCTTTACGATCACTTTCATGGCGGCCAACGAAGTACACGGAAACGAGAGTCGTAGAGCGAGCGGGCGCGACGAGGGTAGCGGCTCCTTGGGATCAAGTCTTTCGGTACAGCGGTATCTGCGGCTGGACCAACGGAGCCTGGCGCATCTTACTGGCGCCGGAGAGGTTATATTTTGCGTACGCACGTCTCGCAGCGGCACGGCGTCATCGGCGTCATCGACTGCACCTTTCTTTTCTCCACCCGCGGTAACGGGCCCGATGTGGGTATCGACGCGGCTGGTATCGATGGCGATGCCTCGTGACAATCTTCGCGATCCGCACACCTCACTCGCATGATACTCCGGTCACCTCCCGAAATCGCGCCGCCGTTGAGCAAATTTCTCTCGTCCTTGCCGTTTCAACCACCCTTTCGTTCCCGTATCCGTCTCTCTTCTGTCAATTGCGCCCCTCTCTCTCTGTTCCCCAACGGCTCCGAATGCTCCAACCACGGTCCTACGTGGACGCACTTTAGGTTACACCGACAGTGCCGCCATCTTTCCCGATAATCGTCTGGTCGATGTCGAAGCCTTACAGTGGAGTGGACGTTTTTTAGATGAAGTCAGGGAATATTATTAGATTACTCCGATTAGCTCATAAATATGCGCGTTTAGAACATAATAGTCATAAATTTTAATTTTTTATTGACGTTTGTAACTTTGAGTATCGTCGAATGATAAATATGAAATTGGTACTCATGGAAGCTTGTAGCGTCATCTAAAAACTATGCGATGTACTTCAGCGATTTGAGATATCTGCTGAAGACGATTTCATGACCTTGGTGATTTTCGATGTAACATAACCACATTTGGTCGTTCCGGTTTTGAAAAGTTAACAAGAATGCGAAACAACCATATGCTCGGAAATATGATCCCCGCACCGAAAAATGTTCAATGTGCGATTGGAGATTGTATAACGTTGGTCGTGTCTTCGTTAAATTAAAATTCTAATCATTGTTTGTACGCTGCATTTGCTTCGATATGCTCCAAATGTTTAACTTTCACGTCAAGAATGACTAACGTTTCCGATGTCAAGTGTTAATTAATTTTTAACTGGGAGTAACGAGATTTTTAGTTAATGAACAGGTTGTAAAAGTCACTTGCAAGAGTTCTTTTTTTGTGATTTTCTCTGTAACATTTTAATGCTTATTGTTTTTTGTAAATTTAGGTAGAAATTGGCGTGCACAATGGGTGAGCTAAACGTGTCTTTTCAAATTGACACGGACAACCGTGAGAATTTTTCGTCAGTCATTGCATTCCATACTTTTAAGAAGCAAAGAGATGCCTTTTACGACATATTTAGGATGTGGCAGGAGAATCATTTGCTTCCGGGATGGGTGTTTCAAATTGCACTGGGTGGAAAGATAAGAACTATGCTGACAATGCACAATGACTGCAGTAATTTTTATCACATTGCTAGGCTATTTAAATCACAATTGTTAATATCATGTATACAAAATGGACATCAGGTAAGGCTAAATCCAATAATTTTTTTTTTTTTTTATTGTATTACTGTTATTTTGTTAATAATATAGCAATTGTGAATTACAGGATGGTGTAATGGACGATGAGAGCTTAGGTTTTTTAAAAGCTTTAAAGCACACTAATCCTGAAAAATTGACACAGCTCAGTAAAAGATTTGTAACCCCCTTGCCATCTCAAAGTCAGAGTATTGGTCCTTCATTTCCTGGCATACAGGAGTTTTTTAAAGATTTTATATTGCATGCATTTAACCCGATATTTTATACACATTTAGAGAATTGTTTTGTACATGAGATAATGGAATTGAATGACACCCAGTTTGCCAATAGTGAAATAGAAGACTCAGGTAAATTTTATATTGATTTAATTATTATTAATATTTTACTTAAAATTTTATGAATATTATTGTTTGGGTTTTTTTTTTATAGAGACAATGGTTGACGAGCAAACGCAGCGAAATTTTATTACTTGTTTAGCCAGTTTGAGACTTCTTGCAAAAGTATTAGGACTTTTAGTGTCATTGCCATATAGATCAGAATCGAATACTACTAAAGAAATTCTAATGATGCAAGTAGAAATAAGAAGCAAGGTAAGTTATTTACAAACTGTGATTAATGTTGAAAGTTGCATCTTAAATTTTTCTCGTATAATCGTTTTGTATTGTCATCTAGGTGTTACCATCATTGAATTTACAATCGTGTCTTCAAAATGCTATAGTCGAGGGCAAACTGTCGCTGACGATACCTTGGGTAATAAAATATCTAGCTATGATGGACGTCGTGTCACTTCGACTGCCATACTATAAGCAGATCTTGGAATTACTGTATTACATCTATCACGCTATCAATCAAACCGATCTTTCCGCTTCTGATTGCCCTATTTCTCAACAATCGACTGTGCTCCTCAAATCCAGTTTGAGTTGGTTGTTCGAGCTACCAAATTTTCCGAGAGATTTCTATACTACCTGGCAAAAGACTTGCAAAATTAAGGAATTAAAAAATCTCAAACAGTTGGAAAAATATTCTGAAAAAAGGAAGAATTCGCATTCCGTCGACTGCGCAATTCCCGTCAAAAATAGTCTCGACAAATTGGATATAATTACTGAACGTACGATGCGTATGTGTTGTCCTCGAACGGAATCGACATTTTCTGTTTTTCATGGAAACGGGACGAACTTGAATATCAATTCCAATAAACACATTACACCCGTTACTAGTCAATTACGTAAATTAGGAGGCACCACTCGCGCAAAACGCTTGGAGGTACTTTTTTTGTTTAATATATTTATATTTCTAACATTACTAATATAATATTATGCGTTTTATAAATTATTTTTGCAGTTTCAACTGGAAGAAGCCTTTTTCCATGGTCACCCGGCTTCTACTCGGAAAACTGTCGATTTCGTTTCCGAGAGAGTTGCGTCAACCTGCGTGAAACATATATGCAACACGCTCTTAGCGTCAGCGCGAGAAGCAAATTTAAATTCTTTCAGAAAGATTTTGAAACGCAAGAACATTGATAGGAGTACGGATGAACAGAGTGAATTATCGAAAAACTTTTTCAACGAATTTAAGGTGATACTTCAGCGCGCTTATATCAGAAATATTTTATGTTTTATGTGGGAAGAGATTAAGCGTTTAAATCGCAGTTTGTATTTAGGCTTTGCTTTTGGATGACATAAATACGTTGGCCAACAACGCGTCAAGAGAATTGAAAGATCAATGTGAGAAAACAATTCCGGCGATTTGCGAGACACGAGTCGCGACATCGATAGAATCTTTATTGGCAGAGGATTCTCTAACAGCGGTTAAGGAAATGTGCATTAAAATTACGACTAGAATGGCGATGGAACGAATAAATCAATGGATTCAATCACATATTGCCAGCGATTCCTTATTTATAAAGGATATGGAACTTGAAATCAATAGGTTCTTTCGGAATAGTAGTCCTGTGCACTCTAAGCAAGAAAAGCATCACAATATGGATGCTCCTAGTCCTACAGTCATAATGGACGAGCTTCGGGTGAGAGTTCATAAGTTTGATACAATAAAGAATTTATTATAATAATTATAAAGTTTTTCCAAATTAATAACTTTTTAATTTATGTATTCTAAAATTAACGATTTTAAACTGTTAATAATTAGATATTTTCTGTTTGCTTTTATTTATAGGCATTTATATGGCATATGTTGGATAACAACGGCATAGATTTAAATATATCGTCTATATTAGATATTTTAGACAAACTGTATCAATCGTTTAGTCAAAGAGGTGACTTACTACCAGGTCCACAAAAAGTTTTATATTATCTTAGTGTCGATTTTGCGCTATTCTTAGGTACGTTCAATAATACTAAAATGTTATGATAAAATTATGCAACTATTATATTAATATTTCGCATTTTCAGTGGCGTATAGGACAGATTTGTTTACACGAGAGGTCCAAGACAAATTAATTAAAGTTTGGTCATCAGACAATTTAAAAAATGACGAAAACGACTCGCCTATGTGTAGAATTTTGTGTTCTAGAAATATTATGCTGCTAACGCAACCGCAGAATGATGCGATGTGGCCAGTCTTTGGCAAATTTCTGAAGAGATTATTAGAAACGGAAATACTCAATGGAGACAGTCTGAGTGATCAATGTGTAGCTTTATTTAGGCAAGACTGGCCTGTGGTAAGTGCATTTGCGGTATAACTATTTAATATGATACATTGGAATAAATAAATAAATAGCATTTAAACTAAAAAAGTTAAAGATTTAAATTGTAAAGTATATAATTATACGAAATATTTTTACGAAGTATTTTTAATATGTTTTAACATGCTGCTTTAAATTTCTAATACTGATTGTATGTTTGACCTTAACATCAATTTACTTGTTCACAGCCTTTGTTAAAACTGTTATCGAAGTGCCTATTTGAGGCTATTGAAGATTACAAAGCCAATGATGAGGCGACGGAAAAAGTCAAGTACCTGCTTGGTTGGATAGCAGAAACATATCATGAGATTGAGTTTGGCGTCGATGACGATCTATAGACTGACACGTAGTAGGTAATTAATAACACTACGAAAATTGGAAAGTATAACTTTGTTGAGATGAATCGGTGTAGATATAGCTATTGTTTCTTGGGTGTATATATATTGTATATTACGATATGAAACATTCTTGTTTTACAAATGTAATTTGCTTCGGATGTGTACACGGACAAATACTTTATGAGTAGATTAATAAAAAGTATATCTTTTTATATGTAACGATTATATTAAATATGATTGTATATTTTATAATCGTTTACACCGGCTGTTTTTTCACGCCGCGTCGAAATATCTCGTTGAAGTTAATAGAGCGTAGCTTTGTCAAAACTTTGTCCTTTGCAAATTACGTTATCCATTTCGTTCCATTCCCACGACTCTGAACGTTAAACTATCGCTTCGCCCTGTACAATGAAATCAGATAATCGTACCTTTAGACTCGGCAGGCAGTTGTGTAATGAGATATGCGTTACTGTAATTATGCTCTACTATCAAATACACGTTAATAAATGTTTATACTAATTTAGCTTGAATTATATATTTTTACACGTTTAAATCGCACTGTATTAAATAAATGAACGATATATTGATAATTAATATTTAGTTAAATAATTTAAGTTTTATCCATTATTTTTAATAATTTAATTATTCTACAATTTAACTCATTAATCAAGTTGTTTTAGTTTAACGAGAATAATATTTTACGTCAGTTATCACAATTGTTCAATTCAAGTTACAATTTAGTTTTTTTTTTATAAAAAGGTCATGTTAGGTGCGCGTTACAGGAATATCTGTGTCTCTGAGATTCACCCTGAGGGTACTTTTCCATCTTGGTGAAGTAATATAACGTGCACCGTTATCGCTGTCAAGCGCACGCTGCGACAACTGGGAGTGTCGGGGCTGGTTATAAATCTCACGGGGCTCAAGTATAATTCGTTAATGTGAAACCCTTCACGCAACTAAGATAGCAAGTGTAACAATTATTTTCGTTTTGTACAGACTTTGCAAGTTACAAATTACTACGGTGTAAAATGAATTATTTATGTTTTGACTTCTATATAAATTATTTGGTTGTGTAAAAATAAAAATTAATTTTAAATGCTAATTGCAGCTGCGTCTAGTTTCTTCCGAAGAGGCTGGAAATCTCTGGATCGATAGTCTTCAAAGACCCATCTTTTTGAACGATACTGTTACATCCAGGCACATTGTTCTGGCGCAACGAGGATGGTCCTTTTGTCCTTTCGAAATTGGGTCATCCACCTCCGTTCCATTACCATAACTCTCAATGGTCGTCCACCTTCTCTCCCCATGGTGGATATCTAATCTGGGCTCGTTGCGAGCGAGCGAGTGACCGCAAATTTTCCGCCCTTGTGAACGACAGGCAGACATTTCCTCCTATAATTCGTCTCCGATATATTGACGATTCATCGATGGACGAATTAAAATCGAAAACTCGAAGAAAAGAATGACCGCAATATTAATTGTATCGCCGAGAAATTGTTAAATCTATTATATTCGGTATTTTTTATGAAATGTTATCCAATACGTACTGCAGCGAGAGTTCAAATGAATCAATGAGTATTAATTTTATCATCGAGTAATTATTTTGTAATATATTTTTGTTAGGAATACGATTCGTTTAAATGCGCAAACGGACCATTATTATTTTATTGATTTTTTTTATCTGTAATTGTATTATTTAGTTTACTGAAAAACGACAATTGTTCTATTAATAGGATATAAGTTAGTATCTCTACTCTAAATTTCAAGCTATTAAAATTATTTTTTGTTATTTAATTATTTCAAAAGTCGACGTATCGACCCTGAATTATATCAGTTGCGAAACTCAGTTAAACTAATTTGAAATTTTGCGATGGGTTTTACATTGTCAGGTAATGTTCTCTCGCAACGTGCTGTTGACGAGTTATCTTGCATGTACGAAATATTGTTATTGCCACATTGTGCTATATGGCGTACAAAAATTTTGTATATTAAATAGATCTCGTGCGATATAATTTTTCACAATCTTTCGAGCACGGAAACGCGACCCATTTCGAACGTTTGTTATTTCTTACACTTTCCCAGGTTAACGCGATTAACTGGGAAATACATCTGAAAAATTTCTATCAATATGTTTCAACGTCTTTGGTGAACTTTAATTCTTAATTCAATTACAATGAGGAAACTTTGTCGTCCAACTTCAGAAGCGTGGGTCGAAAGAAACGGGAAGAATTTCTGAGTAACATTTCTGTAATTTCGCCAAGTATGCTTCTTAATACATTTCTCGAAATAATTAATTTTTTTTTAGCAGGAAACTTTTAGTTAGCATCGGACCGAAAATTGAACGGCGTGGGAGAAACGCCAGAAGAAAGAATCTCTCGATCTTTTACGTAATACTTTTGCAATTTCGCGAGAGAGCGTGCTTTTTCACGCTGAGAATCGCGAGAAATTTAATTGTTTTCAAACTGTAAGAAACTGTTAATTATTTCGATCGTTATGGGATATTAATAGAAATGTTAAATAAAGTGATACAAAAGAGTTCGTGAATCTGAATAAATCTCGAGAACGAATAAAAGATAAATAGCCATTCAAGAAAGAAATCTTTGAATTGAATTAAAATAAAATAATAATTTTATGTACACATTTTTTATTCAACAATTTTAGAATTTATGATGAATTTAATTTAAAAACTTTAATTAAAAAACAGCAATAGAGAATTGAAAATAATTAAATTAATCAGCGGGTCAAACGTTTTTCCGATATTTAATGTAAAAGCAAATTTTAAAGCAAGAAAAAATCGCGCCGCGAGCGAGCCACAGGGCTACCTTCTTTCGGGTGTTGGGCAAACTTCACGGCGTGGACGCGTGTAGTGCGCGTACATGCGCGGCCGCGGCGCAGTTCCGCGCGCGCGTTCGTGGAGTGTGGATGGATTCCTAGCAGTCGTGATCCGCGGCCCGTTGCGTCCGCATTTGCGTCCGTATTCGCGTCCGCGTTTTCGTTACGGCCGCCCGGTCTGCGATCTACAGACATTGCAATCGATTCATTCGCGTATGCATCAACTTTCCGTCGCATTTTCACTCGTGAAGTCGTCGAGTCGAGTCAACAGGCCGGTCGGCTCTCGAATGCAGCCGCGGACCGTAATTCCGCATTGAGGAGAACGCTTTCAACGGCCGATGAAGGGTAACCGGTAAGCGAGGAAAGCTGGGGAATCTTGCGAGATATCTCGACGATCGCTGGAAGACAACGACGAGAAACACGGTAAGAAATCTAAATCTCCCCTTCCCCCCCCTCCCCCTTTCTTCTCTCTCTTCTCTCGCAAAGCTAGAATTCGAATCGCGAACTTCGGTCACAAGTATATCAAAGCTGGATGTAACCGTGTTTGACAAAAGTCGATCGCATCAACGCAGAATTCGCGCATCGCTATCAATTCAGGCGAGTACTCGGTCTCGTCGAACGAGACCTTTGAAGGGGGAGGGGGGAGGGGTCTTGTCCCTCGACAAAGAATCGCGGAAGTAGCCGCCATTTTTTGGCAACCGAAATCATAGCGTCGGTCTGAACTTGACCGCGAGTGATTTCTTCGCCATTTCGGCGTCGACGAGACCTTGACTCGCTTGATCGACGCCATGTTAAAACGACTCGTTCCGCGAAACTTTTCAGTTACAATTTCTTATGTCGATTCATTGTGTGGAATGTTTGCAGACACGCGACCGCCGCTCTTGCGGAACGAAACTCCTCGGTGTGAGGAACTTCGCGATCCTCGTGGGATTCGAAGTCGCATAAATGAGCGCGATGAAGTCAGACCCGCGGCTCGGCGTCCACGATCGTGACGCGGTCGCAGAGTGATAGACTGATAAAGGAGAACGTTCTACGACGTGCCGGCCGGTGCCGGTTTCGCTCGGGCACGCGAATAGCAGTTGGGCTTCGTCGCATGGATTTCAATCGCCGAAATGGGAGCGACGTAGCCGCGTCCATTCGCTGAACGGCCCCCGTTCCACCGACACGTCTTCGAGAACCAGAGGTAAGTCGTTCCTAACGAGGCATTACGATTTTAGTTAAACGGCGATTCGACGATCGACATCGCTGCAAGAACGAGCTACATCAACAGCTGTGTTTAATAGAAAAACTTGGCAGCTGTTGCGATAATCGTGGATTTGATTGGCGTGCGCTCTTACCTTTGGCCGAGTTTAGAAGCACACTTCACCAATTTTTAATATTGTGATTTCCGAGCACAGAAAAGACAACAGAGCGAGCGAAATTAAAGCAGTATTTACGGTCTTCGATATAAAATTTTTATTGGAGATATAGCAACGTTAATCGTTAGTTAACGTTTATGTATATTTAATGTGTAACATGTGAACACGATTGTGGTACATACGTAAATTATCATTGATTTAGATCGTTGTAAGATTCATTTGTACGTTTCAAATCGATTTCGTCAAACCTCTTTTTGTATCGTATGTTTTTAGAAACGAGAAAGGGACAATAGGCATCGGCAACGAAAACAGTTCGTTCGAAATCAGTTTCATACAAGTAACTAAAACCCAGCTCTAGTATAAATACTAGTTGCGCCAGTAAAACAAACGGAATAAAATTAATAGATTTATGAGAAGCAATATTTTATAATGAAAATTTTTATTCGAATTATTGCAGCGTTAATTGTCGATCGTTGTTTAAAGTACAATCGTTGGAAATTAACGTTTACACTCGCTTCGAAATAATATAACATTTTCGTGACAAATATCCGATAAAAGCAGTAAATTTAAATTGTTTTTTGCTAAATTTCATGCGAGTTAATATCAGAGAGATTTTATAATAAGATTGTCGCAATATTTTTTCATGAAGTTTAAGCCATACTTTTTTTTAAACTGTATTTTATTAGTCCCGATATGCGCGGAGAATATGATTTTGAAAATTCGGAATGTACACGTACGTTGTAGGAAAGATGTAAAAGCCCGTCGTGTCAGTCGTAGAAAGGTCGAATCATACAGTTCAACAAATCGGCATCCGTCGTCAATCCATCGCGCCAGGATTCGCTCTCCAAATTGGAACGAAATGCCAAAAATGCCACGGAAAGTCTCGCGAGCGCGTATGGCGAGACCCGGAACGAAATAAAAGGGTGCACGGGATATTAACTCCCGTTCGATCGGGGCTTGAGAACAGTTGCTCGATATCGTTTACCACGTATTTTCGGTGTATGTTTTAACCATACGATTGATAACCGGCGCGCCGCGGATCGATATGCGGAACTATTATCGAAATACCATTAAACATTATGGCGCAACACGCAGTTGTACTAGTTGCCAACCGGGTGCTGATTGATACAGTTAACGCGACATGTCCCATTTCGCGCTTGCCGATCGATCGCTCATAGATCACGTTTGTTTCAAATGTGCTTGGTGGTACGAAACGTTACGCTTCATTCAATATAATACATCAATCATATTTTACTAAAACCAAATGTACGCGTTACGAATAAGCACGAGTTTTTCCTTCAACGATATCAGTTTTATTAATTTCGAAAGTCTAATGTGAGAAAAAAAAAAGTTGTATTAATCGCGTTATATTTTTTTTATTTATAAAATTATTAGCAGCGCGAATGGAAAGAAGAGAAATGTGTTATGCAACAAAATATTGTGCAAATATTAATCAGACGCGCGGGCGTCTGTATGTGCTAAAATGAATTTCGTACAAACGAGGGAAGCGTGGTTTTACATCGTGCGCTTTTACATCGTAAATGTCGGATAAAGGCCGGAAGCCTGTTAACGTTTTCTCTGTTATCGTTATACGGCTTGCTTTCCCAGGGGAAGACGTCGTGAGAGGGGTATTATGGTGGATGATGAATTGTTATTACGTGAAGAGTATTGTAAAGAAAGAGAAGCTACGTTACATACGGAGCTTTTCGCGCTTCCTAATTAGCGTTAAAGATACAAAGTTTAAAGCACGGGATGTGATTTTGGTAGAAATATTAAACAACATATTTTGCAAACATTTTTAAAACACCCGTACTTAATTGCTTTAACAAATAATATTTTTTAACAAGAAAAAAAAAATTACAAACGACTCCAGATAATGGCTGAGTAAGAAAAAAATTTTTTAAATACCCAGAGAAACATTTGCAATTCATGTTTGAACTAAGTTTGGACTGTTAATCGAAGAAATGATCAAGTTGATAAAGAACTTTGATAGTTGAGCTAACAACTTTGAAATTAGCATACGGCGTATCATTATCAATGCAAAAATCTCTTTTGCTGGCTACAGTTTATAAGAAGGATTGATCGATTTGCTGCCTACGTCAGATACTTTTGCCCGTACGTTGTGATCCGAAGTTGACAATGTAAATGTGATCACAATTAACAAGTTAATTATATTTAATCGACAAACATTGCCATAGAATATATCGTGTATACGATTTTACAGTACGCTCATGTTTTCAATAAAGTTCTCGTTTACATAAATTATACAATCCTACGTCAACTTCTGATAATAAAATTTAATTTCGTTTAATCAAGCATGCACGTTCACGGGAAAAATAGAAATATTAATTTGTTGCTAAGCAGATTTTAATTATCCGTTTCAATTATATCGCTGAAACGCGTCGTCTGATTATGTTATTTTTAAAATAAAGCGTGCAATATTTTTGCAATTATTTTTTATTCAATTTTAACGATATTATTCGCAAAAAAAGAAGCATGTATATTTTATACCGACAATGCGTCAGTAAAACGAATCAAAACAAGCTCGGTGGTTTATGATTTACGTGACTGTGATAAATCATTTGTGGAAAATTGCGCGGAGTAATTAATTTTATTGCGTTGATCGAAATTCACAAGCTGAAAACGATGCAAGCCCGACGCGGCGCAAGGAACATGACTATTGTTGTTTTGCCAAGAAAATGGGTGCCTTCCAGCTAGCGACACAAGTCAGTACGGTGTAACGCAGTGAATATTTTCGTCCTCGTTGCCAAATAAACAAGGGTGGAGGGTGGGTGATTCACTGTGTCGTACCGTTTCGACTGTGTCGCTCGCTAGAATGCACCTTAATATCCCGTACCTATTTTCCACAATTATATTCTCTTGAATTTCTTATATTTATTGAAATCGTGCGAGACACAATCGCGTTATAATTAAATAGGTGGTTGTATTATTTTTTTTTTTATATTTATATGTAATTGAAATTATCTTACATTTCTACAACAAGAAAGTGGAACCTATATTAGTATACTTGATATACGGGTGTCGTTGCGCTAGACAAAGGTTTATGTTTGGGATTGTGTTCTGATATCGTCTAGAGACACATAACAGTAACGCGAGCGGCGGGCAGAATATAATACAAGGCTCGAGTGCGGTAATCTCTGATGTCCCCGGCGTTTCGAGTTGTCAAAATTCGCGGCCGCGGGAGAGTTAATGGTCTACGTTGCTAATTAAAATCTGCAGCGACGGGCGCCGAGACTGTCGCGGGAAGCGTTCATTAAATTTGTCCTCCGCTTTAATCGGAGCCCGGGTAAATGGTAAAAATATTTGCAGCGCGCTGCGTGCATTAATTTAATTCCAGTTAATTAAATTCGCTTTCTATCTTCTATTATCTTCCTCTTTCCTTTAATTGAGTATGCGGTAATTAAAAATTTGAAGGCGCGAATTGTCTCCGCGTTCTCATTTTCTTTCTGTGTATGTTTAAATCGCCGTTCCCCTGCCCATTTTTATCGTTTACGTTTTATTTGTATTTCGATTTAATAATTGGATTCACTCTGTTACAGATGCTGGCATAACGGCGACATGGAGACGTTATACAGCGGCGCGATTCACGGCTTCCCTCAGCCCAGCGGCGGATTAGCTAATGGTGTTTCCACGGGACTTGCAAGTTCCTTCGACCAGGATGGCGTGCTCAGCCTCATCGTTGTTCTCGGCGGAAGTCTATCCCTTGTCGCCCTGGTGTTCGCGTTTATCACCTACAGGTAAGCTTAACTTCCGACTAAGTATCCGCTTAATGTTCCGGCGTTATAAAAATTCATTTTTTCTCGGACACGAAAGAACGCGCTGCTGATAGGAAACGTCAATAACCGTAAGATAAATTGCATAAAACGCAAAAGCAGTACAATTGTTTTGAAACAGAGTAACATGAAAGTGCGACAACGCGAAAGAATACGGTGGGAGTATAATAATTATTTATAATATCCTTGAAATGAGAAAATGTGTATCTTTCTATACCTCGCGATATACAATTACCGCGCAAAGGACGATTTCTTTTATTTAATCATTATTATCAGCAAGGAAGAAAGAAAGAACTTAATGAAACGTCGCGATTAATTAAACTTCACGTTCTCCATTTTTTTTTTTTATATTCCCGTTGCGTTTCAGATTAATCGTTTGTTATTTGTTATTTTATATCGTTCCATTTGTAACTCGACGAAGAATTTAATCGGATTAGTTTGTAACGGGATAAAAATAATGATATCCCGTTTTCTCTTCCGTATATTTCACTAAACGCGAAATAGTTAACGATGTATTATTATACGAAAATGAGAAAAGGAAATTACAATTTAACGATTGGTTTGTTAATTGCACGCGTTCTATCTCGGCAACTATTATCCCGGTGCGTGTTACGTTCCCGAGAAATGTGCATCAATTTATTTGAGAAATTGGCTAGAAAATCCTGGCGATACGCCGGTCACGTCGTCTTTATATCCTTCTATTTTCGGCACGTCGGCGATTTCGCTCGTGGTTCTTATGGATCGCCGATTCGTTCGTCACAGAGCTAATCGGTGTACCTTTACGTTGAAAGACGATACCGCCGGAATACTAAACGACTTCATGACCACTTCCACCACCTCCCGTGACCTAGTTCTCGTCCTTCGAAGGGTATGTCCTTCATTTTTTTTTTTTTTATTTCCTACGCTTTGCTCGCGATCTAATTTCTCTCCCAATATCGTATTTACGGTCAGCGTGTGACTTTAGAAATTTTATCTCCCCCGCTATATAGCTGAGAAATCCGCGGCTCGCGTTCCTCTTTGTTATAATGGCATTCCGACCTGCCTTTCCGAGAGCGAGAATGAAATCGTTAACGAAGAAACGGGAATGCGGCGTGACACGTGGAGGTAAACCGGCGGGAAAGGGAGAAAGAAAGTTTTATTGATTGATCATGTCTCATACCGGAAATTGCCGGGAAATGGAAAAGCGCAGCCGCGACGTTTCTTTTTTCTTTTTGCGCACGATTCGATCGATCGAAGGGAAACAGACGATCTTTGATACGATAGAGCAGGCTGGACAAAAGCCATCGTCGTAAATGGCATCGATAAAACGTGGCCGTTCTTCGATAGTTTATCCCATTCTCCTGCTCAATGTAAATCCTTCCATATTTCGCTTCCAAGAGATATCAGGGTGTCGTAAAAATCGACAAAAATTCCTTCTCGTATAATAGAGATAGTCCCTGATGTCGAAAAATACTTATAGTGCCGATCGCACGCTATTCTTTCGATATATTCGCATTTATAACAAAAAAAAAAAATTTTAACAATAGTAAAGTGATGATTTTTCTTGCTTTTCTCGAAGTAGTAAAATTAGCGAAGGTGTGACTAGCAAAAGTGAATTCTATAAGTCTTTTAGGAAAATTTGAGAATTTTTTTTTTTTTACCGAATTTCGAAGAGTTCAACAGGTCTCCATACGCTTTTCTGCCGGGATTTTAAACTTATAATATGGTTTCCTTGCTGTGAACTTGCGGAGTTTCGATATCCTTAGCATATCGAGTTAATACTTCTTAAAAAAATATTGTATTTTTAACGACACTTCGGCCAGTCTTTATAATTCTATATTTTAGCTTTATTATTTTTAGGAATACTAGTTTATCATTTTAATATTACTAATTAACAATTACCAGCTTATTAAACAAAGTACAGTTTCAAGCGTAGACTTGCTTTTAGTAAGTCCAATTTTGAGAAACTCGCTTTTTTTTCTTTTTCTTTTTTTCTTTCTTTTTTTTGTCGCTCATAAAACATTCCGTAACAAAGGAAAAGAACGAAAGCAACGTGACCGCGACTTTCATATTTATTTTTCGCTAATGAACTTTCTTGTCTGCTCTCCTTCTTCAAATACCGGCTTTATTATTGTTTCAGCGACTAATTAGATTCGAGGCAGGAATAATTTTGCGCGCGAAATATTATATTTTTCTTGGAGGAAAGGTAGTAAAATCTAGGGAGAGATGGGAAATGCGTTCGAGACAGTTGGCGGGATAAGCCGGCCAAATAATCTTCGTGCCTGCAATAATAATAAAACCGTCTTCTCTTTCTTTATCTCACTCTGTTTGATCTGTACGAATTCCGCCTTTGCCCGTTTTTCCTCCGTGTTTTCCGAAGGAAAAGCGAAAATCGCGCATTGTCGACAGTCACGTTCGTTTATACGCGTTACATATATCAAACGTTATTTCAATATCGCGAATCAACTGTTAGCTTTTCATTACGACGGTACATATTACTATTTTCATTTCTTTATTACCGTTTATCTATTTTTTAGTCCTTTTTCCTATTGGTGTTCTGTTCCAATAATGTTCGTGTTATCGGGCACCACTTTAAATTTAGTTCTTTACCGATAAATTAAATCGTAAAGCAGAATACTTCTCGTGTTACTGCGATTCTACATCGACATGGGAGAACGTGTGAGGGCGTTCGTGCATAGATTACGTGCGGTTATGACTAAAATTAAATTGATATTTAATCAGCGATCAATGACATTCGACGCGTATATATTCGATATCACCTATTGATATCACTCGTTTATTTTGTTCGGCAATCGGTGCCTGACAGCTTCCGAAATTGACCTACATTGTAAAACGATTCTGTTTTGCATAATTTTCTTTTCAAAGTTCAGTTTCATTTTACAGTATAATTACCAGATTATACAAACGATATAAAGACTCGGTTATTAAAATTGAAATTTAGATAGTTAATCTTTTATAGAATGTAAAACTCCTTTGATAAAAGATTTTAAATTTAGAGAGAGCGAAGATGAACGATATGAGTTATCTCGTGTATTTTTTTTTTTTCCTTTTTCTTTTTTTTTTTTTCTGCACTTTCGAGAGAAACGTTTTGAAAATTATTTATTAACATAAAATCGTCAGAAAATATACATACATTATGTATTTTAATTCCGACGAAATAACTATCGTATCTGAAGATTGAACAGCGAATGGCAGGCAATAAAAATTAAATCGCATTTATAATTTCGGTTGCGGAGATTACGACGCGAACGGGATTCGCAGAGAGAATACTCGAATAAAACTGAACGCCGTAATATTACACCGTAATATCTGAAATGCAATATTCCGCGACTTCCATGCGGGCAGTATTTTAATTTCCGTTATTCCGTTACGTGACTGGGCGGGTTCGCGCGAATGCACACACCCCGTGCACGCGCGAGTCCTTTAAATATGGGCTTTTTTTTGCCATACGCTATTGTGGGAAACGAGATTACGATGCACATCCAGTAAGCTACCCGTACATTATGATGGTTACAAATTTAATGCCTTCATTTCGAGCGCACGTTAATAGGTTAAGCTCGCCGCAAAACGCTGTGTAAAAATTTTTAATTAAAAGTACTTGACGCACATTCAGCTTCTCTTCTCGTGGAAACTCTATTAGACGGAAGCAATAATAGTAGATTTATCTGTTAACGCGTGAAAAAAAAAAGAAAAAAAAAAGCGCGAAATCGAAATACGCCGTTCAGTTTCGTTAGCGCGACGAGAGATTTAATAACACGGAGATTTAATAAAATAAAATTCTATTAAGTGGACATTCAGGGCGACTCGTCGATTTTATTTTAATGCGGGAGGGCAAGTGTGACAATTTCGACTAAAAGCGCCGGAATCTATTTTAGTATCGGGGCATAATTTTATTATCTAAAATTGACCAAGATTAAACGTGTACCTAGTCGTAATGGCACGCATTAATGACTTAAAATTTAATTAACACATTTACACTTATTTTAAATTAACGATAAAGACTCCCCTCCCCCTCGTTTCGAAATAGAAAGCTATTGATCTTTATAGTCGGACAGAATTTTGCGCGCAATTTAATTTCGTTAATGAGCACGCGTGTGCATTAATTACAATTATGTTAAATATCGTCTAATTTGCCGGCTTTATTTTGATATATCCGCGAATGCGAGCGCGATAAGAGATCGGTCGAAATCCAATACAGCCCGGACACGTGTGTGATAGTTCCGTTAAAGATACCTTTGTTACGCCGTTAATGCCGCTATCGCAGCCTCGGTGTGCAATTTCAAGCCCATTATTCAGGCGCGTCACGCGAGTCCGAGCCGCAATTCGGCATTCCCTTCCACGATTATCCGCCAAATTTCCGAATGAGGGGCCCGATAATGCATGCCGTCACCCAGCACCGCCGCATTATTCCACGTGATTCGTTACAGGTCTCGATAATCGAGCAAAACCCCTCGCGGGATGTGCAGCTTCGTTTTACGGCCGTTTGTTTTTTTTTTCTTCGAAAGTCGCAGCTTTGTCAATACGCTAACTGCCGGATACCGAGCGACATTAATTATTATTCAATCGATTACCTTGCGACACGAGCGCTAATACTTTCGTCGTTCAATTAAAGTAACGGGAATAAGTGAGATTACAAGAACGTTCGATAACAACATCTGCGTCACGCAAGTGCATTAGATTATACTTATTTCCATTTAAAATATTAATATTTATTACTAAACCGAAAGTAAACGACCGAAAGATTAGGTCGGCCAGTCATTCGTCTCGAAACAAACGCTAATTCGCGAACGATAAAAAGGCTGATTTCTCGTTGAACCCGGAGTTGACTTCCATTTCTCAAGTCTTCAAAGTTCTACATTAGGGCACAGCTCGATCGTTAATTGGCTCCGTCATAATCGCGTAATTACATCATTACGCGTGGCCACTGCTCTTTATCGCAGGTCACTTATTAGACACCAACGGTTAATTAAATGTTCGGAAAGTCGAGCGGTATTGTGTTACACAGTACGGAAATTATGTTAAGCGGGGTTTCATGTTCCGGCAAGGTGGGCGGCTGCAATTAAGCGCATCTTGCGCCGCATCGCGTCGCATCGCCTCGGCGTCGAGCCGGAACGGGAGAACGCAGCCTGTGAACGGAGATGAGAACCAGAGGGGGAGGGAGCGGAAAGCGGGGGACGTTTAACTTCGTTTTCACGTTACCCTTAACGACGTTAAAATCGCTGTGACAATCTATCGTCGAGGCAATATCGTTAAGCCGTCTATCGTTACACCCGATAGATTTCAGCCGACTGCTCGCCGCACCCCCGGCGAGGTTCATCTTTGTTAATGGACTGTCCCTTGGCTAACGCAATAGCGAGGGCATGTGCGGCTGATACGTGCGTTGTGCGCGATGACGAGCCCGTTCGCACCGGAGGATTCGCAACCGACGGTGATTCACAAAGGGGGAGGGAAACCGAGTTCGAAATGCCAATGCGTCTGATAAATTACACCGCGACAAATCTCTTGATCGTACATTAATGGTCATTTTTTAATATATTTTTTTTTTTTTTATTAATTCAAAAAGACCGGCGTATCTTGAAATATAAAGCGCGTTGTATATAAAATTGACTTTTAGCGTTTGAAATAAATTTATTCAGTAAACTGTAAGATTAATAATTCAGCAATCTCGACTATTTCTTTGTCTTCTCTTTGTGGTTATTCTAATGATTATTAATATCGCAAAACTTTCTCTGTACGTGGCTATGTGGCAGGGAGAACTATGATAGAGTAACACTGGCACGCAAAAGATACGGCAGTATCTTCTGCATGCACGGTTCCTCCTTATATATCTAGGTTAAAATAATTAACATATCGTATAACGATACGGGGCTATGCTTTCACGGAGGCCCCTCGAGGGTAATTTCTTCTCTCGAATACATCCCCGGATAATTCGACGTGTGCTTCCTTAGCGCGCTCATTCCGATAACGGGTTATTGAGTTGCCGCGTATTGTTAGATTACGTAATTTGAGTTTAATCTCCGCGTAATTAGGGATGTACATCTACGGCAGTTTGCCACGTCGAGAGAGCTAGTGACGGAGATACATTATGTAACTTGCCGCGCTCGTGCTTGCTCATTGTCCGCATTTGCGTCGCGTAATAAAATTAAGGCTATCGGCTTTCTTTTTTTTTTTACGTAATTTTCCGGAGTGATAATTATATCGGCGCATTATAAAGATACGAGTGCTTTTTCATAAAGATTTTTTAATACTTTTCTTGAAAGTTTTAGGACATTCGATCGTTTTTAATTGTGCAAATCGTTGTTACTTGTTTGTTTGTTTGTTTTTTTTTTTATTTAATTTTTTAGTTACGTTTTTAAAATAGTATCTAGGATATGTATTGATGAATTAATGGACTAGCTTAATTGTCTTGTCACAACGCTACAAGCTACATTGCTCTCATAGTATTGCCCCAGGTCGTTCCGGTGCGCTGACACCTGGTTCGGTTAATCGCTTTGAAGCCGCTTCGGCGAGAGCGCTTAAACTCGCGAACTCCGATTGCGCTGTTCCGGAACTTTAGCGAGTCGCAATTGCGGCAACGATATGGCCGAAGCTAACTTTTTGGATTTATGATCCTGATCTCCGTTTAAATCCGATATACCGATTGATTGGGCCGGCTAGTTTGCGCCTCGTATTAAATCGATTTCCGATTCACGGAGCGGAAGATGTTGGCGCGGATTATCACGAAATTAATTACGTCGCGTACAATAGACACCGTTATAATTATTTTCCCGATTTATTGCCAAAATTTGGTATTAATTATGCGGCAGGCGTATCTAGATTAAATTTCGTAAAATCCGGTTTTGCGCGCATATTATTCTGTCGATATGTCATAAACACGGTACACGGAGCATCGACGCTTGTGCTATTGTGGTTTAGAATCGTCGCTGCGCCAATTGTTGAACAAACGCCGGAATAAAAGGCGCCTTTCGAATAATCAATTTCCTGTCGCCGCGTCGAATGTTAGAATTAATTCAAGCTGATTGCCAGTGAGTTAAACGCTAGACGAAGCCGCTTTAACCGAGTCCGCCCTCCACCCTCGGCAGCTTCGTAACTTTGGAAGACGGTGGGCGGCGGTGGCTGCTCTCGTTATCCTCATCAGGGTGATTTAGACGACCCGATTCGGTTTGTCGGCAAAGTTCAACCACGAACGCCGACTGCGGTTGTGTTCGCGACGGAATATTTCGGACCGTCCGGAGAATTGGCGAATCAAGAAATCCTACATTCGTAATCTATCAGATGAATAAAGTTTTTCGCCTTGCCCTTCGAAAAAGTTTTTACATCCCCCCCTCCTTCTCCCCCCCAAAGACTTATTTAAAAAGTTCGCAAACGTAATACGTAATAAATAAAAATTTTTTAATTTAATTTAAGGCATGAGAACTTTATACGTTCCTTTTTCGAATCTGTATATTATTTATTTCTGTACCTCGAAATACGATTGAAGATAAATTGGCCCACCTACATTCTAATTGGCCAAGTTTAAATGCGCGATGGATTCCGTAATCCCAATCGTAATGCACACCCGCGAAACGCCGGGTGTTGGTTCATTATGCCCGAAGTCCGTGTAATTATTTATTTAAACGCGGCGCTCATGTCAATTCCATCGGCCGTTTAATTAAATGCCACAGAGCATGAAAATTATTTTGATGAGCGCGCTCGCGATGATACCGCCGAATTGCGTGCGTACTGTTTGGCACAATATGCTGCAAATATGTACGCACTTGGTGTACGCATTTAATTGAATTTAATTATTATGATGTAAATAAGCATGAAGTGGTGGGAACATGTTCCGACGATAAGTATATACGATTAAAATTCAAATATCAAAATCTTATTTGTTATTTAAAAAGCATCGCTTCTTTCGAAACGCTCTTAATGATAAATATTATTTTTATATACTTTTATCTCATTTAAAGCTATTACATCATGCGATTTAATTAATATTAGTATATTAATAATAGCGCGTGAAATGTGGGCTTTCCATTTGCTATAATTAATTATGATAATGACGTATGGGCCGCGCACGTTAGTCTACTGTACACGGCTAAATCCCACGTGAGTGAAAAAGGCTAAACTGTCGGGTGTAATATTCGATCGACCATTTACGCGTTTCATGAATAAATGAATAATGCGTCTCCCCGAAGTTCGTTTCGCGGAGGAAGTAGTTCATATCAACGTTCGCGCAGCTGGCCGAGCTGGGAACATGTTTATCCACTTTCTCGTTTGCATCTTGAAATAAAGTCCCGCAGCGGTTAATCCGCGGGGATTAATTATTTACGAACCATTTTAACCGTTTATAATTGCAAAAAGAGAGAGAGTGTCGTTCTTTTTTTTTTTTTTTTTACATATTTCGTCTGCAAATACTTACATAAAAATTAAAATAAAGTAAAAATTTTAGTAAATTATGAATTGGATCGAATGCAATTATTAATACGTTTTGTTTCATATATTTCTAAGTCTTTTAATTTTATTTTATTTTATAATTTTTTAATCGAAAATATTAAATTAGTCATCTTTCCATACTTCGATCAGATCGATACGACTTTGCTAAACATAGAAAATAAAATCCGACATATCACCTTCATTCGCCGCGTCGTCGTTTTCTTCTACTTGTCTTTATTCTTCCCGCGAAAAGCCTTAATCCGCTCTCAACTCTAAATCTCCCCGTGCACTTAATTCGCCTCGCTCGCTCGCGAAGCCGCGAAAGGAGTAAAGGGGCGGTATAATGGCTTTAAAAAGCTCATGGGAAAAAGACGTGGAGGTGATTGCCTGGCGAGGCGGAGAAGACGAAGAGTAAAGGCTAAAGTAAAGTAGAGATTTTTGCCCGAGTAAGCGGCTTACGAAGACTATGTCATAGCCTCTCGAGATGCGATATGTGTGTAAAATCAGTGACCCAAAAGAGACACAATACGCTTTCAAAAGAGCAGCAGCACGACTTTCTCGGCTATACATTTGTATTTGAACAGTTATCCTCGTAATTAGTAGCTTTTAATTGACACGTAGATGAATCTGGTTAATGCAAATGTGTGCTTAAAAAAAAATTTGAACAGCGTAAATTACATTTCTGTCAGTGCATGTGCTTTTACTTATAATAATGTATACTTGTCGTGTAAATTTAATTTTTTTTTGTATACAAATTAAATTTTGTTATTGTTATGTGATTGATAGAAGTTTGATATAGGTACTTTTCTCATTTTTTGCTATTAACAATGGATAATTAAAGTAGTAAAAAATATAAATATGATATAATTTAATATTTAACTGCTGTCGTGACCGTTCAATCATTCCAATATTAAACCGGTGTAATATAATTTCTCGAGCAATTCGCTTATCAAACCTGTTTCAAGTGACTCACGTACAACAATGTTATCTGTGGTCACGTACGATCGCTACTCTGCCAAAACGATGCGAAACATCCCCGCAAGCTCTCCCTTCCACATTCCTGATCGGTTTTCCCCCCTGTCTCTCTCTCTCTCTCTCTTTCTCTCTCTCGCTACCATTCTTCTTCACTTTTTTCCTTTTGTCCTCTTTCTCTTGCAAGGAAAAGTGATTCTGCGAGTCTTCGAGAGCTTAGGTACATAATGGAGATTTAAAATCGTTGATCCGCGTGTGTCCACGAAGAAAGGGGAGATTTAAATTTCAGATCAGCCACCTACGCTTTTGTTCACGCGTTGAACTTTCTCAAAAAGAAGAATTGGTGGCAAAAAAAAAAAAAAAAGAAAGAGAGGGAAAGAGAAGGAAGGATTCCGCGGTGGCGCGTCGATTTTTTTTGTGGGTGAAATATCAATTTTGCAAAGGCGGGCGGAAAAATTTTAATTAAACGCCGCGGCGAGCACGCCCAGCGAGCATGATTGAAAAGTTAGCTCGGATTGTTTTGTTGCCGTTGTTCCACTCCGATGCCGCTAGAACTTCGGCCAATTTTTTCAATGAATTTAAATGTTCACGTTATTTTTTTTTTTTTTTCTTTCTTTACAACATAATGTACTTCCTCTTTTATATCCCGAGCGCGAAATACTCGACATTTTTCATTGCAGCACTCACTGCGATTTGATATTAAATTAGTATAAGGAGAAAAACAGTGCTTTCTATAATAATCTATTTTAATTATTATAATAGTTTTATTTTTTTTATTGTGGTAGTTTCGTACTGTTATAAGAAATATTACTCTATATTCTTTAAAACAAATGTCATTAATAGGAAATGCAAATTTATGCAAGTTCGCGCGATACTTGCGCGAAGCCGATGACCGGACACGGCGCGTGCCAAACCTCTGGCTTCTTGCTCGCCCGCACCGGTAACGCGGAACAACTTCCCTTCTCGTCGCGTTATCGTAGCTTGCCAAATACACTGAGATTGTACAATAATCCATTTTTGAAAAATAGAATACTATCAACAATTAATTATATTAATTATATCAGGATTTACGCAGGGAGAAAAAAGATTAATTTTTCTAAGCAATAAAGCAAGGAAACTTGGTTCTGAATACCTTTGGCCTTTATGTATCTTTGCACGGGATAGAAGTTTGAAGATATCGCTCTCGCTCGCGTCAATCTACCTATTCTTGAGCGCCCCAGAGTTGGCTCTTATTCTTATGCGGCGCTCTACGCAAACGCTTCTAATCCGCACATCAAACGAGGCTTATGCCCGCCGGCGAGCAATTTCGTGAGACTTTGGGAGAATCCGCCGCGCTCCCACGTACGTGGCATAAGCAAACGCTTAAAATGGCAAATCCCGAGCCGTCGGCGAAGTTGGACTAGTTTAGTTTCGCGAAAGCCACACATCGCCCTCGTAATCTCTCGTGACCTATCGCCGTTATGTTTTCTCACGTCCTCAGAATAATGTCTCGCTTCCGACGGGCGCGTATATTGATTGTCCTAAATTTCAGCCCGCAAAATTTTCGGCACTCGCCTGTTTATTCGCGCGTTGCAAATCATTCCGTTTCACTTCGCCTTTTATTTCCTTTAAATTCCATCAACACCCGGGCCTTTGGAAATAAAAGTAAAACCATTGAAATTTAATTAAACGGCACGCAGTATAAGCACGAACCGCGACGCACTATGTTTTACGCGCGCACAGAAAACACGGTATAAATATTTCGTAACGATATTTTTACGGAAAAATCAACGTGGCGAAAAGTGTGGCCTTTCAATAGCGTTGAATTAATAAAAGTTGATGAGTATCGGTTTGGAACTGTCATCGTCAAATCAGAGATGCGATATTGTAAAAAAAAAAAAAAAATAAAATAAAATAATAATAAATAAAATAAAATAATATTGAGATGATAGATCGTCACTCTGATCTGGCTGCATAAAATTCGGTGCGTGATATGTGTTATTTCACACACGCGTTTAAAGATGATCGCTTTAAATTCCGTCATAAATGATGTAAAGGTTATTTTTGTGGTATTTTATGATTTAAAAATAATTCATGGAAATAAAAAATTAAAACTATAAAAAAAAAAAAAAAAATATCTATCTTACAAATATGTCCCATATTTACGAAGAGCGCGCGGTATGAAAATATTTGTTTACCGTGCAGGTACTATGCCATAGAGTTATTTTATTTCCAATGGACAATTATTAAAGCATCATTTTAACTTGCTGTCGTGCGCGGTATATTTGACGTGCTTTATTGTCTCCGTATTGCATAGTGGGATTATGGGTGCTAGCGCGGATGCAAATTACCTTCTTTGATGATGCCAATCATTATTCGCGCGTGTCACTATTAGCAATCACGTAAGGTCTGAAACGAACATTCAGAAACCGCGAATTTGGCGAGAGTGCCTTTCGACGAGGGCAATTTATCGATTAACAAGGCCGGAATTGACAGCAATTTATTGCACGATTAAATTTATACAACGTTTGAATGTATTCAGCGTTCCATTTTACCATATAATTTCGTGAAAATTAAAATTTAAAATATCACATGCAACTGTGCACTTTAAATGTTTAATTAGCCGTTTTATCATGAAATATTACGAGGAAAAAAAAATATATATACTATATATATATAATATATTTCCTAGTTTTAAAGCTCTCATTTAATTCGCTTAATTAGCTCAAAGTTGTTCATGTATAAATTAATTCAGTATTACCAATCAATGTTCAATTAGCGTTTTGATTATCGAGAGAAGCGAT
The DNA here is from genome assembly GCF_019399895.1 of Cardiocondyla obscurior. Lineage (NCBI taxonomy): Eukaryota > Metazoa > Arthropoda > Insecta > Hymenoptera > Formicidae > Cardiocondyla > Cardiocondyla obscurior. The sequence goes on along the minus strand of NC_091875.1, from coordinate 2,111,550 downwards.
ATCCAGATCCAGATTCTATTGAAAGTTTGTACAATTATTCGAGATTATTAATATAATTGTGTAATTATGTAATTAATGAATTTTATTTCGAGATAATGTTTAGTGGCTTTTGGTAGTCTGTGTAATTATTTCGGGATGCCTAATGCACGCTATGAGAGTGACGGATCGTACTTGTAAGTTTAAGATATTTATTGAACCGGGAACGTGACGTCGCTCGTTGACGATGAGAAATTAATTTCATCAAAAAAGCCTTCATAAGATAATGTAGATGTGCGCGAATCACGTCGGCGGCATACATGACGTTAACGTAATATTACTATACTATGTGCAATCACTTCTGCTACACGTCTAAATAATAATAATCAAAAAAAGCTATTAATTAATTAAATTAATGTCTGCTTTTAGTAGACTTTATCGAGATGTCGCGAACGGTGCATATAGAGTCTCAACCTGAGACCGTTAAAGTGCAAAGATCTTATCAAACGCTAGAAGACTATTAAAGTAAACGGAAATGCCGTTCGAGTACGATCTCGAGAATTAAAAGTTATTAAACCTCCGCTTTGTGGAACTAATTACCGTTTGCTATCTTTTCCCGCTGCAATAATAAAGTTCTTACAGAGTATCTCGTGATAAATTTAATTTCTTTCCGGTGCATGCTAAGTAAATTTTTGCACGAGGCCCCTTACACGTTCTCGATAACATTATTCTTATCATGCTCGAGGCATTATTCATACGTCTTCATCTCACGCTGAATTTTTTATCCGTATCAAATCGGCCGCGATGGCTGTCGGTTATTATAAATTTCGTTACGTTTCTCTATCCGTTCTCTTGTCTTCTCTCCTGTCTTCACGTAATGCTCGAAAAGCATACAAGAAATCGAAATCGTGTATCGAACCATTAACTCCGAATTTTTTAACTTTGATTAACACATTTTTTTTTTTTTTTTTTTTTAATATGGGAGTAGAAAAGAACGAGTAGTTAACCTTTTAATATCTATGGTGTTGAGTTTAAATATCGATAAAACATCAAATCGACTCGGGTGTCAAAACTGCTCCGGTAACAAGTAATAAATACTCTGTGAAGTCGGAATATTAATCGCGAAAGGGAAGAATATTGCTCGCACAAATTTGCATTAGATATCTTAGACTTTTCCATTCAGTTTATTCAATTGTGAGACACTTTGCAACCTCGAAGACGTTCCCCGTCCTGCGTCAATCGGTAAACGATTGATCGGCCGGATCGAATCTCGTTTCATGCAGGAAATCAAAAGCGTGACACGCGCCAAGTTCTGAAAGGTCGCTTAAATGTTTCTCGAAGATGCAACGCCACTTCCTTCGCTTACAGAGGAAAATTACGAGCGACATAAATTATGTCGCGACTTATTAAACTGTTATTTTGTATTTTCCTTCGAGTTCGTTTATACTTTAACGTTTCGCCGCGAGTTAAAATGCACGATAAACGATTATTATGCAGTCAGGTCAATAATGGTTTAATGAACTGCCTGTTTTTATATATATATATATATATTCGGTAAAAAAGTTGTTTATTGATATATCGAAGTTCATAAAAAAAAAAAGTAAGGTTTTTATTTCATTTAAAACTGATTGATAGTTAATGTAAAATAATAATAAAAGTAAAAGAGTTTATAAACAGGAATGAAACGCATGAATTGTGACAATGTTAGGGATACTGACATTTTAGAAGGTGGAGGGACACCGCGAGACGATTTTACTAACGATTTTCCGGGAAGATTGCCGGTCGATACGTATGCTCGTACGTGCGCGGTTAACGGACTTTGATATTTCGCCGTGGAAATTGGATGTGCACCGCGCGAGCCAGAATAGCGAAACGCGCCGTGCTGCATCGCATATGTAATGTATCGCGCAAGGTTGAACTCTAGCTACAAGTCTAAAAAACCGTACATTCTGCGGCACACATTCTGCAGCATAGCGGTCACCGTAATATATAAAATTACCTTTACAAAAAGGGTAAAAGAGGGGCCAAGTGCACGCGTTCTTCCGTACGCGAGATGCGATGTAAAAATCTAGCGCGGGGCTTTGCAATCGCCGGTAAAATAGAAGCCAAACTAGCACACCGAAACTTTTTCGCATGTAAGCAGTTCTCCATAATTATTAACTTGCCCCTCTCTCCCCCTCTCCCCATCGGAGTTGTTACGCCGTCGCGCAGTTTAAGCGATTAAACGTGTTAATTAACCATATAAAGAACTCCGCGAAATTAAATTTATAACGCGCACGTGGTGTAATTAGCGTGGTGGTTTTCCACGTGCCTTATTGTCACCAGGATTTATCGCTCGTCACGTTCGGAAACCTTGGCGGCAGAGCGAGTCTAGGCGACACGCGTAAAATCGCGAAGGGACAAAAGTTATCATAATCGCATTGTTACCGCGCGTCACGCGCGACATCATTTTCCCCGCTTAATTATAGAGGAACTTAGTTTCGAAGCTGAAAGCCGCGCGCGAAAGTGCAGGATGCCGCTAATTCTGGCACGGCCCGAGCGATGATTTACTATGAGAGTTATCGCGGGCGCACTTACTGCGGCGTAAATTATCGCTCGCGCCGATAACAACTGCGGAATTGTTTAACTCCGCAACACGTTCGCAATGAATTCCACGCGATTCGTCATAAAAGCCGCCCAATTTATGTCGAAAATTGCGGGAAATTTTCGCCGCGCGACACGAAAGTCGTGATCGATTCTGATCGCATTACGATTTTATCGCGATTTTAGTCCGCACGAAACGGTAACGTCGTCATGTAATTATTGGTCCCGCATAATTTTGTGTATAAAAAAAAAATCTTTAATTCGTTATGATATATAATTTTTTTATTATTTTTTTTATGTAATTGAAATGAAATTGTCTCGTTAAGAGACAGCTTTAATTTCTTTATTAGTTTATTTTCTCGCGAGGTAAAAACCGGGGAAGGAAAAATAACGGCGTTTGTGTGCCGATGTGCACATCGTCGTCATATCGTCTTCGCGCAAACAAAGGCAAGGCGAGATAGAACTGACTTTAATTAATTGAAATGCACCGGGGAGCGATATCCGAAGGAGATTAAAGCCGCTCTCGTCCTGGGTTCTTTTCGCTTTTTAACTACGCCCGGCATCGCATTGCGACATAGTTTATCATTTATTTCAAGTATTTTACAACTGTGTATTTGCGATATGCAATTGATTTGAATATTTCAAATGCAATTCCCGAGAAATTAATTCGAACCTTCTTTGATATTTTCTGTTACATTTCATCACTCTGCATTTCACGTTTATTCTCTGAATCGTTGTGCCGTGTGTATTTACGCGCGGAGGACGCGTTTAATAAATCGCTGTCGAATAAACATAATATTCTCAAAACTGGCTAATAAAATTTTGCCGGATATTAAATGAAATAATGTCAATATGTAAATTCGCGAAACGTTACACGCTGTGCAATTTTATACCGAGTGGGCGTAGTTTTGCGAACGTTCGGGTGTACTTAGTTTTTGCGCGATCGATCGCTATCGCGAACCGTCGTGAATCGATGCGGCCGTTCCGACGGATTAATTGTCGCGCGCGCGGCCGATAATTATTCATAGCGCAATATCGCCGACTTGCGGAAACTTGCGGGCACGACATTAGAATTCATGCTGCATTACAAACGCGAAAGTCGGACGAGCGGGCGCGACGATGGGGATCGATAAAATCCCTTCGCGTATTCTCGCGTGCCGCGGAAGGAAAGAAGGAACGGAATGCGCGGGGCTCGCTTATCTCGTTATCATCTATGTACATGCGGATCGATAAAAGGTCAAGGGCGCAATGTTTTTTTTTTCCCCACCGCTTGCCGTTCCCTTTGCCCGCGTGAGGTTGAAACAATTTTCAGAATTCTTAGCGAAATCCAAGATTGCATTTTAATTGCATTTATGCTACAATTCTGAGTACGAAATCGCGATACTGCAATATTTCCGAGGTGAAAGAATCCGTTTTATCGAAGAAAGAGGAGAAAAGAGTAGGATGGATTGAAATATGTAAAAACCATAGATATCATTACGCCCGTTCTGCGTTCGGACTTTTTTTTTTTTTTAATTACTGTTTGAATTTTACTTTAACGTTATTGCGAGAAATAAATTATTAAAATTATTGATCGCGTAAATAAATTTAAATAGTTACGTTGTCTGCGTACAAAGAAAAGAAAAAGGAAAAAAAAAAAAAAGAAGATCGCCGCGAGAATCTTCGAAAGCTGCAGTCGTAGCCAGAGATAAATGAATCCCACCTTCTTAGATGTTAAGCGCTGCTACAAGAGTTATTCATCGTCGTGTTAAATTATTTCTCCCTTGATACGGTCTAATTTCACGTCACGGAATGTTATCAGCCGGTTAATGTATGTTGCACGATGCATTTCCGCGAAAGGCGGCTCTCAGCCGGCTCAGGGTGAATCGCCTGCAGTGCTCGCGATCAGTCCACTTTCAGACGAGTACGCTTCCGCGCTTTCCCGGTAATTTTCTTACGAGTTTCGCCTTTCACAAGACGGGTTCAAACTTTAATGAAGACGAACGTTAAAGAAGAAAGTTGCCGGTGTCTCGGGGCGCCCGAACTTTTATGCAGAACATAAGTTTCCCTGCTTTGTCGGCTCGCTACATCTCGTCACATATGCGCCAAAGTTTTAATCTCAAAAAAGAATCCCCTCCCCCTTTTTTTTTTGTACCGATAACGCAAAGTTTATTATAACGTTTATAACGATTTCGTTGCGTGTACGAATTAAACAACGATATCTCTTACTCGGATCGTATCGAATTGGGAGATAAACGAAAGTGTCAACTGCGCCGCAAGTGGCCGGAAAGGACGAATCTCGTGCCGCAAGCGAGTCAAGGGAGTCTAAGGGAGTCAAGGATGCGATATAATTATATCGCTGCGTTCTCGCGAATTGAAAACGCCTGTCTTCGATCGATTCCAACTTCCGGCTAAGATTTTAACCGCATTTCGCTTCCTCTCTCTTTCCCTTGCTCTCTCGCTTTTCCCTTCGCTCTTCCTGGAGCGCACTCAATATCTGCCAGCATCCGGGCAGAATTGTTAAGCCGACTGGCTCCTGACCTAATTAATCGCAGATCCGCCAATCCATCGCGGACTTCCGCCTTATGGGCGGTTTTACTCTCCGCGATATTCAAGACTCGATAGACGAGAGCGGCACTTTTCAATTTTATTAACGATTGTATTGAATATCGACTCTGTTTCTTTTTATCGTTTTTGTACCTATTTTTTTTTTCCTCCCCTCGAGGACCGCAAGTTTCTTTTTAAAAGGGACAGAACCGGAAATCATCGATGATATTAATTAGAGGAAATAAAATATTTACGTGAAATATTCACGTCGAGTATTCACGTCATGACTTTTGCGTCATGTTTTTGCAAACACGTGACGCGCGCAGTTTAATATATGGCAGAGAGCCGAAAGCGTAATTAATGCAGGACCACTTGACCAAATATGATAAGCCGTCTTTGTGACGAAAATAAATGTTTGACATGGTAAATGCATTGCGCGTCAGTGAGGTAAATATTTGATGGGTGGGCTTATTGGGGATTTTTATCTACGTACCACGTTATTAATTCCGAAATATATTACGATAGGGCTAAATTTAATCTCGCACCCCGTATTTTCGTATTATTTATTTTTATAGAATTACGTTCGAGGTGCATTAACGATATTAAATAAACAGGAATTAAGAAATTAATTAAATAACTAATTAATTAAAACATTTTTTGTTTAAACGGACAATTAATAAAGCATCACAAGTAATCTTCCGTTGAACTGTAGTTGATACTACGAGATAGCAGTGCGTGCTAGTCAATTAATCACGATATTTATTTTTAAAAGGAAAAAAATAAATTACGCGACTTACCAATCTGCATGAACTTCAGCGGAGTTGTTGAGTTCTGCCGGTGACTGTAACATAAAAAGGAAAATATTAATGCAGACATGTATAAAAGTATATTAGTTAATAAGGCTAAAAAAAAAGGTAAAAGTTTTTTTTTTTAATAAATATTTTATTAAAAAAAATTTATGTTTACCTAAAAGTTGCTCCGCTGATGCAGGATGCTCATCCCGAGCCTGCACCTCCTCTCAGATGGGACGTGCCGAGTCATCCTTCCGCGCACTGGACACTCGCGAACGCGCCCGATAAATTACTCGCGAAAATTAATTTCTTATTGAACACTTTCGCGCGACAGTCCACGACACTCCCGTTACAAAATTTTTATATAAAAGAAAGACGTCCGAATACTTTGCGGAACTCCCGAAGCGACCGACGAACCGGCTGCGGTTCGTATTCGTATAGTTTCGGCGTGCGACACTTTTCTCCTTCCACTTTTTCTCCAACGGGGATGTCAGGCTCGTGCTCCTTCGATGAAAGTCTTCCTCTGGATTTTTATCTGAGACAAAAACAAGTTACGTTTCGATTAGCAAAAATAACGAAAATTAAACATGCTGCGTACAAGCAATTATAACTATTCTGTGCAAAGTATTCGTTTCACGGACACTCTACGTGTACACGTTATCGATCGCGAAGGTCAGTTCGCATCAGCTAATATTTTTACTTACGCTAAAAGTATTTCACGCACGGCAGCCGACCGGCACGTATCTACGTTTCACGTGATCACCTCGCGAGATGTATACACCGCGTGCGCGACCGACCTCTAGTATACTCTCGGTCGCTACGCAGCGATATACATTAACAGAGATATTCACGCCTCGCATTCCTACCCAACGAATGAATATCTCCCGAATCGCGGACTGGTCGATCGAAGCCCTCCTCCCTCCGAGCCTGATTGTACTTATCGACGCTTCTTTCACGGCTTTTAAAGAGAGGTTCGTTTAATGTACGCATATACACACTTTCCACTTACTTCGTATCAAAAAGACGTATGTATGTAGTTGCCGGTACGCACAATTAGTCCAGGAAGGTAATTCACGCCAGGTTATGTGCCTCCTGGCCCGTCGATTGTGCGTAGATATTTAATAGTTACGGAGCACGTGCTGCGTACGTTTCGTTCGACTGCTGGAGAAGGACAGAGCGAGAGTGGGGGTAGTGGGAGAACGTGGCTCGCTCGCGGCTCGCTCGTGGCACATACGCTGCTCGCTCGCGACACGTACGCTGCTGCTCGCTCTTATCTTTTATTTTTAATTACTAGTACACTTGTTTAAATAGGATTAAAAACAATCGTTCAAGTATAGGGGGGGGGGGAAAGAATCTCGCATTTATCAAAGATCTATCCTCGCGATGGATCTCTCCCGGGATTCTTTAAACTCGCCGGGATTTCGCAGTGACAATGATAAAGATCGTCCCCGTGGCCGAGGGATCGCGTCTAGGAATTCTGGCCCTCTGGAAAGCGACAAACGACGCGAAAGTTCGCCGTTGGGGTTCTTTTAAACTCACGTTGACCCAAGTTCTTTCGCGACGTGGCGGAGATCTTAAAGGGATTTTTCGCCGAGGTGGTGACGAAGCGAAATAAGCTTGAGTGCCGCACCCGAATGCCAGCGCGTAAACAGCACGACGGAAAGTTTGCAGGTTAGTTTTTTTTTTTTTTTCTTTTCTTTTCTTTTCTTTTTTTTTATGCGACAACTTCGTAACGGTGTTACTTTATATGCAAATAAAACGCAGCAAGGTTTTTCTGTCCTTATAAACTTTCCAAGGAGTAACTTCCCTAATGAATGTTTGCCGCGATACAATATATTTAGCGTAATTTTTACGGCGGAAACTGTGCAATTTTTCTGTATGAAGCGCGGGCACATATGACGTGCGGCGTAAACCCATAGAATTAGCCTTTAACTTTTCTTTAACAGAGACGTCTGTGTCAAGCGTTGGCTTTTTCTACTGAATTACTAAAAGCCGCGTGGTAGATTAACGTTTCGTATTAAATAAATCCTTTGCACGCGCAGTGGCGACATTTGGAAATATTCAGGAGCTAGTTCCTTCCATTTTTCTCCATTAAAAATGTTTCGTACGTAATATATTATTAAAACGAGGAGAAGGGGCCCGGTTTCTCACGGGCACAAATAAGGGAGCGCATTAACGAGAACGCTCGTTTCTTCTTCTCGCGTTTCTGAGAAAACGGAGCAGATTCTCGAGTCTTAACGTCTGTGGACTATCTAAGTCTATATAAAACACACTTACACATTTACACTCACGAGTATGTAGTGGCGCAATAGCGCGGAGAACGATAACGTGGGGCACATGGGAATTATATTACGGATTTAATGGAAGCCGACGTTAAACCGTGAAATGCTTCTGTCCATTAACGGAGGTAGTCCCGAGATTCCGTACGGTGTATCCTATCGGATGAGCGTCGTGATAATAATTGAATTAAATTATCAGGAGTTCGGCCGCGATTATCGTCGCGCGGAAAATCTCCCGTCGAAGGCTCGAAAGTCCGGGGACAACTTTCGAGAACCGGTATCGCCAAATTATCGATTTTAATTTCAACTTTTTCCTTGTTACCATTGAATTTGGAAAACAGCATTTTAGTTAGAGGAGTTCGGCTTCGAATTAAAAAAAAAAAAATAAAGGACCTAAGCATCGTATTAACATTCAAGTTGAAAGGCTGTCGAGATACGCGACGCGAGTTAAATTATTTTAATGCGAAGTAATTTAAAATAAATGGCGGAAATACGTAATGTTGCTCGAATTTGTATTCGTGTAATTGCATCGTGGCAAACTTGAATTGTCAGTATCTTTTCCCGTTCTTTATCACGTCACGAAACAGCGTTCGTTGGATTGTTACCGCGAAACCACTTGTGGCTCCGCAGATTTATTTCGCCAAACTCATTCTCTTTTATGTTGCTCCGCTCATTAATCGAGACGTTAAAAATAAACTTTAAAAAAAAAAAAAAATTATTTTTTAATTACGGCAACAAAGCGGAAATTCTATGTTTCTCTCTCTTTCTTTAGCTTTATTTTTTATTTTTTAGTTTTTTTTTTTACCGCGTCTCTCGCATTATAGCACGCATTGTTCGTCGCATAGTTTTAACTTTATTCCGGCTGAATTTACATTTCAACACTTAACTGACTTCTAATTACGACGTACCCGCGTTGTAACTGATACCGCTGTAAACTTTTTTACAATCCTTGCATTTACGTTCACGTACTTTTGTTTTGTTCTATAAAACTATTTTTCTCTTTGCCCAAGTGTGTTGGTACGAGATTGCTGCAATTTTTTATACGTTACAGTAGAATTTTATATTTTTCCTCTTTGTAATAATTTGTGTTATATCTAAAACAAAATTATACTTCCGTTGTTAAAGCAAATGGAATTAGTTGCAATATATTTTTTCGGTATAGTTTAATTATAAAAAATTATATTAGTATTTAGCAGTTTTTGACAATAGTTTAAAGTTGTAATCCTTAACTTTTTGTCTCTCCATCTGGACAAATTTATATTTATACATATGTATATGTATATTTTGGTGCGGTGTGCGACACTTGACAGACAAGAAAGCTTAGTTCTTAAATCTCCCGACTATCTCGTTACATTTTCCGACATCAACGTCTATGCGACGGACAATGTGAATCTCGAAACGCTCGGATAGTCATCGGGGGCGAGAAACCCTTAGGACACGACTCGCGAAAATGAAAATCTCGAGATTTCATCTTTATCGCAGCGTCACCTCGATCGCTATACACCGGAATTGTTAGAATTTTCCACGAGGAGATCTTTATCGGGAACTCATTATTATCGAAAACTTCCTTGTCGGAGATTTCCATTTGAATCCCTATATTTAAAAGCACGGCAACGTGATAACGGCAGAAATTATTAACAATGCGAAATAGTTGCGGCGGAAAAAAGAATCGAAGATAACGGAACGCACGTAATATCATTTTAAAATAAAAATTTAAATAATATTTTAATCTGATGGATATGCACTTTACGTCGAAGAAGGCGATACATTTTCCGATGTATTTTATATTTATTTATTTTTTTATTTTTCACAAAATTTTGCGTGATAATAAAAGTTACATACAGTTTAAATAAATTTTGAATTTAAAGGATGTAATCTCCGTCGAAGAAGATACTTTTTTTTTTTTCTTTTTCAATACATATATTTCTGTACAAAATGTCGTGCGATAATAAAAGTTACGAGACGTCGGCGAAATGTTGTATCATCGCGCGCGGATTGCATTCATCGCCGTTCGTTGCATTAATGCGATGCATTTCATTTGCATTAATGTGTTTCTTTTTCATTTTATTTTCCAATAGCCGCGCGCAATCTCTAAGAGGGGAATATTCGAAATTATTTACGCCGGTGCACGATTTTACCGGAAAGTAATACCGTATGTAAACCGAACGGAATGCATGCTGATCTACGCGGGAGTTTTCTTTCGTTACGAGCGCCACGGTAAACGTTACGCACGCCGTAATAAAATGGGCGAGCATATGCTTCTACGAAAATAAAATATTTATCTTTCGGATCAACGGGGGCTGTACGTATGTAGCTTGTGTGCAGCGTGCAGCGGAGCATTTTCGCGTTGCGTTTCTTTACACAAGCTCCCAGAGATATTGGATATATCCCTTCGAATCCTATCTCTCGATGAGAAGTAGAAAATAAAGCTCCGAGAGCGCGACGCGTTTCTTACGTACGACAATAAAACTCCGCGTGTTTGCATTTAAATTAAATTTAAATATATGTTTAAATAAAGTTGAACATACATTTAGATTAATATTATTTGCGAAGTTATCGCGAAGCGCCTGTTATTACCAAACGCTCAGATATTTTAGTGCCCGGATGTTTCCTTAATTGCACGTCGTTTCTGCCGCTAATACGGTAACAGCCGACTTGAACGACTTCGTAATTATAGACAGATTAAAGTTCGGTTGAATTACAGCGAGAGCTTTGTGCGAGAATCGCGTAGTCAAGGGTCGCCTTGTCGGCGGGAATGAGTTTCAGTTCGTGGAACGCGATTGATACGCGCGAATCCAACGAAACCGTGGAAAAATAAAGAGAGAACGAGGAGATACTAGGTTTCGCCGCAAGTATGAAAAGTCTGGTTATAAACCGACAACGTGATACGCGAACGAAAGAGGGCGGGGACGACGCGACGTGACGGGTTGAATTTCAAAAGCTCTCTCCGCAGCTCTCGCTTCGTGCTTTACGAACTGGAAACGGCGAGAAGCCTGTGCCGGGCGCAATTTATACTTCTTAACTTGACAAGTGTACCGCAAAATAACGCGCGGTGACTGCGCGTGGGAATCGCGGAAGGCGTCTGATTTTCACAAACGGCGAATCGCGAAATAATTCAATCGATAATTCACGTTGCATCGCGAGACGTTTTAATCTCTTTATTTGATAAGTTTCCTTCCAAGGAAAATTCTTATTTAATTGTTTACGCTTTTGCTTGCTGTTGATTCGATACAGCTGTTTTTTTTTTTTTGTCTTGGCCAGAGAAACAGAGGCGAGATAAATAATAATAATAATAATATTTTTTAATATTTATTTTAGAGATTATATTTTAATATACATATGCATATGTCTTACGTGATAAGGCAATTATTTTTCAAGCTTGTACGTCAGATTAAAGACAGAATTTCTTTTTTCTCTTCGTGCGCTGCACGAAATTTTGATAAATTTGTATAATTATCAGCGACTGGCTAGCAAAATGTCGCGAAATGAATTGCCAGGTTCGAGTTTACCGTTTCGTAGAGGAAACCGTTTTCATCGGCAGTCATTAAGGCACTAAACGTCGCTAGGCGAGTGAAAACTTCGCAATGCATTTCTATTTGCGAGAAGTCTACGAGATCTGAAATCGCGCCGTTCCGCGCGTGCGTTTCCACGAGTAACTCCGCGGTCGTAAATTTCCAATGACCCAACGGGAAAATAAAGTTTAACTGCAAGCAACGATTGCGCCGGGTTCTTTTCCACCTGCCGATGTAGTCAGGCATTTCCGTCGGAAAAATAATGCAGCATTCAGCGGCGCGGCCGGATTTCACTCCCTTTATGAGAACCGGAAAAAGTTTAAGTTATAATTTAAATTGAATGGTGGTTAACACTTGGCGGAGGAAGATTAAATTTCCTGCAATTTAAAAAACTTCACTCTGGCTGCCCCGCAGCGGAAAGCTGGCTTTCGACTATATCTATAAATTATTTCTTTTATTATTATCACGAGTTTCGGTAACGTTACACCCCTTGGTAATTACGAGGTTATCATTTCTCGCTTAAAAAAAAAAAAAAAAAACAACTACTTGGTTATTCATGTGCCACGGTTTTTCCTGTCGCTTAAAAAGCCTCGCGTTTCGATTGAAAAATGTGCGCGATGCGACGAATTAGAGGTTGATTTTCGACAACGGCGTCGTTTAAAACACCAGGCCCTCGAGATTTCCATTGCAAATCCGTATCGCGTAATAAAAACAGCCGCTCTGCAAAACTCTACTCGTTTGCGCGACGCGTCTCGAACGGTGACGCGAAATAACGGGACCGCGGGATTCACGGGCGGGCGACAGCTATGCAATGACGCTGCTACATGTCACCAACTGTCGAAATTTCAAAATATGACTTTGGCAGATTTTATACGACACAAATCGATCGGGATATTAGTTAAGCGCGCCGCCAATTAAAATTGGAATTAAAAATATAATTAAAATTGAGATTAATTAAAAGAATTTTGTAAAGATAATAAATCGATGATAAATATCCGACTGAATAATAATTAATTAGTAATAACAACAATATGTTAATATAATATTAATATCTATAATAATAATTACGATATAATATTAACCATCAACTAAAATGCTAGTTTTTAGTTTTAATCGTAGAATTATTTTTGTAACCAGTGTGTTTTTAAGATCAAACGGTAGAACCTTTGTTACGAGGATGTTGATGAAAGGATTCAGACTAACAAGCTTGAAAGTTTTGCGCCGGCAAACTTGGAGATACGCAGCGGTCTCCCCCGAGTGCGATTTAGATCTTAAAGGAAGCATTAGAGCGAAGAGAAGATCTCGTTGTCTTAAAGGACTTTCCTCGTTCGACAATCGAGCTTTTTTCTTAGAAAACGCCAAGTCAAGTCAACCGCTATTGTTGGGACAGTTTCGCCCATCACGTACCTCTTTATGATCCTCGTCGGTAATAAAAATGTTATGACATCCCCGATCGTTCGCCATTAGGGACGGTTGTGATCTCAAAACAACATTACGTACCACTACAGCTTTGTATCACGCAAAATTATGGTGGGCGTAAATAACTGACGAAGAAGCAAAGTAAGGAAAAAAGCGAGTGACTCAGGTGTTGTTAGATTTTATTTCAAAAATTAACGAGATTTTCTTTTTGACATTTAATAATATAAATGATAATTTTATTTTTGAAAAGGGAAGCAATATATGTATAACTTTTCCCTCGTTCAAAATTTTTCGTTGAAGCTTCGATGACTTCTTAATCCCCGTGTCGCCTCTCTTTCTCCCTTTTCCCGAAAATGTTTCGCTGTCTATTCAAGTCTGATGTACAGACGATTTCTATCGACAGCCTGACATTTCAGTTCAAACGCAGGCTCGCGAAGCCCAAGTAATTCAAATTGACGATCTCCCGAATTCTGCCTGATGGCTCCCTTTATCGAAAATCCGATCAAACTGTCTTGAATATGTGATTACAGTGGCTTCCACCATCGATATCCAATAATGCCTCGATAGCTGTCTCGTTAGCTTTCACGTGACCGCTTTTCGATAAAGTCGTCGTCGAGATGAAAGTTCACAGAAAAATATCTATATTTTCGGATCTCGTGAATATTTCCGATCTTGAAGTTAACCAGGCGGCAAATCGCGAGAACGGCGCGAAAGCAGAGAGAGAGAGAGAGAGAGAAAAAAAAAAAGAAAGAATGAAAAAAAATCGAAGAGTAGAGAAATGAGAGCCAAGAGCGCGAAATTATTTTATACGCAAATATTTGAATGTGTTATACAGTACTTTTATCAAGTTTGTCTTGGATCTACACGAGCGTTCCGTGTATCGACCCCGAGGCAAGTACATACAATTAGTTACGGTAAAAACAAACAGGAGAGGAAAGTTCCGCATAAGACGATTCATGGATGTAAGAAGGGACGTGGGCTCTCCTTGGGGGAAGAACGGGATATTTTGGGCGCGAAGTTGCTGGAGTAACTCGTAAGTCCCTCCAGCTTAGTTCTCCGAAGCTGATGTTGCCTCCAAAGAAGACTTGGTGCCTTCAGCAATCCAAGTAGAAATTAGATTCCGGTGCGATAATAAGATAAATAATAATGAAAACGAAAATTGGGTTACGGCTTAATTAAGTCTCATAGATAAGTAAGTGCTGGTTGACGGAAAGCTTCTTTACTTTGGCGTAAACCTGAACTAGCGCGGTGTGTGTGTCGTCCGAAATTTAATTTAGACAAGATATCCCGCGTATCAAAGGCGTAATTACATTTAGATAATTACATTGCCGGAGTATACGATTGATGGCTGAAGGTCAGAGATCGAAAAATGAAGATTGGGAGTTCGCACGTCGTTAGGTTCAACGAAAGAAGCGGGGTCTTCCTAAGTTCCGATCGTAGCTGTCGGAGCCTTGATAAATCGCGACGCAATGTCGGTGCTTATCAGCGACATTGCCCTTAATGGCGCTGTCGTCCCTCGAAAGATATCAGCATCAGCGGGTGGGACTCAGACATTTATCGTCGCTCAACTTTTGAGCTATCGCGGGGCGAATATATCGAGTTATATTTTAAATGACATAAATTTTTATACGTTACGAGATGAAAGACTGCACTTTAAATAATTTTTTTTTTTTGTGCTTTTTTTTTTGCAGACAAAAAATAAATATTGATGATTGAATTGAATATTGCGAGAGATATGATTTGTCTTTCGTGCTTGCGTTAACGGCGCGAATTATTTTACACCTCGTGATAATTTCTTTCCAAATTGACTCGAATTTATAATTAAGATAGATGAGACAGAAGTGTACGGTAACGAAGCTCGTCGAATAATTATACGCGAAAGAGCCGTCGCGTCAAGTAATCAAATTTGACGTAAATGACTCTCGTTATTAAAGAGCAAGAAATAAAGATGATTTTAAGGAAAATCTCCGGAGAGCCACGGAGGCGAGTTTCGACCCTCGTCCCCGTGGAAATTCTATGCGCGGTCTCTCGTTCCGCGTCCACCTTCGTGAATAATTCATGAAACGATAAAACTTTCAATGTCGGGCACTGACAAAAAAGCGCCGACGGTCGCAAAAGTCGAGGAAGCGGATCATTAAGCTTTTCATTGCCGCTTATGTCAAGGCCGCCTCGAGATATTTACAATATATTAATGATGCATAGAGTGATTGGAAAATTCGCTCGTGCTCATATTTTATTAAACGCATTGATTACGCGCGCAATTATAATCACTTTTCGAACACGAATAAAGCAGTAGGTAATGTTATAATAATGCATTAACTTAACTAATAATTAATAATCGTACAATGGTCACGGAACCTTTTGTCGGCAATTCGTTCGCAACAAAGTTCCCGAGAGCGTTAACATTTCGTTTGAATTTATATTGCATCAATGTTATCGAATTGTATTTTATTATAATATTATTTTTTATTTTTTTCTCCTCGTTAATTTTTGCTCCAAACATTTGTCTTTGACGTAGAATCGGTGCAACATTATTTTGATAAAGAAAGAACATGCGAAAGCACATGTGGCTTATACTCTCATTGGTGATGTATCAAGACATGCATGTGTGATGTACTACGTACACAATGTGGATTTATGCCTTTCGCTTCCAGCTGGCGACCTAGAAAAGGCGATGCCGATATTCCCTCTGCATAAACAGAATATCGATGCCACGCAAACGGCAAATAAATCAAACAAATTCACCAAGTCCATGCATTTCTTATCATACTAATATAAATTTATGCGTTGCATTTTTAATACGCGCGCTCTATTAAAAAAAATAAGAAAGAAAGAAAAATTAACAAAGAAATATGATATTTTATTGTAGGAAAATACGTAATTTATAAACCGTAAAAAAATATATGGACACTCCTGTGTATTTTATTATGCAACTATTATCTACAAAGTTATTGCGTTTAGTGAAGTCTTAAAATTTTTTTTGCAGCGCCGAACACTCGGCAATAATATCAATTTTATGAATTTAACGCCATTTAAGTTTACGGGGAAAGATTTGACTGCGCGAAAAATCTTTTAGAAACTGTCGAATTGTTGAAACATTCCTTTTCCTCTCTTCCCGCTTTGCGCGGCATTCTTCCGAAATATTAAATCGCCGCCTTTCATAACGTCACATGGAAACTGCGTTTTGCCAACAATTTTAACAGTAATTTTTCAAAGGTGATATCTTGAATTCGATTTCTGTCGCGAATATAACTTTGCTATTCCCGTTCTTTTTTTTTTCTCTCTCTATTGGCCATTGTCTTATTATTAATCACATTTTTCTGCGGTCGCCGTTTCTTTGACCGGAATTTTACCTCGGTTCATCCACGAGATAAAAGAGGAATAGCTCTCGTTTGTAACTTGCCTCTATCGCGATCGTTCCTTTGTTTCCGGCAGGATTCTTCCTTCACCAGAAGCCGTTCGGCCGCGATTTATGAATTATTCACGGAGCGGAAGAATTATTCACGAGGATGACTACACGAACGATTCGCGACTTAATTGTAAGCGGCCGAAAAGCAGGGTGAGATCCATAATTTAAGAGCGCTCGCTAATTCCCGATGCGACTCGCTCGCGCCACGATTGCGATAAATAAGAGCGACACGTTTTAATTTCCGTATTAATTAAAATATTTTCTCGCTTTTACAGGTAATAGGAAAAATATGAAAGCACAAAATTGGCCGGTGGGGCGATAATTAACGGCGATGATATTTTTACGCAAACGATTTTGGATAGAAATTTTCATATTTAAACATTTCATTCATACGTCAATATGAATAATTAAAAGAAAAAAAATTTTTTAATTTAACAGCATCTTAGTCCACTTTTAATAATTTCTTCATTAGAATACAGACTTAATCCGTTGATTAAAAAATTAAGTAAAATTATATCGTTTTTAATAATAAATTTTATGCTTTTCATTTTATAGAAATTTTCCTAAAAGCACCGTCTTTTAAATTGTACTTTTCTCAGGCTGATATATGTAGGTATATGAGAGCGAATGCCCTCGTAGCTATATTTCTCCGCCCGCAAGACGCACGATTGGCGATTACCAAATTTATTTCTTTTCGCGAACTCTCTCGTACGGTTGGTGTGCGTTCAACTTTCGTGATATCGAGATATCTTTCCCACGAACGTATGTTATTGCGTGGACGTAATGTATGACATTCACCCTTCCGTATGTGTTTTTTCGTTCATTCTTTATATTACTTTATTATCTTAACGAGAATAATATATCGCGTCTGTAAGTAATCATTCGAATATTTATGACACTTACGATCTTGCTATTCAATCCTGCGAACGTTCAATATATCTTTATTTAAGAACCTGATCTTTATTTATCTTTACATTAATCTTTTTTTTTTTTTTTAATTTTAATTTTAATTTTATTGTAAATTTTGCTAATTGACTGGGTGTCTTTATGTTTTAGCCTCTTTTCCGACTTGAGAAGTCTCGCAGGCACGACCCTAATGAATCTTTTGGCAGCCCTTTTCATGGTGCAACTGTTGTTTATCGTGGGAGCTGGAGGAGTACAGGTAAGAACTATAAATATTAATTAATTATTTAAAAAATGATCGGAAGCGCCGCACTTGATTGAAGAATTTATCTGCGATCTGTTACTCTCGACGGATTTTAAATAATAGTTACCCCGATAACTAAAAAAGAAGTTACAGCAATAATTATTGCATTGTTTTTTATTTAAAATTATCTTTGAAATCTGTTAGTGAAATATTTGCATTGTCTCTCGCGATCCTTCTCTACAAACATAATGCGAGAATCAACTGAGATCCGTCGAGGTGTGAATTCCGGTGGCTGCTTTCGGCTCTTCCGCTTTTCGAAAGAGAGAAAGGAAGGAGAAATTCCGTTTCGTGCTCGGTACATCGGCGAGAGTGCCGAGAAAAGCTTTTGCCGAGACCTCCTTCGTCTATAATGTTCCGCACTTGAATCCTCTTTAATTAAGCTCCGCGATCCGCAAGCTCGTCCCCGAGATGCGACAGATTCCGGAATTCACCTTTTTTTCGTTTATTCGTCCGCTTCTTTCTTTCGTTTGACCCGGAAACATCCGCGGAGCGATGTCAGGCGTGCTTCGTGCACGGGAATGCCTAACATTGTCACTCGAATTCTCCTTGGCGAAATGCGATACCAGTTACTGACGAACTAGAGAGAAAGCATTTTGGGTTCTCCTGGCAATTATATATCGCGGACAGGCGAAGAAAAGTCGCAGGAAGACGTTGGAAAAGCGTCGATCGGGAGAAACCCAAAGCGGAAATTAGCGGCGTTCCCATTTCCAAGTTTTAATTGCGCGTCAGTGACGTCGGACTCTTTGCCTTCGGCGATAGGATTTGCTCCAAAAATTCGTCTCTATTTTCACGGATTTTAATATCGCGAACGATATAATTAATTTTGTCGCACTACCCGCGCGGTCACTTAATTAGCGATAAATTGCTTTTAATGACTCCAACGAGATTGAAATGAGTATCATTGGCTGTTTTATTTTTTACGTTGTTTATTAATCGTTCGTGTTATTATGAGGAATTAAATTGCACAATTATTTTCAATAATAGGAAAGCAATTGAAAATTTGTATCAATTAACTTTGTTAATAAAATCCCCCAGAAATTTAATCGTCGTAACTCTGTTATCGTTTTTAACATTATAACAACCCGAGTTTTCATATCAAATATCAGAAATCGTGGCTCAAAAATACACATGACTGCAATTTTCTAAAATAATAATGTAATATTTTTTTTAAGTCGCGCTCGAGTAAATATCCTACGAAATTCACCATGCACGTGGCGACATTTAATTACTTGCATAAATAATTGCGTAACAATGAACGAAACAGAAAGAGTTGCGAAATATTACGCGTCGGTTGTCAGTTGTAGAAATGAATATTATTCGCTAGTAAAATTTATCGCATTCTTCTCGTGAAAATAATGAAAAAATAGAAAACGCGTATGTAACATGCTCACTTTGAAAAGAGCGAATGAGAAAAATTTCTTTTTCTCTTAGACTTAACAACGCAGAAACAAGAGCCCTGCCGTTTCTTCATTTCTAGATAAAGGAAAGATTCACCGCGCTTGCATTGCTGCATTTTTCTTTGTAGCTAGACGGAGATAGAACGTGTATACGTGTGCCGAAAAAATCCGTATGGAAACGAGATTCTTTTCAGGTCAAATGTTATTCATCGCAGTTGCAAATCGTGGCCTTTGATCTTTGGATACCCTCTCGCGGGATGCATTTTTAAAATATAGGCAAAACACGAGATATTTTCATACGTTACTCATCGTAATGTATAATGCTAGTTCACATATTCGGCTTCATATTCATTAATTTTTCAAAGAATAGAATATCGTAACAGAATACTTTCATTTCTTTTTCGCTCGATGTTTACGAAAACATATTTTTTAATATAAAAATCCGACACACGCAAAATTAATTTTATACGTATATTTTCACCGTAATCCGAATAATGTAATTTAAATATGACGACTTTAATTTAAACAATTGTAAATCAATCGAGCATTTCAAAGCACATTACGTGGAAGGATTTTTTTCTCTTATTTTTTTTTTTTTCTTTTGTTGAAAAATGAAATTAGGTCTCTGTATTTTACATTTACTTTTATTTAATTAAAGCTATTCGTCACATCGGGAGATAACAAGTCGGCTAATAAAATTTGTTAAATGTACTTCTTTTTCATTCCACGTGTTTCTTAACAATCGGAAAAGTTGAACCAATTGGCACTTAAATTTTATTCCACCGATAAATAACGGGTACCAGTCGAGGAGACGAATAAAACAGAAGTAACCCGGAAATATATAGACGATTTTACGGATGAGCGGAAAGAAAGGAGGGTCGTTTAAGTCGAGTCAGTGTTTTTTCTACGAGGTGCTAAATTTCACGACTACGAACTGGACGGAGCTCGTTTGCCGTCGAGAAAGATTCTACACGCGAGTAATATATCTCGTCGTACACGGAGCTAGTCGAGAAGGGGAAAAAAAATAGAGATTCTCAACGAAAGAAGGTGTTCGAGCGAACACGTTAGATGTTAGGAGGTCGGAGTGTGGTCTCTCCGAGACAAGCTCTGCCCTTTCGTGCTTCTCCCTAATTGCGGTCTTGTCTTGCGCCAGTATGTAAAGACAAATTTACATCGAATCCACGATGAATATCCCGAGACGAGTTTCTAACGTACCGTGAAATTTGACGCAAACTTCGAATTAAGTCGCAAATAAAAATTGAAAAAAAAAAGAAACAGAATTTTCTCACTACGGATAATGCAATTTTGCTTGATTACAAAATTTTCTCGGGTGATTTTTAGTCGTAAAGTATTTCGTAGACTTGCCAATTGATATTCGTAAAATAACTTAGTATTAAAGAAAAAAAAAGAAAAATTTTACTTTACAAGATAGAATATCAATAACGATATTTTCCGAGAAGAAAAAGCTTAGAGACGGCAAAATCCCACTTCATCATAACTGCGTGACGGAGATAAATCTCTGTCGGTTGTAATTTCGGCCGTCACGTAGCAATTCGGCTTTATTGTTACCCGTCTCGGATTTGTGAGGAGGGACGAAAAATAAATTCAGCCCATAGGACCTTTTACGTATTTTTTTTCCTTTCCGAATAATTGTAACAGGAAAAACGAGTTTTTTTTAGAAATATAGAAATAAAATACAACTTAATATAAAACGTATTAGAAAAATTAACGAACGTTGTTAGGATTTTATTATAAAATAAATAAAACTTTAGAATAAAAGTATGTCACTTTGCTAATATAATTATTCATTACAAAAGCAAACTTTAAATGTAAAAAAAAAAAAGAAAAAGAAAATTTGTTTTTTCCTTTTTTTTTCCATTGCTGCAAAAATTACTGTGTATTCAAATATATCACGTATACGAGCCGAGCAACTTCTATGCTTACATTGTGCTTTACATTCTCACAACGTTTCCGGTTCCGACCAATAGAGCAGTAGTGCATTCCGTGTGCACCACGCAATCTCGATATATCGCTGTCCCGCATTAAGTCAGACACGTTTACGAGCTCTGTATACCGCAGCTAGGGATGCTGGCAAGTAAGATAAAGTCTAGTGGGCGAGATAACGTTTCCGGCCGGAATTAAAAGGTACGAACGCCTGAGATATTAATCCATCCTAATGTCCGCCCCAATTTATTTTAAATCTCCTCGTTAACAATGTTTGTAACGTCGTTAATACGTCGCGAAAGCTTTACGCTAGGAAACTAAACTAATCTCACTTTATTACTAATGTATGTATAAAAATCGTTATTAATATGTGAAAGTTTTCTTTATTGTAGAAGAGCCGAGTAAGTCACGCGTATTAAAAATTTATGTTACGAATTCGACTATACGGTTCCAAAACAGGGAATACATCGCGGAAACTGAACCTGCGCGAGAATATTCGCGTTCGCGAGAAGATTGATAGCAAATATACCAAGAATTTGGACTTGCCAGTGATGTACAGCCTCCCATCGCACGTGATATTAAAAGTTATTTCTTGGACGGGCAGGTTTAATAACGCGCGCGTTAAATCATTATAATTAGTGCGATTATACGTATCGCAAAAGCGTTATCTCGCCCGCATTTAGAAATATGATATATCGCATCGAGCATTAAATCGTGCGCGTTTCTGAGAACGGAAATAAAACAGGATTTGAATAAATTCACTGGCAAGAGGAGAAACTGGAAAATATTATTATCCGATTACGGTAAATCACGTACGTGAGTGATACATTTTGAAAAATATGTGCAAATTATTTTATAATAATAATTAAAAACGACGAAAAAAAGGAAAAAAAAAAAGGAATTAGCAGAGGATGTGGTTTTTTTTTTTTAAACTGAAGGTTGATAAGGAATATTTTATGTGAATATTTTTTGTGAATATTTCGACAATTAATTAATGATGAAATTTTGCCTGAATATTTGAGCTTTTTGTTATTAAGATTTATACGCGGAGTAATAAATAAATTGTATTTTATTTTTCAAGTCTTTGGAATTTTACGAAGCGCATATGCTCTTATTATCCACGCATTACCTCTGTATAATGCCACGAGAACGTGCTTTTATAGTTTCGCAATGTTTTGGAGAAAAGAGTAATTTACGGTATGAAGAATGTATAATAATTTGGTTGAAACTGGATGCGAGTTTTTTTTTTTTTTTCATATGATGTTAACTTTGCGTTACGTTATAATTAGGAAAAATGTGGGAGCCGCAACTTTTCCGGAATTTGCAAACTAGCCCGCGAATTTTCACCGGCACGTGGGAAAGTTCACTTTGGAGGAGTGCGCTATTTATAGAGTCGCGTAAATCACAATCAACCGCCGTGACACGTCGGTTGTGTCGGTTTCGATTCGCTTCGCGGCTTCTGCAGGGTAAAGTGATTTTCGCGGCGCGTCTTATGGTTCATGGGAACAATCCTACGGAGATTTGTTCGAAGATAACGGAGAAAACGCCGGGGTGAAATCTGACTTGAGCGACACGGGACCCGGGCGCGTCCCGACGCCCCGAAACTTTGCGTCGCCTGTCCTGGACACGTGGAAATCGAAATGCAACTATATACCGACGTTAAGGTAACTCGCGTCCCGCCTGGAATCCGAGTTCTCTCTTATGGGAGATCATCAATTTGAATTAGCTCAATAACTCCATCGACGTATCTGGTTAGAGTACAACTTTTTGGGAAAGAAGAGGAGGCAAAATATATTACGAAGAGCACTCGCGCGGTAAACAAACGCGACAAACTTTTTTTTTTTAACATTAATTTTTTTTTTTTTTTCCTTTTTTTTACTTACATCTTGCAAAGTAATAATCATCCAGTTTCAATCATCTTTAAATTACGTCACTTTACATGGCACCTAAATTAGTATTTGGTAATCATATTACTATTCGATTAAATGTCAAAGAAACGAAAAGAAATTAAAAAAGAGAAAGAGAAAGCCGTCGCGAGATAAGTTTCACAAAAGTTTTTTCGTCTCCTTCGCTACCAGGGGAGAACCTCCGTTCTGAGACTACGTAAAAAGACTAACGGGGGATCCTCGTCGGTTCCATTGAGTGGTTTTTAATTAAGCGCGAAAATGGTCGAGAGACAAAGCGGCGGCAACTTACGAACGGTAATGGAGCTCTTAGATCAGCTCGCTCTTCCCGGCGCCGACCGAAATAAAATTACCGATCAGAATGGGAAATCAATCACGCAACCCTTCTCCCCGCGCGGTTCCTCTCGCACCTCTAGGAATTAAAGCGACGACCTGAATGTAAGTTTTGCCCTAAACTCCCGCCTAGCCCCCGTCGATCTTAGATAATGGCCCGCGAACATTGTGCGGATCCCGCCGCATAATTTATGGTAACACGAATTTCTCCCTCGGCGACGAACACACCCTCTGTGACTGCGATTCTTTTAACCTTATTAAATACCATTGTCCCATTTTTGAAACTGCGCTCAAGGCTCTCTGAAATTTTATGAATTCTAAGAAAAATGGAAGGTTAAAGTGCCCGGAATCGCTCTTAAAGACATTTTCGCGAGCTTCAAAGCTTCTCCTTGTGCCCTCGATCGCGCTTGTTTTTTTTTCTTTTCCTCCCTACGAAATAATTTATTCCGATAAACACATTTACATTTATAAATGTTTAATGGTTTAGTTAATCCGCGGTATTCGCGAAACTGCTTATTATTCTTGCGCAAAACAAAGCCTCGCTTTGTTGCATTGTACAACGTGGGTGCGCTTTCTCATCGACGCGACGTGTCAGGGGCGCGAAACGTAGCCTTGTTATCCGTCGGTTATCGATTACACTGAGCTTTGTTGCCAGGGATTTTTAACAATAAGGGTCCGTCGGCGCGCCTGCATTTTAACGATTGGTCGTCCGACACCGCCGTATGCATATCACGAGTCCACGGAAAAAAAATGAGGGAGAGAAAAACAAACTGCGTTGTAAAATGTAACTGCGATTATGCGGGCGATTTAAAGAGCGCGTCTGCATTTTTACCGCGCGATAAAATGCTGTGGAGAGTCTCTCGATTAATTAAAAATTTTAATCCGCAAAGATATAAATGGTTCCCCAAATTTATCCAAATGAATCGCCATCCCGCTTGCGTGAACAGCCCATCGGTAAGATTTGCGACCGTTGAAATTTACCGTTCGCCCCTATTTGCTTTTCGATTCGGCGGCCGCGTCAGAACGCCTTTGCCGCGTTTTTATTTTGAAGGCAAACACACATCGAGTTACTGAAAGTGCTCCGGCTGACGAAAAAATTTCAATCGCAAGCAAATCGGCTCAAAGCGACGTCGGAATAATTGGTCGCGGTTTTGCAGGCCGCGTCGCAATTGGCGCGGCGTAAATAAAACTCATCCCTGCTATCTGTGATATTTTTTTTCTTCTTCTTTTTTCAAACTCGCCGTTTTTGCGATAGCGGCATCTGAAATTCGCGCCCACCGCGAACCGCTTTTTCCCCGTCGCGTTTCTCATCGTTTACCGTAAAAATGCACGATACGAAATTGTACCGAAAATCCGCATTGCAGCAGACGTGCTTCTAAATTCGCGAGTTTTTACGAATTAATGAAGATGTCAAGGATTTTTTCCCTCCGTTTCGCGTATCACTGCGCTGTTATAAAAATAGACAACGACGTGTCTTCAACTTTTTCATAAATCCCGTAGATAATAAAGATATCAATCTATCTCTTATTAATAATTATTATCGTTAAATTTATACAGACGACCTGCAAACAATAAAATGCACGCGCAACGCGTATTTGTAGCCATGTATTAAAATTTTACTCCGCTGATTTACGACTATGCGGGTCACGGATCTTAGATTTATCACCAGCTAAGAAAACAGACAACCGTTCATCCGAATAGCATTCCGGATAATGTTGCGCGTATATGGTGCATTATAACGACGACAAAATTCACTTCAAGGGCTAGAATCCAATAAATATAAGCTCAAGATAGCTCTACTAGCAGTAGCACGCATTTCGTATATGGCACATTTAAATACTTGGGACACTTGATAGTTTCCAAAGCTGTCTTGAGAAATGACGATGGGATCGAATGAGAGAGCTCGGATTTCCGATTAAATCTACTTCTGGAAGTGAGTTCCAGACATGTGTCGCTGCGGATACACCCTATACGTGTTCGCACACGATCTCGCATGTTCGAGTACTACCTTGGTGGTGCGCGGAGGTTTCTTGCTTCGTTTCATCGTAACGACCGCTTTTACGGCGACTTACATTCTTGCACGGTCACGTTCCGCCTGCAAGACGGTTCACGAGACGTTCCGCTCTCCTTCATCGGAACTTGCCCATCTCTTTTTCTTTATTACACCCTCCAACGATCGCACCGGTGCACCGAGTGCGCCGGCTAGTTAACGCGACGGCTAATTAATGTGGCGTCGCAGAAGCGCCTCGTCCCTATATTAGTTTTTATAACTACGCTTTTGAAGTTTCTCATAATTTCGGAGAAGGGTGTCTCACGGAAAATTATATCGTGTATTCTCTTGTAAAGTAAATATAGTATGTTAAGTACCTTATAAAAATTGTATGAAATATATAACGTTATCTTGTGCGCAACTCGGGATGAAATTTACGGGAAAGTGTATAGATAACGTGAACTAAGAAATGTCGCCGTATATTTTGCAAATATTTCAAAGGGACCTTCTGCTTCCTCGACAGTAATTTTTTTATTGGTTTTTTTTTTTTTTTATTTCGTACGTCACGTTGGGATAAATATTCACTTTCGGGGGGAAAAGCGAATTACTGGTACAAAGGTCCGCGACATATTTACAAAACGATCTCGTCTGCGACGAAAAGTTCGTTTGCATTGAAATCTCATTTTATGGCCGTCAGCAACGTGACAAAAAAATTCATTCGCACGATATTGTCGCGAAAACGTTTGTCAAAGGTGACGCAGGAATGCAAAAGGATACCTTTTAACAGACTGAAAATACGGAGCTCTTGTCAACGGACAAGGAAATTGATATTACACTAGATATTTAAAGCTACGGATATTTGGGCTGAAAATAATCGGGCTCTTTACAATGCAACTAATTAATTTGATAATTTTCCTCGACACTTTGAGTGAGAAATTAATATTTTTATTATTTACATTATTAATTAAGCTTCAATGGCCAGGGTACCCTATATAGCTTTCTGTTTATTGCCCTTTGCGTAAATAACGAAGAAGCGATGCGCTACTTCACCGTTTCTTGAGGGACTTGAGGCGCCCTGCATCGTAGGGAGAAATAATCGCTTGAGCCGACGACCTTTATCGAGAACATCACGTTTTTTAACCACCGCCGTCGTCGATGATTCAGCTCGTGCGGAAGCACGTGCTCGCCGGTAATTAATCGATAATTAATAGATGAGGGCTCATTTGCTCTTACACACTCGCCGCCCCGTTTAGGTTCTGGTCGTGACGGACGAGACGACGGCCCTTTAATTAGCAGATGACTTCATCGAGAGGATATTTTTACGTCCGCAAATCAATTTATCCCTGTACGAAGGTATATCGGTAACTGTGCCACGCTATTAATCGCCTCGTTTAGTTGCTCCCGACTATCTTCTCATCTTCTTGGGGAGATTTAGTAGAACGCCGCGGCTCGATATTTGATCTCACTTTCGATTCGATGCTCGAATTATGCTCAACAATTTTCTTAGCGCGGTATAATTAATATTGTATATTAAAATAAGCAACGCGAGCTCGAACGTAGGAGAAAAAAAAATTTTTTTTTCTTTGAAGAAGAACGTTGGTTTATCGTTAATATTAATAATTATATATTTTTCTATACAATTTTGCATTAATTATTAAATATTTTTTATGCGTCACTGATTCGAGATAATTCGGAAATTTGTCAGCGGATATTTTAAAGCTAAATGAATAACACATAATCAATTCTAGATCGGAGCTTTATTATTTTCCCGGCTGTTACAGCGTCTAGCGAATAATTTGCTTGCTGCAGAATGTGTTTCCATCGAATATAGTTTTCGCGAGCAATCGCGGTTTACGCGCAATCCATAATTCAAGAATTATTCACTTGCCGATAAACTCTAACTCGTCGATAGGGGTTTTACTCCTGAAATTGCTTTGTCCTCGACATGCGGATCGAGAGTTTCGCGGACATGACGGCGATGGTCGGGCCGATAATGTGAATTAATTAATACACCGCGATCCACGGGTCATCCAGTTGCGAGCACTGCTTTTAACGGACAAGTTAATTGCTTCATTAAGAGAAGCTCGGTTTCTCCTTCCGCTTCTCTCTTTCTCGCTCGCTCTCTCTCCCTCTTTCTCTCGCGGCAATTCTGGGACGCACGAGTTTCCTTTTTCCAGCATCTACTTCCGTTTTATCTGATCAAACGCAATGACGGACGAACGAAACCGCTAATTATCAATCGACATATCCCGTTACGCAATATCTGCGTCTCGCATTTCTGATATGGCCTCGCGAGATTGTCACATTATCACCTGTATCGCATAATATATGATCCGTTCGGTCACCGCGTTAGGTTCGACTGCGATAAAAACGTTTTAAGCTAAAGATATTTTAATGTTAATAAATTCGTGCATAATTCGCGAGAAATTGCAATAAATATATGCGGGATTACATCTAAATATTATATTGAATACAATATTTTATTAACACGCGTGTATAATAATAATTTTGCTTTGCAAATGTGGAAATTAATTTCTTTATTATTTATACACACGTCGATAAATGTTGCAGGTAACGTTCAACATAATTTCCTATAATAAATTAGCTTGGTAATTATATTTATGAATACTCCGCTTTGTAATTAAATCGTGTTCGATAGAGACACGTCGTTCGTAAGAACTGCAGCGAGCAGTCGCGATAAATTCTTTTCCTTATTAAGGAATTATTTCGGTCGTTGTAAACGCCGGACCGCTTCGCGTATCTCATGCAAAAGGATCGCCGTGCATTAGCATCTATCTCGGATAAACTTATATTAAAAAGTTTCCCAAAGCGGGAACAGCGGTAACGTAAATTTGCCCATCGCATAGAGAAACTTTATTCTTTCGCGTATATACGTGACTGTTTACGAGAGTTCAAAAATGAAGGTCGTATTTAATTCCGGGCTGCTGAAATTTTTCACTTTACGCGAAAGTTACGAGGCACAACATGCCCGCGACTCGGTTGAGAAATTCGACGAATGCGAATTGATTTCCGAGGCTGATGATCACGGGGAACGTAAACCTAGGACTTTTTCACTATAAAGAAACCCCGTACACCGGGTCAAAATGTAATTAAACTTTTTGTACTTCTTCAATAATGGCGTAGGGCGAAAAGAAATTGCTAAGCTCGAAGCTTAATTGAATCGGGAATCCTGAATAATCGGCAGACTCCGTGCGATTATGAAAACTTTCGACGGAATTCGCGGACGTTGTCGCCAAGTTTGTACGATGCAATCAGTTCTGCTTGCGTTACTAAAAGAGGGAGTAGGTACGGCGTGTACGTTAAAAGCAATGTGAGAACGCAGTTGAGCTCTCGAGAATATTAATGTATTTAATCAAAAATTAATAATTTAAATTTGATAATTGATTTTGAAATAAGCCACGACTGATTTCGATCGCGGACAGCGCCCTTTTGTCTTTTTACCTTTTTCTTCTTTTTATTTTTTTTATTTTTTTTTACGGCAGAGTTCCGAGTTACGCGTTTGACACGCTTTATTGATTTAGCTATCCGCTAATGTGAGCACATCGCGGTAGAATCGTGGGTGTTCTTTTTTTCCGCAAAGTGTATGTGTGTATCACATGTTCTCTCGGCACACGTTTTATTATCCCCGCGGAATATTCATACTTTCCACGCTCTCGTTTATTCTCGCTGTATTTATCCGGGACGGTTTTCCCCCCTCCCCCTTTTTTTTTGGTTTAAAAATTCGCAAATACATCTCGTCGTGGAAATTATTCTTTTGATTCGGTAGACCGATTTTTACGCCTTTCGCTTTTTTTTTTTTTTTTTTTTTTTTACCGAATCGATTATTGATATTTTAACCACGTTAACGGCTTTCAGAATGTTCACTATTCTGAAATTTAGATCAGTGGTTAACACGCAGTGTTTTTCAGTTATTCGGCGAGGCTAAAATATTTTACAGTCACGTGGAAAGCCTGTTTTATCCTTGCCGTTGTTTCGACAAGAATTTTTCATTTATACAAAAATCTCTGTATTACTTTGTATTACGTTTCTCCTCTTTTAATACTTCTAATAATTGAAGAATATTACATAAAAAAAACTTTCTCTTCGTGCAGTAAAATCTTGAAGAAATCTCACATTACGAACGGAATGCTTCCTTTCCGAGGGTATCTTTCCGGAAAGAGAAAGAAAAAAAAAAGAGAAAAAGAAATAAGAAAGAAGTAAAACTGCATCTTTGTAGAAAAACTTCTAAGAGCCAATACAACGTATTTTCTTTTTCAATTTCTGAAAAAGCTCCGTTCTAGATTCTACATTTTTCTTTTTTTTTACCGTGAGTTTTTTCGGGAGTCGGTTCATACATGGACTTAGGGAGCAAAATTGGAAACTCCGGGTGGTAATCAAGCGTGTCCGAGGGCGACTCGGCGCGACTGTTTTTCCGACGTTTCTTACCGCACGTGTTCGCCTCCACGAGTAACTACGATCAAGTAAACTCTCGCATCCCGACGGTATAATGAATCACGACGGTGGACCGGCGTAATCCGCGGCATCGATCGAAAAATTATTTATGACCGCGCGAACGAACTTAATAACCAGCGACGGTGACATTGGTATAAAAAAGTCCGAGTCCAGGAGATCTCATTAATCTTTTGCCGCCGTTTTATATCACGCAGTTTTTTATTTGCGCGCAAATACACGCCGGAGAATCTTCTTTCTTTCCTTATCGCAAAGCTAACGCCGCGCCGCGTAGTATTTAAATTCCCCGTCGCGATGTTTAAACTTTGCGAATTAAAGTCTTACATTAACGCTGAATATTCGACCGTGAGAGGTCTTTTTTAATTAAAAAAGTGTTTATCCATTCCTGAAAGCTGAATATATTTTTTCCTTTAAATAAAATAACTAAATTTATTTTCGCGTCGTAAGAACGCTGACGTTTTGGTTTGACGATGGATTTTTTTGGCATTTCTCCGCGGACAGGGAACGACGTTGCGACGCGAGTTAGATTTTCGAACGCCTTCGTTTACGGGAGTTGTTACACGAGCGTGTCGTCAGATTTATTTATATTCGAAACTCTTATTACCCAGCATCTTTTAATCCAACCGAAACCGTTAATTCTTATTAAACGCACACGTAGACGCATACACGGGCAGCAAGATAGCTGCACCAGAGGAAAAACTAATTTGTTTCGAGCAAATACTGAGAGCGCTGTAATACGGTAATTTGTGCAACCCCCTGAGGATGAGCGAAGAATTACGAGACGAAAAGAGTGCATGAGCGAAAAAACAAAGACCGTTGAATGGCGCAATTAACCGTCCGACGGTGCTATTACACGGTTATTAAACGATGCGAATAATATTTTTATAACGAAGGAGCTCTATGCCGCGTCACCATAAATTTCTGACGTATAATTACGATGCAATAATTTTTAATACGGTGATTTATGCTGCTGAATAAAAATTGAATGTACTTACAGTTTTGTTGCTTGCTTTTGGTAACCGGCAAGGGAAAAAGTTTTTTTTTTTTTTTATTTGTTCAAATTTCACGCGGTTCGTTTATTGGTACGTATTCTCTCGAGAGGAACGTAATGTCTCGTCCGTCTCACAAAATCGCTTTAACAAGCTTCGCTGCGAAAACATAATACGCACGCGAGAGGAAACGGTCTCGGATACTTTTCGTATGTGAGATACGCGTGTCTCGAAGCATTTTGCGTAAGGGAGGGCAAAAAAAGTAAGTGGAGGGTGAAACGATATTTTGCGGTTTTTGTCGCGAGGGACAAAGAAGAAATCCTTGTATTTTTCCGCCCAACGTGCTCCCGTATATTCACCTAATGGCCTTCAGATACACGTGTATAATAGATGAGTGCTTGTTTTGGCTGTTGAATTCTCTGTCGCCGTAACTCGAAGGCTCTCATATTTTTATCGATCAGTGCAACTCGAGCCGCGAAAGTAAGTTCTATAAATATACGCACGAAGTGGAATAAATCGAAAATATAAATATAATATCGTGCATGTCGTTATGATAAAAAAAAAAGTAGATTATATTAATTTTAAGATGTCAAAAGTATCTTCTTTCTTATGTGCGGTTACATTTTTTTTTTTTATTTATCTTTTAGGGTTTTATATTTTCTTTACTTATATTTTTTTTATTTTGTCTGTTGAAATCAATTGCAACGATTCACCGTACAATTTTTACAATTGCGTACGATGTTTCATACAACTGAGATCGAACCGCATTATACAAAAATGTTATCGACTCACCAGTTGCGATGATACTGTAACATACAAGTAAAACATACGTTATAGAGACGTCCAAAGATATATCTATTAAAAAAAAAAGACCTAGAGATTTAATTGTTCCGATGTCACTCGACAATCGCTGCTACTCGAAAGGCTCTCCCTGTCGGTGGAAATAATCTAGCTGTTAAAGCTCTGTAAATGAAACCGGACCTCTCGCGATTTGAAAAATATCGCGTGCTGGATCCTCGGGAAGCAGTGACGCTCGGCTTGCAAGGCGGCTTACATTTTCGATATTAACCTCGCTGTAATCCTCGTCGGAAGAGACATGGCTTAAATCGATCGCGTATATATCTGCCTGCATCCCGTCGAGATTGAGATCGTTGCCCGATGAAAAGTCCTCTCGCGGAAAGGGCGCCTCCCTTTTATCCCATGCTTTATCTGCGAATACGGAAAATTGAAGATTCAGAGATAGTAATTTATTTTCTTACAGCTGTGAGATCGGTTGAAAATTCTACTGTATTTTTTTTTCTTTCTTTTTTTTTTTTATTCTTTTCTTTCAGTCGCTGCGATCGAAAAAGGTGAAACTCGGACATTTTTCAAATTTAAATCCTAAGCTCCTCCTTCTCGATCCTTATGAATTTTTCATAATCTTCGTATTTTTATGTAGTTTTTTTTATTGTGCTTTTGATCTCTTTCTGAATTAATAGTTATTGTCAAATTGATGATAAGCGGTAGGATCGTATTTCATATTCTTACGTGTTTTACATTTTTTGCATAAATTTTCGGGAAGATTATTTTTTTTTTTTTTTATATATAAATGGAAAATGCCACGAGCTAACACTTGGTTTAAAATTGCGTCCAATTTTAAACGAAAGAATTCGGGAATTTGAAAACCGTTTGGTGATATCGTTTTACCCGGCTTTAATAAATAAGCAACTCGTGTAGTGAAATAAAAACTTCGCCAATTACGATTGCGACGAAACGGCAAAACGACACTCGCGGGAATGTTCCTGTTGAAATCTCACGGTAATTCTACATATTAGATAAAGTATCCCGAAACGATCGCTATTCCTCGAATTTGTACGAATCGTTTGATCAATTTACCGCAAACGTTTTTTTTTATTTTTAAATAAAAGTATATGAAAGCACGGCTTTTCAAATTACGAACGATTCAAAATGAAATAACTCGCAAATTACTTGAAAACATAAAAATAAAGCAAGGAAAAAATATATATAATAAATATTTTATTTTAGTTTTAGTTCATTAAGTTTTAGTTTAGTTTATTAATAAAAATTGATAAATATGTATATATAGTAATTTAAAAAAAGCTTACTTTTGCAATCTTTCGACTAACAAATTTTTTATTAATATATTTATTTAAAAATAAAAATTATATTTAATAATAGAATAATTTTACTTTTAAATTTTATGATATTTCTAATGATAAATATGGTTGATTCGATTATATTTATAATTATAAAGTAACTACATTTTTTTTAATGTCGTAAATAGTAAAATAATAAAATAGAAAGTACATCAATGTAATATAATGTACAAATACAAACGCGCATTTAGCTCATATCCATAGGTAGCTTTCCGAAGTCTCTGAGAGGAATCGATTTCGTTGACGGCGAAATCAAATCTCGACGTCCAACATTCTACGTGGCTCTTAGACACGAGGATAATCCAAAGCTTATTCACGTACTGAAAGGCGACTAAGATGAGCTTTCGCGCGTCTTTTGATCGTTTCTTTTACTTTCTCACGCGTAACACAGCTTCGAGTAAGTTAGAAATTTTTCCTTTTCCCCTCTCAAAAAAAAAAAAAATCTCTAGACCGCTGTGCACTATTTTTACAAAATTTTATTCGTTTGATCAAATGGGGATTTCAATGGAAAACCCAGTCTATCTCGATTTTAACGGATACACAAATTCGTCGAAAGCGACGGTGATTTCCGTGGAAAGAGAAAAGAATAGTTTCGCTGGTGGAAGGTACAAATAGAATACGCTGACCGTGGAATTGTAAAATAGGAAAAAAGACTGGCATTGCTATTTTATCACATCTCAAAGAGTTCAATGTTGCAAGCTCCAATATCTGCAACCGTAGTTCTTGAAATTTACATTAATGGTCGCGAGATTTAAAAGAAATATATCCCTCGTTAATTTATTACTTTATTTAACACAATGTGATTAAATCGCAAAAACATTTGTATGTAATCGTCTTGTGTCGAAACTGATTTTATGAATTTAATATACTTAAAAAAGAAAAACAAGAAAACAAAACAAAAAAATTGCCACGGGGTAAATTTGTATGGTAAAATTTTTTTCCCCGCGGGAACATTCGTTTGATAGGTCTTTCTTCTGTAATAAATAAAAAATATTTTTGTACAAAAATTGTTTTTTGCAGAAATACAGCCGCGCCACGTGCACTTGCGCCAAGTTTTTTTTATTTTTTGAGAAAGTGATATTTTACTTGCATGTTTCATGCCGCGAACATGACTCTACGCTCGTGTTACATCGTTGTCGCAGTCCGCGTCTCTGATTTAACCCGATACCGTTGCCGGTCGTGAAATTTAAGTCTCTTTTCATCATTAACCTCATTAGCAGAATCCGCCAAGACCCGACGTTACCGGCGTCCGCAATAAAACATTATTATTCTTAACTACGAGACGGCTGCGAGTCGTGGTGCGCCCGCGCGTATATCGGTCCGACTGAAAATAAGTTCCTCCACTTGGCGGCGGCGGCGACGACTATTGGAATCGCGCGCGGTCGACATTTCGAAAATTATTTCCACCGACATTTCCGACAATATCGCGACCGCAGCCGCGTTAAACGAGGTCCGGCCCCGTCGACGTTTCATGCCGACAATAATAGAAATCGCCACAGCGAACGTTCCATTACGCGCGAGAATTTATTTCACCGTGGATCGTATTGTCGCAAGAATTGGTTCGTCATACCGCGACTTGTCGATATTACCGGGCTGATATTGCATATCGCCATATGGAATTACGACAACAACGATAACGGTGCGCGTGCCGAAACGCGCTTCGGAGCTACTTCCTTCGGAATTGTATCTGTTGCGGAATAATCCTCGAGGACTGGCACGGGAGTTTATTGAATTCCGAAGCGAAAATTCGGTCGAATAAGAATGTTGTTCGACAGCCCGGCGAAATAACTTGAAACTTTACGTCGCGGTGAGTCTCGTGCCATGAATTCGCGTTATAACGAAATTCCTGAAGAGAGAGTTCTCGTATATCGAGATCCGGGGAGACGAAGATAAACCACGTTATTACTTCACCGCGGTGCTCCTCATCGAAAGCACTAATTTCGTAATTTGATTTCACTTCCATAGTTGAATTCAATCGCTCGCGCATACGCGAGGAAAATTAAATTTCATAATTCCATGTGGAAAGTATTCTTCACTCGCGGGTTGAAACTCTGATGGAATAACAATCAGCCGACAAGTCGTCGAGAAAGAAAAACAAAAAAAAAAAATCGTGCTGATACAAAACTTTGTTCAGCTAATAGCGCATCAATTTTATCTCTGACGTTAATTAAAATTCTTTTCTCTTTTCGCGCGTAGACAACGAGCGATGCCGCGCGGCGCGCGGTCGAGTTACGGAAATGTATTCGGCGATTCAATCTGAATGAGATGAAAACGGGACGACGACGGGGGAGATTTAATGGCGCGCAAGAATCGCGGAGGAGTTTTGTTTGAAGATGTGTGTCCATGTAAAACCTGTCCTCTGACGTAAACCGTTGGCTCGCCCGATGCAATTTCGCTTTGCGGACCCCGGCCCTTTGTGTCCCGGCGTGAGCCGCGAATTCCAGAAAGGCATCCGCGCGCACCCTCCAATTTATTTCCGCTTCCGTTTCGATGCGCAAGCACGTATCCTTCCGCACGACTGTTACGACCGTGTATCGGCGAGAGAGAAGCGACGTATGCAACGCGGTATATCGTTTACAGCGAGAAAGTCCGCGACGGATTCTCTTTCAGCGTCACGTTGCACACGTTACAGCAAATCGCCCACGTAGTTGATTTGTCAAAGACATCGACGACGTGCACGTGCATGCATATACGCCGAGGCTTTAGAGAGAGAGAGAGAGAGAGAGAGAGAGAATGAGACTTGTGTGTCGGCTTATTTAAATTAAACGAGAAAGCGGAACGCTACAATAGTCTGCTGCGCGACGATCTCAACCGTTTATTTCGAAGTACACATCTCGAATGTTTCCATTTACGAAACGTTATTTCGGATTTTAAGTTTTAATGCGGGAAATCTGTCAGAAGTTTGAAATTCAATATTTATGAAAAGTAAACGAAAGTAATATACTACGGATCGCACGAAAAAAATTCTTTTCTTTCTTATTTTATTTCAATTTATACTTTTTTTTTTTTTTTTAATTTTTAATTGACCAGATTTATTTCGAAGAAATCACATTTCGCGCTATAATTGTTTTCATTTCCGTAACAGGCCCACGCTTTGACCTGAATTATTGTTGAATAACAATTGTAATTGTCAAGCGTTCAAATTGGTTGCGATAACATGCTGGCCATTATTATAGCGTATATTACAACAACGCTAAACTGATTACGTGATATCGATAGAAGTTTATTCTGAGCCGGATTTCACGGTATGCGTGCCGCGTAATACGTAACCGTTGCGGCAAATTATTTCGGTCGCGAAGTACAACGAGGAAATTAAGGGCTTTCATACATCATTACTGCACAATAATATTAATGCCACGCTATTTACCCAATGCGAGCTGTTCTATAAATTAGCGAATCAACGGGCGCTGGTTAACGTCGTTGTTGATCGATTATTTCGCAATATATCGCGCGCGAGATTATCGGCCCGGCATTGTGGGATTTTCCGCGTGAATAATTCGCCGAATAATACGTCCGCAGTCGCGTAAGCCGCGCATTTAGGCTAGCTGTCCCGAATTACTCATACTCGCCGTTCATCATGGAGCAAATTGACGGTGACGTTCACTCGCGCTGGAAAATATTACCGGCTCCACGGTACGTGCACAATTCACGAGCCCAACCGCGGCTAGAATTCGAAAACGATAGTCGTAGCCATTAACGGTAATGCGTGAAGACTTTTCGTCACAATTTTCCAATCGCGCCATTACAGAGCTTTTCTATATTTTACACTTTACGCAGCTTTTCGTCGCGAGCGGATCGCAGATTATTTTTCTAAATCAAAGTCAGGACTCCGGTCGAGTCCCGAGTTATTATGAGACGTGAAGGTCACCGTTTACGTCACGGGGAACGTTGACTTTCACGCCGGAGATAATGGACCTGCCGTCGGGCATCGAGTACAATGTTTGCCATTTAATTTTGCAGGATTCGGAGCTCTGCATCTCGCTCGGTTTAAGCCTGCAGTATCTCCGGGTGTCGGTGGTCTGTTGGTTGGCGGCGATGTGCCACCACCTGTACGCCACCGTGGCGTCCCTGCCACGTCGCGACGATCCCCCAGCGTACATAAAATACAGCTTGTTCGCTTGGGGCGCACCGTTGATCAGTCTCGCCCTGGCGACTTTCCTGCAGAGCTATGAGAATCACGATTTCTGGGACGTCGTCGACCTCACTCCCTTCAACTGCTGGTAAGACTTGAGTTATTGTTAATAAGCCATAAAATCTGAAAGGTTCTCGCGATCCGAGATCTTTTTAATTGTCCGCGCGACTTGGACGGTTTATTTCTTAATTAAAAATAAGAATACAAAAATGAGAAAAGGTTTAATAAGAACGGATGGACGATATATCATCGGGAATTTACCCGTGAAGTAAATGAAAAGAAATATTAAAAATCGAACAAGAAATTTTATTATAATTTTATAATATTTTATATGATCTTTTAATATGAATTTTTATATTATTTTAATATTATTGAATTATCCGCTGCGCGGAGCAACTTCTCATGTAATATGACTTTCTATTATTTTAATTAATATTTTTTAATTTGACGAAGAAAAAAAAAAATTTTTGTTTCGTTAACCGTCACGTTTTACGTTCATGTATTTAATTCGGAGAGTGATTTGTCAGTTGATTCCATCTGCTTCTTGGTCAAATGAGAATCGTTCTCTCTGTTACTGCGAAAATTACCAGGCATTTGCGTCTCTGTCTCTGTCTCTCTCTCTCCCTCTCTGCATAAGCGTGAGTTAATTCAGCTCTCTGTTCTTAATATGCGCATTCCGCGTCGTGCCCGCGTTCCGCTGTCGCGACCCACTTTACTCGTCGGGGGTTGCCGGCGACGATGTAGAGAGAAACGAACACACGCGCGTGGTAACGATAACGGAGAAGCTTCGGTTCTTCCAAGCCGCAAAGGATTCCCTCCACCGGAAAGAGCGAACGAAGTCCTTTTTCCACGCTCGAACTCGTCGCGATATTGGACGGGGAACGAACGGAAACGTCGCGGCTCGTCGGAAATGTTCTCCGGAGGAACGCTGTATATACAGCGCACTTATTATTTATTTATTTCCAGATTCTTCCGCCGGTCGTATTCCATGTTTCTTTATCATCTTCGAGTCCTTTCCACCTGCCTCTACTACGTCACTTAAATTTATTTAACGAGTTTAACTGATGGTAAACTTGTAACGTGATTGTTAATCCCGTCAGTTTACACCGAGATTATCGCGCCGCACTTCTTGTCCACGCGTCTTTTTTTTTATTTTACTTATATATAAACTAACAAGAGCCGCAGATGCCGGTGCGTAAATATTAAATGCAGAAACAATTACTTTACGCAATGCCAGGCTTTGTTTCAATTTGTATCCTCTTCGTAATAACTTCGCTATCAATCGCTGCGTCTCTTTACCGGAATCCGCCGTCGTCAAGGTCTCCGTGTAAGTCAATCAGATTTCGAGAAAGCAGTATCCTTTCTGACAATTTCGCTCGGTCGCAGCGAGAGAGAAAGAGAGAGAGACGCCGTGGAATGGTCAAAATGGTAATGAGAGAGGTAAGGAAGACGAATGTTACTCTTGCAAATTTGAATGTAATATAAAACACTTTGCGTTGTCCCACGCAAAGTGGAAAAGACTCCAGTGCCTTTTCGAACCGGATAATTGCGTCGAAACGGCGTTCTCGCTATTTTTCAAAGTCAAATATTTGATAAAAATGCGTACGTCGTGTATCATATACGCGATAGTCGCGAGATATTGTACTCCTCAGATCTCCGTGACCAAGTAATATATTCCGAGCTACTTGTTACTTACTCTGGAATATTAAATGTAATATTAAATTTTTTTTCTTATATCATGCAAGCGCGGGTTATTAAAAAAATAATTTTTCTCTGGAAAAAATTTATTTGTGTGGGCGCGTTTAACTTTCAAGATTTATTCGCGTGTTTTTCCCTATTTTTCCTCTTCCCTTCGTCATAATTCGAGATCGTTGGCGCAGGTATTAAGGATCTAATCTGGCTTTTAATCTCCCGGCGATTTCCGAAAAGAAGCTGGCGAGATCATAACGAGATCAATAATGGCACTCGTAATAATTTCAGTTTTACGTAACAATTCCATTGTTATGAGTACTAAAGGGAAATAAAGTAGATTAAACCTTCGCGGAGTAAAAAAGTATTAGTATTTCAATGTAGCTTCGTGCCATAGAAGTTTAAATTAAAAGTGAAAAAATTATAAAAAAAAAAAAATAAAATTTATAAAAGAAAAAGGAATGTTAAAAATAATCTGAATTTTCGAGTTCCAAGTTGTTCGCGTTTTGGTTTATTTTTCTTTTGTCGTTTATGTTAAAATGATTTACATTGTCGCGCTTGAATCGCGTGGATTTTATTTTATATTTAAATTCTTGTGTTTTCCGCGACGATTTCAATTCGGAAGTCCTCGAGGGATGAGGTGTTTTTATTTGGCCGACATCTCGTCTCGTCTGCTTGTGAATATCCGAGATGCAATCGAAGGAAATAAACGGTGGGAAATATTTCTTTCGATGGGACGTATGTAAAAATCGAGCTGCCGACGTGTGCAAAGTAGACGAGCGCCGAAAATCGGTATTCGATAACGCTTTCCGATAAAAACTCGCACGTTTTGTAGACGCTCGCTCTTCGACCCGACCAATCTGTTCACGGCCGAGAAAGCGACAGGATTTCGGGTATTCCTTTCGAGTCTTTCCGCGACTTGTTGTGAGACTTAATAAACGAGAGGTAATAAATATTACCGTCACCTCTCGCGGCGTTCCTCCGCTTTTATGAAAGCTGCGAGCGCCGAATTGAATTTTTATGCGACGGAGAATACCTTCGGCTATTTATATTTTTCAGACGTTATTATTTAATGGAAATTTTATCGTCGAATTGATTATGAAAATAAATTAAAATTAGGGAAATGAATATGATTTATTTACAAATTGTTAATTTTGGTAATTTTTTTTTTTTATTAATTCTAGGTTTTTGGGAACCACAGCGACAGTTTACGCGTACGGCCTGCAAGTCGTCCTGCTACTTTTAATTTCCGGTTACTACCTCATCAAGGCAGCAATCGTGTCAAGGTATAAATTTTTTTTTCTATTACGATCGTGTTACGATACGGACATCTTATTGCGATCGTGTCGAAATATAGACA
Source organism: Cardiocondyla obscurior (assembly GCF_019399895.1). NCBI lineage: Eukaryota > Metazoa > Arthropoda > Insecta > Hymenoptera > Formicidae > Cardiocondyla > Cardiocondyla obscurior. The sequence continues at coordinate 2,071,484 of NC_091875.1, read as the reverse complement.
GTTTTATTACGATCGAGTTAAGATATGACAAATCTTTTATCACCATCAGACATCAGGATCTCACATTAATTCAGTAAATGATTAGATCGTTTAAGAAATTGTTTATTTGTTCGCGACCTTCGACACCCTACATAAAACACGTAGTAAAATTCTAAACTATCCGTTAATTCACCAGTCTACATTGCAGCTTCATTGCAATCGCGCGTTTCTTTACGCGTAAAACCAGCGGATTGTACACGAGTTTATTACTCCTCGAGCGACTCGTGCAGTTTCGTCCTCGTAATTTCAAAACTTTGCTCTTCCCGAATCTACTATCGCGGCCCGAAAGTTCCGCGTGGTTCCGCTCCCCCCGGTCGTGGATTACGTCACACGTTGCATAAGTCGCGTTTGTATACCACGCAGGTACACGTGCAGCATGCAGCTCGAGATAAAGCAACGTGAGAAGATGAAGAGGAGGCGGGCGTTGCAGCTGATGCTTTTCCTGAAAGTCAGCCTGATCGTCGGCCTGGTAGCAGGCTGCGGGGTCGTGTCCAGGGTCTGGAAAATTCCCTTCCTGTGGGCGGTATTCTGCACGGGCCATTCTCTCCAGGTATGTAGAACAAAGATACGCTGCGCGCAAAAAGCACGCGCGAGCCATTTCGCGCCGTGCACATAAGCGAGATAGGCGGCGGTGGAAAAAGGCTCGCTGTCGGAAGATTCACCGAAGTGCCATTTCCCTCCCGGCCTCGTTTTCCCTAACGACGCGCTGTACGACCGTAATATTTTCATCGTCATTTCGATGGATTATGACGGTATATTACGAGAATGTGGGCGCGCATTACGAGGCTGACGTTGAGAGATGAGAAATCGTTAACTCCGCGAGAGTGACTCGATTTCGTCACGTTCTAATATTTTTTTTTTTTTTTTTTTAATCCTCTAGTTTGCGAGCTAAATATCCTACATTCCTGCATATTGTATAATTTTTGAGTTACTACATTACACCGCGAGATCATTTTTCGAACCATTATTTAATTTGTTATTCGAGCCATTATTCGGAATTATTATGTGCGCGCGGTCCGTCACGTGGGCCATTATTCGGAGCGTTATTCAGGCCGCACTCTCTTCCTATCGCTCGATCACAATTTGTCTCAAGCGAAATTTGAAATTTAATTTGATTTCTTGCAAATGCAAATATGCGAGTTATTATGCGGCTCGGTATTCGCCGTCGATGGCGACGATATTACACCGACTTCATTTCGAGCATTGAGAGATCGAGCACTCGGCGACGTTCAGCATCGCGGCGCGCATAAAGAAGCGAAAGGGCAAACGCAGGAACGTGCGGAATCCCTTGCCCTCGTCTTTTTCCCAGCGAGTTCCCGGTAAAACTTCTCGTCCTTGGTGCGTTCGATCTTGCGTCAAGCGTAAACGGCTTTTCACCGTGTTTCTATCTCCCTTTCTACACGGAGCGTCTCCATATTTCTTCCTGCGAGCCAAGTTTGCCGTGTCGAGTGTTCTTCAACGGCGGAAGCTTTTCGCGATCGACGAATCTCGAAGTGGTGGAAGACCTGCCGATCTCTTTTCTCACTTTACTCGGTCTGCGTTCAATTGCACCCTCTCATCCTGTCGTGTTCGTCTTTCCTTCCGTTTCTTCTTCAGTTTCCACCTTTTATCGTATCAGGAATTTGGAACAGTCGCAATTTTCCAAAGTGCAGACTTTTCGGGGGTTTTTTTTTCTCTTAAAACAATTATTTATTTTATATTTTTAATATTCCATATATATATATATTGTTTTTTATAGAAACGAGAATTTGGAGGAATATTTTTTTATTTTTTGAAATGCATATTACAAGTATCTGTACTTTTTTTTTTTTATTAATTTAAGCTGTTTCTTAGATTTAGATCAGATGTTTCTTTACTGTGTGTGTGTGTGTTTGTGTTGGTTCGATGATTGTTAGATTATACATGATGATGTTGTTGTGCAGGGATCAGCAGTAGCACTTTCCGTTGCGTGTAACTGCAGGGTTCTGAAAGTCTACGCCAGAAAATCGCACAAGCAGCCGGAACATCAGGTAAAACCATCGAGAGCTTCGTTTATTCCAGAACCAATCCTTCGATTAAATTCCTTCCTCGATAGTTCGATCGCCGCTGCCTTCTTTGCACTTACGATGCAATCGTTTCGTACGTTGTGAAAAAATTGAGTTTGACGAGTAATCGATTGGCTTTTATCAATTTCAATTGTAGTTTTAGTTTCGTTTTTCTTTTCTTTTTGTACTCGATTACGGCTCCAAAACTTTCGATTTTCTTTTAATGTCTTCGAAACTATCGCATTTCTTCAATAACGCAATTTGTTTTTTGGTTATCGAGAGAGATCTTCCAGCGGAAATTATTTAATCGGGTTGATTGCGGTGCGTCCTCGTTTTCTAGGTCAGACGGAATTAAATCGGCGTACCTTCTGCTCCTTATTTCAGTTATCCAATCCTGTGTCTCGACTTATCGAGATATCCAGATATATTTATCGCATCGACGTTTGATTTTTAACAGACCTTCTAATTTTTCTCTTCTTTATTAAAAAAAAAAAAAAAAAAAAAAATTATTCAATAATAAATATCTTTGATTAAAAGAATTTATTAATATTATCAATTGAAATTAATATCTAGCTTTCCGATAGTTAGATTTGTTCTTGTTTTCCTTCCTATTTGTGGTTCTAGACAAGTTTTTAGTTTGCCTAGGCAGGATAAATTTTCGATACAGCGTGCGACCTGATGTTAACGTTACAGATTGCAAAATCGAGCAGTAGCATGCAGCTGCTCGCACCTGCCCCGGATCCGGTCTAGGTGATCCCACGGTGATCTCTGGCACGAAATGGACAAGAGCGAAGAGGAAAAGCAATGAGGTGGCGGCAGCTGGGGTCCCTCTTTGTCTTTCTCTGCGAGCCATAACTATTTTTACATTGAAAATGTGCTGACATCTCTCCCTTAACTTTCCCGTTTTCTCTCTGCGACCAGAAATTTCCTCCATGACGTGCGATTTCAGTTTCAGCCCCGATAGTTTCAGCCATCCCTCTCAAGGTGATATCGTTTTGTTGTTTGAAATAGACGGAGAGCTTTCAGAGAGCTTGTAATTTGTGGAAATTGTAGTGGAAAAGATAGGAAAATTCACGGAAGTACGTTCTCGATCGATGATTATTATATATCGACTTGTTGAAATATTCTTAGTTGTTTTATGTGATTTATGATAATTATTGTAACGAAAGATTACATATCCGATATAATTCTTGCCGGTCATTAAACCTGGCTTGGATCGCTATTGTCCTGCGAGGCTCGAAAGGGCTGAATATTCGAGTCCCTTTTCCATGTTCAACCTTCACTAATTCACTCGTCGACGTAATTATTATTAATCGCGTTCTATATGAGGTTTGCATAAACGATAGGTACTAATTCTGACGATTCATTATTCATTGCGCTTCGTAATAAATTTCGACGAACTCTCGAACAATAAATTATCATTATTGTGTTTAACGTTAGTTTTTTTTTTTGTTTTTTTTTTAAATAAAGGTAAATTGTTAAGAATGTTAAGAACTTTGTTAAGAACTTGGAGGATCAACTGTAGTTCACTAAAGTGGATTGCTCTTCGGACGCCAAGTTATTAATTATTTTCGTGTATGCTCGATTATTAATTGGTCGGCAAGGAAGGCGTGATTAGATGCCATTCAGAGGGAAGAAACGATGGCGTTCGACTGCTTTCCTCGCTCGCGAAATGGGAGCAATAGGTATCGATACATCACCAACACCACAGCACGCCACGGTGGTTTCGGTTCACATTCGCAACGCGAAGGCGGAGGAGAGCCAGGTCCTTCGATCGATCGATCACCGGAGTTAAAGGGGGCCCTCCTGAACGCGAAAGGACATGGGAGTCCGAAGTAAATCGCGTAAACGACTAACGGCACTATCGGGATCCTCCATTCACCTTCACCGAAACGCACTTCAACCCCTCGGTGATCTTTACAAATTCAATTACGGCGTGCTACGTCGCTTCCGCGCCTACGGCATTCATCGCCGTGAGAAAATCGCGCTAACGACCGTCCATCCCGCGCGCACGTCGCTCGCCCCAGTTTCAGACGCCGGAGAAATTGATATGGTGCCATGCAATTTTTCCTGTTGCGCATTAAAATTCTAACGCGGAGCGCCGGAAGACCGGATTAATCCCCCTCGCGCGGAACAATCCCGGCGTATCTGGGTCGCGCCTCGAAAGAAAAATAATTTCGCGCTCATTTGTACTCTATTCGTGTTTATCGGAAATTCGCGATATTTAGAAATTCGCCCAAAGAGCCTTTTATTAAATTAAAATTGAGAAACACGGAGTCTCCTCAGATGGGAAATGGAGATCCACGGGGGAAAGGGGATGGGTGTGCGGGAACGGCGTGGTATATTTCAAGATCGCGAAGTCGAAGCCTTTCAAGCGAATCTACGCACGGGAAATAATTAGTTGGCGATTAGTCGTCACTTACGGAATTATAGTATAAAATACTATAATTATAGTACAGGTTAAAAATTTTTTTTTTTTCTTAAATAAAATAAAAATGGTTTTGAATTATTTTATTTAATTCAATTGAATTCTTTATAAATTGGTCAAAACCGATTCTTAAATAAATGGTTTCAATTTTTTTTTTTCCGATTCTTATATGTATATCATAATTGTATCGAGATATTAATAATCCCTATCTATACATATACGTGTCGCGTAAACATATCAAGACGTGTGTCCTCCGTCGTGGATGGTCCATCGATCGCTCAATCGTGACGTCGCGCAAACCCAGTCAAGATTCCGCATACGCAGGCTTGTTCGTATTATCCTCTGTCGACGTCGCGGCATCGGGCGCATCCTGCGAGCGGTGCCGACCAATCGACTAATGGAATTTGACGTGCGTTGGGAGACGCGCCAATATCGATTCTCTCTCATCCGGAGTGTGTTCCGTGTGCGTGCAAGTTCGTGTGTTTGGGAATATGCGGCTTTGCGTGCATCCGCGCGATCGCGCGTTCGCGGTAGGTTTCGCGGCCTGCATCTCTCCCCTGCCCCGACGCAATTAACACCTGGCGATAATTCGGGCGCGACTCTGCATTAATACCTGTGTAATCGCAGAGCGTGCGGAAGCATGTAATCACGGCGAAATAAATATTTTGAGACTTAAAGAAAAAGAGTAAGTGAGAAGAGGCTGCCGTCGGACTTATCCCTAATTTTCATTATTGATTATCTCTTCTTCTTTCTTTTAAAAGGCGCCGACGAGCGATAACTTGGCCGAATCTTTCGCGAGTGTCGATTTCTTTTACAGCACGAGAGCGCGGAAGAATGGGCACGTTCGGCAATTATTTCTCCTTTATTACTCCGCAAGATTTAGGAAAGAGGATTTTATTGCATCGGTAAAGATTTGTTCCTCTCGCAAGTCTAATATATCTGTCCGCCTCTCGGAGGGTGTCCCGGACGTTCTCGCGTCTCTTTTATACAGGGTGTCCCAGGGTTGGCGTGACAACGCTCGTGGAGTGTTAGATCTCGGTAAATTAAATATAAAAGTTCTATACCATTTTACGTTTTTTTAAAGTATAATCGAGATATAAATTTAAAAAAATTTATAAAGTACAGCGTATGAGTTCCACGCTCTAAAAGAAAATAGCACAGCCTACTCAATCACGCATGGGCCAAAAATTGTTTCTATAGCGGCAAGACAGCCGGCTCGGTACATTTACAATCGAGCGTCGGCCCATGCGTGTTAGAGTAGGCTGTGCTATTTTCTACTAGAGCGTGGAACTTATTCGCTGTATTTTATTAATTTTAAAAAATTTATATCTCGATTATACTTTAAAAAAACGTAAAATGGTATAGAACTTTTATGTTTAATTTACCGAGATCTAACACTCCACGAGCGTTGTCACACCAACCCTGGGACACTCTATATAAATAGTTCCAATTTCTTTTTCTCAATTCAATGGTCCGACTTTATTTTTAAATCAAATAAAATTTAGTTTTGGGTTAAAAATTTTTTTTTTTCTTAAATTAAATAAAAATGGTTTTAAATTATTTCATTTAATTGAATTAAATTTTTTATAAATTGTTCAAAACCGATTCATAAATATGTACAGCGTATTTAACGCGATATGCATATCACATTGGGGGATGATTGCAACGTATTACCTGTCGTGCGTTTGTCGGTACTTGCGCTCTACGCTGGAGCGTGAAATCTTCATTAATGTCGAAACCGTATCAAATTGTCTCTCGCATTATAACGTTGTTAAGTAACACCTTATGTAATTGCCGAGGATGATAGGAAACGTGCGATTCGAGTCTCGTGATATCGGTCACGCCAAATCGACGAATGCGCGTGGTACTGGGATAAAAAATTAATCGTAATCAGTTCTCTAAAATTAACCACGCTTAGGATGAGCCGGGTTCGGCAATTTTGTTAAAAGTTAATTGTTCATTTAAATTCACGCCTTCCTTGCCGGCCAATTAATAATCGAGCATACACGAAAATAATTAATAACTTGGCGTCCGAAGAGCAATCCGCTTTAGTGAACTACAGTTAATCCTCCAAGTTCTTAACATCATTTTCAAAACTTCGCAAAGTTAAAGTTTATAATTCCGCCGTCTTACTCAAGAAATTTCGTTTTTCTTTACAATTTACCTTTATTAAAAAAATTACCTTGTTACCGCATTAACTACTTAATTGTACTTTTAATATATACAGATAGTAGTTGTGTCCGGTATTAGGTGCTGTCCGTCGCTAGGGGAACTCCCCCTATCTGTTCCAAAAGGCTTCACTTACTTTAATTATTTTGTTTTTTCTTCTTTTTTTTTTTTTTTTGAACATTAAGAACCACGACGTACCCATTTCATTCTGTTCGCGGCGTCCGGAGATGGACGTGTCTTTAATGCAGTATCTCCCGAGCTTTCCTCCTTGACTATTGCGTCCGAGGTAATGCAATTTTCACAGCACAGTTGTAGAGAAAAACCCATTAATCTGTGGATATCAGCTCGTTTTATGCGAACGAAAAACTACATTTTTTTTTTTTTTTTTTTTGCAATTTTGAAAATAAAGTAATAAAAATTTGTTCCGTTATAAAAATAACGCCGGTTGCTCGACAATAATATTTTTCAACAGAATTGGAAAGTATTGAGAGAACACGGTACGAAATGTTGTATAAAAAAAAAAAAAAAATTATTCTTAAATATTTTATCGTGATTTAACGTTAATCATTCGCGAGAAGCGTTTGAAGGTCCCACGCCGGACGACTTTATAATTATTAATTTTGTATTTAGCGGAACTTCTTCGAACTTTAGTCACTCAATAATAATTTACCGAAGCCCCCATTTATCTTCCTTTGTTCAGCGCGATTGGAAATGCGTCCAGTGTTCCACGAACATCATTTATAAGTCACGATAAACCGATGAAAGACTTTCCGATTCCAGTAAAGAAAAAAAAAATTTATGTTAGTGCCCATCTGGCGAGGAAAAGTTGGTGAGTGGCTATCAGAGCGGGTCCGTTTCAATAGCGTCTTTTTCGCTCGAGCAGCATGCAGAGAACACGCGGGAGTGTCGACTATTGTGCTGAAACTCCCCGATTACTTATATATACGGTGTCGTAAAGGACGACGTATTCTCTTTAACGACCCCGCATTAAGTCTTGAGAGTCCGTTAACGAATCCCGTTGTCGGCCCGAGCATCCTTGGCGCAACAATAGCCAACTTGGCCTGGAATATCTTTTCCTCTGTCTCCGGCAAAAAGAGACACGGTTGAAATTCTTTAATTAACTCCCCTCCCGGAGAACGTTTCCTTGCGCGGGATTACGAATTCAGGGGATAAGCCCAGCTTGCGCGTAATTATACGGAGTTAATTAAGGAGAAATTAGCACCGAAAAAAGAATGGACAGCGCGTTATCAAGCTTTTTTCCCCTGGCCCTCTGAGAAAATTAATATCGAGAACGGTGGAATAACATTAAGATCACGGCCCGTCTGGATTACGCAGATAGTCGTTATCGCGTTATTTTTCTTTTTCTTTTCCGGAATAAAACGCACTCGAACAGGGCTCGTTGTCAAATCGCGCGAGCGTGTTGCAGCCAAAGGGCGGGCTGAACACGGACGCACTTGGTCGCGTCGCGGACCGTCGGCCGATCATTCCCGATAATTAAATGTCAGGTCTGTTTGGGGGAGAGAAATGACACGGACGAGCCGCACTTCCACTCGCTCGAAAGGCACTAAACGAGTCGTCCGTACCATATTCCGCATTTCGGAAAATCGATAGCGTAAACGAAGAGTGCCCGAGTACAAGCATTAATCCTCCTACACCCCCGGGTATTGTAGGACGTTATCGCGTTATTTTCATTACTTTATTTTCAAAATTGTCAAAGAAAAAAAAAACAATGTAGTTTTTCGTTCGCATAAAACGAGCTGGTTTTTGCCGCGTATTAATTAAGTGACAAGCGTAATAATCGGCCAAGTTCGCAACTTCCGCGTGTCTTCTCTCGCGTTAAGCCGAAACGGACTCGCTTGCGCCTGGACGCGCGAGGCTTCGTCGTTTGATAACGGCAGCGTTAATCCCCACGTAATTTCAATCCACCGAGCTGTCAACAGTCACCACAATTCAATGCCGAGGTGTTTTATTCGCTGACGGGCATTCGGCTTCAAAGACTCCGTTCTCAAACGCGATCGCCAAAGCAAGCGAAGGGCCCTGGCTTAGTGGCGCGTCTGAATTAACAATAAAGCAAGCAGCTCTAAGGGCCCCACCGTGTTTGATTTCGCAACGGCAAAAGTGTCCCGCCTCATGACATTTGCTGAAACTTTGCAATTTACATTCGGGCTTCTTCTTTGACGGTCTCCCCTCGGGCTCCTCTTTTTCCGCTCCGCGGGCTCAAAAGCCCGCGCGAGAAGCCCTGGAACGTGAATGCGACTCGAATAATCGCAAACGCAAACGTTTCGCGACAAACACGTTGGATGAATTGTTTATCTCGAACGCGTCGTCGCCGGCAAACTTTTGCCCGAGCGCAAATGTCTCACGCGTTCTCCGAAAAGCTGGATGCATAAACGTTTTTCACCGCGTACTAGTTTACTACGTGTGTTAACCTGTGACCAGTCGGGTCTCGTCGCCCGCGCGTTCCGCCCCATATGGACTTGTAGCATGATGGAGAAAAAAAATTAGTGTATCTATGTATTACTTAACAACACACGACGGTATTCAATCAGTCTGCAAATGCATATTCAGCTTTCGCCTGCACGAGAATACATTCATTACGCGCCGATGCAATTACATATTCCTTTTAGCGAGTTCTCGGGAAAGATGACGACAGACTTGCATTTCCACGCGACAAGTGTCGGAAACGTCTCAAGGCGATTCCGCGAAGTGAGTGAATTTCGCGTTTAATTTTGCTATTTAAGCCACTTAAAAAGTAATAAGATTTCTTTTTAGAGATTTTTTTATCTTTTTTTTCATATTTTGTTTTCTATGCGCAGTATTTTTTCTCAAATTGATAAGAATATTGAATGTTGAAATATTGAGATTAAAGGCGTCACCTCGCTTTGTGATTCACGAGAGAGGAAAGCTAGACACGGTATGTCGACACGTTCCCACGAGGACGTACGTGTTCCGACGTATCCTCATTACATATTACCACTGCGTGTGTGCCGTGCAATCCTTCCGTACCGGAGCTGCTCTCGTCGCAATTTCCGCATCACATAGTTAAATGGTTCTAACGCGTTGAATCTGATGCCAGTCATCTCGAGCATCTCAGCTGGTACGGAACAATGACAGCTGCACATACGAGACTTAACGTAGATTGAGGATTCCGAATGTTCCCATAGGGATATAAATCCACTCGCGAAACGAATGGCAATACTTTAACTGTCGCCCTTGAAACTCTTTTTCTTTACCAGGCGCGAGCGAGTCCGTTTCGGCTTAACGCGAGAGAAGACACGCGGAAGTTACGAACTTGGCCGATTATTACGTTTGTCACTTAATTAATACGCGGCAAAACTAATTACATTGTGCGCACGTATAGGCACGTAACAATTTAAAATACGAGAAGAAAGAACCCATTGTTAACTTGTAAATTTGCAAACTGCAATTTGCGAGTCTCTTATTATGCTGCGGTTTAATTAACACACGTAGTACACTAAATAATTATTTATTGTAAAATAATTAATAATGCAGCGTGTATGCTTATTACGGTACTAACTAACTGCCGCTATTAATTATTGCAAGTTAAACGTGCAGTCATTATTTTGCCGACATTGTCGCGAAAACGTCGCAAATTAAGTCTTTGATAAGGAGCAAATAGTTGCAATTACCTTTCGGTAAAAAATTAAAATTTTTATATCTCAATGAAAAGTCTTAGGGTCGGTTGTTCCAACTTCCTGGCAGTTTTACCCGTCAGGTAATCATATGTCTATCTTCATCTTTCTTTCTAAGTAGATAAAGATAGACATATAATTACTTGACAAGTAAGTCTGCCAGGAAGTTGGAACAACCGGTCCTTAATATCCCGAAATATTGATTCGAATCGTTTTATCTTAAAATTTCTGTAAATAAATAATAAACCGGATTCAGAATTAATTCGAGCAATCGGAAGTAAAGATTCCCGGACAGCTCAAAGAATTTTTTTTTAGACAATTGCTCGAGCTGCTCTTATCATCGCGGCTATCCAGCGCCAATTTGAATTGCATCGAAATGAGTGACGCGATGTAAAGAGCACGTAGTGGGCTACGTTCCACCTCTCTATATTCCGTGCATTTATATTGCTGATCTTCTTAGCGTGTTTGCACGTGTTTGGTTCCCATGAGGGCTCTCCCTTTCCCGAGTTTTTCCCTAACCGCCCTGTCGATAGCGCCTGTATACTTTTACTTTACCGCTTTTTTACGTCTTCCGTTCCGTTACGTTTTTTTTTTTTTTTTTTTTCTTTTCTTTTTTACTATTTGAATAAACTTCAATTCCGGCTGCGATTAAACTTTGCACAGAAGCGCACGCGAAAGGTGTACGTTCTCGTGAGGAAAATGAAAAATTTTAAAAGCCGAGCGTACGTAGAAGAGGACCGATTTTCTTCTCTGACAAATCCCACATTTATCAATGAACTTTGCGAAATTTAATCCCCAATTTCGAAATTTACTTTAAGTTCGGGGGATTAAGATAAGAAATTTTATCTCCTACCTCACCCTGTCTTTCGCGCAACTTATTTATATAAGTTTCCGCAGTTTAAGAACAACTTTAATTTCGCTCGCGGAATCTCGCGCGAAATTTCCGCAGACTGCACCTTTCTCTCTTTTTTTCTCAGGTTTTTTTTTTTTTTCTTGTTTAATTTCTGACGAAGCACTTGGGGAGTAATAGTAATTATTATTTGCGCCGGTGTGTCGGCGGTAATTCCTTCGATAAAACGCGCTTCCATCCGGCTTTCATTCCGCGCTTCTAAGAGAAACAACTGGTTTACCTTCGTTTTTTCTGTCAACGAAATACGTTTCTCTCGGAGTAGTCGCGGCGCGTTTTGTTCCCCGTCGCTTTTGCCGGCGCCGTCTGCGCGCTTGGAAATCGCGATGCAGAAAATAACAGGTGGTTTTCTCGCGCGCTTTTAAACGCCGGCGTGTCCGATAGCGCTTGGCCACCAGCTGGGCGCTAAAATTTGATAAATAAAACAACACTTTTCACTTTATTCCCGCTTCCGTGGCGATAAGAAAAATCGGGGGCGAGCGTCCGTCATAGAGCATTTTACATTACCTATATTTTTTCTTTCGAAAATTTTTTGTCCCCTGGTACCGGACAAACAGTTATTCCCTAATGCCGGACAAAAGATGCTTCTTATGAAGAAAGAGTTTCTGCCACGAAAATTGTGCCGATATCCCTGAATGTTCAGGGATATCGTTAGTTCCTAAGTTTTATTGTGTCCGGTTTTAGGTGCCACTTTTCATTTTCTATAAAATAAAAGTTTATTGTTATTATAGATAATTATATGGGTAAAATTTATAATTATGTTTTCTGATTTTAAATTCTAATAATAGCAATAATGCACAGGTTTAAATCTTTATTATAATAATCTTACTGATTTTTTTTTATATACATATAAAATAATTTCGACATACGCAGTTAATAAAAAACATATGTGCAAATTTCGAAAGGTTTAAAAAAGGGAAATATATTATTTTTATTTTATTATACGATTATTAAACATGTGAATATGGTATAACGTATCACAAATATCGTTTAATACACCGAGTGTCACCTGGTAATCGAGGTACGAAACAAGCAGGTCGTTTATCGACTGCAAGTACGTACCGCATGATATAAATATTATAAATTATTGTATGAAATATTACACATCTCGTTGTTTGCTGGAAATTATCAAAACAAAATTGTACCACGATAAATCGATTATTTCTGAAAGGCAGATGCTTTATCTAATTTTTATATTGGCATCGAGTATAAAAAAAATCTTTACGTTAGAAAAGAAAGAGTAAAGGGAAAAAAATTAACGCACAGCTTATTATAATAATTATAATATTTATTATCACAAACTATGAATTAAATCGTACAGCAATGTAAGAAAAAATCCGATAATTTATTTCAGTCCCCTTCGTAGGCTCTATGCAATCATAATCGATGTGTCGCGAATACCTGCGAATCAACGAGCTCTAATTCACTAATTGATTCTTATGTATTTATTCAGATAAAAGAAATTCGCCTTTGAAAGAGGACCGAAACAAATGGCCGGCATTCAGAGGAAAAAAAGTTACATCTTTGGCTGTTGCAAAAATCGTAACATGTAATTGGCGGTCTTGATCTCGGCCGAGTTTAATAACGCATCTCAATTGGATTTTAACAATAATTTACTATGATTGTAAAATACAGATTTTGCAACAGCTGCTGAAATAACGCTTCCCGCGGAACGCGGGCCGATCTCTCGAGAACTGTGATTTACAATGAGATTTTCCCCCTCGGGCCTCTCCGTTTGTCACTATACACGATATACCGCCGGAAAAAATTTCACGAAGAAGGCACCTTTTGACAGTGAGAGTTATTTGATACTTAGAAATAGATAAAAATTATGTTGCTTCCATAAAACTACTATATACACTCACAAACTAATGAAATTGTTGATGCTATAAAATCTTTCAATATCTCGTGCTATTTCCTTTCGCCGTTTTGCTCGCTTGTTGTCTCACGCGTGTTACGAAGTGCTCGTGTGAATCTTCGGAAAACTTTGTCGTAAAATATATCTTTGTATGTAGAAGTCCGCGCAATTATACGGCGCGACCGTGTAATTACCCGGCATATATAATTATTTATATATATATATATATTTCTTTTGTTAGTACATATCTAAATAATTATACATAATTTTATATATACATACATATACAATTATTGATATGTATAATTATATAATTATAACTCGGAGATAATCATATAATTATTTACATATATTGTATATGTGTATATATATGTACATATATATATATTTTGTATAAACTCGTTAAAACGCCGATATGTTTTCTCTTTCTTCGACATAAAAATATAAAGAACTAAAACAGCATTCGTTGGTCACTTGTCGATTTAATCGATTCCGCTTGGAACTCGTCGCATGGGAAAGGCGATTCTTTCGTGTTAACGTGAGTCTGACAAGCGAGACGTCATCGCGAGTAAACTGTTCGGCGATGCGTTACGCTCCCGTAAACTTGCTAGACGTGTTCGGCTATAATTAATAGGAAATTAACTCAACAGTTTTGCACTGACTGTGACTGGATCTCTGTCAATACTTGATCACATGTGAATGGTCGCGGCCGTGTAACGAGCTTCGCCTCTTCGCCAGCTCCATTGGCTCGGACGATACTAAAAGTTCAATTTCATAATAAATTAAATTAACTAAATCTAACATGTCCAATATTAAAGAATAAGCGATTTTGAAAAATCAACGTAATTTCAAAAAAAAAAAAAAAAAAATTAATTATTTGATCATCGCTTGTTCATGAAATTCTTCAAAGTACTTTTTGGTAAAATTTAAGGAGATTCTTACCCTGATCAACATTTGTCCCGATGCGCTGTGAGGGTTGCGATAAGCGTATACTCCCCATCCCGCGAGACCCACCACTAAAGCGACGACGGTAAGAATACCGATTATTCCCGAAACGCCCATTTTCACCTTGTTCGGAACTAAAAAAAATAAAAATAAAAAGAATAGGTTGCTCGATGCGGATGTCTAAGTTGCCTCTTGATCTCGAAAGAAAAGAGATTACTGAAATCAAGTTGGAAAGAGGGCAATTTACTCAGTGACGATATTTACCGGGACCGTCCAAGGAACTCATGCCTGATCGTTCCTGCTTCATGCCGAGCTCGTTGGTGGCGGCTGCCTCTTCCGGATGCACGTGGCCGTCGTAATCGCCCCTGAAGGTCGTGATCTGAAACTGCGGGCAGTTTTGCACGTCCTTGACGTTACGCACGTCGCAGCCTCGTAGCAGCCACTCCTGCCGCCGCCGGGACGTTCCAGTGCTGCATTTGTTCAGCTCCGAACACCACTTGCAGTCGAACTCGGGCACCTTCGTCAGGCAGTCCCGGCAGTTGTCGAAATTCAGGCACGTGGGTAAGGCCTTCAAGTAGATGACCGTGCAATTCTTTATGTCCTGCCGGTTGAAGTTGACGCGGTGGTACTCGTAGATGGTTTTCCGCCGCACGACTGCAAAACGAAATCGGCGCGATGAGTTCTCGTTTTCTCTCAGGTATTCAAGTGAAGTTCGTACGAGGCGTAACTCATAAAAAGATAATTTCGTGAATTAACATTTGGATTCTAACGTGAGTTCGACAGGAATTAAAATAAATATTTAACAAAATTAAAAAAAAAAAAAAAAAAAGAAATCCTTGTGCGCGATAATTTTAATTTATTTATAAATTATTATAACATCGTTAGACTGTTTTGTGAGTTTTATTCACGCGAGCGTTTGTATCGTAAAAAAAAAATCATAGGTAGTTACGTTACGTCGTTCGAAACTTTCGGCCGCTCGTACGACGTCGAGTCGCATATCGAGCCATCGGTAGGGAGCTTTTTTACGTTCGATGACGAATAGGCGGCGGATATTGTTCTCGCGAAGGTTACGCAACAATCAAATCGGGTAGCGAGCGCGTTACTCACAGAACACAGTTCGATCCATGATGTAGGCGTCGCTGAGGCCGACCTTGACGGGATGCCTCGTGTCCACGATCTTCTCGACCAAGAACGGTATCGCCGAGTAGACGAACACGATGTCTCCGTTCCGATGCAAGGTCACTTGGAAAGTGAACGCGCCGGCTTTCGGCCTGTCCTGCAGCACCACCTTTTCCCACTCGACCGTAAACGCCGTGCCTGTCGTGCAGATTGAAAAAGAAGAATATAACAAATCTCGCGCCGCGATCCGGGCACGGCCCCGCGTTTCTTTGCTCGGCGAGGCGTGTAATAACGATCGGCAAATCGTCGCGCCGATTTATCCCTCTTCTCTCGGCCTCTCCGTTGCCCCGCGACTGATCGGCCGACTCGAGGAGAAAGGATTTAGAAAATCGGCACGGGAGGGTTCTTCAGGAGCCCGAAGAACGTTTGAAAAAACTCGCGAAATTTTAAAAGAAATCGTAAAACGACGTCTTTCAATCTCGAGGGCGCATTTGTTTGAAATACAGCCGCGGCAAGTGCAAACGCGGCGAAAGACCGCGCCGAGCGGCTCGGACGTAATAGAATACAATTGGCGTCGATTGACTTTGAAAGAAATTGCGAGGAACAAGCGCGTCCTTCGCGCGGCACGGAAACGCTTGAGGTTCCGATGACTCACCATTGTCAGCGTACTTGACGTAGCTGGCGTTCGACAGGCGGGTATCGAAATTCGCCATGAGCGGTGCAATGTACTGGGTGGCGGCCAGCCAGCTGTGTACGTAGTCACCGGTGTACAGGAACCCGCCGGTGGCGATAGTGATATTGCGCACGTTGTATCCGTAGAATGGGAAATCGAACTTCAGCTTGACGGTCTGCAACAGCGAAAATCATGGCTCACTTTCCGGAACTTCGCCCTCGGCGAGGTTGATCGATCTCAACGTTACCTTCGCGACGGTCGGTACAATTTCTGACTCCGATTAGTACTTTAAATTAAATTCGGTTAGGATTAAAACTGTACGCCAATTAGATTCGCGAGGTTTGTAAGCGCCGCGAGGCAGCTTTTTCCGCTTGGACGCGGTCAGTGATCGTGACTTTCTATGCCGTTTTCCATTTCTCACGACAATCGCCGCGATGCGAGTTAATGACGAACGGGTCTCACCGCGGCACGCTGATGGCTCTGGCTAAGCAGATGATTGACCCTAAGATCCGGATGATTGTCCATGTCGACCCAATACTTTTTACAGATACCGTCGTTGACGATGAACGTGCTGTTGTAATACTGATGCGTGTCGTAGACCGTCTTGGTGATGTTGTTCTCCGTGAGCGTGGTGTTGGTCACGTCGTTGAACTTGCTGATGGAGATGTCCCCGATGTCGTCGGATTTCACGACGTCCTCCCCCGTGTCCTTCGTCGGCATCGGCGTCGGCTGCTCCTCCTCGCCGACGTCGGTGATATTGCGAATCGACAGCGTACGATTCGCCCACACGTGCAGCGTCGCCTGCAAGGAAACCATTTTTAAACGAAGAATTACGAGAGAATTTTGGAACTGTTAGCATAACAGATTTTTATTATGTATGCAATCGGTATTACGAAATTGAAGATTCTTTCGCGCGATCGTGGAGAACAGAAAGTTAAAGTGATATTAATTTAACGGGATGTTGACCAAGTTATAACGGATTTGCGTTATTTATGAATAGCCGAAGAGACTTTGTTTAGTTAATAAACTCGTCGATCAAACGACCTACCGCGTCGGTCGCGGGACTTGGTGTTTGCGACGCCTTCTTCTTCAAGTCCGGCTTAGGGCTGGAGACAGAATCGGGTGGTCGAGGGGTGGACAGAGGTGCCACGGTGACCTCGCTCGTCGAGTAAGCCGTGGAATAAGGTGATACGTCGGTGTTGGTCGCGTTCGACGTCGCCGGTTGTGTCGCTGGTTGGTGCTGCAGCTGCGGCTGTTGCGACGACGGCTGCTGTGGTTGCGACTGCTGCGATTGCGACTGCTGCTGCGGCTGCGATTGCGGCTGCGGCTGCGGCCGTACAGCCGGCTGGTCTTTGAGCAGATCACTGGTCCTAATAGTCGTCACCACCACCGATGACTCGGTGGTCGCCCTCTTCGAGCGGATTCTTCCCACACTTGTACCATCGATTAGTCTGATATCTAAAAACTGATGATCCAACGACGACTGGCCATTCCATCCGCTGTAACTGTAGTGAGAATGGTCTGCAATACAAAAAAAAATTTCTTTACCATTTCAGAAAAGATAAAAATAAAAAGAAAATAATTAAAAAAAATTTTATTTTAGAATCTGATGCAGAACAAATTGTAAGTAGTCATAGTTGTGTAATGGATAAAATATTTTAAATTAATCATGCTATCTAAATCGAGAGTAATTAATTTCCGGTGAGGAAAACAATAGATTAATTTATTTCTGTGTTATCATTTAATTTTTATTTTTAATCCCCGAGCTTGTGGAGAGATACGTATTTGTCGCGATCGAAAAAAAAAAAAAAAATAAATTAAAAACTCGTCTCGACATGTCCTTGAGCTCGTGTTGCAATTACGATACTACGACTGATTATTGAATGATGACTAGGACCGATCTATGACACATGCACGACCGTGTTGCATCGCGTGCATTGTCTTCGGTTCGCACATACTCGCCGAGAGTGATTCCCTTCGAGGGGATCGGGTGTCCATTTAACCGATGCATCAACGTCAAGCCCATCGCCGGTGTCCGAGATCAGTGCCATGAAACGCGCGGATTAACCTCGATTTCTACGCTCGCGATAGCCGCGGCGCGATTAACGGACAGTTCGGGGACAAAAGTGGCACGGGACAAACTTTTCACAACCTGTCGCACGCGTCAAATTCGCCGCCGTTCCTTAGAACGTTCAATTATCCGTCATGTTTCTTTTGGTGTCCCGCAAATTCTACTTTATTAACAACGATATAAATAACAATCAGAAACATCCTGTATTAATCGATATTTTTCTTTTTTCTCTGAGTTCCTGAATCCGCAGTTTTACTAACGGTAATGGAAATCAACGCCTGCCATGTGGAATGCTTCCCGTTGAGTAATGCCATTAGAACGATTTTATGACAAACAGAAAATATACACCAGACCGGCGGTGTTTATCAGTCCGGCAATTAGATTCGCAATTGAACGAACCTTTCGAAATCTTATTGTTAGTGTTGCAATCGCGCTCCCGGCGGTAATTAGCTTTCTATTTATCGGTACAGTTCGCGAGAACGCTAATGAATACGGCGGGGAGGGACGGATCGGACGTCTCACGATTCGTTCTGACACGGAGGCGAGACCGCCGCCGTCTTTCTTGCTCCGTCGAGTGCCGGCAAACGGTACATTTGCCCCAATTAATCGGACAACTGAATTGTGAGAGAAATGCAAATGACGCTCCTCCTGCCTCAAGTTAATCGTGAATTACAATAAAGTCACTCTTTATTCAAGAATAACTCCTAATTGGAATAATTGCTCGCGGTGGGCGAAGGAAACTAGACGCGTGACATCTGCGTAAAGTAAAATTACATCGCGATGCAACGTTAGGATGTAGGAGACAAACTAATAATTTCGATATTTTACGAGAGGCACCGCCTCGGTCGGTCGGCATCGCGGAAAAAAGCGGCGGCAATCGTCCGTCAACAATAAAATCTCTACATCTCCTTTTTAATCAGCATATACGCGAGCGCGATCAGCTTTGACAAATAAGTTGAAAGAACGATTAATATACGCTCACACACGCAACGGAACTGCACACGCACGCGGATAACGACTGCATCCGCGAAGTGAATTCCGAACGAAGTTTTTTTTACGCCTGTATCTTAATTATCATCGCGATGCACCACGTTCGCGCTTTTACGCGCCGCGAGAAATTTCCATGCAACGCGGAGAGAACAGTTTCATTTTCTTTCCCGGCCTTCGCCGTAATTGCGTAAAGTCATTCCGATCCTTCGGCTGAAATTAATTGCGCCTCGGCCGCGCTTACGCGGTGAAGATTTCATATGCCGAGAATCACTGCGATGTTACAGTAGTTGAATTATGGGCTTACCTAACAATGGCAGAGTCATAGCACTTAATTAATAAATAATCTTGTAATTATTTGGCGGTCCGCAATCACCGTGACACCACGGTGATCGTAAAAAAAATTTCCTCGACTATACGTTTGCTGCATCGGGCTCGACGTGTGCTGGCGTGCATGTGGCGCACCGGCCGCGTAAATATTTGCACGAACGCCGGCGAATTTATCCACGTACGGCACCCAAGGAACCCTTGAATTCGCCGGAACACCGGGACGCGATAGAAATCGGAGACCCCCGCGTTACGGCGAAAAATAACCCGAGACGTCACGGCGAATTTCCGTCCGCGGCGAGAGCCGGTGAAAGCCGAGAAATGGACCGCAAAACGTTTTCTTCGCTCGCGGTACGGGTAATATTTAAATGAACCATTCCAGAGAATTGTTCGAGAAGTCGCGGGCTTTTCTGTCATTTCGCGATTATTTAAGACTGACACCGAGATGTGCGAAGAATAAATGTATATGAATGATTTTAATGCCTTTCTGACTCTCGAAAGAATTGGTAATTAAGAATGTACGGAGACTTTTCGACTTGCATTTGAATTTACGCTTTGCGTTTCTTTCTTTCTTTCTTTCTTTTTTTTTTTTCCTTAATTTATACAACTATTTACTTATGTTTCTCGACAGGAAGCATAAATATGTCAAAAGCGAGCGTGTGCGTTAATTTGTAGACGACCCGCGATAACAGCGGATAATAACAGCTGCGAAAGAATTGCAGGCGAGATTCGCTCAATGAGCAGGCAGAAGCGGAATCGTAAGCAGGATTCGCTCGGCGAGCAAACACGTTGTGAACGATGATGCTCGCTAACCTCGTATCGCGGTATAAGTAACTGATTACTGACGGGCACGTGGTAATAACGACGTCGTAAGCGGGAGATCGCCGCGCGCGGCGAATAAAGCTGCGATTTTTCTTCGAAAATATATATATTTATCCCGACGAAGGATATTAAAGTCGCGGGCCGTCGGGATTAGATCCGCGGCGATTTAAATTCCGTATAAATTATATTAAAGTGCGCTCTCGCATCCAAAGGCGAGAGAGGAAATAAATATATGTCTTTAAAGACACGTGTTGCTCGGAGAAGACAACAAAGCGGACGCACTTTGTTTCGCGAGACTTTTGATCGATTCAGCTCTTCCTTTGTCGCTCGCGATGACGAAACCTCTCCGTTTAATACTCGCTGATGATCCGTTCTATTGAAGCGAGCAATGCATTGCAAGGTACGCAATTCCGTTCGGTCATTCGCTGAAAGACCTTTTACCATTAACGAGGTCGATGGGGTGATACGTGCCGCTTCTTCGACGTTTGAATTGACTCGCTTGCAAAGAACCCTCTCGATCGCGCCGTCGGCTCGAGCCCATTGTCTTTGCGAATTATCGCGAATAATTGTGTTGAAATATTAAAGGTAATCTAAGCGTACGTTAATAAAATATTAAGATAACGACGCGGTGAAAAATATTTCTGTATTTTTTTATTTGGCAAAAATTTAGTATTTTGAGATTTTCAATAAATAGTTTGGAATTTTTTTTTTTTTTTTTTTATTGTTCTTTGCGGAATTAAGTGAACAATGAGGAACATGAAACTATAAATAAATTGTTACAGTAAATATAGCGTACGTATTCAAGTCCAGATTGCACCGTGCTATTTTGAGCGAAACGTTAATCTCGATTCGAAACTGTACACGAGAGTTGCACGAAATGATCTTGACGCATATGCATCGCTTAATTACCTAATCACAGGCGAAACGGAGTAATTAACCTAGGTATATAATTATCTAATATTACAAGGACGTGTTAGTGACTTACAACAATGTCCGACATTGGCTTTAGAGAATAGAATCTATCGACGGTCTAGCGATCAAGAAGTTGCTTACCGTCCGGTAATTACATTAAAAAATGCATACACTTTATAAAGCAGACTATGATAATAAAGCGAACAAAAAGTCTCGTTCCTTACGTCACGGTCTTCGTATGATATTCAAATTTATTCCGGACGGTGCTGAATAAAAATGAAGAGTGTAAAGTCTTCGAAACCGAACTTCGATAAATGTATAATGTTTTCTGAAATCTTCTAACGATAAATCGACCAATAATAATTATTAAGATTTAATCTACAACTCGACTAATGATGCGGTAATAATGACTCGACGTTTCGAGAACGTCGGGCTTCGCGCGGACTCGTTAAACAAATCCAGAAGAGCTAAGCCGGGCGATTTTTCGCGGTCGAGATCGCATCGATATTCCGCGTCTCGTTTCGAAGGCGCATCTGCAGTATACGCGTAATCTATTCTCGGCGCGACCGGCGCGACGCGTCTGGACACAATCTAATAACGTTGAGAATGAATTGAGCCAATCGGCCATACCGCCGCATCGGCGAGAGCAACGGATCGCGAGCGTCGCGCAGCGTGCGACGAAGACGTGTCTCTCGCGAGCCGCGCGCGGCGCCAGGGCCACTTATCGTCTCCTCCACGGTGCAGACGTCAAAAGAACGCCGATGATATAATTAACGAGGAAACCGTCGGATTGTATTTGTTGTCCGGCCAGTAGCTCGGCATATCGCTTGGCGCGCGCTGCGTAATCGAGAGTGTCGTGTCGCCCATCCTTGAGAGGCTCCACTGACGGTGTCGCGGAATATTTTTCAAGCAATAACGTTAAAATTAAATTGATGAGCCTGTTGGCTCGAACTGGATCCTCGTACTATTAATAATAATAATTATTATTATTATCGTATGTCAGTGTCGCAACTTAGCGAACTGCTGACCGAATACTGTCGTACACAGCTGTTAAAAAAAAAAGAAAAAAAAAAGAAATTCTTTAAAACGCGATAAACGCGATGGCAATGAATCGCCAACGAAAATACATGAAAGGGCGGAAGGAAGGGCCCACCGGTGCCGTACGTGCGGCTACGTCTGGCTTCCGGCGTGGAACGACACACGCGATGATCACCACCTACGCGTGACCGAGACAAGACGCGTGCACACGTGCGTACGTACATACGCGCCGTACGTTCGCGCGCGCTCGTAAAGACGGCGGTCTTACGCGCTCGCGCTCGCCTCGAGTGCAACGAACTCGCGATTTCGCGCCCATGGCTGCATTCTTCCAACGCAATCACGGAACGCAAATTGCCACCCGATCGCAGCGTCCTTAATTCTTTATCCGCGCTGAAATAGATAAAACGGGATAGACCATTCGGTCTCTTTAATCGAAACGATCGTTCGCCCGATTCAGATAAAAATGTCGATCGTAGCAGCGACCCTTTTTTGACCCGAGCTGATAAAGTTGTGATAAAAGTATTCAATATTTCGACCTATCTCGATTCCTATTTTATATAGACAGACGATAGACCAATTTCTATTTTAATTTTACATTCATTTTAATATTTGCACTCGTTTATATTTGATTAACGGTACTTTTTTTTTTTTATTTTCTTCTTAATTAGAAAATTAAATGTTCGAGCAATTGCGTTCGAGCTATAAGCAAGTTCGCGAAATAATTTGGGGTGGGAAGAAAGCGCCTGACGTGGAGTCGTCCATTTAATAATTATGAAACGGCGAACGTACGCACGAGGCACGGACCAATCAAGTATAATCGTTTGGGCCGTTCGCACAAGGCGGACGACTTAATGACCGTATAAAATGGGCCACGTGGGTGTCCGGTTGTCTGACCACGCGCTGCGCCCTTTCCTCGCCGCGAAATTTCTCGCAGCCTCCCCTTCGCGCGGTCCTCCCTCCCGCTTTATTCGTCGGCGTCGTTAATTTTAGAAAACCGGGGCTGCGATCGCGGACTCGCGCGCGATTGCGTAATCCGCCTTCGTCGCGCCCCGCGTATTTCATGCAGAAACCGACTGCATTACGGTACCGTGTTACGTTACAGGAAGGCGGGCGTGTAGTTTACGTTGGAGATAACGATTGCTTAACAAAGCGCATTAGGGATATCTCTCATTAAGCAAAGTCGCGTGATAAAGCCGACGCGTGGCCGTCGGTCTTAATCTATCCCCACACGGGCGTGCGTAACGTACGTGTATTCATGTGTGCCGTGTCCGCGCGGGTGTACGCCAGATTACACAGTGTAGACTTACTTAAAACAGTAACTCAGGAATACCGTGTCTCACAGATATTCGCGTCTCGCTACTCGCCGGGAAATTTCACGAAAGTGTAAACAGTCCCCTCGGAAAAATCCTCCAAACATCTCAGTCGCAATTTAATAATTAATATATGTACAATTACGCAGGCGTGATGACGCGTGACCAGTGGCGTTTTATTTTCGGACGGCGCGTTTTAATTTCACAAAGCCATTTAAAGAGACGATATATATTTGTCACGCTCCGATCGGTGCCGGCACCGTACACGCGTGTGGATTACGCCGCGTATCGGCCGGCGTATCGGTGATATGCGTTACCGAAACCGGATACGTACACGCATCTTCGTCAACGAGCGGTGTGCAATATGTGTGCACGAACGAGCGCCCATAAAAGCGCGCGTAATAAAGGGAGTTAACTATCGACATATGCCAGACCGACGACAGAGAGAGAGAGAGAGAGAGAGAGAGAGTCGTTAAATATAATGTTTGTTTAAATTTAAAGTCTAGAAAAAAAATTTATTATCGCGACATTTATTGTTTTTACTTTAAAATATATTTGGGATTATATTTTATTAGACAATCTATTTTTCTACATTTTTTTTATTTTTTTATTTAAATATACATATATCTCGTGATGAAGCAAATTGAAAAATCGGAATAAGTGCGAGTTATGTGGAGCATCTCCACATATGTGAATGCATTAAAACACACAAAGCATAGCACAGGTATAAATAGAAAATTGGCAAGGGTTCGGACGCGAGAGAGTTGTAGATCGCCGAAAATTCGCTTTAAATAGCGAAATGTTTCTGGCAAAAGAAAAAAAAAAAAAGAAAAAAAAATCTGGAGCGGTGGTCAACGGAAAATAGTGTCACGAACGTAACATATTTTTGCCGTTTCATTTAATTATCAGTTTCACTTGGCAAACAGAGAACGAAGCTACAAGTTTGACCTCGCGGTATTGTGATTTACGGCAATTAGCGTAATTACGATGAGGCGAAAATTTCAATGTTTTTCTGGCGTCGTTGAATATTTAAAAGCACTTCGATCGAGATGAATTCATTCCGAAAATCATCTATACGCTTTCGAATACAAATCGAACTTCGTCCCGGGAACGCATAAAAAATTTATTTAAAAAAATTCAATTATGCCGACAATTGTTAAACTCAAAATCAAATTATCAGGACTCTCGCGACTCGAAAGCGTACCTTCTCTCTCGAAAAATTTATCAATGCGAATAATTTCTTCTAGTATGAGCACTGTATCACGATTATCGATCCCATCGATGGGGACACTGACTTCTTTGGCTGACGTACGCGTCTTCCGTGGAACGAACGAGGCCACCGCGAGTGTAAGTCCGACGATACGCCGCGCGTTAGCGAAAATAGAGCGATCCGGGGCTGCGGTTGTACACGAAAGGTGTAACGGCGAGCGGTGGTCGAGGAGAGTGCGTTGAACTTTCTACGTCGATGGAAATATGACAAAAGCCGTGACTCATGGATGAGCTGTCGGCGCACGTTCGTCCGTTCGCTGTGAGTCGCCAGTAAAATGAATAGGAGCGCGACTCCGGTACCCGCTGTTACCCGCCACCATGTTTTCCCCGGGAAAATGCGCGCCGAAAGAGAAGATTGATGAGAAATGATAAAAATCGCGGTCCCCTCTACGTTCGCCACGGCGAAAGTGACAGTTGCAGAAATTTCCCGGCGATCTACGCCAGAATTGCGCGATACGAAAATTAAAAAAAAGAAAAAAAATTTTTTTTCGTGATCTAGAAAATCTGCCGGAATTATTTTTTTTGGGGGGGAATTTTCTTTTGGTTCTTTTCTTCGATATAGTCGATAGAATTTCGTATCGACGTATCTGATGCATTCCTTATTAAAATTTAGATTTGATGTAGTAATACTTGTTTATCTTGATTTTCGATAACGGAGAAAGAGGCCAAGTATTTTTTATTTTTTAATATATACACATTATACAGGAAGAATTTAATTAAATACTTACTTTTGTTTTAAATTATCATTTTTTTCATACGGAATGTTTTATTAAGTAGTTGTAAATTTTTATTTAAATTGCTATCGCCGACACATTCTCGGGATATAATATTTGTAATTATTCACGTACTTGTTAGTCAAACATTTTTTTCCTATTCGTACGAAAAAATTATTTTCGTACCATCTCGTAATTCTGCAATTTCCCTTTTAGTATCTGTTGAAATATGCGCAATTTAAACGCTATCACGCCACGTGTATATGCGAATAATAATTTATGTATACGAGAGTTAAAAAAAAAAAAGAAAAGAATCCGTGATTGTCGGACTGTGCAATTAAGAGAAACCTCAAGGAATCTAATAAGACACCCACGATTGCGCCATATAAACAGAAAGTAGATAGAAACACTTGGGAACGTTGCTCAAAACCGAAATCATTATGATTTTCCAAGTTTATCGGCCGTAGGCTCCTCCCGCTCGAAACGCGAAATTTCGGTGCCGCGAGCGCGGTGATGTTTTGCGTCGCATTAATCCCGCCGCATTGGAAAAAGCGTGCGATTATGTATGCAGGCAAGCCAAGTGTTACGAGGACAAATTTCTACACTTCGCGGAGAGCGTTTCCGCGCTCGGCTCGCGAGAATATCGGGTGGCGCGAAAGTCCATTCCGCGGAATTCCACATTCTCGTGCGGCCAAGCGTACCTTTGTCTTTACGCGAAGATCGATTGTTTAAGCCCGATGGCTCCCTTTCCGGGAAGAACGATTCTAACCCTCTCTTAACTAATCACCCTTAATTATCTCTTCGGGCGAGAATCGTTCGCGGAACTCGTCTGGATGAAAAACCCGGAATCGACGGCGATTCGACGGATCGAGAAACGTATCTTTTATTCTCAAAAATAAATAATAAATAAAAAACGCGATTTCCTTTTATTTTTTTTTTTTTTTTCTTTGAAGCACGTATAATTTATTTCGTAGGCTCGAGTCACTTCGCGCGATCGCCACAGTATCGTAAATTAGGCGCTATGAATATGTAAAAATAATTATTAATTAGCCGCAAAAATAATTACGTTTGTAGAAACTCGAAGAGGTAAATTGCGGGTCACGCAGGCGTGACTTTGCAACTTTAAATTTGACCGGCTGAAAAACAAGGCCGCTACGCGCTAACTTTTTAACATGGTTTAGCGGGTACGGGATAAACGCGCGTCTTCCGCGGCCAGGCCTTTTCATCGGCGGAATTGAGACGACACGGCGCGCTTTAAGACTTTGCCCGCCGCCGTGGAATTACGCGAAATCTAATTACACGTTCGGAGACGTTTCGTGCTTGCGGAACGAATTCGACGTCTTGGAGCGTCGCGCACGACTTCTTTTCGAAAATTTCGGACACGTGGAATCGAAAACGAGGCGCTGATCTGAAACGTCTCGACGGTCGGGCAAGCGAAAAGATATGTATCTTTCATTAAGCGCAGACTTTTTACCTTGCGCTCGAATTAAAGCGACGTGGTATTAAAATATTGATATGTTATGCTAACCGCGTGATCTACATTAAACGTGTGCACTCGTAGTGTGCAAACTCAGAGGTCATGCTTATCTAAATTTATTCGCGTTCACTGATATTGTCTTTTGAGACGCGCGGATGCGCAATTCACCGCGGCTATCAGCGATAAGCGAACGCGATAAGATTCAGGATATGATTTCACATGCGTAAAGATAAAACGGAAAAGGCGCCTTTTGAATTATTAAACATCGACGAGGCGAGCCTCAGCAAGAACGGATTCGCACTTTATTAATTTTTTATTTATATTTTATTTTATATTTTACAATTTGAGTTTTATGTTTTATACTTTTGCCTGCGGCACATTTAGGCAATTAGCTGTCTCATCGAATTACTTAGATCGCGTAAGCTACAATTTATTATCGAAAATTATAGAAATTAATTTTCCAACTTTTAAGTTAAATGCAAATTCTTTCTTAATAATGTTAATTAAGGATCGCAAAAATTGTGCCGCTAAATACGTTTATCACAAGTGCAAAAATTTCGGAAACGAGATAGTTTAATTAATACTCGTATTTACGTTACTTGTTTCAAACATAGCTTCTGCTGATACAACACATACCGAGAGTATCGTGTCGCGTTGTTGCAAGTTAATCCATCGATCCCCGCAAAATACTTGGTCTGCATTATGCATTATGGATGCAGTCGTTTATTGCATCGCGCAACGATGCCCGCGGAACAGAAAGCTCGTAGCCATTTACACGTTATAAAGTCCTGCTATTGATTCCTTAACAGTAGGACGGATCCGATTCGAGAGAGCGGTCATGAGACAAATTCGCGTGAAGACGCACGGGTGCTCTGAAATTTTCTGCGAACGTGTTCCGATAAAATGAAATAAAAACCCAAGATTTTCAACAATAATTTTCACATTTTAATTATAAAAATATATCGCCGCGACAATTAATTACGTATCAGAGTGTCGCAAGTGCTGCAAGTGCTAAATATTGTTGAGCAATCCGCAAGCGGCTGCTGTACAAACGAGCCGAAGGTGCAATAATAGACACATGCGGCTTTCAGCACGCACGATTGACACTTTTTTTTTTTTCAGCTGCATTCGCGAAATGTATTTTTCCGACCCGGTATTTGCAAAGCGGACTCCCGTTCGTGACAAATTGTCTTTGTATCTAGATGTCAGCCGCTGTCTGTAGAAGAACGAATTACGTGCATACGCGACGTTATTATGAAGAAGAAAAGGCGAGAATTTATGGAAATGACATCCGGGTGTTAAGTAACGTCTCGATAAGAATGAAATATGTGTTAATATAAAAATAAGATGACAAACGCCTCTCGTTTGTCGCCACATTGAAGAACCCTCGCCGAAAAATTTTCAAGCGTGAAAACCCACGTCGGTAGTTTCAATGTTAATTAAATTTATTTCATAAATTTCTGTTTAATCGCCTCGCGACGTAGCTTAACAAAATTCTAGGATTAAGAGACGAGGTAATTAAATAGCGTGTTCGTCACGCAATATCTGACAAGGCAAATACTTCCACGCCTCTAATTAATTTAGATCATTCTTTTTCCTTCTTCAATACTATCGTTACTTCATTTAATTTATTCCGTTTGTAACGTAATTTGAAATGGACTCGGAGCAAAGTCGGCGCGATTCGCGAGAGCTAGCCGTCGACGGCCGATAGTTTCGCATTCCGCGGCGTTCTGGTTGACACCAACTATTACGATGACGTCGACAATAGCCGATTCCGACAAGTCAGTCGCAATTGCCGGCTGTCGAAGGCGCGCGCGGTGAGCAAAGGAACGCGTACGACGGCGGATCGCCTCCGGCGAGTAGCGGGCGATTTTGCAATCGCGAAATCAAGGCGCGTCAACGGTATGCGGAGGGCGACCCCGAGGAACCACCTTCTCCTTTCGAGTCGTCACCCATGAATTTGCCGTCTTGTCCTTCGACGAAGGTCAGAACGGGAGGGTCGGAGAGAGTCTGGAAATTGCGAGAAAAAAAATCCCGTCCTTCTGTCCTCTGAGAAATCCAGCGCCGACAGGTGTAACGGGAAGGAACGATAGGAAGATGTATTACGTACGTCATACTCGTGCGAATCAAGGCAATCTCTTTTTTTTTTTTTTTTAATAACAAGCAAGCGCCGAAACAACGTGTTTCAGCGACGAAGTAATTACGCGTCGCGTGACGCTCGTAATTTAAGTGAAAAAAACAGCTCATTAAAACGAAGGGCTTGCAGGGGGGGACAGCGGTGTGATAAGCGACACGTGCGATATGGATGAAGGCTGGCTGTATAACCCTGGTCCATGATATGCCGATGTGTGATCTCGCGGCTCAGCGGGGCGTTCTCTTCTCTCATTTACTTCGCGCCGCGTTAATTGAAGTCGCCTGATCATTCCGCGAATTCTCGCGACGTGCCATCGGTCACGCGGGTAAACGTTTCAAGCGCGAGATCGTTCTTTGGCCATGAACGGGTGAGAAGAGGAAAGAGAAAGAAGGAGAGAGAAAGAGAGGGACCACGCGACCTTATTCCAGCGGCAAGAGCGGCCCCGATCCCGTTGCATAGGCGCGACACGGTCGGATGCTGGGGACGAGGACCGGAGCGTCACCCGGATCACGCAGGGAGCGGAAGAAGGCCCAAGATCCAAACGTGGGTCCCACACAAACGACCGGATTTTTTTTCTCCCCGCTCTCGCCCTTCTCTCCTTTTTTTCCTCTTTCTTTCCCTTTATCCTCTCTCGTTCTTTCTCTTTCTCCCTTTCTCTTTCTCGCTCTCTCTCTTTCTTTCTGTTTCTCTCTCTGTCTATTCGTCTCCTTTTACCTGTCTACCCCCTGGCATCTGCGATAATTCTTTATTACCCGACCTCCCGCCACGTTTCTCTTTCGGGAGGGTGCGCGAGGCCTCTCTGACGCACCGTTCGGGACGTCGCTGTCGGATGTTAAAAAAAAAAAAAGAAATAAAATAAATAAAAAAAAAAACAAAAAAATTAATAAAACAGTTGAAAAAAAAAAAAAGAAGAAAAATGGTCCAGACGCTCAGCCGATCTTTCTCGCGTCGTCTCTCTTCCTCTCGCGAGCGCGTTCGTTGCTCACGTCGTCTCGCTCGCGCTTCTCCTGCTCCGAAAAAAAATTCTCCGTGATACGCAACAGGTTATCGAAAGGCCGCCCGCACGCGCGCTCGCATATGTACAACGAATATGTAAATAACATTTGTATACACGCACGCACACACACAGCACTTCGTACATGCACGGCACTCACCGTACTCCGCCAAGGATCCAGCCAAAAGAGCGCACAGGACGACGAGCAGCAGCGGGACCAACGTCGGCCCCGCACGTCCATCGAAGTAGCACCACCGTCTCTCCTCACGCGCCATGGTTGCGTGATGACACAGCGAGGGAGGTTTCCGTCTCGTCTCTTCCGTGCGAGGCTACGGCGCGATAGCTAAAACTCACCGCGGCGGCGACTTCGTTCCGTCGACAGCACGCCAATAACTCCCGGCGAAGCGGAGCGCAACGGAAAAGCGTCGAGCGCGGCGCGCTTGTGGCGGCGGCGAGGAACGTCGAAGGCGCGAGGGACGCACAAAGGCGCGGGTGACGAAGGGAGAACCGGATGCGGAGGAACACGGGGACTCAAGGGATGGACTCGGGCTACCGAGAAAAAAAAAAGGAGAGAAAGAAAAAAGAGAGAGAGAGAGAGAGGAGCGAAGTAGAAGAAGGCGGAGGATTCGGGCGGTGATGTGAATGCCGGGAAGGAAGGAGGAAATGTCTCGCGGTCGCGCTTCTCGTCGTGCAGGATGCTCCGGGAAAAGTCGCGTCCTCCTTCGGTCGCGCGTAACTCTCGCGGGCACAACTGCTGCTGCTGCCGCTACGCGCTCGAGGGAACGGAGCGAGAGCGATTCGCTTCGAGCTGCGTGGCACACTGACGCGGAGGACGTGCGAACGGGTCTACTGGGAGCTAGTCCTGAAGCACGGGCTCTTCAAACCGGTACCGTCGGACTGCGGACCACGGCGACGGCACTCACTTGCGACGCGAACGGCATGCTCGCTCGCACTAGCCGCTCGCTACGCTCGCCAGTCCCTCTCGCCCACTCCGGATCGGCCTCGAGACCGTTTAGATGGTTATCTAGATGGTCATCTAGATGATCGCGCGCTTTCCAGCCTCGGCACGCCGGATGCCGCTCGCGCGAACATCCGACTCTCGACTTTCGGGCTGGGTCGATCTTTGTCCCGTGAAACCCTTCGTCGGGGATCAAAGGGTAAAGAAATTAAAAATAGTAAATCAGCGGAGACGTAATTGTGAAATTAGAAAGAGCGACGTATTTTAATTATAATTTCAGTTGACGTGTTAAGATAAGGCAGTTCTTTGATTTTTAATTTAGAGCACAGTTTTATAATTGTCATCGGATACTATCTGAATCAATTACTGTCAAGTAAAAAAAAAAATGATAATAAATTGATAATTTACTACGGATGCTTCTTGTCGACAAGGAAGACAGCTATTGTATCAAAGTAAGATATCAAGGTACATTGGGTTACGATTAGTACTTGGGTGGGTGAACATTTAGAAACAAAAAACATTTTATCCTTTATTAATATTATTCGTATAACGTTTTTAGTGCGGGTACACCTAACTCCAGTTGATTTCTAATTACCGAGTTAGGCGAAATTAAGCTGTGCTTAGCACTGGAATTAATTTTGCATATTTTATTACATTGTTATTTCGTGACGCAAACAGACTATTGATTCAGACTTTCGGTCGCATATTCCTCTGCAAAATCGTATTTATAGAAAAACTACTCGTAGACGTAGCTTCGAGCGAAGAAAAAGATTCCTCGAGAGATGAATCGGGCGATAACACCGGAGATAGCTTTGTAAAATGAGTTTGAGGATAGTGCGAGGTGTCAATTGATTGATGTTCTTCAACCATCTAAAAGATTCTTTTATTTTATCACGAAAAGATATCCGGCATGAAATAAAATTAACCGAATACTTTTCTCAAAAAACATAAGCGCCCGCCACTAAGAAAAGTCTGTCCAAAAATAAATACCAAAAGAAATAAAAAAAAAAAAAAGAAAATATTTAAAATGATAGATCTCGAAATAATAAGAAATTTAAAAATAATAAGATATTTATACAAATCGTCGTTAGTAAGTGTTACCGCTGGTCCACTTGAAAGTCTTCGTTTTTTTGACGCAAGCATTTGGTGAGAATTTCTAAGATAAGTTCAACGCTACGCTTCTCGCACAGCTGTTGAACAGACGCTTGTTTTTTCACGAGAATCCCTTCTAGGGCGATCAGCAGTATCGTTAGAATCCGTTGCCTTTTCACTGTGAACTTTTTAAGTGCGCTACACCGTTGGCTAATTCTGAAATTCGAAGGATATATTATATTTTATTAAGAATTTGTTTATGGAACAAAATTTAATATTTTATATGTCGATATAAAATGTACATTTCGTAATGAATCTTACTAATTAATAACGGTGTCATTCTACATTTTTGGAAGTTTTCCAGTAGAAAAGTATCGGTCTGCAAAATTATCGAGTAGACGGTTCTCGTAAAAATCATCGCGAGGCGTTTGTCGAATCCTATGTTCAAAAGTCGGTCAAGCATCGTCATTAATCTGTAATTATTAAAATCTATTTTATTTGATGATGTATTAAAACCCGAATAATTTTTTATTTGTCGCGTTTTTTTCTCTTTTTTTTTTTTTTTTTTTTACGTAAAAGTGCCTTCACGTTTCACAAGGTCCGTCTTTATTCTTGGCGCCAGCAGTGATAAGATATGCATCGCGTTCTCTAAAAGAATTAGCGACGGAGAGAATCCTTTATCCTTTTCATTCCTCATGCAAAATTTAATGATCCGGAGAGTAATCGGTATAATCTTCGCTTTCTCCATCATCTGAAAAATTAAAAAGCCTTTTGTTGATACGTTTTTTAAAATTTAAAAACATTGCACTTCTTCTAAAGTAAGCTCCGAATTTTCTTTAACATGAAAGTCGTATTTTTATAATAATTAAACAAATCTTTTTTTCTTTTTAATTTGTGTGCGTTATAAATTTTTCTAATCGAAGAAATTAATTTACAAATACGTAAACGTCGATATCGAAGAGATGAGCGACGATCGTCAGCAGTTTTTAAAAAGATGATCCTCGCTGCTGTCGGAGAACTTGACACTTTCCGTCCATATTTCGGCCGTGTTAGATTCAATTGCCGGTAAAAGATTGACGATATCCCGCACGATACCGTTGCTGACGAGATCCCAGGAAGGTAAAGACACGATTCCCGCGAGGATCAATGTAGCAATGTCGTTTCTGGTCTTCAAATTGACAGCGCAATATTGACCGCGAAGTATTTGCCGCTTGAAAGAATACCTTAAGCCCCTGTACTGCGTCGGAAATGGTATATTTTATACTTGGTAGTTGATTTTTATTAAAAGAAGGTTAATAAAATATACAAATAATATCTAAAATTAAAAGAAAATTAAAAATTAAAAGAAAAAAACATACTATAATTAAAGATAAATAAAATTCATTTATTTTCCGTTTACTTCATAATTTTAATTAATTGTTATCAATAAGTAATGCCACATGGCGCATCGCTTAAGCGACGTGAGATCTTGCAAATGTTTCGATGACGTATTCGACGGTAACACCGATCCCATGAGACTCCACAAGAGATTCATTATTAGGAGCATGACGTCCCACGAATATTCCTCTCCCTCGAGAGGTATGTCCGGCGGTCTGGTACAGCGCACTTGCGTCGCGTAAGGAAGATCCATTCTGGTGAACAGAGTGTTCGGTATACCCGCCCGTAGCATTTTGTAACCTTTCGGGAATATTCGAGAGCTATATAGAGCTTGTGCACGTGAAAAGAAACGCCTTGAAGCGATTTAAACCGCCTCCGCTTTAACATCCACGCACGTATTACTCGTTGGAATATTTGAATAAATTATGGCTCGATACGTAAACCTTTAGAGCATGACCTGCATTAGAAATCTTTTTTTTCTTTTTATGTATTTTTTTTAGTAAGAAATTCGAACTGTAGATTTTTGAAAAAATATATCGTGATATAAATACCTTTTTGCTCGTTTAAGAGGGATTGATTTAAACATTTTTTACTTAACGAGTCAAAACAATTAATTAATCTTAGTTCGCGATTACTCACAAAACTCGTCCGAGATCGAGGCGAGCGTGTAGGACAGTTCCAAAAGTTTCGGGTACATCTTCGGCGCAGCAGCCTCCAGCAATTCGACGATGATAACCGGCAATCGGGAGTTCTCCGTAGCTCGCCGGCGAAAATCTAATTTCACCCCCGCGACGTTCGTCGGTTTCGGTTCGTACGAGTAAAAGACACTCGAGAACTTTGTGAATTCGCGTGACGTCTCTCTTATCGGGCAGCATCGTCAAAAGAAGACCCGGAAATGTAAAATAATGTCCCGTTATGGCAGAGCTAGCGAAACTTTCGGAACTTCGTTTCAACAAAGGTAGCTGACTGCATAAGTGCAACATCCTGTTCAGATGCGCTCGACAGTCGTCGTCTTCTCTGCCCTTTCGAGCTAGAAATTCTATCACCTTCATTACAGCCGGCAGGTGCTTGACTGGCTGAAAGGTGTCTTTCAGGAAACACATTGAGACACGTCTGGCAAATTGGATCATTTTGCGATAAATAAAAGCGAAAGAAATTGTGAAATTTTTCTATAAAAATTAAATTTCCACAAACTCTTTTATTAATTACTTGCTAAAGAATTATTTTTTCTAAATTATATTTAGGGACAGACGTAATTGCTAATTGTGCTTTTTATTTCCATACTCCGAAATCGATCCAAAGCTAAACTTTGATAATTCTTAGTCAGACTTTATTAACTCGTAATAAAAGGATACGTGTCGTCGATTTCACGCAGATAATCGGATAAAAGTCGCGATATCTCTGCGCGATCGTTGGTGATGGAATCCGACAAGAGTTTTCGCAACTTTTCTATGATACAATCCGTATTTATTTGACGACATTTGTTCCCATCGTTCAAATATGACGCGTGATAGTCACTGCGGGCCAAGTACTTGAAACAGGCGGTCTGCTCGCCGGTAAAACGACGGTTCTGGCATTTCCGTTCCATGCGCGTTATTTAATTATTGTTCGCGAAAGTCAGTCGTACAAATTGCATCGTTTTCGTCGATCTTGTTTTTGCGTTAATCGTCGATAATAAATTAATCTCGCTTCGCGGATTGACTGTATCTTGTTCCGCTCACGATACACCATGATCAACGTCAATTCCGGTTTTTCCACGCGATACACGTTATCTGTAAATTAAGACTGCCCGATTCGCGATGAGATGAGAGGTTTCACAAAGAAAAAAAAAGAAGAAAAAAAAAAAAGGGATTCGCGGTTCGAACCGGTAACACATGTTCGGCGATTAATAAGAGTCGACGTCCGTATTAAAATTGTAGTTGCATATAATAGCACGTTACGTTAGTAAGATTTATCGGGGCTTAAAGGGATTTTAATTTTCACGATAGAGCAAAAAACTGCGAGATATACGTTTCCTACATCTCATTATTTCTATTAAAAGCAAAATATTTTTTTTACAATGTAAGATGTTAATCACGCACAAAACCGGTAATTAATTAATTAAAATCAATAGTAATGGGAGGCATGTATTAGCGTGTAATGTTCTTAAAAAAGGAAACGTTCCGAGTTACAAAATTATGCGAATAATATAAAGAATTGATACATTATGATTAATTAATTAAATTAAATCGTGATAAATGGCGCAAAGTGAGAACTTCGCGTGAGATCCGTTTGAACAAAGAAACCAGCGTAGGTAAAGATAACAACGGATCATGGTCCACGAACTGGCGCTCCCTGGATGATGACACGCTAACTCGCGAGCAGACAATCCGGGCCTTTCCTTTTCCTTTTTAAATTATGCGGCTCAAATGAATCCTTTTACAATTATGCAATCCAACGTCGGTCCAATCCGGTACATCTTTGCGAATCGATACGGCGTTCTTAAGTAACGTCTCTGGAAATCAAGTCGCAGAAGTATTATCCCCACACTTTGCCGGCGAGCCTAACGCGCGTTTAAAAAAAAAAAAAAAAAAAAACTCAACCGTAATCGGCAGGTGTCTTCACGCACATTTACACACGCACGCAAGGAGGACTCGCTTATACAGGATGTCGAGAAAGTTTGATATGAATTTTGCCCGTTGATTTCTTTGATCGAGTGGAGATAAAATTATCATCAATAGAATTAAACGTTAGTCCTTCTTTTTTTTTTTTTGTAATTTAACAAATAGTTAAATAATTTATTAAAAACGCTGGCACGAGCGTTGACAAAAATATATCCGTTCAAAAACTCGGACCGAACAAAATCATTCGCGTACTTTTAATTAAACGTGCAAGAGTTTATTATTCGCGGGCGAGGGCAAGAAAGTTAATTCACGAACAGGAGACTTTTCCTGAATTTTTTTTTAATTTTATTTTAAACAAAGGCTTCTCGGGCCAGCGTTCTCGAGAATCTTTAAGGAGGGTCTTACCTGCAGTTTTCCGACACCCTGTATAGTAGATTCCTGTCGGGAAGGAAGAAAAGAATCCCAACGCCGTCGACGATGTACGCGAGCCTCATTTGATCCTTCCGCGCTCGTATTTTTCCCGCTTTTCCAGCTGGATTTTATTCGCGCCGCGAGAAAATCGACCCTTTTCCCTACGGCTGCATGTCATTTCGAGTCACGGCGTGTTACTGATCCGCCGAGACTCGATCGGACGCGGCAAAGAAGCGCACGCGATCGGCCCTACGGCGGTTACAGTCGCAATTGTGCGCACACACGCACGCACGCAACGCACAAACGCACTAACACGCAAAAAGGAGTGAACGTGCTCGCAGGGCCGACGTCGAAGCGGAGTACAAGCGATTCCCTCGCTGAATAAACTTTGTAATTAAATCTTATATGTATGCCTTATCACGTGAAACAAAATTATTTGGAATCTAGAAATGCCGCGTTGGTTTATATTACCTAGAAAGGCCGTATTTAATAATTATCTGGCAACGTAAAAATTAATTATTAAAATACCGGGTATTAATCGTAATTCTAAATTTAATCGCATAAAATCGCGGAGCGCAAATTGCGTGAGAACACTCGAACGAATTATATTTTATTAACATTATACTAAACTCAGAAAGAAATATTGTCACTTTTGGACAGGATCATAAATTGATGATACTCCCAACGATTAATTTAATTAACTCACATTTATTGTTGAAAAAAAAAAAAAAAAGAAAAAAATATATACATAAAACAATTGCAAAATTAAATATCTAGCTTTAAAAGTAATTAATATTTCTCTTTTGCAGTCAGACCAAAGGTCGAAGGAGACCAGTTCAAGGGACGGGACCGAAGACGAAGGGCTTCGGGTCCCTCGCCTACGTCACCGGTCGCGCGTACAGGTGTGAGCGCGCGCACGCGCGCGCGCGTGTAGGCGCGGAGTGGAGCGGACCGGCCGAGCGGAGTCAAGCGGACAAACGGTGGCGGCACTCAGTCGCAACGCTGACGGTGTATCGCGCGGAGTGCGAGTTTCCCTTCGCTCGCGCGAACTTTTCCTCCCGTGCACGCGACGAGCGAAGGCGGGTGCGCTTTATTCGAGTGACACCTGGATACTTGGCGACTTGGACCTGCGATATTTCTTTCAACGAGGAGATGTGACCGACGCCGGCGACCTTGGCGGGACGGTGAGTAATCTAACCTCCGCGACGCTCCTCGTCCTCTTCCGCGCCGCCTACACGCGTGTATACGCGCGAAGAGCCTCGTCTTCTTCTTCTTCTTTTTCTGCCTTGGTGTCGTCACTTGTTCCCTCGCTTTGCCTTCTGTTCTGCGAACGCTTTCCCACGGGAAAAGTGACCTTTTAATTGCCACGCCGGTAGCCGGTTAACGAACCGAGCCTCATTAACGTCGAGATCTTCCCGCGTGGGCTTTTCCGCCGACGGAAACGCGCGCTGTCAATCGATGACAGGTCGTGGCCTGCAATTCGCTCGATGAGAGAGACTATACTCTTGTAAATATATTTGTAATTAAAAACTGCGGGAAATGTGAGGTATTTGAGATTTTATTGTTTGACAAAAGCCGACAGGTTAAACGCTTTTGAATTGAATTTTAATTATTGAAATGGAATATGTTTTGCGATTTGAGGGAATTTATTAAAGAAAGTGTGTTGTATCAATTTTAATTTGACGATTATAATCTTGCGATATTATTCTCTGACTTTGATATAAAATATACACGTTTGCTGTAAAATATTTATTTTACAGTAGAAATAATTGAAGAAAGAAAATTAATTAAAATAGAGTTGAATTACTGGTTAAAATAAATTGCAAATTTATTTTAATTATTTATTTAAATGATTTTTATCAGCTTTATTATCAATATAAAAATAATTTAAAAAAATCGAGAAAAAATAAAGCAAGATTTAAGAAATCTTATTGCATACGATTACGTGTGTTTAAATTATTTTCACTGCTGGTCAACCGAAATCTTTCTATAAAGTCGAGGTAAAAGTTCCGAAAGAGCCTCGGCAAGATCTCACCCCAAGATGAGACGCGCGGGGTGTCCCGGGGGAAATCCGATTCGGGGAAGACCTAAAACGAAAGGCCTGTGCAAAAGCGTCGGGGGAGAAAGCCTCCCCCGGCACAACACGCGTTGCGACGCGTGCGTTCCTCGGGCGAGCGAATCAATATTTGGAGGGTAGGCGTCCCGACGAACGGCGTCGAGGCCGACGGAACGTGAGTCACTCACCCCTGCCCGAGAAAGATAGAACGAAGCCAAGCGAAAGGGGGCTGCTGACCTCTCTTTCGTCCCCTTTTTCTCGCGTCCGACGGCGCAGCAGCCCTCGTTACGAAACCCGTTGTTTCTCGCAGACACGAGAGCCACTCGTCTATTCTTATTTTTACTCCCGCGTTACAATTTTAGCTTCATCGAGTCCCTTTAAAGATTTTTTTTTTTTTCTACTATGCTGTGACATAGTTAAGATAAATTCATTACTTTTATTAACTGCATTAATTTTGCTTTTAATTTCTTTTTAATTAATCAAGTATATAACGCTTGTTCAATATAAATTCTGAATGATATAAATGAAACTTATCTAAGCTGTTAAGCATTAAATTTTTGCGTATCTAAAAGTGTTATTATTAATAGTTTAATTAGATGACGAGATAATTCGAAAATCAAATTCGGAAGTTCTTTAAAGTATATGAAGATCCAATAGGCTCGAGACGTTTCGTGTCCGGTGATTACATTTATCCGTCGGGCCTTCCACTGGAATTTTTCTCGATTCGTTGCATGCGGACGTCTTTAATTGAGACACTCGGATTTTCGGGTGCCCTGGTCGGGCTATCAGCCACCCGTTATGAGCGTGCTGACGCTAATTTACAAGCAGGCTCCGCGGGAGCGTGAAACGCGCCGAGTACGTGCGAGCCTAAGTAAACCCGTTCGTGCGAGGGACGCTCACGTATGCATGCACGTATATACATATATGCGATGGGAACAGGTTCCATAAAACCGAGCGTTCGTTCTTCCGTGGAGCTCTTATCCACGCCGGGCATCTCCGTGCATCGCGCGCCCATCGATACGGGCCACCGCTTTAGGAATCACGCTGGATATTTTCGGTTTCGAAACGACTCCAGATAATCTCGAGATACCGGTGCACGTCGTACATAAACCCGATCGGGTCGGCGAGACATCGAGGACTTGTCGTCGGGTTTCTCGAGAGATGATAAAAGAGTCAGAAAAACGGGGGAAAAATCTCCGACGATTATCGTCCCATTTTTCCTTCACGCCGCGTTACGTCTAGTATCAATTATTAATTTCTTTATAATCTGTTCGATCTGAAAAAAGGGTCGAATTGAATCGAAGAAATAGAAAAAGAACGCAATTTTGCGCCAAATAGATTCACAATTTTTATTCTTACAACAGCTGTAGGATCTCCGCGATTTATTTCCGCGGTAATGAACTCGATCTCAACCCCCCGCGTGGGGTCGAAACAACGCCGGTGTAGGAGATCGAAGACCGCCGAAACGACACCCTGCCCTCGCCGGCGCCGGTGATATCGATGCGTGTTCCGCGAGGCGCCGTCGCGCTAGCCGGCGAAATGAGCAGACCGGCGGTCGTGTGGTACCCGCGTCGCGAATCGATTCCGATCGGCGCGGGTCTCCGCTTCACGCCCAGGATCCCGTTTCTGGCCCACGGTAACGAGCGAGACGAATACGCTAGCCTGGCGATTCCCTTTTCTCCGACCTTACCGTTACGCGAATATGGTTTTGCACTCGCCCCGTAACGGTTGCGCATTGTAGACGCCGTGGAAATAAAGAGATTTCCTTCACCGGGTATCGCCGTGTCGCCGTGAAAGAATGCCGCGATCGGCCCCGAGTCTATGCCTTTTCCATGGTCCCCCTCCTGGTTTCCGCGCTGTCATTCGCACGTCTTTCCCGCCGACAATGAGAGGCGAGTTAACTTCGCCGCTGGAAGCCCAACGCTGGAAAATCACCCCGGCGATTGCGTTCATTAAGATCGTCAAGAATCCAAACACGGAATTATGGACGCTCCTCGATCGCGAGCCTATCCGTTCAGGATCGCGCGTTGAATTGTTATCGTACATTTAAATTAAAATATAAATTAAAATATAAATTAAAAATATAAATTTTTATGTATGTAATATCGAGTTTATCTTTGGGATAACGGTGCCCAGGAGTATTTGTTACAATTTAATTATTCGTTGGCACGTTCGGACAGGATTATCGCGGCTAAAAGGTACGAGGAGCGATTAATGACTTACAAGAGCGGTTAATGATTAATGGCTTGATGGGTCTAACGATAATGCGAGTTACGCATTAGATACGCCAACGCGCCGGCGGCTCGCGTGACTAGCCGCTCTTTACTTCTTTTCCTACGCGCGGATTTCCTTTTGTCAATCAAAATTAATGCGTAGGAGTGGGGAATAAATTTACGCGGGATCTGAAACCCCGGCGGGACTTCGACGTGCCGAGCACCATCGATTGCGTGACTCTCTAAATCGCCGCAATTTTTTTTTTTTTTTTTTCTTCTTTTTATTTCCCGGCGCCGAATAGAAAACTCTTCTGCTGTCGCTCTGTTTCTATTTTCCGTATCACTTTAAACGATATATTTTTCTCTAAATAAGATTTGTCGGAACGTTATTTAGACGAATACTTCAGCTTGAACGACGTACGTGCCGAGCGGGCCGGCGCGAACCGATCCGCAAGGATTCTCGAAGCCTCTCGTGACTCTCGTTCATCCTTTTCTCCGCGTCGCCGTTCGCGCGTAAAACACTCCATCGGCTACGATCTCGCGATCTCTTTCGCGTCGTTTCTCTCGTCGTTCGCGCGGCCGTTCGAGTGAACTCGCCCGCCGCGACGAGGACTCTCCTCGCAAGAACGGCGATCCTCGAGCTGAGTCGGGGTCCTCGGCTCGAGAGATCTCGCCGGTCCTCTCTTCGAGTCGCGACCTTGAGCGGGAACCACGTACACCGGTTATTGTAATAGCCAGGCTTGGGCCGTCCCTCGCGTGTTCGCGTTGATCGGGCGGACGGGACCAGCCGAGCCGGTGGTGGTTGCAGAAGAAAGTTGGCGGGCGATAGAGAACCGGTGGAAGAGAGAACGAGAGAGAAAAAGAGGAGCGTATACGAGCGAAGACGAAGGAAGAAGAAGCAGAGGCGGAGGGAGAGTCGCTGACACCGGCCGCCAAGAAGAGGACGCCTCTGGCGATTCATCAGAGTCGTCCGGGACGTTTTTTTTTTTTTTTTCCCCTCGATATAATCACCGGACCGATTCTTACCGATCCCTGCGTGCCTCGTACGTCCCGCAGTCGTAATGAGATGCGGCCCCGAAGGATTCTTTTCTCTTCCAGGCCGTTTATTACGGCGCGGGATCACTCGGGAGGATTATAAAAATTTTGCCCGGCGAAATTTCGCCTCGCGGAAAAGACGCCGTGCCCGCCGCTCGTGACGACGTTCTCGTCCACCGGAAAGATTATCGAGCACATCGAAGAACGCGTTACGTGCGGGGTATGCGAGATCGTTCGCAGGCCGTTCCGCCGACGAGATAGCGGAGGATACGATCGCGCGACGCGCACGCTTGAGAATCTCTTCCGCGTCGCATTCTTCGGCGCGGCAGGCCGGTCCATAAATCTGCGATCGTTCAGCGAGTTTCCTTTGAACGCGCTACGCGGATTATCCGCGGAAATAAACTGTATCTTTTCGCGGCGGGTAACGGAATCGACGGCTCTTCCTGCGAGAAAGACAGCGGGGAACCTCGGGTTCGCTTAACGCGGTTTTTTTTTTTCTTCTGCGACTTTTTGCACAGCTTTGTAATTATGAATACGCGTAAACAGGCCACTTATATTCTCCCGCTGGTAACTCGATAGGAGAAGTGTCGCTCATATTTTTATCGCCTTCCATTCTAATTGTAGTGCCAATATATTCTTTATAATTGCGACGAGAGTCTGGCTACCTTTTTCCTTTTCCGAAAGCTGATTCGTGGGTAAAGAGTACTTTTTGTCACCGCTGATGACAGACTGCTTTCGGTTATAGCCTCTCGGCGGCTCGATAATCGCGTAAATGTCCGGAAGGCCGGTCGCCCGCGCTTATATGTCTCTATTAAAACGGTGAAATCGCACCGTTTCTTCCGCGCCGGACCCGTCCGAGATAACAGGTTCAGGCTGATTCACCGAAACATCTCACGCCGACGCCGACGTTTCGAGGCCTGAAAGGATTTAGAGGAAGGCGCGCGAGATAATTGCCGGGACCGGATTCCACGACAAGTCGGAGGTTCTCCCGATGTAATTAATAGTTTCGCCGGTGGGCCAGCCAGTTTCATTTAATAACAAAACTACCCGCCCCTCGCGACCGCCCGAAAGGGCCAGAAATAATTTCGTGGAAAGTGTATCGTTCGCGCATCTGAAATTTTTTAACGAAGTTTCGGAGGAAATATTTTTAACAGACACAACCCGTTTATTCGTAAGAAATAATTTATTAGAAAGATTTTTATTTAATTACGTGTCGGGAAGATTATTAATATTTTAAATATTATATATTTATGTGCGGTTAAAAAAAAAAAATTGCGTTAATAATTATTAGAATTTTTGAGACGAGAAGCTGACGGCGCGTTAAAGGATCGATTGTTTGAAAG
The DNA here is from genome assembly GCF_019399895.1 of Cardiocondyla obscurior. Taxonomy (NCBI): domain Eukaryota; kingdom Metazoa; phylum Arthropoda; class Insecta; order Hymenoptera; family Formicidae; genus Cardiocondyla; species Cardiocondyla obscurior. Next base: position 2,028,527 of record NC_091875.1, on the reverse strand, counting down.
CCGCGAGAGATTTCCATACCTTCTACTATCTCACGAAGACATCGTCGTCGAACAGCCATCGGCTGAGGCACTTTTCGAGACGATCGAGAGATAACCACGCACCTGAGAGCTTTGGAAATCTGCTTGGTCGAGCGGAAAAATTAATGCTCTTACTCGGGTGGAAGATATCTGGACGGTAATGGTGCCTTAGCGGCGCAGATAACTGTAATATATAATATTTAATCTAGATGAATAAAGCTCCGGCGCTATGATTTCTTCTCTTATCTCGTCGCTCTGTGAAAAGTTCTCTTCTATTTAGAATCAATTTCGATTGAAGCGCGCGACCAACGATGAAATCCGCATGAATTCTTTTAACCCGATGTTCAACCTGCAGCGAAATCTCTTTATCAAACGCTTTTCGCGTAAATTATTTTTTTCCGATGATATAATTTGACGTGTGCTCTTTTTTTTTATTTCCCTCGAGTTTCCAGCGGATAGGCTGGAAACTCACGTCACGACGCGGGCCTGGAGGTTCGTTCGATTGGGTACCATGTACCAGTCGTGCGGATTCGAGAACCGGATCGGCTAGATCGCCCCGGGCGACTTGGAGGACGATCAGCCGATCCGGATCGGTGGGACTGGTACCGAGGTGAAGAAGTATCTATGGGCCATTTCTGCCGGCGCAGCTTTAACTTTAATCTCGATTTAACTCGCTTTTTATCTCCTTCTAATTCAAAGCACCGGAGCAGGAGAAAAAGCGGAGTCCGAACCGAGATTATCGCCGGGTCCATGTTGGTAGAAACGGTTGTTACAGCGCTAGTTCTTGGCCGGCTACGTGTGTCGTCGCGGTTCTCTCGCGAGGACTGGCCGAGCGGAATAATCCTCGCTGCCGCACAAAACGAGAGTATGAACCCCGCGAGCGGTGCCGCATCCTCACGCGATTGCACGGCACGTTAGATCGCGTCGTGAACTAAGTTTCTCGGATTCGATCCGCTCGACGAGCCGCACGCGAGATTCCTGGCGCTCCGCCGCTCGAACGTTCGCTCTTACGCTCGGATAGCGTTCGATGGAAGGACCTGGTGGCCGATTTAAAATATTTAAAATAGACGGAGGTTCTTAACTTGACATTTTGCGTTAGAGCATTTTGGAATGCGATAGGACTGTGGAATGGAAATTTAAAATTGCTGCGTAATCCATTAACCAACGTACCGTCGTTCTTCTTTCGTGGCACACTTGAAAAGTCACCGCGCCGACTTTATCGGCTTCGCCGGCGACGAGTCGGCTCGTACGAGACGCGACTCGCGGGTAGACTTGTTAGGAGTTAGTTGGAATACGTAGCGAGTCTCAAGAACATAAATCAACCAGGTGTATTATTGAATAGTGAGCGTCGAAGCGCTACGTTTGGAAATCTTGCGTCAAACGCGCCTGGGATTAAGACATCTGTGGATTTCGACGGTGTGTCGTAAAAAATTTAACGGCACCGCGATTGTTCCTCCGACTTTTTCCTCAGGTAGACAGCCCGGATCTTACACTTATCTTCTTAAAAAGTAAATCCCTCAGAGTAGCCCGTTTAATATCCCGAGGTGTTAAATTGAATTCCCAATCGCGTGTACGAGATTGAATGAAATAAGCGACCGGTATATTTATATCCGCAACTCCTCTTCGCATAGTTTACATATTCGCATTAATATCAAACCGGCTTTACATCGGGCGTTTGATGCTAAATATAATCTAGTTTTATCAGCGACATTGTTACACTAAGTGACACGATTAATAACCGGAAAAATGTTTTTTTTTTTTATTTAACGTTACTGGTGAATTTGTTTGACGTATTCTAGAAAAATTTATAAAAAGAAAATCATCCCGAATTGTTAATTAATTTAATCATTGCAATTTAACTTACTTTCCTTCTTTGAAATTTATTGAAAGAAAAGTTCAATTATTATTATTTTTATTTTTATAACTTTTGCTTGCGTGTGTAAAAGTTTGTAATGAACCGTTAGTGATTACGTTAATTAACACATCTTAATTTTTAATTGCTGGGATTATTTTTGTTTCTACGAAAATGAAAGGGAGTCACCGGCCTAATAGAGAAATAATTTTTTTCTCAAGACAACCTGGAATTATTGCGATAGCCGTAATTGAAGAAAGCATCTTTTCATCAAGGAGGGCAGATAATTATCTACTTTTCTTCGGCACGTTGACTTGCAGATCCCATTATCTATCTATTAATATAAAGAAAACATTGTATTTCGAATTGTACGAGAGATAGCGTGCGTGTGTGCTGCATAAGCAGGCAGATGTGCAACGAGGATCGCGATGAACTCTAGATAAAGATCGCAATTCTTCCGTTCTTCCGAGCGTGACAGCGGACGTAGCATTCCTGCATATTACCCCCACTATTGTTCTCAAAAGATGAGGATATGTGAAGGGCGTTAAAAAAAAAATTAATTTAAAAAAAAAATATATATTTATAAAAAATTCTCTCGTCTTAAACTTTTCTCGACATTTATTTTAGAAGTGGATATTATTAACACAGATAAAATTATTACTTTCTCACGTACCAGTCGCGGCACAATAAGAACAGTGATTATCATAATGAGCCAGCTAATTACTCCGCTCGACTTCGACCGACGCGGCTAAGAATCAACGATGATATCTCCCGCATATATTGTAATCGGAGAAATTCCTCTAGCGTCTCCGCCGCGCGAATTCCGTTGCTCGCGATCGACTTTCTCAAGAAAGTCGCACGCGCGAGCTGAAGCTGTCGAGCGTGGAGAAAAAAAAAAAAGGCCGAAGAAGGCCGTAAGAAGCGACGAAACGGTCGAATCGAGGCGGCGATGCGCTCGCAGACATGTAAATGCGTAATGCGAGAAAGAGAGGTCAACGGATCTCAAACATCCGACGAGAGACCGGTATCTTTGGGGCTACGGCGGCCGGAAGTAGTTCGTTTCCCACGTTTTGCACCGGCGAAGAAAGGTCGCTGCTCGCGCGAAAGGAAAACGCGCGCTTCGAAAACCGCCGTCCGGCGATTACGATACTTCTCGCGGCGATTACATACTTGCCGGGGCGAAATAAGGCGCAAGAACGAGGGCCATCCCGTCCTTATACACCGCCGACTCGTCGCGACCTGTCTTCCAGGTCCGAGTTAAAGACCACGCGCATGAACAAGAAGAAGTCCACGCGAGATTAATTCCAGCCGCGACGTCGTCCGGCGTGATCGCTATCATTCTTCGTGCTTCTACGATTCCGATACTCTGCGAGCTACCACGAAATGGTCACTTAAAACGAGTAGATAAATTACGCTTTTTGCATCACTGCTATCGGGAGCTCAATTTATTATTTTAATCGTAACGAGCTGCTCCGCGCAAGCGAGATCTTTTCTCAGCGAGAGATTTTACGACGGTGTTATCTTTTTTTCAGGTGACTCCCAGCCGCATTGAGTATCACGATCACGAAAAGTCCGCAAAGGCAGATGATTATGGGGCATGCAACAGAAGGAGGACAGCATAGGTCGCAGGGTAGCAGGGTTTAAGCGCGCGTCGCAATGGCGAGGTGGAGATGGATGCTGCTGATCCTGGCGACCGTCTGGACACTGGGCGACGGCTACCTGGCGGTGTTACCGTCCAGCACGCCCGTCGGCACCGTCGTCTTCGAGGCCGGAGTGCCGCAGCTGGGCGGTCGTCGTAAATACGAGGCGTCTAGCGAGCGCACTGCCTGGTTCGCCCGGAAGCTTCTCAAAGTTCATCCTCACACGGGCCGCGTGATCTTGGCGAAGACCCTTAGCTGCGATGGCCTCCAGTACCCGCGTGTTTTCACCTTCTACGTCGACTCGACGAGTTCCCGCCTCGGTAGGCCGACCATCGACTACTATAGCCTGCCACTTAGAATCCTAATAACCGGATGCGGCGGAGAGAACCGCGACCTGGCGGCCACCAGGGGCTGGATGGCGGAGACCCTGGCGTCTTACGCGATGCCCAGCACCGACAGGTTGGACTTCTTGTTTTATCTGGACTTTAAAATATTTTGCTGCGTAAAGTGAATATATAAAATTCTTTTTTTTTTTTTTTATTTAGCAAATTTTTTTTTTTACATATTGTAATAATTCATAAAAAAAGAAATCTAGTAATTTTAAAATTATAATTAATGATTTAATTACATCGATAGGTTTACCGAGGTTTGCTTGCGGACGTCACAATTGGTAGCAGCTCTTCGCGATTTTCTGCCTCAGACGGCATTGAAGGAATGCGAAACGAGATGGGGAGGGGTGGCAGATCCGAGATTCCTCGTGGAAGGTGCCGCTGGGGACTTGGTTTCCGCTGCCGAGCAGTGCCTAGTCGACCCGTTGTGGAAGGTCTCGGTCAGCATGAACCTGCGCTGCGCCGGCGATTCGCGGCTGACCGACGCCGAGCACCGGCTGAAGATAGTGTTTCACCACCGTCAGCTGGACGACACTGACCTCGGTAGGAGGGTAAGGCGGGAGCTAAAGAATCAGTCGCCGTATTTCGAACAGCCGCTCTACGTTGCCGCGGTGGAGGAGGAAAGAGAGCCGGGGGTATACGTAACTTCGGTGAGAGCTAGAGACCCCGAGAACGGCGCCGTACGGTACTCCATGAGCTCCCTGATAGACGCGAGATCGCAGGCGTTGCTGGCTCTCGACCCGGTGACCGGGCGAGTGACAACTCGCGCCAGCTTGGACAGAGAAAACGTCGACGTGCATTATTTTCGGGTGCGTATTTAGCTCTCGAAATAAATAAGAAGGAAAGATAAATGTATATTTTTTAATTGCAATTTCGGATCGTTTGCCGGACAGGTGTTGGCGGTGGACGACTCGTTCCCTCCGCGTACGGGCACCACGACTCTTCAAGTTAACGTGTTAGATGCAAATGATCACACGCCCAGCTTTGAGGGACCGGAGTACGACGCATCGGTGCGTGAAGGTGTTCCCGTGGGTTCCACGGTAATTACGGTTAAAGCCACGGACCAGGACACCGGAAGGAACGCCGAAGTGGAATACTCTATCGTGTCCATTACTGCGGGCGGTAGCACTACGCATACGGAGGATACGGCGACTTTCAGAATCGATCCCAGGTTAGTATTAGAAATATTCAAAGGATATTTGGTTGAAAAATAAGCATAGTTCTTTTAAGCTTACAGCAAAAGCCATTTTAATATTCTAAATTTCTAATTTCATGATTAAAAAAAGAGAGAAACATATGTATACAAGCTTTTAATTTTTACTTACTATTTAATGAATCGTTTTCTTTTTTTTTTTTTTTTTTTTTATTACTATCAGTAACATGAATAAAATGTAGAATATGTTTATTCTTTTCGTTCTTCTTTAACTTAGTTTCTATCGTTTGTGAGATCTTACGATAAAAAGAAATCTTTCATAAAATTGAATTAAATGTAACTTCACACGGTTTTTATACTTATATTCTTCTGTATTTTAGATCCGGCGTAGTGACTACGCGAACTGCACTCGACCGCGAGAAAACCGAGATTTACACGGTGGTGCTCAGCGTCACGGATCAAGCGACACCACCTTCAGCGCGACTTAGCACGAACGCGACCTTAATAGTGCGTGTGTTAGACGATAACGACAATTACCCTCAATTCACCGAGCGCACGTATTCGGCGGCTGTGCCAGAGGACTTGGACTACACGAGTAATCCGGTGATAGCTCGTATCAGAGCCGCGGATGCGGATGCTGGCGCAAATGCAGCCGTCCGCTACGCTATTATCGGCGGCAACACGCAGAACACTTTCTCGATCGATTCGATGAACGGCGACGTCGCCCTGGTGAAGCCGCTCGATTACGAGTCCACTAGGAGCTACAAGATCGTTATACGCGCTCAGGACGGGGGCTCACCCGCGCGTTCCAACACTACGCAGCTGCTCGTAATGGTCAGGGATGTAAACGACAACGCGCCGAGATTCTACACCAGCCATTTCCAGGAGTCGGTCTCGGAAAACGTGCCACTGGGATACTCGGTTCTGAGGGTGCAGGCGTACGACGCCGACGAAGGCAATAACGCGCTCATCAAATACTTCATCGGCGCGCGCGACTTCACCGGCGCCTCCACAGAAAACTTTCCTATCACCGTGAACGCGGAGACCGGCTGGATCTACACGACGAAGCAGTTGGATCGCGAACAATGTTCAAGGTAATTATTTTAACTGTTAAATTGGTTAAAATATGAATTTTTTTTTAATTTAAAAGAGAAAGCCAACGCGAATAAAAAATTCATTGATTAATTAACTTTTTACGCTCTTTAACGAGAGATTCTTGTTTTAATTTCAGATATCAATTCACCGTGATCGCGGAGGATTCTGGCGAGGAGCCAAAATCCGCGAGCGCAACGGTAATTCTTACCGTGACCGACGTGAATGACAACGATCCTTATTTCGAGCCGAAGAACTATGAGGCTGTAGTGTCCGAGGACGATCCGCCAGGCACTCCGGTCGCCTCCGTGACGGCCACCGATCCGGACGAAGACGCCAGGATTCATTATGAGATCACGGGCGGCAATACGCGTGGACGGTTCTCCATCGCGTCGCAGAACGGCCGTGGTCTTATCACCGTCGCTCAGCCGCTCGACTACAAGCAAGAGAAGCGATTTGTGCTGACGGTGACGGCGTCGGACAGCGGGGGCCGCACCGACACGGCGTTGGTTTACGTTAATGTGTCGGATGCCAACAACTTTTCACCTGTATTCGAGAACGCCCCGTACTCGGTCTCGGTGTTCGAAGACGCGCCGATCGGCGTGACCGTCTTGGTGGTAAGCGCCACCGACTCTGACGTTGGTAAGAACGCTCAGATCACGTACAGCCTGGCGACGGACAACGGCGAGCAGGCTGTTAGCGAGTTCACCATCAACCCACAGACTGGCGCGATTACCACGACGAAGGCGCTCGATCGCGAGCTGGTACCCTCGTACTTGCTGACAGTGACCGCTCGGGACGGCGGAGTGCCGTCGATGTCAGACACCACCGATGTAGAAATCTCAGTCACAGATGTAAATGACAACGCGCCGGTTTTCGAAGCGCCGCAGTATCAAGGCTCGATTCCTGAAGATGTTTTAGTGGGTACCAGTGTCCTGAGGGTATCAGCGACAGATGCGGATACCGATCTCAACGGTCGGGTAAGATCTATTTAATAAAAAAAATATATATATATTTATATATAACATAATTTGATAAACGAGCAATATAATATATTAAATTAAATTTAAAAAAATTTAAGTTTATAGAAATATTAAATTTGAATATAATTTTAGGTTCGATACGCTTTAGAAGACGACGGTGATGGTGCGTTTGCGATTGACTCTACGACAGGCATTATTAGGACTGCAAAACCACTGGACCGAGAATCAGTGGCACTTTACATTTTAAAAGCCGCTGCTATAGACCGCGGCTCGCCCGCACTCTCGTCTATCGTTCCCGTTACTGTGAAAATTGAGGACATCAACGATTCGCCACCCGCGTTCGAAAATGACAAGATCGTTCTTTATATCGCTGAGAATTCGCCGGTCGGTTCGACCGTCGGTGAAATCTACGCTCACGATCCGGACGAAGGCCCTAACGCGGTGGTGCAGTACAGTATTATCGGCGGCGAAGATTCTAATAGTTTCAGCTTGAACGTTCGCCAAGGTTCCGATCGCGCCGAATTAATCACTCTCGAAGAACTCGACTACGAGTCGCCGAAGAAGAGATTTGAACTTGTCGTGCGAGCCGCGTCGCCACCGCTTCGCTCAGATGCAGTAGTGCAGATTCTGGTGACCGATGTGAACGATAACGCACCGGTGCTCAAGGATTTTCAGATTATATTTAACAACTTCAAAGACTTTTTCCCGACCACGCCGATCGGCCGGATTCCAGCAGTAGACGCCGACGTGACGGATAATCTTGTCTACACCATCCTCGCCGGCAATAATGCGAATCTGATCGACCTCAACAGAACCACGGGCGAGATACGATTATCGCCTCAGCTCAACACTAATGTGCCGCGAGTGGCGACTATGGAAGTCGCCGTGACAGACGGCATCAACGAAGCGAAAGCCACAATGACGTTATCCGTGCGCCTGATCACCGACGAGATGCTACTGAATTCGATTACAGTGAGATTAGACGACATGACGGTGGAGGCGTTTCTCAGTCCTCTCCTCGGCTACTTTCTGGACGGCTTAGCGGCTATCATTCCGTGCCCGCGCGAGAATATCTTCCTCTTCAGCATCCAGGAAGACGCTAACGTGCACGGCAAGATTCTCAATGTGAGTTTTTCGGCACGCAGAGTCGAGCCGGGCTCGATCGACGAGTTCTACAGTCCGCAGTTTCTTCAGGAGCGAGTGTATCTTAACCGTGGTATTTTGGCGAGGCTTGCGACGGTCACCGTTCTACCTTTCGATGATAATCTCTGCGTTCGCGAGCCTTGTTTGAACTTCGAAGAATGCCTAACGGTGCTCAAGTTTGGTAATGCCTCCGGCTTCGCCAGCAGTGACACGGTTCTTTTCCGGCCTATTTATCCTGTAACCACGTTCGCGTGCAGATGCGCCCGCGGCTTCACCGGCAGCCGCGAGGCGTACATGTGCGACACCGAGGTAAACCTGTGCTATTCGAATCCTTGTTTGAATGGTGGAACTTGTCACAGACGAGAAGGCGGATATTCGTGCACTTGCCCGCCTGACTTTATTGGTGAGAATTGCGACATCTCGCTGGACCGCGACGTCTGCTCTCCCAGCACCTGCAAAGGCGGCTCCCAATGTACCGTCAAGAACACCGGAGGTTTTACTTGCGAAGGTTGCCCAGTATCCGCTTTGGAGAGCGTAACACCTCTCTGCGAGCTGAGAGCGCGCAGTTTTGGTTCAGCGACATTTCTTACCTTTGCCTCTCTTAAGCAGCGTCATCGTCTTCACCTCAGACTGAAGTTCGCCACCGAGTTAGCCGATGGCCTGCTTCTTTACAACGGCAGATATAATGAACGCCACGACTTTATCGCTCTCGAAATCGTGGATTCGCGCGTGCAGTTTAGTTTCTCTCTCGGCGACGAAGTGACGAGAGCGATGGCAAGCATCCCTGGCGGCGTCTCGGACGGCCGGTGGCACGAAGTGGTGGTCTCGTACATCAACCGGACAGTGACGATATCTCTGGACGACTGTGACGTCGCGCTCGCTCTAAAGCACGGAGAGAGACTGGGTCCGAGATGGACTTGTGCCGGTAGGAGCGAAAGAATTCTTGAAGACCGTTGCGGACTTGTCACCGAAACCTGCCACAGGTTTTTAGACCTGACCGGGCCATTGCAGTTAGGCGGCTTGCCAGCGATTCCGTCAAGCTTTCAGATTCGAAATAAAGATTACGTCGGATGCATCAGTGATCTTTACGTCGACCACGTTTTCGTCGACTTGAACTCATTCGTGGCCGACAACGGGACGAACGCCGGCTGCCCCGAGAAAACCGCCTTCTGCGCCTCCTCGCCCTGCAGGAACAACGGCAAGTGCCGCGAGATCTGGTCAGGTTTCGTGTGCGAGTGCGAGCACAACTTCGCGGGGCCTACCTGCGCCGAGGAGATCGGCGCGCCGTACGGTTTCCATGGCGACGGCATAATTGGCTTCAATCCATTGCTGCGACCTATTCAGCTACCGTGGACGACGGCTCTGAGTCTCCGAACTCGTACACGACGAGCGTTCGTCATGAGCGTACAGATCGGCCAGAACAGCTCAGTCCTACTGGACATCAGGGACGGTAAGCTGATCGTTTCGCTGGACGGTACCGACGTAATCCGAACTACTGGCACGGTTGCCGACGGCGAGTGGCATCGCGTGGAGATCGTCTGGCAAAGCGGCCACGTGTTTCTAGACACGGATTATCGCGAGCGACCCGTGATCGTACCGCTGCCAGCCAAACTGCAGGGCCTGTACGTCGGCAGAATTCTTGTAGGCGGTCCAGATCAAGCATCTAATATAGACTTGCCGTTCTTCGACGGTTGTCTACAGGACGTGCGAATCGGTACCAACCAGAGCGTTCTTCAGCGACCGACCGTTCAAGAGAATGTCGACGCCGGGTGTCCCTCCGAAACTCAGTGCAATTCAGAATGTCCTCAAGCGTCGGTTTGCATCGCTCAGTGGCGATCCAGTGAGTGCGTATGTGCGGCTGGCCGCGTCGGCCGTGACTGCGAACGCGTCTGCGACCTCGAGCCCTGCAACGACGCCAGCACCTGCATCGAAGACGCAACCGATGTCCGCCGCGGCTACCGATGCGAGTGCGATTCGGCCGATATATCCGGAGATTACTGTGAGACCAAGAGCGAGCAGCCCTGTCCAGCGACATGGTGGGGATCTCCGATTTGCGGACCTTGCCACTGTGACGAGAGCAAAGGCTACGACCCCGCTTGCAACAAAACCACCGGCGAATGTCACTGCAAGGAAAACCATTATCAGCCAAACGGACGAAAGGAATGCACACCGTGCGAGTGTTACACCACTGGAAGCTTTGGGCCTCGTTGCGACAGCGAGACCGGACAGTGCCGCTGCCGGACCGGAGTGATCGGTCGCTCCTGCACCGACTGCCCAAATCCTTATGCTGAGGTAAAGTAACGTGATATAAAATTTTAACTAACACTTGTGATATTTTTACAATTAATTTTTATTACGTTTCTTTTTAATTGTATTTAATTTTTTTTTTTTTTTTTTTTTTTTTTTTTTTTAATTTACTTTAGGTAACTCTGAGGGGGTGTGAGGTGGTTTATGATGGCTGCCCGAGGTCATATTCGGATGGCTTGTGGTGGCCGCGAACTCTTTTTGGATTGACGGCCATCGAAGATTGTCCCGGCACCGCCGAAGGCAAAACCTCGAGATCCTGCGACGACAAGCTGGGCGGCTGGCAACCGCCCGATCTCTTTAACTGCACTTCGGAAGCTTTCATTGAACAACGGCATCAACTAGCGGCTCTGGAGACTAAGGATCTTACATTAAATACGTACGTGGCTGTGAAGATGGCGAAAGATATTCACAGAGCGGTGAATATTACGAGAGAGATGTACGGAGCCGATCTTTTGGTGGCGGAATCTTTACTGGTGGCACTGCTACGTTACGAAGAAAGTTTGGTGGGCTTAAATCTAACTCACAGCCAAGACAAAGATTACGTTTCTCATTTAGTCGGCATAGCTGGAGCAATTCTTCAATCTAAATACAAAGAAAAATGGGAAAAAATAGCGGAACTTAACGGAGACAGTCCCGACAAAATTTTAGATGCTATGGCTAGATATTTGAAAACTTTAACAGCATCTCAACATGATACTTTTACTAGTCCCTTCGAAGTAGTCGACAATAACGTCGGTAAGTTAAAAAAAAATTTTTTTAATTTAAATTTTTTATTATTTTTAAAAATAATATATTAAAAAATTTTGACTAAAAGTATATAATTTTATTTTTATTATTAAATTATAATATTTTACATTTTAGTGCTGGGTTTAGACATCGTGACATCAGAAAGTCTCTTTGGTTACGAAACAGCCGAATATAAGGAAGATCTCAGTTTATCGACAACGAGGCCTACGGAAGCCGATCAGAAAGTTATTCTGCCCGATACTTCTGCATTTTTAAGCTCTTCAGCACACTTTGGTCCATCGATTAGCTTCCCCAAGTACAACAATTACATGGCTGATCCTAGTAGATTTGATCCGCATTCAAAGATTCAGGTGCCGCTGAATACGTTAGGTATTAAACCTCTTATGCAAGGCGAACTAAATGTTAGAAATAGTCATAACAATCGAAAGGCCGTGCTGAGTTATGTGCAATACAAAGAGCTCGGTGCTCTTTTGCCACAGAGGTACGTTAAAAAAATATTAATAAAATAAAATAAAGATATTTTGTTTAGTTCATTGTTTTAATAATGCCGTTTGAATTACAGATTTGATGACTCAGTGGCAGTCAGATGGGGAGTAGAAGTAGCAGTTGGTTCGCCTGTAATGACTGTTTCGGTGTTAGTTCCCTCGGAGGACGGCTACGAATCCTTGACAGGAATTCCTTTACAGTCACCGGTTCAAGTTAGACTTTGGCTTAATGAAAAGGATGATTTCAAAACCAGAACAAATCCACAATGCGTTCATTGGAGCACTGCGAGAGGGTAAGAAAATTGACATTTTGCAATAAAGTTTTAATTTTTATATTTAAAAAAATCGATCAAACATTTAAAACATTAAATTTGCCACAAATTATTTGTACAAAATTCGAATTTTATTCAATATTAATGACGATTTATAGTGATTTACATAAAATAATTTGTTAAATAATTAATAAATAAATAATATATAATAATAAATAAAAAATAATAAATAATTAATAAATTTCAGAGTTGGCGAATGGAGCCGAATGGGCTGTACGACGGAAATCGAAGCCGATATCTTATCTTTCGGTACCATTGTGAATTGCTCGTGTATGAAACTGTCCACTTTTGCCATATTGACGGATGTTCTTGATCTTGAATACGTTCCCGAGCCGTCCTTATTAGAAGATGTTACTAGCTACAGTGCTTTTTTGCTCGCTTTGCCACTGCTATTATCTGCTCTATTGATCCTGGCGTCGATTCGCGGCGGTAGCACCAACTCTAACAGCATCCACAAAAATCTAGTGTTATGTGTTTTTATTGCGGAAGTCCTGTATCTAATCGCGCTAAAAGCTAGAAATCCTCTCATCTCCAATGAGTTTCCGTGCAAGCTCACGGCAATAGGATTACACTACGCTTGGCTGAGCACTTTTGCTTGGACTCTCGTAAACTCCGTTCATCTCTATCGGATGCTGACAGAAATGAGAGACGTAAATCACGGCCAAATGGGATTTTATTACACTATGGGATACGGTCTGCCGGCTATCATCGTTGGGCTCACTATCGGCGTCAGAGCCGATCAATATGGAAATTTCTATTTGTAAGTTATCATCTAATTTTTAATATTTCTAAAAACGCTTTTATTTTTTAATAAAATCTATTATTGTAATCTTAAATAAACGTTTTATTTATTTGTTTGATAAAATATAATATAATATCGCGTTTTTAAATATAACTTTGCATATTTATACATACATTTTATCTTGACATTCCAGCTGCTGGCTATCCATTTACGAAACTGTAATATGGTCACTCATAGGGCCCATCTGTGTGTCCGTGTTGGTAAACGCTTGCATTCTCGTGATGTGCATTCGTGCAGCGTTTACTTTGAAAGAACACATTATGGGTTTTGGAAATTTACGAACGCTCTTATGGCTATCTGTCGCCTCTTTACCTTTGCTGGGATCAACATGGACTCTGGCAGTTCTAAATGCTTCAGAAAACTCGGCAATGTTGTCGTACCTCATGAGCGTGGCTATCGTAGTCCACGCAGCATTCAGTTTGATCGGATACTGCTTTATCAATGGCAGAGTGAGGCGAAACTTATATCAAAGTTTATTAAAATGTATTGGCAAGAAGACACCTTTATTAGAAGGAAGCATGGGCAACGGAAGCAGTAGTCAAAACGTAAACGGTCATTCGGTATATAATTAAAAATAAATTTTTTTATTACGAAAATAAAAATATGAATGTCTTAATACTGATGATTATATTTCAGCGTTCAGCATTAGCTTATGCTTCAACCTACAGCGGAGTGGAATCCGCGTGCAAAAGGGTTCACGTTGGCGTTTCAACGAGCAGTACAACTTCAAGAAGTACAAATAAAACAAGCTCAAGCCCGTATCGCAGTGACACACACTTAAGACATACGTCGACGTCCACGAGCAATTACAACAGCGATCGAGATCCGTATCTGTCATCGAGAAGTCATCGATCAGCATTACATTCTCGACAAGGTATGTGCAATTTTTAAAAACAGAAAAAAGTTTAATAACTGTTTTAATTTATTTTAATTTATTGAATTATTCTTAGAATTTTTTAATTGTCATGTAAAACGTTTCTAACAGAAACCACGGAGGTTCGAAATCAGCGCAGAGAATCAGAATCAGATTCCGACGGCTCACAGGCCGAAGTAGGTGGCAGGAGTTTGGATCTTGCAAGCTCGCATAGTTCCGACGAGGATGATGTTACGTCGAGGTCGCATAGAAACATGGGGGTATCCACACAGCAACACGTCGCCCACAGCTACTTACCGAACATTCACACCAATCCCACCGAACATTTAAACATACTTTGTTCGAATGCCGAGTTGTTTCCTAACATCAAACCGATCTATGCTCCACGGTGGAGCTCCCAATTACCAGAGGCGTATTTATCGGCAAATGGTGAAATTAACAAATAAAATAAAATTATATTAAATTTAATTAATATAAATTAAACTAAATTAAATGTATTATTTTCACATTTTATATCATAATTTTGCAACAATAATTTACATTACAGTGATAGACGTGCGCGACAGCCAATGGTCCGGAGGTACTATGTCGGACAACGAAATGGCTTCGAACAAGACCTCGAGTCCCAATCCGCTGCCATATCCGGATATGAGTTCGCCGCCGAAGAATCAGCCGGAGGAGAATTACTCGGAAGGCGAGGAAAAAGTGCATCATCTAGGCGAAAAGTATCTGTTCCCCTATACCGCCGAAGAGGACCATACTGTGTCGCCCACGCCGTACATGCTGTCTATGTCATCGCGTCTTCTTGCCTCCAGTATGAGCCACCACTCTCAGAATTCGAATCATGAGAACCTTAGTGGTTCCGAGCAACGTTACGGCAGTCTAAAACGCGGCCAAAGTTTGCATGGCTCTCAGCATGACAATCTTAGCGGCTCTGAGAGGTACGGCAGTCTGAAACGTGGCAAGATGGGTACCCCAACCGTCCTAGAGGACAGGCCAGAATACATTCTGCCGATGAGCGGCAGGATACTATCCAGTTCGTTGACCCATGATTTACAACACAGCAACGAGCTCGCGGCGCTTAGACAGCAACAACAGCAACAACAACAACAGTATGAGCAAACAATTACTGAGACTGAGTGAGTATTATTATAAATGTATATCATGCTTGAATTTGGGAGTTATTTTTTAATCGGTTATCGGATGGCTTTTTATTAAATAGACACAAAGTAGAGAGCTTGAAATAAAGTTTTACGTACGATGGATTTGGTGCTTAAGAGATAAATCAAAGATGTAAAGATAAATATAAATGAACATTTATAATTCCTAATGTTTGACTTCCCGTCAATACGTACCTTGAATTTCAATCGGCGATGGTAGCGAGGTGTTTTGGAATTTTTTTAGGTACTAAAACAAAATTTTAAAAAGGCAAACATAAGTGCAATTCTATCTAACACGGCTTTTTAAAGACATGATTCATGTAAAATGTTGTTAATGCAAAATTGACAAAGTTGTTGAAATAAAACAGCGTAGTCACGTTTGGATAAAAATAGAAACCTTTATATAAACGATTATCCAAGAAGTTCTTGCGTTCATTGACGTATAAAATAATTTACAAAAGGACAATACAAAGACGTCACATCCAGCGTATGTAAAAAAAAAAAAAAAAAAAAAGATGGGCGGCGGGTTAACATATTTAAGTTACGGTGATTCTTGATTTAGCGCAGTTTTACAACACTCCTTTTAATTCATTCTGGTTTTTCTTTGGTTTCCTGTATTTCTCCTTACGCAAAAGGTGGCATTGGAACGTTCTAACATAACTGTATCTTTTCTGTGATCCCTGCTTGCCCTGACGACTGTCGAATCATCAGCGAGGAGGTAAGCGAGCATGATATAAATTTACAAAATCGCCCTGCGAACCACAACGATTGTCTCTGTCGCTAAATACCCTCCGTTTTCTCGAAATATCGGCGGAAACTAGGCCGGAACTAATTGTAAATTGTCGCTGTTACAGGAAGGATACTAATGCGGAAACGTCCGTCTGACGAGGCCCGTGCCACGAACGAGAACAACGTACAAAGTAATTTACGCTTAGCTTAAGTGTCCAACGCGCAATAAAGACTCGAACGATCGTCGATATATATATTTTAAGAAACGGCCATGACTGTACTTACATACTTAGCCATATTAATTAGCATGTATGTGTGAGTGCCTGTTTATATATCGCATATGGAAGGTCCATCAGAGTAATCTTCGCTTTAAAGACAAGTAAGACGATCCTCACTAAAGTATATTCCAATGGGCTAATATAACATATATATGTATAATATATAATGCATTATAATATATTTACAATACATGTTATATTAAAAAAATCGACAGTTATCGCTTGCATCATTGGAAAATATTTCGTCATATTTATCCATTAGAAGAAATAGAATGCAAAGAGAAAAAAAAGTATATATATAAATCTCTCATAAAGCGTATTTTGCATACCAGTTTTTATACTCGAGATAAAAGACGTAGAAAATTACAGAGCAGAATCAACGTTTGAATCAATACCAAAATCACTCTGATTGACCCAACATGATAAATTGCGCTTGTTATTATTTTAACGTCGGAGCATCTCAGCTCCGACTTGCGAATCTCCGATTCTCGATGAACGATCGTTGCCGTTAATTAGCAACGATATTCAGAAAGATACGGAGGACGAAAATGATCTCCAATCATTAACGTACATTCATTAATCTCATTCCATCCTATTTTAAATTCTCCTTCTTGGAGCTCAGTATTGTGCAATGTATACATTCCACTGTCTATTTTCTCTCTCTCTTTCTCTCTCATGTACAGGATAATCCTTAATTGCATCGATACTTCGAAGAATGAAATTAGAGATCGAAATAAAAAATGTTATGATCGATTAAACAGTTCACGTTCAGACTTCACGTTCACATGACATTTTTTTTTTTTATTTAAGCTCTATATTCGCTCTTTGAAGTATTAACATAAATTAAGGATTATCCTGCACGTACATGTATAATTTTAGGTTTTAATTACCTTTTTATAGAAGTTTACAATCTTTCTCTTTATTTTATATATCATAAAAAAAAAAGAGCATAAATCGAAGCGTATAATGTTACGCCGCATTTTCCTGTACTTTTGTATATACACTCATACAAGACAAAGAGAAAAAAAAAACTGTGACAAAATACATAATTTATATATCCTTCAGTATCTTGGAGTAAGGTTTCTTTTTTCTCATAAACATACGCGGCTGAAAATTGACAATATCACTCCACATGGTGCGGAGATATCGTTGATTAAAAAATCACCTTTATTTTCTTGTCGAAAATATAAATAAATTACAAAATATAGTATGTCGGTATGGTATGTGGATCGATATACTAGGAAGAACTGCTTTTTTTTTTTTGTGACGTCGAAATATATGGATATATACCGCAATTCGATCGCCAATTACGTCCAGGGTCAATCCACCGAGAGAGACTTCTCGCCGGGCGTTCTCGGCGTTCAATCATTACGCATTTATCACCTAACCCCTCTATTTTTCTACAAAGGTACGCATGTACGCGAAGTGATACTGCCCGTTTCGTGTTACGTTCTGTAGTTCGATGTGGTTTCAGATTTGATTCGGCTTAATAGTTCGCTATCAGCTACGTGCGGAGTTGTATGTGCAATGTCGAGAATCGCAACGACGACAGATCCGAGTCCGTCTCTCCGCGTTAGACATGACGACGACGACAACGACAATGATGACAACGATGACAATCTTATCTTAAGTTACTATCTAAAAGAATCCGCCCGAAGGCGCGAGACAAATCGAATACAGGACCCGCGCTTGACCATAATGGCACATAGACATCACTAAATACTAACCGCTAGAGACTAGGGGAAATATCGTCACTACACGGTGCTCTCTGTGTCGGACGCCACAGAGAGCGTCTGCATCTTCGGCACGGAATAATTCTCCGAATGGCCCTGCGTTCTGTTGGATACTCTCTCCAGGGTTGAGGGGGCTGAAGGGGTGTCTTGATGAGCCTTGGGAGGAATTGGTGGAGGACTCACCTGCAGAAAGCACTTGTTAAAAACATTTTAAGAATAACATTAAATTAATCTTTTGTTTTTTATTTTATTGCAGAATATATTGCAGAATTTATTGCAAAATCTTTAGGCAATTTATTCAACAAGGTAAATTTTAATGATTATACTTGTGAATTTTGTTACCTCTTCATTAGGAAGGGAATGCGAGCCCTGGAATGTACCACTGGCAAAACTGCCGGTGGAAACGTTGAGAGCGTTTATCACAGATGGTGGTGAAATGTTCATGATATCGTTGCATCGGGAGCGCGGCTCAAAGTCTTCGTAGCCCAGATTGTTTAAGTTCGTCAACTGCGACTGAAAATCTAGCAAACTGGCAGTGGAAATACCGCTGTCGCGTAGGTCATTTGTTTCATTTCTTGACTCCGTAATTTCGGAGTCGTCGTCAGTGCTCCATTCGGTATTTGTGCGTTTGTGCGTTAAGCCCCGTTTCGGCGGTGCCGGCGGAACAGCGTTTGTATTTGAGTCCCTTTTATCTGGCACTGAAACGAGAAATGCGCACAAATTATGATATATTTTCGTCGGAGAAGTGAGTTATTTGAAATAAAGAGGAAAAAAAAATTAATTTACTGCAGCCTCTCGGTGGCAGCGGTGGAGCGGGCTCCGGACCGGGCTCGCTCCATGAGCTTCTGAGGCCACCTTGATCTACGCCATCAGTAGGAGTAGGCAAAGAATGCCTCAGTGGCAGTTTTGGACTCAGCGGCTTGCTAAGAGATCTCTGATGCGTGGGTCTAGGTGGAGTTGTACCGTAGCCGACGGAACGCGGGCGTACTTCTCGCTGCGGAATTGGCGGCGGTACACCGTCCACTTTCGTGTAAAAACCTTCGTCCTCGGGAAGGCCGTCGCTGTCAGCGTGCGACGATCTAGACCCTACGGTTTCCAGAGTGGCTGGACGCTGCTTGTCGTTGACCGGCAAGGGTGGTAGAGGAGAGCTACAAGAACAAAGACACAGTTAAAATAATTCATCCTGTAACGAAGCTAGTTTTAATCATATTAACTTCGGCTTTAACGCAATAAAACAAAAACTCTGCAGAGTAGAATGTAATTACTTTACTATGCTGTCTTGATGAATGGTTCTCTGCCTGGCCAGCTGATCAAGACCCTGCTTAAGGTGAGTAAATCTCTCAATCAGTCTCTTATGCAACGGCTGGACCTCGGCTGGCGCAATTTGACCGTGCAACACTAAGCCAGATTCTAATACACTCATTTGATCCAGTATCAATCCCTTTAGCCGATTAACATGCGGAACCATTTCAGGATTCTGTCGGGCAAACTCTGGCGTGAGAAAGGCCTCTTGGTACTTCGTGATACCGCCCATTACGTTAGCGTCAATGATACCCTGCAGCCGCATGCTGAATGGGTTAATATTTCTGCGCGGATCCGCAGTGTACTGTGCCACTAGCCGTCTTAATTCTCTCTCCACGCTTTGCATAGTCTCGCAAGCGTACTGCACCGGCGCAAGCAACTCTGACCGTTTTTCGATTACTTCAAACCATCTGAGAATCCCGGGCAGTTTGGCTTCGGTCGTCAGCATCGTCCTTTCAATCCACAATGACTTGAATTCGTTGTCGCGATCTACCGGGCCGCGATGCAACGGCCGATCGCACGTGAACTTGCGAACGTCGTTCGCCAAGTAAAAAGCAACCACGCGTTCTGGAACTTCAACGCTGCTACAAGCCAGGCTGTCCTCTTCGGGGATCGGCTTCACATTGCAGATCTGAATATCTACAAACGTGTAAAATAAAGTTAAATACTTTATTAAAAAAACAGGTAAATCTTGAGAATATTCCCACCACTCTCGATTTCGATGGATTTAGACTTTCGACGGGGTTTTGGGATATTCTTAAAATTTATATTAAAAAATATGATTTTAAAATCGTTGGACTTAACTTTATAATTTAAAAGAATAATTAATAATTTTGATTTTGTGCTTACATTGACCTTCAGATGTGAGAATACTTTCATCAGGCGGGGAAATCTTCATTAAAATTTGCGCACAGGGAAACTCGGTCTGTAACCGTTGCGTGAATGCTCCTATTCGTTCATATTCTAGTCCCCGATAAATAAACAATTTATTCTGCAAGCAGAAAACGTAAATGACGTTTCATAGGTGTTTAACAATTTTTTTTAACGTAGAGAGAAAGAAAGATTATTAAGAAGTGTCTTAACAATCAAATAAATTAATAAATAATATTTAATCTTTTATTACAATTAAACAAAAACGGTAATTTAATTATATGTCCATACAGATTTAAAAAGAAAAGTCATTTTAGACGTATCGAACTCACTCTGACGAAGAGCGGAAAGCTGAGGCCGTAAAATCCAACTCGGAAATACTCGGATTCCGGGCGCAGTTGCGTCAGGATGTTATCCAAAAATTTAGCTTGCAGCTTTAATACGTGACTCAGCTTGGCATAATCGTACAGCCTAGTTTCGTACAAGACCGCTAGCTCCTTGCACAAGGGTATTGCTTTTTCCCAGCACTTGCCACGGTCGAGATAATGAATAATTTTGAGATAAAGTAGCTCCTTGCGCTCCCATTCTGGCTGCTGATGATGTGCGTGATCGGGCGCCAGGATATTCGTGTCCCAGCTTAGCTGATCGGCGTAGAGTTTCATTGTAAAGCCGGCCTCTGTGTAATTCTCGGCGGCCAGATGCAGATCGTGCAGCTTGTAGATGTAGCGCAGATACATCTCTTTCCGATTGAACTCATTCTTGTAGAAGTTCTGCAAAAAAAGCAGAAGTATTCCCATGTTACGCTCCAAGATGGATTCACTTCAGGCGGTTTAAGCGACGACTGAGCGGGTAAAACGATAAAATTTCCATCGGAGAGCGCAAATACGAGTGCTAAATGTTATGAAGAGTGACCATGTATCCCAGTGTCAAGTATGCGTCCGTTGAATATACATGTGGTGGTACACGTGTCGCACGGTTTAGTTAATTAACGCGCTAAATCGTAAGAAGCTTGCATATAGCTAAAGTTTTGCGCCATACATTGCTTGACAGCTTTAATGCTCGTACAATAAGTAATATATATTAAATAATCACGTGAGTCTCGTAAGATTTATTGTATATAAAAATATTTTTTTAATATATTACCAGTAAATTTACGGTACACGACATGCGTTTGTCACGATTTTCGTCGCCTTGAATGACGCTTCTGTAATCGAGAAGTCTTTCCAACAAACGTGTTACGGACGTTATAAAAGCCGTGCCACTGTCCTTCCAAGCTGGATCCTCGGATTGCACTCTGTCGAGTAATCTATAAATAAATGTAAAAAAAAAAAAATAATTAAACATATTTGTTTGCTATAGAATCACGCTGAATTATCAATGTTGCACTTACACAGCACTAAGATGTTCCCTGAAGCAGCATGGAATTATAAATAGATACGTAATATCTTTCGTGATACGAAATAAAAAAATTACCACGAGACAGAAATAAAAAAAATTGTGGTATGTTAAGTACGCGATTAAAAATATTTTTTAAATAAAAAGTATAACAATAGTAATTTTTATTTTAATATTTAATAAATCTAATATTATATTATGAGTACTTTGTAAAATGTAAAAAAATTTCAAGATGGAAAAAACTTTAAATTGACTATAGATTTAATTAGACCATGCGATATATACTTACATAGTGTTAAACAACTGCCTGTACTCGTCATCACCCTTGTTCTCGCTGATAAGAATGTCGAGTTTATCGATCAACTCGGATTCCACAGATTTGAAGCTCCCACGGGCACGTTGTTCGCACTCCATCATATCAAAAAATATATGTAGAGTTGCCTTACGAAGCTCGCTCTCCGGCACCAACGTGACCTCGAGGAAGGGTCCTACCATGCCTGGTATAAACTCAAGTTTACGTTCGCCCAAATGTGACCACATAGACAGTATCTGAAAGCCCATGAGCACTCTCATGTCGCCGTATTTCTCGACAATTTTCTCCCGTTTAACTTCGGAAAATTGTTCAAGCTGAAGCGATGGCTGGGTAAGATAAGCCACCGCCAAGTTAAAGTATGTAGACCAGAGCTGCGAGTCGAAGCTGCCGTGGAGGAAACGAAAGGCGAGCGGCTGCGCGAGTTCCTGCAGTGATCTCAAAATAACGTTGTTGGCCTGCATCCTAATGACAAGCCAGTCGGGCGGAAATACTTCCTGGCGGACAAGATCACGCAGGACTAAAAAAACCCGTAGCAAAAAATCTTTCAAGGATTTTCGATCACCGGTGTGCGTTAATTCCTCCCAGAGTCGCGCGTAATGATACTCGTCGAGTAGCTGAAGCAGTCCGATGAGACAGGCGACGAGACAGCCGAGAACTGGTCCATTGGCGTTTATCACGATCAGTATTGTCTGTATGAGCACATCGAGCACCGACAGACAGAGCGTTTCAACGTCGTGATGAATGCAGTTGTTAACTTTGTTCGTGTCTCTACCACGTTTGTGCAGGAAACTGAGTATTTCGCCCAGAATATCGGTGCACGATCGTAATTCCTCCCTGCGTGCCAAGTGAATGCGTAAGTTCCGACATATAGTGCCGAGTAGCATATTCCGACTTTCATCGTCCTTACGGAACAAACTGGACGAAGTAAGATTTTTTATGGCAACAAGCTTGGCTTGTACGAGCTGCAACGGTGGCTCCCGTGGCACCGAGTCAATCATTGTACAGGTGAGTTTAGCAACTTCGAGGACTGGCAGTACCGCCACGAGCTGTTCAAACACCGCTGCAATCGATAGCAGCAACGCGATTTGTGACATAAGCACCATTTCATAAGGAATACCCAGCATCTTGTTGAGCGCTGCGAATACACAGTACAAGTCGCGCTTGAAACTGTCCTCGTATTGACCAGCGGTCGCGCGGGCAAACAGCAGCCGGCTTTGGATGATAAATTTGAAAATGTACTCCAGAGAGCGAAAGCATTTCATGATCGGCTCTTGCTTTTCAGCGGCGGTCACCCAATCAGCGCAGTGTTGTACGCTGCTGAGAAGACCTTTGTACACCAAAGCCGCGGCGAAGTGATCAGAGATATAAGCATCCATCACTGGCTTAAAGTGCTCGAATTTAGAGTCTTCCAATAAGCTAAAGATAGATACAAGTACTTGAAACACTAGACCGGAGTGCGCCGTGGAATTGCCGTCCTCAGTGTGAAACATGGCGAAGAGTGCGTCGAGGATGTCTTGTAGGAACTTGACTAATTCTTCACCGTCCAGTCGAAGAACGCGGCCGAGAGCTTCAGATATTCGCTCTGGATGAGCTTTCCATTGCAGCAAACTGAGCAGATCAACATTCTGCGTTAATTTAGTACTGCAAAGCAAAGTATGTACGAATACAGTCTCTTTGGGCGATCTGGAAAAAGCTGGTGGACCTAAAAAGAAAATAATTTGGTAAATATCACATTTTTATATACTACTTTTTATTAATATATTTAATATTAATAATATAATTTTATAGTAACAATTTCACGCGCTTATTTATAAATAATGTAATAATTGATCATTAACACTAATAGTAATTTTTAAAATTAATTTCTTTTATTTGTCTTCGTTGTAAATTTATTTTATTTCATTTAAAGGAAATTCTATTTCATAAAGAAATATAGAATTTTACTTGTGGCGCACGGCTCTCTCGTATTGCTCGGCAACGACAGGTAACCCAGGGAATCCAATTTCGCGCGCTCTTCGCATTTGTAAATATACAACTCATGCGGGCCGTCCTGAAGAGTAGCACCTCCGGGCTCCATTAGCCGCACGAACGCGAAAGCGAAGAACTTCTTGTCGTTCTTTTCGCGCGCTACAACACAGAAGCATTCTCGTTGTGAAAAGGTAAATGAAGACCGTAGAGAATAGGTGGAAAGATCAGAGATAAGCGAGAAGCGTTTAAAAGAAGGCGGAAGACCAGAGTCAGATCGATATCTATCGGGATACTCACTGGAGCAATGCCGAAACTCGAAACGCACGTGGCTCCCGTAGAACTTGTCGATGGGTATCGCCAATCTCACCGTTTCCGCCCATGATGGGCTGTTGTGATGGTATATAACCAGACTCTGATATTCGGAGCTACCGTCCGTCCCCGCGGCTCCGAACAGGCATTCTTCCAAAGGCTGGCCGTCCGCGTCTAGGACTAGGATCGTTACCTAATTTTGTCACGGCAGACATTAAATTTTACAATTTCAAAAACAATATTTTTTTCTACAAGATCGGTTTTTATATTGTAACTAATTTTATTTACACAACGTATTTTTTTTTTCTTTTTAACTGAAATTGTCAATTATATATTTTGCGAGAATACTTTTCTCACCTCGATATTTTTGCCAGTAGACTTTCCGCCACGTTCGAATTCGCCCCGTTCCAACTTCAAGTACAGATCGTTACGTACATCTCCCGGCATAATGACATCCGAGAAACCGAGCTTCTTCGTGAGGCAAATATTTTTAAAGAGCAACGGGTTTTCCTCTCGAACTTGGGAAAGCTCGCCGTGCAGAATACGAAGAGACACAACTATTCCGTAATTGGGCTGCCCGGGTAAAGGAGAGCACTTGTTGTTACGTATGATCTGCTCGTGTAGCTGGTGAAACTCCTTTTCATCCCCCTGATAAACCTGTAGATAAAAAAAAATCCTTTCAATTAAATTAATCCCATTTGAATTTACCAAACATCATTAAAAAATAAAAAAATTAAAAAAATTAAAAAAATTAAAAAACTAAATTAACTAAATAAACTAAAAAAAAAAGTAAATTAATAAAATACATATTAATTAATCTTTTCGGCAAAGTATGCCGTTAATGTGTGTCTTTAATCACTAAAAAAAAAAAGTTGAAGACAAATGCATGGTTCAGTTGAGAAATTAAGTTACTAAGACGTTAGAACGTTGGCCATTAAAAAATTCGATCCTCGTGAATCAAGATAGAATTTTTACGACGTGTTCCCTCACTTTAAAAGTCATTTCTAGCTCCTCCGTGTGTTCCTGGCCGGCTTCCGCCAGGGAGAGAACCGCCACCCCGTGCGGCCGCCTGTAGGTGGTGGTCCCAGTTTTCTTGCTCGAGTCGGAATACAGCATTCGGCCGCAGCGCATTACATGGGCGACCATGTAGAGATCGCGGCTCAAGTCCGAGTTTCCCAGGTCCGTGAAAATAGTGCAGTTGCTGTGCATCTTCTCTACGTAGTTGGAGAAACCCTCTTTGCTGATGCGCACCAGGAAGCGCTCGCTCAGGTACTGTTGCCGCTTGGCATCGAACAGAGAGAAATAGATCTCGGTGTCCTCGCCGACCGAGTGGCCAAAGTCCCGCATGCAAAAGTACAGGTGATGGGTGAGAACCTTCTTATGCTCCTTGCGTTTTAGAGTGCCGCGAGCGGACGCGCCCTGCGAGTTCTCGGCGCTCTGCACATGCTGCAATCATCCCCCACGAAAGAGTAATTAATGAGAGGCAAACATTATTATTTTATTTACATTTTGTCTATATTATTTTAATGAATTATTAAAAGTAGGTCCTCTTAATTGCTGCGCGATTTTAATTGATCCACCAGCGAGTCATCTTAAGCCCTTATAAATAAATTAATAAATAATGTAATAAAGTCGGTCGATATTTTCATTCGTCTGATAGTTCGATAAATTGTGAGGATCGTGACCGGTTATATTTGTATTTGCGAGAGGCCAGGGCTCGCTGGAACAAGAGTAACTGTATTGCTCGGCACGTAGCAAAATTGAACGATGCCTACCTTCGCGGTCAGCATTTTAATGGATTCCATATCTCATTGTTATTGCGTATCGCGTTTGACCCTTTCTTTCTCTCTTTTTTTTTCTTTTTTCTTTTTTTTCCATCCGTCGCGGCTCGTTATTCGATATTCATGAACTGCACGATCGATTCAAGAAGAACGTATTATTTTTCATTCGTAATTACCACGTGATATAGTTCCACGACAGACATGGTATCAGCCTCCACCATGTGAGAACCTTGACGAGGCACGAGGTCCAAGCCGAGCTTCCTGAAACACAAAAAGGAAGTAAGTTAAAATTTAGTTTCTTCTAATCTAAACGCAGATAAATAACACTCTATATTCATTAAAATTAATTCAATATTTTAATAGTTATTATTTGATAATTTTGTCACTAAAATTTCATACTTAACATTATAAAAAAAAAAAAATGTACAACCAAGTATAATTATTTTAGAACATTGTTAAACGTTTAATACAAAAGCTTTTGACGAGTCCGCGTTCCCGAAAAATGATCTCGAAGAAGTTTACCTTTATTGCGGTGTCTATAAAATTAAAATTCATTGATGCCGCGCGCATAAATATAACGCGAGCGCGATTCTTATTCCCGGGCACGTAAAAATACGCCACGGCAGAGGAATATTTTTAATTTATGCCGTTAACCGATAGTCCGTGCATTCTCGCCGCCGCCTAAAAAAAGAATTATCCAACCTTGGCGCAAAGTGCCTTACGTAACATCTAACGATAAAAATTTCCAGCAGGTAATTACCATATCAAAGGAAGACGCACTCTGGCGCGCGAGGAAGTACTTCAGGGTCAGGTTTGCATATTCATTAAACTAAATAAGCCACGGCGCAGGATCCGATTAAAATAAAATATTAACAACGATGAAATAACAATGTCCCGGCGTTTTATTCTCAATGAACGGTTATTTCTCCCTATCGCCTCGGATTCAGAGGCCACCCTCTGTATTTTCGGTTTCAAGGCGAGGGCTGCCGGATGAGTCTCGCCGGGTGGTGGTGCACGGGGGACAAGCGGGAGATGCCGGGATTATTGCACGTCGCTGATTAAGGCGTACGTTGCATCACACTTTGGGTGGTTCGCGGTTCGAAGTGGGGTCCCGGCGAGAGAAGCGGCTACTTAACTTCTCGTGACCCCGGCGCGGGAGCCGGACCGGGCCGGGCCCCGCATGCCACGGGATCCGACGTGTTCTCGGACGCGTCGAGGGGAACCAACGCGGAGGGCATCGTCGCGTCGCCCCGCAGGAATGCAGATACACGCCGGGTACTCGAATCGCGTAGGTTCTCCCTCCTCTTTTTATCTTCTTACTTTCTTCTCTTTGACGTGTGCGTATAATACGGTACGCGGGCCGGGGGATAGGAATCCGCAAGAAGCCGCGCGGTTTTCGCTTATCGCGAGAGAAGCCGGGTCCTCGCAGCTAATTTCTGAGACGGCGAGATCCTCGCACCGAGCAAGCCTCCGACCGAGAACTTCCACGGGAACTTAATTACAACGTCATTTCGCGCGATATTCTATTTAAGATACTAGCTCGAGATAAGACCAGGAATAATTAAAACGTAAAAAGAATTAGGGGGAGGGGCGGAGAGGTCGAGGAAACAACAATGGAATTTAATTTTCACAGCCGTGCAAACGTTAACGAGGAAAAGCGGGTGGATTGTGCGCTCCGTGATGTGCAATGTTAATTTAGAAATATTATTTTTGTCGGCGTATGGCGGCGAAAATCGTCGATAATTAATATTCCGAAAATTTGAATGGAACGGAGGCTTTATTTTGACAGGCTTGCCCGGTTATTATTATCATTGTTTTCACAACGATAATTAATTTCGCGGTAAATTTGCTTCGCAGTTTCGACAGATTATTATTATTTTTTTTTTTTTCCCTTTCGTGTTTATCGCATCGGCACGTTTAGCAGCTACTGGATGCTGCGTACTGTTATCTACGTGATGGTATCATTAACATTCGACAGCGCAATGAATTTACGATTCAATTCTGCGCCCGTAATAACATATCATCAAAACTTGCGCTCGAGATTTCGTGTAATTTTCTTAAATGCAATCCGCGGGGGTCCGGCCGCCACGTTCGCGGGCATTAAAGTTTCCGTCGTAATGGATTTCCGCTGTTTCGCGACGGTCCTGCTATTAAATCCTCCACATTTACGTAAACGTAAAATTTGTCAGGATGACGAAATGTTATATTCAAATGTAAATCGCATTCAAATGCCTCCCACCTCGCTTTTCGTACGTCCATTACCATATTCCTGCGTGTGTAAGCGAGCTCTGTTTCCCTGGTAGAGCGAAACGATTCGGGTGGATATAATCGAGCGCCCTAACGTGGATTTAGTTCATTCAAGCGATCCTCGCAATCGGCCCTTAATCGCGCGGCGAGGGAAGCATGATAATTATTCGCCGGCCGTTTGCACAGCCCCGGCGATCCGATTGTTATTAATCGCGAAAATCGGACCGCCGCGCGGGAGGCTGGCGAGCGGCAAGAAAGTCCTTTCATAAATCTGACGTGACAGTCCTTTAAGCTCCTCGCGGAGAGCCTTTAACTCGGCCACAGCGCCGTGGTTATTAACTCGGAACGCGTAACTAACGAGAAAATTATTCCTCCGTCGGTCAATAAAAATTCAGTACTTTGTAAAATCAGATAGAAGAGAATTCGTATTTATTCACGGCAAAAAGTGGTACGATATGAAACATTGTTATCTCTCGTGACAAATCAACCCGCTGTTCGATGAAATTTCGCTCCAGTAAACGTCTATGAATTTCCGGGCTGGAAGAAGAATCGTAAAAAGAGCAATTGACAATAAGATCCGTTCTCACAAAGAAAGCGAGAACTTTGCCTTTCACGAGTTTGATGTTAAAGCGAGATTAAATTAAGTGGTAGGTTTGAGAGAGTTGAGAGAAGAGCGCGGTGCACACTCGGCTTGTTTTAGATTTTTCCCTTTTTTTCTTCTTTTCTTTCTTTCATTTTTTTTTTTTTTTTTTTTTTCCGGCCCAGGCTCTCTCGAACCTGAGAACTTCCCACCCTCCGCGGCTACGTCACTAATCGGGATGATTCGGTCAGTAGATCCTGCGCCCTCACCGCTACCAAGTCGGTTGGCTAGGAATGGACCGAGGCCTTTGCTACTGCATACGCAAATGGTCCAAATCTCAAAGATTACAATAAACCACACTAATCTACTCCAGGTTCCACACAAAGAACCAGAAGACGTTTACATCTCGCGGAATCTAATCCTCCCACAAATTCCGTAAAATCTCTGCGACGTACAATTAATAAAAAAGATAATTCGTGTGAAACAATATTAATTCTTCGCGACGGTCTAAGTAATAAGAACGTCAAAAGAATTTTCTTTTTTTTTTTTTTTTAACGCATATTTAATCCCGTGGTCTCGATCGCGACTTATTCGTGCACCAGCGAGGCCGCTTTTGGGAACAATGCTTCGCTGCCGAATGCAAATCGCTCTTTACGCAAGAGGAGTCGGGAAGGGCGTTGGATGAGGTTCGCACGATCCTGTAGACCCCGAAAGCTCTCCCTCCAGGTCCCTCATGATGGAATGCAGGTGAGCAGGCAGACTTCGATGCGTGGAGACAGGTTCAGGCAATGTCCGCCGCCGCCACCACCACCACATCGTTGGGACCTATGCCCCATTCTAAAGATATCGGATATATTCCAGCGGACGTCGCGGGCCTTTCCTGCGAGCCCCTTGCCTCGCCGCGGGATGACGAATTTGTACGGCCAATGGCCCGCGCCGGGACCAGCCCGACACGTGGAACACCGAGGACGACGACGAGAAGCCGAGTCGCTTCCCCGTCGATGGAGCTTCGGAAGTTCGACGACTTCCTTGCCCACGTCGCGCGCGCGAGAGAGAGATAACTCCTCGTCCTCTCTGCGTCGGCCTAGGGAGCATCGAACTACCGCTTCTCGAGATATCGACGTTACCTGAGCGGCCGGGGCTTATCTCGTCAACGGAGAACGACGATTAGATCCTCGCGGATTGAATCGCATTTACACGGCCCTTCCAGGAATGATAACGCGTAAGAAAAAAAAATTAACCGCGTAGGCAGAAGCGAGAACGGAAATAACATATGCGAAGTTCGATATGTTCTATTATTGACGAGGTGCTGCGGTTTCGCGTCGAGGATCCCGTCGCCAAAGAGGATCTCGTAATTTAAAGGAAATATTTGCAGCCTATGTCGAGAATTTCGGAAATATACTCGACCTCCTGGCGCGCCAATCTACGCCAATATCGAACGAATTCGCAGAGGATGATATTTCATCCGGGGGACAATTTGGTTTCCCAATTTGGGGTCTCGCGAGAGAAGGGGAGGGGGAGGGTTTCCCTTTCATCCGAGGATACCAGGAGGAGAGAGATCCGTCGGCTTTTCCTCTTCATTAGGCGGGAGATGTCAGTTCGGAAGCTCGGCCCGTCCTCGCGTCGCTCAGGGAGGTTTCAGTTACCGTTCGGTAGCTCTAAACGCTATAATTACGCTGGTGCTCCTGGGAAGTTAGTCCCGCGGACTTCCCGTTCCGACTCTCGGGCGCGCAACCCTTCTCTTCCTTTCTCTTCTTCCCTGTGGCTCTCGGAATGGAGTCGA
Organism: Cardiocondyla obscurior; assembly: GCF_019399895.1. Taxonomy (NCBI): domain Eukaryota; kingdom Metazoa; phylum Arthropoda; class Insecta; order Hymenoptera; family Formicidae; genus Cardiocondyla; species Cardiocondyla obscurior. The sequence goes on along the minus strand of NC_091875.1, from coordinate 1,998,262 downwards.
AGCAATCCCCTCGACGTGATTCAACATCCAAGTATCGACGGACATGTCGTACCGTAGGATATTAGCATCGCCTCGAGCGCGGAATGTACAACTATGCATTAGCATAGAGGACGTCGTGCGCCTCGAGCCGATTCTCTCCTTCGACGAAGACCGCGATCGCCGCAAAGTCCGTCCAGCGGCGCACGATCGACCGTTCTGAGTCACACTTGCGTCGTCGCTTCGAAATTATCCCGGTTCTCATTGCTCGACTCTGATCGATCTGTTCTCACGACAGGCGGGAACTAAACTATAGCTCGGAAGATATTTAAAAATCGAGAAAAATGTGCATTCTACGCGCCGCGGAGAATTTCCGCGAGTAAGCGGAGGCCGCCGGACGGATCTCGTCGCTCGGTTAAGTGACGCGCTTAGGAGCAACGAAGTTACGTAAAAAAACGTACAACGGTGGATTTCAGTTTCGCGGTTTCATTGTCGTGTTCCGCGATTGCGTCACGTGGCGGTTTAAAAGCCGGCGAAAAGGCAGGTGGGGCACATGCGATCCGGCGTGCCGGCCGGAGTTATTCGCGTGACCGTGTAAAACGGCCTTAATGGGAGTGTTTCCTGATCCCGGAACGAGTAACGAGACTCGTACGTGCAGTAAAGGGTTCGTGGGAAGACGAACGTCGAGGCCCGGCTTCGCTCGAGGGTACGCGCGCACACTCGCTCGTCTACCCACACGCTGGCGAACGCGATGGTACCGCGCTCGGGGAGCCCGTGGCCTCGCGCGCGGGCTGCTATGCACCGGCAGAAGGCGGCGGTAATAGATGTCAGGGCCAAATCTCCGATTTCCCCCACGGTCTCAATTAGAGACGGGACGACGAGCGATTAAGCGCGATTAACCGAAGCTTTTCTCGTCGATGGCGGCGAACAGCGGCGGGATTTCCTCGCGAGATCATCCTCGAAGGGCTGGAATTCAAGTTAGACCCGTCCTACCTTTTTTTTTTTTTTCGCCAGGCGCGAATGAAATTTTTTGACGATGTTCACCGAGTTCTGAGCTTTTACTTGCATTTTTATTTCGAATTAAAAAGACGAGCTTTTATCTGTCACGCGTTTAAATTTTCCACGGTGATATTCGTGCGTCGTAATAATTTTAATCCCATATCGTATAACGCGATAGTTCAAATATGCACGGGCCAGAGATATTGCCTCCCGAGGGTTACGCTTTGCGCCGCCATCCGGCGCAGTTCAAAGGGCTTAAATCATTCATTAGGAATATCCTGCCCGGCGGGCGCTACAGAAAAGCGGAAAACTCCGGATCCAACGGGCGCGATTTCTCGCCGAGTTCCTCGATCCGCAACGCGAGGTTCTGGTAAGGACAGGAAAGGGCCCTCCCCTCTTAGCGCAACGATTTCCGCTCCCAGGTGCACGCTTATTAACGCCGACGAGATCGCCGCCATTCATTAATTTCCCTCGCCCGACTCGGTAGCCGTGGAACTCTCCACGGAGTCCTTTCCTCCGTTCCCCTTCAGGGCCCTACAAGTATCGCGGTAGGTCTCGACGAAGACTCCGTGCTACGCTGAGGTCGCGGCGGAAGGAAAGGGTAGATCTTACGGCGATGTTGTACAACTTGCTTCGCAGACGGCAAACGGCGCGGTATCATAAAGCAATCGGAGGCACATTTTTATACTCTTTGCAATAAAATTTTAAATAAAAAATAAATATAATATACAATCCTAACGACGATCGTTCGACGTCTGTCGGCGCGACGATTTTACATTCTTACTCGCGGGGGAAGTTTTCGCGGGATTGGAAAGTCTTAAAAGTGTTCCCGAAGTTCCAGGAACTCCGAGGTGGCGGCTGGAGGCGGCGGAAAAGTCAAGGGGCTACGAAAAGAATCGAGGGACAAAGACGAACGGACGGAGGCTTGAAACGGGAAGATCCCCTAGCCTCCATTCCGCTCGGCCGCGAGGCACACGCGCTCATTAGAAATAATAATAATTGCCGCCAGACGTGGGTAATGAATGTTACCGCCGTCGCCGTAGTTCGACGCCGTTAACGGGAGATGTAACTTAACTGCGACGTGCGGCCAACCGGCAATTAGGTGCGGATCGAATGTACTCCGCTCATGGGACACGCTGATAACGATGTCCTTCGCGGGCTCGTCGGCAATCACACAAATCTCCCTACTCAATCGAGACCTCCCGTCGAAATGCCGTCCGCAACAAGACCGCGCGAGACTAGAATCAATCCAATCGCGGCATTAAATCTGTCACTCAAATTAATTTATATCAAGGTACGAGAGAAAAAAAAATAATTGATTGAATTAGAAATTTTTTTTTAATAACTGACTGAGCTAAAACATTTTTTAATAATAAATTAAATTAGAAATTCTAATTAAGAAAAAAAAAATTGGCGCAATTGATCGCCTGATTGACCCAATTATCCGCAATAACAATGATCAAAGGTTAAAAATAAATGGTTGATTTTAAATGTATTTCTCCATCTCGTACTTTGTCACTTCGTAAGAAAAATATATACGGTACCAAAGTTTCCAGACTGAACCCAGCATTGTAATTCTCATGGCTTTTCTATGGCGAAATACGTCGAGACCCGGCGGGCGACTTATAAGTCAAGATACCTGAAGAACGTTAGAGATTTCAGGAATTTTTGAGTATGAGTCACGGCAGTCAAAGGTGAACTCAATCGAGAGTAAGAACCCGCGTAGACAATTCACGCAGGCCTTTCAATTTAAAAAAAAAAAAAAAAAAAAAAAAAATGACAGCTCTTGTCGGCGGCGAAGCGGAAAACGCACAAGATAAGAGATGCAAACGAAACAATTGATAAGTATTTCGATCCTGCCGACGGACGCAAACGCAGCAAACGAAATCATTAGACGCACCGTGAAACGCACGTCCCATTAAAACGGACGGACGCCTCGAGAAAGCGTACGTCTTCTTCAAACGGCGACATCCGCGAGAAGGAGCGGTGGCAGCGCAATCTTAATTGCATCTAATGGCGATTACATCGTTAATGGTAGCGCCGCGCGATAACAACGATAATAATAAACGCGGGGAGGGTGGGGGCGGGGAGGGCCGGCGAAAAGGCACCGGGAGGAAATGTACAAACGCAACCTTTAAAGAGCTCGGAACCGACCCCCCTTAAGCACGAGGGGAGGGGGGGAGGAAGCGAGGGGTCGCGAGGGAGGAGGCGGGAACAGGTTCCCGGCATAGTTACCGCGTATTCACCGAGCTGAAAACCTTGGGCCTCATCTGGAGCGATGGAGAAGAGGCGCGCGAGGGTGAACAGCTGAACACGAGAAAGGAAAAGGGAACGAAACGAAGACGAAGAGAAAGATGAGGGGGTGGGGAGAGAGGAGGGGGCCCAGGATATTTGCTCATCTCGCTGCAGCCGAGATGCTGCGGCCGCAGACACGCGGGATAAAGGTCGAGAAAGCAAAGGTGAGTTCACACAATGCGTGAACGTATCCGGGGGTCCACCGAGGGAGTCCGCCGGGCGCGCGAGTGGTGGGTTCCTTTGGTCCTTGAACTCCTTGCGACCGCTCGTCGCGAAAACGGTATCCTTTTATTGGCACGGCAGGAGCTTCTGCCGAGGATGGTCCCCGGAATTTCGAGGGGACAGGGGGACCGCCGAAGATGGAAAGAAAGAGTCGCCGAGACGACGAAACGGTGGCGTAATGAAAGGAATTACTCATTAATTGTAATTATAGAAAAATTAAATTCTGATCTTTTTTTCTCTCTCTTTCTCTCTTTTTTTTTTTTTTTTTTTTTTGTTAACTTATTGTGATTTATTTATCTGATTCGTGTCGGAGGGTAAAGGACCGGCGCGTTTAATAAAGAGCCCTTTTTTCGTCTCTGGACCGGGGAGGAGAGATCGGCGAGGAACGCTGCAGTGCCGACGAGTTAATTCGCGCCTCGCTGAATTTCTCGGAGACGGCAGGAAGCGCGGCGAGACGGATTATTATTTCGGAACGGCAAGGGGGGAAACGGAGGCTACCGAGCGAGTCTGGCTGCATTTCCGCGACTCACTACTTCAAGGTGTATCTCGCCGCCGTCTCGCTCGCTCGTGAGGCATGCAAATCCCGGTGGTTCCGCGAGCGTTTCGACATTTTCGTATTTCCGACGCGAAAGTCACTGAAACGAGCAAGGCGCGGCCGCGATATTAACGTTCATTCATCCAGCCGTCGTTCGCAGACTTCGCATCGCCTAAAAGTTCGAGTCTTCGTTGCGTTCTCGCTAGATATTTATTTATTTTTTTTTAATATCGCGTCGAGTACTGTACAATCCTAAACGCGCAGGAAAAAAAAAAAAAAGACTACATCGAAAATTTCGAAAGCGTGCGATGCCGAACAGGCAAACGCAGTACGCACCTGGCACTTCCCTTCTCTTCGCCAACCGAGCTCCCGGTCAGGGAGCAAAATGGCGGAGTGGAGGGGCCCTGAGCGAGCGGTTCACCATTCGCGTCAGTAGTTTTCCGGGCCCAGTTGTGTGCGTCGCCGCGTCTAGTTCAGGCTCGTGCGTCGCGAGAGAAAGGAAGCGAAGGAGAGGAGAGAAGAGAACGCGTCCGTTCGGGAAGAGCGTCTCGCGCCGGGTTTCGCAAGTGCGCATATTTGGTGTCCCGCCCTCGCGCCTCACGTTTCGGGGGAGGAAAAACCTCGGCAGTTTTCGAGGATCGATCAATCGATCGATCGCTCGAGGAAAGACAGAGAAAGAGAGAGAGAAAGAGAGCTGCTCGTCTCTCCCGCGGGAGAAGAGACGACCCGGCGAGTTCCTGAAGACCGAATCAGCGCGTCGCCCCTACGCGCAGCTTCGGGTCCCACGGCCGGTCCCAAAACCGAAAATCCGAAGGGCGGCGTTTAGTCGCGACACCGACAGCGAGCGCACGAGGTCGAAGGGTACACGAGCGTCGGGCTACGTTTATCGACGAGGGATCCTCCACGTTTCACCACGAGCGGAAGGTATTGTCTGACAAAAAAAAAAAAAAAAAAAAAAGGGGGACGGGGAAGCGCCAGGTGGTCCGCCGAATTTCGCGCGGTCGATAAGCAAGGGGCAGGGGACGCGGAGATTAAAGAACCGTGCTCTTCGGGGATGAAGATCGCAGATTTTCGATCGGCGTATTTCGATAGTGCTTCGATACCGCGAACAAAACGCAGCCGGACAATCGTTAACTCGCGGCTTCTTCGATTATTGGAACGCGTCTTGCAGGAGAATACCGAGAGGGTGACTCTTTTTCTTTTTCCTTCTTTCGGAGCCGAGGCTGGAGACTTCCAGTGAAGGAGTGCGGGATCTTTCGCGTCACGACCTGCCGCGGAATCTCGGAAAATTGAATTCGACCGGGAAACCGCTCTCGAAAACGTGCCGTCGAAAATGAAATTTGCAACACCGCTCGCGCTGTTTGTTCGCTTGATTTAGCCGAGGGATTCAGTTGCGAGATGAATCCAGTGAATAAAAAAAGGAAGAATAAAGGAAAGGAAAGCTAGCTAACGAAGACGAATGATCGCGAGCGTTAAATCAGTATCGGAAGATCAAGGATTACTAGTTGGAAGATTAGGATTCGGTGAGAATCGACGGAAATGGATTGAAATCAAATCCGATTGGCTTGATCCTTGATCTTCGAAGTCTGGGGGGATTTAACGAGCTTCTTCTTCTCAGAAGAAAAAAAAAGAGAGAGAGAGAGAGAGAAAGAGAGATAAAAAAAAGAAAAGAAAAATGAGACGTCCGTATAAGTCATTAATTTATTCGCGCTGGTTCGCGTTTGTTTCTAGCCGCGGATCTCTGCGATTGCAGAGAGCTGCTGCGCCTTCGATCGTTTCTCGGCAGGCACAGCTTCAACGAACGCGACCGAGATGTACGCGTGTCTTCCTCGGCAGCCGCGCGTTTAATCGACCTCAATTGGCAAAGCAGCCGACTCCGGATAGGCCGTACGATCGCCGGAGCCGATCCGATATCGGCTCGCATAAACCTCGAGTGAGTAATCTCTTTCACCGCGTGCACACGATTCCTGTTACCTGCGTAACGAAGCGCGCTTCGTTACGTGGCACCGAACGCTCGCGTTTATTTGATATCGTTCTACCGATTCTTCTCCAAGTCAGCGTTTCGTTTTTTTCGCCCAACCGGCGCGGCGAAATATCATGCAAGCTTCTCAGAATTGTTTATTTCCGACACTAAAACACGCGACCTCGACGGTAAATTGTTAGATTCCTAGTTTTCGAATCGCGTCAGTTAATCACGTGTTGTAAGAATCCGAGCGCAATGGTTGTTCTCTAAAGCATTGTCGTCTTGCTGCAAGAAAAAAAAAAAAAAAAGAAAGGAAGAATATTTCAGTTAAGTTGACCGGGTATTAACGGCTGGCAAAGGAATGCGGGACAGGTCAAACTTTGGAGCCATTGTCAAAGCGCCTTTGCCTCGGGGAAGGGCAGCCAAGTTTTTTTTTCCCGGAAATCGGCAGGCCCTTGCACGCACAGTAGGCACTTTTGGTCGAGCACAACTCGACGAGAGCAAAAGCGGACTTCACTTATTTCTCGGCGACTTCGCTTTCTCGCGGCTACTTGTGTTCCGCTCGAGCGGGAGCGACCCGTGCGCGATCGGCAAAGAAAAGAAGGAAAAAGAAAAAAAAAAGAAAAAAAAAAAAACCGTCTACGCACACGCGATCGATAGATCACCCACGTGAGAAATACGCGAAAGTGAAACGCGACAGATGCAAAGATAAAGCGCGACAAAAAAATGAGGGTTGAAAAACGTGAAAGAAATTTGTTCATCAATAAATCGTAATAATAATTGGAGTATAATATAAATATATATTTAAACGAGAATTAATTTTCCATAATTAAAATAATTAATTACCGACGCCGACAGAGATGAACGTATTCATCGCGTTGACTTTTTTTTTTTTTTTTTTTACGTGATACACTTTTATTTTTACCCGTTTCACAGACTTTTACGAGATGCTAAGAAAATGTCGTAGTTCTCATAACGCTTCCTCGTTTCATTGTTTCTGATAGCTTCGACAGTACGCGTGATCCTGGCGCGGTAGATAAGGCCATGTTTCAGTTTCCTGCCGAGATAAGGCAGTAAAAGAAAAAAATACGAACCATCAAGAGAAGACCTTGCCTAACCAGGGAATATATAGATATGTGTGCACAGCGTTATATCGCGCCTTCGCGTTTCGTTAGGATGTCAGAGTTCTCCGCCTCTTTGCGTTAGAAATGACTGCGTAAATACCGTAAAAGAGCAGGCTCTTGCAGAGAGAAATTATCTCCCAGGCCTCTCAAGGAGCCGATATGAAAAATTACGAGGACCCTTTGAGTATCGAGGTAAAACGCGGCAGGTAAACGACAAAAAGACACAGGTAAACACTCGGGAAAAAAAAAAAAGAAAAAGTAACAGAATAAAGTGAGAATGAAACATTTTTTGTGTCCAAGTGCACATTAAAGTTACATTAAATTTCAATTACTTCGATTTTTTTTCCTTTTTTTTTTTTCTGGAGTTAACAGATTTGAATTCTTATATCGAGTTGTGTTCGATAATTCGAAATAGCTGAGATACATCGTTATCTGCGGAACCGAACGGCAAGGAAAATAAAATACTGTAATTCGAACGCTAATCAGTGTTGACCGTGAGAAAACAATAGTCCGTCTCTAATCTTCCGAGTCACTCGCACGAGAAAAACTACCGCTGACGTCGAATCTCTCGACATCTGTAGAACTAAAGACAGCCTGCCGCGGCCGATTTCTCAACGCCCGTCACTTTCAAGGTTCTCGAAAGAACGCAAGAATGGACCCCCGTCCCCGCCGAATCGTAAATCACTGTGAATATTGAAAACCACCGTGTTTGAAAATAGTGATCCATCGGCAAAATTGCCTCGCAGCTATCGGGCGCAATTAATTTCTGCCGCGCGAAACATATTAAAAAAAAAAAAAAAATGAAATTAGTTCGCGGATGAAGCGAAGGAAACGGCGGGCAAAAATTAGGAAAAGTCTTGAAAAATGTCAACGGCAGATCTGCGCCGACGGTCGTCAAGCTTTTACGGAATTTATTGTGATGTATTATGTGATTTATTATGAAGTATTATAAAATATTGTAAACGCAGGATGACGGGACTAATTAGCTACCATCGCGTCCAACTTATTTATCGCCCTTGCATCGTCTCAGGCTTCCCACGATCTCGGGACACGTGAGAGAGGCTGTTAACCTCCTCCTCGAGCCGTCTTCATTCATTTTTCGCATCCCGCGCGCGAGCGAATCGATGTGCGCGACGTGCCTATCGAGCGTGTGTGTCAGTAAAGCGTAGCGCTCGTACTTATGCCTAGGCGGGATGAAATATTAACGCGATGATGCCCGCCGACGTGGAGAATGACGTTCGTGTCCGGAGTTGAGAGAAGGCACGAGAGCACAATGTGCGTGCACCGAAGGTGTCTCGCTAAAAATCGCGAGCCGAGCTTTGTAATCGCAGCGTGATTTCGTAAAAAAATTATTTTCCGCGAAGATGTTATCATTATTAATATAAAAAAAAATGTTACGTGCACACAGTTAATAATCTAAATAAAATAAGACGTTCTGCGACATTAATTCTCGATATAATAATAATTAAATATATAAGTATTATCCCGTTTGATATTTCAGGTAGTTTTAATTGCGTGTCGCTACGAAAGCCAGAATTTATCGCGTATTACGTAGCCGCGAAAAGGACAATTTGGCTGCACAATAATTAACATAATTCGTACGGCCTCGTTCTCCATTTATCGTGTGCAATTATCGCGGACTCGCAATCTCCGCGTCATCCGCGCGGCCGCGAGAGGAGGAATTCGCCTGCGGTGGAAACGGTTTCGCGAAAAAGCTCGGCGGGAAAATATTATTTCGCGGATATCGGCCGCGTACAGGCCTTTCACCCGGTGTTCGTGGCGAACAAAATTACCCCTTCACTCCTCGACCACGCATTGTATTGCCGTATCGTTCGACGCGATCGACAGGACGATATCCCGCCGCGATTACGATCGGCATCGCCTGCCATCGCGAAGCGGCGGGCTCAAAAGTCGAGAATGAAACGGCGCTTTTCCCACGTGCGCCCTTTAGCATCGGCGTCGGTGCACTCCTCGACGACCCTAAGCTACTTCCCGGGACTGCCACCTCGCGAAAAGCGGACCTTCGCGAGATGGGAGAACCTAATCCCGTAAAAAGAGCCGCGCTTTTGTAAGCGAGAACGGAAAAAGCCGCGCTCGCGGCCCTTTGAGCTCTCAAATGAAAAGACGAAGGATAAGCGAGATGTGCCATTGACGACGAAACCTCGTTACGATTTTACGGGGGAAAAAAAAAACCGCGCAGCTCTCCGCCATGGGAATTGTCGATCGAAACGGTGCGTTTCGCGATCCTATCGTTTTCGTATGGGAATATTTATTATTGAGACGCCCGACGTAGTCCGGGGGCTCTGGGACTGATGGACCGTCTCCCTTTCTCCGGAGAAGGTCGCTGAAAATTTTATTCGCACGTCTAAGTATTTCGTTTGTGCTCGTGCCGAGATAGAGACTCCGGCAGGTAAGACATCGTAGAGCTGGGTTCGCGAGACACGTAACTGTAAATTCCCTTTCCACTCACGCGATGAAGTCGAGACTCGTCCTTTCGCCGCGGACGACCGAAGGAAAAGCTTGTTCCGCGTGCCTGTAAGTCCTCGCTTACGAAAAATCCCTTTATTCCGGTATCGAAAATCCGTCGGGCGCGATGGAATTTCAGACGCGTTTGCGGCTTATCGCAATTAGCCGCCGGCTCGAAGTCGCGTGACGAATAAAATAAACCATCTGCGAGGTATACGCCGCATATATGGTAGCCGTGGCTCGCGCGATTCCCTTGCATTACGTCGTAATTGCGCGGGGCTCACTCGGTCATTGCTTTATTAGGAATTCGCCAAGTAGCGGCGATCACCGTAATTCCACCGCGCTTGCCGTGTTATTCGTGCACGTCGAACGTTCTTCGCGGACGCGCCTTCATCGATCAACGCTCGCTACGTGATACCCGACGCTGATAGAAACGCGATAAATTTTTCACGAATGTAGCAGCTCGGATGAAACCGAGGGAGTTTATCGGCCGAAAAATCGCGGGGGAAAACGAGCACGATAAACCCGATTGTATTCATCGTCGGAATCCTCGTAAATTTATGGCTCGGTCCAAGTGACCGTGCTCTTTCTCTCGGATACCTTTCTTCGCGCGAGTGTAGGGTTCGAGGAAACGAGCCTCTATCAGCGTGTAAACGCGAAGTGACAAGCAGGTTCGATTCGACACGCAGATTACGCCGACCGGCCTGATACTTTCGCGAGATCGTCGCACGTGAATAACCGCAGGAGCGGTACGTGTGTTCCCTCCCCGTGACACGCGGAGACACACACAATTACTTGAACGGTGATTATAAAACTCGTATCTTGATCGCGGCGAGTGGTCGTTGATACAATAATTTACGGCACGTTGCGCTAATTCGCTCACTGTCGAGGGCGACCGTTTATCCACGGCCAAGCGTGCTGTTAATTCATACGCGCGATCGCGAACTATCACTTTGCCGCGGCTATCGAGCTGGTCGACGGAATCGGAAGCTGCGGGTTAAAGCCCCGAGAGATTCGTTTCTTTTTATTTTTTAATTTTTTACTTTTTTATTTTTTTTTTATTTTTTATTTTTTTTTTTTTATGCAATAATCTCGCGCTGCACCTCGCCGTAATTACTTAAAAAAATTAATTAAAGCTACAAGCAGATAAACGAAATACTTACAGAAATTATTATTACACGTCGGGCTTGTCGGCGAGGACTTTCAGCGAGAGTTAATATCACGTATTCGCGCCTGGTTCTGCAAAATTCCAACCCGCATCCGGAAAGAAATGTGATTCACGGAGGAAAGTCCTCGGCGGCGACTCAACGTGATTACGAGAAGTCTCCCTTGAATCACGTTTCTCACCGACACATACGTCATTCACGGCGAACGGTTCAAGCATTCCTTCCACGTGTCGTGCAATAAATAAACGCGTCACGAGTAATAATGCAATTTTCCAAATGGTGACGTAACTCGAACGAGAGCGCGGCGATAACGCTAATTTAATTAATTGGCGCGTCAGCTCGCGCGTCGTCGGGCTCCGAACCGCGGATGAGGAATCGATATATCGATGCTATTGGATCAGAGCGCGATCCGATTTACGTTCCCGGCTTTCGAATGCAGTAACGCAAGTGAATCGAGTCCGCGTTTCGAGTGATCCCCATATCGGTAAATAACGCACGAGTACATAAATCACATCTCGATTACACACGCGTTCGGTACCGTTTCTCTCCGTCCCTCGCCCCTCTCTTCCCGTCGTTGCATTAGCAGCTGTTATTAGTCCTCACATGTGTGCGTAAATCAATGTTACCACGGCGATCGCTTGTTTCGACCTACAAATCGCTCCAGTTTCCATATCATGCCGGCGCAACCGGCACGCATAAATCACTCTCATATTACCTGTTAAACCGCTGAATAGACATGGCACTGTACCGCGCTTCTCCGTTTCTGGCTACGTAAAGCCCGGATTTGCTCGGTCCCCCTCGATCCTCTCTCAAAGAAATCTTCCGATGTTTGACTTATTCATTACGCGTTCGTCATCCGTCACCGGACTCGCATAAGCGCGTCGCTTTAGCATTGCAAAGTGAATTTATGAATTTATTCCTCTTAAATCCCGTCTTCTTAATATCGCTCGGTAAAAGGAAAAAAATAATATAGGAAGAGAAAGAAAAAACAAAATTTATTGAATCTTTCCCGAATTATTATCAGCGCCGCGTGCATCGAATATTCCTCGGAAACTGCGAAGGCAAACGGGGGAGCATGAAAGTATAAATACGAAATGGGCGGCGGAACAAAGTTACGATTCAATATCGGCAGGAAAGTTCCAAGATCAACAATTCGCGTTTCCCTTGTTAATTAATCGCTCGCAGAAATTGCATTAATTAATTATACACCGAGTGCACCGACGTTGCAACGTCACGGCGTTCGTTTGCATGCCCAGAAGTAGCTGGAGATATCTTTTCTCGCGTCTTTTCACCTGGCCCTCCCCCTTTCCTCCTTTTTTTTCCCCCCTCGTTTCGCACAAACCGCAGGCGGCACCGCGAACGAAACCGGTGTCCCGGATCCGTCGCGGACAAAGGCTCTCCATTTTTTTCTCGATCGTGTATTAGCAACTCGAATCCGGCGCGTCGGCGGCGGCGGCGATCTCGCAGCCGCCGCCGCCGCGATCCCAAACCTGTTTTCTGCATCCGTAACCCGATACGGACAATTCGTACGAGATCGAGCCGCGGCGGCACCGGGGGATCGTGAGAAGAAACCGCCGGCGGATTCGCGATGAACTTCGTTACCTCTAACTTTCCCTCGTTTATAATTAACGTTTAACGTTCAATGGGTTATTTGCGCGGGGAAAATTTGATACTGAGAATTATTATGGCATCGCGGTGGCTAGCGTTGAAAATAATAAGAAGGATGAGCAGCTTCGAAATAACGACACGCGACTTACGCCGAGCTTGAGCACACAAGTGATGCGGTGTTTTTGGACACCGAGATGACGGGAGAGGAAAGAGATACGAAGCTACGTTTGGCATTATGCATTTTTATCTCCTCGAGTTGAACAACGCCCGTGGAAACTCGCTTTGATTTAGTAACCAAAAAGTTCGGTCGTGAACAGAAGCGACGACGACGACGGAATTCTACTTCGTGCTCGCGGGAATTTATCGCCGCGGTCGACGGAACACCTCTTTTCATCGTGTGTGTGCCTGCGATTGCGCGATGTCGGAAAAATCGCGTTTTCAAAAAAAAAGAAAAATTTCAACGAGAGGAATAAAATCGAAATGGTTTTATGGCCGCGACGTTTCGATAGAAACGTGTGCGTTTTATAATTAAATCAGTGAACGACATGCGTAATGAATAATAAATTGGACATGAACCAACGGTAAATTGAAATAACGCGAAAAGTAAAAAATAAATTAACGGCATAAAAATTAATAATAATTTTTTTTTTTTTTTTATGGTCGCTTGTTGTTTTCCCTTATTTTTTCGTGAAATTGTGAAATCTGTTGATTCCTAAATAGTGATTAATTCGTCGCTTGATCGAATGTCGCGTCTGGAAGTCCGAGAAATGTGATTAATCAAGGCATGAGCATGTGTAAAAGGGTATCGGCCTTTCTCGTCGACGTCGTCGTTGTCGTTCACTTCACGTAGTTATACCCCACTCTATCCGAGAAACCAGCGGCAACTAGTTTAACTTGGCCGGCTCCCTCGCCACGGGCGTCACAAGGAATACGAGGGCATTCGACAATTCGTATGCCTCCAAGAAAACGCGGTATAAAACGTATGAAACGTTACATTTTCTCACGACTCCTATCACGCACGGCGTACCGTGCTCTTCATCGAAGGCGCGATCGCGGGACAATTAAGTCACGTTAATTCCACGAAATTATTTTACCTCGCGAAAAGCTTCTGGAAAAAAAAAAATAAAAAAAAACCCGCACGTGCAACTGCCCATATTTTTATTTTTATTTTTAATATTTAAATAATATTTATATTTGTAAGATTTTATATGATTGATATCTCAAAGCATGCATTAATTAAAAAAAAAAAAAAAAAAGAATTATATTGAACGTAAATAATTAATTTTTCATACGCGAAATTCAATCTGAAATCAATATTCGCAAGCAGCACTCGGCAAATCGGTTTACGGTGAGAAATTTCCCGCATACCACGCACGTGTACGGGGTTCGGCACCTGCGAGCAAAGCGGCAAAGTCCAGCAAAGTTCGCGATCCCCAGGACTTCTGGCGCACGGCGTTCTCCAAAAGATTCTGAATATTCATGCGGGCCGATTTCTCGCCGCGGCATCCAGACTGTCAATTAATTAAGTAATAAAATTCTGGAGGCGGAATGGGAGAGCCTCGTTGATCGCGACTCGCCCTTGAGTTTTATTGAGAATGCTCCATCGCTCGAAATGCCTTCGTAAAGGAGAACAAGTATTCGCGACTTAATTAGGACATGTTTCTGCGCACGGGGGAAAAAAAAAAAAAAATTATAGCGAAGAAAAATATTCCGAAATTATTGCTCCAAGAAGCTGCGTTTAAATTTTACAGCTACAGCGCGTTTGGAGTTTACTTTGCTGCGTAGTAATATTAATTTATGTTTTAATTATCCGCGACATCTTTGCACCGTGAAATAATAACTGGAGAACGCCGAGCGTGCTTTATTGAACGCGCTTCCATCCTTTGTGCACGCCCGTGGGATTAATTAATCATTACGTCACGCGTTAACGAGAATATACTTCTCGTGACCGCGGAATAACGAGCGTGTTCTTTAGATGCGCGGCTATTAACGCAAGTCGGGCAAGGCCTAGCTCTACCGTTTCCATTTTAATCCCGCGCGATTACGCCGAAAAGCGAGGAGGTATAACCGCAAAGGTGGAATATCTCGAGATAAAATTACGAGCCGTCCTCGCCGGTTAACTTCTTTCTTAAAAGATAACAGTTTTAAGTCCTCATTGACTCGTCGCTCATAAAAACCTGGAGGCATTTAAAAATCGTTAAGTGTCGGTGCTCTAATTTTTCTTTTCCAACAAACAGCGACGTTGATAACGTGACATTTTTCTTCTTTTAATAAAAAAAAAAAATCTTCAAGAAAAGGCTGAAAAATCCAGGAACGCGAAAGAGTTAACTCAAAATCGCTCGGTTTCCGCGCGTGAAGAGTGTGGGCTTTGTCACCGCACAGTAACTTGTGCAAAAACGTCCGTTTAGGCGACGCTTTGCGAGAACGAGCACGTGTCATTCCGCAGAAACCGAAGCCAGCGACGAGAGGGTGGTAACCTGGGCATTCCGGTCGCGTCGAGCTTTTGTTTCCCGACGAGACAATTCACGGATCGAGGTGTGTGGCGCTTAGGACGGGTTACTCTCACCCTTGGCTCCCGTCCGTTCTCGGTGTATCGATCTTCTCATACACATCTGCCATTTCCGGTCGCGCGCGCGACGTTGGGGGCGAGAGGGATCCTTTCTCGTCGACGGTTCCGTGGCTTTTCGAAAGAGCCGACACGGGGAAAAAAAAAAACAGCGCGGATCGTAATCCCGCGTTACAATTCTGTCGAATAAAAGCGCGACGAAGAGCTTCTGCTTTTGTTCGCCGAGAGTGACGGCGCCGAAGGAACTAGTCGTCGTGAATGGATGAGCGATGTTCGTCGCGTCCAGAGTTCGCGCGTGAAAGGGAAGATCGCGAGAACCGCTGACTCGTTAAACTGAAGTCTTTTGTAAACTTTTTTTTTTTTCTTTCTAATTGTCCAAATGAAAGGGTGTCTTTTCGATCGATTCAATTAATTTTCAAACAGCGCGATCGAGCGGGTCGTCACCGAGTTTCCTCTGATCTTTCAGGACAAGATAGACAGTCGACTACTGTGGAATGTAGTTTGCTCTGGTGTACCTACTGTTTACTACCGCGATTAATTGGTGAATTAATTACAAAGTGATCTAGGCGCGTGTCGCTGGCAAGGAACTCGACGCGGCCTCCGTTTCCTAAGCAACGCTCGCGCAAATCATTATGAATTACTGACTTGCGAGATAAGAATGTTAATGCCGCTTGCCCCTCGCTGGCGTTTGACTCAATGAAACGCACTTCTAATCGCGATCGGCCAGCTGCGTGGCGTTCATTAAGCATAACGGGAACATAATCTGATTGCTCGTCAACCGAAGACAGACTTTCGTTCAAGAAATCTTCGACTCGAAGGTTCGCTTTCTACATACAGCGCTCAAGAGTCGTGATAAAAATAAATAAAACGGACAAACTAAACATCTTCTTTCAGAATTACGGATATATAAAATACCGCGACGTAACGTCGAGTTTTTATCATTTTCTCTCGCTGAGGTGAATTTCAACAGTTAACGGCCCTTTTTTTTTTATTACAAATAATGGAGTCTGCATTGAGGCACTTGTTACAAACCGAACGTCAAAGCAAACGCGCGGGATGAAAATAAAAGGAAACGCTAGCTTTACGTGCGGGATGCTTTAACAAAGAGTTAATTAAAAAATCTCGCTTACTAAAATGGAAAATTAGGAGCTGGAGGAGAGAAGCGAAAAGCATTATCGTATTCGCGTAGTTTTCAACTAATTCCCGGCCGTTGGCCGTTCTGTTAATGATGATAAAATTAAGGTTCTTCTTTTCGCAGATTAAACGAGCATGGCGGTGTTTGGCTTGGTCTCGGCGGTCGCCGGCTTCGTCAAGGTGCGATACCTGATCGACAAGGCCATTATCGACAACATGGTCTTCAGAATGCATTACAGGATCACGTCGGCCATTCTGTTCCTCTGCTGCCTCATCGTCTCTGCCAATAACTTGATAGGTGAGGACCGTCTTTCAATTTCCACCGCGCTGCCGAAGCACGCCTCGCGCCTCGGCGGATCTAAAGATCCTTGAAAGTGCTTCTATAAAAAGTACGCTTGGGAAATTTTCCCGCGCCGCGATTGCCTGCGATCCTTATCGCCGACAACATTCATCAGAACGAATTAGGTGAGACCGCTATCTCGGTGATTCGCTCGAACATAAAATCAAGTAATACGAAAAAAAAAAAAAGAAAAAAAGGGAAAATTTATCGCGATGAAACGGTAGGTGTGCGTACGTGGAGAACATTTTGTATTCGGTTACCGTAACGTCATAAATGAGTTATTTTAGAGTTATAAGTTTAAATGCTGTGATATTCTCGGGTTAAAAATAAACGACAGTCCAGGATAAGAATCATTAATTTGTCCATGTGGGACATCGCTGGGTTAAAGATCAACAGCGGCCACTTGCAGCGTAAGCCGAGTGCAGCCAGTCGCCACCTAATCAGACGGTGATTAGGGACTTTAGCAGAGACGAGACGACGCCTAACTCGAGCAACGTTCGCGGAGACAGAGCTTCCCGATACGAATTTTCTTCCCTACCGGCACGCGACGAGAATAATGTGCTACGAACAGTTGATCAGAAGCCGCGCTAACGATCATACTGTACTCGCAGTATGCCTGTTTCTTATTATGGTTGTCAGCGAATCGAAGCCGAGTCGCGCGATGTGATTAATGAGGAGTGGATCTCTTTGATTATACGCGAGACGAGGGCAGTTGGGAGGCCGGCAATTATGCCGTAAATGATTACATGTGCATGTAACACCGGGAGAAGAACGTTCCCGTCCGCTCCTCGTTGGCACTGTCGTCGGGAACGAATGAACTTTGTCGAAGGCACCGTGCCCTGAGTGAAAAATATAGTTACTTTCGGATCCGACCGTAATCTTGTAACATTTCCAAACGTTAAACATCAGCGAATCAATTATCAATATAATCGAGTCGATCATATTTTGCCCTAAAAATATTAAATAAAATTATGATTGGGTCCAGAAGTAATAAATTTCTCTCGGTGTGGAGTTAGAAATTTAATCGCTAGGCAAACAATAGCGTCTAGGCTCGCAGTAATTTAATCTTACGGTATCTTAATGGTCTGCAACCACCTACACCGTAATAATTCTTATCAAAGTTCCTCCATGTGAATTGAACAATTTTACAAAACTTCGTTACGAGGCACCGTATATGTATATTCCGAGCCGCGAAGGATACTTGACATTTCGACGATTCTGCGAGCTCAAGATTCACGCTCGCTACGAGATGATTAAATAAACGACGAATTGTTGCGTAAGTTAATTGCGACGCGAAGCATCTGGCACGCATGTGAGGCTCGCGTTGCACGGCATAAATGTGACTTGAATCTCGAAATGAAAAATCTCGAAGAAGAAAAAAAAAAAAACTGTTTACTTTATACCGACTATGCGCCTCGCCCCTATTCACGTTTCTGAAAGCAGCGACACATTTTTCCTAGTGCATCCAAAACGACTTTAGCGAGCTTTCACTAACTTTTTTTTTTTTTTAATTAAATTAATGTGTCTACATTCAACTTTTCTCATAAATTTTTTCGTCAAATACTACTTAAATTGAATTTTTCATGAATTAATTAACTACTTCGTTTTTGTATAAGGAGGGTAAACAATAGCGCAGAAAATATACGCAAATATTGTTAATAAAGTCGATAATGCTATTTGAATGCGAATAAAACGCAGACTGCATATTGCGAATTGAATGCTTGGGAGGAATATGATATCAGCACATTATCAAGACATTAATTAAGACATTTGATACTCTAGAATAGCTTTGTGCAGATAATTACGCAGCATCCATATAATAACTCGTAACGCGTTACGTGTGACATATAAAAAGAATTATCTTTGCAAGCGCGATAGTGTCATCTCTGATGTTCACTAATCACGGGGAATTAACATGCATTACGGCAATCCCGCAGGATAACTTCAGTGTTTGTGAGATAAATGATAAACGCACGAAAAAGGTGCGCGAGGTCTCAGAAGAACGTAATTTATTTTATGGCGTATGTAATTAAACGATTTCTATTTGAATACCAAAAGCGGAAAATAAAATTTTACTTATACCTTTATGTTCTATAAAAGAAATATTTTTTTTCAAGAAGCACGTTAAATTATCCGTATAGATAAAAAATATAGGACGCGTAAAATTAGAAATTAAAAAAAAAAAATGAAAGCATTGATTAAATTAGAAACATAAATTAAATTGTAAATGCACAAATTATTTTATTCCAAAGTCGTATAAAGTAGGATTTGGATATTTAAGGCTCGAGCCGTGTCGTTTCTCATGCGAATCCACGCATGCAACCGGTAAATGGACGAAGAGATCATCGATTTCATCGATCGCGATCGTAAAACGGCCTGTAATCGTTTGTCTTTCCTTTGCAGGCGATCCCATCAACTGCCTGTCGGAACTGCCTTCTGGGCATGTGATCAACACATACTGCTGGATAACGTACACGTTCACGCTGCCGCAAAATATCGCGAAGCCCGTGGGCACCCACGTGGCCCATCCGGGTCTAGGTGGCGATTACGGGGAAAAGCGATACCACTCGTACTATCAGTGGGTGCCGTTCATGCTGTTCTTCCAGGGCGTGCTCTTCTACATGCCGCACTGGATGTGGAAGCAGTGGGAGGAAGGTAAAATCCGAATGATATCAGAGGGCATGAGGGGCGCCATGATCGAGACCAAGACCGACCGGCAGGCAAAGACCGAGAGGTTGGTCCAGTACCTCGTGGAAACCTTGCACCTGCACAACAGCTACGCCGCCGGATATTTCTTCTGCGAGGTCCTCAATTTTGTTAACACCGTAAGTACGAAGAAGAATCTTTCTTGGGAACGATATTACAACAATTCGAATATTTATTTATTATTTAATTAATTTTTTTCTTTTTTTTAAATATAATTATGCTTATTTTTTATTTTATTACCGTAGAGGGTCTTTAAATTATTCCAAGACTCAGAATGTTAAAATAGTTTTACGAGCAGGAAGAGCAGAGCCAAGTCCCTCGCGTTAAGATAATGTAATGTTTCCAGGTCGGCAACAT
The DNA here is from genome assembly GCF_019399895.1 of Cardiocondyla obscurior. NCBI lineage: Eukaryota > Metazoa > Arthropoda > Insecta > Hymenoptera > Formicidae > Cardiocondyla > Cardiocondyla obscurior. The sequence goes on along the minus strand of NC_091875.1, from coordinate 1,978,805 downwards.
ATTCTTCGTGGACACCTTCCTCGGCGGGGCTTTTCTTACTTACGGCACGGATGTGCTGAGGTTCAGCGGCATGAACCAAGAGCAACGTTCCGACCCGATGATCGAGGTGTTCCCGCGCGTGACCAAGTGTACTTTCCACAAGTTCGGTGCCTCTGGTACGATCCAAAAGTTGGACGCGCTATGCGTGCTCGCGCTAAACATCCTCAACGAGAAGATCTACATCTTCCTGTGGTTCTGGTTCATCATCCTGGCGGTCTTCTCCGGGCTCGCGGTGCTGTACAGCATGGCTATAGTGTTAATGCCCAGCACGCGCGAGACGATCCTCAAAAAGCGCTTCAAGTTCGGCACCCCGAGCTCGGTTAACGTGCTCATCCGGAAAACTCAGGTAGATATTTGCCTTAGTCGTAACTTTAATCGTAAAGAAAACGCTTTCTTTTTTATTTTCAAAAGACATCCCCGACGGAAAACTAGCTCCGAATAATACATCCAGTTGCAAAATTTATTCGTTCCAACATTAAGGCGTATCTTGGAAAAGTTTCGCTCCACCGAACGATTATCATAAACGCGATAATCCACTTAAGAATTTAATAGAAGATCCCGGATGAAAGTTGGGGGAACTTTGTAACTGCCGGCACAATGCAACTACGGTAAACGAAGTCTCCGCGGGTGATATAATTAGAAAAGTGTCTTCTCTTGAGCAGAATTGCAATTTTATATATCTTAACACGGCGGTTTCGTTGCGATGGAGAATTTGACGGAGAAAATCGAATTTTTTTTCAGGTGGGCGACTTCCTGATGCTTCATCTACTGGGCCAGAACTTGAATCTCATGACGTTCAACGAAGTGCTGGAGGAGATGTGCCGCCGCTTGCAGTTCGGCAGCGGAAGCGACGCGTCGCCGACGTCGGTCCCGTCGGCGCCCAGCACCCTCGAGATGCCGATATACCCGGAGATCGAGAAGTACAAGGACACCGAGATTTAAACGCGAGAAGAGGCGCCTCGGCGCCCCGGCCGATCGCTTCCCTCCACTGCCCCCTCATCCCCCGTTCTTCTTGTTCGTATTGTGATAATATCGAGGGCGGTTCGCCGTCATCTCGGTGTCAATAAAGAGACAGGTTCGTGCCGCGCCGTCGACTATCTTACAACGCGCACTTGTAAAACTGTACGCACACCGGACGCCTCTCCTCGGACGTCATTCTGCCGCCCATCGGGGCTTGTGTTCATTGCGGCCCTCGCTCGAGTAGCCGGCATTAAAAAGCGTTGATCCTTGTCTCCTGTCAACGAGCTGTTTCGCTCATTACTGCGCTCGTTAAAACGTGAAGCGGTCCTTGACGTTTTGTGCCCCGCGAGACTTCTAATCAGGGATCCCTGAATGGCAAGACCGCCCCGCGCGTGTTTTGCGAAATATACGCTCCGATCCTTATTTTTTCTAATCGTATTACCGATTCAGCGAGATTACGCAAATTCGTTAGGAAGTCCCGTTATTTTCGCTAGTGCAATCCAAACAATGCGTTAATAAAATAGTACGCGCGAAACCATCTCGTTAAGTTCTTCGTTGAAACTTTTGTTACTTCGAGATGTTCGTTTACCGTTATTAAATTTTAATACTCGAGTTTGGATTAGAGAAACAGCGTAAGTTTAAGCCTCTCGTCGTCTTTTTAATCAGGCGACAATTGTTAAGAGAATTTTCATGCGCCGTGAAAGCGAAGGCTGGAACGCGTAAAATCGCGCGCGAGTCAGGTTCTTTTTTTTTTTTTCTTTTTGCCGATTATTGCTTTAAGATTTCCATTGTATCGCTTAGTTCCCTTAGAGACCTTTTCGCTCGAGCGGCGCACCGAAGATTGTAACGGGAATTACAGCACATTACGTTTCGACATGTTCATTTGCTCATTAAAGGAATAAAAGGCACGCCATCGACTGCGACGGCACGAACCGATGTTAGATTATCAAATATATTAATGTAGGCGCGCTATATTCTCGGATAATACGACGTGTGCACGTGTAATTGTTTACAATCGTTGAGTCGCAACGAGCTTCCAAGCGGCGCGAGTCACATTCTACGCTCTAGCATCGAGTCCTGATTGTTTATCGTCCGCTTCAACGATGCCAATTTATTTCGCGGTAACTTGAAGAGCGACGACCGCGTGAGACATAACAGCACTCGAAGAAGCAGCTATCGAAGCGACGTATCGCTGCACTACTTCCGACACTTGCTTTCGCAATCAATGCTCCGCAGATCGCTTACACTAGCTAGCCAGCGTGGCAATGATCAACTCTCGAAATAACGTAGAAAAAAAAAATTACTCGTTGCTTCGTCGATTGTGACGAGTAAATCATATCGCGCGATCTCGTCACAGTCGTAGAGATTTAAAAGAAAGAACAAGTGGAACACGCGCTCGACAACGAGCTCTTTAATTCTTCAGAGAGTCGTATGGACATATTTATCATTATTATGTATATTGTATATTCAAAAGGTTTCGAGCGCAAGTTGCGATTTATTTGAAGCTTAGTATCCGATCGAACGAACACGACACCCGCATATCGTAGATTATTCACGATTATTAACGAAGACAAGGGGATATCGCAAATTATTTTACGTCATAAAATATAATATTAGTTCCTAAACCGTGAACGTTAATGATAACGAGAATAGAAAGGATTTAAATTTATTAAAAAAGAAAAGAAAAAAAGAAAAAAAGCAAAAAAAAAAAATTACAAGATAAGGCAAGAAAGGTTTGTTTAAGACGTATAAATAAGCTATCTCTATATAATAACATAACAGCGCGGTATTGTGTCTTGCGATACGTAACGATCTTCGTTTCTAACGCTATAATTAAGTACTTCATTAACCCCAATTGGGATTACTTCAATTTGTTCGCGAAAGAACGATAATATCATCCCTGAATAATATTGCCGTCTCTTGAGTAGACTCCACTTCGCGCGATTAATTGTCGCGGTGATCCCTCTTTCCGTTAACAGAAACAATAGAAACTTTCGACTCGACGCTCGGATACGTTCTCCACGTCCTCTCGTTCCGCGTAGATAATACATAAGCGCCGCCGACAATGACTATGTATGACAATAATGTAACGCTGCGACCCTTTTCCCCTTTGCGATATCAGCATCCCGCTAGAAATTACCGGCAATCGCGAGTGATATCTTAAGATAGATGTTTAAGACGAGCGAAAGGGAGGGAGAGAAAGTGAGAGCGAAAGATAGAGAGAGAAAGGTATCGTTTGGTGTAATAGTTATTCGTAAAATGTGCCTTCTATATATGTGCATATATGTATAGAGAGCGAGACAAAAGGTTACATTAGCATATTTTGCAGGAGAAGCGAAACGCTTTTCCGACACGTGTTTGAGAGGAAGACTGCCGACATGTGCAACGTCGTTATAGCAATTAATATGAGAGAGAATGATAGGGAATAAAAGAAAATTTCTGCTAACCGTTATCGCCTATTACTCGCTTTTACGCGGCAGTCGCGCGCGAGCGGACTTAATTAGCGCGTGGTCGCGCGAGAGCGAATCAATTTCGATGTTGCTTTTCTTCGGCGACCGAAGGTGTTCACCGCCGATTAGCTTTTTCCCTCCCCAATTGTACAAAAGACAGTTTTGCGCGCGAGAGATTTCTAGTTTTACTTAATTGGGAACACAATTATTAAAATTACTTTTTAATAAGAACGATATTCTAGAGATGGAAAATATATAGTTTTGTGTATTTTCCTTTTTTATCTTCTTCTTTGCTTATAATTGTATACCTCGATTGCTAGTATGAATCATTACATTTGTAGAAATAATTATCGTGCGTCAATCATATTATTATTGATGTCATTAGAAGAAAATTGGCGCGAGTTAACCGGTAATTAAAGAAATTCAATAAGTCTCTTCTATAAAATCATGAATGGCGATAGTGCTTGGGTCTCGTTTCTGCGGCACGTGCCGCGAATTCGGCGCAAAGTAGTGTACTTTTTTTTTTCTGACTTACCGATTACCCCAGTCCACTTTATTGATTATCCTCAGCTTCAGCTCTCGCGTCTGATCGGTGGTGAGAGTCCCGGCCAAAAGTTGCCGCCGCCATTCCAACAGCTCTCGCATCACTTTCCGCAGCGCATTGAATTTGTACTCCTCGCGTTCCTGCATTAGACAGCGACGGTCAAGGATCACGTTTTAAATCGCCGAAAAGGTCTTATACACATTTGCGAAGCGAAGGAAAAATTAAATAGAAAATTATATTTTAAAAAATCTAAAGTTACAGGATTGATAAAGATAGGACAGAGTTATTTCTATTGTCAGAAGATCTCTATTAATATCAAGACGTATCAATGGTATGGAAATTTTTAATATGCATGTCTACAAAGCCAAGGAAGACAATAGAAATGAACGAGGAAGTAAGAGAAGATCGCAGGGTTCTCTTCATCGATCGTACTTTTAATAACGGGAAAGTATCTAGTTTCAACCGGAATGCAAGGTATATATCTTTTCATTTCGTAATGAAAGAAGAGGAAAGAGAAGGAGGGATGGGGGGGGAGGGTAAGAAGAAATACAAAATCCGGTGTACTCACCACGTACAGCCTCTTCCAAATGCCGCCCCATTCCCGCAAGACCAGAGTGACTTCCCGAACCACCGGGTCCTCCAATGGTATAACGGACTCAAAGAGACCTTCATTGTCGATTTTGCAGGGCTTTAAATGCACGTAGGAACTCGGGAAGATCCCCTTCACCGCGCGATTCTTCGTCGAAAAGCCTCTATACCAGCCTGGAATCGTTGGGAATCCCATTTCAGTTGCGTTTCACCAAATGCATTCGACTTACGTCTGGCGGTTTAATATTTCTCGCACGAGGAACGACACAGGCGTGCCACGAGCGTAAATACCGCGCCATAGCTGCCGGTAATTTAGAGACGACAATGCCGAATATTAATATCAATAATAAAATTAATTATTACAAAGCAGCGCCGTTTAATTATATATTACAATTAATATTAGTCAACGTAATCATCCTTGCATGAGTTTATGAAACACAGTGATTTTCCATCTGCTTTATTCGCGTAAATAAATTTCTGCAAAATTACGGCAAAGTTGTAAATATATTTAAAGGAAATTTTAAATTAATTTTAGAAGATTAATTGAACAAATTTGGCTAAACTAATATATAGTATATACATATATATATATATATATATATATATATATATATATAATTATTAATAAATTAATAACAAAAGTTAAAATAAGTCAGCGAAAAATAATAAATCAATGCAACGTTTTCGAAACGTGAAACAAATATACCCGCACAGTCTCTTTAATATTTGCACCTCCGGATCGCTTCCAGCGATCCGTCCGATCCAGGATGCGCGACGGCATTCACATTATCGCGCTTCCTGGAGCCATTATCTCCTTTGATCATAAACGGTGCTCGTCATCGGCAACGGAGTGCATCGATTTCGCTCGTACGAGAGATCAAGATAAGATCGGATTTGCGTACCCGCACACTCCTCGAGAATCTGCACGGTTTCTCCAATTTCCAATGGTAATCCGTACCGCGTGTCCCCTCGCCAGTTGTACACAGCTGCGAAAGAAATCATAACAGACGTTATTATCGAGAGAATATGCGCCGTCGCGATGCGACGTGGTGATATTTTTAATGGAGATCGCTGCCGTCATTCACAAGCTAACTGGATCTCGTTACATCGCCGGCGTAAACTAACGCGCGACTACAAACGATAACGGCGAATAGCACGCGATCAAGCGGCGTGAGGCCTGTCTGCTTGTAACGCGGCTTGTTAGCAGCGCATTATCACAGCTCTCGATTATTAATTGATCAAGTAATTAATCGACACCGTCGGGTTACGTCGTAGGGTGAGAATTAAAAATGGCGCTAGATAAAAATGTGTAACAATCTGCGTCTATAAAATTTATATATTAATTTTAATTTAATTTTTCTTTCTTTTTTTTTTTTCCGTGTGTATGTTAATATTACATCATTCTGCGTACTTGTAATGAATATTAAATTAAATTAAATGCTTGTCGTATATTTATGTAATACTAATTGTACGTTGTTCGTACAATAGCGTGCTTTTTTACTTGATATGACATGCATTGTTGAGTGAGTAATATCGCTAAGTGATAAGATTTCACCGTGCTTAGAGATACGGCGAATTATGTCAAATCTATATATATATATATTTCCGCGAGTGCACTTTTCCAGGCATTTTGCTTAACGCGACGGTAACCTAACCTAACCTGTCCTTATGCCCGCGGTAATAATGGGTCCAATCGGGTTGATGATTTCCTCGGGAAGATTGATTGCGCGGGTTTCTTTCCGAGAATTATCAACCACGATAAGCCGGGATACCGGATATGCGCAGCGATGCACGTATGACGAGCCAGTTTCCGGTCCTCGGTCGCTGGAGAATCGCAGGCGAGACGCATCCCAATGAACCTCTACTTCTTTCTCTTTCCCGCGACTGTTTCTCTCTCTCTCTTTCTCTTTCTCTCTTTCCATCTCTTTATGCGAGTTTTTTATACGAGTTTTTATACCAGCCTACGCACGCTGAACAAAAAAGAAATAAAAAACCTACTTCTATTACGGAAATTTAATATATTTATTACATCGTATGCTATTAACTAATACATTATTACAGTGATAAAAATAATATTCGTTATCTGTTTAATTAATTGAAACTAAGTAACGGAGCAGCAACGTATTACAGAAAGCTCGCCAATAACTTTGATAACAGAATACCATTCGTCGTATTTCGGACATCCTGTATACGTTAAATGACATTAGCTCGCGCCCACGTTTAGGACCGTCTGCAAACAACGTGCGTAGGACAGCGTGACACAATTTTTGACAGCCACGCTTCGTGTCGATCGCTCACTTTTTTTTTCTTTTCTTTCTTTCCTTTTTCCTCCACATTCGCGCGCATTCCGTTTCCCGCATATTGATCACCCACGCGCATCATGAAATCTAACGAAATGGAACCGGATGAAAATATAAACGTCGACGGCGCAACGGCGATGTAATTTGCAGGCCGCGTCAATCCCGCGGGACTCGAAACGCTAATTAAAACCAATCGATGCCAAACAGTTGGAAAATATTCAAGGAACAAACGTGTGACGGCGATAATGAATTGGAAACAATTGAATTAGAATTGCATAGCAAAATTTTTGAAGCGTTCCTGTATGCGGCAGGAACAAAAAGGAAACCAAATTCGGATTGCATTGGGAAGTACAAAGGACTTTTACCTTCGTCATCGACGGGACAAATTCGAGCGACGCCGCGACACGTTGTTTTATTTCTTTTTTCTTTCTCCCTTGATTTGCGACCTGTAGAATCGCGAGGACGGAAAAATCGACGGCGCGAAATGTTCAGTGAATGACAAGAATTCTTTTTTATTTTTTTTTTTTTTTTTTTTTTTTTTTTTTTTTGTTTTTTTCTTCCTCGTCGGGAACACAATGAGGTATTTTGCCGCGCGATCCGCAGGTAGAAGCCTGGACAATGCACCGCCACGTGTTCGTTGCGAGAGAGACGGCGCGATCAATAGAATATCACTTATACGCGGAATGTTTTGCGTCACCGAATGGCAGACAGACTATTCCATAGTCCGTCTCTTCTGGCCTTAATCAAAAATATTCCCGTGTAATAGAGACAGATCGACCGACGTTATTCTTTTCTTTTTCGTTCTTTCCTTTTTTCCTTGCGGCTACTTCTCGGAAATTCTCGGACCGCGTGAATTAACTTTTCAGGTCAACAAACGTGCAGTTATCTCGCCGAAGTGACTTGAGCGAAAGGGTGCGAACGCCAGGTATGAAAATACGGTGGAATTGCACGAGGGAAAATCGTTGCTTCGAAGGGAGTTCGATAAAAGTTTTATCAAAAATAAAATGTAGCAATATAAATGGAATATAAAATAAAAATTGCATTTTTTTTAAAATTATTTCTATAAAAGAAAAAAAAAAATGTTAAAATGTTAAAATGTTAAAATGCTACAATGAGGCTCGGAGAAATGAAAATTCTCTTGCTGTTGGAGCTTCGCCACGAGCTAATTGCTAATTAAGCTTTCTGTTCATCTCTCTCTCTCTCCATATAAAAAAAAAATTTTTTTTACAGTAAAAGTTATCTAAATATGCAAAAGGCAAGCTCCGAAAGAATTCCATTTCCTGCATGATGCGGACAAGGGACGAACAGCCCGCGGAGGTGTTCACGTCGCGCTTGCTTTCCCCCATAGCTTTTCCCGGAGAATTAAATCGATAACTCCCTTTCTCGACCGTACGAAACATTCGCAACCGTAGGGGGACCGATCCGGCGGCCATTTCTGTCAGTTCTTCCCCGAATTTTCCATCCACCCTGCGATCCCTTGCGAACCATTTTCTCCCGCGATCCCGGCGCGTCAGCGATGGCTTTTCCTACGCTGCTCGTAGACTTAAAAATACATGACATCCTCAAAGCAAAAAAAGAAAGAAAGAAAAAAAAAAAGCAACGAAAGAGGATAATTTTATAAAGATCGAAATTATTTAATTTCAACGATTTTATAAAAAAAATTATATGCGAAAGTACTCGTCCTTGTTTGAAAGATTTCACTTTCGCAAGGAGAATGGCTCTTGCATGAAATACAATGAATTGTAGAGAAGATTTTACCAGGATGATGGAGATGACGGTAAATAACAATAGCGAGAGGTGAGTTTGCACGAGGGAATCATTAGAGCTCCCGTCTCGCACGCATACACGTGAGCAGAGTCACACGTGCGAAGCCCGCGCGTCGGATATCAATAATGTCGGCGGAGGATAGGGTTGCACGCGTCAGAAGGGTCGTGAAATAAAGACATAAACAATGACATCTGAAATCATAATGCCTTCTCTCGGACCGTCGCGAACAACGCCCTTTCTCGGGCGCGTTTACCTCGAGAAAAACTACCTCCGCTGACGGCAAGTTTCGAAAATAAAAAGCGTGCAAACTCAAGTAAACCGCTTGGCATAATTTAGAAAAATAAAAAAAGAAGAAAAAAAAAATTGAAAAACGCTCGTAAACGCCACTTTCAAACTCTAACAAGCAATATTGAGTCGCACGTTCGATAAATAATGCGACACGACGATAAAGAGCTTGGATTTATTTTCAGCGCGAAAACCGCGGAAACTTTTACCTCCGAGAGATTAAAAAAAAAATAAAAATTTAAGATCGAAATTGAAATGGTTGCAAGCGACAACGCGAAACTGTGCCGGGTACTATTTTCGCCTGTCTTTTAAATTAAAATACAAGTAAAATATACGTATTTATTTAGACGACGCGTACTGTTTGTTCCTCCTTCGTTTCGGATTATCGGATGCGGTGAAGGAATGCAGCGAGACACTCGCGGTTTGCGCTAAATGCCGCCCGGCTATTTTCTGCCGCGGCAAGGTTTTTCGCGCGGCGGAAACGTCGCTTTATGCACGATCATAAAACGTCAAAAGCGCCGGTGGGTCATATCCGAGCAGCGTACATGTAACGTACATACGACACACGCCGGTTGAATTACGGGAGCCTTTCGCGCGCGTAAAATGCGGTTAACAAACGGTGAAGGAGAGCCGGCAGGAAACGCGCCGATAACGTCACTCACATTGTGAGATAGCTGATACTAATATTAACATTTATGTACGGCCGAGCGACTTCGAAAGTTACAGCAACGTTCCCGTCAATAAACATGGGACTCGCGATACATCTTGAAGGACAAAGTTTTACTTCACGCCGAGTTCGGCCCGTCCGACGTTTCATTACGTTCACATAAACTCGAGCGAGACGTTCTTTCGATCAACGCGAAACAAGGCCATTGATAAATTATTTAGTAATTCAGCTATATCCCCGGTTATAAATTATTATTTATTAATTAATATTTCAGAGTGATTATTAATCATAAATGTACGTTTGCGTTAAATTTTGTACGGACTCGTTGCAAAGTTTGAAACAAAAGAGTACAATTGTTATTATTATATGTATATTGCAAATGGGGTAAGTGAATGAAGTATTATGGGACACCGGAAATGGCACGGTGCCGGCGAGACATCCGTAAAAAAAAGGGAACGGCGCTCCGTGGGCTTTTCCGATATTTTCGAGTTAAAATGGATCTGCCTTTGGTGTTCAAGGTTATGGTACGAGGGGCCGCGGTAATGGCAAGAATACAGCATCTGTAGACTTGCCGGCGAAGAGATAGAGAGAAAGAGACGGAGATGAGAGACGGCGTAGTTACGGTTCGACATCTACAGCGATCCCGCTAAAAAGAAATAATGCATAGGGGCATGACCGCGTGAATAGTGCCGTTGGTACATTGGTAGATTGGAAGATTGTGCTTTAATCGCGTCGCCAACGTACACACACGGACCGTGCGAGTCCGGCCGAGAAAAATCCCGGAAGCTGGTCTCGAGCGAGAGGAAAGTCGACGAGCCGTTTCATTTTTCTGATTAAAAAACTTGGGCGACAAAAAGAGAAAAGAAAAAACATTTTTGTAAATCAAGACTTTAGTGACTAAATCGTTATTTGAACCAGCGAATGGTACGCTAACGCGCAAACAAAAAGAGGAGACGCTGAAGAGTTATTTCTCACGCTAATCAACCTTCAGTAAATTTCGCGATGTTGCATCAGACGTTCTCGTTATTTATTCAGGAATTTATTAATTTATTTCATTTTAAATATTTTTTTTTTTTTATATTTAAAAAAAAAACTGTTTTTCTCTCCGTAATTATTCGGCCTGCTCTAAACTTTATCTGATAAATTTTCTAAATATTTATCTTAGATAAATGACTCTATTGAAGAGGCCGATACGAGTAAAAGGAATCAGGGATCGATGATCGGACTTCTCGCCCTGATTAAAGGCGCTATTTATCGGATTAGAGCCGCTCGCACTGCTTGAAAGAAGATTGCGCCGACGGCGATGGTAACGACCTTAAGTCAAGCGGGGATTAGCGCGAGCGTTAATTAATCGCGGAGGAAAAAATACCGTCGGCGAACGTTGTAAATTGACTCTGATTCCGTAGTCCGGGGCCTCCCGTTCGTCGTTCTCGCGCACTTTTCGTCGCGTCAGAGATTCCGACGAGCAGACGGCCACTTAACAGCGGCCAACATCATCGCACGTAGACATACCAGTGATAAAATTTCACTTCCTGCATTTATCTTTCGACCATATCTAGTGAGCACCTAAAACTGCTTTTTTCTAAAAAAAAAAATTTTTTTTTTCTTGAAATATAATTTTCAAACTACTATCTTCTTTCTTTTTTAAAAAAAATATTTTCCTGCATTCTTTGCGTGACCAAAAAGCACTGGCTTTTAATTGGCCTTTTATTAACAGTATCAAAAAGTAGTATTAATTAACCTTCAGATATAATTTCTTCTACTTTATTATTCGCAGACTAGCGATTGTTAAAATAAATCGCGATTTTTTATTCACGGTTCAGGTATTCTGACGCTGAAGAAGCCTCGCGTTTTTTTTTTCTTTTTTGCGAACTTGCTTTCCGTGCTCCGCGCTATACTTCTACTAATGACAAAACACAGTAATTAGCGATACGTCAGGTTTTCTCGTATTTCCGCATGATGTGGAGCTAGAGATAATATCGTGCTGTTGCCGCGACGAAAAATGAACGTCAAACGAGATCCGCATTTGTTTTTTTTTTTTTTTCCTTTTTTCTTTTCTGTTTCAGCGTCCGGTTGAACATTCGAAATTCTGACACGGCGAAATTTCACGCTCGCGAGTTCAACGCTCGGGACGAAAGGTCCACGAGGGAGGCGCGGAGGCGCGAAATCCGGGACCGGCTTGTCAAGCGCGGGTCTTACTACTCGGCTGCGCGATCAATGCATGAATGGAGTACACGCAAAGGCACCCACACGCGCGTAGCACGCACGCACGCATGTTGCCACCGGCGAGAGAGCCCGTCACGAGGAATCCCGCGCGACTTATCACGATCTCGCGTTCCCGTCGATCTCGACAAAGCCGGCCGGGGTCCGCGAGTTTGACAGCTCCGGGCGAGCGCAGCTCGCGAAAAGGAGGCGCCGCGACAAGAAATGAGCGAGGGAAGGGGGAAGGGGGGGAGGGAGGAGGAGAGAGAATGGAAACCGCTTCGCCGTGCACTTAGATAAAGACAACTTACCGACGCCGTACTTGGTGGTCTTCGTCGTCGTCCACATCTCGAGGCACGGTGCCGACGCGCTGCCGACGACGTGAAGTTGGCTGTTGGACAGCTACATACCAAGAGGAGCCCCGTTGCCGCGCGCGTCGTCGAGCGCGTCCGATCTCGCCAAGCCGCGCAGCGGCGACCGCGACAATTTAGCTTGCGTTATCGCGCAAGCCACGAAAACACAAACATTGGGCGTGTTGGACCGCACGTATATCGCGCACTGCGCCGCGACCGACGACAAGCGGCTAACCTCGAAGGCCAAAATTACCGGTGCGGGCCGCGAGCCACGGCCGACTGACGGCAACGCCACTGTCGTCGCCGCCGGTCGCCTCCACCGCCACCTCGCGGTTGATGACGAGTCACGTGAGCTGCACGCGGAGCAGGAAAACAGCGAGAGGCACCGGCGAGGTGATTAGACTGACCGGAAGTGACCGCTCCGAAAGTGCGTGACCGCCATAATGTCGCACGTTCGGCTTGCCGAGGTTAATTTCACGACTGACCAATGAAGAATTCATGCCCTGCGGATGAAAACAACTGTCGAGACGTGGCAAATGTAGAATTATACTGTGCGACTGAACACAGTTTCATTGCTAGTGAAGCTTAACTCCGCGAGCCAAGACACAAGTTTTTTTTTTTTTCTATATAAGTAGAATATGTTCTAAGCTTCACCGCAAGAAATGTACATACATACAAGTGTACAATACGTACAATTTTGTTCGTTGATTATACCCTTGTTGATTACGCGGAGGAAGACTTCAACGTGACTTCAATTCCGGGAAATCGTGATTCCTCGAAGTGTGGAAAACGTATTTCGTTAATCACCTCTCTGAGTTTCGTCCGTAGTGACCAGTGGAATAAGAGGACGACGACACCAGGACCATACACGACAAAGCAGTGCAGATTTTCACAAATCTCGCGAGCCATTAAGGCGGTCGCGTCGACCAATCAATTCCTCCCGCGGCGCGCAGAACCCCATAAAATCCTATGGGAGTTTCCCATCTAGCTATTACCACGGGAAGTCAGGTCAGGTGGTTAAAAAAATCGTTCGAGAAACTCACAGAAACGGTTGCTAACGGTCGCGGCCGGCTCGTCGTTTACGACATCCGTTCAGGATAGTCTCCAGGATCACGACGCAGAATTCGTAGACTCGCCAGGATGCGGCCGGACTCGCGCAGCGTGTCGTTCACGTTCCACCGGGAGGTGCTGAGCGCCAGAAACTCGCCGGAGGCGACGCGAAGGCCGCGGAACCTGCGCCAGCGGCTGCAGGATCGATTCGAGAAAGACCGGAGCTCGGCCGATCCGAAGGAAAAACCGACGAAGGCACCAGCCGACAGGACCTGGAACAACATCAGCCTCGGCAACGTGTCCGCAGACTCGAGGCGAGCGCTGAGAAACGGCGCCGAGAAGCTGTCTAGGACAATATCTTCTGTACGCACCACGTTCGGCACGATATCCCAGGTATAACATTAACAAATAAAACCAGTTGGATTTTACTTTAATTCATGAATATAATTTGTCATTTTAATTACCACAGAATGACTTACTGGAGCGAGAGAGTAACGTTTGATGTAAAAAAAATTGTCCTTCTTTTTGTAGAAATTTAAAAGTTCCACCCGTAGACGCCAGAGACTGGAGGAACAGCAGTCGCCATCCAACATGCAGACACCTCAGACTCGGTCTCGCCAGATTCTAGGCCGCACCCCGACTAAACTGTACAGTCCTTTTGGCATAGAGTCGCCAAGGCACGCTTGGAACAAGGAAAACGAAATTAGCACGCCGGTACGCGCCTCGTCATCGGAATGCAGTATGCGTTACATACCCTGTAGGCCGTTTCGCTTCACGAAAGTAAAGGGGTTCTCGATGCTGAGATAAAAGAAGGGAAGACGCCTTCTCAAAATTATTACATGTCGATCTCTCTTTCTTCCCAGCGAAACGCGGTCAGGTTTTGCGTGCCTTTCGTGCAACATTTGTATCGAATATAATTTATTTACGGAGCCCGTCGCGAGCGACATAAATCCGTTCACGAGCCAGCAATGACTTTCTTTACGCAAGTAGGGATTTTTCAAGTACGCCAGCGTACCTTTCATGATATTTATATCATTCCATTCGCTTCCTTCGCGAGCGCATATCGCAGACTTTCTACTTTTTTACACGTATTTATATAAACGTATACACTTATACATGCATTTATGCAATAACGTTAGGCAATACATGGCAGGGCCAGCATACTTTATACTCAATCGTGTGTCGAAATGGAAATTATCAAAAATATGTATAGAGTTAAGAGTACTATCTTTTTATATAAGCGACACAGCGGTCTCCTGGATGAATTGTTATAATATTCGAAAATGTATTTTAAGTTTGTTGTGTCGTGAGCCGGCGATATTTTACGATTATTCGTTAAAATAATAAAAATTGTTCAACGATAAAAAAACCGGGTCTACATAAATATAGTAAGCTTTAAGCCATAAGAAATTAATCAATTATATTATTCTCTTGAAATTTTGATATAATTGGTCACTTTCTTAAGGCTTAAGACTTACTACACCTAATGTAGACCCGGCCGAAAGAATAATAAGCCGGTAATTTGTACAATGTTAATATTTTCTTCAAAGAGACATCCTTTGCTCCATTGGTTTCTATCCGTTCCAACAGAATCATCGTAAAATACACCGGGCGTGTTAACGATATGTATATATTCCGACACGATTCGCATCAACGATAAAAACGATAACGTAAAGATAAGGCAGCTTAATGTACGGCCTCGTGGCCCTGCTCTCAAGACAAGCAACATATCTAATCTCTAATTTCTATTTATTGGCACAATAATAACGATTTTTACGAAGACGTTACTCGCAAAACCGTCGAACCCATTCCGAGACTTTTTCCGTCCTCGAGCCGCCTCGAAGGTACGTCCCTGAGCCGTCCTAACCCCCGCGACATCATGGCGTCCGATCGTAGTGCGTGACCGTAGCCCGCGAGCGACGTTCTGTTGGATTGCCGGGAAATTTCCGCACGCTCTTCATTTCAATCAGCGAGCGGAAACGCGGGAGTGCGCGTACTCGAACTTTTCATCGTCAGCCGCAAAACTCGAAGCCGACCCACCAGAGATCTCGCATCTCGCAGTAAAAAGCGCGGCACGCGAGGACCCGCGCAATCTAACCTATCACCCGCCGATCGATCCACGGCGTCTCCGGCCGCGGGCTTTTGTTTTTTTTTTTTGTATTACTTTCCTCCCCCATTGTTGGACCGCCTGTGATAATCTCAACGCATTTGCAGCAGGACAGCTCCCGCGAAGGAGCCCTCGACCCCCGATCGGACTTCTCTGCGAAATTGAGGAACATCCGCGCGCGAGCGCGCGCGCACAACGCCCGCCGCGCCTGTTGAGTGTGTGCGTGAGTGGCGCGCATCGTGTGCATATCCGGAGCCGTGGAATGCGCCACAGTGGTGGTTGAGAGACGACGTCGTGAAAACCGGCCGGGATCGCTTTCTGCGACGAGGTGCAGTCAATACTATGCGCCGTGGCGGATCGCGGCACCTTGACGCGCCCGAAATTGGCGCGCAGACCAGCACGTGAAGTCCCAAGAGAACTGGGTAAGTTGAGAAATTTCCTGCCCCCTCCCCCTGTACACCCCTCGCGGGCGTCTTGGCTTGACGGAATCGGGTCGCGGCCTGATATTTTAGCGAGGCATCCCGGCGGCTTCGCCCGGAAGTAAATTGCGCTCTTAAAGCTGTAACTATTTTTCGGCGCGTTCTATTTATTTTTTTTTTTTTGTACAAAGAAATCGCAGTTGTTACGCCAAGGACTCGTCCTGGAAATTTTTTTTCTTTCACGCGACTGACGACGACGCATTGTTGATGCAATCTCGCGCGGGAGGACGCGAAGCGAGGCTCCTCTGATCTTCGCGGTGCGCGAGGGAGGATCGATTTACGATCTCGCCGCGGAGGATTTGCATGTCTATTTTTAAGTCACATTACATAAATCGCCGTCACGTTGCAGTATGACGGCTCGCGAGCGGGCGACCGTGCCGCACGTTCCCGCGTAAAAAATCGCACGTGTTTTCTCAAAGAGGGATAGAGAAATCAATGAACGCCTCAACGAGATAGTATTCGAAGATATGAAAAGGATACCGAGGCGTCCGAGGACTGATTGTTGGTAACAAGACGACGTGCAATCATATCAAGATTTTATCTTTTTTTTTTTTCCTTTCTTTATCTTTTTCTATTAATTATTTTTTCAACGATAAACTCATCCACGTGTTTTGCAGGAACGGTCTCGTATTACGCGATTTATCTTGATGACGATCGCAGGCTGCGAAGTTCTCAAACCGGGAAGGTCGCCGAGAACCCGATTCGAGAGTAGGAGCCAGCTTCTGTTATGCGCGGTTACTTCTGCCGTCAACGGTAACGCACGTCGTCGCTCGTGGCAACCGCGAACGTTCCTGCAACGAGAGCCTCGCGCTTGTCATTTGCATTTCCCGTGGTATTCCGACGGCCTCTAACATTGTCCGGCCCGTCCGTTGCGTGCGCAGTTGTCGTTGAATGAAGGATTGAGTAGAAGACACTGACAATCGGTTCTTTTGCGCGAAGGTAATCCGACAGAAAACACACCTCCGCTCGATGCTTAAAATTGTTCACGATGTAGGCATCGTAGCGTTAATATTACGTTAGACTAACTAATTAGATTTCAAACAGCCGGAAGTCTCATTGAAATTTTAATTTTTGTCCCACATAAAATATGGGCACGTATGTGATCTAGGTGCGTCATATATTTCTAACTTTGTTGCCGACTCATTCCGGTTCTCTAAAGGTCGGCGAAGATACGATCGGTCGTTTCTCTCGGTTTTTATGAAAACAAGCACGCTTCTTAAGAATTTCTTTTGTACGCCGAATCGTCTGCCTATGACCTGCGAACCGAATCCGATCCCTTGTCAAATTTATCCGATCTCGTTAGAAAAATTTCAATGGGCCCTTCCGGAGAGAATATCGAGGATCCCGGGCTTTTCCAGTGCACATGTACGACGATCAGAGCCGGTCAGTAAAACGCGAACATGTAAAACGACCTTGCGGTCTGAAACAAAATACGTCGATGGCAGATGAGAAACGACTGTCGCGAGGCGGCGGTGCGGTTCTTCCGCGAGATCAGTTTGTGACGGAAAGAGAATCCGCGGCGTCCTTCGCATCTTCCTCGTCGCCGAGAGTGCACCGGTCGACCAGGCACAGCGTGCGAACCTGCAATGTTCGCCGTCCCCTCCTGGGAGGCCGCTTTAAGGTACATCTTCTCAATAGGCAGTTCTCAGCAGGGCCTTTTTTTTCGGACGCAAAAAAAGGTTCGACGACCTCGAATCTTTTTCACGGCATTTAGCACGCGGTTTAACACCGGAATTGGTGTTAAAGATTTGAACAAGGGAACTAGTTGAATAAGAGGGACGAGTTGTATTGTTGAAATGTGTGTCTTCTGGCAAACGTTGCCAAAAAGTTAACCACGAAATTCTGTCGTACGCTAAAGCGTTACTACAGCAAAATAATCGAGTCGTAGTACCGCCGAAATATCTTCCCAGATACTCGATGTCTATTTTAATACCGCGTTTAATTAATAATTGAGACCAAGTTCGTCGAACCTCGCGAAATTCGTCTTGTGAAACTCAATTTCGGGTAGCGATTTCATTAAGGTAATGCGTTCATTTATGTAACAACCGTTTCTATGTCTGTGCGAAGAATACACCGGGATGCGCAGCGTTCCTTTGTGAATCCTGGTGCGGAATCGCAGCTCGTGGTAAAGGAGGCGAGCGATCATCGCGGCGATTAGCGTTTTCTTATCGCGTATCGTTCATATTTCACGACCTTTAATATGAGAACTTCGCGGCCCGATCGATCTCCGTTCGAGGACTTGCACGAACACATGCGACAGCTTGTACGAAAAGTGTCGCAATGAACGTGTACCGCAGAAGTGCTGCATTTGCAACTGTTATAAATCGTGAATCAAATTGGCCTGTGCTCTTAATTTTAGTCGAATCCAGAAAGATACACCGATCAGATTTACAATTTTTACAACAGTTTGCCAAGCAGTTTTTTCTGCTAAACGCATTTATTTCTTGCGACTCTCTCTCTCTCTCTCTTTTTTTTTTTGCGATAAGAAAGAAAAATAATAGGCTGCATTTAAGCGATACCCACCGTTAATCCGACGCGTTTCCAGAAGCGAGCGAGAACGTTCTAAAAGGCTGACCCAATTTCGCGAGATTATCCGGGACGTGGCAATAAAATTGGCAGAGGATTCGAGAATCGAGGGAAACTCGCCAGGGCTCTCGACGATTGTATTTCGTCATCGGGATGCGTTATGATCTAATCGATCTAATGTACCACGTGTTACTCGCCGCACGGAGAAAATTTTATACTGAGAATTATTGCGGTAGTTGTAGACCATCTTGAGATTGTAAGCTTAAATACTATGACAGACAATAGCTAACACAGGCGGATAAATGCTGGCATAATAATTTGATCTCGTAATTCCTCAGTGGTCCAGCTTCTACGACGTCATAATTATTCTCAGTATAAAATTTTCTTCGTGCATTTTTTATCTCCTGACGTAATTGTCTCTCTTTTCTTTTTGTCTTCTCGAAAGTAATTTTAAGTTCCTATCGGCCGTTAGCATAAAAGCTGTCGATGCAGGCGTCACATTTTAAACCGAATACGTACAGAAATAATTCAGAAATCGAGAAATATTTATCGTAGAGTTCAAGCTCGTCCGTGATTAAAGAGCGAGTCGGAAGTCGCGCGGTATTTCTCGCTCGTCTTAATCGAACGTCGTTTTTCCTCGACCATTCTTACCACTTATCGCAAACGTGCGATAAAGTCGTGCCGCAATTAATCTTTTGGAAAATCAACGTTTTTGACGTTCTAACGTTAACTCAAAGTGCATCCCTCTATCATTTTGCGACTCTTTTTCATTTCAAACTCCCTTTACGTTTTAGATTTCCCGGCAGGTAACTTTCGGCCTAGATTAATCTAGTCCCTCATCATTATTTATAGGGTGGCTGTTAACTTTTTCAACCTCCCAGCAGTGTCTAAATATGCGGAGGGCTCTTTGACCAGCGTGATCGGCCGGCAAGGCGCGATTATCGGCGCGTTATCAGTCAACGTTTATGCTTTTAAATAGCGTCGCGTGCGTACGCGCGGTAGGCAGGCGCGAGTGACCGAATTCGTGATTTAGGCGGGGACCCGCTGCGCCGAGCACGCCGCGTTTCTGCACGCGGTGCAGCGGCGAGTCGGGTAAGTGGAGCGGCGTGCCGCGAGAGGGTGTCGCGCAGAGAAAGAGAGGACAGGTCAGGGCTGGGGCTCAGTCAGTGCGCTCGTGTGTGGTGTGTTAGTCGTGCTGCATCTGCCAGTCCTTCTCCGCTACCGCTCCTGCGCGCGCGCTGCACTCCCGTCTCTCTCTCTCTCTCTCTCTCTCTCTCTCTCTCTCTCTCTTTCTCCCTATCTTCTTTTTTTTTCTCTTTCTCTGTCTTCTTCCTCCATCTTCTCCCTCCCTATCTCGGTTGGAGGAAGTCGCGCGTTCCGCCGAGCGCGGCCGAGTTCCCGGGCGCCGTTGGAGTCCGGCGGAGCGCAGCGAGCGCGTTCGCGGCGGGTTGCGCCGCGAGCTAGTTGCACGGCTAGTAACACGCCGGACGCGATGCTGACAGTACGCTCGCTTACATAATTGCCCGTCGTCGGTGCGCATTTGCGGCGCGTAGCGCGCCGCGCGAGGAAGACCACGAGAGAGAGAGAGGACACGAGCGAGTACCGCGTCCCCACGGTAACGGCGGTGGTCGCTCGCGCGCCGCTTCTCGTCGATTTTACTCCGCAATCGCCACGGGTACGTATTCGACACACGCAAATCACACGCGGCACACACACACGCCGTACGCGCGAAGCCCGTGCCCTCCCCTTGTTTCCCGCGTCGCTACCGCATCCCGCTTCCTCTATTCAGCCTGTCCTCCGCGTTACCCCTCCTCCCCACCTCGCTACGCCCGTGCGTGTCGCCGTCTCTCTCGCGCCTATTGCGGGCTCTCCGGCATTTCCCTCCACCCCACGCTCTGACAGCTTGGTCGATTCACGAATCCGCCGGGGCCGGACGCGGAGCTCGCGCTCTTCCCCGGGCCTCTTCGAATTAAGGCCAAAAGGTTACGTTCCCGACTTCGAAAATCTCACCCCACCCCTCCCGCCTTCACGCCCTTCGGTTCCTCCTTGTCCCACCCGGCCGTTCTCCCCGTCTTTTTTTTTTTTTTTTTTTTTATTCTCCGCGCTCGCTTTTGTTGACGAAAGGAGAATCGGCGCCGTCGTCAGAAATCGCAATCGCAAAACGCTTCGTAAACACGGACGATTACGCGGAATATTCTCCGCGTGTGTTTCTCGGCGCTCGTGAATGAACGAAAGCGCGTGACCGCTCGTCGCCGATGAGTTCCCGCGCGCCCGGAGGGCGAGCGAGAGAGGGCCGCGCTCAATGAAATTCGATATCACTCGAACCACCGTGACTCGGTCCGCATAACTTTCCTCCCCTACCCCCTCCGAAGCGTCTCGGCTTCCTTCCGGAGCGTCGGGAACACGAAACACCTGATTGAGAAGTAGCCCTCCCCTGGCCGAGGTGGACAGGGGAAGCCCGGTTGCGAGTACAAAGAGGAAAGCGAATTATCTTAAAGCCTGCGACATTCGTGATCGATATACGCTTCTGCAAACTCATTACTCGCTCGCCCACAGTTTACTTTGATTTTTCCGATTCTGTTTTTTGATCCTCACTTGCCTTTGTTTGTTTGTTTCTCACACGCAGGTCTGACATCAATACATATATTGCACATTTATTTTCTATTTATTTTGAGACTGCTTAGAAAGATGGCGAGAAAGAAAGAAGGAAAGATGAGGGCATTCGGGGGTTGGCCTACGAGCGCGACGGCGTTGTACGGGGAAGACGTAGTAATGAATTTGTTTATATTTTTTGTATTTGCCGATGATCCTCCCGTCGATGGTCGTTTCGCTGGACGATACCAGTTGGGGTATACAGCCGCAGTACCAACTGTTGGTGGACTCGGTCGCGCAGCAGCAACGTCAGCAGCAACTGCAAAGTCAAATCGTCGCGTCGAATCGGGCATCGTTGTCGAGAGGTGATCTGCTGCGGCACCAACAAGCTCGCAAAATGACTGACCAGCGAGATCAGCAGCAGCAGCAACAGCCGCAGAATCAGTTCCAGCAGCAGTCCCAGCAGCAGCAGCAGCAGCAAGGGAAGAATGAGGAGCCGAAGACGAACCTGATCATCAACTATCTTCCTCAAAACATGAATGAAAAGGAGCTCTACAGCCTGTTCGTCACAATCGGTCCGGTTGAATCCTGCCGCGTCATGAAGGATTACAAGGCAAGGCACATAAATCTTGTACGAAAATCCACCCAAGTGGTTCTTCTTTTTTTTTTATGAATAAATTTTATTTAATTAATTTTGTATTTAATTTTTCAGACTGGCTACAGCTACGGCTTTGGCTTTGTCAACTACGCGAAAGCCGAGGACGCGGCGACGGCGATAAACACGTTGAATGGTCTTCAGGTGCAAAATAAACGTCTAAAGGTTTCGTTCGCCCGGCCTTCTGGAGAGGAAATTAAAGAAACCAATCTTTACGTTACGAATTTACCCAGGTAATAATTTGGTTCTTCTTGTAAGAAGTGCACTTTTAAGTACATTGCTTGAGAATTTATATTTATTTCGACTAAATATAATAATATGAAAAGTACTGTACTGAAAGGGATTATTTGTATTTACAGAAATATAACGGAAAGCCAGATCGACGAACTTTTCAGTAAATTTGGCAATATCGTGCAGAAGAATATTCTGAGGGATAAACTGACCGGTTTACCGAGAGGAGTAGCATTTGTTAGGTGAATAGCTCATTAACTTCTACAGTTAATACCTATCATGTTTTATCCCTTTAAAAATGATAATAAATTTGCGTTTGTAAGTTTTTATACGGTAAAGAAAATCGGTGGTCTCGGTCGTTTAAATATTAATTTATAATACTCGCACGTTTTCGTCGCGTATAAATAACGCGTCGGTATCAAAGATTGGAACAAATTCAAAACAGTTGCTCGCGGCGATCATGCTACATCGTTACACAACGGACAGTTATGCACATGTCCATGCGCGCGTTATTTATTTTGCAAAAGTTTCCCGCCAGAGTATTTTTGTACAGCTCCTGCCTTCAGTTGCACAATTCTGATACGCTCCCTTTAGTCTGGCCCAGATAACTGCAAAACGTGAATATACTAGGGATAGCGGAATTGTGTGGGAAATAGGCTGTTGGAAATAGCTATTACAATCTATGCCAACAGCTGAGAATCTCGTTGAAATACCCCTTGGCTATCCTGATTTTGTCAAGCTTGGGAAAAGGCAGAAAGAACAAAAATAGATAACAGAAATTAACACTGTTCGGAATATTAATTTTAATATCACAAGAAACGTGTCGTTATTCTTTGTCACTATTTTTGACAAATAGATACTTAAACGTGTAATTTTTAAAAACTAGATTATACTAAAAATCTAATTTATCTCGACATAGATTCGATAAGAGAGAGGAGGCTCAGGAAGCTATCGCGCAGCTTCACGGTACAATACCGGAGGGTGGATCGGAGCCGCTCAGCGTAAAAATCGCGGAGGAACACGGAAAACAGAAGGCGGCGTATTACGCGGGCTGGCAGGCGGGATACAATCAAAGCCGCGGTAAGTAATTTTATACTTTGCGAGACCGCTGCATTAATAGACTTTATCTCGCAGCTTGGCAGTGGTAATCAATACATTAAGCGAGTTTCTTACACGCATTGTTCTTGTAGGAATTCACTCTCGTTCTCTCAAATGAGCACAGAGAAAATGATGTTACCACTGCTTAGTGGTGCTTGCATTTTTCGCTTCTACGTTCAAAGAAAAATATATATACTTCTATATAAGTTCCATATAAGAGTATATATATATATATGTGTATATATATATATATATATATATATATATATATATATATATATATATATATATACTTATATATAAACCGAAATATCTGGTTACTATATATATTATATAATTCATATAATTTGCATCTTACGATTGTTGTAATATGCCTAGTTTCTATAGGAGAGCACTAGTTAAAACTCGATGTCTATTACAATTATTTCGTTTGTATCGAAAAATTACTATGTTTTATTCCATTCGCCTGTTATGCCGAACACGTTTGTTTTGATCGAGCGTATATATACTCAATTTTTCTCGTTTTTTGATATATTTCTCAGATTTTTTTGCTAGTAGATAATTTTTACATGGCGCAACGCTTGTTATCGCGACACACGTTACAATTATATCTTCCACGATTCAAATTGTCTTACAACACACGAACATTTTTCATCCGCCACGAATATAATAGTCTGTAATTTTACGATATCAGCACAGACGACTGACTTTGTAACGTAGGTTGCTACTCGCTACTAGATATATTATGTAATTTTTTTTTTTTTAATGTCATATTGATTGTCTAACGTTAATATTTTGTCAGATAAGATGGCTGCATCTAAATCAAACCACCACGACTTAACGCGCTAGGCACTTTATGTGTATACAGATAATCGAAAAGGCGTTTAAATTCTGACACGTTACGCACACGTTAACACGTGGAGAGAGAGATCTCTTCTGAACGACTGGAGACACGGTTACCCGCGTTTCTCTATACTTCTTTATACTTCGTTTTTTTTCTTTTATTTCTATCTTTTCTAAACTCGTGCGTACGATTCGGTGTAAGAGAGAAAAGACTCCGCTTCGCTCGGCCGATGAAATAAAAGAAAGAAATCGTTTAAAGGGCTTTTCATTGTATGCGATCGAGAGAAGACACGGTTGCAGTGTTCAATAGAGAAGAATCTTGTGCGATTTGATGAAGGGTGCTACTATATACACGAAACAGGGCTAGTGAATCAGTGACACGCGGCACTTGCGATTTGTAAACATTACACACCGAGAAACACACTCCGCTGCCGCACTAAAAGGAAAAACCAGGAAAACGTGGCGTTGATAGAGACTTTCAGTTTGGATGCTGGCTGGACCGATTACTTGCGATTCGCTATCTTATTATTATTTTTTTTTTTTTTTTTCTAGCTCTGTTGCCATTGTTCGTTTCTTGCTTGATACTTTGTTGTTAAAAGTATTACCGTTGTCCATGTACAATGTTATATCGAGCACATATAGCTTCGCGTTCGCCGATATTAAATATCATGTTCCATATGGCTGATGCTGTTTGTGCTTTAGCGCGACTAAGACATTGTTTCAGTTTCTGTATAATACATTTTTGTCACATACGTACATAAATATATATATATATATATATATATATATATTTATATATATATATTATATACATATATATATACACATATATATATATATATTATTTCCTATACATATAGTGTCCGAAATACATATATTTTGTTTTCACAAACATGTGTATGTTCTGTCTTCCACTGGTATAATTCTATTCCAGTCCTGTTTAATTTTAAGCGGATCCAAAGCGAGGGCGATTTATTCATCATAAATTATCTATTGTCAAGCGTTCGATTGCTATGTTGTGACCGTTTGAACGAAAAGCTGTAATCAATTAGTGCATTTTGTTTCTCGAGTGACGGATGTTTCTAAATTTGCAAATTGATTTCCCAATTGGTCTCCACGTTTAGACTTAAATTAATCGAGAGGACACGAAAGGCTCGCTCGTGAAAAGACTCGTGAATTTGTCTCTTGCGATTTGGCTGTGATTTGATTGCGATTCTTATGCTTTAGTAAGGAATGCATGATGCTGTGTCCTTATCAAGCCGTTGTAACGCGTGGAACATGTATCAAAGACCTAATCAATGACGTTTTCATTTCTATGCATGCCACACTTGACTCGTGAAGGAGAGCGTCTATACCCGACGAGGAATAAATATCAGCGCTATGCTCATTACCTGTATTGAACGAACGAAAAGGCGTCGTTGTTATTGTTGTTGCCGCCGCGTCGTTGAACGTTCCGAATGTTACATATATACGCACACGCGCCCGTCCTTGCAGTTTTAATCAAATGAAGGATTCGCGAGCTCAGCTCCCAGAACCGGGGCCGCAGTCGCGAACGTACGCAATGTGTTCCGCTGACGTGACTTGTGATTGCGCGAGGAACGTTCTGCGCTCGGCGGTTCGATCGACCGAACGATCTTAGATAGCGAATTGTTTGTTAATCGTATAAATTGCGTTAATTCTATTATACGTTATGTGTATGCGTATCTCGTTTATATGCAATTAGGACGGTGCGGTGATTTCGAAATTGAGCGTTCTCAATTTTAGCGTTTAAGTTGGCGAGAGCGAATTCGCGCGCATTCCAATAAAAATGTGATATGTAAATTTACAATTATACTTATACACGGCGGAAGCAGATACGAAGTGAAACTTGACGTGACCACGTTCTTTCAGTCTTGTTTACGAAAGATTTACTTTGTACCGGCGGGCGGAAAAAGTTATACTTTCGGAAGAGTGTTAGTTTGTAAAGTTTTATATGATAATTTTCAAATTAAGTCTCAGCCGACGACCCTGACGCTTGGCATGGCAGGAAAGTTTTAAAGATGCGACCCCGGTTAATAGAAAAGTGTAAACGTCCTCGTTATAACTCGGGCGGCGATTGTAGCCGAGGGCTCACTGTACACCAAACACCGCAATATGATTTTTGCTCAACGATCGTAAACTAATCGCAGTCACTCGACGAGTCCAAGAGTTACAATGTACATAAATCTGTTTGGTAACTTTGCGACTTTTGTTGTCCCGAACACCATGGTAGAATCGTTATCGTATACTGCGAAGATCGGCACAAATTAATGCGCAACTTGAATAGATTACAAGAACTTGTTTTCTTTTGAGATGTCCTTTTTGGATTACATACAGACCCTTCGTAAAAATGTTGCGTATGATGCACACGAGTATAATCGATCTGGCCAGATTGACGTGAACAATCTAGAAGATAACCAAGTTCGAGACTAGACTTTTTAATTGCCTGCTACATAAGTAGTGTTAATTCACGACGTGCGATAAGGTGACCACGTGCGGTAGGTCTTGTAGCTACGGCCGCTGCGGTCTTTAACGAAACTCGCAGATCAAACGACTAATTGATAGTTTTCTCTTAGTAGAGATCGATATCTTTCTAAAATTAATTCGATAGTCAAGAAAAAAATATCACGTACACACGCTTTCTCAAGAATGCATCCGACTATGTTCTCGGTGGCAATCTCGAGCGGAAAATGCGAATAAAGTGGTACGACAGTCGATTTAGCTAAAAAATATTATCGTTAAAAATAACTTCTTAAACAGAAATAAGACACACGAGAATAGCTGTTAAGAAACAAAGTTAATTGCTGTATAACGTTCCAAAAGAGAGACTCTTTCCAAAAATAATTATATCTTATTAAAAAATTAGTACTTTACTTTCATGAAAAATTGACTTGGAGTTAAATCGTAAATTTAGACGTGCTCTTCGGATATTTATAAAATCGAAGAGATGAAATATTTATTAGAATCTGACGCGACGAAAGGCATGAAAAGGTAATTCAAATCATCGTCGCAGAAGTAGTATGTAGCTAAATCGACTTTAACAGCACTCGTAGCGCATGTTTATCGGCGTCTCAATATATCAGCTACCGGATGCAAACGGATATCGTGCGGCCTTCCGTTTGTCCCGTGTCGGCTTGTGATGCGCGAAGCAACGCCACCGAATACATGGCGGCACTAACGACTAGCTAATTAACGATACGCAATGTTAAGAGGTAGACGAGGTATCGCTCGGTCTTTGTAGAGTAGAATCTTGCATCGTCTTGCGAACTCTTTAAAGATTTTCGCTATTAGACTCTTTCGTCTCCCTTCGGATCTTGAACAACGCTTTAAACAGCCGACCCGGCGAGAATCGTCGGAGACAGGTGGATCTTGAAAATTAATAGTAACGCGTATGTCCTTCGACCCTGACAATCGTCCATCCTTCGTGGATTTATCGTATCTTGCCAGTTGCGTGCAACAGAAGGGGAACAGAAATGCGATCACACTCGAGGTGCGACCGGCTAGTCTTTCTCATCGGAAACGAAATCATGCGAGATATTGATAACGCGGGGAAATCCTCACCGCGTGTAAAATAAGATGCTTTTGATAATAAGGATACCGAGCTCGACTTTGATCGTTGTATACATACGAAATGAGATATTCCGTTATTATTATCACGGCACTATACCTTAAGCAATAAACTATTGATTAACATCGATAGAATAATTAAAAAATAGTTAAAAAAAAAAAAACACTGCCTGTAAACTATAACGCTGATCGGTTTGATTTCGTCTCGGACGTGACTTAAATCTGAATCATCTTTGATACTTTGTAAATATTATAATTTTACGAGCGGCAGAGTCGTTCGTTCCTCGCGTCTGATCGCGCCCTGATTTCCTCTGTTCTACCGAGGTCGTGTTTGCAAGGAGACTTGTTTTCACCCCTAACTGGCGTTCACGCAGATACGTAATATATACAATAATTGTAGAAATAATTATGTAATAATCACTAGCTTTCTTTTTTTTTTTTTTTTTTTTCGAGAAGTTTGTCAAGTACCGCGTAAAAAAGCGTCTTTTAAATCTCGATTAAGGCACGTCCGACGGGCTAGCTAATTAGGAAGTCAATAGAGAGGAATATATGAGCGTCTGAAGGTTACCGATGACGTCGCCAGTTAGGAGCTGAAATCCTAATCGCGTAACGCGATCGAGGACACGGTCCACCTTGCTCAACGTAAGATAGATGCTGCTTCGCATAAGGGCGATGTCGGAACTTTTAGGAATTTAATATTGCGAATGCGCCGGCGTTTGACCCGCTTCGGTTACTGACCGATCGATCGCCGCCGAGCTGCGAGCCGATGGACTACATTTTTCAACGCCAATATGTGTTTGCGGATAGCCAGTATGTCGCGCAGGAATTTAATATTAAAAAAAAAAAAAGATTGTATGCACACATTATTTTTTCACAGTTTTCATTTTTTTTCTTTTTATTATTTTATTTTATTTTTCACAACTTGTTTTACGTTTATAAAATTTTCTATGAAATATATATGCGATAGCTTTTGCGTCTCTATTGAAATATTTAATTCGAATATTTTATTAATCGTAAGTTTAATATTGAATATTAGCCGTAAAAGAAAAGTGAGACTTGTATGTAATTGAAACGAGATTTTTCGACGGTCGATTGGTCAGTTAATTGATATGCGGTATATTACACAGCACGATCTCTGCTAAATGATAAGAGGATTGATTGAATATTGAACAGTTCATCAGTAAGGTAGATAGATTAATATAAAAGCATCTTTCTACGCGTCATGAGAGACGGTTTCTCCGCTTCTCCAATTGCGGTCAATTTATATTAAAAATTAGACGAGATTGACAAGAATATTATTAACAATTTAATCGGCGAAGATATTATTTAAATAAAATGTCTACAGACGAAGAAATACATTATTTATGTAATTATACATTTATTTAATGTTGACGTATTTTCTAATTATCTAATATTAATTGTGAAAATGATAAATGCCTTTTAATTTGTGAGCGTTCAAAGTTATGGTTTTGATGTTGCAATATGCGGAACCAATATTGTTTCTTTTATTTAAATTTGTGACGAATTACCTGAAATGCGAACTCGACTTGGCGCCGAAAGATGCGATTAGGTTTAACTTTAAGCTGTTAAGTAGTAAATTGTAAGGTTTTAACGGATCGAAGAATGTGCGAAATGGTTAATCCCGAAGTCCAGTAGTGCTAACGATGGCTGTGATAAGGATAAGGAAAATATTAACGAGAATTCCAAAAAGAGCAAAAATTATAAACGAAACAAGCGAATTAGCGAAGTTTCTCTTCCTCTCTTTCGGTTTAATTTTTAATGCCGACGTAATTTTAATGTATTAGCCAAGTTATACGCTACACCGGTATAATTATGTTCGAGAACTAACAGCGAACTAATAGAGTGAAAATAATAGTCTGTCCGTAGAATTTTAAGTAATTCACGGTATGAATTATTGCTGAGTTAGGAAACAATACGCATGGTATTCGCAAACTTGTCGCATTTCTCTTGAGTTAAAACAAATTTAGGAAAAACTTGAAGACTCTTTAAATTTTTACTGCACATTTTAAACCGTTAAAAAATTTCTATTAATTATAAAGTATAATTCTAGTTATTTTAAAGTTACCCATATAATTTTAAGTCAAATTTTATTTGATATTGATTAATTCGGTAATCGGTCAATTAGACGTTCCTTGTATAATACAAATTACATCCGGCTGAAAGAAAATGCGGCAGTTTGAGGGACAGTTTCAAAGAGGAAAAATTCAGCTTCTTCGGCCTCGTTTTCGAGAACATCCGCGACATTCTTGATGATGCATTCATCATATTTTTCTCTTGTTCGTTATAATATTAAAAAAAAAAATTATATATATATATATATATAGTCTACGCAAATCTCTAAATTAGCAGAAGTTATTGTCGGTAGGCGAGTCTAGTGTCTCGTTAACATCAATGTTTAATAAGAAATGCAACACACGTGCACACAGCGATTAAATATACACACCCACACTAGATAGAAACACGGAAGACTCTGACACAGTATAGTTACAGTTGCAGATCAATGTTCGTATCACGTTGTACGGATATTTGTATTTAAACGTATTGAGCATTAAATGTAAATTATTGTATCGACCGCCGCTTTTTGTGCTGATGATGTATAAAATCGACGGGATCCCTCGCGCGACATTAAACCGACAACCCCCCCCAAGCACGATCCAGGCACGAATTCGATTTTCGCGAATGAGAATGGCGAAGCTATATCACACACGCACACACACAGAAATAACGGCTCTCTGTGATACTTTTGTACAAATTCGTTTCCCGCGGGGATTACGCTACTGTAATTAAAATTAAGTGTTGAAAAATCAGATTCCGCCTCCTCCCTCCCAATCTCGGTGGAGCTTTTTATACTCTTGACAATCCGGAGCTGAAGTACGACGAAGCTTTTCTTCGCGGAGAAAAAGAAAAGAAAAAAAAAGAAAAAAAAAAAAAGAAAAAAAGAGAGAAAATCATCAGGACAAAAAGTAAATCCTCCGGAGGACTAACGTTTCGGGAATGAAAATAGTCAGAGAAATACGACTCCGACGATCCTCCGGAGATCTTCTAATCGATATCTTATATCTTTCCTATTCTCGTTGCCGCAATCGCGGGTTTCCTCGCCGCGATCGCTCATTAAATTTGATTAAAACACTAGAAACAGACATATGCCGAGTCTAAGTTATTCGCGCCACCCTCTTTCTCTTTGACGTACGCTTCTCCTTCATTTCTCTCAAATATCTTACGAAATAAAAAAAAATTTAACGTGAACACGTAACACAGAGACTGAAAACTCGCATTGAAACAAAGCCCGATTTAAAATACATACATCTTGAAAAATAATATTTAAAAAAAAATTAGAATTTTATTGAATCTATTATAATTAATGTTTCGAATTAAATAAGTTTATTTCACATGAATAAGTAAAATTAAAAAAAAAAAAATAAAAATTAAACTTGTATGTTTAAGATGCCGAATGATGAAAAGATGTGAAGGAGGAACGTCAGTATTAAGACTCGTCCTTCGACGCAGACTCTAATTGCCCTCTCAACTAAGACGTCCTCAATTTTCCAGGATCAAGCGGGGTCGGCGGCAGCGGTGGTGGCGGCGGCGGTGTGCGAGCTCGAGGCATCGGAGGCCCTGGGATGGGAATCGGTGGAGGCGGCGGCGGCGGCGGCGGCGGTGGTCCAGGGATGCTGGGTCGCGCGGGTGGTTTCGGACCACGTGGGAGTGGACCTCACACCGGCTTTCTCGGCGGAAGCGGCAGCGGCGGCGGCGGCGGTGGCGGTCCAGGTGCCATGCGGATGGAGAAGATACACCCGCACCGGTTCAATCCGATCGGCATGGGAGGCGGTGGCGGTGGTTACGTGCAGTCGCACTTCTGGTGACCGTTACGATGCGACGACGACGACGGCGACAATGACGATCACTGTGACGATAAGGACGACGACAACGACGACGACGATGGCGATACGCTCGAGCTCGCCAGGACGTTAGTCGCTGGCTGAAGCCCTCTTCTCGTCTCGATCGAAAAAAACACTCGCGGAGTCTGATCGCTCGTAACGCGGCCGAGAGCTGGGAGGTGGGTTGGATAGAACCGGGCTAGACCGGCTTCCTATTTACGGGGATATACGAGAAGACGGCTCGATGTTAATATCAGTGTCAATAAGGGTTTTAATATTGAGAAAAGTGACAGGTGTTATACGCTTTGAAAGGCTGTTATCGCATGTTAACGCATGTTGTTTATCGGTTGATAATTATGCTGAGCATAATTTTCAAACGGTATTATTTTACTGTTGATAATAGTTTCGTCAATATTGATGTTCAGATCGAGCTTGTGCACCTTCTCGTGGACCACCTTGCATTTTCGCGATAGCCACGGCAAAGCTGGATAGTCCTAGCTCTATTGACCTCGGGATGCCGTGCATCCTTGATCTATTCAGTTCAACTGCACGCGTTGGATCTGATCGAAAATAATTCCGATCGAAATTAATTTTCCGTTTATTCGCACATTGTTCGAAAATCTTTTTGTCAGATACCATACAAACAACGTTCACGGTAAAACAGATGATAAAAAATTGTGCTTCGATCGGAATCCTTTTCGAATAGATCCCTGCTATCCGTGATTTCAATTGTCTATCCGGTTTTATTTCAGTTTCTTCTACCTCGTGCGCGATCGTGAAGCTCAGTAAAAATTTATATGAACCGTCGCTAGAAACAATTATAGCTGTCTGATATTATTTATGAATAAACCTAAACAATTACGATAACGGCGAAATAAAAATAATGCGCATATTCAATTTTAATTAATAATTTACTTAATTAAATTTAATGTGTTAAACTTAATGAATTTTGTAATTCTTTTGATTCGTCAAACGTTGCTTCACGATCGAACGTTTGCTCCAATTTAACAGCGTTCGGCTTATATTACGCAACATAATATAAAGTTTTAATAACAATCGCCCTTGGTCAACTCACGAGGGGTTGAAAGAGCCAAAAGGGCCACACTGTGCAAAGAAATAATAACTATATATCATAAATTTCATTTTTTTTTCTTTTTTTTAGTCCTGATTCTTGAGACTTTACCAAGACATTTAATCGTAAGACAGAGTTTTATCATAGGTCGAATTTTGGGGGGAAAAGTCGTAGGAAACGTCCGACGCGGTGCTGGATATCGGTGGTATCCTGCGGCGAACGAAAATTTGTACATTTGTGAAATACGATTTCTCTCCTTTTTTCCCCTTTTTTCGGGTTTTTTTTCTTTTTTTTTTTTTTTTTTAATGAAGTGAGATACTCGTGACAAAAGTTCTTTCGGAAAAATCCAATATCTGCACGTCGAATATCTGTCCACTGCATTAAATTATGATTTTAAATGATATATTTGTGTTTTAAGTAATTTTTACTTCGCGTCAGTATTTTTTTTTTTTTTTTTTTTTAAATTATTTACGAGTTTACTCTTTCGTTCGCGGCTGCTTTTACTTAGGTATTGGATCTTCCGAAGAGGCAAGTTTTATAGTTATGATCCACAATCGAATTCCAAATCGTTTTAGCTCGTCACGAGGCCAGGAATACGTGATCCGAATGTGTGTGCCGTAGTTAATTTAGATTAAGAAAGTTTTAAGCGTGCGCCGCGCGGGAGGACAGGGTGAATGTAATTTATTTTAATATTTGCGAGCAGTATTAGGACGAGACCGCGTATTCTCTCGCAGTCCTGTGGACACACTTTCGGCGCACGTGTCGGTTTTTTAATTTTACCCGACGCTTTGGTAACGTTTTACGATGCTCGTAAATGTGTTGCTGAAGAGACAGAGAGAAAGAGAGAAAGAAAGAAAGAACGAGAGCATGAGTGCGTGAAAGACATCGTAATACAAAAAAGGATATTTATGTAAAGCCGTAAACTACTTGGAATAAATACCATTAGCAACTATACACTTAGCTTTTGTTAATTGATCGTTAAGTGGAATATCTCAAGTTTCTATTAATTGATTAATTAATTGAATAACGCCACCGATACTTTTATACGCGGAGAGTCGATATCAAAATTTTATACGTCGCGAGTACTTAAGATCTGTTCGTTAGCGTAGATACTTAGCGCCGGTGAATCTCGAGGAGAGCGTTCGACTCTGAACAAACCGATCATCATCGTTATCTTTGCCGCCAAGTGGTGTACATAGACCTCGTAGGGAGACTGAGACGTTGTCGCGACCTTACAAACGATGAGACTGACTTTTATATAGGGGACAGATTTTAAGCGAGCATGTCGAAGTCGCGCATCAATATTTTTAGATAAAGGAAAACAAAAAGAAAAAGGGAAAAACGGAGCTGTACTTGCCTCGAACCTGCGCGCAGGTTCCAAGGACAGCGTACTGATTAATTATCTATAAAGAAATCTGTGATTTGTACAAAGAGGAGAGGTATAGTCGGTCATCTTAGAGAGGAGCGAAAAAGGAATCTTTTTTTTTTTTCTATTTTTTTTTTCCACGTCCAAGTGCGACGGAGATAAAAATCTGAAGCAATAAAGAAGTAGGAGTAGAACCGATCCCTCTACTGATGAAACGTTAAGTTACGTTTTATAGAACAATGCGCAGAATCTCAACTCGACCACCATCCATTCTCGTAAGCAAATCGTTTCATAAAGTCGCACTGTTGCTTTTATATTAAATATAATTTAGTAACATTTTTGAAGTTACCTGAGCATATTATAATAATTATTGCATCTCTTATTATACCATTTTTTCATCGTCATTAAAGTTAAGCGATGTATAACTATGCAAATCGATCCGCAGGCTAAGTAGCATAATTTATTTATCACGTTTAATATAATGACCATTTTGCAATGTGTATGTATAAGTCACCGAGACTTTGTGTGATTGCTAGGAGTAACAACGTCGACAAGAACTAAGTGGCGAAGTATTTAGCGATATATTTGACTTAAAACCAAGATAAAAAAAAAAAAAAAGAAAAGATTTATATAACCGCATCGTGTAAGTGACACGGCAATTCGTTGTGAATTTAAAAGCAGCATACACATTTTCGCAAATGTATAAGTTCGTGTTTAAGAAAAGATCGTAAATAATATCGAAATAATTATGAGGAAATAATTAGTGACACATGAATTGTGATGTCGCACCAATGGATGTGTAACGAAAGAAAAGAAAAAAAGAAAAGAAAAAAAAAAAAAAAGAGAAAAAAGAAAATTAAATAAACTACTGTCCGCTGCGAAGAGGATTTCTTATAGCGATATCTTAACAAAACTTACCGTAGAAAGTATTGCGATTAAGTTTAAGCTCGCATATCTGAAGGTAAGATTGCAGGAGCGTCGAAGCCAATACTGTAAAACATTTTATTAATATCTGGCAGGACATTACAACTCTGTTTTATGTGATAACTCGGTAAAGGAGATGCATGCCGCGTTAAAAGAAAATAAAAATAAAAATGGTAATATCAACTAAGTAAAAGCGAATGATTGATCGTTGGAGGCTTTCGGTTCAAGAGCATTTTTGTAATCGGTAACTTTCTACGATTTGCACTTAAATTTCATCGACGAGTACGACCGATCACAATGTTGCCCTTCAAAAGGCAGCTTGCATTGTAAAAATAAGCAAAGTGCCCGATGACGAGCCGCATCGTAATCGTTCAAAGACTTTCGGTGTCCGCACAAACGATTCCACCGATCCTTTTCGTACGGACATTCGTCGCACAGATATTTATCCGCCTCATTTACATGTTAACGAGCTGTTAAAAATTGCAAACTGCGCGCGCTGTTACACAGTAGTACTATCAGGGTCTGAAATACATTTTGCAGCCGACGCTCTAATTATCGTCGCGTTTTTAATCTACTTCGTTAAATATTACATCCAGTCACAAAACAATTATCCTAATTTGCTCGGATTTAACTTACGATTATCACAATTTGCAAACGTTTTCTTCTTCAAAAATGTTCGCACTCCAAGCGGTGCTCTCGCGTCTATCACAATTGTTATATTATTTCGAGCGCACTTTGATTAATATTATTCAACCAACGTCACTATCTAAATCGTAGAACGTGGCCGGAGGAATGTGCTGCGAACAGTGGAAAGCGCGCTTTTAGACTGACGGCTTCCAAGTTCAATCAGGGAACTTTATAACGCAAACGATTCCACCCACAGGATGCTGCGGCCTAGAGATTAGCTGGCGAACTCGTGAAAAGGAAACAGGAAAGGGGCGGTTAGACCAAGATACGTGAGCTTATCCTGAAGAGCGGCATTCTTTCTTTTACACGATAAAACAATTTAACACGTATGTTTCTTAAAATAATCCTGAAAGAATTGAACGATAATTTCCAAGCGTTCGATGGAGCTGAGAGAAATCGCTCTTCAAAAAGGTATTATTTATCTCGCAATATTAATTTAATAAGTTTTTTTTTTTCATTATCATTATCATTATAATGACGGACAACATAAGCTTCGATATCACCAAATAAAAAATATATATTAAAAATTAAAAAATATCTATGTGATTTTTGAAACGAATTTAATGCGAATTTTTCTTTCCTTTTTAAATTAATCAATGTAATTAATTTTGAAAATGAATTTTGGAAATGTATTGTCGATGTTAAAATAACAATCACTGCCCTTGGCGAACAGAATTGTAAAGCTAGAGAATTATTTCAGGGAGATGGAAATATATCTTCGATCGGTTTTCAACGGTCGCAACGTGGATCCATCCGATTTATTATCCAACCTTTGGCCCACACTGGCGTCTTTTTTTTTTTTGTATTCCCTTCCCAACCGTCGGGCCCCATTGAGCGAGTCGGAGTTCACCCCAGGAAGCACGGCGAGGCCTTGTACGAATTGCGCGCATCTGTCCCGCGTGTGTTTCGATAGCAAGATCGATGGAGTAAAAAAAAAAAAGGTACATATAACAAAAAAAGAAAAAAAAAATTACATTCCTCAATTTATTAAGCTTACGATAAAAAATATCCCTCCGTCTTTCGTTGAATTTTCAAGGTATTTTTAATTCCCACAGGAAAAAAAAAAGAAAGAAAAAAAAAATACGCCGAGCAACGATAAGCCTCTCTCCAAGTCTACTGATAAAGGGAACCTTTTATTGCGAGCAGCTGTACGTTTCATTCATTTCGATTGTTACGCGATCAGTTCCGTTTCGCGAGCGATAAAAAGCCCTACGGTTTATTCCGCAGAATTATTCAGCGTAATAGAGTTAATGATATTACTGGGAAACAGCATGATAAACAAAATTCCGGGAGAAGAAGAATGTAAACGAGCTGGAATTAATTGCGGTCGTTATTAAGATTAAAGTAGTTTGTAGAACGGTGAAGTAGTTATAGAGCGGCGTTTTTTAATTTTTGTGTTCACGCCGATGCCGCCTTCGCACCTCGTCAAATTCGTCATTATAATTTCTGATTAAAGCGATAAGGTCAGACATTCGGAGCGCGGAGAGGAGAGACCGCATTGTTGAAGTGAGTCATCGCGCGTTTCAGTTCATTTTCCTCGCAGCCGAATCAGCCGATGACACGACGCCGGTTCGGGGTCACGTTTTTTATTTTTTTTTTTTAATTTTTTTTTTTATCCTCCTTTTTTTTTCTTTCCAACACTCGTTTACGCAATCGTCGCCCGATAAAATGCACTTATAATTCATTCGCGCGCGGCGAACATGTGTGCGATACTTCCAGCCCGAGACCGAGCTGAGACACAAGCTTCTTTAAAAAAAAAAAAAATTTGTTTAAGGTAGATAAATTGTTAAGATAAAATCGGAAATTATTAAACGTGCGGAACGTCGTTTCGGTAAAAACTGTTCGCCGCAAAATTTGCCTTGGTATCAACACGCAGTACACGGAGCACGTGAGCGTCGCGGGAGGAAGATATTCCGTTTCCGGTCAACGCGATACCCGGCGAACGCTCGCTTCTTCTTCCCGACGGCGATAATAACCGCGATACAGTTAAAGCGGGCTCGATTCGGGGTAAATCGATGTGGAGAACCGAGCAATATAATCGGCGCAACTGCCAGTTTTTCTGACTGTCGGAAACTGAATCGCGAGTCGCGAAATTAAAAACGGCTGTTACGTGTCGGAGACTGCTTTACGCGGCACTTTAAAGATTGGTTCCGCACGACTGGTACATGTGGAGTCCGAAGAACGACTGATTACGAGCGGAATCCGCACGACTAGCGAGCGCGCGAGCGGAAAGGGACCCGTCGAAAGAATGCGAAGGGGAAAGAGAAAAAGAGAGAAAGAGAGGGAAGAAGGAACACGCACACGTGGTGCCTGTGGACACAGCCCCAGGAGTTTTCGTGGACCCCCTTTCTTGAAAGAGGTCCGGGATCTTCTTTCAACTCTGTAAATTGCAACACGAGGTAAACGAGGTCGCACATGATCCTTCGGAACGCGTGGAAAAAAGTAAAAAAATTTTATTTATAATATTATTTATAAATTAATTACTATATTAATTAATATTATTTTTTTTATCTGCAATATTAATATCTATATTTATATCTCTTTGCATTTCTGTCTGTTAAAGAACTTTGAGTGGGAACACTTGAGAATATAGTTTTCGTAAAGGCGAGAGAATTCCTGCTTGTAGAAGGAATCGGAGTAAGGTCAAAGAGCACTGTCCTACGGCACGAGGGGACACGATGGAATTTGCATTTCCTGTCTACGATGAATAATTCCGGACCGTGCTGGTTGCGCACGCTTTCGAATTAGGCCCCCGCGCTTACTTAAAATCGGGCCCGAAGACTCGAGCCTATCGAATTCGTAACTCCCATCGAGCCCATAAGACTCGAATCTCGCGATAAAAACTTAAGCCGGTATTTATTTCGAAAGCAATTGAATTCTAAACGATCAGAAAAATTAATAAAAATAATAAAATAATTATGTCTATTATTATTATTACTCGTTGGAATTTACGCCACGTCTCAGTTAAAATTTCTAATGAGCGATTAATTAACACTTTTACATTTGCATGTTGAAAGAATTTCAAGGGATGCGTTTTCAGAAACTACAAACTGCAGCGACGCGAACTTTCCTACAAAAGAGGGCCTTCGTTCGCCAGACGGAGGGGCCGACGACGCGAAGGGTGGCTAAGTCTTCGGGGTAAAGTCGTAAGAAACAGCGGCTGTAAAAAAAAAAGAGGGGTGCAGGGATACACTTATGGGAACAGCTGTTCCTTGACTGGGTTGTTGACCGTGCGCACCTACACAAGGGGAATATTCACAGCAAGCCCTTTCACAGGCCTCTCTCAGGTACATGCAACACGTGTCGCGCCCGCGTTGCACCCGCTCGTTCGAACCGTTCCCCGATGATTCACGCGGGGTACAATGCTTGCTCGCACACAAAGAGGAAACAGCAGGCCTCGCCGCTGACCTCCGAGAATTATTATACGTCGCAACATTACGCGTCTAATCGTCTTAAACTTCACAATCGGCAAAAGTTTCTTATTTATTTTCAAGACAAACTTCGATAGATTTAAAAGATTTTGATATATTCTTCTAATAAAATAGTAAAAATAATATAATTAATAAAATATTTGTTGTAATATTTATTCCGAAATATTTTAATGCACTTTTGAAAAATCACTCGCTTTATTTCCTTTTTAACTTGTCTTTAAAATACCATAGGTATCACACGTTTACGGAGCTGAAACGTGAGGAGCAGCCGCGAATGAGGCACGCAATGTGTGAGCGACGGGGCACACAAGTGTGCCCCAAGACAAAAAAATCATACAACATCTGGAAGTTCGGGATAGAAGGCGATCTGCTGTAAAAACTATTTGTACACCCTGCGCGCGTGGGAGCGAGATTCACGATCTGTCTTCGTTAAACGCGTAAGTTTCACTTGGTCTTTTTGTTTTGTTGCCTCGAAACATGTTTTCCCACGTTAGGTAATTTTCTTTTCGATGATCGCAACAATATGCGCGATAAATTTTATAAAAATCGACGAGCCGAAGAAACTTATTTATACTCTGAGCCTCATAATGTTTTATACATAAAACAATTAACGCAAAAGGAGCACGAGTAAATGACGTGCGCGCTTTGTAATGGTCTAGTTCATATAAATAATTGATGTGTGCAATGTAAAAAAAGACGATGAATTAATATGATGCGCGAACATGGATCCTTATCTTTAAACATGACTGATTAAACTCATTCGGTTTTGTTAAAGAGACGTAACGTAGACACAATATCACGGTATTGAGACTCTAATCGTTCTACCGCATAAAATACGATGACATGCATAATTACGCACGTCCACGTGATATCACGTATCACGACGTTTTCAGATAACTATCGCTAGTATTCGATGGTGACTGTTTTTGTCTTAAGATACTCATTAAGAGCCTCCTGCCCCAAATCCTTGCCGAATCCAGACATCTTGAAGCCGCCAAACGGTGCTGCTACGTCGGTCTTGTTGTACGTGTTAATGAACACTGTGCCAGCTTCGATTTTTTCTGCGAATCTGAGCGCCCTGCTGATATCCTTGGTGAGAACTCCCGAAGCCAAACCGAATTCAGTGTTATTCGCCCGCGTGATCATCTGATCGATATTCTTCGAGCTGAACTTCGAAATTACCATGATCGGACCAAAGGACTCTTCCTTCGCAATGTACATGTTATCCTCGACATTTGTAAATACAGTCGGCTCGAAATACCAGCCGGGGCGATTGAGCCTCTTGCCACCGTAAACCAATTTAGCACCCTCTTCAACTCCCTTCTGTACGAACTCGAGAAGTTTGTCCAGATGAGCCTTATGATTTTGCGGCCCGTGAGCTGTGCTCCTGTCCAATGGATTGCCGATGGCGATTTTTTTCACCTCGTCGACCACGCGTCGCACGAACTCGTCATGGATAGTCTCCTCGACGAAAAGTCGCCCTTAAAAACGAAGATCAATCGTTAAATAGCAAATAAAAAAAAATAATTAAAGGTAAATAAGTAATTATCTTATTTTTTTATAGATTGATTAAATATCTTACCGGCGGCGATGCAATTTTCGCCTTTATTGAAGAACACCCCACCCATACCGATCCTGACTGCTTGCTGAATGTCGGCGTCCTCGAAGATGACGAGGGGACTCTTACCGCCAAGTTCCAACGATACTTTTTTTAGATTACTGTCGGCGCAGCATCTCATAATGGTTTGGCCAATCTGTGTAGAACCGGTGAAGCCCAGCTTTCTGATCAAAGGATGCCCGACTATAGCGTTTCCGACTTGACTGCCGAAGCCACAAACGATGTTGATGACACCGGGCGGGATTCCGG
Source organism: Cardiocondyla obscurior (assembly GCF_019399895.1). Classification (NCBI taxonomy): domain Eukaryota; kingdom Metazoa; phylum Arthropoda; class Insecta; order Hymenoptera; family Formicidae; genus Cardiocondyla; species Cardiocondyla obscurior. The sequence continues at coordinate 1,938,238 of NC_091875.1, read as the reverse complement.
CGCGTGAGGACAGCTCAGCGAATTTCAGGGCTGTCAGAGGAGATGCCTGAGCCGGTTTCATCACCACAGTATTGCCAGCCGCTAGGCAGGCCGCCATCTTCCACGACAACATCATCAGAGGGTAGTTCCAGGGAGTGACCAGGCCGCAAACGCCGATCGGTTCGCGCCGCGTGAACGTGAGATTCCGGTTCGGACGCGCGTGCGAGATGGGTATCGTCGAGCCTTGGATTTTGTCACACCAGCCGGCGAAGTAGCGCCAGGTTTCGATGGACATGCCTACGTGAGTTTTCAGAGCGAGAGTATAAACTGCACCGGAGTCGAGAGTCTCCAGAGTGGCTAATTCTTCCTTGTGCTCCTCCATTAAATCCGCTAATCTGAAAGACAGTAAAAAAAAGTTAAAGAACTGAAATTAAATTATATCTACTTTAATTAAATTAATTAAATTAATTAAATTAAATAAATTAAATCTACTTTAATTCCATTGAAAATCAAGAAACTTACTTACATTAAATTTAATTTAATAGTTAACTCATCGTATTTTAGCATATTTAATCAACTTATTTTAAAAAATCTAACGTATAATAATTATAAATGCTAAAAAAATATGTTAGAAGAAAATGTGTAATTTATTACTTGAATAATAATGTTCCGCGCTCTCTAGCACTGATTTTGCCCCATTCACCCTCTTCGAAGGCTTTTTTTGCGGCTCTAACGGCTATATCGACATCCTCAGCGTTCGCACTTTCCACCGTGCAGATCACGCTTTCGTCGTGAGGATTTATCGTGTCGATGGGTTTACCGTGTCCGTTAACAAACTGACCGTCGATGAAGAGCTGCCTGGGGAATCTCAAAGTCCTATTATTCGCCTGCAACTCTACCGCGTCGTATTTAATCTCCTTCGCAGCCAAGTTTCCTCGAGCTGCGAGTACGACCGTCGTGGCAAACTCCTTAAAAACCGGCGCCATAAAAACGTCGACATTTTGCAGGGTAACGCCGCAGTTATCTTTTACTTCTTCGACTAGTCGTACTACGTCCATGCTGCCCCCACCTGATAGAAAATTTTCATAAATTAATTTATTATACATAGAATATTTAATGTATTTTAATCTATTAAATTTAATAATTATATATTGTATTTAAAAAAACTAAAGACTTTTAAAAAACGTTTGACGTTTTACCGGAACGCTTACCGGAAGCAAAGAAATCCGTATCGTCATCAATTTCGATTTTGAGTATATTCGCCCAGATCTGCCGCAGACCGTCGGTAGTTTTTACTTCCTCTTCCGTTAACTCTACGACTTTGCTGTCGTTAGCCTGTCCGTACTTACTTGCCGGAATGGTCTTTGTTCCGATTTTAATTCTTTCTACGTTAACGAACCGCTTGTCGACGGCCTCGATCAGCAAACCGCCTTGATGCACGATTCCTTTTCGCTCCTCGAGGTCTACTGTTTTCTCGGCTTCCGGTTGCTTATCCTTCCACAGAGATGAACCGAAAAGACGCACCTCCTCGCCGTCCAGCGTCGTCCAGGCTCCCGGTGTGCTATCCAGACCACGAATAAAATCGTGAATCTCCTTAGCCGGCTTGGACCAATTAATCTTCTGGAGTTCTTTCTTATTTAGCAGAGGGTCATAGGTCGCACCTTCCTCTGGTTGCGGTACCGAGGGTGCAATTCCCTTAGCGACAAGGTCCACCGCTTCGCCCATGGCTTTGATACCCTCTGGGTAAAGGAAATTATTGTACAAGCTGTCTACCGTATCGTTCGGTTCCACTTTGCACGATTTCTGAAGAAGTACTGGCCCGGTATCTAGCCCATCGTCTGGCCAGAAAATTGAGAACCCTGCGGTATTATCTCCTTGGATTAATGTCCTAAAACGAAAATTAATTCGTCAATAAAATTAATAAATAACGCATGCCTTATAGTAATATTTAGTATAAAAAAAAAATTTAAAGCACCAAAAAAAAAAAAAAAAATTAATTTAAGACAATTATAATTATCCGTAATTTATAGAAAAAACCCGACTTCAAAAAAAACAAAAAAGAAATTAACGCGGGGATTACGCGCCGAAAATGTGCGATACGGCGATATCATCGATTCCTAGGTCAAAAGTCTAATAAAACGCGATACGCGTCCACAGGCAAATATGCATAGTCGTTTGAAGGGATCATATAGCGGGCTCGTGACCACTCATTATCTTCGTTATTATTGGCGTCGTGTTTTCAGCGAGAAAGTAGTTTTGCCTCGCAATCTGGAACGCGAAAACTGCGGCGAACCGGTTGTTGCGGCGTGCCGATATCGAAAGATATAATACAGCAGCCTGGCTAACTTATTGCAATTAACAACGTCTACTATATTGCAAAACAACAAGTGAATTATGAACTATCGCAAAAATAATTACTTACAGTTATTTAGTATTTATTAAGAAGTGTTTCGTTAGTATAATTCTTTTAAGAGTCTCAACATCGTGACTCGGCTAAAAAAATGCTGTTTTAAATCATCGTCTGTAAAGAATACGTCTCCCGATCGCTGTAGAATTTCTAGGAGACGCGTGCAGCGATCGAAGGGAAACTCACCAGCTTATAGCACTCGCTCCTCTGTGCCTGGGCAACAGAGACGGATGGTAACATATGCTCCGATGACGAGGATGATTAATGACTTCCATGGGGATGAATTGACTACAAAAGGGGAGGACGTTGAGATCCACTTCGATGCTCTGGTATAGCTTTAAGATTTCTGGCAAGGTCGCTCCCTTACTTCTCCAGGTCTTGATCTTGAAAACCGGCGTGTTATCAGCCTTGGCAGTGGCCGCTACAATTTAAAAAAAGCAATAAAAAAAAGCGATAACGAGATAACGAGGCAAAATGCAGTGGCAGGATCATCCATTGAAATGCTTATTTTATTTCTTTTTATTCTTACAATGTTATAAGACCTCGAAAAGCGTAAAGGCCAATGAATGATCCTGTTAGTCGTCTCACGATCGAAATAAGCTTAGTATACTGATCCTACAAAAGAACTTTTTGATCACTTGTATTATACCTAGCGAGTCTTCGCGAGATCCTTTATCCGGGATCGTAAACACTCCGGTCACCTGGTGTCCATTCTGTCGCAAAAGCTTGTAGACTTCCGCCGCGAATGGACTCTGTCCGATAATAGCCACCTTGAGCTGCGCCATCGTCCGCTGCAGTTTTTTTATTTACAGATCTTTATTAATCTCGTATATTGTCATCATTTCCAAAATTTCTTTTCAAAAATACATAAAATTCTTAAGGCTTATTGTTCCAGCTTCTCTTTACTTAATAAATAACGTACTGTGCGTTATTGTTTACTTAGAAAAAAAAATTAAAACGTTTGATAAGTTGCAAAAAGATAAAACAATTTACCTTTAGATGAAACAGGAAAGCAACGTATTAAAAATTTTCGACGGATATGCTTTAATATTGAATGTAACGTCGAAAAATATTTTACTTTAATTGTAAATACTTTAATAATTAATAATTGAGTAAATAGTTTAATAATTATATAATAATTCACATACCTATTTAAGGTTTATTCCGACACCAGTAACAACGTTTTAAGCATGCTGTAAATATACATTAAGCTTATTTACAAAAGTTATTTATAAACGTTACTGTAACGAAACTTCAAATATTATCATATGAACACCGTCACCACTACCGCATGCGCATAAAAGGCGTATTACATTAATTGTAATATAATTAAAGAATTATAATATTAAGCCAAAGTCTCTCACACACTCATACAAAGTGAAACAAACTAAAAGACTTGACCATGTGGCTTTTTTAAATTTGTATTTCTCGCGTAATATTTTAATTTCCTCTGTAACATATCAATCCGATTGGCACAATATTTAATATTGAAATTACGTTACAAAAATAATTTAAATAATTAATACTAAAAAGAAGCGTTTTGTCTCGACTACGATAGAGCCAGCCGTCTAAAAGAAAAATCCACGTTTCTCGAAATTCAGTAGGTATCCTAACGGTATTCTTTTTCCCCTCTTATCCTCGGCTTTTGCAAAAACACTAATTCCAATCTGCTTACGGTATCCAAGACGAAGTTGCGCCTCCAGATGAGATTTCTGAAGCCCAGCATCAGTTGTAGGATCGCAAGTGTATCACAGGGTATGCACGTGGCGCGTTCACTTTTCTTACTGATCACACATCAAGTAAAACCGGATAGACTGGACCGAAATCGGCTTCTTCTCCGGTCTGCGAGTGGTTGACTAGACGTGGCTGCATTTATATAACGCAGACTGATATCTCTTACATCGATATCAGTTGTCAAATGAAACGAGGGTCAAGATTCATCCATCCATTGAGCCTTATCCTGTCCCCGAAGCGTCTTATCTTCAAACGTTGTCAGCGGCTAATATCCAACAGTATGCGCTTGAAATTTTTTTTTACCCTCGCTATAGGCTAAAAGTTTAATTGAATTAAAAAAATTGTAAATTATCGCAGAGATTAGGCGTTGATATTCTGTCGTAAATCAGATAACGAGCACGTCCTGTTTTACTTCGTCGTCAATGAAATTTTTTATCAAATGATATAAATCATTAAAAAAAATAATTAAATTTTTTTTACCTCGTTATCCTTGTCTCATTTTGTTTTCGAAAAATATTAAATTGATAAGAAAAGTGTGACCTTTTTTTTTTCTTTGATGGATCTCCTGGCCGAGTAATCGCAATAATCTGAAATAAATTTGCGTGATTATTGTAATGTAATGAATTTATTTACGTCAAATGTGACATCAAGAAACGAACCAGAGGGCAGAGACATTTTCCATGACGAATGACATTTTAATCAATGTGAGACACGAGTGCATACCGGATTATTCTAGTTGAAAGGAAGGATCCACTGGTTTCGGGGTCATTAGGTTACGCTCGTAACACATAAATAGATGAAAAATCTCGTCGATAATTTCGTTTGTGTTTATAACGATTTTGAGCCGCCACAAACTGGTCTCGGGTCACCCTCCGTGCTGTAATTGGCTGTAATACTGATATGTCAGCAATCTAACGATTATCTGCTCTACGAATAACTATATAACAAAATTAAAATTAATAACATATACGGAAATTATATACAATAGGTATATTATATACATTTGACTAAGTATTGATACTTAATGCTACTAAAATATTTCGTAAAACTGACTATTATATTATAACGTATGATCATACAGGATTTATATCTATAATACAATTTTTAATTAAAAGGTGCCATTTGGACCACTTTCTATAACTATTATATCTTATACAATGTATGATTTTATTTATATTGCTAAAGAAAACTTTATCGTGACAAAGGTACCGTTGCGATTCGCGAAATAAAGTTATTTATGCAAAAAAAAAATATAAAAAAATCGCTTTTGTCGATAAAGCAATTTGTCTTCGTGCCTATCAACTTAGTAACACAATTTAAAACAATATTAACTTCTTTTAGATCTCTATGCGTTAAATTAAAATGCGTTTCAGTCAAATGCTTAATATCGAGGTACTTTAAATTCGGATGCACCATCGATTGCCGTTGTCGGTTTTCTCTTGTTCATAATGTTCTGAATCTTTTGCCATTCGCGGTCGAGCTCCGCTTTCTCATTCTTCTCCTTATTATATTTTCTAGTGCGCCTGCCATCGGCCATTTTTACGCCGTACTGAAAGGCTGCCTTGGGCAGCGCTTCCTTATTATTCATATACTCGCTGTATTCTTCGGGCGTATCGAAGTCCCAGCGGCCTATCGGGCCCTTCTTATTACCCAGGTCCATCTTCGTGTAATCCACCTCGTCATCCGAATCGTCGATGGCGTCTTGCATTTCGTCTAAGCCTGGATAGCACTCGGCGTATCCTTCCGGCTCGGCCGCCAGTTTGTTCAAGAGGGCACCTTTCTTCGGCGCATTGCTATCCGCAGCAGCAGCCGCGGTGGTGGCCACCGCGTTCGGTTGCAAAACGCTCGGCAATTGCGGCGCGTTTGCTTTGTCGTCAGTATCCAAATTCGATTCAGGCTTGTCGAAGTACGAGCTCTTCTTTTTCTCGCGTGATTGCGCATCTTTTTTACTCGTCACCGTCGGCACGTAATCGCCGATATCGCCGTAAATGCTGTCGTCGGCGGCAGGCGGCCGCGGCTGAATTTCTATGTCGTTCGACTCGTCGCCGCGACCGCGTCCGTCCTTTAGCTTCTTGCCTTTCTTGCTGTGACGACTACCTTGACGCAAATACGACAGTATTTGCGCCAGTTTGTTGATTACAATGTCGTTAGTCGTGAGAGTAGGAGTGTTGTCGATCGTCGGCACATCCGCTTTGCTTCTGATCAACGTCGTCGGTATGTCAACGTCGGCGTTTTCGTCATCTAACTCGATTACGTATGCCATACGACCCGGCGTGAACAGCTCGTTTCTTTCAATCTGCTTAGACTTCATAGTCATGACGGTTTTGTACACGTTCCGTGCGATCTTCGTCTTAAATTGCATTTCGTCGTCTTTCTTCTCGACTGGCGGCGGCTCTTTCTTCGTCTTTTCCTTCGGCTTCACCAGTTTCTCCAGCTCTTGCTCTTGCTCGTGTTCCTTTGCTTCAATTTCACTGCGCACCTTTAAGACAGAAATTCAAGATATTAAAACGAGTTAATTAATAAATTTTACATATAGAAGATTATATACCTTTTGCAATAGAGCATAATCCAAGCCTTTGACCAAGTGAGTGTGCTCCATGTCACCACCCAAGAACTTAGATTGCTGAATCATCTGCCTCCTGCGTTCTGCAGCATCCATGCCGGATTTCAGATCTGGTGCAACAGCTCGATAAGCACTGGCGCTGTTCATGGGATCCTCGGCCTGGTAGTCCTGATTAGTGCCGTCTCTACGCTCCCTCGCACGATCTCTATACTTCTCTGCAAGCTCAGCCATTTTATCTTCCTCCTGCTTCTTCAGCTTCGCGTAGAAGCTCTTTTTTTTCCTACGCAGCTCCGCCCGGCTGCCTCCGCTGACCTGGGGGGTTTGGGCAGTTTTTGCGCTGGCATCCCTCACCGTTCCCGGTACCGAGGCCGGAGTAGCCGAGGGCACCGATGCTCTAGGTGTCATCAAGAGCTTTCGGAAGTCATCGTTCGTCAAGCGAACGGACATGCCGACCTCTTCCTCCGTTTCTGGCATCTTGGCTGGCTATTTTTCCTGCACCAAGTTATAATCAGCAAATTCTTCTTGAGCAATACATGCAACTCGCGTGTGATTAATCTATTTTCTAAAACAGAAAAGAAAGGTAAGTACCTTTAGTGTCCTTAAAACCTGCGAGAAAGAACGAAGTGATAATTCCTGCGCGATAATGAGCACCTCGATCAAACTTCTCGTATTTACCTCGATCAGTTTACAGACGATCATAAACGATTAGCAGAGAATAGTAACTGTGGAGGTTAGAAACTTCTCACATCGGAAACCTGAAGCTCCAAATCGCTAATGGCTTTTCTCTATCGAGTAATATACCTCTCGTTGATAAAAAAATATTAAGTTTAAAGTTCGTAGACGTTATGCAGATAGCGCGATAACCGCGCGTCGTCGTGGCCTGTGTGGCCAATGTAACCAATGGTCAATGACCATTGATGGCCATGTGGCTTTGTTATTTTACGTGTTCAGCATTGTTACGTTTTCTTGGCAAGCGTTAGCAAGCATAGTTCGACTTGAATTGACTTTAGACTCCTGGATCATCGTTGAATACTCTTGCAGTTATTGTGCTTATCAATGTCGACTGATAATGCGTCCACGTCAAAGGTGGCTACGGATAAGAATGCTGTCGAAAATGACGGGAACCCTAGCGGGTCCGGCCAGCAAGGTACCATTTTTACTCCGCTAACGAGCGTTTTGTGAAATTTATTTATTTAGATAAATATATAGTATAACGCCCGCACTTTGGATTTTCTTTAAATTTGGAAAATGTGTGTGTTTTAATGTCTTTTAACTTTTCTGAGAAGGAAAATCGTCGCTCAATTTTTCTTTTTTATAAAAAAATTTTTTAATGTCGGTAAATAAAAAAATGTAAAATTTATAACTTTAAAGATACCGCGCGTGCATTATTCTCTGCTATATGTATAAAGCAGAAAATCGTTATTTACAATAGGAAAAAATAGAATAATGTTTCCCTACTTTATACATACACATAAAAAAAATTTTAAATAAAAAAGAAGAATTGAACGACGATTTTCCTTCTCAGAAAAATTAAAAGACATAAAAAAAATATATTTTTTAAATTTGAAGAAAATCTAAGGTACTGGCGTTATACTATATATTTACCTTTATTTAGTTTACCTTTATTAATTTTCTTGAAGGTAATTGGAGCAATAAAAGAAACTTTAACACTTTCAACCGGCCGCTCAACAAAGACACAAAGAAGAGCAAACTGAAAATTGGCAGTAGGTTGAAAGAGTATGACCTGGGAATCACGGAATACATAGGCAAGCACTCCGGATTTTCGGCAATAATCAAAGAGAGATACACCGACTTTCACGTTAATGAGATCGGCCCCGACGGAGAAATAGCCAAGTTAACTAATCAAGACATTCCACCATATGTCTCTGATGAATTGTATATTGAAGACCTGATGAAAATGGTGCCGTCGTCTGTATGCGAGCAGTTGAACGGTTTGAAGAGAGAGGAGGTGATAAAGATTGATGTAACAAACATTGACAAAGATACACGCAAGAATATTCATGATCTTGCGCATAAAATGGCAAAAGTCACTAGTCAAACAATAGATGAAGGCAATAAAAAGTTGCTTACGATTATACCGAATGCAAAATTTTATAAAGAGAACAAAGGTAGGCTGTGAACTTCACTCATTATTAGTTACAACGAAAGATTTTTAATTCTTGATTATTTTGCCAGCTTTTCAGGTACGCTTAAACAATGGGATAAATTGGAACAGAAACACAGGCTATTACTGTCATTTTTTACTGCACAAAGTAAACATGGATACGATAAGTGTTGTAAATCAATTAGCGGCTCTCATGCATGTACCACCAAACAAAATTTGTTACGCTGGCACGAAAGATCGCCGAGCATGGACGACCCAGTGGCTAAGCGTGAAAAGGGCACATCCGAGAAACATATTGAGAGTAGGTAGAAGTATACGTGGTGCATACATAGGAAACTTTAAGTATGCTAGAAATACCTTACAATTAGGAATGCTGCGTGGTAATCAATTCAGAATTGCACTGAGAGATGTTTGCGAAACGGATGAGAAGATCGAACAAACGATGGTTTCGTTACGTGACAACGGTTTTATCAATTATTATGGTTTACAAAGATTCGGCTCAGTGCCTACTATACCCACACATGAAATTGGAAAGTGTCTACTTCAAGGTAATTATTTTCGTTATAGAAATTTTATTTAGTTTGTCGTATATTACAGTATCTTTCATCAATTAAGGTAAATGGCGAGAAGCGATCGAATTAATCTTGAAGCCACGGCCGGAAAGTAACGTCGAGTTAACAGAGGCGAGACAAATATACGCGGAAACTAAAGACGCCGGTGCTGCTTACGCTAAACTCAGGAGAACAGACTCCATCGAAGCGAAAGTCTTGCATGGCTTAGAAATATTAGGTGAACAAAATCCTCTAGGAGTACTCGACTCAATCCCTCGGAACATACGATTAATATATATTCATGCTTATCAAAGCTTCGTATGGAATCAAGTAGTGTCAAAAAGAATGAAAGAGTTTGGGACAGATGTAGTCGTGGGTGATTTAGTCTACGATAAGCAGAATTGTCAAAAGGATGAAGATAACGAATTTGCGGATTATTTAAACGATATCGATGACACTGATGATGGAAATGATAATAACGAAGAAACTGATTCAAATGAAGCATTTAAAGGGAATATAAATGATCAAGTAAAAATCCTTACCGAGAAAGATTTATCGAATTACACTTTAGCTGATGTAATTATGCCTCAACCTGGATGGAAAATTATATATCCGCCGTATGCAAAGGCTTGGTTTGACGATCTTTTAGCCAAAGATGGACTAACTTGTGATCTCAGACAAAAAAATAAGTAAGTGGAATTATTTACAAATGTAACATTGCAACGAATTAATTACGATCGTTTGTCACTTTTATTTTTAGAAAATATAGCTTGGGCGGGACCTACAGAAATATATTAGAAATTCCAACAAATTTATCTTGGAAAATTATGCATTATGAAAATAAACATGACGATTTAATTTTACCAGATCTTAATCAAATGAGAGCACAAGTATCTCCACAAGATAAACCAAGTATGAATTTATTATCTCTTACATTTATTCGAAATACTCGTTAAAAAAATTAAAAAAATAGCTTACACTGCATTTTTTATTATTTTCAGATGGAAAGTACAAAGCATTGATTATAGAAATGTGTTTGACGTCTAGTAGTTATGCTACAATGGCCCTGCGTGAAATTTTAAAGAATGACACTTCAGCAGAAACTCAGGCCGCTTTATCCGCTGCTCGAGACACAGAGAATATGTATTCCGATACCGATGTCGCTACATCTGGTAGTACACTTAATGAAAATTGAGAAAAATAACAAAATACCCATTTTTTTGCGATAAAAATGTAAAAAATTTTAAAAAAAGATTACGAGATAATCAGTTAAGAATTTTTTTTAAGAATAAATTATCAGATAATGAGCGAGACTTTTATAATAAATTTTATTAAAAGGTAATTATATATGTTTATAAACAAGCAGCCATCAAACCTGCAACATTCTCAAAATCGATTTTTTCAGTAATGTTTTTCGTCTTTATATTCTCATCTTGATTTGCGACAAAAATAATCGTTTTACTCTCCTCTTTCCAGCCGTATTTTTTAACCCAGTGTTTTAATGTTGCATCTGTAAAAAAAAAAAAACAAAATAATACATTTTATACTCACGAGATTAAGAATAATCGTTCATACCATCTACGCCACCGAGCAATTGTGATAGGAGAGTTCTATCTATCGTTTGAAACGTGATGCCGACCACGTGACACACGAACTTTCTTATGGAATCTTGAAAGCCGACGATTCTTTCGCAGAGTTCGGACATTGACAATACTCTGTCCCAAAAATGCTGAAAGTCGCATCGTTCCAAAATATCCCCCAGATACATAATTTGATTAATGGGACTCTCCGACATCTGAAGCAAATATATGCAGATGCATAAAAAAAATATTAAAAAAAAAAAAAAAATTTACACCTTGATAAGACTTACAAGTTTCTCACTGAGCAAACATTTACATAGCACAAAATCAGTGTGAGGCAAATTGGTCAATGCCTTGAGAAGTATTTGGCATGTGATATCCATGTTGAATCTGTGTGGGTTTAATTGGTAAAGTTTCAACACAGCCAAATTCGCCTCCAGATCGTAAGCGTTCTCTCTCGATTGTATCTCCACATACTTTTCTAAAGTCGTGAGATTATCCGGATTGTACCTGAAAGCAAGGTTTTACTGCAGTCAGAAACACGAGAAAAAAAAAAATTCAAAATTAACAGAACGTAATAAAGTGTTGGCGAGTGCCTCGTGTGGTAGTGCATGTGAGAGGCATGTTAACATGTGTCGCTGAAAAATTTATTTGTATTAATAATAAACACTGTGAGAAAAAGAACGAGACGCGCAATACCTTTCGATGCCTTTCAGCATCCCAGCCACGGTTTGACGCATCGCTTCAGCCATTATAACTTGAAAAATCACAATTTAGACACGATCGAAGTCTCAATACAGCTCTTCGGGTGACACAACCTCAAATCGACAGGGTCAGGGTGTCCAACGGAATAAACTGTAATAGGTAGAACACCACTTTTTTAAGCTACACCTGACCGGAGTATTCGTAATTGCGCAGAGCGGCACTGTGCTGCACCGGAGTTGCACCCGGCTTAGTGTTTGACATTTTTTGACAGTAAGCCGGAGAAGTTTCCCGGAGTCGTTAAGCGGCCGTTCGCACCCTCGTTGTCGTTTTCCGGGTCGTCAATTATTTCGAGAACGAGCTACGTTCGGTAGACATGGCCAAGCATCATCCGGATTTGATCTTCTGCCGCAAGCAGCCAGGAGTCGGTGAGTTGAGGTTAAGATCGGCTCTCCGCGTCAAAATATTAATAATTTCTCTTATTTTCAGCGATCGGCCGACTGTGCGAGAAATGCGACGGCAAATGCGTCATCTGCGACTCATACGTGAGGCCGTGCACCCTGGTTAGAATATGTGACGAGTGCAATTACGGATCCTATCAAGGACGCTGCGTGATATGCGGTGGTCCCGGAGTGTCCGATGCATATTACTGCAAAGAGTGCACGATACAGGAAAAAGACGTGAGTACTTATCACCGAGATTATCTCCTGCATTTTTTAATTGAAAATTAAACATCCCACACTATTATTTTCAGAGGGATGGATGTCCCAAAATAGTAAACCTGGGAAGCTCAAAGACAGACCTCTTCTATGAGAGAAAGAAATATGGATTCAAGAGAAGATAATTACACATTTTGCATATAGACCTTTTCCAAAATATATCGTTAGAACGGATAATTTATTACTTTTATAAAAATATCACTACAGTGACAACACAAATTTATTTTATTTTTTTTTTTTTGCAATATTATTCATTAGATTGTGGATATCTTGTTTATATACTTTTATACAATCAAGTAACATCCTATTTATTCAAATACAGTAAAATCAAAATTATTCTGACTAAAGAAAGACGTTCTTTAAAAATCAATATTCCATTTGTTATATAATACTACGTTGTAAATATATATTTTGCTCTGTAAATTATTTCTAAAGGCATATTTCGTCAAAATAGAATAAAAGTAAATTTTTCCAAAGTAATCTTGCACAAAGTAAAGAGTAAGCCCTTATCATACCTTTTTTTTTACGAAATTAATGTACACGGTAGACGTAATAGACGTGTAAGGTCCAATCTACAGAATATAAAATCGCGGTATATAAATATTATACAAAAACACACAAGAAATAATAAAAAAAAAAATAAAGTAAAGCTTATGTCAAAATTAACGGCGGTTCTTCTGACGGTGGCAGCTCTTTCGTTTCTTGTATCTCGACGAGCTGCCGTTTTATGATATTTCCTTTCTCGTCTACTTCGTCAATAGAGATCAAAATATTAGATATAACGGGAACAGAATTATCAGCGCCATTCTCGACTGGTTCCTCTTGTGATTCCTGTACAGTATCCTCCTCCTCCTCTTCTTCTTCTTCTTCTTCCGCATTATCCTCAACGATCTAGAATTAAATGTTTTAATTGGATCTTAATAAAATAAAAATTCTAAAAAATACTATCGTGAGGTCTACTCACTTTTACTTCTGGCAACGAGCTATTTTGGTTTAATTCTATTCTGTACTTTTTCTCCGGTAAATTCGCCTCCTCGACGGGCGACACGTTCTCCTCGTCCACAGCCTCGTATCGAACCATCTGCAGCCTGTAGCATCCGTCTTCGTCCTGCATATAGTGGAAGCGTTTGTGCCCGTTGGGCAGTTGCAATCGATGGGCTTCTATTAGGTGCTTCGTCAGTCTGTAACTCTTGCGATACTTGATCGGGCATTCGTGGCAGCAATACCACCGCACCGCCAAACTGTGAACTCGTTCTACATGCCTGTAATATATTTAATAAATTATCAAATAAAGAATACGCCAAAAAATAAGGTCTCTGTGATTACCTATCCAAAGTATAAGCTCCCTTGCACGTGTAAAGGCATCCCTCGAATTGACAGGAGAAATTCGGTCCGTTGGTATGGACAGTCATATGGGAATCAAGATCCTGCTGCGACTTGGCGGCGTGCGAGCACAGCTGACACGGGAACGTTTTCGTCGGCATGTGACGGTATCGAACGTGCTTCGCCAAGCTCGCCGGTGATTCACAACTCATGTCGCACAGGGAACACTTGTAATTGAATACATGGAATCTCATGTGATCGCGCAAGATTCCTTCGGTCGGGTAGAACTTATTGCAATGTGAGCAGCGGAATCCCTGTACTATAAATGTATAACAACTTTAAATAAAAATATGAAAAATACAGGAAATGCTGAATGCTGATGAATTTATTACCTTCCAAAGGGATTTGCCGCTGGCAGTGTGTGTGGAATTTCGTTTTAGAAGCGAACGTGGCCCCGCAGTCTGGACAGGCGACTATTTTCTCTTTAGTATGACACCTCATGTGATCTCGAAGTTTGTACATGCTTGGATACTTGCCGTTGCACCCAGTCCATTTGCACTCGACCCCGTCTTTGACTCTGTTGCCACGCGGACAGTCAGTAATATGTATTGTAACGTGATACAGATACATTTGATAATTTGTAAAGAGCTTCAAGCACTCCTCCCATCTGCACATGTGTGGAGGTGGAGAGTCTATAATGTTCTTCCATTCTGGATCTCTGTGGCATTTCTGTAATAAAATAAAACAAATTTCAATTTTTGATAACCAGCTTTGCAGACTATTGATATTGTTAAACTTACGGGCAGCTTGACTCTTCCACGGACGTTGGATCCAATACATTTTAATTTCGTGTGATAAGCGTGATAATTAACATGCCGTAATATTTCATCGCTCACGTCAACGTAATAAGGGCAGTCCTTCCACTGGCATACATAGACCTCACTGTCATCCTTCACGCTTATCTGTATGTTCGGTATGTGGCCCGAAACGTGCCTCAAAAACTGATCCATGTGAATGCTGCGAAACGTGCATTCTTTCCACTCGCAAGCTAAGTCCAACGCTTCCTTCTTCATCTGCGTCGCGACCTTACGCTTCTTCCCGCCGCACTCTGAGACGGAGTCGAACTCCGAGTCCGTGTTGTACCAGTCTTCGTACTCGAACTCGGCCAGTTTCCGCTTGAGACTCTCCTCTTCAGAGTAAGAGCAGTCCTTCTGCAAGTCTACCCATTTGCTGCATCTGTCCAACACCACCTTGCTCGCCGTCAGCTTCGCCTCCAGATCCGTCATCGTGCCGGGGACGACGATACGCGCCTCGCACCTAAAACTAGGTTTCGAACGTTAGTTGGGAGACTCGTATCTGCCACAGGCTGATCGTTTGCGGCAGCCTTACCGTGATCTTTGCTGTTCTTTCGTGTGATGTCACTCACTCATTGGCTGGTTGACCACGCACGTTTAGCTATGCGGCTGTTATTACCCTGGACACCTCCGGCAGTTCTCCGCGAGTGCACTCTCTTTCGTGGCTCCTCTCGATGCGCGTGGGTCGTCGCATCACGTAGGACATCGCTCTACCACATCGCCGGCTCTACCGATCGCAGAGACACAACCATCTGCGCCCTATCCTCAGGTTAACATGCACGCATTTATCCTCTCAAAAGGGAGAGTTTCAGTACGATGATCCTCATAAATCCCTCTAAAAAGCTGACGAACAGGTTAAGACTTGCCGCTCAAACCCCGCGTATTTTCTCCTTCCCCTCAACGCTTCTCATTGCTCTTCGAAGTTGAAAATGATTTGGAATCAACGCTGATGAACTGATCAACATAATATATAAAACTCTCAACCGTATATTTTTTTTTCTCTGCTTCTCTTACTCGTGCAACGAAAGGCAAAGCGCACGTTTTATAATAAATGTTGTTAAAAAGTACATTAACAATCAAATAGATAATACTTAATCGTCAATTACAATTAAATAAAAATAGTAATTTAATCGTGCGCCCATGTAAGTGGTTGAGAAATTAAAAATGAACAAAATGAGATATTCTTCGATATCGGGGTTTGTCGGCGCCGAGCCTCTGAAAACACTCGAGAAATATTAGGAGATTAAGAGAAACGAGTTGGTGATGGGTGTTCCCGTCAACGCCTCTTTTGTAATGGTTGCCATTCCCGCCAGCGCCGTAACTCCACCCTTTTCGTAATGGTTGCCGTTCCCGCCAACTCCGCGGTCACGCCTTTTCTTTAATGGTTGCCCTCCACCATCTTGTTAATTCCGCTGTTAATTCCGAGAAACTCCACTACGAGCACATCACCGGTGCTGCGACCGTCGACGAATAGTACACCTACACCGGAGAGCAGATATGGCATTTTCTGCGGCGACAGCGGCTAGCATACGTAACCCTGTGCGGTGGAGGCGGGGAATGAGAAATCATCGGCAGCCGACCGGCGCGGTACATACATGCGGACATGTGAAACTCGACGCACACAACTCTAAAGTAACGTTCGCTAGCCGGCGCAGCAAACGTCATATCTGCCTTCCAGCGTACGAGTCACACACACTCTGAAGATTTTCAAACATTTTAAAATAAAATAGAAAGAAAAAGAACTAAAGGAGATAAAATACGGCATGAAGAAACCGCGGTATTGGCAGGATTTATTATCTTATTTAATTGTAATTGAGGATTAAATAAGAATAGACAAAAATACTTAACTTTTTTAGGTCAAGGAAAATGCGGAGTGGCGGTGGTGAGAGTGTCAGGAAGCAGATCTCTGGAGGCGTTGAAAAGGATGACGAGCATATCCAGGTTGGAACCGAGGAGAGCCTTTCTGAGAAAGATACGTGATCCGGAGTCGGGTGAGATTATCGACAATGGGCTCTGCTTGTGGTTTCCTGGTGCGTATAATTTTGCACCCTTGACTTTTTATCGCAGCTCATAAATTTTAACTAATTTATTATTACTTTCAAAGATGATTTATGGAGCCAAGACTCGTCAATGAAAGACATAAGATGTACTGTCTATACTAGAAACGTTTCTGATATATGAATGCAAAAATTTGATTAGAATACTGTTTCCAGGCCCGCATTCATTCACCGGCGAGGATTCCGTGGAATTTCACGTGCACGGCGGCCTGGCGATCTTAACGAGATTGATGCAAGCCCTCTCAAAACTGCAGGTGCAACCAGCGCTACCGGGCGAGTTCACCAGACGCGCCTTTTACAATAACAAGCTGGACCTTACGGAAGTCGAAGGTCTGGCCGACCTGATAGACGCCGAGACTGAGTGCCAGAGGAAGCAGGCATTACTGCAAGCTAACGGTATTTTGCGTAAGCTGTATGATAGTTGGCGGAAAGTACTCTCGGAGTCCGTGGCGAGTGTCGAGGCCTACATTGACTTCGGCGAGGAGGACAACATCGAGAGCGACGTGATACAAAATGTACATCACGCTCTTAAGCAGTTGATGCGAGACATGGAGGAGCACCTGGCTGACGGCAGACGGGGAGAAATTCTGCGCAGCGGCATAAGGACTGCGATCGTCGGCGAGCCCAACGTGGGCAAAAGCAGTTTGCTGAATTGCCTGGTGCAGAGAAACGCTGCCATTGTGACGCCCATCGCGGGGACGACAAGGGACGTTATTGAGTTAACCGCGAATATTTCAGGGTATCCCGTATTGATAGCGGACACCGCCGGCATTACAGAGAATACTGGAGATATCGTCGAGGCCGAGGGTGTTCGTCGGGCCAAAAACCACGCGCAGAACGCTGATTTCGTAATCGTCGTGATGGACGCGTTAAAATTCGCAAGCAGCGATTTGTCGTATGAAGACTATTTAGGTGGATACTTCACGTCGCTGGGAATACAGGAATTATTGGCGAAAATTGGAAAGGAACGTTTTGTCGTGATAGCAAATAAAAAGGATTTACTGAAGGAAGACGAGGAGCGACGACTCGCTGGCGCCGAAGTGGTTCTTATATCTTGCAGAACGGAGGACGGCTTTCAGAACTTACTGCAATCACTGACTGATCACTTTAGTAATATGTATGATATAATCAAGTAACAGATCATTAATACTTGCAGTTGTAATTATATTATATTTCATTTAGATGCGGTAATCCGTCTGCAGAGAGTCCGACCATCAGTCAAGCGAGGCACAGAAGTCACTTGACACAGTGTTTGAGGCATCTACAGAGCTACTTCGAATTATGTGCCAACGAACAGCACGACGTGGCCATAGCAGCGGAGGAAATTCATAAAGCAATGCGAGAACTGGGAAGGATAACAGGACACGTCAGCACTAACGAAATACTTGATATTATATTCAAAAATTTTTGCATCGGTAAATAAAACGTTGTACATTTTTTTTCGTTTAATCAGATATTTTACAATACTTTAAATTGCGAATTGTACTAGTCCCGATCGGATAATTTGAATTAAGCACAGCTGCAGATCACATCGCGGTAGCTTGAAGTAGAAAATAAGTTGAAAAAAAGAGGACCTTCATAAGCATCGTATGTTTATTAACAATGTTACACGCACAATCATACATAGAACAACCTTTTGCCTGATTATAAGATATCGATACCCTACACGTTATACACAGATAGGGTTGGTTTCAAGTCGTTATCTGTATGCCATGTCCGTGTTGTGTGCTCAATTGCACCTCGTTATCATGACATTCGTCACAATAACTCCGCTTGTCCTCGTAAAAAAAATTTTATTCACTGATATAACGAAAACAACTCGATTAAGGGAAAGAAAACGAAAATTATACACATTTATGACAATTTGTTTTTTATAATTTAATCGACTTTTAATATATATTTCATAAATCTATGATATTTGCAATCGAGGAAAAAGTTCTATTAACAAGAGAAAAGAAAAAAAAAAAAAAATTGAAGACTCGAGTTGTATCACGATTGACCATATTAAATAGTATCGTTACAAAGTTTATTACGCAACCGCTAATGCAATTTTCCACTCTTTAATTATGCTTATCGCGTTAATTTCACTTTTTTTTATACAATGACAGCGTCCAAATTTTAACAAATATAATCTTTTTTTTTTTCTTATTTGCACGATGAGACTTTTCGCCTCCATCTACGAGGAATTAATTTAATTCGCGTGTTTCGTTGCGAGTCATCCACGAAATTTTATGCGCGCAGCGAGAGGTCATCAACGAATATGCTATCAATGTAGTATGATCAGTCCGTACAAAGAAATCGAATGGCTTATAAATATATATAAAGATTTGGCGGATTCATTACGCGACTTATCACGCCGCGCAGGATACGTCTCTTTATCTCTCCCTGATGTTTTTTTTTTTTTTTTTATACATTATATAAATCCGACGTGGAACTCGACGAGTAGATTGCTCGTTTGTACAAAGAATAGTACGTAGAATAGTTTTAAGATCTATCCGAAAGCAAACTAATTCGCGCTTGCACGTCTGAGACGCATTACGTTGAAGATCGTTTTCATTTTCTATCTATACACGTTCTACTTTCTTTCATCCAATTTTTTTTATTAATATAAAGTCTTAAGTTATTGCGCAGGATCATCTGATCTCGCAGAGAAGTACAATCTCTTGCCTTGTTTTTCCTCGTTTTTTTTTTCCGTCAGACCAGACTAATCGCACGCAACTATTTCTGTAATCCTTAAATGCCACTAATTGAAATCTCGTCCATCTTTTGGCACGACGAGAAATCATAGCAGAACTTAAAGATTAATATGTACCAGGTGAACCGCAATCGAGTGCATCCGTTAGAATTAAAAAAAAAATCCACGAACGACTAAGGAATGAAAAAGTGCTGTTTTTAAAAACATGTAACATCCTTCTCGCTTAAAATATAATATAATGTAAAATTCTTGTTGATTAAATCGCAACGCACTACTAGTTAAATATAAAGATATATGTAATATGTTCTTTTACATTTTAAGCATCATGATCAAACATAAATTTTTATCAAATCGTTTACGAATCTCGACTAGAAAGGTGTAGTACAATTGGATTTCGAATGTAAAATTAGGAATCGAAAATCAATTGCAATTTACATTTAAGGAATATTTATCTCACTTAAAAGCGGCTGCATGCTCAGTTTGGGGCTAAATTCGGATGAACGCAAGCGGCTCAAAAGGACCCTCGTACTGCGGCAAACACGAACGAGAAAAGAGAAGCGAAAAAAAGTCTGTCGAAGATCGAGTCGAAGACTCGTCGATTTCTTCTCCCGTTCTTAAATGATCCACGACATTTCCCGCATTGAAAACGTTCGTATTCGTCCATTTCACTTTCAATTCTTTCTTCATGTAACACTTTGTCCTTTGTTACAACGGCGGAGAATAAGAAAAGGAAAAAGCGACAATAAAAGATTCTTATTATGACGTTGAACCGATATTCATACAATAATTTAAAGCTTCAATGGAGAAATAAAGAAATGAAAAAATGTAGATGAAATGATCACGAAGAGATCACCTTCCTATTCTTAATATAATCCCAAAGATCCGCTTTATTTTATTTATTTCTTTTCTCAGATAATCTTTTCTTTTTTTAATTATTTTACTATAAATAAGTTAACAATCAGTCTTTTTTTGTAACAATTTTTTAACGATCAACGCATTTTTATAAAAAAAAGACTATTAAATTAAAATAATAGAAAAATTATCGAGACAAAGACTAATAAAGAAAGCGAAATCTGGACAGAATAAAAATGAAAGAATCGAATAGGAAAGTCTTTAGCTTTACGATGAAGCTTCTGTTCGCTTTTCTCCTCTCGTATTCTCGCTCATTGAAAGACAATAAAAGATTATCGCGAACGTCAACCATTAATTTGTTAAACAAAAATATAACAATAACGCCGAAACAGTACAATTTTAACAGCTCGTTTGATTATATCCGAGACGCAAAAAATTTGACTGACTTTACGATTGTTCGGGAAAACTCCGCGAAGAGACAATCCACTCCAGTTTTCCTTCGCCCGCTGCGAATTCCGACGAGGTGAAGTATAGTTAACGTTCCTCGCACTTGTTTTTTCTCTTTGCAATAGCGCACCAATCTACTCCGCACAAAAAATGGAACGTGCGCGTTAAGATTAACTTCGTGCGAGCATCAGTCCCGTGAAACACGTGTGACTTCTCTTAAATCACGTAGAAACTAATCGTAATCTATAAAAAAACATCTTAACATACGCTTTGGCACCCACGTCGAAAAGTCGCTCGCAAATCTTAGAAAACTGGTTCGCCTGTCGCCGGGGAACACACTCCTCGGAGAAATCCGAACAAACAATCGCAAATTATTACGCGAGTAATTGTACCGAAAGAGAAAATAAAAACAAGATCACAAAAAAAAAAAGAAGACGTTATAACTGATGGGTTTTAACGTCGGGGACCATTAAGTCGCGTCGTTTGGTCTCTCGAATTGACTTCGACTCGCGGAAATCTCGAGATAGACCGGCAAAACACCCCGGCACCGAAACGGAGGTCTCCGGTACCGAGGAGCCGAGACCACCAGCCGATGGCACGGATCATTATCTCTTCCGTACGGAAAGTAAAGGAGACGAGAAGCCGCGTGCTCGTCGTCCCGCTCTAGCGAATGTATGTCTATACGCACATACACATTCTATACTTTGCATGTAAATAATGCCTATTTTCCAAAGATATACGTTATTGCATACACGCACTCTTTCGCAATCACGCAGGCGAGTCTTGTCCTTATGTCGGCTCGCTCGACCTAGTATCTTCCCCCGGGTTTCTATCTCTTCTCACCCCTGCCTTCTCGTTTCACACGCTTCCTGGGCCACGCAAATAATATCATCCGTCCGTTCGTTCTCTGATAACGCGCGCACACATACAAGGGTGTCGGAACGTTACAGAAACATGATAAAAATTGCAATGTCGCTCTTCGAAGGAGGTGCGCATACATGATTTCGTTTCTGCAGTTTCCACCGGGAAGCTCGATCGTAGCGACAACGCCAATTAGCACTGATTGATCCCAGATACCGGCGAATCCTGGGTGACTTAAGGAGATCCTGAGAGATACTTTATGATAATACTTCTTATTCAGTTTCAGTGCATATTGATATTCGATGAGATAAGAAGTTCTCTCCTGTTTCCTACAAAAGAAAATATGTACAATCGCAATCAGTATTAATCGACGTCGCTGTCGGCCTTATACTTATAACGCTAGTGAATCTCTCTCTCTTTTTCTCTCTCTCATTTATTCTTTTTTTTTTCGCACTATCTTACTGGTGCCACTTCTACATAGCACTATGTACAAAAGAAATATATTACTTATAAACTACAACAGTTTCTTTTTTTTCTTTTTCTTTTTTTACCGTGAAATTCCTGAACCATCGCAACTCAAAAGGGCGTATGCACACGCAGATATAATTTTATTAAAAAATAAAAAAAGAAAACAAAAGATATAAAACAAAAAAAAATCATTATCACTTATTGGTGCTACACCAAATCTATCAAATCATTTTTCCAAGTCCTACAGCAACTGTCTAATCCCGATGAACGAGGTATCTCCTCCGCTTCCCGGAAACGCGGGACTGTGAAGAAATACGATGACTCAGAATCAGAACCAGAAGTGAATTCCAAATAAATTTAGAAGTTATAATTCAAACGAATCTAGAAGTACGATGAAAAATACCCGCGTTCTCTTCGCGTTTCTAGATTTATTCGACGGGCCAGAGGGATATGTCACGATCCGTGAAATGCAACGGCTGACGACTGGACCGGATGCTCTCCCGGTCGAGCCGTCCCGCCGCCTGACGCGCTTCGCGTGTTCGTCTACTGTATATCTCGCGATGTTACTCTTTTTCATTTAGTATAAAAGGTCTCATCCGGTTAACACGTCAATTGGTACGTAGGCAAATCCGAAAGGTTCGTCACACACTCGACCTACACCTCAGACTCGACATGCGTACTTTTAACGAGGGATCCTTAATGATTAAGTCCTTACACGCGTATTAATATGTGATGCTTATGAGTTTATGAGCTACCTATACTAAAGGAAAAAACATACACCACTGAAAGATTATAGTTCCTTATATCCGCGATCACGCGTTTTACTGGGCTACATTCGGATCGCCGCGCAAAGCTACTTTTTTTTTTTTGTCTTTTTTTTTTTCTTCCTCTTTTTGCACTGTGCATACGCTTAGTGGAGATGTAATGTTTCGCGGTAAATAGGAGCAAAATTCGAAACGACACGCGTCACCTCTACGTGATAATAAAAATCGCCACACGGCTCTCTGCCTTTCGTTTGCGGGTTTCTTTATCCCCCCCCCCCCTCGTGGACCTAAAGTAATCTCTCTTGCGTGCACTCATCTCAGACATCATTACACCACCACCCCATATACAAATAGTGAAGCACATTAAAAACATAGCGGTAAGCTAAGTATTATGTTAGTATTGGAAAACTTCCACTAGTTCTATGCAAAGTATAGCTTGTAGAATATCATTCATTAAAACTAGACCTTATACAATAATCGAAGAAAGAGAGGAATTATCGCCACACAGATGAGGCGATAATTCCTTTCTCCATTCTCCTGTTTTTAATCCTCTTTCTCTTTCTCTCTGAAGCGCCGCTGCGCTACTCACATACCTTCTGCCTTTCTTCGCGCAATTCGTGCGCGTGACTTGGAAAAAAAAAAAAAAATAATAATAATAATTTAATCGAAAACGGGACGCTCACCGTTCTGATAGCGTATAGCTTAATTTAGGTACATCTTCGTAAACAGCGTGCTCTTGCGTATATCGCGCCATTCTGAAGATTCACGCTGCAGAATACATTACATTGTAAAATTACAGTTGAGCTCAACTCACTATGCCCTGCCGTGTCACTCTTACGATGTAAAGAAGCCAAAATCTTTCCTCGCTTGCAGCAAAATGCATCGTTTTTTTAGATGTGCCAACAAAAACGTCGGCCGCGTATTCGTGTCTGCGCAAATTTGCCAAAGTATCGGCCACCCGCTCGAACGATCGTGTCCTCAACACAGATTGGCTAAAATTTATTTCAAACTGGATCATAAATTGAAATAAGTTTTACCATATCTTTTTTTTTTTCTTTTTTGCGATTAAAGCGCGAGTAAGGTAATCTGACAAACCTCGCGTACACGCGAAATATCTGCGAAACGCTCAACACAACGATAAATAATCGGCGATTTAACGTGACAACTCGTCTCAACAAAGTATTTCTGAACGTCAGAGAAAACGGATGAAAGGAGACGAGTTCTATTTTATAAACTCCATCCAGCATTCACGAATCATAATAATGTGAGAAAGCGCGATAGTTTGTTCCCAAGTTTCAGTATCGTGTTTAAAATAAACCTGAAATAAAGATGTGAAGGTTTTCACTTGTTGAATCGCGGTGGTCTTCTCAGCCGTGTTATCAGCTCCGTTCTGACAGTCCTGGCGTAGTTCGGCGTGGTGTATTGATCCGTCACCGCGATCGTGCTCTGAAGACTCTGTATAAATATGGACGAGTCCTGTATCTGACCTACTCCTGCCGCAGCAGCCGCCGCCGCGGCCTGATACTGGTACTGACCGCTGGCCATGTCAGCGGTTGGATAGTGACTCGGTTGCACGAACTGCGGCGGGTTCTCGTACTGCGGATACGGGATCGAACTCTCCGCGGAGAATTGCGGTATCACCGTGTTAACGTTGACCGGCGTCGTGGGATAACTGCCCGGGTCGTAAGTTTGATACTGGTTCAGCTGGCCGATCGGCGCAGTATTGAACGGCGGCGACTGCGGGTACTGCGCGGCGGTCTCGGAAAATAGCATGTTCGCCACTGGCGGCTGCGGGAAGGGCTCCGGTCTCGGGTACGATGGAATGCTGGCCGTCACCGCGTTGCTGAGATTCTGCATGCTCGGTATGCCAGCGGCAATTGGCGAAGTGCCGTATCCGTGGAACGTAGTCTGCGAACGCCCGGTGTGATCGCCCAGGTCCTTTACGCCACCGCTCTGGATCGAGCTCACGACATTGAGCTTGGACTTGCCGCCTCCGCTGATTGTCTCGCTACCGTGCTTGATGCGCGCGTCCGTCAATAACGGATGCCGCACGTTAACGATACTCTGCGGAGCGCGCAACGGCGGAAAGTTGATTGGTGCCATCTTCGGCATCGAGTTCTGTTCAATTGCCTTGCGCACGATCGCGAACGCGGTGTTATTGTCGTTCCTTTGACAAGAAGCGGACTGGGTGTACGTACTGGACGGCGTGTAAATCTCCCTGTGCAGAACCGGCGTCGCGGTGGACGACTGTTGCGTTGCGAACCTTAACGGCAGATTAGAGGCCATCGATCCAGCGATGCCAGTGCTCTTGTAATCCGGACTGCTCATCGACTCCTTGTAATCTGGTTGGATCGAATAATTCTTTATGCTCGAGTCCGTTTCACTTGAGAATTTTTTTGGTGCTGTATAGTCCTTTGAACTTTTTATCGAGGTGTCGTGCGCGGTATTGCTCATACAGGTACTGACAGGCCGTACATTACTGAATGTGGAACTGCTGGATTGCTTTGAGACGATAATCGACGCGCTCTTCGTCGTGTTGTGCGATTCGCTCGGAGATTTCAAAGTATCATTGCTACCGTCGTGCTTTTTCATCGACGAGGTGATTTTGCCAGTGACGATCGAGCTCCCGGACGTCGCGATGGTGTGCAGTGAAGTGTCTTTGCTGTTCGTGGTGCTAGCTACCCTGACAGGTAATTTGGACGATTTATTTTTACCTCCCGTATGATTATGTCGTTTACCTTTTTCAGCAATCTGATTGTTGGCCGATAATACTTTAATGTCGGTGTTATTGTTCTGATTATTAGACGCCAGATTTTGGGGCTTGCAGGTGATGGTGACACCTGGCAGGAGCAAAGCGCTGGCTCACTTCTTGGTCATGATTTTCAGATATTCCAGAGCATTTTGAGCAGCACTGGCTTGAGCATCTTTACTAGTCACGCCGCAACCATAGCAAACTGCCACTGGCAGGGTAGACAGTTGCACAAGGCACTGAAATTTACCTAAAAAAAAATCAAAATGTCATTAAAATTGTACATTTGCATTGTTTATCATTTTTATCTCGTTAACATGTGTTGAGCAACACTTCGGACAGTCTAGATAAAAGTCTATTTTATTTTTTTTTTTTAAATCTTTTTTTGAAAGTTAATACCATGATTTCAGATAACATATGATACTGTAATACATCATAGATATATACATAAAGATCAGTGAATTTGTATGCGTAACGTTATGGTCAACACAGATAAAGACAAAAAAAAAGCTGTAATATACTGATAAATTACGCTTCTCAATATAAAACTACCACTTCTAATGTAAGAGTAATCCATGAGCTAGAAATCTGCAATATGGCAGCCTTAACATCAGCTAAATGTGCTTTGAGAAAAGAAATCAAGGACATTCTCACAAATATTAATCTAGAGGAAAAGAAAAAGCAGTCAGTACATGTGTTCAAACAGGTAAGTTTAACAAAAATTAATGGACCAATAATTTTCAAACCAGAGATTTGTGGAAGAGGTTATGTTGCAATAAAAAAGCAGCCTGTATACATTTTTATTATATCTAAATCGTAATATTTGCAATATTAATGAATTATTACTTTATTTTTAGTTATGCCTATTGAAACAATATCACAATAGTAAAAGAATATCTTTGTATTTAAGTACTAAGGATGAAATTGATACTCTGCCCATCTTGAAACATATATTCGATACGGGAAAAGAAGCGTTCGTGCCGCAATATCATGGAAAAAATATGGAAATGGTAAAACTAAAGTCAATGGAGGATTACGAAACATTGCCTCTCACGAAATGGAACATTAAACAACCAAGCGCTACTGAATATCGTGAAAATGCATTAGAAACAGGTAAATTTTATGATAAATATAATTTATAATAAAAAGCTTGTTATAAAATTCACTGTTAAATATTTTAATTCTTTATTTTAGGTGGAATAGATTTAGTAATTTTACCGGGTGTTGCTTTCACGATGGACGGTGAGTTTCGCTCAATAAATATTACACATTTTTTAATCCTGCACACAATTGCTTTATCTTTATTATTAATTAGGAAAACGTCTGGGACATGGAATGGGTTATTACGATAAGTATTTGAAAAAATGTTTTCAAAAACAAAACGAAAAACCATACTTAATTGCAATAGGATTTAAGGAACAAATACGAAAAGACATTCCTACTAACGAGAATGATGTGCCTGTTGATATTGTAATTACTGGACAATAAATAATATAATTAAAAAAAATTTAATTTTATTCTACAGTTAATTATCTAAAGTCTAAAATAAAACTTTGTGTCAAGAACAACTTACCACTGATAGATTTCTCTTCAATATCAACATAAGTTACTTCGAACTGCTGCTCTGATGCAATTTCTTGTAAAAACTGTACCAAATTTACATCCCCATCGTTGAAACAAGTATTCTGCAACAAAATTATAATAATTTGTACCGCAATCGATTCGGCGAATTATTATTTTTTTTCCCCAGTCTGACAACAAACGAATAAAGATCCTTTACTCTTTTATGCACTTCAGCGAACATTGATACAAACCTGTAGTAGAAAAAGCTTAACACCTGTGGACGACTTGAGACTCTTGTGAAATTTCGAAACTTGGATACTATGTACTGTTGTCAGTGTCGAAATTTTGCTACCTTTCAGATCGGCATAACGGGCACTCACGTTTGCGTTTCTTTGCACAATCTATAATGGACAATTAATATATAACATGTAAAACTTCATGTTAAGCACATATAAATGCTTTATTCACAGCTACTTCACATTAATATAGAAACTTAAATGAAGTGGATATGACCTAAGCATTATTCTCAAAAAGAAATATACAGAACTAAATAATCTATTTTGAAATCCGAATGTATAAGCGATGGTCCGTTATAGATTTAAACAGATCGGAAAGATAGCTCATATTACATCGAGTGGCAGTAAAGCCAAAATCACTTCCACTTCTCTAAACACACACACTCATACATACGCAAATGCGCGCGTGCACACACAACACAGACTCACACATAATTAAAATAATCCCAAATTATTTATTTTTTTCCTATTTCTGACATGAGTTTTATCTCTATAATCGTGCATATTTCAAGTACTTTTTGTCTTTTTAAAATATTTTTATGCTTTTTAAAGAACAAAAAATGTGTTTATCTCTGAAATAATTTTGATTAATTACAAATACAGGTGGTGGAAATATTTCAAACGTCAAGATAAATAATGCCAATAATAAATAGGAATAAAATAAAAATTGATATGCAAGAATAAGTAACTTCCATTATTTAATAGAATTAGAACTCAAGTTCATACCTCATCTTCATCTACGCTGGGAGCTTGATTATTCATATCGTGCAGAGCTTGCCACATCTTGTGAGCGGCATGTCTCTTTGCAACTTTTTTACTTTTTCCCATACCGACTTCGCGATATTTTAGGATTGTGCAAACAATAGTGAATTGCCTTTCGTGAGGTAAACCTTCTTCACCTTCCATCGTATATTTTGGAGGTGGCCAATGGCGCGACATACACATTTCCTGTAAGGCTCCGATGGGATTGTTTACTATTTTTTCTTCTCCATATGTTTGTAGCTCTTGTAAATTTTGAGAGCTATAACAAAAAAAAATAAATTTTCGATAAAAATTTTATATATATATATATTTTTTTTTTACATTAATTGCAGTCCGCGCTAAGTGAACTTACTCGGGCAAACTATTTGGAAGTGGGGATTCTACACCATCGGTATTTACTCCGATTAATTTATCCAAAACAGCTTTTGCTGCAGCATGTTTTGCTTCTTTTTTGGACCTTCCAGTCCCCATTGCTGAAACAATTGGATCTGCCTCTGAATAGTTATGCACTTATCAATCAATTGCACCTGTGTCTATGAGAACAAAACGCGCAACGAGTATTATACGAACCAACGACGTCCGTGACGGTAACTCTATACCGAAATGTAGGCTCGTGAATAGCTCCCTCGATTTGGACCAGTTCATATTTCGGTATTGTGCCTCGGCGAGAGAGCAATTCTTGAAGAACAGAGACGGGTGTTTTGCTGGGTAACGACTTCATTTCTAAACGCGCTGCCTCGTGGAGTGGCAACTTCTCCAACATCATAGAGTGCAACGTTACGCGAACTCGATTACGCCGACTGACATTGTTTGAGTGATTAGGAACGCCGCCCACACCAGCGATCATGTTAGGCCCGACTTGCGGTGGTTGATGCATTTCCTCCATTGTGTTCTGAAAACAACGGGATGTGTTTATAACTCTGTAACCTTTCTCCAATGTCAGGACACTCAGCGTGACGATATACAGGCCTGTTTGCGGCGCAAATAGCAAAATATAACGACACTCTACCAACCGTTTACCTGTCCAAAAAAGTAATCAAGGTAGCATTCGGAAATCTCGGAACGGAGCCCATCTCGCATCCTCGTGTTTGTATTTAACTTATCAGGCAGTGACAGCGCAAAAAGTAGTTAATTAGCACGTCCCTCGAAAGCTTCGCGGCTATAAATATCAAAAATCGCCGTGCTGGCGATCTCGGATTTCCGGCAACTGAGGCAGTGTCGCGTCGTCGTCGGTGCAGGATTAAACGCGCCGGCAAGGATGGGACGCCGGGCGGTCCACGGGATGAAGAGAGCGTCGTCCCGGCGATCTTCCTCGCGGCTGACGGTGCGTCGGGACCGCGCGGGGGACCGGCATGGCCGCCATGATTGTTATAAAACCCATCGATTAACCGTAACGGAAATACGGCGTGAAACTCGCCGGGACGCCGTCGACGGCGATTCCGCGGCCGCCGGACAATTCGCGCGCGCGCGCGCGCGAACACGCGTACGTCGCTCGCGAACGCGGCCCGTTCGTGCGGGCCTAAAGTCACCGGGGGGGGAGACACCGACGGCAAACACGCCGTTCGCACTTTCGCACTTACGTTTTTCGGGGAGACGTGGCTGCGCGGAGAAGAGAAGTATGTCCAGCCGGCTCGCTCGTCAGGCCAATTCCTATGCGAAAAGCGAATCCCGCTTTTTGTGATCGATCCAAGTCTCACAAAAAGCTTGATCCGTTTGACGACAGAAAAATGGTTCACTGGTTAGCGGAGTATCCCTTCCTCGTTCGCAGCTCTGCGGTATCTGTGAGGGTGCCCGTGACCGTTCGCGGATTATGCATGCGTGCGCCGCCGAGCGTCGCCAAGAGCAGGCCGACAGGCTGACTCGATGAACGTTCGGTAATGCAGAGCGGAGCGGAGGTAAGGAGTTATACGCGGGTGCCCGGTCGACGCGCTAGCGACTCGGAGCTATTCCGTTGGAGCACGTCCGAGTCTTCCCGTTGGAGTCTTTCCGTCGGAGCGGCTAATCGCATCGCCGTGAATTTGGTCAATTGACAACGAACGAAGATAAGTCGCGGGACATAATTTCCCGTACGAAAAGTCATTTGTAATTTAAAGAAATGGCCTAGCGGTGATTTTGATCGGTATTCTTTTTTCATACGCAGATGTACTGGTAACGGAGGAATGCGTGCCCGTCTACATCACCGTTGCGTCAATGGCGTCACTTTTTTCCCCTCTGCGTCACTCACTCCGATTCGGTCGCGTTGTCTTGACGTACCGTATGTGAGGTGCCGCGGCTCGTACGCTCGCGAGTGGCGTCGTTTAACGTTACAATCGACGGCATCATCCGCGCGAGGAGACCGCGAGCATGGGCCGCTACAGGAGGTAAGCGACACGGCGAGGGTAATCCGAGCGAGCGACTCGGCGGAGGCGCTGCCTACTTATAAAAACCACTTGCAGGCCTTGCGGCGTGAAAGGCTCGTCTTTCTCTTACAAAGATCGAACGTCTTATATCTGTACTTTTCCGCGCGATACATGCCGGCGACACTTGCAGGGATTACCTTCGTCGCGTATGGAAGCTGTGGACGAACGTCCCGATTTTATTTTCTGTGACTTTTTACTCTTTAGTTGACACGAAATACACCTTCGCAATTGCATTAAAATATATTTTAATAATGTGTATTAAAATGTATACTTTATTTCAGCCGTAGTCGTGACAGAGACAGACGGCGCAGATCGCGTACCAGATCGCGGAGCAGGTCACCGCGCGACAGAAGGAGCTGGGGTGGCAGCGGTGGACGAGATAGACCATCCAGCAGTCGCAACAATCGAGGACAACCAGGAGCAAATTTGAGGAAACCAAGATGGGATCTAAGCCGACTGGAACCTTTCAAAAAGGATTTTTATATTCCTCACGACGCGGTACAGAATCGGGATCCCCGTATTGTTGAACAATACAGAGCTGAGAAGGAAATCACTCTCAGAGGCAAGAGCATCCCGAATCCCGTTTTTGACTTTGATGAGGCTGGTTTCCCGGATTATGTTCTAAGAGAGATCAAGTAAGCGATGCATGCTACACGGGATAAATTTTAACGTTTTGTAATTTATAATTACAACAAGTTATCTAAATTTTTTTCTGTTCTGTGCTGTAGAAGACAAGGTTTCAGTGAACCTACGTCGATTCAGGCGCAAGGATGGCCTATCGCATTAAGTGGGCGAGATATGGTGGGCATTGCGTCCACAGGATCGGGAAAAACGTTGTCTTATATACTGCCCGCGATAGTTCACATTAATAGCCAACCGAAATTAAGTCGCAAGGATGGACCTATCGCGTTAGTTTTGGCGCCTACACGAGAGCTCGCTCAACAGATTCAACAGGTTGCTGATGATTTCGGACATTCGTCTGGCATCAGAAACACTTGCCTATATGGTGGAGCGCCGAAAGGTGCTCAAGCTAGAGATCTGGATGGCGGTGTAGAAATAGTCATCGCCACGCCCGGTAGATTACTAGATTTCCTCGAGTCTGGAAAGACAAATTTGAAAAGATGTACGTATTTGGTATTAGATGAAGCTGACAGGATGTTGGATATGGGATTTGAGCCGCAAATTAGAAAGATCATAGAGCAAATTAGGCCAGACAGGCAGACATTGATGTGGTCAGCCACATGGCCTAAGGAAGTAAAAAACTTAGCCGAAGACTTTCTTAAAGATTATGCTCAAATCAACGTTGGTTCTTTGCAACTTTCAGCGAATCATAATATACTACAAATAATTGACGTATGTCAGGATTACGAAAAAGAGACTAAGTGAGTATAAAAGTTTTGAGAGATCGTGACTTGTTTAATTCGTTTGCAGTTACGGTTTAAGCTAGTTAATATTAATTCGAAGGAAAAAGCTATTATGTCACATTTTTATAGATTAAGTACTTTATTAAAAGAAATAATGGCGGAAAGTGAAAATAAAACCATAGTCTTTATCGAAACGAAGCGAAGAGTGGACGAGATAACGAGAAAAATGAAGCGCGATGGTTGGCCAGCAGTTTGTATTCACGGCGATAAGACGCAACAAGAGCGAGATTGGGTTTTACAAGGTATTCAATATCTTTTCATTAAAATTGTTATTTTTATAAAAGTAATCTTGACTGCGCATATAAATATACAAACATTTAACTTACAGATTTCAGATCAGGCAAAGCACCTATTCTCGTTGCTACAGACGTTGCCGCACGCGGTCTTGGTAAGTCATTAAAGTAAATCGATTATTTATAACACAACGATGTCGTGTATTATCAGTCAGATTTTTTTTTCCTGCAACAACGAAAAACGATGGTTAATATTCACGGTATTAATTTTTCCCTATAATTATTAAATTTTTTTAAATCTTTTTTTTACAATGCTTTATTCTGATTAAAAGTTTACCAAATCTTAACTGTAATGTTCCGTTAAAGACAAAAAAAAATATATATAAGCAACTTTGCATACAAGTATTTCTTGAATCGCGAGTTTCAGAAATATAATTTTGTAAAATATGAAGTACAGTGTTACAAGTCGATCTTATATAGTTTCTAATGATCGTAGACAAACCAAATCGCATGTATGCAGCGAATAACAGAAACCAAATGTTACGTTAAAATTTTCTTGCGTAAGAACCAGCCTTGATTTAACTTAATTTGTAAATATAATTTGTCAAATGCATTACATGCAATGTCACTTTTCCACGAACGGGACATTACAATTTTAACGCGTTGTAAGTTTAAAGTCAGAAAGAATATAGGAAAGAAATAGGGCAAAAGAAAGAAACCAAAGCCATTGAAACAGGAGGATGGTTGGAGGTAACCATACAGCTAACGCGGTTGGATCTTTGTTTGTATTGCAGAGGCACATTGCGCGCAGGCCCACGCTGGGTAATGCAAAGCATGTCCGGGGTGCCCGCCGCCGCTCTTTGTTCGGTGGTGCACTGGTTTGCATTGTCTGCGCTGGCCGCGACGCCGTGCCTCTATCCGTCCGTCCGTCAATCGCGTGTGAAGGGCCAAGTCCGGGCCAAATCGGGATCTACTACTACTACCTACTACTACTACTACTACTACTACTTTACCTACCTACCTACATACTGGATATCAGTCCTACTGCGCTGCGCTGTACGCCATCCGGGCTGGCTGGCCAGGTCGTTGTTGCCAGAATAGAGTCCCCTGCGCTGGCACGCTCAAGCTAATCAGACAACCAACAACGTTGGTCCGTTGAGGCGGTGGCATGTGATAGCAGATATGCCAGAGCCTCTCTTAGCGCGCCCTGCGCCCTGCGCCCTGCGCCTGTAGCGACAGAGTGGCGGAGGCAGTAGCTGGAGCGAGCGCAAATAGCCAGGCCCTGCCCGTACGTTGCTAGCGAAACACTCGCCCACTGCCTAATATTTTAGTATTACATAGTTCAAATTTGATTAATTGACATACACACGTACATGGACACTCATACAGACACACACGTCACACATGGATCTGTATACGCGTATATATATCAGAAATACATGTGCGTACACACGCATCAGTCTGCTCCTGTGATTGCTACTCATTTGTAAGTAATATTTGTCGAGACCAAGCTCATTGTCCGTCTATCTGTGCACATGTATGCGTATGTATACGAGTATAAATGCGTACATTCATAAACCTGCCATTTTAAATTGTATGCATCTTCTGGTCCTCTTTCCTTCTAGTCCTTGTGATAATTACATTATACATCAGCCGCATCTTGTCATACTAACTATTGTATCATCACATGAATTTGTCATGCAACGATTCTGGTCTTTTTTAAATTATATTTTAGTTAGCTATATTATATATGACAATTGTGATATTTTATTTTATTTTATTTTTTATTTCTTGAACTTGCGACAAAATATAAGATTGATTCGTGGTATTTGGAAAAAGAAAATTAAAAATTAAAAAAGATCAGGATCGTTCGGTTCAACGGTTTGATTTTTTTCGTTTTTTGTTTTACGTTAAACGTTCTTTAAATAAATAAGTACATATTAAATGATTTAAAAACGATATTATTTCAAGAAATTGCTTATTAATTGCATTCTTTATATGAAGTTTTTTTTTTTTAATCATTAGCAAACGAAAAAAGAAGCGACATTACAATTCGAATTATTACTTAGCTTCCCGGGAAGCGTATTGAACGTTACAATCGTTCGGCAATATTCCACTCTTACTCGTCTCGCGGTGTTTCACAATTCTCGCGACACTACTTTCTTAACCCATGTCTGTCCTGAACGCTGGAACTCTGCGAAGAACCGGCTCGTCTAATGCCAACTCTTAATTTCAGACGTTGAAGACGTCAAGTTTGTCATCAATTTTGACTACCCCTCCTGTTCCGAAGATTATGTCCATCGTATCGGTCGTACCGGCCGCCGACAGAAGACCGGCACGGCGTACACCTTCTTCACGCCTAACAACGCCAACAAGGCCAACGACCTAATACAAGTACTAAAGGAGGCGAACCAGGTGATAAACCCGAAACTTTTGGAGCTGGCAGACAGCAAATCTGGCGGTTACGGAAGAAATAGAGGTATCTCGAAAACATCTGAAAAAAAAAAAAAAAGAAAAATTGCATATATAGTTGAGTCGTGTGAAGACTAGTTGAATTGATTTTTCGCAGGTGGAAAAAATCGATGGCGAACGCGAGGCGGCGGCGGCGGCGGCGGTGGAGGCAGCGGAGGCCGTAACGGGAAAGAACGTAGTTACTCACGAAGCAGAAGTCGGAGCTACAGCAGAGAACGCAATGGTCGCGGTAGTCGTCGAAGCTACAGTCGCAGTTACTCGCGGAGTCGTAGTCCCGTCAGCAATCGTAACGGTAAATCGCTATCCTATCCGAAGAACTGTTGACTCGCGCGGGAAGACCGTCACTAACGAGCACTCGTTTCTCCTCAGAAGTAATCGGCAAGAGTTACTGGAGTAGCGAGAGATGATCTTCCAGCGGCTGATAAAGAATGTGTATGTGTTACGACACAGGTAATTTCTTCTTTTTTTTTTTTAATCTTTGACGAACATAAGGTGAAATAAGCTATTAACGGAACGTTCGTTATTCACGAAAATTAACACCTTTATGCCGAACTCGATAGAACGCACTATCACCAATTATATTTCTTACGTAGATCAGTTTTTAGTTTGTACTCAGTGCGCGTTGCATATACTCCATCGAGTTCGGCAGCGAGATTCTTATCCTGCGATATAATCGATAGTTTGCTAACAATGTTTTGAATTTCTAATGTGAACTATTTAATGTAAGACAAACTCGACGCAGACGCGTATGCAATACTCGAAATGTACTCGAGCAGAGATTTACTATGTATTTACTGTGTACTTGCTAGTGATAGAAGTGATGGAATGTGCTGTCGTATCTTTTACTTCCTTTTACATATTCGTGCTGCATCTAATTTCTTCCTGTCAGTATACACCAAGTCTATAGATTAGGGGATGCAAGTCCAATATGCAAATTACCGTTTATACATTTTTATAACGTTGACTCTCACACGCCTATTCGACAATAACAAGTGACGAGGTTGATGTGAGCGAATGATGTATAAATTTCAATCATGCGAGCTAAACTTCCAATGTATAACGGTGTTTAATACGTATTTATAAATCACAATAATTTATAAATGTCTAGCGCGCGCTTATATTTGTAATTTATCCGTCTGTATTTTAGGCGAAGTGATAGTAACATTCGATGTACAGTATTTCAACAACGTGATAAATAAATTCATAAATGTCCACATTATTTCGCACTGTAATATCCGACGTTCACATTTTTATGTGATGTTTTTCTGACGGAGTGCCAAGTGTATCAGTGGCCACTTACCTGTTATTAACTTGACAACATCCGCGAACGGACACTTGGCGATTTAGCAAAACTATTCGCACAAAATGCAGATGAAAGGATCGGCAAGTCTCTTCGCTAAAAACCTTTCTACGGGAGAGTGACAACTAAAGTGATTCACGTAAGATATTTGTTTCGCCTGTCATGTTTAATTTAATCTTTATCTTAATTACAGTGGTAATACTTAAAGATCTTAACTTTTAATAAATAATTTTAGAATACCGAATCTCATCTAGCCTCTCAATCCGGTTGTTCTCCGTCCGTCAATCTCGTTTTCTGGCTGCGCTTTGTGGATATTTGACGGCCACAAAATACTCGACGACAGGAATGATTATTACTCGATCAATATATAAGGTGTACACCGGCGTAATTGACGATCTAATAAGTTCACGTGGGAAGATTCCTTCTTCTTTTTGCTGTTTTATCGGATTAAGTGCCATGATACAAATTTATTATGTTACACATCTTGGAATATCGTGCGCTTAAATGCACCCACGAGTCACAAACATGCAATATCTTTCTTACGTTCTCGTGCTCGTTCGAGCCGATCGCTCTCCGCCGCTTTCATCGGGGAGGAGGACACAATCTTTTTACGATTATTATGGACAACATACAATAATCCGCTCGCCGATACTTATCCGGGACGAGCGCGGTGTTTAAGGGATTAATCGGAGAGGGAGGTGATCGACGTCGAAGAATCGCGATCACGAGGAGAGGTCCTCCGCGGCCACGGCCGAAGGCTCCGAATTGCATCTTCGAACAGAGAAACGACGATTAAAAGTTACAGGAAGTTCTGGAATTCTATCGGCCGTCGACGTATTTCAGTGATTTGCTTTAATTTAATGAAACTTATTCAATGCTGGAACGATAACTGCCGGCCGAGGCCGCTTGCGGATTCGCTTCGCTGTAATCCTCGCGATGCAACAACGCGCCACGGATAACGCGATTTCCTTTCGCAGGACACGAATATTTGTATGTGTGCATACGCGTGTAACAAGCTCCTCGCATGAATTAGGGTTAAAGGAGGGATTTTATTATTATTATTATTTTTTACAGGGCTCAGCATGCTTCGTTCACATATATTACAACGTACGCATATAACAATAACATTAAAACCCTTTCAGGTGTGTCTTTCGGACGTGGGAGAGAGAGCTATGGCGCGCTTATACTTATATCCGCGATACAACAGGATCGTACTTTGTGTGCGTGCGAGGGTCATATATGTAGTATTGTTGTATAAGTTTTTGCGTGTACGCGTGTCCACGGTGAGACACTATGTATTTCTCGGTGTGCGGATCGATCTCGCTTGGACCGAAGTGACTCCAAGCAAGCAAGGTGACGAATGTGAGGGTGAGAGTGAGAATTTTAGGTCGTCCTTAAGTGCCGGTCACCGCGTACCCTCCTCAGTGGACGCCAGTATACTTCCGGGATATCTGCCTCGGGTTCTCTTATCTTTTCTTTTTTTTTTTCTTTTGCCATTACGACGCCGGAAAAGCGCTGTAACTGAGGAGGGTACGCGACCACCGGTGACACGTGTGCTGGCGCGTGCGTGCAGCAGATTTAATGAGATCTATAATTAAACGTCAGTCAATTGTCCGTGGCCGCTAACACAGTCGGAAGCCTGGTCTTCAAGACCCAAGGAGCGCCGGCCTTTCTCGAAGAGGGGAAAGCGAATCGATGGTAGACGAGACAACGCGTGATCGGAAGCGGTCCTCGCAAATCAAACGCGCCAACCGAGCGTACTAATCTGTCAATTAAACATAAGCCGCGTGACGCAAATCAAACAGAACTTGGGAGGAAAGGTGGCTTCTTTCGTTTACAGTAGCTTTATACGATCGCGACGCGTCGAGAGATCTCTTACGCGCGAGCCGGCATAATCTCTCGATCGTTTTCTCTCGTGACTCCTCGCTCGAGAAGAAATAAAGCGAAACGTGACGACACGCTTGTAGAGGTAGATTTTCCTTTTTTTTTTTTCATTTCTTCAAGAAGGCGCGGAAGATTTCGAGACGCAGATCGTCCTATTAACGATCCCTGTTAGCCTTGCAAGATTTCGCTGCTTATTTCGGTCCGTCGTTTCGGAACGCGCGATGCCGAATATCGAATAAACTTCGCTAATGCAGCGCGCGGATACGTTATCGAGCGGCTCGCTTAACGCACCTTCGCACCGCGATTACTTATACGTAGAGTCGGCGAGATGCGAGGACAGCTATACCGCCGATCTCTACGTGCAATTGTTTCGCAAATACTGGCTTTGTGTCCCTTTAAGTCTCTCCCGTAGACACACAGGGGAGAGACATCTCTAAATATACATGGTATCGCGCCCATTCCCGGGAGCTTCTGCGCGGAAGCCGGTAATGCCGAGTGTTAACGCGCAAACCGCGACCTGTCCACGCATATTATATCCAAACCACACAAGCAATAGGCACGGAGCACAATGACTTGACGAGGAATACGGAAAGAAAAAAAAAAAAAAACGAAGACGGCTGGTCGTTTCGTCTGCCTACGCTACGCGTCTAGGTTTTACTCTGTGCAGGAATACATCAAACAATCGACGACGAACGAGGGCCGAATGTTACCTTCGATTATTGCTAATATTGCGTGATAATACCGCGCGGTTATTGTTAGTCTGTTTGGATCACGTTGGTTCGGATATCTTACACGTAAACGTACAGCTAGTACAGCGAATCATTTCCGGTTCTACGTATCCATCTTGTGTATGCATCCGAATCTACGCAAACGTGCCGGCCTTCCCTATCGCGCGGAGCGAGAGGGCGGAGTAAACCCGATGACGAGTCACGGGTCGAGAGATTACAATGTGTGCTCGTTCGAATCTATCCGATTTCGCTAATGCTCAATATTGAATTTCCAGGAAAATTAATCAATCGCTTGGGCGTTATCGAGGCAATAGCATTGCTCTACGGGCGGAAGGGAGCGGAAGGGGAGAAGGAATAATCCCTTCTCCGTAAAGTTTCACGAACAGATCTGTGCAGGTGTGCGCCTCGATCGCCGGGGTCGTAAAAAATCATTCTCGCACGCTAATGATCGCGGTTTCCATTTCGCCGGGATTTAGAGAAATCTGCCTAAATGACATTCGGACAATCTCGCGTGTGAATCGTT
Organism: Cardiocondyla obscurior; assembly: GCF_019399895.1. Classification (NCBI taxonomy): domain Eukaryota; kingdom Metazoa; phylum Arthropoda; class Insecta; order Hymenoptera; family Formicidae; genus Cardiocondyla; species Cardiocondyla obscurior. Next base: position 1,899,224 of record NC_091875.1, on the reverse strand, counting down.
AATATAAACTCTTTACCCTCGCAGTTTAACCCTCAAATGGCACACTATCCCGGCCTCTTTATTTCTTTTCGCTTACACTCGAAACTTGATGCACCAATTTTACAGCGTTTTTTTTTTTTTTTTTCTTTTTTTTTTAATTGACACGCTAAATATCAAGCAAGAAGGATACAATGAGAACATTTAAAAGAAACAAAAAGAAGTTTCTAAAAAGTCTACTGTTTGATAAATGTGCTGGGTGACCCAGTGTCTCACTTGAGGGTTAATATCCCCTGCATCTCTGCGGCATTGTTTTCGAAAAGTGCGGCGATTTGTTTATAAAAGAACACAGTCACCACAAATGACATTTATATCTGCATTTACGACGATTTATCGTTTTCGTGATATACATTCTGGTCTCCTCACGCTTCGTAGAACCAGGGAGGCTTGCCGTATCCGGAGACAGATTCATTTCGTCTATATGAAACCTTAGAACATTGATTCTTTTTTTTTTTTTCGGTCTTATTTGCTACAGAGAATGCAATCTTATGAATCGTGATTTTTTTTGTAATAGAAAGGCGAAGTAATTTATCCGTGCGTCTGTCTTTGGGTACAACACGCGGTTCTACGGAAGCGCGAGATACACGGCGACTTCGCGGACGGATGAGCCCGCGAGACTCGCTTCTTACGCACGCGCTATGCTGTCGAGTGCACGAAATAAAAAGAAGATGCGACGACAAAACGAGGAAGAACGGGGGTGCAATTGGGCGCGTCGCGCAACGACATGATTCATCCCGTTCGCTGAAATTGCCTTCCTGGTGATTTCCCAGATTTAAAATTGGAGGCGCGACGCGTCGTTTGCCTTGATCGCGCGACCCCTCGCTCTTCGTTGTCCACCACCAAACACTGGGGTGTCGAATTTTGCCGTTGCCAATGCCGGCAAACGCCGGTGCTATGCTGTTTCCTGTTCGAGGGTAGCGTCTCCCGTTGTGTTTCAAAAAATACAATCGTCCGCACCCTTTTTTTTTCTCTTTTTCTTTTTTACGTTTTTTTTTTTCTATTTTTTTTTTTTCTGTCTCTTTGTGAGCACGTTCTGCGTGTCTTCGTCGTCTCCTCGTTTCATCTGCGAGGTCGACGACACCGCAGCTCCTCGACGGACTGGTCGACGGCTGAAATTTCCGGGTGCGGCGTCGCCGATCTCTTCTGAGCAATATACGTGGGAGAGCCCCGTGCCGCGCCGCCGGGGATCATTCCCGGGTGAACGCCGCTCCGGGGCAGCGGAAACAGGAAATACGGTGCACGCGGTGCGCGCGCGACGCGACCGCTTCGCCGATACTTCGTATCACATGCCCGCGATCGCCCTCGAGTCGCACCCGCGTATGTGTCAATCCTCATTCGGGCTTATCTTTGCCAGGAAGAAAATACCGGAGTTCTGTGTTTCCTATTCTGTTCACGTCTACAAATTTGCTTGAAAGCATCGAATTTCGTTCATGAATTTACATCTAATAATCGCTTCCGTGAGCGCTGTTTCCCCTCGCGAAAGGAAGAGCCGCCCGAATGAGGACCGAGCCTAGCGATACCAAGACATTTTGCGTGTCACCGGTGACGCGGAGAGCAGGATACTTTTCTGAAATCCACCGGCTTAATTAAATTACAATACTTCTTTTGTCTCTCCAATTTCATCTTTCATAACAGCTACTTCCTGATACTTTCCTTTTTAATTGTACGGGGTAAATAAAAAAATACCGTAAGATCATTCCTGAGCCTCTGAGGCTGCAATTCTTGGTACCGCTAGGATTGATAAACCTGCCAGCTCATACCAATAGACCGTCTCGTGCGCTCCGAAAATCAACGGAACACTCGGCGACTTTACCAGACGCACAGCTTCTAATAATCTAGGCGCAAATATTCCGATCTTCGGGCACATCTGACGTAGTTTTGAGAGGAAATAACGCGCGACACGAGACAATACCGGTCACTTCTCGAAACGACAAGGCATTTTGTGCGCCGCAGTTCCGCGTGGAAATCGAAATGAGCCGCGCTGCGTCAGCGTATCGCGCGTTATTTCGTCTCGTCTTACAATAAAATTTACCGGATCCGGCGGACTGCCCGACGTTAATTTCGCAACGTCGAACGCGCCCGCGGTCCGACGACACGTAATCTCGCGCAACGTAGATATAGTTATACTTATAAACTTTACGCTTTTTTTTTCATTTTTTTTTTTTTTTTTAATTGTTAACAGGCCGTGGCTATACAGGGCCCACTACGCTTTTAGTTCAGTCTGTGGCACGCGGTCTTCCGAGCGAATCGTGAGGTACGACGTGCACGCATGCAAGCGTGTACATATACGTGTTACAATGTGTATGTATGTACGTTGTGTGACATATAATACGCACGATGTTGTCGTCCTCGTAAAATTGACCGTCGCGAGATGTCTACCGAACATCGTCAACGTCCTCGTTACCGCCTTGGATGAGCCTCGTCCTGGAATATTTTAGTTTCGGGCAGTGGAGAAATCTTTTTATCGAAATGCCTTTGGTCGATCCTCGTCGAGCAAGCGCGGTTTAATTTGCGATATCTTTATAAACTGTATTAACGATCGGAGCGGAGCGTGTATAAAATTTGCTTCGGTGTTTCTTCAAGGATTTCTCCAACACGACAACTTCGGCTTCGAATACGCATTCGGGACTCTGTGCCCGTATACGCATTGACGCTCTTTTTCATGTCTTTATGACCACGTTGTCGTCGCCGCGAAACAGATAAATAGACCAGTACGCGAAGTTGAAGAAAACGAACATGAGGGGAAAGGCAATGCGCGCGAAGATGTCGATCCTCGCGCTGCCCTGGGCACGACAGGTGAATATTTTCCGCAGCAATTCACCGCAGAGTGTTTGCGACGGGGCCGTCGCCGACGCGAACGTCGGCGCCGCGGACGACATCGGTACCGCGATCGGCGGCGAAGGCGTCGCGGCGCGCGACATGGTACGCGACGGTGTGCCCAACGGCGACGCCGAGGAGGCCGGCGAAGGCCACCGCGACGGCGACGGCGACGATCTCGCCGAGCTTCTGCGCGAATGATGCCGCGATGTTCTCATCGGCGAGCACCGGCCGGCGACGCAGTCTTCGTCGTTCAGCAACGAGAAAGACGGCGACGGCGAGCGATTCGGATGGTAACGCTGATGACGATGCAGTTGATGATGATGGTGGTGGTGCTGTTGATGGTCCTGTTGATACGTACGCGGCAACGAATGATGTTGCGTCATAGTCGGCGGGTTGCCGTCGATACGATGAGCCTGCTGTTGCTGATAAAAATGATTATGATGATGGGGATTGTGATGATGGTGATTCTGAGGGTGGTGATGGTGGTGACGATTTTGGGGATGGTGGTACAATTGTCGTTGGCGAGGACGCGAACGTTGTTGCGGCGGTCGTGCTTGTTGGAACTGTTGCTGAGGATGGCCGCGAGCCACTTCCCTTGTTGATCCGAGCGCCTCCTCTTCATGATTTACTCGTCCCCCTCCTCCTCCCGAAACAGGTACGTGGACCAGTACGCGAGATTGAAGAAAGCGAATACGATTGGGAAGAAGATCCGTGAAATGACGTCGATGCGCTTGGACCTCGTCGGGAACTTGGACAGCCACGACCTGCAGCAGTTTTTTTTCCGTGGTTTCACATGTATTTCGCACTGCTGCAATTTATCCATCGACATGGAATCCTCCGGGTGTCGGACCAGAGGCTTCTGAAAGAATTCGAGTGATATTGACCCATTAATTTCTCGCACCCCTCGACCATGTGCTCCTTAATCCAAACGAATCTCAACTCTAATCGCAAGAATTTTCGCCTTTTCTCCTGTTCGCCAAATGACAAACTAAACTCGTGGTCCTCGGTTCTATCTCGAAGTAACCGTCCGGGAGAGATTTCGAGCTCTCTCAATGCGCGCGGGGAAAAATTTCGAAGTGCAATTTCTTCAAAAGCTTCCAAAAGACGAAAAAGCGTCTATCTTCGGAAACACTGATCGAAACGCGCGTCCGAAGGCACTCTCGGAGAACGTCATGACCTGGGATACTGACCATGGCGAAGTTGGCGGATCCATCCGGCTCGAGCAGCTCCGAGGATGGGTCGATTGACGATGAATGCTCTATTTCGCCCGTCGAAAACTGCTTCTTTATGTTGTCGCTATGCATGTCGCTACGCGACGCGTAGTTCACCAGCGCGAATTCGAGCAGGGCGCCGAACACAAAAGTCAAGCACACCCCCGTCCATACGTCAATAGCCTTCGTGTAGGAAACCGGTGGTAGCGAGGCGTTTATCCCCGATGTCTGCGTGGCCATCGTCAGCAGTGTCGTAACGCCTGGGGAAAAAGAACCTCGTAGACGCTCATAATTAACAGGGAGAATCGATAAATGCAATTAACGAGCGTAATAAAACGTGTAATGAAATTTCTTTTTTATTTTTTTTTTTTTTCTTTTTTTTCTTTTGCTTTATAGGATCATTAATGTTACATTAACTGTTTAAACGATTCGCCCCGGTGTGCGCGGCTCCTTCGTATTTTATTTCAAGACGGATTTAAAAATAAGTTACGTCGTTAAGACCTCGGGAGCGGTACCAGTTCTTGCGTACAAATTTTAGAACAGTTTTCTCGTTATAATTATTTATCGGCTGCCGCTGCGACTGCGGAGCTCATCAGCGCCAGATACTTCGTTAGCGAATAAAATAATAATTCTGATCGATTATGCGCCCGACACGTCGCACCGCGGTCAGATAGCGATTTCATACCTAGTGACACCCGTGCGGGCACGGCGCTCTGATCCAGCCAGAAAGACACCCAGGACACGATAACGAGCATGCAGCACGGAATGTAGATTTGGATGAGATAGTAACTGAATTCCCTCTTGAACAGCAGGTCCACTTTCAAGCAGCTGTACTCGCCTGTTTGATCGGTTAATTTCACCGTTAATAACATTAGATTGTACGAGCTTACTTAGGCTTATCCCTTTCGACGCGATTCTCACCGGTGTTCGTCTTGCTGTTGCAGTAGTCCGTGAGGAATTTCTCAAGGGTGAACCTGGGCAGATGTAAATTCTTCACCACCTGAACGGGATCGCCTTCCTTCCAGAGAAAGACCAGGTCGTTCGTCGTCCATCCGTCTATCGGGTCAGACCAGCGTGGTTATTGTTAGACGAGAGACCGGCCACTTCCGGTACGAAAAACACTTATTGCTAATTGAGCTAGAGAGGACGGAGGGCCTCCGTGCCTTGCTACTTACAGCTGGCCATGCGAAGTGAGCAAATTTGCCGATCCAGGGGATACAGCTTCAAATTCATGGGGCACGAGAGCGTCAAGGATATCCTGCGCCAGGAGAAGAAAAACAGCGACGGTTTATACAATGCCGGTGGAAGTAAGAACCCAATTCGTAATATAACGCGTGTGTTTGATCAGCCTCGGCCACGGTACACAGAACCTTCTGTGAGTACATTTAGCGAGACGAGTCTCACGTTCGATTATCGCGAGGGTTGACGGGCGAAAAATGCGCTCGTCTCATTTTGCACGTCCGGACCGCGCGATTTTATAACGGCGAGCCGAACCTTGCTACGGAAAATTAAAAAAAAAAAAAAAAGAAAAAAGAAGAAGAAAAAGACAGAGACCACGGTGGCTCTTTGCGAGAAAATCGCGCTCCCTGATCGAGATCTCTGAGTCGCACCTAGGATCACAGTACTCACCGTATGCTGTAAAGAACCGAGCCATTCGGGAAGATTCGTATGTATACGTTGGGCATGATGATGTTATGGAAGTGGCCCTCCTTTTCGTTTGAGAAGAACAGATCCGGCATCCAGACGCGGTTCGCCTCCGTCAGAGTTAAATATTTAAGACGACCTGCAATGTTCAGCGGTGAAAAATCAACGGGCACGGTAACGTTGGCGTACGTTCAACAAACGACGGTTCGCGAAACGAAGACGGAAAATAGACGACGATATGCATAACCGCCGGGGTCGGGCAATTTACATGTTACGACTCGCCATTTACGAGGGAATAAAAAAAAAATAAAAATAAAAAAAAATTATGCGCCCTTTGCGCGGTTGAACTTTCGCGAATCTCGCGTGATGTCACAGCGCGAGGAGAACCCCCTGGTATTTATCGCAAACAGGGCAGTGGGAAGCTTTGATCGGAGACCTTTCGACCTGCAGGGAACATTACTCCGCCTTCGCCGACTATTATCTTCGTATTTATCCGAACGGTATCGTGCACGCGTTGCATGACCGCGATATTACGGTTTTCATTTTTTGCCGCGACGAAATGCCGATGGAAACGTGCGAACTGAAAGCGAGTAGGAAAATGTGATTGCGAGCAGTACGTACCTCCGAAGTCATTAAACCGTAATCTCTCATCCAACCATTGTTCCCGAAATGTTAATTGTACAGAGTATTCCTGGAGAGAAGAAGAATAATTGAGATTAAACGGCGCCGCCGTTACGGCGAGTGGTGTGGCGGATTATTCCCTTCGCCTCTCAGTGAACGATAGTCCTTCCAATTAGAAAGTCTCGCAGAGAACGTAAAAAAAAGAACGTGCGTGAACGAAAAGAAGAAAAAAAAAAAAAGAAAAGAAGGTCAACGGAAGCGTAAATCCATCCGAAATGTCGGATTTGTTTTGCACTTGACAATATAGTCTCGAGAGGAATGAGGAAAATAACTCTGAAATAAATATGACGTAAACGACAGCTTTGACGAAGAGTCGTAATAATAATTGCGATAGCATTTTTTAACTCGGCAATTATCATTCTGAGAAAACGAGTTCCGGCATTCGCGATAATATCTCAATGCAAAGGAGGATCTAATAATAAAAAAAAAAAAAATAATAATAAAAATAAAAAATAAAAGAAACCGAGAAGGCTATAAAGGAAAAGTATAAAAGAATTTTATTATATCATGTAATCTTTTTTCCCCTCCTCTTTGTTATTTATACCCGATAAAAATCTCGTATCTATAAAAAGGGATTATTCGCACGTCTCGTAACAAAGAGAATTTCTCTCGATCTGCGATATTATCGTCACTCCGAGACGCCAAAGTGATCGCCGATATTCCAACGGCGGTAAAAAAAAAGGAAAAAAAAAAAAAAAGAAAGAGAGTAGGAAAAATAGTCGCGATCGTTGATACACAGATATTGATTATGATTTTATATTAAAGAACCGCGCGCTCTCTCGAGGTCGAATATTCTGATAATTGACACGGTTCCGTTTTTTTTTTTTTTATCTTTTCCCTACTTTGATTTTTTCAAAATGTGGATCACACGCGAACGAACAGATTGCCGCAAGATCAAGCGAAAAATTAATCGAAGGCGAGGGCAATATTTCAAAAAGAAACCGCGCGATCTTAATCCGAAGATTAACGAGATCGGTGACATTCGTGATCCGCATCTACCGTATTAATCTCCCTTGGCGTAATCGCGCGTGTCGATACGTTAACTCGTCACGAATCGAATTGATGGCATCTCTAGGTGGAAGGACGTCATTTTATCGAGTTGCACCTGAGTTGCGACGTGCAACGCGTGTCAATCCGTGACGACTATCTATCACCTGGTAATGTGTGTGTCGAGAAATATGGAACAGAAGAGCCGGAGGTGTTATATCGCCGCGATGGGAAAAGCGTCCCGGGAAGGCGAGGTCCTGATTGGAGGCTGAGTTATCGCTCCGCATCCGGGGACGCTTTTCCGAAGGGGGAGAGGGGCGGTGGTGAAGCAGCGATCATGCGACTCGAGGGCGGGTGCAAGCAGCGACAGGACATCAATAGCCGATCTGTCGTCAAATGCTCCGAATAACACTGGCGCAGCCAAGGAGATCGGGGAGACGGGCGGGCAGGGCAGGGTGGGTCAAGGGCCATGCAAAAGCGAACACTGAGGAGACCTACCAGATGTAATCAGATCAAATGCCAGAAATGTCTCGGGCACTATTGCGCAATCAGTTTAGCGGTAAAAGAGAACGCATGCAGTTTCGCTCACGGTGCTCTCGTGTTCCCCAGCTCGCCTGCGACCGATCCTGGCGGCGGCGTGCGTAGTCCTGTGTGCCCTGTGTGTCCTAGTTCAGAAGGGGGTTAAAGGGAGTGCCCTCGCAAAATACACTGTTTTCCATTCCCCGTTTAACCCTTTTTCTCATCCTTCCCATCCTGCTCCTTGTTTCCCCCCTCGACCTGCCCGACCGCCAATTTGTTCCGTCTATCCTTCGCGCTCGGCGCGCGGCTTCAGTTTTTTCGCTCTACGGTGTACTTTAGCCCGAGAAACATTCCATCGGCCCTTTTATTTTTTTTTTTTATTCTATTTTTTTTTTTATCCCCCTAACTTCTTTATCCTGTCGGCTTGCGGTATTAGTTTTCACTTTAAAGTATGTGCGAGAGCCCGCACTCGTGTGCGCCTCTCGCTCTCCTCCGCTCTTCCCACTTCTAACTCTCGTCCGATACCACGTGGGGGCTTTGTGCCGTCGTTAACTTTTTCCAGCGACTCGGGAGGGCCGTATTCGCACGCATCTAATATCGGCGGAAAGTTTCTGAAAAATTGAGCGACATGCCGCCAAACAGGGATTCACCGATAGCCCTTCTCTCGAACTCTTTTTTTTCTCTATACCCTCGAGAAACTTTTTCTCCCCCTTTTTTTTTTCGCCAGTAATACATCACTCGCACAGAAGAGATTACGCTAAATACGTGTGCGCTCGCGTTGTACCGCAAGGTGCTTATCGTTCCCGTGCGAGATAACGAGGCCTTCTCCGGGAACGGATATCGTTCGCAACACCAGCCCGCGATTGCGACGCGCGCTCGCGATTTTCGCATCTCCCACGGTGGAAGAAGCGGCCGCCTTTTTTTGCGCGTCACGAAAGAGATTTTACGTCCGCGAACGACTTTACGAAATTCTTTTTTTTTTTTTTTCTTTTACGTGTCGCGGCGTTTGTAGCGTCTCGGATATCTAGAGCTGTCCATTCGAATGCGAGCACCTCGCGGAAAATTCTACGACGTCGATATGCGAGAAATTAGCGGAGACAGATTTTCTTCACGCTCGACCTGATCAGGGTGAAGACTGCGAGAGCGAGTGGTCGCAGAGCTTCTTGCGGTGGCGTGCCTTCGTGGAGAGACCTAAGCCGGCTAAAGCCAACCCTTCCAACCCAACAGCTTGAATCGCGGCAAAACGGAATAAACGTGGAACGAACGGTGCGATCGCTCGAGAATTCGCATACACGGAAATATATCCCTCCTCGCGGCTTGCTGAGCACTCTCAGCGTCAATGCTCTCGTTACGTCGTTGCACCGTGGGGTGAACGGAGGTTCTCGCATCACCGAATGTACCTACGACGACAACGCAAAATAATAATATACCAGTAACACAGCGACAACAACGTCGAAAGGGTCTTCATACATAATCCTGCATATAAGATCTAGCACACAGTCAAATATCTCAATTTTATAGCTACACAATGACAAATGCAAAGCATCCAAAAAATCACCAAAGTGTTCTATATATATGGCTATATATATAGATATATATATATTAAAAAAATAACAGGGAAGAAAAAAAGGGTGTGGGGGGTGTGGGGCAGGGTAAACCGCAATGCAGCCCTCGAATTTATCCCGGCCGCGCGGAGATACGGCCGGCCATCCGATATTGTCCGTGGGCTGCCGGAAGCTGTTGCGCGCGTAACAGCTGGCTCGTAATTTTTTTCTCCCCCCGGGCTCTTACCTTTAACGAACGACAGTCATCGCTATCTCTCTACCTCTCGCGAGGTTCTCGTGTTACGGCGCCAGGACGATATGTTTGCCGGTTAAGCCGGCCGCCCGGGCGAAACGGGCGCTCCTTTTTCTTCGCGTCCTTCGTAATTAACGCGGAAACGGCGATTTGTTACTGTCCCACCCCACGACCCCCGCTGGCTATCCACCCCCTGGGAAATCGCACGGGACATTTGAAACGCGTCTGGAGTGCACAGACGCGTTTACTACACGGGTTGGGAGGCGCAACTCGATTATCGCGAGAGGCGACGAAAGGCTAATTGGTCGGAGTCGAGTCGAGTCTCTCTCTCGGTTTTCCCCCCTGCGAAGCGTTTTCGCGAGTAAGAAAATATATATCGCACACTTCGCCGCCGTCTGTCCCGGCAATAATCCTGATGGCAATGGGATAGTGGGATGTGTCGCGAAAGCAAACGCGAAACCCTCTGTGGACCGCGGACGCCGTTATCGCCTCCGCGACTTTTACCTCCCTTTAACGCGCATCGCATCCGCGGCGCGAGGCGCCGTGACATTTATCACTCGCCGCTCAGGTTTACTTCACCCCTTTTTCATTACGGCGAAACGCAATTGTATAATTAACTCGACGCCCGTGACGCTCATCGGTGACAAATGAGTCGCAGAAGGGCCGTGCGGCATGACGCATTATCACACCGGGCGGCGATAAGAAGAGTCGGCCCGGAGAGAAAATTCAATTGAAGTCGAAGGTTTTTCACGTCACGTCTCCGCGCGAATTTGCCCCGGTAATTTGCTCGAATCTCATCGTGGGAGGGCTTTTTTTTTTTTTTTCTACCGTTTAATTTCGACTTTGTCACAGAGGGCTCCGCGGGATTTCGGGACCAACAACTGGCGGGATTTGCTGACTCGGCGATTCGTCCGTACTTCCGTATGCTTGGCCGATGAGCAGCCCTCACGTGTTCAATTTTGTCTCGCCTGACCGGCAGGGTGGCTACCTCTGCATTTTTTTTTTCCCTTTTTTTTTTACGGAGAACGGGTAACGATGGTTCTTCCTCCCTTCGACGCGCTTCTTTTCCCCCGCGCCTCGCCGTCTCCGATATACGCTCGCAATGAAAGCCTCAACACCCGCATCATTCCCACGCGAACTTTTTTCCCCCGTGCCCGGTGTTTCATCAAGACTCGTTCCTCAAGCGCAGCGGTGTGCTCATTCAGTCGACAAATACTTGTCGGGGATAAGCGATGCCGAACGTGCCCGTTAGTTATGAGAATGTGATACAGAATGAAAGAAATAAAGAAGACAGAGAGAAGAAGGTAAGACAGATAGAGAGAGAAAGAGAGACAGTGAAGCAGAAGAAGACGAAGAGTGACGACAGAAAGGGCGGAGAGTTTGTCTTGCAGGGCCTAAAATTGAACCGACCGACTTCTCCCGACGCAACGTCTTCCGTGCGTGCCGCGGCTTGCCGATGATACTTATCTCCCAATGGTTCAGGCTCAATGATCATGATGTCCGAAGTGGAGAGGAGGGATTTGTGAACAATTATCATTTTGTTTTATTATTATTGAGTTTCTTTCTTTTCTTTTTTTTTTTTTTTTTTTCTTTCCGTGAGCTGGCGTGTAAAGCGTAACGAGTCTCTGTTTCGTCGAAACGAAATGCCAATTATCCCGGCGAGTTCGGTGCGGATAGAAAAATCAATTGTCAAATCGCGGGAGGAATTTAAGATGCAGACGCCGAGCGGAGTAACGACGTGCAAAGGACTCTTATGCGTCGCGCTGAGTCACACGCGAGGGAAATCTCAAGTTTATCGTCCGTACTCACTTTTACTGCCAATCGCGACCGCGGGATATGGACCTAAAGAAGGTTACGACTCGCGGAAGTCGTGAAAATGCCAGTCTCGCGATGTTGTTTTCTCGTCCCGTCGTGCAACTCCGAATAGTCCGCGCTTAGGTCCTTTTAACATTGGCTTCATCAAACGGGATTGATCAGTGAGCCGCCTATATAACTTTTACGCCTTGCATCTTGCATTTGGATCTTCGGAGAATCTAAGCTTCCAAATATAAGAAACCAGTCGTGGCAAAAAAATCACTACGCCGAGAATAGTCGAGATCAATTTTGTCCGACGAACCCTCCAGGTGCGAAGGTTTGCACTTCAACGAGGCAGAGACACGAGTGCGTGTGTGGATGTGCGTAATGTGCGTGGTGTAGTATCGAGCTTGCTATCTCTCGTCTGTTCGGCGAGCAAACCTGAGGCCCTGCAACGTGTCTCGGAACGCATTTTCAATGCTCGTGCCTGCGATTGTGCCTCTCGCGGGCACACGCCGGTCAATTTCTATAGCAAAGGTTCCAACAAGGCACAAGACGTGGTTGCAACGTACAGTCAATCGAACGGCTCGTACGATCAGTATGTAGCAACAGACAAAACTACCGATCGTACATCGTGGACGCGACGGCTTCACCGTGCCCGCTTCCGTCCGGCGGGGTTCCCTGGCCGATCTGAAGTCGATTTTTCCTCGGCGAATAAGCCCCACCCAGTTTCTCCTTCATTAAAAAAATAATCCGAGTACTCTGCGAGTTCGAAAATTTTTTTGTCATTTAATATGAGCTTTCCGTCGCTGCGGCGGGCAGCGAGCCGAAGGCTCGCGTCTCGGACACGCGCTTCTCCTTTATTTCCTCACGAGGAAGGACCGACTCTCGAATCGCCGGAGAACTCCGCGCCCCGGTCGACGGCACGGTGACACCGGGACGCCCTGTACATTATGTATGTATGTATATAGACGTAACATGACAGTCAACGACATCGAGAAAAATCAACGAGTGCTTCTTGGTCACACATCCACTGTCGGCGCGACGCACGAGATGCATATATAAATATATATATACATATATATATTTGTATATGTATATAAATATATACGTATGTACGTGTGCAGAGGTGTCACGCGCCCGGGACGAGACTCGTAATATATATGCATATATACGTATACATATACACGTAATACAGATACAAGTACAGAGAAGTGCAAATCTTACGGCATCATATACACGTGACGTTTCAATATAGTTGTACACAATATGTGAGGATATACAGACTGTAGGCCTTGTTGATGATTACTTGTATATTGCACTCACCATATTATAATCATCTATTTTGCTGATAGAGCGGAGAAAGATGTTGACCTTCACATTTGTCGGGCCATCTAACACGTCGACCGGAACAGAACAAAAGAAATCGATTAATTAAATCGGTCGCCGTGAACCGAGGATTGCTGGCTTTCTTAAATCTTTCTTTCTTTTTTTATTCATTTATTTTATTTTATCTTTCTTTTCATATTTTTTTTTTCTTTTCTTTTTTTTTTTTTAACGCTTTGTTAATTCGCTTTTATTTAATTTTACCGGGATAACACAGTTTGTGGTGTGGTGGGTGGATCACTGATGAATGAGCGGAGAAAGGAAAGCGGGCAGAGGGAGCGGTGATAAGATGAAGCTGAGAACCGATACTTTCGAACGCACGCGTCAATCGGATCGCCGATAAATACGTGGATGTCGATCTCGCGGTTCTCCGATCGTGCGATACGCGTCCGAGCGAGTGGACGAAACGACGGAGCGTTATCGCCACCGTATTCCTGTGCCTCGCGATAAAATCACGTTATACGGGCTCGGCATAAGCCGCGCGATATGTGTGTGCTTTCGGAAAATCGTTACGACCGAGTAAAATTCCTCGATAAAGCGCCAATCTTGCGGCGCGCGCTTGTTCGCCGGCGCTTAATTTTCTTTTCTTTTTTTCTTTTTCTTTTTTTTTTTTTTTACGGATGACACTTGATCAATTTTCAAACACTTCCTTTGGATGGGGAACGAGACCAGGACCACTTCCGTCAATCTTGCCGCGAGGCACAGGCCGTGATTCTCGTCGCGGTGCACTTCTTATACGTCGTATAAAAAAGCGTAAGAGAGTTCGAAGATGAGCTTGGATCGTACGCAGATATGTCGCGAGATCGATATGAAAAATTTAAATAAACGCGACGCGCGTTTACGACATTTAAATGGCATGGGGGTGATGCGATGGGGGCGAACTGCGTTTTTTTTAGCGAGCCACGTGCGTATCACCGCGATTAGCGGTTTTCTCGCGCGAATCACGACGGCGTATCTCACCGCGAGAGAGGAAACGAGAGAAGAACTAATCTTGCGAGCTAACATGGATGGTAAGATCGATCTGTGGATGACAGTGTCCTTTCGCCCTTGCGAACCTCCTGCAGAAGCGTTCCTCGCCGCCCAGCGCGGCATCCCGGCGCTAAAGGCAAGCGATTATTGATCCGTGCGCTTCGCCGAGTGTAAATAATCCCATAAGAATACAGGTAAGAAGCAAAAATCGATGTGCGTATGTGTCGAGCGTGCCTACGCGTGGCACACCGCCGAATGTAGAACGTCTCAGCTGTCGCTTTACGTGTAATCTCGGCGTACGACAGGCGATAGACACCGGCTGGCTGAATTTTAAAAGAAGCTACAAGAGTCGGGGCAACGTCGTTCCGTTCGAGATACGCGGGTACAAGTATGAGGCGACATGACATAAAAAAAAAAAAATAAAAAAAAAATAAAAAGAGGCCAATGAAAAAGAGAGAGAAAGAGAATAAGAGAGAAAAAGAGAGATAGAGAAAGAGAAGCAGAACAGAGCTGATAATGATGTGAAAATAGACGTATCCGAGGCACGTAAGGCGACATTCTAGAGAGGATTCTACACGCCACGGATGCTGCGAGGACACTCGGAGTACTGGAGAAAGAGATGCGCCCCACTGCGGGGCTCTCGGACAGAATCGAAGAATCGCCGCCGTGGCCCCGTTACGCGCCCTTCGACACGCTTGTCCCCGCCCTCCGTAATAGGGCCGACCGGGTGACGCCACCCGGCTCGACCTTCGACACAAGTGGGGCCTGATTGTCGCGACTTCGCATCTTTCGCTTCTCCCGTGGACGCTGCTCTCGGACGCGCGACGTGTACGCCGCCTTCGCCGACGTCGTCGTCCTTCTTCGGCGCGGTTGCGCGGCATGGGTGTACCGGAAGCACCTGGGAAAGGATCCTAGAATCCCATTGCCATGGCTCGTAATTGTCCTCGTTCCCGCGGACGCGAGAGAAGCCGCAGGTCGGCGCAAGGCGCGGATCATAAATTCCGATTTCTTTCTCGATTACGCGCGCCCGACGCCGCTTCACTTGGAATAGAAACCTTCCAGCTCGATCGCGGTCGCATTATAATCTTAATGCGAGTCGTTATTCGTGACTTAATAAAATATCCTTTTTTTTTTTTTTCTTTCCTCCCTCCCTCCGCGCGGCCCGACAGCGCGAGAGATACGAGTAATGCAATGGTAATTACATGCGGCAATATTTCATCGGACTCGATCGGAGGAAATGATTTAATCGATATCGCGGAGGAGCAGACGAAGGTATTAACAGGAGTTTTCGTTTTTTTTCCTCCTCGGTTTTTGCACCGTACATAAAAACGTGATATACGGATTATATTTTCACGCTGTTTGCCTCGCGTTGCTATAAAAATGCATACATATATTATACTTCGCGTTTCTTAAGTCTCGCGGTCACTAAATAATTTAATTACTTTTTTTTTTTTGCAGATCAAATACTTAATCATTTAAATTGCTCACTTGTTATTTGCGGAAGATAGTTGATGTTTTCGATGAAAGTCGCGAATTTTGCGCGTCTGCTCGAAAATTAGAAAACGAATAAACGCGCTTTAATTCAAGGTGTTTCGAGCGCCCGATAGCGAAAAGGGAGGAGGTGGAAAAAAAAAAGCTCGATAATTGAAAAGTCGGGGAAAAAGAATACAAAATAATCGCGAGTTCTGGCGTAGGTGGAGACGTTAGTGTATACGTCACGTTCCGCAGAAAAGGTGGACGTACCTATTATGAAAGAAGGAACGTATCGATTTAACGGAATGTCCGTTAAATCTTTGACAACCCCTGAAATGCAATTCTTTTCGCTCCGCCAGCGTTTGCTAAACGCCGGCTGGTGAAGCGGCGTCTGGTTTTAACGAGCCAGCCAAGTTGAAAAAGTCGCCGACCGTCGATCTTACTCATTAACGTTTACTTCAGAAGAGCGTGACAACCTCACGGGATTCGCGCCGAGATAAAATTCTCGCGGCGACGTGAGCTCGCGAGTTTCAGCTCGAGGCATGGTACATATATTTTTCCTTATCACGCGAAAGAAAAGGAAAAAAAAAAAACGTGGGGGAGGGGAGGGAGAAAAAGAAGAGAGATATATTTCAGGAACTTATGAACAAAGATCCTCGTACTTAATTGCGACGGTAAATTCCCTACTCTTCGCCTGAAAACCAGAACGCGTTTCTGACCCGGCTTTATTAAGCGCCAGCAAATCGGGAAGTGTTTTGTGTCGCTAATCGGCGCATTGCAGTTGCATTAAACTCTCGTAATCTAATAAGCGAGCCTCGGATATTGCCGCCCCAGTGAGGCTTACTGGACAACCGTGCCGACAATTTGTGAATCGCCGGCGAACGATCGTCCCCGAACAAGTTCGCGAGCGCGACACGGGACGCGAATTATCACTTCCCGCCTTTACCTCGGGATAATGACGCGAGAAGCTAGGTATCCCCCGATATATTTCTTTCGTGCGAGTACACGCTCTGAAACATAAATTGCAATTTATATAGCATGGAGGAAATCAACATAAAGGGAGGAGACGCAGCGCGCCACTTTGAAGTCATATTAAAGGATTAACTTAATCCGCTCTCGCGCTTGTAAACAATTAAATGCAGTCAAACTGGATGTAATAAGCTTCCAAGAATAACTATGTTATCGCCGGCTACGATAATATCGCAAAGTTCTATGCAATTTCCTTACAACAAGGAGATAAGAGCCAATTAGAGCCGGGGTGCAAAAATAAATACGCAAATATTTATAGCAATCGCTGAAACGATATCCTAATAACGAATGCACGGCACCCTTTCATGCCGTAATTAAATTAGTTCTTACGATCATATTATATTACACATGCGCGCATGTGTGCAAATAAAATTTATATATTTCATACGCGTATTTTATAAAACTGGCTCTTCTTCTTCTTCTTCTTTTATTTTTTTTTTTTTTTTTTTAAATTCAGAAACTTTTTATTCCTCAATCAAAGTCCTCTTTCTCTCTCCCTCTCTATACCGTCTTCCTTCGCCTTCTTTTATCTCCCGTGTCCTCTTTATCATGTCACCTAATATCTATTCTGCGCGACAAGTGGTAAGGATATCGGCGCCAATAAAGAGACTTTCAAGAGCGACAACATCCGAGTGCCACTGATAAAGAGACGGGCATACGACGCTTAAGGAGATACGGATTAGAGATCCGGCGCGATTAACCCAACACCACTTCGGCAAAGAAAAGCAGCCACGTGTCGCGTATAACACGTTGACGGCGGCGCGTGTGCGCGCGCTTTAAAAGCTGCTAATTTTAAACCCCTCCCCCTCCTTCTCCCCCGAAAAATGTCATCGTCGTCCATCGTTATATTGCGTATCGCCGTAATTGAATTCTTATATAACGTTATACCGCCGTCGCGCGTAAATTTTCCAACAATAAATAAATATATACATGTATATGCATCGCCATTATGGCATGTGTATTTTAGAAAATTGAACCGGCGGAGGATGCCTGCCTCAATAATGCACGCGCGGGCGTATCGGCTGCTAAATAAATTACGGGCGCACGTACGCCGGAACGTGCCGCTTGCTCGCTCGCGCGGCGACCTCTCGTCCCGCGTGCCGATAAATTCTTAAATGTCATCATCTTTTCTCGCACTTAACGCGTGAATGTTTGAACGGAGGCACCGCGGAACGGCGGCGGTGGGTTAATCACGGGGATCGATCAGTAAACGAGCGCGGCTAACGGCACCAAGAGGGAGGAAAACGCGGGCTGGAAATTGGAGCCTCCATAACGTGAGGACCTGCGACGACAAAGTCGCCTTTCGCACCGCCGTCGCCAGCCCCGCGTGTATAATTAATTGGTACCAGGTCTGTCTAATTACGCCGCCTCCGCGACGACGTCGTCGGGCAATTCGCGGTTAATCCCGGCGGTGTCGCGGCGGCACACAATGCGCCCGCCATCGTCGCCGCGCTTCTCGCTGAAGGACGCGTTAACCCTCCCCGAGCTATTTTCTGCTAAATAAACGCGTATTTGCCAAATGTGCGTCGCATTCCTCATTGTTCTAAAAGTATACACCGGCCAGACTGGCGTTCTCGTTTCCGCGAGTGCCACGTATATCCGTCGTGGCGTACGCCAGGAGTCAGCCCAGAGACAAAAACAAAAAAAAAAAAAAATCCGCTGCGTGACCAATCGCGGATGTAATTTCCAATCGTTATTCCGACTTTTCATCCCCGAGTCTCACGTCTCCCTCGATGAAAAGGGGTTTTCCGTGGCCCTCCGACCCAGCGCCTCGCTCTCTGATAAATAGCGGACAGCAGCCCGCACGTATGTACTCGGCTCGAGAGCTCCTCTCGCCGGTGAGAAATGATACGTGCCGCGAATGTAAATCTCTCGTCGCAGCGCGGCTGTAAAAATAACTTATCCCCACAATTAAGTCGCATCGGCCGGCTGGTATACGCGCCGTCGATTACACCGTGGACTCGTCCGCTTTTCGAGTCATACTCGCGGCGATTACGATCCTTTTCTTTCTCTCCCTGAGACCGTTGTTCCTCGGGGCGTCGCACGCGTTTAATTTTCACAGAGATGAGCTTAACTGGCATGGCGCACTGGTACGATTACTGTCTTCTGTTGGCAATCAGGGGAGAGGGGGGAAAAAAAATAAAAGAATAGGTCATTACCAAGAAGATGAGATAAAAAAGGGGTTGCACACTACCGCAGAGATGTAGCAGCACGAGAATGCCTTAGCGAGTGTGTTGTCGCCACGGTGCAGTAAAGAAGTAAAGAATAAGTCAACGATACATCTGATAATATATGTACACATGTGTAGGCAGGTGTCTTCTATCATATGACACACAGTATTACATTGCGCGTGTAAGTATGTACGTACGTATATCTAATAAATAAAGTGGTCAACGTGTGCCATTATAATGTAAACAAAGAAGAGGAAGAGACGAGGAAACGTGTGCAAGTCAATGAGGAATATCAAATGAGAAAGGGAGAAAATGAAAGAAAGAAAGAGAGAATAAGAGAGAGATAAAGAGAGAAAGAGAGAAAAGAGAAAAAGACCGACGTGTGTGGACGTGTGAGATATACGTGTCTGCTGTATTTTGCGAGGCAGCATGTACGTGTGTATGTACGTGTGTGTGTGTCTTGGCATTAAAAAAAAAAAAAAACTCAACGCGGGTAAACATAATCGAAACAAGTCAAAAAGAGATGAAATTCCATCAAATCATCTACCACACAACAGCGGATGAGAGCGACACTATATACTCTAATGGAATCTCATAATTACGCGCAGCACGACGCTAAGTGGACAAGAAAAATCGCGAGGAAGACAGTCGGTGCCGCGTCTCGAGATCGCCGCTGGAATGAGATTGCGCTCGGAAACACAGATTTCCCTCAGAATAATTTAATATATGGAAATACAATTCCCGAGGATAATTAAGTTTCCGGAGAGCATTAAAATGGAAATTTATGGATTATTTTTGCTGTTATCTCATTTCGACACAATTGTATACGTAGCTGCTTGATCGTCGCGATTCGCGTCTTTTATTTCGCGATCTTCGCGTCGTTTATCTCACATTTCTCATTTCGAACGTGGCTCGGCGAGTAAGAGTAAATATTATTATAGCGATTTGCATAATACGCGCAAAGAAAAAATGGAGCGTTCTTTAATTGAGAACGTTAATCATCTATGTGTAATTATTAATTGCATTAATATATGAATTTTTATCTCGGATTGTTACACAATTAAAACAGAATTAGGTTTCAGATTAATACGTTTATTGCGGTCGGTTTGATATCGAGCGGTCGGCAAAGAGCGCGTCGTGCTATTCGTAAGTCTGAACTCATTCATAGACATACAGAATAGATACTTGCTTAACGTAGAGAACGGTAGGTAGAGATACAAAAGAGCCACGAGAGCGGGCCTCAAGATACGCAACGGGAGTTCTGTTGCTTAGCACGAGGAGGAGAAGAGAGACACAAAGAAGTAGATTGAAAAATGTGTCGTCTATACATCGTGAGATCAAAAAGGGCATTAGAAGGATACTAGATAGCGACTTAATGATAACAAGTAAATCAACTGTGTATGCGTATGTATGTGTGAGCACAGGGCATCTCCCATCAGTGTTGGAGGACATTCCTGCGACGGGCGTGAATTTATCCCTGAACGAAATCTCCACGATTGAGCTCTGGCAGATTTTGTCGCCTTGATCTCGAATTACATCAGCTATTTATAACATGTCGCGTCGTTACATTTGCATGTCTATTTCTAAGTAAAACAAGTCCAGCGGGTTCTCCGCGCGCGAGTCGCCGCGGAAAGAAGAAGAAAAAAAAAAAAGAGAGAACAAATTTCGAGTGCGTCATCCGGGCTGTCGACCGGTATCGATGGGATACCCCCCGTGTATATCGTGATCTGGTATCGTGACGTGATCGTTATACACCTCCGCAGCGCACGCGGCATTCGACGCGCGTGGCCGAGATTCGGAGCGCGTCTGACAAGCGCGCGTCGCCGTGCGTTACGTCGACGTATAGCTACACAGCCTCCCTTTGGGTAATATGCGCTGACTTGCGGCACGAAACACCCAGCATCAGACAATCGTATGCTTGTTCCACTCGTGTACAGTATAAAGATAAAAAGAGGCACGTGTGTGTGTCTGTGAATATCACGGGGCGTTTGCATTCTGCGTTTTTTTTTAAATATATTTTTTTCTGGTATTACTTTTTATTTTTTTTTTTGTTGTTTAAATTTTTTTTTTTTTTTTTCAACTTACCATAGTAACGTCATCTATTTTTGAGATACTTCGAACAAATATGTTGACGCGGACAACCGCGGGCCCATCTAACATGGCAAACAGAACAAACAAAATTAATCAATCGCTGTGCAGCAGTCAGATACATCGAGGTAGAGATGTGTGCGTGTGTGTGGTATGGTGATGCTCTTAGATCCCCCGCCTCTGAAACCGCCTTGCGATGGACGATGAGTTGTGAGAGATGTGCTTAATGTACCTTACTTATTCGGGACATCTTATATCTGTTTCGACATTTTAAGGATCCGCCGGCTTCGCGCCGGCAGTCTCGTTTATCTGCCCGGCGGTCTTCCAGCGTCGTTCGTCCCGTTCTATCGGATCTATCCGCCGTCTCCTAGCTCCTGCGCCGCGCTTTCGAACGAATCGGATTCGGATTTAACGCCCCGACGGGCGCCCCGGCGCGTTTATCATCATTAAAACGTAACGCCGCCTCGATACAGGGAAAACGTTTAACCGTGATCTTAAAATGCGGCAGTAAACTTCACCCTAAGCGTGAAACACTGTTTCAGCAAGCGTTCCACGTTTTATAATCGTTTTCTTTTTTTTTTTTTCTTTCTTCCTTTTTTTTTTTAATGTCCCTGACGTGACACAAAAATGTATAATTCTCGTTAGAAGCGTGTCGCTTATAATTTATTCATTCAGGATCGAATCGTGCTTGGCGATTCGCATTCGTACGAAAGAGTTCACGTCTAATAAAAGTCGAAGGGGCGGGTCTTACTGATCGTAGGACAAAAATATACTTGTTTTTGGTGCCAACGATAATTTTGTAATATTCCTATCGATAAATATGATAAACTTAATTTATACGCATAATCGAATCGTTCGCGTTTATCGTTGGAAATGTCACGGAATTGCGATCGGGTCCATAAAGGTAAGGTGATCCCTCTCTGTTTCTGCGTCGTTATCGGTTTTACCTCGTATCGACCCGGATTTCTCGGCGACGGCTTCGTCGCGAAATCGCGACCCGGGGGAATAATGCACACGGGGGACGCGAGCGTCATTCCGTGGAACCCCGCGCGGAATATCGGTCGCGCGATACCGCGAAACGAATTTCCTCGCGGTCGCCCCCCTTCGCCTGTTTGCTCGCACGGAATACTCGCGCGTGTTCCCGAAGGTAATAGCCGTCGAGGATAATCGATAGACGACACGGGACGCGAGTCGCCAGATACGGATCGGCGGAAGCTAAATAAATTGTGCACGCCGGCACACAATCGAGCGGGCTGAAATAGGAAAGATCGGATAAGCGGAAACACGATGAAAAATCGATGACAACTGCCCCGACACCGTTCGCCGACAAAGTGCCCCGCAGCGGTGTTCGAATTCAAGCCGGTCTCGCGAGCAAACCGAGGGGAGGGAAAAAAAACTGACGAGGCACGTGGTTCCGGAGCGAATGCACTCGCGGGAATGGAGGTTCCGCTCGACTTTTGCCCGGCTCGAGATTAACCCCCAAAGTGGAAAAATCGCAACAAACACGGAGAGCGCGAAACGAAATCGGCAAGAGGCGATCCGATGGAAATATTCACGCCGCAGGGGACGGCAGAAAACTTGGTTCGCTCGAACGGCGTTTCGATCGTCGTCTACCTTTTGTACGCGAAACAAGAGCCTCGAAGTGGATGGAGGAGGAAAGAGGGGGGTGGAAAAAAAAATTGACGTACGCCGCAGACGCGAGTAAAAATGGAAAAGGGGGCTGGGTCCACGGGAGAGATTTCTTTGCTCGGCGCGGCAGAAAACCTCGAGTGCCGCCCTCCCTTGTCGCAGCTCCCGCCGCGATATTATCGAACGAAAATTTCTGTGTCGCCATCACGGTCCGATTAGTGTCAAAGCGGGACGACCCGCCCTTTGAACGTTCACGCACAAAAAAACGCTAGCCGTGACACGCGCGAAACGCGCCCCGGAGGCGCGCTCGAAATCCCCTCGGCGAATCTTCTCGTGTACCACCGCATACGACACGTCAGCTGCGAGATGTTGAATGCCTGCCTTCGCGCGTCAATCGCCGATCAAGTTACGCGACGTTTCGCAATATTAGAAATTGACGCTGTTGAAACATCGACATCGCGCGGAAAACACACGCTTGATTGCACACGGAGATTCCTTTATTTTTCTCTCACGCACCAGACGCGAAAAAGTTTGAGGAACGTTCAATCGATCGCTAATTTTTACAGAAAAAAAAAAAAAAAACGTCTCGTACCGTTATATGTTATGTATAAATTATTCCGCGAATATAGCGCGTCCTCCGCGGGTTATTCATATCGCCCGTATCGTATTTCGAAATGCTCTCATTCGACATACGTGTCTGTGTCAAATGTGAAAATTATTCACGGCAACGAAGATATTATGAAGTCGACTGTCCTTCTAATTTTAATCCGCACGCCTCCCCGTATCGACCCGACTAATTTCGTCAAGATTGGATCGCGTCTTGGTCCAATCCGACCCCGCAGGCCGTCAGCGAAACAGCCGACGGGCAATCGACAGCTATCGGAAGAGCGATTAGCAGCTCGCGGCGGTGTCGTCGTCATTATCAGTGGTTTAACCGCGTTTAAACGTCGGCGAATGTCGGCGTCAGCATCGTACGGCCGGTGGATGCGTTTTCTCGTCGCGTCGTCATTGCCGTCATCTACCTCTACCGTCCGTAGCAGCATGAACGAGCCAGCCGTATCGTCCTGAGCCATACAGAGTGTTTGCGTACCATTCCGCCCTACATGAACCAGGACAAGACGTCGGACACGCAGTACTCGCCGCCGTCGTCGTCGTCCTCGTCATCGTCGTCGTCGTCGTCGTTGTAGTCGACAGCGCCTCGACCCAGTTTTAAAATCCCCAATCTCGCCACGCGCAAAGCAGGAAACGTTACGAATACCCGAGCCCTTCTTTCCGGAACGCTTCAAGTTCAAGGCGGCCTGACACTCGAAATCAACCCCGCGCGCGAAGCAAGAGTGCCTGCTTTAAATAACCGTTCGCGTTCTAGAGAAGAACTATTTTTGGAATTTTGCAGAATTATAAACGAACCCTTCGCACATAACAAATATATGTATTTTTTTTATCTTTACTAAAGTATTTTTAAACGATTTATCAATTTATTTCTGTTTATTCCCAAGGAGACATTGATTCATTCAAAATACGCAAGAGAATAAGTATTTGTCACCTGCGCATGCACAAATTGTTTATAACTCGATAACTCTGTAAAAATGTAACTGCAATAAATTGTAATAAAATGTACGACAAGCGTTTTTCTTTTCTTTTTTTTTTTTTTCTTTCCTGTAATATATTAATTTTTAAGTCGCGACGAAATTCTCGCGAGACGTTTCTGTTACTTTCATTATTGCGGAAAGTTTCGTTCGGTTGTCACTCGCGAAAGTACCAAGCGGGTATCAATACTCGTGTTCGACGCTGAGAAATCGAGGTTTCGGGATCCGGGGTAGAATTTAAGCGTCCCCAAGTTTTGGTGATAAATTCCTCCCTTGTCGAAAGGCAATTGGCATGAAGTAGACCGAGTCGCTCGTACTTCGACTGTAAGCAACGTGCCCCTTTGTGCAGGAAATAAACGGGAGCACACGGCTTGTCGCTACAAAGAGCAACGTTGACGTATGAAATTTAATTATTTACGTCATGTGCGGGAAGCGCTCGCGAGTTATCATAAGACGAGGGGGGAGGGGGGGAAAGGCGCAATCGGACGATTTGACACGCAGCACGGGACAGAGTTGAAAATTTATTTCCCTACCTCCGATATCGAGTTTATCAATGCACTCGCGGCTATTTTTGGAGATATTCGCGTTGGATTAAACGCCCTTACTCCCCGCGGGCGCCGTAAAAAAAAATGAAAATCAAGCGGCATGCCTTGTACAGTACTAGAGACCGATCGATCCCTTGGTTTGAAATCGCTCTTTGATCTGACGAGCGCCGCTCGCAGCGTGCTTTTACAGAAGAGGTCGAACACGAAAAGGCCTTCCTGACGGCGAATCTAGCACGTTCGCTTCGCAGTAAACGGTAGTGCCGGAACGCACTCCGCTGTAACTTCTCGACGTGAATTTCCGCGCGGCCTGAGCGGCCGCGGTGGTACGTGTAATCTCGTTACCTATTGTGAAACACAAGTTTCGCTCTGCATTCTCACTCTCTCTCTCTCTCTCTCTCGTCAAGGTACAACGGGCCGGCCGATCGTCCCTTCGTGAAATCGCGTTGAGCGTCCCACTGCGAGCATTGCGTGGAGTTTCCCCGAGCAGCGTAGGAGTCCGACAAACGTCCGAAGACATCTCGAACTCAGCGTGCTTCTTTCCATTTTCTCTTTCTCATCTCGGAGAGATCTTCGTGGGGGGAGACGCGCTATCTCAGCCTCCACGTTCACCCTCGGAACTCGGTACAGCTCGCCCCGCCCCGCGGTAACGAGGGAGAGAAATAAAATTACTTTTGGGACGGGACTGCTCTCGGTGGCGTTACTCAGATTGAGCCGCGCGCGCGCGCGGTGCGATTAAAGATCAACGCGGTCAACCGGCTGTTACGAGCGACCGCAGAAAGATAAAAATAAAGAGAAAAAAAAAAAAAAAAAAAGGAAAAAACAGGGGAAAATAATAGCTATCGACCTGTAGTGAATACGACCGATGGTCCACAAGGTCCGAAGCGTAATCGTACCCCCGACTCTCCCCGCCCGCACCCCTGGCAAACCCAATTTCGAGTGCCGCTCTTTCGGCCACTCCTCGCTCCCCGATGGTCCGTCCGTCCGACGTGACGTAACTAACATACGCAAAATGTATATAAGCTGGAATGCCACATGCCTGCGTCTATGCTATAGAGTGCTAGAGTTTCTGGGGTGAGGTTTCTCGGGCGCTTTGGTCAAAGGTAGGTGACGATGGTGGTGGTAGCGGTGGTCGGTCCGTGTGGATGTGGTGTTCCTTCGCGAAGAGGTTGCTAACGGTGGCGGCTAGCAACGAGGCGAGGCGAGGCGAAACGAGGTGAGGCGAGGGTAGAGGACTCGGGGTGGGCTGAGGGTGGCAAAAGAGCGTTGGACGAGGGGAGGTGGGACAAGATGCTGCTGCTGACCGGCACTCTGCTACGTTGCTGCACTCTACTTTTGTTGCGTGTGTTGTTGCTACCGCTTTTGCCGGCCTGCCTGGTCTCGAGCGAGTATCGGGCTCTCGTTGCCGCCGTCCAGTAGCTGCACTCCGGGATTTTCTCTCGCCCTCGGCGCCTTCTTTCTCACACGCACGCACTAGCACGCTCTCTGACCTCGCGATCAAGACCGCCTAAACCTACGTTTGCGCCTACTGCGTTTTTGCAAAGTGACAGAGACAAATAAAGAAAGGGGGCTCAATCGCGTCGGCAAGAGAAGAAACGGCGAGTTGCGGCCAGTTGCGGTTTCAAAAGGCTTTGGTTTTACTGTGTTACTAGCGTTTGTATATATACTTACCATCTTGATGTCACTAATTGTCGCAATGCTTCGCACAAACAGGTTTACCCGGACAATGGCCGGCCCATCTAAGGGCAAAAACAATACAGCTCCCTTTTAGTCAGTCAGCATTTCTGGTGGCTTACATACTCTACTGGAATGTGTCCCGACATTATCTTATTTTTTTCTTTTTTTTTTATTTTTTTTTTTATCGACGTTTGTCGGCTATTACTTAAGCGGTTTCCACCGAGTCTCGATGCGATTCAAGACTCTACGAAGGACAGGTGCGGAATGATCGAGAGTGAGCCAGCCTTCGAATCAGTTATGTCGCCGGGCTCCGATTGTGATTTCGAGTCACGCGGTTCCGGTCAAAACCGAGGGATGACCGTTCGATGGACGCGCCCCGTTTCCTATTTTCCTCGAGGACCGGCTGTAGGGAGATTAGCACGGGGGTCACGTTTTTCGAGTGACACCTCAAGAATTCGAGGCACGGAAAAACCCGCGAAGTCATGGAAGAAGATTGCCGCGGAGGCACGGCGATTTGTAAAAACCGCTGGAAAGAAACTGTTCCGGAATGAAATTCCCTTTCCCCTCCCGCCTTTTCTTCCCGCGGCGGAAAAAAGCTCGCCGTCGTCGAGGAAAATTGTGCGAAAGTCCCTTTTCCTGTCGCCACCTAATTATGACACGGTAACAAATTGCGGAATCGTGACTCGCGTGAATTACATACCTGAGCACGGCTCTCGCGTGCGGACTTTAATCTAGAACAGTATTTGAATCGATTCGCGTATCTCACGGCATACATCTCGCGACAATGGTCGCTGCTCCGAGACCCGTACGACGACTCGACGAGAAAAGTGCGGTGCGCAAATTAGTAAGTAAGCCCGTGCGGTACCTACACGCGGGGTGTCGTCTACCATTTACGTGCCGGGCTAATTAGTACTCCACGGTGGTCGTTCAATGCGCTCGAAGCGCGTGCAGTCCAGCGACTATGTGGCGTGTAAGAGATGGAGAAACTCCGCGGGATGCCTGTCGGGTGAATCTTTTGTCGCGGTGCGATCATATGTATGCGCATATACCTGCTCGCGTGAGATAATCCTGCGTGCGAGGCGTTACGTGTGCGTTTCGCGAAGTGCCCGTCGTCCGTAGGGAGCGAAAGATCGCGAGACGAGTGGAATTGAGCGCGTGCGCGCGCGTTCGATTTAATTACACGCAGGCTGATGTCCTCTCGCCTAATACCGGCGATATTTCGTAGTTAGCGCCGTCACCTCTGTCGGGTCCACGTGGCGGATGTCCAGCGCGAAATCCGGTCGCGGCCTGCCAAATCCGGCCGCGGATAAATCCCATAACTGCGTCGGACGGCATGCCGATCGCGAGCCAGGGACTCCGGCCAAATCGATGCTGCGTGTACGTTTGTCTCCCCGTCACCCATCCCTACCCTTTCTCATCCTCTTACTCTCGATATCGCATCCACGCGAATCTCTTTCCGTTATGTGTGTTAACACCTGTTCCAACAGACGACCCAAGCTCTCTCTCTCTCTCTATCTCACCCTTCGCCGTTTTAACCTTCGATCGCTGAACAACGATCGAGCCGTAATGCAAACAGGAACGTGTGTAAATATGTACATACGCGCTGCCATCGCTTCTCGATCGATCTGATTTTTTATTCGGTTAATGTTTGCCGCGTTTCATTCTCGCGCGCCTTCCTTATCCCGCCCTTTCGTTTAATCTAAGGCCACCCCGAGCCCTACCTTATCGTTCTCCACGTGCCGGGAGTGAGAGGCGTTAACTCGATGCCCGTGAAATATGCCGTGAGAAAATCGAGCGGTGGAAATAAAAGGATCCGCTTAGAGGATCCGATTTAATTTAGCGCTAATTAGCGCCTCCAATTCCGCGCGCGCTCTCCGACGAAGTTAATTGACAAATAACGTGTGTTACAAATAAACTTCCAACAGGACTTTATGTAAAAGTTTTTCATCCATCACCGTGGGCCGGCGCGAGCCCTCGGTGCGCTCGTTAAGAACGATATTCAATCTTCATTCATTACTTTAACCCCGATGCAAAATTTCATTTGTACACGACAATATTCGGCTGCTTCCTTGACATTTCGTCCGTTTCGTGCATTTGCGCGCGCGTGATTGGCGTATCTAGACCGGCTTTATACCGGGCCGTGATTGAAAAGACGAATTCCACCTTCACCTCCGCGGCCGCCCCGCGGGCGAGCCTTAATCGTGTGACAGACTGGCGTGATTAATTATCCGGCGGTTCATAATTCGACAACAAAATTCCGCTCGCAGTTCTACCGGCGCTATTTCCCTCCTTTCCCCGCCCCCCGTACTCCAGTTATGAATCTTCTTCAAGTCACTTACGCTCGTTACCGCCGCATACGGTAGTTAGCATTCAAGCCCGAGACTTGCGGCCCGTTTTACTGACGGAAGAGGGGAGTCGCGCGTAAGATACAGTTAATTCGCGGCCACAAAGGATATAGGTATGCGGATAGCGTAATGTTCCCTCTAATGCGGCGACCCGCCATTGTGCTCGTCCCAGGAGCTAGATCCTATCTCAAAACGGCAACTGGCGTTTAATAGCAACATTTTTCCGCCCGCGCGTCTTTTGTTTGCCCAGTTTAATTTTCATGAAGCGAGCCAAGAGTGCATTATCTTCTTGGCGCGATCGCAGAAACACGCCTGGAGGGAGGCTAATCAAAGCAATATTTTGTAATTTATTTGTTTGGATAAGAGGCAAGTTTCGCGTGCGCTAAACACGCGAGTTTTATCACTCGCGTTACGAGATTCTTTTTTTTTCTTCTTTTATTTTTCATCAAGATAGAAATAATTAATTCTCGCGTAACGAAGCACGAAAGTTCATATCGCGCTTAAGTGAAAAGACTGACTCGCAGGGATTCCTATTTATAAAAGGGAATGTGGAGATCTCATTGTTACGCGATTGCTCCCAGCTTTTCCGCGATGCCGAATTAGTTCGCTCGTTACTTTAGACTTCGCGCCCGCGATAGTGTAAATGCTTAATTCGTATTATTTTGCGAGGCGCGTCGCTCTGTAATATCTGGTATCCAAAAATAAAAAGAAAAGTCGATAATTTAATTTTCAATACAGATTTCGGAGAGCCAATTTCAACTTTATCAATCTAACTTGGCAGATGCGCGAATCTGAAATGGTTTTATACAATTTGACGTTTTATCTCTCCCAGAAGACGGGCGATAAAAAGCATTTTTTTTTTATGGGTTTTTTTTTTGTCTTCTCTTTGTTCCTGGGAGAGTTACTCGAGTCTCTTAAATCAATTAACTATTAGCGTAATTATGAGACCAGGAGAGTATGTAAAATGCCTTCCGCGCGTGGTCGTCCCCCCTTTTTACTTGTCCACGCAATCGGTAATGCGCTCCTACCCGTCCCCCGGCAAGTAAATTGGATCTCGCGGGGACAACTAATGCAAAATATTGGGCGAAAGATTGAACGACAACAGTTCATCAAGATTGTAATATCAATCGGCCGTGCCGGCGGACAATGCGAATGAAAATAGTGTGTTTGATCGATATTGAGACCACGTCGTTCATTACGCCGATACATATTGCAGGGGCTTAATTATGGGTGGAGTGCAAATATAAATTCCGCAGATCCACGAAATTACAGATCTACCGGCGACTAACGCTGAAGATTTATGGAAACGCATAATTCCCCGGTGACCTAATTCCCACTTCTTTGGCGAAAATGTCAAATTCGGCGTTAACGCGACACCAACGCGCACTGCGCTGCGCAAGAGCGTTCACGTGGCGTCCAGTTGGAAAATTGACAAAAATTGCGGATATTTATTTTGATCTGGCAGAGCTGTTTTCTTTTTCTTTTTATATACATATATATAAATTTTTTTTCCAAACTGTATAATACCAGAACGGCAAAACTGCAAATATAATTTGTTTCACTTAGCAGAGTTTGAATGGTTTAATAATTCTTTATCAGAGTTATGCAGCCATAACTCTAGTGCAATTCTGAGCGTTGAGAGTACTGTAGGGAAATTTGTAAAATTCGAGCGGCGTCGTCACTCTCGGATACGCGAAGGATGAGGATAAAAAAAAAAAAATACGCCAGGTCGCCCCTTCGCACGATCGATCAGGAGCGAAGGGGAATGACGATCGAGAGTGCATGACGCCGGGACGAGAGCGCGTCATACGTGGCGCATTTACCGCTCTCACAGTTGATTAACTCTACGCGACGTCATCGACGATAAACCGACCGTGATTATGGACAGGGCGAAATTACGAATGCGCGATCGATCGAAGGACACACGACTATCTCCAAATTACGCCCGGAGGGGCACGGGCACTAGGACACTCGACAGCGTATTAATATCATCGCAGCGTATCGTATCGCATCGCATCGCATTGCATCGTATCGCATCGCATCGCATCGCATCGTATCCAATTGCGTCACACCTCGGATGCGCAATCTTGAAACGACGTTCCTCTCGCAGTCGCGCGGAAGTGGCGGCTGTTCACGAAGCGCCATGAATTTCCGCTCCTCTCCGATGGCAAAAACTCACGAGGGGCGCGCGCTCCCCGGCTCTGATACTCGAACGATAAAATTAACGAGTGTCGCTCAGCCCCCCGTGGCACGCGATCCGACTTTCAAGCGCCACTCCGGCCGCGTAATGTAGCCGTGCGCGAAATACGGGCCGCCGTAGACCCGCGGCGGGGAGCCGATTAAACTCCCCCTCGTTATCGCGCGACTCAGCTATAATAAACAGACGATAAAGTGATCGCATTAATCGCTCGCTTTCGACTTTCGAGGCGGCACTTCGGCTACGGTGGGCACGCGGCCGCGTGCTTAGAGAATATTCCGGCCGCGCATTCGTTCGAGTGCGACACGTAATTGCGCTCGATGCGATTTACTTAATCCCTTCTTTCACACCTGCTTGCCGGGAGGCTCGTAATCCCATTCCGATTTCGTTCTGAGCTCGGCAACGTCAATCGCGCCGCCCCCGAAGACTCGTGTTAATTGCAGCCTACATACTCGTCGCAAATCTGTAAACATTCTCTCTCGCCTTAACGGTGAACGCTGCCGCGCGAAGAAGAGGTCGCAGTGCCGTTTGATCTTTTAACGCACAAGATTCCATGTGTTGTTATTGCATTTCGCAAGAAACAGACATTGGGGGAAAGATAACTCGATACGACGGAGGGAAACTTCGCGGAGGTTGCAACACGTAGTGTTGCAAGCAGATAATAATGTGCTTACGGATTCTCTTTGACAACCGAGAGCTGATTCGCAAGTTGACTTTTAACATTCGACGCGAAGTAACGGAGGGGAAAAAAAAAAATTAGCTTGTGGTACTTTACGTAATATTTTGATTAGTTTGGATTTTGATTATCGTTGGCCGCGAGAGCTCGTAGCTGGAAAAAAAAAAAAGGGACCAATCGCCGACGATAAACGCCAGGCCAAGGGAACGTCGTTCTCATCGCTGATACGCTCGCATTTCTCTGCTTGGCCTCGTTTATTTATCATGCCGAAGGTACCTCGAATTGCCTTTCCGTTCGACCCGCTGGCTGCAGAAATCGCGATACTTGCCACGGCGCAGCCGGTGATCGATATCGACAAAATTCTATCATTCCGATCCGCTCGCCGCGTTCACGATTCGAAATTGCCGCATCGATAGAAAAAGAAAAAGAAAAAAAACAGCGGAGAAAAAAGGGGTGATCGATACACCTCTTTGCGCGTAATGCGGAGGAAATTGGAAGACGATTTCGACCGAACTACGCATCGCTTCGCGACTACGTCGTTCGACGTTGCCTCGAAATGAATACACGGAAAGCGTTATCAACGTTATCGGGGATCATCGCGCTCTTCGTCGCGAGACAATTCTTGTTAGATAACGAATCGCGCGCCTTCTCGCAAATACGTTCGAAATATCCTCGCGCGACCGCCGGACTCGTTCAGTTTCGACGGCTGAAGTAGTTGTCAATTATTTAATTAGGACAAATCGGTACCAAACTGTGACTGATCGTGCGGATATCTCCCAGTTCGCCCGCGCGCTGCAGTCTACGCGGCGAGCTTGCTGCAGCGTGTGCGAGAATGCCGCGTGAAAGGGAAGTAACGCGCGACGCACTCGAGAGACAATTGTTAGAATATAATATCGCGAGCACGCAGCAAGCCTCGGCGCCTTCTGGGACCGATCGTGGCTCGTTTTGAACGCGATATCACTCAACACCGCCGCTCGCATTCGCGAGGTTTATGAGGAAATTTTTCACGGCCCGCATTCAGTCGGCACGAACGTGCGGAAAATTCTCGCAATTCATCTCGCTCGCTTATTATAAATACACACGCCGCATATACGTATACATATATATTTATAAAATATATGTATACATATACGCGCATATATCGCACGTAGTCAATGAACTCGCGTGCTGGTCTGCGTCATTAATGATAATATGGATCGTATTTGCGCCGCGTAAATTCAGTTTTCCCCGCACTCGGCGAGGGCCTTTGAGCCCTTTCCCCGCCGAAATCGTGCGGATCGTACATCTCGTCGTAGCCTCTGTATTCCTTTTTCCGCTTTCATATTGTGTTTCATATCTTTTCTCTCCACCCTAAGTTCACACTTCTCGGCTGATTTGCCGGCGAGATGTCGGTACAAAATTACGGTACATGGTGAGGATAGGTAGAGGGAGTATAAATAAGGACTCACGAGAATCTCTATATTCACCTGTTCCGTTCTCGCCGCTCGGCCGGATGCGGGCGTCGTAACGGCCTGGTCCTAGGATGTTGTCGAGCACCTGCTTCTCCTTTTCTCGAAAGTTTACTTTTCCCTGCGTACATCTGGAAGAACACCGACGGCATCGTATAAAAATATACGACGGCACGGAAGACGGGGTTTAATTTTCTGTTAGGAGGAGACTCCTCTCCTCCCTCTCTACGACGCAGCAGTTGTCACCGTAAATGGATGAAAATTGATAAAAAATACGAAGAGCGCGCCTGAACGTTTTAAATAATTCCGCAGCTCGCGTCAAATTTCAGAGAATGGCACTTTATTTACAATTTTGTCGCATATTTCGAATATCTCGTACACGTGTGTATCCCAGATTCACCCAAAATATTTTTTACATTACGCGTACACGCGAAGTTACAAATAGAATTTTATCCCGAATCTTCACCGTTTCTGCGAAATATAAAAATAGCTCCGAGTGGATTTTTAGAAAAATGCCGCGAGAGACGCAAAAAATCCGGGCGAGTTTACAAAATCACGTCGCAAAGTCGAATAGATTTTCCCTCGCGATCGCGGGCAAAATTCACCACTGAAAGAATTGCCGTGAGGTCACAGTTTTGTAAGATTAAAGACTACAGGGCAGCCCGTTATCTGGGCAGGAGGCTCCACGATTCCCACGATGGTCCGCAACTCCTGTGACATCGCCGTAATTCTCGGTACAAAATTTTCCCCGTACAAACTCTCCTCGATTCCGCTCGCGCGTTCGGCGGGCGCGAGATATCGGACCCGCTCATAAATCTCCCTTGTAAACTTTATGCGCCATAACAATAATCCCACGTGGATCAATAGCACGCGTCTTTACGAGCCGCGGTCTTTCCCGGAAATTACGCCTTTACCGTTCCGGGATCTACTCGCCGCGCGGTGCGTCTCGTCCCGACGTTGCACCGAAAGTGCAACCGTTTTATTATTAATTCAGGCGACGCGACAGATTGACTGGGGGCGGCCGCGAATCGTGCGCGGAATTGCCGGCAGTAATTCGGCGCGTAGGTCCCATATACGTGTACATAGATTGTACTCTGCGATACGTTCGCCAAAGACACAACTTACCTCGATGGATGCAGCAGGACCGCTAGTAACACCAGCAACGGCAGTGCTCCAGGCCACATCGCGCCGGCCTGCAACCGAAAAGGACGCGCACGCACTTTAGAAAAATCCTGCGGTGGGATCACATCCCCCTACGCGAGGGCTCGCATTAGCGATGATTAAACTTATATTTCGCGCCGCGCCGATGCAATCTACGTAATTACTCCCCCGCGGCGCGCGATACCTCATCTTTATTTAGACGTATTTTTGCGCTGCGTTTTTATCCGCGTTTTATCCGCGTTATCGGCACCGCGCCAAGTGAAAGAGAGAAGGGGAAAAGAAGAAAAAAAAAAAGAAAAGGAGGGAAAAAAGAGGGGCACAGAGTCGGGCCGCGTCGGTTCTCTCTCTTTACAGCTCGCGCGCCGACCGCGAAAATTCACCCGGTTTGGAATTACACGCCGGTAATTATGTTGATTTCACGCGCGCGCTCGGCTGGCGTTGTTTCCAAACTAGACCAAGTTAATTGCGATATCGTAAGCGCGATATTTAATAGCGGGAAGGGGCTCGCCCGCGACGAGCCAAAGTACAAAGCCGGGGGATGCCTCCATTTACCATGTCTCGCCAACTTCCCGATGATTGATCGAATTAAGGCGGCGTGTGTGCGGATCAAAGTGCAGGACCGATATGCTCCTTTGCCCACGCCGCACAAGAGTATCAATTGTCTCGGCGATATTAAACTGATTACGGAGGAGGAGGAAAACACGCGGGGCACTGTCTCTTTCGCTGCGCGAGTACGGGCTTCGGCGCGGCGAGTTTCCGACCCGCGAAGTGACGACGAGAGAGAGAAAGGTAATGCCGCGACGCCGATCACCGTTTGCGTGTCACTGAGACCCGAGACGCGAATTCTCCTCGAGGATCGTCCGCGAGTGATAGGGTCTATTACTCGCCAGTCCATTCCGCCTGTTTGCTCGCTCCGAGAGCGCTCACTCAATGGTAATTACGAATTGGACTCTCGCCTCGACCATGAATCGAGATGGATGCTGGATGGTGGAAGCGGCCGCGCGCCGCATTTAAGAATTGAATCCGTGCCAAGATACGCACACGTGGCCTATTTTCATTTTGGGAAAACCGGCGGATTTCCGACGGAACGGAGTGGCAATTGTGTGAGAAAAGTCCTCGCCCGCACGCATCCCACGATTCGAATATAACATCGCGAATTCCACGCCGCAGCTCCGCGGTACGAGTCGCTGGAGCGCCCGCGGGGAATAACTGCGCAACGATCCGCGGAAAATCGCAAGTGTTTTAAGAGCGCGGAACACGGCTCGGTGGCTCCCGAGGCAAACGTCCGTCGGCAATATTGCCCGGGTAACCCGAAAGTTTCGAGCACCGTGACCCAAACCCGACCCGCGTTACAGCCGACCCGACCTCGGGGCTCGAAGGCAGAGGATACCCGCAGATCCCAAGTACTTGCCCAGACCCTTAATCGGCCGTCTGAATGCTCGGCGGTCAACTTCTCGCTCCCGCCCTTTCGCCCTTTATTATTATTACCCGAATATGCGCGTAATTTCGGTCGAAAAATTCACCGTCGAGCTTCCCGAAAGCCCCGGGCTCCCGATAAACCGCGAGGTGTAATCCGTCTTTCCCCGAGCTAAGACTTTACCGCAACTCGAAACGCTCATTTTTTTTTTTTTTTTCAACCGCGAGAGACTGTCCCGGAATTAAACGCTTCCCAACCGTCGG
The DNA here is from genome assembly GCF_019399895.1 of Cardiocondyla obscurior. Taxonomy (NCBI): domain Eukaryota; kingdom Metazoa; phylum Arthropoda; class Insecta; order Hymenoptera; family Formicidae; genus Cardiocondyla; species Cardiocondyla obscurior. The sequence goes on along the minus strand of NC_091875.1, from coordinate 1,863,678 downwards.
ACGAATCTCGCGCAAATATTTGCGCAGGATTCGACGTGCCGCGCGCCCGCTTGATACATTCATCTTCGTTATTTCGTGATTTCCGCCGTAGAATGTTACGTCTATTTGCCGGGCGAATCATCCGTAATTGATGCGACGTACGGCGTAGCACGACGGCGTGCATCAGGGTGAAAATGATCTTGACGGGACTCGGTCGTGGGTGGCAGGACGCGAGAAGAGAATGATTAAGCGTGATTGCGGCTAACGAGGTCCGTACGCGAAAGGCAAACAAGTGAGCGAACAAGTACGTAACAAGAGGTCCTTTTCAGTATCAGCAATGTCAATGTCGTTCGCGGCATCGGGGAAGGCACAAGAGCCCACCTCTTATCGTCGCGCAATATCTCCGTTATCGCATTACACTCGTTTCGCCAGCACGTATCGCCGAGAATTAACATTTCGTCAACGGTGATGAATTTTCCTGCCGATTTCACTGAACATTCGTAAACCTAATAGGCAACTAAAATATCACGAAATAGATATATCGTTGCTGCAACTTCAGAAAAAATTATTCCAAGTCGTATTCCTCGCGAAAAGAAAGAGAGAGAGAGAGAGAGAGAGATACAAGTCCGCGCTGGGAATCGCGCGAGGAAATTCGCGAGGTAATTCACGCGAAGAACCAAAACGAATGTATTTCAATCGTTTCAAGTGCCAGGTAAGATTCACCGCGAGTGTATTAAGAACATCGATCTCTCCTGGCGGTCTAATAAAGTCCGTCTTCATACCGCTACGTGAATAGACCACGCGGACACCATAACTCATAATTTAGGTACCGGTGCTGACAAATGGCGACAAAGAAGAAGAGCGTGCAGGTAGGTTGTGCGGGAGAAACGGGCGATTTACGACGCGTACTGTCCCTCCCCGAGTTAGTTTGCCGGCCGTATTTCCGTCTCGCTTTCGTCATTATCGCGGAGTAATGCACGAAATGAATGCGCGGATTTCAACGGCGACAGATTAGCTTATCGTGCGAAATCACGGATCGCCGGCGCGATCAGTCATCGATTGGCAAAAGCCAATTTGATGGAGGGTAAATAAAGCGCTCGAAAATGCATCCGCGCCATAGTTTAATGGCACCGTACATTCGACACGTCGCTGCAATTTATCAATCTTGATGCGGCCTTAATGGCGAAATGCACATACGTCACGCTTATCGTCGCGGACGGATCTGACGGAAAAACGAAATTAGCATAGCGCGCGCGCGATTAAAATCTAAGTATTTATAGCTTGTCAAGGAATTATGTGCGCGTCAGTTATCTTCAAATGTCATATTTTTCTTTTTTTTATTTTATTTTATTTTTTTTTTTTTTCGCACGCCTACTCATCTTTCTCTCTTGATTTTATCGATCTCGCTGGACGGGCAGAGGATACGCGATGAATATTAAGGAATCAATCGTCATCGAGGGGCGCTCGTCGGTTTCCATTGCGTTCGAATAAATACGTGACGGAGACTTTTAACGCGCCGCGCATTCACCCGCGATTGAATCACGAGTAACGGGCAGAGATTTTTCGATCTTGACGATTTTTGCCAGCGGATCGGACGATTGACCCGTCAATCCGTTTATCTGTATTCCGTTACGTTCGTATCTGCGAACCCGTCTTTCCGCTCTGCCAATTGCCCATATTTATCTGTCCGTCCCGTCCGTTTCGGCGTTGCCGTCGATCCGCCCATCGCGGTCCATCGGTCCATCTATCAACCTCCAGGCCGTCCATCCCGTGTCACCCAGCGAGGCTGCATGCGTGCATGCGTGCACACTTATTCAATCTATCCGGCAATCTATGCGATTTACCCCGGCAAGACCGTTCTCGGCTCGTCTTCTTTCCCACCTTCCCCCCGTCCGTCTACTTTATCTACCTGCTTATCCGTTAACCCTTTCGCAGCCGCTTGCCTTCTTCCGCTTCGCGCTCCCACTTGGATATCACACGCCGCCTCGATCGACCTAGAGAACGACCTATCGCGCGCCCGTTCGACTGGTTCTCCACTCCCGAGAGTCCCGGGGATTTCCCGAGACCGTGAATCTGTCGCGCGCCGGGGACAGGGTCCGGAGAGTCGCGCGCGTTCGCGGCACGCTGCCGCCGAGGAGAACGGGACCGCGCGCGAGGAGGCTGGACCCTTACCTGGAGAGGCTGACGGTCCTAGACGCTGGACACCCCGCTGCTACGCTCGATTACTGGCATAGCGCCGCTCTTCTCCGGCACGACACTCTAACAGGCCGCCGAACTCTCTCCCTCTCTCTCTCTTTCTCTCTCCGAGTATGCGTCCCTTTCCTTCTCGCTCTCTATCTCTCTCCCGCTCGACTCGTAAAGTGTCCTGCCTCGCGAGGTTCGTCTCCTGGACTGCCACCGTGGAGAAAGCTACATGCACCCATACCTACTACCTGGTTGCTGGCGCTATTGATCCCGGACCCCCAGACACCCACCGACTCACGCAGACGCCTCGCGTTGCTGCGTCGCTTTAGCAACGTGACGTCATTCACCGCCCCGCGACGCCCAGCCCGCCGCCAGATTTTCTATACATCTTTCGCCTCTCTCTCGCGAGCCTTTCCTGCGCTGCTGCCGCCACCGCAGCCGCGGCCGCTACCACCACCGCTACCGCCGACGACGACGACGACGTCGGCGCCACCGACTCCTCTCGGCCCCAGCATCCCCGTGTACCACAACATTGCGTCACCGATCTCGCCGAGCGCGACCGATTCCGGCCAGCTAACATTTATAGCGCCATTGACGAGATAAAATGCACCGAGCCACCCGCGGCCGGGTGTATTAATAAAAGTTAACGAGAATAAAAATACGCCGTTCACTTTTTTTTTTCCCTCCCTCACCCCCCCGCTCCTCTCTTTTCTCGCGATTACCCGAGTTATTTTACGAGAGGCTCGAGCGTCGGCGTTTCCTACATCCTTTCGGCAGTTTGATTCCCGAGGGCTTAGCGTTTATTTGACACGTGGAGGGTGTAACGACTTTTTTAACGCTACCGTGGGGATCGCCGTCGAGCCGGCCGGACCCGAAACTCGGCCGCGGCGTGTACAGGGTGCTGCTCACTCCTCCTCCCCCCCCTTTTACCCCGATTTTCACCCTCGAGCCATCCGGGGGTGCGAAAATCCGTAATGAGAGACCAAACGCGAACTCACCCCCTGTAATGAATGCGAGCGTATACGCGCGAGTCCTCGGGTACTGCTCCTTTTTTTTTTTTTTCCTCTCATATATTATGTAATTCAGCATAATGACGCGTGCTTCTTTTAATTACGTTAAAAACAGCGTAATAACGGTAACAAGGGCAATAACGGTAACGACAGGAAAATAGCGAGCGGTCCCGCGAAGCCTCGCGATATAAAAATAGCCGACCGTAAGGAAAGCCCTGGTCGTCGTTACTATTTCATCCCCCTGTTAATTCAGACGTATGTCTTTCTCCCCGCTTGCGGGGCCGGGTTTCGTGCGCCGGCATTACGTAAAAATACATGAGCCGTCCCAGATTTCTGCCACGCGAGTCTTGATCGAGTTCTCCCGGTCCCTTCGGCGAGCAGACACGCGTTTCTTAGCGAAAATTTATATCGCTGCGCCGCGGATGATCCTCTCTCTCTCTCTCCCCCCCTCTCTTCTTTCTCGTCGGTGCAGAAAACCCGCCTCGTGGCGTCTACATTATCAAAGTGTCAGAAGTCATTTTGTTCTGCATCGCGTGCTAACTGCGAATTGCAAACTCACCAAGATTAAACGTCCAAAGCGCGCTCTTTCTCTTAAATACACGCGATAACCTTTCGTAGAATTACGCAGGCAGGTTTCAACATTCATCACATGCAATATTTTCATTATTTTTACGGGCCCGATAAGGCGAGACGTATATCGCGAAATAACGCGCGAGCGAAAAACTTCGATATCCGCGCGCCATTGTTGCCCGCCTTTTTCTTCGGGAGAAGTCGGTCAGTTATTGTCCTGCGCATCGATACAAAGAGAAAAAGAGAGAGAGAGAGAGAGAGAGAGAGAGAGAGAGAGAGAGAGAGAGAGAGAGAGAGAGAGAGAGAAGCAGAATGCAACGATTAACCCTTTTGTTACGGGGATCTTCAGTAATAGCTTTCGTACGTTTATTACAAAGAACAGCGAGGCTCAAAAATCCTTATCGCGTCCGATATAATAAAGACTAATTCAACGGCTGATTATCAAAGTGGCGGTTATCTCAATTGTTGATTAAGACGATGAACGCGCGCAAGTGTATTGTTCCGTATATAACTATACATCGCATATAATTGCTAATTAGCATTTAAATGATACCGATGAGGGAAAAAAAAAAGTCTCTTGATGTATTTACAATCGTAAAAAGTCAGATGAATTATTCTTCCCGCGGATTGCGGTAATTATCCGACGTCCCCACTATGTCAACGGAGGAAAAACCTTGGTCTTGGTCCACGGCCTTGCGGGACCGGACCGAGTGCACGAACGGCTGTACCGAGCAAGAAACATCGCATAGTGTTCGCGCACTCATCGTCAGATAAAATCGCGATCGCGGTGGAGAGTTCGCTGCCAAGCGTCAGGCCGAAGAACTTCTGCGTCGAGAACAGCGGTTCGTGGAGCGGAACACCCGAAAGAATTCTGTCCCGCGCTTCCATTCGCGTCCGATTCTCACCTAATTAAATACAAATGCCATTTATCTGCGTTGCAGAAGGCAACTCTCACTCGAAGGGGCGCGGCGGCTCGACCGGAAGTGACACGTGTCGATAGAAGGGATCGAGTCTGCGGAAGTGAGATACGCGGCGCCCGTGGAAGATTGTTCGATTGTAAGTGCCTGGTTTTGTTTCAATTGACGCGCTCCCGTGTTGCACGAACGCGTTAATATACAGCGAGTTGCTTTCAATTGTTATTGCGCCCGAGTGCGACTGCACGGGCGATAAAGTGACTCGATTTCACCCGTGGAATCTATTTCTTTATATGTATATTTCATCGTTTTATATGCAGCTATGTGCGATATTTAAAGGCACAATACACTTGGCGAGCGAACAGCGTACGTCAACATTCATAAACAAATCATTACAAAAATAACGTTCTAACAACGTACATCATTGACGAACGTTCGTGGCCGCTGTGTTCGTACGGTGCTCGTTTGCCAAGCGTATATCGCATCTTAATCTGCAAACATGCGTGTTAAAAATATGAATATTTCCGGTTACTATAGAACGTCAATGATTTTTGTAAACCCCACACGTGTTGGATTATTACCGTCATCGCGTCGATATTATTTCAATTCTTTTAATATTATTTTTGCACTTAAAAAATTTGCGTCCCGTCGAGCCGTGAGTGATCGAAAACGTGCCCAAAAAATACGAAAAACCGCGACAAGTAACCAAAACCGGTCAGCTCCTTCCAAACGCGAGGAAGTAATAAAATTTTAAAATTTTCTTCACGGCAAATAATATCAAAATGTAATTGCTGATAAAGTATAAACGCTGACTGGTTCGATCGATCTGAACTCATTAAAAACCGTTTCCAAGGGCCGCGTCATTTCTTTTATTTCTTTCCCTCCCGATGAAAGAGGAAGGCGGGGCGGAAGAGAAAAGGAGGTAAAGACCGCGGGAAAAGTTACACGGCGAAAGTTGCCTCATCAGGCGTTTCCTGCATTTGGAACTTGTAATAACAAACCTGTCGTACCGCGGGGCGGCCGCGGAAGGGAAGGAGGGAGGGGGGCGAAATATGACCTATTTTCGTCACTCCCCGGATTGAAAGTATTTCCGACATCCGAGGGTTAAGCTAAGACGGGAAAATGTCGGACGGGAAACGAGCGCGAGGGTGAAAAACGGGGCGGTTCAGCTCGGCTTGTCGTCGTCGTCGTCGCCGTCGCCGTCGTCGTGCTATAACGTCGGCTGACGTGTGTCGATATAGAGGCGTTCGCGTGTTTCGGTCCAGCGGCGGCAGCGCCGGGGTCTCTCCGGGACCATAACTCGATATCTCCCCGGAAAATCCCTCTATCGCGTGCTTTACAGCCCCGTACAATGCCCGAATTGAATGTTCGCCGAAGACGAACGACCACCTTGTAAATATCGCGCGGTCGTCCCTTCGTCTTTAATCCTTTGGCCGCGAGCGCACAATGCACGTTACCGGGATTGCAAATTCTGCGACGAGAAGCGATGTCGAGCAAATGAGTTTCGCTGCGTTTATCGACGACTACGACGCGCGAATGGAGGAGTAATTCCGAACAGCGCATAATAGTTCCGTGCGTACCAACGAATTAATTATAATTTACACGCTGTCGAACTTCAAATAGCCACCCGATATTTTTATTTATTTATTTTTTTTTTTATTTTCTTGGCCGATCCTCTTTTCTTTTCTCCCTCGTTTCACGCCCGTCGCGCCCGCAAACAGCAATTTTAAATACACGCGGCACCCAAAGAATTAATCCTCCTTCCCCCCCCCCCTCCCCCGCGTCATTAAATGGCGTAATGCATCCCGCGGTAACCCCGCCGCCGCGTTTTAATCTCTTATTCGGGATTAAAATTCCGATCTTGGTCTTTCATTTTTCACAACTACGTGCCGCGGAGGAGTTCGACAGGCCACACTTCGTGGCTTTAAATTTTACGCGCGGCGCTCCGCGATATTTTTCCATTAGTCCGAACTAATATCCCGTAGCGCGTGTTTGCCGAATAAACACGACCCCTCGTTGCCGTAAATAACCGTAAAGCGTAATCGCGTACATATTGAATACGTCGAAATCGATAATCTTGCGAGATCGGCACGTCGTTGGGGAACGAATGCGCGCCAAGCCAGAGGGATACTTTTGCAGAACAAGGTCGAGAGGCATTCCAGTTGGAGTATGATACGTGCCAGATTTCTCATTCGCGAGATCAATGGTTCGTCGCCGCTGATCTTGCAATGCCGCACGAGATCGACTTTGGCCTATCCGATCGAGCGTAACGAAACGAAAGATGAGAGCAACGAGATGCAATACGCGCGGCCGACCGAAGATATCCCCGGCCCGAAAGCGCTGCCTCTACTTGGCAATTGGTTCCGATTCCTGCCGTACATAGGTAAGCACTCTTTCGCTCGTTTGCGCCGCTGAAATCTTTTTACTGCCGCTGAATTATTTCCAGCTCGCAATTTAAATGTAATAACAAAGTCAAATTAAATGATAATCGCCGCTGCCGCGATTAATTTACAATTAATCAAGCTAATATTTATTTCCAGTTTATAAATTAACGTTTGAAATTAATTTATGATAAATATAAATTAATATTTATAATTAACGAACGATGGTAAATTTATTTCGCAAAATGTCATGCCCGGCAGATTATTTTGTTAAACAATTTCATCGCGCGTAAGTGCGCCTCTTGCGTGTCTTAATTCGCGACGACTAATGGCTGACGTAAACAACGCAGGTGAATACGGTAACGCGAATATGATGGAGCAACTGCAAATGCTGAATGATAAGTACGGCGATATCGTCAAGCTCGACAAGTTAGGATCTCGCAGGCCGACCGTGTTTTTATTCTCCCCGGAGTTGTGCGAGAAAATGTATCGAGTGGAAGGCGTGTGGCCGGTCCGAATGTCTATGGAAACTATGCATTACTATCGCAAGAACAGAGAGCACATCTACAATGGGCAGTACGGCCTCGCAACAAGGTTAGTAGATCAATTTTCTTTTTTTTTTTTTTTTTATTAAGAAATAAAAAAATAATCCTATTTTCGAGGTGCTCATTTAACGATTCTATTTCATGACAATCGCAAAATACGCGATTGCGCCTCGATCACGCTTCTTTATAATGCACGTCAAACGCGATAGTGAAAATTGGAAAGAGAAATTCTAAAGATTTTAAGATTTCAACGTTCCCTTTTTTTTTTTTTTTTTTTTTTTAAATAGAATTGGAGAGTGTCGAGTTCTATGACTGAATGTCTTAAGTGACGGTACGTGTGCGCGTATATGTGTATAAAGAGTGCCCTAGTTTCGCTGCACTTCCTCTCGTTCTTGCCGTCTATTATTAAAATATTAAAAAAAAGAAAAGAGGGGGAGGGGAGAAAAAAAAATCAAAAAATAGAAATGCGCACAAAGTACGATTTCATTAAGCGGTCCTTTCAGTTTGCGAGTCGCATTATTTTTCCCGCTTATCTCGAATCGCCCTGGCGATCGGCGCTGACGTCACCGCCGCCGGCGAAGAAGCGTTACGTCACGCTAAATTAAATTAGATTAATGGCGTAGCTATTATGGCCTTCGAGATTTTAACGTGGATAAATGTAGGTGGTCTCGGCGAAATACGTTAGATATATGGTCAAGCGCGAAGGTCGTCGATATTCCGAAAATTCGTCAGAATATGGGAACACGAGCTGACGAAGCAACCCTCCCATCGCTATTCTATCTCTCTCTCTCGCTTTACGCCCGTCTCTATCTCTATCTCGCCGTTCTCTCCTGTACGGTCGGTCCTGTACGGTCGATAGTCCAGCGAGTATACACAGAGCCACGGCGACCAAACACAGAGGCCTACATAAATTGCGTGCGATGTAGCATCTCGTCCGTCGCTGAAAAGGGGCCGCTTCTCCTGCTTTCAGCCAGGGCAAATTATGGCACGACTTCCGGTCGAAGGTCAATCCGCACATGATGCAGCCGCGAACGGTGAAGGCGCACGTGGCGCAGATCAGCGAGGTGACCGGCGAGTTCGTCGAGAAGATGCGGTCGCTCAGAGACCCCGGGACCAACGAGCTGCCGGGCGACTTCAAGAACGAGCTGCAGAAGTGGGCACTGGAGTGTAAGTACGCGCGAGCCAGGCGGCGATATTTACGCCGTCGATGTGCTTTCCTTCTCCCACTTCGAAAATGGAGCATCCAGAATCCGGAATGACGTACGTACCTAAGTCCCGCTCGCAACAATGGGGGCTGATAAATTAACTCGCACTCCGAATTCAATGCGCCGCGGCAGTGTGCACGCTCGCCGTGTATTACCGCGGACCGTGATGCATTTATCAAGGATGTAACGAGAGATAGATACAACTAAAGGTTTAAAAAAAAAAAAAAGAAAAGAAATTACATCCCCCCCTCCTATCTTCGCTCGTGTATCAGCATTAATACCGGCCTCGCGCGTCGGTCACTCACCCGTTGTTTAATTAACAGCAATATGCTCGATCGCCCTGGATTGCCGACTAGGGTGCTTGAGGCCTAATCTCGCCGCGGATTCGGAACCGCAAATAATGATTAATTGCGTGCAGGAGATGTTCGATCTCATGTACCGCATGGAAGTTCAAATGTCTCTGTGGAAGATATACAATACGCGGGATCTCAAGAAGTTCTTCCGCGTGCTGGATACGCTTAATGGGTAAATATTGAAACTTATACTCGTTACACTACTGCGTCAGCATATTACTCGCAAACTCCCACGCGAATACGCGAACTTGTTACTCCACGTCATTACCGTAATCCTCGATATGTTTCCAGGACATTCTCGCGTCGCGAAGTTGGTTATCAATAATGTATCGCGTGTCGTCTCACGTTAATTACTTTTTGAATAAAATTTAGCGTTTTGCACCGTCGTACCGTCAGCCCCGTGGCCAATCTCCGCGGCTCATATAACTCGCTCGTTTCGTTCCTAACGAGCCCCGGACTCATCGTCGCCTTTGCGGCCGCGCGAAAATTTTATTCACCATTTCAGGATCTCCCGGAAATACATCGAGCAAGCGAAACTGAAGTACGAAGCGATGGACAATAGCGCGGACCCAAGCGAGCATAGTATATTAGAGAAACTTTTGCGTATCGACAAGCAAACGGCGGAGGTGATGGCGCTCGATATGCTAACGGCTGGCGTTGATACGGTAAGGTGTGAGATTTTAACGCCGCCAACGATTTCGATTTGCTCGCTCGTATTGGTGGCTCCGCCGCCTCTTTTTCCGATAGACGAATTAAACGACTGAAATAAAACTAGCTGACAAAAGGAATCAATTAAAGCGAATAATATTTTCTTTCACGCATCCATCAAGTCGGAAACGTAGCGGAAGGAAGGATTTCTAATTATGTCAAAATTCTGAACGTAAACCGCACGAGATTAAGCAACGATCTGTTACAGACCGGCAACGTATCCGGCAGCTTATTGTATTATATCGCGAATAATCCGGAGAAGCAGGAAAAACTGCGGGCAGAAGTAATGTCCGTATTACCGGACAAAACATCGCCGGTCACGCAGAACGTTCTGAATCAGACAAGATACGCCAAAGCTTGCATCAAGGAGTCCCTTCGATTGTTCCCCATCGCCATCGGCACTCTCAGAACTATGCAAACGGACGTTTGCATAGGGGGCTACAAAATACCGGCAGGGGTGCGTACCGTTTTCTTTATTACTAAGATTACCTCAAAATCACCCGCACGTCTCAATTATTCGACCTATCAATACATAATTAAAAAAAAAAAAAAAAAAATTAAAACCTTGCTTGCTCTAAACAAAGTATTTATTTTATTTGTTCCAAATCAAATACTGAAACAAGTATTGAATTAATTTGCCGAAACCTAGTCCACGAATCGTCGTTTTGCTTCAATATTCAACACTGGATCAGAAATCTAACGCGTCAAAACGTCTCGTAACGAGCTAGAAAAGCTAGATATCTACGCGTTTTTCGCCGCGTGCTAACCTACTGCGCGTCTTGACCCATCCCTACGCGCGCTCGGCTACCGCGGCCGCTGACCTCCGGGCCCGCTGTCCACGCGGACCGTGCAACGCGACGGCCGTCGGCCAATGCAAACACACGCACGTGTTCACGGCGCGAGCGACGGGTCAGCGGACCCGGTGGCCGGCGGAATCGGCAGTCGAGCGCGCGTTAGCTAGGTCAGTGCGTGCAGTAGAACCGGTACGCGGCAAAAAAGTTTAAACATCTAGCTTTTCTACCTCGTTATTAGCCGAATAAACCACTAGTCGCAAAATCAGAACAGCGGAATAAATGAATTTCCACTCGGGTATATCTTTAAGACGAAGAGTTCCGAATTACACGGGGAGTTCGAGAGCTCGCTTCGCGAAACGAGCCGCATCGGCGTTAAAATCGTTCGCTCAATGATTCTTTATTTCTGTGCCATTAGTTCGACATCGTTCCCTGCCACGCTGTGATCGCGACGAAGTCCACGCAGTTTTCGCGAACGCAGGACTACGTTCCCGAGAGATGGCTGCGGGATAACACGGAGTTTCCATCAGCCAAGGAGGCGCATCCTTTCGCGTACATGCCTTTCGGATTTGGCCCTCGCACCTGCATCGGTCGACGGTTCGCCGAAATGGAGCTCGAGACGTTGCTTTTGACAGTTCGTAAACTCGCATCGTCCCGCCGGCGTTTCTATTGCTCGCGGGACTCACAGTTGGCCGGATAACGATAACCGAAATTTCCGTTACGAAATAACGCGGAGAAGTAACAGCGCCCGCCGAAAATAATCCGCTGTCCCGAATTCGTACGACTTAAAATAATTACGTTCTCGAATCTGATAAGACTTGCTTTCGTTAGCCAACAAATTATTAATGAATAATTCACGAGTTATTCGTTCGCTTTTTTTTTTTCTTTTTTATTGCTCCCCGTTTTAAAATATAAACTAATTATACATTTAAATTAAAGGCACGGTCTTCTCCTCTTACCGCCGTTCGTCACTTGCCCGTCAAGAAGCGAAAGAAAACTACTACGACTTGTAGATGTTCCGTTAATTTTACCGCATTTCACTTGTTCGCGCGCGAATAACCGAAACGAATGGAAAAACCTCTTTTGAATGAATACGGCGCACCAATCCTCTTTTTTTTTTCTTCTCCCTTTTTTTTTCTTTTTCTTTTCCCTCTTGCGCGCGTTTGTGCTTTCAATCCGCTCGTATGTCTCGCGGGGAGGGCGGTCTTCTTTTCACCGATGTTTTATTCATACGCGATAAGCGCAGATGTTTAATAAGTTGAGAGGTTTAAACGAACGCGCGCGCAAAAGTATATCGTATGCCGGGATAATAATGGAAACAGACGACGCGCTTGCATAATATGCAGATTCTCTCGAAGCGGGTCCGGCCACGCGTGGCTGTGCACGCCGGTGAAATAATGATGTTGCGCTCGCGAGTGTACAAATTCCCGGAAAACTGAATATTCGCGTGCCGGATCCGCCGCCGGCGCCGTTCCTCTCCGCGTGAAGAATTGAGAAGCACGGCTCTGTAACTCGTTCCGACAGCTCGCCGGGGTGGCCTTCTAAATTTCGGCCGGCCGCCCACCGGCGGCATATGTTTACAAAACATTCGAGCAAGTTATAATTCGCAAGCGCGAGCGAACGCAACGGCGAGTCCTACAGGCGGCGTCGCAGAGCTTCAAACGCGGGACGTGAATTACAATTCAGATTATTTAGACTGCAAATGACTAGTAATTACATCAATAATTAATCACATTACAAATATAATTTAAATAGTTATTACGTGAATAACTAATAGCTACTTTGTGCCTTTGGCGTTAATATTATTTCAGATATATGCTTTTCTTTTTTTTTTTTTCCTTCGAGTATGCAAATTAATTAAACCTTTCAAATTTAACTGCGCGCCCACCGAAGGGTCAAGTGTTTCGCTGACGTTTAAGTGCTCGCGCGCGAGTTAAACGTTTGACTTTTCGCGCGGGACAATCGCGGGAAATCGGGCAATAATCCCTCCGGCGGGGGTGTCGCGAGAAAGCCGAGCCGTTTTCAATTGAATCGCCGAGCCCCGGAATGGCTCCCAGGCGGAAAAGCACTCGCCGTGCCGCGTCTACGATCGCGTAGTACGAAAGGAGAATGTGAACTGCAGGTGTGTGCTTTTGTTTCACAGGTCGTGCGAAATTTCCGGATCGAGTGGCACCACGGGCCGCTCGAGTACGAAAGCCGATTCATAAACACGCTGGTGTCGCCGATGCGATTCAAGCTCGTCGATTTGTGAGCCGAACTTCGCCGCGAAGCCTACAAAGGAGGAAGAAACGTCCCGCCGACGTCTCGGATATATTTTCTTTTTTTTTTTTTTACACCCCTTTAATAATTACGAATGTCGGTCACCCGAAGAAAGCCGAGGTGGAGAAAGCCGCCATCGATCGGGCGCAATTCTTACAATTTTAATCTAAACCCGAGCGCGGAGAGCGCAACGTTTTGCGGCGACTTTTTTCTTTTTCTTTTTTTTTTTTTCCTTTTTAACGCGGAAACCACAAATTTTGAGAAAGCTCCTGGAGGGCGCATACATGAGCGCTCGCATTTGTGTCCAAACGGCATAAAAATACGCGACATGTAAAGTCATAAATTGTACATATTGTTGAAATTTTCTTCAGCGAGCGCCGGCATACCTTTTTGTACTTATCTTTTATTTACGACGGCCTCGGGCAAGGCAACGACGTTATTTTATACCTATTTGTAATATCGACAATAAACTTTAGAAATGCTCATCAGCGTCGGTGGTTGTTTCATATTTATTGTTTCACCTTGCCGATAAAAAGTCGCAGATGAAATTACAAGAGCAGGAGAGAGAGAGAGAGAGAGAGAGAGAGACACAGCGAGATCGCGCAGTTTGTAACGCAGAACCGGTAAATTGCCATTATTTAGGCGATCGAGCCAACGTCGGTGCAACGCTAATTTCGTTATATGCCATTTAGTTTAATTACACCGCACGGCGTAATAGCGGAACATTCGCGGCGGTGCTACGCGACATTGCGAGCCTTATCTATCGCGTTCGGGAATTAATTTCGATGCGAATTTAACCGCGCACAACAGCACGGTTCGAAATGCCACGGGATTCCAAGACGGTATTGAATTATTGAGACTCGGTTCGCGATCGGCGGCAATAAAATCGTTCTTACGCCGCGTCGGGCGGACGTTCTGCGTTTCCGTGTGGCTGATCGGCGAAACGGGTCTCAATACGACCCACTTCCGGTTAACGCGACCTCGATAATGCCTCCCGGATCCTACGATAGCGCTGGCCGCTCCGCGTGCGATATATATATATATATATATATATATATATATATATATATATATAAATTTTTTTAGTTTTTTATTTTCCCACGTTGTCTCGTTTGCGGGAACACGTGTGCGCGACAGAGCCCAATATATTTACATATGTTGCGCGGGATGAAAATAACGCGCGGAATAAGCGTGCCGGGTAAGATTATAACGCGGGAAAAGCGGCGGAAACGAGACAACTGCCGAATAAAATTTGCGTATTAACCGCACCACCGTTCGCGCTTATTTCATGCGATTATCGGGTTTCCCCCGGGGATTTTCCCCGGCCCTTTTACAAATCCGCGGCGCGATCGACTGATTCGCGCGGCCCCGTTAAATTCTATAAATTTCTCGGTGTATGTAAAATTCACCGTCCTGCGCGTCAATGAATTAATAAAATAACAAATTTGCGGAACGGTAGGAAAAACACACGGCCGAGGGAATCGCGCGTAATTCCGGGGCAAAAATTGCAACGGCGAAAGCCCCGGTCCAGAAATAAACACCAACGCCTATTTCGCCGGCGCGCGTTTCGCTTTACATAATGCGAACAACGAGAGCAGAAGTTCCCTCGATAGAACCGCGCACTTTCCGCGGGTATTTTCGAAGTAACAAACGAGGCGTCTCGTTCCCCGACGATGTCGCGTCACCTTAAGTGCCACCTAGACGGACGACTTTATTATTACCAGCATATTAATTTACAGGAGCCCGCGGGGAGTGGGAAACTCGGAATATCAATGCGGCTTTCACTGTCGCGGCTTATCGGCCGGTCGGAGAACCTTATATAACGCTGCGCCTCGTAATCACCGGTTTCAGTGTACGTCGCGGCGCGGTTCCGTCGTCGGTTTCCTCGGCACGAAAGAAGATACCGCGATGACGTCGAAGAGCGTCATGGACTCGGACTGTATGACGCTTACGAGATTCGTGTTGGCGGAGCAGCGCAAGGCGCCGACGGCGACCGGCGACCTCACGCAGCTGCTCAACAGCATACAAACCGCCGTGAAAGCAGTCAGCTCGGCCGTGAGGAAGGCCGGAATCGCCAATATGTGAGTAGGCAGGCGCAACTGGGACAAGAGCCCCAGCGACCGAACGGAAAAGGAGAACGACGACCAACGTAGAACTCGTCTCGTAAAACTAGACATCCACCTACGGCGCGCCGTTCGAGAGCCGGCAACGGAAACCAGATATTCAAATTCGGTCTAATTTCAATTTGTAATCGTCGCTAGTTGAAAATCGCGCCACTTTACGTTTCGGATTATCGCGCGAATATCTGCTGAGTCGCCGCGGTTAGGTCGACGCCGCGGGATCACGTTGCTAACGGAAGGAAGATCAACGTGTTTTTATTACCGAGAAAAGAATACATAAATTACTTCTGGGCGTGATCGTAATTTTCTGACGAGCTCGATCGTGTAACTTAATTTATATTTCTCGTTTAAAGTGTCATAAAATTCGGCTGGAGAGTTAATTATATTGTTCTCTCAGCGGCCGCGGTTTGCGTGATTTTACATTTTCACGCGGTCAGAATACGGTGGAGGAAGAGACACGCTAATACGTATACGGTTTAGGTGCGAAGTCCCCGTGGTGCCGTAACCAGGGCTAAACGTTTGCTCTCTAACCGGCGCGCGTCTCTATTTTATTCAAATGTATTCGGCGGCGGTATAGCCCCGTGCATTTACCGTCGTGCTCGAGCTGCCAATACACGCCAGTAAACATTAATCTCTACACCCCGACAATTCTGTAACCCTGCATGTAAATAACATATAAATGATTTCCCATTATTGCAGCGGCGCGCGCCGCGCGGACATGAATAAAACAATTTCATGACCGGTCGCTCTCTATCGAGTTCCGAAACAAACTTCCCTTATCAACAATCTGACGCGTCGAATTAAGATTAGATAGCCGCGGTGCTCGCCGTCGGATAATAAAATAATCCACCACCGGCCTCGATTTAAGGGTCACAAAGTTCTTCAGAAATTTCCATCTGCATCTCATTACGAGCCGAAACAAAAAA
Source organism: Cardiocondyla obscurior (assembly GCF_019399895.1). NCBI lineage: Eukaryota > Metazoa > Arthropoda > Insecta > Hymenoptera > Formicidae > Cardiocondyla > Cardiocondyla obscurior. The sequence continues at coordinate 1,847,733 of NC_091875.1, read as the reverse complement.
GAAGAAGAAAAAAAAAAAAGAAATATCAAACCGTTAATAGAATATTAACAATTTAAAATGTTGCGAAAACATCCACAAAGGAATATTCGAAAAAGAATTTGTCGTGTAAATTTTATTTATTATTTACTCGAAAAAAAATTTTATACCAAAAGATACTACGATAATACCAAAATGTACATTAGAATAGTTAAAGATCGCTAGGAAATTATTGCATTAAATACCATGGCTAGCTATTGTCTGCTAAATTAAAATTCTAAAGTTTTTCACGTCTACTGTCACCTCGGAGTACCTCTAAGCATAAATTATTTTCCCTCGCAGATACGTTTAATCGACTTTTAAACGCGCCGTTATTCGTTCAGGTACGGCATTGCCGGGAACATCAATATCCAGGGCGAGGAGGTGAAGAAGCTGGACGTCCTAAGCAACGAGCTTTTCATTAACATGCTGACGTCCTCTTTCACCACGTGCGTGCTCGTGAGCGAGGAGAATCAGCATGCGATCGAGGTGGAAACGGAGAAAAGCGGCAAGTACGTCGTGTGCTTCGATCCGCTCGACGGCTCCTCCAACATCGACTGCCTCGTCTCGGTCGGCTCGATCTTTGGCATCTACAAAAGGCCCGAGCAATCCGCGGAATCTACGACGCGGGCCGCGTTACAGCCCGGACGGGACTTGATCGCGGCCGGATACGCTTTATACGGCTCGGCGACTATGATAGTGCTCTCGCTCGGCCACGGCGTTAATGGATTCACGTACGATCCGGCCATCGGAGAATTTATATTGACCGAGAAGAACATGCGTATGCCCGACCGAGGGAATATATACAGGTACGGCAGAAAGAAACCGAGAAACCGAGGGGAGGACAGAAACGAAATATCTCAATGCGTTTCACGTTTCAAAGGAACAATATCAGACATAACCGTTAAAAGTCGCATCGAGAAAAGAATACCTTTCAACCCACCTATAATTTTGTATACTTTTCTAACGATAAATACGCCCACTCGATTCATTTGCAATTTTAATTCAATTATATTTATCGTTAGAAGCATAAAATCGCGTCTGCCTCCAGAAGTGACTTACTTTTCGCTCGGGGTGCGAAGTCGAGGCGGGGTATAATTGATTGTTAAGTTGAAATTAACTTTTTGGGAAACGAGAGTGGAGTTCCGGAGCTTTTCGGGTAATTATCGACGGCACTAAAACCACGCGCTATTACTTGCAGCATTAATGAGGGCAACGAGAGCACGTGGGACCAGTCTATCCGGGAGTATGTGCGCTCCAAGAAATATCCCGCGACCGGTAAGCCGTACAGCGCCAGGTACGTTGGCTCCATGGTCGCTGACGTGCACCGAACGATTAAATACGGCGGTATCTTCCTGTACCCCGCGAGCAAGAGCAGTCCCAACGGCAAGGTAATTTCACGGCGACTCCTGAACTTTGTATCGAGCTATCTCGCACCGAGAAGAAGAGCAAGGCGGTACCCGGACAGCCGCGAGAGTGATAAAGCCGTGTCACAACCTATTTCACGCAACGCGTCCCGTTTATCTCCGCGTTTTCTTATTCCTTTCTTATTCTTTTCCCGTTCTTTTCCGATTAGAGGCGAGCTCGCGGATCTCGCGCTTATCACCGCCGACTTTGATTGAGTAACGGCGTCACCGGGCGCGACCGCATCGCGAAACAGGTGCCCCCGCCGCTATCTATCCCGACGAAAACGCAGAGGTAGCGTATCGGGCTCTCGGAAATTATTTTACCTAGGCGCGGTATAAATACCTACTTTGCGGCGCTCTCTTAGACCGATGCGGCATCCCCGATTTCTATGTAAATTTCGCCGGAACGTTTTATCGGACCGCGCGTCATTATCCACTCTGGTAAACACACGATTGCAGCTCTCTATCAAAAGGCCGATACCGGGGTCAGAATTTCAAGAGAGCGTATTTACCGATAATTAACTTTTATTATTCGTCCGCTTTTATTATTATCGCGCCTCGCTCGAGTTACGTAACGCGTTTATTTTTTTTTTTTTTTCTTCCTCTTTTTTTTAACGCGCGCGTCTTCCTCTCGTCGCGGTATCCGCGGAAAATTCTACCGAGCAAATCAAAACCAACGCACGCCGTTGTTATTGATCCCGCAATCTCGTGATTCCAGTTGCGACTTTTGTACGAGTGCGTGCCGATGGCATTCATAGTCCGGGAGGCCGGCGGCCTGGCGACAAACGGAAAAATTGATATTCTGGACGTCGTCCCGGAGAGCATTCATCAGAGATCGCCCATCTTCTTGGGCTCCAAGGACGACGTTAACGACGTAATGGCATTCATCGGGAAATAAGACCGAGGCGGCGAAAAACGAAGAATCTCAGGCCACTGAGGCAATTGAAACGCGGATACTCTTTTGATACGGCGACTGTTCTGCGACGTCGCGTTTCGCAAAAAATAAAATTACAAGCCCTTTCAAACAAAAATGATTCCAGCCCGTTCTGTCAAAACCCATGTTCAAATTCCCGAGTAATTTGTTATATAATCCGCGAAAAGTCCCACCGCGAGAAATAATTAATAATAATTAATTAATCGAAATTGCAGTCAAACGGAGCGTGGAAATGTAATAAATCCCGTGTCATCGGGCGCTTTTACAGGCCATTACAAATAATTACGAGCGATTGTGCGCGTAAATCCGGTAAATCCGAAAATTCATCACGGCTCGCGCGCTCGAAATCACGGCAAACGTTGGCGCGCCGGAATTATTTAATTTATTCGCGCGCGCAAATGAATCGTCGGGGTGTTTAAAGCGTCGTTAACAAAAACCGGTAACGAAGCCGTTAATTAGATCGTTAATAAGCCGTCGTAGCAGGTGGCATTAGCGCATCGCGGCGGCATCTCTTCGAAGAACTCGCCGATACGACCGGCGCGCGCGCCGCTTTGATAAGAAACCGTGGTGTCAATTTTTTCTTTTTCTTTCCCTTCTTTACTTTCCGTATCGTTACGAACACAGCGCAATGCGATCGCAGCATCGCGTCATCGGTCGAGCTTAAGCGGTGCCGGACGATCATTTCCGTTCTTCCGTCTGTGCGACCGTTAGCGAGACGGCGGGCGCTGATAACGTCGCTATTTATTCCGCACGCACGCCCGGCTTAACCTCTTCACGGCGTGCAGCCGGGAATGCATCATCAGAGCACGACCGACTATTGATCGGCCGGTCGACAGTGCGCCAGCGCAAGTCGGGGCCGGACGAAGAGAGGCATTCACGAGCGCGAGCCGCCCTCGACCGTAGTGCGTTTCGTCGACATTCGGCTGCCGTAATGCTCCTCGCCGCACGGAAGCGCCCTTAGACGCTGTCACGATGTCCGGTGGTACGTAAAATTGTTTTATCGAAGTAGAAAAATCCGCATGCTCGCCGGGGGGACTTGGCACTTGCCACGGGATCCCCCCGGGGTCGGAAAAACCCGGCTCGCCTCGTCGCGATCTAAATAATGCAGAGGTACGGTGTTGTTCATTGACGCCGCCTCGCGTTTCGCGGCGGTGAGTCAGCCGCCTAAACGAAAGAACCTCGGCGCCCGTCCGAAAATTTCAACGTCCCGATTGTCGGGCGCGGGCTGCCCGCACGAGGTCGAAGGATTTTAATCCGAGTAATCGACGCCCTCGCGAAACTAACGACCGTTTGTTTCCGCTCAGCAAGACAGGGACTATATCGGCTTCGCGACGCTGCCGGAGCAAGTGCACCGGAAGTCGGTGAAGAGGGGCTTCGAGTTCACCCTGATGGTGCTGGGTGAGACCGGCCTCGGCAAGTCGACGCTAATAAACAGCCTCTTTCTCGGCGACCTGTACAAAGACCGGCGGATTCCGGATGCGGCGGGTGCGTAGAAAGACCTTGGTCACTGTCCTCTCACACGGAGAAAATTCTTTTTTTTTTTTTTTTTTTTTTTTTTTTTTATTAAATCGTTACCGGTGTTCACGACAGACCATCTTGGAATTAAAAGTTTAAATGGCAGATGTTGCCTGGCATATGTAAGATTAAATACTGGCGTGGTAATTTGATCATGTAATTGCTGGACGGTCCAAAACCACGGCGACGCCACGGTAATTCTCGGTGTAGAATTTTCTCCGTGTTTCCTTCGTAAACCTATCGACCCTTGAATTATGCGCGGCCTAAACGACGTCACTTGATCGCGGAAGAGAAAAGGGACGTGATGCATGCTGCCTGCGGGTTATTGACGCGCGAAAAATATTTGATCAACTTACGTCGCGGGTAAACCGTTCTTTCTCCCCCTCCACCCCGATCTCGATGAGGTGGTCGATAAATATTCATCGTTCACTTTCAGAACGGGTGGCTAAGACCACCTCTATCGAGAAAAAGACGATGGACATCGAGGAACGTGGTGTTCGGCTGCGCTTAACGATCGTAGACACGCCAGGTGAGAAAAGTGCGGCGACCTATTTCTTTTCTATTTTTTTTCTCTTTTTCTTCCTATTTTTTTTTTTTTTTTTTTTTTTATTTTACGTTCACAGTCTTGTAGATAAATTGAATTGATTGCAAGGGAAATATTTAAACAGTAACTCAAACTGCTTTGGATATAATCAAGTTCATTTTTTTTTTTTTTTAAGTAAATTTTACTCAGAAAAAATTTTATAAGAAAAATTACTTATTATTATTTAAATTATTTACTGTTATATAATTTTATATAAAAAAAAATTTTATATAAAAATACTAATATGTAACTGCTTCTATCATGCTAAAGAAAACTTTTACATTCGATAATAATGTTTACTCTCACGGTATAAAGTAAATTTGCAAACGAAAAATTAAATCGGCATCGCGGGAAAGTTGCGCTAATAAAATTTCTACTTCTTTTTTTTTAATAGAAAAAATAATACTGAAAATAATTCTAAGCGACGATACTTTTAAGGATTCGGCGACGCGGTAAACTGCGAGGACACGTGGAAAGCGTGCTCGGCTTACATCGACGAGCAGTTCCGCCAGTATTTCACGGACGAGAGCGGATTAAATAGGAAAAATATTCAAGATAACAGAGTGCACTGCTGCCTGTACTTCATACCGCCGTACGGCCACGGGTACGTGATAATTGTCAGAATTAAAATTCCCAGCCCGAGGGATATTACAATCCCGGTGGGGACTATGCAGATTTAATTCCCGATCTCGATACCGATCCCCTTTGCAGCCTCCGGCAGCTCGATCTCGAGGTGTTAAGGCGCCTGCACCGGAAAGTCAACGTCGTTCCCGTGATCGCGAAAGCGGATACTTTAACCACCCACGAGGTGAAGAAGCTGAAGGAGCGCATTTTGGCGGATATCGATGAACACGAGATTCAGGTAATACCTCCCGATCTTTTTTCTTTCGATAAATGATTAACGAAATAATCATCGATTTTTGCGATTTTTTTCTTTTCTTTTTAATATTAATTAATTCTTGCGTTGCTGTAGATATATCAGTTTCCGGACTGCGACAGCGACGAGGACGAGGAATTTAAGCAGCAGGACAAGGAGCTGAAAGCCTGCATACCGTTCGCGGTTGTCGGCAGCTCGACGGTGCTCGAGGTCGCCGGAAGAAAAGTTCGCGGCCGGCAATATCCGTGGGGCGTAGTGGAAGGTGAACTTTTGTATTCTACACGCAATTAATATTTTGTACTTGCACGCGAGATAGATACAGTCGAAGAACGACGTTCCCCGGGTACTTCTTTCGAGATAACTTTCGCGCAATTGTCTTTCGAATCGAAACCCGCCGGGTGAAAATATGTGCTTAATTATCATCGCCGAATAAATCCTCGACAGCCGTTGGAGAATCGAGAGTGGTGCTTCTCCGAGTAGGTAGCGTCAAAGGAATCATCTCAAAAACAAAGACACTCCACGCGCTCGACGTTCCACGTTACTTTCCAATTAACCGATAAGCGGAAACCGAATCGAAAGCAATTAGAAAATGTAATCGGTAAAAGAAAAACCCTCTCCCCCGCCCTCGAGGCTTGAACTTTCCGCGAATGTAATTACGGATTGAATGGGTATCAAAGTGCATTGCGCGCGCGACCGAGCGACCTTTAACATTTTCGAATTCTGATTGATCGTAGTCGAGAACCCGAAGCACAGCGACTTCGTCAAGCTCAGGACGATGCTGATATCGACGCACATGCAAGACCTGAAGGACGTCACGCAGGACGTACACTACGAGAATTTTCGTGCCCAATGTATTTCGCAGATTTCGCAGCAGGCGATCCGGGAACGGAGGTATTTACGCATGTAAATAAAAATATTGCATTCCAGTAGGTATGAACGAATACGAACGCCTGCCGGGTGTTCGCAACGCGTACAGGGGTGTCTCTCGAAAGTATCGCACTCGGGACAATCATAAATCCTTCTATTGCGACCGGAATGTTTTTCACGAAGCGCAAAACAATGACTAAAGTTAATTAAAGTGGCTATTAAAAAATCCCGACACTCTTTCGGACGTCCCGTACGCTTTGCATGATCATTGAAAGCAACTGCCAGCAATAGTACCGAACTAGTTTGCGTTGACTCGAGAGGTAATATTAACTTGGAAGAGAATATCCTTTAGTAGACTCCGGTTCGGTAAATAGCGAAACACTGTTGAAGTCTTTCTAAAAGTTTGCACGACGTTGCTTTAATATTTAACTCACGCCTCGGTTGCAGTTCTTAGATTATTTGCGATCGCTCTTCGAAGATCGACAATAAAAGTGTCTTTACTTTATCTTTTTTTTTCAGCAAATTAAAACGAGATTCCGGACCGCACTTTGAAAATAGTATATCCGACACGGACAGACTTCTCTTGCAAAAGGACGAAGAGGTGAGCGCACAAAGTTCTCAGCGTATGGATTTAAGCTCGTTAAAAATGTTGACAATTTTATCGTATCATATTTTATTATTTTATTTTATCATTGACTCGCGTTTTGCTACAGATTCGACGGATGCAGGATATCCTGGCGCAGATGCAAGAGAAGCTGAAGGCGACCGGCCAGGTCGGCGGCGGCGGACTTCGCGGTCGCGTGGGAAGCCTCGGAAACGATCTCGATTCCGCAGACGTAGAGAAGAAGCGCAACAGTATTATAGACGTCTAAAACGCGCGGGTTATGCTCGACAAACATTCAAAGCGCACGACTCACCCTCCCGAGAAATTTGTAAAATTATCTCGACGGGAGAAAAAAAAAAGAAAAAAAAAAGAAAAAAAAGAAAAAAGAAAAAAAAAAAGAAATTCTCGATGAAAGCTTTCGAGATCGTAGCTGTAGTGAAAGTAATTTCTACGTTCGACATTGTATGAATTTCTAAACTACGTTCGCACTTTTAATATAGCTGTAAGATCGAGTTTCTGATCGAACACTTTTGGTATAATAAATTAAATTGAAGACGATTGATTGGAACTCGAGCGAGATAAGTTGAATTTGTCTCCGTTTAACGTTAGTTAATTAAAGCTGCATTAATTTTTTTTTCTCTATTGCGCCGTCTTTTTTTGCCGCTCGAAAGATTAGTATTGCCGGATTCATTAATGCTTGCCGATTGTTCGACCGAATGAAGCCTGTACAGATCCGCAATTCGTTGTGAGATCAAAGTGTATTTTATACTTGATGGTTAGTCGATTTATACGAAAGAAACAGTAGTAGACACTTGTAATGGTATTGAAAATTGTCGGAAATGCGTGAGCGAACCAAGCAATTTTTTTTTTTTTTTTGAAAAAAGGAAAAAAAATGTTAATCACCGAGATCAGAATGTCCCGTTCGGTTGATCGTTCTTTAGCGCGAGATTTATGACCCCGAGTGCGCGCCAAAGAATTGCAGATGACATTAATAATTATAATTAACATTCTAAATATACGCACAATAGTCATTAATTACGTAGAATTATATAAGAGTGAGATGTGTGCGAGATAAAATCTGTCTCAGACCAAAGATTCGCGATTTCTCGACAATTTTACCGACTCCCAGTCGGGTTATTCTTGAAGTACATCAAGTACTTCCTTTTCATGTGAGAAAGAACGTGCAGATATTTCTAGCGATACGGCAAACTCAAATTTCCACAAATAAATTATGACAAAACTTTATTACCGAGATTTTATTCCCTCCCAAATTTCTCTCCCAATTTTCCCACCCGATAATAAATTTTTTTCTTAACGCGACAGCTCGAAATAATTATTGCGGATTCCACGCGCGCGTAATAAATATTTGTTTAAAAAAAAAAAGTACGAATTTTTAGCCAGCGGCGGTCGCGAGTTTCGCAGTTGGCGGTCGACATGCTAACGTTTGCCAAGAACGAGTGAAATAAAATGAATCGGGTACTCACCATTAGCTGCAACTGCGTCTCCGGTGTCGGCGACTCGTCTGTGACCCTCGAAAAGTGCCTCGTTGTCCAGAAACCTCGCGCGGAAAGTCCCTCGCGCGAAAAGTCCCTCGTCGTTCAGAATCCTCGAAGAGTTCCTCGTCGTCCAAAATCCTCGGAAAATCCCTCCTCCACTCAGTTGACGACGTAGCACATACACTTTCACTCGCGGATTACACGCACGTCGCGCACACGCACTTATGTCATCTCCGACTGTCACCCGACTCGGCAAAATCGACGAGAAACGAAACGTCCGTCGGAATCTTTACGAAAACGGCCTCGAGAACATCGAAGAAACATCGTCGTGGGAGGACGAAGAAGAAAAGGCGATCACAGAAAATGGCCGCTGCAAGAAGAATTCCCTTCCCCCCCTTCGCCCCGCCGACACGTCCGCGTCGCGTACGACCCGATACCCAAGTGTCCTGTTGTCCGCACTCTCGTTCTCCTCACGATTCTCGATCGCTGTCACCGACGCTTGAACTGGCGACAGAATCCCGCACACGAAAATCACTTCTGTCCGTTTCGTAAGAGTTTCTTGCGAGGATGAAGACGGGGACGCGCACGACACCGCCGGCGCGTTTGAAAGAACTAACGGCGCAACGGTCGCGTCGGCTTCCGCATCCGCGTGGTCAGTCCGAACGTAGCCGCGAGTTTGCGACCTCCGAGTCTTCCAACTTCAGCGCCCGCACTGCTACCGGCGTTCCCATTAATTACCGTCTTCGAAGCTCGATATCGATATTTCCGGCGACACTTGGCGGAATGATTCTTCGAATCACTTCGGAAGAAAACGGAAGCAATGTTCATAGGCGAATTTTCGCAAGCTGTTCGATGGAGTGATTCTCGGATCGCTCAGTAGAAGACGGAAGTAACGTCTCCGCGTGAATTTTAACGAGGAGGAAGACCGTCGAGGAAAGGACTCGCGGGAAGAGTCCGGATGTACGCCACGGTCCGCGTCCGGAATTCGTCGATCACACCGTCACGCGATTACCCTCGTGTTCGAATTATTAATACCTGTCCACATATCGTCCACGCAGGTATTCGAGCTAGTCGATAGAAGCACCAGCGAAACGCGAGATATGCCGCACAACGATCGCCGATCCACCTGCGGCAGTGATATGGCGTGAACTGAGCGTCCTGAATGTCCGACTCGAGCGTCGCTTCGCGGCGATCGGCGACACGACTAACTTCCGAACGACCGGATCGGAACGATGAACAAAAGACTTACGCACTTGGATGTAAGAACAAAAATCTGGAAGGCGGATATAGCATCTGCTTCGACGACGGCGGCTAGCGCACATACGTGATCTCAGCGTGGTGTATGTCGTCTCACACAAAGTTCGCAGTACGTGTGCCGCGGAGCGCCAACCGCCAAGAACCACCGAGAACTGAGAGAGAGCGCGCACTACTACTACCATCTTCGCGCTCGGTGGCCAAAGGAGAGGCCGAGAGGGGGGGGGGTCACGACGCTAGTCGCAGCAAACGGCATATTTGCCCGTATTTCGATACATCTAACGCCATCTCGATACTCCAGCACACATAATGTATGCTCGATGCGGATAATCACTTCGCCGCATCTGGCGAATGATACGTAGTCGCCATCATCCACACTTCTTTCCGACAATATTTTAGCGGCTCTTCGACTATCTCCGAGGACTCGCGGAGCTTCTCATCGAAAGATATCGCGACATGTACGCACAAATTTGTTACGGAATAAACTTCGGCCTAGGTAAATTAACTACAATTTTGGTTTATTAATAAAACCCGCTCTTTACGTCTTTTTTAATTTAATTTTAGGACGAGGTAACAAGCGAGGTTAAGCGAGGATTCGAGTAAATCCGCGATGGTAGAAAATAGCTCCGAGAAAATAAAGCAAAGCGAGCAAAAGTTTTGTTATGCTCGACAGTCGACTAGTCCCCCTTGCCTTGCGGGGGCCGTGGGATCCGAGAAATACTCAGTTCCACGAAACTGCTTGCTTCGCAGCCAACCGAGTCGCAATTGTTTTTCTTCGCTGCTCGCTATCTACTGTCCAAAAAACGCTCCCGGCGACCGGCGATTTGTTTACGTACGGTCAGCTTGCCGATGTAAGTCGCGTATACCACAACACGCCGTTGAAATACTTCGGTACGTTTTCAATTCTATTTAAATATTACAAAATAATCCCGTAGCTTTAGTAACGAGCCTGAAAAAGATCCGCCCCGAACGCGAATTAGCGCGTTGGAAAATAATGCCCCAAAGTCACTTCGTTGCGATTTCAATCGTAATGTCTATTAAACCGTCTTACGAAACATCGTTTAACTGTTGCGACGTGTCCGCCCGCGATTAGTGGCGCAATCGAAAAGAGAACTATTAATCTAACGTATTGTTATCCCTGTCTCTTGAGCAAGGCGCTGCAAATTGCACGGTGGCTCGCTAACGAATCCCCAGATTGCCAAACACGATTTTCGCGTCGAATTAAACAAACTACCCGGAACGCCTCAGGCTTTTTATGACAACAGCGGACAAGTCTGTAAATAAATTTAGAACTTTTCGTTGACAAAATGCTTTCTTAATGAATTAATCTTAATTTAGAACTTAAGTAATTTTAAAAGTCTAAAACTTAACGCTTTAAAACTTTACAGCTGGGATAATCGGTGTTTGATACGCAAATGTGACGGCTGAGGATCCTCTAACTACAGCAAAGTATTTTTGGAAACTGGGAGAAAGACCTGCGACAATAACGTTGCACAGAAGGAGCCGTTGCGATTATGCCGAACGAATGGTGATTAGGGCCATCACAGAAACCTGCGGTTTTATTATTAGCCGTAATTACGGTTATGCGATCGCATTAAAACTCCCCGAATAACGTGAATGTTGCGTACTCCAGGCGTCATTCCGCTGCGGCCGAATTGGTGGCTATAAAACCGGGCCTGTCAGGATGAGCCGTCGCAGTTTCGCGCACCGCCCGTAGAATTTTACCGAATTTCTGATGATTCGGAAGGTTGGTACAGACAGCTTTCAGTAGAGCTCGCCGAGTCCTCGTGAAAGTGAAAATTTAGTGAGCAAGACGAAACCGCGTTAATTAATTCTATGTGATAAGAAAAGAAAGTCGCTTTCTCATTATTACAACGAGTTGCAATTTATAATATCAATTGATTTCAATTTACTTCCTATTATCTTTTCAATTTACTTTTCTTAATTATCTTTTAGAAAAAAATAAAATTAATAAAAAGTAAGTTAAATCGAGATTAATTTACCTCGATAGAAACGGTAAACCGAGATCTCTTTTCTTTTCATCAGTGGTACAAGTTTCATTGTTCTTTTTTTTTTAACAGGCGGCACTATTAGCGATGATCCTGGTAGGAGTGCGGAACGAACCGCAGGGTCCAGCTTATCTTCCACCCAGCCCTCGACCGGGAGGAGGAGGAGGCGGAGGCGATACTGGTCATCCGGACGATTGGGCCGGTGTAAGTATGTATTGCATATATCTTTGAAAAAGAGAAATAGAAACTTTAGACAACTAACAATTAACTTCAGACAATCACATGCATAAATATAATAATTTAATTATCTTTTGTGATGTATTTAATTAATTTTTTTTTTGTAACTAAAATATTATACATAAAATATCTAATAATTTGGTTAAAAAAAGTCAATGCCGGTCGGGAGTTTTTTCCGAAACGACGCGAGAAATAGTTCAATCTTTTATTTACTGAGATCAATGTACATATTAGGACCCAGCGAACTATGAGTTCTCCTACGAGGTCCAGGACGCTGCGGCCGGTCTGGATTTCGGACATCGCGAGATGAGGAAGGATATGGAGGCCACTGGTACCTACCACGTGCTATTGCCGGATGGCAGGACCCAGATCGTCGACTACATCGCGGATCAAAACGGATATCGACCCATGGTACGATACGAGGGAACTGCTACTTATCCCGCACCGGGACCTGCGGGTCCTGGCGGCCACGAAGAAGGCTACAGATATTAGGGTCCTTACTCTCTTTTTATCTTTTTCATAATTAACCCTCAAATGTGCGGAACATTAATTTACGGTAATTAAAAACAAATTAAGAACGAATTTCAAACAATAGAGTTGTTTAAACGTTTTTTTTTCCTCAAATATCTCTAACGTATTCTTTTTTTTTATCGTTTACTTATATCGGTTATAAAAATGTAATAATTATATTTAAAAATATTTTTAGATATTGATACGTTAAGTCTTGAGGTATAAGCAAAAAGAAATAGTGCATTCGAGGGTTAAATACCAATCCTTAGCGCATTAATACTTTAAAGATCGACCATTACTGCGATATAATATTTTAATGTGTCGCTTCTTGACTAAAGCGATATTGACGTTGGAATAATTGTACAAGAAAAACCTGATTAACTAATTTATATCGATAATTCCATCTCCGTTATATTTCCCAAATCAATTTGTAACTCCGAGCGTGCGAACGACTTAAACGAACGTTTCTCACTAAAGTATAAGCGATTTATTCGCACAGATTAAAAAAAAAATAGTTTAATTAAGTATTTAAAACAAGTTTTACTATTTTAATTAATAATTAAAGTATTTCTATTATTTTATTTAAAACAATAGAAAGACAAGACAGTGCAGAGGCAGAGTAGTGAATATATAAAAAGAAACGTTCTCTTCGATCAAGAATCTGTCGAAATAATAACGACATGAAGAAGGAAACAATGATCTAACAGGAGACCTAAAATCCAGGCGCATTATTGATTTCACTGAACAAAATCGGAGACGATTTTATTCGCGATGTCAGCAAGCGAATTCAAAGCGGATCTAAAATTGATACGAAGCGGATTTAAAGCGACGCACGGAACTACCATTTGCCGCCGTCGCGGAAACGCGCGCGCGAGTGCGCCACCTCGCACAGTCGAAATTTCCAGAACGCCCGAGAGCGCCCCGCGGGTCGCACGGCTGATTCGTTTCACGGCAGCCTCCACGATTTCGCGGTGATCCACGCGCGAGGCACCATCGGCCGAGACCGTTGACTGTGACAGCGAGGCCCGTTCGACGATAAACTGCCACGAGAAGCGTCGTTTCCTGCGAGCCGTCAATAACGTCACGCTCGCAGGAACGTTTTGTCGGCCGTCGTCGCCGAGGAACGCAAACCAGCGTTAAACTTGCTCCGAGTCGCTCTCCTCATCGCGGTTAGCGTAACGTAAGTACGAAGCTTGCACGACATCGCGGAAGGCGTATTTCGTGTATTAACGCGCCTTCGGCGATCTAGACGCGTACCCGAGTTTCGTTGCAGTTTAAATTCTATAGGTTATGTCACGCAGGTAAAGCCCAGTGGCTGGAAGCGACCGGAGTCATCTAGAAGGTTATACGCTCCCTCACCATCGCCAGCCTTACGTCGGCTCCGAAGCCTGCCTTAAACTCTACACCGAAACGTAGTCGCTCCGCCTGTTGACAAGTAACCTCGAAGTATGGCTAAATGGGGTGAGGGTGACCCACGTTGGATTGTGGAGGAGAGGCCTGACGCGACTAATGTCAATAACTGGCATTGGTACGTTGATCAACATAATCGCGTTAATTGGAACGCTCTTAAGTCAATTGTCAATTTGTTCTGGATGCATTAGCATTTAGTTTTTAAGAGGAAATGTTTTTCATATGCTTTCTAATGTATTAAAATTATAATATTGCCACAGGACAGAGAAGAATGCTTGTGCATGGTCGCAAGAGAAGTTGAAAGAGTTATTTGTAAATTTAGTAATTGAGGGAGATGGAGGTTAGTATTTTTTAATTGGAAAAATGGTGTAGTATTTATACTTTTTTTTTTTTGTGCAGTTGAATTGACTTTTAATAAATTTTATTTAATTTGTAGTGTCCTGTAAAGTAAGTGAAATGGAAAAATGTGAAGGTGAGGCAATAGCAAATAATAGAAAAGGAAAACTTATTGTCTTTTATGAATGGAATATTGTTCTTAAATGGGTATCAAATGGAAAATCCAGTAAGAATATTGAGGGTAAAATTAATATTCCAAATTTATCTGAAGAAAATGATATCAGTGAAGTAGATGTAAGTATTTTTAATTAAACTATTATAATTTATGATTAAATTGAGTAATAATTATGTCTACATTTTCGTTTATTTTATTTCATTCTTAGTTTCTTGATCGTTAATAATTTTATTTTGACTTTTTTTTTTTTAATTAAATTGAGAATTTAAATAATTGTATGTTTAATTTTGATTTATAGATTGAAATTACGTTAAAAGATAGTACAGATGAAGGGGAGAAGGTAAAACAATTTTTACATACTAAGGGTAAAGATACTATAAGAGGAAAATTAACGAAATATGTATCTTCTTTAAAAGAAGGTAAGTTAACGATGTTTTAATTTATTTAGTGCTAACTATCCATTATATATTTAACTCATCACTTTTTTTATTTGCAGAATTTACGAAAGGAATGATATTGCCCAAGAAAGATAATGTTAAGGAAAATATTTCGAACATAACATCTGGTTTTAACGTCAAGGTATGTGTAATATTTTTATGATAAAAATAATGTCTTTAAAGCAAAATTAATAATATTAACATCGTGTCATACCTTTTATAGATGCAGATGAATGCTGCGGTAACTCCAACGAACAATAATAAATCAGGAGGTTGTAAAATATCAACTACTACAATTAAGCAAAATATAAAGTTCCAATGCAGAGCCAAGGAGTTTCACAATGTCCTCTCTTCAGTCGAGGTAACTGTAATACCGAAGTAAATATTAGATTAATTTATGAACCTACTTATTTTCTGTATTTAATTCTCAGATGGTGCAAGCCTTCACGATGAATCCGGTAAAATTAGAAGCAAAGAAAAATGGTCAATTTGAACTCTTCGGCGGCAATATTCACGGCGAGTTTTTAGAGATTACACCGATGAAGATCGTTCAGAAGTGGCGCTCTAAACAGTGGCCATCCGGACACTTCAGCGAAGTAACGATCGATATCGCTGAAAGGAACGATCACACGGAGGTCACTTTAACGCAGACCGGTGTCCCAGTGAGGTAAGCTAAAACGTGATAATTTTTTTATGCTTAAGTATATTATTGACAAGTGGAATCGATCATGTGAAAATGTCACAATTTTCAGCGAGGAGCTCGCCACGAAAGAGAACTGGGACAGGTATTATTGGGACGCCATAAAACGTACCTTCGGCTTCGGATACTTTATGTGATCTACATTCACATGTATTCAGGATATTTATTTATTATTAATTAGAACAATCGTGTGGATTGCGTGCAACCACACGCAACCGCGTGAGCGCTTGACTTCAGGAGCATCGACAGAATTACGCCGTGGTGGGATTCGCTGTGTGCACGCTGCAATGACGCGCGACGTCACGAGTAACTCAACCTACCTACTAGATGTGTGTTTAATAAATCATGAGATAAATATCAATGATTTTTTATCTGTTCTTTCTGTATGAGAATGACCGATATATCGAGCCTTATATAATACTATACGTAACGTGATGCAAATTAAAAAAAAAATTATTAAATAAATATTTGTAGTTGCTGAATAATTTTTGCGTATTTCTTTTAACGGAAAAAAAAAATCATCAGAGCAGTCTTCTCATCAAAAGAACAGACATACATTTACGTAACAATAAAATTGTTTTTCCATTGCTTTAATTATAATGTTACATTTGACTCGTTGAAATTAATGTGCGTGTCTGCGCTCGTGTTCGTAAACAGATCGAAGCGCCTGAAAATCTTCGAGCTACACCCGCCGAACGTCTCGCGGTCCTCTTTTCGCGCGGGAGCAGGACCAATGTCCTCGACGACCAGGCGGACGGGAGCGGTATGAATGGGCAGATCCAGAGAGTGCCAAATGCGCGCGCCTTCGAAAATCAAAATCAATGTAGTCCGTCGCCGTTCGCACCGGTTCCGCTCGCTCGCTAGCTCGCTCGCTCGTAGATTGCCCACGCCCTTAGTGCGCCTCGCTATCCCAGCGTGAACGTTGTCGGAGTGCCGTTTATCGTTCTCTCTCCCTATTTCTCTCGCGTTTGCCGTCTCCGTCGCTCGTGCGGTTGCACAAGCGCACATCGGGATGCACGTATACACCCACACTAGCCTGCCCTCCCCCCTTTTTTCGAATGTTCCCCCCTCTATTTCTAATCCTCATATTTCCGTCGCTCTCTTCCCTCTTCCAAATACTCGTTCCTTGTTTCTTTAGTCAATTCTCTCGCTTTCTTTTTCCACTTCTCGCGGTGTCCTTCTCTCTCGCGTCTCTCAACCAAGTCAAACGAACGAAATCGCGCGGAGGGCCGAGAGAGCGGGCGAGAAGGATGGAAGGAGATAGCGGGGGTTAAATTACTTCCCTCGTCCGAGAAGCGCCCACCAGCTTCACCTCCACTGTCATCACCACTACCATCGCAGTCAGTCTTTACTCCAATCTCGCGCCAGCATCATCGGCGAGCTCGCGACTCACGCGTAGAGCATCCCTCCGTGTTCGACGCGGCTCCTCTTACACGCGTCCTCGCCCCTCGCCCTTGCCTCGTTCTTGGCACCCTTTCCCTTTCTTTTCTCTTCATTCCCTTCCCTCCTCCCTCTCTTCTCCATTTCACCCTTTAACTGGGATCTCGATCTCTCTCGCTCGATCGCATCTCCGCGCTCGCCCGACCACCCGCCTCCCCTTATCCGACCCTTCCTCCCGTCCTCCCATCTCGTTCGGAGCATGTACGGTCGCGGACACGGCGCGCGTCCCACCCCGAGCATGTCGGGGCCGCGTTAACCCATGCGTGTAACCGTTCACGCGTCCGTCAGTCGGTCGGCGATAGTCTAACGGGGTCCTTGCGCACCGCGAGACCGTCGGGCATTTCGGTGACGACGACGTGAGCCGTTGACGTCGATCGTACGCGAGGGAGCCAGCCGCCGTGATCGGCGACGGACCAGCGCCGGCAAACGAGAAGAGGCAGCCAAGCAGCGTCATCCCCGTCGGCGCGATGATCGCGGGCCCGGACCGGCGCTCATCCTCGCGCGTACCCTGTCGCCGGTGATACGGGAGTACGTCGCGCGCGCGCCGATTTTACACGACAAACATGTGAGTGCGAGAGCGCCCTTTCTCCACCCCCGCCTACCCTTCAGCCGTCCCTTCCCCTTGGCCGGCGACTCCTCGCCCTCTCGATCTCGTGCGCACCTCCGGCCGAGACGCACGGCGGAGAAGCGGAGAGCCACCGCGGATCCTCGCAACGCGCGCGACTCGCGAGAGAGTCATCTCCGTGACGGTCGCGCCAACGAGGGGGTGGTTGTTCGCTCGCTCGAGAGGGAGGCTCGGCTCCGCGCCGCACCTCGCATTGCCTCGCCTCGTTCGCGCATCGCCGCAGCTTCCACAGCCTCGCGCCAGGAATACCGAGAGGATGCGTGACGCACTCGACACGGGCGAGTATAGCTCGGGGGTGTAGAAGGTGGAGGCTTTCTCTGTCTCTCTCTTTCTCTCCCTCTGTGTCTCTTCGTTTCTCTGCCTCTCCCGTGCGCCCTGTGTTGTTCCGTCGCTATCGCGCCGATTATCGGCCGGCATCGCGAATCTCTCTCTCTCTCTCTCTCTCTCTCTCTCTCTCTCTCTCTCTCTCTTTCTCTCTCTCATCCTGAATCTTTCTCTGTCTCTCGGTGTGTCGCCGCGAGTCGGGAAGATCGGTCTCTCTCGCGTTGGGCGGGTACGGCGTAACGAGCACGCCGCCGGACGAGCCACCCTACTTTTCCTCGGGGTGGTTTACTTTCTCGGGACTACCCTGGCTAGTCGCGTCGCGTCTCTCGCTCGGCTCGGCTCGGCTCGGCCCGCAAAGAATCTCAAATAACGCGATTACGGGCGGGCTACGTCCACGGGCGAACTCAATTCCGGACGGCGGAATTCGGTGCGTGTACTCGGGCTGAGCCGAGGGGGATGCTCCCGCACGGCGCGGTGCCGGGGATTTCTCTCGGGACGGAGAGTGTTTTTCGACGCTGCGCCCTCGACGTCCCTTAGGTGTGCCGCGGGTTTTGCGCGACGTAAAGTGGACCTTTCTGCAAATTCGCTCGGCCCGGCGCGAAACGGACGGACCACCCCGAGCCCACCGATCGACGCTGATGAAATAAACAGACACGGCGGATTGTTTTTATTGGCGAGCCCTTCGGCTTCGACGGCACTACGCCGCTCGAAAGAAGATACGTTGACCCAGAGTAAGATTTTGCAAAACGCTCGAAAGTAATCGCTTATTCATACAGCCACTCGCTAGCCTCGCAGGCTGTTGCAAACCACCGAATACGTTAAGGGCGAATCGACAGATCGTCGTGTAATCGCGTGCGTTACAATCACCACGCGCTCGCTTGGACGTGCCTAATCAATTTCCACTTCGCCGCGAACCAAGTTTCCATTACGATCCTTAATTTATTTCGTAATCGAAGGGGAAAGAGAGAGAGAGGGGCAAAGGAAGAGAAAACGCGCATGAAAAAGGCACGGCCTTTTCGTTAATCTATTACACAATTGATGGTACGAGTATCGAAAGTCAGGCAGCTACCGCCGATTGTTTATCTATAAAAATGCACGCGGAGATTTTCCGCGTTATTGACGAGGGCCGTGGTACGTGAGAGTTTTTCAGTATGCTGGGAATTCGAAAATAAAACTGACGATAGCCGAAGAAACGCGGGACGGGGGCGGCCAGAGAGAAAAGAAGAGAGAGAGAGAGAGAGAGGGCGGAGGAAGGGGAGGGTAATATCGTTTTTTATTAAGATAACGCGTGTCCGATCGTTATTTTTCCGCAGCTATTCGCGTAGTGTACGTGCCTTGGTTCACGCGTTTGTGCATACGTGCCCTGATGGTCAGGAACGTTTGTGTATATAATTTAAGCTCCCACACTTAACGTAAATATGCACTCGGCTTATAAGCTGAAAAAGTAATAGATAAGCCGCCCTACTGTATATATATATCTCTCTCTTCGACGGAGGATATTTGAATTTCACGGTAATCGCTGCGTTTCGCGTTTACTTGCCGATTACGCGATGATCTTTGTATTTCCTCGAGATTTACGGCGTTTGCCGGCGATTTTATTTTCAGCTTGATTTCCAATCGCGTTTTAACGGGCGGATGATGAGCGAAATAAAAGCGAAACCTTCGGATCTGGGGGAGAGAAAGAAAAAAAAAAAATAAGATTAATGCGAGTGACGGAATCGTCGAAAAAAGTGCGACGGCGACAATGTACCGATAATTTTTAATCTTTTCCGACAAATGAGAGTCATAAACGAGGCCCATTATGCGTCGTATATGCGCGGGTCTAAATTACATCTCCGAAATGAGTATACGCGACTTAATCCAGCATTTATTTCCGCATGGGCGGAGAAGCGTTTCCGCTTGCGAATCGCGACTTGCGAAGCGCGCCTCGCGATCGTCACTGACGATCCACTTCCAGCTTTACGTAAGACTGTTATAGCACTCTTATCGCTCAGCCGTACGTGTCGTTGCCGTTATGTCACCTCCGCCTCGAGTCGTCGCGAGCGAGCGACGCTGATTTTATCGCCTTCGATGCCCCGATAACGTCGAGATATCACATTTCTACAGTCGGGTTCTTTCGCACTAAGAAAGACGGTAATTGCGCGTGCACCTGCAACATCGTTCCTCCGAATTAGAAAGAAAAAAAAAAAAAAGAACTTTTTCCGAGTCGTCGAAAACGCGCCGGCGACAGGAATATAACGATCGATCGCGCGAATGGAAATGAGATAAATATATCGAGCGGCGTTTTTTTTTTATTTTTTTATTTTTTTTTATTTAAGAATGCTTTCGGTGACCACAGGACACGGCGATCGAGTCAGACGGACGGCGGAATTTCGCGCGACGTCAAACCGCAATTGCATTTCCGTACGTATCGCAGGAAGAGCTTTGAGTTCGCTCGACTCGCCCTCGCGTTAGGGCTGCGTTCTCTCCAGCCTATACTTTATTAGGCTCTCGGCACCCCAAGTAAAATAGGGCTACGTAGCTCACGAGAAAAACGAGAGAGAGGGGGAGGGGAGAGAGGAGGAGGAAACGGGGATGAGAGGAGCGTAGACAAGAGTACGAAAAGTGGCAGCTGAAGAGAGAACGAACCTATTACAATCCGCGATAATAATCTGTCGCCTGTCTCGCCTTTCAACCGAGCGTGACAGCTTCCAGCGATAATGATAATGTCCGTTATGCCATTTTCGCCTTATCGGAATATTTCGTTGACTTTAAATCTTCCCTTTGCCTCCCACACCCCAGCGATGTAATCCGCGATAAGAGATCCGCGAAAGACGACGGCCGGGGATTTTTGCACGCTTTTAACACCCCGATGATCCGCGTCGCTTTTAAGCCTCGCCCGGCTGGAATGGGGGCGATAACTTTCCCACGGACCTTTTTCCGCAATTTTTCGAAATACCACGTGAATTTTAATCGTGCGGTGAATCACTCACCGGTGCGCGCACCGCGTGCATTAGGAAATAGAAATAGAGCAGTCGCTGATTCCCCGGCGGTATCCCAGTGGGAAGGGTAATGCTCCGACTCTTCGATCCTATGCATCTGAAATTTCTTTCCCCGCTCTTTGACTTCGACGCGAATACCTCGGTGCGAACGCTACAAAAGGTGTATCAGAAATCGCGCGTTTTCTCGAGCAGTCGCGGATTTTCAAAGGCTTTGGGGAAACCGATCGGTCTCTCAGGCGAGAGCTCTCCTGAAGATTTACGATTAGACGAACCCTATTGCCTCCGTCGCCGCTACCGTCTTCCTCCTCGGATAATAATTCCATTTCGACGAAACGCAATTATATTTTCGCGCGAGAGAAACACACGTTTGACTTTTCAATCCCTTTTTTTTTTTCTTTTTTTTTTCTTTTTTCGAACCGCCGCACACGGCGGATTAGAGAGCGTGGAGTTCAAACGGCGCTGAAAATTTCGCGAAAGAAGAGCTGGCTGGGAATTTCGCGAGGCAAGGGATGCGGCGAGATCGAGGTGGAACCCGGCGGGACTTCCGATGCATGTATCGACGAGAGAGAGAGATACCTGGCCGATCGACTATGTGTTACACCCCTTTACCGAATTAGGTTGTACATACATGCATCTACCGTTTTCTCTTAAGAGACATCCCCTGACCTAGCCGTGCAGCCGCCGGCGCCGATATAGTCCGCCTCATCGTCAGGTATGGCGCGCGTTAGAAGTAATTCGATCGACATGTCCCATTTATGTCTACTAGCGAGCGAAATGTAATAAAAGCCGCGGCCGTGGTAATAGCGAAGTGCCACCTGTTTCACCCCGGGAGAACGGGAAGGCGAGCGACGATTGATAACCCCGATTGATTCCTTTTTCCCTAATCGGGCGAATCCTTTTTGCTTCCATTTCGCCCTTAATCCCGCCGGCGGGGTGACGTCGCGGCGGCACATCTTCGACCGCGTGCGGCCGCGCGATTATGCAAACGTCTCCGCCCGATTTAGTCCGCGCTCGCCCAATTTAAGGCGTGATCGATACGGCCGATTTGTACGTTAACGCAGTTAACATTTATCGATCCCATCGGAAATCTTTCAATCACTCGCGGCCCGTTCCTCGCCCCCTCCTCCCTCTCGTGAGCGAGAATACACGCACGGGTCGTTTTATCGTAACCACAGTTTCACGGAGGACAGCCGTTCAGCGTCCGCGACGCTTTATTATTACGTTCCTCCGTAACCTTTTCGCGCGGGAAACAAAGAAGTGTTCTTCATTAATGAAATATCAAAGGTTGTTAGCGACGGCGCGCTTCGTGCCCTTCCATTTTCAAAACGCGGCTCTTCCGCGCCGCGAAACGCGCGCGGATCGACGCTCGCGAAGCGGTCCTCGCGGAAATATGCGCGCGACGCAGTTCACGCGCGTGCAGATGAGGATTATGTATATGTACGTGTGTATGAATATATATATATATATTTTTTTTTTTTTTTCATCGGCAAAAAGAAGCAGCGTATCGGAAAATTTATTTATAGTTCGACTGTGCGGCCGCCGGGGCGGCCGCAACGGCCGCCGGCTGTAACGCCTCGTAATAAGCAGAGAGATGCATATAAGTGGATCACGACCTTCTGCTATTTTTTTCCATTTAGTCATTAATATGTTTTGCGCGCGCTCCCGCACCCCCGGCGCACCGCGTGTATGCGCCCGTATGTATTATCAATCCGTGAGGCGATCAAAATGCTCCCGCCGACAAGGAGATGCCCCGCAGCGCCGAGATCGACTTTTCGTTAATGCCGCGACTTAGACTTAGCCGCAATCAATCTCGGATCACGTATTATACCCCGATATATTCTCCCATAATAAGAGGAGCGGCGCAGGTCGACCGAAATCGATAGCCGATAAAACTGTTTACATTATTACACGCGGCTGAAACATTATTTTTATATTTCCCGCGAGCCGGTGCATTTGCGGATCCCGCCTCGGGATAAATATCCTCGCGAAAGCGGCGGGACCACCCGCCCGTGCGTGGACCACCGCGGTTACTCTTCCACGACGCGGCACCCTCGGCCCTCCTTCGTGCCTCCTCCGCGAGAGTTTTATCGCTACGCGGAGGCGACGAGTTTCGCGGATCGGCGAGACACGGTGACTCGCGGAAATTCCTCGGGGGAATAGTTTCGAAAATTGAAGAAAAATATCCTTTACGTACGTCTACGCCGGAGGTACCGCGAGTCATAACGTTTATTTTCGTACGCTACGCTCGCCTCGCCATCCTCTTTTTATTACGTCGAATTTCAAAAGGAAATTTCGCGCAGCGGAGTCAAGCTCTCTCTCCGCGCGGGAGCAAATGTTTCATTTATTCGCTTCCCGTGCGAGCCGAGTGAGCCGTGATATTCCGCGGGCGTGGGACGCCGAAGGACTTCGATCCGATCGCGCGATACGGCGAACATTGTGCATTACGTATTATTAGACACGCATCCTGGCAGCGAATAATCGCGCTCGCTCCCGCGCGGCCTACCGCCTGTCCACTTACCGGAGAACATCGTGGACAGTGACGCAAGCGATTTTAATACTCATCATCCGCGCCGTCTCTATAGGTCCGCCAAGTAGATCTCTTTTAAAAGATCGCTCGCATTGTCCGTGATGAATGCGCACACGCGCGACACGCAGTTATCTACAACGCTGCAAACCCGTGGCTGTCAACGGCGTTTATTTTAAACGGCATTACGGACTCTCTCTCTCTCTCTCTCTCTCCCTTTTTCTCTCGGTAATACCGCGGTGCCACGGGCACGATAAGTGCTCGAGAGAGCTCCGATCCAGCGATCCGCGAAAATGTGAAACTGCCAACTATCGTGGCGTTTTTAATTACCTTCACGGCCCCCTCTGCCCCGAGTAATTTCGCGAATGCGAAAACCTATTGACAAGGAAATTTCGGCGTTTAAGTTCCAACTACACGTCCGTTATCTCTCGCGTTCTCCACTCCCGGCCAGAAATCGCGGGATGACGTTAGCCGTTCTTGCGCCCGCCGGAAACGCGCCTTCGCGAAGATCTCGTTTTGAGCGAACTACGCGTTCTCCCTGACTTCGTTCTCGAAACCAAGGTACACCGAGGTAGCTCGGGGCCCGCGCCGAAGATCCTCGTTAGCGCTACCCGGAGAGCTAATGCGCGACACATGACGTCCGACTCGTCTGGGCGTATTAACAGACTAATTAAGGTCGGCGTTCGTTATTCAAAGATAACGCTGTTAACGAGACCGCGGGTTTCTATGCGTTTCTATATTTATTTATGGAGCAGGTCGCGCGCGGCGTAGGGTCAGCGCAACGTCCACCGAGTCTCGTCTCTGTCGCCGCTGTACCGCCCGTTCTCCAGCGGATCGGACACGCTATGGGGTGGTGTTAGCCGTACTTGTTCACCAGCACCATGGCGAAACGCTATCCGTTCTGCGCGACCTAACGCGAGCACGACGGCGGAAACCGAGACTTTCCACCCGAGCGCTTGGCCGCTTTTGTATCCGCGACGCGGCAGAATCGTCGAATGACACCCTCCGCGGAAGAAATCACGCATGCCGTTTCATTGCCCGTGTTAATCCGAAGTTCAAAGTCAATTAACATCAGATTCTCTCTCTTTCTTTTCTCTCCATTCCGCCCTTTACAACGTCTCTCCCTTTCTCTTTTTCTCTCTTTATCTCTCTTCTCTTTTTTCTCCCTCGTGACAGCTTTGCATTTTTGCTTCACTTTCAGAAAGCAATCTAAAAAGTATATAGATATATATTATATATAAAATATATATCGTTCTGTATCATTCACAGCTTGGCACGGTTGCATGATATTCCCTTCTCGCTGCATGCAGTAAAAGAAATCGAACCGACGCGGCCAGATTTTTCATAAAAGAAAAAAAAAAAAAATAATAAAAAAATAAAAAGACCCAGAGTTCACGGTGCGTAAAGTGGCGATAGCGTCGTGATACCGTCGACCTCTTGGCAACCATCCACCGCGATTTAAACTCCTTCGTCCCGGGACCACCTTCGACGCTCTGTTGCGCTTTAATACTCGAACTAAACGTCCTGCCTGTGACCTACCGCATCAAGCGTGCGTTAAAAATTTGATCCGGGTCATCGCCAGCGTTCACTTTACACGCGCGAGTAATGTGAAAAAGATCCGTCGATCAAACGGGAGGAGAAATATTATATTCGGATGCTAGAGACGTTATTAAGTGATCCGATCCGCGCGGCCGTTTCGCACACGCTTGGCGTATAATGGAAACGAGGCTACCGGGAGGGACGAGCGATTCAATGCCGTCGTTAGACGGCATAAGGTAAAAATTACAAGCCCCGCATCGATTTTCGAACGACATTCCGTCACTCGCTTCCGATTATCTCGAGGCGGACGCCGTTCGACCTTCGCGAGCAGCTGCGGGAGAAGCTCGATACCGAAGTTCGCGCCTACTCTCCCGTCGTCGACAGACGCGCGAGGGACGCGGTTCCGCGGTAGCGCGTTTTAATACCAACGAATAACAAACGGCGAAGTGTGCGGCGGCTTTTGTCTTCGCGCGGCGGTAAATGTCGACCGGCGTAAAACGCCATTGATTCAGCCCGAGTAATCTCCCGACAGCTCGCCGTTTCTCGCGCGGAGAGAAACTAATTTCGGGCTCCCCCGGCGGATGCTGGATGAGGCGCGGGAGATTGAAAGGGCGGCCGCGTGTCGTTCAAACTCCGGGGACAGCCTCGAGGACTTGTTTATGCGTCACGCGGCCGTAAAACTGCAGAGACAGTCGCGGTAGGAGAGCGGCGCGCGACGCGGAGGCCCTTTTAAGTAATTTCTCAAACGGAAGCCGGCGGAAAAGGCGCCGACACTACGCTCGACTTCCGGGCCGGGGATCAAACGTCAGCTCCGACATCCAGCATTCGCACGGGGGAGGGGAGAGGAGCGGTCCCGAAATATTACTCACTGGCGCGAAAAAAAAAAAAAGAAAAAAAAGAAGGTTTAAATATCGCTGGCGTTTCTATAATTACAGGCGCCGGGCATGCCATGCGCACTTAACAGGAAGGTAATCGCGTTGCACACCTGGCGCAACATGCATCCTTCCACGCCCTTGCCGCAGCAGCAGCTCGGCCGCCTCGGCAGGGATATCGAACTGGCCGCATTCGATGAGGAATCTGTCGCAATTATGGCAGTTATCGAGTACGTTACTTCCCCCGAGCTTGTCCCGGTGTTCCCGCGCGCGGCAAAGACGGCCGGGATTCTTCCGAAGGAATCCTTCGATCGGGACGGCCACCCTCGGTGAACAATCGGGTGCGCTTTCAGGAATTTTCGGATCCCTTCGCGACGTTTACGCTTGGAGTCCGCGCGAGCGTCTCCACGGAAAAGCCGCGCGACCTCGAGCTTGACAAGTGCGTTATCGTGTTCCGGAAGCGGAAGCGCTTGATACGTATTAGGGGCGCGCGGGGTGTCTGGTATATGAGCAAGTGGCGAATAAGTAGCTCGTTAAAGACGAGGCGGCGCTCGGAAGGGAGGAAAGACAAAAAGTGTGGAGTCTTTTGCGGAACCGACGGCGGAAACGGGTGCCCCGCGGCATTGGTTGCGCTTTTCGCGGTTCGCCTGACAGCAGTCTCGCGTCGCGCCGAAGTACGACAAAAGAACTTTCTCCCTTCTTTTTTTTTCTTTTTTCTCTCCTCTTTATTACGCCACTACAGTGTCTCTCGGCGCGCGATGATAGCGGGGAGGATTAAGACAGGTCGTCCGTCGCGCGAAACAAGATGCAGCCACTTGTGCCGAATGGTCGCTCTAAGCGAGAGGGGAGTTAATCTGAAATCGCGGAGATTTCATCCCTCATTGTTAGTTAAGAATCCCGCGTTATATCTTGAATTACTCTCTTACCGATAAAGAAAGTCTTGCACAAAGGGATATTTCTAAAAGCATCTCTATGTCTCGCATAACTTTATTCGGCTCTGTGATAAGCGCGGGATGAAATAATGTGTACTACGGGGAGGATGAAATGGGGGATGAATTATCCTGGTGGCGGTATTAATCTCGTCGACCGCGCGATCCCGTCGGTTGTTATTTCGCCGGTAATTCCGTTTTGCACGATTTTTCGGTACGTCCGATCTTTGCTCGCAGACTCGATGTCTCCGCCGAGAGGAGCAAACGTGGGATGTAGTTGACACTACCTTCCACCTAGTGAGAGCACGACGACGGAGGCGGTGGACGAAGAGACGGAGGAGGAGGAGGAGGAGGAAGACGAGGACGAGGAGGAGGACGACGACGACGAGGACGAGGTGGAAGAAGACGCGACGGGAAGAGATAGCGACGGTAGCGTCGGCGAAGGTGGTGCCGTTCGCCGAGTCTCGGTGTCCGGCGACGAGGACTACCGGAAGCGTGGCGTTCGCGCGTTCGCGCGTACGTGCGTGCGTGCGTGCGTGCGTGCGTGCGTGCGCGCGCACGGCCGCGTGGGTGAACGCGCGGTCCATCGGGGTGCCCGCCGCGCGCATGATAAAGGGGCACGCGAGAGACCGGGCGAGGGTGAGGCGAGACCGCCGGTGGTGCTCCGAGGACCAAGGTCCGAGTCCCCGGAGATCCGTTCGCGAGAGAACCGGAGGACGCGCGAGCGACCGCGTGAACCGAAAACCGTACCGGTCGCGGAGCGCTGGAGAACAGACGGGGCACTGGAACGTCTTTTCGAAATAAAACGAGAGTAATAGAGAGAGAAAGAGAGAGAGAAAAAGAAAAAAGGCGAGAGAGAGAAGAAGAAGAGAGAAAGAGAGCCAGGGAGAGGACGAGAGAGACAGTCCGTCAGACATGAACATTACTCCGATGGTGGAGTTACCCGGCAATGACAGCTTTAATATCAGCAGCAACGGTCTCGCCTGCGGCGGTGAGCACTATCAATACTCGGTACTGTGGCGCGTGGTGATAGTGATAGTCGCCGTCGTCCTCAGTTTCATCACGGTCGTCGGCAACATTATGGTCATGATATCGTTCAAGATCGACAAGCAACTGCAGACGATCTCCAACTATTTCCTCTTCAGCTTGGCGGTGGCCGACTTCGCGATCGGCCTAATCTCCATGCCCCTGTTTACGGCATACACGGTGCTCGGCTACTGGCCGCTCGGGCCCTACGTGTGCGACACGTGGCTTGCCCTAGACTATCTCATAAGCAACGCGTCGGTCCTCAACCTGCTCATCATCAGCTTCGATAGATATTTCTCCGTCACGCGCCCGCTCACCTACCGGGCCAAGAGGACCAATTTCAAAGCCGGCGTCATGATAAGTAAGTCCCGAAAAGATTTTCACGGGCAATTATTTTATTTCACAATTAATTCAATTTTTATCCTCCCGAGTGGAAATTGATTTCCACCGTTATCTAATAATTAGTCAGCCAATTCGTGGTTCATCTCGTGGCTGTCTTGCAAAACTGTCCAGCACCGAGCTAGAAGAGCTAGATATCGAAACTTTTTTCGTCGCGTACTAGTCTACTCGCTCGTCCTGACCTATCTAACGCGCGCTCGACTGCCCAGACTGCTGGTCGCCGGGACCGTCGACCGTCGCGGTAGTGTGAGTTACGTGCGTGTGTTGACATCTGGCCGGCAGGCCTCGCGCTCTAAGTTCGCAAGGTGGAGGACGCGCGGGCGACGGGCGGCGAAAACCGGTTTGCCCGGCGAATTCGGCAGTCGAGCGAACGTAGCGTAAGGTTCAGAACAACAATAGTAAACAAGTACGCGGAGAAAAAAAAAGATATCTATTTAGATACATGGTCCGCGCTGGACAGTGACTAGACGACCGATACTAGACAGATTTTGTTTCTGCAAAGTCAGATTAGCTAAATTTCCACTCGGGCTTATCGCGTAAAGTTCCAGCAAATATCCCGACAAAAGTACTCGCGCTGATTCTAAAAAAAAAAAAAAAAAAAAAAAAAATCGCCAAGCTGTTCAAAATAACACGTGATACAAATCCAAGTTAATATTTAATAATTTTGAAATATTAAATATTAAATGCTATTAAATTGATAAATCGGAATTAATGCACGTTAAATATTTCAAGTAGCAATTGTATGCTTATTCAAAATATTCACCGTTCGTTCCAGCGAGCGCTTGGGGTATATCGATGGTTCTTTGGCCACCCTGGATCATCGCGTGGCCGTACATCGAGGGTCAAAGAACCGTGCCGCATACCGAGTGCTACATCCAATTCATCGAGACGAACCACTACATCACCTTCGGCACGGCCATCGCCGCGTTTTATATTCCCGTCATGATAATGATAATCCTTTACTTGCGGATCTACAGAGAGACGGAGAAGCGTCAGAAGGATTTGCCGAACTTGCAGGCCGGCAAGCAAGACACGAGCAAGCGCAGCAACTCGAGGTGGTAACTAACTTTCGATTGTTTCTTCCTTGCGACCTAGTCGTCAGCACGTCACCAAAAAAAAAAAGAAAAGCGCAATTGCAACCCCTGCACCAGAAAGACGGTAACACATCGCCCCATTCGGGAAATTAGCTCCTTTCTCGATTCAGGGCACGAACGCACCACGAGTGGTTGAATCCCGCTGGTTTTTATTGATTGGTTAATTGATTGATTAATTGATTAGTCAATTAATTAATCAATTAATTCATGTATTATTATTTCATTAAATAATTGAATAATTAATTGATTAATTATGTTCTCCTTTACCTACCATTATTTTGATCGTTGATTAATTTTTCCTCTTTAAAGACGTTAAATCGAATTGAGTGTACCTTCCTTTATCGTTATTTTAGTGTTTCTCGTTGTTTCCTGATGTTTACTCGTAATCTCTGCGACGACACTTGGTTTAAATCCGCGGATTTTGTTGCGCGAGTACTTTTTTTGTTTTTATTCGTTTTATTTTACCCCGATAAAAATATTCGCGAGCAATCGCGAGGTTGAAAGACTCGGATGCTGTCCGACGTGCTCATCGTGTCGTTTTTCCCTACAGCGACGAGGCGTTGGACATGGAGGATGGCAGAAGACAACGGAGCGAGTCAAGCACCGCAGACGACGTCTCGCACGCCACGCACATCGCCGTTTCCTACATTGATAAGCACTATCCGCAATACATGAGCGTAAGTACCAGTCACGAGCACGTCCAGTTTCGCGTTCTCATTGTCGGAAAAAAAAAAAAGAAAAGAAAAAAAAAAAAAAAGAAAAAGAAAACAATTTCGAACTTACATTGTGGCGTAAAGTTACGCTCGTGGACGTGACCACCGAAACCGGCCGCCGCGACTACGATCTTATTTCCGCTTTTTGGAAGGTGCAGCACAGGCCGTTCTCCTGGACCTGGCTGAAGATGTGGTGCATCGCGTGGTGGCACAGCGGCCGGGACGACGAGGACGACGACGAGGAGATCGCCGGACCGGAGAGCAGCCGCACCGGGGTCGGGTACGAAGACACGCTCACGCCGCTATCGGCCGAGACCCCGCTTCCCAGCACGGTATCACGGTGTCCCTCCCTCAGCGTGATACAGGCGACGGGAATCGCCCTGGACAAGGCCGCGGCGCAGCACGAGTTGTACAAGAGGCCGATGCGGCCGCTCGACCCCAAGACCATCTCCAGCGATTCCGTACGTGACCGTTGTTTCTATTTGGCAAATTCGAGAAGACGTACCGTTAACGCGTTACCGAGACAAACATCAATGTACGATTTGTGCAGGTTTATACGATCGTGATCAAATTGCCGAGAGAGGGACCGCAGAGCATAAAAATGATCCACGACGAGGCCGTGTCGACCCAGCTGCACAGCATGATAGAAGACGGCGAGAACGACGGCGGTAGCAGCGGTGTCAGCGTAGGCGCCAGCAAGCTCTTCCGCCTCGGCGAGTCCATATCGAGCCCGTCGACGGTGATGAGGCGGCCGTCGCAGATGCCGGACATTCGTATGCCGTTGAACGCGAAAAATATCCCGAGGCCGCTGGGCAAGGGCAAGGCGCAGGACAAGCAGCCGAAGGACAAGAAGAAGAAGACGCAGGAGAAGAAGGCCGACCGCAAAAAGCTGCAGGAGAAAAAGGCCGCGAAGACGCTCACGGCCATTCTGTGCGCGTTCATCCTGACGTGGACCCCGTACAACATCCTGGTACTCATGAAGTCCATCTCCGCCTGCTCGTTCGACATACCCCAGCCCGCGTGGGACTTTTTTTACTACCTTTGCTACATCAACAGTACTGTGAACCCGATGTGTTACGCGCTATGCAACGCGGCGTTCCGCAGAACCTACATGAGGATTCTCAAGTGCAAGTGGCGCAGCAAGAACCGCGGCACCGCGGTAGACCGGGGATGATATCAGTAACCCCGCCGGCTCGCGCCTCGACCTTTTTGCATCGAGGAGGGCGGACGGGCCAGCCCCCGCCCTCGCGCGTTTCCGATATCAGCACATCGCAGAATCGGGAGTCAACGACCACGCGCGCGCGCCCGTGCGGGTGCATCTTCGCAAGTACACGCATACACCGAAGTAACGTTGTATTATTATTATCATTATCGCTATTATTATTCTCATTATTATTGCCGTTATTATTATCGTTATTATTACCGTTATATCGCCGTTTACTTTACCTCCGTTTTACGCGTTTCTCAGAGCGCATGAAGAAGCGGAAACGAGGAGACCGGTGCAATCGCTAAGCCGCCCCGTTCCAAACTATATCGCTCGTTGCTACGGGCACTTCCGGTCGCTCGGATTCCACCCCTCTGGATTCCCGGGTCGCGCGCGGCGCTCGCCCGATATCCGGTCGGACGAGAAAGGCTCTTTCCGGACCTTTCGTCGTGGGATACGAAATTAACCCCCCGACGACCACGAATCGCGCGCATTTTTCAGGGAGAAATCCATCAATCAGTAATTACGCGAATAACTCGATTACCCCGCGACGGAGTTTAACGCTCTCTCGAGCGTAACAGCATCGCTCCATAATTACATTGGGATCCATGAACGCGTAAAAGAATTAATCACGAACATCCTCGTCGGGGGGTTAACGGCGACAGGTGACACGAACGAGTCCCTCCTCGCGCGGGAACGGGAGCAACGGTTTGTTTTGTCTACAATATTCCCGGATAATTTCTCGAATTTCCCACGGCACCGATATCGATCGTCTATATCAAGACGCGTGAATATTTAACAGCCCAGTGGTTCTTAAGCTTTTTTGAGCCGCGGTTCTCGGAGGGGCAAGGAGGAAGAACCTCACGGTTCTCAGCTCGTTTATTATTTCCGAAATCTCGAACGCTTTTTCGGGGTAATATTAATCGGCGGTCTCGCGCGCCGGAGAATTGAAAAATCGGGGGACCGGAAGAAGAGAACGAGGGCTCGTTCACGTCGCGACGGGGGACGCTAGTCAAAACGCGACTTCGGTCTCCAAGTTTCGCGGAGAAGTAACGCGATGTGGATACTGCCATGAATATAACATTTATTAATATCTCTCCGAGTGTCGCGCGTACCTACGCGAGTTCGGAACTACATTATGTGTCCGATGCCCTCGGGACCGGGGCGCGTCGGTACTCTTCCCCTCCTCCCGATGCGGTCGTCATCGTCGTCGCCATGGCACCGAAAGCCAACCCCTGGCAGCTTCCCTGGAGAAAGGACGGCGGCGGCGGTTGCGATTAGTAACGGGAAGAGTAGACTAGGGAAGAAAAGCTAAGCCGCACAAGAACCTATTTAAGTAAAAAAAAATATATATATATATTCAATATATATATTTATATATATATTGAAAGAATAACGATAATCTCATTCTGTGCGTCGCGCAGAGTCGCGACGGACGATGCAAACACTCGATGTAAATTTTACGACGTAGCGAAGTGTAAAACTGTAAATGAATGTGTCTAAATGTAATAATGCCGGGAGGGAAGGGTGGGAAAGAAGACTTTCGCCGGAAGGACCGGCGGGACGCGGGAGGATAATTAGCGATTAGGAAAAAAAGGCGAAGGGTGGAAAGGGGTGCGGGAGATTTAATGCTAAATCGAATTCTTCCGTAAAACTAAAATACATTCTAATTATACGTGCCAAACGAAGCTTTAAAAGATTATACCAAGATTATACGACACGAGAGTAAGCGGTAGAGCGAGAAAGGGAGCGACGAGGCGGTGCGAAAGGGAGGAACGTCGTAGCGCACTCTCGATGCTATTGAGAAACGAGATACTGAAAAAATATATAGTTAATAAAAATAAAAAAAATTAAATAAAAACAGGATAAAATAAAATAAAGTAAGAGCACTGTGTCGAGCGATACACTTTAGTGATCGAAGGCTCGTAAAGTAATCAAAGTCAACCGTACGCGCGCCGACATGCCTATAGCGACCTCAAGACTGCGAGCTCTTCGTTTATCACCCTCGCGACTCCGTGTAATTAAATACCCTGCGCATACCTCGATTTTACATACGGCAATCTCGACATAAGTGTACCTTGAGTAGCTTCTTTTTTTTTTTTCTTTCCGCTTTCGCGGCTCGCGCGGATGTTCAAGTCGACTTAAACCGGATTCCCCGGTCTGATCCCCGGAAGTGCTCTCGGGGAATCTCCAGGACGAAGGGGGTGGAGGAGGAGTCCGAAGCACGGGGTTCTCCAGTCTTTTTCGTGCGTCGTTCACTCGCCATTCGTAAGGAAGAAACATAATCGCTGCTCGGGGAGGAAAGCGGCAGCGGCGTTCCTATGTACGCGTCGGCACGCGTGCGTTTGTACCTTGTACAGAATACCCACGCACATTGAAACACGCTCTCTCGCGCGGTCAGCATACACATATATACACGGTGCAGTGTCGCGGATATTAAACGTACGCCGTTCGGGCCGTCGCATGGGAAAAATCCCGTGAGAGCGTAAAGGCAATGCATAAGAATTGCGACCGGTCGCAGTCGGAGAAATCGTGTGCCATTTGGACCGCGAGCAGCGCCGAAAATTCAGTATGTATGATTAAAATTCACACGTCTCCGGTTTTATCTTTCACGGGTTTCCGTATGCGACGACCCTTACTCATGGGGGGGGGATGCATCTTGCGGGACGGACTGCAAGTGGAGGAGCTCCGGTTGGGCGCGACGCGGGACTCCGGCCGCGTTCCGTTACGTGCAGACCGCACTGAGAGAAAAAGGCACAGTTATACTTCTGTTTCCGGCCATAATTTTATATCTCTGACGGCAAATGCGACCGACTTATATTATATTACATTATTATATAATTAATATTATAAATATTATATTATGAAATAGGCTTGATCGCAATTCTCTCTGGGAAATGTGAATCTCTTGACCGGATCCGGAGATAACTGTTTTCCCTCTCAGTGCGGCGGGGAAGGAAGACACGACGAGCGAAACGTACGATCACGAAACCCGGGTACATCGGGTGGACGCGAGTAGCTATACGTATCGGCAGCGTAATTAACGTGTAATTAATTAATTAATGATTTCGATCCATTATTCGGGTACTTTTGATACGAGGATTCGCGCTGGTCGATCCGGAGGCCGATACGCGGGCGATTATACCGATAAAGCCGCATTTCTGTTTCCCGCGGCGCCGCAAGGCCCAGCCCCCGGACCGTTTTGTAACGAATTTAAGAGCATTCTTCCTCTCATAGATGTGTTAAGCAATTACTACGAGGACTGTTGTCGGGACAGGCTCACCCGACGATAATTAAGCACATAATTATTATAAGCGTATAATTATTATTGTTGGTCGTGAATCTTTAGCGGAGGGGCGATTGCGAGACGTTATGAGGAAACAAAGACTTAAAATGACGAAGAAAAAAAAAAAAAAAAAAAAAAAAGAAAAGAAAAGTAACGAAAAAGGGAAAACAATGAAGAAAAGTCGTATATCTGTATAATCTCTCGCGTTCTCTGGCATTTTTGAGCGCCGCCGAATTTACGGGGGAAGGGAATAGCGTAAGACTCGGTGATATTTTTTTACCTTTATAGTCGATCTCGCGCGATTCGATCTCGCACGACGGGAACCTCGGCGAATCGCGTCGATACTAAAAAAAAAAAAAAAATAAAAATAAAAAAAAATAAAGAAAAAGCGCGACAGCGAACGCGAATGAAATGGGTGATACGCGAACGCGATTAACGACGTTCGACGTTTTCGTTGCGCTTGTATTTCCTTCGTAAACGCAAGAGACGTCGGGAGACGTGGAGGCTGCGGGAGATTTCGACGCGAGAAACTTTAGGCTTAACTAGCACTTTTTGTCGAAACCGCGATCACCGCGGACACTGAAACGAAGGGGGCGAGAGCGGGCTCAACACTTTTCGGCGAAAGTCGCGGTTTTCTTTCGCGGGTTTCCCGGTGGGAAAATCGGCGCGGCGACTTTGCAAAAGGATTTGACAACGTTACCAAGACTTCGAGACTTCGTATTTCGATATTTTGCCGCAGGTAGAATATAATTGGCGATTTAGAGACGAGAAATATATCAGAGACTGCGCATATAGATTTTTAAGGGCACGCCGGTTGGCGGAGACCTTGTTCGAAAGAACGGAGGAATTGACACGGTGTCGAAGAAGTCGTTTTGCTTTCTCGATCCAAAACGAAATTGACAGAGTTACTTATGTATCGTGTTTCTCGGAAAGTAAACGTTAATGTGTAAGATTATTAATGTGACAGCTAGCACGGCGGGAGTACTTGTGGTATTTTAAGTAGACAAGTGAATGTGTGATCGTTGTGAAAAAATTTACGGGGGGTTTTTTTTTTTCATTTTTGTTTTCTTTTTCCTGAAAGGAGTGTCAGGAACATCGTAACTTTGGAGATATATCCTAGAATCTGCCGTTAAAGCTTCGGTCTTGTTTGAGTGAAAGAAACGTCACTCAGACTCCGCGAATACGCATTGTTTCCCCGTGCTCCTACGCTTCATTTACTTATACTAGCATCGGAACGTATCTTCAAAGTTCCGCTCCGCACTAGAGATATACTCCGCAGGCTACATTTTATTTATTTAGATTTTTTTTTTTTTTTTTTTTTTGGTACTTACGAACGACCCGTGAAGACGTGATGGGGTTTAGTCGCGATTAACTGGACTTACGGTCGATTTTCGGCCACCCTTCGACCGAGTGGTGGCCACTAACGCGGGATAACAACGTTAAAACTGGACGAGAACCTGGCCGAGGCCGCCGCTATAAACGATCAACTGCCTCCCTTTATTTACCTGTTTCCTTTGTAGCATACATCACGTCGAGACGTAATGCGACACGCAACACGCACGTTGCGCCGATGAAAGAAAGAAGAAAATAAGAGAAACTCTCCTTCGTCGAATGCGTTAAAATGTACAAAGCGAATATATTTCATCGTGTGTTAAACGTAAGATTTAGGTATTTTCAAAGGAAATCTCAAACATATATAGCGCATGTACCTGGGTACCCTCTTACGACACTGCACATTCATACATAGTTATATATATAATATATGTAATACATATATCGCACACAAAATACGCACGATATTATATGTGCGATATATGTAATATAAATATATATACACTTGGAATATACGCGTACGATGCGTGCTATTTATCTCAAAACAAATGTTCTCATAAAAACGTATACCGGAGATAAACGAAATGATGTACGACTTTTTTTAATCGTAGATTATTGTAAACACCGATGTAATCAGTCTATGTTTATATACGTGTTTTATATTAATGAGAAATTTACGATTCGAGAGTAACGTGTAAAACGCCAAAGTGACGTGAGGATAAAAAGAGAGGAGAAAAAAAAAAAAGAAAAAAAAAAAAAACACTTGAAAGCGCTAGAAGACGAGCGAGCGTGTAGAAAATTGTGTAACGCGATACCGATAGAATTTGGAAGAATATACTCCGTTGTCTGTGACAAAGAGAAGTATGTAAGTACATTGTCTGAATATTCCTTCTGTGGTTCGCATTTAATTCTCTCGCGCGTGCCCGCTTGGTCCCCAAGTACCAGATCCCCTAATCTTTCCTAGGCTCTTACGTTAATTAAGTCTCTTTATTGACGAGCTAACTATTCGACGATTTTCCTATGCTTTTGCTATAAAAGAAAGCTGTAGGCAGAAACCCGAGCGTTTCCCCTGTTCTTGTACTTTTTTTTTTTTTTTTTACTGTCCCCTAAACTCCTGCTATATGGCCCCTCTTGAACTTATTTCCTAATTTATTTCGGGAAGTCCTTGCTATCGGCTTCCGCAGACTGTCCCTTCCTACGTGGTAACTGTAGCGTGATAGGCTGCACCGCGTCCTGGTGTTGCTTCCTGGCCTGCCCGACGATGTGGCCGGCGGTGGCGGCCACGGGACTGCCGCGGTGGAAGGTGATCTTTAAGTTTGGCACGTGCTGCTCGCTGCCGGCCCAGTCAAAATTAAAGATTGGCGCTTCCGAGTGACCCAGCGTGTCCGAGTCGGGCGTGTTCACCGGCGTGGTCGGCGTGGTGATGTACGGGCTCAGTTCCTGGTGCACAACGTCCGGCACCCTCTGCAATGCATCCGACCACGCTGGGCTGGTGCCCCAGTTCTCCAGTTGAGTGGCGTCGACCGGTGGGTGCTCGGTCACGGTGGCAATCGCGGCGGTCGGTGGCGCGAGTAACGTCTTCGTCGGCAGCCGCTTGTGCAACAGCAGACCACTGCGTTCCGTGCCGCAGCAATAATCCCGGTCGAGGTCGGTGAGATAGTACTTGGTGCCGGGTACAGAAAGCACGTCCGCGCAGCCGCTGGCGTATTGCGTGCTGTGACACTGCGCAAACTTTGCCCGGTAGCCAGCCAGGTGCAATGAGCTCTTATGATACTGCTTGTGGTGATACCTCACCGCATCGTCCAAGGTGTGCTGCTGGTGATCGGAGATCGCGCCTCTACCCTCGTGCTGATCCGAACCACTTATCGACATGTCCACCGGCTCTGCGTCGTCACGCATTAGTCGTCTGTTAGGGTAGTCCGTCGACTGGACGATTTTCGAGGTACCGTGCGACTCTGTCTCCGATCGGTCTGAATGTAGCGACGGCGAGAGCTGGGCGTCGGTGTCGTTGGAGTACGTCCGGATGTATTCCTGGGTCTGATTGGGCCCTGTGGAAGGGTAAACGGTACCGCGGCCTTGACCGCTGGGACACAGCCCATAGGTGAACTTTGTCTGAGACGAGTACTGGTAGAGCCACGAACTGGAGCGCATCACTTCCGCCTCCCTATCGCTGTAATGATTATATATTGCCGAGTGATTAAAATTATTTTAAATAATTTACTCTACTAATTAATCAAATAAATATAAAACTTTGCAATTTTATAAATAATTAATTAAGTTGCAAAATTTAATCACAAAATTAAATTACATAAAAAAAGGAGAAGAAAATGGTCGTAGACTTACGAAAGCACTTGATTTGTGCAAACGATTATGGGATGCTGGCATTCCTCGGAGGTGTCCTTGACTTGCAGCACGCAATGAACCCAGAACCATCTTCCAGAGCGACTCTGTAGTTTCAGCAAGGCGGTGGTGGATCGCTCCTGATCGGACTGAATGACTAAAATCATACGCGAGCGATTTAAAAGACGAAAAAAGATCGCAAAAAATTTTTTTTTTTTTTGCAACTTTGCTAAGAGAACTTTTTTAATTACCGGTTTGATGCTTGCAATAGGCCGTTCTTATAGAGTCCCAATGAAGTAGATTATACCACGATACGTTGACCAGCTCAGCACGCGTGTACTCCAGGTGACTCTCGGCTCTGCAAAAAAAGCAAAAAAAATTCTAGAAAAAATAAAAAAATAAAAATTATCTGAATCAACGACGGGTTGTGCATTACGTCTTATCGATGTGCAGATACTTCATGTCCATCGAGTGAATCGTAGTGAAGATGTTTGTCGCGCCTTGAACGATGCTTTCGCGGGTCTCTGGCAGAACTACCGGCGTGCACGACGCCAAGAAGACGAACTCGTTGCGGTTGCAGACGGGAACAAAAGGCAAGAAGTGGCCCTCCACGAGAATCACCTGAAACAGAGACGAGTTAGAATTGGCATTCGTGTAAAATTAACGTGGCGGGTTTCCTAGTCACCTTTTGATCGCCGAATCTCAGCTGCCTGCGCGAGTTTCTCGACACGTTGATTCGGCACAAGAACAGTCTCCTATCGCTGGGGATGGGACTGTTCCGGGACAATTGATTCTGCACCACCATGTGATCCTGCTTATCGATCACGTCATACACGCTGTCTCCGTGAATAAGCAAGTCCTCCTGAAAATTCCCCGTCTTATCACGACTCGTTTCAAATGCAACGCCAGCGCGAAATATTTACGAGGGCTGTGTTACATTTCTCGATAAGATTACCATACCATAGAGTGCCCGAGGTAGTCAGCCGCGTTTTCCGATATGTATAATAGTTTTCCCTGCTGCGTCATCATCATGATAAAGCCGGACATAGCCTGAAATTAAACGCACAAACTGTACTCCAAAAACTAAAGCCGCGAATAAATAAAGAAAAAAAAAAAAAAGTACAACGGTAAAAAAAAATTATTATAAATAATTGAGATAAATAAATCTAAAGCAATTACTTTCGAAAATCCTATATTAGGCGTTGGAATATTCGAAGACTCGGACGGGCAATTCTTCAACGCTGAAATAAAAAGACAAAAAAAAAATGATAATTAAATTAAAGCGTGAGATTTTAAAGAATAAATAAATTAAAACTAAATATATTTTATTTTTTATTCTATATATAATTTTTTTATTCTATACTATCTATATATTTTATTTTAATATTTGTAGAAAACAAAAGTATTCATGTAAGAAATAAAATAAATTCCTATCAGTGCACATATCTTGTCTAATATGGGTTTATTACCTGCAATAGTCTAAGATAGTCATTTTTTTTATTCTACGAAACGTGTGAACGCGGTTGATAAGCTGGCTATCGCAAACTGTAAAAAAAAGCTGTTTCTTTTTTTATACTCGCATTCACAATCATTGTCTTAGAAATATATCCGCGAAATCTGAGCAGCAGGAAAATAGCTGGGAGGCTAATTTCTATTAACGAGGCGATCCCTTGCAGAGACTGCCATCCGGGGTCATCAGAACGCTAATTAAACTGGCGAACTTTTCAAACGCGCCGTTTTTCGAATTCCGCCTCCCGGATTTTCTCAGATCGCGTATCGATTCTTCGCATGCTGCTTTTACGCTTCATTGTGTCCCGAGACTTAATCACGTGCGATAGTCTCGGGGTACGCGCGGGCTTCGCGGATCGCGAGAGAAAGAGAGAAAAAGAGAGGGGAAGAAAAAGAGTTAGATGGAGAGAGAGCAAAGAAGAGATCCATTTTAATATCATATTTTTTCACGCGATATCCCGCGCGTTCGCCACCCTCTCTTCGCCGGAGCTTCCCCGAAAAAGTAAAGGGGAAGCAAGAGTTATGCACCGCGAGGCAAAGGAAAGAAAGAGAGAGAGAGGAGGGTGAGGAAAAATGCGTATGCTAATGCAGCACGGCAGCGTTTACTAACGGCGCTACATGGGACTATAGTATCCGATACCGCGAGACAATGAGCAAGAGAGAGAAAGAGGGGAGAGGGGGAGAGGAAGAGAGAAAGAAAGAGAGAGAGAGACGGTTAGAAAGGTGGAGAACAGGGGACGAAGGGGAAACCGAGTGGAGAACGGAGAGGAACGCGAGAGAGGAAGGGAAGCTGCGGCGGGCGGCAGAGAAAATGATAGGGAGAAAGAGAGAGAAAAAGGGGCGAGAGAGAGAAAGAGAGAGAAGGACATAAAGAAGGAGAGGGAGAATAAGAGAAAGACGGAGACGCGGTGAGAGGAGGACGCGATGCGGGGCGGAGGAGTGTGGGTTACAGGAGCGTGAGAGTGTTGTTGCAAAGGCCGACAGGTCAGCGGATCACCCGGAACTCGCGCTTAGACTCCGCTGAGTTTGAACGCGCGCCGGCCGATCTTGCCTTCTTGCATCGCTTCGCTTTGCTTTGCTTTGCGCTCGCCTCTCCTCTCCACTTCCCTCGCGGGGTCTCTCTCGTTGTTGGTGCCCATCGGGATACCACGTTCCCCGCCGTCTCTCCCTGTGTCTACGAGAAGCTTACAGCCGGGTTACCCGGCCGACTCCCGCAATCGAATAGAAATTCTCCTTTGCGCGGATCGTTTGCGCGGGTCACCAGCCGATTACGGCCGACGAGGCGAGAAGAGATCGGGGACCTAATGCGGATTCTCCAAGTTCGGCGAACGTCTCGATTTCGAGATTTGATCGACGAACGCAAAACCGAGAAGAATCTTAGATTAACGAACAATAATAATTGATGTTCTCCGTTATCATAAGTAATATTAAGAATCAAACGGCATTTTTTGCAAGCCTAACTCTTGCACGGTCTCTTTTTAATCGCTGCAAGTAGCGAGATGCCTTCTCTTTTATCAAGATAAACCAGTACCAAAATGTTAAACTATCAACGAATCAATCATTGTTATTTTAGGCTAATTAACATTTTAATTACCGTCGGTCTTTCCATATATATATTTTTTTTCTTTTTATCGATTTATTCTTATCAGAATTAATAATTACTGAATAATTTGCTGAACTTGCTGGAATATTATTAACATCAATCTCTGAAAAAATTGTTTATTTAAAATATAAATTTAACAATTCTACTCTTTTATGCACATTACTTTATAAGAGTATGAAGAGATTGCTGATAAAAATAATCGGATAAGATGCATTACTCTAATGATTTATTTATCTAATTAGGATTACCTACTCGACGAGGGCGCTTTTACGTTCGGAAAATTATTAATAATTCTCAAATGACAGTAATATCAATTTGACGGTCCGTACAATGCAATCATTATGTGCAGCATGGTACGCCGAGCTGAAAATATCGAAGTTGAAGACGCGGGGAATCGCATGGCACGAGCGCTTGCCGGCATTGAAGTCTCGGCCGATGGATGCGAATTACTGCAAAGATATGATAATCGCGATATGCCGACTGACTCGCTTTATCGCCTACCTTTATTTCGTGATAACGAGCCGCGATTCGAAGTGACGCCGCGCCGCGCACAAGCCAGATATACTCAAGCAACTATGAAAATTCTCCGCAGCGCTTGTTTCGAAATTATTATCGAACTATGTAAGATTTAATCGATAATAAACACTCTGTATTTGATACTAGCAATTTTTTATTACAACAAATAATTAGAAAATAAAAATTAAAATATTCTACGAGTGTTTTTTTTTTCTTTTTTTCCTTTTATCGATTTTAAGAAATTCAATCTCGAGGGATGTAAGGAAAGAGCTTTAAGGCTTAAAAGTGCGAGCGAACTCGCCGTTCACCATACCTTGCTGAAAGTAGTTGGCTTTTCGCAGGAACACGCAGACCAAGGCCATAAGCTGCAGCTGGGAAAGCCTCTGGCGTGTCGAGGGCGGCAATGGCAGTAAGTCACGTAGATTCGCGATTTCGGCGTTTATCAGGTCCCTTCGAAGTTTGCTGGCGCCTTTCGTAGATTTGCTCGCATCTATCCTTCAAGCACACGCTGATGTTACTGTCATTTGCCGCGGCGCGCGAATACGGGTGCGTACCGCTTTTAGTATACCGTTTCGCGAAGCCGGCCCACCCCGCTGTCCACAAATATCCCGAAATCGCGACATCCCGTGCTTCAGCGAGGAGCGCAAATCCGGGAAATTTATTCGCGTTCCCGCGGTGAACGATCCCGCGAGGGTGCACTCACCCCCGACGTCGCACGGTTCTCCATTCGATTTCCCGCGAGTGACGTTACTTTACTGAACTTTCATTCGATCGAAGAGTAACCGGAGGATACCGGAAGTAAATTGTGACACGCCGAGTGACCTTTCTGTCGGAGAAGTCGGTGGTCCCCGCCGAAGTACGGGGCGAGAAGTCGAACGGCGATGAAGATGACAAAGAGGGAGGCGCAGGGGACAACTGTAACTTACCGATTGAACATATTTCGGTGGCCAGGAAGACATCAGTGGTCGATCACTGGTGGACAACGAGCGGGAGGACATCCGGGTCGGCGGGTTCTCGCGAAGCTGCGGCTACGATCTAACATCCGGGTCATAACGCGCAACCACACTGAACACGTGGATGGACTGGCGGAGGCTGGTTCTCCTACCACCACCAGCGTCGACCGCTACCACCTCCTCCGCCTTCTTCTTTTTTCTTCTTCTCCTCCTCCATCTCCTCCTTCACCGCCATCACCTCCTCTTCATCCACCTACTACTGCCTCGTCCTCGCCGCGCTACTCCGTCCTCCTCTCGCTTTCGTTCTCGCGAGGCCTCTCCTCTACCTTCGCGCTAGTTAATCCCTCGGTCTCGCTTTTACGCCCGCCCGCCGCGTTTCCTCGCTCGCTCTCGGGTCACGATCGAGAGCGCGGGGTCTCGGTACCTCTACCGCCGCCACCATCGTCGCAGCCACCTCCGCTACCGGTTGCACCGTCTCCTCTTTTCTGCATGCGGTTTCTGCGCGACTGTCGCCCAGCACGACTCGAGAAGTTTTCGGAAACTGTTATGCAACGTACGTCGATTGCATTTCTTAACGAGAGAGGACGGGGACGTGGGCAGCGCGCCGACGTTGACATCTGCAAAGGGATAAACAAATAAAATCAAGAAAATAATGGAGAACATTTAGTCTCGTAATGGTTATACTTGAACTGGAAGATACAGAAATTTATTTAAAAGCCCTGATTTTATATACGTGTATATGCATAAGTAGATATATATTGTATTATTTTTATGTCAAAGATTTTGATTAGAAAGAAAAAAGCTTACATTCTCTGATAACGTAGACTTGCGATTGTAATGGCCGTGGAAGTGCAGAGGAAGTTTTAGCGTTGGATATTGTACACGGAAGTGTATAATTTGATTTAAACTCCTGAGGGGGGCCGCCGGTCATTGCACTCCACCGTGTTGGAAGTCGCCGAGCACCCCCTGGTTTAAATACCGTTGGAACTTTGTCGGCATAAATCCCGGCGCTCTTTTCTCTTCCATCGACTATCGTGGTCTCGGCAGAATCCTAAATATACCCGATCTTTACGGCTCCTATAATTACAACACCTTCGTTAAAGAGAATTAAATTGAACGATGGGGTACGGGAAAAAAATGTATTTAAAAAAAAATTTTTTTTTTTCCCTCAAAGTAAGCCTTTGTTTCAAATCATTAACCAAGTATTATAACGTCGGGCGAGAAAAGTTTGCGCGATCGCGTTCAGCGGGCGGCGATCGATTAGTAACATCTATTACAATCCGTAAAAAAATTACCTGCTCCCTTCTGCCGACAAAATGGCCGACGCGTCGCCCAGCACATCGCTTTGCAACGCGTCCCTATAATTCTCTGCGTGCGAGTCCCGGTCCGGCCGACTCCATCCAGCGGTCAATCAAAACAAACTCTCGGCAGCAGCTGCAGGATGTTTTGCTCAACGATTCTATTGGCTAGGCCGGAGATCCGGGGTTCGAAAGTCTCACCATTCAGACGGCCGCGCGTCATGTAAACGCGCCCGAAGTGGAGGCGCTGCGG
The DNA here is from genome assembly GCF_019399895.1 of Cardiocondyla obscurior. NCBI lineage: Eukaryota > Metazoa > Arthropoda > Insecta > Hymenoptera > Formicidae > Cardiocondyla > Cardiocondyla obscurior. Next base: position 1,803,608 of record NC_091875.1, on the reverse strand, counting down.
CCAGCGAGCGCGGCGCGACGATCGACCTGATGAAGGTGTGCGTGTTCGTGTGCGTGCATCCGACGAGTCCGATGGCGTGTTCGCTCGACTGACTTTGAGAGCTACGTGCTTTTGAGAGGTTGTGGAGGCCGAGAGCTGCATAGAAAAATGACGGCGCACGATCAGATGCGAGCGATGCTCGACCAGTTAATGGGCACAGGACGAAATGGTACATACATACGCGGCTGCCGGCCCGATACAAAGTTCACCGCGGTACGCGGAGTGCGCGATCGGGAGGGTGTCCCGAGTTGAATAAACGCCGAAGGCCGCGGCCATACTTGCGCCAGCACTCTGCACCCTGCCCCCCCTTGTACGCTCTTCGACTAACTGTCTGAATTTGCTTTCAGGTGAAAATAACAAATTTCAAGTAAAGTACTGCGACTCGAAGGTCTGCAAGAGTTTTTTGCTGGCCTGCTGCCCCCATGAAATCCTCTCGTCGACGGTGAGTGTAGTTTTCCGTGCTATAACGATTTCCGAACACAATTGACACACCGTTGGCACTATGCGCAAAGATAAATGCACCCTGTGTATACACATACATACATACACACATACGTACTTTACATATGAGTTTTTGTTAATTTTCAATTAGCTGGGAAGAGAGGAAAAAAAAATTACAGTTATTTAATCTCTTCCCCCTCTTCGCGTTTGATTACTTCATCTATTCTATTTGCTGATTGCACAATTCAGTGGTCGGTCTATTCTGCTAGTTGATAGATTACCTATCTTGCTCACAGAGGGTTTTCAAAAGGGATTACCATTGTCATATCATGTACTCTTTAACACTTGCAACCTTTAACTTTCTAAGGAATCTGTTACCTCGAGGCATTTGTGAGATGATGGTCAGTACTGAAAATGCGGCTAGAAATTAATCCTTTCTAGTAGTATTTTTATTCACGTTTGATTTATAGCAATTAGTAAAGTTAGTATGCATACAGATATTTTTATTTTTACATATACTCCAATGAATAAAAATATATAAATAATAATGCAATTTTGTTTTCCAGTGCAGTAACTGTTGTATCAGATTTTTATTAATAGATTCTACTGACGTTGAAAAATCAATATTATACGCATTAAGATGGAATCGCATGATCACTCTCCCACAATGCCTGTGGTGAATAATTAAATATTTTAACTGCATATTTACACTGCGATAGTTACCAAACAGTCTGTGTGCACAAATACAGAGAATATGGCCGTTTACACGACCCAATCTAATTGAAATAATTGGGGTAATTAGACCAATCATTATTATATTAGGTAATAATGGAAAGATAATTGTTCTTGAAAAAAAAAAGTAAAGCCGCTTTTTTTTGTCTCAACGAAATTTCGAAACTAGAACGCAGTCTCTCGTCGTACATATTTTACAATCAGTCGAGGAGAGCTGGAATGCGCTCCCCGGGCTGTTATCTCTTCCCGGCTCGTTTTTCCTGATTGCTACCCACCATTTTAACGCAAAGGGCAGTAATATGATAATGGAAGGTCACATTTATATCCCACTTTACGAGCTACGGTCATAAACTCGTATGCACACTGACCTGTTTAACATTCTGCTGTTACACACACGTTACATCATTCGAATATCGCGTAACGTGCGAGGGAATATCTTTACTAATCAAATACACTGAGAGAAAAATATTTGCTTCTAGACCTAGTCATAATTTTGTGATATTTCTGGTGATATGGCAAACTAAATTTATATTGTTAAAAATAATATAAAATTATGTTTGGGTTCGCAGGTAACGATATTTTATTCTCAATGTAGAAGAAGGTCGCACAGAATATCGATTAGCCGTCTTAGAAGCTGAAAGGCAATTTCTTTTTTTTTTTTTCTCCAAAATTTTTTTACTCGCCTAGAATTTAGACACGTAGAAATTAGATAGATCCGTTGTGATAAATTCGCCAGCCACACGTCATTCGTTAGCGCTTTCTCCTCCCTCGCCTGTGCCAACTGGTGTGTTCAGCACCACACTTAGGCGTTAAGTTTCCGTAGATCGTAAGAGTTAGTCCCTCGGGACCTGATAAGCGAACTCAAGTGAGGGATGAGCGCCGCAGGGGTTTCGCCTTACTTTATCCGTCACGTACCTCAGGAATTGATTCCGATCAATTCACACTGGATACCGTCGAAGTGCAACACGGGGCAGGCGTTTTTTAATCGCAAACTAAGGTTCACTTTGACCAAGCTGCGATTAATTTAATCTGAGATCTGAGATCTGATAGAAGAGATGTTTCATGCGAGACGGGCTCTTCAGTTAGAGCCTCTCGAGTTTGATCTTCGATTAAGTTGATCGGAACTTGGTCGAAAGTGAACGTGGACGGCACAACACGTAGAGACACGCGGGCCTGGACCGACTAGTGGAACTGCGGCCTGGAAATCACGGAATTTCGCGTCCACGTGCTCACTCATGTCACGATTTTCTTTTTCCAGGCCGCAGGATACAGCCTCTGGCCGTTCCATTGCCCAAAACGCGTTGTGGATTCAATACACGGTGAAAATTTAATACCGAGAATTAATACAGTGCCACAGTAGTTGGAGATCTGAGTTACAAGATGAAGTACTACGGCTGGTCATTGTCTACCACAGCAGCGTTCAAACTTGTAATTCTAAGGTGATCCACAACCATTGATGACGCTGTAGCGGTTCTCGGCATCAAATTTCCTCTGTGTACGTCCAGCAATCTGAGAATATTGCGGTTTCTAGTCGAAGCACACGGGTGACTTAACACGAAGACGCGCGCAATCGCACGTCCTGCATATATGCGGCCGATCGAGCAACACGTTTCGTTATCAGGTTGATTTATCAAGGCCGAACATGCCGTAATTAACGCATCGAGTACTGCTTCGCGCATTTCAGTGTCATCTTGTGCGAATTGGTCACAGGGGTGTTTGCTATCTCTCCTCCACGTCCTCCTACACGTGGCTGCCTGAGTCACCCGCTCCCTCCCTCCGGTCTCGAGGTTCACAACGAGATCGAGGTTCCCCGATACCCGGAAACGTGCCGCTCCATCGTCCAGAATAATAATGTCAAGTTGTTTCTGTTATAAACCTATTATAGACCGCGTGACGGACGTTTTAAAAGTTTTGCCCTACTGAACGTTCCCTCTACCTCTCACCTCTTGGTCTCGTTGTCCTTCAGGCGGCTGCTAACGTAGGAAAGTTTCTTTACGCGGGAAATGCCAGCGCACGCTCCAAGCGGAGTTGCTTTTTAATCTTCCATCGGTTTTCAATGCCATCCGCAGATATCGGAATTTATTTTGCATAAATAATCGCGTAAAACCGCACGCGCAGATATCTCGAGGAGCTGCCCGGCGTGATCGATGCCGAGAGATGCCGAAAGGTTCGTTAGCTTTGCTCATCGGTTTCGCGGAACAGTCTTCTTTTATTGTAGATGAGTCTAAAGTTGATAAATTAATTTCATCTCGTATCTGCATAATTTATTCACTCGTTCTTTATCTCTCCTCCTTAGGAATGAACGGCACCGTTTTATTCAGTTTCTATCAATCTGTGTCACTCGCTTTCATTTCTTCTCGCGGATTTAATTAGATTTCCCGCGAGTATAAAGGTACACAGCTTGAATGTGGAAGATGCAAATAGAATGCGCCGGGCTCTGTTCTCCACCTTTATTCTCGATCAGCTGGGATCGCATTCATACTTGAATCCCGGATGAAATGCGATTCCAGAAGAACTGGCAAGTACAAAGCCGTTACTCGGGAGGGAGGGGAGGGTGCCAGTTCTACTTTTTGATGGGTGTTTAGCGTGTTAAAAGACTTAACGCTTTTCGAACTCTAAGGGGACGAAGTCTGTCGACTGAAAGCACGTGGAAAATGTAACAGTGGGAGATAGCAAATACTCTTGAAGGTCCCCGCGATGCGATATCCGCAAATAATAATCGTAAAAGAAAAAAAAAAAACGGAATCGAACGAAAAAAAAAGCAGAGAGAAAAAAAAAATTAATAAAACAAATAACAAAAATTACTAACGACATTCGCTCGAACGAGAAGTACGCCGATATGCAGATCCACTAATGTCAACGTAACTACAGTTCTATTTCCAGAGTCTCTGGAAAAAGCAATTCCAATCAGATCCATTGTACAATATTGTTGCGAGTATTGTCCGCTCATATGTCCGTGTTGTACTTGTCGCTCTCACACGCGCGTTACTGTAAGTACTGAAACCGAGAAGAGGACGTACGTATTACACCTACAATTTGATTTACCTTTACCATAATTCAAGCGCTAGATATACATATACATATGCATATCTATATCTATACATATATATATCTATATACATATATTAATTCGATAACGGGAGACGTAAAGGGCGGTCTTACCTCAGCCCCTCTGCCGGGTCACCCAAACGGCGGCGAGGCTGAGTGATTATGCCGAATGAATAAACTCCCAGAAACCCCCCTCGAAAAGGCCTGTTAACAGTGAGTCGGTGAGTAGCGTCATGCTGATTCATGAGACGATATCTTAATGTCGCTTCTTACTACTAATAATGCCGTTCACGGCAGGTAGGAATGACACAAGTTTACTTTGAGAATGTGTGTGAGAAAATATTTATCATCCTGTGGAAGTGTGGGTGCAGAAAATGAAGCAGTGATTCTGTAAGTAGAAGATTTGCGAATTGCCAAGTGCCGGGCGAGGGCCTATCTCTCTCGCCGGTGGTCTACCTACCCCCCGTAGCTTTCACGACCGGGGGGTGAACCATCTTCCTTCCCTTTCCCCTCCCCCCCTTTTTTTGCTCCGATAACTTTCCTCTCGAGCGAAGACGCGGGAGAAATTTCACACGTGCGATTTCTCCCGCGTCGTCCAGATTATGCGACGACTAGAGCTTTTATCGCGGCATTTACTGATACCTTTGGCAATTTGCAACATCCTAAGTCTCGGCAAGAGAAAAAAGAAAAAAAAAAATATGTAAGGTGGCATGACGCAGAGAGGCGTGTAATTAGGCAACAAGCGGCGGTTCCATTAGAAAAATTTCCTACAACCATTGGACGTGTACGTATTGAATCCGTTTTTTTTTTTTTTTCTAAAAATTCGTTTAGCAGCCAATGTAAGACACGATTCGTGCCGTACGTAAAATAGTATATTAAACCATTATAGGCTGTAAGTTCTCTTTCGTAGAAAGAAAAGTGAGCATTATGAAACTTAAGGTGTGTGCTGATTATAGCTTCATTGCCATCGCATTCTCGTGTCAGGCGGAGAACTGTTGCCACCCTGTAAGTGAAAACAACAAACTATTTATCTGTACAAACTGCATTTCTACTTTTACGCGCGATACTAGATCGCCCGGCGATCTCGATCGCTTCATTATTGTATCGCTCTATCTAAGCCTGTGCAGGAAGACGAACTTGCGTTTCCGTAAGTTCACGTAAAAAAAAAAAAAAAAAGAGAGAATTAAAAAGTAAAAAAAAAATATATACATATATAAGAGAAAAAATATGAACCTATTCGAACGTCTTATCCTAAAAATACAGGCGACATAAGCTCAGAAATTTTTGTCGTATCATCTCTGTCTCTCTCCTAGATTATCGATTTGTGCTTATTTTCCAGTCGCGACGCCGCGACCGAGTACGTTATATTCTTGTCAAAGTAAGAAGTACATATCGTAAATACGCAATGCTGGGAAGGGTCTCTAAACTCGTATAATGCATAGAATCGATAAGGCCCGCGTGCGATCGCAGGGATCGTAAGTCTAATTATGATTTGATTTGTAAATCGTAGCGCATGGACCTGGGAGATTGCCCCCAGATTCACGACTTGGCCCTACGGGCTGACTTCGAGGCCGCGCAAAAGAAGAAAGATCACTTCTACGACATTGACGTGAGTATTAATTCAACGCATTAAATCACAATTGTTCCTGCAAATGTATTATATATATTATTCATATATTATTCTTACAAATATATTATTCATACGATATATGTATTTTTTTAATTCTTTGGTTTTTTTTTTTTTTTTTTTGGCTTAATGTTTAAAATTCTAACATGCCCATCTCGAATTTACAGGCGATGGAACATCTTCAGACCTTTATTGCCGATTGCGATCGTCGTACAGAACAAGCGAAACAGCGACTGGCGGAGACGCAGGAGGAACTGAGCGCGGAAGTAGCGGCGAAGGCGAACAACGTTCACGTGCTCGCCGAGGAGATTGGTAAGAAACTAGCCAAGGCCGAGCAGCTCGGCGAGGAGGGCTTTGTCGAGGAGTCGATGAGGTTGATGGGCGAGATCGACGAGCTGCGCAAAAGGAAGAACGAAGCTGAGCAAGAATATCGAAACAGCATGCCGGCATCAAGTTACCAGCAGCAGAAGCTGAGAGTGTGCGAAGTATGCAGCGCGTATCTTGGAATACACGACAATGACAGACGACTGGCGGATCACTTTGGTGGGAAATTACATCTCGGCTTCATCAAAATCCGCGAGAAGCTCGCCGAGCTTTCAAAGACCGTCGACGAGAGGCGTAAGGAGAAGCGCGAGTCCATGCTCGACAGAAGACGCGACAGAGACAGGGAGGACCGCGACAAAGACCGCGACAGGGACAGGAGCCGCGGAAGATCAAACTACAGAGACCGCGACAGAGATCGCGACCGCGACCGTGACCGCGAACGTGACCGTGACCGTGACCGTGACCGTGACCGTGACCGCGATCGAGACCGTGACCGTGATCGCGACCGTGACCGCGATCGCGATCGCGAGCGTGAGCGAGATCGCGAGCGAGATCGCGATCGCGATCGCGAGCGAGATCGGGACCGGGAACGTAGGGACAGCGGTAGGAGAAAGTCACGATCTCGCAGTCGCAGTCGTGGAAGAAGGTTTGTAAATTTTCCTTTTCTCGTAATAAAAAAATTAAAAATAAATGATCACTATTCTTTCAAATTTTTAACGAATTAAATTTTGACAAATCAGCAAAACGCGACAGAAATTTTTTTACCATTTCCATTACGTTCTGTTTCAGATCAAAACGTTCCCGCAGTGGCAGCCACAGCCGTCGATCTCGTTCTCGTCGCAGCGGATCTAACGACCGTAAGAGATAAGAGACAAGATGTATAAGGACTATGCTCAATGGTTTCTTTTCCTTCCTCGCACGCGCACTTTCGTATAATGTGTAACACCAAGCCGTGCGCATCGTCCGTAGCGAATGCGATATCCCATTTTGACATAATCTTTGTACATTACTTGTCACCCGATCGATATGTTAACGCGACATGCTATTTATGCTGAATTTATTCCTATAATCGAGATAAGTCTTAAATTTTTTTATATATATTATATATATATATATAATTTAATTTGGCTTTTAAAAATAGTTTTAATTCATTGTAAATAAGAGTAGCTTAAGTGCAACTTGTATCGTCAGTTGTTATATGTTTACCATATTTGAGCATATACATTAATAAATTAGTAACAGCATAAATGATACACTCGGCGTTATATTATTTCTTTAGAATATATTTGACTAAGCTAGAGGTTTTTAAAACTCTTAAGATCTTAAAAAAGAATATAGATTGAATTTGGAAGTAGCTAATAATTGTGAAAAATATCAACGATTAAAAATGAGATTTTTTTGCGAATAATATCCGACGAAAATTTGTTAATTATTAAAGCTTTCTTTCATTAATTAAACGTAACCGACAATCGGTACGCGGTATACATATAAGTGAGATAAATTATTGACCGCGTTCAGTAGAAGTGCTATATTTACAGCTGCTGTAAAAATTGTAAATCTGATAGTAGTAGCTGTGTTAAGCGACGAAAATTGTGCCGTTCCAAATTGCGCGTAATATAAAACGGACATTATCAATCAAATTAGTTAGTTAGATAGCGTTAGAATAAATTTATATAATTTGATTGACCGTGTTTGTTTCACATTGTGCACAACTGGAACTCGCTCGAGAAAACTGATCTGCTGGCTTTGGACGATTCTTTAATGTTATTGGTTTCTGCGCTTGGATCTTGGATATGCACCAACAGAACGGCCAAAAGAAAATCATAAACACAAGAATCATAGATCCCAGTTATCAAAATAAGTGAAACGTCATACGATAACCCGGGATCATAAGGTGGAGATCGGCTTACGGATCGCGTTGAAATTTATCGTCGCGTTTCGTTCGACGTTACATCCCATCGGACTCGACGTTAATATACTATCTGACCGTGACGCACAATGGCGAGGCCGAAGAATTTGATTAACTCGTTGGAGAATGCCGTATTCGAGACTCTGTCGGGATTGTCCTACATGTATCCGCAATTGGAGCACCACGTATCGCACGGAGTGGTACTGTCGCCGGACGTATGTAAAAAAAATATAGCTGTTTCCATGATGTTATAATGATTGAAAGATAGAACGTTTGTAAAGTAATCGATTGTTATATGTGATATTAATTAATATTATATATGACTTTATAAATATTTAATTCGGAAACTTTAATCATCGGTAAGAATGCTGCAGAGAAATGTGTATTGTTAAATACTTAAAATTTTCCAAGATGATCTCGTTATACCTGGCTAGCTTGAACTTAACGTTCACTAGAACAAACGCTCGTTACGTAACTTTGCAAATAATATATTTTTGCAAATGTAATTTATGTTCCCGTACACCGCAGTGCAGAGAACGCCGAGATAAAGTAGCCTTGGTGTGCGGCGGCGGGAGTGGACACGAGCCGTTTGCTGCAGGTAATTAATGTCTGCGTCATGCATGTTTTGTTTGTTACAAGTTGAACATTTCAATCAGCGTAAATCTCTCGGCGTTTTGTGCTACACGAAATACGCAGGAATTTCTTGAAAATTAAATTTAAACCGAGCTTAATCGTACAATTTTGATAATTAATTTAATTGTATAATTTTCGAGTTGCATTAAAAAGATATTATATATTAAAATTGATCCAGACTTAAAAAAAAAAAATATATATATGAAAGTCTCATTACTGAAACTTTTCTTTTCATATTAGGTTTCGTCGGCACGGGCATGTTAACAGCCTCTGTAGCAGGATCTATCTTTGCGGCACCACCATCATCTCATATCACGTACGCTCTTCGGCGCGTCGCGGAGAACAACGACGGTTTTCTTTTATTTTACATAATTTTATATTATCGTTATAAAATATATAGTACTACAATAAGACTTTTTTTTATTGACGCCACGTTAATATTATTTTCTTTCAGCTGGCGTTCTGGTCCTGATACCTAATTACACAGGGGATCGTCTGAATTTCGGTATAGCGATCGAGAAGGCACGGCAGGCGGACGTCGCGGTAAAGTTAATAAAATCTTTATTTACTCCGAGAGAAAAATATATAAATTAGACCGAGAGATGAGCCCAATTATATTTATCATTACAAATATCCTAAAATTATGGATTGAGTCCAGAAGTGATTATATTTTTCTCTCAATGTACAGTAAACGTCGATAGAAATGTAGAATATTCAAGGTATCGACCCCGCAAAAAGTCATAATTTTCAATGAAACCAGGTGGAAGACGTAATCATCGGCGATGACTGCAGCATCCCAGATTGCGAGGGAAGTATCGCCGGCAAACGTGGGCTGGTGGGCTTGCTGTTCGTTATCAAAATCGCGGGTGCTCTCGCCGAGAAGGGTCTACCTCTGCACGACGTCGCGGAAACGGCCCGACGCGTTTCACAAAGCATTGCGACCTACGGGATCGGGTTGACCGCGTGTGCCATACCAGGTGTGCTATGCCACTACGCGCGGTACAATTACGACATTATGCACACGTGCTATTATTCCGGTCAAGCGCTCCTGAGCACAATTGTTTCCCCATCCGACAGATCGTCAGAATCCAGACAATGTCGGTTCCGTAGCCACTGTTGCTTGGCGACTTTTCGCAATATTTGAGTATGAAAATTGTGTAACTCGATTTAGTAATTATTTAATTTAATAATAATTTAGCAGATATTTAATTTAATAATTGAGTGATTTTATATAATTTTATTGCGCGACGACTGTAATTGATTTAATAGTTTGATTTAATTTAATAACGCAAAAGTTAAATTATTTATGAAGAAGGAAGGGGGTGAGGATAGGCGCGTTTGCGATCGTAATGTGTTACTCTGAGGGAATATTCAATGCAGGTCAGCACCTTATGTTCGAGCTTAAACAGGACGAGGTGCAATGTGGAATGGGGGTGCACGGAGAACCGGGTTACAAGAGAATTAAGCTGGCGACCGCGTCCGAAATGGTGACGTTAATGCTGAAGCGCATTTGTGAGACGTTATCTCTATCTGCTACTGACTCGGTTGCAGTTATTGTCAACAATTTCGGTGCTCTAAGTCAATTGGAGCAGGGAATCGTCGTCCACGAGGTTGCATGTCAACTTCGTAAGTATCCTGCCTGTCGTATTTTTTTTTTTATATAATAGATTAGAGTCGTTTTTGAATGGCAGCTGAAACACTTTCACATTTTTTTCAGGGAACATGGGTATACGGCTGGTTCGCGTATATTCTGGCGCTCTAATGACGTCCATAAATAGCGTTGGGATACACGTAAGCCTACTGAAACTGACCGAGAACTACGACACTTTCGTCGAGTGTCTAGACCAGGAAACGGAGGCACCTTGCTGGCCGGGTCGCGCCTACAGTATACCTTCGACTTTAACGAGCGCTCCGGCGTTAAAAGAAGCTCCGCTCGGGCGAGGAAAAATAGAGAAAATGGGAGTACCGTTAAACGCGCGCGATCAGCGTTTGATCAAGCTGTGCTTGACGAACGCCTGTACCGCTATTGTCGAAAAAGAGGCGCATCTCAACAAGCTGGACGGTGCTTGCGGAGACGGAGACTGTGGATCAACCCTGAAACGTTTAGCCGAAGGTACGTGCGAGAGAAAAGTACAGTTACTTTGCTGACTTTGCTGACTCCGCGTGTCCACAGGTATCTTGAACGACTTGGATCATTTATCCCTATCGCATCCGGCGACGTTGTTACTGGAAATAGCGGATGCTGCGGAGGAGAAAATGGGAGGTACTTCCGGAGCTCTATATTGCTTCTTTTTCACAACCGGCGCGAAAACGTTGGCGTCGCTCGAACATGAGGAGGATATGCAGCGCGTTTGGCTCAACGCCTTTCGCAGCGGATTGAACTGCTTAGAGAAATACGGAAAAGCGAAGGCTGGTGACAGAACTATGGTTCGCATACATATCATAGAATTATACATATATATTATTCCTATTTTCTGCTCGCTGTATCGTTGCGAAGACAAATGGCGAAATAAAGTCTTCGCAAAATACGTGAGGCTCATTTAAATTTTGAGAAAAAAATAACGATTAATATTTTCAGCTCGATGCAATGCATGCGGCGTGTGCGGCGTATGAAAAACTATTGAAAAAACAGCCGAGCGAGATTTTTTATGACGAAATAGCCACGGCGGCATGGGACGGATGCAACGCGACGAAGCTCATGGAGCCCAGGTGAGCGAAAGCTACAAAGAATACGTTTACTTGAACGTTTAAAGTGCGTTTATATTTTAAAACTTAAAGCTTCTAATATAATATAAATATGATATATAAATTTTCGTCGAACGGTTTGAACTTAATTATCTTTAGAAGTGAAACGTATTCGATACACGTTTACAGGGCGGGGCGAGCCAGTTACGTGAAACAAGCTCGGTATTTAACGGAAGTGGACGCTGGAGCCTATGCCGCAGCGGTGTGGATTTCTGCTATTGTACAATCGATTACGCATTTCAAGGAATAATATATTCGTTATCTCTCTCTCTCTTTCTCTATTTTTTCTTCTTTTTTGGAAACTCGCATTGTCGTCGCAAGAATTCGATAGTAAATAACGAGTTTCTTACCAAAACGAGGGACCATTAATGATTATATTAACTATTTCCTATAGAACATTTAGATATCGTAGGTATTACGTGCTACTGACTATATAACATAAAAATAGTTGTGTGCCTGTCTTTGAAAATACAATGAAAGGTGCACTTTCCAATATATATTCCCGGCTTTATAACGACAGAGTCGGGAGTGGATATTGAAAAGCGATTTTTTAGAGATAATATCAAACTTAATACGCGATAACACAAAGTCGCAGTTATTTCTGGCAGTATTTTGCCGAACAATCGGGTTTCTTTGCACCGAGCGTCCACGAAGAATGGACAGACTAAAATTATTGTGTCGTTTTATTTTACACGATAATATAGAATAAATAAGTAATTGTGTCTGTATGCGCGTGTGTGTGTGCGTGTATATGTGTGTGCGGACATAGGTATGTCCATCTTACGAGATTATCCGAAGAGATTGGTCACAAAGCTGTTAAATCCGTTACTAATAGACGAGAAGATACCGCCATTGGCATCGGCGGCGGTGTTCACTCCCGTTTGGGGCCGATAATGTAACGTGTGATCACGGTGCGGATAAGGCCTGCCGCCAATATTTCCGTTATATAAAACGGACCCATTATCCTCATCGTACTGCCTCTGTTAGAACACAACAAACTTTAATGTTAGGAGTAATTAAAACGTGCCGCGTCGATATCGCCGACGGCGCACGTGAGTGACATTTAAAAGACATTATGAAGTGCATGGCTCTTTCGCATTTGCTGGTATTTGACTTACTTTCGTCGAGTGGAGGGTGACGTTGAGGAGCGTCGGGTGTTGTTCTATCACCACGAATTCGACCTCGCGAGGTATATAGCCATTCGAAAATACCTGAAAAAAATGTGATATTAAACTCAACGCGGTATAATGAGCGTTACATTTTTTTTTTTTTTAATATTCTATTTAGCAGACAAGAGATATTTTTTTTTTAATTGTATTAATATAAGAATGGCTTTACTGAACGACCTGTAATCATTGCACCTCGCGTACCTCTAGCTTGTAGACTCCGGGCAAGAGAATTCTCCAAAACTCGCCGTACTTCGTTGTAGAGAAGCTAACATCTCGCGACTTCACCTTAACAGAAGCCCTCTCGATAGGATTGCCGTTCTCGTCGATAACGAAGCCGTGGACGCCTCTGTGAGCCTCCGCCAGGAATTTGATTAGAGACTGAAAGCACGGTGAACACGCGTCATTACGCGAAGAAATAAACGACGCTTTGACGCAAAATGCGTGTCACGGAATCAGGTCGGACGTGTGTTTTTCTCTTCTTCCATGAAATTATAGAATTTTTATTTCGAAAGCCGCTCACCGCTCGGTTCTCCGCCCAGTAGTGCGGTAGATCAGCGGCCGGGGGATACTTGCAGCAGGAAAGTTCCAAGGTGATCTCCATGCAGCCGTTCCAGACGTAGTTGAAGTCCTGCATACCGCCGGTGAGCGGGTACCACTCGGCGCCGTTGGTGATTCCGCGTTTAAATGCGGGCTGGGACGACGAGCACGGTAATCCCTGGTACATGGACCCGTGGTTGCGGGAGTACGTCAGCGACAGATGTTGAAACACGTCGTCGTCCGGCGAAACGCTCGGCGTCGACGTGAAACTCTGAAACACTAATCTCCCTATATGACAATGTTCCCGTTCGCACGGCGGTCTATCCGCGGGCAAAGTGCTCGAGTAATTCGTGTATAGGTATCTACTGTAAGCTGGCCTAGAATGCCTGGCGCACGTCGTAGATCTGGTTTCGCGAACTAGAGTCCCGAGACGCCTTGGCTTTCGCCTTTACGAACAGCCGTTTATATCCTTTACTACTGCATGAACGTTTTTTTTTCCCCCCTTTTTCTTTTTTATTTTTCTCTTATTTTCTTATAAAAAAATTGTGTAAGGGTGCACGATTTTTTCATGCGTATATGTGTCTGTGTGTGTGTGTGTGTGTGTGTCGCGTCTAACTGTGCATCTAATTATTTCATTTTCGTACTTGCGAAGCTGCTGTTTTCTAGCGTGATCTCTGCGTGAGACTGAAGCCGTGAGCTTTGTAATAAATTTCTTACTTTTTCCTCAATATTGTAACCGAGTCGATTAAGAGCGATAGCGCCGATACCTCGTTTCCGTTTGCGTATAAACGGCAAAAGCGAGTGTCTAATATCGAGCACAAACGATACAATTAATATAATCATGTGTGTCACAATACCTGCACATAGGGGCGCCGATCGACAAATTCCTGACGGCATGAAAGTTCACATAATATCATGACAGCTTCATAGCTGCGAGCAACCGCGGTCAGCTGCTTATTATCATTCGTTTGGTAGCGCAAAAAAACGTTAACGCGTTCAAGATCGCAAAATACTGCCGAGGAGATTACACCTATTTCTTTTCTGTTATCTTTTCCTTTTTTTCTCTCTCTTTTTTTTTTCTTTTTTTTTTTTTCTTTTTTTAATAAATCTCGCAAGATGATTCGCGCTACGGTGAAACGGCGCGCGGATTATTCCGCGGCTCGGATCGAGGGCGATCGAGCGGGCCGCCCTTTAACGATCATCTGCGCCAATTCAACTTACGCGAGTTCGGGGTGTTATCGAAGGGGTAGCTGGCCACGAGCGCGCCGCCGTGCAGGCTGCCCGAGAGCACGAACTGGATCTTCGAGACCCACTCCTTGACGGCCTCGGTCTCCGGCTGGCTCTTCTTGTTGTTCTGCTTAAAGTAGTCCGGGAAATTGCGGTTCAGGTCGAAACCGCGCGCGTTGTACCTGCACAAACAACCGCATGCCGATAGGTGAGAATTGGGAGCTGAATGAATGAATTAATTAATTTTTATATATATTTTTTTTCTTTTTTTCTTTTTTCTCCAGCGACGAAGAAGCGACCGAGAGTTCCGGTGAAACGCGTCCCGACATTTCGAGATATCTTCTTTAGAGGGAAGACCGTTTAATGACGACAGCGCTTTGGGAGACTATTTATTTATTTAATTATATATTCATTAACACTCGACCTGCGATTAACCAAACGCCGAGTGCAACGTTTTTAATATCTTTCATTTAATTTTGCTTTAGGTTTAAATCGAGAGAAAATTCCTGTTTTAAAATGAACAGTTAGTCGTATCTCTTTTTTTTTTTTTTTTTTTTTTTTTTATTTAGCGCGTCGGTTATTAGGCTCGAAATAAAAGTTTCAACGTCGCGGTTCTCCAGTTAGAAATCAGGACGAGAGGAATAAATAAATCGGAGGATAGAAATCATTTATGTAAAACGTCTAACCTGCCTTGACCACCGTCGCAGCGGCCCTCTTTAGAGACTTCAAAGCCATCGGGATTCATTGACGGCAGAATGTGAATCCTTGTATTATCCAATAACCATGTAATGTACGCGTCTGTGCCGTACGACGTCACGAGGAACTAGAGGGAGGAAAGAAGAAAATAAATATGCCTAGAAATACAATGCGGAAGTGACAGAATTGTCGAAATCAATTACTGCCATTGACATTGTTCGCAACGATTGTCGAACTCGGTCGCTACCGATCGACGTTGATTAATTGATATCGAATAACAAAAAAAAAAAAAGAAAAAAAACAAAGAAGGCGTTATCGCATTCCGGCACCACTTCGCTTTCAAATCTCCGTCCAATCTCTTATCCAAATGGATCTCGCCTTCATGAAGCATTGTGCTCGCGGCGGACCGAATTGTATAAAGGACATACCGCCGCGTGTGTTACTCGTGATTGCGAGTAACGTGACGTGGAAATTCCAGCTCGCACCCGGCATAATTACGTACGTGAATGAGATGCAGCATTAATTCGCGTCCCACAGCTTCGTTTCCGTGAATATTGGCGACGTACTTGACGTCGGGCTTGCCGATCATGTGCTCGTAAGGCGAGGATGACACGACCATCACCCACAGATCACGACCTGTCGCACGAATAATCGCTTCGTTACACATATCATTTTTTTAATTCAATTTTTCAATTTTTTTTTTAATGAATCAATATCGGAATGTACAAGCGAGACGTCGAACGATTGCCCGAGCGCTCTTTTTTAAGACCAAAGGTCCAGTTAGACAAATCTGATAGTGCGTATATTAAGAAAAGCATAATATAATTTTAATTTTATTATTACAATTTTATAGTTGATTTAATTATCCTGCAAATGTAATGTAACTTTACTCTCAATGTAAAAAAAAAAAAAAAAAAATTAATAAATAAAGATTAATTTATAATAAACTACGAAAAACGGACCAATTGATTTTTTAATGCGTCTATGAAATTTCGTCTAAATAGACTCTAAATGCAACGTCGTTAACGTTAATGAGCGTTACCTTTCACCGACTTTCCTATCGAGTACAGCGCGGTGAGGTTTTGAAACCGAAGGGACGTCGCGCGAAGAAAGCGGCTCATCTGCTCGTAATTGTGATACTTGAACTCGATGTTGTACGGCTCCTCGTACGTCAGATAGCGCGGATGATACAGCCGCGGCACGTCCCCTTTGTTGAATTGCATGCCGCGGACGCTCCCGTGAACGAAGAGGAGGAAAAGTAGCGCGCGATACATTCTGCAACAACATTATCGCCGCAATGCGCTCTAATAAATGCACGGCTGGGAATGAAAATTCAAAGTGAAATGTTTCCTTCGTTCTCCGATCCAACAGCCTCAACTCGGCCGTTTTGCATTTCATTTCTGCGGATCGAACGTACGGTAATTTTTCCATTTACACTGTAACGTCACGCTCGTGCGAAACCTAATTACTGACCTTATTGCTATTAAAAGTCTACGTTACCTGACTGCGTAAAGGTATCAACCGTGAAGAGACCGCGCCGTGGAAATTCTCGTGGAGTCGCTAAATCAGCGAGGCAGTGTGCGACGAGATATATATAATTTTTTTTTTCTCCTGTCCTTTTCAACGTTGACCTTTACTTCCAGTATCCAAGTCGTTCACGCGGGACCAGGCACGATGACGAAGATACACTTTTTCTTTCTCGGCCGTGACGCGGGTCACGTTGGCGCGCGGACGGCGAACGAGTTGACGGACGGCATTTGCGGAAGTTGCGAAGGGAGGAAAAAGGGTAACGGGAAGAAACCCCCGGGAAGAAAAGCGTGCGAGGGTGCGAGCAGCAAGAGAAAAAGAAGAGAGGCAGAGAGAGAGAGAGGTGAAGAACGAAAAGAAGAAGAAAAGAGAAGAGAGAGAGAAAAAAAAACGGAAGAAAAGCGGAAAGAGAGAGCGAGAGAAGCAGAGGAGAGGAAAACGGCTGCGAGACCAAAGGTCCCGGAGACCAGCCGCGGTACCAGCGTGTCCGCGGCGCGCGAGTGAGGTAGGTGAGGTGGATGATATCTCGGGCTCGGGAAGAGTAGCGCGGCGGAGAGATGTGCGGATGGTACTGTGAACCCACAAAGAGAGAAGCGAAATATGCCGCCGCTCACTACCACCACCAGCGGTGCGACGGCAAGCGCCAGTGGCAGTGCCGACGGCAGCGGGCAGCAGGCAGTAACCAGTACCAATACCAGTACCAATACCAGCACCAGCGACCAGCACCAAGCGCCCAGCGACTCCGAGCGCACCGCCACCGCCGACGCCACCACCACTACTAATGAAACCCACTTCCTCCGTCGCTCCGGTATCTGTCCGCGAGCCTGTTGTAGACCAACCACTGGCACAATGTGTCCCGGCTAGGAGAGACAGCCCGTTTACTGTCTCATCTCGGCACTACCACACCGCCGAGGCGCACAATGAGCAACGCCGTCAAGCGTATCGCGGCGAATTGTCATGCATTTCGCCGTATACATTTCGCGCCGGTATCTGCACCGATCTCTTCCGCGGCTCTCGCACGGCGTACAGGCGGTGAGGTGCCGAGCCGCGTGAAAAGCCGGGATAAGAAACGCCGCGGCTACACCGTGAACCAGTTCGCGAAGCGGGCCTCGGTAAATATTGATAAGAGGCAAAAGTAGCCCGAGCAAAAGTGGCCCGGTAAAAAGGCCGGAGGGTATTTTCGACAAAATCCCCGGGCCAGGCTTATTCCCCGCTAGGCACCTTCCGGGCGGTTTATTGGCACCGGAGGATGGAGAACTATTTTCCGGACGTCAAATTGATAGGAAGATCGCGCTGATTAAAGGGACGGCGTTCCTCGCGCGCTGCAGTTTGCGGTAGTTTTTTTTTTTTTTTTAATGTTTTTTTCCCTCCAAAAGCGCAAATATAATAATAATAATAATAAGTTAATGAGCGCGATTAACGATTTCGGTAATTGCCGGTGCTTTTTCACGCATCGCGGGGCAATTTCTCGCGATCTCACGGCGCGCTCGGCACGTAAAGAGGACGAGCACGTATGAAGGCTCGCGTGCGCGGCTACCGATTACGGGCCGCTACTAACCGACCGACGTCACCACTACCAGCGGCGGTGTTAATTGAGGTGAAGAGGTTTTCGTTCTTGATGTTTGGCACACGAACCAACCGCGCCAACCGACCCACTCGCCGACCCACCCGCCCGTTGTTACAGGCGATTTCGCGTCGGGCTCTAGGCGCTATATTTTCAAATATAATGAGCCGCCTGTCTGTCCGTGCGGCACCACCACAGAGCCGGTGTGCAGGTCGATAGAGAACATTCGTAAGATCACCGACGTCCACCACACGTACTTTCGACGTGCTATTGAGGACGGTGTCCTACTAGCGGTGCTTGCCCGCCTGCCCGCCCGCCCGCCTACGAGGATCACGGTTTCGGATGGATCGTTGAACTCGCGAGCGGAAGGTAAAACACGTAAAAAAAAAAAGGAAAAAAAAGAGAGAGAGAGAGAGAAAAAAAAAGAAGACCTGCCTCGGCGAGAAGTGTGTCACCGAGGCGTCACCGGTGACGCGGCGAGCGAAATGAGAAAGGCGCGCGGAGAGATAAGGACAGGCGACGAGAGAGAAACCCGAACTTGAAGCTCCCCAGGAAGGGAATGTCGCTGTGATTTACCTCGGTACGACCCACCGTACTCCGCCTCGTTCCCTACGGAGGGCTTCTCGTAACGGAACCGCCGGCGAACGCTGTCCGCGTCTCGAGATTTGAATCGGAGCGCCGAGCGAGCGCGGTCGAAAAAGCGAGCGGAAAATCGGGAGGCCTTCATACCAAGGCGTTTTTTTTTTTTTTTTATTTCGCCAATCTCGGGACGGAAACGTTCGAAGAGCGGAAAAAAACCCGGCGACCCGTCGGGACGGATAATTGCGTTTAGACTGGCCATGTGCGACGACAGCGCGGTGTTACGGAGATACGTAATTACACCTGTGAGAATATCGGCCTCCTTGTCGTAATGTAGACTTATTAATGAAGGAGGCATTTAATGATAGCGCAGAAATGTACGTTGAAAAGTAACGGCAAAAATTAACCAGTAATTTTCTTTCTTTTACTTTTATAAAATAATCAGAATTCTTAGAACCTTCGACCCTTCTGCGAGACGACGTATTGCGTATTATTAATGCGACATGCGTATTAATTAAATATATTCGGCTGGAGCTGAAATAAATAAATAAGTTAATTTTAGGCCGCGACAAAACTTAAGATAAAACGAAATAAATATCATCCGCTGGAACTACGAGTTTTAATTATTTTATCAAGCATTCATTATTCCTGAGTTTAAGAAAATTCGTCCCCGTGGCGAAATTAGTTTTCGGCAACTAACAATAAGACAACAATAAGATCACATCGAATTGAAAAAGGAAATTAACCGAGTTTATTCCGCGCAAGCGAATATCATGCCAGGGGAAAAAAAAAAAAGAGAATTGATTCATCAACCTGGTGGCCATCGTTAGCGCCATCATTTTCCACAGTTTCGTAAGAAACGCATAAGAGCGCATTTTACTTCCTGGGAACGTGACAATATGTTGCTTATCGGAAGGGATAACATTCCTCAAATGGATCCAATGACGTCTTTATAATTACAAGTCTGATGCCAGGCGGTGAGGTATCGACAATGTCGCATCAAATTATTAATGAATCATTAATTTTAACTCGTACGGAGACAAAGTTGACGCAAATATACGCTCGCCCGCCGTAGTACCTCACGAACGTCTGTCGCGTTTATACATTGTTGTGAATTAGTTAAATATTACGTATGCGAATCGTAATATCCACGTTCCGTTTTGCTAGACAAATTAATTGGTGGTTTTTTATATAAGATTGAACTGCTCAAAGATATATATGACGAAAGTAAGTAGAATTAAAATTAATTGAAGCAATTACTTTGTCGGGGGATGTAACACCCCGAAGAATGCATGGCATGTACTCGCCAGAGAGTGCTCTTTCAACCAGCATGACAGTAGCGTTAGTTTTCTTTTTTTTTTTTTAATTTGTAGCGACTATAGAAATGCGGATCCTTTCTCTCAATTTCTTACTGTATACAATAACTGGTTTGTGGCGACCGATGAAATGGACCTCAAATTGTTCCAAGTTGGTGTACAGTCTGTGCACCGTTATTACGATATATTTAACAGTGTACATGCAAATGACTCTGTTTCTGCATATCGTTTTTGTTTCCGAAACCCTGGAAGAGGTCATAGCGATTTCTCCACTCTGCATATCGACCATTACCATTTTCTTCAAGATATTTGCTGTCATAATCAATCGCGATCAGTTAATCAATCTGATCGAAACTTTTGAAAGTAAGCCCTGCAAAGCCTGCAACAAAGACGAAATCGATGTCCAGATGAAGTTCGACCGTTCGATCAGGTTGGTATCACGGTAACTGCGTTTTAATTAATTAAATTTTTGACAACGTACCAATCTTAATAAATAAAATCATATTTGTTACTTATTTATTTAAAAAAAAAATATATTTGTTAACACATTGACGCGTATACTATTCCATTCGTTATTAATTGTCAATGTGCTAGTAAAATTGTATACAATATTAAATTAATTAATAATTAGAGGATTTAAGTATTCAATTTATTCAAATTAAATTGATTATTTTTCTAGCAGCCTTTATAATATTCTTACAGTAGCTTTTCATAAATTTTCGCGTATGATTATTGTATAGCTTGATTATAATATATGTTTCTAATAGTTTTTTATATATGTACATATATATATATATATATACAGATCGTATACCATATACTACATACTCTTATGTACGTTTTCGTGCTCGGGTGCTGTGGCGGCAGGAATTTTCGATATTTTGGAGCGTCGCTTACCTTATAACGCTTATGTGCCCTGGGACTGCACCTCACTTCTCGCATTCTTGATCTCGAGTTTAACATTAATCATATGTTTAATTGTCGTTACGACAATAAATGCAGCGACCGAGACCACAATACTAGGACTATGCCTGCAAACGTGCGCGCAATTTGAAATTCTGAAGCATCGCCTTGCGAGCATGGCGAAGCGAGAAGTGTTATCTCCGAAAAGTCCGTTGAATAATACATTCCGTAAAACATGCACGCTCTCGGAGAACGTTTCTCATCACTTGTGCATAATCAGGTTCGTCTGAATTATTATAAAGTTATTTCGCATCTGTAATTATTAAATCTACATTAGAGAAGAAGCTTCTACAATTAAAGCTTCGTGCTATTAATAATAATAATAATTTTTTCTTTTAATTTTTAATTTTTTTAAATAATAATTATTATTATTACATTTCAATCTTTTATGTATTAGCAATATAATGTATTACTTTCCGCGATGGATGAACCTTTGCAGACTTGTTCAAGAAATCAACTACCTCTACCGTCACGTAATCTTCGTTCAGTTTTTCGTCAGTATTCTGGTATTGTGTTCAACTGTATATCATGTGTCCTCACATTTGACAGTCAAGACGCTCACCACCCTGATCGTCTTTCTGTTTAGTATGTTCGTGCAGATTTTCATTTATTGCATCGCCGGGGATCAAGTGACGACCAAGGTAGTTACGGCCGTCGTAAAGACGATGTGCTTAACAGAAAATGGCACGCTGGCGTAACGAAAAGTTCGATCTTCGCGAACTCACCTTTTTTTTTTTTCACTCTCTTTCAATCACTCTGTAAAATATAATTTTTCATTTAAACAGAGCTTCGGATTGAGCGAAGTGGTGTACAACATAGACTGGACATTTATGACAATCAGCGAGCGAAAGGACCTGCTGATGATCATGAAACGCAGCACAAAACCTGTTAAACTTACCAGCAGCTTTCTGGTGACATTGTCACTGGAATCCTACGGCAATGTTAGTTTTTAAATCAAATACCTGTAGCGTTTCTTACAGCGTTGTGTCGTTTTTTTCCCTTTTTTTTTTTAAGTAACAGTTCTCGCTAAACTCTCGTTTTCTTTTTTAGCTTCTGAAGGCAACTTTCTCGGCGTTCAATCTTCTGCAACAATTCTAAGACTGCATTTCTTTATTTCTTTGCAATACAGTATTTATACGATGTCATGATAATGAAATAAATGTCTTGCAAAATAGATTTCAATATTAATTCTATTAACATAAACGCGGTTGCGGGCGTGTACGGTTTCTCAGAGCAACAACGAGTGATCCGTGTTTGTATTTAAAATTAAAAAAAAAAAAAAAAAAAAGACGCGGAGATTTCATTGTCGTTCGATTATTACCGCTTTTCCGTGATGCTTTTCGTAAGTATTCGCGCAAGGATTCATTTTCTTCTCATTAAAGTCCCAATAATTAACGTTCGGATACACTCTTCGTCGCGGATACGATTAGAATTTGCTGTTTCAAATTTTATCCATAACGTATAACGTACATATAACGTACGCGAGCTTGACGCACAAATAATGCTTATTTAATTCAATTAACGGAAAGAGAAGAAGTAACATTTACATGTCGTATGTGAGACACTTGGTAAGGTGCACACTGCAACAGTTAATGCGTCCTGCCAGCGTTTTCCATATTTCATAAACAGGCGGGCAGTAATTATGTACCGCGCAACTAATAAGTATACGTATACGTATATATATTCTTAACGCCAGGTAAACTAATAAAATAAGAGAAGTATAATCGTTCTTATTCGTTGCATTGCTCTCCGCGACTTTTCTAAGTCAGTAATAAACATTTTATTCGATGGGAACGTGGCAATATGTTTAGACACAAGGGTGGATACAAACCCCCCTGCCTCCCTCTGATCATTGACAACCATCGCCACCATTAGCGCGGTTATTACGCAACTCGCATAAATGAAAAATAATCTTTCGTCGTAACAAACTGTAATAGCTTCTACGGGAATAATTACCGCTAATGGCATCGGACTAAGTCTAGAAGTTGAACACGAACGAGCTCGCGCATAGTCGCTTGTAACAGGTGTATTTATAATATTATTCACTGGAAATTTAATAGTCTGTACGACGAAACAAAATTGCGCCTGTGTGTTACATTAAATCTGCTGTGTTACTAAAAAATGTGAAGAGGAATTATTTCGATTAAAGTGCCGCGACGGATATTCGTAACTTTTTCTTTTATCTTTTTCTTTCCAGTTAACATTTATCGTATAATTATTATTCGATTATTAATCCACGACAGCGTTATATATAATATTATATATTAAATAAGTAATATTGAAATGCATATATTAATTATAAAATGTCGCCTGTGTGTATATTTATTATATTATGTCGCTTTTAAATTATAGTTTTTAATTAATTTTATATATACATATATATATATACTATAGTATACATAATTTAATAGTTAATAAACAGAGAGAATTTTTTTCGTAATTCGCAATCACCGCTTTTATAAATCTGACATGCAGAAAACACCTTTGCTTAGCATCTCAAGCTAGAAAGATACAAGTATGCAATTATTTCAATTAAATTTTTCGATGTACACTGTCGGTGGTGTGTGGAGACCGATTGATTGGTCGTCGAACATTGTCAAATTACTGTACAACGCATACACCTTCGTTGTACTAAGCTTATTGTACTTTTTGATGATAACCCAGTTCATGGATATTATTTTCGTTGTCGATAATATGGACGATTTTGCAACGAATACTTTAATGTTGTTCACAATGGTCGCGGTTTGTTGCAAAGCGACCATCGTTGTAGTGCGTCGAAAAGCGATCAAGGACGTGATACAAATGTTGCTGACGCCACCTTGCAAGCCACGAGATGAGGACGAAATAGAGATACAAAAAAAATTTAACAAGTTTATCAGGTGAGCTTCGTCACGACCGGGAATTGTTTGTAATTCACTTCGAGCGTCTACGATTTAGACATTTATCATAAATTTTATTTTAAAAATCTACTCGTTATTTTTTTTTTTATAAAAAAAAATTTCTTTTAATTAATAAACATATTTTTTCAGATCTAGCTCGATAAGGTATACACTTTTGGCAACCGGTTCTGTTAGTGGGGTCACCGTGAGGTCCATGCTGAACGCGATACAAGGCTACTTGCCTTATCGAGTATGGCTACCGTACGATCACAATGCATCATTGCCAACATTTTGGATCACGTCCATGCAACAAATTATAACTGTGATTTTCTGTACCATCATAAACGTCGGCACGGAAACTTTGGTCTTTGGGCTGTTTCTGCAAACATGCGCGCAGTTCGAAATCTTTGAGAGCCGTCTTCGTAAAATGATATTCGACAAAGCTAAGAAATCGGTGAAAAACGAAATCAAATATCCGAACCACTCGTCTTTTTCATTAAATAAAAATAAGACGATAATATCGAAATACGTAGATCATCATCTCAAAATTTACAAGTTAGACGTATTTCTTTTGCAGACTTTATATGTATATAATTATTTGCGATTTTAAAATGTAACATTTAATTATTAATTCTTGCTAGAATATATACTTTTGAAATTAATCGAGTTATAATCTTACATATAATAAAAAAAAAAAAATTACCAAATATTGTTGCAGATACGCCAAACAGGTGAACATTGTATTCAACCAGGCACTCTTTGTACAATTTTTTAGCAGCATAATTGTGCTCTGTACAAGTGTATATTATTTATCAACGCATAGTAAGTTGTCCGAAACAGCAACTTTGATAATATACACCATTTGCATGTTTGTACAAATTTATGTTTATTGTTGGTCCGGAAATGAAGTCATACTTAAGGTAAATCTGTATCTGCAACCCAGTCGCAGACGTATTTTCTAAAATAAAGTAATTCAAGGTTACAAAATTTACTTCGTAACTTTCGTTTTTAAAAATATTTAAAAATTATTTACAAAATGATAAAAAAAGGTTTAAGAATGTTAAAAAAAAAAAACGTATTAATTATTACATATTAATAAAATTAATTAAAATAAAGTAAAATAAAGTCAAATTTACGTATCGATAAAATAATATTACTACAAAATAAAATTATTTCATTTATCTCGTGTTACAGAGTATGAGTGTGGGAGATACAATATATTGTATGAACTGGACTGCGTTATCAGTTGACGAGAAAAAAGAGCTGCTAATGATCATGTTGCGCTGCACGCTTCCTATAAAATTTACTAGTAGCTTTTTGGTAACTTTATCTCTTCAGTCTTACAGCAGCGTTAGTATTATTTATATAGCATATTATTTTATATTGTTTGCTTTCCTCTCAGCAGTTGTACTCTACTTTCTGCATTTGACATATCCCCGACTGCTCTCTTTCAGATCTTAAAAATCTCATACTCGGCGTTTAACGTGTTACGAAAGTGAGACTAATAAATAATAAAGAACAATGCTCTTCAATACGATAATACTATTATAGCGTTTTGTTGAATTAGTTTTTAAATTAGCTAACGCAAATTTCTGCTTGTTCCTTCATTTTGCAGTTTTAACGTTTCTCAAATTGTAGAAGACGGCGCCGTAATAAAACTTTCAATTGTTACATCTGTTTCTTTTTTAGTCAACACATCGCAATAATAATTATTCAACCATGCCAAGAACGTTAGTATTAATTTCGGTATTATAGTAAAATTAATGCGCATTTTTGTAAAACTGTCATATCGTTATTAAAAAATAGCGTTTAAAACAAATTTAAAAAATGTCGAAATATCATAGTCAAAACGACGCATCGTTTCTATCGCTGCGGTGTCTATTAAGTTCATGTAACAAACGTTAAACTGTGAGAATCATCCACTCGTGCCTGCCGACGTAAATGCGGTGCGCGCGTACGAACCTTTTATTCAAAGGGAATGTAACAATGTATATGACAATAAAAATTTAATAACCCGATCGTTGCACGCAGGAACATTCGTATCATAATTCATGCATCGAACATTCATAATTACTGCGTCACTACAGCAGGAGAGCGTAATGCTCCGCCCCTCAATAAACGACTTCACGTCGATTTTTATTTTTTTCTTTTTTTTTTTTTTTTATAAACGGTAACGACATTTCAATAAGGGTTGACGAGACACTGAAGTATGTAAACTGCGTACAGTCTTTCGTAATACGTACTCGATAACATTTCAGTGAAGTACGTTGACTTTTTGCGACAATGAAACGCATTACATCCGTGAACGCTTGAGAATCTCTCGCTTTGTCGAGCAGGTAAAATAGCGCGGCGCGATATTTCGATAGAAGTGACCGTTGAATGCATACAAATTTTGTTTGCTAGTTGCATATTCACACGAATGGTATGTTGCATTATTAAGTAAGATCGTCCGAGTTTCAGGCACGATCTGTGTTGTCGAGTGACCGAATTGTTATTGTCGCATGCAGACGTTTACGTTCGATGTCGAGTGCATGATTTAATCGTGAGTGCATTATATTAATTTGCTAAATTATTTCATGAAGCATCGCAGCCGTCCTATGCGTTGGTTGTACTTAATTTCACTACTACTTTTTTGTATGTCACGGCACATTTATTAAAGTGAATGAAAAGTAATTAACTTTCGAACTTTCGATTGCTTTATAAACAGGCAATCTTGCACGTAAACTAACTTTTGTACGTTGTTCGATATATGTATCGATAAATTGTTCGCTAAGAAAAGGGTCCAAGTATGCAAATGCTTGCTCTAAATTTTCTAATATACAAATTTTGCGGCTTATGGCGGCCTGTCGAGTGGTCATCGAATATCGCAAAGCTGCTGTATAACGCATTCACCTTTGTTGTATTAATCTCGGGATATTTTACGGTATTTGCCCAATTAATGGATATTGTTCTTATTGTCGATAATATCGATGATTTTGCTACTAATACTTTAATGTTCCTGACTGTTGTTGCTGTATGTTGCAAAACGACCGTCGTTGTGCTACGTCGGAATGCGATCATCAATTTGATACAAATATTACTGAAAGCACCTTGTAAGCCTTGCGACAAGGATGAGACAATAATACAGTCCAAGTTTGACAAATTTATCAGGTACGCATTATTAGAAATATTAATGTAATTTGCATAATGCTACGTATTCTACAAAATGCTACAGCATTCAGGCCAATCCAGAACAGAATTAAAAAAAAAAAAATAAAATAAAATAAATGTAATTACTCGCCAAATCTCGTGTATGATTATCACATAATAAAATATTAAATTTCTCTTTTTGTATATGTAGGTCGTATTCGATAAAATATTTACTTTTGGTGACAACTTCCGTTACGGGGACCACAATAGGTGCGGTGTTAAACGTCATGCATGGCCACCTGCCGTATCGTATGTGGCTGCCTTTCAATTACGATATACCCGCGGTGTTTTGGACAGTGTCTATTCATCAAATTGTAACCAATATTTTCTGCGCCGCAATAAATACCGGCACAGACACCTTGATCTTCGGATTATTTCTGCAAACGTGCGCCCAGTTCGAAATTTTCGAGAGCCGCCTTCGCAAATCAATATTTAATAAAACGATTAGATACCTGAACCGTGCGCTGTCCTCGTCGGAAGACAAGCCGGGGATATCGGAATGCGTACGTCAACATCTTAACATTTACAAGTGAGTCACGTAAGAAACAGTTTTCATGGGTGAATTTAAATGGCTTTTTATACAGTATATGCAAGCGCGTTTGTGCCTTTGTGCTCGAGCCTATTAATTAATTTCCGCGTGTACAAATCGCTGTTTATAGCTCCACAAGTTTCCGGAATAGAAAAAGATGCGCAATGCAAAATAATGATATAATTATTTGTTCCAGATATGCCAAAACGGTGAACGTCATATTCAATCCAGTGTTGTTTGTACAATTCAGCGGCAGCATACTGATATTATGCACAAGTGTTTATTACATGTCACAGCATATTACAGACCGGTCTGAAAGCCTAACGTTGTTAGTGTACACCATCGGAATGTTCATACAAATCTATATGTATTGCTGGTCTGGAAACGAAGTGATTCTTAAGGTAACAATTTAACAAAAATTTCGTTATATTAATACAAGTTATTGCCATTTAATTATATTTTTAATCATTCAATACTACTGCGCGGAAAAATTTTATTTACATCATGTTAACAGAGTACGAGCTTGGGAAATGCTATATATTGCATGAATTGGCCGCTGTTATCAAGTAACGAAAGAAAAGAATTGCTAATAATTATGTTACGAAGTTCAATTCCTCTAAAGTTCACTAGCAGCTTCTTGATAACACTGTCTCTTCAGTCTTACAGTAACGTTAGTAATTATTCATAAAAAATATTTTAATATTGAAATCGTTACAGTGACTCGTTCATATTCAAAAACATAGTCAAACGTTTAATAATTTTTAATATATGTCTAATTTTTTTTTTTTCTAGATTTTAAAAACGTCATATTCGGCATTTAATGTTCTACAAAGCTGAATTGAAAATAATCGAAAATGTACTTAGGCATTTGTAGATTGTTATAAATTAGTCACTTAAACTTCCTTCGCACATTTATTTCACAGGATTACCTCTGATTTAATTTAAATATTCTGACACTAATGTTTTCTTTTCTATTATTTTTTTTTTAATACAAAAAGTGCGATTTTTAATTTCATGTATAAGTAAAAATAATTTTAATTTTATCATGAAATGAAGAAGGTATTTCTCAATTTTTGTGCCGCGAATGATAGATCGTA
Organism: Cardiocondyla obscurior; assembly: GCF_019399895.1. NCBI lineage: Eukaryota > Metazoa > Arthropoda > Insecta > Hymenoptera > Formicidae > Cardiocondyla > Cardiocondyla obscurior. The sequence goes on along the minus strand of NC_091875.1, from coordinate 1,774,838 downwards.
AATGTAGATAGCCAGTCATTGTATATTGCTATGTAATCGACATATGTGCAGACCATAATCTTAAAAAAATCATATTTGAATATTTCAAGTGTTGCCTTTTCTGATGTTTTTGTCGGTTAATATTTCTTTGCGCGTGGAGATTTCGCGTAAGGTAACTCAACAAAGCGGATGAGTTAATGAAATTATTGCAATCCTTTTTAGGCTTTTAGTCTCTTTATTATTTAGCCGAGAGCGTGCGGCTTATATCTGAGACACAGCGGTACCGACTAACTGAACGTATTAATGCGCGCGATACAGCAAAAGAAAGAGAAAATTAAAAGGGAGAATTACATACATCTATTCAAAGTTGTATCGCGCGATGCAAGAGGGATAGATAATAAAACTACGAATTGGAAAAATTAAAAAAAAAAAAAAACAAATATTACAACAGTTTCGTTATCTCGTATTTTATGAAGCGAAATAACGGCTCTGAAAGAAATATGATCTTCCATGCAGTTTCGATAAAAATAAAAATATATAAATACTTCAGTCAATGGGAATGACAATATGCGGGAACTATAGAGCCCTGCAGGCATCCCTTAATAATAGGTAGTGGGAAAACATGCAATTATAATATTTGCGAGAGAAGAGACGACGAGTAATAATTGTCCAAGCGACTTTATGTTGATTTTTTAATGACAGTTATTAACGACGCGAGGGTTAAGCCGTTGCGTATATAAAACTGTTCTTATAGTCTGCCGCATGAAGTACTCGGTTACATCTGAGAAAAATTGATTGAGTTATAAAACTTGTCATTATAATATTAATTCTGTTGCAGTGTTAATGAAAATTTTGATAAGCAACGATTTTCAAAAGTCATACGAATTGTTATAAATATATTTCTTTCGCGAATGACACGTTGCGTTTCATATTTAAATAAGGATCGTCCGTTTTTGAACCTCAGTCTAAAATATCTTTTAGAAATATTTGACAATTAAGAAATTCTGATTGCCGAGCTTAAACTGTCTACAAAGAAAGACAATCAAGACATGCAAATACTTTCTCTTAACATTTTACTGTGTACTCTTTGTGGTATATGGCGGCCGATTAAATGGTCATCAGTTTATGTTCATTTTCTGTATAGCTTATTCACCTGTTTCGTACTATTTATGGAATACTTCTATTGGTGTACTCAAATGCTCGACTTAATTTTCACTGTCAATAACGTCGATGAATTTGTCGCTAATTCTATATACTTTATAACCTTAATTGCAGTCGCTTGTAAATGTATTGTCTTAATAACACGTCGCGATGCAATTATTAACTTGATCCAAATACTGCTAAAAGCACCGTGCAAACCTCAAAACGAGGAAGAAATAGCAATACAAACCAAATTTGATGTATTAATCAGGTAGGTGTCTCACACGATTACAGGAAAAATCTAATAATAAAATATTAAAATATAGCTATGCAAAGTATTTATGTAATTCGTATGACAGTTGGCACGTGTCATTTCTGATTTTTTTAAAAATTTAATTAACGTTAATAAATATATTTAATGTTAACAAATTTAATAATATATATAAATACCCGCTCTATTTCTCGAGAATGTATTAATATAAATTTTGATTTTATAGGACGTGGTCATTAAGATATATATATTTGGTGATAGGCTCCGCTACAAGTATCATAATAGGATCAATATTCAATATGAGGCAAGGCCAACTGCCTACCCGAGTCTGGATCCCATGGGACCTTAACACACCTCTGATATTTTGGATAATGTCTATTCAACAGATTCTAAGTGTGATTTTCGGTTCAATCATAAACCTTGGCACGGAGACGCTAATCTTCGGATTTTTATTACAAACCTGTGCGCAGCTTGAAATTTTCGAAAATCGCATTTACAAATTAATAAATAATAAAGCAGTTCGATTTCTGGGAGGCTCGCAATCGAAAATGAATAAAAGCGATCTCGAAATATCGAATATCATACAACATCATATTACTGTTTATAAGTGAGCAAGATTATATCATAATTTATTTCTGTCCCCCTCGATTTGCGCGACTCGTTAGGCATCGGTAATTTAATTACCGTGATGCGGAATTAATTTCAAACTGTTACAGTTACGCCAAATTGGTGAACGTTACGTTCAATCCAGTGTTGTTCGTTCAATTCTTCGTAAGCACGTTAGTGATATGCACATGTGTGTATTATATATCGACGCGCGTAAGAATGACTGAGACTGGAAGTCTGGTAATGTTTACCGTTTGCATGTTTGTGGAAATTTTCATTTTTTGCTGGGCCGGCAACGAAGTCATGCTAAAGGTAATTACTTTATATTCTTAATTGAATAGACGTGATGATTATAATAAAACAATAATATAAAAAAATAAAAAAAACACGAGTATTAATATAATTCAATTTTTTACCGAATTTCTTTGACATACCATTTGGGGAGAAATTCAAAATTATTTTTTTAAACAAAAAACTACACGTACGAATTTTTTTTGTAAAACTACGTAAGATTAATGAGATTATTTCATGTTGTTGTGTATTAATAATGTTACATATTGGTAGAGTATGATTGTGAGAGAGTCTATATATCACACGAACTGGCCATTGATATCGGTTAACGAAAAGAAAGAATTGATGATGATCATGATGCGCAGCACGATTCCCATAAAGTTTACCAGCAGCTTCTTGATAACGTTATCTCTTCAATCGTACAGTAACGTAAGTGACGTTACCGTCTTCGCAATTAAAACAAATACCGTAATCCTGCAATGTTTCAGATTTTAAAAATGTCGTACTCTGCATTCAATGTGCTTAAAAAGTAAAACGAAAGTGAACCAATAATGTGAAGTATAAATTACACATGATTTGAAACGTGCCTCAGTATAACATTAGTTGTTAGTTTTCTTTTTTATATAAATCAATAAGAATAAATCATAACATTTTTGCTTGCGTATTCATTTCGACTCCGATCATCACTCTGGAAATTGACATTTTGCATCTCTGTCACGTCTCGCGTACGTTTTGACTCGACGTATAAGTAAGAAATATCACTTTCGGCTTCGGCATTAAGAAGAGAGGAAAAAGAAAAAATTTTTTTTCTCGGTCCGCATGTGGATGCGTCGCGTGTTAAACTGCTCGTGGTTTTCCCGTACTTGTCGTATCTCGCGGAAATACTAGTGAATAACTTGAGAAATATACACTAAGTATATTATACATAATTCTTAGCTCTTCGTTTGACTTTTATATATTTTTATATAAAATGAGAAATAAAGCGAGTAGCCTCGCAGGGAAGATACGATATTCCTCGCGGTCCTAACGATCGGGAGAATGCATAAATTATATTTTATTCAACGGAAATATAACAATGTACGCGGATGTAGAGGATAACGTTACTTCGATGATCACGGGCAAGAAAATGTTTAGAAATATAGTATTTATAAGAATGGAAAAGAACGTCTATTGTAATAATCTATTGTAATAAATAAGTAAAGGGCTTTACGTCGACTTTTTAATGGCCGTAATATATGGCATTAGGGTTGACAAGATGTTGAAGTGAGTAAAAATACATAGTCCGCCGCGAGACTCGCTCGGTTACATTTGAATGAAAGTTATAGACCATTTCAATAATAACGCGCTATGTTGCATCTGTATTAATATTTGTTCCCGTTACGTTACTTCTAAGCTACAAATACTTTGGAAGAAAGGTACGTGATAAAAGATACTTTGGTTTCATTCTTCACGTGAATCATTATTTAAAATAAAATTAAACGAATTTTAATTTAACTTTTTACACCAAATATAATACCTCGCAGTAACATATTCAGCGTATAATTTACCCATTAGTTTGTAAAATTTATTATTCACGTAATTGTTTCGTATATTATTATTTTTTTTCTTAATAAATTTAATTTTAAGAGAAAACTTTATCAACAAATGCAAATCACTTTTTTTTGTATAGAAACATGCCACATATTGGCGCGATTCATCGATAAGTTTTTAGTAGAAAAAGAAGTCCAAGTATGGAATTACTCACTTTAAATTTTTTTATGTATACTGTTTGCGGTATATGGCGACCTATGGAATGGACATCATTTGGGGCAAAGCTACTGTATAATATATTTACCGTCGTCATAGTGTTGTCACAGTACTTTATGACGATAACCGAATTTCTGGACATTCTTTTCGTTGTCAATAACATCGACGATTTCGCAACTAATACCCTAATGTTTTTTACCATGATGGCCGTTTGTTGTAAGGCGACCATCGTCGTTACGCGTCGAAAAGAAATTTACAATTTGATTCAGACATTGTTGGAAAAGCCACATAAACCTCAGAACAAAGATGAGGTAGCCATACAAATAAAATTCAACAAGTTCATCAGGTGAGTCTAGCTACCTTTACTAAAACGATTACATTCAGCAGTATTGAGTTATTAATATTTCTAAAGATATTTATGCAACAACCTAATGTCACTGGAAATATCCAAAAATATATGCAATTGTAGCGAATTAATTTGATTTACAAAATTTAATCTTAGATCCACGACTTACAGATCGTGTTCACTAGGATATACATTTTTGGCAACTTGTTCCGTAACGGGCCTCACCGTAGGATCGATAATAAATATTCTACATGGTCATTTACCTTATCGAATATGGCTACCGTTCAATTATAGCGTGCGGGTGTTTTACATTTTAGCCGCGCACCAAATGATAACTTTGGCGTTCGCCGCTACGATAAACGTCGGCACGGAGACCATGGTCTTAGGATTGTTTATACAGACGTGCGCGCAACTTGAAATTTTCGAGGACCGCCTTCGGAAGTTAATAATTAATAAAACGACTAATAATAAGTATCATGGACACGCGCACTCGTTGAATAAAAATAAAACGGAAATATCGGATTATATAAATTATCATCTTAGCATTTACAAGTGAGTCTCGTAAGAATAATTTTATGCTGATATTTGATTATCATATTACGTTATGTTATTAAGTCAAATATTTGTCGCGATTAAGGAAAGTTATTTGAAGTTAAGTAATTAAGATTTTTAATGTCGAATATTCTTAAACAATACCTTTAAAATAAAGCCCTCTTGCAGATATGCAAAAACGGTGAACATCGTATTTAACGAGGTCCTATTTTTTCAATTTTTCGGGAGTATATTAGTGCTGTGTACAAGTGTATATTACTTGTCAATGCATATTAAAGAGCTGTCGGCAATTGTCTTTTTATTAATGTACACCATTTGCATGTTTGCACAAATCTTCGTTTACTGCTGGTCCGGAAACGAAGTCATACTTAAGGTAACGATCTGTCTTATGTAATTAAAATGTATATTACTAAATTAGAAATGTTTAAAAAAAAATTCAAATATTAGTTTTCGATTAATTCAGCTTTTGAATGTTTTTATATTGGCAGAGTGCTAGCACCGGGGAAGCTATTTATCGTATGGACTGGCCATCGCTATCGGTCACCGAGAAGAAAGAATTGATGATGATCATGGCACGCACTAACATTCCTATAAAGTTCACGAGCAGTTTCCTGATAACAATGTCCCTTCAGTCTTACAGCAGTGTTCGTACCGTCATTACTTTAACGTCATAATTAAAAATTTATTAATCAAATTATTTTGAAAGATTTGTCGCTATTGCACGGAAAAATTGTCTAATTGTAATTTTACGTAAGTACTTAATCTTCTATATATTTATATATATATATATATATTTTTTTTTACTTTCAGATTTTAAAAACGTCGTACTCGGCATTTAATTTACTTCAAAAGTGAACTCTAAGTAATGTTGTAGTTTTTAATAAATTAGCAATATTAAGTGTTGTGACTTTTATAAACGTGTTTTAAATTAAGTCTTGTTTCCTATTGTAATTATTCAAAAACTAGCACAGAAGAATACTGGAGCACGTCCGCACGCATTCCTTCATGTAATTACACGCAGTACAACTTAACGCATATGTCTAATACTGCACGTTATTGATATAAAAAAAAATAATAATAAAATTTTATCCGCACTTTTCATGCCTCGCCAATGTCCAGGCAATAACGCGAGACGTATACTCGTAAGTATATCACCGTTCTCGTCGCAGCACTCGACATGTATTCTTATTTAATAAAGTAAGGGACTGCGCTGGAAAACGCTTTATTCGTCGCAGTCCCGATGAATAGGAAGATGCGCGAATATGTTTTATTCAACGAAATTATAAGAATGTATATTGAATGAAAAAAATTACATCCCTTGGTGATCTCAAGTAAAAAAATTTTTACAGTACGATTCTTTATGAGAGCGGAAAAGTACACGCGCATCTTACAATAAATAACTAATCGACTTCATGTTGATTTTTTTATGACCGTAAATGATACTAAGGGTTGACAGGAAGTGAATAAAGGTGCAGTCCACCGCAAGGCTCGTTCGAATACATTTAAATAAAAGTCATTGACCATTATAATAGTAACGTGATATACGTTACTATTAATATTTGTTAATTAATTTCGTTGTGTTATCAAATAAAATTTTGAGAAGTAAATATTCGAAAAAAAAACGTACAATAAATTATAACTTCGTCGTTATTGTGCTGTCTATCGCGTCGTTAAATGAGATCTTACGATTTTCAACGCGACTTCGTTAAGCAAATAAGATTTGTCGCAATCGAAGAGTCACGTATCTTGGCGCGATTTATTGATAAATTGAAGAAACAGATTAAAATATGCAATTGCTTACTTTAAATTTTTTAATAATTACTGTTTGCGGTATATGGCGGCCTATTGAATGGACATCATTTGGAGCTAAACTACTGTATAATATATTTACCGTGGTCATAGTGTTATCGCAGTACTTTATGACGATAACCGAATTTCTTGACATTCTTTTTGTTGTGAACAACATCGACGATTTCGCCGCTAACACCCTAATGTTCTTCAGCATGATGGCTGTTTGTTGTAAAACGACCATCATCCTTACTCGTCGAAACGAAATTATTAATTTGGTTCAGTCATTGTTAGAAAAGCCGCATAAACCTCAGAACCAAGACGAGGTGGCTATACAAACCAAATTCAACGAGTTTATCAAGTGAGTTCCCACCTTCATTAAAACGGTGTAATATTAATTTATTAATAGTCGAAAAAAAAAAAGTTTATACAATTGAAATATCCAATATCTAGTAATAATTTCAATAATAACAAACTATTGATTTGATTTGTAAAGTGTAATTATTAAATTCACGATTTGCAGATCGTGTTCGTTAAGATATTCATTTTTGGCAACGTGTTCCGTGACGGGCCTCACCGTAGGATCGATAATAAATATACTACATGGCCACTTACCTTATCGAATATGGCTACCGTGGAATTACAGCATGCGGATGTTTTATATTTTAGCCGCTCACCAGATGATAACTTTGGCGTTCGCCGCTACCATAGACGTCGGCACGGAGACCATAGTCTTCGGATTGTTCATACAAACGTGCGCCCAGCTTGAAATTTTCGAGGATCGCCTTCGAAAGTTAATAATTAATAAAACGTCTAAGTATCTAGGACGCACGTGCTCACTGAAAAAAGAGAAAACAAATATATCGGATTACATACATTATCACCTTAGCATTTACAAGTAAGTCTCGTTTAGCAATTACAAGAATAGTTTTATGCAGGTAATTAAGCAGTAAACTAGTCGCGACGAAAAAATATAAAATAAAGGGCTAGACATTAATTAAATAGTTAGTAAATAACAAATACTTTTTTTTTTACAAATAATGGCTAGTACCAATTAAGCTAGCTACTAAGAAATATATCTAATCCGCACGGTCCAACCACTATTAACTGCAAAATCAGAATAGCTAGATGATGAATTTCCACTCGCGATTGCCTTATTATGTTCGTCTCCGTGTTATTTAATTAATACTCTTTAATACGTTTTAATACGTTTTACTTAATATTGAAACCAACTGCTATTTATAAAAATAAATTGTTGAAAACCTGAAGAAAGTCAGATAGCGTAATTGACGTTGTTCGAAATTGATAGATAAATGTTACAACCTCGAAAGTAGAGAGCGTTCCACAGAGTAAATTAATTAGTTGTTCTATCGTAAATTGTGTTAAGAAATAGAAATTATATCTAAGCACCTGTTCAAAATTAAATTACTTTTATCTCAAATAAATAGAGATTATTAAAGAAAGAATTATTAAATTATATATTTAATGCAGAGCGTTACTAAAAGTATCATTAAAATAAAAACCTTTTGCAGATATGCAAAAACGGTGAACGTCATATTTAACGAAGTGCTTTTTTGTCAATTTTTCGGAAGTATATTAGTGCTGTGTACAAGTGTATATTTCTTGTCAATGCATATTAAAGAGCCGTCGGCAATTATCTTTATACTAATGTACACCATTTGCATGTTTGTACAAGTCTTCGTTTACTGCTGGTCCGGAAACGAAGTTATACTTAAGGTAACGATCTGTCTTATGTAATTAAAATGTATATCACTAAATTATAAATATTTTTAAAAAGTTCATAAATTAGTTTTCGATTAATTCAGTTTCAAAATTTATTTAATATTGACAGAGTGCGAGCACGGGAGAGGCTGTATATCGCATGGATTGGACATCGCTATCGATTACCGAGAAGAAAGAATTGATGATGATTATGATACGCAGCAATACTCCTATAAAGTTCACGAGCAGTTTCCTGATAACAATGTCCCTTCAGTCTTACGGCAGTGTTAGTACCGTCATTAATTTAACGTTAATATTAACAATTAATTAGTCAAATTATTTCTCAACATTAAATTAGTTAATGTTCTTTTTTTTTTTCTTTTAACTTTCAGATCTTAAAAACGTCGTATTCAGCATTTAATTTGCTTCAAAAATGAACACTAAGTTTGTTGTAGTTTTTATATAATAAAATAGTAACTTCACGTGTTGTGATTTTTATATATAAACGTTTTTAATTCCGCTTTATTTCCTATTTTAATCGTTCAAAAACTGATGTAAAAAAATACTCGAGCACCGTGCACACGCATTACCTGTAATTGCATCCAGTAGAATGTAACGCATATAATACTACAATTCATTGCGACAAGAAAAAATAGAATTTTATCCGCACTTTTAGTGCCTCGCACATGTTCAAGCAAATAACGAAGAAAATATATTCTAAGTATATTATCGTTCTCGTCGTAGCACACGATATGTATTTTTATTTAATAAAGAAAGAGACTACAATGGAAAATGCAATATTTCTCGTAGTCCCGATGAACAGGAAGATGTGCAAATATATATTTTATTCAATGAAAGTATAACAATGTGCGTTCAAGGTAAGAAATAACATCTCTCGATGATCTCGAGCAGGACAATTTTTACAATTACGGTCTTCATAAAAACGGAAAAAAAAACGCGCGTCTTACAATGAATAACTGATGGACTACATGTTGATTTTTTAATGACTCTAATAGATACTGGGGTTGACAGGAAGTGAATAAAAGTGCAGTCTATCGCAAGGCTTGCTCGATTACTTTAAATAAAAGTCATTGACTATTGCAGTAATAATATTATACGTTGCTGTTAATATTTGTTAAATAATTTCGCTGCATTATTTGCTGAATTTCTGAGAAGCGTACATTAAAAAAAAAAAAAAAAAAAAAAAAAACCGTGCAATAAGTTATACTTCGTCGTTATTGTGCTACGTCCATTGCGTCGTTAAATAAGATCTTACGATTTTCAACGCGACTTTGTTAATAAAAAAAAATTTTTGGCAATCGGAAAGTTACGTATCTTGGCGCGATTTATTATTAAATTAGAAAAATGAATCAAGATTTAAATTTACTTACATTAAATTTTTTAATGTACACCATTAGCGGTGTGTGGCGACCTATAGAGTGGACATCGATTGGCGCGAGACTACTTTACGGTGCATTTTCTAGTTTCGTAGTATTCTCTCAATATTTTTTGACGACAACCGAATTTCTGGATATCATTTTTGTTGTCAATACAATGGACGATTTCGCCACTAACAGTCTAATGTTCTTCACTATGATGGCTGTTACTTGCAAAGCGACCATCGTCGTTGCACGTCGACAAGAAATTATCAATTTGATTCAAACATTGTTGGAAAAGCCACACAGACCTGAGAACGAGGACGAGGTGGCCATACAAACAAAATACGACAAATATATCAGGTAATCTTGCACATTTTTGCACAAAATTATTATATTGCGCAATATTTAACTATTGATATTTCTTAAAATATTTATCCAACAATTAAAATGTCGCTGGACATATCCAGAAATATATACGATAATAACGAATTAATTTGATTTATAAAGTTTAATCTTAGCTTAACGACTTGCAGATCGGGCTCGCTAACATATATAATTTTGGCATCGTGTTCAATAACGGGTCTCACCGTAGGATCGATATTAAATATTCTACATGGTCATTACCCTTATCGAATATGGCTACCGTTTAATTACAGCGTGCGAGTGTTTTACATTTTAGCCGGTCATCAAGTGCTAACTTTGTTGTTCGGCGCCACTATAAGTGTTGGCGCGGAAATCATGTGCTATGGATTGTTTATACAAACGTGCGCCCAGATTGAAATTTTCGAGGACCGCATTCGAAAGTTAATAATTCATAAAACGGCTAAGTATCAAGGCCATACACGTTCGTTAAATAAGAATAAAATGAAAATATCTGATTGCATAAATTATCATCTTGAAATTTACAAGTGAGTCCCGTAAGACTAATTTTATGCAAGATTTTAATTGCCTTTATTTTAAGTTATCAAGTCAAATATTTAGTACGTTTATCGAAAATTATTTTAAATTAAAAAAAAATTATGTTTTTAATGCAGAACATTTATAAACGCTATGAAACCTTAATGATAAAATTCTTTTCCAGATATGCAAAGACGGTGAACACGGTATTCAACGAGATCCTCTTTTTCCAATTTTTCGGGAGTATACTAGTGCTGTGTACAAGTGTATATTTCTTGTCAAAGCATATTAAAGAGTTAGCGGCAATTATCTTTTTGCTAATGTACACTGTTTGCATGTTTGCACAAATCTTCGTTTACTGCTGGGCCGGAAACGAAGTTATACTTAAGGTAGCGATATGTTCTCTGCAATAAAAATGTATATCGCTAAATTATAAATATTAAAAAAATTCATAAATTAATATTCGCCCAATTAAGTTCCTAAATTTTTTTATCTTGGCAGAGTTCGAGCACGGGGGAAGCTATATATTGTATGGATTGGCCATCGCTATCGGTCAACGAGAAGAAAGAATTAATGATAATCATGGCACGCTGCGAAATTCCTATACAGTTCACGAGCAGTTTCTTAGTAACAATGTCCCTTCTGTCTTACAGCAGCGTTAGTATCGTCTGTTACTTTGACGTCAATGTTAAAAATTTATTTGTCAAATTATTTCTTAACATTTATCGCTATTGCACGAAAATACTGTTTAATTGTAATTTTGCGTAAGTATGTAATCTTCTATGTTAATGTTTTTTTTTTTTCTTAACTTTTAGATCTTAAAAACGTCGTACTCAGCATTTAATTTGCTTCAAAACTGAACTCTAAGTTTGTTGTAGTTTTTATTTAATAAATTAGTAATTTTACGTGTTATGACTTATAAACGTCTTAAATTCAATCTTGTTTCCTAATACATTAATTGTACCAACACTGATGCAAGAGGGGTACTCGAGCACGTGCACACGCATTACCTGTAATTGCATGCAGTACAATGTAACACATATAATACTACAATTCGTTGGGGCATAAAAAAAAAAGAATTTTATCCGTACTTTTAATGCCTCATAGATGTCCAGGCAAATAACGAAGGAAATATACTCGAAGTATTTATCGTTCTCGTCGTAGTACACGACATGTATTTTTATCTAATAAAGTAAGGGACTACGGTGGAAAATGCTATGTTCCTCGTACTCGCGATGAACAGGAAGATGTGCAAATATATATTTTATTCAACGAGAGTGTAACAATGTGCGTCGCGGGTAAGAAATAACATTTCGCGATGATCTCAAGCAATACAATTTTTACAATTACGGCCGTCATAAGAATGAAAAAGTACGCGCATCTTACTATGAATAACTGATGGACGTCATGTCGATTTTTTAATGGCCCTTATAGATACTAAGGTTGACAGGAAGTGAATGAAAATGTTATCTACCGCAAGGCTCGCTCAATTACATTTAAAAAAAGCTCTTGACCACTGCGGTAATAACATAATGTTCGTCTCTATTAATAATTGATAAATAATTTCGTTACATTCTTTGCTGAAATTCTCAGAGGCGGATATTTGAAAAAAGAACATGCGATAACTTATACTTCGTCATTATTATGCTGTCACATTGTGTCGTGCGATGAGATCTTACGATTTTCATCGCGAGTCTGTTAAGCAAATAAAATTTGTTGCAATCGAGGAGTGACGTATCTTGGCGCGATTTATTGATAAATTAGAAAAATGGATCAAGATTTAAATTTACTTACATTCAATTTATTAATGTTTACTTTCTGCGGTATATGGCGACCTATGGAGTGGTCATCAGTTCGTGCGAAGCTATTTTACCGTGTATTTTCTATTTTTGTAGTATTCTCTATATACTTTTTGACGACAACCCAATTTCTGGATATCATTTTCGTTGCCAATAACATAGATGATTTCGCTACTAATAGCTCAATGTTCTTCAGCATAATGGCCGTTACTTGTAAAGCGACTGTTGTCATTGTACGTCGAAAAGAAATTATTAATTTAATACAAACATTGATGGAAAAGCCACACAAGCCTCAGAATAAAGACGAGGTAACCATACAAACAAAATTCGACAAATATATCAGGTGAGCTTGCACCTTTATCAAAATTATTATATTAAGCTATAGATATTTCATAAAATATTTATGGAACAATTAAAATGTCGCTGGAAATATGCAAAATTAATTGAGATAATAAAAAATTAATTTGATTTATAAAATTTAACCGTAGCTTCATGATTTGCAGATCGAGCTGTCTGACGTATATGATTTTGGCAACGGGCTCCATAACGGGCCTCACCGTAGGATCAATATTAAATATTCTACATGGCCATTTACCTTATCGGATATGGTTACCGTTCAATTACAGCGTGCGGGTGTTTTACATTTTAGCCGGTCACCAAATGATAACTTTAACGTTCGTCGCTACTGTAAGCGTCGCCGCGGAAATCATGGTCTATGGATTTTTCTTACAGACGTGTGCCCAGCTTGAAATTTTCGAGGACCGCCTTCGAAAGTTAATAATTAATAAAACGACTAATAATAAGTATCAAGGTAACGCGCGCTCGTTGAATGAAGAAAAAACGGAAATATCGGATTGCATAAATTATCATCTTAGTATTTACAAGTGAGTCTCGTAAGAATAATTTTGCACAGATATTTAATTGCCTTATTATTTTTTGTCATCAAACTAAATATTTAATATACTAAAAAAAAAAAAAAATTATTTTAAATTTAAAAAATTATATTTTTAATGCAGAACATTCATAAATAATACCTTTAAAATTAAATCCTTTCTGCAGATATGCAAAAACAGTGAACATCGTATTCAACGAGATTCTCTTTTTTCAATTTTTCGGAAGTATAATAGTGCTGTGTACAAGTGTATATTTCTTGTCAAAGCATATTAAAGACCTGTCGGCAATTATCTTTTTGCTAATGTACACTGTTTGCATGTTCGCACAAATCTTCGTTTACTGCTGGGCCGGAAACGAAGTTATACTTAAGGTAGCGATATGTACTGTGAAATAAAAATTTATATCGCTAAATTATAAATATTAAAAAAAATTTATAAATTAATTTTCGCCCAATTGAGTTTCTAAATTTATTTATCTTGTCAGAGTGCGAACACGGGGGAAGCTATATATTGTATGGATTGGCCATCGCTATCGGTCAACGAGAAGAAAGAATTGATGATGATCATGGCACGATGCGAAATTCCTATACAATTCACGAGCAGTTTCCTAGTAACAATGTCCCTTCAGTCTTACGGCAGTGTTAGTACTGTCATTAATTTAATATCTATTAAAAAATTTTATTTGTCAAATTATTTCTTAACATTTGCCGCTATTGCATGAAAATACTGTCTGTATAATATTTATTTTATTTATTGTAATTTTACGTAAGTGTTTGATCTTCTGTGTTAATATATATATATATATATATATATATATATATATATATATTTTTTTTTTTTATCTTTCAGATCTTAAAAACGTCGTACTCGGCATTTAATTTACTTCAGAAGTGAACTCTGAGCAATATTGTAGTTTTTATTTAATAAATTAGTAATTTTACGTGTTATGACTGATAAACGTTTTAAATTTAATCTCGCTTCCTACGTTAATTGTTCCAACACTAATACAAAAGAATACTCGGACACCGCGCACACGCATTATCTGTAATTGCATGCAGTACAATGTAACGCGTATATTACAATTTATTGCGGCATAAAAAAAATAGAAATTTATCCGTACTTTTAATGCCTCATAGATGTTCAGGCAAATAACGAAGGAAATATACTCGAAGTATTTATCGTTCTCGTCGTAATACACGACACGTATTTTTATCAAATAAAGTAAGGGACTACGATGGAAAATGCTATGTTCCACGTAGTCCCGATGAACAGGAAGATGTGCGAATATATTTTATTCAACGAGAGATATAACAATGTGCGTTGAGTGTAAGAAATAACATCTCTCGATGATCTCGAGCGGAACAATTTTTGCAATTACAGTAGTCGTAAGAGCGGAAAAGAACGCGCATCTTCCGATGAATAACTGATCGACTTCATGTCGATTTTTTAATGACCGTAATAGATGCTAGGGTTGACAGGAAGTGAATAAAAGTGCTGTCTACCGCAAGGTTCGCTCAATTACATTTAAATAAAAGCTATTGACCACTGCGATAATAACATAATACGCCGCTATTAATGTTTGTTAAATAACTTCGCTGCATTATTTGCTGAAATTCTGAGAAGCGTACATTAAAAAAAAAAAAAAAATAATAATAATAATTGTTCGATGACTTATACTTCGTCATTATTATACTAAGTTACATTGTATCGTTAAATGAGAACTTACGATTTTCAACGCGACTTCATTTAGTAAATAAAATTTGTTAGAATCGGGACAGTCATGTATCTTGGCGCGATTTATTGATAAATTGAAGAAACAGATCGAAATATGCAATTGCTTACTTTAAATTTTTCAATGTACACCGTTGGTGGCGTTTGGCGACCTATGGAGTGGTCATCGATTGGCGCGAAGCTACTTTACAGTGTATTTTCCATTGTTATAGTATTCTCTCAATTCTTTTTGACCATAACCGAATTTCTGGATATTATTTTTGTTGTCGATAATATCGACGACTTTGCGACTACTACTCTAATGTTCTTCACCATGCTCGCCGTTTGTTGTAAAGCCACCATTGTCATAGTACGCCGTAATGAGATCATCAACATGATGCAGCTATTATTAAAAAAACCTAATAAGCCTCAAGATGAAATCGAAGAGGCGATACAAACAAAATTCGAGAAATACATCAGGTGAGTTTGTACTTTTATTAAAACAAATCTTTAATATTAATATTAATATTAGCGTATTATATAAACAGTTTTATGCAGCAATTTAAATATGATGTGCATTCAGGGCGTATTTTTTATTATTCCGAATTTTGTCTGTATCGTTTGTTAATATAAATTGTACATTTCTGTACATTGTAAAATCGTTTAAGTTAATTCTAATAATAGTTTATAAAGTTCGATATTCCTTTTACGCTTGCAGATCACGCTCGATAAGATATTCATTTTTGGCAACGGGTTCTATTACAGGCCTTACTGTAGGGTCAGTAATAAATATATTGCACGGACAATTACCTTATCGAATATGGCTTCCGTGGGATTATCATATACCTCTGATATTTTATACATTGGGCATTCATCAAATGATAACTCTAATTTTCGCCTGCATCATAAACGTCGGCACGGAAACCTTGGTACCCGGATTATTTTTGCAAACGTGCGCCCAGTTGGAAATTTTGGAAAATCGCATACAGAAGTTGATAATTAATAAAACGGTCAAATATCTAAGGCACACCCTCGCGACACCGAATAAAGACGAAATGGAAATATCGGATTGCATACATCACCATCTTAGCATTTACAAGTGAGCCGCATAAAAATATTTTCACGCACGTAAGTTTGACTTTAAACTATTGCAGGTTCGCGAAAACGGTGAACGTCATTTTCAACGAGGTGCTCTTCATTCAGTTCTTCAGTAGTATACTAGTATTGTGTACGAGCGTTTATTACCTATCAACGCATGTTAATGATCCATTTGCAACTGCGTCGTTAATAATGTATACCATTTGCATGTTTGCACAAATCTTCGTTTACTGCTGGGCCGGAAACGAAGTTATACTTAAGGTAATTATTTAATCTATTTTAATGCTGATATTTTATTAAATTAATTTAAAAAAAAAATTAAAAAAATAGCAAGTAATTTATCAATCTATCAGAAATATAGAAATTATCCATTCTCTATATATAGGTTTTCGTTAATATTCACGCATAATAATAACGATAATAATAATTTTGTTCGTGTCGGCAGAGTGCGAACACGGGAGATGCTATATATCGCATGGATTGGCCGTCGTTATCAGTTAACGATAGAAAAGAATTGCTAATGGTTATGGTACGCAGCACAAATCCTATAAAGTTTACCAGCAGCTTCTTAATAACCATGTCTCTTCAGTCTTACAGTAATGTTAGTCCTATTATTAGTTTAATATTAATATTAAATATGATATTTGTCGCGTGTGCACGGAAACATTATTTAATGTACTTCACGTAAGTATTTAATTTTCCACGTTAACACGTTTTCTAATTTTCAGATCCTAAAAATGTCGTATTCAGCATTCAATATACTTCAAAAGTAAAAAGTCGAAGTAACATTGTAGTTCCAAATAAATTAGCGAATCTAAATATTAAGATTTTTGTAGATATCTTATTTTTCAGCCCCGACTCTTTCTCTTTCGATTATTCAAACTCCGATGAAAATATCTACGCACGCACTAAACCAAACCACATGCAATACAACACTTATAATACGATAAGCAATTTCGATATAAAAAAAAGTTGTTTTAATTGAAACTTCAACTGTACGTAAAAAATATAATTTCGTTTGTGTTACCTGATTTTTTTTCCTTTTTTTTTTTGTCGCCGTATCAAAAATGTTTCACAATCTTTCGATTCACTCGTCATGCCTGGCGAACGGATATTAGTTAACTTTAGAAGCAAGTTTACCTACGTTATACCTCCGTTACGTTACGGTGTACCTTTATGCAATAATAAGTCTTTGTCGTGCGCGAGAAATAGTTAATTGCTGCGGATGACAAATATTTCATTAGATGGGAATACGGCAACATGCCGTAAGACTGTGAAAAGTTGTTCCCTGATAATTACAACTAAGTTGACATTTATAATTATAGCGTTTACTTAAGGAGGGGCCTAACGTAATTGTAATGAACGCCGTCGTGTACTCAAACGGCTAATAAATGGCTAATGAATACGATTCATGGTCCGAGGGTTAAGAAACTGAAGGAGACAAGCCCGCGTATAATCCGCCGCGAGATGCGTTCAGTTGTACGTTACTCATTTAATTATCTCGAATGTGGTGAAATAAGTTACTGTCTATTCAGCATCCTAAGTACTATCACGATTGTGAAATACATTCGAAGATAAACTTTTTTTTCGTATAGCGTAGTTCAACTTGTCAATAATAATTTAGAGATCGATTCAGAACGATCAAAGCTCATAATGTTACCTCTACGTTACATAATCTTTTAATTCGCATCATTACCGCGCGGCATTATTAATAGCGTTAATATTCATGCAACGTCCCGGTTCCAAATACAGTTCCGTTGAGAATAAAACGAATTTTAAAGAGAAGCTAGTGCTAATATCGATTGCATATGTCGCAAATGATTGCCGCTAGTGAATCTACTTAATCGCTTCGCAATTGCTTTATTCAATTTACTAGAGAAGACCTCTCGCGGTCCCCACATTAATTTTCGAAATCCTGTACACGTAGGAACGTTTTGTATATTCTGCACGAGTTATCCGCCATCATGCAACTACTTTCTTTCAATTTTTTAATATATACTTACGCCGGTATATGGCGGCCTGTCGAGTGGACATCGACCTGTGCCAAGCTGCTGTACAATATATTCACGAGCGTCATATTATTCTTGGAGTATTTTTTGGGGCTCACTCAGTTTTTAGATATCTTGTTCGTGATCGAGACCGTCGACGAATTCGTCGCGAATTCCTTAATGTTCGCGAGCATCGTTATCGTTTGTTCAAAAGCGACTATCATTATATTACGTCGGGAGTCCATCATAAACTTGGTGCAAACATTGCTAACGGCACCTTGCAAACCTCGCAACAGAGACGAGGTGATAATACAGACGAAATTCGATAACTTTATCAGGTCGGTACGTATTTTAATTGCCGGTTTTAATTTAGCGGGAACAATCCCAATTGTCTACGTGCCTCTATTTGCAGATCGTGGTCGCTGAGATATTTTCTTCTGGCAATGAGTTCGCTCACGAGTGTAACTATAGGGTCGGTGATGAACGTTATGCATGGTATATTACCTTACAGAGTATGGTTACCGTACGATCTTAACGTACCTACGGTATTCTGGAGCATATCTATTCAGCAGATCATAACTTTGATCTTCGCGACAATCATCAACGTCGGCACGGAGACTCTAGTCTTTGGATTGTTTCTGCAAACGTGCGCACAGCTTGAAATCTTCGAAAATCGCATGTACAAATTGGTGACCGGTAATACTACCACGGAATCGTCGCTTGCGTCACCGAACAAAAAAAAGAAAACGATATCGGAACATATTCAACATCATCTCAGCATTTATAAGTTAGTGACAGAAGAATATATTATTTTATTCTTTTTTTTTTTTTTTTTTTTTTTTCGTCTTTATTTAATATTATATAATTTTTATTAAGAAAAAAAAAATTAAAATGCTGGAAATTTTTTTTATTATTATTTCTTAATGTTTCACGAACTTCGAGAACCGTAATAATAAAATATCTTCTATCACTTTAATCGCAAAATTAACGTGGTGTTATTATAGATACGCCAAAACCGTAAATGTTATATTCAACCAGGTGCTTTTCGTCCAATTTTTCGGCAGTATCTTAATACTGTGCACAAATGTGTTTTATATGTCGGCACATATCAACGAGTCTCAAACTGCGACTCTGCTGATGTACACCATTTGCATGTTCGTGCAAATTTACATTTACAGCTGGTCCGGAAATGAAGTCATACTCAAGGTAAATTGCTCGCGAAAAGCTGACCGTAATCCCTGCGAGTAAACCCAAGTTAATATCGACCCTACTACGCCCTACATGCTGTACACACAATATTGTCAATGTTGTCTACAATCGATGAGACTATCAATCGCTTGTAGGACAATCATTCTATCGCCGTACGATTACGAAAAGCATAACTGCTCTATAAATTAATGTTAAATGTATATATATATATATACTATATACGTAACGCGCGCGCGTGTGTGACTCGGTTAACTAAAATCGATAGCGATATTGAACTATTTGAAGCGATTACATATAGATCAAGTAATAAAAATCAATATCGATCGAGAGTGCGAATAAAATATCCTTCTCGGGCACACACATGATTAACGTAAAAATATTGGTGAACAATTTTTGCTAAATCTTCCATACGTATATATATTTTTACGCGTACTTTATCTATAAGAAAATATTTTTAAGCAGCCTCAATTTTTAGTGTATATAAAATTATATGTAAAATTAATATTAATTATACTTTTGAGATATAATAATTGTTCTTCGTCAACTTTCACGGCAGAGCACGAACATAGGAGATTCAATATATCACTTAGACTGGACCTCGCTGTCGGTCAACGAAAAGAAAGAGCTATGGATGATTATGATGCGTAGCACGATTCCTATAAAGTTCACCAGCAGTTTTCTGATAACTCTATCTCTTCAAACTTACAGTAACGTTAGTTTTGCCTATATTATTAAATTGTAATAAAATAAATATACACATAGTAGTTTGAAACAAATACGCGGCCTAGTGCTGTAATTTTTACAAGCGCATTATATTTATTATGTCATTCTTACTTGTAATTTTGCTTTTTCTTTTTTTTTTTTTTTTTCTTTTTGCAGATCCTGAAAACGTCGTACTCGGCATTTAATTTGTTACAACAATCCTAGAAGATATAAGTAATCGAAAACATGTATGAATATAATTAATATAATTTTATTCGTCGTCGATTTGACGAGTTACAAATTGTTTTCTCATTTCGAATGTAACAATACCAACAGCCACACCAACGTTCAAGCTATCAATGCCATT
Organism: Cardiocondyla obscurior; assembly: GCF_019399895.1. NCBI lineage: Eukaryota > Metazoa > Arthropoda > Insecta > Hymenoptera > Formicidae > Cardiocondyla > Cardiocondyla obscurior. The sequence goes on along the minus strand of NC_091875.1, from coordinate 1,754,355 downwards.
GGTTAACGGTATATTAACGCGAGTGCAATTTCTCTCACGTAGCATCTTACACGACTCGAGACTAACACCCTCGGTTTCTCCGCCAACAACGAGTACCACTTCTTTTTCTGTGAAATTTAACGTGTAGTAAGACTCAATCGGAAGTTCAGATATTAACTTCTTTACTAGCGATTTAGTTTTTGCAGTTGGCTTTCTAGTTTGGCTTATCACTTCGTTTATCATGTCACTTTCGATTAATTTGTCGTTATTTGCATTTATATCATTATTCGTATCTCCTTCAACGTAATTATCATTGTTCTCGATAGAACGTAAATTTGATTTTGAATTAATCGTATCGTTTTTTAAATCATATGTTACGTTATTGTCTGCTAAAAACATCGCGGACTCCTCACTTATCAACGACGGAATATCATCCCATGAGACAGACGTAATTATTGGTAAGCGAAAATGGGCGCCTATGGCGCTGCGCAAAACTTTGGGCTCCCATACGTCTACGCATCCTAAAATGACGACATCCAAATTAGTGAAAAAACATCGATTACGAAATTCCTAGTAGTGTAAATTACCTTTCATTAATATTAACTTTTCGCAACCAACCGCAGCGGCAGCTCTTATAATAGTTCCTAAATTCCCTGGTTCTCTAATATTGTCACAGATAATAGTCAGCGGTATAGCATTCTCAGGTACATTCCTAGCCGCCATATCTGGGATTTTAAAGATTCCTGTACCAAAAAAACCAGCCATAATTATATACAAGTGTCTATTCTTGTAGATTACCTTAATTATCAGTCTTTTCTTTCGTGATATCAAGATATTTACCCATTATACCAGGAGAAGTAGTTAAGTTAGACCACAACTGAATTGTGCGATATGGAATTTTATACAATTCTACTTCTTCCGAAAGTGATAGTAGCTGTATATCAGATATTCTGCTGAAGAATATTATTTTTGGCGTTAATCCTGCCTGAATTGCATCTTGGATTAAACGGAACCCCTCCAGTAGTATTTGACCAGACTTTTCTCTATTCTTTTTTGTTTTGATGTCTATCATTAGCGAGCTAAAATACAAACAGAGCATGACTCATACCTTCCAGAAATAATTCCTACATTATTTAGACAACTTTATACCTTATGAACTTATTGTTTGCATCGAGGGCTACATATTTTATCCCTGTGGAGCTTACTCGAATTTCGTCTGTTTTTTCAACCACCTCATTCTTCTCGCGCGTTTTAGCTCTGGATCTTCGTCTAAGTGTCTTAAAAACTGATTGCTTATCATCTCTGGACATTTCATCATCGCTATCAAAAAGCTCGTCTTCGTTGACAATGGCAACGGGTTTTCGACTAGTCCACTTGGTGCCGTATTCGCATTTAATTGTTGATCTCAAACCGGCCGGCTTGAGAAGTTTTGTGCCGCGAACCGACCTAAGCGATAACTGCACGATGCTCAGCAACATTGTTTACTTTGAAAAACCTTCTCCAAGTATCATGTATTACCGTATCATCGAATAATTATTTTAATAGTTGCTAAGATATATAACAATACTTTGTATTAGTCTCTTATCATAGTACGATTAATAATTATATTGTCAACTCAATAACCGCAAATCTACCGCGTGCTTTCGCTCGCACGCACGATGTAAATACTACCAATGCGTCACGTGGAAGTAGCAGGTCGCGCTTCTAGAGTGCGCTCGCTAACGTAAAATATCATCGACGGAGATAAAAGATAAAGGCACGAAACGCTAACCTAATCACATTTGGCGGGGATTTAAATCGCGCGTTTTGAAGTACATTTAAAAATAATTTTAAGCATTCCTCCTCTTATTTTTTTCTACATCGAGAAGAAGGTAAAGAGAAAGCGAATCAAGCCATCTCGCAGCGTTACGATGGCCTGACCGCGTTGCTAACAAATTTGTATTGTTTCCAGAAAACAAGACACATTTCTTTGGAAGCGTTTACCTACTCCGGCTAGTGGAATTGTTAAATATACACCGCACGAAATGCACAGCTGGCGTAAAGAAGGTAAGAGATGTTTGTTAAAATGAATTAATTAGGAGTAAAAATCCGAAATTACCCTTGGTAAAGTACGAGGTATCTATCTTACTCGTGAAATCTTGATAAATATTTTTTTCTTGAAGAGTCGAGAAATCGCAATAACAATTAATATATTTCCTCTATATAATTACGAGCTACCGGTGGCTTAAGAATTAACCAGTGGATAAACAACGATTTCGATCGACAAAGAAATTAAGAGGATTACACGTTAATAATAGCAAAGCAGAGACTACTTCGAGCTAAATAAAGCAATAGTTATTAAAAACCCAGATGTTCCCCGAGGTTATTCAGGATCACGTATAGATTACACATACCTACGAACGAAGTTTGCGATATTAATATCTGCGCCAAAGGTCTTTGAAGTCTTCCAGTCTCGAGAAAGAGCTCGGTGTGTATGGTCAGTATGTATCGTGTTTATTTGTGAACTATATTTCGAAGTGAATTGAAGAAAATAATTTTTTATCGACAGGCTAATTATTGCGCAGAAAACAAATTAAGATTAAGAAATATTAAAGTGTGTTATGCCTTCTCCTGAGAGATTCTGACGTGTATGTACCGAGGGAAATGGAATTTCAGGAAAAATTCGCCTTCACTCGAGAAAGTCCAACGTACGACGCCATCCCTTTAATTATTATTGATAAAATGAAAAAGAAATATCCTACAGGTTTGTGTGTTCAGCATAACGATATTTATATATAATTTATATTTATGTATTATTTAATTATTATTTCAGGTGAAGCAGAGAATCTAAAATATTACGTTCCTAGTCCATTCTGGATGAAATTCCGTTTACTATTATTTTGGACATTGTGGGCTGCATTAATATTCGCAATAATAATCTGTTTTCTTACGTATTTTTGCTTCATACCTCGAATGTGTCGTAATTTAAATACATTTAGAAATGCATATAATTAAATAAGTGTACGTATGGTTTAAAAGTTATTAAAATCTACTGTCTTTGTTGTAGCACTTTTTTCTTTATAAATGTCACGATTTATTTTAATTATTTGTATTATATAATAATTTAATCACATACACATATTTTTACATTTTATATGCCGATTTATACAATTTTACAAACAAAAAAAATTACATCGAAGTAATTATTTATCTTTTAGTTTAACTTATATTAACCAACTAAACATTATTTCAACGTTACTTTAAAACCTTTTATTTTATTATAACAATTATTATATTTAAAATCTAGTAAAGAAGGAAATAATTACTTTTGTACTATTAAAAGTGAAATTTATATCTACATTTACATTTTATATAACAAATTACTTTTATTAAAACAATGGAATGAACCAAATTGCGATATCTTTTTTTTTTATCTCTTTTATTTATTAATTTCTTTTTTATTTATCTTTTTTATTTATTAATTTTTTTTTTATTTAATCTTCTTGTTTTGCAAGTGATTGCGACTGTTTTAAAACCGCCTGTGACTCTCGATTCGACTTTCCTTGCATTAACGTCGTTGAGCTTAGCATAACGGATATTTGCTCCGGCAAAGGACACGCGATCAACTGAAGGTTCTCGTCGTTGTAATACTTACTAAGTATTTGATGAAGCTGCGTGAATGCAGCACAAATGTTATTCTTCACTGGCTTGAATAAAATAAACTCGGTTTCTTTGTTAGCCAAATATAATTGCATCGACTGCTGTATCTCGGGACACTTGAACTTGATTATCCTCAGCACGTCGGCCACTGTGGTGGCTATTTCTTGCGCGCTTCCCAGCGCATTTTCCTGATTCGAGCTTGCGTCGAGCAGCTTTTCCTTCTCCAGCAACTTGATAATAGGATAAATCAACAAATAAGTTGCGTGTTGTATCAATCTCTGGCACGTGAGTCTTAGTTTTGCGTCCACGTGCTTCCTCGAGTCGATCAGCTGTTCTTTCATTTGCGGCGCTCCCTCCAGAAGAAACTGCAGCAACGCGTTGTTCGACAGAGTGAAGAATCTGGAGCTCTTCTCGAGTAGGCCGAACGCAGCGGTCTTCACCTTGGAGAAGTCCAGGCTGAATTCCTTGATGGTGAAATCAACTTGAAACGGGGCGATTTGTTCCCTGAGGATCAGCAGGTGCTTGATTTGAAACAATTCTGCGTCTAGGACGCTCGCTCTCTTCTCAATTTCCTGCCTGGCGTTCTCGATGCTCTGAACACAGAGGGAAATCGCCTCCTGGCTCAGCGACTGAAACACAGACCTGTCCACGCAGCGGTAGAGTCTCGACAAGCACACCAGAGTCCTGCGAACCGTGGGATACCACATAGCGTGCAAATCCGCCGGCGAGCTACCCATGTGTGTCTTCTGGTAAATGGAATCGATAACTATGTGATTACGAGAAACCGGCTCGAGAGCGGAGCTGTCGGTGGACGAGACCGAGATCTTCTTCATGCGTGTCTGACGATTCGCCTCCCTGATCGATTCCGCTATGTCTTCCATCATACGCAGTTTTTCCGGATACGCCAAATCGCCCGACGAAGGATTGTAACTCAGCACGTCGGACTGCAGGTATAAATGTGCGCGAAACACCAATCTCTCTTGAACGTCGTGCAGCAGCTGCAAGCAAATGTTCCCAAAGCCCTCCAGCGGCTCGAAGTTGTTCTGTACATGTTCGTCGAGCATCTCTATCCGCAGGATGCAGCAGATCTCCGCCAGTGTCTCGAGATGATTGATGTGTATTATGAAAGGCCTCAACGCGTCGTACAGAGAGGTGCACAAGCTCTCCAGGTAGGCGGTCAACCCGTTTGACTGTTTCGAAAAAAATTCGTAGAACAGCTTGTGCTCGTCTATCGACGCGTGCAAAAGCAACGCGCACGAATGTCGCACTAAGCTGCAATGATCACCGTTGTATTTCTCTCTTATGGAATTCAGAGACTTCTGTATGCTTGTACCTAGGACTAGACCCCGCTGGCTCCAATAATACTGGTGGCATTCAAGCAACAGACTATCGTACTCCTGTCTTTTATAAGACTTGTTTTCAATCTGCCTGATAACTGGCTTTGTCTTGGACAAGATCGTCTGAAACCTGCCGTAGAACAGAGCGAGAGCCGCGTCTGCGTTTTCCGACGAATTTTCGCTGTCTCTCAAGTTCAAGATGCTCTCAGTGGTCTTGAAGAACAAGTTGGAAATGTAGTTCTGTATCAATGCAATTGCCTTCGACTGACAGTGCTTGTATCTCACCAGGTAAGTCCTGCTTTCATTGAACGACGAGTTGTTTTGCATGAAATCAATATTTACGTCAATTTTATCTAATATGGTGAAGAACATCTCGCTGTTCACTGACAGTGTGGACGCTTCCAGCTTTTCCGTGATCACATCGATCTCCTTGAAATACCTGACGTACTCGGTAATCCCGTCTATCGTCGCGTTCAATTGCTTCTGATCGCAGATGAGCTGCTCGCTCGCTTCGTACAGAGAGGTGGTCTTGCTGGAAACCTCTGTGTACTGCTTGTAGAGTGCAGAGAAATCGTCCAAGGTCTCCTCTATCTGAGAACAGACGTCTTGACATTCGGACCTTCTCGACTTCAGCTCGTCCAGGTACAGGCTGTACTTCAGGTCGTACATGGACATGTATTTCCTCTCCAGAAGCAAGAAGTGCTGAAGCAGCTCTTGATACCTCTCGATGGGTGCGATGGTTTCTTGAGATACGTTCTCGTCGAATTTCTTGCCATCCTCGACCGCGCCAGGTTGCAGGTTCGACAGCGGGAAAAACGAGGACACTGCAACCTCCAAATTCGTCAGACAGTCCTTCTGACATTCCGTTAGCGGTGCCAGGGAATCCTCACTCTGGTCCCACCGTATCAGGTTATGTGGAATCGCCTTCGTTTGCGACATGATTTTATTCGCGGCGGAGACCTTTAGACGCCAACATAATCACGGGGCACCTCGTTAATATGTGATTTAAAATGTTCCTGGAGTATGTGACTATATTTACGTACGTATTTACGTCGGCTGGACAGGTCCGAGAGACGTTTTGACAGGAACTGTTTACGTGTGATTTCATCTTTGTCGATTCAACGAGATTCACATTACCGACTTACAGCGTCTCGATGTAGTAGATTTCTATATTACTGTCGACGTCACCACGCTAATTTTTATTTATAATTTAGAAAAGAAAAATCTCACGCGCAATATATTATATTGCTTTTAATATTAATTGTTTTATATTTATTTTTTTATATTTAATTTTTTATATTTATTATTTTTTTGTATTTATTAGAAAGTCGAGCGGCGTTTATAATGATAAACGTTTATAATGATGACGTTACGTTTTTATGTTGTTAATTAAAAAAAGGGACCTGTTACGATTACAATTACTTAATATCAAAAAGAAAAAAAAAACTTTCGATTGCGATCACAAGATGAAGTAATCTGATTTTCCCAACTCGTCATTAATTAAATTAATATTTTACAATTATTAGAGTTTACAGAGCGCGAACTTCGCGCGCGGCACTAGATTATATTCGGACATTAGTTACAATTATATTAATTTTTTTTAAATAATTATTATAATTGAATGATTTACGATTGACGGCGTAATGCTGGTTCACTTACTTTATATCTTCACGTTGGGTTAAAATAAGATATTTTCCGTTCGTCTGTTCGTCCGTCCGTCCTTCCTTCCTTCCTTCCTTCCTGTCTTTCGTAACAGCATTTCCGGATTATTCTGATGTATCCTGATGTAGCACTTTAAATCACTGGTCACTAAATTACACTGCTCTGCTTTTATAATCACAAACACTTACTCGAGAGACGAACGACCGAAAGAATGACGGTGGATTATCGCGGCGATCTTTAACGATTAAAATTAAGAAGCGCGACGAACGATCATCTTTTGATTTCTCGGTCCATCCTCATCGGCGAAATGAACCACGTCAAGAGTTTGCGCCAAGCGGGGAATGAAACAAGCCGTGACATGTCGAACTCCACGTTTAATCCGGATGAAATGTTTCCCACGTATCTTATCTTCCTCGAGTTCCTTAAAAATCACTTGTCCGGAACGGGACGAGGATCGCGGCCGCGACGTAGAAGACGAGCGAGGTGCAATCGCGGTTTACGAAATCTCACGCTCTGGCAACGGTGATCACCGGAACCGGCTGAACGACGCTGAAGGAGATGGCGAGTGAAGCGGGTAGGAAATGCTGGACGCGGTGCTTTTTCTTCTTCTTGAATCACGTTGGCACTTGCTTCCTGTCGAACGCGGCGCATTTCAAGGCGGACGCTCCGTACCCTCCGCTCGCGACATAACCTTGCCTTTCCGAAGCACTTTTTCGAAACCAAAACAATGTTTCGAATGACACAGGCGTAGAAAAAAATTGATCGTTCGTTCCCGAAGTCGATTGCGACTTATTCGTATGCGGCGGGTCCTATCCGCGGTCGAATATACGCGAAGTTGCGGAACGATTAGCAACACATCTACACGCTCGAGCCTCCGCAACTAGACTGACCGTTAGAGATTTCGGCCCTTGGAGGAACAGAGAGGAAACCGCGAAAAAAAAAAGACACAACCAATAGGCTCGATCGTTGATTCGACGCCTCTTGTCTGACGAGAATGATGGAAAACCGAGTTCGCGTAGACAAAATTCTCAAAAAAGAGAAAATTAATCAAATCAAACAAACTCACCTAATAATCTCGCACTAGTAATCTTCTCCAGTAATCAATTATTCCCTCTGCGGCACAAATCACTGGCAAGACAATCGTTTCTTCTCGCAAAAGTAGCCGCAAAAAGTGCACATTTCCTTTTCGTCAGATTTAATAGGATAAATTGCTTAAAATAAACGCGACGGAAATACGAAAGAAATTATCACGAGGCGAAATAATCCTCATCGGGCAGAGAAACGATAAAGAGACGAGCTCGTTTTCAGCCGAGAGTAATTATACGGCGACGTGACGGTCAACCGTTAATTAGTATTTTCCGCAAACGTCGTGCTGCGGATTTATTAATAAAATGCGGAGACAATGCGAAACGATATACGCCTTGACGCGGAAGATCAACCGGTAATTATTTCGTTCATTAAACCGTAATCCACCGGGGGAGGGCTTTTCGCTTCCGTCCCTCAAGGCGCTATTATATTTCGCCATGCTCGGGGGGAGGATGTAGATATTTTTCAAATATACATGACGCGATGCTTATTATGCTACGTGCGCTCGGGATCCGGAATATTTTATCGGCGAGACGAGCCCGTCTTCGGGAATTAAGTCGCAACTCCCCCCGAAGCACACGTCGGTCTTAAAAAGCCGCGGACGGAGTCTTGAACGAAATGCAAAATATTTCCACCCCCCTCCCCCCCTGTGTATTTATTAATGTTGTCACTTGCGAGAAGTTTTGCAAAGACACATTGGCCGAGGCGTGCCAGACCCCGTGAGAACGCGACAATGTGCTGAAATTTATTGGAAAGTGGAGGAATTAACAATTCCAAGCCGCACGGAAGCGACGTCGTTATATTATAATTACAACTTTAGTACCGATGGTACGACATTAACAAGATGCGACGTTATATAATTAGTGAATTGTTAATTTTAAGTCGTTCGGGGGTGACGAGGACGATAAGGGAGGAAGAGGGGACGCGAACAAACTCGCCCGCAGTATCTCACGAGCCTTTCTTGCTGGCACTTTTCGTCGATACGAATGCTAGTCAGTTGCCGGTTTTATTCTGTCGTAATTTTAATTATGTCTTAATTACGGGATACTCGTATAAAAATTCGTATGAGTAGTTCTATAATCGAAATGCCCTAGTCGCTTTTAATTAATTTTTTTTCTCTCTGAAACAAAAAAAAAAAGCGTTTGTAAGAGATACATTCGTTGCAGTATCATGCGCAATTGTAAAAAAAAAAGTTTAACGCGAGACTAATCGCGGGATTTAACCTTTTCTTTTCCAATGAGTAAGAAAACCTGTCGTTTTTTATTGTAGCAGTTATGGAATTACGAATACTCTCGTTGAATTTCTTGTTCTATTCGTTAAGCGGCTTCTGGCGACCGGTTCAGTGGACTTCGAAACTATCCAAGACATTATACGGCGTGTTCACTTTTATTTCGGGGTACCTAACGTTTTACATGTTCGTGACTCATTTCATGTACATCATCTTCGTTGTCGAGACGTTGAACGACTTGGCTTCGTGCTGCTTTCATATTCTTGCGATTGTTAACTTGATATCGAAAGAACTGACCGTCGTAACCCGTCGCAATCGACTTATCAATCTGATTGAAATGCTACAAGAAGACCCTTGCAAGCCCTGCGATAAGGAGGAGACTGATATCCAGCTGAAATACGACTATATGATCAGGTTGGTGTATACGTTATAATAAATTAATAAATAAAGGAATAATACTTGTAATGATTTGACGAAACTAAAGTAGACAAATCGAACTAAATTTGATTGAAGTTTAATTTTTCTCGTGAATTTTCAAGCAAGTGGTTCGTCTCGTTATCGTTTATCGCTTAATTCGAATAATTTTAGAATAGTTCTTGACCACTTATAATAATAATTATTATTATTGTTATAATATATTTATCATGTGTTTTGAAAATCTAGATCATATTCCATGCCTTATATAATCATATGCTCGATGTCGATGATGAATTGTTGGATAGGAGGAGTACTCTTTATGTTAGAAGGCCAAATACCTTATGGACTTGCCTGGGTGCCATGGGACTGCTCCTCGTTTTTTATATTTTTTTTAACGTCCATACAAGTGATGTTAGGTACATTTTTAGCCATCTTTGTAAACATCGCGACAGAAACTTCGATACTAGGATTTTGCTTACAAATATGCGCACGGTTCGAAATTCTGAAGTACCGTCTTCAAAAGATGATAAATCATAACGAGTGGGAGAATATCAGCTCGTTTACGAACAAAACGAGCAGATTAGCGAAACACGTCTCTCATCATCTGTACATAATCAGGTTCGTCGAACGGATAATACACGGAAAAAAAAAAAAAAATTATTATAATACCACAGTAATTATGGAACCATCGATGAATTATAAGATAGTCACTATTCGGCGTAGCATTTAAATTTAATAATTCCAAGTAATATTTAGTATAAAAATTTCTCCGTGTAGTTACGTATTATAATCTCCGAGAAATTGTAATAATTTTTTTTTTTTTTTTAATGAAGTATATAATATTGTGACACTTGAATATTTGCAGACTCGCCGAAATGATCAACGATATATTCGACCACGTAATCTTTTTTCAATTTAGCACCAGCATTTTGATACTGTGCTCAACTTTATACCATTTGTCTTTAAACAGTGTGTTATTGGACGTACTCGTTCTGTCCGCTTTCACAGTTTGCATTTTTCTGCAGATATTTTTTTATTGCTGGGGCGCGAATGAAGTTATGCTCAAGGTAGCGCTAGCTTTTATATCTAATATTTATAAAAATATATTTTAATAGAAAAATAATTATATATATATAAATATATATATAAAGATTTTTGTAATTATAAAACAGCAGTTTCTAAAAATAATTAAATTGATTTCTGATTGTTATTCGCACAGAGCGTCGAATTTGGAAAAGACATATACGATCTGAATTGGATATTGATGACGAATAGTGAACGAAAAGATCTACTAATAATTATGAAGCGCAGCGCGAAGCCCATAAAATTTAGCAGCAGCTTTTTGATAACGTTGTCTTTGGAATCATACACTAATGTCAGTATTAATTGCTACTGAAATTATTGAAAGCTCTTGATTGCTAATAAAGTATTCGATTATTTCTATTATTAAAAATAAGAATAAAACAATTCAATTATTTGATTATTTATAAAATGCATCATGCAACGAAAATCTTAGAGCGTGCACTGTTACATTAATTAAGATAACTTTTAAAAAATATCATAAACTTTTGGCTTCGGTGTCGCAATTCTATTTTAATCATATTAAATTGCGTTTAATTTCTGTTAAATTTTTATTTCAATTTGCAGCTTATGAAGGCCTCTTTCTCTGCGTTTAACCTTATGCAACAACTGTAAAATGAATGTACAATTTAATACGTATACGTATTGCAATACACTATGTATACGATAATAAATAAATCACTTATATTGCAAAATACAATAGTTTTGTTCACAGACTTCTATCGTTACTTCAAATCTTTTTATTTTTATATATTTTTTTTTTTTTTACGATGACAACTCGTAGCAGATTTTATTAGAACTAATTATTTTTTTAATTAAACTAGAATTTGAGATAACATATTTAAAATTTTGTTTTTAGTCCCAATAAAACTCGCTACGAGCCGCCACCAATAAATCGAGATAGCGTTGGGAATCATAAAGAAGGCAAAGAAGTACCTGGCTATGTAGTTTTGATATTAGAATGGACAAAGGTGGCGTAACATAAAACACACCATCTAAATTCTGACTTCCTCGGACTTCTCTCTACGCTCAAGAAAATAAATGAAACAGGTGTATGGATTGCCGCTCGATTAAAATAACAAAGCGAGTACGATATAAGGGACGCCGTGAAACGGTGTAATAAAATAAATATTTCCCTTGCGTTTAACATCAAGCAAGATTACAGCATCACGTAACGCAAACATGAATCCCACCGAAGCTGAAACTGTCGCCGACCTGGTTCAGAATATGGTTATCTCGTTGTGCGGCGAACAAAAGTCAGGTTAGTTTTTTCCAAGGTTGTATTTATATTCAGTGCATTTTAAACGATATCTTTGTGACAATTTATCAATTTCACGACAATTTATGATAATGTAATCGTAATACGCAATACACAAAGTGTACTATATTTTTGTATCTTTCAGAATCGATCAGAAGGTTTATGCGTTTTTCTCTCGGCCTACTGTCGTCTACTCAAGGCATAGAAACTCTGAGAGAAGATGAAATGACTGTGGCGACATACATAAAAAGTAAATTACCGCCACGGGATGCAGTGCAGTTTGATAAGCTGCACAACGATTTAAAAGATGCGGTATAAAATTTCATGGTTTACATCATCATATGTTTTATGCTTTTGTTACTCTTATCTTATTTGTATCAGATGTTTGCATACCTCTATATCAGTCTTATTCTGTTACTAGCCAATGAAGAATCGTATAAGTATTCTCATATTTCTACTGAACATGGGTCAGGCAGTAGAACAAATGAAGGACAGAATTTTTTCATTTCCAGAAATGAAATTGGAGTTAAGCCCTATCACATCTACTAGTGGTAAGATCAAATAAATCGATATTTGTAAAATTGTTGTCTAACAAATTTTTATATTTAGGACAATCGTCGCAAACGTCGTGTTCTCAAGTGCAGGTTGTAGCATTAAATAGCACTGAGACAAGCTCGAAAGGATCATTAATAAATCCAAGCAAATTATTTAACGAGGAGTGTGTTTCGGAAGATGTACTAGTCCAGGATTTAATATATTCTTTTCAAAGTGTTGAAGGAAAGGTTTTAAAATTGGATTCCAGCTATGGTTTTCAGATAGACCCTGCTATAAGACTTAACAGGTCACAAAAGCAAGCTGTTTTAAGATTAAGTGAACTAGGATACTTGCACAACATAGTACGAAAAGGATTGGAAAGAATGTCTGTTACCGGCGCTGGGAGAGTTACTGATAGTTTTGTTGCGGCATTACATAAAGAATTGTCGGAATATTACAGATTCGTAGCCATAATGCAAGAAGAAGTAAATAGGTAAGTACTAAATATATAATAATAATATTCTAAAAAGTATAAAGATAAAAAGTTACATTACTTGAAACATATTTCAAATAGATCGCAAAATCAATCGGTTACATATGGAGTTACATTATCCCACTTGCATCTTTGGGCATGCGATCCTTTGGAAACCCTAAAGTGGTTAGCGAGTATAGTAAAAGCTTGTCAAGGCCAGAAAGGTGGTGCATTAGCGTCTACTGTGTATGAATTTAGCTATTATGGAGACGCCATTGTAAAGAATTTAGTCAAAAGAATCTTGGAAAGTATTTGCAATCCCTTATACAACATGTTAATGAGATGGATCGCTGACGGAGAACTGGACGATCCGTACAAGGAGTTTTTTATTCAAGCGTGTAATAATGTCAGCGGAGACAGGATGTGGCATGAAAAATATCAAGTCAGAAATTCAATGGTGCCATCTTTTCTTAGTAAAGCACAAGCGAGGAAGATTCTAGGAACGGGGAAAAGTATTAATTTCTTACGCGAAGTTTGTAAAGACTTCTCACCGTGGCAGGACAGACATGCGGATATGTTTAAAAATAGCAACGAGGAATATAATGGTTAGTAATGAATAAAATTATTGTTAATTAAAAAATTTTGGATAACGCGAAATTGATTGTCAAACTTGGGACAATGTTAAATTTGTATATTTATTTTTTAGTTGAAATCTTTTTTGATATGGATCCAGACGGCCGTTTGCAAACTATGATGGACGCTGCTTATAAAGAAACCTCGGCAAGAGTTGTTGAAATACTAACAAAACAATATCATTTGATGGATCACTTACAGGGAATTAAAGGATACCTCTTGCTTGGTCAAGGCCACTTTATTCAACATCTTATGCACTTGTTAGAGTAAGATTTCTTATTAATATAATTAATATATTAATAATATATTAATAATATATTTATTTATATTTATTTATATTAATAATATATTAATTTAGAGTTATTAATTTAAAATTAAACATTCTGTATGCATATTACATGTCTAAAAAATTAATTCTGTATTTTAGGCCTGAATTAGCTAAACCAGCAAACTCTTTATACCATCACAATATATCGTCTATACTTGAAACTGCAATAAGAGCCACAAGTACGAAGTTAGATGATTTAGATGTGCAAAAACGTTTAGATCTCAGATTATTATCACCTTCAGAAAATGAAACAGGATGGGACGTCTTTATTTTATATTATAACGTTGACGGTCCTATAGGAACGGTAATACATTGAGCCAATCAGAGCTATATAAATAGTGACTACTTTTCTTTTACAGCTTTGCTTCCAATATATTATAATTTACAGATGTTTATTCTTTAAGTTTGATTACTTTCATGAATAATAATCAATGATTTTTTAGATTTTGGAGCCGTGTAGACTGACGTATCAAACAATTTTTTTCGCCTTGTGGAAAGCAAAAAGAATGGAATCGATTTTATCTGCCATTTGGAAACAACAAACGACATCAGCAAAAATGTTTAGAAAAATGCCAGAAGTATTGCCCATCCAAAATCATATTCATCTAATTACTAGTAGCATGGTCCATTTAGTTCATCAGATGCAATATTATTTTTTATTTGAGGTAAGACCGTGTCACATTACAATTAATATTAAAAAATTATTATTTGCTAATAAAAACTGTTACAAATTACACAAATAAAAATATTAATTGAAGGTAATCGAATGTTCATGGGATACATTTGTCAAGCAACTTCTTCAGGCATCATCTCTCGATGACATAATTGTAGCTCACAGTCACTTTGTTGAGTCAGTGAGGCATGGTACGTTATTGGATGAGAAATCACAAGTAAGTATTCAATTATACTTGTGACAATATTTAAATAAACATTTTTACACTATGTTTGATTTTTATTAGGAACTTATGGACCACCTACGTTCAGTCTACAGTCCAATATTAGATCTACAAAACCTCGAAGAAACTTTCCTCGTGCGTGCTACCCAGGAATACAAAGCAAGATTAAATGACAATAATTGTGGAGAATCAACGAAACAATGGGGTCGTACATACAAAAAGGATCAAGATACTGTAGACAGAGAAGCAGCGTTTTCGAAATATCTGAACACCCTTTCAATACAATTGAGATTACTTTCGAGAACCTATCAGGTAATAATGAAATATTAATTTTCTTCTTATGTATAATTGTTTCATATTCTTATTAACGTAAATTAAAAAAAAAAATTAAATTCTACAATTACATATTCTTTATTTCAGGATCGTGTAAAAAAATTTTTATTAATGCTTGCTTCCGCTGAAGATGTGTCGCTACAGTTACTTAGTGTACGATTAGATTTTAATGAATACTACAAGAGTAAAGACAGCCGACTAGTCGTGCCATTAACATATCAGCATCGCAAACAAAGTGATCAAACTTTCTTTGGATGCAGGTGACAGTCAGCAGCTGAAAATTTATTCGAATCTTTTAACGATTCAAGTCATCTTTCAAATAAATACCGTATCTCAACCAAGCAGATTCCATCCGTCAATAGTAAGGATACAAGCATATTTGATTTTTCCACCAATCGCCCTTCTTCATCTTGTTTTTTATATCAACATCATGATACTACCAATTTTTTTTATAGACCGGATTCATCCAAAATGATGACAGATAACAATGACCCTGTCGTTTTGCACAAAAACAGATGTAGAACCAATTTGAGAAACGCTGAACTAAGTAAACGTACGTTTAGGATATTTTTGGAAAAACAAATATTGTCACATGTGGAGACAGAAATTCAAAAAAACACGCAAGACCCGCAAACCCCATTAACATCTAATTTTAATTTTAACGAAAGCGATCTTGCATCAAGCGAGATACGGTTAACACTCTCTTCTTTTCAAACCGTGCCGGAAGAAAAATCGTCTATAAAAAATAATTTAACCTTACCGAACTTAGACACTAAAATATACTCTAGCAATAATGCTTTAAAAATTACTGATGCACTCGTAAGTCATGATACTGATTCTGAAATTAATATATACGAGAATCCTATTCAAGACAAATCAAAACCTTACATTGCACCTGGGTTTAACCAAAATACCTCAACTCCCAAAATGAGCACAACAGTTAATAAACAGTCTAATTATGGATCGATATATGCTACTAGTCCAGAATGGTTTCAAGATAACGAGACTGTATCAGTTCATGGCTCTCTATTAAGTGAAACTATGTCGGACATCAGCGCGTATAATTCAGATTTAAAAAGTACTAATCGCAAGCCATATCGTTGGAGACGCTTACTTTTTTGTTGTTGCGTTAATTGAGTTCGACATTTATATATTGTCGTCAAGTAACGAATACGTTTGAGATACAAAAATTATTTGTAAAATTAATATGATTTCTTAAGATGGATTAATAATCTCTATTATATTAATTAATTCGATATTGATTTGCGAGACATATCATTACCTTTTACTATTCCTGCACTGTTTGCTATAGTTTTTACAAAAAGTTAGTATTTTACTAATTGTTAAAATTATATAATCTATATGATTGAAAATATAATCTATAAGCTGTTTTCAACAAGTTTAAGTAATTATAGAGATACTAAAGATTTAAATTTTTCACTGCAAAACACTGATCAAATAGTACAAATATTTTTCTGCCATACTTAGCATAAGATGAAAATATTGTTTCTCTTTTTCTTACATTACATTACATATTTTCGGCATAATAAAAAGTATGATTAGTTACAAATATTTTTATCATTCCCAAAAAGTTTTAATATGTTAATACGTTCTCATAAGTTTTACACGTACGCTTCATAGGTTTTAGATGTCAATCACTTGCCATATTTAATGAGCCATATTTATTATATTTCATTTTTTGCCATGTTAGAAAATAAATGTACTTCGGATAGCATAAGTTATTTTTATATTACCGAAACTGTGTTGCTATGTATTTAATAACAATAAACTCAGAATTTGTTAAAAACTATTACATATATGTATATTCAAATTATTAGTAGTATCAGTAAGCGGTAACATTAATTATTAATATTGATACATATATATTAGACATATTAACACAAATACAAATTTTTACACTACACGAAACAGTTTACATGATTTGCGAGATTATACTTTTTATTTCATTTTATTTTCTTTTATTTATTTATTTAATTTTTTTTTTATTTTATTGTATTTTATATGCTCTCAGTCTTCATTAAGAATAAAAAGTGTTTTTTTTTTTCTTCTAATACAACATTTGAATGTGACTGCGGAAAATGTAATTAATTAATTTTGGAACGGTAATGGTATCCAAGAGAAAGAAGGCCATGGATACATTCTAGGTAGTTGCATGTAATTAAAACCTTCGAATTTGATAATTTCTACGCTTGAAATACCATTGTGCACTCCTGTATAATCAGGTGCATTATTATTTAATACATGCGAATGCTGCAAACGCTCGTGGGTGCGTAAATTATTGATGACGGAGGGCTTCTGATTGTATATATCGTAACAAGAACGATCACCTATAAAGGAAAATATAAATAAAGTTATTTATATTTATGGGAAATTAATTCAGATAATTATAAAGCTCATATTCTTCACATTTTTACTTTCGCGCGGGATCTGTTTAAAACCGTTCGAGAACTTTATTTAGATGTCGTTCAGGTGGATTAATTTATCTATTAAATTTATTGATAAAAAAAAAGATAATGCATTTGGCAGCGAGCCAATAAAGCAAATATTTACCTTTTACTTTCTTATCGCTAAACTATTGCTATTACCGTGTGATTTCATGTGGTGATGTAAAGCGCCGAGTTTGCAAAATCCTCTGTTACAAACGGGACAACGTAAGGGCCAGTTACCGGTGTGAGAATATCCATGAGCCCTTAAATCGCCAGGAGTTGGAAAAGATCTTCCACATTCATCACATTTATGTGGTTTTTCCTGCATTATTTTCTCAATATATATATTATAAATATATTTCTTTAGCGTATAATTTTATTAACAATTATTACACAAGTGTTTGTTAAGTAAAATTAGAATTACCTTTTTCTTTCTAAAAATTTTGAGGAAAGATGACCTTTTTTCTAGGCTCCGTTTTTTTTTTATGCTTATTTCTAAGTTGCGTTATTATTGCGAAGATAATTCAAAGAGTTAAAACAATACCTTGTAATGGGTCATGCGGTGATAATATAAATTTGACGATGCTGTGAAACGCTTTCCGCACATCGGGCATTCATGAGGACGCTCGCCGGTGTGAATTCTAACGTGAGTGTTCAATGAACTGCTTGTGCTAAACATCTTACCACATACTGCGCAACCATGTGGTTTTTCGCCTGAGAAGTTTGGTGTTAAATGTGCATTTTAATCGTTGCCTCGTTATGTCAAACTGCCGACTTGAATATTCAAAATATAAAACGTACTAATTTGTTGAAAAAAAACTCAGCAATTATAAAAAAATATTTAAAAAAAAATAAATTTTTTCTAATAATTAATTATCAATATTTTAAACAAAGAAAAAAAATGTAGTTAAAACGATGAAACTGACGGAGAACTTTCGAATTCCAAGAATTTATAAAAATGATAAAGGACCCGTGTATGCGATTTTTTCACAGATTTTTTTTTTTTAATTTACCTGTATGGGTTCGTAAATGTCTTTTTAAAAGGGAAGGTCTGTCAAAGCTTTTGCCGCAAGTTTGACAGGGAAGACGTCGTTGAAATTTTATAGTACTACTACTAATAACGTCAGTCTTCCACGCAGTACCACGTCTGCTCAAATCCAAGGGCGCATTCTGTGTTACGTTCCATACTATTAAAATATTCACAATTGGTTATATTAATTACGTAATATCAGTTCTTTGTCTTTAAACATACTCGTAATTTTTTTTGTCTTTTTTTTTCCTTTTTAAAGAGCAAATTTTTATGTTTATAAAATTGCTTGTAAATGCAACATTTGTAACGAATTCAAATAATTGCAACTTCACGAAAATCTCTAATACTATTTAAATATTGAAGTACTAAAATGGTGATAAGAGAAATATTTTTTCACGTAAAACAAAAATAATTTAAAAAAAATGTTTTTTCTATTATTTTTCTGCTAACTTACACCGTGCGTGGTCCATGTTTTTGCATACTTGTTACGATTTAATTTAAATGTCTACTTTAAATCTCAATAACATTCCACACTTACCGGACATCGCGATAATTCGCTGTTATCAGTACTTTGTTAGGAACGAGCAATTGATATTAGAAACAGGTTAATAATTCGAACCGTGCTGATTTTTCACACGCGTAACATGTTACACCTTCGAACAGATTAAACGCGTGATTAAGGGTAAGAAACGATGCAACCGCAAACGACCCTCCGGCGCATGTCGGAGGCGGCGTTTTCGCAAAGGGCGGAGTTTAATCGTCGTAATATCCTTTGCAATTGCCTGTGTGGTACACACCGAAACTTCTTAATATAGCTTATATTATTCTAAACAAAACCACGAATTAAAAAATAATTAATAAAATATAGTAATGTCCATCTAACTATTGTATCGTATTATTTTTATCATACTCCGTCATTAATCATATCGTCATTAAACATTGTGTGGAGAACGATTTAGATTTAAAATTTCACACGTTTAATCTAACTTGCAAGAAAAGATAATTTTTCAAATAATTATTATTTTAAATAATTAGCCTAGTCGACAGCGAGCAAAGATACTTTTCGCTGCATACACATTTAAAACGTTATCCATATATTTCTTAAGAGATTTGTTTCTTTAAAGCTCTGCGTCATAAATAAATAAATAAATAAATAAATATATATGTACGTTTTACACACATTTGACGGTGTTAGCTCGTGAAACAGACTCTATCGCCACAGGTAAAGCTTATGAAGCGGGGTGGCCGGTAGTGCTTTGTCACCATTCTCATTATTATCTTCGGATATTCGCCTGGAAGCGCGGACGCGAAAAAGGAGGTGAGATAATTCGTCGTGTGGCATCGGGCCATCGGACGTCCTGCCGTGCGAAACCCTCATTTGTCAACGCGGAGGATATTAAAGCCATTGAATGGCCCGCGGGATCTTTACAAATCGGTTCTCCATCGACCATAGGCAACAATGCGCATATTTTTGCTGTGTAGCGCGGCATTATCGAAACTGATCGATTTTTCTCGCGGCGTATAAACTACCGTTAAACGTTTCCCCCGAGTCCTTTCACGGCTCTGATAACGCGTGAAGTATTCAGATAACGCAATACGGACGCCCGCGAAACTTTCGGCGGATCGAATAATATAAATATCAAATTGTTTTTCCATGGAATTGGTAATCCCATAATCCTACGTATTGTAAATAAAAAAAAAAAAAAAAAAGATAGGAAGGATTTATTTTGTTAGAAAATACTTTCCTGTCGTAGCAGTGATTTTATGAGACTAGAAAAGTATTTACGTGGGAAAAGAATTATTTAGAGTGTTTAGAGTAAAATCAGGATTTAAAAAATTCGAAGCTTGAAACATACTTTTCTCTTATTTTAAATTGTTAAAAAAGTTGTCGCAGCAATAAAACCGTAATGGTTTGAAAGAAAAACAATCTGAGCTGCGGCATTTTTAGGTCCAGCTAAAAAGGGGTTTGCTTGAAACGAATATAGTAGCATTAAGTATATATTTTAAAATATTTTATCAGTATGTATTAAAAGCATAGAAAGAAAAAAAAAGACGTACATGATCCAACAATACTTTTTATAATTTTACTTAATTACCTAAGCTTAGAGTTTAATTCAGCGTACCCAGATTCGGCACGGGTTGGAATATCATCCTTCTCGCGACCGGCACGTATTCTAGTTCTAATATAATTAACTCGTTCTGGCCTATGCGAAGGTATGGAGCTGGAATGTAAAGAGTTATTTGCGGCCCTACCACCGGCCAATATCTCCCGAGATTGTAACCGTTTACGAAGGCCACCCCTTTTCCCCAGCCGGTGGTATCTAAGAACGTGTCCAGCGGTTGTTCGAAGATTTTGAAATGTCCGCGTAGAAATACTGGACCGTTGTGCAGAGTGCCGCTTTCGATCTCTATAGCCGAAAGGTTCCAAAGGGTGGACACGTCGGAAAATGTATACCCCGTCATGTTCCAGTTAGTCAGCAGGGTGTCGCTGATAGTCACGTTCGATATGCCCTGAGACGCGAAATTTCTTTCATTGACGAGCATGCTCGTTAAATAATAATTTTAATAATAATTTAAATTAAAATCTAAATTATAATTGTATTAATAAAAATTAAATAGCAATCTATTAAATAATAATTCGAAAAGTTAACATGTTAGAATCGTTTAGGTGTCTCAATACCTTGAAATCGTGGATATCGTTGCCGTAATTTAAGCGACCCTGGTTCTCCACGAGCAGCCCCAAGTGGCTGCCATAAGGGTTCTCTAGTGGTAAAGTAAATATCTTATCTATGCGACTCAAAGTACCAGACAGCTGATTATCCACGTAAACCAGCGCTCTGTCCTTCGTTATTGCTCGCAGTATAGCCGGGTCTGAGAAAGACGGCGGCAGGTAAGTCTCGTAAAAGACAAAGCCTTGATTTACGGACAGAGACTCGAAGGTTTTCGGATGGACCGCAGCCTCCCGGATCACCGCGAATGGAGATCGACTGTCGAGCAATTTCTGTACCGGTTCCAATAACACTCGGCCGTAACTGGCCTTCGAAGACCTGGTTGGCAGGGACATATTTGGTAACGGTAGATACTGAAATTTCAAAGGGCACGTGAACCGAATTATAAAATTAATTTAAGGTAAAAGACTTCTTCCGTGATACCAATAGCGACGCGTTTTTTTTTTTTTTTTTTTTTTTTTGCGAGCTTAAAGCACCAAGTTGAAACGCGTGATCTATTATCATAAAGAAATTTAGAAACGTACGAGGCCGATGACGTCCCTTATGGCAAAGTACTTATCCGTCGGATCTCCGGCTTCGGTTAAAGGAGCATCGTAATCGTACGAGGTCAATTGTGGACTGTACACATCCACTCCGCCGTTAGCTCCTGTGAACGATCGTCGAATAAATTAAAACGAATTCCCGACGTAATCGATTGACGACTGCACTAACTAACTGCCTCGGCTCATCTTATTTCTAATCGTACTTATTTACGAAATAACGAAAGAGATTACCAACCGGAAGTGAAGCCGAAATTCGTGCCGCCGTAGAACATGTAAATGTTAACGGAAGCGTTCAAGGCGAGCATTTCTCTCAACGTTTTAACGACAGCCTCCGTTTTCACTCTCTGAAAAGTTTCTCCCCAGTGCGTCAACCAGCCCGGATAGAACTCGGAATTCACTAGAGGACCCTGTCGATTAACAGTCGTAAACAAACGTCCTAATATTTATTAATTAATTCGCGATTTCTTAGAGGGTAGTGGCGCTTACTCTTGGCTGATAAAGACGCATGGCTTGAAAGCTCGACGTCACGTTACCGGACGTTCCAAAGTCGACGGTGGCATACGCCCCGGGAACGAATCCGCACCGAAGATAACTTGCAGAATTACCGTCGGTTGTGTACAAAAGGGCTTTGTCGCCAACTTTTGCGACAAACACGTCTTTCAATATGTTCAAGTACTCCGTATCGCAAGCGTTATAGCTGCCGTATTCATTTTCTACCTGTAGACGCGATTAAAGTTAAAGCATCGTAAAAATAAAGAACCCAACGCGCGTATTAAAATACATATCGTTCAAAATTAGCTCAATCAACAAAAAGTGATAGCGTGATAAAGCGATAACGTTGAAATATTAGTTAATCTTTATCTCGAAAAACAAAAGATATAATTTTAAGGCAATTATAATGTTGCGTAAGTTATGTAACTATACCGACGTTTTCCTATTTTTTAGATAAGTGTTACCTGAACCATAATTATCGGCCCCCCATTGCCTCTTAAAAGCGGCCTTACTTTGTCCAACACCTGATTTAAATACAACGACGCGTATGTCACGAAATCTGTAGAGATAGAAAGATTTCTAAGTGAATTATAGTCTACAATTAGCTGCAATAATTAAAAAAATATATATTACACGTATTTTACACGTTCTTATATAATTATTCAGTGAAACGTATTATAATTTACCTGAATCTTTCGTACGCAATTTTATATTCGGTACTTCGCGAAGCAACCAATATGGTAAGCCACCCTAAAAACAGATTATTTAGGTTATAAATAATAATAATTTCTAAACTATATTATTTAATTTTTTTTTAGTTTATAAACTATATTATTTAAAATTAAAAAAAAATGTAAAGTGAAATTTTTAAGTTTTATCTCAGTTATGACAGATTGGAACGTAACCGGTTATGCCGATTATCCTGCTAAACAATTAATGTGCATATTTACCAAATCTCTTTCCGCGCAAATGTATGGACCCGGTCGCAATAGCACAAGCAAATTTTCCTCTTGCGCGATATTTAAGAAATTTATTAGATCTGCGTCACCGGCCCAATTAAATTGACCCGGCTCCGGCTCGTGAAGGCTCCATTCGACATAACTGCACATCGCGAAGATTTAATTATTTATCAATTATTTCGCGACGTGTTAATTATTTTAAACGCCGTATAAAGTAAATAAAATTCTATTCGAATTCTATCGTGACGTTTAACGCGTTAATAATGATATCAATACATATATTATTTTGCGAAATCAGCATTACGTTTTTTGATCATACTTGGTCGTCAATCAGTTACTTGATGGACGAAGAAGAGATGTAATTTCATTATTTGTTAATGAAGTACTTTCACAGCAATAAAATAAATATAAACCTTTAAGTTGCGTGGAAGATAAATTTTTTTTAGAAACAAATTTTTTTTTTCTATTTAAAATATAATTTTATGATGATTTCGAAATGCAGAGTTGCCATATGCAAATTGCAGTAAAACTTAGCTAATATTATAATGTTGTTACACTATTATATATAATAATAATAATGGCTGTCATTATGATAATTATATTTATCTTACGTGGAAACAGCGTTAAGTCCCGCGGCTCGCATTTTCCTTAAACGGTCCCTCCAATATTGCCTAGGCGCTCGAAAATAATGAAAACTACCGGACACGTATCGAAAAGGTTCTCCATCCAGTAAAAACTGATTATTTGCGTAATCGACTTCGAAACCGTATCGCCATTGCGTATCCTGTAAGAACTTATTCTAAACTCTTACCTAATAAAATTAGCTTTATAAAAAACGATGCGTTATTTATTAAATTTCCATCTCGCAATTTAATTGACGTTACGCATCGATTTTATAATCCGTGTAGAATGTGCCATGTATTTATTTTTCACGATACCAAGGCTCTTGCGTAAAAATATATAATTTCCTTTAACGTTCTCCACGAGTTCTACTTTTTTGTAATAGAGGGTCATCGTTTGAGGTCGGTTATTGTACGAACGGTTCATTCTACGACTCTTTCACTTTCGCTTTCTAACTTTATCTAAACGGTATTATTGCTCAGACTCCGATAGGTTTTAATCATAGAGATAAATTTACACATTATCACATAGGACCATGTACCCGCATACATTCTATGATATCGTTCTAACGCGCGCGCTTCTCGCCGTAAGAGTAAATGAATCGTTACACGCTCGTAATAACGTGATTATATTTTATTTTTCTAAACATCGTGTCGAATAATTTGAATGCACGTTTGAACGTTATTAGAAATTTTAATTAATTACTTCGCTCGAAAGAAATTGTTAAAAAAAAATTGCAAAAATTTAATACGTTTTTAACACAAGTTCACGTATGTTTGCGTGTAAAGAAAAAAAAAAAAAAGATTTTACATGCAAGTAATACATCACTTTTATTCGATCAACGGTGGCTATATCTGGAGTACGAGGTCGAGGACAATTGTCAATCGGTCAGGCTCAATCTTTATGACTTGCATTCGAATTTATAAATATAATTTTCATTGAACGTACATTGCAAGTGTATGACTCGTTGAAAAATAAATACGTTTAGCAGCATGCTGCAAAATAGGCGTGTGTGCATATTAAACGTATATAAAATATAAAAGATTATATAATAGCGTTTAACATACGTTACTTGGTAAATTAACTGTCTCCGATAACGCAGCACCTAATGCCAAGGCTACCACGAGCATTGACGACCACATTTTTCAAACGTATAAATTCTTTCGTCGTATTCCAATCGTACTTTTTAATGCGTTTGTTAATTCACTGTTCGCGCTCGAGCGTCACTGACGTGTTTGACGCTAGCCTAAGATAAGTTACACTGATGCCTAAAGTTTATCACCAAACTCCTCGATTGCGCTTAAGTATCGGCTCGTCATGGAGCAGGTACACGCACGCGCGTATATTTGAATATTTAAAAAATAAATAAAAAAAAAAAAACTCAAAAAAGCGTTGTGCTGAAATTGAGTTTCTCAGTTTTTTTCTTGCGTTATATGTTCTTTGTACAATTTAAACTACACTTTGCGATAATTTTGCAGGAAAGAAGCATATTTTGTTTAAACTTTTAGTGTATTCTGCATAACCTTTATATATGACTTCACCTAAATAAACGTAGATAATTTTAAATATTTGCATTAATTACTTTTCATTCAACTTTGTAAAAACATGTCTTTTGCATATAATTAATATTTTTTGATACCGTTTTTATCTGTCATAGATAACAACTTAAATGATAAGAACATGTCTGGAAGTATATTTCTTTAAATTATTAAAATAATTTTCTACTTTTTATAAAGAACGTATTGCTATAAATTGTGTCATTGATACGTAATAAAAGAATATAAATGTTTCATTTTTTAAATCAATACGTTCGATGTAAAGAATGCAGTTCAATTAAAACCATATGTGTGGAACATTAGATACGTACAGATTATCGTTTAAAGGTAAGTAGTATAGAATGTAGCAGCAAAATGTATTCTTGCGCCGCTACACGTCGCGAATGTTAAGTTTCTCGTTGGAAAGCTAAAGGTAATTAATAATCTCGGGGGTAAGTTCATGAATTATAATTTAAAAATAAAATTAAAAAAAAATAGCAATATGCTTTCAACGTGGCTCAATGCAAGAGCCGACAATAAACACATTTGTAATATTAAAACTAATGTTTTACATTAGAAAAATGCACCAAACTATCAAGAAGCTATTTACCTATATTTAAAAAACAAATTTTTTTTTTTATCTTTGTACAATATTGCAAAGGAAAAATAACATTAAACATTAGTTGCATTACGCGTTTAGATGATGAAATATATAACGACGTTTAACCAGACATACAATTCGGACATTATTATTATATAAACTCGTATCCTGGTTACACACGAGTGATTTAGAAACTTTGAGGTCATCAAGCATTTGTCGTGATGAAGGATAATTGAGCTGCCGGTATAAAGATATATATCATATTCGGCAATTCTTATTAATTGGTAAATTTCTACATTCCTGGACTTTTTACGACCTACCGCTAAAATATTTGAGCTAAAAAAAAAAGAAGCATTTGAGACGTTTTTTTGAATCACAAAAATAATCCACGCTTAAATAGAGGAGATTAATATTTAAAAGAAAAAAAAATAGCTGATAATGCGTCACAAATTATGTTTAAAAAAAAATTCAACAATTTTGTGAAGACTTCAAGACGTAAAAAAATGAAATTGTACTATTAAAGCGCTATAAAACACCGACCGAATTGTTTCTTCGATTAGCGCGCGGTGGTCAACAAATTTGTGACAATTAAGCCACTTAATGCAGATGCCACACGTGGAAATATCTATGTCTTGTGCGTCGTGTGTTCGGCATTCGCATACTCACAAATATTTTTAAGAGAATAAGTTAATTGGGGTTAACGGGAAGAAAACTGTGCTGCAGCCAGCTCTTTTGCACATTTAATAATCGGGCGTATAATATTGGCGTGTAATGCGAGATTAGACATCACATTTTTTTAATAAATGTAGAAAGACCAACTAATTATTTTTTATATAAATTATAATATACGTCATTAAAAATTTTAAAGCATTAACTGACAATTTAATGTTTTTGGTAAAATCTTAAATTTGTAATGTAACTTTTCTAAAATATATCATCCACGTTTCAACTTTAGACTGGTTAAACTTTATAGAAGTAAAAAAATGTTACACCGAGAAAATCCCAGCGTAAAAGTCGATTTTAATACCTTTGATATATTATAAAATAGGTGTAACATAAATAACATAAATAAAAAAAATTGCAATTTAATTTGCAATTTTTATTATTTACATAATCAATAGCCGAATAATAACTGAAAATAAAATATTAAAAATATACGAATACATGCGTTATTAAACGTACACTTTGGTTCTAAAATATTCTTATCAAATATTCGTGCGCTTTTATTTGAAATATAGTATTCATGTATCTCCATATAATCTTTTTATCAGAAAAATCCAGTATAATTTTCGAATGCGCTTTATATATATTTAAAAAAAATCTTATTAAAAAAAGTTAGTTTTATTTTAATTTCTTCTCTTTTCGACATTAAAAATAATGCGAAATTAAATAAGAAATAAGCTTGTATTACTGTTTCACGTCTGTGAAGTTTAATTCGCAGCAGGCTCTTTCTTTTTAAGTGTATGAAACTCTTCGAGACCTAACTTTTAAACCTCGATAGCGTTTTTCCCCGAGAGAATTTCTGCGTCGTTCTCCAATTCCCGGCGTATTCGACGCGTCTGACATTTCCGCCTCGTTGTATGTTCGTTGTACAACATTTATTGACACAAGCGTGCACAAAATGCGTATCTATGATTTTCTCGTTAAAGCGATTTAATGATTTGCCATTACTCAATTAAATTCAAACATAAATTATCAGCTAAAGTGTAATCTTGATTATCGCGCGGCTGCTCGCAACTTTCCTGAATAAATATGGTATTTTAACTATTACAATAGCACGTTATTACGAAAGGATGAAATAAGCTTTTGTTTCCGACACATTATTATCACACAATTATAATTATAACAAATAATATTGTCAAAAATAAAAAGTTGTCAAAATATAAAAATGTCTTTTCTTTTTTTACTTTAAATAAATAATATTTACTTTAAACAGTTCGATCTGTAGATCAAGACTTTGTGATCAACATTTCACTTGTCCAGGCACTTTAATTATGATATATGTTAAAGCAACTGCACGTTCATCAAGCTATGCAAATTGAACCTCGGTTAGATTCTTTCCTTGACATTAGAATATCATTCAATGACTGTTAGACAGTACAAAATATTTTTTCTTTTTTTTGTAATAATATTTCAAATAATGCTAAGTATGTGTCGCTTTACGCAACCAGCGATTTGCGTATATAATTATCATTAAACAATTTATAGGAGCGATACATCCAAAGAAGAATTTTTTTTCCGCGAAATGCTTATTTTATTCGATACTATTAAACGTCGTACGTAAAAAAAGAATTTTGCAGGAAAAAATTGGTGCAAAAAGCGTGCAACAAAGTCGCGGAATATTGAGAATGCAACTGATGCGAACGTATTCGTAATTAATATTCCACGATGACTTGACGAGTGATCCGGGAAGATGCTGCGGTCACATTCCTATCATCTCGCGCGCAAAATTGCAGGTTACAAGCCCGATGTGTTTTCTCGCAATTCTATGTAACGGCGCCGCGTCCCGACATGACGTTTGGCGCCGGCATCCCTCCTCTTCGAGATGGAGAACAAGTGGCTTGAAAGACTTTTCTTGACTTGCGTCTTCGGGTACGCGATAGTCGTTACGCTTGAGCCGTCGGTTTCACACGATTTCATAAGTAAGAACAAACTCATTTTCTAGTAACGCTCGTATTAATGTGACAACCACGCGAGTGCGTCCCAATTCCACCTTTCAATCTGACCGGATTTTCGAGTAAGCACGATTCGAATTAATGCGTCGTCGTACAATCAATACGCTTGTAATGTGCGTGACACGAGTTCTTTTAAGGGGGAGGAAATCTTCTCTGTCGATATTAAAATTTTGATTGTTTAAAAGAAAGAAAAAAAAAATCTCTGGGATATTAAAGCCATTATCGTCAACAACATATTTTTCAATTTCGATAAAGTAAAGATGGGTGTTACATTATATAATTTATTATTAGAGCTTGAGATCTCAAAAATATTATTGTGCAGAAAATTAATTTTTGTGCGGAAAGAATATTTATTAAAAATGTTTCAGTACCTATCGTGCTATACAGCAGCCAGAGATTAAATAAAACCTTCATTTTAAATATAAAATTTTACATTCCTAAAGTTTAACTTGCAATAAATTCTTTTCTCGAATTTCCATCTTGTTTATGACTTATCGCAAAGAAATATCGTGAAGGAATGTACGTACCGTGGAAATTATGGCGTGTTTCTTGTAGCCTGACATGCTTAAAAAAAAATAAAAAAAGAAAATTGAGTTGTGCGGATTGGGCCTGTAAGAAATCTCCTTAAAACAGGACATTTTTGTGACTACATATCGTCTGTAATTTCCGCGCGTAAATCATAATTAGGCTGCGGCGGGCATGATAACAGTAATAACGCGGTAATAACAGCGAAGAAAAGTTGTATCTGCGAGAGGAGTCATTGGAACGCCGGCGATTTTTCTGCGCCCTTCATAACGGGGTTCGCTCCTTTCTTTCCATTTCTGTTTTTCTTTCTCTGTTTAAGTTCAACGTCCTAGCTGTTATTCGCATTAACTTTATAAACGTCGCTAGCCGATCATCACATCTCCCTATTTATCTTCCCGGGGCGTAACGCTTTATTACCCGCCAACGTTTTATTGTTAGTTATTACAATATAACACTTGAGACTGAGAATAAACTCTTAAAAAAAGTTAAACATATTACATCCATCGCGATACCTATATTAATATCGCGAGCGAGTACTAATAAGCGCACAAAAAGAACGAGCACATTTATTTAAATTGTAGCTACTGTTTTCTCCATTTAGCCCGCCAGTGTGTACTTATGTCATAACTTATCTGACAGCTGGGAATAACTGGAAATTATCTCCGCGATTTGAATGAGATAAAAGGTGAATGCTAATGCGAAGCTTGTAATTACTCGCGCAGAGCAAATATGCATATGCGTGACGTGAGGGGCGCTTGTCGTCAGCTCCGCGACTTCTGTACGTTATGAAATGTAGGTTTAATCGCGGCGAGTAATGATAATTAATTTGTAACCGCCGAACTATACCAGTTACCGTGATACATATACGAGGTCGAAGGAATGTTCGTTATTGCGAAAAAGAATTTTCCTGCAACTCTGCTGCAAGTAGGAGAGGTACAAGAAGTAGGCGACTGAGTGAAAGGAGAAAAGAAATCAGAAATAGAAAAATAAGATCGCCGAGCCATGTGTGAATTGTCTATCGTGCTCGTTAAAAAAAATAATAATAATTGCCGACGAATAATAGATATTTAATTAATAATGCATGTACTGTTATCTTCAAATTCTCGCTCGCGCACTTATGTGCACTGCTCGATGTTGCAGGTATCCGAGTACAGAAAAAATAAGAATTTAGCGGAACGTGAAAGCAGACAGTGATATGAAGAAAACGAAAACGAACGCTTCTGAATATGGTACGTTTGCAGTGTAATTTTAAAATTTGTTTAAAAAATTTTTATAAACGTAAAAGATTTTTGTTTCTTTTTTTTTTTGGCGACCTGAGTGAAAAAAAAAACCCGTCAAAAAATGATGCGCGTGACAAAAGTCGATTCCAAATTTCGTTAAAAAATTTTTCTTGGCTTAAAAATTTGAGCCGTTTATTTTGGCGCGCGTACACATACACGTAATAACGCTAGGATAAGTTTGTATCGCATGATAAAGGCATGGCAGCTTGAAAGGCAAGACTGACCTTTCGAGCTGCCGAAGAAGGATGTCGACGTAAGTTGCAGTGTCCGAGATCGAAGGTTGTCTTGATGTCTCGAGGTTAGCATGCATTTTATGGTTCACATGCACTTTCTAGCGTTTTTCCTTCTTCGAACTGGTTTTGTCGTTATTTTACGCCATAATTGTATAATAATGTCCGTATTGTTGAACCCGAGCTCAGAGTAACAATTGTTATTACATTTATCAAGGGTCTCACTGTCAATTTTCTTATTTCGCGTACACGATATAATATTGAATGCACATATAATATTGAAAAAAAATATATAAAATAAGAAAAGACTTTTCTGTGTAATTAAAAAAAAAATGATTTAACGTAGACATTCAAATCTTATTACTCGGAAATTATGCCTAAAAGAAAAAAAACAAAAGAGGGAGAGAGAGAAAGAGTTATTTAATTTATAAATATTAATGAATTACTTGTCAAGAACAAGCGAGGTTAATTCTTTATTACGCAGCCATCTTATCTAACAATTGAAATTATAATTATTGATGATTTAATTTCGATTTGCTAGTACTGAATAAGGAAAATCGCAAATTGTTTTTCATGTCTATGAACTAATGGACTTGTTTTCTCGGTTCTTATTAGTTTCTATGTAAATAGGCGATTGTTTTCATGCTCCGTTACTCAAGCATGTTACCATTTTTCGCAAACCATTATACATATATTGATAATCATTAACTGTCACTTGTGCAAATAGAGTTTGCTTAATCCACCTGACAGATTTGTTTGAACGACCGTCACGAACTCCATTGTTCTCATAAAGTAAAAATATTCGTATTAGAAACGGATTTTCTCTTAACAATATTTCTTTTTTGTTCTCTAAATCAAAATAATGACTACATTATTTTAATCTAAATATATTTTTCTAGCAGAATAAAAATTTGTGTGTACATTTCTCTCTCTTTTTTTTTTTTTTAATCTTTATGAGTATCAATAAATAATTTCACATCGATGTAACTGACGATGCTCATCTATGCAAAACTAATTGAGAAGCTATAAATCGTCTCAATTCACACAATAATGTAATGAATTTGTAATTAGACTCAAGAATAAATAATGCGCGTAATTGCAATGTACGAGTAAATATGCTAAATTAATTTTCTTTACAACAATATATTGCGCAGCTAGAGATTTCATGGGATAAATAAGCAAAAGAATATTTTCCTTGAATTACAGTACACGTGAATGCCAAGCAAGTGCCTAACGGTAAGGACGATCGTGCCAACTCGAACGCGAATGTCGACGCCGTGCAGATCGCGATTGGCAATCTCGGAAGATGGCAAATCGTCATTTGCCTAGCGATCTCCCTGGTCAAATTTCCGGTGGCGTGGCATCAATTAGCGATCGTTTTTATGGCCCCTCATCAAGATTACAACTGCACGGAGCCTGCGGCGGAGGAATACTCCGAGGACCAATGCATGGCCAATCTGAACGACACGCTAGTTAAATGCACGGCGTGGGAATACGACAGAAAAATATTTCCCGAGACTATTACGTCGCAGGTAAATGCACCATGCTTCTTCGAAGATCAAGCGCAAACATTTGTGAGCCTAGCATAGCGCGGCGAGAAAAATATTAACCGTCGATTTGAAAATGAAAAGGATTAATTAATGGCCCTATCGTTGTTTCAGTGGAACTTAGTCTGTGATCGAACGCACTACGCGAATATACAGCAATCTATTCTTATGTTCGGAGTGCTACTCGGTAATATCATTTTCGGGAGTTTGGCGGACAGGTGAGTATCAATGACTTCGAATCGTACAGCCGCGAAAGTAAGTGAGAAATTAATTGAAAACTGTGCACGAATATTCACAGATACGGCAGGAAAATGCCGCTGATGGTTTCCGTTGTTCTTCAACTTTTGTCAGGTATCGGCTGCGCCGTAGTACCTTGGTTTTACGCGTTATTACTGATGAAGTTGTTAAGTGCTTTAGCCACTGGAGGCACGATGGTTACTAGTTACGTTATTTGTAAGTGAATTCTCTACTATTTATAACATTAATTTAAATCATCTACAAAAGAAAATTTTTTTTTCCTGTTAATAAAGTAACTTAATAATTTTTTAATTATTAAAAAAATATATATCTTTCAGGTATGGAAATAGTAGGTACAAAATGGCGTGCTGCCATCACCGTTTTGTACCAAATTCCATTCAGCTTAGGCCACATGTCGCTGGCGGGACTTGCATTCTGGTTTCGACACTGGCAACAGCTACAAATTGCCATCACACTTCCATCTATTGTTCTATTAAGTTATTGGTGGATAGTACCCGAGTCACCTAGGTGGTTACTGGCTATGGGAAAGCAGAAGGAAGCCTGTGAGATTTTGCAAAAAGGAGGCGAGATGAATAAAGTGGAAAATGTGGACGTTCGTGAAGTAGTTAGGAAACATTGCTTGCATCAGGTACAGAAGTAAACTATTTAAATTCGAATATCTGCATTAATTAAATCTGCACTAATCGAAGAGAAGAATTTTTTTTGAGAGAAAAAAAAAAAATTGTATATACATATAATTATATTACACGCAGTTTCAAGTTTTAATTTTAGCATTTGATCGCATTTTGTTTTAGGATCTTAAAAAATCTACGCTGGATTACAAAGCTTCGTT
Source organism: Cardiocondyla obscurior (assembly GCF_019399895.1). Taxonomy (NCBI): domain Eukaryota; kingdom Metazoa; phylum Arthropoda; class Insecta; order Hymenoptera; family Formicidae; genus Cardiocondyla; species Cardiocondyla obscurior. The sequence goes on along the minus strand of NC_091875.1, from coordinate 1,721,170 downwards.
TTTCGACTTGGTTCGCACGCCGAACATGCGGGTGAAGTCACTCTCTATTTTCTTTAACTGGGTCGTTTGCGGAATGGGCCTGTTCGGCATATCGCAGTATATTGGCCAGGTCGGCGGCGATATTTTCATTAATTTCGCAGTGTCTGGTGCCATACAGATTCCGGGAAACTTTGTCGCCTGGTGGGCAATGAATACGCTGGGTCGACGAATTACCCTGATTTGCAGCAATTCTATAAGCGGAGTGGCCTGTCTATTTCTAATCATCGTATCAAACAGTAAACGATTTCTAAATATAATTAACCGTTATGCTTTTTGCAATTCGCGCTTGATCGTGATTTTACATAAAAACTATTGTTTCTATATTTAAAGCTTGGTAGCGCCATTATTTTACAAGTTTTTATTATTAAAAAATTATTTTCTCCTGTTTTCGCAAAATCTCTATCGACTAACGATTTTTTAAAATTTAAATTAATTAATCAATAAATTAATCAATAAGTTAATTAATTAATTACAAAAAATGTTTGTAATTTAAACAGCAAAGTTACGAGATTTTTGCAAAATAATAATTATAAATTGTTTAAGTATGTCGGTGTCGCAGTAATTCATTTTTTATAGATATGGCATGGTTAAGACTGCTCTTGGCATGTCTCGGTATTGTCGGCATGTCGGTGTCGTTTACAACAGTCTACCTTTTCTCCGGAGAACTGTTTCCTACAGTCGTAAGGAATATAGGGATCGGCGCGAGTAGCATGTGTGCCAGAATAGGCTCTATTCTAGCTCCCTTTGTGGTGTCTCTGGTAAGTCTGGCTGCTGTCAATTTGCAAATGTATTACGTGACGTTTTTTTTCTTACTTAGAAATATCAAATTAAATTATTGCCGCAATTTTGTCGAACGTCCGAGTGCCGCCAGTTGTCGATGAGTTTTCTAGATTACCAATCGCAGATATCGTTTCAGAGTTACATCGAAAAGTGGCTGCCGCCGACCATATTCGGGATTTTGCCACTGATCGGATCTGCATTGTGCTTGTTACTGCCCGAAACTGCCGAATGCACCTTGCCAGAAACGCTCCAAGATGGCGAAGAGTTCGGAAAGTAAGTTAATAAACCGGTTTGCAAACACAAATTGTAAATAGATTTCCTTTTGTGACAAAAAAAAAATTTTTTCCTCTTCAAATATTAACCGTTTCTATACTCGGGCATGTATGTATATCACATGTAAATGAATATTGACTTTTTTTATACATTATCAATTTTCCCGTGAAAAATTTGGCCGTTTCGTAAATAATGCAAGCAGAATAATGACACGTGGTAAAATCGATATTTAGGAGAATATTTTGAGTCCTCTTTGTATTTTTCATTTGCGGATTAAAAAAAAAAAAAAATAATAATAATAATAAAAATAAAAAATAACTTAATATATGCTCGTATATAGAATACGGATATAAATTTTGTTGAATATTACGATTTGTGTTCGAATATAATTTGAGTGCGGTCTAAATTATAAAACACGGTGCTTTTTTATATGCAGGCGGCGTAAGTCGAAAGAAAAACGTGGAGATTTCGAAGCGGAAGCGGCGTTATGAGAAAAACTACCGTCACAATAAAGCCTTAAATATTTTAAATAAGTCCAGACGCACGAGCGCGCACACGTGCGCGCATTGTATTAAAATATTAAATTGTAACCCCGAATGTTAATCAAGTGCCAGTGAAAAGCAAATCACGTGCGCACATTTAGAAATTCTATTTATTACGCTATTTTCGTTAAAGTAGTACGAATAGTTTTGCAGTCGTTCACCTCATCGACTTTTTGATTCATGTTTTTTATGATATTACTATACTATGAACTTAGTATTTTATAAGAGATATATGTAAGAAAAAATATTTTTAGAACCTCACAGTTAGTGTTACTGCGTTCATCGAGGAGCTCAGGCACGAGTATTAATTGAACAAAGTATTAATTAAATTTTTTTACTGCCAAACAAATAAGAATAAGTAACTACTGTGTAAGACTATACCGAATGTATATATAAATAGAAAATTTTTTTTGTAAGAAAGGCATTACTTATTTATTAAATACTCGATGAGTCTCGAAGCCGGCAATATTCCGTTCCCTTCCGTTCGAATCGATATACCGTTATTCACTTTTACTTTCTTGCACGTAGCATTTTATACAAAGTAAGAAATAATACTTTATTATTTCACTCGTGACTAATGTTATACAAGATTTATTTACCGGATTTTGCTACAGATGGTTCTTAGAAATACATTTGTTTGATAATTGAGCAACACTTTACGCGCAAAATAGCTCCTCCGTTCAGCATGCGCAATTAAATAAATCGTGAATAATTTACGATTACCACGTTGCAGCATTGTTGTAATCTCTTTGGTTTTAGAGACAACCTTCGAATAAGGCGGATGCAATTAAAATTATTGATAATGAAAAAAATAGCAGATTTAAATTTTGCCGATTCAATATTTGGAAATATATAAAATTAAAATTGTAAGAAACAAAATCTTCATTAATAATATTTTATCTAACATTTTATTTGACATACGCGTAAAGATTTTCTTATCCAAGAGTCATCGACACTTACGCCTGGAAGAAGGTATAAAAGCCGATACATTCATACGTTATAGCGTCATTCCATCTCGTATCGTTCCAGAGAAGACTACTTTAATTTTCGATTTCCAGCCGTTTGTTCCGAAACCAGTTTCGAGCAGTGAGTATTCTAAAATCTTATTCAGCAATTTCGTTTTCCACATATTTTAAATATAATAGAAAACAATGTAAATCATTCTATAAATATTTCGAAAAATTCATGACAGTACGCATAAATATAAAAACGCTTTTTTTTCCCCCGCATTGATACGTGCATCTCCAATACGTCTCGGCGTAATCATTAATTTTATATAAGAGACGCGTCTCGTGATTTACAAAGAACTGTCTATTAAATATTATTAGTTATTGTATTTATTTCCCAGAGCGGCAGCCACTTGCAATTATATTCTCGATATTCAACACTAAATATAAAGTAAGAGATATAATATAAAAAATATATAAGAAATATAAATAATAATTTATAATCAACTCTTTTTTTTAATTAGAAAATATTCACGCGGATATTTTTGTATCATTTTTATATCTTGGCTGGGCTATGTTAACTGAAGGTTACGGGTAGTTTTAATATATAAATAAATAATCATTAAATGCGGATTGATTTTTTGCAGGTATGTTCTACCTGCTGTTCCTGGCCTACCTGGCCACGGCAAGCAGCCACACCTTCGATACCGTTTATTCTTGGAAACAGGTCGAATTTAAATTTCCAAATGATACCATTCGAAACGAGTATATAGCTTCCGGCAATTACATCCCGGAAAACAACATGCCATTAGGTCTGGGGATCTGGCACGAAAAAATGTTCGTCACAATACCGCGATGGAAGAACGGTGTTCTATCTACGTTAAATTACTTTTCAAAAAGCGACGACAAACGTAAGTTTATACAGTTGAATTAAATTGATTAAAAAATAATTAAATAAAATTAAAAAAAAAAAAAGTATATTCTATCACGCGAACTTTACAGCGTTATAATGTTAGGTTTATATTTAATATTTATTACAAGACTTAAAAATTCTATTAAATTCAAATTTTATTCCGCGCGACTAATGCAATAAATATTAAGTGTACATTAAAAAAAAAAAAAAAAAAAAAAAAACACTTTTCTGTATATATAACGAATAAATGTATCATATTTTATAATTTATGTAGACAGTCCAGTCTTAATGCCGTACCCTGATCTCGAGGCAAATAACATCAGTTTGCCCGATGGCCTCGTAAGTATATTCCGCATAAGAATCGATGCCTGCGACCGTTTATGGGGTCTCGACACAGGAGTAAACGACATTTTGGGAGACACGGAGGTCGTGCGCCCGATGAGACTTGTTGTGATCGATTTAAAGACTAATCAGGTATCGATAATTACGTTTGTAATTACTATTAACTTTTATATCTATGTTTCCAGCGTACGTTTCAAAATTCGAAATTATCTCATTCGCCGGTCTGTATTCCAGATTGCGCGCAGCTATACTTTGAAAGATACGGATGTAAAGCCTAATACATTCATTGCTGATCTCGTGGTCGATGTCGCACCCGAACAATGCGACAAAGCGTACGCGTATATGAGCGATTTGAGCGAATATGGCATAGTGGTGTACGACTGGGAAAAAAACGATTCCTGGCGGATTAATCATCACTTCTTTCATTTCGATCCACTGAACGGTAAGATCGAACAAAACCAGTAACTGCCTGCGGCGCCGATAAATATAGCTCTTTTTTTTTTTATTAAACTTACTTATTGTTTTGTAATAAACTTGTTTTTTTTTTTATTGACAGGTGATTACAATGTTAACGGCTATAACTTTCAGTGGACCGATGGCATTTTCGGATTGTCACTATCGCCGGTTTCCGTTAACAAAAATCGAAGGCTCTATTTCCATGCCATGTCCGGTATCACGGAATTTTCTGTGCCCACGGACGTTCTGCAGGACGATACATTGAAAAAATCAGTGGTTTACGATCATTTTCAGATTGTCGGCACGAAGGGACCGCGGACTCAAGGATCATCTTCCGTCATCGACCCAGAAACATGCGTTAACTATTTTACTCAGGTAAATAGGAACGGCATTGCGTGTTGGGATACTATGACGGAGCTGAATCCGGAGACATTCAGTAAGTAACGCACAACTAAATTATTAATGACCTGCATTTGTCATTAAATATCAATATATGTGATTTACACCGTTTCGAAAATTAATCAATAAAAGTAACAGGGTGCAAAAATTTATACTCATATTTTACAAAATTTTCTAATATTAAAATAATATCCAATGCAGTTCAAATATTTCATCAGAGATGTCTCTAACGTTCACAAGTAGCAAAGCATGTGTATTTCTTTAAACGATTTCGTTGTTATCATTTTTAAGAAAATAAAAAAAAAAGTTCTATTAAAAACAAATAGAAATTAATATCAATTTATTAATTTATTGATCTGTATTTTAACGCGTCAAAAAAATCTCGTTTGCAGAATTGGTAGCGCAAGACAACACGACACTGGTGTTTCCTCAGGACTTTGCTATCGATAACGAGTCTCGAAAATTATATGTCATCTCTAACAATTTGCAGAAATTCATGGGAGGTAGTTTCGATCCGAAGCAGACTAATTTTTTCATTACTTCAGCTGATCTCGAAACGTTGACCTCTATCTGCCGCGATGCAATGAAGGCATCAAAATCATGAAGAACAGTACTTCATATTTAAATGCGTCTACCATTGAATGAAATAATAAATGTATTATGTACTTTTTATATTTACAAACCAAAATATTGAATTCTTAATTAAAATAATTATTATATCTCTTTGGTCTAAAAAAAAATGTTTACAGATTTAATTGTACTTTTCTCTATTAAACGTATCAATCAAATTATTAATATATTATTTATCCTGACTAACCTCCTTTCTCTTAATTTAATTAAATAAAACAAGCAGATTACTATATTATTTCTCAAAACATCGACTTGACCGCCAAGTTCTTTTCATCAAGTAAAAGAATACACTAGCTTGCCATCCACATTTTTATTATTTTCATTATCGATCACGTACGTTTAATTTCTATATTTTTCTCATTAAACTTTGAACAGACCCATTCTCGTTTTAAACACGCGGGGCGCAAAAGTGTTTGGATAAAAAGGATCAGCTCGCGGTGAACGGCAAACAATCGGCGCGTATCTAATAAAAATCCCTGTTAGGGAATAAAAAGATATCAATTAATTAGTAGAAGTGAAGTCTACTTTCGTGGAATTGAAATTTCAGCGTGTCATTTTAAAATAAGCCGTCAACTATGTCGCTGGCTAGTCAATCCCTTGATAATTCAAGGAACTTTTAACTGCAACCTTTATAACTCCCGTGGTAGCTTCCGCCTCTCCCTTCCCCCGTCAACCCCGTCCTAGGAGCGCTACTTTCTTCCGCCCCCTTTACGACTGGTCTACTCTCTCTTTACGGAGCTGTACATCCTAAATAATTGATCCTAACGTAGTTGCCGGTGTTTTTATAACTGTTTTACCGCCCGCTCTCGCCGCTGTGATATACATTATTTAGCCCGTCGGTTTTTAAAGCGAAGTCGCCGGGGCGCGGAGGTGCGAAAAGACTGAAGGCCTACTCGTCGCCGCGCGTCTGAAGAATTAAAATGTATGCCAGCGGTCGTCGCTACCTACATTCAATTAAATCGCCAGATTTCGCGCGGCGCCATTAACCGCGCCGAGTAATCTCTCCGCGGAATAAGAAAACGGCCATCGCAGAGATTGCGTCTTCCACCTTTATAACGGTCCCCGGATTATACGGCGGAAAGGGGGAAAGACCGTGCGCGCGTTTCGCGCCCGATCGAAATCCGGCGCGTGATATGGAACTCTCCTAGGCGCGTTTCGGCATGCCGAATTACGCATACTGATGCGGCGATATCGATCATCTCCACTTGAGGCCGAATGATTCGTATGCAAAACAAGATACATTTTTTTTTTTTTTTCTAAATAATATACACGTATTTTTTCGTACCCCTCACCCCTGTCTCACCAATATTTTTGCCAAGCAACACCTCCATATGAATTATTCCGGAGACTCGTATCGCCCTCCCCCGAATCACGTAGTTGTCCGTATAAACAATACGTATATCGCGTCACACATTTTACAACTGCTCGTATCCGAGAAGCCTCGTTTCCACGCGATGCCCCTCCCCTCCCCCTTTCGTGAGTTTCCGCTCCGCCGCTCAAATATTCACGATTTGTCAACTCCCTTAAATTATTCATCTCCCGCGGGGATCTTTGTTATCTTATCGATAAGTCGAAAGATGAAGGACAAGTGGATTCCAATAGGAATCGCCGTTTCCCATCCTCGCCTGCGCCACCTTCCATCCCTCGACTACCCGCCCTCCGCCGCCTCACTCCTAAGAATGAAGGTGTAGAATGCAGAATGCAACGTCGTGCTCTCGCAGAGAGAGCACTTTGACACGGCCCCACGGGTACATTACTAGGATTGCTGCCACCAATTGAACTCCTCCCCCAACTCGCCGAGACCTCGGGTCCCTTATATCTGCAAACACAGCCGCCCGAGGCGACACCGCCGTTCAAACACTCAATCGCTCGATTCACAACGCTGAAGTAACTTAAAATTCCCCATTGTTAACGTTATTTGACTTATCCGCGCTGATGCAGGCGCTGATCTCTATAATAGGTAATGCCGCGAAAGGATTTCGCGTCCCCGCACTGTGCCCGGGTGAGTTTTGCGAGCGCCACGATCAAGGACCATCCACCCTTCGCGCCAGCGATCATTCGCCTCGCGACCCGAAAGTCGCGAGAAAAAATTTACAAAGACCTTCGCGCGCAGCTTGCAATGTTCGAGATAATTTTTTTTTTTTTCTACAATATAGTTTCAGCCTGGCGCCAATTAATGCGCCGATAAACAATGAAGAGACTCGTGGGAGTACAATTAATCGCGTAAGGCTGGGATTGTTCGAAGATCGTAAATTGATGCCGCTTAAAGATCGCACTTCGTGCATAATAAGCGTGATATCTCTGCGGGGGTATTGCGTCTCTCTTGTTTTCTTTCTTTTTTTTTCGATTTTTTTTTTTCAACGCTGTTGCATTCCACGTACCGCGTGAACGCCATGCGCTACGATACGTTTAGTCCCACGTGTACCTATGGCGCGGCGCTACTTTGTGCGTTACTTATGAATATTGATAAGGACCCGCGTGAAAATTTCACTGGAAAATATATGCACTTCCTCACGATTCCGTTAAATTACATTATACTTAGCTCTTCATTGCAAACACGCTCTTCAAGAAAAGAATGTGGATAAATACATTTGCGAGGAAGCGTTCAGGTGCATGAAGCACGTTACGTCAATCATATTCTACTCGTAATTAATCACAATGGTTTCGGCGTTCTTAAGGAAATAAAATAAATTAATATTAAATTTCGTTCGGAAGCGCTGCATCCCCGCGCGCACCGTCCGCGTGAGAAGGCAACCCCCGCGCCGCATACGACCGATTACACGTCATCGAAATCCACAGATCGGGGGTGGGACGATCCTCGAGGTAGCGATCGTCGGACAGATATATCCGCTAATACACGGCTTCTCGCGCCCATAGTACCACTTTATACGACCGAAATTCCCAGTAAGATGCAGGAGGACACCGGCAGGGCGGGGAGGAATTCGTAATATGGAGGGCCGCTCTACGACTCCGCTGGGAGGAATTCCGGGGTACGTTTTAAATTGCTGCATCCCCAACCTTCTTGTTTATGTATGCTACCGTGTTTCTTATTCTTGTGCGGCAGCGAAGGAGAGCGCGCGCGCCCCCCTCCTAACTTTATGTGCACAGTGCCGACATAAGTATGCAATCTATGCGTCGGTGTGGCCGCGCAAGAACGTGTGGGTGTCGAGCGCGCGGGTGTGGGTGCGTAAGTGTGCGAGCGCGGGAGATGTGTGCGTGAGCGCGAGTGCACACGCACGTAAGGGCGGTAGCGTGTGCGATACGTGCATGAAAGCGGCCGCGACTGTGTAACCCGGGGAAAAACGTGTGGCACACACGCGTAACGTCGCGCGCGCACGTACGTGTGTATTGTATGGCGAAACGTGGCCCTATGTTTTCTCCCGGCGTGTATTTGGACGCCCTACGATCCGCGCGTTTCCTCCCGTGGATTCTTTTCGTGCTTCGAACAGCCCAGACTCTTCCTTCGTATTTCCACCCTCGACGCCGCCGGGGCGCACTCTTTCGTTCCTATCTCTCCGCCACAATTGCTGTAATCTACGATCTAGGGTGGTGGATTTAACTGTGGATCTCAGCCACGGTAATTTGTGAAGTTTTCAATATTGCAGACATCCGAACGGAAATGACGCGGAAATAATTTTCTAAAAACAGCAATTAAGGAACAATAAACGCCGTATCGGATTATAAAATTGGCTTAATAATTTTTCGACATTTTAACAAGCTGCGCGTCATTTGAGATGTATTGTTTTTCATTATTTCAATCGTTAATCAGTTTTACGAAGCATATCTCACTATCAATGTTATCAGTTTATTTTAATCCTTATTTAAAACAAATCTTTAAAGCGTATTTTTTCAAAAAAGTGTAATTCATTATTAAGTCATTGCATATTTTTTATATCAAGCGTTTGCATTTCATTAAAATAAAAAATTATTTGTAAAAATATTCTAATTATGGATCATAAAATTCAGCATTGTAAAATATTAAAATTGAAAGCTATAATTAATTACTTCTGCTGGGGGAGAAATCTTTCATTTTATTTATTGATATAACAAAATACGCTTGAAAATTTGTGGTTTAATATATAAAATTTAAATCGTATTGCAGTTCAATAATTACCTTACATATAATGATAATATTTATTTTTTAAAAATTGCAGTTAAAAATGTAAACATTATCAATTCAAATGGTGCATTAATTAGCAGCTTTTTATCCGAATATTGTTCAAAATACAAAAAAAAATTGTACAATAATGTAGATATTGCTTATTTAATTAAGTGCGATGCCATAAAAAAACGTAAAGACAGAGAAAGATTTGAATTCGTCATTCTTATCGCAATTTGTAGTTACTGATGCTCGTTAATGTTAATTATAACTACTTATGTTTTATATAATGCACCACGTAGAGCTAAAATAACGTGACGTATTCTAATAAAAATATGATTATATCTAAAAGATTATTTTAACCCTCGGTACAAAACATGATTACACGTATAAAATATTAATAAAATTATTATAAAAATATATGACAACACGTTGCATGGAACTATATATACGTTAACTATTATATGTATAAAGCCCGGACGCAGCGTTGACACGAGTACCATTCTTGTATTTTTATGCATAACTAGAAACGAAGTAATATTTTTTTTTCATAATAATTTTTTCACAACCCTCCCCAAGTGTACTTTATACATCATGTATTACAAAAACCTGCTGTTATTAAGCAATTCGCAGGAATAAAGAAAAGAAAAAAAAATCATATCTTATACTTGTGTAAATTAATTTTCCCCTCCCTATTTCTCTCCTTGCGTGTGCATTTAATATTTAATCGCTTTGATACGCGCAACGAATATTGTCACAAATACTACATTTAATATACACACGCGTATTTAAACCTATATCAAAGATATATGCAATATCTTCGGGCTAATAATTATCTTACAAAAAATAAATTTTTAACGAGCATTATATTAATGAATCTCAATTTTACGTCGTTCCAATTTTGTACTACTCCGCGTGATTAGCCATATACTAAACCAACGTATCAATAATCCCGTCCCCTCTGACTCTCCCTCTTTCTCTTATTGCACCAACTTAATGCCGTCAGAAAACAATTTTTGCCGAGCTACTTCGGTACGAAATGACTGGCGCGGCGGCGAATTGTGTTCCCGGCCACGAATATCCGGCATTATACGAACAAACAACGTAAGCACAGCGGCAAGTGGAGAGATAGAGATGTAGTGGCTAGGCGTAGGTTTTGATGGTGGCCGTTGGTGCGCGGCGATGTGGTATACGTGGTAGGTCGGTTAGGGCAGGCCGGTTGGCCGCGGTGCGCGCGGGGTGACGGAGGGAGGAAGGTTTGGATATCTTGTCGAGGATAGGCTGCCGGGTGCAAGTAGGTTTAATATTTGATACCGCGGGCTGGTCATCCTGCCGAGGCGATAACACAGGCCCCGCGGGAACCTTCCGCCCAACCATCCCTCGGAAAACGACTGCCGCCAAACTCGCACAGTGTCCCTCCGCCCTGCCCTACCCTTCTTCCCGCTGCTCCCGACGATTCTCTCATCTACGTCCTACGTATGCCAACCGTCCGTTCCATCTCTTACCGATCCGCGAATTTACTTCTTTTTTTATTTTCCCTCCTCTTTTTTTTTTTTTTCTTTTTCTTTCCTACACCGGAGATCGCCTTGATGCGTCCTCGTGACGATCTACAGGAGGGGGAGGGAAGGGGGTTAGCAGCATTTTCCTCGTCTGGTTCCGTCTTTCAACTTCCGACTTCCGATGCGAGGTACGATTGATCATGGGGTGCAAGGGGTAAATAACCGATATTACTCACCGGCGGAATAAACTGTTTACCGCACGGTTCGCGGCTTGAAGCGCCCCTTACAAACATACCCCCGATGTCGTTCGTAAGAAAATTGTCGGGCGAAAGTACTCGCGTAACAAAGTGCGGGTATTACAATTTTTTTTTTCTCTCTCTCTCTCTTTTTCTATTTACGACAATTAAGAATATTGAGCGTTGAAAGATGACGCATTATGCGAGCGTGAAAAAGGGTCAATCTTTTTACGGATCAGTTTTGCTGGTATCTGAAGATCATATACGGCAGGGAAAGGCTTTATTCGATCGACCGAAATCCCGAAGCCTTGCGGGACTAACAGAGGGATCCTGGACTGCGAAGGGTTCGCGGCACGTTAAAAATTTACTATAAAATAGCTCGCACAAGTCTGCACTTACTGCGAAGATTTGGTTGCCGAAATTTCCCCGCGCGTACGGTCATTAAAATCGTTATGTTAATGCCAAAGGGGAAAACGTCTGAAAATACCACGATTATCTAGCGAGCGGAAACCAAATTGGCGTATAGAATATCAGAAATTGCAAAAATAACTAATTAAGATTTTATGCGGTTCATCTCTCATATGTCACGTGTCTTTTTCCGAGATAAACAAGACACTGTTATTTTTATATCGCGTTGTTCGCACGTATTTAATTATCTCGCACGGAACGGATTCGAGAGTTAGCGTGTTCAACTGTAGAAAAAAAAAAAAAAAAAGAAATGTTAAAAAAGTTGGGCGTAAGGAACACAACAAATGGCGTTCCCCTTATTGTCGTACCCCTTTCGCCGCTTTAATTACAGTTTTGACTGCACATGTGCTTCAAGACTTTTAATGATAGCATTTAATACTTTTGCGTGACTTGAGCATTTCGAGGGCCGGGACGAGAAATGAGCGGCATGTATAATTATGTAATGACAACCGCGTAAGATATCTATTTTTAACGTAATTTCACATTTTGCGCGTCGCCGCGCGTATTTCGTTTCTCCGGCGCCACTTTGTCACCGCAAGCGTGGCGTAAAAATAAAAATTCTACCAGCGAACTTACATCTGTAACATTAGATAGAAATTTATTGAGCGCCCATAGTTTCCGTTTGCCGAACCAAAGCCCGGGGTGTGCTCGCGAAATAAATCATAAAATAAAGCGAATAAATTTGAATAAAGTTCAAAAAACATTAATTCACATTTATGCAGCCGTAATCAGCGCTACGTGTAACTGGCCGATGTTAAAATTCATATATTTCAAATGAAAATTGCATGCAATGTTGTTATGGACGGCGCAAATAAGCGTTTAATTTGAGAACTGTGCACGCGCCGTTGCACCTGCTCTGTGGTATTAAGAAATATATTCTGATTAATTTCATGTAAATGTTGCATCACTGTGGATTAATGAGTTTCTGGCATTTCGACGTTTTCCCGCGAGCATTTAAAACAGATTTTGCATGCGCTATTTTTGCGCTCGCCCTGCTCTCGTGAAGGTTTAATGCGGGAAAACGCGTGCCGCACGTGTGTCATCACGCGGCACGGCGTTGTCGGAAAAAAAAAAAGAGTATCGAGGCCAATTTTTAATAACGACGTAAAGTGTTACAACAATGCGGATTGATGAACTTCGTTTGCCCTGTCAGTCGCCGCTTGCATAGATCTAAAGCAGATTTCACGCGCGAGATTTCCCCGCGGCGGAGGCACCGATCTCATCTATCGCTCATCTCGAACGGCAGGACGTCAGATTCGAGCGCAGCTTCTCGGCAAGAAAAATACAAAGTAGCGCGTACGATGCACGTATGAGGGGCCGGATATGATTTTACTAATATGTCAAGAGAGTCGTGTCAGCGAGTCTCGCCTCAGGTAACGAAAGTGCGATGCGATGTGCGCTAGATAGAAGAGAGAGGAAAAAAAGAAAGAGAGAGAGAGAGAGAGAGAGAGAGAGAGAGAGAGAGAGAGAGAAGAAGCGTCATCCGTTTTCGTGCAACGACGCGACTTACTTGGGGATGAAGTTCATCCCGACGACTTTCCCAATGAAGGAAAAATGCGCAGAGAGGCAGATTGAACGAGATGGCGAGAAGAATCTACGTGCGCCTCGCATACAAAAGTTTAGAGAACAAAGAAAAAGGGATTAGTCGCGCCAGCGAGATAAAGATCGTAACGAGCGCGTGTAAGTATCTGTACGTCTCCGAAATATAACGATAACGCGACTTATGACGTTCGTGTGTATTCGAGCAAGCGCGCGCGCGAGAGTGAGAGGAATAAGATAGCTGATATTCGCAGTGGAGGAGAAAGATGCGCCGGAAGAGGTTACCGAGATGTACCGGCGGGAGAGAACAGAGAAGGTAAAAGAGAGAAAGATGGACTCGGTTCGACTAGAAATATAGAGAGAGGGTGTAAAGAGGATCGAGCGCGAGCGGCGGCGGCGGTGGAGGGCAAAGTGTAGACGTGGAAGGGTGAAGGGATGCGAGACTTACGCACACTCGCGCAGAGGCGAACACACACGGGGAAGGATGGACAAACGGGTGGTCGCGGTTAGCGACACCCATGCGAGGCCTGAAAGCAAGGGCAAAGATGGCCGACGTGCATGAGATTAGGGGCGCAAGCGTAACCGCGCGTAGCTCCGCCCCCGCTCGACGAAGCTCTCCGTTCTGCTGGCTGATGCAGAGTTCACCCCCTTCGCACCCCCACCCGTACACGAGCGCGAACCCTCTCGTCGTGGGCAAGCGCCACGCTGCCGCATCGTCCAGGACCACCAACCCCCGCTGCAACCCCACCAGCGCCACATACACGGACAGCGCTCCTGCCATCCCCCTGGAAGAGTTCATCCGCGAAGCGCTCCTCGCCGGCCAGTCAGCGCCAAAAAGTGCACAGCTTCGGGACAAGAGTCCGCGTCCTGCCCTGCGCGTAACCTTTAACCCCTGTATATGGCAGTGCCGAGCCGGTGCTTCGTCCCTTTCCCTCCACCGGTGTCACCCCGGGAGTCTCGTGGGACACCAAGAATCTGGTGACTTCACCGCACGGTGGACCGTCTCGATCGGTTGCCCCGGTCCTCCTTTGGCGGGAACCTTGATAGCCGTAGGGTGGACCCTGGTGAACGTCGAGTGAAGTGTCTGGTAGCGGTGCAATCGATCTTAGTTCGCGGAAAGTAAAGGTGCTGGCGAGTACACGCGATCCTCGGTGATCGTAGCTCGTCGTCGGTGCTTCTTCGTTTGACTGTGCAGTTATGCGAGCGGTGCTCCATCGGTGTCCGATCTGAACTAACACTCGAGATGCGGCACCGCGGGTTTCCAACGTTCTTCGTCGCTTTGCAGATAGACTGATCTTTCCAGCGACTGTGGGTGCCGAAAATCTCTTGACGGATTATCACAACGGTGCATTCTTAACTGGCGGACGTAACTCGATTCGGTATATCGCACGGTGAAAGAAACGTGAACGGTGCACGGCGTATATATTATCTCTGACGTACTCTACTTTTCTTTTCGCCCGGACACTCTTATCAGACAGATGCGAATGCGTCTTGGAGCCAAGAAACGCAGCCGTCGCTGCTGGTATCACGCTTGCCGTTCCGTTTGAGGGTGCCGATTCGGGAAGCAGCCGCGGACCCCTGAGCCGGGACAGGCTTAGCGGCACGCAGAATGATGTACTCAGATAAAATGATGGGGAGCAAGGGACTCCACGGGGCACCGATCACCACCCCGGGGTGCTTTCCCTCGGGGAGATACTCGCCGCCGCCTTATCGCGCCGCGCCGGACCCGATGCCGCCGCCGCCGAGGCGATGCATGCCGAACTCTACGGTGAGTGATACTACTTGCTCCTGCTAGCTTATTCGCCAAACCCTACTCGCGTCGATGTCTTTCGACAATTACCGCAAAACTCTTCACGATTTATCTCGGACTACGGCACAATGAGACGTCACGCGATGTAACGAGTAAAAAAAAAATACTAGCAAAATTGTTTCCCTTCTTCTAGACGAATTACATATTTCCAAGTTTTTTGCGTGCGATGAAAAATGCGTTTCGTTGAGTGGACGCAATTCTGATACAGAAATCATCTGTCAGAAAGTCAGAAATGAATTTGATAAAATTCTCACAGCACCCTGAATACAAATACCAATAACAACGCGTCTTATCGAATACTTCGTAAATCAATTTTAAGTTTTTCAGACGTCATACTACATTAAACGTTTCATAAATATTGCAATGTGTTCAGTAATACATAAGAATTGGCTTTGTTCATCGATTGTGCTTCTCGATGAGCAGATTAGTAAATCTAATAAAAAATCTATCTAAGAAAATACGTAGCAGCTGTCACTAAAATTTTCAGCTCGAGCAACATTCATTAAAAACGAAAGCGCTTATTTTTTTTATTCTTCCCGAAAGATATTTAATTACACGTCAAAGCTAAAATATAAAAAATGTCAATCACAGAAGTCAATACAATTAAATTATTTTGCGAATCAACTTATAATAATGTTAAGTTATCGCGTATTAAAGATACACAGTTTACTTAGCTCTTTGAGGTTGAGGAACACCGCAGATTTATTAATCAAGTTAAAGAATTAAAAGAATGTTTTAAAAGAAATCAATTCGTTTAAAATATAAATAATTAGTTCGTTCTTAAAGGTTCGGTATATTCGCAAATTAGTTTTGCATTGTCGTTCGCTTTTGCGAAGGCAAAGAGTTCGCCGATATCGTACGGCTTTTCTAAAACACAGGCGCGTAATATGCATTTTAGATTTATTCGCTTAATACGCTGTATAATCTATGCGACGTATTTGAACGTATTTGTGATTGCACTGTATTATTTACTGCGCATGCAATATTACACGTGTTGTTCGCGCGGCTCATACGCAATTTGTTTTCGGCTATTATTCGAAATGCCGTTCGAAACCGGCGACCTGGATAAACGTAAGAACACGAGGCACCGGCAGCGTTTAAAGAGGGTTGCGAGGCCGTTGAAATTTCTCTTCATTCGTTTTCATTGCCCGACACTTGACCGCGTCGGCATGCCGCGCACTCATATTTCTCGTGCTTATTGCTGACATGTAGACACACTCAATTTTAGTGCGAATATATCTATAAATGTAACTGCGGGGAATATCAAGAATACGTACAAACTCATGTTTCTTTTTATATATTCATGGAAAGATCAATATTTCTTCCGAGTTACGTCTATATTTATAAATCATCGCCTTTCTGAAGAAGTTTGGATCCGCTTCTTCGAAATTGCATTTAGCTAATAAAACAGATGTTCAATGAAACTGTTCGCCGGGAATCGACAAATCGTATTTTGTCACTAATAGTAATACTGCAAATGTGCAATATTCAGTAATATTAACACAATTGTATTTAGTGTCAAAAAGAAATTTTGAAAAAGAGATGAAAATAAAAGAAAGAGAGAGAGAGAAAATGTCATCGTATTAATATTTTTTTATCGATTCTTATCAAAGAAAACTAATCGACGATATCACTCGTATCGATCAAATAACAAAGGGAAGCTTGAAACGTGTAAAAAAACGCGACGCATTGCAGGTAAATAACACCGTAATTTACATGCTCGAAGCAAGTTTAATTTCTACTTTCAAGCTAATCCTTTCTTTCCCTTACGTACCGAACAGGTTCGGGGGAATCACGTCAATTCCTTTCTGATAAGGTTGTCTCCAATTAGGCCAATCGAACAATTGAATATGATAATTAAATTTAAACTATTATTTGCCGCGACTGCCATTGTGAATATAACAATCAATCGTGCCACGATCTGATCACGGTAAATTGCATTATCGAGCTCTCGCAGAAACGTACCCTCGATCGATGGCAAAAGTGAAATTGGGAAATATCCGCGACGATAGAATTCGTGTCCGGCGAGAAACGCTCAATAAAAATAACTTTCGATTCGCGATGCGGTTTAAAATTAAACGTCTCAAGGTTTCATTTAAATCATATTCCACGGTTTGCCGAAGCGCTCCATTTAGAGTATGCACATAGGTATTGAGCGATATGTTTTCCTATCAAGGTCGAACGAAATATTGTTAAGCGAATCGCCTGCGAACGACGACGGTGCCCGCGTTGCCCGACGATCTCGAATCTCGTCGGCGAGACAAATCTGAGGAAAGGTGTCGAAGGAACTCCTTGGCATAGGTGTATTTAAAATAAATGAAAGAAGGAATTTTTGATATTATAACGCCGAGGATTAAACCACTCGAGTAAAGTCTAGGATCAGAGCGGATATCGATTATTTTAATGTCTTACGACCACCACGGCAAGTTTACTTAGTTGTGAATATGCCGCTAACTTTACCTTACGCTGTTAGTCCTTATAAATTTAATAGGATAGAGACATGAAAGCCATTTGTCACCGTTTTTAATATACAATAATTAGCGGAACTCCTGAGGAAAAAAAAAAAAAAAAACTTGAGCTTCTATTAACAAATTCGGTTTTTTAAAATGTTCGCTGTGATCGTTGTTATTTCAAAGTAAACAAAAAAAATTATATTTAATTAAAAAAAAAAGGTGATTATAAAGCCTAATAAATTTATATATATACATATATCAGAGCGATTTAATTACGCCGCAACTACCACTACAATTGAAGAGAGAAACGAAAGACGCTTTTATCTCATCGATTTAGTTCATCCTATTTTACAGCAATGCTCATAAAGTTCGCGAAACAAGCTGGTACATATCTAAGTGGAATCAATCACAGTCGTGCCGCGTTCTCTCCTCCGCCCGTTCCTCCAGTGCTCTCATCTCCCTTGTCCTTCTTGTCCTTTACTTTTCCGATCCCTCGGTAGACTTCTCCGGCTACCGAGGTCGAAACCAAAACCATATCGAACGACCGAAGCGTCGAGTTTCCTCCCCCGTCGGCGCGATGCGTTTTCCCTGGGCTACATCGCGGGCTCCGCAGTCTTTAGTTTATTCATGTGACGTAATAGGATAAAAACCGTCGCTACGAGCTGAGTGCCTAGATGAGATTACAGCCGTACTGTTACGCCCGGTAACGCGAATCCGATGTAATCGCCCCTTCCTTTGATTTTTCTGTTCAGTTCTCCCGATAACGCGCGAGAGGTGGTACGCATCCCGGTGTACTTACACCCCTTCATCACCTCCCCCTCTTCCCCACCCCCGCGCTCTATCCCGACTCGCTCGCATACTGCGATGCTTTATCGCCTTTCCCTCCCGGATGCGATTTTCTAAGCGCGATTCGGACACGGCTAATGCCGCGATTAAGCCGCGATTGCGAACCGGAAACACACGTGAAACATTTTCGTCGCATTCCTCCACTCGGCTATATTTAGCCACAAGCAGGGTGGAATAGATAATAAAGTGGATGTTAAAAATCCGCGTTTTGCGTTTTTTTATATATATATTTTTTTTTTATTAATAACGGCAATAATCTATTGCGAAACTAGATACTTTAAACCACCGATTGGAATCAGTTCGGCCCGCGATGAGTCGTTAGACTTTATCGTTTATAGTTTCTCATCGCGAATCGTCAATTATTGAAAGTTCTTTAATTTTCATGAGGACAAAAACAGCTGGATGCATTATTTTTCATAGTCACCGCGCGCTTTTAAATCAGGCTCGAGAGCCACGAACTTTCATATATAAATGCATAATAATCCTCAAAATCTGAATGTCAAAATAGTTAATATTAGGTATCTCGAGAGCGATTGAAGGGAAGAAAACGGGAATGAAGGCTCCGCAAATATCGCGTGCCTTTTTTCAGAAAACGATTCGCCGGCGAAATGGCAACGATCGATCGGTGATTACTGGTCATTCGGGTGTACATTTATTTCGATGCTGCGCAAGCGCGCGACCAGCGGACACTCGCGGTTAAAAGAAGGTATCGATGAAGGTCGATCGTTAATTGTCTATCGCTATTAATTGTCTATGAGCATCAGGCGTGGTTTTCACCTACGGTGTTAATTATCTATGATAATTAATACAGGGACTCATTACACATTTATCGGCCCGATGGTAATTATTCACGCTTCGTTGGACGTTACTTTGCATGTTTTCTGGCTGACGGACCTTTCATCCGTGCGGCATATTAACGAACCGGCTTAATAAACGCAGCTACTCTTTTTACACGTCATTAATCTTTTAATTTTCGCCTGCCGCCGCAATGCAGTCGAACTTTGATATCAAACATTTGGATGCTGCACGTGTATTATTCATCGCGCGACCATGTCGCGGTGGCAGGTGAGCGATGCCCGCTTTTTTAACGACCTAATTTTCCTTAATGTTTTATAAAAAGATAATAATTCGCCAGAGAAAGTCTTATTGCGCAACTACATTCTTTTCTACCTACAAAGATAAAAAGAAGAATACGTATCGCACGTAATTTACTGGAAACACTTTTTCAATTTAAAATAAAAAGGAAAGCCCTTATCAATTCGATAAAATTGAAACTGTATAAGAAAGACTTATCTTACGAAACAAATATGTGTGCGAAATAATTTAAATTTGTAAGGCCAAGCGTTGAGACTGATAAAATGATTTCAGCGTGCACTTTTTCGTAAACAAAAGTGAATTATTCATACACGCCTCTATTTCAATTTAGTTTTCTTAGTTTCGTTCTCTTAATTTAAACCTTATCAATATGTTCTCGCCGACCAAGTTAATATTAAAGTGAAAATATATGTGGAATTGAAGCAAAAATTATAATAACGGTAATATTAATATTACTGCGAGCGTCGTTATTTTGATCCCGGCATTGTTAGCCGTAGAAAATCACTATTGAATCAGTGGATATACTGGAATTACAACAATTTCAATTACTGTAAATTGATATTAATACCAAAATAACATAGATATTTAGTCTCTAGTAGTTTCTAGTAATAGTACTAGCAAATACGATGAACGATCGCGACAAAAATATATTTTCTAGTCGAGCCGACGTAAAACTAAATTATTTAAATAATACTTTATTTTAAATAAACGATTAAAAAGAAGTATTGTTTGTGCACGATTGAATGGATGGATGGCCGATACTAATTTTCTCCTGGAAAATGCACGAAAAAAGCAACAACAGGCGATAAACATTGTGCCAAGAGCCGCAGCTAGTAGCGATTATCGATTGGTCCTCTATATTCGGCATGTCATTATCAATTAACCATTGAAAGTAAAAGCTCTTTTGCTGTCAGAGTCGTATGTTGCACGTCACAAAGTTATCAAGCGTTAGTTACTTTCCCAGTCTCCAATTGCGTATTTTTATTTGCAGAAAAAAAGCGCTGATCTTTCGAGGGAATTTAATTGCGCGAATTAATTTATAACACATATTTGGTTCGTAATTTTTTAATCAATATATTATGTAACATCTTTAGACTGAAATTATGTCGTTCAAAAAAAAATTTAGCTATTTTCTAATAAGCACAAATGAGAATATATATATCTTTTTTTCTTTTTCTTTTTTTTTTTTTTTTTATAAACTTCAGAGATTTTTCTCAATTGGTCGAGTTAATTTTCGAAGGAAATCTTGATAGGTAGTGACGAGACCACTGCGTCTCCTATCAAAATCTGAAAAGCGACATATGTGTAGCGTCGTGACAAGCGATTGTTCGTGCGCGACGCGGCGGTAGTAAGGCGACAATTAACGTCAGAAGTGCTTCACGGGGCGGGTTTGAACTATTTTATGCGCGTGTGGGGATGGCTCGCCGAGGGGTGAAGAGACGCTCGTAGCTGTGCATTACGGCGTATACGTGCCACGGCTCCCCGCTCGGCCACAAGATTGCATAATCGATATCCGGCCTACACCTGTGCCTCTTCACGAGTACGCACCTGTGTACGAGCGAGGAAAAAAAAGCGCAACGGTGTGTGCGTGCGAGCATGTGGGGTATATATGTGCTCGAAAAAGATTATTCGTGGATATTCGCTGCTGGAATATTCGTGTCATGCGGCCTGCCGAAAACCGAACTGACTCACTTGATATAGGATCAGATATTGTCGCGAATCCTTAATGCCTGCGAGGTGGCTTTAAAATAGACAGTCAAGCAGCGACTAAAAATCTTTCCCCTTCGCTCGAAAAAAACAGCTTCAAGCGGCCGAAAATTTTGATAGTAGTTTAAAAATAGAAAAGCAGATTCTCGCAAATTGCGGGGATAAAGGTGGATAAAAAAATCGCATTTTTCGTTTGGCTCGCAAAACAAACTTTGTTCGAATGGAGATTTAATTTAAGGCACAGCTATTAAAATGTTTCGCGTTAAAAAGTTGCAAAAATATTGCGACAACTGAATTTAAACTTGCGAGAGGGAAGAACTCACTTTTTGTCCACCCGGGAAACGAGAAGTCCGCAAAGAGGGAAAAGATAGAGAGGGAGCTGATCGGGTTGAGAATAGAGCCTCGTTTAGTCGTACTCGGCACCCAATAATCTAATAGATACGAAACGCCTTGTTATGAATTTAGATGTACACGTGCTGGTTGTCGCGTAAACTGTCCGATTCGACTTGAATTATAAAGGGTTAAAATTTTCAGCGACAGATATAAACGTCGGGGAGAAAATTAAAAGAAGGCGGCGGCGTGAGAAACGCAGCCCTGCCGTCGGTGCATTGCACGTCTACATCTACGGAATACTTCCAAGTATCGAGACACGTCGACGCCGGTCGAGTACGTCGATCATGGTCGTCTGCGATAGTGAGGGTAAAGTAGGTGGATAAGAGTAGCGATAGAATCGATGCATTCGCGTCAAATATCAATTGAGGTGCAAATACACGAACTATATATCTGGCCTCTTTAAAATTAAGGTAAGGCAAAATACCGTTTATTAAAACTGCTGATAATAAATCAGTTTACCCCCCAAAAAAAAAAAAAAAAACCATAACACGTGCTCTTACTTAAAACAATGATTGATAGAAATCTATTGTTTAAGACATTGATTTTTATATATTTATTCGTTACGCTGACAAACGACGAAGATAATTAGATCAAAATAATTGAATTGATGAAACAATTTTGCTTCGACGTACCTTGCTGCTTGTTACGATTGAAAGCTAATAACGACTTTCTGTAAATTACCGATGTTTAATATAATCCATTAGATTAAACAAATTATTTTCTTCAACATAAGTCAGTATTCAGTTTACATTACAATAATTATGTAAACGTTCGGGTACTTAATACATTATTTTTTTTTTTAAACTTCGTAGATTTGCTTGAAAAAAAAAAAAAAAAGTAATCTCGATGTACGAAAATTCTTTAAAAATATGAAAAAAGTTAGACAGCTCAGGCCCATCGCTACAGAAGATAGTTCATCGTTTCAAGATCGTTTCACCTACGTTTGCTGGATACGTATTTCATTCTCTCTCTCTCTTTTTCTCCTTCTCTGTCTCTTAGTCGTAGAAGACCCGCGGACGATCCCGCACACGGGACACTGGGGACACATAACACCCCCGGTTACATCCAATCACTCCTGATTTATATTTACTACTCACTTGGCCCCCTTATTTATTACGTTTCGCGGAGACGCGTAGAACGAAAATGTTAATTTGCGCAATTGAAAATTATGGCGGAACACTACGGGCGGCGGGACGCTCTTCGAAAACGTAACTCTTAGGAAAAAGAACTAAAAGAAAATAAAAGAACAAGCCAGTTTCGCGAATATCTCTCGAGGAAACGGTCCGAGGTTTTGCGCTTCGACATTTAATATTTAATATACCGAGTCAAATTTCCAGCCCCTCATTTTTATCAGCACGATAGTTTATAATACGAGGCATTTCCAAATAATTTTAATTAAAGTCCCAAATCGTTTGACGTCGTATAACCCTGCATTACAATTATTACCTCTGGTTTTAGTACGATTGTATAGAAATGAGGAGTTTCCGCGGTCGCTTTCGAACAGTCTCGTGATTCGCTTTCAACAATGAGCGCGTTTAAACCTAACTTAGTTCCATTTTTCGAACTCTATAGCACTCGTCCGCAGAAACGCTACGCAAAACCACGCAATGCGGCTTCATATAGGGCTGGCAATGTGTCTTGCGCCATGCGGCTTTTGCACAGGTAAATCTACGTAGACCTTGCCTTCCACCTATAAATAAAGCCACCCGCGCGTATACAGGTGCACGTAAACCACCGTTCTGGACACCGCAGGGTCTTGTTGCTGTGTAACAGTGAAACGCGGGTGGTTAGATAGACGAACGACACTTCCGCCTTGTCTCTCGAAGTTCCTCGTTGCATCGATTTTATCGTTCCCTACTTTATGAAGATTATGTTGTAGTTTAAACGTAGGTAAAACGCTCGATCGCGCGTTTTAATGAAAAAAAAAAAGAAAGAAAAAATAGAAAAAAAAAAAAAAAAAAGTTCAATACTTATTCCACTTAAAGATATTAAAAGTGGTCGAAAAAGTTTTTGAAATTACGCAGAAGTAAATAAAAGCACATTTTATTTTATACCGAGAGAGGAAAAACGTTGCACGAGTCATTGCGCGTTTCAGCTTACGAAAGCTGTCCCAGCGGCTCGAAGTCGACTTTTTTTTTTTCTCAGGAAAAATTTGATTACCGCCGTTATTCGCTTCAAAGAATCAAGTGGAATCTATCGTCAGTGCAGGAGCAGTAAAGAATGATGCGTGTAAGCGTACGAAGCCGCTCGTTTTGTGCCTCCCCATAAACGGGGGGCTCGGCAACACGCGCAATACACCGCAACGACCAGTACACGCACCACGAGGGCCATGGATGGTCGCACGGAAAGGTGAACATTATTCCCATACCGTTCTCTCCGCGGTTTAACGCTCTTATTATTATTTTTATTAGGGTGCCGTGGTATATAATGCCATCAACCCCCATGGAGTGCGCGTTCGCAGGAAATAAACCTAAGTGTATAATTACAATAATACTTATCGGGGCACCCTCCGTGGGTTCTCCTCCCTCTCTCCCACCCTTCCTTCCTTCCTTCCTTCCTTCCTGAGCTCTCGTTCCCTCTTTATCCCCCTCTCTTTCCTTCCTGATTAAACGTACGCGGCCTAGCGTACGCGCGCGCGTACCCCTCGAACGCGATACACCGAAGGGACGAAACTTAACGAGTACTAAATTTACGCGGACTTGATCCCCTCGTCGCGATTAGGGCCGAGCGAAGATGGACGGCGCGACGAGCAGATCCTTTCAAAAGGAATTGAAAAGAGATAACGAGTTTTCCAAGTTTTGGGATACTAATTGTTAAAGCCTGGTTTAATTTCGATCGAAGCTGCTTATCAAATTGAAACCGATACCGCGCATTCGATTCTGGTTAACACGCTATGAAAGATATCGGGGCGCAGTGTCCTTATCGAAGAGGCGTTACACGTGTGGACCCGCCTGTGCCGTGTCGTACATGGGCCAAAGGATCGGACACGTACGTTGTACCGGATGCCGTTCGATTCGTGGCCGAGATGATCGTAACGGTGCGGTACAAACACGGACCATTCCCCATCTGAACTCTATCCGAACTTCGTAATTCTCCCATTTAGGAATTCAGTCACGTATACTGCCGCGCCGTGTTCGAACGCACACACCGCAGAATTGCTTATCTTTTATAGCCGCGTTCGCACGTGTTTCTAATACACGTGCACTTACGCGAAGCGCACAAGCGCCTGTTACGTCCTAATATTAAAATAAATCTGAGTAATTATCTGTCGATATTAAAACCGTATATCGTCTCCGTTTATTTTATACGTGTCGCGACATATGTGTCGTAAATGTAACTCACGAAATTCGCAAATTCGCTCTCGAACAAAGTGACAAATTTTATTAAGTACACCTTGTTTCTCGGTGTACCTCTGACCTCTCTCTCTTTCTCTCTTTCCCTTCTATTAAGAACTTTGCTCGGTAATGACGGTGTTATCACTTCTTCAGGCCTGATATATCGTCATCGAAGTATAGTTTATGCCCTACGCGAGGTTACCTCCCTCTGTTACCGGCACATCGTATAAAACGTACAATCAATTTTTGAAGAGGACATTCAATCGATCTGTCTTGCAGCATGCAATCGAAGACGTTCCCTGAATAACAAACTAACCGAAGCGGCTTTGGCAGCCGATTCGTGCACATGTTGGCTCATGCAGTATTATTTGCCGGATCACTATTTCTTGATCCACTCGCGTTTGCACAAACGAAATGAACTTTCACGTGTATGGAAACCGTATGTATAGAACAGTATGTACATTAGTCCAATTTTCCTTTACAGTAAGACGTAATAATGCGAATGCGTCGCGAGATTAAGTCCGAGCTATTCCATCGGCGTTCGAAAACTGTCCAAGCGATCGCGAGCATTCAATCGTCTTAATGATTATAGTAATTATTAATTTCATTGCATCGTATTGCGAAATCGTTTTTACGGTATTGTCCATTCGATCAAATATTTTGTTCTAAATATTAATGTAATCGCAGGATTTGTAAAACTTTATTTATTACTAAAAGAAATTAAGGAAAATAACAAATGCTCTTTTACAGGAAATAAAATCTACCTTATATCGAATACACGAGAATAAAAAAATTTTTTTAATCATTAAAAATTCAATAGCGTTAATATACTTTTTCTACGTTTTTATAGTCGCGAAATGTTTGACATATTTCCCTTTACTGCACTTCGCCTGTTTGTTACGGTCATTATTTAATTCATTAATGGTACTTGGTAAATGATAAACTTGCGGCAAGTAATTTTCCATGTTCTACGACGCGTTATTCCATATAATTTGGCTTTTTTTTTTTTTTTTTTTTTTGAAAGTAATGATTGCCAACCATTGAACAGCCGAAAACTCAATACTACATTGTGAGAAACAATTATTGGTTCATTAAAATAAAACAAATCGTTAGCGAAGCCATACATGAGAAAGTTTGATAACTATTTTACGCAATTACGTATTGGCGAAAAGTATCTCATTTTAATGACACATAACGGAATCACGCGTTACCAATTTGGCATATTTTTATTACTCTATCCTATTGTATCGTAGAATAAAAATCGCTGTTTTTCGCTCGTATTACGCACATTCGCGCGTATATAAATTTAATCCCAGTGTTGCACAACTTTTACTTTTTCAAACTATAGAGAAAATTAATTTATGCAAAATTTCTTTACATTTACAAGGAAAATCCAATTTTCGCGTAACGCAAACGCGCTTTTGTGTAGTTTCAAATATCATAAATATATCGTTAAAAAATTATTACAAATATTTAAAAAAAATAAAATAAAATAAAATAAAATAAAGATTTCTGACAAATCGCTTCTACAATGAATAATTGACAAAGAAGGCACCGCGTGCCAAAAACTTTTTCACTTGTTAGGTGGACTGTCTACGAGCAGTTATACGTTTTACGTTTACGCTAGAGAAACAATCACGGGATACTCATAGGGAGCAGCCCTCGTCAAAATCAAGAGTCTATTATTATGACCATATGTTTACGCCACGATTGTATCTTGACAGAGAGGGACGAACGTGTTGGGGTGAAGGGGCACGGTCGTGCACCTGCTCGAACGACAGCATGTGGATAAGAGCGAAGTGGTGCGTGGGTAGAGCAAACACGACGAATATGTGTCATTCTATAAACAGGATGGCACACTACGCCGGTTTTACTACCGATTATTTTACGTGGATTATTTTATTTTCGGACACTATTCTCTCGTGCTCGTCAAGGGCTCTACGCACGCGAAGATTCGATTATCTTTAGTCGTATAAGTTTTGTTACCCTGACTCAGTAAATTACGATATTTTCATTGTCTTTTTGTATAAAAACCGTATCAACTCACGAGGAAAAATTGTTAACGTACATATATGAGAAAAGTATTGTCTAATATTCCAAAAGTAAAAAAAAAATAAAAAATAAAAATAATTATATGCATTAAAGTATCGCGATGTTTCAAATTATTTTCTTTAATCCTCTCACTTTTATCTTTAATTATTGTCTGTTGTCAAACATTTTTTCCGCATTCGACAATTCTAGTGAAAGTATTTAGTAGCGTTAAATAAAAAAAGGAGAAAGAAGCCTCAAATTAAATTCAAAACGTGATGTAATAAAAATCATGATTCTTATTACATCAATACTTCCGAGGTAAAATCTGTCAAGTTAAGCCGACAGAGATGAGATCGTAGAGAGCTCAAGTAGGATCGTTTAGGAATCTAATATACTTATGTTCCCTCCCAATGATATCGTAAAAAAAAAAAGGTTCGGAGTTAAGCGTTCGGGTTAGACGGCCGGATATACCATGTCGGCTTAAATTAACATCATTGGCGGATAACTGAAATCGACCGCGAAATATCCTGCAACGCTATGGGCCTCGTGCGGCGCGGCTTCTTCCTCCCTCGGAGAAACGACGGTCTTAATAAAATTATCGTCAGGCCGAGTTTCGAGGACAAATCGACGTTTCAATTTTCTTAATGCGCTCATCTCCCCAATGGGGATATGCCCACGAGCCCGGCATGGGCAGGAAGGATATGGTCCTGACGGTAGGTCGTAAGGATCAGGGCTGGATTACCGACTAGGTACCAGCATTAAGTCCGAGCCCTCAAACCCCCGGCGCCTCGAAACACATTATCCTCACGGTGCAAAAGCCTCGATTGCTCGAACATCAACAGCAGCGATTAATTTATTACAATTTTCTTTTCATTTTTTTTTTACTCAGCTATTTGTTAAATTATCAGACATTTAAAAGGCCGATTATTTATTTTCGAACTTTAATCATATAACATGTGAATTAAAATTCTCCAAAATTCGATTATAAAAATTATTACGCAAAGTAATCGAAAGCGAAAAATCTACGACGAGAATCTTTGACGTTCGACGATAATCGCAAAGGGGTCTGCGTTGCCTCGAAAGCCAGCACTGATAAGAAATTGTATTCCATTCGAATCGCGGTACTGCGACCGGTATCGTGAAATTTAACAGCGAGATGGCCGCGGTCGAGTGTCGGCGACACGTGTCGCCACGCGCCGCCACGTGGCCGAGCTGCTACGCGCTATTTCCTCTCATCCTTCCTTAAGTGCATTACTACTATTCCAATTAGAGGGGTGGTAAATTAACGTGTCACAGTATTCCGCCTCGGACCCTTCCGCTGTCCGTTCCCCGATGTTCGGCGCGTAACATAGTTGCGGATTTGATTTGTCATAACAGATTACCCGGCCCGCGGTACAGCCTCGCGCACGACGGCGAATTTAACCCGTGCCTAAACCGTGTTTAAGCCAATCCATAGCGCGCCGGCTTAAACTCTCAATAATGCACTTCAATAGTAAAGTTACAGCAATAATTGGCAGTGGTAATTATATTAACGTCGCGAATGTTTAATGCAAATCCGTTATTCATTCTGCTTAATTTTCGGCGGGATACCCCGCTACGGCCGGCGCGGAATATTAAAAATTGCATTAAATATAATAAATATATTTCTTTCCCCGTTGTGCGCGCACGCCAGCAATATAAACACGGCGTAAATTAAATTGAATTAAAAAGGCGGCAATTAGTAATATATTCGAAAATTGCTTATGACGAATTGATTTGTTTTATGCACGGGACAACATGCACACGCGCTGCTACGGCTTATAACTTTATTTAATGTAACTGCTATAGAGATCACTGCGTTTCAGTTTTAAGTATGAAACGGCAATCAGAGATGAATTTTATATATCCTTTATTTAATGACCGTGTATTTTATTTTATACGTATGTAATGATTAACGCCGGTAAAATGAGATCGGTGCCGTATCCCTTCCACCATTCCGCAGTGTTTTCCCGTAAAACACTAATTGCATATTTTAAATCGCAATCGCACCGCCGCAGAACTCTATTATGCGTAAATATAAAATTTTATCCATATTTTCCGATTATTCGTGCGTCACCTAACATTAAATATGTAAATCAATTACTTATCATTTACATTTTTTATTCGTAATGATTTTATCAAATATCCAGTTGTATTAACATACGTGATGATGCAGTAAAAGGTAATGTATTTTCGATCAGAGTGCACTTTTAACATTTCATATTTTAATAAATAAAAATAAAAACATAACTTTTATGCTAAATGTCACATTTCCCGCTGCAATTTCCCACGTATTTCATTATAACTAATTGCATTTACTTGCGAGATTACAATGTATGAGAGCATTAATTTAAAAATGCGCCCCCAATTGCGGTGATTACCGGCATTCATGCGAATCGAATGAAAAATATGAAAGCGAATATCGAATGGAATACATTTCGAATAACGATTCGCCGCACATCAAAGGGTTTAACCAAGAATTACCTACTATTTCATACAACAAAAATTAAAATAAAAAAAAAAAGTGCTTTCGAAAAAGTGCGGAAAAAAATTCAGAAAAGATCCAGTAAAAGCGCAAAACGCTCTTGATCATGGCGAGGGTAAAGTTTCCGGGAACTTGGGAAAAATTCCACTGACGAGTACGCAGTTTCGAAATATGCTGCGAGAGCGCAGAGAAGCGCAAAGAGCGGAGAGACCCACGCGAACGGTAACGGAGGTACAGAGAAAATTGCAGCGCGGTAAAATACAGGGAAGAAGAGGAAGAGAAGCGTGAAACGAGCGGACGGTGTTTCCTAAGTGCAAATCAGTGAAAGCATGAACCGACAGGCAGATCCGGAGGTGGAAGGCGGTCCCGGCGAACGGTACTCCGAACGGGAGAGCAACGGAGACGGGCGCGATCGCAAAGGGAGAACCGACGGGCTGGTGAACAGGGGAGACAAGAGAAAAAGAGGGAAGAGGGACGAGAGAAGAGAGCAGAGAGAGAGAGAGAGAGAGAGGAAGAGAGAGAGAACGGTCGAATTTCGTCCGGGAGTGGCGCAGCTCGTTTCGAGGGGAGCGTGAATGGGTGCGCGGGAGTCGATCTGGGAGAAGCCTCCATTAGATGATGTCTACCGTCGCCATATATGCGGCGCATTATTGCGGCCGCGTGTTAACTAGACGGAACGTCCGTACGCAATTACGTTTCGACGATCGCCGCGCATACCATCGTCCCCCTCTAGCCTCCCCCCTTCTCAGCCCTCGAGAGCTAATTCGCCCGCCGGACTCGCGCTGCGACTCTCATCGTTCTAAATTTAATATTACAAACGGCATTAATCTC
Organism: Cardiocondyla obscurior; assembly: GCF_019399895.1. Classification (NCBI taxonomy): domain Eukaryota; kingdom Metazoa; phylum Arthropoda; class Insecta; order Hymenoptera; family Formicidae; genus Cardiocondyla; species Cardiocondyla obscurior. The sequence goes on along the minus strand of NC_091875.1, from coordinate 1,691,004 downwards.
GAGAGTGATAAAAAGTTTCGAGCTAATTTTTCGTACGTAATCAAAAGTCCCGGAGTTAATCAATGAAAACTGATCCAGGTTAAATGGGTTACGGATCTCCAGACGTGCGGCATTTATATTTCCGATGACTGGAATCGAGTATACGTATGATATTTAATAATTTATTCCCGTCGGCATAAATAAGAAACGCAATCGCGAATACTCTCGAGCTTTCGCACTTGAATTTTGCATCCTAAACGCCCTACCGATGCGCGACGCGATGACGAATATTTCGCGCACACGTGATGACTCTATTAATCATGTCTAATAATTAATCGACGAGACCGGTGGACTTCGACGAAGATTACAATTGCCCCGTGTCGATTTCCCGGTTTACTACCCCTTTTTCGCTCCCGTACGGCGACTCGTTCATTATTTCCGCGTCGCCGAAAGTGTTATCCTTGCGTCTGGGAAAGCAACACTCGCGTTTGAACGTTCGGCGCGCGTGATGGATGAGGAGTGATTACGCAAAAATACCACTTTATCATATTTAGCAACAATCGAGCGTGGGAGTCCCCTCTTCCGAAAATTTTTCCCGTCATGCGAGAATCCCGCGACGTTTTCCGCGACAAATAAATAGAACGCCGACGAATCTTATTTTATCGTATTAAGATTTTTCGCGGTGTATAAAAAATTGACAATATGAAATTTTCATCTCTACTCTAACACGCGACATTAACCATTCAAAGGCCAAATATTTCGGTCCCCGTATAAATTCTATTTCTTCAACTTGCTTTATTAACCGGGGCTATAATTTTAAAGCGTCTAAAGATAAAATGCCAAATGTAAATATAAACGCTCTAATATTTCAACTTTTAAAACCGCCAAAGTCGCGAGAGCAAAAAGTAATACAATCTCTATAATGGCGAAAATTCTCACGTTCGCCGAAGCGAGAATATAATGCTGAAAATTAGCAAATTCCGCGACAATATGCAGCGGGGTATCAATTTTTCATCACACGCGGGCATTTAACAGCGGCGTGCAATAATATCGTTTTCGCGAAAATGTCCGATCATTATTACGTTATCGATAGAGATGACTTTTGATTGCCCCTGTTACTCGCGTAATAATTATCCCTTTGTGCCGCGAATAAAAATTAAACCTACGCGGGGAAAATGCAGGCACGTGCGTTCTGCGCAGAGAAACAATTATATTCTATTATATATATATATTAAAAAAAAAAATCCAACTTAATACGAAACATTAACACCACCTGCAGAGACTAATTTAATTACGTCGCGTAATCAGCACTGAAAGCGTTGAAAAATAATACATAAGATGAGCGTGCGTAATTTTTCCCTGCTGATCGTATCAATAAAATGTCACGGCGTATGTACGAAAACGAAGGCAAAACAAACGTATGATTTATAGTTTTGTAATCGTCGCGACGTTGCGAACGGATGCAAAAAAGAAAAAAAAAAAAAAATTAACGACTGCGTCCACACCTGCGCTCGCACGTGGCAAGTAGACGCTGCATGTGTGCAAGAACGTAATGCTTTTATGATCGAGACGCGGCGGCATCGCGAAGCGACGTTGGCATTTAGCAGAAATTAAAGCTTCTCGACGGCACAGATAACGCGGTAGTCCGTTACGTTTGTGTGTTCGATTGATGCGTGACAAATAATAAACAATGATCGCGCAATGAATGTTGCATAGAGCTCGAAAAATGAATTGACCGTTACAAACAAATTGCAACAAGCCAAGTCTTTTCCGTGCGATTTGAGATGAATCGGCCGTGTGCGAAGTCTCTCGCTACTGTTATTATTATTTTTCCTTTTTTTGTCTTTCTCTTTTTTTTTTTTTTTTTTTAAATTTTTCTCCGTGTCATTACGCGCCGCGAAGTAGTGCAAACATGTAAAATTGTTGACGAAATTACCGTCGGTTTTCGACGGCCGGTCATAATTAGCTGATGAGAAACTAATGAGTTTGCTCCTGCACGAAATTCCAAGTCCATTATCATTTCTAACTAATTGACTTTGATGTTTAAGGCGTCTAATGAATTGGTAAATTGATGATTGTCCACGCACACAGGCACGCGCTACGCAAATGCGCACGTGCACGCACGCACGTACACGCATGCGAGCTCCTTTATAATTCATACGTAATCGTTACTTTTCACCTGCTATATCTCTTATTTTCTCTCATGACCCATTTCCTCCGCCGTTACGGTTGCACACACGCGAAAGTCATTGACTCGAAGCCACTTTTCGCCGCTCCTTTAATAAAAATTGTCATCGTATGTCACGTATCTGAATGATCCTTCAAATGTTGCACGAAACGTCGACGTGCTTCGAAACTACATATTATTTTTATAAGAACGGCTGAAAAGTCACAAACCTAATAAAATAATTTTTTTATTTTAGGTTTTAAATAAATTCAAAAAATTTTTCCTACAATGCCATGGCGATATCGAGCGAATAAATTGTAATTAACGCAAAGTAATGACGATGACGCTAACGTAACGCTGTTACAAATCGGCTTCGAGCAAGTCTTGCTCGCTGTATTTCTTCTTCTTCTTTTTATTACTTATTTTTTTTTTCTTTTCTTTATTTTCTTTAATTGTCATCTATTGGGGTTGTTCTGGTAGCCTTATCGCGGAACGCGAAGGGAGAACGTCGACGATTGGTAACACTAAATGTTCCTTCGGCTCGTGTGGCTTTACATCGTCGTGTCTTATGCCAGATCGCTGCACGGCCGGAGAGGGATAGGAGAACGAGCAAGAGAACTGAGCATGGCGGCTGAGTATAGTGTGGATGGTTTGGATCGATGAGAGAAAGCCGCCGGTCTGATTGGCGGGGCCGCGGGGGCGGAACAGGACGTAGCCAATGAACGTGGCTATCCCCGACATATAGCGGTTACGAAATCACTGATTTTTACGCTCGGCGCCCGTCAATTTCGACTCCACTGTAAATACCGTAAATCGAATAGTCGCAATTTAGATACCGTATCGCCGCGCGCGGCGAGCAAGATAAGTCGGCGCCGATATTTGCACGGCCGACCGCCACGTACTTACACGCACCGCAATCACGACGCGAAGAGACGGATGCAGAAAGGGGGAGGGGGGAGGGGAAGAGAGGAAAAAGATGTTTGGACTGTTCTTTCAGGTGTTACTTTGGCACAACGACTGCGTTAAACGCCTCCCTTTCCTTCCGCGAGTGCATCGGCCGATTTGAACAACGCGCACATCGGCACACGGAAGCTACATAGGCATATTACTGAATTATTCTACTACTCTTCTCTCGTGCGTCACGTGATGAGAGAACCGATACCGATTACGAGATTGCAACGAAGCGTCCCCGGCACGTATTGATTCGGGCGATAATTCTGATGTACCTTGCATTATCGACTGCCGAATTAGCGTAGTGTCATTAAATCCCGGAAAGGAGAAATAAAATGTTACAATATCATACCGTTCGTCTAATATCGACGTTACGGCCGTCATAATTTCCAATACGCGAACCACCTTAATTAAACGTTCTTGTTAATTAATAAAAAAAAAATAAAATAAAATAAAATAGAATAAAACTGGAAAAATTCTTCTTAAAAAAAATTCCTCATACAATACAGCGATTTTTAATAATTATATTTTGATAAAAATAAAGTTTTTATTTAATTAAAAATGCGCGAACTAAATTAGCGCAGCTTTTATACGCTATTCGAAAGAGAAAAAAAAAGAAAGAAAAAAAAAAAGAAATCCTCTCTTGCGAGATTATTGTCCGTATTCAATTTATTATTTAACGGCATCTTCTCCCGGCTGCATCCGAGATCCGAGTGTGCCCGGTGCCGTAAACTCTAAATATTTTTGGCCATATATTTTATGTGGATAATAAATAGTAGCGACGTGATTTATAGCGTTTCATTGCTTATGTAGGAAAGCTAGAGTGAAATTTTCATGCGCACTCGGATGGAAAGCGTCGCATTTGTTTATAGACACAGTCTAGACAAAAAGAGCTCGATAAGCGTGCGAAGTCTCGCCGTCGAGTGAAGCTATCTTCGGTGTCATAGGTGCGCAATAATTGATTATTATTCACTGATTTAACAGTCTCCTTGACAGGCATGTTGAACTCTGTCTGACCTCAGCGGCTCCGGTTCGGCCATTGATCTCACGAAAGCAAGAGTTGTCAATACGCCGACCCAAATTTCAACATCACATTATTCCTTTTTACGATTTTTCAAACCGTTTCGGATACGTGTCGCGATGAAAGCCCACGATTTTAACGAAATGCATTTGTCAAGTCGATCCCGACCGGCGTGCACCGCGTTTAATAACTATTAATAGCCATTATCGATGTAAATTCCAAGTTTTAATAAAGTACGTATTGCGCTGTATTAAATATGAAATGTAAAGGATTTATATAAACAGTAATCGCTCGAGACATTTTGTAAAGCAGTTATTCCGTAATAGAAAATTATATAGCTGTCATATTTTCGCGGATATTATCTGAACGAGTAAGTGCGCGAAATAATAATAATGAATACGTACATATAAGTAGGTATAAGAATGTGCTAAAGAAAGTCGTGTATAGGCTATATAATAATTTTCATATTTCTAGTTAAATGTGTAAAGCGAACTTTGTATTCCGTGTTGATAAATAATCAAAAATATAAATCGTTAACAACGGTGTACATCAATATCTCATAATTTGAATAAGATAAAACGACTATTCTTGTCGTCTATAAGGCAGTGAAGCTTAATAGTTTAACACCCGTTAAAATGAAAACGATATTCGACGCGCCTTGCATTAAAGAACGACTTAAAGAATGCAATATAACGTGCATAAAGCAAGCGTCACCTTATTGGTATTTAAAGTGTATTCCATGTGAATTTCAAAGAAACGATTTCGAGGCATTACGCTTTTATTAGCTGTCGAGACGCGAAAACCGAGCGAAATAATATTAGGAATGACGGAAAAGCGACGTCTGATCGTACAAGAGCGCTGTCCGAATTTCGTCAGAATTACATTAATTTATTCTGCCTTTCGTTAGCGCGACTGTAGCGAAATGTCGTTTCTGAAGTTGCTTAATCGGGTTTCGCATTGAGAGTAAAAAAAAAAAAAAAAAAAAAAAAAAGAAGAAGAGAAATAAAAATAAAAAATAAAATAAGAAAAATAAAAAATCGTCGCGGAAAGAGTTAACGAACGGGGACTACAGTGGTGCGGCTGTGATGAGAGAGAGAAAGAGAGAGGGAATATTAAATTAGGAAATTTCATAAATTCTCTTTAGCGATCTCTTAGACGATTCGCGCTTCAAGAACCGTGTTTTTCGCCTGAAATCGTAATGAGCCGCGCCAAACTAAATCTACATAGCTCGGCGTTCTATATTTCGCGCGGCGACGGCGCTGACGATCAGTTTCTCTTTTCGCCGATCGTGTTTTATACCCCCCTCACCCCTTCTCGTTGTCCGCGTGATTAATCTCGAAAGAATAATTGCAATCGAACAAGCTGTGAAGAGACAAGTGTATCGATTAATTACCATTTGCAGAAAGTAAAAAGAATAAAGTGGCCAAATTATCGCGTTATTGAATGAATCTGCATCTAAAAACCGCGGGGGAAACGAGAGGTGGCAAGAAAAATAGCGGTTCGCGTCTCAATTAAAAGCGATTGACATTTTTTCCGATGCCGTTTATCGGAATAGATGCTTCGGTATATCAAATAATTTAGTATCAGGTTAAAGTAAAAGATTATTCATATTAAATATCTCTTTCCTCTCACTTCTCGGTAGATTTGGCGATCGAAAACAAATGCGTCTTTCATAGTTCGTTTTGGAAGAAAAAAAAGAAAAAAAAAAAAAGACTGTTTCGCGTCGCGCGATGCAATGCCGTCGATGACGATGAATCGCGAGAGAACGTATACTGGGAATATTGCGAGAAAGTACGTAAGATTCTTCGCAAAAGTTTCACCGGTAATTATCTAAAGTTACCAAGGGCCACGGGAGTCAAAGTGTGAAGTCGTGTTCGAAGTCTTTCTGCACTTCAACGCTCCTTCGCGCCGGTTAATATCAAATGAGCCGGGCTGCGAGCCCCTCACTTTTGTTATAATCGGAGACACTTGCCCTCGTACAGTTACCGTCTACTATTCTGCATTATTCAGTGAATTCATTTGTAGCATTCTAAACAGCCAACTTATATCTTTCGCTTCTTTAACGCTTTGTGCTCACATTTAACAACTCTCCGCGGGCAAAGGGAAGAGAGTACTAAAATTATATGACAGCTGCATTTTTTAGAAATTTCCTCATCGATGAAAACTTGAATCTTTCACGAAATCGTATTCTATTCCGCTTTTGCTTTCGTACAAAATAATATCTTCTATGAGCTTTCCATGAATTTATGAAACAAGTGAAAAGGTGCTTGATTAAAAAAAAAATTTATTATTTATTTTTTCATTTATGAAAACTATTTTTTTTTGTGATCATCGATACTAATAGACAATATTCGCAACGTCAAAAGATATTTCTTATTTCATAAATGTGTCATAGCGAGCATCAAATTTCAAACAATTTTTTTTTTTTTTTCTCTCTGTCAGAAACGCCATTTGCCATTTTGCACCGCCGCGCCCCACGACAATGTTCAATCAAATTTTTCACCGTGCGTATCTCACCGCGGAAAAGGTCAAATTTTCGATATTCGTGCGCCACGCCATGCCGTCCAATCTAAAGCATCAGTATGATCCTCCGGCGCGGTGCAGCAGTTGATTTACAATCGGCCGCGGGAATTCGCTTGATAATCAAACGAGAGTTTCGGATTGGATTTGTACGGCGCGTTGCACTGTCTCTCTATATTCGGGCCGATACGAGCGCACGAAGCGAGCAGACGCGCGCGCGCAGTCTCCGGGCATGTGAAGGAAAATCAATTAGCCGGGCAAACTGATTCGACTGCGTCTGTTTACTCGTGCGAGTCCGCAATGTGTTTCGCGTCGTGCCGCTTCCGCGCATATATGTATATCGTGCACGCGCGCGTACAGAACCGCTACGCACACAAACGTCTCCCGACGAGCGAAGCTTTTGTGCGAGGCTGATGCACCGCGCAGCCTCCCGCACTACGCGTTGCAACACACGCGCGTCCCCGGCGCGTAGTATACCCGACGTATGCGCCGACCACCACCGTCGCGCGCTTTACAAATGCGCGCACATATTCACCCGCGTACATAGAATTTAAGAGATGACGTGCGTTATAGCGCGCAATGCTTAATGCGTCACAGCATACTGTTGCGTAAGCGTATTATCCTTGTTCAAAGAATTCGAGCGCGTAGCGACTCCATCTACAGCCGGTGATTTCAAATCCCTTTATCAAAGATCGTGGAAGGAGCTAACGCGACGGTTAAACACGCATTTTTCCGAAATAAAATATCCTACATATGTATATTTTCTAATCTTTATCTTAAAAATGTAAATTTTTTTTTCCTCTATTTTTTTTTCCATTCTTTCTTATTTTTTTTTTTTGCGTAAAGTAGATGCGTGTTTTTGTGCCCGGTATTTAAATTCTTGAAACCCGCTCCGGCATTCGAATATATCTTTAAATGTTTTATTTAGCGAGATATTACTTTTTTGTTTTTTAAATGGTTTTAATTCATAGACTTAAATAGGTTAGCCGAGTTTGTCAAATAATTTGGTAATATTTTTAATATCGTTGGAAGTATATTCAAGACGTTTTCTAGAACACGTATTGTCGCAAAGAGATTTTTTTTTTCTGCATTAATTTATTCTTAAAAGAAAAAAAAATAGTAATTTGAAAATTTTGTAAATCCGATCACGCTATTTGATTATCTATATGTGCTTGTGCGTCTGTAAACGCATATATTAAGAAATATTAAAGCTGAACTATATTCCGTTGATAAGATGATAATCGTATCTAAGATGTCAATCTTTCAGAACACCTCAGATCGCCGGAATGTATTATTGAGAATGTGGAAAACGAACAACATCAAATTATACAGTATCTTGTCCGAGGCGTCAAATCGTCGACGCGGCGCGATAATATCGTCAATGAGCGCTTGACAATCGTGCAAAAATACGATATTAATATTTGTTCAAGACGCAAAAGGCGCCGCATTTTTCATAATTCTCCTCATTATTCTCTAAGTCTACTAAAAATACGACGGTATATATAACCAAGTCTCGGGGTATCATTAAACCCTGTCTAAAATCGAGCTGAAAAATAAAGTTCCGTCTATTAAACTTTTTTTTTTTTTTTTTTTTTTTCACGGTTGTTTGTCTCGATGAATATTTGACAGCTGAACGTAAAAGCGGCACCGATATCCCGCCCCGGTGGGAAGATGACAAATGACTGAAAAATCATGTCGAATGCACACGCTGAGTGGCGTTTGTATATCTGTGCAATCGAAGCTCGATGATATATCGTGCGTACACGTCGATACCGGGTATTGTTACGGACGCGCTGGAACGCGCGACACGTTAATAAAGTACGTCGCTTCGGAAGAGTGATGTATTCATATTAGTCTCGGTGCCCGTTAATGACATAATCATTGTCATCAAGGAGCGCGCGCGAGTGCAGAATTGGCCGACGCTTTAATAAGGACGATATTGAATTACCTAGTTCTGCGCGAATCCTAAAATGACTCATTTAATTTGCGACGGCGTCGCGACGCCGGTATGCCCCGATTCTGTCAATCTTTCGACTTCGCTTTAAATATAATATAAATGTATACGTGTGCACACATCGTGCACGTACGTGTGCCGACAATCGCGGCCGATGTGCCCCGCGCGCACGCGTGCGCGTGTCCTGCGGCGATCGGCAAAAATAAAATATGCAGACGGGATAAATATTAAGCACCGCTGACAGGTAAATCGCGTAACACGTTCGATTTCCATTCGTATGAAAATACTTCGCAGCTACGGTCATTAGCCGCGCGCTGAAATTCATTTACGCGGTCTACGCTGGGACGTTAGAACCGCCGACACCCCTTGTCGAACACGGGATCTACGCTGGCGAAGTACACTCTATCCGCGACACGACAATCCGATGTCGATTTATTTTTCTTTCCCTTTTTTTTTCTCCGCTTCCACTGTGCCATCGCACGTGCTGTTTCAATATGAAATTGCTATTATAGCACCAGAATTTTAGAACGAAACAAGACCAAGACTGGGAATAAAAGAATAATTTTATGACGTTTTCGCAGACAAAAAAAAATAGCTGATAATTAATTTAAAATAATGTTACGTTAATATTAAAATTGCTGTGTTCAGAATACCTGTCGAGTCAACGTACAGCACTATTTTTTTTTTCATTTTTTTTTGTAAAACAAAACGTCAGAAATAATTGTTCGTACCTTTTTCCGTTTTTTAATTTGGTTGAGAGATTTTTATTTAGTGTATGCTGCCATTTCTTCATAAAAGAAAAAATACGCTAGATAAAATTGGTCTAGTATTGTACTATAAGGAAATTTTGGTTCCGATGAGAAATGGCATTTTTTTTATTTTGCAGAGTCGCATATTCGAAGACGCATCCATTGTGTGCAATTCTTGGTCACCGAGGCATAATGTGAGTACTGAATTACAATTTTTTTTAATTTTTTTTCTCTCTGTGCACGTAATTTGGGATTAATTCGAGTAATTTGACTTTGCGCGTCTATTAAGACAGATCAGCAATGTCATTTATAATAAAAAAATCAGCTATTTTATTAATCATAGCCTTATTTAGAAAGCAGTAATAAAGCGCCTAGACGGATTAATTACATCTTTACGGAACGACGTCGACGTGACATTATTTTAACGGAGCAACCAGATTATTCGAGATGTCTTCAGACGAGACAGTGCAGTTATATATCACGTGTCGTCTTCGTAACAATTAGATTCGCGCAATATACGACAATTTTGTTGCGTTGCGCATCCTCGTAATATATTATAAATTTAATTAACTACCGTATAAAAAGAAAACTTGTCGTATAAATGATTCTTATTGCAGAAAACTTTTTCTCGGTAAAAATTTAATTAGCTTTTACTCGCTCAGAATTATAAATAAAAAAAAAAAAAAAAAAAAAAAAAAGAAACGGGATACAAGGGAAAAAAAAAGAGAGAAGAAAATGCCACGTGAAAGGAAAGACAGAGAGAGGCAGAGAGAAAAAGAGGAAGAGAAAGAGATTATGAGACTGTTGCTGTATACGAAATGCCCCCATAATATTTATGCTTTACGGAGCCACGTAGTTACGGTGGCCGGGCTCGCATAAACTCGCTAACTCGTGGTTACGATTATGGCCAGTAGTAAATTGATTATTTAGATATACGATGAGACGATGCGGGATAGTCGAGTGCCGTAAAAAGAGCTATGTGTCACTTATGCTCGCCACGGATGCAACAGATACCCCGGGACGCCGCAGTGGAAAAGTCAACGCGTGGACCCGGCGCCTCTCGTTTCTCGATTCTGTTCCCGATAGCCGATCATTCGTGCACCGGCGCGTCGTGCTTCTTGCACGGCGATGCAGCAGCGACTTGGAAGGCGCGTAAATTTGTAAAAAACGTCACCGGCGAAGACGGCAGACGACCGTAGGCGGATGACGCGTTAAACGCGCATGTAATAATAATGGACGATACCAAAACAACACGCGGCGATAATACAGCGGGACCGTAACAAGATGACCGAACGCAACGGAAATGGAAATCGATAATGCAGATTTAACAACAATAATATCAGGGACGAGAGAGAGAGAGAGAGAGAGAAAGAGCGAGTCGCAGTCGCAAGTCGCGGCGCCGATGCGCTTCGGCGTCATGGACATAAAAAGACGTTAATATGATAGTATTAGCGACAATAGCAACGCTTAATATTAACGTCGTTAAGGGAGCGGAGCGTAACAGCGCTATTATAAATCGATGATACCCGCTCCGGCGCGGCGGCGACGGCGACGGCGGCGGTGGCGGCGGTCGCGGGGTCGAGTCGCGTCTGCGCTACGAATGAAACTGAATTTGATGGACCCACAGCGCGAGAAGCCCACGAATAATGTTCTTTACTCTAGACAGTAGGTACTCCGCCATGCAAGTGATAATTTGAACAGTCTCCCCGTTTTCGTGTCAGACGTCAGATTTTCTGGAAGAATTTACTTATTCATGCGTCAGACTACTCCGTGATGTAGGTTATCGGACGGAAATAACGTAATTGTCCCAATTTGCGATATCCGATAGCCGACGGGTCCGCGGCGCGCTCTCGGACCTGTAGTAACCGCGAGGCAGCTGATCGCTAATCAATTTCACATACGAACGATACGTAATTGGACCGCACGCCGCGTGACGAGATTTTATTTTTTATTTTTATTTTTTTAATTTTTTTTTTTTTATTTTTATTTCTTTCTTTTTTTTTTTTTTTCATTCCCTCATTCGCTGTATTCGCTGACGCGCGCCTCTTAGTATTGATACCCCGTGCTATTCGTATCTTATTGACGCGACGGATGCGCTACTTGGCGGCATTTATCGATCGAATCTCGCGGACGGCCCTCTCTGACTAACTGCTCTCTCGGCTCAGACACGACTCAGCTTTAATTGCTAATTGATTTTGTGCACTCGTTCGAAGGTTTATGTACCATATTGATGTGTCCGGGGCACATCTAATTTTGCATTCGTCTGCTTCCCCAACGAAGTAGATTAAAGCAATTGGTTTTCTGGAAATACGATTTTCCAAGGAACAGCGCGCCTTGATAGGCAAACGATTACGCGCATCTGATACGGATGAATTATGCACGGCGCGCCGCGATATAATCGGCTTATTTTGCTAACGCTTTTATACCGCGGATCGCAGAAAAAAATACGCGATCGAATTATCCCGGAATCCGACGCGACAATCTTCCATTCCCTTTGCCGCCGTTAATACGAGATGAACATTAATAAAAGAAAAATTCTAGAGACGTGTAATAATATCGGTAACGTACCGTGCATTACCGCAACGTTAGTTTTAATCATTATAAATTTTATTTTATTTTATTTTTTTTTTTTAAATAATCGATCGAGTATTATAATACAAATGTAATTATCGTGAAACAGTTAATTAATTGTTCTGCATTTTTCATTTCTGTGCCGTCTTTATAAATTCTAATTCCGCGGCAGTGATGCGACCCTAGGTTACGCACCGGTTTTGTTATCAGTAGTACGTTAGCCACTTAATCAGACCCACCGTCGTATTTCGTATAAATTACGTGGAGAGGGCCTGCGAGGTCTGATAATTCAATTGTAATTGCCTAATCCTCATAATACCTTGCTTCCAGAAGACGTATCTCCGGCCGCTGGGGTCGGGCCGGATCGAAAAATGACTCTATTAACCGCGACGACGTAGAGAATCGCGTAAAGGGGAAGAAACTTTGCTAAACAACGGCAGGAAGTGTTAACTGTGTGGCTAATAAGAGCAATTCGTATTCTCCCTGGCACCATTAAGCTTCGTTCACAATATACAGACGTTTCGCGCGTTAACTTAGGAATATGTTTAATTTTATAATTCTTTTTAAGTACATTAAGCGTCATACGAAAGAACGACGTCGTGGAGGAACGTTAATAATTTTTTATCTTTCTTTTAATCGACACAATTATGATCTCAGATCGACTGACTCGGCACGTTAATTAATTACGATTAATTCGAATGACGGAAAAGAGGACTTAGTTCGTCGTAATATAAGTGGAGAAAGTCGTAATGTGAGAGATACTTTACAATCTTCTCCCCAACTCTAATTAACTGCTGCTATCTTGCACGTACACGTGTATATGTGCACGCATGAAGATCGAGTGACTACTGTTCAAGTGTTGCGTTAAAAGAGGGTCCATCGCGCCTTGCCCTTTAACCGTGAACCGTGATTTATCGCCCTGCTAATGCTTCGATTAAGCAGTACGTCCGTGTGAAAAACGTCGTTACTACGAACGCACAACTTCCCGCTGGAAGTGATTACGTCTCGCATTAATATTTCCGCGCGAAAATAATTGTTCCAATCGCACTTTTGCGTGTTTAAACATCGAACCGTTTAATCAAATTTATTCATAAAATATATAGTATTTTCTTCTTTCGCGAATAAAATTTCAAACAAGCTTCAATAATTTCCAGCGATTTTTATTATCGTCTGATAAGACTTGCGTTTAAAAAAAAAAAAAAAAACTATGACAAGAAAATATTTAATAGGTTCGATGGTACGCAGACAAAATACTTAATTATCCGTCTCCATTAGAAATTTCTCCCATTGTTTCATGTACAAAGCTGGAATAATTCATACAGATATATCTGCGTGATAAACGAGACACGTGCATTTTTCATTCCGTATCTCTCCTTTTACTAGCATGTTGATTGTCTTCCGGCGGAGTGCAGCTCCACATTTCGCTATAGAAAGCACTACGAATGGCAAAGACGGCGACGAGAGGGAAATTTCGGAATTAAAAAGAGTGACGGCAGTTCAGCAACCTAGAGACAGCTCGTAGGTACGCTGTACTCGACGAAGACACGAGGAGTTCATAAATAATCGAAGCGTTGGAACACGCCAGTGGTTTCCGCATGAAACATTGATCGGGCAATGCGGACATTACAGGTCGTAATGAAATAAGTGGGCAGTGAATCACTTTTAGCTTTACCTGCCTCAACCAAGATAACGATATTTTGATAACTCTTTCGGATTAATCTGCGTAGGTTTGGGGCTTGCGAATTGGGGAAAATAAAAAGTTACCGACGAGCATCGTAAAATATCGAAGAGTGCCGCTTACGGCGCAAAATGTTAACGGACATTAAATAACGGAATAAGTAGGGCTGTTATATATATAATTTTTTTTTTTTAATAATTGATACTTCTACTATGAGAATCTTTCAGGTTTCCGGTAACTTCCTGCGTATTAAGCAATAATTTTTACGTATGTTCGCGATAATAAATTATGCATGTCGAATCCAATAAACTCATTCGATACGTGCACATTTGGAAATTAATTTAACCGATTAACGAATCGTACAGCAAATGACATCGAATAACACATCTTCGCAATAGAATAGAAAACCAATAATTATTATTACTTAATACTATTATTTAATAAAAGAAAAACCCAAACGAAAATAGCTTTAACTATATACATCGGTTCCTAAAATCATTAAGGCACTAATGAAACAAGTAATGTTAATGTGAATTGTAATTGCAAAAAATTCCCATTTTTTTATGATCACGCTAGGAATATTAGAAAGAATCTTGTTTGAACGTAGAATTGAAAAATTTATCTTTGTTGAAACGGCTTCAAGGCATGTTATATGCGACTTATAACTGCGAATTCTTTGAGCATAGATCGAACCTAGTAACATGTCGCAAGTGACAGATGTAGTTGATGCGGAATGTCCCATATAATATCGATTTTACCACGGTGTACAGCCAAGTCTAAGTGATATGAGGCTATGAATGCAATGTATAGCTTTCATTAAGATATCCTCCTAAAAGAGTTGCTTTAATCAATAACAAAGAGTATAAAGATGGGAACAAATTGGCTGCGGTAAAGTCGATGTGTACAGTGATCAATATTAAGTTACGTAAATTTAAATTAGCTTGCAGCGATCCAAGTTTTACGCCAACAATCTATCGCGCTCTATCGCAAAAAAAAAAAAAAAAAAAACCTAGATTAACATTATTGCAAATAAATAAAACTTGAACGATTTTTCATTTTCCAGGAAAAACGATGGAAATAAAAAATGAAAAAAAAAAATCGCAAAACGCGTACGGGAATAATTAATGTAAAATACGCGATTACGTGATTCGCGAAATTCTTTCCACATCGGCAGATTGTAAAAATGGAATTTTGAGTGCAACCCCCTCGCGCATAACGCGCCATGAAATGAAATCACACCCGCCCCCCTTGTTACTCCATTCTGCGTTGCTCATAAATTTCGGCGTAGCGTAGTTTAAGCTATTTTCGTTACCATTAAATGTTGACTTCGCCGAGGGGGATCGGATCTCCAAACATGCGAAAGGGAATCGGGATGATCCTCTCCCCCGGCCCGTCCAGTTTCGCCACCGACTGACGGATATATTCTGTCCACCGTCCCGAGGGGCACTCGGTCAAGTATCCATCCTTCGGATCGATTCCAGTGTAACGGATGAATTTGATTACCGAACATCATAGGGCATGTGTACACGCGCTAATACAATGACGTTACCGGACTCGGGGGGATCGTAATCTAATGCCATTAATCCGTGCAAAATTCGCCGTTTTTCCAGTTACACGTAATTGTTGATTTATTACACTAAAAAATGTCGTGCAGCGCTGATATATTTAAAATATAATTTAAGTCTTTAGTGTCGAACGTCTGGAATTAATTACAAGTCCTAATATAATCTTGTAAAAAGAAGCAGTTTTGCATTTAGAAAAAAATTATTTTTTGTAGGCTGTAAAATAATTTTGTAGCAAGTGAGTAAACTTTAGGAACGTATTCTGTTCGTTTCAGACCTAGAAATGTTACACAAACGTGGAATCGGAAACGTTCTCTTACCGAGTTAGAGATACTTTTTCTTTGCGGCAACGTGCTCGCACCTCGCATGACGAGTAGATATTTTGACAGAACTTGTAACCTTTTACTGCGCTTGCAAGTCGTCATGACCGCCGTTTGAAAAAACTCGCCTCCGAGGAAAAGTAATTTAACGTTGCAATGTAAAATTTATGTATAACGTAATATCGCATACTTTTTATATTAGCAACTTCTATAATTTTCTATTCATTTCACTTTTTGTTTTCAAAAGTTACATGTATATATTTAACTCTTTATTATAAAAAAAAAAAAACAATATTAACATCTAATGAAATAGCCGCAACATATTATCAAATCAAACATATCTTTTTACAGCATGCATTTACGATCTTACGTTTAATTAAATCAAATTAATAAGAATTAATCTCCAAAACATTTTATTTATTTGCCTAATATAAAATAATTATTCAATTTGCATAATAAAGCATTAGAAAGTCAAGAGGAAACTTCAAAGCTCAACTTCAGTAATAAAGAATTTTTGTCTCCGAGCCTAAAAAACTCGCAAAACGCGAACATCCCGGATAATAAAACTATTTTTGGGATATCGATCGCATAGCCATGTTGCCAACCAGTATACTCGTACAAACTCACAGTTACCCGGACAACGTCACACGGATTATATTCAATAAAAATTTATATAACAAATAGCAGAAGCTATCGCCGACATTTATTTGCACGTAATTATATCAAGTAAATCGACACGCACCTACGAATTCAAATGTTTAGTCTGTTTAATATAATAATTCTAATAAAAACAAATGCAGGATGTTAATACTATAATAATGTGCTATGCACTTTGTGTTTCAGGGTGATTTATTTGGTGGGTTGAACAGCGGTTTGCAAGATGGCTTACTTTCGAGAGCGGAGGCTCTGGCAGCAGATTTGGGGAAGCACAACGCCGGGACGCCGATGCCGCTAAAGCACGATCCCGTATCTGTGTACCATCACGGGGCACACATGCCTACCCCACATCCAAATAACCGGCCACATCACCAGGTACAATCACACCTCCTTGTGAGTCCGCATTTTTGATATATTATTCTATCATTAAATCTGACCATACAACGCCACCGCGACGCTAAGTAAGCACGAGTTATCTTATCGGCGAGCAAAAAAAAAAAAAGAAAAAGACGTGAACATAATCGCTCGATCTAAAACAGCTTAATTATTAAAATGCCATCGGACTGTTAAACTAATATCCGATCAAACAATTCACGCATCTTGTATTTTATTTTTATATTTCGTATTAGATATTCAAGCTGCGCTGCGAGATATTTAACAATACCGTCGATAATAATAAAAAATAATATCATTTACGGCAGATAATTATATCGCAATAAAAGCTGAAGGCCGCCGTTTCGTAAACCCCTCCCCGTTCCTCCACCCCTCGTACACAAACCGAGGGTGGTACATCCATAAAATGCAACGAATCCAACGGCCGGTTAAAATCGTTACCAATAATTAATTACGTGCGGCAATTAATTTTGAATTCATATTTAATCGGCAGATTGAAAAATTTAATTTACGCAGTTTATTTGTTAATATCGCGAACAATGCAGACAACGATTTTAATTTCCTGCGTTTTAATGGTTAATAAGCCCGCATTATATTTACAACTCTCGTTTGTAATCGTGCGATAGCGACGATCGCTGGTGTGACGCCGTTCAAATTGCATTTCAATATGTTGCCTCGTGCACCTTACGCTAATCTAAACGATCTGAGACAGATGAGAGGAATGCGACGGGAGAGCTACGTAACCAATGCGCACCGATCCGGAATGATCTTTTCAAACGTAGGGGCGTGTTGCTTGTATATTATCTCCGTGTCGTGACTACTTGTAATGCCCTCCACCCTTCTTTAATAGAACGCAATGAATTCTGAGGGTCCACGGGACCTGTGTGTCTGCGGCGAGGGTTCAATATGGGTTTTGTTCAACTTCTCGCGTGCCGGCTTTCCGCGGGATTTGCGTACATGATTTTACCATCATAAATCACCTCCTCTGATCTTACACGCTCTATCGAGAGTGTTTAGTTTCAACAGACGCGTGATATTTTAGCGTTAAAAAAAAATATATATATATATATTTCCAAAATAATACGTGATTAAGAGTAGAAATAATTCGGTTTTAAGTAGCACGCTCGAGTAGGAGAAAAAGAGACGAAAATCGAGAATGGCAAAAACGAGCGTCGAGAGCTGATGTGTAAAAGCGGGCGCGCGCGGATCGAGAGAACGGATACGGTGCGGCGCTAACACCGAGGGAAGAAAGAAAAATTAGGGGCGAGGTGGGCAATAGAGCAAGGAGAAAGAGCAAAACATAGGAGCCGGCTAACCCTACCATCGTGTCAGCGTAATGATGAAATATTGCGCAGGTCTCTCGGGCCCTACCTCGTACGCCCCTGGGCAAGTCCACCCCCGACATCCCCCCATCTACCCCCTCGCCGCTCTTCCCGCCACCCTTGCTTGTATATTTGCTGCCGGTGCTCCCCGACAGCTTCCACCTTCTGCCTTTTCCACGCTGCCCGCCAGCGTCCGTGCAACGCAACCCCCTGCATTTCTGATGTAACTGCGCTATCCCAGGGCACCACCGCCGACCGAAACCGTGCCATCCAGTTAGCTCACTATACTGCCGTTCTCATGAGAATAGATGATGCGCGTGTTGCCTACGCGTGTACGTGTATAAGCCTCGGCGAGGTCGTATAGGTGCTTACGTATGTACGTGAGGTAATGGCCGGATTGAGAACGACGTAGATATTTTTAGTAGCGATTTTTATAGTGATTTTCGCGCCGCGCCGCGCGTTATGCACCACCCGGACACGACGCTACGCGGTTTCGCGTTTCAACCCGGGAATAATTCATGAGAAAGTAAACATCAAAAAGACGCGATTAAAATGTAGATATCCTCGGTTGATTAAGATACGATTCGGCAGGCAGAAATTTCGTGCGAGTCCTATTATTTGCTTCGAGACTTCTACAGGCGTCGCGTGCTATGTTACACGTTTTCGTTATATTTCTTGATTAAGTTCAAAGTCGCTTTGTAATAAAATCTGCGAACGATCGATAATCACCATAACTCGTAACGCAAATTGTCGTTTAATGAGTTTATCGTACGTGTATTTCTGAAATATACGCGTGAACTAATTCTAATTACATGTCCTGTCCCCACGGTCCAAACCGTGGCGTCTAGTTAATTCAGTATACTCTCGTGAGACCAGGCGATTTCATGTGTGCAAACAAGATCATACGCGTGTGCGTGATACTTTACATACTTAAGCACGTAGACGGCGCAATAAATAAATAATAAATATAAAAAAAGACTAACAATTGAGATAAATTAATTGGGAAAAATCGTTACTCGACTCAAACGAGACTCATATCGGTAATTACCTCAAAAAAAAAAAAAAAAAAAATATAAAAATAAATTAATAAGATAAAAAAAAAGTTTAAAATGTAAAAAAAAATTCTACACATTTCTCTTTTTTGTTTTTCTCCGCATAAAATCGCTATTTCAAAAAATAGCTCCAGTTCTTATTGTACGATTTATCGCGTTTGACTCGTGACTAATACGCTTTATCTCGAGCAGATGTAACTCCCGATATTGGCTTTTAAAAAAACGAGTTAACGGCGTGGCACTTATGTAACGACGGCCTAAGCGAAGAAAAATATGAAAGAAGCTCATAAATAATTTGTAAAGAGTTATGCTGGAGGTGCGTTCTGCATTCGTGACGACGGCCGCGGCACGTGCTGCATAATTATACGTGTTAGCTTGTACATATTTCCTACTCCACACTCTCTTTCTCTCTCTTTCTATCTCCGCACTCGACCTAACTTTGCTTTTTATCCCCTTCATTCATGCCTCTCCCACGCCATGATGGTGCTTCATCAAAATGCATTTTCGCAAACTTGGCGATACGATACGCATCCGGCCTTTCAGCATCTACCTTCGTATTTACACGTTTCACCTTATATTGCCGTATTTCCTCAACGGTGCATGTTTTAATCAATTTTTTAATTGCAGAATATTATTTTCTTTTTATACTGCCATTTAATTAATTGCCAATTCTGAGAATTAATAACGCCAAGTGCGCTCTTTAGGAAAAGTTTTATATTTACAGACAACTAAGAACACGCTTGATATTTAATAAATATTACGGTATAAGAAAAAAAAAAAAAATCTTTCAAGAAACCGCGATGCCTATTCAAACTAAGGGTTTCGAATTCGCGTGTTCCAGATGAGCCATCCAGGAATGGAAAGCCTCGACATGCTAGACCCAGCAAACTCGATGACAACGTTGACGCCGATGTCCGAGAGCACGGGTGGCGCACCGGGACACCACGCGGGCATCCACGGGCCCTCCGTGTACGGCGGAATGAACGGTATGATGAGCCATCATCATCATCACAGTAACCTAGGTGGTGGCGGCGGCAGCGTGCCGCATCCGGCGCACCATCATCCGGCGATGGCTGCAGCGGCTGCGGCCGCGGCCGCGGCGGGCCTACATCCTGACGCTGATACCGATCCGCGCGAATTGGAGGCCTTCGCCGAGCGATTCAAGCAACGGCGCATCAAGCTCGGCGTCACGCAGGCCGACGTCGGGAAAGCGCTGGCTAATCTCAAACTACCGGGCGTCGGTGCCCTCTCGCAATCGACGATCTGTCGTTTCGAGTCGCTCACCTTATCGCATAACAACATGATCGCCCTGAAGCCGATCCTCCAAGCGTGGCTAGAGGAGGCAGAGGCTCAGGCAAAGAACAAGCGACGGGACCCGGACGCGCCATCGGTATTACCCGCCGGCGAGAAGAAACGGAAACGTACAAGCATCGCCGCGCCCGAGAAACGTTCGTTAGAGGCGTACTTCGCGGTCCAGCCGCGGCCGTCCGGCGAGAAAATTGCGGCGATCGCGGAGAAGCTCGACTTGAAGAAAAACGTCGTACGAGTCTGGTTTTGTAATCAGCGACAGAAGCAGAAGCGCATGAAATTCGCGGCTCAACATTGACCCGAGGGTGGCTTGTGACAGCAGAACTGACCGTACCAACTGCCCAGTCTCGAGCCTAAACCCGAACCTTTAACTGAGTTTCAGGGTTGGCCGTGAAGCGCCCGGAACTCCATAAATGAGCTTCTCCCTTGACTGGCGCCGATAGACATCGCGGCGAAAGCTCCGAAAGTTCGCCGTCGACGTCTATCCGCGGCAGTCTTTCGCGGCTGCTAAAACTAATGGCTTGATACTACGGGCAGACGTATCGGTACACGAGGCTGTCACAGGCTGAAGACGAGTCGCTTGTTATCACTGCGCGTGTGTAATGTGCGTGAAACGCATATTCGGGAATCACCGGTTGCAGGGAGCTATTCTTGACCCGTTTCGGTTTGCGATTCTCTCTCCTCTTCAGCGAAACACGATTACCTCTCGTGACGTTATACAACCAATGCAATGAAACGCTGGTGACGCGTTCACGACTGTTTCACGATGGATGTCGTCGCGATATGACGGTAAGAAATTTAAGTTCACGCATAATCAGATCGATCCATCGCATCGATATCATCGTTTTCTTCGACGATTTAACGCATACAAAATAACTTTTATTAGGTTGATTTTTGATTGACAAATTTTTTAACCGATTGTTACCTTAATTGAATCGTCAGCGTATAGATTATGTTATAATTAGATCGAGACGGTGAATTCAAGTAAATTCAACATTACAATATATTTTTTATTTTGCTTGAAAATATGACTGCGAATAAAGATAATGCTGATAAAATACTGATCGCGGTAATAATGCATAAAGCTTTCAACGGTATAATTTTAGGAAAATGAACAACTTTGCACTAGGGGATATAAGCGTTTTTTTCGTATTTTATTCACATTAGCAATAAGCAATGTAACGATGGATTTGTTGCGTTATAATATCGTAGAGCTGCATAAATACCTTTCCTGTTCGCGCATTTTATCCAAAGTGAAATATTTGTTATCTTTTTTAACGATGCACATAGTAAATATTAAAATTTTTTAAGTACATTCATGCTGTGCAATACTTGTGATTAATTTAACAGTAAAAATAAAAGTAAGTTTAACTTAACATAATTTTAAAAAATTATATATATAATTTTATGTTTTAATTATATTATTTTATACCCTAATACGTTGTTATCATAATACTTTATGTAATAATTTTTTGTCGAGAAAAGTCTATGTATTAAGTTTTAAAAATATTAAATAAAAATTTGTTGAAATTTTTTACGTTTATTATTCATAATATCTCGAACTATTACGAAATGGCAAAAAGTATAATTTTATATTGACAAAAAATTGAATTTAGCTTAAATGTCTGCGTTACTGCGATATTAATAATTTTTCAATTATATTCTTTTCTGATTATTTGAAGTAAAAAGAACCTTCGAATCTACAATCCGCAGAACTACGAGATCTAGATACACCTCCAACGATAGCAATAAAATAGTTTACGAGCCATTCACCCTTCGACCCCTCGTCGTATCACATCCGCGGTTGAAATCATCGTTCGGTACCGATTTCACGATCATATTTCTCACATTTCGCAAACGAGTATGTAAAAATCTCACGACCCATGTAAGACAATAGAACCGGCATATTTCTTTCCAAGAGAAAGAAAAATCTAACGAGATCCCATCGTTTAACTTTTGTTTAAAATACGAAATTACTTTTTATAAGTGCACGATTTAAATTGATATCGTACAAAATATGATATAAAAATGTAAAATAAATTTCTTTATTACTTTAGCACGAAATAATGTATAATTGAAGGTAAGAGCGGAACTTGAAAAGGTAACGTCGTCACGCAATCTATCGATGCGAATGGATCGTCATGTCGCTAGCGCACAATCGCGACAAATTTCTAACTCTGAGCCTGTAACATTTCACGCGGGTGTAAAAATAATATTTTTATCGCGAGATAACACATCGGAGACAGTCGTAAATTACTGAGTCGCCATTGCAATAATTTACTGAGCAATAATCATTGAAGGCACGATTGATATCGGCAAACAATCCTCATGAGATTGCAAAAGCACGATAAAAAAAGAGAGAGAGAGAGAGAAAGAAGTAAAGAGAGAGAGAAAGAGAGAGAGACTTTTCGTCGTTCGTTTATCACGGACGAACTCTTCGTGACAAGTGAACGGCAAAGAGCAAGGATTACCAACGCGTCTTGAAAAGTACAACTCGAAACATAAAATATAAAGTACGTATTTGTTATAAAGACGACGCGCGGATACGTCGCGCCGAAGAAAAAGTGATATTAATCCTAATGAAGACGCTCAGTGCAGTGTACACAGTGAAGAGAACGGTAATGTGCGTATGAACGAGTGAATGTATGTTGCGCGTGCAAGAAACAATCAGAGGTTGAGATTCAAAGAAAAAAAAAAAGAAAAAAAAAAGAAAAAAAAAGAGCGAGAGAGAGGAGCAAATGAGAGAGAGAGAAAGAGAAGGAGAGAGAGAGACAAACTAACAGAGCTAAGAAAAATGTTTTACGTAGTGATATTGGACAATCAGTGAAAAGACTGTACCATATCATATTAAAGCAATACCGTAGCACGTAGTAAACGAATTAATTATACTTTGTTCGTATTTTTTATGATCGTCCGCGCATCCGCCACGCGCCATGCGCCGACTATTTTCGTAATGAGGTAAACGAGAGGGAAGACAAGGGAGAAAGAAACGGGGCGAACGATACAACGAGGGGGGTTGCTTTAAGTCACGGTGCATACTCTGCTTTCAGACTCGACGATTAATAATAATCTCTTTATTGATCCGGTACGTGAAGGATGCTACCGGGGCTCACGCGGTGGTCTCCACTTTTCCGCGGAACAACGTGCGTATCGCTCGCGCGACATGCGTGGGTCGGGAATGGGCTTCGGTTTTTCTTATTTTGTTTCCCGATGAAGTATATACGGTTAATATCGGATGCACGGTTAATCCGGAAACGATGGATCTGACTGTCTACGTGTATATCTCTTTCTGTTTGCCGACGTGGAGTCCGTCGGTATCGCGCTGTTCTGTGACAACGAAATTCTCAAGTGTGAGATTTAACATCCTCTTAGCGGAAGGTAAGGCGCAATAGCGACTCGGACGTGGGAGGGTACGGTCGAAACGGTCGTGCTGCAAGTCGCGATTGTTAAAATTTTCTGCGCTATATTTTCTAAAGTTGGATATACGCGTTAATTATTCACTTTGCGCGTGCACAGGCAAAGACGCGTTCTAATATATTCGTATTAAATAGTAAGCATCGCCTAAATCGCAGAGAAGTTCTCGTATCTCACAAACTCAATGTGTAATTTATTTGAAATGTTCAAATATCTACAAGGTATTTATTAAAACAAAGAAGAAGAAAAAAAAAAAAAAAAAAAAATATTAACTTTAATAAGTAAAGACAAGACAATCTTGGGGATCAACACTTTTAAATGTAATATTAGAATTCCAGAAAATTGTGTTCCCCTTTTCTTTCAGTTATCTATGAATAGAAAAATAAAATAAAGTGATCAAAATGAAGAGAGTTTGCTCGATTTAGGCTAACATTGGAAATCCATTCTCTACATTGGCAGGTCGAGAAGGGTTAACTAACTGAAAAGTTGCCTTTAGAAATCCACCCTCTACTTTGACAGGTAGAAGAGGATTGAGCATAAGTGACACGAGATGGTCGACATCTGAAATGTCGGCTCCTCGTTTAATTTCAATTTGGTTTCATTTCGAGCCGAAATCTAATTATCATTGAGCTCTGTAATATTAATTAATTTAAATTTTTATTTATCAATATTTCCACCCTACGAAAATATACGTTGCGCGAATACGGAGTAAAATCGACCTTCTATTTTTTTTTTTTTTCCTTTTTTCCAATCTTACATTTCTTCGATATTACATCAATTACTGGCAGAGGGATTTTACCCCCGATGAAACGATCCACCTGCTTCTTTTTCTTTACTTTAAGTCTCGAAAAATTTCTACTTGCATCACGCGATGAAATACGTGGTACAAGACTTATGTGGAAAAGAATTTGCCAAACGTGCGTAGTCATGTGTATCCAACATTAGAAGAATATTTTCTGTAAAGGGGATGAGATACATCCAGGCAAACGAAAATACTAGTAATAGTTAAAGGTAAAAGTGGAAAAAAAAAAATGGTAGCAATTTTTAAATTGTACATATATATAAGAAAATAAGTATTTTATAGGAGAGTAATAGCCTATTTGCCATTTTATTAGGTAGTGAGAAAGAAGTTCTAGTGCAATATAGGAGTCTAGTGAAACGTTCATGACTTATTGTTTTATTTCTCGTCGACAGCGCGTCCACTCTAGCGTAGCAATATCAGCGAGTTAATCAGTCCTTACCCGGTCATGGATAATTTCAAAACCGCCCTGCATCGCGACCGTTTTTCTCGTAGAAAGAAAATCAATTATTTTCCTACACGCGATTATCCAATTGTGTAACGTATCGATTTGTTAACGATACCGTTGTGTCGAGCTTGCCTTTCGTCACTGCACTTCTTTAATTCAAACTGAAATCCCGACGAGCTAAAATGTTAACCAGATATTGCGATAAGGATCCGCCGTCTCTTTTCATCTCGTTTTTACACGTCTCGTCTGTTTCTTACGTGTTTCCCCTTTATTTCTAATTATATGAGAGCCGTCGTGATTAGCCAACGATTACAAATAACGTTCTCGATAATGTTGTTGTTACGTAACTAATAAAATTATGTAAATATGATTCGTAATTCTATAAATTAGGTTAAGAATATGTTTCGCGCACTCAGACCGAATGTATATCAAGTAAGAGAGACGCCAGGAAGTATGTAGAATTATATACAGCATCGCGCATTATTGCGCACGTTGAGTTGTCAAAAAATATGCAATATTTGTTGCATTAAATTTGTAAAACAGTGTATGTAAAATCTATTATTTATCAAGAAAGCTATTAAAATTCTTTATGATAAAAATTTATATTTATCAAAGGCTCCGGCCATCTATCAGAAAAATATATCGCTGTTCTTTAACGTTGTTCTTGGGGAAAAAGAAAGTAAGGCATGTGTGTAAACGAGAACAGAAAATCAATAAAAATTCTACGTAAACTCAAATATTTTATCATTATTGCGATATATAAATATGAAAACGTCCTGATATAAATTCCATATACTTCCTGTATATTGCCAAACTCTCAGCGTCATTAATTACTCTTTTTTAACTTAATCATATCATATCGTTATATATAAAAAATATATAAATCAATTTTTTTCCATCTTACATTGCATACTTATTAAATAATTTAATGTTTTACGGGTTGGGAATAATAATTTGTTGCGCTTTTACAACGTGTCACAATGTCTTGATCATTCAACCATCGTTGTACCATGTGAAAAATTTAGAAAATTATTCACCGCGATATGCGAAATGTCAAACATTTGTTTAATTAATAAGTTTTTGATTACGTCAAATTTTTCGTGACGAAAATATCAAGAAACTCAAGTCTTTCGAATTAAATATTAAAAATGAAATAATGTATTGCAAATTGAATGGACAAACTGTGGTTTCACGATATTCTATATATATATATTAAAAAAAAAAAAGTGATAACGACTCTGGTACACATTGCAATAATAAAAGACTAGGCCTCTATCCGTGCGTCATCATGCAACGTGAGTATTAATTCGTCGTCAATGCGCAGGTTGTTAATAAGTAATCCTCGTTTAACAGAGAATATTCTAAAAAGAAAAGTTTACCCTCTTTTGATGAAAAGGAATCTCGGTGAACAACGTTTGTATTAATTAACACTCGATAATTTTAATTAAAAGACACAATTTTACTTAACAAACAAAAATATATCTAAACCATTCTGGGTAATGTTAAACGATTACGATTTTTTATCGCGTAATATAGATATCTCGGTTTTAATAAAATAGGCTATTTATGAGTAAGACTGTAAAACAGAATAGAAAGTCTCCTCGAGCGCAAATGTAGCGCGAATATACATATTTAATACAGGGTAACGAGTCATATCATAATGTGTTTTATCAATTGTTATCGTCATGAAGCTGCACTTAAGAGTCTTGCCAAATGATACGATTAGGCACACGCGACGTCGGGAAATTACGTCGCGGTATTGACTTGCGTAGATTTGCGTGTCTCCGCAATGCATGAAACAAAGTGTGGTTTAAAGGATCTTTCAGAGAAAAAATTTTTCAGATTTGTTAACGTGCGCAGGTTTCTTTTGCGAGGAAATGTACATGTAACTAGATATTTGTAACGAATTATTTAATGTAAATCTATCTTTTGGAGTATGCTAATTGTTTAAGAAACATCACTCATCTCTAAATGCTTTTAGCCATCTCGAAGACAATGTTACGCGCAATATATAAAACACATCTGGCTATAATATTATTTAGAAAACTGCTATAGTGCGCTCTCTTCTGCGGCTCGCTGCAGCTAATCGATCGTGGTATGGTCATCGAGAAATTTATATTTTTGTCTCGCACAGAGATACACGATTCTTACTTCTTTTACCGCGGGTTTAATTCTTGAAAGTATCGATCGACGGTTCCGCGAGATAGTTTACATAAGTCGAACGCGAATGTAAAAGTCGGAGAGCTATGGCGTTCTAAGAGATTCCTGCAATTCTACGTGAAAGAAAAAAATACCTAACGTTTTACGTGCACGGTCGAACAAAAGTGATATTCACGAAAATAGTTGAGAAGAAAATTGACACGGCATCACGTTACGTTTCGATTTACCGTAACGCGAATTATTTCGTCAGACAATCTGTAGCGGGGAAAAAAAGGGAAAAAAAAAAACGATTGCGTGTAATATATACGCGTAATCATCAAAGACTCTTACGTACGTGTGTTTATAATTTATTCATTTTTATGGAGATTGCGCGGATCATCAACCATCGCCCCAGTTGTCGCGCGGATTATTCCAACCAAAAAGTATTAACGTCAAAACGTTATGACGGGAGCATATTTGTATAAAGAAATATGAAGAAAAAGAAAAAAAAAAAAAAACTAAATAATTAATATAAATAATTATTATCAGTAATTATAGATTAAATGTTTATACATATAAATTGAACAGAGGGGGGACGGGGGAAAAAAAGCCAAAATGAATTGTTAAATTTAAAAGTCTTACTCATAGGTGTTCACGTGGCCAGCTTAGGTAGCGAAATTCCACATAGAGAAAAAAACGCGACGTCGTCAGCAAAAAAAAAAAAAAAACGAACAAAAAAAAAAGAAAGAAATACCGCTCATCATTTGATTCAGAATTGATCCGAGTTGATATCTAACAATGCAACCTAACGCTCCGGTGAATTTGAAATTAGCTATACATGCCGCTTTGTCGGAACGATGTCGCGTCGATTGCTCGTTATTCGGTTCGTTAAGATACTTTAAACGCGTAAATATTTATAACATAGAACAGACGCAACTCTCTCTTTAAAAACTATTTTAAATAGCATCGAATACGATAACGTAAGAAAGAAGTAGAGCATATCTATCTTCCATTATAAGAAGAATCGCTTTCGTTCTACATCTATTCGTTCTACACTCTTTATCGAGCGTCCCCGCGACGTTTATCTATGCATTTACAGACTGGTAAAAATCTGAAAACGATCGCGAATCGTCGTTTGTATAATAGAAATAAAACACTACATATTTATGTTTACACTGTGTCTACGTACAACACATACAACGTGTCCCATAATAATTCCTGATGTGTCAGAATATGAATCTATATGTGTGTAATAACGATCGACAAATCATAATCATAATTTCACAGCAAGTTAAATTCTTATTAATCTCTATAAATTGTAATTAAATGCGCGATCAGTGTAAAAGTGAAACGCTATTTATGAGTAAGACTGTAACTATCGCGAATACGATATAATAATATAATAAAGACATATCATAAAAGATACTAGATACTTTAATTGTCTGACATTGTAGAAATTTCTATGTAAATATGTTGCGTGCAACTTGGAGCAATGTTTCAAGTCTACGTTTATGTATAAATGAATCATATATCCCATAGAGCAAATGTTTGATGTTATATTCTTCTTATTTGCTTAATAAACGCTTGTGGCTAGCTCTTATATTGGTAGGCACCCTCGAGGCTCTGTACATAATTGACAAATTGTACGAATTGTAAATCTATTTGTAAATTACATAGCGATTAGTTTATTAGTTAAATTCGCTTCTAATATGTAGCATAACTCACGTAAGTACACGTCCTCGTTACGTTTCGCGTTGCGCCCGATACGGCGAAAGGGTTATCATTTTCAAGCGCGTATTATCTCGTTTTACCCTTCGGTAGTGCCCGCATTATTTCGCCCATTACGATATTATCGAATCGAGATAAGAGAAACGTATTCAACATATCGCAAATATACGCATCTATTAGAGTAACAACATTTTTTCCACAAATTTCTATTGATTCGTCAGGCATACGTTATATGCTTCTTAAAAGTACCAAATTGCGCGCAATGTACGATAAGGGGAAAGAGAAAGATTCCTCCATACTGTACATATCATGTGCCATAATTCATTTACCATACTTTGTGTCCAACTTTGTTCCAAGTACCTACTCAATTATAAATATTATAGTATATAGTATAATAAAGTAAACCTTGATGTTATTGATAATTTTATTGTACACCTTGCACTATCCACTTTCCAAGTGCCTAAGCAGCCGAGAAGAGAATTTGCACGTTTTTAATTTCATATAAAACTGCCGAGAACTACCTGACCGCTGCACACCGAGGATCATAAATCTATCACACTTCAAGCAACCAATGAAAATCTGGATAGACTGATTTGATAAAACTTTTACGCCCGTACCTACTTATTTCCCGTGACATATTTTTTAGTACCTAATACTGAACGTATTAATTTACGATTAAATAATAAACTTATTATTATTTTTAATTTCTCTCTTTCCGCGTCTTGAATACAAAAATAATTACAACTATTAAAAATTGCTTGTCTCGAGCTCGTAATTCTAATTTATCGCGCAACTAAAACCGCATATACATACAGTTGCTATATTATACTTAAAAATTATAAAGAGCAAAACGCGTGCAAAAGAGGAAAAGGGATTACAGGCGTAAAAACTTTACATAGCAAACACACAAAGTAGATCTTTGCCCTCACGAAATGAAATTAGAGTTAAATGAATTCAAGTGTGATGAAAATGAAAAACCTTATTGCAATGAGATGTGTTAGAACGATACTCGCTCACGCATTAGCGAGTCACGTTTAAAATGGGTAATAAAACTATTAATGTTTTATAAAATTTTAAAGAAGTAATTATATCACGTAACGAACGTCCTAATCATAACCGAAGTTTAAAGTATCCCACCCGAAATAAAATTAATTGCAAGAATAACTTGCAATAGTGAAAATATTAAAGATAAAAAAATTTTTAAGATTTAAACATATATACATATAAAAAATTCAGAAAGCAATATAAGCACTAACTACACCTGAAAATGCCAAACTACTAATTTAATTTTTTTATATTTGCATCGCAATTGCAAATATGCAAATACGAAAAAATATAAGTATAATATCAAATAAAGACTCGCGACGCGACGCGTAAAATTGTCAATTTCGTAATTCATTATTTACTTTTTCTATTAAAAATCAGTGCGACTGCTACAAATGCTACAAGTACTACACATGCAGAATAATCTGTTCTTTTTATACTGTTTGTATTTCTTTTTGATACTTGCAAAATATTTCTAAAATTTGTGAAATTGAACGTATGCATAAAATTTATAAATTGAATATATAACTTGGCTTATTTTAATTATTGTGAAGAAAATAATAATGTAAAAAAATATAATTTAAATTTAATTAACTAACGTCAAAGTTCAAATAATATTAAATTTCCAATAATATTGAAGGAGATAACAAATTGATAGTAAAATATGAATGGCAATTTATAAAAAATTTAACTATAAAGGACAGATTATTTGTGAAAAAGTACAAGAACTCATATTGGATGTGGTCCCGCGGTGTCCATCGATGTATCTTGTGCTGCATGTCCTCACATCTGCGACGATCCGCACTCAGTCATCATGCAGGATGATGCGGGATGATAGAGGATGATGCGAAATAATGCAGGAAGAGCCGCTGCATCCGTCGATCCTACGTTGCACTTAATTTTCTTTCGACGCACTCGCGAGTTTCGCGCAATTGTTATTTTAATTTCGAATTAAATAACTTATTTAATAATTCATAAAATTAATAATTGACTTTATTGCAAAACGACATTTACGAATTTGATCAAAGAGTTCTATACGTCCATTGCATTTTTCTCTTTCCCGTCTATTTCGCTTCATATACACGCGATTCAAAAATAACAATTTAATTTGCAAGTTTATTTAAAAATTATTTGCAACGTGAAATTTTCTGTTCATGAATCTTTTTGAATTATAAATTATATATTATAGAATATTTATAAATTAAATTTAAATTATATTTATACGGTAAAACGAAACCTGTAAATTTTTTATAATATAAATTTAACTTACAATTTATCATATATTTGTATGAAGATTATTTCGGCTCTCAGTATCTCTGAGAGAACTGCTCTCGCAATACTCTGCGACAGCTCTGGCGAAGCGTATTCGCCATTTCGCAATTTTTTTGCGAATGTCATTTAACGAAATTCGAAATAAAATACACGATGTCCACGTAATAGAAATAAAACGGTATCTAAACAGTATAACTTATAAATTGAAATTCTCGAAATTATATTTTATCTTAAGACAAAAAAAATTATGATGACACGCACGTTTTTAAATTAATTAAAAAAAAACTATAGATGAAATTATGTCGCAAAATCGTATACGCGTCAAAAACAAAATGTTTCATAATATTGTCGAATGTCTGCAGAAATCTAAGTGTATAACGCGATTATGACGTGAAATATTGAAAACCGGGAATAAAAAAAACCAAATAGAAAAGTCGCGAAATCTATCAAAACAATGAGTATTTTTAATTCGCGTAATGGCTTCGTGATTACGAAGCTGGAGTGTGGACTTCAATATAAAAGCCCATGTCTACTATCGAGACCGAACAAAAAGTATGAGTCGGTAATAATAAATTATATTTATATTTAAATAATCATAGAGACTAGTAAACTAGTAAAAAATAAATATTTAATTATATAAATAAAATTATTTAATAAAATATTTCTATATCGAGCGTGATAATTTAACGATTGTCTCATTGTAAAGTAAAACAAATTAATGTGACTCACACTTGTTTGCTCTTTCGATATGTTTTATGCAAAAGATCTACAAGCAAGATATATCGCACTGATTTAATTCGATATTTCGGCGAAAAAATCCCTTCACCTTACCCTAAGAGTAATTTACCAATATGACCATTCGGAAGATCCTTGATCATATCTGTAACAAAAAAATTGAGACATCGAGATTAGATTTCAATCACATAAATTTTTAATAAACATATGTTATAGATCGCTTAGAATAATAATATTTACCATAACAGGAAACTGACTTTGCCCGAGCCAGATTCCCTGGCGCACCATCCGGCTTCGAGAATTGGATGATCCCCAGCAGTCTCTGTAACAAAAAAAGAAATAAAAATGTGAGATTAAATTTCAATCACATTAATTTTTAATAAATAAATGTTAAAGATTGCTTAAAAAAAAAAGTCTACCTCAACAGGAAGCTGACTTTGCCCGAGCCAGATCCTCTGGCGCACCATCCGGCTTCGAGAATTGAATGATCCCCAGCAGTCTCTGTAACAAAAAAAGAAATAAAAATGTGAGATTAAATTTCAATCACATTAATTTTTAATAAATAAATGTTAAAGATTGCTTAAAAAAAAAAGTCTACCTCAACAGGAAGCTAATGTTGCCCGAGCTAGATTCTCTGGCGCAGCATCACTACGTGTGACTGCTGTGGAATATTACGAGTATTATCCACTACGGTCGCCCGCGATTTAAAGTTGTATCACTTATTCGTTCGACCGTCGTACGACTCTGTCTTCGGCTTGACTCTAGCATGCTTTTGATACACAGGAGCTTCTAAAATGGACGTTATCGAACTACGTGTGGCTCTGGCGGAATATTGTCTATCACCTCTCACGGTCGGGCGCGATCTAAAGAGTGCTGCGTCACTTGCTCTCTCCTCCACCCCGCGCGACCTTGGCCACGGCTCAACGTGTAGGCTGTACCGGAAATTACGACTATCACTTATCACGAGATACGTACTCTACCGTGATCGCACGCAGTATGAAAAACGTCGTCACTAAAGTACGAGTGACCGTGCCGGAAAGCTGCGACCACCTCTCACGAAGCACGTGCTCTCTCTACCATGGTCGTACGCAGTACAAGGTCGTGCGCAGTATAAGGAAAGTCGTATCATCTACCTGTCCGATCATCACACAACTCTGACCTCGACTCGACTGTTCTAGAATGTTTTCGATACGCAGGAGCTTCTAAAATGCACGTCACTAAACTACGACTTGACCGTACCGGAAAGCTGCGACCACCTCTCACGCAGCACGTGCTCTCTCTACCATGGTCGTACGCAGTACAAGGTCGTGCGCAGTATAAGGAAAGTCGTATCATCTACCTGTCCGATCATCACACAACTCTGACCTCGACTCGACTGTTCTAGAATGTTTTCGATACGCAGGAGCTTCTAAAATGCACGTCACTAAACTACGACTGACCGTGCCGGAAAGCTGCGACCACCTCTCACGAAGCACGTGCTCTCTCTACCATGGTCGTACGCAGTATGAGGAACGTCGTATCATCTACCTGCCCGACCTTCACACGATTACGACTTCGACTCGACTTTTCTACAATGCTTACGATACGCAGGAGCTTCTAAAATGCGCGTCACTAAACTACGGCTGACCGTACCGGAAAGCTGCGACTATCTCTCACGAGGCACGTGCTCTCTCCACCATGGTCGTACGCAGTAAGAGGGATGACGGAGT
The DNA here is from genome assembly GCF_019399895.1 of Cardiocondyla obscurior. Classification (NCBI taxonomy): domain Eukaryota; kingdom Metazoa; phylum Arthropoda; class Insecta; order Hymenoptera; family Formicidae; genus Cardiocondyla; species Cardiocondyla obscurior. Next base: position 1,657,512 of record NC_091875.1, on the reverse strand, counting down.
AAAAGTCCTATCGATCTTCGCACGACTCCGATTATTAATCGATTATCGAATGCTTTCGATGCACAAGAGCTTTTATCCTGGCTGTGCCGGAAACAACGACTATCACCTCTAACGAAGGTCTCACGTGCTTTCTACCATGATCGTACGCAGAACGACGAACGTCGTTATCACCTAACCCATCCGACCGTGGCTTGACTCGAGGATGCTTTCGATACGCAGAAGCTTTTAAAATGTGAGTTATTAAATGACGTGGCCGTGCTGGAATACCACGTCTATCACCTTCCACGGTGGAGCATGATTTAAAGAGTGCCCTCATCCTCATCGCCCTCCCTCCCCCCTTCCCAGTGCTACTCTCACCTTGCCGGTGCTTTCAATACGCAGCTTTTACAATACGCGTTGTTTAAATACCTGAGCCGAAATATTATAACTGTACATTTTCTTTGCACCGTGGATCTTCTGTTACTTTATTCTGCACGTATTAAATTGTAACGTATTATATTTTGAAGACGAAACTCGCTACGAGCTCATTTCATGAAGAAAAATGGATATTAATATGTATATTATTTTGGAATATGTGCACGTTAAATATAATTTATTGAAAAATTTACCAAGCAGCATTGAATGAGATTTATTTGTTCATATTAATAAAGAGAGAAGGAGAGAGCGAGTCTTTCATCATATAATTAAAATTACAAATTTTGCTATGTAACCAAATTTGTTTTCGCGAAACTAAGCCATGTGCCTTGTCGTTCGTTATCGTCCCGCAATAAAAATCCTGTTTGGCTTCGTGAAAATGTCGAGAGCAAACGAATAGATAGCCGCGTCCGTGGAAAATAAGTATCGCATGCAACGTTTTTATTGAACCGAATCTAGGCACCGACACGTTGCGTGATACGCTGCAGCATTGCGTGGAATTATAAATTCATACGGCAAGCACGTGTGTGCTGTTAAAAAGATTATTTATCCAAATCAGAATACCGTACCTCGCGATTCGTACTTCACGCGAGACGAGCCGTTTTTATATACCGCCGCGCCATAAACGGCGACTATCACTTCGCGATAGCCATCGGGAAACTTCAGATAAATACCACTTACTACGAATCGCCGCGCATTGTTTTAATTCGGGTTAATAACGTGCCGCGAATTTTTCGCTTACACTGCGAGCCGACGTGCGCGTTATCGATGTAAGACATCTGCGAGATGTCCCAAACGAAAAACGCTTCCCGATAATTAATTGCTCAGGTAACGCCATCAGCGCGGCTGACACAATTCCGTCATATCTAAATAATGCGATTTCATGCATCCATTACGGATGATGCAATTAATTACCAGGCGCCAAGTGAATGTCCATTATGAACAACGGTCTTCGTTAGAATTTCAATGTGTCTCGTTGTTATATAAATTTATATATGAAAAATAGAACGAAAAAGTGTATAAAACTGTAAACACCGGCGAATATTTCAGACGTTACATTCACGGGCGAGTTGCGGTGGCGTGCGTGACACGATTTAAAAAGTGAAATTCAATTTAGCTCGCACGCCAGTGGTAATTTTATTTTTCAAATCTTATTGGCTGATCGAAATGCTATTGAAGATAAATACATCCATTTATTTCGTACGGACATTTTATCTCGCAGCGATCTCTTTTGTGTAATAAAACGCAAAGGTAATTGTCCGGTAAATAATAAAAAGTAATTGCAATGATTAACTTGTAACCTGACAATTAATTAGTATTTGAATACGAACGGCGGGCAGTACAGCGTCCAGTTTCTCGTTTACAGCGGGCTGCAAAACGTAGCTGTGAGTATTTGCAAAGTTGCGTTGTTGCGAGGTACGTGTGTTAAACTGCGCTGCATAATTATCTATTTCGCAGGTAAATCATTATATAGCGCCGTGACCGATTGCAAGTGAATTTTACAAGAGACAACGTTCAGAAACAAGACGGAACGATATATTCACTAGCCGCGAGCTATTGAGATTTACTTGCCGCAATAATATCTGCAGGTCCGCGCGCCTGCGAATTTCTAGATATAAAACATACAAAATATAATAAAATGTAACGCGTAAAAATGCCAACAAATATCGATGACTTTAGATAGTCTCGGATAATTAGAAAAATTGATAGAACGCGAATATTACGCTTCGAATTAAATTCAATATTAAATAAAAATAAACCTAGCTGGTCGCATCGATAAATACATATTTCGTTGCATTTTTTTTTCTACTAACGCGATCTTAACAATTAAACGATAAAGGAACGAAAATGATATAATTTTAGATTCGATTATGTTGACGCAGAAATTCGCGAGGCTCGGCTTGCACGCGGGAAGGATTCGTGGGGAAGTAGATGCGGGATTTAAAATCGATGTAAAATTCACCGGCATTCTCATACTTCGTGAATTAGTTAGCTGAAAAGAATAATCTGTTTGATACGGCGGCGATAAGTCCGTGAGCAAGAAAAAGCCGCGAGGGAAATGAGTTTACGGTATCTGCTGATTAATTGGCATGGCGAGCAAACATTGGCCGAGAGACCTAAGGCTTGTTTGCTTGTATATACATCGGCTGTAAGGATGAAGGACTATATAGGCTCATTCGCGTATTGAACGAGCGCACGTTGACACGAACACTCGCGTACGTGCGTTCTCCAGAGAACATGTGGCAGGCGCGTACCTACCCGTGTAGCTTTTGTGTTACAAATCATGTTTGCATTATCGCTACACTTGTGCCGCTGCTAACCGGTGTTCTATACGCGCACTCATTCTCGACAGCCTAATAGCCCGAGGAGGCTAGGCAGCCAATTTACTGAGCTTGAGGGCTACGGCGATTAGTTTGGCTTTCGGATTCGTTAGGGTCTGTAGTCGTCGAAAAATCGGCCCGGCGAATACCGATCGGCGCGGCGCTCCGAGAGAAATAATATAACGTCAACTGTCATTACATGATTTTCTCTTTAAATTCGAAAAGCCCGTATCAATAGTGATCGGCTTATGTGCAAAATTTTATTTTTAAATATCGTGTAGCGGTCGATATGAACGATAATGAGATAATAGTAAAGGAAATCAAGTTAAAAACGATTCCGCGGATATAACGTGGCTAATGCATGTTCATTACGTGTGTTCGCTATGAGACGAACAGTGCCGATGTTAAAATGCAGCCGTTTCGTAAGAGTAAAAGAACAAGATGGGTATAATAGCTCTAATGCGACGCTATTAGTCGCTCCAGCGTCTACCGCCGCCGCTGGAACTAATACCGTCGTATTAGCAACCAAATTAAAAGCAGGACAGACTATGGCCTTTAAATATTGATTCGGGAACATTTAACCGTCTGCGCCAGAACTAATCAGTCGATATGTACTTTTCGGACAAAATTGCATTTTCCATGTTTTCGACGTCGCAATTAAAAATACCTTTCATACGTATTATATTAACGTCGGTAACTTTCTTCGCATCGCTTTTAGACATACATCATTCCGCCTGCGCCACACGAACACGGGAAAATAGTATTTTCACACAAAAGACTTGGGGGATAAATGAATAAGTCGCATAAATTTATGTAAACTGAAATTTCTCCGGGATTAAAATTCATTTCTATAATTGTGACGCGCGCAATAAAAATAAAACGAGACGCTGCGAAACTGGACTCGGCAGAAATACATTCGAATGCATTACTAATAATTGTTTACTATCAATGCTTTAATATCACGATGTTACGCGTGTGGCGTTAAATAAATTATGAACCGCAGGCTCGCGTTCAGATTTTGAACCTATATTTCATATGTATTCTAATGATCAACAACGGCGGCAACATTAACAATAAATCTAATCTGTAGATAGAACTTTATTTCCAAATTATTAATGCGCTCCTTGTTTTGTGTTACGACGCGAACTCAGATAAATAGAAAAGTATTCACAATTACATAAACAATATACAATTCGCTATGATAAAATAATTGTAAGCGATTCACGCCGAATAACCCGTAACAAAAAAGCCATTTATTCTGATCTAAATATAATCACGATTTTTCGGCTTAAGAAAAATCGATTCCAAATCAGTCGGCAGTATTAATAAAAAATTTGTTAAACGCGAAACATTGTGCATAATTGATACCGCGGATTTTTAATTCAAACCGTGCTCGAAAATATATCTGAAATATATTTCTCTCGAGCCGCTGTCGCGGAGATTTCCAAGCAAATGTCAAGAACGATGATAAAACTCAGTGGTGTAAGTTCGCAAAATTCTTTACTATATGATATCAAACCGATATAACAATCCCGTTGGCAATGACAACCGAAGAGGAGACAAACAAGGAACTTTTCCGCAAGAAGGAGCGTAGTATATTAGCTCCGGCGATCACGTCACAAAAGTTATCGCGATACAATGACCATCCTCATAAATGATTCACGCGAGCGCAGAATTGTCGGGAGTTATGTGACATTGTTCGACGCTCGGATACGTGCCCCCCCTCCCTCCCTCCCCCCCCTTCTTTGCCTCTCCTTGCCCACTCTCCCCCAGCACAAAGGACTTTCTGACACGCAAAATTGACCGAAGGAAAAGAGAGTAAAAAAGGGATGTGACTGGAAAAGGGATGAATGTGTGCGCGGCTGGCGAGTAGCGTTTCGAGAAGCCGAGGAGAGAATAAGAACGCCGTGACTCTCCGCGGCAAGGCGAGACGTAAAAGCGAGAGAAAGAGTCACTCCTCTTCTCTCCGACTCCCATTCATTCACTCGCTCGCTCTCTTTCCCCCTCGCAGTAAAGACAGCCGTACGGAACGCGGGAAGGTAAACCGAGGAAGCGAATGGAGGGTCTCCAAGATGTCGTGACAGTGAGGGGTCGGATATATCGTTCCACGAGCCACTGCAACAGATATAACAGGCACGGATGGGGGTCCGGAGCTGCCGACGCGAGACCCGAGCGATGAAGGTGAATTATACATGACGCAGAACACAATCGCCCCTCTCTCGCCGCGGCACCCCCGTCTCACGGCCCTACCCGAAAACCACCCCCTCAAACCGGCTTCCGCCAAACTGCCCGTACAAATGCCGACACTCGGGGATACCTCCTGATGCCCGCTGTCGCCCGGCCTGTCGCTCGTCGTTTCGCCGAACGCGAGTGTCTTCGATTCTCCGGCCGAAAATCAGAGATCGTGGAGAACGTCACGCGCGAACGCGGCTGACTTGGCCTAACGGTCGCAGAGTCAACGAACCGTATTTGCATCTCTATTCAACCCCACGTACGTCTCGCGCCGAAATTATGTTTATTTAAGACATGATCGATCCATCGTGGTAGGAAGTTGTTAACGAGTTTTACACACCGCTGCTATTTCACAACAAGCTCGAGTAATCCTTTTTTTTTTTTTTTTAATGAAGCGTACATTGTTGATTTAAATATGTATTGTAAATTTAAATAACTAACTGACTCGCGTATTGCCGCTAATAATTTCGATCTACCTTTCAGAACAGTCCTTGATTTCATATTTAAGCGGAAGAGTTGATGCGACAAAGACGACGGTCCTTCGTATTTTTACGAGAGTGTTAATGGCGTCGAAAGAACCCTCTCGCCTCACTGAGAATCTACCCTCACCCCGTCGCTCGTTCCGTAATTGAAAAAATATGAACTTTTTTGTCGCCGCAGGAGAGTACTTTCTACCACCCTCGTTGCCCACCGCTGTCTTAGTTGGCACGTTATTATAAAACACCGTGGCTCTGTAGGCGAAAAATTAAGACCAATTTCGCCAAGAGAGGAAAATTGATTTAAGCAAAGTTACGCGATGTGACGTAAGGAAACCAAAGTAATATTATTTTAATTTTTCCTCTTTTTTTTTTCGACATATCTACGTTCACGTTACATGTCTTTGACGAATATTCCGCAAAATGCACTCGTATATTTCAAACAAATTTCAGCCTTTTAATTAAAAAGCTATAATAAAAAATATAGATTATTATTTTAATTAATCACGTAACAGTTACGTAGTTTTAGAGAAAAAAAAAGTTTTTTTTTATTTGTTTTTTTTTTCACGAAGAATAATCTCCTTATTGATTTTACCGCATTTTAGTGGACGCCCATATAAATAAATAATTGCTTTAATAGATTTTGTTTTACAAATAGTTAAAAATGGAAAGCTTTTTGCACAAATGAAAAACGATAAATGTAGATAACAAAATCTTACTCTATGAGCTTTTTATAACAGTTACATGACCGTTCATTTCGATTATCCGTACGGCATGTATAAAATATATATTTCATATTAGAAGTCAAGAAGTACATTATATACAAAATAAATGTTGTGTTCCCTTTTTTTTTTTAATAACTTAATCAACAAACGTTTAATCACTTGACAGAAATTCACGCGGGTAATAATTTTCTTAATTCTGAGAGCCGTATTAAGCATTCGGTAAACCTTACTTATTTTTCTACACGAAGTTTCCTAAGGCGTTACGCGTTACCCCGCGCCTCTATAATAATTACCGGGAATTATTAACGTTAATCCGCGAGCCCAATTGCCAGTGGCGGTTGAAAGACGCTGTCGTAGGTAAAAACAAGAGCTCGTCTCCGCTAATCAAAGTGTTTGCCTTCGCTTAATCCTAGCTTAGCGGAGACTTAAATATTCCTTGTAAACTCCCGGCCAACGTCGGGGATTACTAAATGGGAGCAGCGCGAAGGGGTCTTGTCTTCGACTTAGCTAGAAAGTGCCAAGCTTGACTGTAATAGGATAAGACCGGAGAGAGGAGTTTTCTCCGACGACGGTGTACGCTTCAAAGCGTATAATGTATCGACGGGGAAAACCTCTATCTCCGTCCACCGTTTCTCCCAATGTCGCGGCTTAACGGTCTAAATCCTCGCTCGCTCGGTTTTGTTCCGTAATGATCTAGAAGAGATTCTAATTGTCGTATTACGGATCGCGCGCTACCAGTCTAAACACCATTTATACCTCATTTACGAGGCTAACGAAAGGACAGCGGCGAGTTAATCATTCCGACGCTAATCGGAGAGCAAACGTACCGAACGATCTGCATGCATAGAAACGGAATAATACCGTGGAAAAATGATTATCCCTTACGCGCGTCAATTAACCTCGTAATCTAGTAAATCGTAAGGTAAGAATTAAGATGTCCATCGTCAGGGAAATTTCTTTACTCCGGGCACATCGCTTTCTGCGTGTCCTATCAAAGGGAGAAGAGATGTAACGCGCGTTGAATGCACGAGCGCGTGCGAGCCATGCTGGAGCATCCGCCTGCCTTCTCGTGTGTACCCTCCCGTGTGTATGCGCACACATAACGTACCGTGGGGTTACACTTGGTCATGCACGCGCCCACCAGCGTGGCAGCAGTATATCCATTGTTACGGCACACATACAGTGACGCGGAGCACCCCATTGCGCTAAAGCGCCTTGTCGCACCGCGTCGCGACGTCGCGCCGAACAACGCACACGTTAAGAGACCCGGAGAGGTATGCATGTTTTGAGAGAGCGGTATTATATCGAGCATAAAGAGCGGCCGCGTCCCAAGAGGATGTGCAGCGTGTACGTGCTCGTATGCCTTATTCGAGCTCCCGGACTCGGAGCGAGAACCCCTTTCTCTTTCTCTCTTCCCCCTACGCTACCTTTCTCTTTCGTTCCGTTTCTCCGTCTTTCTTTCGGCAACCCTCTCGATCCACCCTACTTTCGTTACACACGTCTCCCCCCCCGGTGTCTATGTGCCATCATGTCCTATCTCGCTCCTTTTCTCTCTACGTGTCTCTTATTCCTTCTGCCTATTTTCCCCCCTCCTCCCCTTTCTCGTTTCAATAGCGTGGGATGAGACCGAACAGGTTGATAATCTCCGTATAATGCGAAGACTCACCCTACGTCCTCCGTCGGGTCTCTCAACCCTCTTATATTTTTCTAACCACTTCAAATCGTTCCCCTCCCCTCGAATCACCCGTTGTCATCTTATTAACACGTTTTCTCCTTCTCTCTCCTTCTCACCCTCTCTGTACACACATACACGCGGGCACACCTTTCAAATAATAAATGACTAATTTTTTTTGTGGCTACCGTTAAGAATTGCAATCACTAAGATCTCATTAATGGCTCGAAATGTTCTAGTACGACCAAGTTTTTTCAATTTCTTAAATAATTAATAAAAATAATGACATTTGATTTAATATTATGAATATTTAAACTAACGGCAGCTAATTTAACGTCATAAGAGTCTTATTTCAAGCATTTGCCAGCCCTTCGTAATGAGCGCGATTGAAATGGCACTGTCAATTGCGACGAAAACGCGACGGAAATTTTGCGACTGTCGCGTCGAAATAAAACCAAGTCGTCGCGGGCCACTGGGATACTCGCGGATTACCTGTATAAACCTCGCAGGAATGGTCAAACGAAGCAACGTTGGTTTACCCAGGGAATTACTGCGCGGACCAGGCAGCCGATATTCTTAAAAGATTAATGCGTTTCTTTTCTAGGTAGTGACGTGACATTAGAAGAAGGAAAGCTACGCTGGTTCGGTCTGTAAAACTCGGCTCGCGGCAGCACTAGCCTGGCATGGCCCGTGTACTTCCGTTCGATGTCAGAGTACATCGAATATAGCCGAGCGGTGTACCGTTGGTCGCAGGACAGCTCGCAACCATGATTCTTTCTCCACTTCCGTCTCCTCGAGTCCTCCCGGGCTGGCCTACCCATTCTACCCATCTATCCGCCCGTCTTTTCCGCTACCTGTTCCCCTTCGAGTTCACGTGGATCCCTTTCAGCTTCTACTTGTCTCCTTTGCCTCTGCCGCCCCTCAATTTGCGCGGTTCTTCCAGACTGGATCCTGTCGTTTCGCCTACCACCCGCTGTCGTCCCTATGCGCGACATTAAGTGCCCCGCTTTGATTCCCGTCGACGATGGCGCACGGCAAATTCCTATTGACCCCGTCTGCCGTTATCGCGTTAAATTAGTCCGCAGTAATGATTATCGACTACCTATCTCTTTCTCGCTCTCATCGCGCCGCATTCTCTGTGCCCTGCCTCGCGCTCGGATCCGGCAAAATCTTTTGCGTTAAATATGCACGATAATTAGAACATTTAGAAACTCTGTTGAAATATATATATATATATATATATATATACTTCGATGTTTGTTGTACCCAAAGCGTCGATTATTAGAGAGAAATTATCGTAAGAAAAAAACTGAACGATTCTGTTTCATTCAATTATCTTAAAATTCTACGGGATTATATTAAAAACCTATTGAAAAGTTATGGAGAGAGCTCGCGTACATTAATCGACAATATTCCGAAAAGAGTAATAAACGGTATCGGTAAATGCATATCGGTAAAGAACGCCTCATATACGAATCTGCGAGAGTTAAGAAGAAGACCGAGCATAACGGTACTGCGTGACAGTGTCTCCTAAATATTCAAGCGGGGCAGGTACCTAAAACTTGGCAGCTTTATCTCGGCATTACTCGAAAATTTATTCATATATAATGAACGGCTGAATAATGTAGGAGGTTAACCCCTTGTTCTGCGCCTACAAAGCCTACGCGAGGAAACTGGGAACTCCGAATATTGCGAGGAGGAGATGGAAGAGTAAGAAGTAACAAACGCGGTACCAGATTATATTTAACAGCCCGGATGGGGTCTTCAGATTGGGGGAGAAATGTATTTTCCATGGAATTATGTGGGGATACAGTAGAATTAAGTGTACCATATTTGATTATTACCCTTTTAATCTGACTGCACGGCGAATGCTTTCTCTCGTAACAGATACTCCGGGATAATTGCGCATATCGTTACCTGCGCGCGTCAATATGTTTCATAATTTTTAACGCAAATTTATCTCACCGCGACGTAACACGGTGGTAATACGTCCGGCCGGCCACGCCTTTAAAATCGAATATTTGCGTAGAACTAGAATTTCCGAGATATACCCGTTTTATTCACGAGCGCGTGTATTTTGCCGGCGAGGGAAGTATTTTTGATTCAGTTCAAAGGCGACCGCATCAAGAAAATGTCCTTGCATCTTACATAATACACTATTAAGTCCATAATAGAATAGAAAAGGGCGCTGAAATAAATCCGTTTCCAATACTCTTTGTAATTTGAGATGATCGGCTTGGCGTAGCCGTATGGGACTCCCGGCTACTCTGATATGTGTCACCAAGAAGTAGCGCCGATCTGTGATGTGATCCGGTGGGTGAAAAAGGTTGCGAGAAGATCAGATCAAATGGATTACGGAGGAGAGAAAGTAAGAGAAAATGTCCTGCCCCGAAGAAGAAGAGCGTAACTTTGTTGACAGTGATCCGCCATGCGTTTAAGACTCGTATTTATAGTTGCGCTACTCCACTCCGGAAGAACTCGGCTCCGAAATATTATCTCGCGACACGATGTAAGACGTATCTGTATATTTTTTTTTTTTTTTTATGCGCCGCCTTTAAATATTCAAGAGTACGAAATAATTTTAATTTGAGTAACGTCGCGATATGTTTACGAATTAATTTCAAATATCGTAAAAGTCTCTTGGCAAGTCTGACTTCACAAAATCGGGAACGTAAAACCTTCAAAGTGGTAAAGTATATGTCGAAGAAAAGAACGAGCGAATAATGCACACTTTCGGCATAATAATGGTACCTGGGCTCATCCTACGCTATATAGGAACTTCAGATATAATGGCTAGGGTGGAGTGTAGGGAGGAGAGGGCTGTGAGGGGAGAGATCGACGTAGTGCTTGCTAATGGAGGCGCATTGCTCCCGTCAAATATACGTCTACTTATCAGCTTAATACTCACGCACGTAAAACAGCAGAAATAGTGAAAGCAAAAAAGATCGTGCAATGCGCGTTAATATAACGAAAGATCGGCGCATTGTGAATATTTCCGCGACAGAAAAAAAAAAAAACAATACTTATATGCTTATTCTCTTATCAGATTAAATACTATCTTTTCATCAAAATTACGTTCGGTAATAACGCTGATTAGAAAACTCAAAGCAGCTCAAATTATACTTATTCTCAATATTTCTCTCGCTCTCTTTTACGTCACTTATCAAAATTAATTAAACCATAATTAAATAAGTGTACAGTCGAAGGAGAAAAAAAAAATGGGTTTAAAATCATTCCCATTAATTGCAAAAAATTGTAATTGTTAACGTGGATGCTCCACTTTTTCGTTTTAGAAAGAAGTTTGTCAATCTTTAAAACTCAAACTGGTAGGTAATCCTACTTACGACAGAGACGTGATAAAAAAATGACAAACTTTTGCATCGACTTGACGTACCCATTATTCAATCTCCAATTCGAGAATGCAATCAATAATCGTTCGCGAATCAATGCTCTAGCATCGGTTCGATAATCTGATAATCCGGCGACCTACCGCGGTCAAAACTTTCGAAATCGCGAGCGCACGGGAGAAAGAAGAGAAGACGGGCCGAAGACAGAGAGAAGGAGGAACCAAAAGAAGAGAGAAGCAACGTGGGAGGGCGACGTTCACAAGAGAGATAACCGGAGTACGGATGCTGCGTGCTTCTCCATTTTGTCTTAACGCGGTGTATGCGGTTGCTAGGCAACAGCCCTTACGCTCCATTCATATATAATTCAACAGCCAATGCGGGCCACGCGGGCCCGCACCCTCGCTCAGTCATTCGGCTTCGCGCTGCTCCGAAACGGCGGCTGAAACAGTGGCACGGTGCTTATAAAGCGCGCGCACGCGAAAGCTGAGGGCTTTCGCGTGCACGCATATTCCGCGGCCGCCACCGCTTCTTTCCCCTTTTTCTCCTACGCCGACCCTCACCGCGGTGACCCTACCGCTCCCGTTTTCTCCACCCGGCTACGGTACGGCGTAACGTTTGTCTCGTTATTATCTTCGATCACGGGAAAAGAAATATTTCCGTTACATTTTGGCAGACGGCCGTATCGTCTCCCCTCATCCGACCTCGTCAAAAAGTTCCACGTGTTTCGAAAAGCAAATTACGAGAATGTCCACCCACCTTCCTACCGCGGCTACTTTATCCTCGGCGATTACGTCTTTCTCATCGGCGGAACGGTTTCGGGCCTCGATCGTGTGGGTAATCAAAACGTATTAATCGAAAATCACTTTTTCCCCGAGTTTAATATAAGCCCCCTTCGGCCACGAATGTACGAAGCACCGCTAATGTGTTGTGTATCGTTCGACCGGCAGCAAAGGAATGCGAGCGTTGCGCGAGCCAGCCCGGCCACCCGACTTTGTTTACATTCCTATATCTCGACCATACGCGTACCGCACGCATGATAAAAAGAAATATACCGAATATAACATTAAAAAAAAAAAAAATACAGTTTTCTTTAACGTCGAAGAATCAAGAGTAAATGACGAGCACGAACTGCGCGTTCTGTAATGTCTAGTAATTATCAAAAAGTAAATGATATTTAAAAGTACTGATTGACATTTGCAGGATAATGAATTAATGACGCGTTGTAATACATAGCAATTTTGACGCAGCAATCGACGGCTTAATAACGTTGAATATCGTAGCAGGTGACGGCATCCGTTATCACAGTCAACACGTTAAAATTACAAAATTCAACAGTAAAAATCTTTGCGAAATAAATATGTTCATTTTTATTAAATCCAGTTAATATTTTTATACTTTGAAAGTGTACGTTTTACACTTTTAAATATTTTAAACGTGCAGAAAACAAGTATCATTAAAGAAAAAGAAAAAAAGAATTTTGTATAAGTAATTTTAAATATTAATATGGACCTCGCTAATAGCAAATTCTATTTTTTATGAACCGTTCCGTCTGTGCGATATCGCATTCAACTCTTTTATCTAATCTGTCTTATTATTCTTTAATTATAAGTAATCTTAGACGTTCATAACCATCCCGCATATGTCAACGAATAACAATTAACTCTTTCCTGCCAAAGCGCTTCGATTTACAATCTGCAAAGATTTTTAACCGCTCGCTATAAACGGAATTTTTCCGAATGTCGTTTCCGCACGTGTAACGTCTTTTTCTTTATTTTTTTCTCGTATATAGATACGCACTTACGCTTACACGACTAACTACGTAAAAGAAAAAGAAAGAGAGAGAGAAAGAGAAAAAAAAAAAAACGTTTGCATGTAAATGTATTTCCATCTTTTTTCCCTCGCTCTCTCTCCGTCTTTCCTCCCTCTTGCCCTCTCTCTCCCTGTTAGTCCTTTCCTGACCCTTATTTTTCTCTTCCTTTACTTCTTCTCTCGTAGCCGCGCGTTATTTTATTTAACGCCCGCCCTCCTTTCGCGCGCGGTCTTCAATTTTTCGTCCGTTTGTGGCCGCAAGTATATCTCGAACTTGTCCGGCATCGGGGTGAACATAAACGAACGATCAATAATGAACGAGCGGAAACCGAGGCTCAACGTCGTAAATCAGAAACGTTTGTCCCTTGGATTTGCGGTCTCAAAGAGCTTTCAGATATATCTCGCGATCGAAACGGCGTGATATGTTCTAATCGAAATAATTAGGATGTCGCACGTGCACGTGTTAGAAATTCATGCACCCTCGAGCTTTTCGAAAATAACTTTCTGCAGGTACATGCTACTTCATTATTCCTATTTTTCGTTGACCAACCGATAGCTCTTTCGTCCTCGTCTCTTGGTTCAACAGCTACGATTAAAATGCTATTCCGTAACCTCTTTCGCAGTCGTGGAAACAACCATCGCCGCGCCGAATAGATTTTTATTCATATATACGATATTATCGCCGGGTAATGATACTTTCACGGCGCACACAGGAAGTGACATCCTGCGTGTGTCGAAAAGGACTTTAATCCGAGCGTCAACAGAGGCATTACCGCGCATCGATGGCCTCGACTCTCTGCCCATCCCTTCATATTCCCACCTCAGTTCCCTTTAACCCCGACCATTGGCTACGGGTATGGAGCCTAGCGAGCGAAGCGAGGAGTTGGCGTCCCCAGCTCGCTCGCCTCATGCGATATTCATGGTTCATTATCATAGCGAATCATGGCCCATCAGCTTTTGATTGTCCGCCAGCGTTGTTAGTCCTAACTAATGCGACTGCAGTGACCACGATGGCGAGGATGGCCGGAATGTTGTATTAGAGGATAAGCGTCATCTTTCCTTCACAATTACACGGGCAATGTGTCGCTTCGCAATGACCGGTGACGTCGACCGCGCGCCGTTGCAAGTTTTTTTTTTTTTTTTTTTTTTCGTTCTCCCCCCCCCTCCCCGAATAACTGAATAAATAATTACCATCGCGAAATCTTTTGAATAGAGAATGATATTAAATGTTTGCATTTAAATATACTTTTTAATTGAATTAACTTACCACGCGGGCATGAAGAATGTAGCTCCCTTTTCTTACACAGGCGACGCGATAAGTGTGAGAATTAAATAAAAAAGAATAATTAAATCTATGATATTTTATCGTTTTCATTCGCTTCATCATAATACTTTCCGGCTCGTTAAATATTGGTAAAAATTGAATTTTTAAAAGCGGTCGGTTTAGTATTTCGAATTTCGGGATGATGTGGTTAAAACCGAGAAAAATAAAAGTTACGAAGAAAGATCCTGCATTTTTAACGTAACGAGAATGTTGCTACGAAAATCTTCATAGAAGGCTAGAATGCAAAGTACTTCTATTTCCATATTCGCTGCCCTAATATAAATATTAATAAAGGCCTCATAATATTGTACAGTCTGGCAGAAGATAAGTTGGCTTATTTATAATTTGATAAAGACGTTGAATAAACTAAAAAAGATGCTTTATCTTCTTTGAGATTGCTTATTCATAAGTATCTATAATATTATGCGAGTAATTCCATCTCTCTTGATATTCTGTTTCAAAACCACATCTCCCATATATGATATACGCGGAATAAACTTCTACAGATCTGCGCGTAATATATTTTATCGCGGAAAATAGAACTGCTCAAATTTGCTTTACCTAGTTGAAGTACTTGACAAAACGTCCAACCGCCTGCATATGTCTTTTTACTCAACTTCGATTACATCCTCGCCGAAATCGTAACTTTTTTTTTTTCCTATTATTTATAATACAATTATTATTTTACTATTCTATTACAATTGCAAATGCGAAAGTATGATAACTGTATATAGGTAAGCTAATGGTACTAGGACATTGAGCGCGCAATTCCAGAGCACGAACGTTGAAAATGATAACGGAATATCTCGTAATCATGCGAGATCAATGATTTTAAGTAATTCTTGCAAACGAGAGAAACCGTTTTGCATACATCATCGCTGATGTACCGTGTGAAGTCGTTTGATTAGACAGCCTAACTAAGTTGGCACGCCAGGCGAACGGCAAACGGCCTTTTCCTCTCTACCTCCCATCACTGCACCTTGACTCCTGCTCGACCACAGTTTCGCATTAAGTATTCACGTTGACCCCAATTTGCGTGCAAGGAGTGTTCTAGGAAACGGAAAGCACGATGGTATGCAGATCCGAAAGAAGAAAAGCATGAGAGCTTTCCGGAAAAGCACTTTTATCTATTGTACGAAGACAAGGTAGATATTGAAAATCATATTTGACTTTCTGAGATCATTAGGCTTATCTCATAATAATTAACAAATAAAACGAGAGAAAAAGAGAGAGAGTAATATTACACTAAATTCACCGTAGCGTCGAATCCTAAATATTTAATTGCCTTTTTCTGCCTTTTTTCTTCTGCCTTTGGAGTACTGAAATTTCTTTCGTTCTCTCATTTACACCGCTATTCTACGTCCGGTTCGTATTAGCTTTTAATGCATTGATTTTTTAGCTTGTAATCAGCAAGTTTTTTTCTTTTTTGTTTTTTTTCCCTTGCTCTAATATTGAATTCTTTATCGACAATGTTGCAATCTAATTAATATTAATTTGTTAATGATGTACTTAAACTTATATAAGACATTATGGATCGTGCACATCGCGTACAATTATACATTGTATTATAGTACTTTGTGCAAAGAAACTTCGTGATGTTTGATAGAAAACA
Source organism: Cardiocondyla obscurior (assembly GCF_019399895.1). Taxonomy (NCBI): domain Eukaryota; kingdom Metazoa; phylum Arthropoda; class Insecta; order Hymenoptera; family Formicidae; genus Cardiocondyla; species Cardiocondyla obscurior. Next base: position 1,641,580 of record NC_091875.1, on the reverse strand, counting down.
CGAAGTAAAGTAATTAGCAAGCTAACAGAAATATTTCTTTTGACTAGAAACAGATATTTGCAAATAAAAGTCAACTTTTACTTTTCTCAAAGACTAATAAAATAAAAAATATTAAGACACGCCAAATGTTTCTCACAATCGCGATTAACGGCAGAGTATTAAAAACTACTTTAAGTGTAATCAAAGGGTAGTCTACCCTCTGTCTGTTCCCATTAGAAATGTGTTTCGAGTACCGGATCGAGTAGGATCAGCTCGTAAAATCCTAACACTTTCATACCCTTTTTAAATTGTAAAACAAAACTGAATTTTTGAAATATTTACCGATCAACTAACAATAAGTGGACTTTATGGAATTCGCCGACTGTTAAAAAAAAAAAATTGTGGCAGATATATTAAAAATATTACTGGCGTTCGAGACAAGATTTATAAAATTTGTTATCGCAACTGAAAAAAAAAAGAAGTCAGCTTTAAAAAAGTTAACTTTCCTCTTCTTACAATTATTTTATAGTTCCCACTTAGTTTTTCATTTAAAATCGTCTACCGATTGCATGAATAATGACAATAGTCAATATATTTTTTAAAATTAGTTTGAAATTCATACTATTTGCAGTTTCTTTTTAAGAAAAACAAAGCGTTTCGGAGCGAGTCATTGCACTATAATAAAACAATGTTTAATCTCTGGTCTTATCATCGAAATAATAAATGTAATGAAATTTTCGTGTCTCAGAAACGCCAATGTTATTTTTGATATTCGCCATCGTCTCTCCTTACAAGCGTTGGCAACGCTTCGCGAAATCTATCGTGAATTTGCCGATAGCGTGTCCCAGAAATACGAAAATCAAGTCTCGTCGTGCAGCTTGATTTCGATCGCAGGTAGACACACACAGGATGTGACAAGCACGAGAGCCGGGGGTATGTACAGCCAATCAGTGGTTTTTCCTAGACTGGCTGTCATTCAGTCAGCCAAGTGGAAGGACAGGAACGGCTTGTGGTTCGGCTTTCGCATTATTCATTATGCAGCTCACAACACGCCGTCACCTGCCACCGCAGTCCTGCATACACAGCCAGATCGGGATTGACCACATACGCGCACCACGTGTACATGAATGCGTGAGCACAAATGTGTACGTACACCTGTGTGTGTCTACGTGCGTGTCCAACAATAAGCCTACAAAAATAATTGCGTCTTTAGTCGGGTTATAAGTCGCAACAATAATCTCACTGCCGCGGCAAATTTTAGATATCGCTACATACGAGCTGGATCCGTCATCAATCTTAATGACTCTATGTTTTCCAAAGAATCTATATTAATATACGTCAGAATATAATACGCGTATTGCAATTTTGCGTTCAGTCAACAGAAAATAAATGCCGGAATGACGTATTTCAATCTTATATATTTTTTTTTTTTTTTCCCTAAGGTAAAGCGGAAGATGCGTATCGCATCAAGTTTAATGCACGCGACAGAGATCACAGTTACGACGTGCATACATAGAAAAATGACTCGGGTCAGAAACGCGGCTCTGTTGACTGACAGCACCCCATCCGTATACAGGCAATATGTTTATACTAGACTGATAATGAATTCATGCTGCGCGTAGGGCAAGCTACTTGTGAACAGGTTGCAGGAGCATTACGGATCGGTTCGCACAGATGCTCTTTTGTCGGCAGATGAGTGAGAGCCCAGGGGATAACGTTGGATGATATCAGATCCGTCGGATCGATATAAGAATCAGGGGAATCGGGGTTAAAATACACTTACACGCACGCACACGCGTCTACACGGTCGGGGATTGCGTGAGTGTGGTACGCAGCCGGAAAATCCCACGGGTCCCAATGGGAAACCATCCACGGGGCTTAATGACAATTCTGGCTATTCTATATCGCTCAAACGCTCGTTTGCGCTCGTTTGTATGTACGATCATTGATGCTTAAGCATGTATACCCACAAAATGGCGACGCTGATAGCGTAAAGTTAAGAGATACTACGCAAAAATGCGTGAGGGATAATAAAAAAAAATTAAATAAAAAGACTGCGACTGATAATAAAATTTTAACTCACGGCGTACGACTTTAAACTGAGAACAGGTAGATTAAATGTATCTTAAATAGAATATAGCACATAAATTTTAAAGATAATCCGCGGGAAAGTAACAAATTAATAAAAATAAAATTGTAATGTAATAAAATAAGTTTGAATATAACTTGCTTGAAAAAAATATTTTTTTAATAAAACTGATAATCTCGTCACTAATTTTTTAATAAAAAATAACATGTAATTTAATTATTTGAGAAAAGTAAAAGTGCGCCGTAATGAAGATGTTAATATTTTCTTATTCGGAATTCATTAAAAGGATGACTTTAACAAATTATGTAAAAGATGCTTAAAAAAACTCAAACAACAGGGAAAACTCGACATGTAAAATCGCGTACGGCGTGTTATCTATCGGGGAAAATTTGTGATCGCTTACATTGTTCAATCTACAACTCTGGATAAAGTTTCGAACCCGAAGTGCGAACTACATTGCCGAAAAACTTTGATATATCCGAACGTAGGTAACATTACAACAATGATTAAGTATCAACTTGCTCTGTTTAGTCTCATATGAAATATGAATTCGAATACACTTAATTACGTCAAAATTTAATACATTTAAAGACATTGATAGCTAACTTTCAATATAAATATATCCCATACGCAAAAATTATCTGGTAAATGCTGCTCATAATTCTAGATGTGAAATTATTATGCTACTGGTATAGAGATATAATTTCTAAAAATATTGATAGGCGCTCACTTAAGCGCACACAGAAAAAACCAAAAAAATAATAAGAAAAGACAATAAAAAAACAAAATTAATAAATGTACTTACATTAGCGATGATCCTGTACCCGATCTGATCTCCTCGTTGTCCTCGGACGAGAAAGCAGCTTCAAGCACACGAAGGCGATGATCTACGACTCTGCTAGGTCACGATTGTAATCCAGCCGGCAATTCTGCAGTTGATCCGATCCTTCAGTTGTCCTCCAACGAAGAAGCGACTTCAAGCATACGAAGGCGATCTCCAACGACTCCGCCAGGACACACTTGTAAGTAACTGTTATCGCTGCAATCAAAAATTCGTATTACTATACATATATACATTCGCGGCAATGTCAAGTGCGCTTGATTAATCTCACTTACCATAAATGTGCAACAACTTCTGTGAAATCGTAGAGATAACTGTCCGCAAGTGCGTTACTTTTTCCGGAAACGATCGGTAACAAAAAGACGAGAACCACAAAGCGGCTGACTGTAGTACGCCCAACGAATTCGCCGCCGACGACGTTACGTTCGCTGGCGACTCGAGATTTTGCTTGGCGGCATCTTCTCGCGATATACTCAACCTGAAAATACAATTCCCGATATATGAAATATTAAATGCAATTAAATCGATAATTTGAGTAGTGGCGTAAGCCAATACATCAAAAAGACAATAAAGAGGGACAAAAATAAAGATATTTAATTACCCGGCAACGATCCTTGCAATCGTTGTACTTTCGAGCTCGGTGATAAAATGACATCGCGAGTGAAAGTACGCGAATCGGTTTTCATCCGTGCGATTCTACTCGCTGACGATATAATTGAAGCACCAAGTACGTTCTCGATCTACTTTACGTCGTAATCTGCGTCCTAAACTTATTATCCAGAGACCCGCGACGAGTTTTCGCCCTGATATTCACTTACGAAAGAGCGATTTCAATCGCGACAAGTTTCGTGGAATCCATGATGGCTTCGAATGCAGTTTCTTCTTCTTCTTCTTGTCGCGACGCGACGACATCGCTGCGCCATCTCCACGCGATGACGCGTACTGACAAACGTACAAGAATCGTTTTGAATGAATATTCGAGATTATTAAAATTACGAATTTTCAGAAAAATAATGACAAATATGCGGATAATTACGTTGTATACAGATCGTAAAAATAAGGGCATACCTCGAAATAAGTACACGATCATTACGCCTTCGACGAATCTCGGCAATAAAACGGCGTCGCAAGCGGGGGAGGTACGTGCGCCGGCTAATTTCATCTGCCCGAATCGACTCGCTGACGAAGAAATCGAAGAACAGCCCATGTTCACAAGTTACTTTACGTCGCGATTGATGTTTAAAACACTACTTTGAAAAAATCCGCGATGTATTTTCGCCCGAAATGTTCACTTACGACGGGAGCAGTTTCATTTGCGATGTTCCGCGGGATCCGGGATGGCGCCGAGTTAAGATGGCTCGCGACGATCGCGACAGTTGTGCCATCTCCACACAGCAGCGCAAAACACATAAAATAATCGAGAAACATTTTAAATTAAATTATAAATGATCGAAATAACGAATTAACAAAGATACAATGAGAAATGTCTAACTGCAAATTTACATTGAATACAGATCGCAGAAACGCGAGCATAGCTCGCATTAATACACGATCGTGGTTTTTTCTTTTAATAAAAAAATATTTAATAATTATTAGAAATGTGGAAACCTATGAAGTCTATAAACATATACGTTGGCAATTATTTATTTAATTGATGAATTAAACATTTCAATATTTCTATATTTTACACTAATACTTTGTACCACAGTTGAACTATAGTATATATACATACATAATTCAACTGTTGTGGTACAAAAATTATTGCAAACTTTATAATTATAACAAAATAAATATGAATTATAAAAATAAATATATGAAATAATCATGTTAAATATAAAACTAAATTTATAAAGAAATTCCGAAACTCAAAAATTTGGAAAATCGAACGTTATTGCAATACAACAGTTTTCTTTTCTTCTATATTATACACAAATCTTATTTTGTCATACAATCGTGTAAGTATGTAAATAGTAAGTATGTATTTACATGTATCAAATTCAACTTTTCTCCTTCTCTTTCAATGTTTTAATTTTTCGACCTAACATATCGTATACTGAAGGGTTTGGTTCTGTTTCCTGATCTGTATCGGAACTACAGTCACTGTCACTGGAATTATCGTACGTTCCAAGACCAGGTAATATACCAATGCATTTAAGTCCGTATTCGTTACTTGTATTAACCTGGTTTGGTGTAATCTTATCTTCTTTTTTGTCTGATTCAGGACTAGAAACAGGAGGATCCTTTGCAGTCTTGCAAGACGTTTGTAGCTTTGTATTTTTGCTGGTATCAGCGTCATCTTCGGGTGATAATTTCCTTTTTATTCCTTTAAGCGCTTCTCCTGCACAAATAAACATTAATATAATTATGTGTTACACAATATCAGTAAAACTTTTTTTATAAGTTTTTGGTTTAAATTTACCCTGTTTTTGTTTGTCAGAACGTTTCAATATAACACCTGCTGGTAATTTTAACTGTGAACTGCGACTGTTATAAAAAAAATAATTAAACTTGAATAATTTTCATCAAATTATTACATAATTTAAGAATTTACTTCTAAACTTAAATTTTATGCGATTTATACCTTCCACATGCAGTATTTTTATTGCTGACAGGAGGATTCTTCAATTCTTGTTTCAATTTTTCATTTAACTTTTGTTCTTGAAGAGAAGCAACTGCAGCTTTAAAATCACGCATTTCTTTCTCTTCCTCAAGATTTTTTTTACGTTCCTCTTCCATCTTTGTTCTATCAACCAAATCCAAGAACTCCATTTCATCATCATCTAATCCCTTTATCATATTTTCTAAAAAAGAAATACATACACAAATTAAAATATGCTTATAAAATAATTAAACAAATTTTTTAATATTGTAGTTACAAGTACAAACATAATATAAAAATAATTTTAAATTAAACAGATCTAAATAGACAATACTAGTGATTATAAACTCATTATAGATTTAAATCTGTAATTGTGTTAATAGATATTAGACAAAATAATAAAAAATAATTAATAAATAATAGACATAATAATAGCTAATAAATAACAGACATAATAATAGATCAAATTCGTTATTTTTCCATTTACTTAGTTTATGAGCCTCTTCATATTCTATGTCCCTTCGGTTCTTCTGTTCTTGTAGTCTTTCATATAAGGATCTGGGATCATAAGTTTCCTCAGGAGCCTCTATAAATTGTTAGACAAACAAAATGCAAATCAGTTATACACAAGCACTCAGAGCTTACAATAATAAACGTTACAGTGTGGCATAATTGTGTAAAACGAAAAACATAAAAACAAGTAGCTAACCTAAGGGTTGATCGGCAGTTCGTACACGTTCCCATTCTTCCTGTCGCATTCGCCGCTGCTCGGCAATCTCGGCCTCCGAAATAAATCCTGAACTCATGTTCGTTGTGTATAAATACCGTTTCTGCAAAGTATAAATCTACGGCGGCGTCTACGAACTTTTTTTTTTCATTCACTCCGACAAAAATTTGACGAGAATATATACTATACGTTGCTAGCAAGATTACAAAATCACGAGTATTGCAGTACGGAAGTAGTTACGGTAGTGATTTTTAAGTTATTGGTGTTTGCGAGAGCTTAAGATTGAGATGAATACCGCTTCATGGTACGAGGCAAAGGTGCCCGTTCGCCGAGGGAGTTAATTGTTTTCAGAAACATGAACCAACGAACGTTACAGCACTTCCAATCACCATTATGGTCGATTTGAGGTTAGGTTACGTTAAGTGGTGGTGGTTGAGTGGGTTGAGTGCCTCTGTCAGGTTGACCAACTACACACTCGCAAATCATTGCGATTCAATTGGCGAGCTTCACTCATGTCAAGTTATTCGAATCGCAGCAGATCGCATATCAGTTTTGAATTACGTTGCTTCATTTTGCAGTGATACAAGTATGTATACAAGTGTGTGATACAACAGTGTCGTGTTTATCCATTTCCGATGCTGTGAATAAGAAAATGTGGAGTGAAACAGGATTAGTTTTGGCAGTCTCCACGAAAAACAGCTGGATTGGTTTCGAGCAGGCGTTGATCATCGCCAGGTAAACAATTTATTGTTATTTATCATAATACCTGCATTAAGAACATATGTGTATATCATTGCATTAAGCATGAGATTTATCGTTACATATCGCTCTTAATTGTTACTATTTTAATTATTACTTTCTGACATGAATAAGCAGACAACGTTTGTAATATAAAAATTCAATATATTTTCAACTGTCTTTTATAAAACAATGTAAACATTTTAACATGAATCGCATAAAATTAGAGACATCATTATCTGGACATAACTAACTGATGAAGTGAGCATGAAGCGTTAAAAAGGATATTATCTTAAAATAGTAAGTAAACCTGGAAGTAATATTTACAAATGTATGAAGAGAGGAACATATGTAAAACAAAAATATTTCAAAATCAAAAATACTTTGTTAAGAATCACTTATTAATTACTAAGTATTAATAACACACTAATTGTTAATTGTATTGAAGTGAGATCTACATGAACAGTATCAATAGTCTTTAGCTATATCCAGATTACAATATCTACTTCTTTATAGTATATTTTACACTAACATTCACCTGTTCTTGTATCATTTAAAAGATCCCTTCAATTTCTAGGAATATATTGTCACAATATTTATAGATTCAGTAGATAAAACAAAAGCTTGGTGCAAGTACAACTAAGTATCAATTCACTGAGATGCGTTGTAACGGTATTTAATTCTTCTAATCACTTCGTAAAACAATCGTCATGGTTTAAGATTTTCCAACTACTGTATATTTAAAGCTTAACTTTTCCTTGTTGAATTTGATCATAAATTTCTGACGTTAATAACTGATAGCCAAGTTTCGCGTTTAGGTAATACAGTTTGTCTTGAACTATGTGAGGATTGTATGCTTCTTCTTGCAGGTCCTTTTTTTTCAATTTGAACGTTCCTACAAACAGTATATGTTTAGTATTTAAAAGTTAGCGCATAAAAATAATGTGTGCTTTGCAATTTTATCTATTCACGAACAAATACCTGTGAGATCAAGTTTTGTCAGAATTCTGACAAATTGCGGCCTGGCATAAGGAGGTAATTGTTCTTTAATATCAACAGTTAATTTATTTAAATCCAATGTACCGTCTGGATCATAAATTGCTGCCATTCCTGCTTTGCCTTCAGCACCATAAACCTGTTAATAACAAATTTTATTTATGTAAAACATTTATTATGCAATTTTTATTCAGTTTGTTTAAAATTTTTATATCATGTCAGCTTATTATTATAAATATACAAATTCCATAATTACCTCTACACCATATACTATGCAATCTCGATAACTGATCAGATTACTAACTATCCCTTCAATCTCAGAAGTAGATACATTTTCTCCTTTCCATCTAAACGTATCTCCCGTTCTGTCTTTAAAGTACAAATATCCCAATTCGTCGGCAACAAGAATGTCCCCTAATGATTATAATTAAATTTATAAAGTTTTTTAAGTTTTAATTTATGCTGCATTATAGATACAAGCAGTTCAGACAAAAATTTAGTATTACTTTCTTCTTTATAATGAACTAAATTAATAGAATTATACAGCTTCAAAATAAATAATAAATATTAAAGCTTATATACCCGATAAAAAAGCAGAATCGCCTTTTTTGAAAACATCATAAATTACTTTTTTCTCGGACGCTTTTTTATCTACGTAACCTAAAAATGCTCTCGTTGGATTGTTCGGTGAAATCTTTCCAATAAATGCGCCAGGTTCGTCTATTAAAATATAAAATTAATTTAAAATTTATTCCATGCACAAATACATTAATATTATTTTAATAACTTACTGGGTTCGCAGACTTGACACAGTCCTTTAGAATTGCGTACAGGTTCCCCATCTTTATCTACTTTAATAAGAGAAACGGGATATACTGATGGAATAATTCTTGAAAAAAAACCTATTGCTCCTGTTTTGTTATCGATGTTCACTAAAAAACACATTTGTTAACGATTCTGGTTTAAGTACTGTATATATAGAGCAAAGTATTAAATTAAATACTTGATAATACTTACTGACATTACAGTTGCCTTCAGTTGCACCATAAAATTCGAGCACTTGCGGTATTTTAAATCGTTTTACAAATTCATCCCAAATTTGCGGCCTTAATCCGTTACCAAAAATTATTCTAAGATTGTGTTCCTGATCCTCCTTTTTGGGCGGTACGGCCAAAATGTAGCGACACATTTCTCCTATGTATTGACCAACCTGATATTTTCCAAAATGTTATCTAAGGTATAAATGTAATGCTCATACGACTTTAATCTCGTTAGTAAAAAAATAACAATCAAAGCGAGACGCGATGGAATCCGTTTTCATAAAATAAAAACGTAAAAAGTACTAATTTTATGTTCGTACTATGACGAATTAAAAGGCAACAAAATAACAAGGCATAAATTTAACAATTAAAGTTATACATTGATTTAATAAATAGAAAATTATACTCACGGTGCATTTGTATTTCGCACAATCAGCGAAGTATGCACTAGCGCTAAACTTTTTTCGGATTACCGTCGTATGTCCATATACCAAAGCTAGCCCCACAGACATTACTCCTCCAGCCGTATGATACAATGGTAAAGGTGTATATATTCTATCAGAATTGCGTAAAACCCCCATAAACTCTACCGAAGCCGTGATAAAGATATATCTGTGAAAAATAAATAATCTGTTTAATTACATTTCTAATTTCTGCTTGACATTTTTTAATTTTGACAAGTTTCCGAAAATTGAAAAAATTTGTCAGACTTGTAAGAACTAAAAAAATTCACCTTGAATTAGTAATAACAGCCGCCTTGGGAAGACCTGTAGTACCACTGGTGTAAATATATAATAGTTTATCGTGATAACCACATTTTTCTTGCACTGCAGGTGGTGCAGCGGCTGTATCTGCCAGTAGAGCATTCAAATCTTTTTCTTTTAATCCAATCGACATTGCATTCGGATGACTGCCGTATCTGTACAGCATTAATTTAGCATCCAACGACGAAACAATATCTGTCACGGCTAAAAATAATAGTTTACTAAATTAATCATTGATTATTTGAAAATTGTTTAAAAATAGCGAAAAAAATTCTACATTTAGACGTAATTTTTGTATTTTTTCGATTCTAAAATAGACAATAATTATATTATATTAATTAGTATTCTTACCATCGAAAAATTCAGTGCCATATATAAACGCTTGACACTTTGCAATATTAACACAATGTAGAAGACTGGTTTTACGCAAGTTGGTGTTAATCAAAGCCGTTACGACACCAATCTTAGTTAAGCCTAGCCAAATTGCAACAAATTCCGGCCGATTCTCTAACAGTAAAGCAACTGTGTCTCCTTTCTTGTAACCGTGCATTTTAAATATCGTCGCAATTTTGTTACTAAAATCTTCCACCTGTAAAAAAATTAATAGAATTATACAGATATATTCAAACTATTTTTAAAAGTATAACGTGGAAAAGTTGAATTTACAGTTGACTTTTATTGAATAAAATCTAGCTTTTGAATAAAAATAACGCCTTCTGCGAAAATAAGCTTTACCTGTTGAAAAGTCCATTCTTGGTCTTCAAAAATAAAACAGATTTTATTAGGATGACGGCTGACATATTGCCTAAATATATCGGCGACATTCCTGTTTTTTTTCTCGTGACAGTGTACTGCCCACAGCATTCTAATATATCCTAAAAGTCCTCTGTAATAAAATGGGAGATGTTCAAGGAAAACAACTTAATTAAAGCTATATTAATGATGTGTTATTATACACTCAAGGCAATGTATTGTCGTTAAGAACAACCACAAATAGAATACTATTTTTAATATTATGTCTAAGATTGGCTTAGTATTCACATCATAATGATATAATATCTACTAATAATAAAAATAAAATTAAACGACATCTGTCAAAGAAAATTAATTTAATTCTATTATATAAATTGCGATTAATTTACTTTTTTTAAAACAAAAATTTTTTTATATGCATAGTCTTGCATACAATATTCCGTGCAAACGATTACATCAAATGGTCAACTGAGAAATTCCGTTATTTCTTTATGAGGTCAAGAGAAGAGAATGTATAAACCTTCACTTAGCAGTAAATCGGAAGAAGAGCTACCAAGTTATAAAATATAATTTAAAAAATAATAATCCGCGTCCCATTTTAAATTATTGTATTTTATACTTTTTAAGTACATACAGTCAAAATAATTTCTCTCATTTTTAGTTATCCTACTTTTTAGTAGTTCTAAAGTTGACACAGTTATTTGTATACTTTCTCGTAACATAGCTGATAACATAAAAAAATTTGATACTGTGTTTTATTTTGTATATATAATAATAAAATTCTTTAAGCTCGCTGATCAGAAAACATATGGAGATGTTATTGGCGTGATTCCAATCATGGCCTAGATTTTCATCATGATCATGACCACGACCACAATTAAATCCATAATTATGGTCAAGACGTCATAGTCGTAGTAATAGATTACAACCGCATTGAAAAAATAATTTGTTCAAAAGATTAAAACATTAAAAACTCGTAGAAAACGCTTAGTATTCTTGCATTACTGTAATAACGTATGCACAGATTAAAGAGAAAAAAAGCAAAAAAAATAATGTGTTAGAATATATTTTTATCTTTGTTATTAGTCATTTTTTCTTAATTAATAACGATTACTAAAAAACATTATTTAAAATGTGCATAATTATTAAAACAAGGAATAGAACCGCAATTTTTTTCTTCCCGTTTTTACTAAATTACAAAAGCCACAACATGAAAATCTTGATAAAAAAAAATATATATATATACATATATATATTACGGTATTTCCGTGAAAACACTGACGTTACCAAACCATATTGAAGATAAAAATGAATAAAGAAGTGGAATGTAAGCAAATAACGTCTATTTAGCGGAATATTTTACGGAGAAGCTAAGTAAACTTCATTTTATTTCCTTGAACAGCTGTGTTGATGTGTATATTTTAGAATACACTAATCATTCAGCATAAGATACAAGCTTGCGAAATTTATGTTACTCATATTAAATACATAAAAGACCACAGAAAAGTCACAGAAATAAATTTCAGATTTTTTGAAAAAAAAAAAAAAGAAATTACGTAATAATTATAATTATCAAAAATTATATATACTGGATTCGATTTTTAATTAAATATTGAAATTTTCTGGTGGAACAGAAGATAAATTATCCCGATTAGCGGTAGCTTCCGGTGAAAGTTAAAAAGCATCTTTTGACATTAATAATTTTTTGCGCGTGTCTTCTACTTGTGTTTGCCAGGACACGATAGCTGAACTGTTATAAAAATCCACGATGTACTCATAAGATAAAATTACTTCTAATTACTCTTATTCGTACTTGCGTGATAGAAAATTATAGACGTCCGGGTGTCAAGTATTTTCAATTCATCGTAACTAAGTATTTTTTTTTCTGTTTTTAAAGAATATAAGTTTCTGATACAATGATACAAATGTTTCTTAGTAAATATTTTTTACCGAATACTAAGTATTGTTAATCTTTGACCAAAGCGAAATAATAGTACGTTACATAATTTTTTTTTCATCTAATTAACAAATTAATTATTCAGAAACATAATGATATAAGAACAAAGCATTTTTTTATATAACTTTTTTTGTTTGTACGCTAGTTTCCATATATTGAGCTTCTATTACTATGTATTTATTAATTATAAATAATCGAAATTGTAGCTCATTGTTCTAATTTATTTCTAATTTCATTACTGAAAGTGTTAAATTAAATCGGCTTTCATATATATATATATATTTCTTTTTTTTAAATAATGTTTTACAACTTCCAGAAAATGTCTAATAACTTATATGCAACAATGTCATATAAATCAATGTGATAAATATGTGTCTAAGAATGAATAATGTATTATGCATTGCAGATATATCTCGTGCGTTTAAGAGGACTTCAAAGATAGAAAATCTGAAACCGAACAGAGCAGTTACGCCAATGTTTTGCTCCTACATATCACTAAAGCGATGTGGCACAAGAAGAAACTTCGTAAGATTTTCTTTCCTTACTTTTCCCGCAAATCTCCAATGGCGTGGCCTTCGATAATTTTAGTATCCAACGTCATCACGATTCATCATATGTACAATTATTATTATTCAATTATAAGGACTTGTAAAACATTATTTTTATAATTGTAGATTTTCAAAAAATATGATTTATTTCTTTTATTATTTGCACAGTTACTGTAAACTTTATTCAACTGAAAGACTCAGACAAGCAAAGACTATTGTTGTTCGCAACTACTAAGCCAATGAGACAATTACAGCCAATCGTTTAGTGGAATTTCATCTTTTAATCTCTCTGACGTTGATTACTTATATAATGACGAAGCGTTCGGTAATCAAACGTAAAAAAATAAAAATATTCTGAGACTCACTTGCAGTCACGTGGTATTGTCCTAAGGGCAACATAGAACCATCTTAGGCGGCCACCGGCAACAAAATAGGCGACGGAGACTACTATGAGCAGTTGAAAGAGATAAATCGGACCCATGTAGAACACTATTACAGCCACTGCTCCAATCGCAAATCCCAGTAGAAACATAATGAGGATCAAACGTCGCAAAAACCGGCCAACCGCTCTCCAGCGACTTCTACTCGCGACGAGATCTCCCTCGGATCTTGATGCCGCGTTCACGCTCCCGCCGACACGTGCAGCCTGGGCGTCCTGGTGCGTACCTGATGGTGCGTTCGCTTTGCGTTGCCCCACTCCGGACGTTGCCCTCGTCGCGTCACATCTGTTGGCGTTGCTCTCGTGCAGCGGTGTCGGCGTCGATGCCAACGCCGGGACCGACGGCGACGTCGACGCCGACACCGAGGATACTCCTACGAAACGGCCCTCGCCGCGCTCAATATCCTGCAAACAATCATGGTAAATATTAATAATGTAATTTAGAAAACGCGACGAATCTCGTCTACGAACGCATACCGACGAATTGAATGTGGTCGAAGCGGAAAGTGTTGCCCTATGCCCCGACTTCGAATCGCGAGTCATGCTGAGCGATAAGAGATAATCAACGTTCTCGTATATAAACTAGTAGCTTTATTTTTATTAAAATAATATATTGAATCGATAAAAAGAATTTATTAATGAAACACTCATGGTTGACTGAATATGAATTACGGTAATGCAAATTTTATTCAGAGTTTTTCCCTTTTTTTTTTTTTTTAAAGACAAACAACTTTTCAAACTGGTTTTTTATGGATTTTTATAAATCATAAAGTCTTCGATTCTGTCAAAAGATTGGAATTAAAAAAAAAAAAAACTTTTTTTTCTACCATAATTGATTTTTAGATTTGCAATCAACTTTGTGCGAAAAATATTACGTATTTTTATCAAGATATTTTCCAGTCGTTGATCGGCTAGAGCACATTGCAAGATTTCTAGCTTAGCACCGACTACTTTCTACCAATTTAGTTTCTCCTATCAACTATACTTCTCGTTGTACGACCCAGATAGGGTAAAATATCTGCAGGATATCGCATTATCTACTTTCGTTTAAAAAATACCGAATACATACGTTCCTCGATAAATATCTACTTAATATAATATAAATTCTTTAACATGCTGGCTTAATTATCAGAATTAAAAAAACGTGTCATTTACATTTTTATAAAACAAATTAAATTAAAAAGTTTCCGTATTTTTTTTCATTCGTGATTCTTCCTCAATAAAATTTTTATCTAGCATCTTCGTGACTTTTCAAACGCTAATATTATTTTAATATTTCACTATCTATATCTAGATTGTTAATTAAGATTCCATAAAGATCAAAGTCTCTGTTCACTTTCTGCAATTATTCTGAATTGATAACGTCAGTAACGAAAAAATACATTGTGAAAGTTCTTGCAACGTTAGAGTAAAAGTTATTCAATACAATAGCGTTTGTAATTGATAGAATAGACTTGTAAAAATACTGCAAACAGTCCTCTTGTCGTTCAGATAATCAAAAAAATTATTCACATATACAAAATTAAATTGAATTTAGCAAAAATAAGAGCAATACCTTTCTCTTACGTTAAACCGTAACAAATTGAAAGTTTTCAATACATTTTCATACCGCAGCAATTACTCCAACCACAAAAGTCTTGCATTTATATAAAGATAACGCCTCGAGTAACGAGATTAATTTCTTACGTACCTTTCACAAAATTTCGCCAAGTATGAAACACGTGCGTTATCAACGTAATAATAACGCATGCAAGACTTCACAATCGAGCTGGCGTGAACAATCCTCAAGCTTACCAGCTAGTTAAAATCTATTGTCGTGCATTTACATTCGCAGTTACATTTTGACAGTTTGTTCGGCGTCAAAACATGTATCAAAACAATCCGTATGAAAACAAAATCGGTGGTGCCATCTAACGTCGCGCAACGGGAGCGACGGTCTCCTTAGCGGGCCTCCTTACCGATAAAATCGCGTCTTCTCGCGTCGCTAATTTCCGACCCGGGGCATTTCCGGGTTGTGCACTAGAATTACCTCGCGGCACGCTCACTTACTGGAAAGACGGGGCTGTATCTCCATGCGGCGTGCGCTTTAAACGGGGCTAGCGCGCATTTCTGCAATATCCTTTTAAATCGCGTGTTTACCGCGTAAAACGCGTCACGCTCGAGCCGCCATCGGGAACGCTACCCCTTTCGCGGCTCACCGCGGCGGACCCGATGGCTGATGACCGGCATCCCTCCTCAAACAAAACGCGGACACTCGAAGATGAACTCGCGGCTATTTACGCAATCCGCGGGACCGTTCGCCGCAGATTTCACCTGACGGACGGACTTCCGCAGTCCAGCTATGATCAATAACACTACCCACATCGTGGTGCTATCTCGTGGTGAGAAACGGCATTTTTAATAGTAATTAATAATTATTAACTCGCGTTTGTAAAAAAAACAATGTAAAGAGAAAAAAACAAAACACTTAAAAAGACTTTTTTTCCTTTTCTTAAAGTATAGTTGAAGCAATTTTACACTTTGTTCAATCTGAAGGAGACGTATTGATATCACACTCGCAAATAAAGTATAAAAAAGCGCTGCTTAACGTCTTACGTGGTAAATATGTATGAAAAAGCGGACAATTTAATTCCATGTTTATTTGCTAAAATTGTAAATATCAAAGTCAGCTTTTATTTGTCGCGACTCGTTAGTTTTTTTTAATTTTTCTGCATCGCTTTATTCTACAACGCTCTGCCAGAGAGCAACGAATATAAAGTATTATGTTTATTAAATAAAACGTTCGCGAAATATACTTATTTTTTTTTCACGACACTTTCTGATTGTTTCACGGAACAGTTAATAAATGCAGGGTCGCGATCTTTCTGATTGCATAAACCTCACGCATTGCGTTCAATTTCAATCGTGATTCAGCGCAAAACGAATGCAATTGAACTGTAAAAATAATTGAGCTATACCTAAACCTGTATCTCAAACGTATACTTCTTAATTCATGCAAAATCATATTTTTCAAATGCTAAAAATATATTTATAAGTTAAAGACGAGACGGTTCACCCGCGAGGATTCAGTCTGCATCAATTGAAATCTCTAAATTAGCAATTTTAATATATTAGAAAGAAATAACAAAAAAAATTTAAGATGTTAAATTGTAATAGATCGACATCGGTTTGTGCAAAGTTTAATAGTTGGAAACCTTTTTGCTGAGGTAATATTTAAAAGTTAATATAAAAAAAAACTAAACAGAACAAGAACTAGATACACCTTATAAAATACCTCGTGCGTATAAAAAAAAAAAAGTGTACATGCCAGACAAACTTTGCAAAGTTCATTTTTATGCTTGCAATCTTCAAAAATAAAAAATTAATTATATTTAAATACATTTAAATAATTATTGAACTTGCGCTTTATTTTACGGATGAAAACGGCGAGACATTAATTTAAGCTGTTCATATATTATTAATAAATTATCGTCTCGCCGCCTTATCTATATTTACACAAAATAAACAGAAATACATTTGAGAATAAGTGCTAAGTGTAGTTTATGGAAATACTTACACAATCTTTATCGGCCATGTGCGTAATATTTATTCCATTATTATGATTAATTGGCATCTTCGATATGGTATCCGCCATTTGAAGCAATGTTAAAAAAGATAGTAAATTGATTTCATAAAAAAATAAATATGTATATATATTTCTACAAAAAGATGCAATAAATAAGAGTTCAAGTTATCCAATTGTGCAACGATTCGTTTTGCTGATTGAATTTTAATTAATGTCGCGCGGAAACCGGAATTTTAAATCAACTAAAATAGCCAGTGAAAGCATATCTTGATATTTTTTATATGTACTATCAGTTATATCTAGGTATAATTTGCGATCGCAAAATTTATGATTTACAACGCGCACATTACACATACACACCGAGCGTTTCTTGCGAGGCACTACAGCCGCGAGTTCTCCGACGAGTTGAAGTAGGAGAAAAGTCCGCAAAGAAAATGAGCTTCTGTGCAACCAACGGAACAAGTGTACCTAGGCGAATTCACTGACCGATTCGATTCCTGTTGGTATATGAACTAAAGTGTTCTAGCAACGGCAAGTCGGTTATGCCGTTCACGAAAGCGTTCTCCCTCCTTCGTTTCACGTGCGTGTACCGGTTCTTGAAAGCATCCATTCGCCTACTCGTTGTGGTTTTCATATTATTTCAACAAGGAGAGGGAAAGGAGAGATTGCAGCTATGCGTGACTGCGATTGCACCGACAAAAAGTGTAAGAAGAGACGCCGATGGTACACGACCCCATTTCGTCGTAACGTTTGTTTCCTTGTTGTTCGTAAATATAATTTCCATGACGTCATTTAATTCGTAGACCCATACATCCTTAAGTTTTTCTTCTTATCTTTTACGTAAAGATATTAGAAATTCGTTTAAAAACTGGTTTTTAGAAAACCACAACGTGGTTTTATTGATGTCACTAGAATTACAAATGTTCCCTTTTCAGAATAAAAACAATTTCGTATATGTATATAAATTTATGCATGAATTTTTAATATGCTCGATAATCTATACTTTGACGTAAAGTTGCACACTCGACTTCATCGAGTTTCAAAGTATTTGTTTTCACGTTAATATCCTCTTCAAGTTGAACTTGCGTTTTGAGCAAATAACGCAGCGATCCTTCCGCCTATTGCATAATAATAAAATTAAATTCCACTTTTGCAAGACGTATCAAGAGATGTCAGATTTCTACAATTTAAATTCCGTAAACTAAATATCACAAACCTCGCACAGTGTTCGTTGAAGATTCGCCGCGACGTTCCGCAATTCATGTATTTCTTTCACAAGATTGGCTTCAACGAAATCTTGAGTGCACTCCATACCCGGACGTTGACATCGATAGTTTAATCTTGCGTAAGCCAGAGCCATGTAGCCCTCTTTATCAGCTATTGTCTTCTTTAAGTTTGCGATGTTATTCGACATAGCAGCTACTTGTTTTATTATCTGCGAAGAAAGTTGATTTAAAATTGCAAGATAGGTAGTAACAAGACTTTTAAATTACTGCAATAAAATAATGTGCCGTTAAAATAAAAAGTGTCAGTGATTTCGTTGAAATTTTCTTCGTAACAGTAATTAAACTTCTATTAGAAACATATAAAGTAAGTTATTACTTCCGGACTTTATAACAAGTTTACCTCTGAATGCTGAAGTTCTAATTTGGTTTTCGCTTCTCGCGTCTCTTCGATACGTTGCCTGAAGGCTTCATTCGTGTCATTCTTCTGTTTATCTAAATCATCAATCGTCTTTTTAATTATCGTGTCAACGTAACAGCGCAATTGCTTTGCACTATTTCCTTCCTTATTTGCATCGATAATATTAGTATTCGTTTGCAGCTCCCATTCATTTAACGCTACCCTGCAATTAAAAGTCCCGTTGTACATGATTTCAACATTCTTGAATAGTTTATGCAATTAGGATTACACGTTTTACATATACATTAATTTTTTGATTGCTGTAATATTCGCTTATCGTTAATTATCGAACAATTTGCAAAAAAAACTAACTGATCGTAGTATATAAAACAAAGAAAACGTATACGCGTTTATTCTCTGACATCATAACGCAATTTAGCTGCGGCTTTAGATTAAACGTTTTCAACTGTATTCCAAGATAATAATATGTTAATTATATACGATACTTAATAATTCCTAACAACGTTACGCACGACTTGTCGAAGCATGAAGTACTACGGCAAACACTCCGAGTGCAATCGGTCTCTTTTAGAGTCACGTTTCGACGATCAATGCGTAAATTACTTTCCTTGTTTTCAAGATCACGATCGAGGTGATACAGAGTAGCTTTCAATTTACGAATTTGTTCGCAAGTCTCCTGTAATACGCGGCCCAGCAAACTCCCGGCCTTCTTGATCGCATCGTGCTCCTTAAGCAGATTCTTTTCAACGTCGTCGTAGACCAAATCGATGCCCAGTCTACGTTCCCTGCAATTTCGTTTTAGAAAATTTAATTTTAAGAGAAAGCGGACACTTTGTGCGACTAATTGCTCGAAGTCTAGCAAGAAACCTTTAACGACCTGGCAGCGAGACATTTTTCGCAAATTACAAGAGCGTTTCTTTTCACGGACTTTAGCACATTAGCGAGTCGTTCCTTGTACACAGACAGCGCGTCGATTTCCAGGACACAGTCCTTTCTTACTCGCAGCAATTCCGCTTTACGAAACTCGATATCGTTGAGTTTCTCCAGCAGTCTATGATCCGTTTCCTCCTTGTTGGCTTTTACAATTTCCTTTGCAGATTCACAGGCGAGTGCTGCCTCGGCCAAACGGCGGTCCGATAATTCCTGCTGTGCTTCGGAGCATCGATATCTGAATTCATTAAGATTGTAATTAAAGAAAAATACTTTGTCCAGAATAGATTGTATCTAAACCTGAATCTTGTTATTTGGCCTTTTAATAAAAGTAATAAAATTTCTAACATACAGCTTAGGTCTCAAAGACTTGGTAATTTTTGTACAGAGAACTCGGCAAGTTTAGCTGGATTATTAGACGTCTCGCAATTTTGTGTAATTCTGCACGCATGACTTACTAGTACCTGAACTGATTGTTGACGTGCCATTCATCCAGCGTAAACCTTACAGGAAGAGCCGATGCGCGGTTTACATTTGTTTTGATCTTCGCCATGCCAAAATGCAATTTAGATCCTAGCAAAAAAACTGTTTCGTAAGTTAAATGATGAGGTATTATAATAAAAAATGATACGTGAAGAATTACCGATGTGTTTACGTGTTCCCAAGGAAACCTCTTCTCCAGGCTCCTTTTAATGTCGAATGCCATTCGACAAAATATAAATGCATGGCGATTTATCATTCCGATCATGCCCAATACTTTTTAACATCGTGCTTGACGTCATCACTGAAAAAGAAGAACGTTGGTTTAATTCTTTTTTCTCTTTTTATCCAAAACAGGTAACTGTCGATAATACATTTTAATATTACGAACGTGTAATTTTTCTAATGCCGGGTCCGAAGGAGGGCGCTCGACCACGCGCTAGTATTTGTCTGCTTACCTGTCGACCTCGTGATATATCCATTTAATTTATGTCATGTTATTGCTTCGCTTATTTTGCATGTTACATATGTATGTACTATTGTATTCAATGGGAATTATTAAAAAATCAGGTATTGCAAAACGCAAAATTTCATGCGTGTTATTCACTCTTGTCGTCTATGTTAAAAAAAAAAAAAGAAACAAGTTTTACATTTAATATTTTTCAGCAATAAACTATGGATGTTCGTAAAATTTCTTTACATCAGAATTATGAAAATATGCAGATCGATTCCTGAAGGTGTTCTTTCGCTGCGTAAAAACCATGTCATCTCTTGACTTAAACAAGCTCAAAAAAAGACCATCGGAAAGCTCGGAACGACCCAAGAAAAAGATAGACCGATTCGATGGGATGTCAGAGGAGGAACTGCAAAAGTACACCTTGGAGGATTATCTGGAGATGAATCTGGACATAGTGTTCGTCGGAATCAATCCGAGTTTAATGGCAGCACACCGTGGTAGATACTATGCAGGCCCTGGTAATCACTTCTACAGGCTTCTATATGAATCTGGTCTAACGCCAAAATTTGTCAACTTTGAAGAGGATTATAAACTATTGCAGTACAGTATTGGTCTAACAAATATCGTATCGCGTCCCACTAGATCTGCTGCAGACCTCAAACGAACAGAACTCAAAGAAGGTTCTAAGGTAGTGGAAGAGAAATTAAAATTGTACAAGCCTAAAATTGCTGTTTTTAATGGTAAATGCATTTATGATGTATTCGGCCATATTACCACTAAATCCAAATTTTATTTTGGCTTACAACCAGAACGCATTGGTGATACTGCAATCTGGGTGACACCGTCGAGTAGCGCGCGATGCGCTAATTTTCCCAGGATGGTAGACAAGCTGCATTTTTACACAGCATTGAAAAAGTACCTACAAGTTCTGAAGGGGGAAGTCACCAATGTTGATGTGACCGAATTCTACTTTGAGAAATCCAAGAAGTTTATACCGAGCACTTCTAAAATGTGGCGCCGCAAAAACATCTCTACTTTTTTACATGGAGGTAGAGTTGTTAACAAGAACATACTCGGTTTAGATACATCGGAAGACGATATTGGTTCAATTTGTACAGCAGAATTTTTAGTACAAAAATCCACTCAAGAAAAGTCCGATGTAAATAAAAGTACATCTCTTAGTCAAGAAATTAAAAATCAAGTATCCTTTAATAAAATTATAGAAAAAAATGAGAATGAAACAGAAGAATTAGTAAAATCGAATGATATTTTAATAAATAATAGCTTGAATCATGAAAATAATCCAGTCAACTTGGAAAATAAAAAACGTACGCATACAAGAATTGCTCGTAAAAATCTAGAAATTCAGAACAATCTAAGAAATTACAGCGAAAATGATACAGATTTTATGAGTTTAATCAAACAAAAATTGTCTCAGAAAAGTAATAATGGTGTTGCAAGTAACGATGTTGCAGTCACTTCCGCGAAATTAAATACTAATTCTAAAAAAAAAAATTAAATGACAAATGTAACAATAAATTTTAATGCAATTCCAAACCTCAAAAATTTATATTTT
Organism: Cardiocondyla obscurior; assembly: GCF_019399895.1. NCBI lineage: Eukaryota > Metazoa > Arthropoda > Insecta > Hymenoptera > Formicidae > Cardiocondyla > Cardiocondyla obscurior. The sequence continues at coordinate 1,619,458 of NC_091875.1, read as the reverse complement.
AATAGCATGTATATTTTTTTAATATTCAAAGTTTAGCTATAAATAAATTTATTTATTATATATCAAAATACGAAGTATTTGTTTTTTATAAAATACGAAATATAATAAGACAAATTCAGAATTAACTACAAAAAAACATTTGGTAAAAAAAAAAAAAAGATATTTATTTTATAGAAAATGCATTTTATTTCTTTCATATATCTAAATTTTTCATTACATTTATTCAATGAACCATAAAGATTTTTTTTTTTACAATTATATTCAAAATTAATTTGAAAATTTATAATTTTTTCAATTGTAACTTTACAATACAAGACATACTCATCCAAGGTATCGAAATTTTTCACTACAAATACAAATTGTTTTATCTTTATTACTACTTAATATAAGCTTATTATTTGTTATATTTACACTTAGAAATAATTATTTCAGTCACATAAATAGTCAATGAGGTTGAACACTTGTGCATATATGACCATTTGCAGTGTCTTGCATTTAAAGATAATTACCGACCAAATCCACTGTCAGAAATAGTTGTTACTTTTTGCTGTATTATTTTACCGTAACCACCCCGCCCGCTATCAAAGTCTGATCGATATTCATCCCTAACCTAAAAAAATATTATTACATTTACATTACATGCCATGTATGCCATTATATTGTATCTTAATAAGTCATACAAAGTATTTATAGGTATTAGAAATAATTACCTGTCCTCCAGTCTTGCCACGGCCATATTGTCTGCCTTCAACAAAACCAGCATCCCAATCGGTCCTAATTATTCTATCGTCTAAACGGGTACCATTTACATATCTCATGCAATTCTCAGCGTCTGCTCTTAGATAATACTCTACAAAGCAGAAACCACAGGGTGTTTTTTTATATTTATCGAGACCCATAATGATACGCCTGATATCTCCACATTTGGAAAATAATTCATATATTTGTTCTTCTGTAGTATAAAAAGATAGATTGCCCACATACAAGGTAGAAGAGTTCTTTAAAAGTTTGTCCTGCTCAGCCTTTGTTCCCTACATACAGATAAAAAGGATTAATTAGTCATAAAGTTCAAAATTGAATACAAAATTAAAAATATATGCAAATACAATTGAATCGATTATTAATTAATCAGATGTCTGTGGCAATACGCAATTGTTGCAACTAAGACTAAAAAATGCACTCTGCACAAAAATAAATCGAAGCAAGATTGAAATTATCTACTGAACAATTTAAGGTTATTTGTAAAAAAGAACCTTGAAATGTTGATCACGGTAGGAACTTAATTCAACTGACGGCGAGGTCGTTGCAATTACTTTAACCGACATTGTCCAATGTGTAATTAATTTAATTTTGCACTAATAAAGTCAATTTTTGTTACAATTTAACACCATCCGGAGAACGAAAACAAAAGTTTTCAACCGAATCGTCTTTCGCTGCTAAAAAGAAATAATGTAATACCAATAGAAGTGAAATCTATGTTGCTAGATTTAAAGGTTAACTTTCGAAACAGTGCTGATTAGTGCAGCCGGGTGCAGCTAGTTCAATTACAGAAAACAAATTTTATAAGTTTTAGAACGCACCCGGCGACCAATCGGCATTCATCTTTGAAAAGCTAATACGCAATTGGGTCAAACATTCAGCGTGTTCAAGATAAATACTGCTGCTGCTGCGCTCAAAAAGCATTTGAGAATTTCTTTCCGTTCTTGGATTTCGTCGCGCGTGTGTATCGGCGAGGTAAGTGTGATTTATATCTCAATATTGTACGAAATGAAGGATTTATATTTACCAAATGTTCAATCGACGTTAGCACGTTAGCGGTACATTGTTAAATTCTCTGCGTCCGAAGCCTCGCGATTCGAGAGAGCCGTTCAGCATATGTTCTTACATTTCCAACCTAAAAGCACGTTGCCGATCCTCCGCCATTTGCGTGATTTTTTTTTCAGCTAAATATCCAATTAATCTTTTATAATTAATCGTTTAGGATTTTTGATATATACGTCAGAAAGTACTTGTGTATCTCAGTCACCATGCAGCTGCAAATCCGTGGTCAGGAAACGACTATCGTTGAATGTGAGGACAATGAGAAAATACAACACATAAAGGTATTCATCTCTCATTGAATAATTATTTTGATACATATCCCATTTAATATTTAGCTTAACATCCTTGGATGGTGCATTAAAATGATAACCTAGCATCTGTTTGCTGTATGATGCTAGAATGAGCACTAATGCAAAAGTAATCTGTAAATTTGATTATGGAGGAAGTTATTTTGGACTTTTATCTTTGCATAATTTACCACAATTTTATTTTTTTAACGATCTATTTAACTAAAAGAAATATTGAAAAAAAAGCATATTATTCTAATAATTTTTTTTGGAATGCAGGAAAAAATTGCATGTCTGCAAGGCATCACAGATGAATTTAATCTTTATTGCAATGGAAGTTTATTAGAAGACAATATTCCAGTAAATGAACTTTCATCAGATGTACTTGAATTGACTGTACCCTTAAGAGGAGGTAAGTTAATATTTGGCAAATATACAGGATGAAATACTCAGCATATAGAAAATATGTGTTTCTTAATACTTTAATTTTTATATTCTATTGTGTTTTTTTGTATTTATCAGGAAAGGTTCATGGTTCTTTGGCACGTGCTGGCAAAGTAAAGGCTCAGACACCTAAGGTAAGAAGATGCTTTATCCTTTATTATTTATTTGAATTTATTCTTGTTTATTATAACTTGTGAATAATTTATTAAATACATCTTTAAAACATTTTTTATCTTAGTTTTTTATAAGATATGTATGACTTGAATTAATATTTTAATATATTTATAGGTGGAAAAGCAAGAGAAGAGCAAAAAGAAGACTGGCCGTGCAAAACGACGTATTCAATACAATCGCAGATTTGTCAATGTCGTCCAAACCTTTGGCCGCCGACGTGGACCTAATGCTAATACGAACTCATAAAGAAAAACATTATAACTATATTATTTGTTATAATAAATTCAGATAAAATGTCAACTGAACAATATTAAATGTGTATTTTATAATTAGAATTAAATATTGTTTTATGATAGGCTATATTCTTTGATCAATACTAAGATACGATATGAATTTGGCATAAATCGAAAAAAAAAAAAAGAAACGAAGCTAAAACGTTTTGATATGTATGCATAACCAAACATTTTGAGTTTTCGATTACATAGAAGTACGAATCGCAATCTTACATTTTAGAATACGACGGTATGAATGATGTTATACATAAAATTCTGGACTTCACTATTGGGAACATATTTGGTAAAGATATAACTTGCAGAGAACCTGTTCATCGTTGTGACGAATATCAACCAGGTTCTTTGGTAGAGCTGGGTAGAACCGTTATTAAAGTATGAAAAAAAAATTCTTTTTAAGACTATATTAATTTTAATGTAAAACTTTATAACAAAACCAGAAAACTCAAATTTTCAGATATGTTTAACGAAAAAAACTATGGTATACTTTGAAAAATAGCGTTTTTATAAACATTAATTATAAAACAATTATATCTTATGTAAAGTTTGAAATGTAAAATTACGTAAAAATAAATTTCCTCTTAATTATAATACAAAAATTATGCATTGTAAATATTAAAGATAACATTATTTTTATTCTCTGTTTTATTTCTTTTGTTTATGTTGAAAAATGTTATAGATGGCAGTATAATTTCTTGCCTTGAATGCAAAATTAAGAACATTTTTTTAAATGTAATTTTACATCTGAAACATTAAGATTTTCTTTGATAATATATATATTTTTTAATGTCAATTGATATTTTTACAAATCTAAAGTGAGTATAATTACTTGTCACGGACCATTCGACAAAAATCTCTAATTAAAAAAAACATGCATGAGAGAAAAGATTTTATTGAATTTTATTATTTATTTTATTTTATTATCGAACTTTGAATTAAAACAGCAGGTGATGGTACGCCGTTCTAGGTATTAAGTTATCTTAGCTCTCGGCGTGTGGTTAGTTTTGGTTAATGTGTGGATTACGTCTTATGCATTTTCTGTTAACAGATTTTGACAAATTTATGAAAGTTTATACATTTTTTTTTCATTCACGAGTATTATTTATTCATCGTAATGCAACAAATATAATTTATGCATACAATTTTATTTAATTAATATTGATATTTCACGAAAAAATGCGAGTAATGGTAAACATGTGATTATGTAAAGTTGTACGTTTATGTATGAAATAATTGATAAAATACTAACAATATTTCTTTTACATGTCAAGTTCTTCAAGAAAATCTTAATGCCGTGCGGACTATGCGCAATACCTGCGGTACAACCGTCAAATCCATCCGCAGACAAAATGTCTTCTTACAGTAAGGATCCAGAAATCAAGAAACTAATTCGACCATCTGAACTACCTATTTATTCCTTTGAAGACGATTACTCTAAACAAGTTCCATGGTAAAGCACAAGTAATTCCAATTACAATTATTATATATATTTAGAAGATTAATTCACAATTAAGAGACAGTTTTGTCTTGCAATGAACTAGAAATCCATATTTTTGCCACTTATTTCATGTAATATTTTTTATTAATTTTATATAACAGTACAGAATCCTCACCATCAGCTCTGGAGCAAAATGTATCTAAAATTCGCAAGTCAATTCAAGCAGTTACATCAGAATACCAGCAATACACTGGTGCCATTTCAGATAACATTGACATTGGTTTGGAACACAGCAGATGTGAGTATTAAGTATGCATTTAAAAATTATCTTATTACTATAATAATCTATAATAATTACTATAATAATTTATATGTCTTTTGCAGCTCTGTTAGATTATTTACGCGAGGAAAGCAATGTTATGCCTAGAATGGGTGCTATTGCTATTGGTGGAATAACAGGGCTTGTACTTGGACTTAGAGGACGTAGATTCAAACGAATAATGTATTCTAGCATGGGTGCTCTTTCTATGGCAGCTATTTGTTACCCGAAAAAGGCAGGAGAAGGATTGGACATTGCTAAGCATTACATAAACGTCGGCTATAATTTTATTTATGGTGGTAATGGATATTACATTGCTTATGACAAATTGTTTTGATATACAATAAGTATTTGTTAATACTAGCTTTTAACGAGGTAAAGACAAATTGCCAATGATGGATACATGTAGATGCTTTATGATAAATAATTTTAGTTAAACCGGGTGACAATCGACAGCTGCAAATCCCAATTCCGGAAATGCCAAAGATGCCAACATCTTTTAAGGAATTTGTAGATTTAACGATTGTCACAGGTACCGCAATGGCTACTACAGCCAGTAACTTTGCGCAGAGTGCTTACACATCTTTAAGCGGTAACAAGGAGGTAGGATGCAACGAGAAAGTTTCTATTGCATCATCCCTTCCTTACATCCTTACATCTTTACATCCTGTTTAATGCAATTTTTATTTACTTTTGGAAATACTTAAAAAAAATTTCTTTGGAGTTTTTAGCTGTTGATTATCAAAATTAAATTGTTAAATTAAATAATACATATTATTTAATTTATATTTAATTTATATTATAAAATATATTTAATTTATAACATACATTTTTTTTATAATTGTATTTCGCACTTTCGCACTGCGACATTTTACAAGTGTCTCTTTTTAAAAATTTGCTGTACGTTTAGCATTTGCAAACAACGATGAAAATGAAGCAAAACATGTAATATTTCGAAGAGATGAAGAAATTTCTGAATCAATAGATGAAACATCATCTGTGCCTTTAGCAGAAAAAAATTTAAACGAAGACAGCTCGCGAAGAAGTTAGTTTAAATGAAAGCAAACTTAAGTGTCTACGCTCGCTTTATTTCGTTTTATTTTTTGCTGACATTTTTTATCCCATTTCCGTATGCAATAACTTGTTTTATATGTAAATTTGTAACATAGATGTTATATTAATCTCATCATTTTTATGTTTCAGGAAAACCAATCGGCAGCCAAATTAGACGCTAAGAAAGAATAAAAATTTTGAAATAACAATAGTACAATGTAGCAAGGAATGTGTAAAAGTACTATCAATAATATTTCAGAAAAATTATGAATTATGTAAATAATAAACTGTACATCACAATGTATAAACCATGGTTTATCTTTAAGTTTAGGAAGTTAACTTCTGAGTGTATATTACGGATCCTTTTAATAATCCTTTACATTTTTACTCTTTTTAGATTAATAAACAATATATTAGAAAATAATGAAAAAAGTTGCAATTTCCAGTGCTTCCAGTTCGGATTTTATACAGGGAGAAATTTAAATTTATAAAAACCGACGAGGTAAATATAATTAGAAATAAAATAAAACACTACTTCTTTAATTTTTAATTTATATTACCAATAAGACTAGAATTGCGATATGTATCATGTGAGAATGTATTTATTGTCAACTAATTTATTTTACATTGTAAGTTATTAGAAGTACTGGAAGCTCTCCAAAGTGGAAGTCGGAAATGCGCTTTGAGCGAGATGCCGTGACTCAGCGCGGGGCGCAGCCGCGTCTCGTTTATCGACTGGTTATTGCCGGCGCCGCTCAACGAGATTTCGATCCTCACCCTGGCACAAGACCAAAACGGCACTCGAAACCTGCGCACTTGCAGCCTGGGCATGAGGACAGTCAATCTAATGTGCGCTCTTAGGAAACACAAACCGCTGCGTAGATCATGAAAGGGGCGCGCGCGCACTTTCACCCCCTACTATCTTGACCTGTTCCTCGCACAGGTCAACACGCGAGCCACCCCGAGGTGCGATTACATCGTAAATACAATTACTCTTTCTCTCTTCTTTACTCATCTCTTTTTCCCAGTGCTGTTACTCGGAATGCCGATTTGTTCGAGCCCGAAGCGTCGCTCCTCCACGAAGTGTTAAGAGATATGATTTTAGAGACCGACTGGTCGCTCGGGAGGTTCCTAGATCGCTCCTGAATGTAAATATGACACTCGCTCGTTATTCACCCAGGAGGGTGCACCGTGTTGTGTGACGTACAGTGAAAGGGTTGCTGGCGCGACGCCCATACATCCCGAAGACGGATGCTGCAAGCTCGATACACATCCGCTGATCTTTAGTTATTGTTCTGCGAACGAAGACGTTGACAGTATTCGGAAATGTTACGCAAGTGAATTTGTAAATATGACGAAGGATGCTGCATCGATAAATCCCGTGCTAGGCAGTACGTGAGCTTCGCGGATTTTAAGAACAGATTGCGACGGGTCCAGGTGTTGCAATTCAGGTAAGCTTTCAAATCAAATACATGAAAGTAATATTCATAGCAGATATTTAACGCAATTTTATTATTGGATTTAGTAAAATTTTTCTGTTGCATGTTTAGTTTGTAATTATTTATGATAAAGTGTCAGTGTTAATATTTAAAACAAATTCGTGGTTCACTTTCGTTTATCAGTCTCTTCTCGTTTCGATATTTGAGATTGAAGTATGGGAGGTAATATTTCATCGATATCCTCTTCGCAAGCACCCTTATCGCTGAGCATCCGGCGATAGGGAAGAAGGGGTAGCTGTGGAATAGGCCTTGGCGATAGATCTGTCTCTACAGTCTTGAATAATATAACCCGGGAACTCAAACGGTCTCTTGTTATTTTTGTCAGAAAAAAATCAACTGGAAATTAGAAGTGACCATGGGTAAAAAAATTTTTTAATAAAATCAGTTCGTTAAATTCACGGGACAAACTATATCGTAATTAGATAATTGGCCGCCGGGATCGATGTCGTGGAAACTTTTCTCACGCGAGAAAAATTGCGCAAGAATATATTAAGAAGTACCAAGGCCTTTCTACAGTGTCGTGTTCAACAAACGATACAGTGCTAAATTTCCTTCATCATCAATCTAAAAAATCTAAACGCTAAATCTGGCGTGAAATAAAACTCTCGGGACTTAATTTTAAAGCCTTCTTCGATTTGACCTTCTTTCTTCGAGACTAAACTTATTTTTTTTTTTTTTTACCAATCTTAAGATCTAATAAGCTAATTTCGAATTTGTAGAACTTTCCTTATGGAACGCTATAAAAGTTCAGTTCCACTGATTACATTGTAATTATAATTTTTATAGTAAAATTTATTTTAATTGCTTTATTTTTTGCAACGTTTTTTAATATTCTACAAAAAAATTTTTATATTTAGAGTGGATATGGTAACTATGAACTCCGAAAAATCGGCTTGCCGCCGAAAACCAATAGAAAAAACTAACAGCAGCAGCAGCAGTAAAAAGGCGCCCGAAGCAGATGAGGATAAGAGAAATGAAGATGATCACGCCAACGATTCCCCGGATTTATCTCCTAATACTCCCACATACAATGTCACTGCCTCTTGCGCCGAAGATACCCCTAATTACCTTGTCTACAAAAAGGTATTATTGCAAATAAACACTTAATATTAATAAAATGTTCTCTTGAGAAAATATTCGTTCAACTTCAGCGTGATTTAAATCAGTTTTGGATATTTTTTAAAGATATTATTTTTTTAGTCAAGCGATATTCTTTATATTAGTTTTCGGGGATTGTTATTTCACTTAAAATAATATTGGATTATTTTTTAGATGGAGTCGATCGTGGAAAAAATGCTGGATGAATTTACCGGTGTGCCTGTAAAAACAGTCAAGACTTTCATGACGAAGACCCCGTCTGTTTTTACAGGTAAATCCAAATACCCTTTAACGTCATAAGTATGATTATATTTCGATTTCAATCAGAATTACAAAGAAGTAAAAAATTGGAATTCTATAACTTTAGGTACAGATCTTATAGCGTGGATGATGAAAAGTATGGATATCGATGATCAAGGTAAAATAATAAAACATCTTTTTTCGTACTTTGATTTTATTATATATAATTCTACGATTAATATAATTTGAATACGTTAATATGTTAATTCAGAGGCTCTTCATGTGGCTCATCTTATGGCATCTCATGGATATTTTTTTCCTATCGACGACCACTGCCTTACCGTAAAGAACGATAACACATTCTACAGGTTTCAAACACCGTATTTTTGGCCATCGAATTGCTGGGAGCCTGAAAACACTGATTATGGTAAAGAAAATTATTATCATTAATTTAATTTGTCATTTGTATTGTGTATAATATTACTTTTTTATTATTTTTTTCATCAATTTATATCAAACTTTATTGATTTACAAAACTTAATTATTATATACTAATTGGTACGTATTAAATGTTACAGCTGTTTATTTATGTAAAAGGACGATGCAGAATAAAACGCGATTAGAACTGGCGGATTACGAAGCGGAGAATCTGGCTAGATTGCAAAAGATGTTTTCGCGTAAATGGGAATTTATTTTTATGCAGGCGGAAGCGCAGAGTAAAGTCGACAAAAAAAGAGACAAGTTAGAAAGAAAGGTCTTGGACAGCCAAGAAAGAGCCTTCTGGGATGTACATCGGCCAATGGTAATTTTCTGCTTTAAAATAATATGTTTTGTCATTGATAAAATATCGGGATGACAGTGTTGCGTTATAAATAACGAAAAATGAGAGAAATATTTTTATCAGCGAAATATCGGTTTTCAATGAAATTTAATTTCCAGCCCGGATGCGTAAATACTACAGAGTTGGATATTAAGAAAGCTTGTCGCAGTCACAAATCCATTGTACAGCCAAGTAAGCATTTACACCTGGGTGTCGCAGGTGGCAGAATATCGCCGTCTGTGGAATCGAGCACTACTTCATCGATAGAATTTCTGCAGAAAGAGATTGAGACCTTGAAAGACAGATTGGACAAGTCTGTCATCAAGGTCTCAAAAGTAGCCGAAGCGTACGTTAATAGATTCATTATCTATTTTAGCAAAGTAAATCGAAGAGTTTATTTGCAAATATTTGTATTAACATTTGTTACAATTATTTGACGTTTACATAAAATAGCGAATGTAAAAGTTTCTGTTCCACATTTTATTTTATATTGCGTTTGATGATATAATATTGCATTTATTTAAGCGTCGCTGAATGCACATATTATATGCGTTTATAGGCTAATCAATATTTGTGATATTTTTAGTTTGATCGGATACTTTGAACAATACATGGAGTACGATCCCTTTTTCACGCAACCCGAGCTCACAAATCCATGGATATCCGATAGCCCGGAAATGTGGGAACAAGAAAAATTAGCGTAAGTGTTTATTATAAAAAATAGAAATATTTTCGTATTTAAATTAATAAATTTTATTCTGATGTTATATGTATATTTTGTGCGCATATTTATTTGCGACATGCAGGAAAGAAATATCGGCGAGACGGGTAAAAAGATGGGCATTTAGTCTTCAAGAACTCTTACAAGATCCTGTTGGTAGAGAACAATTTACACGCTTTTTAGATAAGGAATTTAGCGGCGAAAATCTCAAGTACGTACAACAATTATTGTATTTTTTTTTCTTTTTTTTATTAAAAGTATTGTCCCATATATATTTTATACTTACGTGTATTCCATCTTACACACGTAATACGATATTGAATTTGCATCAGGGAGACGAGATCATTTATGATATGTGCAGATTTTGGGAAACCGTTCAGGAATTGAAAACTTTACCGCAGAAAGACGTCCAGATCAAAGTCGAAGAGATATGGCATGAATTTTTGGACACGGATGCTAGTTGTCCCATTAATGTCGATTCTCGGTCTTACGAGATTACCAAAAGAAATCTTGAAAAGGCCGATCGATGGTGCTACGACGTTGCCGCGGTATATATTATAAATTTTAACTATTTTATTATGTCATATTAATATGATATCTCTGAACAATTTTCTATTTTAATTATTATTATTTTTCAGGCACATGTATATCATCTAATGAAAAGTGATAGCTACTCAAGATATTTACGCTCGGAAATGTACAAGGACTTCCTTAATGGATCTAAGAAAAAGGTAATTCTTTTTTTCTTCATCATATAATCTGACATGTGTGAACCACTGCATTCTTTTATGTTTCAGACTTCTGTAAAAGGCATTCGCTCTATCGTTTCCTTCACAGGACGAAGAGACACACAAACTTCGTAACCTGCCACTTTCTAACACTCCTAACTTGTTGTGATCTTGCAACTCTACTTGCCATTCCGCTTTTTCTTTTGTTTCTGTCAAAAATTGCACAAACTGACAGCAAGAGAAATTAAAATTTTTTTAACAGTTTTCTATTAAAAATTTTATTGATATCTGTAATTAAATTATTTATATTGGCAATTTATATTGGTAAATATATGAAAACTAAAATTGCTTGAAATCTCATTAAGGAATGCAGGATACACTTTTTAAATCTAATATAATAAAAGATTGATCACAAATCAATTACTGTATTGGTCCAATAAGTCACACATACAAAGCGTAATTATTTGGACATTTAATGTTAAACATCAAGAAATTTGGAAAAAGACAACGCGCCATCAAATCTTTCTTTTTTATAAACAAAAATATTTTTTAAATGTTCTAAATTGACCCGGCATACTTTTGGATAATTCAACAAGTAAATATATAAATAATGCGTGTAAATAACGCGTTTTCTTAATCCGTGAAATGTATTAAGTATATTAAATTAATTGTAATAGCGGAATTGAACTGAAGAATTAGGGAAATGTTAGGATAATATAAATTGTATGACGTAAATTAATTGTATAAGCGATACAGTCGAAGATACAAGCGCGTTCAGGAAGCGTGCTATTAAACATTGACACATCGTGCTATCCTTGCTTTATAATTAATAACATACAAAGATAGAATAATGTATTAGTACCGATAGCGCGCTTTCCAAACACACTCTGCGTATCTTTAACAAATAAATCAAGAAAATTGAGCAAGAGACACGCACAGATATACAGAAATATATTTTGCATATAGCTTTACGCAAATAATCTCAACATTGCCCAAATTAAAAAAAAAAAAAAAGAAAAAAAAAATTATAAAAGGTCTCATGCAATATGCGTTCTTCTTTTTCGTCATATCCGCATACACACAACTCGTGTCAGAAAGATCGTAGAGCTAAGTTAAAAACTTACAGCTACAATAAAACCAGATAAAAGCAAGTAGTATTGCTTAATTCCAAATATCTCTACCACTTCCCAGTTCCAGAGAGGCTGGTAAAAATTAGGAGATACTCAGTAAACGCTATAAAAATATTAATATCGCATTGTTACACAAAATATATGTACGAAATATTTTCCGAGAGAGGTATAAAATTTATTACTAATGTACATAATGTTATCTATTCTGCGATAGACATTTCTTTCGTCTTAAACAGCAATTCATTGACGTTTCACTAATGTATAAAATTGTTTTTTTTTTTTAGTGACACCTATTCAGTTCATATGAGCCTTCGTTACACGACGATTTACGTAGCAATCTTATTATACAGTAATAATGGCACGAATCGTGAAAAAAATCCTAAATGCTGCGCAGATAACTAAATATGTAAGCACGAATCGTGCTAGATTCATAGTTCGATTTCACGTATGGTATTAAGAAAATTTGTACGAGCTTTCAGATTTTTCTTCTAGAGCACAAATATCGTAAGAAACATACTCGTCAATTTATCTAAAAATATACAACGACTTAAGTGTTCGTTGTTCCACAGTTTAAAAGTATCTAAAAATGTTAATAAGTCCCGAGCGATCTAATCGTTGCGATTGTAATACTCACAAAGTCTTACAAAACGCTTTAGACTAATTTTCGCCGGAAGGTCCTAATCAGAGCGTCGCGCGAACTGCATCTTATATCGCCTCTACATCTTTTTTTTTATTCATGTTGATAAGCGGTACCACCGCCCATAGCGCGGTGCCCAAGATCAGAATAATACCGAAGGCCAAGAAAATCGGCTTGTACGACAGCACGTTTTCGAAGATGATGCCGCAGACGGGAGGCCCGACAAGCTGCAGCACGCCGTTAACGAACAGAGAGATCCCATAAGATGAGCTGAGCTTCTCCGTACCCAGCATGTCCGCGAGGATGACTGTCGTGATACCGATGTACATGCCGGATGAAAGGCCGAAGAGACCACAGAAAAACGACAGCATAGTGTAGCTGGTGGCCATGGGTAGCAAAGCCAGGGCGATTCCGCTGGTGCCAAGCCCGCCGACGAAGTAATAGTACTTGGGCATGAAGTCAATGTCGGATAAGGACGCGCCGCCGATTCTACCAACCAAGTCCAACGCCGAGACTATGGACAAGAGCAGAGCCGACGAGTTTTTGTCGAACCCTTCGGCAATCGCGTAGGACGGCAGTAAAATCATAAAATTCGTGTTGCTGATTGCCGACGTGGAGTTGGAGATGAGGATCACCAAGTAAACGGGATCTCTCAGCACGCTCAGGTCGAAGAAAGGCTTGTCAAACTTCTTTTGCACCTTTCCTGACGTTTTCTTTGACTTCGAACGCGCGTTGTTCCGCTTTTTCTCTTCTGGCTCTTCGGATTTATTATTTTCTCTGTCACCCGCGACTTTTACCTGGTCAATTTGCACCCTACTGTCTTCGATAACGGCACCGTTATCTGGCCGTGATAAATTTTGAATGTCGCCATTGGTACCGTCGCCGTTTTCTTCAAGACATGAAGAAATTGCCGCGGGAAGCTCGTTCGCATTAGGAGTGCTCTCCCGCGGTATTTCCTCCCGTATCAGCGAGTCGTCGTCTTTAACAGCCCTGTATCGCAGCCCGACGACACGATCGTTCGTCTTGTAGTCTAATTTTTTCTCGGGAATTTTTCTCTTCTCGGATGACTTCTCCGAGACGGATTCATACACCACGTTGCGCGGAAGATCCGAAAATTTGTGAATTGGCTCCTCGTCGAATTTCGGGTCGTCTTCCGTTTTTTCGACCGATTCCATTTTTACCCCGACATTTTGCTCGTCAAGAGTCAAAGCTTCGTTATCGATACCCTCGTCCAAGGGTACGATCTTCATGTGCTCCTCGACGGGATGATACAGAAGGCCGCAGATCAGCGTGTTTAACGTGATCGCTCCCATAATGAGCACTGCCCCTCTGAAATTTAATATAACAAAATCTGATTTACATATCCTGATGTTCTTTTAAATAACAATTAGCTGCGTTGAGCAAAAGTGTTACGTTTAGAACAGTCGCAAGTTCCCAGATTTAATTAAACTTAAAAGTGCACATTTACCTGTATCCAAAACAGTCTAAAAGATATTGCAGCAGCGGCGGTAGCACTATGGTTCCAATCGCGCTGCCGGAAATGCACAGGCCGTTCGCCATCCCTCGCAGCTTCTCAAAGTACTGTGTGACGATGTAAACCGTCGGTGGAAATGACAAACCAGCGCCGATGCCAACCATAAGACCATAACTGCATTAAAAAAAAAAAAATATATATATATACATATATATTTGTATAAAAATTTTTTTCATGTCAGGCGACTGCTAAGTTATATTCTCAGTACACGCAGACGGTTTTCTACGATATTTATTATACATATTCCGCGTACAGAACGGACTCTAGATCGGTTCGCAGAAGTTGTGTAATGCACGTAAATCAGGGAGACCTTTCGTCTTAAGTGATTCAACAACCGGCCTTATTACACAACATTTGGGCAGTGTTCCGTCACGGCGGCTATTAAAATCAGAGCTGTTAACAGCTACGTTTGCCTATTCACTTGCAACGCCTCTCGAACGTTAAACGATGAGGGGACCGTACCTGACGTAGAGATAAGTCACCGAGTTAGCGAAGTAGCTCAGCATCATCCCGCTGGCGGCGAAAGTGCCGCCGACGAGAGTCACGGCTCTGTAGGAGTACCTGGTCGACAGGATACTAGATAAAGGACCTGTCGAATGTCACATTATTTTACATTTATATATATTTTATACATTTATATGTACAATTATAATATTATTCGGCTAAAGCGATAGCCCACCAGCCACTCACCTAATGAGCTGTACAGGAAGTAGCATAGCGCCGGCATCCAGGAGGCCGCCGTTGAGGACGCCTTGAAAACGTGCAGGAACTCGACGAAGAGTACGCCGAAGGACTTGACGGTACCGGGGATAAGGAAGTTGACGATGAGGGCGGAGAACAGGACCACCCAGCCCCAACCGCCATCAGGTGGGATCTTCTTCGTCTTCCGCGTCTTCCGCCTGACCGACGTGCTTTTCTCGGCCTCGTGCGATTCTCCGCTGAAAAGAGGTAAGCTTATGTCACGCATGAATTATAATAGGCACCTTCTGCCTTCCGTGGAGGTAAGAGAAAGATTGTTATCATGGTTAAAGGACACGGCCTGGAGCGTCGTCCTTGGCGCCAATGCGCTCTTTCATAACGGCGCCGTTAAAAAAAAAAAATCGACTTGATGAAATCACCGGCGGGATAACGCGGATTATCCTATTGTTTCGCGTCCCGAGTAACTCTCGCGTCCTCGGAGATCCACCACGCGCATCGGCAGCTTCTTTCTCGCCCGTAAGATTAATTGCAGAAATTCGAAACTCGCCGCGCAAACAGCCGCGTTTCCTTCTCAAGCCAGCGTCAGATCAAGACTTAGATAAAATTAAAATTTGATTAGCCAAAGCGAAGCGTGTAAACAAGATAACTGGATCCTTTCTCTTCCGATTAATTGAATTTAATTCGATTCTAATCTTTAGCTTGATACGAACTTTACAATTGTCCGCGCGCTTTCCCAGGCGGATTTTCTTTTCACGCTCGGCCGCGCGCGAACAGCTTTGCGCGCTCACCTGCTCGCACGGAATGAATATGCGCGGTTTTTCTTTGAAATACACGTTCATTTAAGTCGTCACGTGTATACGTGTCCCGGTTACCGTTCGCGCACGCGAACGCCCGAGGAAAAATTGCCGCCTGTGTGTGCCTGGCGCGCGACAAGTTTGATCTCTCGTTTCGTTCACTTGTGAGAAATGCGGTATAAAAATAAAATAAGGCCCTAATCGCGCTGGACAAGAGCGTGTAATATTAATCCGCACACGTCGGAAGCGGCCACGCATTTGCGCGCGGGAAAATTATGCAGGATGAAAGTCGTTAAACAAGACTCTCGTGACTCCGCTCGTCATATCCTTCCACCTTACCAGAAAGTACGCGTCGGGTGTTAAAAGGTCCCGGCGCTAAACTGACGGTTAAAGAACGATTAAAGAAAGAGTAAAGTCTGTTTTTATTTCTTTTTTTTTTTTTTATTAAAGTAAATTTTATTTCTCGTGCCTGAGCGATTCGAGATAGAGCGTATTAGACTTTACAATCGTTTGCTCGTTCAACATGATGTAAAACAGCCGGAACCAGCTTCGATTAAAGTGATTAGACGATTAAAGATGTTAGTCAGAATGAAGAAGCGAAAGAGCCAAGCTGTTGTCGCCGTTTCCTTTATATTGTAAATTAATAAGCAGATCTAACTGGCATCCTTCCGCGAAGCGTTAGTTACGGCGCTCAACGCGTCAACGCGAAGGCGAACGTATGATAAACGATAAAAATAAAATGCCCCGAGGTACGTGCGCATCTCGTCTGCGATTCGCGTCTTTGTGGTATTAATTAGCATCTCGGCGTGCTCGTTACGTTCCACCGACGTCGCGCGCGAGCACTCTGCGTGCACCGCGGCTATCGCGTGGCGCGGTCATTATTTTCAAATTGCGGCCATTACGTGGCTTTTAGGTTTGCACTTTTCATCACGTTTGCCTCGCCAATTATCTGAGAGTTAGCCGCGGAACACAGTTAGACAGTTTAATGAACGACCAGCGAGTAACACGAAACGCGCGCTCAGCGTGGAACGTTCTCCAAGCGTTCTCCAAGCGTTTTCCAATCGTTCTCCAATCGTTTTTCGAAACGCTACTAATTAAAAAGTGTGAATTAGGACGCAGGCGAGTTCAAGCGAGATCGGACGTGCAAATTGACCGGCTATTTTCGATTCCCCGGCTTTCAAGGTAGATGCTGATTGACTCTCGACGACAGGCGCGAGCAACGCCAGCAACGGTGAGAAAAGTCCCGTAATCGGCCGCTCGGTTACACGGTTCAACGTGTCGCGAGCAGGCACCATCGCTCGCCAACGTGTACCAGGTACTATGAATGATTTCCATTTACTACGGATGTGTAAAACGCTCGGACGGTTCGAAACCGCGTTCTCCAGTCGCTGAGAGAGACGATCGGCCTCGCAAACACGTGCCCATCTCTATCTAATTAAGAAGAAATATAAAGATAAGTATATGATTACCCGATTGCTAAACTGACCCGAAAAATTAAACCTGTTCCTAAAATAATGCCGCTCACGTGTTTCGATCTGTGAAAGGTTTCATAATACGCGCAATCTCCGAATTAAAAATAAAATTATCTCCAAATCTCCGGAAGTTGAAGAGAGAAGAATGTTTAAACAAAAAAAAAAAAAAGCAGACGTTCATTACAACGCTAATAGTTCTATCAAAGTCATGCGATGTTCCTACGCGGTGATTCACGTTTTACGTAATTCCATTTGGATCAAATTACTCCTGAATGACCTACTCTTTTTTTTCTTAAACTCTTGCCATTGTTTATTAAATCTCTGTTGAATCGTTGACTTCCTTCTCATCGGGCTTAAGCTTTAAAACAATATTTCTTTCCTCGTTTCGTGAGCGAGCTGCAAACCGCAGGGAAAAACCGTCTAATAAAACGATGCAAGAGAGATCGGAGATCTTCAAAGAAGCGCGTTTTCTATTTGCGCGAGATAAACACTTTGGAAGCACACTTCAATTATATTTTTAAATAAGCAAAAATTGTATGAGGAAAAATATAAGCAGTTAGCCTTTTTATTAATCTTTTTATTGGTCTTTTTTCATTCAATCTGCAGATTGATTTGCAGCGATCGCGTATGAATAATTGCGTAAAATTTTGACAGAACTATATCGAACACTTAGCCGAACATATGCTGCCAAGTGAATAAATAACCGGTTCTATTAATACGCTCTTAAGGCCGAAAGTTTGAATGTGAACGTATCATTAGGCGCTAAAGGTTAATGTCGCTATAGGAGCCAAAACCTAGCGGCCGAAGGACTTTGTGATCTTCCACTCGATTAATACATCAGCGCTGCACTCATTAAGTCTGAGATACTTTGTAATTTTAGACGTCTAATTTTTTTCTTTTTTTTTTTTTTTTCTCGACCGCTACATCTGAGAAAATTACTCGTATAATCTTAATGCCGTTCTTTCGTAACAAATATCAATCAGATATCAATGGAAAGCTAGCGTTTCTGCTCAAACTTGAAGCTGCAATCGATGCAACAATTCAAGTCGTTCAAAACTGTGTCAAACGCAATTACGTTCTAACTCCGCGTTACTAAATACCCGACGGGTAGTTGCATCATTAAAGTTTAACCGCTTGGAAAATAATATAAAAGGTGTTCTTTATCGCGAAAGAAGATGTCGTGGCTAAGTTAATCGCGCGCTGTCTATTTTGTAATAAACGCGGCGGCTATTAGCCGGCCGAAGCGGCGGGGGAAACTCTTGAGATTAATATCGCATAATTCAGCATCCATTCAGGAAAAAAAAAAAAGCCGGCGATCGCGCGGCGCCGATCTCTATCGCGCTAAATAAGCTTGAATTTTATTTAACGTGACACCTCGCGGGGATCGGTTTCGCGGGTTCTGTGCGCAAACGAGTCGAGTCCCGCGTGCACACTTATAATTATTAATTTAAGGCGCTCAGCCGCGGCGACGTGCGCGAGATAGCGTGGGCAGCTAGTATCTCGGCGCTAATAAACGGCAGGCTCGTTAACGTTCAAGCACCTTGAAGCATTACGATGAATTAATATCCGTAAACAGAATCCGAAAGGAGAAACATGTTCTAGTATGCGTGAAGGTAACGGGTGGATGTTGACGAGCACAGACGCGAAGAGACTCAAGTCATTAGAAGTTGGCCGGTGGTCATCCCTTTTCGAAAGATTAATTGCGTGTTTTTCTTCCGCGTCGAGCACGCCTCATCGTTGACAAACAGGATTTTCACATCGCTTGCGGTTTTCTAGTTTTTTTCTTTTATTTTTTTTTTCTTTCATCTTTTTTTTTTTAGAAAAATGAAATGTCAGACAGCGCAGGTGAGTCACGTACGTCTTCTGCACATGTGTATCACATGGTTGGACGATTCAAACGGCGACGTATTGTTTTTGGCAGAGATATTGTTTTTAAAAGACGCGCGATTTATTCTTCGCTTGTAACAGTGTCTGGAGATCGCTCGGCCGGCTCTTAAAGAAAACGTCTGAGCCGAATTGGTACTCAGCGTCCACGAGATATAACAAGTACATTTACGAACAGCATATGTTTTCGTCTAATTCTAAATCAAGCATATATAAGATCGCATGACGTGAAACACGCAATACACGATGTTACGTATTTAAGAATACGGCTCTAGGATGTACACACCGTGCGTCTTCAGAATATATCGATTATAGTTGCTAACAAAAAAAAAAAAAAAAAAAAAAAAAAGACAAAAGAGATCGACTAAACGACAATTAAATAGATGAAAACCTTTGTTAATAAGTAAAATATTTTCCTATTACCACCACCGGCCTTCTTCAACCATTTTAACATTAAAGACGAACAACTTAATTTAATATCTAAGAGTTATTTAATCGGTTTCCTGCATACCGCTCTATGTACAAGAGCAATGAAAATCAGAAAGCCTATGTTTTAGCTCGCGTGAACTGTGGACAATACCCTGAGCATAAATGAGAGGGTAATTCACCTGAACGAAAGAATCATCTACGATTCACTCAAGGTTACCATTCGAATAACGTTGACCAACTAACGTGAGCTCTTTTTACGTTACTTGACTCGAACTTTTGCTTTTGCAAATCAGACCTGAGCTGTTAAAAAAATTTTCATCGCTTTGCAAGCAAGTGATATACTCGTGCCTGTCTCTTTAAACGTTTGCAAGCTCCTCGAGTGATATCAAGTTCAACGCAAAGCTGGGAGAATACGAAAGTAACTTCGCGACCTAAATCATAGTCTTTGATTCATCAATCGTTATTTATCCGGCCGATTCATGCAAAGGTAATTAAAATAATCGCTCACTGACCTGGTAGGCATTTCCTCTAGCTTTGACATTTTTTCTTCTCGCTGGTAGCAGCGGTGGATGGAAGAGGATGGTAGTAGCAGTCACCCTCAGATAATTATTCTCTTTCTCGCTCTTCTCACTCACTCACGCACACACTCTTTCTCTCTCTCTTGCTGTGATAGGAGGGCAACGGGAAGCAGGATGCTCATCGGACGTCTGCTATCATCCTGCGTCTTGGACTAGACTGCATACGGGCGCCGGAGAACCCGTTCTACTCCGTCTTCCTTTTTCCTCAGCTCTCCTCGAACCGGCGCAGGAACTCCCGAAGGTTGCCCTCAGCTTTTATCGCGCCGAAACGGTCACCGTGTTTCGCCATTATGAGGCCGGTGTCCACCACCGATGTGCATGAAGGATCTCCTTCTGCGAGCTGGCTGGCTGACTGGCTGACCGGCTGACTGGGCCGACTAGTCGGCAATACTGACTTTTAACTGTGCTACCACACGGAGGTGCTCCCGGTGCACCGCGGCAAGACTACAAGGTGGAGACAGGTTGAGCGGCGTGATCCAGCGCACGATCACCGAGAGGGTGGGAGATCTCTTCATATACAACCACCACTTGCTCGGCTCCCACTATTGCTTCGTAACGTAACGCGGCTCCCAAAGATGACTTCGGCACCGTCAACAGTATCTCGTGTCCGAGAATATCCGATAGAATGTGAACCTTCAAGGATTCTCAAGGTCGCCGCGAATGGTCCGATCCACCGAGGTACTCGCTTTTCCAAGACTCATCTTCTACGACCCCAACTTGTCGCTGCAAGAAAGAAAGACGCATAAATTACGTAAGCGTAAAGTTAATTTTTTATTATTATATAAATTAATTAATATAATAGTTTGATATTATATATTAGATTTAATATTTCATGTTCTATTAAGATTGTTGTGCGATGTATGTTAAATAAAGATTTTTAGCTCTTTATCCTCCCCCCGAAGGCGAACCTTGTTCCTCCTTTTCGACAACGACCTCTTTCCTTTGCACGCTTCTTGGCGCATCTTCTTCTGGTCCCTCCTTACTCGGCGAGTCTGGCTCTCGGGATCGTCATTCCACAGATTCGCATCATTAGTTTTTTTATTTCCCAACAGCTATTTTTATCCCACGGCACTTCACCTCCTCTCGTCCTCCTCTTCATCATTAACATCCTCCTCCTCGTCTTCTTCGTCCTTCTTCACCCGTCCTCGGGGTCTACCTGCGTGCACGTATTATCATTACACGGAACTCGAGTCCAAGGAACCCAGAGCGGGTCTCCGTTCTCCGATCGAAAAGTTCAAGGAACTTAATTCGGCATCAGTGGTCTCAAACGTGAGCGAGCTGCACAAATCAAAGGTGGTCCAGCTAAAAAATTTATGAAACATTATTTTAATTGCATTATTATTCTTTCAATTAAAAAAAAACACACACACACACAAATTTTAATGCTTCTTATGCAAATTCTATTAAGTGAACCGTTAATTACAACTATTTTTCAAGTTACTTCCTTTGGTTCGGCCTTCGCTTTTAATTCGCGTCAAGAAACGAACAAAGGAGTATCACGGCTCTACGAAAAGGTAAAACAAAGGGGAATAATTGTACCTTTTGCCGAGAAAAAGGATCAAGAAACGAAACGCCGTGCGTTTGATTTCCCCTCCGAGGTCTTCTACGATCGGATCAAAGCTGCGACGTCGCGGAGGGGTATCCTCGTGCTTCGCTTGCTTTGCTCTTTCAGTTTTTTTTTTCCTCTCTCTCTCTTTCAAGTAACATACCTTTCACTACCTTAGCCTTCCACAATTATTAGCATAATGTTTTCCACCGCGCTTGCTTTTCACGAGTACGGATCTCCGCGGCGTCGCGCCGCTCGGGCCTAGGCAAAGACACCAACTCGAGAACTGGTTTTACCACGCGGAATACTCGAGCCGGCGGACAAAGGAGGCGGCATCGATTGCTGGCGATTACGGTAAAAGTTCGCACCGTTTTTCTCTTATCTCCTATTTTTTTTCCCCCTTTCCTTTTTTTTCGAGAAAGCGACGAGATTTGTCGAACGCCGCCTGAACGAAAAACATCGCATTTACATTTTGCCCGCTTCCCGTGCCCGGAGAAAGACATGGCCTACAAAATGTGCGCGGTTTTCTAAACGTGAACGTCGAAACGACGGTTCGCCAAAGTGGTCATCTCGATCTGCCCGGCACTAATGGGCACCACAGAAAAATGTACCGTTATGGCGACCTTGCCACTAATGGAGGCTTGTTGTTGAATAAGGGAATTATCGTAACCGCCGCGGATCTTGAAATAAAAAAGGTAGAAAAAAAAAAGAAAAGAGCTGTTTACGCGTGGAGCGATAATAATTTATAATAGAGTGGCAATTTTCTATATCCTATAATCTCTTGCGATCCGATTAAAGTCCAAGGGAATTAGGCGTGTACCAAGCGGGACACGCGATATGTCTTTCCAAGAAAAAGTGAAAAACCCAAGCCGCTTGATTATACATAAGTATTAATAGGTATATATGAAACAGTCTACCTGCAATTTTGACATAATTATTATTATTAGGATCATTGAAATATGATAAAGTGAATATATATGCATCGCTGAACAGAGCGACGCGATGAAAAATGGTAGTGAAATTTACTTGCATCGGCATCCGACGTGATTGGAAACGATCGGCGTCAATATTAGCCCGGTCTGGTTCAAGAATAGCCGCAGTGGGAATCCCGTCTGACCACCTTGCCCCCCACGATCAGTCAACGTCTAAATTAGGGTGAATGTGCCGTTGTGCAGACGCAAAATTATTATTCGGTTATCGACTAGCCGTATCTTAACACGGCCTTCGTTAATTACTGCAGCACTTCCTTACGCAATATAATAATCGACGTGTAATTGTCCATCCAAATACAGGAAACGAGATTACTCGAACATGGAGAAAAATAATGCAATCTGCAATAATATACAATAAACATATGGAATAAATAATTTAATTATTATTATAATATAATAAAATATAGTAATACTTTTTTTTTTTATTTCTTGGTTTAATGTGCATTCATCAGCTCACTGATATATGCCACAATCTCCTCTTCTTCTTATTCGGTACCTTTTCTTGCTAAACTATTCTCTTTGTGTTGTAGTAGTACTTTTTTCTTTTTTTTTTAATTAGTGTGCATCCATCAGAAGATATATGGCAGTAGTAATACTTTAAAAAAGTTAGGTTAAATCGAATTACCCTTGATGCACGATGCAGATTAATTGATTCTCTCATTTGGCTTCATTTGTGCTATGAGAGTGTCAGCCTAATTTTATTAATTATTTTGTACGCAAACTGTGCACTGATATGTATGTACGCTGGAAAGCAGATATGGCGTTTGCTGCGCCGACGACAGCTAGCGAACGTAACTTTAGAGTCGTGAGCGTCGAGTTTCACATGTGTCGCATGTGTGTACCGCGCCGGCCGGATTGCGGATGACCGATTTCCCCCCCGTTTTCTCATCCCTTTGCCTCTGCCTCCTAGGGTTACGTACGCTAGCCCCTGTCGCCGCAAAAAATGCCATATCTGATCTTCGGTGTACTATATTTCTTCATGGCGGTTGACTCCATCAGCAGCTCAAATTCTCGTTGGCGACGGTAGCGTCCCGTTTTGGGATTTCTAAGGAACTGAAATCAAATTTAAATCTTCCGCGCAAGTTTTGTTTAACGCCGCGACTCCACCATCGAGAATTCGAACTACTAATGAGAGTTGATCGTCACCAACAAATTAAGTGAATCAAAGTATAAGTGAGGAATCAATGTAAATCAGTGCAATTGACGCGAAACGTATATTAATATTTTGTATAATTTAAATTACTCGGCCATCCATATGGAAACATGATTAAAGGCATTAAAAAAAAGGTATGTAAAATAATTGGCTTATGTAAAAAATGTTTTTTGTTATATATTTATTATCAATTAGATATTGTTCTATGGCGATAGACAGTCTAAGTCTTTCAGAAATAGAACAATATTAGACAGTTCTCGCTCTACTGCTACCTCTGTTCTGCTGGTTTTTCTTTCAATGTCTCGTTATCTAACGTGTAACGTAATAAGGCGTTTTCGATGTTTGGCTTTCTTCGCACGCAGTAAGGAAAAATGTTCTCTCGAATCAGCTATGACTAGCTTGACGATCTCAAAGGCACCTGCTTCTCTTTTGCTAATTCTCCATTGTACATACAAGATACAGAAATATAATAATAATAATGATATAAAGTTCCGGAAAAATTACAAGCCTCGCGCCAACGCAATTCCCGATATTTCCATAAAATTATTTTCGTTTATATTTGCGAGTAATGTAAGAGAGGTATATATAATTACGAAACAAACTTCGTACGCGTATTTACATATATACATGTACACACACACATGTATATACATATATATGCACATATATGCATGTATATGTACACACATATACATATTTTTTTTTTTTAGACAATGTATGAACTTTTTAATCTTTCCTTTTTTGTTTCTGTAAAGACTTTGAAGGAGTTGCAGGTTCCCGCCAGATCACAAGATATTCGCGCACGTGCGCGTGTGTATGTATGTGTGTGTGTGAAGGAGATACATTGGCTGTCTTTGTCCATTCCCGTTTACAACTTCTCAAATTAAAGAACCATTATTACAATATAACAATTACACTCATGCCATATCGCGAAATGTACAAGCATGAACGGTTTCAAAATAACGTTCTCTCGTGCAAAATACGCATTATTTAGTTTTGTACATATTCGTTTAAATAAATACACAAATAATTATCACATGAAGTTGTCGAGTTCTCGGCTTTACGCTTTTCGTTTTCAATATAATCAGAAATCGCAACCTATCGCTCGCTTACACGATGCAAGACGATATTACTTGTATTTCGTAAAAGTGTTTCATTACCTTTAAAATCAGGTAAATTTTAAAGCTGCCAGAAAACAATGTTCCATTTTTTTCACAATAGTTTTCTACACAAGTCGCTCTCATAATATATAACATTATGGGCGTTAGAAGCATCTGATGCGTTACTACGGGATAATTCTTGAGATAACTCGCTTCTTTAGCTAAATATACATTAAATAAGCCGAACATTTCTCTACTCATGTATTACTTTGATCTCAATCCACTGATATAGTTATTATTCACTATAAAGACTGCAATTTTCAGTAAAAAAAAAAATTATTGTTTTTTTTTTAAAACTTTACTGCGAAAAGAATAGTAAAGTAATTTCCCTATCAATTTATAAACGTTGGCCTTTTCGGCGCAAAATCTTTTTTACACTAAATAATATCAATCGGACATCGTGTTGTAGCAACGCATCCTTATCGTACCATCATTAATATAATTTTCATCTAGATATTCATCTTACGCTGCGCCGATTCTATCACGTTCGGTAATTAATGTGATGTCACGTTACTGCAACAATCTAAGTCGCGGCGTTTACTGCAATTTCGTATCGCGTTATCATGACGCCATACAGTGATACCGGCGCATATCTTTTTTTCTCTTTCGATGGGTGTTCGCCATCATGCGATTTGGTTGTATTTAACGATACCGTATCGCGAATAAACAGTCTTCTAATGCGCCAAATTTCTCTCGAAACTCGGCTCACGGCAGCGCTTAACTCTTTGAGTGTACGTTTGTCTTTTGTGCCTTCTTCTTTCGCGCTGCCAACATGTCGTAGAAGGGATTGTGCGATATACTCTGCCTGCAAACAAATGACAATATTTAAAAAATTATTTCGTCACAATTTTATTTTGTAAAAAATGCAAAGTAGGAATTTCTTTGTCGTTTCAACTAACCGCACGCATTTTATCCATTCATCCTTCTCTTCATCGGTGGCGGCGGACATTCGGTATACCGTGTGCTTGCCTAATTAAGAAACAATCGTAAATAATCAACGATGTCGAAATATATTCGCTTTCATATATTAATTAAATAAGTTTTGCAATTTTATTTTAATTATTTTAGTAATATATTTTTATATAATCGTATTTTTCTGTAAATTTTATATATTGAGCTTTTCTTTATTAATTAATTAATTAAGTTAAATTTGTAGCAGCTGTACCTTCGACGACTTTTCCTTCGCTGTCAGTCTTGCAAGCTTTTATAAACTCAGAACCAGCGGCGTACAGTTCGAAGCAATGCGGCTTGTGCCGATCTTGAATCTCTCGGACTTGAATATTTTCTAGCGGAATAATGCCACGCGGTTCCTTATCCGTGGTATACTCAAAATAGTATAAACAATTGTCGTTCAATATGAACCACCGCCTTTTCCAGCTTTTATAGCGTCCGCCTGCAACAATAAAATACGAAATATATATAGAATTAAAACCTACAATTTTTACAGAGATGCTATTTACCTGCTGTCTCCATCAGGGCAGCAGAGGGAAAAAGTGACATAATATAAGAATAAAGTTCTTTTAATGATAAATGTAATAAGAATTAGAAAATGGTGTGTGAAAAGATGTATTTTTTTTTATCTTTTGGAAAATGAAACTAAATGAATATATTTAAGTTCTAAATGATATAAGGCCTTTGTGAGCCTGCGAAGAGAAAGCTTGCGAAAACTCGGGATGCGGTCAGTTTAGAAAACTCATACGCAACCACGAATTGTCATTACCTTGCTTCCATAGCCAGCCTTCTTTATCCGGATTAAAGAAAGTGTGCATTAAGTCGTTGCCGTCGTCCTCCGGTATTTTGAATGGCTCGGTCTTTATACTTTCGTACAAGCTCTAAAGAATTAAAGTACAGATATTAGATCAAGCACAGTTTGTACTTTCTCTTTGAGACGAAATTGAAGACTAATCTCTCGAAAGTAAACCTACCACGAGTAGTTCTCGCGGGAGATCCCCGCCGTTGTTGATCCCTCGATTCATTGAAATAAACTGATCCACGCTAGGCTTGTCTTTAACGCTCGGGTTGTGCAGCGAAGTGTTCAGCATGATGATGGCAAAACTCAACACGTAGCAGGTGTCCGTGTTGGTAAAGATGTTTGTGTTTAATTGGCAGTATCTTTGGGCGAAGCACTCCATCATACGGTCGATCTTCTGCGCCTCGCCGGGCAGTCGAAACGACCAAAGAAACTGGCGTAGAGCCTGGACCAGTATAAGATCGGTAAAGTCATGCAACTCGACGAAGGCACGCAGCACACGCTCGTTAAAATCGTGGCGCTCGCCGAGATAGTCGCCGATCGCGGTCTTGTTCAGACCCTCGCCTTTGTAGAGAAACTGAGCGACGTCCTCCGGCGTCGGCTTCAGCAGGCTGTGCTCTATCAGGTACTCAATGCCCTTCTTGGGATCCATGTTGAATTTCTTGCGGCCGATCGACATCTGCTTGGCCTTGTTGGACGGTTTGGTCTCATCGGCCGTGAGCCCGCCGCCTTCCATCGCCTCCATTTCTGCCACGACCTCACCGAGTTCATCTTTCAATTGCTGAAAATAAATCATTAATTAATTGTCGAAGCGACTCAATGTAGATTACTTTGCAGCCTAGAATTCTTTGTGTCTTTCAGCAATATTTATATTATACATAAAGAAAATTTTGTGAGAATTAATATGGGATCATAGTAGTTGTAGATGATCAAGAAATTGCAAGATTAAATATATGACTAGCCATTGTCCGCCACAGAAGTTAAATTTGTAATTCTTATAAAATATCGAAACAACTCGGTTATTCAATTATCAAAGCGCTGAGAGTGTGTTTTATCGACATTGTATACGCATAATGATTCAAAGCGACAAATGACGCGATTTTAGACCTATTGGACTGTGCGCGGCGGCTTCCTCCGCCGCGCAACAGCGGTTTCCTGCTTCGCTCGAATACCGCTCGACACCATCCGCCTATTTCCCACTACATGCCGCAGTTCAACGTACAATTCCTCAAATACCGGTTTGCGAAAGCAGGCTCGTATCTCTTTCAGGATTCCGCGACGATGTCAGTAAACGCAGAGTCAAAGCTATACACGTAACACCATTGTCAGTTCACGAGAGCGACCTCAATCTGACAAACACAAATTACCAATATCTCCTTCTTTTAGCTGACATCAATTAAAATCGCATCTTTTCGACCTAGAGATTGTATAGATTCGTTACGCAAACAACGCGAATCGTAACATTACAAACAACCGTCACGTTCTAGAAAACGACGTTATCATGAAATATTTATGGTCGCAGGCGCATTCTTCGGTTATTGCTGTCATTAAAATCGCAAAGCTGGTCTCCGAGCTGGCAGAAAACAGCTCGAAGTCGATATTTAGTCAGGCAACCCGTTCGCATGCTGGACTCTTCTTTCCAGAAACATTGATAGCAGGAAGGGCCAGCCGGAAGCGGTCGAGTGTTGTTAGCCGAGCGGTTAATGGGCCGCGTGATAGCGACGATAACTTGCACGGTCCTGAGCGGCATTGTCTGCAAGGTAGTACCCGTTTCTTTTGTACTTATCGGCGCGCATCCGGTCCCACGTCGCTGGCGGCAGGAAGGTCGCTGGCGACGCGTGAAAAACCGGTAGGCACACGCATTGTATGCCCAGGAATCGCGACTTGGGTACGACTCGCTGAGAGGAATTCCTTTTGGTACGCCGCATGTCTTTCGTACAATTTCAGTGCCTTCCGCAATTACGAGCTACCATTTGAGACTCGTTTGAATATTTACAACGACCCTGGAGACAATAAAGGGAACAGCGCGTCCGCGTATACGCGATCAATGACGTCGAGACTCAAGATAGCGTTTAGCATTGCTAATTATCGCTTCGTCATCGCAGCGAGGCGAGATACGAGCTAACAATTACGCTAGTTTTTGCTGGAACTCGCGATCGAGTCATCTCCGATTCGCTCCTTTCAAGTCATTCAACGAAACCAAATCGCAGTAAATTGTAGATGCTAACGCATTTTGTTTTCGCTTTTTTCAACATTTACAAAGCGAGCATTAATAATTTTGCATGAAACTTTCACTTCCAGCTCGCCTAATTTTTTGTCTTATCTTATTTATGAAAATAAAGCTTGTCCTTCTCGAGTTGCAGACAATTCGTCTATATTTCTACGTCCCTTTTGTCCGTTTTGTGCGGAATGATTGCCTTATTCCGTTCTATTTCTGTCGCACGCGTCTTGTACAATCGATCGCAAGTTCAGCATTACTACTCAATAAACTTCCTTCCTGCGAAAACGGGACCAAGCTTGTAAGTAAAGGGCATTCATTCGAGCGGCTCGTAGAAGGATGTGACTTGAAAGTATGCGGAGATCACTATATGCGACAAGCGACGCTCATTGTATCCTTATTATTACACGGAATACGTATATTTCCTCTATTTCGCTGTCACAAATGTTTTCATTAATCTTGAAACGCTTGAGAAGTATCTTTGTTGCACCGAGAGAAAAATGTAGAACAAATATAATACAGTTCACAAAATAAAGTTGTTTGTAAATCCAATCATATTTTTTAAATATTTATAATAAAATTCTTAAATAAAAATTTATTTTTTATTATAAAATTATGATTGAATCCAAAAGATAACATTTTTCTCTCGATGGACTTCAACGAGTGCAAACTTTGCTATAAATTTTTCCATTCGCACGCAAAAGCGTGTAGCACGTCGCAACATTTAATTTACAAACAGATATTGTCACATCTGATTTCCATTGCAAATTCTTCCCTTCCAAAAGCTGTACCGCATGTTTCAAGTCGCGTTGAGCTTCATTAACGCTCTATACGGGAGATTCCAGACGTGACAAGTTCTTACATGTTTACAGTATCGTTTTGATTTTAACGCGGCGATGAAACGGAAAGATTATCGGCGAAATGGAGAGCGAAAGTTTCCGCTCCCGTTCGATTAGACACCACTCGATCCGGCTGGTACCAAGCCAGACGTATGTGCTAGTTTTGCAACCGGCCTGCGTCATAAAAGCCGCGCGCAAACGAGCTGCATGCCTGCGCGGTGATTTAGCGCTGCATTAGGTCGGTTGTTGTCTCGAAAACTAATTGTGTTTTACGGACAAGTGTTCTATACATATAATGACTATCGAGACTTGTCTCTCGCGTTATAACGCATTTTCTCCTGCTTCAATCGCAATTAATAGACTCAAAACACCTTTGTGCAAATGCATATTTGAAATGCCATAACTTGTAGTTCAAATTCAATTTAAATTGATAAAAAATTACACCGATTATTTTTAAAATGTGTAAGATAAACCATTATATGTATATATGTGAACTTGTTTCAATAATTTTCAATTGTCTTTGTACTTAATACGAACACGTAATTTCTTTATAACAAACGCTTTGCTTGTGTTGTAAAATGATCCAGCATTTTGTGAAATCGCATGGTCAAAGCTCAGAGGCCAAACGATAATTCGTTTTTATTCTAACCGATAGCTTCAACGAAAACATGATATTTGCAACATTATTTTGCTCCTTTTGTTATTTTTGCATTATGCGACTAATAAACAAAATCGATGAAAAATCTGAATTAAAAAATTCGTCGCGCTTCTTCCTTTCTCTACTTTAAGGAAGATGTGAGAGCGAATTATAAAAGGAGAATGATTAGATCATACCATGCGAATTCTCTGGGTCGAAGAAAACCGAGCGTTTGGCTAAAATCCAGGAGTTACGAGTCGCACGCGTACAATCTCGTCGACGGAAATTTTCTCGTTACTTAAGCGAACGGCAGCTTAAACCTTTAAGGTTTCATGACGCAAAAATCCGCTTTTCTCGATTATTACAAAAACGAACGAAACGCGAATGTACGATTACACAATGAGAAAAGAGTGTAGTTGTAGTTGGGCTTAAACATAGTTTCATATTTTTATCATCAAGTTCGAAAACGTTACTATCGGACACAAACATAATTTTATAACATTTCTAACGATAAACGTGACTGACTTAATTATAAGTATAATCGAGTAAATCGTATTTAATGTTAGAAATATTATTATATTAATATATTATAAAATTGTCGTTGGATCCAAAAGTAATAACATTTTCCTTTACTTTTGCAACTTGCGTAATCGACCTGGTCGACTATTGACCTGCCTTTTCTCCCTTAATGGCACGCTCGCGAGATTATATGGGTCGAATCAGCCAGACCTGCTCCGTTCATCGCGCAAGGATTTATATTTACCTCACTTAGCGAGTAAATGCGTATACTATGGGTGAAAGACGTGTCAAAGTAGGCTATTTAAAACCAGCGTGACATCGCTCCCGCTACTTATCGGTCTACTTTCGCTCTACATCGCTAAGTTGGTGCCACCGTCATCGAATTCGACCGGGTCGCTCTATCGTCGACCCGGCTAATCTCTCTCATCATCGGATAAATAGAGAGATACCACGCAGGAAGAAAGAAGGGACCGGAGGGACGCGAGTCCTCGCTTTTCATGATGCGACTAGCCGCAGTAATTGTTCACGCAGTGCCCCCCCGCGAGACAGATCATCAAGGGGCACACAATTTCATATCATCCGATCGCGTTTGTATCCGTGTCGCGACAAGCGAGCGTAAGCGGAGCGTCTAATGGACGTCCGTCTCGGTCCCTTCTATAAATAAGTCTCTCTGACTGGGTTTACAATCTTTGATTCGCCGCGGCGCGACAGTATTTCGCAAAGAATATCACGTTTATGCTAGAGAAACGCGCAAATGGTGGTCTTTAATTCGCTCTTTTCGCATTCGCTTCGTTTCCCGGGATTTCAGCGGCCGATGTTCGTCTCACGTTCAGTTCTTGACCCTGAAACGAGGCGGTTCTCCAGTCTGCCTCGACCTTTCATCAAATCGCACCGTCACTTTCGTTTCGTTTAACAGAAATAGATTTTAAGGCGAAGAACTTACACGGTGAAAAATAAAAATTGATTTTCTTAAACTTGTAATTTTGCATAATGCGATAGTCCAGACAAATAAGAATGTTATACGTAATATTTAATGTACGTCTTATAGAATCATTGCGTTCAAAACGAGCTTTATTAATTATTTTATTTTTAGCAAAACAACCGTGATTTTCATGATTAATTGTTATTAAATGTTGCCACAACATTGCTAAGATTTTTCAAACGCCATTAAGTTCTGAACACGTGGAAATTTGTTTATCTAAGATAGTAATCTACGTGACGCTCTTTTTCTTACAAATTTTTCATTTGAAAAGATCTCTTAGTCATGTACCGACGTTTACAGTTCTTCTCTCGCTTCTTTGAAAGTTCGTGAACGCTAGGCAAAATACTTGAATTTTGGAACATGTTCCGAATAACGGGCGACGAACAACGGCGCAGTTAAGCCCCAAGCGATAGGTCTAGAAATAAATCCGACTGGCTCGGGTCGACCTTGAAGGTTTGCGGGAATTTCGCGTGCCGGCTCGCGTTTCCTCTCGATGACGGTGGCAAAACGCAATTCCTACCTACAATGACAAGTATTGAAAACACAGGCGCGAGTTTACAGATCTACAGACACAGTACAGTGTTACTACAATGACGTGGATGCCAACTGACCGTGGTGGACAGCACGCTGAGGTCCCAAGTGCTTTTGGCCTGCTTCTGGCAGCTCTTGTTCCTTTTGCCGGGTCTTCGCAGGCTGGAGAACCAGCCGGCCGCGATCGCGACGGCGCTCACATCCCGGCGGCCACTATCCGGTTGAATGCGAGAGTTACCCGGACCACCAGAACTGCGCACCTCATCGAGAGCGTCCACCGACCTACCGATGAAGGTCATTCTCGCGTCCACCCGGTTTGCCGGCTCGCCAATCGCACCCTGCAACTCCGACTAGCACTAGTCACTTTCCGCACCGCCAGCCGGGGTACGACACTCCTCAAGAGACCGGCGTTCACCATAGTTCTTTTCGGTCGCGGTCAGGCAACATCGTTCCTAAAAGCAGATTATAGGACGAAGATCGCAGAGCACGTAGCACTAACGTGATGGCCAGTGGCGGTGACGGGGGAAGAGTTCAAATACCACTTTCGCTACCTTAACCCGGTCCAGGTCTTTTCTCTTCTTTCTTGGCACTCAGGTCCACTTCTCAAGGCGCCGTAAAAAGAAGAAGCTCCTAGCATTTAATTAAGAGACTGGTCCAGGTTAGTCCAAGCCTCCAAGTGGCACTGGCGGTCTCAATACTTGTAATTCCTGGAGCTGGTAAGTTGTCGAGCTGATGAGCGCACTGTCACGCAACACGCGAGAGTCCAGCTACCCACTTGCCTGCGGCCGCCCCGGTTCCGCCTGGCTTCTGGCTCGCGAGGCTCATCTGGCTGACTGGCTGGAAAGGCTGATGGCTGGCCGACCTGGGCCGTTCTGGCGGGCTGCGCTAGCGCCTCGTCGCGGCCGCGATCAAGACTCTCGCACAAATATTAGCAAGCACAGTGTGTGTCATACGTGTGTGCGTACTCATACACGGCGCGCTCTTCCAACAAGTGGAACTTGGAAACCCCACCTGGCACCCACTTGGCGGGCTATCGGGAAAC
The DNA here is from genome assembly GCF_019399895.1 of Cardiocondyla obscurior. Classification (NCBI taxonomy): domain Eukaryota; kingdom Metazoa; phylum Arthropoda; class Insecta; order Hymenoptera; family Formicidae; genus Cardiocondyla; species Cardiocondyla obscurior. The sequence goes on along the minus strand of NC_091875.1, from coordinate 1,586,000 downwards.
TACATCTGCGAGAATGTGATAACGCTGACAAATTCTGATTTCGGTGACTCATAAGCCTATCTGATTTTCTTCTCTGTCTTGTAAACGATGTGCTAGAACACTGAGTTACTGTAACCCAGCATACAATTTTTAGGTAAGATTTTCAGCTAATAAATTTGTCTATCATATTTGTTTTTAAATAGATAAAGATAGATTCATGTTATCTAGATAGGCAAACATATCAGAAAGTTGTAACAACTGTCCCTCAATAATTTGAATTATGTAAAACTTCCTTTTATTTTCTTTTTTTTTAATATCTGCTTCTTTAAATATTTGTTTTTTTTTATGTTTAATATATTGATAAAAAAAATACTTTGATATTAATTCAAATCTTGAGATAGAAACCGAAAGAAATAAAGTGGATGCTATACTAACAGACTCGTACTTGCTTTCGGCGAAGAGTGCGACGTCATTCATGTGTAAAAAAAAAAATAACTCTACACGAGTTCCTACAACGCGAGAGAGGAAGATCGTAAATACCTAATTCGTGATAAGTCGTTAAGGCCGATGAATCAGCGACGATAAATTAATTGCACGCACACACATGCCGTTCACAATAGTGACGAGCATGAGTATTGGCTCACGTGGAAGCGTAGCAACACGTTAGGCGGGAGAAAATATGTCATTGATAAAAAGCATTAGACCCATATCAGACTAAAGATTGGACTTAAGATTGAAGCTGGAATTCAACCAGCCAGAAATAAGAGGGCCAATATCTGGCGCAGCGAAATCGTAATTTATCAATATTTTAATCTAATTTAAATTTTAATGTACTATTACTACAATTGCTATAATATCTGTGATTCTAATTAACGTTTTAAATTAAAAACGTCAATCTGATTCACAATTTTTACAACAATTCCAGCTCTTTTACTGAACCCGGCCATTACTTCAGTCTGATAGAAATTTTTCGAACATGCTGAAGGCTGAAGGCCTTCAGAAAATCTTATTACTATTTTCTTACACGCCCAACGGTCTTACAAAATTTTTCGCGCACACGCAATGTCAGGCTTAATCACCTGTTGATGTCCGCTTCGCAAGCTAATGAATGCCAGACAACTCAATTAACAAGACCACCACGTATCGAGTCTACGCCAGCTGCTTCGGAGCTTGTACATATGGGCCGGTTCATTAGCGTCGAGATTATCGGCAATTAAAAGTTATCCTAGACCTGCCTCGCCTGATAAGTATTCAATCCACGTGCGAAGTACAGTACAACACGCTGATCGCGACTACATTTCGACGGGCACGCACGCTCGTTATGACTCTGTTTTTCTCTCCCACGGATTCCGTAAATAAGATGAGCGAGTGCGTTATTCGAATTCTGAATAGAATAGAATGGAGCCTGGGAGAAGGCTTCATGCGAATCGCGGTAAAATCGTGCATTGTAACTTTATTTCTTCCAAGCTCACGAGATCCCATGTTGAACCATTAACTAGATACAAGTCCACAAACAGATGAGTAAGCGGGACTATCGAGCGTTGCGGAAACGGCTTTATCATAAGAACATCCTGGAATTTTTCCGCCTCAATAGATACGAATTAGTAGAGTCAGAATGTTAATCATCGTTGTGGCACGATGAAGCATACAAAGAGATCTTTTTGACACTTTTATAAATTAATTTAATACGATTTCTCTTTACCTGAGAAATATCAGTTAAAAGCACCATATATTTTCCAAAAATTATAATTTAATATGATAACATAATGTTTCTTTAAATGCATATTACGTTTATTTAGTACGTTATCAGTACTTAATAAAAAATCAAATAAAATTAAATAATTACGAAAAAAGCTCTTTAATTATTATATGAATAAAACGATTTAATGTGTCATATAATATTCTCTAAAGACGCATTACGTTTACTTCCAAGAAATTTAATCAAATTAAATGATTAAGAGAGAAAAAGTTTCTCGATCATTACGTTACATAAAGCGACTTGATATCTTGTATAACATTGATTGAGTTTAGCAGGAAAAACTGTTTTGCAGCTGTTATAAAAACTGCAGTTTGCAGTAGTTGTTGTAAATAAATAAATCTAAACAAATAAAGAAAAAATATAAAAAAAAATTGATCTCTTTGCATGCTTCCGAACTTAAGCTTTCGAATGAGTTACATTCTGCAGAATTTCAGACTGTAGGCTTTCGATCTTATCTTTTTCCACATCATAGATTACATTCTTCTTTTTTTTTTTACAGACGGTGATAACCATTACAAATATAAAAATGTATCAAATTTGAAGAAAATAATAAGCAAAGCTCTGATTAAAATATAAAATACTTACTTGAATCTCGAGCAGCAGTTCCGTTTTTTGCCGTCTTATGTCTATCAGCATTTTTTGTTGCTCAGGAGTCAATTCTGCAACCATAAAAAAATTATTAAGTTAAAGGTATTTGCTCAAAATTATAGATATTCTCTCTTTAATTTAATTAATAAAATTGTTATAGAATCCCAAGAAGAACAAGATGTCAATATAATATGGAGCCACAAAAAAATTGCTTAATTAAAATAAGCTAATTATAACCAGAAAATCATGCATACTTGTAATAATTTGGCCAACATTTTTAATTAATATTAAACTTCCTGTTCTCCTTGAGATTGTTTTATAGAGGGGAACGATTAAAAATCAAGTCGCAGGTCATAACGGTCCCACTTCCACATTGAGACTCACACAACGATTGTTTCTTCCTTCTAAAAATACCGTCGATTATTTCAGAACGTGTTTCTCAGTCGTCAATCAACTACAAACTTCCATCTTAAATTAATAATATATTAATACATAAATAAAATCACCAATAACTAAATCCGTGCAGTACACGTCGTTTCAAAAGACAAATCATCCGACAATCCTTCCGAGAAGCGAGGCTTCTTGAAAGTAGCTCACCGAAACTGGACGCATATCAGGCCATTAAAATTAGATCCCGGAATCGATCGAGCGATAAGGCCATAAGAAAGAGAGAGTGGCCGCGCATTTTTTTTTCCCACGACAAGCTATCTCAGCCACAGGATTTCTCAGTGAAACCCCTCTTGCTCCTCAACGAGAGTACCGTCTTGTTTACTACGCGATGCGTGCGTGGAACGTGCGTATTCACACCAACGAAAGCTAGAAGCAAGAGACGCAACGAGCGCGTGCGCTCAGCGTCGTGGAGACGAGTTTTGCGGAGTACGCTATTGGCTGTGGCTCTTCAGCTCCAGCCGTCTCCAGCGTATTTCGGAGTCCTGCTTACTCCGTGCGTACCCTGAAATTCGAAGCTCGTGTTTAAGAGGAGCCCTTACCCGACGCGGCGAACTGGTCGACCTGGTGGCCACCGGCGTTTACTCCCACGGTCCCAAGCCCGCTCAAATCCTGCCACATCTCCGAAAACCAACACTTCTCGGCTGCCAGGCGCGCACACGGAATCACCCACCTTCACTCGAGCGGCTCCATTTTCACTGCCGCCCAGGCGCTTACGGTGACTGACGCCAGCGACGCCCAAGTCGCACCACCTGCTGGCAGCGGAAGAAGTAGCAAACCGCACTCGACCTCGTTTTCATGCGCTGTTGGTAAAGAACCGCAGTCCGTAATTTGCGGATAATATTTTAGATATTATTAATATATTATTGTAAAAAATATATTAAATATTATTGAAATATAATTTCAAATACGGTTGAGCGCGACAGAGCCACGCGATGGAAACAAGAAGATTGGAAATTTGCGGCGATCGTATTCCGAAAAGCTTACGTCTTTGATAAAACTGAAGACTTGAATAAAGAAAAAAGAACTTCTCACACGTTCTGAATATTTTTGCGTGCCATGATTAATTCTTGGCGTCCGTCGGACGCGTGTTATTTGACTCGTGTAGTAGGACCGGAACTTTCGGAGCTGAGGAAGAAGGGAGCCACCATTTTGAGTTAATAGCAAACTACCGAGTGGACACACGGTGGGACAAACGATCGCCGAGGTAATTGATTCATAAATGCATATTGCAATTAAATCTATACAATATTATCTTCAACAAATCATACATAAACCTGTTCTTTTATATTAAAATATTTTCCGCTTATATTTCGCGTACGCGATACGATTAAATTTCAAACACGTATTCTATAATTTGAAATTGTCATAGGAGAAAAAGGAAGAAAACAAAAGAGCAAATTAACGTCCCAACTATGCGAGATAAAAGACTGGTTCTCACTCATAACCTCAACGCTCACGTCTGTCAACAATTTCGTAAAGACTTCGATCGACCAGAGGCTTTATCTCGATCCCGGCTCGCTTTTTCCACGTCTGGCTGTTGTGACTGCCGATGGTGATAACTCGCAGACTTCTGACGAGACCTTTCGACGAGGCTCGACGATGAGCTCACGACGGTACGGTATCTCGCCATTCTCGCCGGCATCTCGCTCGAGCTTTTTTTTTTTTATCAGGGGTTGCGGGGTCAGATTCGTCGTGTAATCATATGAGACGCATACGAGGACGCCGCAAATTAAACTGCACCAGCTTACATCACTGTACTGTGAAGTCTACGAGCGTAAGAACGCGCTTCCTGCTCGAGAATCTCGTATTTCCTAAAAAACGTTTGATTGGCAAGCAAGAATAACATCTCGCGCCGTAGGATCAGGTCATGCTCGGCCTCGCTGGCTCTCCGATGGTGAACCTCGGCCTCAGTTTTGCCCTGACGACACTTTTCGTGCCTCTTCTTCTTATCGCATACATAGGTAATTATCTTTACTTCGAATGCACTTCATGGTTTGGATGAGTAAAATACAGAGTCAGACTGAACAATCAACCATTGCTCTCAGCTCTTGGCGCACGTAAGTGCCTCGTTTTGCACTCGCAAAATAGCGACTACAAATAGCAATATTATGCAAAGTTCTTATAAGCTGTAATAAACAAATATTTGATATGTTTAAGTGATGACGTGGATGAGAAGATGTAGAATTCGCTTTGTCAAATGGAAATACCCGGACTACATTGTTGTGGAAGAGAACAGTATTCGTAGCATCTTAGATCAGGGACGCAATCACGTACGTGTTGCGTACGTCACGGACGCAATGCTACGTCGTTTTTTTAATTAATTTAATTAAATAATAATAAAAATTATTATCAAACATCATGATTGTACATAGGGCATCTGTACTCTTCTCGTGCAAGGACGCTCGTTGGTTAAGGGCGTGAGGAATCACTTGGCGCATCTGACGTCGACGAGAAAGCTACTCAAATCCGCTCTATTTACACGATGGGGCGTTTATGTGTGGAAAGAACTCGATTATTTTTCTGTGGATGACCACCTTGCTAACTCGCCTTGCTCTTATCGAGGTCGCCCTATCACTGAGAACAATATTCAGGTCGCCTTTAGGTTTTTTTTCTTTTTCTGTCTTTTTTAAATTAAGTTTTTAATACTCGATTTAAATAAATTAAACAAAAAAAAATTTTTACTTAAATATAGGAAAAAAATAAAACAGACTGTTTAATTTTAAAATATTTATTCTGTTACAGGATTACATAAGCGACGTTACATCGAAGTTTTTGCCAAAGAGACTGTCGCCCTGGCAAGTGCACGTAGTTAATTGCTTTATACGAGGGGAAGAGTCTCAGATATGTCTCGTGCGGGCGCATCATTTGCTTCTGCGACAGGAGCATTTAACTCTGGCGGATTTTTTGCCGTTGAAGCACTCGACGGATAACTGGACTTGTCAAGAGAGCGACTCGCCCTTTACCAATCTGTACACTCAGCCGTCCGCTCTGCCGCGCCTCCGTCAAATGCTTATAGAGAGCTTCAGCAATTATTGGAATGACTTTCTTTACAATAACGATCCCACCGAGCGCCCGGAAATTCTAAAGAAACGTATAGGAATTGTTCAGTGCGTCAAAATTGGAGCGATAGTGCTCGTTTGTACGCTGAAAGAGTTGACCAGGTATTTATGACTACTCAGTCGCTTTCTAATTTGCTGCAGATTTTTATCTTTTATTCGAATCATAATATCGCGATAACATTGCACTTAATTAATCTTGTATTTTAATAATAAATAACTTATTCGCATTTTTTTTTTAGACAGTACCGAAAGTCGGAGGGTTTAAAGTTTCTGGAGCTTTGGTCAATCGTTCGGCGAGAGTCGAGCAAAAGAAATTTCAACGTTCGATTAATACGTAACTCCATCACGAAATCGTTTAATCCGCTAGATTTTTTTTATACGTGCGTCGCCTTGTCTTGGTACGTCGTAATCACATCGTTTCTAAAGACACCTTTGCTGCTCGCACGGGAGCTGCGAGCTCTGCAATCACGACATAGGCACTACTACCCGGACACCCTAATCTATACGCTATCGTGCTATCTTCCGCTCGTGCTTCAAGCAATTCGCGAGACGGTGTCAATCAGCTGGATCGTCGTAACTGCGCCGAAGATCATAATAGAGGAGCTGTTTTTGAAGCACCCGCAGTCGAATCGATTGCAAACCATCTCACCGTGCGGTAGGAAGGTAGTTGCCTGGTCGGAGAAGGTCGACGTCGAACTCGTGCGGAAGATCGCCTACGTGACTGGTGCGACGGAAACGGAGGTTCTCCTGGCGGCTACCGTAGATGCTTTAAAAGAGTATTTCCGTCACTCGGCCATTAGCGTGCCGGAAGATGTTCTGGCGACGGTGAAATACGTGAGCCAGCGGGCGGTGTTCCTGCGGAACCATGAGGCCAGAGGCATTCTATGTCTCGCGTTGCCAACTAGAACGCCGTTATTCCACGACGATCTCATTGAAATACTGCAGGTATTGATGTACGGTATATACGAAAAAACTTACTGAAATCTCATTAACGCGTTATTTTTCCGCAGGTTATTCAACAGAACGTGCATGACGCCCGGTCCCGGCAGCGCGCAATCTACGCCATTACGGCGGCAGAGACGTCCTGCGGACTGATATCGTCCTGCATTCCGTCCGTCGTTCTCAAATTGCTTTTGAACCAACTGTCGAAAAGGTACTCTCTATGTCTAACGCACGTCGATGGGGATTTGCCCGTGGAAGGTGTAGACGGAGCGGTCTACTGGCGGCCACCGCAAGGAAACTGCAGTACATGTCACTAATGCGCCGCATCTTCTATTTTATTTTATTATATCGCACTTATTCGTTGATTAAACAGTGCAACATATATCTTCTGCTTTTAGACATGTCTATGACTTTGCACAGACACGGAAACGGAGTGCGACTTGGCGTAATGGGTGACGCTCTGATAGGTCCTCAGCACTTTATCGTTACCAGAACGTTTCCTAACAGCGTAAAAAACCTCGCCGTCGTTCTAGGCGTTCCTAGAGCGCCCAGCCGAAGTCCAAGTCCTAACCCGCTCAATCCAACTACGTCTCCAGGATACTGAGAGCTAATTGAGACGATTTAGTCACCACAATGGGGCGAGGAAATAGAATTTTTGTTTGCTCAACTGTTTAGGTTGTATATCATATTTTTAATTATTAATTATTAATAGTAGTAGTTACGAAATAAATTTTATTTAACGCAAATAGATTAATTTCGTTGCATTTTGTGGTTGGTACAAAACTACAAATTCGATTAAAATTTTACTGGGACATTTATTATACTGTTATTAATGCTTTTTATATAATAATAATCATCGTTAAGTCGTGCATATTTGTAAAATCAATGAGTAAATCTACGTTTATATGTATATATGTATTCTTTATGCGAAGCAATCATCGGCGTTCGTCCGTTCCATTTCGACTGGTCCGCTGCCGAATATCCTGCGATTCCTCGTATACGGTATGATACCGACCAAGATCCCAGAGACAATAATCCAACCGCCTGCCATAAGAAAAGAGAGCTCCCAAGAACCCGTCACGTCAAAAAACCATCCAGCCAGCGGCGGTCCCAAAAGATTCCCGATTCCCTGACACAACAAGCTGAGTCCGTAAGCGGTGGTGAATCTTTCCAGAGGAATTAACTCCACTAGTATAACGGGGGTGAAACTGAAATTACTGGCGAAAAAGAGACCGAAAGCCGCCGAAGTTGTTGTCAAAAGCACATAATGGTGAGTAAACACAGACATTAATATGGTGGCGATTCCGCAGGCTATTAGGCACCAGGAATATGTTTTACTGACGTTCATCCAAGGCTGATCTCCAGCCCAGCCTAAGACAATCTGGAATAAAAAAAAAAAATAAAAATATGGAAAAAAGAATTCCCAAGAAATGAAAAGAAATTGAGATTACCATTCCGATGGTATTCGTTATGCCAATAATACTGAGAAGATTAGCGGCATCAGACTCATCATAACCGTTTCTTGTCAGGTGCTCCGCCAGGTAAAAATACGGCACAATGAACCACGTAAATAGAAGTATAGTCGCCAGCGACATTAGTAAGAAATGTAGCTCGAAAAACATGGAAAAATCTAATATGCTCTTCAGTAAATCCACCAGCTCGTCGTACCATTTCTGCAAAAAAAAAAAAAAAAAAAAAAAAAAAGGAAGATAGGAAATAAAAAAACGCGTTGCTTGGCTTTTCTAGCGGGAAAGAAATCCATAAGGTACCTGTTCGTTTTCTTTAGCCAGCGTGGTCATACTATTTCTGTAAATATCGGGGCAACTACTTGCTCTCAATCTGTACTTGTGTAGATTCAGAGCAGCGCCACGATACATAACTGAGTTTCTGTGCACTCGGATGTCCTTGAAATAATTGGTGTTAGTGCTAAACTTCCGTCTGAGCCAAGGTATGGAATCCGCTCTGATGACGTTGGTCTGCGTCTGTGTGGTGTGGCGTCTAGACATTGATTTTTTTCTATCGGACGCAACCTAGTAAGAAAGCATTTTTTACTTTAACGTTGCGATGACAAAATAAATTTTTCAAGTGGCGAAAAATCGCGCGAACTCGTAAATTACCGTGCTTGTGATCTCTTTCGCTAGCAAGGGATTCGTTTCCTCCACCTCTTTTTTAGACATTTTTCTGGCGCAAGTGAGTTTTGTCGGCCCCGAATTATATTCTTTTCTCTGCTGCTCGTCGACCGCTTTCGGTTCCGTCGCTCGTTTAAGCCTTCATATAAAAAACATTAAATGTATTAAGTATATTAAATACCGACGACGTGTTAAATCTTCGATGTTATCTTAAAGAGCGAGCGATAAATACGCGTCTTAACAAGAGTTATCGAAACTTGAGTCGAGAAAGAGACTTGTTAAACCCGCATTTTAACTATATGTATCAAACGCGTAGCAAATTAACCTCATTGACATAGTGACACCGCTTTTATTACAAATCTCCCCGGTCGAGTCTTGCAGCTGTTTGTCGGATAAGCTTCTACACAGCAGGAGGCTAGGATAGTTTTCCAGAATGACGGTGTACAGCCTCGAATTAGATAACAGCAATTCCAGCGCTTCCAAGGGTACCTAGAATTCCACATTGATTCATTTTATTAATGCAAAAATCGGCTAGGTTAAAACTAGGTTTTTTTTTTTTTTTTTTTTTTTTTTACCTTTTCGCTCCGCTTCACGAAAGTCGGCAGGTTGACTACACTGGTTGTCTGTCTCTTCGCGCCATTCACAGTCTTCGTGCTCGTGCTTAGGTTTTGCAGAAAGTACTCGGGTGCCGCGTCGTCGCTTCTCAACAACTTTCTGAGTTCCTCAACTCCCGGAAATTCGTCAGACGAGCCGGCGTTCGAACGGCCATACAGCTTTCTCGTTGGAGCTTGGTCCTGTTTGCGCTGTTCCTGGATCCACCACTCAGGGTCTCTCATTACGGCGCCCGCAACGATCATGTTGAAAAAGGTACCGGCCAGGAGCAAGCAGGCGCCCCGCCAGCCGTACTCCTCGATGAAATAGGCCGTCATCGGGGCGTAAACGAACGTGCCGATTCCCGTGCCGCAGGCACCGAGGCCCACGGCCAAGGTTCGCTTTTTGTCAAACCAGAAGGCGATGCTAACCACTGCGGTGACGTAGCAGAGACCTAGACCTAAACCAGCGATCACACCGAAGGTCACGTACATCAGCTCGATGGTGTTGCTGAAGACGCTCAAGATAAAGCCCAGCCCTGAAATTAAGCCGCCCAGAATGGTCATCTTTCTGCAGCCGTAGCGATCGACGAGAGCAGACATGATCGGCCCGGACAAAAGCGGCACGGCCATGAAGAGCGAGCCGATCCAGGCGGTCTTGGATTTCGACGCGCCGAACTCGTGAAGAAACTCAATGTAGAGCAGTCCGAAGCTGAAGGATACTCCGTCCGCCACCATAGAGATCACCAAGGAAGCCAGAACGACCACCCAGCCCCAGCCGCCGTCGGGCACCTTCGGCTTCTCGCGCTTTGTCTCTCTGGTTCCGATAAAGCTCGTTGAATCCTCTCGCACCGAGATGCTGAAGGAGTCGATAGAGTCCTTGACTTGCAGGTTAATTCTCGCTTGCTTAGACTTTTCCTCGTAAGTTACTAACTCTTGAATTTTGTTTGAAATGCCATTCCAGTCCATCGGTGTCGTCTCGACTAGCTTAGGTGGTTCTGGCAAGTCGAAGGATTTTTCCGCTGCGTTGGTAGAGTCCAGACTGGTTTCGCATACATGGCAGGTCTTCAAGGCCAAGCTGGCGTCGTCGTCCGAGTCAATACTTTGCTGCAGAGAGTTGGAGCAGACCGCCGGGCTGCCATTTCGCCAGCCAACTAGCGGAGCTCTTCTTGGTTGGTGATGGTTGCTCTGGCTCTTCTTCAGGAGCGCATCTTCTTTTCTGATACTTGCAACGCTCGCTATGCTTCCCTCTGAACACTCTTCGTCGTTGTTATTCTCGTGCTTGCAGCTTTCACTGGTTCCATCGTTTCCATAACTTCTTTCGCATTCCATTTCAGGTTCCCGCGGGACAACGTGTCCCCGCTGCGCAGCCGTTCCTCTAGATGTAAGTGATGGCCGAGTGAATCCAACGGCGCCGCCAGCCCTTCAGCCCTTGGAACTCGGTGGGAAGATAACCACCTGGTCCTCCGGTTACCATATGGACCCTCGGGACTATCTCGGACAAGTCGCGGAAAGTCGGCCGCGTCGAATTGCGCGGCATACACGCGCCGGGCTCGAGCCGCTCGTCCTGCAAACCAACACCCCGTGAAGACCTCAACTATCAACCGGTTATCCAGGTAGAAATCAAAAGCGATAAGCAAACGAATAACAAATCGACTGGAAAAATCTAACAGCGATTTATCTATTGTCAGACGCAAATAAAGTTTTTAAATTGCAAATTGTCGCCAATATCGGCTGGTTTTATTTAACTTTTGTTTTTATTTTTTAGCTCATGTGAACGAAGATTACTTAAGAACAACTTGACAACGAGTTAATTAAAAGAAATGCATTTAAAAAATTGGGGAAGGCATTAGTTCGAAATAACGACGATTACAGGAGAGCAATGAAATTCTCGAGTGTTGGCGTAAGTAATTACTGTACAGCCGCGACTAAACAGAGAAAATCGGATTAGGTAATTCTTAGTCGGCCAAGTTGCCAATTAACTGATGAAGTCTAGCACAATTGCTAGCGCTCGATTGAATCAATCAAGCTGCGAAACAACAAGTTATTTATGTGACGTCTTTATTCTTTTCAAGATCATTGCCTTTGACATTTTACGTTGCAGAAGCTGAAAAGTTGTCGCCTTCTCTCCGCAAGTTTTCTTGCTACGCGGACATACTTTAGAAAAACGTCTTCGTCATGCGCCAGGGTGCGAAGTTTCCGAAAGTCGATGTATTTATTATTAGAAGTCCTTCTACAGACGGCAGTCTAATAATACTTTAGTATTACACAACTATCGACCTGCGACGTAAGTTAAACATTTTTTGGCAATCGCCATCAATGATATGTATTTATAAGTCCATTTTAACGAGAAGTGCTCCGTTCGATCCGTTTCGAGCTTCACGCAAATTTCTCATTCTGTTTTATTTAAACCCAATTATTACCATTGAAATTTCTTTTATTATTTTATGCAAAATTTCAGCTTGTCCCAGTCGCCTCCTAAGCTGGAAACTTTGTCACGAAAGAACACAAAGTTTTTCTATAAAATTATTTCAATTATCTCTTCATGGAAAATAAGTAATTACAGAATATAAGTGCCACAGTGGAAATTTGCGTTTGAAACGACGTAACAATTTACAATTGCCGTGTAAAAATGAAGGAGTTGTCTGCATTTGCAGGTAAGATAATGTACAGTACTAATTTACGGATTTGATAATTATATTTGCTGCTATGTGCATACGCATAACGAGAAAAGGCAGTCAAAATGTAGTTTTTAACCAGTTATTTGGTATATAAATGTATGCTAGGCATAAGTGATGAATCACGAACAAAAGAACTGCATAGAATTCCAAAATGTTTTATATATACATATATTTTTTATATATGGTTAAGTAAACGCAAGTGGAAAAGTACGAAAGCGACTGGTTGGAGTAATACAAGAGTCGCCAGAAGGGTGTGATCACCATGGAGACCGACCGGTCGATTTCTCTGCATGAAAATGTCCGTCTCGACTAAAACACAAAGTAGAGGCAATTAAACTTTCGATGGAATTCATATTTCGGATGCAAAGATTAAAATATTCCGTAAATTTGACATTTTATGTATAATATTGCCAATAGATTAGCGTCGGTAAATAAGTTTAACTCGAGAAAACAATCGTTTGTTGTTTTTATAGCTGGAAAGGAAATAACGATATAGTTTGAACATTGAAGAATGTTTCTAATACTTTAAATAAGTCATTTCCATCATTTAAGTGGCATAATTAATTTGAGAATTTTTATCGCTCGCCTATTTATCTATTCCAGACAATTTTTTTTTTCTGTGACTACATAATTTCTTTTTTTTATAGAACGTTTTAAACTGGAGTTTTCGGCCAGCTCACAAAGTTCCGAGGAAACGTTTGTTCTCTTACATTTTTGATGCAAATCGCAATATCACTTATCTAGAATATGCGTATGCATGTATGTGTACGTGCACATTGAGTCACCGATTAAATACTCGGCTATTTCGGCCTGATACTGCGGGACATTGTCCGTAAATGTGATGTACTGATAACCGTGCACACTTCACAAAAATTATATCGTACATCAATTCATTTTGACGAGTATAACTAACGAAACTTTATCGCCGATCCCAGGTATCTATCATCTTAATTGTCTTTTAATCAGAATGCACCTTGGTTCGCTTTCGCAATTTCAACCTACTTTTAAAAAAAATAATTCAATAAATTCCAGAAATAATGGTTTATATTATACACATTTAAATATATAATATTAATTATATATTATATGCATTTAAATATATAATATCACATACGTTTAAAAAATTTGACACTAAAAGTTTTAATTTGTAAGGATTAAACCAAATTTGTACATTTATAATTTTGACATCATACTCTCCGATTATTAATTAGTTTTTATTGCCTTTCATGTTATGCCACTAGTTTTACTTTCTAGTTTAGCTACGTTACGTCAATAATTTTTCTTAAAAAATGAATTATTAATTACATTAATTTATTTTTATTTTAGCATCAAATGTAAGTAACGCGTTGTGAAAGTCCCAGCGCAGAAAATTTCACAAAACACATTCCGAAGTTCGTCCAGAAGAAGTCAAAACAGCTCGCAGCTCATAATGGTAAATTTTAAACCGCAGCTTGCCGCCAGTTTTTACCCTCATCTCGATGGGATTAAATAAACACGGTACACATAATCATTAACAGTCACATTTATTATCTAACACTGTATTAGTACGAACCAGCGAGTTTATTTCTGCGATAAATATTCGACTTGCTTGAAATTTCAGGTTTCCGGTAAAATACGCGATAAAATGTCTGTTCATGAATGGCGATAAGCAGAATGCGTCTCTGAGCCGAGGGATAGATAAATAAGGCACGTTTTCGAGGTGTGCGTGCAATTCGCGGTACGTGAGTGCCCAAGAGATTTCGAGAAACGATACGATTCAGAATAGCTACAAAAGGTGTAAGTAATGGAAGTATACTGTACATATAGAAAGATGTTAATCGTCTGTTAGAATTGCACATGCTGCGATTAAAGTCAGCGGCTGGCACTTTGAAAATGCTGAAGGAGTCGCCGGCAGGAGGAGGAAAAGGCGAGAAAAGCGCGGAGGTTGCGGAGGGAGTTGGAATGCGTGCGTGAGATGCTGTTAAAAGATTCGCATTCGCTCGATGGGCTTACCAGCAACGGGCTCGCGCGGATATTCGTCGGAGCTGTGGAATACTCCGTGTGGACCAGTATGAGTCTCGTTCGCGTTTTGCGCCTTTTAATCGCAGCGGTTGCGGTTACATGCATTAATCGCGCTCGGCGACGGTCCCGGTTGCTGTTCGCGTGACCGCCTTGGCTGAGGACACCCGGTACACTGCGCGGACCGCAGTTCAGGAGCCTCGACGGCCTACGTCATAGGATAGGAAAGGTTCTCGCCGTCGCACCTGACCCGAGCTGAACGGAGCACGCGTCGCGTGTCGGTCGCATCGCGCTCACGCGCCTCGTCTCGCCTCCCTCTGGCGCCGCGCCGCCAACCGTCTGATTCTGTCTCTGTCTCTCTTTCATTGTCTGTCTGTCTGTCTGTTTGTCTGATTAGCTGTCTCGCTTTGTTTCTCGTGGATCCTTGTCTCGCCTCGTGGGTGTTCGCCCCACCCATCGCGCCGCGTTGCCTTGACTCTGTTTGACTCACATCTCTGGGAAGCGAATAGCGACTGCCTCCCAATGCCAAAAACGCGATACCAACAATAAATTGATAAACGAGCCGATCGATCCGGTCGGATCTCGTATCTCCAGTTACGCGATTATGTATGCATGTATATATACGCACGCACGTGTATGACGTTCGCGTGCTCCATCGCGACCATTTAAATCCCCTTCCAAGCGATATTTTTGCAGGACTCGATTCTTAATCTTACGTATTTAATATAATGTTTTTTTATAAAGAATTTTAATATAATTAATTTTTTTAATTAAATAAGTATGATACGAAAAGCATTGTTAAATATCGCGTTCAATAATTAAAAAGTTATAAGTTGCGATATGCATTAAATTAGCATTTGAGCCTTCTTAATCTTATCGATGGCTACTAAGCCAACCATGCAATTAAATACTCTTGTCAGCAAAACAAAATCTCGCCTCTTCTTTTTTCGTTTCAAGTTCAAGCAAAAAACGAAGAGCGTACAGTCTTGAATTAAATACGATTAAGTTTTACGCTGAAATTTTGTCTCTGTTTCAGATCCATGTGCCGATTTAACTTTCGCTGTCGCGAAAGTTTTTCGTGGTGGGTTCGAGGCGACCAGAATAGCTTTTTATATGTAAGAGCGGAAATATATTGGAAAAAAACAAGAAAAATGACCGATCGATAAAATTATCTTCGTGACGTCGTAGAGCGATATACTGCCATCTAACGCTATCAAATGCGATTTTGTTTGGATTTTTCACTCGGTAAATCAGAATGTTTTGCTTAATAATTATGGAAAATTCCAAATTAATATTGTCAAATTAATATTGAAAATTACTTGTTTTGAGTAGCAGAACCATTGTAGTTCGGTATTTTAATACTGGAAATAAATAAAATAAATATTATAAATTATTTTATACAATAATTTTGATACGCAAAATAAATAAGTACTCAAAATAATTAATTTTTTATCCCATTAACACTTAAAATACTTAATTTCACTATTAATTCAACAGTATTAATTTAGAATTTTCCATTAAAAAATTAATCATATCGAAAGAGCTCGACTGCGATAAATAAATTTTCTAATTTAAACTAACGTTTAAATAATATTTTAACAATCAAAAAATAAAAGCTAAATGAGTCAACGACAATCAAGTCTCGAAAAATATTCACCTTTTACGGTCCCGATCACAAGCGTACAGGCAGAGTCTCAGATCCGAATGGTTCTCGCACAGCGGGTTGAATGGGACTGCGAAATAAACGAACGCCATATGACCGAAAAACTATGACGATATATTTATTCGGCTCGTTTTCGCACATTTTCCAACGCGGCGCTCTCCAACGGTTATTAAAACCCGAGCCGCGTTCTCGGTAGAGACTGACGTTGGCTAGGAATTCATATGTACACCTTGCACATAAGACTATAATCATACAGAGTCATGCCTTCAGTACTTAAGTCAACAAGGGCGCCCGAAATGGGTAACGTTTTCGCGCCAATATCGTGACACGTGCACTTAGTTCGGACGCAGGACGCCGGGTGTGTTAATTAAGAACGCTAATAACGAGCTAATTAACAAGTAGAACTGCTGTAGGTAAACTTGATAATCGACAAAACTCTTGAGACCTTTTTTTTCACCAGCATCGTCAAAGTTGTGGACCTAGGATTACAATCAACATGACGCCACGAACGATTTGAAGCCGTTCTTTTCTTGTTTTTCTTTTCCTGCTTATTTATTAATTTTTTTAATATGTGTTAAAAAGGAAAGAGAAAAGAAATGCTTCAAATTGTCTGTGAAGAGATTTAGTAGCTTGACTTACAAGAATTTTACATAGTATAAGTAAAATTTTTTATGTTTACTCGGTTTCTCTTTTCTAATTTTTTTTTTTTTTAATTTTTTATTTTTATTGGAAGGAATCGCTCCGAGATCTTCTTTCCCACATTCCTCCTCGACATTTCACTAAAAATCCTTACTCATCCATCACAATGAACGCAAATCGCCACTCGCGTCCCGTTGCTCGTCTTAGTGATTATCGCTTAATATTATCCGGCGACTCGATATAGTAAATATATGAAATACACAGTTTTCTGCTTTTTTCTTTTTCCTTTTTCTTTTTTTTAATATTAAAATATTGCTTTGCATTCATTCTCGATAGACGCCGTGTAAGGCTACGCACGCTCGCGATGTAATGTGATGTAATGCAAGCGTGTTACATACACTGTTGGGAAATCAGATTTATTGCACTCTCGGGATCTGCGGGTGGGCTTGGACACAACGTCGGACACGAGGCGCTATTTATGCGCGGAGAAAATTTTATGGTAAAAATTGCTATGGAGCCACAGCAGTTGTGGACCATCGAGAAATTACAAGATTTAATCAGACAGAAATAATTTTATACTGATAATTAGTGTAGTGCCTAAGAGTCCAGGATCATTAAGAAATTGTAAGATTAAATATTGTCGGTACCCATTATCGGTACTGTCTGTTACATAATTTAAACTTATAATTTTAAAGTGATCTACATGACACCGTAGTAATTTTTAGCATAAAATTCTCTCGCGTGTCTAATTTAACCTGCGATCGGTACGCGACGCCTTCGTAATATCAAATTATACGCTGTTATATTACAATGTATGCGGTCGGTCCGGTAACTCTAACGAAGAACATTCGAAACTCGCTTGTTCGCCTAAATGGTCTAACATTATCAACATCAGTGAAAGCATTAAATACACCCTTCGTACTTTGTTTCTCCGTATAAAGGCCTCGTAATGTTACACGTACGCGTACTCTTCCTATTACTAGAATAGATATCTTTGGAATATAAAATTCTTTCCTTGAACGAATGGGATCGGTAATACCTAAAATATCGTAGCGGCGATTTTGACTAGTTTGAAGAAATCTCTATACAAATGACGTCGCCACCGCGACACCCGGCAAAAGATGATAGTCCGGCCGAGTAATATTCCGAGATAAAGACTCTTCGTCGCCAATGTTCTACCGTCGCGCTTCGCGTTAATACTTTTATCGCTATTATAATTTTCATTCATTATTACGTACGATTAGAAACCGCTGCAATAATCACGTCGTGCCTTCGTACCGTATTATTTCTTTTAAACAGAAAAGTAAAAACGCGATTGAGACTTTAAATAAATTAATACGTATGCAAAATAACATTCTGATAACGAAGGTAGTAAGTCTACTTTCATCTTGCAAAACCGATAGAGAAGAAAATGTACAATCACAGAAATTTATACTTATGCCTATTGCTTAATCATGATTTCTTTACCAAATACACACATCACGCAATTGTTACAGCCATATAGCAAGATATTGTACTACTTTTGCAAAACTTGTGAATTTGATTAGATTCTGATTTAATTTTAGTTGTATTTAAGAACTCATATTAATCAGAATCAGAAATTCCACAATAATTGCAAATGTAACACTTTTGTTAAACGCAACAACTACATCTCCTTTTATTTAGTCTTTAAACGCATTGACGTTTTCATTCCACGAAACGTAATTAACTTAAACGCAGACAAAATTAAAAGTCGGTTTGTTGAAATATAATGAATTAAATTTTATAACGCGTATGAGTGGCTAGCAACCTTCGTATGCGAAGAACACGCGTCGCGCTAAGGCGTAAAGTTCGGGGTGGACAGCGTGGTGACTAATTTATAATATTTGTTCGCGTTACCCAAACGTGGGGGGATAACTTGTCAACCGTAAGCTGTACAGTTTAGTTTCGGATACGATTCGCCCGATGAGAAAACGAAGGCTGTACGCGTGCACGAGACTCACATGTCTTTTTTTCGGTACACAATCCACATCAGAGCACCAACTGTGTCAATTCACTAGGTGCACGCGCGGCCTCGATCGCTGACGGTATCCTGAGATTCGGAATTATACTTATCTACTAGTCGTTGCCGTGCGAAAAATATATGCATGACCGTTCGCAGCTTCTCCGACCCGTCGCAAGCGGCACGTTCCTAGTTTGTACACGCATTTTATACTGCGCTACGCTATGGAAAGTATTAAAAAACGGGGGCCGCGCTGCGCGCTTGAAGTAATCCTGTTTGCGCCACGCGTCTAAGATTGAGGACCACCTGATAACTTCCGTGAAACTCTAGTAAAGCAACGACTGATGGAGCTGAAAAGCTCTGCCGCGACGTTCCTCGAGTCGCTCGCAATGATCATCACGGGGAGTCGATGAATTATAATTATAACTACGTAATTACACCACAGCCGGCTCGAGCGACTCGTGAGTAGCGTGTCGCCAATGGAATGACACTGTCGTGAAGTTAAGGGGCGATTCTCGCGTCACAATTCATTTGATGTCGCTTGATACCGCGATTCCAGTTACACGCTGTTAATCGTATTGAAATCTTTGTTGGCGGCTGGTCCCCCGGCCTCGTTCCGCCTGTACTTTCGGTACAGGCCGATCGAAGGCATCACCAGCAGCAATGCGCCGCTTAACGCGATAAAAAGTCCCGCTAGGTAGAAGGACAAATCGTACGTTCCCGTAATATCGTACAACCAACCTGAAAAAAAAAGTTTAATTAATTTTAAATCATTATCAGCTCCTACAGTATTTTTATTAAACTTAATTCGTATAAACGAGAAAGTTACACGTTGCTCAGATTAAGACTCACCAGCTAGCGGAGGGCCCATGAGATTTGCAACTCCTTGGACCAGCAATAAAAGACCGTAAGCGTTCGTAAATCTCTCCAAGGTAATCAGCTCGACAAGAATGATGCTCGTGAGGCTGTAGTTTGCCGCGATAAATAGTCCAAAGGCACCAGAGATTGCACATAAGGTGTAGTAGTCGCGGATAACGACCGGTATCAGAGCGGTAACGGTACCGCAGAGTGCCATGCACACCGCGTAGACAATTGATGCGTTCACCCAGGCCCTGTCGCCGGCCCAGCCTAGGAGAATCTAAAAAAAAAAAAAACAAGATAATTTTTAGTATTTAATTACCGGATAAATATCAGGTCGCTAAACGCCAGTCTGCCGCATACCTCGCCCCCCATATTAGCGATTCCGATCACCGAGATCAACATAGATGCATCCGTCTCGCTGAATCCGACCTCGATCGCGTTGTCCGTCAGATAGACGTAAGGCACGTCGTACCATGTGTGCAAGAGAAAGTTGCTGACGGCGAACAGTAAAAATCTCGGGTCGGCAAAGTACGAGAAATCCAGCATGTCGACGATCAGGTCCCAGAACTCCCAGAGCCCGGCGTACCAAACGAGCTTCGTCTTGGCGATCGTGGTCATCGAATTCCGATAGATATCTGGGCAGCTCGAAGCCCTCAAGCGGTACCGGTTGATGTTGAGCATAGCACCTCTGTAAGTCAGGCTGTGCCGATGCATTCGAATGTCCTTCAAGTAGGCGGTGGGCAATCTTCTCGGTTGCTCCGATGTGCTGGACCGTCTCAGAGAAATATTAGAGTCGATATTCTTCAGCCACCACAAGTACGCCGTGCCCACCGAGTGGTGCTGCTGCTGCTGCTGCTGCTGTGGCGGCGGCGGCGGCGGCGGCGGCGGCTGCTGCGGTTGCGGCGGCTGCGGCTGCCGTTGCTCGCCGTGCATAACCTGATCGTCATTGTTTTTATTCTTGTCTTTGTCTTTATCATCGGCCGTTGCTCGCAACTCAATCAGCGGGTAGACGTAATCCAGCGGCGTAGATATAAACCGGGCTGAAGGTGTGCTCAATTGATCGTGCAAAGCCCCGGAATCGCTAAAGCTCCTCGAGGATATCAAGAGGCTCGGATAATTCTGTAGCAGAACGTTGTAAACGGTCTTGTTGGTACTGAGCAGCTCTAGCACCTCGAGCGGCACTTTTTCCCCGTTCTTCACGAAAGTAGGTAAGTTCACCAGGCTCGAGAACAGCTTCTCGCCGCTCTCCTCGTCGCCTCCGTCCTGCGAGCGCAAGTTTTCGATGATCATCGCGTTGGCTGATGCAAAACCTCGCTTAAAGTCAGCATGCGGCGTTTGCATGGTCGTATTCGCGGAGCTCGTCGCGGAGAATGAGTCGGCGCTCGAGCTCTGCACCTTGGACCTTTTCTTCTCCCGATTCTTCCTGCGTTCCTGAGTCTTCGCCTTCGCCCGCGTGGTGGTCCACTCTAGATCTCGCATCAAGCACCCGCACACGGCAAGATTGGAAAACAATCCCGCCAAAATTAACGTGGTGCCCCTCCACCCGTACTCCGCGAGAAGATACTGCGTGATAGGCGCGAACATGAAAGTCCCAATCCCGCTGCCGCAGACTGATAGCCCGGTGGCGAACGATCTCTTCTTGTCGAAGTAGTACGCCACGATCACCACCGCTGCAACAAAACACAGAGACAATCCGAAACCCGAAACGATGCCGAACGTGAAGATGAGAACTTCCATGGAGTTCGCGTACGAGCTGACGACGAAGCCGGCCGTCGCCAAAACGCTACCGGCCACGGAGACCTTCCTGCATCCGTAGCGATCAGTGAGAAAGCTCGCCACCGGCCCGGACAGCAACGGCATTGCCAGAAAGAGGCTGCCAATCCAGGCGGTCTTCGATTTGCCTTCGCCGAAGTAGTTTAAAAATTCGACGTAGATCACACCAAAGGAAAAGGTGATGCCGTCAGCGATCAGATTCACCATGAAGGAGGCCGCGACGACGACCCAGCCCCAGCCGCCGTCGGGAGGCCTGGCCTCGCAGAACTGTCCCTGGAAGCTGGAGTTGTCCTCCGAGCTGCTGGTGGTGGAAGTGGAGATCGACGGGCTTGGGTGCGGCCTTTCCTCGGGCGTATGCCGCTGCTGCTTCTGCGACTCCTTGTTAAACTGCACGTGGTGCTGCTGCTTGTCTTCTCGCGGCGACTTGCCGTTCACCAGCCGCTCGGTACTTTTCTCCGTCGACGAGTGGCTCTTGGACGACAGGATCCTCGTGGGCGAGCCGAAGATCGTGTCTCTTTCCGCGTAGACGTTTTTCAGCTTCTGCGGACTAGTCGCGTCCTCTTTGTAGAGACTGTTGGGCCTCTTCGGTGAGCTCTGCGTGTTCTGCGAGGCTTCTTTCAGCTCCTGGCGCGCCTCCCGACGAATCCTGGAGCCCGACTGCTCCGCTGTATCGCTCGAGTCATTCTCCACGAACCTAATTTCTTCTTCCTCCCGCGGGTCTTCCAAGGACTCTGAATTTCTTTGAAAACTGTTAGCGTGATCCAGCTCTCGAGTCGAGTTTAACTCTGCGACGATCGTCTTTTCGTCTAGACTGCTTGTCACGCACGAACCTTCGTTGGCACCCTCCTCATCGTCGCCCGCATTGAGTTGCCTCGTGTCGCTCATTGAATTCTGCTCGTCGGCTCTGGTCTGCCTATCTTCATCGTTGAACTTGGTCCACTCGGCCATATTGAAGAAACAGAGACGAAGATTAAGAGACGCTCACCTCTCCTCTCTTTCCCTTATTCTTTTCAGGATATCAAAATACAACTTTCCTCTGTGAGAGAATCGGGCCTGTACGACATGCACTTAGACACACACACACGTACCAATCACACGCGATAACAAAAAGCTGAACGCCGCGTTTTGTGAAGAAACAATGTTGGACTTTTCCTCCCTGCGCGAAACGGTCGGTTTAATAGAGATCTAGTTTCGTCCTTGACTTAAACAACGGTAAACAAGGCCACTCGTAGAGCTGCCTGGTGAACTGACGACGCAACGGTAAGAGGGATGCTGACGACCAGGTCGACGTAATGTTGTCTGGCGATTGGCAGCCCGCACCCGGTCGACCATGCAACGGCCCACCACCATTGCAGTCGCGGCTCCGGATTCTCCAAGTCCAAGTGGCACTTTGATTACTTGCGACCGCCTCCTCCTCCGCGAAACGTTCATCAACCCAGGCACCCATGCGGCGACACGTGCTGCTTCGATTCTCGCGTTGTATTCTGCAAGAAAAAGGGAATGCAAAAAGGGCTAACTGAGTAACACGTGCGAGATCAACGAAAGAAGCGAAAGTAAAAATGTCCAAAAGTATAGAAGAAAAAAAAAAAAAAAGAACGTGCGAGAAATAATGAAAATTTAAATAAGCAGATAAAAGAGAACAGAAAAAAAAAAGAACGTGCGAATAATAATAAAAAGAGACAGATTAAATAAGGATTAAGTGAACAACGAAAAAGAGAAGAAAAAGATAAGCGGAAAATGATAAAGATCGGCGCGTAACTTCTTAAGCACTAAAAATCGCAATTAAACTAAGATAAACTAAGCTAATCTGTTGTAAACTATTATAAGATTAAAAAATTAATATATTATATAATATAGGATAAACAAAAATACTATTATAAAATTAAATACTTTAAATTAATAATCTTGAGATAATTCACAACCATTTAAGTTATTAATACGTCATAGTAATTTTTAGTACAAAATTTTCTCGACGTAAACCGGTTTAACTCTGCTAAATTTGTTTATCATATAATCATACGCTTCTATCTTTCTTCCTAAGCAAAGAAAAATAGATGCATGTTCATCTGACAGGCAAAATCACCAAAAATTTAAAACAATTGGCATCGAAAAGGACAATACGAGCAACGTTTATACATTGTTATTGCTAGCCACGGTTTCTGCGATATTCCCCAGAGCACTTTTTACAAACGATGTATTTTATTTGAACGCGAGGTGTAATAATCGTCGCGAACGAAAACGACGCGCGGTAGGATGGGGAAAAAAAGCGAGCCGTCTCGTACGGCTATATTTAATCGCTAAAGTAACATTCTCGAGCATTATTAGACGTTCCAAGTTCGATGTTTGGCAAAGACACTCGGCAGTGTGATTCGCTTCTGGCATTTCGTAACCGGCCGAAGTAGCTCGAGTTAGTAGAGTCAGCGATTATAAATGAAGCTCATTGTGTATGAGTTGCTATCAATTTAAGGATTTAACGGTGGCCACGATGATCACGCGTGTATCATACGATCTTCTTTCCTTCTTCTTTCAGACCGTCCACCCGCGATCCGCAAAGTCTGCGAATTCTTCTGAAGGGCTTCGATCACCGGCGCGAAATTTCAAGGGCGCGTAGATAGTAAAGGGTCAGTGTCGACGCAATACTTGAAGGCTCAACTTCGAACACAGACGGAAGAGAACGTTTTATTCCCAACGCCGACAATTAAACCGCCTTTCTTTCTTTTCGTTTCTTTAAGAAGACAAAAGCTGCAGAAGAAATTCAATACTAGGTATCGAAATTTTTACAATTTTTTTAAATTTATGTATTACAGACTAAGTTAGTGTTAAAAAGCCCGACGTTATATATATTAAAATTTCTTCTAGTTGTCAAAATTAATCGTGAATTTAGCGCCGACCTAGATCTCACAGAGTTACTTAACTCACAATCAGAGGAAGACGACCATTTAACTTTTTGCGTGGAACCTTAACACGCAAGTGCTGTATATTACGCGTAAATACTCGTGGCACAGAAATTCGCGAAGAATGTGTACGAAAACTGCCAATTCAAGCTCCACGCGTAACAATAAGAAGCCCGATATATGTCGATAAAATGGGATATCATCCAACGAACGCACGGAAATGTTTCGGATCTAGAAATTAAACTGAATGTAATTTAAGTTCCTTTGCATAAATTCTGAAATAATAACTAAAAATAAGCAACTCTAAGAATTAATTTAGGATGATTTAGGATATATTATTAGCGTAGAAATGGCTTGTCGACGAAAATGTAAAATAAATCCGAGAGATAAATACTGCAAAAACAAAAATTAAATTAAATAAGATAAAATGAGATAAAACAAAATAAATAGACAAAATGAAAATGAAAAGACAAAGAAGAACAGTTTTCACGAGATTAATTCGAAGAAGTCTGATAAAACTGATGTCCGATTTTGTACTACACAGCTATCAAGTAACGCGATAGAGCCGTTATCGAAAATTCAAGAGTGCGAGAATTTTTTTTTTCACTGATGTTTAATTAGAGATTACTTCTTTTGGTTCGAGAAACTTTTAAGTTCTTCTTCGGCAGATAATTCGAAACTCGTTTACTCATGTACGATATGTATATCGACGAAAAAATAGGCGCCTCTGCAGAATTTTACGCAATTCTCGTCTTAAGATCCGTCGTCGTGGTCCACGATCAAACGTTTATACCGTTTTCATATTAATCTTAGAATATGGTCGTCGCCTCATAATCCTAATTTTGTCAATACATGATTGATGTGTGCGCATTTAATCACGCGACTTGCGTTTTAATCAAGCGCTAAGAGAAAAAAATATAGTTACTTTCGGAACAACCATAGTTTTACGATGTAAAGCTTATGAGCTGCGAGTAATCTCGTGTTGGTTGAATTCGATACGTTTTATAAAAGTAAATTGATAATACACGTCGAATCGTACGTTACGAGCGTGTCGTGCACAAAAGATAAGATAAGGCATCGATGAATTAATGAACGATTTTTAACGATTCGCTGACGACGTGTTAAAGCGATTAGTTGTCCGTTTAACGCGCCACGTTTCATTCTTCTTGTCTTCTTCTCTTTCTTTTTCGAAAAAATGTAGTGATTGATATTGCTAACTTTTGAGTGAAACAGTGAATATTTGTGGTTGGAAATACCATGAAATTATAGTTGAGGTCAAAAACTAATTAATTTTTTCTTTTTAGGGTAATTATATGATGTCTAATGGCAAACAAAACTGTACTCAAGACGATTTTCACCGTAAGAATGGATTACGAAAACTGGCCTGCATCCACGATAGTCAACATTGCCGTTGGACGAAAACGTACCCGTGACGGATTCGATGACGTGACGCTCCAGGCGATCGTAGTCGCGTTAAAAGCGCAATATATATTTTTCGCCGATTTTTTTTACGAAATAAGCAGCTTAGCTCGAAGTCGCACGCTATCGAGATAAGAATACAGTCACTTTTGGACTCGACCACAATTTTATGATATTTCTAACGATAAATATGATTGGGTCAATTGTGAAAATAACTAAGTTACAAAATTATGGCTGTGTCCAAAAATAACTGTATTTTCTCAACTTTATCATATTTATCGTCAGAAATATCACAAAATTACGGTCGAGTTCCAAAGAGACTGTATTCTTCTCTCACTGTACACTTCCAAAAGCGATTATCATATTTTAAAGTGTCGCAAATCGATCGGCGGCCTCGTCGATCGGATCAATACCGATTGGCGGGCAACACTCGCGTCTGCGGCGCGACTCGAGCTGCTAGAAGTACGAGATAAGCGGCAGAGAAGCTGACGAACCATAATGGACGGTGGCAAGAACCGGGTACTTGGCGTTATCCGTGTTGCTGCGTGCTCTCGGTGCGGCGGGATGCGGCGCGATCGGTCCGAAAACGTTGCGCTCTAACGTCAAACTAATATTGGAAGGTCGGTCGTACTCGGACCGTGCTACCGCTTGGCCTTTGCGCGAGGTCGAGCACCCGCGTTCGCGAGACGGCAAAATCTCCAGGTTCCGCGAAATCTCATCGCCGGAGAGAACGAGAGCCAGAGAGGAAGGGAGAGGGATCGGGGGGGGAGGGAGGAGGGGAGGTAGAAAGAGAGAGAGAAAAGATGATAGGCACGTACGCGTTCGATCAATGACGAATCCGCTATCCGCAAACTCGTTAATAAAAAGGGGAAAATAGTAATTTATCAGCAAGTCTCTTTCCCTCTCTCTCTTTCTTTTCTAATCCGTCATCGCATCCGCAAAACGGTATCTTCCATCTTAGGGTTTGATGAAAGAAATCCTCCGCGCGGAGAGATCGACCCTGCCTCGCCGGCAAGTCGCACGTACAGAAAGATGACCGGGCTAATACTGATAGCTGCTACTGTCGCTGATACACATATGACCGTTGGCTTTGAGCGCGTTTCGCTGTGACGTCACTGCGCGCGGCAATCTTCGACGGCGAGGAAGGCCTGTTCCTCCGCGGGATACTGCTTCGCACGCTGATTTATCGGGGAAAGGCGTTTCACCGATGGATCGGTATAATAATAGTAACGATTGTCATCCCGACTGTCTTTATTAGACTTAGATAAATTGTATATCGGATAGAAGCGATGACATGCGGTTTTTAAGCAGCTTTTTAATTTATATAACAATGTGCTGAGCGACCGCACTTTGCAGCTTCCACGAGAGCTTATCGTGCGACTTGTAGAATCGTACAGATAAGAAGAAACTGCTTTCTTCCGTTGCTCACACCGCTTCGGTATCTCTGGCCAAGTTTTAAATCGTAGCACGATATATTTTTCAACATTTGAGTCTTTATCATTGCTTGGCCGATTGATAAAGTTGAGATTACTTTTTTTTTTTTTTCCACTTGAAATTATAATTGAACGATCATAAGTATCGCATGATATAACGCGAAATTACTTGCCGTAGGTTTCCGAGTATCGTTTACGTGTTCTGAAAGAAAAGCGTAGTTGCTTTGGAGGCCGACCATAATCTTATAATATTTTTAATAACAAATATAATATTATCAATCATATTTATTGTTAAAAATCTCATAAAATTATGGTCGAGTCCAAAAGTAATTATATTTTTCTCTCAGCGTACGGACCGAGTTATTTATTAATTTTATTATTTTGTCCATGAGATTCTTTCAATGAACGAGCAAAATGCACTGAATTGGAAATAAAACTTTTTATTGCCCGTAATAAAAGTATCTGTATCTGAAACTTAGAATTAATTCATGTATAAAGCTTAGCCAGAGATAACCATAACAACTGTACAGTAATATCTTATCTTCGTACGTGCCTTTTGTATGAAAACGACGATACTGCGAACACATCACGTGAGAAGCTCATTCTTCTCTCGTATTCAGCACGCATACACGCGTATGAGCGCACGTGCGTGCGCGTTTTTTTAATATTTCGTCCTTATTATTCCTATTATAAACGAACAGATGACTTAAGACGAGATGCATGGAAAAAAAAAAAGCAAACGTGGCGCATCAATATTGAGAGACGCAGCCGTCTCTTCCGCCAAGTGTAGACTAAAAATGAAACGGATCCTGTATATACGCAAAGAATTGTGTACTTGGAATTATAATGTTGCAGTAGTTGTGGAGTATCAAAAAATTATAAGTCTAAATGATGCTGTCGCAGATAATGGCTAGCATAGCTAAATTAAATACTAGATTAAATACTGTAATAATTTAATCTTGCGATTCCCTGATGGTCTGCAACTACTGTGACACCATAATACTTATTGTTAACACAAAATTATCTCTGCGTAAGAAAGCTCGATGGCTGAGCCAGTCATTTTATTTTCAGAGAAGGTGGTACTTTTATTTTCCGACCGTTCCGCGGCGATTATCTTGTTTGCCTCTTTCTCTCCCCTGCTCGTTAAATGTTTTTTTTTTTTTTTACGCGGAGATTCGCATGTCCTCTGGAAATTTCCTAAGTTCCTGCGGTCTCGAGGAACTGCTTTACGATTATTGTGCCGCACAAGCTTTCCGTACACTCGAGCGAGATGTGTCAGAGATGTATCGCGTCACGTGTTTCATTCGCTTCTTCATTACGCGGGATTTTCCCGATAAACGGTGACCGTGATGCCGTAAATGCTTTGTCTTTTAGCAAATTGCGATAAATACGTGTATATGTATTATATGTGTATTATATGCATGGAGAAAATTCCATCGGTCATTAATTCGCGGATTATTGTTCTAAGAAATTTAGAGAGTTTATTATATCGTAGAACTGCGTTCTTTATTTTCGAAATCTTTTTTTTTTTTTTCTCTCTCTCTCGAATCTAACTTCCGTGCGTTTTTAATGCAATTGTGATCTGTTTATCGGCTCGATCGGGGGAATCAGATAATGCTGCTCGATTCACAAAACCATTGGAGCTTAATGAACGATTGACAAATTTAATTTATCGTAGATTAAAAATATCGTAATTAATAGCAGGAAGTAAATAAATGATAATATTGTTATTTATAGCGTTATCTATAAAACAAATCAATGCTATTCTGTCGGAAGTGTTACAATTATAAAAAAAAAAGGAAGCAGAAACTGTTAGATACAAGAATGCACATTTGCATTTAGAAAAAAAAAATATTTAAACAATTGTACAGTATTAAAACAATTTTTACTGTAATATGCAATATTACTCAGGGCGATTAATTCGCCAGGACAGTGGGGCCTTTCCTTGCATCAGGTGACCCAAGGAATACCGGGGACCTAAAGCCCTGCGCCCGAAGCCAAAGTGCAAAGCAAGCTCCGCGAGAAGCTCACGCGTTTAACGCCGTCGGATCAGCTGGTTGCGTTACCACAACTGCAACGGCTGTTATTGATCGGATGGCGCCTCGCACAGCGCGTGTTACGCGTGTAACGGGCGGCCATGCAGCAGCGGCGTGCGCGCGGCACATTGGCCCCCTCTAATCTGTTCGCTAGTCCACTATCGCAGATAAAGAAAGCCGCT
The DNA here is from genome assembly GCF_019399895.1 of Cardiocondyla obscurior. Lineage (NCBI taxonomy): Eukaryota > Metazoa > Arthropoda > Insecta > Hymenoptera > Formicidae > Cardiocondyla > Cardiocondyla obscurior. The sequence goes on along the minus strand of NC_091875.1, from coordinate 1,556,944 downwards.
TTAAAGAAACCGCCGTACTCACCGATGACCGCTTCGTCGCCTCCCTTTCTCTCTTCCGGGACCGATGCTAAAAAACCGGAACGAGCCGCATGGCACGCGAGACCAACTCGCCGATGTACGTGTGAATGTGTGTGGCGGCCCGAGGGCGACTACTCCTCGTCTTCGGACCTTCGGAGTATTCGAGGATTGCCGCAAGAAGTAGCGAGCCTCAGAGATCGGTGCGGAGGATCGGCAATCGAGAGGGGGAGCACTCGCGGCGGAAGCGACGAACTCTCTTGAGAGAGATCGGAACCGAGCACGCACGACACGCACCGGGAAACTAGTCCTCTTGGACTCGCGGTTCCCGTTTGCGCGGCGGAGAGCCGCCGAGGGTGAATTTTGACCGATCGACTGCGCGCGCAAACGCGCACTTCGCCCGCCAGTCGGCGCGCATTGAGGTATTTTCGCTCTTCTCAAGTCCCCTCGGCCTGCTCGCGCCTCGCGAGCTGTCGCTGCTCCTTTTTTTACTCGTCGTTGGAAAGGAACGGTCATGCTTTCCTTCGTATCTGCGGCGATCTCATTAAAATTAAGATTTACCACTGAGAAATTCGATGTCTGATTTGGTTTCGGTTGACTCGTACTACTTGCCCGAGTTGAGTGGCGACACTAGCAATTCGTAGCGAATTTACTCAGAACTAAGAAGAATTACGATTGCAGCGACGGTCAACTCGTAATTGACCTTTTAGTTAAGTGAATATCCACTATGCTCCGCCACCGTTTCGAAATCGGAGCGAGTAGTGCAAGTCGGTGATAAAAACCTCAAAATATTCTTTTGCCTCAGGAGATACGTTCTAAATAAATTAATTCTTTCAACATGAAGCCGACGCTGGTAGCTGATGAGATGTTTCCCGAGGGAGCTGGACCCTACGTCGAATTAGAGGAGGTATTGTCTTGTATACAAGCCAGATAAGGTTAGAACGTAGCGGTGTTAATACTATCTTAAAGGGCTGTAAACAAAGCAAACTAATAACTTAATTTATTTCCCTTAAATAATTTCTACCTCGTATTAATAAAATAATAAATAAAATACATACTTAAATAATTTCTTCATTTTCATACAATATTAATTTCAGGTTGGAGGTAGTAGACTATTAGTGGACCTTACAGCTAGCGAAAAAGCTGTCCATTCGGAATTTTTCAATGGTATGTGAACCATTAAATTTTAATTTTAACTCACACAAACATTATTTAATTCTTGTCCAAGATGCAGTCCACATAGAAGGCTTCAATGATATATTAAATATTATTTAATTCTTTAATAGACGTTTCTACATGTCATAAAAGATGAAAAACACATGTCTCCTGCACAAACAATAATACAAGTTAACAGAATATACGGTTAGTTTATTGAAATAATTGTTTCTTTTCAGAATTCGATGATCTTTACGATGACGATGATTTGGATTAAAGCAGCATTCCTAAGAAGTTCAACTACATAGTGCTCCTTTTGTACAGATTACTGTTAACTTAGCATTAAAGCAGAAAACACTTTGTTCTCCACGTGAGACCATGTAAAACAACGGGTACAATGTAGAATCAATAAACATATGTTGCCAGGTGCGTTCATCAGAAAACTCTCATTGAATCAACACTTAATTTGAGCAGATTAATTAATTATGGCTCTTCTTTTCTTTGTCATTTTTTTTTATACGGTATAATGCTATCATAGTTTGATCCAACTATACTATTACTTTTGATTTTTGTTTAAATACGAAAGATAATTAATTACTAAATACCTCAATGTGACATTAAAAAAAAGTAGAACGCGTTCAAAATAAATAGTCGGTTTCGAAATAATTTTTTTCTGTTGAACGCAACCGTTAAATGTAACATATTTATACATACAATAGATACGAAAAAATTCCTCCATCTTTGCAGTGAAAAAATTACCGCAAATCTTTACACAGTATCGTTACTCGGTACAAGTTCTTCTCCCTCTTCAAGGCTAACGACAAACTACAAACTTCAGTATCGTAACGTTATTACAATTTATTTGTATCCTCGAAATCGAGTCGAATGTGCGCCTGCATCTATCGTACGTCGCTTTGCCGCCTGTTGCAGGACAGATTGTTATTATAAACGTGCCATAAGAAAATGAGTACTGGTCGGTATAATCGCGTACACATACTTTTACGATGCTAGAAGATTATAATTTATAATACATAGACGCTAGTCGTATAAACTCGTGTATGATGATGCACAAACTAAAATATAGCACCCCATTCAGTCATTCATTTGCTTGTATCTCGGTCGATCTCGTGCGTGCGTGCGTACATTACGCGCGTGCATTAAATCGCTTCGTTACTCGATACCAAAAAGAAAAAGTGCCACTTGGATCCATCAATTCGATCAGCCCGATTAATTGTGTACTCTCCTTGGACCCAATCAACATATCTCCCCATTGACCGTTCTCATACGCTTCCCAGATTTACATGCCGCTCGCTTGGCAATTGTCAACTTTATCCTTGCTCGATACACGTTAAAAACTGGCGACCGGGGTGAAGACGATATTGGCAACAACGACGGTATTATTAATGTTGGCATATCGCTGATGATAGTGGCGAGTGTCCTAAAAGTCAAAAGTAAAGTCGCTTTTTAACGGGAATTCTTTCCCGCAAATTGGTATCCCGATTTTTAAGTACGTTTATTATTGTTAATATAATAATAAAAATAATTGCTGTGGCTGAATATCGTATAGTATGAGGCACAATATGTATATACGTATACTTTAAAAGTATAACTGAGTAGAAGAGGTAGATGTGGGGGTGGGGAAAGGCAAATATACAAACCCTGAGTCTAGCCTGTGAAGAGTTATTCGGGATGCTAGTTAACTTCAAGATCACTGTCATCTTGGTCGCTTTCTTCGTCATCGTCCTCTTCCTCGGAATAGTACTGTGACGGCGGCGATAAGGGATCTTCCGATAGCGAAGTATGCGACGATGACGGTGGCCGAGAGCCCTCCAATTTTATATCTAGGTCATCCATCGATGTACTCGGACCGGGAATAGTTACTGGAATAAACTTCTCTAAATCCCCTGATGCTAGCTCTGGAAAGCCAATCATTTTAAATCAATGGATTAAAATTTAAATATGTGTAGGTAATAATTGTTATAAAAAATAGCATACGTACGTTCTACATATTTTTCGAGTGACTTCGGAACCATTAATTTTGCCTTTTGCAAATTTTCTTCAGTACATTCTCCCTTTTCAAGTCCTACAAAATAAATTTTATAATTAAAAAATTATAATTACTGAAATACAAAATTATTAATTAGATAAAAAGTAGTTAAATATTTTTTTTTTTTACCGAAAGCTAGACCCATTTGCTTTAGCACTTCAATGTCATCATGAATTTCAAACTTATCATTAAAATTAAACAGGTACTCGGTTCTGTAAAAGGCAAAAATTTAATTAATAATTTTCTAAATTTATGTAAAATTTATTAATAGGTTTGTTTAATCTTTTTTCGTTTTTTTTTAAATGTTTTTATTTAACATACTTGTCATTTGAAATGCTGCAATCTATGACAGTCTTTTTACTGGTATTCACAATGAGGAATGGCAGCTGTATGGCAGAATTTGGCTTTGGCGGCCCGCGGATGCCCTCGTTCACGCGATTACGTTCAACCAAGTTCTTAAAAGAAATGTGAGAGAGGAGCAACTGGTGCAGTTGCTGTGTCTTAGCCTTGATTCTTTCGATCTTCTTTTTCTTGTCTTTTTCTAATGCCACGCATTCCTGAAGTGAATTGGTAGGTAGGCCGAGCCACCTGATCTCTTTTTTCTCTTTGGAAATGATATTCATCGCCATCAAGACGTTCAGGGCATCGTATACGCGTCTTCTAATATTCTTCTGATCATATTGCTGAAAAAAGAACAAAGTATGCAATATATAATTAACGATTAATCACTATTAACGATAAAAAAATTAATTTAAAAAGAGTACTTCCTAAAAATTTATAATTAACATTAAAAGCATTGGAAAATAAATACCTGATCTGTCAAAGAGTTTATGTGAGCAGGATTAGTAAACTCGCCGACTAACTCGTCCGCCACTTCGTTATAAGAAGTGGTGCCCTTCTTTTTTACTTTTTCGCAAACTTTCATTGAAAAATGTCTCAAACCTTTGCCGACTTTTTCCGCTTTTCTCCGTTTACTGAAATGTAGAGAAGTAATATATATAAACAGAAAATTATGGCGATAAAGTAGATGTAAAGTATTTTGTAAAATTATGATAAAACTGAAGGTTTGAATGTGTTTTCTTTCTTTTTCTTTGTTGTGTGTGCGTGTTTTAATTTTGTGTATGCGCGTGTGTTTGTGCACGTATGTGCAATAAAACTGTAACATTACTCAGGCACAAAATCGCCACTTTCCACATCCTGCCTTTTTCTAGATCCGCTGTGATCTAATATTGGACTGATGAAGGTTTTCCCGGTGGTGTCCTTAACGATCTGCGAAGTGTTGGATTGTTGCTGCTGCTGCTGCTGTTGCTGCTGCTGCTGTTGTTGCTGCTGCTGCTGCTGCTGCTGAGATGCAATTGCTTGTTTTATGTCACTCTGAAATAAAGCGTTTACATTTTAGACTTGTTTATTGTAGAATTTATAATTTTTATATTAAATTATCGCTTATTAATTAAAGTGTATGTACCATTTGTGCGGAGGTTAGTTGTATGGTCTTGGTCATCATAGAATCCCCTCCTTTTGACATAGCCACTTTAGTATTTTGCAAGGGTATTGTTACAAGTCCTGTAATTATATATTTCAAACAATTTAATATTAATATAATTGAGTTGCACTATATTAAAAAATTTATTTAAAAAAAACTTACTTTGACCAGTTGTTGATGGATTTTGCAAGCTAATAGTCCTAAGAACTTGTGTATTCGATGATAGAACCTAATTGAGACAATACATACAAAATATTTATTAAAATCTTGCAATCTTACTGTACTAATTAAAAAAAAATCTTTATAAGTTCATTTTTTTATGTAACTTAAATGCAATTTATTATTTATTTATAGCTTTCTTACAAAATATTTTTTACGAATATATTATTAAATTTATAATTTTTTGTTTAAAAATAAAAACAATAATTATAAAAAATAAAATATGAGACTAAATCAAATACCTGCGTTTCTTGATTAGGAGCTTTAAGGACTTTAAGGCCACCTGTATTTGTTGTGCTGACAATGCCACTTAATGCTTTATTGGAAGTGCTTTGCACCACTTTTATTACTTGTGGATGTCCTGCAATAAATTCCATTTATCTATTATTACCGTAAATCTTTGTATCAATAAAGTATTTCAAAATTATTAACCAAAAGAAAAAATTTAAATTAACATAACTTTGTCTATTAACAGTTTAATGTTAAAAATGTATAAAAATTAAATAAGTTGTATTTTGCATTTTTTAAAAATCTGATCTCTTATTAAGAGTCATTTTTCCAATGTAAATTTACTTCCAGCCTGTTCCTTATTTCTTTTTAATTCTAAAAATTTGGACTGAGCTATTAAATCAAACTGGTCACTAAATATTAATGAGGAAATTTGACAATTCTTTACTATTACAAGAGATAGAATGAGGCTGCAATTGTGACATTTATGTGATTATGAGCCTGTAGAACTGATTATAACACATTGTATTAGCTTGACTTTGCAAACTAGGTTCTCAATGCCTTTTTAAACCAACAATGCATAATAAAATATGAGAATTGCATATACAATTAAGAATAACCCCATTAATCACACAGAACTTCCTGCAACTCAGTCTAGGTCCAATTCTAAAGAGTAGAATTCTAAATAAGACAACTGATCATTGCAAAGCAAATGCCAAACAGAAAATGAATAGTTATGACTATTCCACCTTTACATACATACATATACAAAGGCATACAGAGAAAGAAAGGATCTACCCAGTCAAATTTGCAGACATTAACTGGTCCACCAGCAAACACCTACGAAGATGAACCAGTCAATTTTTTTTGTGCATATGTTTATGCACCTGAGCAAATTTGTCTGGACAGACTCAAAGTGTGGACCTCACCTGAAACAGGAAAAGTAGCTACCTCTACTTCGAAAGAACCTAATGTTGTCAAGATTAATCAAAGCAAAAGCTTCGCAGGAACCCGGCGAGTCCCCGTGGACGATCAGATCGCGGTAGGAAGGCGGTGGTCGAATGACGGGAGGGGGCGGGGGTGAAAAGCGGCGATTGTCGTACGCCGCCTTTCCCTGGGCCTCTCCAAGGCGTCAGAGATCCTGGGATCCGGCGAGGGTACCGCGGGCGACGAAGACGACGGGGACGCAGAAACGCGCGCGCTGGCGCGGGCTCGCACTTACCATTGGCGTCGTGTATGAGGAAATTCATCGTTTTGTTTTGCTGCGTCATCTCCGGCGTTATTGGGCCGACGTTCGAGCGTCGGTGAGCGTAGTAGCGTGGATGGGCCGTGCGGAAAGGGGCGATAAAAGGTTCATAGGGGCCCGAGCTCCGGTCGAATCGTTGGCTCGCGGCGTGTATTCACCAAAATGGCGACCTCGCATATAAAAGCACACGCTACGAGGATTCACGCGACGTCACGGGACCGACGGGGTACGCAGGCTCGTGTCAACGTCGCTGTCACGTCTACGACGACCGGACGTGCATTATTCGCACCAGGTCTAGAGTAAATCGCGCGGTCTGTCCTACGGCCCAGCGACCCCGCAGCTTCCGCGTGCACACAGACTGGAAATGAGCTTGGCGGCACGACAAAGCCAAACAGCTGATTGGCCGGTGGCCGGTCACATGGGCGCCTCCGTTCCACGTTACGCAGCGCCTCCACCAGTCGCCCGCGCGCCAACGCGCCAACGCGCCAATCTAACCCCCTCTTGCCGCCACCCCCGCGCTTTACAAGGGTCCTTTTCGCATCCTTCTTGTTTTACTTTTTATTAAGTCTTGTTGCATTTTTAGGTTTATTATTGACGCATCGGCAATCGTAAGAGGATAGAAGTGCGAGAGGTAAAAAGGAACTCTGAATTTGAGCTCGAATCCAAGAAGCCTGACTTCCAATAGTCGTGACTCTGCATCACTCTGCATTCGTGTTCGTACCCCCACCGCTCGTATTTGTACACGCGGACCGAATGGAGCACTGTTCCAATATGCTCGCAGCTCATCCACAGCGTGGCGTGTTTTTTTTTGATCTGGTAACGTTTAACCAAAAAATAATTGTACCGTCAGAAAGGTGAGAACAATCAGAACACCGAAATTTTATCGATATTATTATACAATGGCAGATTGCCCGGCCATTAATGTACGTCTGGCAGTAAACAGGGTAGACTTCAGTCTAATAACTAACGATGATGCAGTCCAGCCGCAGCTTTACACACCTGGCGAGGAAATATCCAGTCAACCGGATTTTCTGAGGTAGATACCATAAGTACATTCATCCTTCAAGGGATTACTTATCTGATTATATAATCAATTAAGATATTTTAATTTGTTAGGTTAATTGTTTAATTGAGATTGATTATTTAATTAGAGGTCATGGAACTTACGTCGATGATGAAAAAATATTGCGTGCATCAGTTGCCGGAATTTTGGAGAAGGTGAACAAGCTAATAACGATTAGGCCGTTGAAAGCACGTTACAATGGAGAGATTGGGGATCTTATTGTTGGAAGAATAACAGAAGTGCAGCAGAAGCGTTGGAAAGTCGACGTAAATGCCAAGCTTGACGCTGTTTTGTTATTGTCTAGTGTTAATTTACCTGGTGGTGAACTGGTAAGATTATATATATGTATATAAATAGAGCGCTTGTTTTATAAAAATTAATAATTTTTATGCAATTTATATGCATTTTACTAATTCTTTCAAAATTTTTCGAAACAGAGACGAAGATCAGCCGAAGATGAACAGACAATGCGCAGATACTTGCAGGAAGGAGATCTGATCTGTGCGGAAGTACAATCTATTTTTGCGGATGGTTCACTTTCCTTGCATACACGAGTGTTAAAATATGGCAAACTATCACAAGGGATATTGTTAAAGGTACCGCCGATGCTGATCCAACGTAAAAAAACTCACTATCACACTCTAGAAAGCGGTGCCACTCTGATACTTAGTTACAATGGCTATGTGTGGATTGGTTCAAGTATTCAGAACGTCGATAAATCCGAGGGAGGTTTCACTGACGATCTGTCGAAAATTCCAGTGGAGAATCGCGAGGTCTGCACACGGTTACGTAACTGCATTTTAAGTTTAGCACAGTGCAACATGTTACTATCCGATACTTCGGTGACATTCGCTTATGAGGAATCTTCTAAATACGAAGTGCATGAACTGTTGCATCCGGAAGCGATGGTTGACGTAGCACTGTTAACACATCAAAGACTCGCGAGATCTATATAATTTCACCCAAGTACTGAGATAATATATAATACAATTAATCTAAGTTAAACTAAAGTTGAATATAATTCTTTTATCAGGATATTTGAAATGTAAAAACGTGATAAATAAAAAAAAACGACTTTTTTTTACATAATATTGCAACCTAACGAGTCATTCGACTTTGATAATCGATCTGATAAATTTACGATACTTACAAAGTAGTATTACGAAGCATTACTTTCTGAAGAAATCATTGAAAAAGAAGTGGAGTTGGATTACAGCATATTGCAGTAACAACGATAAGTATTGCATATATAAAATACTGCAGTATTTTTCATCGATAGATCTATATTTGGCATAACGGTCCAGGTGTAAAGTGATCGGACGGACGCTAATCGGAGTATTGATTAAACAAGTAGAACTTGGAAACAGGTAGTCGCGGCAAGTAGCGTCGACAGACATGGACGCATGTTTCAATGCTTTCGATAAAGACGGCGACGGATTTCTGTCGATTTCCGAATTTGATCTTATATGTCGTGCGTTATTTCGAAATGACCGCGGCAAGATTTACGGTCTCGAAGAGGATCAATTGCGTGAAGTATATTCGATCTTTGACCTCAAAGGCGACGGCCGGATTGACAGGGAAGAATTTGAGGTAAAGTGCTCACAATATTAATAAAATTATTTAAAAGAAAGTAAACTTTAAAATATAGAAACAATATATTTTAGGCTTTTTAATGATAAGAAATATATTGTTAGGAAATCGATAAAGTTAATAAAATAATTTAATAGTTGTATTTTTGCTATCTAATTTGGAAAGAGATTAACAGGATGTCCGCGATTAAATAAAGGTCATTTTAAGAGTGGGTAGGGCTTTCGGAGAAATGTCTTATACCATTTCACATTTTTCGTGATAAGCGAGATATGAATGTTTAAAAATTGAGCATTTTATCACTGATTTTGAGCGGGGAATTGGTACTTTTCCTACCGCACAATTTTGACGCACAGATCGGGCGATTTTCGGTATCGAGACGAGCGAAGACGTGCGAGAGAGATAAGCAAGTGAGCGGAAGCGTCTTGCTTATCTTGCCTATACGTCTTCGCTCTTTTCGCCATCAAATCACTGGTCCAATCCATGCGTCGGCTAAGTCACGCTAGTGGGAAAACACTTCCTGTTTCAAGTTTCTAAATATTCATATCTCTTTCAGCTATTATATCGAAAAATGTAAAATAGTATGGGACTTTTCTACTTGTCTCCGAAAGCCCTACCCACTCTTAAAATAATTTTTATTTGATCACGTTGTATATGTATATTGCAGAACATCTGTATGACATTAACGCAATAATTTTTTTATTTAGGTTTTTTAGAGTGTAACTTTAAAAATTGTATAATTTCTAAATTAATAAATTTATGATATTCAGAAATTTATATTCATTTGTTTAAAATTAATTTTATTATGCAACTTATAGGTCTGCTGGAACAAATGGATTAAAATATGCACACGTCCCAAAAGCGCTTTTTTAATTGTGGACGTGCAAAATGATTTTATAACAGGTTCTTTGAATATTAAACAGTGCGCCGCACAACACGACGGTTCAGAAGTAATTGATCCAATCAATCGATTGCTGGAAACCGTGCCATTTGATGCAGTGTTTTACTCATTGGATTGGCATCCTGTGGATCATGTTTCTTTCATTGATAATTTACACTTGAGGTAATTATCGGTATTTTGCATAAACGCAAAATATAAAATTATTAAACCTGTACTTTAACAAATGTTCATACAAATTTAAGTCTTGAAATCTAAATTTACGTTAATTTCATATTCACGCATTTATTTATAAACATTATTTTTTATATTAAAAATAAAAAATAAAAAAAAAATTTTAGTCATATTTAACATTTTTTGCAATTATCATTAGAGAGGTGGACATCAGCAGTAGCATCTCAAAGGAAGCGGCGCGGGTGTACGACACGGTGACGTTCCAGGGACCACCGTTGCTGAAACAGCGTCTGTGGCCTCGTCATTGCGTGCAGGATTCTTGGGGCGCTGAGCTCCACAAAGATCTGAAAATCGTCGACAATGCGATCAAGATTTATAAGGGCACAAACCCAGAAGTTGACTCGTACTCAGTATTTTGGGACAACAAGAAGTTGACCGAGACAACGTTGTCTTCACAGTTGCAAGAAAAGGGTGCCACCGACATTTACATATGCGGGCTAGCGTATGATGTTTGCGTAGGCGCTACCGCAGTGGATGCCCTCACCAGCGGTTACCGCACTATACTGATCGATGACTGTAGCCGTGGCGTCGATCTCGTCGACATTGAAAAAACCAAAGCCACCGTGATAGGTAGCAATGGCGTAATAGTGAATTCCAGCCAGGTGAAGGCTATGGTAGAGGGAAGAGATCGACGACCAGAGCTGGGTTACAAACTTGCTTTAGAAATAAAGCACAAAATGAATCTCGGTGATGAATAATTATAGCAAATTACGTAGTATACTACATTTAGAAATATTTGATTAGTAGATTAATACGAAAAGTCATATATAATCTTACATTTTGAAACTTGGATCTCGAAAGTATAAAATAATTAAACGTGAAAAAAGAAAATAAGATTGAAGAAATAGATGCAGAGACAAAGTATAGAACGACTGCATCTATATTTTGCTCAGTGTTGAAGTAGTTAAATTAGATATTAGAAAATAAATTGAATTTGTTATTTAATATACGTTTATTAATAAGTGTGTTATCTTGTTGAAAAGAATTTTTTTAGAGAGATAGGATTTATAAAGATTGGATCTTAGACTTAAAAAAAGTAGATCTAAACATCTATAAATGGTGTCAGCATTTATTTAGTATGTACTATAGATATACAAAATTCAATCAATTTTAGAATTTTTTAGAAAGAATATACATTAATATACGTAAATGTTAAGAATGATTTACTTACGTGCATGTACATACAAATAAGGATGAAACTTGTCGGAAATTAAATTTCCGTAATTGATTCCTATAAAAGTATTTATAGAACAGTAAAGGCGGGTTAGATAAAAACCTTATAATGTTCGTGTTGTAATATGCTGGTACATGCAAAATTTGAATAATGTTAAGTATTATTTTGAGACAAAGTTAAAAGAGAGAACTATTGACTTTTGTTAGGTATATATTTTAGTTTTACTAAAATGTAAAAAATTACGTACATATGTTCCTGATTTGATAGATCTCCAATATTATTTTAAATATATTGTGTTCGTATTAAAAAAAAATAATGGTTTAATGTTTGTAATTGCGTTATATTTTTATCGACTTTTACTGTAGAATGTTAGCTAATAAAATTTTTTAGCGTATAATTCCTGTTTTGCTACTAAAAAATTAGTGTAACGCAATAATTATAAATATTTATAAAAAAATGTTATACATTTTATATGTAAATTATCCCAAGCAACATATTGCTTCTGGAAAATTAGAATTAAAAAAAAAGAAAGTCAATCGAAAGTATTCAAATTTGTTTTAAGTCTAAAAAAATCCGCTACAAGGCGTTATCGGCAGTTCGAACACGTAGAGATAGCGTTCGGCGGTACGCTAGTCTCTCTGGTCTGAGGCGACGGCGGTATACGTGCGCTAGCGTGTCATGCTTCACACAATGAAGCATGCACGTGTGCCTTGGAGCGCCGAGGAGATTGAGAAAACGGAGGAAAATGTAGTGGAGCGCGATTTGATGCTCCATCCTTTAGAGAAACGCGTGATGGAAAGAGAACGCTATAGGTTAGGCACGGGATCAAAGCGGTATGCAATATCGCTCTCGCTCGCACGCGTTTGTTGGTCATTCTTTTACATTTTTTTTTTTGAAACGATTAAGTTTTTTAACTCGTGATAATTATTAATTTTTTAATATTTCGTTTTTTGAGTAGTTTTATTCGTGTCGGACCTCGTCCCGTGCTCTTATTGGTTAATTCTTTCGTGTCTGATGTCTTTTTAAACGCATTTTTGTACATACGTAAACACTTCGACATTTTAACATCTGTCCATAAATGCGTGATGCAAGCAATGTGAAGTTACACGCTTTTAGCACGAAAATATAGATATGAATATTTTGCTTGCGCATCGCGATAATTATCCAGCAAATTTCTTATTACTTCTGCGCTCATCGTAACACACATTGAATTTCGAAAACGGACGATAGTTTTTGAATGATTTCCGGAAGTATACTTTGCTTCATTTACCGCCAAATTATCTCGTCTGCCGCAATAAAGTTGTTTACCAGTGGACTCTTGGATCTGCCGACGACGATGGTAGAGTAAAATCACGCTGATTGTCCATTCTTTATACATTATATGCTATCAACGTGACGCGAAATTGTTGCCACGTGCTGCTAGGACTGATTTTGCAACTCAAACCGCTCAAATTTGCGGGATATACTATGGCCAAGGTTCAGCTGGCGAATGTCGCCGTTCTCGACAATCCTTCGCCGTTTTTGAATCCGTTCCAGTTCGAAGTCACATTTGAGTGCATCGAGGAGCTTAAAGAAGGTTTGAATTGCGTTTTTCACGTATACGCCACATATCTACGCAATAATTGTAATCGTTATCATGATTATTATTTTTCGAGCACACGTTTGCTTTTTAGGTTATTTTTGCGCCTGCCGTGAACGCGTATAATGTATATGTCTATATAAGAGAGTATTTTGATATATTTATATATATATATATATATATATATATATATATATATATATATAAATATTATAATGTTATTATTTTAGATTTGGAATGGAAAATGATATATGTGGGCAGTGCAGAGTCAGAGGAGTTTGATCAAGTTCTGGACACTATTTATGTTGGTCCAATTCCTGAAGGAAGACATATGTTTGTATTTCAGGTACATTTGGAATCAGTAAATAAGAATATTTTTAATTGCAACCTGTCTTGTCTAACAATGTTAATTATTTGCATTTTATTTTTTTTATTCTGCTGTCAGGCTGATCCACCTGATGTGAGTAGAATTCCAGTGAATGATGCTCTAGGTGTAACTGTTGTCCTGCTAACATGCTCATACAGAGGTCATGAGTTTGTTCGTGTAGGCTACTTTATAAACAATGAATATATGGATTCAGAACTCCGGGAAAATCCACCACCACAGCCACAATTTGACAAGGTTCAGAGAAATATATTGGGAGACAAACCTCGTGTCACTAGATTCAAAATAAACTGGGATGATTGCCCTACTGGATCAGCAAACAATCTTTCTGAAGGAATGGACACACCTGCATTGGAAGATACATCTCAGGATGCTCCAACATCTACATTAGGCTTCACAGAAAATACACAAAATGGTGGAATGGAAGTGATGTGAAAAATGATTTGCTGCTAATAAAAAAAAAACTCAAGCTAGCGTTATACAACAATTTTAATGTAGTACCTGGGAAGAAGATGAGAAACAAATTCACATTTGGTACACACACACACACACACACACACAGGCTTACATACATTTAGATAATTCAAAGAAGTCACACAAAGTAATCTTCCATACAGTTATGTACATGTTCTTTTTCTATGAGATCTAAAATGTTTGTACATTTCGAAAAAGGACTATCTGCTGATAATGTGATAACCTTGCTTGAATAAAAATTAATAATTTGGATTGTTTACAAGATAATTAGTTTTAAGCTTCTGTCAATCAAATAGTGATACTTGAGTAAAACTCAATCTTCTTTAGGTTACATATATTTGTAAAAAAGAACGTTATAAGTAATAATTGCAATTCTTGTGCCGATTGTGTAAAATATATTAAATATAACAAATAATTATAAGACATTTTGCTGAAATGAAATAGTAAATTCAAATTTGCACTATTATTATGCATTTATTGTTTTAAAATTATAATATTTAAGTGGCTTATATAAAACTAAAAAATACGTTTGATTTAAATATTATACTATTATTGCTTATTATGTCTCGTTTCATTAGATTGTAAGATAGTTTTCACTTTTATTAATGTGTATATATATATATATATATATATATATATATATATATATATATATATATATATATATATATATACTAAGATAAAGAATAAATATTACGTTTTTTACTTGAAGGAAATGTGTTTGTCCTCTTTGCAGTCGTTTTCCTTCAAAAATTTGATTTAATATTTAATACTTCAAGTTGTTTCTTGTAGCTCAGAGTTTCGTGCTATTGAATCTTTTGCATACAATAAAAAACAATAAAATATGTGTTTGGTATATTACGAAGAAAGATTTAAAAATGCAAGATAAAATACGGCAAAATAAAAATTAAAAAAAATTAAGTCAAATACGATATATTTTCATTGACAGTTTAATATATGTACTACTCTGTATGTACAGTACTATGAAGTTATTAAGTTTTACGTTATATAATAATACATTTTAGTAATACAAAAAATACGTATCAAAACTTATCAATTAATTGCAAAATATGTTGTTGCTCCGCTTCTTTCCATTCTGTATCGCCGGCATCTCCTAAATTACCGGCGTATTCTAGTTTTGATAAAAAAATAAACAAAAAGTACATTATTAATACAATTTTTAATTAAAAATATGTTGTTAAGATCGAAATGTAAATTACCTCTCATAATGTGTCGAATTGTTTTAAGAGACGCTCTCCTTTGTGCCAAAATTCTTGTTACTCTTTGCTTTACTGCAGGCGGACACCCAGTACAAGCTTCTAAAAGTACATAATCTACTAATTGTAGTATAAATAACCCTCCATCTAATCTTCTCAAATAAGATTCATCTTCGTCTTCATCCTCCTTGTTGAAGAGATAAAAAAATAAAAAAGACGTAAGATTTTATGTTAAACTTAAATTTTCAATATTTTTGTTAAATATTTTTAACTGTTCATATACCTTTCCATTTTTTTCCACTTCTTCTACTTTTTCAAGATATTTAAAATGTAATTCCATTAATCTATCTACTTTTTCATAATCATTTTCTGTGAATTTGCTAAGCAATCTTTGACGCTGTTGCCCTTTGCAATTTTTTAACATGCTTGCTATGATTGAAATTACATGTTCTACAAAATTAATTATAATTAATTAAATAAGTTAAAATTTTGCTTATTAATATTAATAGATGTATTGAAAGCATACCTTCATGCTCTTCTGCGGTAAGCATTTTTTTTCTATTTTTTGTTGGGGTTTTCATAAATAAAGGAAATATAGTTCGTAATCCAAGAATATCTACAAATTTGCTGCAATTATCTTTTCCATCTGGGCCATTCATAGCATGATCTAAAACCTGTAATTTAACTGTAGCACTTTGTATAAATTTAACCAAATCTGTTAAAAGTAAACTCACTTTAAGAGATCCATTTCGTGACATTTTTTTTTCTCTCAACATTAAATTCATAAGTTGAAGACCCTCACCACGCAAAAACCTATCGCGATTTACAGTAGCCATTAAACTTGAACACAAAACATTAAACAAATTTTCCATCATTTCTTGTTCTTCTGCCGACTGTGGGTCATGTCTTTTATAATACTGTAAATAGTTTTAATTAAGTTTTATATTTTGTGTAAAGATACAAAGACATATAAATACGTACAGCTAATTGTTGGAGTAAAACATCAATTCCATCCAAATCACCTAAAAGAAGTCTATTCTCTGGTGTATGTTGCAAAAGTATAGATAAGAGTTCACTAGCATAAAGTTTATTTGCGTCAAAAGGTGTTTTTGTTTTAATTCGACGCAACAACCATTGCATAAGACCCTGCTTTCCTGCATCTATACACAAATCTGGTCTGAATTCTAGTAGATTCTCAAAAATAGCTAGAATTTAAAAACGTTATTAATTTATTTAATAAAGACAGTATTCTATAGAATAAAAAATGATATACATAAGTATTAAAAAATTACCAAGAGTATTATAAACACCGTCGCTTTCTTCTTTCACTGCTTCATCAAGTCTTTCAAGATTTTGTACTAGAAGAGCACAAACCTGTTGTTCTAACAATGCATCAATAAGAGTATCTGCACCTTCCTGACTTTCATGCAATATATCTACATCAGTCAATTCCTGCAAAAGATCTACTACACCAACTGCTATATCAGTATTTTCATGAGACAGCAATTCTAGTAAAGAAGGTACAGCGCCTAACTCCACCATTAACTGATACAGATCTGGATTGGTGGCTACAATATGAAGTTCTTGCAGAGTTTCGTGTAGTTCTACTTCAGATTCCAAAAATCTGCAAAAATTTAATTAGTTACACATAAACATTTCCAATTAATAAACATATAGTTTTTCATACTTTTCTGGTTGATCTGGAAATTTGACTCTCATCTCTTGGTTTCTTAGAGCTCTCTTCTCAAATAGAAGTATCATACGTTTCAATGTTGCCTCATCCAGTGCTTCAACTTCAGGTGCTTCAGTTTCTACATACTTTAATATATCTTGCTTTTCTTTTTCTGTTAATTGTGGTTCAACTACTTCATTAGTTGTTGAGGGTGCAGTGGTTCTGACAGGTGTAGCAGGTTCATCGTTTCTCGATGGTGTAACCTCAACCTCCTTGGGTTGTCGTTGACGTGCATGATATGGTGTTTTTATCACCTTTTTTGGCTTTTTCATATTTTCCCATTCATCCTCGTCATCTTCCTCTCCTGCTGCTGGTCGTTTTGGTGTGTTTGGAGGCTATATATATATACATATATATATATATATTACAATTAATAAATACACCATCGTCATTGAAGAAAAAAATAAATTGTGAAATTGTATGTAAACTAAAATCATGACATATAACTGAGAGGTTAAATTAAATATCGTATTACTTTCAAGGTAAACACATATTATATAAATTGTTATAGATTAATTCCAATATGTACCTTGTAAGATAATAATTCTCCGATATCCATTTGCAAAAAATATATTTCTCAGTTTGAAGAATTACGTTCAAAAGATATAAAAAAAAATTTGAATTCAACACAGCTTTATCACGAAAGCTTCATTGCGTTTCGTATGGAAGAGCCATTGGACTAGAAGACTTGACTTAGTTTTCAAAACTGTCGACAGATAGCAACACGAATTCCAAATGTTCGGTCAAAGTCCGCGACGAGCGTGCGGCTTCAGTCCGACGGGCGCCGCTCAATTTTTCTTGGCATCCGTTCCGCTTGCCGGCGGCGCTACCATTTCACGAGTCGCGACATTGACGTCCAAGACGACGTTGAGATTTACCGTTTCGCGTAATTCTTTTTGCCGAGTTTCTCTTCGCGTTCCTGGTTCAACGCCGGAAGTGCACGGTCCGTCGTCGCGTCGTCGGCCCCCAGCGTGCGCTTTCGCCTGTCCATCGTCGGAACACGAGGAAAATGGCGACCGCCGTGCCGTCTCGATTCGCCGTTCTTAGCATCGAGGACGACGATTATAAGCCGAAGAAAACGCAGAAGAGCACGACGGCGAGCAAGACCATCGCCAAGGGAAAGAATGACAAGCCAAAGCAGCAGCAGCAGCAGCCACCGCCGCAGCAGCAGTCGAACAAGAAAAAACAGAACAAGGTATGACTTGAGCGTCCATTGTCACATTGTTTTTGATTAGCCGGCGCAACGTGAGCCGGATACGTGACATCGCGGCGGGAAATCGTGACGCTTCAAACATTTTATGGACGCATTGATTGTTTCTTTTTTAATTTTAGGGGAAAAAAAAGAAGACAAACAATGACGATCAACAGTGGGAGCAGTGGAAGCAAAAGGATACGATGGTAAAATATAAAATTTTCATCATATTGTGTAAGATTCGTTTATCACATTGTTCTGTTATAGATTTAATTCTAAAATCTCTTGCATTTAAATATGTTTCTTTCAAAGTATTTTTTATGTATTATTTCTAGTTCTTCATATTATTTACTTGGTGGATTGGCTACACAATATGCATAAAAGAATTCAATTTTATTTCAAATTTTTATATTTATTTATATTATATTTAAACAATTATTAATTATGTTAAGGCTGTTGAAGAAACATTTGAGCAAGAATTACATCAAGCCATTTTGCTGTCAAAATTGGCATATGAAGAACAATTAGTTAGCGTAGCAAAAAATGAAAAGGAACAAGAACCAAATAAGAAACCTGGTAAGAAGACAAAAAAAGCAACAATGTCTTTGGAAGAATTTAATAACATGGGAACGACAAGTACAACAACAACAGCAACAACAACAGCAGCATCTTTAACAATAAGTGAGCCTGTCGACAAGTCAAAAGGTAGGTTGTGATTTTATAAAATAGTTTGAGAATGAACAGAAGATTGTATTATTATAATTTAATTGACAAATTATCTCTTGTGCAGAAGTAGATGCAGAATTTTTCGAGAGGATAGATAAGGAGACAAAAGACGAAATAACAAAGGGAAAAGAAAAAGATTTGTTGAAGGCTAGGTTAAATAAAATTGATGATGATATAACATTCGCACAGTTAAGATTAGAGATAGAGAAACGAGACGAAATAATTAACCAATTAAAGACTGAAGTTCATACTGTGAAAGAAGAGTTGACACAAGTTAAGGAAAGAAATAAAAAGCTTTATCAAATACTATCACACGGTGAAAGTAAGTATTACGTTTCTACGGAATATATGTATTACAATTTTAATGCATTAAATAGTTTTTTTTTAGGTTATTTTTAATTATTTCTTTCTTTCAGTGAAAGATAAAGCGTCAGTATTAGCCGAAGTTGCAAAACTACAAGAGATTCGAGATGAACTAACGTCCGAGGTTACTTCTTTGCATGCCCAACTGGAGCAAGAACGATCGAAAACACGTACATCTAGCGTGGATGTAAAAACATCTAAACAAACTGTACGTTTAATAGACTTACCAATTTTTCTTTTATTAGACAACTGTGTTTAATGCATTTTACATATTTCAGAACAAGAAGAGGCCGGCCAGTGAAAATGCCTAATTTATTTTTTACGAAAAACTACCATTGTGATCAATTAATTTTAATTAATAATGCATGTTAAGATTAAGTAGGAATTTAAAAAGAAACACATTTGCAAAGAGATGTTTGAATTTCTCGTTGCAAATGCTTTACAATTTATGTTGTATTGCTAATTGAAAAGAAGTTTCAGATATACTTGGATGACAATTAGCTTGGCCATCTCGCTGATTTATATTTTAAAAGTAGAATTACAGCCTACATGTTATTAATTTTTTTTTTTTTTTAATGCTATGTTTGATTTTATTTTTTATGTTTCTTCTCTTAATAAGTTTAATAAGGTTCTTAGAAATTAAAAACCATTACGTTGAAGGAAATTTTTAGAAATAATATTTGTTAAAGCTCTTCCAAAATGAAGACTTTGTAATGCCATTTTCCAAGTTTGTGTATTCACGTACATACATACATATCCGTCAATATAAATATATATTTATATACACTCATACATGCAAGTATATACATACACCCGCACACGGACACGTATGTATGTTAGTAGATTATACAATATATATACTAAAAAATATTTTGTAATAAAATATATATTGTACACAATATTATGTTAATTATTCAATCATTTTCACTTGGTTTATATTTTTA
Organism: Cardiocondyla obscurior; assembly: GCF_019399895.1. Lineage (NCBI taxonomy): Eukaryota > Metazoa > Arthropoda > Insecta > Hymenoptera > Formicidae > Cardiocondyla > Cardiocondyla obscurior. The sequence goes on along the minus strand of NC_091875.1, from coordinate 1,536,983 downwards.
TATGCGAATAATATCTAATTGGTATATAAGAAACTTAACGTTACACGTAATAAGTAAACTGTTTATTACTTATTTAAAGAACATCCATCTCGCGTATGAAGCTTTTTTATATCTCGTCTGATATATGTATATACAAAATTATAAAATTATATATTTTAATTCAAAAGACGAAGTTTGATATTTTTCTACATTACTAGAATATATCTAGAGCTAAGAGTTTAATTTGCTGAACATTGTAAAACAAAAAAGAAATTGTTTGGTTGTGACTTGTGCTAAAACTACGAATTTTATTAATAAGCTTTATGTTCTACGTTAATGTTTCGATTTTCAAATTTGGGCAAATTTGCCTTGTGTAATCATCGTCATCTCCATCTACCAATTTTCAGTCTTTTCAACGATTCCAGTGGGCGGCGCTACGCCCATTCGCCACGATACTAAGCTTCATCCGGATTATACGTGCGGTTGCGCATTTTTATGGAAATTTTTTTGTTCATTTTTTCTGCCTCGAGTTATTCCGCGTGAATTTTTTTCGAGCTCGCTCCCGGCAACTTCAACATGCAGTTCGATACGTTACACCTCACGTTCCGATTCTTTATTTCTTTTTTTTTTTTTATTTTTTTTTTTTTGTACGGCTTTGCTCCATTCGTTCGCCAGTACACGCAAAAAAAGAGAATTTTCGTATTTCGTTCGGTATGAATTATGAATTATATTTCGTACGAAGAAAAGAGCGATTTGTTTCATCCCCGATCGTTTTATTCAAGTAATCGAAATTACGCAATTAAAAATAATTATGTAAAGCCAAGAGAACGTTAATAAGACCTTGAGTTATACATTTTCTAATTTTCTACAACATAGGGAATCGTGACTTTAATTGGTCTTTGGCATAAAATGTTTTATTGAAAATAAATCAGCGTCATTTATGACGAGAATCGCTGAAATCACGATAATTATGTCCGAACGACCATTAACGCGACGGTTTAATTTCGTTCGGAGTTGGCGCGCATTGGCGACCCTGACTGGCGCGTCCTCATCTTCTCCGCCTGAGATCTTAACCAATAAAAGGGGCATTAACGCTAAGTGGACGCTTCGCCTACTCGGTCATAGTCGTGTTTGTTACGCGAGAATCAGAGGGTGGCAAGTATACCGAGGGACGTGTTTAGCGACAGATATAACTGCCACTTAATTTTGTCGCAACGTTATGCAACGATATGCTAAACCTAGAGAGATAATACATAAAGGTATTTAATTTTGGAAGACGTACTTTTTACAAGAGATATACATATGTACCTATGTAGACACGTATATGTCTTTCAGAAGCAGCTGTGTACTTTTACGCTTTACGTCGTCAAACAATTCGTCGAAAGACATTAAACGCGAGGTGCGTGACAAAGTTAGAGCGCACCATATAAGATTCAAGATTAATCACATTGATCCTCTCTTTTTCCAGGAGTAATTAATTGCCGGAACGGACGATCCTCCGCAGCGGGACGGTTGCGCTATCGCCCCGGCGAAGAGTAAATGGTTGTTCTTTGGGACGAAACGCGACTTTCTCGAATCCATCGCTGCTGCAGAGGGAGAAACATAAGCGCGGGAGGGTGAGAGACACGGAGCGGTGAGGGAGAAGAGGATGTCGAAAGGGAACACGGTGGATTGAGGGTTTTAGGACGTCGGTACAGGAGGCAAAGGGGGTGGCAGTGGAGATTCATTATCTGACAGTCTATTGTCATTCCTGCGGCTGAGATTTTGCTCGAACCGTGAGTACCGAGGCATTACTGTACTCTGATATACGTGTGTGTGTGTGTGTGTGCGTAAGAGGGGTGGCGAAATGCAATACTCTCTCTTTAAAAATAGTCGCGTTTGTTGAAAAGTCGGAATCTTCTGATAGTCGTCTGCATTTCCTTCGATCGCGATGGTATCTCTCTCTCTCTTCCCCTCTTTCTTGCTCTTCAAATTATCTACAAAATTCGATATTCATTTGCTTCTTTTTATTTCAGGGATTTCGTCGCGTGAGCTGTTGAAAAATCCTGTTTACGAATAAATTAGAAGCGCACAAGTTTCGCTCGAGCGAGAATTCTCGCATGATTGGAGAGCTCAATGCTTCTGTCTCTCTTTACCGGCGCAACTATAATATGCCGCACTTCAGTACGATAACGATTAACGCAGAGATTATGTCTCTCAAAAGCAATATATCGCGACGATATTTATCAGATATACGCGTCATGTACCTATCCGTATGAAAACGAGAGACGTGAAATGGAAAAGACGAACGGAAAATTAGTTGAAACATTGGCTCGGAAAACTAAGGGAATCAAGGGTGGCGACGAAGATTGCCGGCAGTGGAAGGACTCTCATAGTCATGACGTTATTCATTCCGCGTGCATCCGGTATCATTAACGCTCTCTCTCGCTCTCGCAGATGGCGGCGCGCGCCAAGTGCGTCGTCTGTGGATATTGTATATATATTGCCAAGCGGCGAAATTAAGACTAACGAGGAAAGTATTTCTGCGCCACGAAGGAGTTCCCTACTAACGACGGAAATGACGAACTTTCCGCTGGATAATGAGATGCCCGGGATCGACGACGCGACTCCGATCGAAGCAAACGACACCTGGTTTTATATAATTCGATACAATCAGAGACGAGGACGCCCAAAGGATCTCGACTTCTGGCAGCAGCGGCGGCGGCGGCGGCGGCGACCCGACTCCACACCTATGTTTGTAAGAGCAGCTCCATTGCGAAGAAAGAAAGGAGAGACTGTGTGCAACTTAAAGGTAAGACAGCCAATATGATACGCGGATTGCATGTAAATTTTCAAAAGAACTTGTAAGATTTTTTAAAAAGAATTTCTTGAATCTTTGACACACGTCGAAAGCTCTTTTTTCCGATTTTTTCTTTGGTTGACGAACGCATTTCTTTCAGTCTGCGATGTGTACGTAATTTTGACGTTGCTGGATATATTGCCGTTTCGAATTACAGTAGTGCGGTTTGTCAATGATGGCTCGGGTCATTGAGCAATTATAATCCGTATCGTCGCAACCAGAGGAGATCTCGGAATATGTAATATGTCACGAGCCTGATTACATCGGGAAGATCAAGTAGATTCCGCGCCATGTATCAAGCGATCAAATCGCATCCATATTCAGCATACCGTTCGGCAAATTACGCTTAAGACAGGGCACATCTCGCGAGATACATCTCGCTCAGTGAAACGTTACTATCGTAAGCTTGATATCTCTTAGCTGTATATCGACGTCGGGTTTACACTCGCGTGTCGTCCCTTAGCGGGTCTGCTAAAATGCGCCGTCACATTTATTTGACGGTAAAGTTACGTGCTCAAAAATAGCACGACGTACCATTCGCTCGCGGGGTTCTCCGCGTATGAGAAAAATGTGATTCTTCTATTGAAACGGTCGAGAAAGAAGGTCGTCAGGCGAGCAGTTTCGTTCCGCGGAAAATCTCTGATTATCGCGCATTCAAAATTCAAGAAGAGGGTAGTTTTGCATCCCGGGGCCGAGTGACACGTCGCGCGAGGGGTTCATCGATGCACGCGAAACGATTAAAGTTTTACAAGTATCGATTCCACTGCGGCGTTAACGTTGACAGACAGAGGGATTGTCAAAGAGCATAATAATTACTGCGAGCTCACGGAGAAGAGGCTCAACCCTTTGTTCCCATAGTCATTTTACGAAAAGGGGGCCGTTTGCGCGGGGGATGCCGCGGAAGGGGTCGCACGGTTGGAGAGCATCCGTTTCAACCGCACCATTATGTAATTGATCCGTGTCTTTCCTGCGAGCGCGATCGTATGCCTCGAACAAATCTTCCCTCCCGTTCGGAAACGGGAGAGAGAAAAAGGGTGACGTGATTTTCGATATTTTGAGCCAACAAGACAATTTCTGCATCGATAGTTGAAGAGGTTAGCGTAATTCTCTTTCCCTCTTTTTTTTTTTTTTTCCTAATCTATTATATAATCAAAAGTTTTAGTAGATAAAAAGTTGATCTTAAAATATTTTATATTTGTTTATTCATAATTTATGCACCAAACTAAAAAAAAAAAAAAAAAAAAAAAAAAAAACCCAGACATCTTTCTGGCGCACATTATTGTCAAGCGTTACCGTCAAAGGCTGAATTTTCCCTGCGAGCTCTATTAATCATTTGACATTCGGCGGCGTGCGAATGTAATCTAGAAAATCCGCTCGTTACGGAGATCTCTTTGTGCGCTCGCACGGAAAGGGGGAGATCGCGTTGCATCGGGGCGCGCGATTCCCGAATTCGCCGAAGAGTCGTAATTAACAGCGGCCGATGCATGTAACGACGGACACAATTAGAAAATTGTATAACGCGGATTCCCTGTCTTTCGCCCCGTGCCTGTCACCCTCTCCGATATAGCGCGATTAATGCGCGCCCTCCATTATTCATTTTCGTTTGTATTCGTCGCGGGAGGGGGTGGCGGCGGTGCGCAATCCCCGAAAAGACAATCAAACGGGAATTATATCATCAGTTCGCGAGTTCACCCTTTCTTCGCGCATGTTTACGCGCGCGCGCACACATGGACGGGGGTCGCACACAGCCACGCACCGCGACGGTAGATATTTAATTAAAGTTGTTTGCGCGACCAAGTTCGGAAACTTTGGGGATAACTTACCGTCCTAGGGAACGGCACGCCGAAGAAAGGGAGAGAGAGGGTGGAATCCCATTTAATTGTCCCCGCATTAAATGCGTCTTTTGAGTTATGCTCGTCATCGTGTCACCGGAAGTCGCGATCGAACGATGCATCACTGTATGCCGCGCCGGAAAATTTATTAATGCCGACGTCCAATTAATTCCCTCTGCCGTTCGACCGACACAGATCGTTACGGATAAATATAATATAACATTTTATTATTTTTTTTTTTTTTTTTTGCATATTTTTCCCCGCACCGTTTTGCATCTTATAGAAATTAATTGGAGTTACTTCCTACAAATTTCGCGTGATATTTGCGCGTAATCATCGCTACCCGCTTCTAGGTGTGTTAAAAATGAATTCCGATATATTACCTGTAGCGGAACAGAAAGGAAGATTAGAGATGATATGTGTAAGGGACACGGTGAGAGACAGCGATGGCAATGTTCGCGCGGCGTTCTGAGAAACGAGAGGCCACGCGAGATCGCGTAAACGTATTCGTGTCAAAAGCAGCCCCGGTCGAGACCCGAGTTATCCTCTGCGACCCCACTCTGTCATCTCGAACTTACTTCGCCTCCTTTCAGCCGTCGCGGCGGTGGCTGTTATTTCATACGTGATATTCTACCTTCCCTCGAATATATATTCCATCGTGATTCTTTCTGGTCGTGCGTGAAATGTGAATTACGATATCGAGCGGACGTTTCAGGAAGCGAATGGGATCTTTATTCCGAAACAGGCAGGCGCAAATTAAATTCATATATGCATATGTATATATGTAGGATCGTATATTGTAGTTTTACCCTAAAACCCCGTGATTCACCGACGACCGTGGAAATAATTCTTCTTAAATAAATATTAAATCGCAAAGCGTTTTACGTCTGTCGTTACGCTTTATTTCTTCAAAAAGGAGAACTTCCCCGACGCGGTGCATTATGAAATCTCGGCTGGATACTTGGGCGATCGCGAATATTTCGCGTTCCCACGAAAAACTCGGCGCGATAAAGCCTTGGTTGTTTCCGCGATGCTGCGCTTGTTAGAGCGCGCCGGAGGTCTTGGAAAGTGTCTGCTGCGACACTTTGGATTATCGTCACGTTAGTATACTTGGCCAATTAAAATAAAGCAAAATCACTGTGCTGGAAGACTTTTAAAAAAAAGAGTATATCCGTATTATTAATTTATATAATAAATTAATTTTTTCTCTCTTCTATTAAGTGCGTTAAATAGAAAGATTTTTAACCGTTTTTTTACTCGAAAAAATTTTTTTTCAACAAATAGTACTACATGAAAGATCAGTTTGGCTATTTAATCGATTTATTTAAGGGTGCAGTCGATGTGCAAAGAAGGATGTAAAAGAGTTTGGTAGCGAATCCAAGTCTCCGTTTCATCGCGGGTTATCTGGATAAACGCAGTCGCGCGTATTCGTGATATTTAAGGATCGCGATGGTCGATGCGGTTCCCGAGCTCATCGCATCTCGTACCGGAGAGCAAAGCGGATTCACAGGACGCGTATCCGGCAACCTGTCGACAACAAGGACCCAATATGGGAAATACGCGGGATAGGGCCGGAGGAGGCTTACGGCCGTTCGCGCGTGTATTACGCACATGATACGTACGTACGAGCGTGGGTGCGTACGTGCATGCGTGCGCGTGGGTCGCGTTAAGTGTAGCGTAGCTCTATGATTCTCACCCAGGCTCGTTCCATCCATCCCTCGGTTCTCCACCCCCGCGGGGTGCTTTCGCCCCCATCCAGTGGAGCGCGCGCGCGCGCTTCTCCCCCTCGCCGCTACCGTTCCCCGCAATTCTCCCGAAACCGCCCCGTGTCGTCCCCCGACGCCGCACCACGTCATTGCTGTCACCAGGCTGGCAGTCGCATCGTATCGCAAACAAAAGACGAGCGAGCGCGCGCCACTCATCGCTCGCGCTCGATGCGACAGCGAGTGACGTTCCCCGGCACCCTCTGCTTCTCCCCCGCGACGAGCCCACGGTTGCGGCCACCCCCGTAAGACCCCCGCTCTTGCCTTTCTCTCGTGCTTGTTTTCTCTCTCTCTCTTCCTCTCGTGACGATTCATCCTCATCGCTCCAATTCGCACCCTTCTACCCGGCCTCGGATACAGTTGGACGGAGAAGGAGAGACAGGCGCGATTGGAACGACGGGCCGACAGAGACGGCGGCAGAGAGACTACCACTCTTCCATCTACTCTGCCTTCCATCCGGTCTCTGTTGTCACCCCCTCGACACCCCCTTCGATGCCTGCCGCCGCCGCCGCCGCCGCCGCCACCGCCATCGCGTCGCTCTACCTCTTCTCTTCCGTGGCTCTACGGTTCCTGCCTGTCTGCCTGCCTGCCTGCCTGCTGCCTGCTGCCTGCCTGTCCCTCAACTCACCCCCTGGCCTACTCTTCAAGCTTGATTCTCTCGTTCCTCCCCGGCCCTCCTTCCCTCTCACTCGTGTCTCTCGCTGTTGCCCCCGTTTTCGCTTGGTTCTCTTATGCCACCCTCTCTCTGCCTCTCGTCAAAACCCAAACCATCCGGCGACCACTACCATCATCGTAGTCACCCACACGCCGCGGCGGGCTCCAGGCGAGCGTACCGTATAGCAGAGCTATCTGTTGTTATCACCAGTTATTTGCATCCCTTCGTAGTCGGTGGGGCGGCTGTCGCTCTCTATCGTTCTGCCTGCCGTGCGAGAGAGGCCGAGTGGAGTAGCTTGGGAAAGGGGGAAGGGAACGTGAGAAGCAAGTGGGTGCGGAAGTAGCAGAGAGAGAGAGAGAAAGAGAATTCGCGGGGATGAAAGGGTAGGGGGGAAGACTTGAAATTCTCGGGAGCTTTACTTCCCGGGAATATTACGCATCCCGCTGCGAGCTCTCGCTGCTAGCGCGCGACTCGAGTGATTCCTCATCTCTCACCCTTTTCTCTTTAAACCGCCCCCATCTCTTCTCTCTTCCGCGAGCGCCTCTTTTACGCGCCCTCGACGCGCGCGAAGCGACAGATGCGCAACAACGGGGATAAATCTCGATTAAGCGACCGCGCGGCCGTCAGCCGGCTCGCGCTCGGCCGAGAGGATCGACAGCCTCCGGAAAGACATTGCCCAAGAGCGAGATACGAGTACCAGCGTGACGTACATGATTTTCGATGGTTGTCTTTTTCTTAAGCTGGACCTCGCGTTCACGTGTCTAACTTTAAATACAACACCCCGTTTCAAAGTTGTACCTTTTCCTAGCTTTTCATCCTCTCATCATCTCACCGAGCCCTTTGATGAAAAGAGATTCGTTGGCGTAACGTCACAAAGACGACGCGACGCATAAAAAAAAGAAAAAAAAAAAAATTTGCGCGAGAGACGTTGAAATTTTCGATGACGTTTAATTAAGAGATATTTAAAATGGTTCCACGCCGCGGTATGTGATTTACAAGGGCCGCTCGTTAAATGCACATTATCACGGAATAATGTGTCACCCTCGCTCAATCGTCGCTCGCTAAGCTCGGATTAATTCGTGGACGCGGGGAAGGGGGAGGGGGGTTAGAAAGGGAGATGAGGGCGCAGAGCGAACGGATCGGACTTCCAAGTTGCACATGATGCGCGTCCTTGAAAGATAGCATTATCGGTCGACCCACTGATGTCCTGGATTCTCGCGTTGCAAGAGACGCGGCCGGAAAGAAAGAAGTTGTGGTACCAGAGAGATCTAGCTGTAACTGCATTGCGTGGGACACTTATATTGGTAAGGGACGCTTACAAATTTTATCCGCCAGAGGGTTGTGAGAAAAAAGAACGGTTTAAGGGAAAAAAAAAATAAAAAGAACAAAAAAAAAAACCGACGACGAATCGCCGGTGTTTAAAATTCCCGTGAGACTCGCCGGTTTTGCGCTGTCTTCGCCGCGAGAGAAGACGACTGACATCCGGAGGCCGGCATTGGGGAATGCGGAAAGGCAGCAGATTGGGGTTGTAGGGGCCGAAAAGGTGTAGGTGTGGTGGTGGCGGCGGTAGCGGCGGGGTGAAGAGAGCTGGAGAGAAGGGTTGCAGTCGAGGACAGATTGCCGCGGGGACAAATAAGAGTGTATCCAGTCGCCGAACGCGCGACGAGGCGAATTTCGAGTAAATTGTTTCCCCTTGTGCACTCTCTCTCTCTCTCTCTTTCTTACTCTTCGTCTATCTGAATTTCTGTCCGTATTTCTCCTCCTCTTCGCGCTATTTCCTTGGGTACTTGAGTCCGAAGAGCTAGAAGAGACCCTCGGTGCTTTGGTCGAATCGTCGATTGAAATTTAGGGTGCTGGCCCGCGAAGGACGGGTTGTCTTTACCACGGACTCACGACGCTCTCGTGACGTTCCCGTTTTCCTCTCAGCCTCTTTCCTATCTTTCTCCTTTGGGAGCAGCGATTTCGAATCGCCGTGCTGCGAGCCGCTCTCCCGAAGTTCACATATCCGCGCGTCCTCAACCTTTTCCCTTAATTTATTCAGAATTATTCATTGCCGAAAGAACGACAGAGAAAAAGTAATTCAACATGCATCTGATATTTTTGCGTATATTATAATATTTAAAAAGATCGATTTCGAAAGCTCGGCATCATCTTTTTCTTTATTAATTTCGAACTGGCCACGGAAACTTTATACTTTCGAGCGTTAATATTTCGAACGAAAGACTCGGCGTATTAATTTTCATATTTTTTTCCGACTTTTAATAACGCTATTTTATTCGGGACGAATCGATATCAATACGGTGAAACTAAGATATCTGATGGATTATGTGCGTTTAGCGGCACACGCGCGATACGTGCGAGAGGGACAACTTTGAGAAATTCTTTACATAATTAACAAGGCGGAACGTGTCGCCGAGGCGCGCGCGGATTTACTCAGTCCGCTCGTCCACGTCGAATCGTCCAAAGGGGGACCGAAGGGTAGAAACGAAGTGCCGACTTAGGCAACGAACGGTACGAGCGAGCGCTTTCACGCGTTGCTACCCCTCGCGGCGGACCAATTAGCATCGTTTCACGTACGGTGTGACGTAAGTGGTCATCCCGGTCTCTGTATCGGGCAAAGAGAGCGCGGCTGCGCGCCGCCGGAAAAGTCTCGGTAAATAATAAATGCGCGCAACTCGCTACGATAAACTTTTGGTGCATTATTTATATCCCGCCCATTAATCGACCGCTCGCACGCTGTGAAAAGAACTAATTACCGCCTTGGAAGAAAAACGCTCGCGACAACGTTATCGGAATAATTCACATGTTACACAGTCATTTATTAACATACAGAATATTAGAAAAAAAAAAAAGAATAAACTTGTGTTACATAAAAGCATACGCGGGACAAGGGTTTCTTCAGCTAACTAATTTTGAAATTCGGACGATCCGACACTTTCTTTTTTTTAAATTGTGCATTGATATTGATTGGTTTTTTTTATATCGCGATTTTTAATATAGGAGCAGACTCTGCGATACTTAATTACATGAAAAGAAAAAAAAGTTGTTCAACAGTTAATTGACGTATATCTTTAGAAATTATGGCCATAAATACGGGGGCCGTACTCTTCCGGGCTTTAGCGAGTTTGACGGAGCCGGGCTGTATTACATTCGCTCATGCGTGCACAATTCTCTTGCCTATTGAAAAGCTCGTCGCTCGTACATTTCCGTGCTCCACGAGCCCTGTTGCGAGCGTAACGTATCGAAGAATGGCCCGATATCCTTTAACATCTAAATCCGAGCGCGACGAGTTCGACCGTGATCGATATTACAAAATTCAGAACGTTGATGTGCACGGGGGATTAATTCCTACTTTGAACGTTCTTATTATTTTTTTTCTCGCAAGACAGATTAAAGTCTAGTTTAATTTGCATTCGTCCCGTGTCTCTCAAAGTTATTTATGTAAGAAATTATGTAATAAATCTTTTTCCCGCAAGTTTTTTAAATGTAATAAAAAATTAAATTAAACTTGAGGTAATTAAAAAAAAAAAGAAAAAAAGTGTTTTGTAACAAAGAAAAGAAGATTTGCCGGAAAAACAGTTATTAAAAAAAATAAAAAAAATAAAAAAGGAAGCTTATTTGCGGCGCAAAATTGTCGCCAGAATGCAAAAGAACGGACGCGATAGCGATGCGGGAATTGTTCCGGGACGGAGTCTTATCCTACCTGCAAGATGGAATTTTGCATTTCTCGCTTTCATTGTTTCCTGCGCGACGTGCCGCGAAGAATTCGCATAGTGAACTGCATGAGCGAGTAAACGCGAGTTTTTCAATTCCGTAGCGATTTCGAGAGGCGGAGGTATGCCCGATGCTGATACTCTTGCGACGCGCAAACACGTATGTACATATCGGATACATACGTGCCCTCTCGTCGAAGAGGCAGGCCGGAATAGAAAAGCGTAGGAACGAGCCGCGGCGGTCGCGGTAACGGTGGCGCGACACCCCCGTCGGGGGAGAAAGATTCCTCCTCGCTTATATCTGTTTTTCACTTTTTTTTTCCCCAGCAGGACTACCGCGGGAGAGATAGATAGAGAGAGAGAGAGAGAAAGAGAGATAGATCTCCCGCGCCTCTTTTCCTCCTCGCCTGCGTGACGGCATTACTCTTCCCTCTTCACTTTTTAGAGCCACCCTCCTCTCTGGTAACGCCACTCTTTCTCTATCTGTCTCTATCTTCCACCCGTTTCCATTCTTCGCGCCGCGAACGCCCGCGGATCCCTCCCTCGCTTTCTCCCTTCTGCGCGGGTTCCCTTCCGCCCCTCTGCCGCTTCGTCTTTGCCTCGAAATGTGGCATTCAACAGGGCTTCCACGCTGCTTGCGGTGGTGCGGAATCCGCGCCGGTTTGCCGCTACGCGCGCGGCTCACGCGGGGGTGCATCGGGGAAATGATGCGCAGATTGGCCGGATCATCTCAAAAACCACCACCCTCCCGCCACGTAGCCCTCCTCCACCTCTTCCTCCTTCTCCTCCACTGCTACCTCTCTGTCATTCCATCGCGCGTACACGTTCGTCCTTTACCGTCCCTCGCGCGCTCTTCCGCACTCCCCGTTGCTCTCTCGCACCCTCGTCGCCGACGGTCGCCAAGGGATGGAATACAACTCCCCACCCGCCGCTGCCGCCGTCACCGCCGCCGTACCATCGCCGCGAACAGCCATCCCGACTGCCACGCAGCCGTCGACGACGAGTGACTGAGTCCTCCGATTATTATCTCATTTGCCGCCACGGTCGGCGGCACGCGTCGGCACCCTCAGACGCACGGATCCATAGATCAGTCATCCCGGTTGCCCGGCGGATCATCGTTCACGAAACAGCGTTAAACTTTGGAGAATCCCGCCACTCGCACGTACAGGTGAGTAGTGCGATACTTGAAGGGACCGCGATTTCTCGCCGCGTGTCGTCAAAGCTATAGGATAAAGAGTTTGAGATGCAAAGCGACGAAGCGCGCGAATTTCAGCGAGAGTTCAAAGTGATAGTTGACCCTCTCTTCGTAGCGAAAACTGTCGTGCAGATTTTTTTACTTTTTTTTTTTTTTCTACCTGATCTTCAGCGCGGTTTGTTCGAGTACCGAATTCGCTTATTTGTGCGACGATTTTATTTATCGTATTTGCGTTCGGTCAATAAGTTTTCAGTAGCGTTCTTTGTCTCCAGCGTAGATCGTTTGTCGTTCCTCACGGAAGCTGCGCGATTCTCTATTACATCTCCGTCACGCAATGTCTAATGATATCGCAATTGCACCGCTTAACCGACTACTATTTCGTGTGCTTCTCATTAAACATCCGTCGTGGACACGGCCGACATCGCATCCGCTTGGCAATCAAAACGATCGATTCCGCAAGCGCGCTGTTTTCTTTTAATGATCAACAATATAACGCAATTAAAGCGATCACTTCCGTGGACGCAATCATTTTCATCGCGTAACCATCGTATCTCAACGGGATTACGTCTACGATAACGTTGCCGCGATTTTTAGCTCTTCACCTTCCACCCTTCGCGAAAAAACCTTCTAGGACAGTTTACAAAATAAAAAAAAAAATTAAAGCAACTGTTTATTTAATCGACATTTTTTTCTTTTTAAAAATAAATTTTTTCGAGTTCTTTTTTTATTTTTTTTATTATAGACGTTGATGTTAACGCAAGATCTTGGAGGTAATATTCGAAAGTTACTCGGTGAGCGTGTTCCTTCGCGTGATGCGGAGAATAGGACGTTTGAATTACGCAAAGAGTTCAATCGTAAAAAAGCTCCGGATTCCGCTACGGTCTTTTTTCTCCTTATGCAAAGAGAGAGGACGGGGTCTCGTCGCGAGAACGTTCCGCAATAAAAATATTTATGCGAACGGTAAAAGAATCCCGCACATGTCTCTTTTCTCGAGGAAAAGAAAAAAAAAAAGTTACAGGTGCTAACTTTAAAGCGCAAAGATAATCGATATAAAAGGACATGAGATTTTAATTCGCTGGACATTCTCGTAGGCGAATACATTTTTCGTTTTGAAAGTAATGTAAATCTGGTTTTCTTCTTTTTCTGTTTGGAATATTTTTAAGTAATATTTTTTAGACGAGACAGGTGAAAGAAATAAATTGGTCAACAGTTGATAGTGTCGTGAGTCCGCCCCGAGGGTGGAAGAAGGCGCGCGTTTGTGATATCTAATAACGCGAAGTGAAACAGACTGTCACAGATTGGTGGACGAAGATCGTATCGCAATATTTCTCTTGCATTTTTCTGGGAAATAGAATGTCTTGATGAAGGCGTATCTAACCGTAAAGACGTATACCGGGGTTCTCGAAAATAATATTAGGAGAGGAACGTCTTGCAGAACGGCAGTCTACGCGTGTACGTTAAAAATGTTTAATTTTATCGATCGAGTTGGTAGACGGACCGTACAAATTTTCCCGCGTAATCCACGTAGTCGACGTGAAAGATAATATAGCGAGGGGAGAGAAATGTATTATCAAGTCGAATAAAAATCAAACAAGAGGCGCGCGCGCGCGCGCGCGGTTCATTATTTCATACGATCTCGGCGTTAGAGATAGTGACGATAAAGTGAATGTCGAAAGGAGGTTACAGGAGTAGAAAGAAGAGGTGAGAAACGAGGGGAGAGAAGGAAAGAGATGCGGATCAGAATTTAGGAGAGGGTGACGGCAGAAGCGACGGCGAAGGGTACCAGCGGGGGCGGCAACGAGGGCGGCAGGCCGAGGGAGGTAGAGCAGCGCGAATGCAAATATTCGCAGCGACAGAGATTGAAACAATCCGCCAATTAGAATCGTCGACGCGAACGGGATTATGCAGATTCGCGCCGCCCGCCCGGTGGCGAACGGGGCTGGCAGCTGCCGCAGCGCGAGCGAGCTTAATTCAATCCGCCGAGTTGTCTTATGAATCGTAAACCGGCCTTCCCTCGCGCGCCGTGTGAAATCGAGATCGTCTCTCCGCGGTGGCGACGATGACGACCGGCGTCGTCGACGTCGGAATGATCCGCGCCGCTCCATCGCCTCGCTTGCCTCAAGCGGAATAATAATATAAAGCCGCGCGGCATAAAGTCCCTTTACGATCTTCGAAATGACTCTCTAGTCGGCACCATTGTCCCTTAAACGAGTCACCGCGCGAAAAAAAAAAAAGAAAGAAAAAAAAAAAAGTCGTCGATGTCGCCCGTAGATCTCCCGTGAATTTTCCCCAGTCGGCTGGGCCTCAGGTGAACGTTTTTCGCGCGATCGCGGGATCTTCCAGAAAACTGAGAATGCACCGAAAAAAAAGAGAGTGAAAAAAGTAATTTTACTTTATTTTGGTAAAATTAACGTTTTAATAATTGCAGTTGTAATAATTCGAATTTTATAATTCGCGATTCCGAGTTGACAGCGACCCGAGCAATTTTTTTCTAAACGTAAAAAGAAATGCGATCCCTACCATCGCAACTGGAACTTCGACATGCATCGCGCAATACGGATGGGCGGAATTATGGCGGCGGCGGCGGAGGCAACGGGTATTTATCACGAAGAGTAAAACTGACAGCAGTCCATTTCCCGTTCGTCCTGCCTGTCTGGTTGAACATAATATCTCCTGACGAAACAACGTGGACGCCGTTTGTTTGGGAAACAATGGACCGAAACAATGCTCGATCCCATCCTCTCCTCCATCTCACCCTCTCTCTCTCTCTCTCTCTCTCTTTCTCTGAACGTGCGGACAAGCGGATACAGAGATCTCCTCTTTCTCTGTCTCCGTCTGCGTTTTACGTATCCCTGTTCTTCAGCCTTTCCGTGCTGAAATCTTTTCAGGAACCCTCTGTTCTTCGTCGCGAAAAAATTATTTCTTGGACGACAGTGGCCACCGCGCTGCGAGAATGAATGCGCCATCGTCGTTCAAACATACAAAATTGAGAGATTGCGAAATTTTTGTCGAGATCCACTCTTCGAGGAGTATATAATTGGGTTTTTTTTTTTTTTCCACTTGCGCATTCTGCAAGCCGAAAACAGGGGAGAGATGATACAGCGATATCGTACAATACAAGCGCAACGTTGAAATTTGCGCGATGGCGCGGATATCAATTGAAATGTCTGTGCGTCAACAAATTCGCCCGAGAATTTCCCGAGAACGTCGCGGAAATCCTCGCACTCGGGCGAGAGCGGAACGTGTACTTGGCAGAAATTAGTATTCCTTAATGGATGACGCGATACCCCGGCTGGTTCATCCCGCTTCGCTATAGATTCCGCTCCTCCTTGGTCTTAGACTTAAGGCCGGGAGCCATTCAATTAATTTCAGAAGACAATAGTAGCTCACTTCCACGTCGAATCGTGCCTGTTCGCGAGTCTCGTACACCCTCATTACATCGCCAAACGACGCGCCGCTCCGCGCCGTTTGCGCAAGATTCACGATCTATTTGATGAAAATAAAATAAACGTGAACCGTGCGTTTTAATCTATCTTTTACAACGATTTAAGAATCGCATAAAGAATATTGATTGAAACAATTACGCGCAGGAAAATTATTAAAAAGCGATGAAAAGGTGTGATTGTGAAGTTTGCTGGTCGCGTTGCATCACAGAACTTTCCAATTAGTAGCCGAAATGCTTTCGTTTCAAGATAAAGATTAAAGAGGCGGCAAGAAATCAAATAGTTTAAGCTAATCAAATGCTCGATAGTAATTTCACGTCATAAATCACGTGAATATAGAGATTATTGTTCTATGAAAATAGCCGTAAAAATGACAACGACCACGGGTGATCCATCTACCTTGAAGACTCCGGCGTCCCTGTCAGGCGGTGATCTCGTTTCTCGCCTCCTGGCGGCTACTCCTCCGTATCTGTACAACGTGCCGTTGACGCCTCACAGCTTCTTCTTCAGCGAGATGTTACGCTCGTTCGTGCAGGCCAAGGCGGAGGCGTCGTCGAGTGGTCCCGGCAGCGGCGGTGGCAATAACGGAGGCAGCGGGGCGTCAAACATGCCGCGACGTCGCAAGCGATCCTGGCGAGACGCCCGAGACAGGCCGCTGGAACTCACGACGAAGGAACGGCCGCCCCACCATCATCATCATCACCATCATTTTCATCAGAATTCGGAAAAGTATTATCACACCGCGACGCAGCAGCAGCCGCCGCCGTCGCTTCAGGTGCCGCCGCCGCCGCCGCCGCCGCCGGAGGCTCGTTTGGAGAACGACAATAAACGTTCCGACGCTTACCTCGACGCGATGGAGAACAAGATCAGCGCGACGTTCGCCGATCAGAAGCCGAACTTTGGCAGCGACATTCTTAAGCCCATCGACGAAAATAAGGCCGAGTTTCCGCGGCAGCACGGCAACAAGAACTTTTTTGACGAGCGGCCGCGGCACTTTGAGCAGGCCCAGCCGCCGGAGAACGTTTTTCCTGGGGCGGAAACGCGAAAGGTCAAGCCGGAAGACGGTCAGCAGCTGGATCGTAACGGCGGGGGGAGGAATTGCGGCTTCGACGCCGGGAGGAGTTACGAGGATCGCTCGAAGAGCGTCGCGCTCGGTCAAGAGGTGTCGTCCCTGCAGGTATCGGACCAGAAGAAGCTGGATCTGTCGCGAGCGAGTTCCTTTCTCCCCGGTTTACCGGGCCGAGGATGCGAAAGTATGCTCCAGGGTGTGAAAGGGTTTACTCTGCCCGGCGGGGTGTCAAGCCCGGCGGAGTTTCTTCCTGGACCCTTGTGGTATCCGCCGTACCCGATGCCGCAATCTTATCCCGGCATCGATCCTCTGCATTTCTTCATCGACTTGCGCGTCTCCGGCCACATTTGGGACCGTAAGCACGCGAACGAGCGGCAGCTGTCCTTCAAGAGCAAGCACTGCTCAGCCTTCAGCGTGCCGCAGTCCAAGGAGTGCGGTAATCGGCCGTTGAATCTCACCCGCGACGAAGCCACAACGTCGAAAAGTGCGGACGCGGAGAACACGGGGGGCACCAATTACATTCTGAAACATTTAATGAAAACGTACCAGAGCATTCAGAAGACCTCCAGAACGGACGCATCGATGGAGAGCGAGGAAAATTCGAAAGAACCGCTGCAAAGTAAGATACAATATTTTTTATCTATCCGTCGAATGCGATTAGAAACAGAATTAATTTATTTCACTAGATTCTAGCAAGTTTTTAAATATATTTTTTTTTTAATTAAGATTTTTAAAAACTTTCGTAATAACGTGATGGTTTTTCAAGCTGGCGAGGACCCCGCGAAGGTAGAGGACTCCGGCAGCACGACGACGAATTCCGAAGAGGAGAGAAAGGATTTGCGAGCTCTGATAGGTCTCGAATTAGTGGTGGATTACGTGAAAGAGCCGAAAGACGAGTCGTCGGCCGAACAAACGTCACGAGTAACGGAATAACTTTCGAACGCAATTTACGAAGGAATGCGCCGGACGGTCCTTCCACTTTAATCACTCAAATAGTAGTAGTGTTGTTATTCGCATTCTCTCGTGTAACACCTCCGAATCTGCACTCGCGATAACTTATTCTCGCCGTAATACAGTACTTGAGGCAAGACAAGACTCGTCGCCAGTCTGTGCACGAAACTTGACCTGTTTTGTTGCAACGTGCTTGACATATCTGGGCAAATTAAAAAGAAATATTTACCTCGAGTTTTACTTTCGAGAAAATCTTATTTTTTTCTAGTATAAAAATATACTTGCATTTAACGCTAATTTATTTATTGAAGACGTTTACAAATTCTTTTTTCTTATTACCTTTTTGCTTTTACCTTTTTTTTTTCTTTTTTTTTTCTTCTCTGATTAGTTTTCATCCATTTTGAATAATTAAATAGGAAAGCTTGCGAATCGAAAATTTGGACGAGAAGTAAAGGATCGCGTTAACAATCGGGGTGAAATTCGCGCCGACGCGAATTCGACATGTGATACGTATTGTAAATATTATAATAGTATCCCGATGTATCTATATGTATCGTTAGAAAGTAATTTTTGTTGCTGTAAGTTGAACGTAATAAAAGCAATGCGATTTAACTGCACAATTCCTCCAATTAGCTTGCGTTTTTTTCGTCTGATCAACAAACTCGAATTTTTTTTAACGCGCGAGTTACGCGCTATCGTGATTAGCCACAACGCGAAGCTCCAAGATCACCTCGCCCTTATTGTTACCATTCCCCCGCATGAACTTCCGGCCTCCTTGCGGAACTAGAATGACGTCGTCGAAGTTGCCTCTTCGCGTTGCCGGTTCAGTTAATTTATAGTACGCGACCGGTCGATCTGTGTCCCTGTTTAACTCAACGTACGGCTTTTCCGGCTCGACGAGGGTGTACATCTGCGACAAAGTCAATGTAGCACTGTTAGTCTTTAAACTTGCAAGATGCATAGGAAGATGTTGCAATTTTTTAAAAACGTGTCAAGTGTCTTCCCTTTTTTAATATGTTTATTTTTAGATAAAAAAAATATGCGAATCGCTTTGAATCGATTGCGCGAAACAAGGATTTTTATTTTTCAAGATTAACTGACCTTTTTCGTCGCAGGTACGTTCGCGTTCTCGAGGGGATCTCCCGCGGAGAAGGCTAGATCTAGATCGCGAGAGGCCTGCTGCTCCGCGATCGGATAGATCGCATCGTTGTTTCGCGCGTTCTCCAGGTAATAAACTCTGCCATCCACGTAGCTCGCGATAGAGATCGCGATCACGAGTAGAACGGTATTCCTCATATCCGACCACGACTAGAAAATGTAACGCGCGAGGAAGTTCTGAGGGCAATGAAACAAAAGTTTTCAGTAGGAGTGACAGATGCTGGTCCAGCTGATCCGCGAATAAGGCGATTATCGCGTTGTCATTCGTAAAAGCGATTAATTAAACATGCGTGACGTTCTTGCGTGGACGGGATTAAAATGTTGTCGAACACTTGTCGAATCTCTTTAACGAATAATTTTAAACAAACGGGAGGAATGCATAATGCCGTCGGTGAACATGAATAAATACTTCAACAGGTGACAATGTAACGCCGATCATTATGAATAAAGATCGCTTCTTCATGCAGGGTGCATCGGAAGTCGGGAGGGTAGAATTTTCAAACATTTCGGTGTGAAATCTACAAAAGAAATCTGCGTTCTTTTTTTCTTTATATTTTTTTTTTTTTTATGAAGTGCTACCGTATGTCGTCTCCCGTATCATTCGCGCGCGAATCAACCCGCCGCTCCTTAAAGGATCAACGAGGGCAAGAGGTGCACACGCGTTATTGGAGCGCGACGAGAGATTAAAAAAGCGACCCTTTTTTTTTTTCTGCTTTCCCGAGAGAGGATCCGTTGCGAACGGGGTGGTTGCATCGCCCGTGCCCGGATCCTGAATAATGCATGAAATTTGTTCCCCGGAATCGAATCGCGCCTCGTCACCGGCGCGACGGCACGGCGACAAGAGAGCGGGCATAAATCTAAATAATTTCAACCCTCGAATTTTTATTATTCCTATGACTACGACGGTGCACATTTACGTGGCACGCACGGCGCCGCGCCGCGCCGCACACGCACACACGTCCCGGCCTTGCCGGGCCGTTGAATATGCATGTTCGCCACCCCGCTCTTGGCCGGGGGTGTCGGACCTTTGTGCAACCACCCCGCCCGCAGGCCTATGCACATTGCGCTTCTTGCACCGAGTCGTGAAGCAGCCTCGTAGATACTCGTTAGCACCGCCGTTACATCGTGCAGACATCGAGCGTGACGCGCGACGAGGGTTTATCAATTCCACCGCTATATCGAACGTGTTTTGCCGGATTTAAAGTGCGTTTTAACGTATTTAATGTCATATGTCTGCGCGTAGGTTGAGAATCGATAACACGTGGGACACGTCATTTCCATACGTGACAAAGAAGCACCGATAAACGAGATATATAATATGTAGATATCGTTCTCCGTCGGACTGCTTATTCGAAATTTATCGCGACGTTTTATTTGCACATTATAAAATTTTAAATTCAAGTACGAACGGAGTTTTGTCATGATTTCCGTGAGCAAATTTTTTTGTTTTGTTCCTTTTCTTTTTTTTTTTTTTTCAGATTATTGCGAATATCATGGAAGAGCGACATTCACATCTTCGTCCGTAGGAAAATTTAATATTTGAATTTTTGAATGTTGAAGTTAGTCATTACTCACTCGGATCGCGCAGCAGATCGCGATAAATCACAGAAGGAATTAACGAGCGGCGAAGATGACACTTGGTCCCCTTCTCATCCTCATCCCCCGTTCTCTTCCTTCGCCGTTTCCAGTCCCGCCAGTGAAATATGGCCGGCAACTTTTCTCATACTTGAGAGTTTTCCTGAGCGGCGGTATCCCGTCGTATCACGCTGGAGAACGACGGGGACGAGAGTAGGGGGAAGTTATCAAGTGCTCGCGGGATGAGTGCTATAACGTAACACTCACCGCAAGGGGAGGAAAGAAGCGACATACCTCTCCGTAATGTTGGCATAAAGAACGATCGAGAGGACTTTCTTAAATATTGTCGTCACTTTCCTTCCTGATTGCTGTTATTCTATCTTAAAAAAAGCTCTGTCAGATGGAATCAAATTTTATTTTTATTATTACCGAGTTTTATTATCGCTTTTCCGCGATTGCACGTTGATTCTCACGTTTAGCTCCCTTAAATTTCTGCCGCGAAAATAATTTTCATCATTTTATACTTAAACTTTGCGTTCATGAAGGTTTATAAAATTATATGTATAGATGAAACATCTGACTTTGCGTCGGTCTCTTATCACTACCGCGAATCGTTGTCGGTGACGGTGACGGTGGCGTCGCGTTTTAGGATTTCACGGAACTTTAACGAAATTTTAAATAGTCCGCGCGACAACTTTGATTTATAGTTTCGAGAAATCCCAAAATGCGACGCCACCGACGCTTAAAGGCAAATGGCTGCACTGATGGAAGTCAACCGCCACCGACAAATCGACCTAATCGAGGTGCAGTGATGAGTTATATTATATACGTACGACGTATTACATTATTTATTCTATATGTATCACTTGGTTTACTTTAAATTTTTTAGCCACGTATGTCCCTGATCGACAGCAGGAAAAGCTCGAGTTGCATGTTACTCGATGGCAATAGAATGGTAAGACAGAAAGGTTATTCTAGTGTACCAAATAGAGCGTATCACCGAAAAAAAATTTTGCAGGGTATAAGTACTTGGATCGCATTCACTCAACGAAACTTATAACGGATTACTTACTTTCTCACAAGTCTCTCTCAAGTCTTAAACTACGCTAGGCACGATGCAGACGAAACAGTTTAATTTATTTTTGGCACAAACGGCAACGATAGTATTTCTAATCAATTCCGTCGCGGCGAACTTTTTGGGAAAACTTACGGAAGTGGCTCTAACAGGTATGCAATATGTTGTGAGTGAATTAAGTTTACGTACATTGCATTTTATAACATATGTAATTATGTGCATTTTGTAGATAAAGAAAAGATTTCAACTGAGGAAAAAACAGAGGGGATTTTGTCAATGGGGCAATACTTTCAGTAAGTAGATTGTTGTCTAAAATATATAATTTGCAATCGTTAAATTCTATCATAAAATTCTGCTTGTAACTTTATATGTCATACGTATTCTAAATAGAATTCCAAATTGCCAAATTATAAACTGTTTAATATATATTTAATAATTTTTTTTATGTTTTTGTACGTCTCATGTGATACAGAGATATATTTTCGGAACATCTGGCACCTTTCAAAATTGAATTTGGCCATGTCTGTGAAAATCCTACCGAATGGGAACAAAGATTTGAACGACAAGATTTCGACAATAATCGTTACAGCGGCAAGGTAATTAATTAAATATCTTAATTTAATCTAGTACACCGATTAAAAGTTAATTCTTCATTTTCACATATCTGCTTGTATTTAAATGTAATTATATGCTGTCTGTTAATTGTATTTTAGGTGAAATGGGGCAACAAAAATGGAGAGTATGGAGAACAATACTGGGACTTGAATCATTAACTTTCCAAGCTATGTTTCTATTCAAAGTTTTTTTTCTCTCTATCTCGAAATTTAAATTATAAATTACTAATAACGATAGAAGAAATATAATTAATGCAAGTGTGAAAATAGTAAAGACGTAGATCGTTGATACAAGCATCGGTGGTTCAGTGGTAGAATGCTCGCCTGCCACGCGGGCGGCCCGGGTTCGATTCCCGGCCGATGCAGCTCTAATATTTTTGTTTAAACGAACATTTTTGTACTTATAAAAGAGAAATACATTCAATTCTAAGATTACATTTGTTATACCTCTCGAGGAATATACAAAAGTGTATAATATATAAATTTTGCCAAAAAATATTAGAGCTGCATCGGCCGGGAATCGAACCCGGGCCGCCCGCGTGGCAGGCGAGCATTCTACCACTGAACCACCGATGCTTCTGTGGTAGAAGGTCTTCGTTAATCTAAGACAGTGTAAACAGCGACACAGTAAATGTTAAAAATTATTCTTCTTTTTTTTATCGTTACGAAAAATATTAACAAAATCGATTTGCCGTAGTTCATAATGATGCGACAGAGTTGAAAAAACCGCCATGGAGATCGTAGACAGATTAGCGGTCTGTCCATCGTCCAGTTCGTATACGAGCGTCAAGTGTCGCCTGGTCTGCGCCCGCAGAGGTCGTGACTTGCTTGCGAAGCGGGTAGACGGTCTCTTGATTCGACTTCGTGCGATCATATGGCGATTACTTGAAAACAAATCGCGGCTCGGCGAAGTTATGAAGTGCGCGTCTATCTCTCTGGCCGAGGTCAATTACGCGACAGGTGGAATGAACGAGCTGGTCCTGCAGGCGGTCGACAGAGCGAAAACCAAGATCCTATCTAGACAGGAGATCATCGGCGGATGTCGGCTGTGGATGTACGAGACTTTCCGTAGCGGCGCCGACCCTTTCGAATTCGCCGGGTTGGCCAGAGGCGGTCAGCAAGTGATTATTACACGCACCATATGTTATTCGTTATACAAATAATAGATAAACGCGCGCGCATCTCTATAACCTCTAATCTTTTTCGCAGCAAACACATGGAGCCCATTTTTTTTTTGTTTCCGATATTACTTTCCTCATCTTATAATACTTGAAAGAAATCTGGAGAAACTCACGGAGCATCTGTCATCGTACGTTATAATTGACGACAGGATGGTTACCGGAATAAAGAAATTAATTTAAATTTATTAGCTTGATAATTGATTAATTATTTGGTAATTTATTTATGTATTATTTGAGTGCGACTAGTTGCAGCTAATTATTAGTTCAACTAGGACGTCACAGATATATGAGCAAGATTAATGTTATCAGTTGTCGCAGTCCATAATCCGCAAATCGTTCGACACGTCAGCAGGTGGCTAAGCTGAAGATAAATTACGGAAAGGCGATTGATCTCCTGGTCGAGCTGGCGTCGTTGCAGCGCAATTTCCTGATTCTCGATCAGGCCATCGGAACGACGAGACGTCGTGTAAACGGTCTTCGGCACGTTATCATCCCACAATTGGAGCGGACCCTCGTATACATCATCACCGAGCGCGACGAATACGAACGAGAAGAATTCTATCGTCTTAAGAAGATACGAGAGAAGAAGAAGCGAAACGATAGAGAAACCTCCCACGATTTCACTCGGTGCGCCAATATTCTCGAGGACACGGACAACGATCTTCTCTTTTAACCCTCACCTCTTCGGATCCAGTAATGTAAGCAGACAGGTCGGGTTTGAAAAGTTGTATATACAATTTAATCCCCAAAAATCTGTTTAAATCATCATTTTTAATCAAAATTATTTTATTTATATAATTTTAATCATAAATTTCAGTAAAAGCTAATTGAAATTTGACAAGTTTAAGTTTTCTTTAACATTATTGCAGATTCAACAGACTTGATTTAAAGTTTATTGTCACCCTATGACAGACTTGTGGTTCTTTTCCCCGGAGGGTGGAGGAAATCAAATATAGCGACGCAAATGCTCACGATGACGTTATTTCTTGTTCGTGGCTTACATCAATAAACATTTCACTCCGTTAAAACGAAGAAAGAAACAGAAAGGCGGACACCCCGCGATAAATATCGAACTCCTGAACAAACGAGGAGGATGCCAGAGGACGAAATGGAAACGAGAATACGAGAGAAGGGGGACCCGAGTTGCGGGCCCAATTATACCAAGAAAATACAGCCCGTAAAGCCAGCCTTAACTGCTGCCAAACATCGGGATATGATAATGAGAACGTGACCGCTGCTCTTTCCTCCTTTTTAATCTACCCTTGACGGATCTCGTAGGTGTAGCAGCTGTTGAAACCTGCTCTCGCGCAAAAATTCCAGCCTCCCCGATAATTTTGCGTTCAATTTTTATATCGAGCACATAAGGTCTCACAATATTTTAATTAGTTTATTTATCCGTTCAGCTTTAAGAAATGCATTCTTTCTCTCTCTTGAATGTCGTAAATTATGTACATGCGAGCCGCTGACAACCAAAATAACATAATTCAATTTTATCACGTTTTGAAATAAAACCAAAGATCGTAATTAAATGCAAATTTGAACTTTACGGTATATTCGGAATTCATACAAGAAATTTAATTTGTTATATAACAAGAAACTCTTATTAGCGATTTATGAATTTTCCTGTTTTTCACAGCTCTTGAAAGTACACGCTATATGTCTTTCGTTCTCAAGTTATTCCATCTCGGTTGTCAGCGGCTTGCATACAAAGTGTTATCACAAAAATAATTCCGCGCCGCATACCAAAAAAAAAATACCGCGGAGTGATCGGAGTCCGGAACGATCGACTCGATCGCGATTCGATCGTGCTGTACACGGGGAGGACGCGTACGAATGTGTAGGAGCGAGGACGGAAATCTCTGACCAGATGGAGAGGGAAAGGCCAGAAGACCCTGCAAAGAACAGAAGAACGAGCTCGAAGAAGGGCAGTGGAGAGAGGTGGGATAAACAGACGTCACGCTAGGGCGCGATCTCCTCCACTGGGCGAAGTGGCGGCAAAGCGAACGTGTTTCAGCGTTCTCAGTTGCACGGGAACTTCCAGCAGGCGAGGATAACGCGTCGTGGTCCGGCCGTTAATTTCCCGATTAATTCGCGTTAAACGCCACGAGTCGCGCGCGATGGATCGCCACAGCGCGCGCGATTGTTTTCCGTAATTGTATGCGTTTTTTTTTTGTTTTTACATGAAAATGCAAGCAGTTTAAAATGTCGCCTCCTTTGTGACCGACTCCTTGTTGCATTCACAGACTGAAATCACGCTCCTACCGTTTGTTTAAATGCGCGCGTGTCGCCGAATTGTGAATCGTTATTGATTATTACTATGTGCGTGGGTGCGTGCACGTGTGTTCACACAAATGAGTCGCGTAAAGTGCTTTTCTTTTTTTAAAAAAGAAAGGCATCTACGTTGCGTCGCATACATGTACGTATAAAAGAAAGTTTTATTGTGTTTAGAGCATATTAAGTTAAGTTGTCAAATCAAAGTGCGTAAAACTTTATCAAACCGTGAAAAACATTAAACCGCGTTGAAATCTGATTATCGACGATGTTGGAACTTGATTAAATTAAATAAGCCGAAACTGAATCGCCACGCCGGAGAGAAACCCCAGTTCAATTGATCTCACTTAACGCGTGAGCAAGTTAATTAAACTACTCGTTAAGTCGAGATTGAATTTTGACGGCACTTTAAAGTGCGCGACGCGGCCGTAATTATGACAAGAAAGTGAGTTCAATTATTAAATAAATTATAAAATTAAAGCTTCGTTAATGAAAAGGACATCTTGTTCGTATTTTTATAATTTTAACACGCGCTTCTTTGATGTAATTTTTCCCGGCGTCTACGTTCTTTCTCTTGTCGGAGAATTTTTTTTAAGAAATCAAATTTATAAAAATCTTATTTTAAATTGTTACTTAATTGTGTATATATATATATTTTCTAAATATCTAAATTATGTGGTTTGGCTTTTTCAGAGTCTCTAATTAAAATTCTCGCATGATGCGCGATCAACATCCCGGTATGTGGATCGATCGCCGACGAGTGGTACGCAACGCGGAAAATTCTACGTAACGTTTTTGGTGACAGCCGAGTTGGAAGAACGTTTTTTTTTTTTTTTTTTTTTTGTGGAAAATGCGCTGGATTTTGCTGCCGTTGTTAACGTTGGTGCGCGCGATATGGTGCGCGCACGGTGCCTGCGAGCCTATCAGGATCGAGATGTGCCGTGGCCTCGGCTACAATGTCACTGTCATGCCGAATCTGGTCGGCCACGAAATCCAAGGGGATGCCGACTTCACTCTGCAAACGTTCAGCCCGCTCATTCAATACGGATGCAGGTAAACGCGCTCTCTTCACACGTCGTTTATTGTACAATAATAACGTGGGATAATAAGCGCTCGCCTTTGCTGCAAACTGGTTTGCCCGGCTTTGGCTAACCTCTCAAAATCGTCAAAGAAGATTATATTTTTTTGGAATTTCGGTCAATTAAAGAAGAAGTAGCACCACATAGTTTTTACGTTGCTCTTGTAATTCGTTACAGCGCACAACTGCATCTGTTTTTGTGCTCGGTGTACGCCCCGATGTGCACCGAAAAAGTTCCCGCACCCATCGGGCCCTGTCGAGGTTTGTGCGAGCAAGTGCGGGCCCGCTGTTTTCCGGTGCTTCAGGGATTCGGCTTTCCCTGGCCGGCCGCCCTGAACTGCTCCAAGTTTCCACCGGAAAACAATCACCAACATATGTGCATGGAAGGGCCAGGTGAACCCGGACCGGCTAATCCGGTTCAGGTATTTCAACGTTGACGATTCAACCGATGCAGTTGCATGTTACCTGATTAAATGTTCGAAATAATATTGCCTGTTTATTTTAGGCGGTGAGCACCAGCAACGGGCCATGGGGTTGCTCCTGGTATGCCAAATCTGGGCTGTATATCTTTCTGAATCGCTCTGGAAGATGCGCCGCAGCCTGCGACGCCGATATTCTCTGGTCGCAGAAGGACAAGAGGCTGACGGAGGCCTGGATGGCCGTGTTCGCGACGGTATGCCTAGTCTCTGTCGCGATTGCTATCCTGACACTTCTGAAGCCGCGCAAGCGTCCTTTATTAATTACTACCGCGGGTAAGAATGTTCTGACTTTTTTTATTTACGGCCTTAATTGAAACTATTTGAATATCCCTGTTCGAACAAATGTTACGATAAATTATAATATGTTTGCAGAACGTGCAATAGTTTTCTTGACGATCTGTCATGCGGCAGTTGCAATTGGCTATGTGATTCGATTAGCTGCCGGCCGGTTAAACGTCGCTTGCACTCCCACGACTCCGTTACATCCGCAGGATCAAGCCGTCGTGGCTCAGCAGCAGCAACAACAACAGCAGCAGTATTTAACGCAAGACGGTCTCGCCAATCCGTACTGCGCTATCGTTTTCTTACTGCTCTATTATTTCGGAAACGCAGCGATTGTTTGGTAAGTTCTTTTCCGTCATTCTAAATTGATTGGTGATGATAAACTCCGTCGTCTGTGTTGCGATTAAACCTGAAATATTCTAGTTCAACGTGTAACTGTAAATAACGCCAGGATGTTCATGTACTTTGGCGCTGATCCAATTTCATTTAAACGAAAAGGGGAATTTCAACGAGTTGAGCTAATCGCTATTACTAGATTTTAATTGCGCACAGGTGCGAGAATCGGCTGATGCCCGTGTAACATGTTTCAAAGTTGTCGGGTGTTGCAAAGGGCCTTGTTGCACTCGCCTCGCCGAGGCGAGACTGCATCGTTCAAGGTAGGGATAACAATCTGGCAACAGTGTTGACTCCCCTCGTGCCGCTAACGAGCCTCTGACTCCCATCTCGCCCCATCCCATCTCATCCCGTTTATACCGAGAGTCTCATCTTAACGTGTCTAACGGGTGGCATAAGCAAAAAAATGGTCCGCTCGCTTGTGCTTGTTCCGATGACTCAACGTTACGTTACGTTGCATCGCAGAAGATAGACTTACAATTAGTAGCTCGAAGACCAATAATGCGTCTCGCAAAACAAACGGTATACTTTTAATGTAATGTAAATATATCTTGAAATTCACGTCAGGATGTACTTGTTTTTTTTTTTTTTTTTTAGAATCGTCAAATTTTTCGATATTTGATTCTTAAAGATTTTTATTCTTATGTCTTTTTTTTTTGAGAATTTTAATAATATTAAATTTTCTTGTACTCAGAAGTTAATCCTGAGGAAACGAGGAATCACCCGGTATATGAGGTGGGTCGAGGGGAACCTTGTTGCCAGATATGCATGGAGTCAATGGCATTCCATCTTAGAGAAAGCAAGCTGCATGAGAAGAAGAAAGAAAGTGCGAAATGAGCAGAATGAGAAAGAGAGAGAAAGATTGGAAGGTGAGAGAGATGGTCGGAACGATGTTTCGGACCAAAAAACAAGATGATTCACAACGTATGAATACAATTTGCGGTTACGATTGCGCTAACGAGTTTTGCAAAATCGGATCGTCTCGTTGCGCACGTTACGAATTTATTTAAACATTTGATCTGGGCTTCAACAAGTCTGGTTTGCGTGCTTCTCTGTCTTGTAAATCTAGTAGTTGACACATTTTACGACTTGCACGTCCTCTGACACGAGCGAAGAGCTCATTGAAAAGCGTCAAGTTTTAAATGAGAAATCGACAATGGTTGAAGATCGCAAAGATCCGACCCTGAACTCGGGGCCCGAATACTTTTGCGCGTCGTGGTGTAGCAAGCTCTATAGCGTACGGCCATAATTTACATCGAAAGAGCCGATAAACATCGCGCCCTACGGACACGAAACCACGGAGCCGTGCACATGGACCCGTAGGGACCCCGTAGTACTGGCCGCGCATTGTCCTGTCTCGGCCTTCCACCACATCCCTTTTCACGTTATTCTTGGAACATGTGTCAAGTTTACGCGAAAAGCGACCAAAGAGAGATTTCCAGCGGATAAAAGGGAAATTACAATTTGTTCTAATGAAGGTCTCAAAACTATTGGCCCTGCTTTCATTGAAGTTGTCCCGACAATGCATACATTCACGAAAAGACCTTTCAGTCACTTTTACTTTTTATTTATGTTCTTTCTTTCTTCGCGTTAATTGTAAAATTAGTAACGCAATATTGTGTTGAAACTAAAGAGCCCAAAGGCGCCCGAAGGCACTTTTTAGATGGAAAATTGTTAAATTTAAAAACGCATCGACGAAATTGTTCCTGGAATCTTTGATCTCCAGGGCATTGAATCGATAATCGGCGGTGCTACGCCATTGACAGAAAGGGATCCGCACGGCCCCGTGGTGGTAGGTAATCCGGCAGTTTTGTGTTTCCGTTTCTCTCTTTTCTCTCTTCCCCTTCGTTTCTCTCCTCCGTTCCCCGTACCCTGAGAGTTTGACGGCCGTCTCAAGAACGAGGGAAAAAGGACGAGTCGAAAGAAGGGCTCGAGGAAAGAGCTGATCCATCATCTCTCTCTTCGGTGCCCAACCCGGGTCTTAAGCTTAAGGACCCGGATCCGAGAATTTCTCGATAATTTATCCGAGATAAGCGTCCCGCCGACGAGTACGCGTCGGTGGGAAACGCGACTGAGCTGTTGAGAATTTCGATAACAAGTCGGTGTTATCAGGCGCGTTCGTTTCAAGAAAGATGGAACGACGCCGCTTCCACACCTTACGACAATAATAATCGTACAACGCACTTTACAAGATTTACAATTTAAACAAAATACTTGCAATTTTTAATTATTAATTATTAAACTAAATAAAATTTCACGGCGATTATTTAATTGGCCATATGTTCAACAGGTGAGAAATGAGTGAGAATTGCACGTCTTGACAGACTTTTCCATCGTCTCCGACGGGAGTCGTGTACGTGAAGGTAGCAAAATGTTTCCACGCGAGTGAAACGTCCATCGACATCAACCTTTCGCGAATTGATCGCCGGCGAGGACCGAGTGAACTGGCGAAGAAGAGAAAAAGACGGCGGCCGAAGTGGAGAACGGAAAGGAAGAACGCGAGAAAGAGAGAGAGAGAAAGAAGTATCGTCGTGTATAGTGGTCCCGCGGGGTATATAATCAGTGAGATGAGATGAGAGGGGCGCTAGCTACCTCTTGTTTGTTTTGTTAGTTAGCGAGTCGTTAGGTAGTCTGCCTGCCCTTCGCCCTCCCGCCGCATCGGGGTCCGGAGTTGCACGGAAACTGCGAGTGGCCGACCACCCAGCCGTGCAGCAGCGGTCACGGGGAGAGAGAAGAATCTTCCGTGCCACGACTAATCGGCCTTATTACGCATACTTTCACGAGATCGGGCTTGTTACTCCTTATTAATCGCGTCTGCGTCGATCGACCCCGCCAGGTCGGAAACACCAAGCAGACTCATCGTTTTCCTCCTCTTAACACGTATATTTATACACGGTTCACCTGTCTTCTTTTTTTCTTCTCTTGTTAGCGATTCGCCTAAACTCCCATTCGACTCGGTGCGTCGTCCACGGTCTGAGGAGCAATCGTAAGGTGCCAACGTCCTTTCGGGGATTTTTTTCTCTGCTCTTTTTATCGACGTTCCGCGAGCATAATCGCGCCTTCGTGCGCGTCGCGCTGCTTCCATTCATCACCGCGCGGCCGGAATTCGCCGGGCAAGTTTTTGTTATCCCTACGCGACAAATTCGACAAGGGAATTAGCGAATCTGCCGAATCTCCTAGCTCGGTTGCGCTAATCCGACCCTTTCGTTATACAATTTCGGATATGGGTATTTTCGCGATGGAGATATCAAATTTAACATTTGTTCAAGACCTTTCTCACCTCGCGTTAATAAGAGAGACGCTATCTGGAAAACGGCACTGCCTGCAAATATTTCTCGAAAAAGGCCAAGCGTTATTTTTTATTATTCATGTTAATCACAAGAGAAGGCGAAGGTGGCAAGGGTTGCCTTGGTTCGGTAGGTGATCTGTGGATCGTGTAGATGCGCGCCAAGAGACACGGCTACCGTTGTTCACTCAGCAAACATTAGCGGCGGCAAACACTCGAGAAAGTTGACTTGCCTCGGCAGAGACGAGGCTTTTGGCAGCCGGCACTAGGTTTATCCTAAAGAAAATTCATTCTCTATAAATAGACGCAAGGTCTCTTTTTTTTTTTTTTTTTTTTTTTTATAGCGTTTTTTACCTCCCGACTAATTTTTTGATAGGTAGAATCCACTTGATGAAGGGATCTCGGCAAAATAGGCTCGTAAAATAAAAATTTGTGATGAGAAACCTCAGTTTTTATCGCGTTACCTAATAGTCTTTATTGTTGCATTTTAATTTACCAAATCGATCGAGCTTTCGAGTCGATAATTACTTCATCTGATAGTTCTGATTTAAATTGTGATTCTGTATAGTTGTTGCTGCTGTTGCAAGCGTCTTTCGTTCCGCTTTTAAACGACGAGGGACACTTTTGCGTGATCTCGCGCAAGGAGTTGTCGTCACAGCGAAGAAATCGAGATTGGGCGACTCGCGCTGAGAACCGCGTCTCGCTGAGACGAACAATGGTCCAGCGGGTGCGCGCTTGGCCCGGTCTTTCTCGCGTGAGAGACAGAACGCCGCCTTTCTTCGTCCCTGCGGGGCAGCATCGTGCTCACGCACGTGCAACTGCACCGCATCGCGCGCCTGCAATCCGTTCTCCCCGGCAACCAGTCAGTCGGGAGAGAGCGGCTGGCGGTGAAAAGCCGACTAATTAATCACGCGAGTCCCCCTCCCTCCCTCTCTCTCTCACTCTTTCTCTCTCTTCGACAAGATCGAAAAGCAGCGCGAACAGGTCAAACGAGGCGCAAACACTTATGCGGCCGCCTCGCATCGCTTCATCTCGGTCTCGCCCGCGCGTTCCAGGTTGCCTCCTTTCAACTCCTCTCTTTCTCGCTCGTTCTCTCCTCTTTTATTTATTCGAGCTGCAAACTCCCAGGGCCGGTACGATCGCTTCGAGGAAGCGTCTGGAACGCGATCGGAAACCCTACGTCCATCGGCGAGCCCTCGCGCCTCTTAACGTTTTGTGATTTTTGCGACTTCAGCGTACTTTAGATAATATATTTTAATATTAAAAAGTTATAAAATTAATCTAACGTATGCGCAGATTTCGCAAACAATGCAGTAAACCTTGCCGTGTTACTTGATACGATTTCGATTGCAGGTGGGTCGTGATATGCGCGTGGTGGTGCATAATGGCCAGAAAATGGACGAGGACGGCCGGCAACTACAAGGAGGATAGTTTCGGGCTACAGCAGGGATTCTCAACCGTCGCGTCTGTCGTGGCCTGGGGTCTTCCGGCCGCGCACACCATCGCCGTTCTGGTCACGAGAGACGTCGACGCCGACGAGTTGACCGGTGAGCACGACCTGTTATTTAATTCTCATATCTGGAAGGGGCGCACTCCACCTTCAGAGAAGAGCTTCACGAACGTTGCAGATTACGTCTTCGCTTATCTCGCGTTAACGTCTTCATCCACATTCGTGAAGCGCGATTGCCGTCGATAAGAACTTGGTGAACCCTGATTGCGATCGATCTTTTCATTTGGATCCAACGAAGAGCCACGAATAAGAGCCAATCGTTCTACAAAGTTACCGAGCATCAAGTTACTCTTTACGCTGCACGCAGCCTTTGGACTTTTTAGCTGATCGCTGGATCCACGTCGAATCTTTTAGCCTGCGCGGGACCAATGGCGCGCGATATTAAAACTCGCGTCGGTCAGCCTCTAAGAAGAATGCCCGGAGCGGTTTTACGGCCACGCCTCGTTATACCGTTTGTTTTATGAGGTTGCGCCATTGGCGTAGTTGGACGTTGGATCCGAAGGGATTCTTTGTCCCTTTCCAGTCTTCGACAATTATTTTTCTTTTTTTTTTTTTTATTATCCCCGCTTGTTCCGTAACCGGGCCCATCTCTATCCGTCTTTATCACCCTCCCTTCATCCATCTCGGTTCGAGTGGTCCAGTTGCGGCTATTTTATGCTAATATGCGCCGCTCTCTCGTGTTTATGTTCTCGATAAGTTATGCTCGAGAACGACCGCGCCGAGATTAGCATCTTTGAATTAAACGACCGGTTCTCCGAGCGTAGCGATACAACCTTCGATTATTCGCGTAATCATTATATTTACTCTTCGATGTGTAAATATACAGGTGATACGAGTGAGTGCAGCGCACCGTAAATTAACTCCGGTAACAACGTCGGGAAGTCTTATTTTTCGTCGGTTTATACTTATTTTACAATCGTAAAATTTCTCAACCGTCGCGTTTTTTTTTTTTTTTTTTTACCTCAAATTGCATTTTAAGTGTGGATAGTAAATAAAAAAGAAAAACAGGAATTAGGTCGATTCAGTTGATTTGCGGATCGCGGAAGGAATGTCAGCGATGCGCTCCACTGTCGGCATGTCAAATCAACCGCATTCTCTCCCCGTCGCGAAATAAAAATTTTTCCGGTACGTGAGAGTCAGACCGAACTTCTTTGTGCTTGTGTTTTACGTTGCACGCGTAAATTTTCAAACGTCCATATTTATTATAAATACATCATGCTTGGAAAAAGTTACTTAAAGTGTTTTTTGGCGAACCATTCCGAAAATTCATTATTTACGAAAACTTTCAACGCGAATTTTCCATATCTCGTAAAACGCGTAGTCGAATTAATTTGCTGATTATTTCAAGAAATTATGGAGTTATCCGCGCGCGCCCGTAAAGAACAAGCTTGGCTAGTCGAGTTCTTCGTCTCTCCCTCGTCGGGTAACATCCGATGCAAATACCTTTAAACTCGTCTCGCAGGTTGTCACTGTCTATTGATAGGACCAAAAGCTTCTCCGGACCTTTGCGCGCGTTTAGGAAACTTTTATCAGATTCTTGATTATTTGTCCCTCAAAATGTAATTTTTTAAATAATTAGATAAGACTGACTTAATACTTGTTCTAAGTTAGCTTAAATTATTTAGTCTTAAATCTCACATGCAAATAATTATATGTTTAAGAAATGTTTTACAGGAAATTTAATTAATTTTTTTATTGCAGCAAGCTGCTTCGTAGGCCAGCAAAACTCCCATTCTCTGCTCGTGTTGGTGCTGGCACCGCAATTCGTCTATCTGTCGCTCGGCACGACGTTCCTTCTGGTCGGTCTAGCGACATTGGCCTTACCTCGAAGACCAGCGGTGACACCGACGTCCACGTCAACGTCGACGTCGACGTCGTCGTCCTCGTCAACGGCAGCAGCGGCGGCCGCCGCGGCAGTTTTAACAGCATTGACCGCATCCCAGACGAATCCGCTGATGCGACCACAGCGCGAGATCCCCGGCAAGTCGTCTCCAGCGGAGATTCATCGACGACAAAAGCAATTATTGACCCGCGTCGGTATATTCAATTGTCTCTACGCCACTACGATAATCTGCTTGGCCAGTACGACCTTTTACGAATGGTGGGGCCGGGAGACGTGGCTTCGGGCGCCGGAACCGTCCACGGCACCACGCGTACCCGCTCGACCTCTGCTGCAGTTCTTCGTTCTACGACTGGTGGTGACTCTCGGCGCTGGCGTGATGGCTGCCGCGTGGATCTGGTGGCCGGAGGTGTCGCGGGCGTGCCGCAGATTGCCGCATTGTAAGCAGCCACCGCACAAGTGCCACCCGGTCCCAGTCGTACATTGCTACAACGCCGGTACTAACGGCGGCACCCCCATACCTCACCAGATTCATCATCTCGCTCATCTTACGCCGCCACAACATCCCCTGTTGCATCAACATGCGGCGATAGCAAACACGAAAATGCCGCACAGGAGTCACAAGAAACACCGGAAGCACCGGAAACACTACCACTCCGGAAGCGAAACACAAGTTTGAACGGTAGACACACGTACTCTGTCCCCGATGCTTTTCGCTCGCTATTTTGCCTTCCGTACCTAGTGCCTTACGTATCTCAAATGTGATCTCGAGAGAACATTTTTAATCCGTTCGTGTATTTAATTGTGCGGTTCAAACTCCGATCTTGAAATTATAACGACATCTAAGTATTTGAAGCGACTTTAAATGTAAGCTCGGATACCGCCCATAGAAACGATGTGAATGCAATATACTCCTATATTCTTTTTTAATTTTTACGCCTAAAGTATCATCCATTTTAAGTTCTTGTTTAACATCTTAATGGCAATGCACGTTAGCTTGATAGTTGTTCATTAATGTGTTTCTTACAATTTTGTCTCATAGTTATAATAAGTAGATAATCTTATTTTTTATCATTTCATTCAATTTCTCTAATATAAATAAAATCGTGTGCCAAAGTCCCGTAGAATTTAATATTCTTGTTTACGGTGAATTTTTGATCGCTAAATAACAGGCTTGAATGTCTCGCTATTGTTCTCGTAAATTTATTGGACGATATTTTGCATGATCGTTGTGACACGGGCATTTTCTGCATACGCCATTGAATTTATCCGCCCAAACGTTCGTGGAAACGAGAGAACAGGGTGTTCTAAATTTAAACCTCATAGAATCCTGGATTGGGAGGGGAAGAATGCGTGCGTTTCGATCTTTATTTTAACCCGTGCAACGATACCACGATCGCGTAAACGTACATATGTATATAAAATACCGCGTATAACAATTGTAGAACGGTACGGTCGCACCTTGATTCTGTGATGTATATAAATTTCTAGTGGTGCGACTTCCATATACAACTTTAATCACCGTTAGGAAATAAATTTGACTCGTAAATGTCAATTTTCTTCCATTATTAACACATGTTATTCCTTCGTAGACGATGGAGTTCGATTTTACGTTAAAACAAAATATATATATATATATATGTGTATATAAGTAATAAATGTATTTGATATGATGGCTATATATATATATATATATATATATATATATATATATATATATAAGCTATTTAAACTATTATTAATTGTTAAAATAGAGATGCGTAAATTATGCTTTTATGTATAAATTAATTGTAACTGGTGTTTTTTAAGAACAATTTTGAATCAAGTTTTTTTTTAGCCCATCTAGCTAATTTTTTTCAGGTTATGTTTGTGAGAAGTCGAAAAGGTAAACGCTTGGTAAACGCGACGTATGGACTTAACAGAAATCTGGTAAGAAACTAAGCAATAAGAAAAACTTTCAAATGATATCGAGTATCAAAAGAATGTGTAAACTTTTGCAAGAAAAGTTATTAATAAAAGATTGTTGTATTTATTCTAGCGGAGATATAACGAGGACTAGAAAAATTTTATACAAGTTGAGGTTATGTATATAACTTCTGAAACTAAACGGATAAAACGTTACTTTTGAAATAATATTGGCAGATATTATATGTCAAGGAATATAAAACAGCTGGAACATTTTAGTTAATAAAACAGTGACGATGGATGACAAGTTTGAAGAACTCTCACACGACGCTAATATAATTGCTAAACTGAAACAATTCAGCGAAGCAGCCTTTAAAATCCAAGATATGGTGGAATTGATAAAGGATCCTTCGCTATACAAGCTTTCTAACTCGGATAAAATTAAATATAACTTGCTGTTATCCTACAGTCTTAATAGTTTATTCTGGATGCATTTGAGAGCTGAAGGTATACGAGATTTAAAATGTTTTAAGTTTAATGACTATATTGGCATTTGTCACCATAATGAATACTTATATTAAATTTAGGTGTTGATCCAACAAAGCACCAAATCAGGTCGGAAAACGAGAGACTGAAAAAAGCCATGATACGAGCGAAACAAATTAACGACAAGAACACACTTATGCCACGTATTAACAAAGACGTTGCTAAAAGATTTGTGAGAAGTGGTTTGTGGGATTTGAAGCAAAAACAACAACAAAATGTGAAAGCGGTAACTGAAAAGTCTGAAGAGTCACCTGCTACATAAAATTTATTACATATTTTATATTTATGTAAGATATAAAATATATTTCTAATTCATGTTCTTTATTTGAATAATAAGAAAGTTTTTTATTTATTTTTTTTTTTTGCTTCTCTCGCTGGTGGCGATTCGTAGCAAACGTTCTTGAAACTAAGCGAAATTCTATTATTTAATTGGTCCGTCACGAGCCAATCGCGTAATAGAATTTTTATTTAGTTCCGAGAAAATGTACGAGCCGCCACCGTCAAGTCGAGCAAGTAGTACGAGTCAACCCACGCGAGCTCCGCCGCGCGAATAGAGCAAATCGCGAACGACCGCGAGCCACATTAGCCACATATCCTCGTTTGCATCGATCACAGTCACCCGCGATGGCAGCCCAGTGGATTCGTACGGCAGTAAGTAGACGCCGAGTCCGCGTCTCGGCCGCGAAATCACTCCGAAGAACCGCAGTCACCGTAAAGCTACCCTGCACACCTCTACGTCCTCCTAGTCCCAAGCAAGGTTAGAACTCCTCGCGGATCACATCGCACCTTTCCATCTCGCCTTCGCTCTTACAGTCTCTTACGCATTATCTTACGTGTCTCTCATTTTCTCTCTCTCTCCCTCTACATACCTATCTTCGTCTCCGTTTCTCTTCGCGATATAGCTTAACGGTCTAATTTCGTCTGGCCCCCGTCTTCCCTCCTCGACGATTATCTCCTCCGCGCTTCGAACACGGATGTTCTAATCATTGTGATCCTGCCGATTTCGAAGCGAAATTGTACCTCGTAATTAGACCAAGTTGACATAAATATTTCTCTTGTTTCATCGGCATGAGATAACAATCTTTTCCCCTGGAGTCAATTATCTCTTAAACATGCATATGTTGATAATTAACAGGTCTCTTCAAAAATCACTGGTGCACGCCTCTACAGTAGCCAGGTATACAAATGCACTCTTATACCTGGAGATGGCATTGGACCTGAAATCTCTACTGCTGTACAAAAAATTTTTGAGGCTGCCAAAGTAAGATATGTTCATTTATAATATGATTATTTAATTTAGAATACTTCTTAACTTTATATTTTTATTTGAATACATTATTGATATTATTTCATTTATTTCAAGGCTTCTTTGTATTTTTTATAACTTATTTTTCAATTATCTATAAAAAACAGGTTCCAATAGAATGGGAATCAGTTGATGTAACACCAGTGAAAGGTCCAGATGGCAAATTTGGTATACCACAAGCAGCTATTGATTCTGTCAATAGGAATAAAATTGGTCTTAAGGGACCTTTAATGACTCCAATTGGGAAGGGTCACAGATCTTTAAACCTGGCTCTTAGAAAGTAAATATCCCAAAATGTGCAATTATGTGCAGTCAAGCTTAACTAAAATTAATTCTATAAAATATATAAATACATTGATCATGCCTGTAGAACAGCACAGCTGTGTAAAGTAATGATTGTGTGCTTACATAATCATAATGTGATAGACAACTTGTTTACTCATTTGTAAATATTTGCAGGGAATTTAATTTATATGCCAATGTGCGGCCATGCCGGTCCTTGGAAGGATATAAAACTCTTTACGATAATGTCGACGTCGTCACGATCAGAGAAAATACAGAAGGCGAATATTCGGGTATAGAACACGAAATTGTAGAAGGTGTTGTACAATCTATTAAATTAATTACGGAGGAAGCATCTCGAAGAGTAGCAGAATTTGCTTTTCAATATGCTACAGACAATAATAGAAAAAAGGTATACTTTGAATATTCAATATAAATGAATAATCGTGAAAGATATTTAATCAAACTAATTGATATCGACTTTTAGGTTACCGCAGTACATAAAGCTAATATCATGAGGATGTCGGACGGTTTATTCTTAAGGTGTTGTCGAGAGGCTGCACAAAAATTTCCATCTGTTAAGTTCGAAGAGAGGTATTTGGATACAGTTTGTTTAAACATGGTGCAAGATCCAAGTCAATACGACGTGCTCGTCATGCCTAACTTGTATGGTGATATTTTGTCGGATATGTGTGCCGGACTCGTCGGAGGTCTTGGTTTAACACCAAGTGGAAATATTGGTTTGAACGGAGCCTTATTTGAATCGGTACGGTTATTTTGCGTTTGCGAATAAATTTTACATTAATTATGTAGTACATTGTACACGATAAAATGATAAACTTGATTTTAGGTACATGGAACAGCGCCGGATATTGCAGGCCAAGATAAGGCAAATCCAACGGCGTTATTGCTTTCTGCTGTAATGATGCTCAAGCACATGGGTCTGAGCGATCACGCGAAGATTATCAAACAAGCTGCTTACGATACCATCAAAGAAGCGAAGTATTTGACTGGTGATTTAGGTGGCACTGCAAAATGTAGCGAGTATACCGATGAAATTTGTAAGAAAATTGCCGCGCATGGTAAATAAATATCAAATACTTTGTGGGTCGAAATTTGAACTGCCAAATACCCGTAGAATTCGTGCATTCGTAATAAAAAGACCACTATTTTCTGCAATCTGATGTATCGCATACGATTTCGTGTGTGCATCGTTATTGTAAATCTACAATTGGTGGTTTTACATATTGTCGAGTATTTTTTCAGTCGTCCACATGTATGTGCATGTAGATTTTCCTTCCTAGATTTTTTCTAAATATATTTTATTGATTTAGTTTGTGTAATTTGACTTGATTTGAATAACTGCATAAATTTATATAACGTACTGATCGACGGCATTGATCGAACTCGCTTCTGTATATACTCGATATACCGTTTAAAGAAAACGAATAGATATTGTAAAGACTAGCCGTGTAAATTAAATAGTAGAAATACTGTACCATAATTTTAAATAAAATTGTTATGCGAGACATACGTCTTGCAATTAGACTAAGATTAAATAAAAACATTGAAAATACGCAGTATTACGAAAGAAAAAAATTAATAAAAGAGTACGAATAACTTCTGACTACGTACATTATTTTTCTACATTCCCTACATTACAAATTATTTTTATTTTTAATCAATTATATTATTTTTTATAAATAATTTTGCAGAGTTCTCTTGTAAAGGCTGATTTAAAAAGAGAATATAGTATATTTAATTTTATTAAATGATTCACCAGTATATTCTTTTATTTTAATATGTTAAACATTCGAACATTAATTATTTTTATTTTTTAAAGTTATTACTTTATACATATAATATTTAATTCTCAGATTAAAAATGGAAATTTAATCATGCGTCCGTTTAAACAAGAGTAATTAATTTTCCTTATCCGGCCTTTTAATGCTTCATGTTATTAAAAAAATACGTTAAAAAACGAAAAAATAATATTTGATTCTTAGTTACAATAAAAGAATAACGGTAATTTAATCATTCGCCCGTTTAAATGACCGAGAAATAAGGAATGAATAAGCTGACAAATCTGTCAATCTCGGGGTTTCGGTGCACCGAATCGTCCAAAAAGTATCAGAAAGCATTAGGAGTATAGGAGGAGTATGTTGGTGGCACGCCGAGATCCCGTTCTCGCCAATTTTGCAGCGAAATCTCGAGATTGACAATATTGTCAGCTTATTCATTCTTCATTTCTCGGTCATTTAAACGGGCGCATGATTAAATTACCATTATTCTTTTATTGTAACTAAGAATCAAATATTATTTTTTCGTTTGTTAACGTATTTTTTTAATAACATGAAGCATTAAAAGGCGCGCTAAAAAAAATTAATTAATTTCTTTTGCTTAAATATTTTGTATAGTATTTTATTTCTTTCTATTGAGTGAAATAAACATATTAACATTAAAATATATATGTGTATGTTAGATTAGAAAGTAGTGGTAACATTATAAATGTAGCATTTAAATATTTAATTATTTATCGTATGCCAGAAGATTGCTATGTTTTGCACATTTTATTAAGGATTGAATTAACTTGACAAATCCAGTATCCTT
This sequence comes from Cardiocondyla obscurior, assembly GCF_019399895.1. Taxonomy (NCBI): domain Eukaryota; kingdom Metazoa; phylum Arthropoda; class Insecta; order Hymenoptera; family Formicidae; genus Cardiocondyla; species Cardiocondyla obscurior. Next base: position 1,496,153 of record NC_091875.1, on the reverse strand, counting down.
TGGTTTTTCTAGACCACGAAGCACACGATTCTTCATCACAGCGACAAACTCCCGATTGCTAAGTTGTCCGTCCACTTTGGAATAAGATGTTTATAATGTAATTATTTAAAATATGGTAATAAAATTTATTTTTTATTTATATTGATAAAAATAAACTTACTATTTTCGTCAAAAATTGTGTACACCACTTGAATGATATGATCATTTAGATCAACATGTGCTACAGTTCTTGCTACATGTTTTAATGTTGCTGCAATATCGAACAAATCACATTAAATAATTATTTTAAAATTATATTATTATTTAAATTGTAATATACCTTGATCAATAGAGGCGCCAGCTATATGATAGAATGTCAAAGCTGTATCAACGTCGTTAATATTGTTTAGAAAATGGAAGAACTTGAGATATTCCTCTTTACTGATTCCTTTCGGATTTTCTTTAAAGCTATAATGTATGATTGAGTCTTCGTTACTATAATTTATTTAAAAAATCTTAGGTTTCATAAAAATTGTCTTTACACTCACGTCTTTTTCACTCTCTTCAACATTTTTGCCTTCTTTTTTGCTGAATATCCAGCATAAGCTAATAGTAATTCCGTAAAATCTACTTCGGTAATATTACCATGTTCGTCTGGATTTCGCCGTTCAAACTAAACAGAAATAGAAAAAAATGCTATAAGTAAATATATAGAATATTAAATTAGTGAACAGATTGATATACGTCAGAGGCAAGTTTATTTTGCGGGAATATTATACCTCAAGACTTAAAATTTCTCGTTGAAGTTGCTGTTGAAAGTCCAAGAATTTTTCGATCGTCAGCTTTTGATTCATTTGTGGTCCAAAAAAGTATGTTGTTAATGCAGAGTTTACTCCCTAAAACATAACAATAAAAAAAATTAAAATAATTAAGATATTAATTATTCAATAAAATCTGACTGTTCATATTATGTGCACATTCAAATTAACAAACGTGTTATTCTTTAATAATAAGTAAAAAAGAACCTTAAATGTGTTTCCAGTGGTTGCATGATCGCGATGTCTAGTACCTATACTAGTTTGTTGCCGTATTAATGTAGCTACTTTTCCAAATTCTTCGGAATCTACATCACCATCTCCGTTGAAATCAAACATTCTAAAGGCGATTTCAAAATGACGCCTGGAAGCTACATAACAGATTTAAGTTATTAAAATTTAATATTTGTATTGCACTAAAATTTTGAGATATTTACTTATTGTCTATTCAAATAAATGTATTCTAAACAAATTTTTAATTAATTTTTAGCTTATTATAAATATGTTCTTGTTAGATAATTAAAGATTAACGATAACAGGGAACTCACTTGATAATACTGTCAGTAAAAAGATATAATCGGAGAAAGTAATTAGACCTGCACTACCCAGCTTATAGAAGATGCTATCTTCATCCAGTTCTAATTCTAATTTAGTGTGAATATTCTAAACAGGAAAGGAAACATTTCTATAAAAATATCCTGTTGCAAACACTGTTGCTAATTTTCATTAATGTACCTTTGGATCATAACGCTTGTACTGATCTAATCCAAGACCTGAAAGTAAATAATACAATCGTTAGTTTATAATAATTTTACACTGACAAGTTGAAATAAAAAAGAATAATAACTTAAAAATGTTAGTTTTTTTGAACATGCATTTGCTGAGGTAGAATAAAACTGTAGCAAGCATCTAATAAATAATTTGGAATTGAATCAAGCAATATTCAATTTAATATGAGGAAAAATGTACAAGGATAATGTAGGATTACCGTCAGGCTGTTTCACGCCAGGTGTCATTGATCGTAAAAAGTCATCAGGTGTCATAAATACTTCGTGCATGTCGTTATTTGTGACTTGGAGAGTTGCAAAGTAACGGAACACTTTATCTGGTGTTGAATAATGCCTTATACGATTTTCATATTCTATTATCTGCACACAGACACGATTAATTGATAGTTGTGAGTTTTAAAAAAGTGCAATGTTATTACAGGCTTCAAATTTTAATAAAAATCGATATTTATTAGACAATAATATGGTATGTAAATATTCAATTAGCAGAGCGAAGCAGGTTATTAATGATTAAAAAGATTTAATGTAGGTAATTGTAAAATAAATTAAATGTGAATATTTCACAATTATTTTTTGCCACCAATGTAATAAAAATCTTTAAAGCTTTACCATTTGGCTGTTGCATGTTTGGTGTAATAGCTCGGAGAAAATCGTCAGGTGTCATATAAACATCGGTGCCTTGTAAACTAGTTATTTTCACAGTCGCGAAATAACGAAAGATTTTGTCTGGCGTCGAAAACGCTCTAATCCTGTTCTCGTACTCGATTATCTGTAAAAATACTTCAGCCTGCATCGTTCTGCTGCCGATACGTGCTGATAAGACACTGACTTGTCTGATATACTATATTGTCTAATGCATAAAACAGCCATTGACCTGAGTACTATTTTTTTCTTCGTTTATAACGCGATAAACTTTACTATATTTATTTAAATAACATTTATAAATTTCAATGTACATTATTACATATACAGGGTTTTCAAGACCACCTTGTTCTGACAAATAGTCTAAAACACCCTGTATTATTACAAATAGTACAAATTTTTAATAAACCTTTCTATCGCGAAATCCAATCTTCTGTTTCTTTTTTTTCTTTTTTTGCAGATCCTGTTCTATAATTTCTACATTTTCAGTGGTGTGAGTATCTTCTACTGGAATACTAGCTGCATCCACTTTAGGTACATAGCCAAATACTCTGCAAAGTAAAATATTTTAATAGACAATTTACATATGATATTTTATTATATGATTTAGAATTTTTAGACATTATGGAAATTATTTATTTGCATCATTTTCAAATAATTAATATCATTAACTCACCGTTGCCAATCAAAACAGTTAATAATCATACCACAACCACAAAGTAACATTGGTAAAACCTGACGAAGACGTTCTTTTTTTGTCGTGTGTCCGAAATTTTTAAAGGTACGAGTTTGATTGTATTCATATACATTCTTATAATTTTTCCGTAGTTCTGCAGAATAGAGTGTGTTGATGGTTAGAAGTTTCCTTCGCACACACTGATGAAGTACACATGTGCTTCTGCTGAGCAACATTGTTATCGTTGTCACGCTAAAAATATGTACAATTTTGTTCACATATTATACATAATTATGTTGAAATCTGATTAAAATATCATGCAGTATGCATTGTATCAAAGGTAATTTAGTAAATAATAAAAAAAAAAAGTAATAGGCTATTCTAGCGGGCTATTCTGTACATTTAAGTACTTACTAAATATTTCAATAATAATATTTCAATAATATATACAAGGAAATCGTGTCACCTAATATTTAATACATATCTCCTTATTTTATCCGCGAATTAAATTTCTCAAATAAATACGTGGTCTTGGAAAAATGACGTCTTTCATCTCCCTCCAGCGATTTGTGGTAAAGTTGGTGGTGTCTCGTAGCGGATCTCGTTGAAAATAAAAAATCGTCTGACTGGACTTGAGGTGCACCACTGAATAAAATGTCTTATGTCGATAATAACCGTAAAACGCACGCGCGGCGTTGAAACCGGATGTGTACGTTTGTCCATCATACGTAATAGAGAGCTACGGTTTTCTCGTCTTTTATCCTCGATTCTGCGAAACAATTGCAGCGTGGATTTTTGGATCATTAGATATTCGAGGCACAGAGATCGTCGGAGATTATCTTCGTGAGTTCGCAACGGAAGAAGCAGTACGACGCTGAGCAAGGCTCGACCGTTCTCGGCACGACCGATGTGGAGACTCCGCGCGAGTCTCCTCGGCGAATCGCTCGAAGATGCAAGTACAGGAGGCCGAAGGTGCGGATGGTGGGTAAACACACGTCGCCGATAATACGCAGTCTTTGATCATTGAATTTCGCGTCGTTCGTAAAGTAGTAGTCGATATCTCAGCTACGTCTGGAATAGCATAACCTCTATCGACAAAATATGTTCTTATTTTACAAAATGCTAAAATAGTAAACTGTAGAATAGTTATTGCTTTTTCTATCATTATTGAGCGTTTGAAACATTTAATCTTTTCTTTTTTTTTTTTTAAATTTTTTTTAGGATCACCGTGGAATAACTCGAGTGGCTGCGATGAGGAACGTAGACCAGCTCAAAAGGAGGGTAAAAAGTCAAATGTATTGCCACTGTGGGGCAATGAGCGGACTATGAATTTAAATCCCTTAATTCTCACCAACATACAGTCGTCCCATTATTTCAAGGTGAATTTGTACGAATTAAAAACGTATCACGAGGTGATTGACGAGATCTATTACAAGGTCTCCCACCTAGAACCATGGGAGAAAGGCAGCAGGAAGACTGCAGGGCAAACCGGCATGTGTGGAGGCGTGAGTATGTCCTTTCAGAACATCGAATATTTTGATTTTATCTTTGTTCTTTTTATTTTTATAATTCTGACGCATCTCTTGAAAAATTAAGAGCTGCGAGACGTGTTGCGTAAATGTATCTACAAAAAACCGACTGTATTGCACTTAGCCAATGAACTATAGGTAAATTATCCAACAAAACACAATGGTTTGAAGAGCCAGTAAAACCGAAAGTTTGTCACGTGTTCGATAGCAGCAATGCCAGCGCAGACGATTGAACCGCCTTGGCACTGCTACTATCGTAAGGCACAAAGTGTTAACCGCACCACTTAATTGCAGAATAGCATGTATTCGGTTGATATATTTTACGGTAACACGAATGTGACCTAACTGACTCAGGGGGGTGTAAATGTAGCGGTTCATGCAGGTACGGGGCGTGGGAGCTGGCGGAATTGTTTCCACGGCGTATTGTCTACTGTACAAACTCTTCACGCTGAGGCTAACCAGAAAGCAGCTAAATGGGCTCATTAATCATCCGGACTCGCCCTATATACGCGCTTTAGGATTTATGTACATTAGGTAAGTCCTTAAGACATTATTTGTTAAGTATTTTTCAAAAATTAGTTGCATTTGCTAGTTATCGAGAGTTTTATCGGGATAAAAAAAAAAAAAAAAAAAAAAAAATTTGCTCGATTTAGCATGGATATACTAATCAAGGCTGCTACGAGTAGTCGTTCGAATATCCTTCCAGACCCTGGAGGCTAGACTTGCGACGTCTAACCGTTTAAGTCGAGCTTTAACTTGGTTACGATTATGATTATATATATATATATACACGGTACGGTTACGATTAGATACACACAGCCACCGGCAGACTTGTTCAGCTGGTACACCGACTATCTGGAGGACGAAGAGGAGTTAGATGTGAAGGCGGGCGGTGGTCAGATGATGAAAATGGGCGATATTCTCAAACAATTCCTCACCAAACTCGAGTGGTTCTCCACGTTATTTCCGCGGATACCGGTGCCGATTCAAAAGGATTTGGAGCTGCGACTGGCCGAGCGTTTTCCGCAACAGCAGGTGAATGCACGAAACGCTAAGCCGCCGATTACTCTCAACAGCCACGGCAAGTACGGCAACAAAGACGGCCGTAAGGACAACGGTAATTTGATGGCGCGTGGCCAGCAACCTCGACATATTCCCGACAATGAGACTCAATGGGGTGAAGCCGAGCGTATGAGTCAGTGGCGTGCCAGGTGCGTCCACGTGGTATGAATACAATAATCACGTTATTAATATACTCGAATAAATATATAGAAACTACTTGACATAATTTTCGACAATTTAAACGATACGTACTTGGAAACAGAAATTAAACTAATTAAAGAAACAATTTTTTTTCACGTAATATTTAGAAGAAAATAGCCGTCTTGATTATTATCGTTTTTATTGTATGTAATTGTTGATCGAGTCCTACAATTAAAACAACCATATCATACTTCCGTTTAAACATGTTTCTTTGCAGGAACGATGAGGACCGTAAGGACAAAAATAGAGAGCGTGATCGGGAGCGCGAAAAGCTGCGAGAGCGTGATAGAGAAAGACCTCGCGAACGAGATCGTGAAAGAGATAGGTACAGCAGAAGGTCTAGCAGTCGTGATAGAAACAGAAAAAGGGATCATAGAAGTCGCAGTAGAGACAGATACAGAGATCGGAGCAGAGATCGTCATCGCGATAGGGACCGACATCGCGACAGGTAGGAGCAAAAGTAAGAATGGAGATCTCTTAAAAGCTTCGATAGTTATTACATTTTTAGGAGATCGTTATTTTGATTTTAGGCGAAGCTCGCCGTACGACTATTCCTCAGAATTGGCGCGAGAACGTGAGAGGCAACGAAGGGAAAGAGAATGAGAAAATAAAGATGATTACACCCTGTGTACATATTTAATTATTTCTACTAATATGTAACTATGAGAAAAAAAAAAAAGCGACCGTAGCCACCGAGCCAAGTCACCATCATTACCGTTATAACCACTATCATTGATATGTGCACTATGTGCGTTTACGGGGGAATGTTTCTTTTTTTTTTGGCCAAATGTCTAAGTTTAAAACTATTCAAATGTAGTTTACATGTTTTTATAAAATAAATTCGTCACTGTCACTGCTGTTTGTTGATTGTTTCTCGCAATAATTTCAAGACTTCTTCAAGTGTAAGTAAAGAAATATTAAAAAATACGAAATGACAGCGTTGCACATATGATAATTAAATTGCGCGCATCGAGCACAATGATTTCGTGTCAGATTTAATCGTATAATTGTAAAATATTTTTGAATAATTAAATTTAATATTAATTTTATTCTTATGTAACTAATATAAAATATAGATCAGAAATGTAATATGTTTTAAGTCTGTAAAATATTTTGTTGCAAAGATCGAGTTAAATTTAAAGTTACAAGACCGTTTCTTAACATCTCGAGGATCTCATTCACGTTACGACAATGTGAATGAACGACGAGTAGTCGGGTTCAAGCCTTCAGGATTGAGGCGTCGCTGCGATGCGTCGTAGTGGAGTGGCGAGTAAAAATGGCGACAACGCCCGGAGTATTCGGACGCGAATAGAAAACCGGAGGCAATTGGCAAAGAGATGAGGGTAATGAGACAGTCGCGAGTTACCAGATGACACCGGACACGAGGCCAATTACTTCAAGGTGAAGTTATGTGATCGAAATTAAACTAACTTGGACACGAACGCCGATATCGATCGTTCGACCCTTCTAATGAGTCTTGTAAAGATCTTTTTGTTGAGGATTACAGTGTGCCTTGTTGTTGGAATTCATGTGTTATAATATAATTATAATGAGGTGAATAACAATGACGTCGCGAGTTTCACGAAGTCACCATAAAAAAATTGCGTAATGTATCATTAATGCCGCGAGAATACTTGGTTCTTTGTTCTTTAATTTGTTGCTAAATAAAATTCTGAATAACTTATAGTTTTACTTACCACTAAAGAATTGATAATTTCGAAATTATATAAAAGTTTGTAATTGCAGATGATTGGCCGACGTTGCACTCTTTTTGCCCTGAGCATTCTCTTGATCTTGGTCCTCAGTGTGAACTTTTACTTTATCCGAATGATCGTTGACAGTTCTTCCTTACATAGGATGTATGCAAAAAATTTACCGGAGCCAAAATCTGGGCAAGATCTCTCCACGTCCTCACGATCTAACGACAAAGATATGCAGCTACAATTGAGACCAATCGCTAAAGATATCGACGAAAGGATTAAAGAAGAGATTCGCACATTGCCCTCGAAATACTTTAAACAAAATACTAGTTATTCCCTCGTTCTGGAACGACTTTTAAGCGAGCTGATAATAATGCCAAACGTCCGTGAAGACATCTGGAACATTCCCAATAATAATGTTAGTTGAAACGGATTTTTTACATTAATTTTGTATGTTTATATGGAAATTGGAAAGAAAATGTGAATATTTGTTATACATACAGTGGCCAGATGCACATCAACTGATTCCACCGGCGGCACCAGAGCTGGGAACAATATTAGAAGTTTTACGAAGATCTAGAGTGGTTCGTGCGGATAATGCTCCAGTAGGTACCCAGCTGAAGCTTATGCTCAATCTCGAGAACGACGTGAAAGCATTATTTAAACCACGGTGGTACTCCAGAGATACGGTCATACACGGGCCAGTGTATCACGGCAAAGATCGGCACAACGCTGAAGTGGTGGCTTTTCATTTATCATCTTTGCTAGCGTTGCGAAGAGTACCCCTTGCAGTTATTCGAAAACGTATGTTAAATTTAAAGAACAACGTGAAAAAAATCGTAAAAAGATTCGTATAAATTATATTTATGTTTATTTTAATTTGATTTAAATTTTTAAGGTGCAATGAATACTTGAATTAATTATTCTTTCGCTGATAAACTATTGGAATTTCTTACTGTAAGTTGCCGTAAATGAAGTGAAGAATGTACTTTTGTAGTTGACTTGAAAGAAGAGATTGGCAATTGCGCGACGCCGACATTATATGCAACTATGTATGAAGAGGGTAATGATACGTGCCTATACGGAGTTTGCCATTACTGTTCTCCGGCTGATCCTGTGTGTGGAACGGGAGATGTGTTGGAGGGTGCTCTCATTTTTTGGCTTCCACGATATTTAAAATTGGTTAAGCATCGTCATCCTTGGCAGCGTACTTATAAAAGAAACAAACTCGCTGCGTGGGAAATAGATGAAAGCTATTGTGATAAAGTATAAAATATTTTTTAACTCTAATTTAAATGTAATAAAAAAAAATAGTGAAGTTAAGAAATGCAGTTATAAGTGACAATTGATGATAAAAAACAACCACTGATTTATCTTTTAGGTAAAAGACTCTAAAGCTTACTCGCCGCAGTCGTCGAGTAGACTTTTGGATCTGATCGATACAGCGATTTTTGACTTCCTTATGGATAATGGTGATCGGCATCATTATGAACTCGCGCAAAATAATTTTCACAATCCTGCAGTGTTATTGATTGATAATGGAAAAAGCCTAAGTAATCCTGATGTGGATCATCTAGATATTCTGGCGCCTCTGTATCAATGCTGCATGTGGGTATAATTATTTAATATGAAAGTTGTGTAAAAACAAAAATGCATATTACATTATAATATTAACTATACTCCATTGGTCATTTGCAAAGTTTGGAGTTTTTGAAGCTTTCTTAAAGTGATATATTTCATACCAGGATACACAAAACTATGTGGGATAGATTGCGACTGTTTAGTGGTGGATCTTTAAGCATCGCATTAAGTAGACTTCTTGCGCATGAAGCTGAAATGTCAGATGTTTCTCCACTCATCACAAAGGCACACTTAAATGCCATGGATAGAAGACTGCTTACTGTTTATGCCGTAGTAGAATATTGTCTGAAGAAAAAGAAGTACATTTCTAATGTGATTTTAGATCATCGATAGTACGAGATCACTTTTTAGAGTAATCAAATTTATAAATAAAAATATAAATGTTTTTTTTGTACAATAGATTAATATACAGATTTATTATCTAATAAAAAAAAAAGAGAAATATGAAAAACATAATTTAAACTTCTTTTACATATTAAATTTTAGTAATCAAGAAATAAAACTTTTTATATTTATTATAATTAATTTGGATATTAATATTGTAACAAAACAATATTTATTGCGTGAAGAGAAAATATAATTTCTTTGGTGGGAATAATAATTTTTTGGAAAATAACGATTTTTTTCTTGATTAATAAAGGAGTATGATGAGACCGACAAGACAGACTTGAATGCGATTTATTTGATGACACAGTTAATTATCATTGAATAGAGTTTGGAGTGCGGCGCTGTGTATAGCGTATATATAAATACCGTACAAACGTAAAAAACCTGTAAATGCGCTGTATTATCGTATGTGTAACGTTGACGTGTCCCCCCCCCCTTTTTTTTTTTTTTTTTTTTTTAATTATATCGCAGTCAGGGACATCATACCACCGATCCATGTACACATTATATATAGTCTTCATGGACGCCATTATCTCTTGTGATAGTAATTGTTTAGTGAGCATAATATTTTTCTCATATTCTTTTCTTTTACAAAAATATATAAAATCTTCCAAATTTTTAAAAAGTTGCAGTTTATCTGTAACATAATAAATGTACAATTATCAAATTAAAATAATTAAAATAAAATTTTTCAGTAATAATTTTATTGGTATCATAAATTTTTTTTTAAGATAAAAAAAAATACAAGAATTTTATTACCGATATTTTAAAAGCAAAGAATATAAGAAAGATCGTAAATGAGATCGCAAAAGATATTGGAACCCATTTTTGTGGGACTTTGAATCGAATTCGTACGTCTAGCGTAATCTATCTTGCTTTGTATCTCGTATTTACAACGTTACATGACCAGAAATATTCACGTACCTTACAAACTAATTAGAAATTTCATTTTTGTTATATATATATATATATATATAATATTTAGCGCCGTCGTCGTTCAGGTATGAATGTATATATACTATTTATATATATATTATATTAACATTTTTTAATTAAATAGAGCTTTCGTAGCAAAGTATGTATAAATAGACTATTTTTGCACAGATTATGATCCTTTCAAATTTGTCGCTTTATTTCTGTCTTCTTATATAAATAAGAATCGTCTGTTTATTCATCCTTGAGATCTGTCTGCATTTAGATAATTTTACCTGAAAAATAGTCGGACGAGAGGAATCTTTATCTCTTCATCGAAGATTCCTCGGTTCAAAACCGCGTTTTTTTACGTTTGTCATTAATACTGTATACATCAAACAATAAGATCGATGCGTCTTTTTTTATATTATACGCTCGTATCTTATCGTGAATGAAAAATGCGTCCCATCAAAATAGAATTTCGTAAACGGCAGCGTATAGAAATTATTGCATCATGTATACTCCGTGAAAAATTTATTTGAACCGAAAGAAACCCATAAAAAGTCATTTTACGAAATAATGTTCTTATACATTTTTTACATATTGGTAATTTTCTTTTAGAAATAAATTGTAATGATGTAATTAAATTAAGACATTCATTTAAAGTTTACTTACATTTCTTTGTTAAAATATTTTAGGTTAGGTATTATAAAAAGTTAATAGTTCTTATTACTGCTCACATTTTTCTTCTATTTTGTTTCCACAAAATGAAAAACTTATTTAATTTCTTGAAGCACTAAACAATTTGAATTTTATCTTAAGTCTAAAAATAGAATTTTTTTTTTTTTTTTAAATAGATGTCTTTCGGTTCATTTATTTTTCATAGGAGCAAAGTCGCCGCTTACCTGTTTTTCGTTATTTAATTTACATATTACATATCACACCTAGATGCTGGATGCACGTAGAAATCTATAAATCTAGGCCAGCTTTAATAGGCATTTCGAATCCCTCTTAGATCATTACAAAGATATTGTTGGTATTAAAATAGTGCGATCTTAAAATAGCTGGCGTTTCGTGACTTGTTTTAATCTTATGTATTTCAGAGGGTCCTTAAATATGCAATTTGATGTTAAACTCGATAAGGATTATCGTCAATGTTTAATAGAGTTCTTACCTCGGAAGTGCGAATTAGCGATACACGTAACTTTTCCTTTTTGAATGTTAATCTTAGAAATATTACACTGATTATTCTCCCTGAAAAAGATATCTCTCGTTCACAATTCTTTTATAAATAATTTTGTCTTGTTTTGAATTCGGCGATCAAAACGATTGTTTACTTGTAAAAATTATTAATTTGTAATTTTTAGACTATTTTTCATTGAACGATCGACACGCAAGCCGACCTTTCGGCGATGAATTTTATTGGCAATTAATTTAGAGTGTTGATTCTACTCCTCTTGATGAAGATGTCGAACTGCTTAAATCCTCTGAATGCCGTGTATGTGACGAGTCCAGAGAAGTCACAGAATCGCTGTCGTTACTGTGCGGACTCGAATAATTAGCCGCTTCTTGCAGTCTCATTAGCATATTAAGCTGCAAAAATAAATCCAAGAAAATCAATTTTAAATAATTAATATAATTACATAAATTTTTATATTTCATTAATTTAGATCGTTAAACTGATGATAAATATCGTATTTTGTTATTTAGAAATATTAATATTTTTAACAAGACTCACAAATATTAGTATACTTTGTTTCACTTTTTCAGATATGTAAAATATAAAACTTTCGTATGTTTTAATATCTGTTTTAAAGTTTAAATACTTTAAAAACTGACCAGAGGATCTCCTTCGGTATCACTGTGAGTACTTCCGAGGCTTTTCACACTGGAGGCGCCTACACCGGAAGTATGTCCGCTGGAGACGACATCGTATCCCACATCTTCGGGCCTTAGATGCAAAAGAGCATCACTGCCGCCATGTACGGCATGCGTCGAAAGCCATGGATAGCTAGATGTGATAAACTGTGTTGGATCCTCCCACGTGGGTTCGCCATTTCCGTTTCCGCTTACCCGTCTTCCGTATAACGTCAATCCTTCCCTAACTGCCTCCACTAGGTAAGGTATCACTGAATAATTCCACAGGTCGGTAAACCACACTTGAGAACCAGCCACTTCCATTGGACACGATAGGAAAAGTCGCGGTCCTGATAAATTATTAGTATTATTTATTTATAATTATTACAAAAGTTGAGTTTACCGAGATAAAAATTTAAAAATGTTTAAATCTGTTTTAAAGACTTTCAATTACCTATAGTGACGTCAGAGCTGCTATGGGTTTCTAGGAACTTGTTGAGATGCAGCCACACACGCGGCAACCACTCGACTACTGCCGCCATTTCCGCGTTCCTCGTTCCGGCACACTCACGCAGTTCGTGCTCCAGTAATTTCCTTCTCAAATAACGTCCTAAGAATCCCTTAACCGGTTCCATGTGATTTGCGCATAATACCCACCTGTTAAATTATATAATCCAAGCCAAATTAATTTAAAAAATTAATCTAACATTCTTTCACGTATACATATGTCATAATTAAAATAATAAAATACTATAAGATGTATTAAACATGTTTATAAGAGTGAAATTACCTGAAATTATGATGTAATTGCAAATTAGTGGTACTGCACGTGGCTTGACTCATAGTACCGATGATAGCTGGACAGGATGAATGTCTGGTTCCTAAAAGACCACTAAAAAGTTCACCTAGAGAAGCAGCGTGTTGCAGGTTTTCTAAAATAATCACTCTAGGTAATTCATCTGCAGCGTTTGAATCGCATCTTTCGGCGATGTGTGCGAGATATTGGCGCAATTCCTTGCTGGACTTATGATCGACATTAAAAGTTGCAACAGCGGCGGCGTCCTTTGTGTCGTTATCAGTGTCTACTAGAGCATGCGCCAGTTTCCCGGCTAAGTAACTTTTCCCTGTACCACTTGGACCGCATAAAATCACTCTGCGATGTTCCGTCAGAAGAGAGATTAGTCGCTGAACAATAGATCGCGGTATCAAAGTGTCTACTGCTAGCCAGGAGTAACCTGACAATACTAAATAGATAGTCTTGACGTGACCGACTAGATAACCGCAGGGTAACAACTCGGGATGCTGAGAATCGGTAGTACATCTGTAAAGTAAAGAAATAAATTTGCAACTATTTTATTTAATAAAAATATAATAAATTTTAATAAAAAATTTTTTTAATTTTAAATTAAACATAAAAATTTTTTTTTTTTTTAATTAAATGCTTACCTGGAAGCCTCGCCGAAATGATACGCGGCAACACATTCGACGCCAAGACCTAAATTCGTTACGGGGTCCACCCGGGAAACGTACTCCTTAAAACATCGCCTCACCATAGAGTCAAGCGCGTCCCAGGAGGTCTTGTTGCTGATGCACACATTGGCAATCACGCAATGTGGTGGTTCACCTACGGTGCCGTCGGCGGAGCTCCCGGTAATCAAGTTGTAGTTAAAATTTCGCTCACTGCCAAGATAGACAGCTACATTGATCCTCTTGCCGTCGGTATCTTGCTCGAGAACCGGTTCCGTGGCTGTCGCGCTCGTCGGCACCACGGAGTGTTCGACCGGAACGTTTAGATCTTCCAGTTGATCGGCTGCGGAACTGACGTCACCGTTCGACAGCGCTGCGACACTCGATGCGACTTCAGTCATGCTGAAGCGTCGATCTGGGTCACTAGGTAGAGAGGACTGCGACGAGGTGAGCGACTTTGAGGTCACTAGTCGTTGGAGACGCTCATTGTTTTGCTTCAAGTTCAGCATCTCATACTATAGGAAAAAATAATTAATTTATGTTAAAAAGAAATTTTTTATTTCTAACAAATTTAATATATTAATTGTAAGTTAAATTTCTTGAATCAGATAAAATTTAAAAGTATAATGTAACAAATTTCTTTTTTAAATAAAAATGATTCTCACCCTCATCTTGATAACCGTGTCTTTCAGAGACTCTAATTGATGAGCCGAAGATAACGCTTCCAATCTGATATCTGTGAGCACTAGGTCTTTCTCTCTCAACTGCTTCTTCAATTCGTCCACGTCTTCGTCCTCTTTTTTGTACAACGCCGAGCTGCTCTTACTGCCCGACAACGGGTTCTCAAGTTCCGGCGACTTCTGACCGTTGCTCCTGGTAGCTTGAGCTCTCGAGGACTCGTGTTTCGACGCGGTTGGTAGTCTGGGACTGTTAGGAGCGCTCAACTCACCACCGGGACTATCTTTACAGTCCTCGGCATCGGAAACCGACCCGTGCCTGTTTTTACGCGACCTCGAGAAAGCCTTGGAGAAAGAGCTGCGCAGCCAGCCCTTTTTCTTGTGGTGGCTGCTGCTGGCCGAACATGCGCTACTCAGCGAGTTTAGAGACGTCACGCTGTCCGCGGATAGTTGTCTCGCCATCGTTGCGCCTTGATGATGATTGCTGCCGCCGCTGCTGCCGGTGCAACCGGTGGTACCAGACTCGGAATCGCCTAAAGTGTGACGACGGCCACTGTTGACGGCTGGGCCATTGTTTAATCCAGCCTCGGCGCTCTGTTTCCGCAACCTCTCGATCGTTTCTCGGAGTTCTTGAAGCTCGGAATCCTGATTTTACCAAAGCGCAAAAATTAAAACTCAGTACTCTTGCGTATAATAAATATCTCTAAAGGTATCCCTTACCTTTTTCTCAGCTGTAGCTGTAAGCTGCTGCAGTCTCTGGGTCATGTTGGATAACGATTGCTCGAAAGCAGAGACCACGTGCGCCTGAAACAAATGAATACGCAACGTTTAATATACATATACGTTTAATTTTGCTAATTACTTTTAATATCAATTTTTCATATTTACTTATTACAATAAAGCATACGCAAATAATCGCGTCTCATTATTTCTACTTCGCGTACCATATTTCTGTAAGCTCTCGGAACAACAATTTTTTTGAAAGTATACAATTTTATTGTACATTTTCATGCGCAGCACAAATTTTTTTCATTTTTGTTTCATTAATTGCGTCATACTTAATGTAACATTCACTTTGTTGTAGACAGAAAGGCGGCAGTTATCAAGGCGCAAAAAAATATATACGAATGCACATATGCGATTCTGTACAAAGTAATTTCTGTGTTATCTTGCGTCGAATAATAACTATGTTTTAAGCAGCGGCTGGCGAGGTAATTTTGACGAACGTGCGGGGCGGAGATTAATAGTCGTCGCTGTAATCTCTTTTACGAGAGGCACCTATCGCGGTGCCACGTCAGGGTATCGGAATCGTGTTTCTACCGTCACGTAATTACTCTCTCAGGATCTGGACGTCTTTTCAGCGCTACGTCATGGACGTGGAGAAGATAATCATCCGTGGCGTAGGAAGAAAGTGCTCGCGCCGGCGAAACGCCAGGAATAATCTAAACCGGAGCGATGCAAATTCGCCGTCGAATTTTTTTTTTATCTTATCACCGTTCTTTATACGCTTCGCCGATTTCCTTTGTCCATTCGCGAGCAACAACGGCTGCTCACCGCTTTCCTTTTTTATTGTTACAACTCGCGGCTGCAATTGATGCGGCGATAATGCATTTCGATTAGCTGCACTTCGTTTCGGTTTAAGAGCTCGCGACGTGGCTGCATCTAATATTACGATCCGACTTGGATTATTTTCCCAAATGCGAAAATAATAAACCTAGTTACGACGCGAAGTTTTATCCTTTGATAACGACTCGATAGAGAAATTCTTAAAGCTGTAAAAAAAAAAAAGTTGCAGAGTCGTTTAAGTTGAGTGGATGTGGAATACTTCCCAATCAGATACTTTGATATAAGCACGCAAGGACGATATATACAACTTAACATATTTTTCTTATTAATTTTTTTTTCCCTTCCCGATCGAGAAGGAGAAGAAAATGGGAGAAAAACACGATAAGCGTTTATCATGTAATTAATATTAATATTAAAAGGTTTATTTAAATTGAATCTAATTATGTGAGGAATATCTTAATGTAAGCAAACTTCAAGTTTTATCTGTGAAAAGTCAAGGCTTATGTAAAAACCTTTCGTAAGAAAAAGAGAGAGAGAAAGATCGTGAAACTTGCAGCTCTTTTCTAAATGGGGTCTTTATTTGCGGAATGAAAACACGGTCATCGAACTCTGATGGCTATCCCGTTACGGCATAAGATTCCGAGAAATTCCCTCGGGATCGACCTTTAAATCTCGAGCTGACGGAGTCAGCCGTTCGCTATTGTTTCCACGGACAGCATCGTCTCGCTCTTCCTCCCTCGCAGAAATATCACGCGATCATAAAATTCTGAGAGGACAATCAGCGGGACTTTTTTTTTTTTCTCGCGGGCGACGAGCGCAGGAGCTTCGTTAGAAATCGCGAACAAAGGGGACCGGTGGGAGTCGAGGGGTCCGTTCGCGTGTGGGTGCGATTCTGGAGCCGCGCGTAATTCCGGAGAAATTATACCGCTCGTAAAACGGTAACAGCAAACGTGGGACATGTAATTCGTTGCCGCGAGCAGGGGGTGTCCCGAGACCCATTGTCCCACCTTATTACTTTAGCGCGCGATGTGGAATGGCTCCCGACGTGATCTTGCAGTCCGGGATACGTGGTTCCTCTTTGGACATTGACCTTAATATTTTTGACGGGAAAACAAGATGGGAAAAAAAAAGCTGTTCAAACTCAGGTAAAAAAAAATAAGCGCAGGCTAATTTAAAAACGAGCTAACATCGGACGTAATTTTTTTTATGTCGCAAAGGAGATTCAAAATATCAGTTTTGAATAAAAAGTAGTTCAAACTAAATTATAGGCAGTAATAATTAAAAAAAAAAAGTTTTAAGTCGGACAACCGTAAAATCTCATAGACGCAGAGTGATTGTAAAATTTCTCGCTAAACTATTAATTAAGGGAAAATAGCGTTCGAACATTTTGCACGGTCGTTCGGAGAAGATAAAGGCACTTGGAGTCGAATGAGGTCGGTGGGTCCACTTGCTCGGGTCTCGGTATGGACTGTAAATATTGGCTCCCACGCTCGCCGCTAATGTGCCCCGGCTTCATCTACCGCCTGGATGCACCCGAGAAGTGCGTACACCGTGTACGCTCGTAAAAACGACGGCCCACCTACTTACCTTACAGTCCTTACACGGCCTTACACCTTTCTCGAGCACTTTATTTCAGGCGTATCTCAACGTCAGATTGCGCCCCAGGGAATCGGACGCTTTTTAGGCCGCAATCATCGACGACGCGTAATCGCCGGCGCAATATTAATTGATAATATTTCGCAATCGCGAAATACGTTTCTGAACAAATAATACATTAATTGCTTTTTTTCTTTTAAGCCAAAATCAGATAAATTTGAATCACTTTAATCTAAAAGCTAATAAAATAAAAATATATTTACGCTATTAATATTCGATCTGGAACGTAAACGGAGATGCTTTTATCGTGTGACAGTGTCCGATTTATAATTATTATTAAGTATTAATACACCTCTAATATCTTCTTATAATGATAGAGAAAACATTCCTTTCACTGAAGGAAAAGTCTCGGGTTTCGCCTCGTTGTGCATCGAGTCTAACGAAGGGTCGGCTAAGAGTCGAGGACTGACGAAGCTAAAAACTGGACCGGAAGCCTGAGGCAAAAACGCACGTGCCGAGGAGTAAAATGCATCGCGAGCGGTGCACAGTGACTCGCCTTGTTCTCCAGGGAAAACAACCCAGCGAGTGCCGCGGTGCATCTCGACGAGAGTAACGTCGCAGATGGACGGCACGACCGACATTTTAATTTTCAATGACTTCCAATTATATTTGCCGATGCCTCGCCGTTTTTCTCATTATTATTCCTACTGTTACAAGTTAATAAAATTGTCAATAAAATAAAAATAGATATAAATAAAAAAGGAAGTACGGAGCAAAGAAATACGTTTCATGCGTGGCAAAGTACCTATAACTTCCAAGTCTAAAGTATCCGTAATCTTCAAGGCAGAGTCAGAAGACTTAGAAGATCATTGCTGCGGCATCCAAGGTCTTCCTGTTATTAGACGCAGCTTTCAAGCATGGCTTTTAAGCAACAAATCAATTTTATGTGCCAATTATACTTTATCGCAAGTCGAATATGAATTTATATCTACCTTAAACGTTTCTGGCATAATTAATTGTCATTTAATTACCACTTAAATTTCTTCGCTAGATACAAGAAGAAACACGGTGAAAGTAATTTAAGTTGTATAGAAAAATTTTCCCGTCATTGATGCACTACCTCTCGCGAAAAATTTATTAGAATCACAAGTTTATAAAGAGATAATATGCGTTGTTACGGCAATTTAATTTAATTTCTCAATTATTTTTAAGTGGCGTAAGAGAATTAAATTAGAAGCGATTTCATTGGACTTGAACGTACATGGTAAAAATTTAAGAAAATTTCTCAAGACCTTGTTACTTCGCCTTGAAACTCGCGTCTTCGAAATTTTTCAAACCCTGCAACATCCCGCATACAGTATTTCCTAAGAAAGGTATCGCACTTTTGCGGCCTGGGAACTGTTAGCCCAGTTAGCTCGGGTCGTAACGCTTCGAAGATTACACCATGTTCACAACGCACATTATCTCCAATGTTCCCATCACAATGTACATCCCCATATAATTACTCGAGCAGAAAGGATGGCGAGGGTCAGCAATGTACTTAATAATTAACGCCACAAGGACATTTTCAGGGCCAAGGACTCGAATTACATTTTCTCGTGTCGAACATGTGTTTTCAAAGTCTTTCCTCTTTGGAAATATATTTCTGAAATATTTCATAAAAAAAAAAAAACTTTATTTTACTAATTTATTTTATAAAGAATGAAATATTGTGATTAATGCTATTAATTGTAAAAAAAAAAAAAAATAAGAGGGAAAAAGCATAATTATATTTAAAAACTTAAAAGAAAAACCTGAGAATATCATGTATACGAAAGGACACGTGTTTACATACGATATCCGGCTGAAAGTGCACCCCCTAGAACTCGTAAATCTTTTTTCCTCCTTAGAAACGGGTAAGGCAGGAATCCCGCAAGGGTGTTTATAATACAACGGTCTGTCACAAATCCTAGTGACAGTTTTATGTCCTTCTACCACGTGGCGTTTAAACCTCTCTTGAACGTTTCGACCCGAAAGAGAGACCAAAAGAAATAGGATCGCAGTTCACGAAAATTGTTTTAACAGAAGCGTCTGTTTTTAGGTTTCATTTTCTAAGTAGGAAAAGCCTTTTTTTTTTTTTTTTTTTTTGCAAAGAATAAAAATGTGTACGACGTACACAAAGTAAGAAAGATTAAAATAAATCATTGACAATAACATTGACATTGATAAAAATTGAGAAGTAACATTTTCTAAAATATATGTAAAGTTTGTTACATCACGAGTGAATATTGCAATAATCAATTGTTTATTCTAAGCAATTCTAAGCAACGACTTGAATAAAGAAAGTGAGCAAGAGGCGTGTCGTACAAAGAGCTCCGGAGACTAAAACTGATGTGTTAATCAGCACGGTTACCGAGTTTCGATACCGCGAAAAAGTAAATTGCATAAGAAAACGGGATACATAGTAGAGAATAAAATTCGCGATTGACCAATCGCTTTTGATGCAAGCAAATTGTGCAATTGCTCCCGCGAGGTCTCCGATAATCGCGAGCTACTTTTCTTCACTTTGTTCTCAATAGAAAATAATTACGCGAATAAAGATTATATTTTTTACAAACCATTATTTATAACAAATAGCAAAAGTCTTAAAATTGAGCTAAATAATAATTATTATTCAAACGTAATCACGAGGAATCAAAACTTTATATACTTTGCTTAATAATAATAATATAAAAAAAAAAAGTTAAAAAAGTCTGAATGTAGAAATAAAAAGTAACTTAAAAGGAATTAATTTTAGAAATGTTTGTATCGACACGTCGCAAGACGGAGGACGTAATAGTCTGGTTTCAATTGACGATTCCACATTGTCATCGTCGTCGGGGCAGGGCACGATTACAAAGAGTGCCGAAGTATGCGCGCATAATTATTCAATCGGGACTACGAGTGGAGTATTGTCGACCTACGCTTTATCGCGCGTCGCTGTCCGTCTTTCTGAATGCATTGACGGAATGTGGCAAGCTCAATTTTCAACGACAAGGCCTCATTATCGAATTTATTATTTCATTGCTTTAACTACCCGCAACGGACGCTGCGAACAAATCATATCTATATATATCGCTATAACCGCTCGGAGTCGATGCACTCTGATTAATGTATCTGCGCGACAATTTACAGACGAGACACAAAGGCGTTATTACTATATGTACTATTTTCTTATTTCTTATTAAGTATCAATATTTCTTTCAATGCAGCTATATCGTCCGATTAATTTCACTTTAATCGTTTTCATTTCAATAATAACTGTTTAATGCAATAAATTTTATTTACAGTAAAATAACGGGCTTGAAAAAAAAATTAAATTCGTTACGCGTCTAGCTATACTTTGCTGTAAATTTATATTTAATAACTCCCGTTAAATTAGCCATCTTCCCTGCATACGAGCAGACCGGATTGAGTAAGTGCATACTTTTACAAAATTTTAATTATACGCTTCTCTGTCGTGTAGAACTTGGTTTCTCGGAAATAAAGTACTTCTCATTTTTATTCGCGCGTCCCATTTTAACGCGCGCACATCTTTTCCGTAATTATTGTCATTATCATAATTCTCGCATCGGGGGCTACTGACTTAAAGTCACGGGGGTACGACCGCAATTTCGAAGTGCACGTCCTTAATTAACGCGGCCCGCCGACGATACTCAATTTACCTGTAAGGATGGGCAACTGCGGTGCCTGTACTTCCTGGTGGCCAGCTCCCACCAGGGTATCACACTCTCCGTTCCTCGTGGTTTCACAGGATCACTAACCGCATGTTCGTATAATGGCTCCAAGATCGGCCCGTTCCCCGAGAATCTTCTAAGAGAATCGGGTTGATCCTTCGCGAGATTCCCTCTTCTCGGCAGAGTAGCGAAAGCGCTAGCATGAATCTTGCTGTCCACTTCCTTAGACTCTAACGAATTGTGTCTAGTTCTGGGAAATAGATCCTCCCGCTGTAAGCGATTGGATCGCTCCAGCTGTCCTTTGAGAATCACCTCGGTGGCGTCCATGTTATAAAAGGAATCCGATTGAACTTCCGCGAGGCTTTCGTCGGCGTTTTGATTTCGACCGACGTCGTTATCATTCGAGCACGATTTCTGTAGAACGGAGTCGTCTTGAGAGAACCTTTCGCCGTCGAGAACATCTTCACTCGACTTGTGAAGCGGCCTCGAAGATATTTTAGGTCTTCTCGAGGGTAGCGTGCCATATCGACGATCCTTCAAACGATTCTCCATAGATCGCACCTGTTCTAACTTGCCCGAAATCCTCTCCAGAACCTCGTTAGAGGCTCGTTCCTTCTTCAATAGTGATTTTTCCTGGTCGACTCGAGAGCGATTCCTGCGAACCGCGCTGGTGACCGGCAATCGATCCTTCGAAGCTTCGTCGTCTGTCGAGGACGACGAATCCTTGACTTCCAAGCCGGATTTGCCTCTCTTCGAAATATCCTTATCGATATTAAATTTCGAATGATTCTGCGAGCTGCCCTTTCTCAATACTTGCTCCTGGGAAATTCTATTCCACGCGGAATCTCGTTTTTGAAAGTCGCAAATCTTCGGTAATTCCGTCAAGGACTCGCTGATTGCGTACAAGGATTCAGTGGATTTGCTTGACGAAGCAGTGGTGGATCCCGTCGAATGTCGGGATGTATTCTCAATTGACGAGGATCTCGGTAGGACTTTGGGGGGAAGTCTACCCTTGGAATTCGGCCTGCGATGGCATTTGACGTCCTTCCTGGATTCTTTTTCATTCTTTTCGTCGATGACTTCGTCTATATCGGCGCTGATCGGCAGCATGGGCGCCATATTTCTCTTTCTTACGTACCCGAAAAGATTTCCGGATTGATCTTGCGGTAGCAATTCGCCTTTAGCAATTCTGTTAATTACTCCGTAAGTTCTAGGGCTCGTCTTCATCACTTCGTAACTTTTGTCGATCTCCGCTAGATTCCGATTGATGTCCTCGATGTACTTGGCCGTTGTTCGGTATAGATCGCCACTGGGAACGTAGTTACCGTCAACTACGATCACACGACGTTCGCGTCTGGATTTGGAGAACACCTGCGGAACCGCATAAATGGGCTGGTGATCTTTGGCAAATCTTCGTTTAGTGCACTCCAAATCATTTTTTAAAACTTGAGCGCTCTTTCTCTTATCATTCTCCGTTTCGAGGTAAGAATCGTCCTTGTTTGTGAAAATACTATTGCTCTTCAAATCTTTTGCAGAGCGATTGTTGAGATTTTCAACGTCCTTAAACGCGTCGCATCGATTATTATTAATGTTAATGAAACTGCTTTCTTGAGACGTATCGACGACGCAGAAGGGCTTCAGATTTGAATTATCTTCCACCGGTACCGTATCGTAAACTCTCTGATCGCAAGCCTCCGGTTTCCATCCGTAATAGCCGAAGAAATTGGTATTAGCTTGATGATCGCCCTTTTGCGCTTCAGAATTTTTATCATTGTTCTCCCTCAGACGCTGAAGACTGCTCTGCGCCGACGGTACGCTGTTCCTTGAATTGTTGCCGACTTTCTCTCGCCGCGAGAACGTCTTCAGCGTTACCTTGCGCGGCTCTTCGACGAAATCCCGCGATTTGATGGCACGCAGAGTGCCGTAATTTTCGATCAACGGCTGATCCTGACCAAGGTCGGCCCATCTAGGCACCTGGCGCGCATCTTCCGAGGCTACCCGGAAGTTGGAAAGGCGCGGCAGAGCGTACGGCCCACCTGCCTCCTTCAACAACTCCTCGGAGTCCGAACGATAGACGGCACGCGGTCTGCCGCGCGATCTTATAGTCGCGTAGCCGTCGTGAACGCGGCGTGAGCACACGTTCACATCCATCTTCAACGAACTGTTACGAGGACCCTTTCTTTGACGTGTAAAGCCTGTGAGGGTTCACATGATAATATTTTATAGAATACACACCCGCGCGGCTCGAAAGCACTGAAGAGGATGACAGTCAAAGATATTGTAGATATTTCTCTTTTCAATTTCGACAACTTCTCATTTTTTTTTTCTTTTCTTTTTTACTTAAAAATAGAATATTTATTCTTCCGCGTTTTATTTTTCACCGATGGCAAAAGACATGTCTCTTTAATTTTGAAAAGAACTGTAGAAACTGCTTTTCTCAAACATCGCAAATCTAACTTTACAGGTGATATAACTTAACGTTCAGTTTACGATATACTCGCGAATTTAATTGAATTCACGTCTCACGTTAATCTTAAAAAAATACGTTTGCACTTGCCATGTATACGTGTTTGTCTTTCGAAACATGAGATTTATGTCGATGGACTTTCCAACGTTTTGCATCCTGAGGCACATTTCTTGATGAAGTTTGATTGATCACGTCACTGATAATAAAAATTGCAGTCTTCTTATATCACGGATCATTCACTTGGCGACCTTTCCTCGTGATTTCAGCCACGGATCTCTGTATGAATAATTCATTATTTGCTTCGGAAACAGTTTGCCTGGACATCGATGTAAGAGCCGACGCAACTAGCGAAGCTCATTCCTCTGATACGTTCGCGATTATGTTTCTTTTACTTTTATATTATACAATACTTTAGGAAATCTCTAAGAAATATAAAATTTCCTCAATTACTTCAGCTTAACTTTTATTACTTATCTGTTTTTTTATTATATCATTTTAATCTTATTTTAATTTTGGTTTAAATAAGGCTTAACAAAATTTAGTACAAAACAAGACGAACGATCTGCCAGCGCGTTGTTAAAGTAACCGACTGTTTAAAGAGAAGAACGCGTGCACGAGGCTGCGTTTAGTGGAGCAGCAGCTGTCGTAACAGTAATATTGATAACGCATTCGGGTCTCAAGAACCGATGACGTAATTTCTCTTGAGCTGTGCCTATAATAATTTTCGATTCTAACTACTTCCTCGATCGATCGTTAGTACTATTAGTTATTTGTGCGAAAAAGTTTTTCTTTACCGTCACTCTCAAGTTTATCTCGATACTAATAACAAAAGTAGCAAAGGTATTTAACTAACTCATTAAAAAGTTAATTCGGTACCAAAAAATTCACGGGTTCTCGCTTAAGTTGAACGCTATAATAAGACCCGATGACCTAAATTGACCCGGAATCATCGAGAGCGTATTGACTTATCAGCGAGTGACGAGCGTGGCGCGATAAAGTCTTCTGGCAGCATCTGAAAATGCGCCTCTTGTATGATAATAATTAAGACCATCTGGCGAGAAAAAGCCACGCGGGAGCGATACCAGTCTCGTCGTTCGAACTAAATCGGTTTCAGGATAAATGTATGCGCCGATGATTAATTAATTTTATTTCGTAAAGTGGAAATTCAGAGAGAATAATTAGCTGGAAGGTTATGCGAAGAAATGTTAACCGATCAATTAATTAATATTACCGCGGTGCTTACGAATCCGGAATTCAAGGCTCGATGTTATCCATATGAATAATTGGCGACTTGCCAATTAAAGATTATATTTTCTACATTTTCGTTTAGTACAGTAAAGTTTATAGCGTTCGTGGTGATAAAAGATTGTAAGAAACGTAAGTATTACTCGTACAAAAATGTCTACATTGTTGGAAAACATTATTGAAATAACATTTTAATTTTCTGTTTAATTAAAAGAAAAAAAAAAACTTACTAAAACTCTTAAAACTGTTATATCGTGGATAAAAAAAATTCTAGTCAGGTAAATTTACTTCTGACGGGTCGGTAATTAGCATAAAGTCCATTAGCATTCGTCTGAATTTATTTATTAACACACCACGTACTATCTGAAGCACCGTTTCGCTCGTCATGTAATCAAAGTTCATCTTGTCGTCGATTAGCATGAGGCTGTCACTCGCTTTTTCGGTCGTTAACGCGGCTCGTAGGCGCGTAATGTAACGACAGGCATTACAGGCGATTTACAACGCTTATAGTCTCGCGGACGAGAAGCAGCAACAGGATGATAGATATGACAGCACGCAAAATTGCCAATAAACGGTTTTACGAGACTGCGTGAAGAAAAACTGATTTTCTGAAATTGGTATTATTTTATTAAAAAAAAAAAATTTTATCTAGATTGCAATTTTTTACGAAAAAAAGGAAAGAAAAAACAAAGAAAAAGAAAATCAAATTAATTAGAAAAAAATTTTTTTTTAATCATGTAAGATATGGAAACAAATATCTCGACTTGGCAACCCTTTTATCAAACAATTCTTTTTGGTTTCGATCAAAAGATTTTTCAACTGGTTTCTTTCTTTCTACAGGAACAACGTGGATTGGAAAAACGGCCGATTAGATAATTCACTTCCATTCGAAAGCACGCGATTCAATTAACGTTGCGGCGGAAGGATACTTTCAGACGATCGCAAAACGTCCTGCGGATGATATACAACTCTCCTTCGTTGGGAAACGGCCGTCGAGGTCGACACGGCTCGGAAGCCACGGGCAAAAGAGAACACTTTGTGATCGTTATTGCGAGGCTGACCGTGCCACGCGAAACCAGAACGCGTGAAAAGAGAGCGAGGCAGAAATTATCTGTAGTCACATTTTTTTTTTTCTTTTTTTTTAAAGCGCACTTAAAAGATAGCACTTCAATTATATCATTTATATTAATTCTTGTCGCATTTTGTGCCAAGAACAGAGCGCTCTACAAAACCCACAAAATATTCCCGTGCCTCGGATCGACCATATATTTAAGTATATAAGTCAGTAAAAAAAAATCGTACAACTCGCACGAAAAATTAGAACGGTACGGCCATTGCCGAACCTTTCGCCGTTCGGATAATTAGCGGTTATTAAATTCTCCCCCCTTCTTTCTTTTCTCTTCCTTCACTCTCCATCTCGACGTAACTCGTTCTGCCTTTACGGTTTCACGTTTTACATTCAACTTTACTGCGAACAGTTCGCGGCAACTTCTTGCGAGAACGCAGCTTCCGGGACACAAATCGAGCCGTGAGATCTAGACGAGATTTCGCGGATGAGCGAGAAACACGTTTCCGGGAAATTTTTATTAAAAAGAAAAAAAAAAGAACTGCATAATTTTTCTTTCCCTCTTTCTCAAGTTTCTAGATTTACTGGTTTTCGCGAGGGGTTCATCGAGGTGATCTTGGACGCTCGAAATTTTCCTTCGTGCGAAAACGAAGAGGCACGCTGTTAAGAGAAAGGGAGTGTAAAACGATGGTCATTAAGCGAATAAAAGTTGCACGTCACGCGTGTATTGTACGAAGGAAGTTCCGTCCCCTCTTCCGCGAAACGACATCCGCGGGGCCGCGACGAGGCTTTGTCCTCCGTGTGCACGCGTGCATACGCATGCACGCGTGTAACGCAGGTGCATTTGCTCTGCGACGAGTTGTCTCGTTCCTTTTGGCGCTTGGCGAAGCCTCATAAATATTAATATACCCGTAGACGTCGATATGTCGCGAACGTCTTGTCTCGTTACAGTAAGTACACCTCTTCCTTGTCGTTTCGTTATCGTAATTTTTCGTTTTCCCACCGAGATATTCATTAACAAGTGTACGTTGAGAACTAAGTATCCTGAATAATAAAACAAATCAAAACTACCACTTATAGACAATATAGAAAAAAAAAAGAGCGTAAATTTTCTCAAAGTTTCCTTCCATTATTTCATAACTTTTTAAACAGCAAGTAAAAATCTGTATGCATTTGTAATAAAAGTTACGTACAAAATCTGTTCGAAATTACGGCGATATTATGTTTTACTGCACGGATAAATTTGTCCCCCGCAATTTTTAACGTCCGCCGGATAGAAAATTCCTTTTTCGCAACATCTGTAACCCGTGCAACGTGCAATTTTTCGCAGAGTACTTATTATACGTCATATTATACGTTGCACGGGCAAAAGGAATAAAGTATGAGAGGGGAAAAAGTCGACGGCTGTGTTGGCTCGTGCGACAACGATCGCGGGATCGAGCCCTCGCGTGAAGAGGACGTCGGCCGGCCGTCGACGTGCGCAAGAACTTCGACGAAATAATTACAGACTCTCTCGCGACGAGATGCAACATCGGTCTCTCGGCGCACGGCGCAAGGCGCACGCTGGCGTGAATCCGTAATTTGCTTTCAGGGCACGACAGGAGCGTGCGGCAATCGACACCGCTGCGTTGATTATTCGGAACATCTGCATCGGATAAGGATGCGCCCGCATGTAAATAATCGGATGGCTGCACTACTCGGATAAAGAGGCGAAAAATCGTCGTAAAATAATTAATGCGCTACCATTCGCGGAATGTGAAACTCTAAGGAAAAGAAAAAGAGAGAAAAAAAAAAAAACTTTTATTGTACAATTAAAAGCACAAAGTAGTATCGCGTTTAAAGTTCCGATTAGTTCGACAATGTGCGGCGTTTAATCGAGATACGAATCTACCATAAACGTGTCTCTATCGTAATTGCATTGTTGCGATTACATTGTGGCTTCCGTGTTGTTGCGAAACGTTTTGTTTGCCCCTTTGTGGCATTGATCTGGACTATCGCGATATTTTATCGCGGCTGCATTATCGGTAGCAAATGGAGCGGATTAGACGCGCGGAGTGTATTATTAAAGCGCAATTTCGCGTAGTTTCGAGTGAGATAAATGCCGACGTATCTCGCGGAGAATCGCGGTGCCCGACGTTGTAAACGTCGTTTACGTAACGCGACGAGGGAGAGGCGGCGATGTCGTTGTACGGGAGTCTGCGAGGTAAAACAGCCTTCATAAATCACGGGGAAGCCGTGCTCCGCCACCGTACGCGAAGTTACACGACGACGATTACCACTACCTGCCTCGAAGCGGCAAGAAACCGCAAATAGACGAGATGACGATCTCTCGGTCTCGGCGCGCCGAGCAAATCGGGATTTATCGAATCGAAGCCCGCGCGCCGAGAGAACTCGTTGTCCCGTCTAGCTAAGTCTTCCGCTTTTTCAGCCGATGATCGATACCCCAAGAGGCAGAGAAGTCACGTCTCTCCGCCTCGGCGGTATCGAAGCGATCGTAACGGTACGAAATGAGACGTTGAGAACGTCACGAGATTGAGATCTGTTGCGGGTTAAGGTACGATGAAGAATTCTGCAATTTTCTTAATCCTTGGATAAACCTCTGAATGTTAAAAAGTACAGAAGGGGGAGGGGGGAGACGAGACTAATAAAGAAGATAAATGTAGTCTTGAGTGAGACAAATTAAAAATGAGACAGTAACGAATGGAATACAATAATCCTCGTTTCGTAACGGAAAGGAAAGTAAAGGCAGGTTTAATGGGCACAGTTTTGAGAGATCTTCGTGCCCATAAATCAACCATAATTCATTACGAGCGAGACGATTTTAGAACAATGTAGTATCTATGCCGCTGTTGAATTACAATATAAAATTTAAATGATACGCCGCGTGATGTAATCGCATCGTCACGGCGATTAACGCCACTTATTTTTCAAGGAAGATACCAATCGATCGATGATTTAACCCGACAAGATCGCGCGCCGTCCGTTTCTTGTGTTCTACAGAAATCGCGCGTCCGCTAGACAAGGCCGGTCGCGATAAAAAAAAAAAAAAAAAAAAAAAAATCTCGAGTGCCAACGGAATGGAAAATCGGTGCACGTCAGCGACCAAATGAGCCCGCGCAGCGACGATATTTGCTCTGATTGCGACGTGCGTGCATACAGATGCGGTACGAGAGCGTTGTTACGCACGTCACGTGGACTTGACGTTATCTAAAACAATCTCGCTTCACGTTTTCTCTTTTTTTCTCGCGCGGAAACACCGGCGCGATTTCATCGCGCAGGCTCTTGGAAGATAAAAGCTCCTGCTTGGCGACACGTTTCAAGGAGCAACCGGTCACGCAAGAGCGGCGCATTTGCAGAAATGGTTATTTCCGTGAAGCTCATCGTTGCACAGATCTATTCGAAGCTCAGCGGCGAGGCAAAAGGATCGCGAGCGTAAGCCGGGACCGGGAGCGAAGATGAAGACGCGATGGCAGCGATAATAATAAGTGCGGCGATAATGATTCGTCTTAATATCGTGGGTTTAATTCACGGGGCCAGATAGTACGTAACGTGCGCACGAACGGGCAAATGCCCCCGTAGAGGCTCAGACGTCGAGACCCAGAGGCTTGATTGGAGCCAACTACCCGGCCAATCCCGCAGCCCTACTTATTAAAAGTCGCGCTGTTGTTTCGCCTTTTGTCTCTCCTCTTAATGCCGGGCATTAACTGACCGCCTTGAACGCGCACGTCCGCCTTCACGAACGTCTCTACTTTTCGCAGCTTCTCTCCGTTGTTAAACCACCCGGCATTTCTCCGCGCGAGTATCTCGGGATTCAAGGACATATAAATTCGGAGGAGATTTCGGTGTATAAGATTTAACGACGTAAGCACTCGAGGGTCTAAGTAATTCATTTGGATCAAAGTGCTAAAGCTATCCTAGGCTGGCACATAAATAAGAGTTTAAAAACCGCGGATTATTCATATTATCAATGAAACGACTTTAATTCTCGTCGAGCTGAAAGCCCGTCTTCGGAATGTTTTTTTTTATTTATTTTTTATATTCTTCGCGAAATCCATTTCCATTAATCGAGCAATCGTAAAGAATGCGAGAATTCTTCGTTTAAGTTTTGATAATTGGATGGCTGATTCGCCATCAAGACGAATTAGGATTGATCCGGCATCGATATCGAAATAAATAATAATAAAAAAAAAAAGATTCGAGGAAGTCAGAGATCCGGACCGTCTTTGCTTTATGAAAAAAATGCCTACAAAAGATAAGGTTGATATGTACGTACTCGTCACGAGAGACTGCAGGATCCGGGCTAAACCCTTCGGGCTCAATGGCGTAAAGTCCGATCAATAGTTTTTAACACAATTGGATTCTTTCCCAAAAAGCTCAATATTTTTACAACGATAAAAAAATATTACAACGTTAAAATATCATAAAAGATAAAAAAAAAATATATTAAAATATTAAAAACACACATAAATGTATTGACTTTTTAAATAATAAAATTTCTCTCTTTCTTTCCTGTCGATCTACTTATTTTTCGACTCTGAAATAAGCATGCCTCTGATTTTTTGATTATCGACTTTACTTATCACCGAAATAATCTATATTCGAATTGAATCATAAAATCCAGCCATGAAAGTAAAAATTGCGAGACATTTTGTCGAAGGGAAAAAAAAATATCGAAACTGGCCGTAAAAGTTTCACGAGATAGAGAGTGCTGCTGGATGTCGTTTTGCGGGAGAACCGCGAGGATAATAATGATCGTAATTTATGGCTGACTGCGCCAATGGACCCGTCTCTCTGCAAGTCCTGCGGATTAACGGAACTCCCACGCGTGCCCTCACTACACGCTGTCTTTCATTTTAAGTTCATGATTCGCCTAAGACGTGTATGTACCTCACCGCCCTTTCTAGTAAAGAATGCTTTTTTTTTTTTTAAAGGAAAACAGGAACTTTAATGTTCAACATATTATTTAATATTTCATAGTACCGCTCTAAAAAATTTCGCTTACGCAGAAACTTTCTTTCAATATTAATTATTTATATGTATATTTTATATAACATTAAATCTAATATTAATATATTTATTATTAATGCACTAATTAATATGCATTATTTGATATTTAATGTTTAATACCCAATTTAATTTTAATATTCTACACACACATACGAATACACGTATACGTATATCGATGGCAATAGATGCCGATTACTATTTGTGATTAGTTACTCTGCGTAATGTGTGCAGCATGTAGGCGCGGCTAGAGATTACAGATTAATTAATGGAAATATATACGTTGCATGATCGTCTACGCAAAAGTGGAAAAAAAAAGAAGAAAAAGGAATCCGATGCTCGACAGAATTACCAATTAGATGGCAAATTTTCAATTAAAGCTGTACCGCATTTAAATTTTGAGACACAGTACGTAAAAAAAAAAAAAAAAAAAAAAAAAATACTAACACGTTACGTAATATTCAAACAATTAAAGCCCGAATTAAAAACGTAGGAATAAAAAAAATAGGACTAACGTGTCCGTTGAATTTTTTACAAATAATTTTTAAGGCACTCGATCGACCAAATACAATGCAAGTGCGTAATCTCAGAAGAGCAGTGAGACACACGACGTAATGAAGCGAGCAAGTGGAGAAATTTTCGCATTACGTGTCTTAATTGTAAGCATGTACGCTCGTTGGCCGCCAAGATATCGCGAGAAAAACATCGTCGTTGTGATTGAATTATTAATATGGTATGCACGGGTCATATATGCGACGCGTACGTATGCAAACATCGCGAGGTCCAAGTATCTGGGGCAGGGTGACGTTATCCCTAATCAAGCTAGCTGGCTGTCTAGTCGCGACTCGGGCGATCTTTTAATCGCACTCTGAAAATCAATCTGACCGGGTATCTGGATCGAGAAATGTTTCCGCGCCACATGGTCAAGGTGTCGTAACACCCCGAGTTATCGAAGGCTAGATCGGAAGTGACGTAATCATTTTACGACGAAGTCACTCGTTAAATGAACTCGCCTCGTGAGTCACTCCGAGTTGCAATTAGCACCGGGGGTTCCGGAGTTCCTTTATATCCGGGAGATACGAAGACTTTCTTTTCGTGCGTTTCTCTTTTCAAAAGGCGCATTGAATTTAATTGAGAGTACTTATTAGAAACTTTCTATGTAATTAAAAGAATTAAAATTCTTTTTACATACGACGTAATAGCGGACTATTTTTGTTATTTAATTAAATTCAAACGCGCATCGTGGAAATCGGCTAGAAAATATTCCGCCTTACTGGACCCTAGAGTTCTACCGAAATGGCAAAACGTTACAATGAACGTAGTTCTTTGGAAGGACGACGCTCTTGGAAAATGATTTAAAGAATCTTTCGTTTTGGGAGTCGAATGTGACCGCTATAAACCGAGTCAGACGACGAGGTTGTAAATCTTACCCAGCGCCTTTGGACCCTGGACACAAAAGAACGAAAT
Source organism: Cardiocondyla obscurior (assembly GCF_019399895.1). Lineage (NCBI taxonomy): Eukaryota > Metazoa > Arthropoda > Insecta > Hymenoptera > Formicidae > Cardiocondyla > Cardiocondyla obscurior. The sequence continues at coordinate 1,463,714 of NC_091875.1, read as the reverse complement.
AGGGCGTGCGCATTGTCAGCTTACCCTCTTGCTTTCGATACAATGTCTTGCAAAGATCGGCAACGACGGCGTGCACCGAACCTTTTTACCCTGCCATTTCTTCTTTCGCTGAATATTCGCTAATCGCTTTCGTAAATTCACGACAGCGATTTGTCGAAGGGACTCGGATCCGCAATTCTTTTTATAAGATATCGTTCCCGAAAAAAAATTTATTTTTTTATTATTATTTCAATTTTATTGCGGACTTTCAGACAATAAAATTCTGTTTACGATCGAGGGACGCGCGTTGTGTTCTACTTTTGTAAGCCGATTCGTGGTTGTAAATTTAAAATCGGATTTAAAGGATAACGTTTAGAATTTATATAGAATTTCATCTCACTTGTGCGAATAGGTCGCTACCTGACGCGCATAAATTAAATAAAATTTTTCGATTAAAAATAAAATTCTTGCTGAAAGAAATTAATTCCGAAGCTTCTCGCGAGTATAAATAAAATTGTGGTATATTTGAATTTATAATCTGATTATCTAATTATGTCTGTCTTTTAAAGAATACCAGAAGCATCAGTGGCGAATGGCATAATTGTAGAGTCGTAAAACACGGGAAAAATGTTTGTGGTAAATGCCGGTAATGCGATCAATCGATAGCGATATATTTGTCGGATATGATAAGCATATATTCTATCGCGCGCGGCCTATCATTAGAAATTAGACTACAAGATTTACGATAACGGGCAGCGTGATACGCGATCGTAAAACAGGGGGGATCGGGTTGAACAGAGATTTAAATTTCCACGTACGAGCCAATCATCTTCTCAAATTCCCCGGGGCAGTGGTCGGTTTCTACAAAGCCTTACTACCTGTTGCCCAGCTTCCGGACCCGGAGAGCATCTACCGATATTTTGCTGTCTAAACCCTTAATTACAGACATGGTTCAGTGCTGTGATATGGTTCATTGCGTTTTCGCGTTACGCTGAAACTTTCGACTAGTAAAAAAAAAAAACAATATATATATATATATAAGAAAATTCCTGAGAAAATATTTCTGCGTACTTTAAAATTTTTTTTTTTTTTATAATTACTCGACGATATCTTTTTTTCGAAATTAAAATAATGTTAAATAAATTAAAATGTTAATTGAAAGCCTGCGATTCTACGGAAGATCGGAATAACTGCGTGGAATTTTTACAACGCGGAATAACCGAAGCTTCGTTGCTTCTTTTGTATGGGTAAGATAAAGAAGATCGCCACGATTGCGTTTTCACGGATTAACAGCGGTTTGCTTGTTTACGGTGCAATTAACGGTCGGAGGGAAAAAAAAATCTGGACGATTAGCGATCATGTAGCGAGACTCGCACGAAACGATTCGGGTCGCGTTTTGGATCGAGCGAGCGAACGTTTTAGATTTTCCGCTTCGCCGAGCGCACCGCGGCGATTTATGTTCTACGAGCAATTAAATGTACAATTAGAGTGTGCAACGCTAGCTAAGGTGCACGTGCGCGTGTGTGTTGCGACTGTATGCGCTACTCTCCTTGGCGCCAATCTGCGACATCGAAGAAGGATAGCGCATACTAGCTCCAGAAATCTAATTAGACCGATTGTTTTCCTCTTACGGTACGCCCGATCGTTTAGCAAGATTTAGTTTTCCACTTTGCACTGTAGATCTAGTATTACCAAGCTAAAACCCTGACAAATGCATTTTGATAATTACAACATTGAAACGAAAATACTTCAAAATAATATAGCGCGTTCAGTTTCAGAACACAGAACTGTATTACGCCGATAAATAATTTCTAAGCGTAGTTACAAGTGTTCGAAGAGTGTAATAAAATGTCTCGATAAAGGTAAAATTATTATTTGTTAATTTTTCTTTTTTAAGAAAATTCTATGCACTCGTAAAACTTTACTTTGTGACCCTTTCTTATTGTCGGATTTTGCGTACCATGTCGAGATGCTGTTCTCGTTCCGCGAAGGTATATGGCTAAACCAAGTACCGGGATGCCGATAGAGCTGTATGTACCGATAACGCGACGATTTCTTTAAGAATCGAGCTGGTCGGACGAGAGAAAAAGAAAAAGCGAAGAGGATGGCACACGACGACGGCGACGTGTACGCGTCGGGAATGCGCGATGCAGCTTGGCGCAAAAATCCACGACTCTTAAGAACTCTACGACTTAGGATTCCCTTCATTTCTACCTTATACGTACATGCGCGCACGCCCGAGAGTGCGACGAACGGACCTGTGACCTCGGCCGAGGTCTCCTCACCGCAACACCGGCATCTCAGTCACGTCAAAGGATAACAAGGGAGATCCCGAACAATTACTTTTCCTCTTTGATTCGAACGATCTTCATATCACACCTAAACTAGCGCGTTAGTCGAGCCGTTGATCAAGGGAACTACAGAAAAATTTTATCACCGCGATCACATTCAGATTAATATATTTTTCTCTAGTTTTGAGAAAAAATTTGGAAATAAAATTTAATTATATGGATTTTTGGTAAAGACGAGAATTTAATTAAAATAAAAAAAAAAAAAATGCATTTTTAGGGTGATTGAATCATGGATATTCCGCACGTTAGCATCTTCGAATGTCGAGAGTACAGCAAAGAGGTTACTGTGCTGTAAGGGTAACGCGAGAGAAATGCGGCATACTTATGTTAGAGAACATCGCGATAACCAGTGAGATAAACGCGTGAATTCGTGGCGTCTAATTTAACGCGAGATCGAGGGTCCGTTAAAATTGACCATGAGATCATCTGGGAAAGTCTGCTCGAGTTATCAGATATACGTCACCGTTTGTTTTCTCCTAGATTTCCTCTAATTCAGACGACTTTCAACTTCCAATTCGGCTAGCTCATTTCGAAACAATTAATATAAATAATATTAAACGGATAATATTTTGTAAATGCTTAATAAAACAAAATTAATTAACTCTTCCCCAACCGGAATTAAAAGTAATCTAAATCGTAACAGTGATTAGTTACTTAAGTAAAATTTATAAATTTAATTTTGCCTTCGGCACTACATTACATAAACAAGTCGACGTTCAAGTTAAGCACGTGCGTATTTCCTCGCGCATTTTTTTTTTGTTTTTTTTTTCTTTTTTGTAATGTAATCGTATCAAGATAAAGTCGTACCACCATAACGTATCAATGCTCAAAATATTTAAGAATTCCAATCTTGTCTATGATAATACGCGATAACGTATCAGAGGATGGTCTGATGCATCGCGTGCATCCGAAAAAAAATCGATAGATCTGAGGCAAACGTTTCCATTGCTTACTTCTGTTTCCGATCCTTTCGTTTGTCGATGTTTTAGATCCGTCATCTCTACAATCCGCACGTCGACGAGCCTCTTGAGCACATCACCGCGTAACGATCTCGATCGCAGAAAAAGAAGCTACTTTCGAATCGCGATCGTATTCGCGAAGGAAAAATCACGAGGCACAAGACACACAACACCACGCAATGCGCATCTCGACACCAACTGAATGCGCGAACGTACGGAGCGCGATCTGTTGCACTTGGTGGCGGTTCATGGGGCCCGAGTGACGCTCCGTCTGATTGGTCGACGACCCGAAACATCGTGGTATCACGGCCAATTAGCTGCAGGTGCAACGAGTATGGGGATCACGACGTTTTGGCGTGTCGACCAATAGAAAGAAGCGTGGCCGCGATTCACGCTCACGCTACCACGCGCGCTTTTCAAACTAAAACTATTTATCCTCGACTGGATATCGACGTGATATATCGAATACTTTGTTTCCGGGATTATAAATGCCTTTCCAAACGCACGATATTCTTCATTTTCTACATTTTTTTTAAACTAGCGTTTTTATTTAAGTGTTTAAGAATATAATTTCTGTGTTATTAAATTTTTTAAATAAAACGTTTTAAATTAAATTAAAATTGTAAGAATTTATTAAAAAAAAAAAAATAAAAAAAAAAAGCAAGAAATACCTATGAAGTGAACAAAGTTTCAATTTTAATATTTAAAATGTACTAAGTGTAAAATAAATAAAAGTTAATAAACTTGTTAGCGAAATGCAAGCCACGCGGATCTTCGCAACAGGTTCCGGAGAGATTCAAAGCTATTAGAGACTACTCGTGAGCTTACTAATTGTCGATTAATTACGACTAATCATCTGCGTCAATTTGCTCTGTTTCCGTGCAGCTAAACTGCATCATGTGTCCGGCTTACAACCGTGACAGATCTGAACGCGTTAATTAATAGCTATCTGCAATTGCGACGATACGACTGTGTATTAATCGTCACGCAATCGTTGCAGATACCAACAGCCGTAACAATTAATGAAGAACGAACACTTTAACATGCAGTTACAAATTGTGTACTTACGTTTGTAGAAAGCTGACTGGTTAATGAATGCACCTTCTCCTGAGCGTCCAGCAATTCGCGACGCAATTTTCTCAATTCGTGTGCCTGCTTTTCTTCAGCCGAGCTGTAAAGACTGCTCGCGGTGGACACTAAAGACACCGAGGATCCGTGAACTGAAACAATATCGCAAAAGACTTTTTATTGTACGGTTAAAGGCATAATCAATTTTTGCGAAAAAATTCTTTCTTTTTGTTTTACATAAAAATCTTATATTTTATAATTTATTTTTTATGATGCCACTTACTGTCATCATCTTTGTGTACGTGTTGATACAAGTTTGGTGGTTGTCGTGAGGTGTGCGTGGGTGTCGGTGACGTCGGTTGAGACCAATGCTGACCGGCGCATCCTGCCGATCCCACAGGAACGCTGTAATACGGCTCGACTCCGACTCCCATGCCAATGCCGACTTCCTCGCCCACCGAAGATGAAGCGCCGCTCCCACGTGCCAGCATCGACGGGTACATCTTCTCGCTCTTAGTGGACCTGTGGAGACACAAATGCGACGTGTTTTTTAAATTCTCCCTGGACATTTCTAAACGATTGCTTTATTTAACATAAATTTCAAAAAGTTCGTCCTTCGATATAAAACACCTTATCGATTAAAAAAAAGAAACTTTTACATAATTGACTTTCTTAAAATAGAATTCAAATATTATTTAGGAAAAGTTGTAGATAAATTATTTTAGTAGTAGCTGCAAGGCGATATTATGTCACAAAAGATTTACAACGACCTGAGAGTGAGTCAAGAGTACCAGTCGCGTGCTGTTTGAACCAACAGAGGAGAGTCTCGAGTGTCTTGGATAGACTCGGTAACGAGAACACCCTTGTCTACTTGCCGAGTGTGCGCGCAATTAGCTGATCCGGGAAGGAACCTCTAATTAAAAGATAAGCTTACTTGCACTCGACAAGAAGTTAAGGACCACTTCGAGACAGTTTTGCAATATTGCGCACACTCAATTCTGCGGGAATCGAGTAAGAGCTATCGATCCACTATCCAATTCAAATTTATTATCATTATCAATAGTTTTTATTTCAATATTGTATCGTTTGATCGCGCGCGAGCAAACCAGATTATCCTCCAATAGTTACGTAATACTGTTACAACGATAACGCGTGTAGAAAGGACGAGAATATAGCGGAAATATAGCTCTCCATTGCTCAGAATATTGATAAAGCATCCGCGCATGCATACTGCAAAAGCAACACGATCAAACGACGAACTTTGGCAACAATAGGCAACGTAGAATCTGCTGGACAAATAACTATCAACACAATGTATTATCTCGGAGACGAATAAAATACATTTTGTGAATTATATTTGCAAGATTGCGTGAATCTTACAAATGCTTTATCAAATCTAGTTCTTGGATTTCAATGTTAAAAAAATAAAATTTTAGAGAGAAAAATTTATAAAACCTACCTATCTTTTATAACTTTTAATTCTAAATTTTTCAGGTTTTTTTTTCTTTCTTGTAAAATAAAAAAATTTGTTTAATACTTTAATATCAAGCTTTTCGCAAAGTTTTAGGTGCTTTAAGTGAGAGCAATTCTCAAATGTGTATATGTGTATCACGATTTTACAGCTATATTAATTTATACTTATGCGTGGAAAACAGACTCGTTGAGTGTATTTTCGCACTACCTTGGGAATGTCCTGTCCCTTAGATAGCTAAAACGGTCAATCAAATTGTCTTGCGTTATTTCATGGCCTCGACTGCTGCTTTATTAAAATAAAATATTGTTAATAGTCCAAAAATTTCTTACAACCGAGAAAACAAAAATTAAAATATATATTTGCCAAAAAAAAAAAAAAAAATTTCTTACCTAATAGAGTTACTTCTGTTTAATCTGGGCGGTGCTGGGGACCCTGTAGAATCCCTCTGATGCATTAGGAGACGAGCATGTGTCAAGCTCGCACGATGCGAGCCCAATGATTCAACGCTATCCGCCTCGCACAAACCCATTCCTGGAAAAAAAAAATTATATTGTAATACCAGTTCGTAAGAAATAAAAATATTTAAATAAATAATTATAAAAATGGCGAATGCTGTACGTGTATATAATTTCTTACTTTAAAATATATTTTTTAAAATTATAATACTTTGATTACCTTGAGACCGTCCACTTGGCGTATAGGTGTTGCTGTGTCTCATCCATGAAGTAGTGTAAGGGCTGTTGGGTGTACCGTAAAAGCCTTGAAGGTCAGCTGCAGCGTAATTACTGCATGTGTCACTGAGACTGCCGTCGGATGGTTTCAATACTCGGGGTGAAAATGACGCGTTTGCTGGTCCAACGCCAGCTCCTCTTTCGCGATGATGAGCAGACGCAAAAAGAGCAGCAAATTCTGGACTACCGGGTTTCGGCAGGCTCTGTGAACCCAGCATGAGACGATCTCGGACTGATTGCGAGAGTTGACTAGCGCTGGGGCCTGTAAGACTGTAACTCTTGTAGTGATGACCCTGATTTGATCCCGAGGAATTCGCTTGCAATTCCGTAGTGCATGTTTGTGTACCGCCGGACACCTTAACCTGCTCCAAATAAATAACTCGGTATTAAACTTAATTTTTCCACATCTCAACAGTCTCAAACCAATTGTAAAATATTCGATTTACAAAATCTAATTGTTGCATAAATTTCTACATTTAATGACTTTATTTTCAATTGTACGTTTCAGTAATTATAAATTTTTTACCTTGGTCCTCGGCACAGCACTAACTTGAGCTGTCCTGGTGGCGTCCTTGCTGCCATTTTGAACGCCATTCGGACTGGAGCTGGTACCCGCACTGTGCCTTTTAACATAGCCGAAGCTTTGCGGCACCCCACGAACCTTACTGCTATTGCTGGTTGACGTGCCCGATGATACTTTTTGTGGTTTTTCGCCATTTGCATACTCGGCCATGGTCTGCTTCCGATGTTTATCCTGTACATTTACATTTAATACATGACATTACTAGTAATATTGTTATTTTAAATAATAAAAACGATGAGACAACATTGTCTTTTCCTTGATACAAAATTTATTTATAATAAAGAAAAAAAAAATTAAATTCAAGGATGCAAAGACGAAAGATTTCAATATTTTTTAGAGCGCCTCACCTGCGATCTCCTAGAGGGACTAGGGCTGGGTGGCGCACCCTCCTTGTCTCTCTCTCTTGCGGCGCCTGCTTCGATGTATTTCTTCCATTGCTGGCTGTTGGAGCTAATACTGCTGCCAGAGCCGTTTGAATTCTGCTGCTGCTGTTGCTTGAAGACCGAGCTCTCGGTCTGCTGAGAACTGTCGGATTTCTTTACATGCGGATGATGGCCACCAGGGTGCCCACGTGAGCCTACCACTCGGTACATCAGATTGTGACTGTTACCCTGCTGCGCTCCTTGGGGGGTGGCCGATCCTCCGCCACCCCCCACAATCACACTCCCTCCGCCCGGCACTCTCTGTTTATAAAAATGTTCAATATTTAATAAATTATATTTTATCAAAATTGTTATATTAGAAAAGATACTTTCATATTTTTATCAACAATAAATAAAAATTTTAGGAAAAAAGTATTTTAAAGATTGCGAATAATTCTATAAGTTTTTTTTTTTTATAATTTTAAAGCTGATCCTTTAAACGACATAGGAATATCTACGAAATGCAGCATAAAAATGGGAAATCTTTGATCACCAAAATATTCATCAAAACGAAACGAGGGTGTGTGCCCTTCCCCTATCTTTCTCCACGCGGAATCGCGGGTGAGTCACAGAGGTAGAGGCAGAAAGGCTATTTAGGCTTTTAAGGCAAGGATCGTAAACGTACACATGGTAGAAAGGCTATAAACGTGGGACAAAGGATCCGCGAGTTTGACGTATTTTTTTTCCACCAGTCAGTCTTTGCAAAGAAGCACGCACGTTGGTTTATTCATTTTCTATTTAAGATTATTTTCAATCATCTGGCAAAAAAGTCTCAACTTTTAACCACTTTCTCTCAATAATGTTAAATTCTAAATTAAAAACCAAATTTACAAAATAAGCTATGTTTCTTTTATTGCTTTTTTTTTTTTTTACATTTAATTCCTGAACACTAAATTTGTCATTTTTGCTGCATTAGAAAAACGTCACGCACCAGGTACGTACAATCAACTTTGTTGGCAGATAACAGTAAACATTCGTGCGCCTTTGAGGCATGTAAACCGAGCGCGAGAGTTCAAATAAACAGAGTGCACCTCTTCCAAGTAGATGGCTTTCCAAAAGTCTTTCACGACCCAAGATTTATTTTCCAAAATCGTTACCGCAAAAACATCCCATTTTTTTACGATTGTACAACATGAACCATGATGAAATGGCGATGCTTTGAGTAACGATCCAAATTATATTGATGCGTCTCGAGAATAGCTCTCGAACGAAGATCATTATCTAACGGTATTATCTATCTTTTTATTGCTATTTTATTACAACAGGCACGATTTTATTTCGTTTCACCTAGTAAAGACGTCTAGTAGTCGTTTCAAATTAGAAGGACTACTCACCATTTTATTTTCTCCGTAATAGAAATTCGTAAGCTCGGTTTATTTTCTTTTCTAAATTACACACACACTAACATTTTTCCCTCTATTGCAATTTTATTTTATCGCCTATCTTTTTATATAAGTATGTCTGTTCAGTTCCTTTTAAATTATCGTATTATTATAGTGAATGAAAATTATTAATTGGCATTCCTCGTGAAATTAACATGTCACAGCTAATTGATCAGCGATCAGTATTGCTCTGAGGCTCTAAACCGCAGTCATGAATTAACATATTGAAATCGCCTCTATGTGCACGTATGTACCTGTACATGTACATATGTAATAATTATTAGGTTCAAAGCGAGAGCTGCTACATAGTTTATTTTCTAAAAAAAAAATTACCTATCAATGAATAATGTCCTACTGTAATTATAAATTTTAATTTTAGCACGCGTTAATTAATTTCTCAATGATATCAGTCTTAATATTTTTTGTCGACAAGCAATTTTTATAAATATCGATTAAAGAAATTAAAAATCTTGCCGCAAAGCTTAGGAGATTTTTTTTTTCGTCATTGCTTACGACTTTTATTTTTTACGCACAATTTTACCTCTCTGCCATTTACGATATTAATCCATTAATTAATCCCTATCAACAACACAAGCTCTCTCATGTTTTATGCGGGACAGTTTAAGGGGTAGTTCTTTACCGCCTACGTCGCCATTTTCACTTTCACGAAGATATACTTGATATTACTCCGCCAATTAAGACAATTTACGTTTACTGCGATTTTCACCCTGGAAAATACAAAGGGTAGTGCTTTATCACCCCGCGCGCCTTTCGGATTACGATTCCGAACGTAACGTACGAGACATCCGAACGTTAACCGCCGACTGCGAGGGTCGACGATCCATAGCTCACTGGCCCTCTCGTCCCCACTTCTCCAACGCATCGTATAATATTACTAACGGGAGGTACTCGCCCTCCGAATATTGCACCCGCTCACTCTGGACTGTAGTGCCACGGAAGTAACGAGTTGGTTGATCCAAGTCGCGATAAGAGTCCAGAGATCATATTGATTTTATAAACGGAATTAAATTTCTTTGCAAGTTGAGAGCCCTTTAACCCATGTCGGTCTAACAATACACAAATAATTAAATTCATAAAGAAAATCTGTCTACATTTCTTTCTTTTTTTTTTTCTGAAAGATTTCAATGTTGTAATTTATATGTTGAATCATTGTCGAAGCACCGTGGGCTTATTCGCCTTAAATCACCGTTTAATCGACTTGATTTAGGTTCGAAGGGGTACAAAGGAGAGATATTACCTTGGTCAGCGATAAGACCACGCGAGTCGTATTCCCTACGTTCCCATTTTCTTATCTCGAAGTGGTTCGAAAAGGGTTGTTATACAGAGTACCGATAGCTTTCGTTAGAAATGGGCCTTATGCGACATTGAGCAAGTCGATAGTCCAATATCATCGGATTAGAGAGAGGATTATCCGAGGACGACATAAAGATGTCCCCCCAAGGAAGAAGTTACCGTCGTTATAATCCTTTTACTGCGTCATCGGTTAGAAGAGAAGTAAAACTTTAAAGAAAAAATATATAAAAAAAAAAGAACCCCAAAAAAATATTTTTGGCGTTTAAAACGAAGTTATACATATAATATAAAGAAAATTAATTTAAATAGTTATTTAAAAAATGATAATTAGGCAATCGCTTGTTTAATATACTTGTACCTTTGAAAATATATGCCACGATGAAAGCTAGATATTAAATACATTATTCCGTACAAATTCATATCGCGGACAAAATTGCAAATAATTAATTAACGATCATTACTAAACTCGATGGGCATCGAGATCACAATTCAGTTACGGTAAGTGACCCATCGAGGGAAATTAAGGGGAGAGGGAACGAGGAAGAGGCAGCCCCGGTATTATTTCATTATAATAATCATTGTTAAAAGGGACGTTTATATCGATACGACAGACTTCAAAGCTATTAAAATGACCGATTTGCAGCCGCACGTAATGCACGGTGGATAATTAATGGGTCGGCTTTTAATGGAAAGAAAGATTATTGTATATAACCTATCTCGATAAAAGACGCTCATTATCCATTGGTAACCTTTATAAGGATTAATTTAACGAAAGTCGATCATCCTTAAAAAAAAATTTACATCAAAGAGTCTTTTTTTTTGCAAGTATAGATAAATAAGCTCGCGTAATTATTTGCTTCAACGTTATACCGTATTTTTTTTTTTTTTTTTACTTTTAATTAAGATGTAATTTAAACCCAATGAAATTGTTATATAGCAATAATTTCGGATCGATTAAATTTCAAGTAAAGTTTAAGTGCAGATATATTTTTTTTTTGTTTGTAACGTCGAACGCTGCTTCGGTTAAATTTCTTTTTACGTGAAAAAAGAGAAGCGGGCAAAAAGGAGCATTTATTATTTCGCTCGACAAATATCGATTCTATTCGACAACGACCTGCCGTGACCTGGCTGCATAACTGCTTGCGACGCGTATAACTAATTTCTCCTACTCTCGCACATTTCTTCTCTTTTTTAAATATTCTCTTTGATTTTTCATTTAAATCTAGAAATTGTGAGCGGCATTTCAAATGCAAAGAGTTTTCACCACGTAATGCAAAATGATAAAATTTAAATTGCATGTTAATAATGTGCATATTCGAAAAGATAATTATTATGATTGTAATAATCACATTTTATAATAACAATATTTCGTCCGCAATTATTTTACTTTTTAAATAACAATAATTTTTACTTTTAAAAACAAAAAATTTTCTTTTTTTTTTTTATAATTTTAAAATAATAATTATAATTAATAAAAATTAATTTTGAGCTTCTATTTTCGTTTCGTTCTACCGTGGACGTCTGCGGATCTATTTTAATAAAAATTTTTTGAAGCGAAAAACGTATCGACCGCAATAACCGTTGGCAGTTATTGTATGCTCGAACGAGTCTTTTTCCTTCGAGACAACCGGAAATAAGAACAAACAGAACGACAATGTCGACAAGTACTGACGTGAGAGAACTTTTAAAATAATCTTATAAGAAAATCAAGAAATGTAGCAATGCTCTTCAGAAATCGACGCAAATAACACTATGGGGTATTATTCTTTCTTATTTACCGAGAAAGCCTGTCTTGTTTTCCCCTCTATTTTTTTTTCTGTATTTGCTTCATGTTCACGTATCTTTTCTGCTATTAATTCTAGATCACTAATTTCAAATTATAAAATTAGACTAGCTCAAGGAAAAAAAAACTACATGCGACAATAATAGATTGGAGAAACGTAAAAGCAACGTTAAAAATAGCAATTTGCAGTGACCCGCGAATAAAAAAAAATTATTCTTTCGATACTGGGACACCCAGTACACGACAGCTGCACGATGCAACAGCTGACGTGCACACATGCTCCACGCTTTGTGACTCGATTGTTCTGTGTAGGCTTGCGAAATAAACGCCTATGCACACCCCAGTTCTTGTCCTTGTACACCCATTTGAGCGTTAATTAAAGAGAACTTTGATATCGATCAAAAATATTGTCAAAAAAAGTTAAACTGTCTCCAAGTGACTTCATGGTCAAATAAAATAATTAACATATCACGAAAAGGCTTTAAATAAAAATCTTTTATCTTACCTAAAAGATTTTGCATTTCATCAAAGTTTAAATGCCCTCCCAGAGAATTTTAAATTTTAATTAAATCGAATTGAGATTTTTTTTTTTATATTATTTTAGTGTTAGATAATTCTGAATAATGTACTATCGTGATGTCAATATCGCTATATAATTAATCTACTTTCAATCACGAATAAACACAAACGTGTTGAGTACAAGCCTGTACCTGCCAATTATCATATTAATGGTATCAATAATTATCGAGCATATACCTGACAACTGTCAGCATTAGTCCTATCATCTAATATATGGTCAATCAAAGTCAACGACATTGAATATCGAAACTCGTAAAATAAAATAGAAATAAAAATCAGAAACCTGTAAAATTAAGAAATAAAATTGATATAAATTTTTTTTTCTTTTCCCGTCGATAAGAAAGACTCTTGGAAACAGGATTTCGCGCTTCCGCTCGGCGGAGAGATATTAATAAGCAAACGACACCGACGATAATTAGTCGGCGAGAGGTGACTCGGATAATTGGAAAATAAGAATTAATAGAGGTTATTTCCGAACGCCCCAGTCGCACGTTTTCCTGCCACCCCTCCGCGTCTCGATACTTAAACCGCGCGCTATCGATTCCGAATTCGCGAGTTCGCTGACCTTGTGATGAGAGGGATGTCCCGTGTGATTGGCGGAGGTGTGATTTCCGGCGGGAATGGAAGCCAGCTCCTCGATCGTGAGCTCCGCCAAGGCGTCGTTCCCGCCGCTGCAGCCGCCTAGAAGACCGCCGGCGACGACGCCGACGATGCCGACGCCGCCGCCGCCGACGCCGCCGCCGCCACCGCCACTGCTTCCAGGACTGACGCCCCCGATGCACCCGCCATCCGACCTCGCGATCCCCGACGGCCGATTCTTCTGCACCCGCCTCGAGGTCACCAGTTCCTTCACCCCCGACAGCTCTCGCCGCGAGCCACCCACGTACCTGCAACACCCGGTGTAAATTAAGTTATTGTTATTCAAAAAGTAACAATACTGTTATCACGTAACGCAATAACATTTCATTTCGCTTATATCTACGGTGTTTTTCAACGTATGTTCACGGCGTATATCGTAGAATAAATACTTGAAAGATTTAGGGTATTTAGATCTCTCTGCAATCTTTTGAAACAATTCCTTTCCGTAGGACGTTCACGTTGACTTATCTTTACCACATCGCTGTATTTATTAAGCAGACTGCGACACGCTGGTTTAATCGTATAACGAAGTAAAACTTAATTTCTTTATAAATAAAAAAAAGTTCTTTCTTCCTTTCTCTCTAATTAACCGGTCCATTACTGGAATAGAAAATTATTCAATGGCTGTTTTAAATAGGTTCTTCCGTCGCGGTGAGAATGTCTTGTTTCTCTATTTTCCGCGCAGACTTTTTTTTTTTTGTTATCCCGATATTATTATCCCTACATTGCAGAAAATAAGGATTCATTTACGTAATGTGACAAATGTATTTGGAACATTACCACAATTTCATTATTATAACGCGACAAAAGAAAAACGAATTAAATAAGTAATTATATTTTATAAACAATTTCATAGAAAATGTAAAAACCTGTATTATCTATTAATAGTTTTTTTTTTTTTTATAGAAAAAATCAAGTATTGTAAAACTTGTTTAAAACAGCAACGTTTGATTTGGCGTAAAAAAACACGACAAAAAAATACACGGGCAATGACATGGAGCAAATATGTCAGTTTTATTCAGATTCGAACTTACGATACGCGAGGCATGTACATTTTTTTTTTTTTCATGTGTTGTCCACATATTGTCACGGAGACGATGCGCGTCATCTGTACGAGTGATTCACGGCAATAATTATTAATCCTACACCCGAGAGAAGGATTCTATTGCTCTTGTGTGACACGCGAGAAATTGCCCCTGGATATTTTTCGCGCATTTGTTTGTATCGCGTTTTTTTTTCTTTTTCGCGCGATGCTGTTTTATGGCAAAAAATATCACGAGTCCTTTATTTGTATAAAAGTGCACGTATGTGTGATGTTCGAATGACTCAACAATGTTTGCGCACTACGATTGTAGAATACTAAAACAAGATTTAATCCCAACTACAATATGTTATAAATATATGACAAAGACATGGATTTGTACGAGAAATGTTGCATTTGTAATTTTTTCTTTTTAACATATATGTACGTAATATACATTTTAGTTTTTTTTAAAAAAATAAATTCTGTTAATTTTTCATCGTTTAGCCGGATACACGAAATTGGAGTATCTATAAGAACCCTCGTATTTCTCAGAAAATAGTTATAATTACCGGCTTACAATCGCGCCGAAAATAAAGTAAAAAAAAAAAAAAAAAAAAAAAAAATATACTTAGAAATAATAAACACGACGAAACTCTCGCATGATTTTATAGCAAGCTCTAAAAATTTATCTTGCACGTGCCTTTTTAGGTTGAGGTCGTTATTTTAACTACCCTTACAGTGGCCAGTCGGGGGTTAATGCTTCTCATAAAAAAAAACGTGCTTAATCCTGACATGAAGTCAGAGGTCAACCTGATTCACGAACATCTCGGGAGGAAAAAAAAAAGGACGAAATAAAATTTTAACAAGTGCGTATAAAAAAAAAGAAAAAAGAAATCCAAAAAACAAGAGAAGGAATTAATATCCGATAACAAAAAAGAAAAGAAAAAAATTTTTTTTATTTTAACTCTAAAAAAATTGTGAGATTTTTCTTCTCGACGGTGGACTTGGCAGACTAATTTTTCTTCTATCGCATCAACTTCCGAACTGCTTTCTTTCCAAATTACTATTTTCACGATCGACGGGGTTTGCCGATGACTTTGTGCGGATTAAATATTTGCAGAAAGCCTCTGACCCGAGATGAAATTGAAACAATAACTTTCAGAGTGCACATACGATAACTCTGTTCTTGCAGGAAATTTCAACCGTAAGAAAAAACTTTAGACGTCATTTCTAGAACTCGTTACTTACGGAACTTCTTGATTACGAGGACAATTAGCGTCAATAATTAAGAAGTTGCCGACAAGAACACGGAAGAAATTTAAGAAAAGGAAGCCTAGCAAAAGTCATTTATGACCGCGAGAAATGAAATTCCGGCTCTCTGAGGATGCCAATCATAAACGTTGTGCTCGCGTTTAATTTAATTTGTCGTTGAAGAGAAGAGGGGTAGGAAAAGGATGTAAATTAAATAAACTAATAAAAAAAGAAAGATGGTTCTTTGTTGAGGTCAAGGTAAAGCTACTAGCGAACGAACGAAGATCCTTGTATTCAAAATATTCTTTTATACGTCGCAACAAAAGCCGAAACAGAGACGAATCGAGCTAGAACGACGGAGAAGTTGTTACAGAAAACCTCGTACAAATTCTACAACTATCGCAAAGTTTGTAGCCGACATTTAAATAATCTTTGGAAAAGTAACTGTCGCAAGAATGAGACAAGGTATCTCGAGAGAAACTTTCGATAAATGCAATGCAACGAATTTTCAAGTTTATCGCGTAGATAAATATTTCGTTTAAAAAGTTGCATCTCCCACTTCTCGCAAATACAAAACCGAGATATTGTTGTTTGAGAAAACATTTTCGGTTTATTTCCCCGCCGCCTAAAGTGGCACGTTGAAATCGCATTTCGTTTCGAGATTTTTTTTTTTTTTTTCCTCGCGTCCTAACTTCTCCATCTTCCACACCCAGTATTAATACCCGTTTCGGCGAGCCGGCAGAAAAGCTTCGTACAAACAGGAACACGAGATTACCGTTCAGCACGACCCGCCGCGTTTCTTCCACCAGATTCCGGGCACCCTCTCTTCCGGGTTTCCCACCCTCGGCTGCTCAGAGCACTTTCACATCGAGGAAATCGAAAAAAGAAAGAGAGACTCCGCGCGATTTTATCCGCGAACGAGTTAGCTCGAGCGAAGAATATTCGCCGGCACGAAATAAACTTTACGCGTCTTCGTACGTTGGCGACGAGAACGACACTCCCCCACCCTCGGCGGTTCAGAACGTACTCTCTTGCCGCCGTCGTTGGGAAAGCAACCCCGCCGCGAGACAACCCCTCGAACCGCCCCTAGAAATAACGCGCCCCGACACCGGCAGATCGCACCACCGCTCGGCGACGTCGGATCGATCGCCGTGACGTCACGGCGTCCACGCAAGCGTCGCGGCGGACACGAGTAAACGTCGTCCATCTCCGCCACGGTTCGTGCAGATGAATGGATCTTGCGTTCCGCGAAGCGTCTTTAGAGTCTGTAATTACCCCTGAATTTTTGTCGGAAACAATAAAAAAATTTTTATTTATTTATTTATTTTTTTTTTTAATTCAGAGAGAGAACATTCTGTTCGATACATTTTTCCACACACTCGTATTTTTTGAACATAAAAAATAAATCGAGTTCTCAGAGAATTAATTTTATATTTATATTTAATGAACCTCGATAATTTCAGACTCTTCAGATAATTATTTGATATTAAGCACTTTTGGTATTATTGCCTATTAATTTTGTTATTCAATGTTTTAATATTAAACGTTGTAATTTCTTTATAATATATTTTTTTTTTTATTACTTCAATGTTTATCTCACTGTTTGTAAGACTGTTCCCGAGGGAGATCCGGCGCGTGTTCAATGAGATGCACCAGAATGATACCCCGCATCGTCATCTCGTCGTCGAAATACACGAAGGCGAGGAAAAGGCACGCGTCACGCCGCGATCGGCTTCTACGGCGCGAGAAGGAGCCGCAGGACAATGCTGGGAGGCTGCTGTCAGAGCAGAACAAAGGCGCTTATCTTTTTGCATGCGCTATATGTAACGCGGCATTCCCTTCGCCGTATCGTTCTGCTCGTGCCGCGCGCCTCCGAGAATATATCACGCGCTAAATAGGAAGCGTGTGTGCTCAGCATCAAATGGCACAACCGAAAGTTACCAACGAGGAGTGGACTGATATCGGTACGAACGATACTTATTTTTATGATTAAAAAAGAAAAAAAGTAGAAAAGAAGGGTCTAATTAATTCATTTTATGTAAATTACAAAAATTGAAAGGACAATATGCCGTCAGAAATTAATATTTTTTACTATCGGATACAACATGCATATCGCTAATTAAAATAATATTAAAATAATCCAGCAAATGACTGCGATATTAATGAATAAACTCGGCGCAAATGGTTGCCGATTTTCATTCTGTTTTATGTAATATCGAGTAATTTATTGCAAACAAGATATTCCGATAAAAGTTCCACTCTTATTCAGACCGTTGTCTGAATAATAATATAAAATAGCATATTTGACTCTTTTGTGTGTGCGTCTTTTCTTTTTCTTTTTTTTTCTTTTTTTTTCATTTGTAATTTATGTCGACAGGGTCGACTACGGCGAGAAGAGATTGCTTTGCGCGCAAGACGATAATCGTGCGATAATCGTCGGAATATGCTGGACGTCTTTGTTGCAGATTCTACGGGGTAGTCCTCGATGATGGTGATGAGGGTCGTGGAAGGGTCTAACGGCTGAGTATATTGAATTTCTGAAAAGCGCGTCAGGTTTCAAGCGGATGATACGCGCCGCAGGCTCGATTATGTCGAAGTGAGTTAAGGGAGGGAAGGTCTGCCGTATCCTTAGGCGCATTTTCGAAACGTATCATGGCAAACAACACTTTGTATGCAGGTAACACTACCCGAATAAAAGTTTTTCTTAATTACTGGATATGTGGGACGTTTGGAAGTCAAGCTTGCTAACGAGGAAACACATGCGAGGGTGTTCCCTTCGTTTGTACAACTTTAATGCAATTCAAGGTACGATGTTGACCGGAACAAGATTAAATTAATTCTATTTAAGACCGAAATGCACATTTTTTTTTTTTTTTTTTTACACGACGCAGGACTCAACTTTGGTGACGGGACGAGATCTCGAATATTTACAGAGAAAATCGTCATGCGGATTAAATGAAGTGACCGACTATGCTTTAATTCGATCCGCAATAAAAGCGGTTCGTGATACGGCGAGTAATTGGAAACGTCTCCGGAATTAGCTTCGTGAATTTTGTCTAATTAAAGTCCCATAATTGGACTGCGGGACAAGTCATATCTTCCTCGTGTGACTCATTCTCTCTATTCGCGTGAATTTGTGCAAATAGTGCGAATAGACCGCCGAGAATAAATTTTCTTTTCTTATTAAATAAAATATAACTTAAATAAAAAATAAGTTTTTAGTTTACTTCAAATATTTGAAAAGTCAGTGAATAATTAAGTTTCTTTCTTTCTTTTTCTTTTTTTTTTTCTACAAAAACCCGAAATGCAATGACGATGTAAATTCAATATTCAGATTTGATTCGAGTATTAGTCACCGCCACAGATGCGCTTACAGTTTCTAAGGTACGAAAAATTAAAAAAAAATGTGCATGTGATCAATAAAAGAAAAACTGCATTTCAAGAGGAATGAGGAATACCTACATTTCATCGCGTTTCTCTAATGAATACGACATGCTATTCGAAATCTTAATTTGAATGCACGCAGGCTAGAGCTTTGCTAATAATAAAGCTTTCTCTCTCTCTCTCTCTTTCTTTTTCTCTCTTTTAGTTGGTCGTGAGTATTTTGTTGCAAACACGAAGAGAACGGCACGGGCGTGGCGAAACGTAATGAACGAGTCACGACGTGAATTTACTTTGTGTGCCGGACAACGTTTAAGCGTTGTCTAAAATAGACAGTGTTTCTATGCTAAATACACTCGGAAAGTGTGAAGCTCGTAACTTTTAACCGTATAAAATTTTTTAGTAAAACAAAAGATTAATAAAAAAAAAAAAAATTTCTGTACGAGAAATTCTTGATTTTCAACAATTTAAAAATTAATTCTGTCGCGAAAGAAACTGTTTTCGTTGGCGCAGGATGATGAATGATTTTTTATTTGAGAAATAATTTTAATAAAGATTAATATAACGCATCGAAGATAGAAGATTTAAGACTCCGCGAGGGTGACGGGGCTTTTCACCGAAAAGCTCGCGAGAGGCTTAGACTCCAGCTTTCTTGATCAATACTCGGCGTACGCTCGGCGTCGCCCACGCGGCGCTAATTTATCGTCGCTCTCTAGCGCGAGCAAACGTCGTATATTTTCGCACTTTCTTCATCTATATTTCATTCGATAAAAAATGATCCATCCGGCCAGCAATCCGGCAAACTTTCGCGACGCCTCGCGCGTGTCGCGAATGGAACGATATATGCAAAGTTTAATCTCGATAAAGCTTTTCAAATGTCTTTCTTGCGACAACTTGATTTATCATTGACTTCATGACATTTCGTTAATAATGATTTGTTATACAATGTATATGGAAGTTAAAAAGCAAGCTAGTTTCATCGCTTTTATGTGTTGTTTTATGTTTTTCTTGTTATATTAATATTATTATATTATAATACAATGTACTATTAATATATATATATATTAATATATATATTATAAATTCGTGAAAGAATTTTTTATCTTAAATCTTAAAAAAAATTAGAGAGTTACGAGAACTTACCTGTCGTGCTCGTGACCGTAGGAAGGATTTATCCTGCGAGCGTATAGAGATGCACCGCCTTCAGACATGTATCCGTCGCACAAATCCGAAAGGGTTCTGCTGCCAACGCTCATGCCGCCTCCGCGTAGCACTTCGCCGTCGCTCAGGTAACCGGAAGCGGCGTCTACGTCGGCGTAGTCGTGGTGACCACCAACATGATGATGCGACGATGAATGCAGGACGGTGTACTGTCGGGTCGTAGCGCGACTCGGCAAAGTCT
The DNA here is from genome assembly GCF_019399895.1 of Cardiocondyla obscurior. NCBI lineage: Eukaryota > Metazoa > Arthropoda > Insecta > Hymenoptera > Formicidae > Cardiocondyla > Cardiocondyla obscurior. Next base: position 1,443,392 of record NC_091875.1, on the reverse strand, counting down.
GCAAACCTCGGGCCCCGGGGGTGTACCCACGCAGGAGAGGTTGCATAGGTTTCACAGTCATCTCAGCCTCATCGTCTGCCAGAGCACCACCGCACGTTGAGCTCTCTGACAGCACCTTAAACAAATAAAATAAAATAAATACAAAGAACATGTAAAAGAAAATAATAAATTTCTATTTTAATTTTTATATAAAACTAGACATAACTTGCGCGCGTGTGCGTGTACTTAGTAATATCTCGTATTATATGAATAATAAAATTACAATCAAGTTTTAATTTACCTTTTCCATTTGTTCAAACGTGGTGTCAATCTTCCGGTTAGGAATCGTTTTGATCTCGCTGCCGCTTTCGCTGCTTGGCCTATAAATCACACTACTGTCGCTCGAATTGCTCTGGCCAGTGCTGTTAGAATTGCTGTGCGAGCTTTCGGACATAAGATCCGAAATACTTGGCATCGGTGACACCATTGCCACTGTATTAGGATCGAGTTTGCGATGAAGAGTATCGCCGCTCTTCGGTTTTGTCGGCGTTGGCACTCCGCTGATTGTCCCATTTTCTTTCGACGGTTTCGACGTGCCTTTTACAAGAGCAGTGGGTTTCGGAATGCTAGAACCCGGACTGAGTCCGGCCGGGTTCGGACCGTGAAGAGGACTATTCGAACCTGCTAACGGTTTACTTGATCCAAAATTCAAATTGCTTTGCGCTGGTGCACTTGTGACTTCTTCTTCCGTAATAGTCAGCTTCTCGCCAGCTGCTGATTCCACGCGATTAGTCGTAACAGAACTTTGTTTATCGTTGAAAACATCGGGAGATTCTATTTCTTCGTCGCAAACAACTTTCTCTTGATTTAATGTAGTTTTCGATGATAAGTTAAAGCTTTCCAACTCCGATTGCTGTTCGTGATTAACGCCTAAAACCTCTGGCTCTTTTTGCTTCGTTGTAAGATCCTTGCCATCTGATAAGTTTGCTTGATTCATACTTAGAGTACGATTGAAAGTATCATTTTCATGAACAAGCGGATCTTCCGGTTCGGAAGGCTTGATTATGCCATTGGTGTTTGCCAGAATAGTTTTCTGCATCATAAAGTCTTTATTCAGACCATTTGGTGGTGGTTTCAAACTTTGCAAATAAATTCTTGAATCTGGTATCTTGCCCGGAAGCTCCATCTTGGGTCTTGGTGAAAGTTTCGTCGTCGGAAGCTCGTTCCTTAAGTTCACGTTTTTAGTATCCTGAAGATTGATTTGTTTAGGCGGCGTCAGGGCGGAAGGATTCGGTTTCGGAGGCTGCACTACTATCGGCTGCTTCACTTGAAATTCCTGAAGAGTCGGCGTTTTTCTGTCACTGAGTAATTTTGTACCGATGGTTTTACCAGCAAATTTAACATCTTGCTCCACGATAGGATTATTATAAGGCGTCGTCAACTTCTCCGAGGAGCTCGGCGGACCCTTGCTTGTACGTGCGATTTTACTTTGAGCCTTGCTTTGTTCCTTTCTGCCTGTTTTCGGACTGGATTGCTTTGTTGGTTTGGCCGACTGTAGTTTTGATTTTAGCGCGCGACTTTTCGGCGATTCCTGAGCTTGAGCTTTGCTTTGATCGCACAAGGAAGTTGAACTGTCCGAGTGTTCAGATCGAGCTGAAGAAAATCCGGAAGAACTGGACGTGCGTTTTGAGACTCCTGACGAAGTCTTTCCTCGCTCTTGATTTTTATCTTTATTATTGAATAGTTTAAACTTATCTAATACAGAATTTTTGTTTGGCTGGGGTGCTGGGGCAGCGTATGGTAAGGCTTGTTGTTGTTGTGACCTCAAACCTCCGTTGGGTCGACCTACTGTGGATGCTCGAGGGCTGTAAATTAATTACAAAAATTCTAATTAAAATAAAATTAGAAACCTAATTAATATCTAAAAAGATTTTAACAACTGCATAATCATAGTGTAAGAAAATACATTTTCAAGCATTAATTTTTACCTTGGCGTGGTGGCAGTTGGTTGCCGACTCGTATTCTGATTCCTGGGCTGTGGAATAAACGAAAGCCCGCCCTGAGGTGGTTGCTGTTGACTCGGGCTGGTGCTTCTAGAACTGCTCGCGCTACCTACTCCGCCATTTCCGTGTTTTAAGCCTCCTGAAACAAATTATTTGTTTTAGTATACACGGTATTTCACAGTTAATACAAGAGTAAAAAACAACAAACACTACAACGTATTCGTCAATTACAAATTTGTGATATATTGAAATTAATATTCAATCTAATATAATCAAAATAACATTCGGACGCAGAGGATGTTGAGGGAAAAGAAAGTAAAAAAGCAGGTGCGCGGTGCGCGTGATCTTAACCTAACCTCCATCTCCTTCCTTCCTTTCGCCCAGCGGCCGCAACAAAGTACGCGGCACATACCATCCCGGTCACAATCGACTTCTTCGACGGCTGTTCCGTACGCGGAAAGCATTCGCGAAAGGTGCTCAAAATTAATCGCAGACGCGAATGGCGTATACACGTAACTGCGGAAATCGCGGTGGCGTACTTGGTTCGCGCGCGCAATATACGGACCCACAGATGGCAGGGCAAGCAGCAATCGAGCTTGGAATAAAAGTAAGTCACCAGGGCGTCAGCTGACGCACCAGTGACCTACTTTTCTTCTCTCTCGCACCTTTTCTCTCTCTCGGGCAACTACGCGACCTACGACAAACTTCTCACTGGCGTGTGCGACTCGCGAGCGCGATCAGGCCGTTGCCCCGCACAAGATGGCTGACGTAGTACGCGCGTATCTCCCGCGTCTCAATCCGCGTCGAATATTCATCACGCGGAAAGTACGTACAAATATATTTCTACAATATACATATATTTCATATATAATATTGAATTTACTAAAAACTTGTCTGTTGCAGATAAGAATCGAGTAGCAAACTTGCCGTCATCGTTCATAATCCAGCATAGTATTCCATAACGTGAAAAGAGAAGGAAACCTCGAAAAGGCATATATTCGACGAAGCAATCTCAAGAGTAAGTACTATCTTGTGTTTCCATAAAATCAACAGTCAAAACTCGCGGGATATTAAAATCATATTCAGAATAATATTTGCCAGTATAATCAGTATAAAAATCTTTTTACAGCGTATTGACTTGCTCCGAGGCTCGAGGTAAAAAACAGGGTAAACAATGGTCGGCTGGCGACCGAGCGGTGAAACTTGCTTTGTCGCCGCATTCCTCAAACGGGAGTGAAATCATATACTAACCGACGCAGCTACGCACACGTTCCACGAGGCGAGAGGACCTCTTGCCCATCTCGTCGACAGGTAATTCCATTAAATAATTACCAACTGTTTTATATAACTTTTTTTTTTTTTTTTTGACCGGGATTATATTAGAATATTTTGAAATATTGATTATAACTGGCCGCGCCATTAAATACGCACGGTTGTGCGGCTGTTGCAACAGTTTACGTGCCACATATGCATTCGAATGGTGCAACGCGCTGTGGAAACCGTATCGTAGACAAAATAAACCGCCCGTGTTTACCGAGAGCGAGAAGATTAATCCGTTACCTCATACTACCACTCGATTCGCTCTTCTCGGGTAATCGTAGACGTTGTTTCTGTCAAACAATCCGCGTTGGCATGCAATTTACCGAGCGATAAAAATTAATTACAACTTATGCACATGAATAAGTGAGTTTATTAAAAGATGGCTCTTGAATCCTTCAACGCGAGTTTTAAATGAAAAAAAACTTTCGAATAAATAGATACCGGTATAAAAATTTGAAGGAAGAAAAATCTCAACTTTTTCCATTTCTTTCGCGATTTATCATTTCGAGATTACGCGCGTCGGTTTAACAATGCCCGATCGCTTTTCTTCATTGACCCGCTCGACAGTGATTCGCAGTGGTTACAAGCACCTAATTCGTCAACTGTCTCAATTGTCCTTTCGTACGTGACACAAATCTGGTTGACACAAGACAGATGGAAATGTTCGCCGATGCAGAAATCGTGACCAACGCGATCTTTTAGCGCATTTAAACGCGATTACGCTTGTCTTGTTTAATTAGTTTTATTATTCACCGCACGATTCTAATTGATACATAAAGCGAAGGGTTCTTTATCAGTTTATTAACACACGCATATATTAAACCTAATAAATAATTATTTAATTTAACTTTCAATTATTTAATAGCAAAAAAGGAACAGTTTGATTTGAAAAAAAAAATTTGTTTTTACATCTCGAAGACAAATTAAAGTCTCATAAATGTAACAGTGTTAATTTCACGCGTGTTACAACTTTATATTCTTAATGGTTTATATTTAACTGTACCAGATTCAATAAGATTTCGTGGTACCTCGAGATAAAGCCGAAACGTCATTCAGGATTAAACAAAGACAACCGTTTGATTCTCGTCGGGGAGTAGAAATCGAATCTGTATTCGGAGCGGGCCTATTGAAACCGCCAGTCATGGGGTATCGTAATAAATTCGATTTCTTTTTTTATTATTCAGTGCACAAAGGAGGAGGAAAAGAGATAGATAGCGTAGGGGAGTTAAAACGTGACTGGGCATTCGCCCGCCTGTCACAAGAATGATTCATCGTGCGAAACGATCGATCTGTCGCGATATTAGTGACGGTCCGTACAGCGAATTTTCGAGGTAGAATCAAAGATGTAACCTCGCTGCACCGACGCTGACAGTTTGTCCGACGGCAAAATTTATGCACCAAGATATAAACTAAAAACTAATACTGTCAGCGAAAACATCTTTTTTTTTTTTTTTTTTATGTAGCGATAACAAAAATAAGCAGTTATAAGAGGACGAAAGATTAATTTACAGAGAATTCGTGGATTTTAGTTAATTAAATTTAATTAAACATTTCACCGAGATGTATTTTGTGATGCTTAAAATTTTCAATCCCGAGTACCTTGAATCCTGAATACCGCCAGTCTAAAGTACCGCGGTGGAAAAGAGAAATTCTATGCAGAAAGAATTTCTCGGGAGAGGACCACTGATCGTGACTGCACTCATTCGCTCACTTCCCTGACACTAACGTTCAGCGCTCGTGTTCCCTTTGTTATTCTCTCATTGCTCCTTCCGCCTACCCCCCTTTCTGAGATAAGACAATATCTGCCCACATGGGAGTGCGAAAAGGAACGACCAGTTCCCATGATCGATAAGACGGTAAAGTTACGTTGGCAATTAGCCGAAAGTTAATAACCGGTTTAAATACAAGTGCAGCTCTGATAAATTATTCCCGGCACGTACGGCGAGCAATGAAATTATGAAAATCACATTAAAAACTGTCAAAGAGAAGTTCTAAAATAATTTCCACGAACTTTAAATGCTGCCGTGCAATTTAGAATAGACTGTCGAGGGCTTGAAATTGCTTGTTATTCAAAATTAGCAATAAGTAACGTTCGTAGTTGCAGTTCGGGTCCTCTCATAGTCACTCGTGCGCATAAACTCGTACTTACGCTTTATGCTAGCTCATATATTCCCGCATGCAGCCCTCTCGGAGCCTTCTGGCCTCTTTGTTTCGAGAGTGCTTCGCGGCACGAGAGAACAGTGCACGCTGCAACGGTGCATATGCGTAGGAACATCCGTTTCGCGGTGCACGTATGCAATCATACGCAGACGCGAATGCAGTACTAGAATTACGATTGATCGGATGATTAACCACGATGGTGATTTGCGCGAAACCTCGACTCTGCGTGTATATCTCGTGTCGCGCATTATATTTGTTTTATTCAATTGGTAAAATGTTATCGCGTGTATTTTTTATAGGCTTTAATAATATTATCATATTTTATGTGTAATATCGAAGGGTAACTGTATAAATTTGCCATCTCGAATTTGCTTATTTTGATTTTGCTAAATTTTAGAATCGTTCGACTCGACCTTTCTCTCTCTCTCTCTCTTAAGAAATTTCTTTTCGCCCTCGATGTAATTCACGAAATGTTCCGGACTTTATCTGGACCATAACTTGAGATGCGCGGAAGTAAAACGGAACGCGATATTGCGTGCGGAAAATTTATTTGCGGCTGTACGTAGGAACTGTTCCCATAGATGTGAAGCTAAGAGAACGTTTATAGCACATGAGCGCGATAAGCACGATTTTCCCTTGAGCGACTCTCTCAGATTGTCAAACGTATATATATATATATTGAGTGCCACCTTCGTCCCCTTTTCGTTTATCGTAGATGGAGTTTTTCTTTTCGCGACTGCAGAAGGTGAAGATAATGCAAATGTAGGTATGTTTCGTGACAGAATAATCGATGCGATAGAATAAACGGATAAAGCAAAAATTGTTTCATGTATTAAAACAATAAGGGAAATATTTGTTTTAATTCTTCTACGTCACTTAAATATAAAAATAAAATAATAATTTATATGCTTTCGTTTAAAAATACACGTCGATAGCTAAATATTCGTCGGCTGTTAGTTTAAAGGCGAATCGATTTAAGTGTAACGGAAGAGTACGAGTGATTAGATACGCGGTTTGAGTTCGAGTTACATCTTGGCACTCTACGAAAAGGCTGCCGGCGAAGATTAGAAGAGCCCTTAGAAGCTTCCTCGATGACTAACCTGACCTTTTTCAAGGAAAAGTTCCGCTATCGACTAGCTGTCGAATTGGCTTGTTCGACAACTGGCACGTGTTACATCACACCCCGGCCTCTTGTGCTTCCAGGCCGATTAGCAGTCGCGGCATTGGCACGGGGGAAAGTCTTTTACCTCGATTAGAGGATTAGATAGAGATTCGATTATAATGATTAGAGATTGGACGCGACGCATCCGTGAAATGGAAAACGACGTGTGGGTTTTTTTGGGGGGGGGAGGGAGGGGGAGGGACGATGCTTGAATCTTGACAGAGTGAGATTAATACGGAATGCACGTCCCGATTCTCATATTCTTAGTGTCCCCCTCGTTGGTAATTATACGAAGGAATCGCAAGGCGGGGTACAAAGTGACAAAGTAGAGTGCTGTATTATTAGACTGATAGATTTACGTACGTGAACTTTTACGATGAAATAATAATGATTCGATCTATAAAAAAATACGACCGTTGGGATTTGTCGCACCCCATGATATTTCCGTCGTATTAATATAGTTCCGCGCGAAGGGGAGAGTACGATATACAGAAACTAAACGAATTTCCTCGCAAATAAGCCGACGCGCGCCGGCAATAAAACGGATCCGATGTTACGCAAGAGAGACAAGCTGTTACACGCGATCATTAACGAAGTTAGTAACCTCGTTCTTTTCGCTGCAGTCGCGGAGCGAGCCTGAGCGTAGCGCGCACGTTTACGGGGTGTAAAGGGCGAGAAAGGGAAATAAATCCTCTCGCGCCCACTGACGAAGATAATATCGGACTCTTAATTGACGTGAACGGCGATCGAGAACTCGTTTCAATTTCGACTGTCTCCCGCGAGCTTTTTTTCTCTACGTCTTCTCGCGCACGTGCGCCGAATTAGCACGGGAGCTTTGCCCCCGGGTTCCCCCTTCGCCCCTGCATTCGCGGATCTCCACAAGCATCCCATGGGATCAGCTTTGAGTCCCAAATAACCTGTGACTCACCCAAAACCGCGCACAAGCTACGTACACTTCGAAGGCTCTTATCTTTCGCCTGTCAATTTGCCTTTCTCGTCCCCCTGCTCTTTGCGATTCAATGTTTGGCGACTTTAATGCCAATAAGAGTGGAATACACAAGGGACATGTACAGGGATCTCTTAAGAGAATACTTTTCTGTGAAAAAGAAAAAAAAAAAAAAAAAAAGAAAAAAAGATTGTATTTTTCGGGAAGATCAGACGCCTCTTATAATTTTGGAAACACGTATTTGATATCTATTTCTGTTGTAATTAACGTTCTGTAAAGTATAATAATCTTATAAATTTTATTATTTCTTTCTCTCTCTTTCTTTCTATGCAATAAAGATTAATGAAAAATAATGAAATTGCAAATCGTGATGGACATCGATGCAGGTAGAAGTACGCAGGCGTAACGGTGTGTCGGATGTTGATGAGGCGCGATGATAAACGATGATGATCCCAAGACCCCGCGAGATATAATATAGCACGTGTATTGGACCCCTCTTGTCCGTTTCAACGATCTGATCCTGTTCTCTTCCTCCCCCCTGGCAATCGTGCCAGGTGCATCAAATGCACTCCACCAAGATTTGCCATTAACCGCACGATAACGGAATCACCTGTCCCTTCACGCTGGTCTTGATTGATTTGCTTAGGGGGAAATAGTCGAGACCGATAGAAATTATCACGCTAATCAGATTATGCCGACTGGCCTAGGAAGTCGATTGTATTTAACCGTTTGTTTAATATTTATTTTAATAACGCAAGCGTAATTACGAATAATCGATGACGTGGATTTATTATTTTAGCTCAAATCGAAATTAACATTTTGCATTATGTAAATTAATACTAATTGCCCTCGTTAACTTTATTAATTGATATTAATTGAATTAGTTTTTAACAATTTGATTATTTACAATTATGTGCTTCCGCGCTGCGGAATTATTGACTTCTACGATTGGAGTTTATAATTTGTTTCTATATAAATTAAATGAACGTGTGCGTTTCTGAGGGTCTCGAATTCGAGGGTCCCGTTCGATAATGGTCGGCGATCGGGAGGGGTAATCGCGACGACAATGGCGCGGAGATGCGTGGGATGAAACAAGACGGAGGTAATGTCGGTAACAGCTGTCGGTACCCGCGGAACAAATAAACAAGAGCCCTCTTGAGCAAAGGACGCTGCTCCATCTTACGAATCGATGCCTCGCGTGTTAGCGATGTTAGTTGGTCACTCGCAAAACGATTGCATTGACCTGTCTGGTGAAAGATGAAACTCATCCTAAGACCGTTCATATTAAAATTTATGGGGGATAATTTTTTTTCTCTTTTAATTGACAAGTTTGTTTCACTAACGTTTTGTTAAATAAAATTTTTTTTTAATTGTTATTATTATCTGTGCAATATTACTGGTTTCTCGGAAAATAATAGTAATACAAGTTTAGCTAAGAGTTATTTTTCAATAGTAAAAGTGTAGTCTGTTTGGATCTTCGTTATAGCAAGTGAAAGAAGAGGAATATCCGGTCTTTGTGATCGCAAGGAAGTCCGGTAAATCATGCGGCGCATTGAAATAGCGAATGAATGTCTCGTACAGCCGTGTCTTAAAAAAAAAAAAAAAAAAAAATAGAAAGAAAAGAAAGAAGAGGAGAGAAAAATAAAATTCCCGAGAGAGAGAGAAAAAAGCTCGTTTTATTTCAGCCTCGCTTTTTATCGTTGGAAACTTTCGACGAAAGATGGTCCGCGCAGCCATCGAATAAAAGTTTGGGAGATCGATAGGAGCGAGAGCAAAGATCGAGAGTCTCAAGGGAAAAGACAGATGGAAAAGGATTAGGAGTTGGCGAGAAAGATCGATCGAGAAAAGCTCGAAAACGTGCACGAAAGCACTTTTCGCCGGCAATTTCGCCTTTGATCAATTGCGACGAAGATGCTTGAAGAAGAGTGGTGCTCTGACGTTTGCAAAGAAATTTTCGAGGAATTTGAAGACGCCTCGAATTCGATTGAAAGTCTATGACATTAGACCGCTCGATTTACGTTGTTGCATATCGCGAGAGAATACGACCTCAAACGAGAGTCCAATGGTGGCGTATACGATTGATACAGCATCCGAATTTGCGAAGGTAGGCGCGCTTTTAAATCTCTCGTAAAACCTTTTTGAAGAAACAGAAGAGAGGAGCCAAATGTGAAAATGTTACAAAATGTCTGAGACGTGAAATACATTTAATACGAGCCTTCGCGACATTTTGAAAATGTGCATCCGAGCGAAACGAACGCGGTAAGGAGCGTTTCTTCCTCACAAAGAGATGCTCATCAGCAGAATGGTGCGCAATCGACGTCATTTTTTTTTTTTTCCTCCGTGTGGAACGAACGAACACCCCGTCGCGTCAGTCGGCTGTCTTGTTTCGCAGCGCAAATTGCAATCTCTCCCTTTTTTTCTTTTTTTTTTTCTAGATTCCCTTATTTGTCCTGCCCGCTCGCTCCTCTCGTTCTCTCCCCGGATGTCTGCCGATTGCAGGACCCTCGTTCTCCTTTCAGGACGACCCACCCTCTTTGTCACGTACACGTGTCGTGTCTCTTTCAGAATGTTCGTTCCGAAAGAGATTGTAATTTTATTGATAAAAATGCTACATATTATGTTACCGCGATAAAATCCGGGGATGCACTTTTAACTCGCAATCTCGTTACAAAAGAAATGGACCTTTTATTCATAATTATTAAAAAAAAAAAAAAAAAATACCGTTTTAAATAATGCTTGAATAATTTGATTAAATTCTTCTGTAATTAGCCTCTAATTACTTAGGCGGTTTTTCTGATTTCCAAGCAGACGCGCTTGTTAGTCTCGCCCATAGTCACGGATCACATGCGAATGCAACAGTCGCGACGAATAACAAGAAAGAACGATGGCAGACGACAAACTGTCGAGAATTCGATAATGGAAATGCACGGTGGGATGTCGCGTCGTTGTTGGAAATACCACGATGACGGGAGAGAAAAAGACGCAGGTACAAGAAGAGCGTCCACCCGCATAGAATAAAAAGAAAAAGAAAAAAAAAAGAGCCCAGAAACCAAAAACAAGAAACAGGAGAAAAGGGGGCAAATAAAGAGAAAGGTAGGCAAAGAGGGTAAGGAGGAAATATGTTGGATGAAACATGTGCAACGCGCAGTATCTACGTGGCGGGAAAAAGAAAAAAAGGTATCAAAGGGAATACATAAGGGAAAATGTGCAACGTACACCACGAGAGAGAAAACGTGTGAAGGAAAACGCATAGTATTTGCGTGTACGTGCAAGGAGGGTGAGCGAGCGAGATTGCAAAAGACGGAATACGAGAAAGGGAGATGTAAAACAAATGGAGAGGAAAAGATAAAAAAAAAAGAAAATATCAGGGATCGGGTTCAAAGGTATTCCAACCCCACGAGTGTTTTCTTTCACCCACCGCTGTCGCAGCGGGAAGAGAAGGGATTGGCGTGCGATTAATAAAAATCCGCATCGCGAGCTGCATCCTGGAGGAAGGAGGGGGAAGGAGGAATGCATATCGATGCATATTTGTGTTTCTCGTGGGAAATGTATGTACCACGGCGAAGCTTACAATATTTCCGCGTACCCTGGGAATGTCGATATTTCGCAATTGATATTTCGCGTATCTAGCACTGATATTTTGGTCGCGATACAACCTGGAATTGATTTCACTCGGTAGCATTAAGTGTAATTGTTGTACGATTGAATTACGGATCGATCATTACGAAATTATTAACCCGTACATTTGTGTTATTATAATATAATTTTTAAAGCGAAATATCAGAAGCAGATTATAATTGATATTAAGTTAGTATTAAAAATAAGAAAAGAAAAAAATTTTATATAAAAAGTTTTAAATAATAAACCGGAAGAATATGTAAATTGTGTAGGGTTATGGATTGCGAGAGGCAAGTTTAAGTGTAGCGGAGTTGAGAGATGCATAGATGCAAAGTCTTGAGAGCAAAGCTCGAGAGGGTTGCAAGTGTGGTGTTACGAGAGATCGGGAGAAAGCTGGTGGTGACGGCTGAAAATCGCCAAGGGAGTAAAAAGCACCGTGTAGCTAGCGTACAAAGAGCGAGTTTTCCGGCTTCGAAACAAAGCGAATTTCATCCCCGCTTCGTTCTCGTTTCAGCGACGAGAGTTAGGTGAAAGTACTCTACATATATGCGAATGCATCGACGTCTAGATAACAGATTCACGAATACCCGTATTCATCTGTCGGGTATATTAAACATTAAGGAATATATTATCATTTTATGCAAATTTTATAATCGCGGTGAAAAACATTTCATTCTAGAAGCAGCGAAATGACCGTGTCTATCCTGTATGCAAATTGATGCAATAATTTTCAATGTGGTATCACTTCATTACATCTCTGTATACTTCGCATATCGATAATGAAGGCTTCCCCGCGATACATTATACTTCGCAACACTTTGCGTTATGTATATATGTATAATAATGAAATTGCCAATTTAGCATCGGACGTGTCAATATACTCTTTTCCATATTCTATATATTCTCCAACAACTACAACGAAAGAAGTGAGCTACTCGAAATAAGATAAGAAAATAAAAAAAATGTCAATGCCACTTAACGAATGAAGTTATTTATATATAATTTATCGATAATTGAAGCGTCAAACGTTTGTGAAAAAAAGATTCCTTCTTTTTTCGCGAACGGCTTCAATTTGAAAGGGTTAAATAAAAGAAAGGAATAAGAAAGAAGAAAGAAAGAGATCGAAGACCTTGCGAAGAAGAAGCACTGCTTGTGCTAATAATAACTTGAAAGTTATTTGTACTTTTAGATCATCTCGTTGACGATGCACATAAGTCTCGGTAAAATGCTGCCGATCACGTCACATTTTTACCACGTAACTTTTCCTTTTTTTTTTTTCGCGTAATCGCTTCTTTCTTTACCATCTCATTCGTAAACCAATATTTCAAATGATTCTAGCGGGTTCATCGGGGAAGGCTAATTCTCGAAACCTGTACCGAACCGGTACACGAACGTATAAGATAGTATTTTTAACTCGCGAGACCGAAGGAAGGCGAAAGGAAGAGAAAGATTTAAGAGTCCCTGAACGTTCATGTTCAGTGATGCTCAAAAGATATATGTATATATATTTCCAGGTTTCCCTCTAAAAATTTATTCATAAAAACATAGGCTTGGAATGTGAAAATAAGAGGAAAGAATCCAACGACAGACACAAGCACAGTCGTCGTTGTCCAAAATTTTAGTCTTTAAAAATATTAATAAAAATTTATAAAATAATAAATTATTGTGATTAATGATCGTACGATTATTGTACATTGCAAATTTGTGAAAAAGTCTATCAAACGATAATTACATAACGTGCTTCGCAATATCTCAATGATATATAAATTTGAATATTTATGTTAGTTTTTTACTTTTTATTTTATACGCTAATTCAAAATAGATTAAGAATCTTTTTTTTTTTCTAGAGTTGAGAATCTCTGTTGCGCTCTGATGTTTCGGGGTTAAAGACCGGGTGCAGCAGGTCTTACGTGTGCTCTGAGACTTCAATTTTCTCTCGTTGTTCTCCCCCTTCGCCACCCTCTTTCAACCTTTTCTCTTCAACGCCGATCTTTTCGCGCTTTCTCTTTCTCTCGCGAAGAGTCTGCATCTTTTTCTGGTACATGCGCGTACCCGAAGAGCGAAAGACAGTTTATAACGGAGCTGACGAATGGTCGAAAGGGTCTTTCAGTCTTTTTTTTTTTTTCTCTCTTTCTTCCTCCTTGTTCTTTTCTTTTTTTATTTATCTCCGTTTGTCTCTTTCGGAGATTCCCGTGGGATTACTGGATTTAAGGTAATCTCACAACGCGCACGTGCACTTAAAATTAAATCTCGTTTACGAGCGAATTTCAACTTGCCATAAATTCCAAATATTAATGTAACAAATGACGGACATTAGACAATTGTACACGGTAAAATACTATTTTTAATTTAGCCACAAAATTTGTAATTATTTATCACTTTTAACAATATTTGAAATAATTTTTTATTTCTTTTTAATATAAAAATAAATGTGCAAAGTTTCAATCATTTATGACGCATCCAGCAGTTAGCGTTCTTTAAAGCGTGCTTTAACAGAGCTTTTTCCGCCGTTCCGGAAATCTCTGTCACGGTGGATTGAAGGGATTAGGTTTGGAAGAGAGAAGAGCAGAGAGAAAGCGAGAGAAATCGATATACGCGTAGGCAAAGTTGACGCGTAATCTTATCTAATTGAAATAAACGTTGCTTTATCTCTAATGGTTACTATATAATAAATGCATATGAATGATTAGCTTTAACTCACAATCAATGTCGTACGATTAGATTGCTCGATGTGCATATATCGTTTTAAAAGTTCGTAAAACTTTCACTAGTAATACAAAACAAAAATACACATGCGATAGCTGTTTTACTTGAAGATGTATGTTTAAATAAATTTTCAAAGAACGTTAAGTTTAAATTTCAAAGATGTCTGATCGACAAATGTGCGCGTATCGAAAGGGATACGGCGACACAAATCAAAACCATGACCTAGGCGCTTAGACAAAGTTGTCGTCTAGGCTGTTAACCACGGCAACATGATGAGCGCTGGATGGATCGAGTGGAAAAAAAGATCCTAAAATAATATCGTAAACCACGTTGAGAGAAGAGCACGCTTACGCGAGCGCGCACGTGCATCGCGCGGCCAGTTGGCTAGCTCGTGCGCGACGTGGAAGTCTATTTCGAACGTAGAAAAACGCATTCTGTATCCAGACATACGGACACGCGTGCTTTGATATCGTCACGATATATGGAGAATAGCGAGAGAGAGACGGAGAGAGAGGAAGATAGAAGGAAAAGAGAGTACAGCATCCCCCTCATGAAGCTACGCACCAGAGGTGCCCAACCATGCAAGTGATAAGAGAACGAGATTTTTCTTATCATTCAATGAATCCTGAAAAACGTAGGATTTTCGAAAAAAATAAAATAAAATAAAATTGTACAGTATATTTAATTATTATTAGCACCGTTATCTAGTAATAAAATATTTTTTATTAAATAAATTTCTTTAAAAAAAAAAAAATTTAAGACGATGAATGAAATAACACAGAATAAACGACTTGTCTCGTTCTCATTGATCGCTGTAATGGCGGGCACCAGGTTCTCCGTAAAAAAAAAAAGAAAAAAAAAAATCGCGCCAGACGACGAGGACCGGTTAACGTTTGCATTTTTTTTTTTTTTGCAAGGACCCGCTAAGCAATTGAACCAGAGAGTCAATCCAGCGACTGTCTGTCGTGAACGCGGAGAAAGACTCGCGCGTGCACTTTATCACCCTCTCGCACGGAGACCGGTCCTCTCCTTCACTTTCTTTTCCTTCGGCCTCCATTGTCCATTGAGAAAAGGCACGGAGTTGAGTGTCCCTGTAAATCGGATGCCCGAGCACATCTGGCCCGTGGAAACGCGGGAGTTGAGAGTAAAGTATAAACTATGGGGTGCCACCCCATCTCGCTTGGACGGGGAGCACCCCCAGCGGATTCTCCCTCCCCGCTTCCGCCCCGTTCGTGGGTAATATCCCTGTACGTATGCGTAACGCGCACGCAATAGAGACGCGAGATGATCGTGCACGTTCGTGAGAGAGAAAAGGGAGAGTAGACAAAGAAGATTATTCATCATTTCGGACGAGACTAAGTGCAGTTAAATAAGATAGGCATGGAGGAATTATGATAAGAGCAAATACGGGTAGACGGGAAAAAAAAAAAAAAAAGTGCGCGGCTAAAAATGGAAAACCAATGTCTATGTCGAATTTATCTTCCAGCCGAGTAGTTTGAATTATAGAACATTTAGCGGGTATTGCCTGCAATCGTTTCCCCCTATTTGCGATAAGTTATTCATACGACGAGGAAAGAGAGAGAGAGAAAGAGAGAACGGAAGGAAAACAAGACGCTACATGTGCACACGTATCAGATGTGTGAGGAAAGTTTGTGTAACATTTATATATAAATGCTTGCATAATATGAGAGGGATAAATGAGAGACGTGCGAGAACGCACATGAAGGAGATATGATCGTGCAACCCACCATATATATTCGCAATAACAGGGGAACCCCATAGAGACGGGTTTTCATGGTGGTCCAGGATCTCCTGCGACTGCCAGAAATGCGTAAAGGGTTGCTAAAAGCTATTCACAGGACTAATGGCTAATGGGGTGTTCTTAACGCGGGCGCGCCCCTTTCGTTCTTCGCGTCTCGAGAGAAATGCGACTTCAAAGAAAGAATTGCCTAATTGTTTAAAGCGAGGAAAGCCATTCCCTAATTTCACGTATTTTCGCAATCGGCCGTTCTAGGCGTATTTAAAGTTAACGGTCACGGTAATAAATTTACAAACTTGTTTAATTTCAATTGTAGATTCTTTTGATGCATAAAAATTGTTTATAATTTTATTTAAAGTGTCTCGGTCGATGGAAAGATTCAGAAATAGTTTAAACGATGCATCAGTGCAATAAAATTCTAATAATAAATCTACAGAGAATAAAAAAAAAAGGGGGAGTAGGAGACAGATTGGAAATAAAGCTATTGAGTTGAAAGACCGCTGTGGTAAACGATATTTGGCATTAAATTTGTTCGCGAAAATGTGGCGAATGCCGTCACGATCGCACCGCAAAATAAATAATAAATTTCGTGCTACCACAACCGCGCGACCGTCGTTAAAAATTGTAACATCTAGATTTTTAATTCTGTCTACCATGTTCATTTTCCACTTTTATTCGTGTCATTTTTCGTTATATTTATTCTAGAAATAAATTTTAAATGAGTAACGCGGGATGTCAGACCATCGGACATTTTCTCTGGCAGTTCCCAATGCATCGCAATGCATTGCAATTTAAATACCAAAATAATGTACGGAGTTTTAAAAAAAAAAAAAAGAAAAAAAAAATTATTGCGTTTTAATCGAAGAATATTTAAATTACCATTTAAATTAATATTTCTGATAATTAAAATATGTTATGTTGCTCGATTTAAAAATAAAATTAAAATAACATCGCGCAATTTCAATATATTTAGTTTTCTATAAGAGCAAAGCTTTTAGTTTTTTCTGCAAAACAGCGATGTTTGAAAAGTTTGCGGTTGAGGGTGAGGAGAGTGAGTTGACGGAACTTACCGAGTTGTGATTGATGCGTCGGTGCCGGAGCCGGTCTGACTTTGTCCGGAGGGCATCTCCGGGTGGCAGCAACGGTGGCGGGAAGAGGTATACTCGTACCACCCCCAGAGCCACCCCCAGCACCGCCAACTCCCGACGACTGCTTGTTATAGGGCGACGGCAGCCTGAAATGAAAAGGAATTGTCGGTTAGTTTTATGGATTTTCGATTCACAAAACATTTTTAAAAGCGGAAATAAAAAAAAAGAAGACTCACATTATATAAAAAATTGTTACAAAACATTAACCAACAAAAATTTTAATATAAAACAGATTCGTTGCAGTTAACCATAAATTATCCTCTTAAATCATTATTTAATTCCGTCAGCTAATGCACTCAGGCAAACGTGTAAATCAGCAATTAAAGACGTAGTTAAATTCCCTTCAACTAGCAGCTTTTTGACATATATAAATGCATAGGAACGGCATATAGGGTCCATTATATAACATCATGTACACACTCTTGTGCTCAAATTACCAAGTACCGTCCATAAACCTCGCAAATATAACCAGCTTGGCAGAGAAACGGCCTTTGACTCGTATTCGCGCTGTGCGTTTAACACTAAACCCGGCTATCCGATATCCACCGACCCGCATAAATCATCGCTTTGTCCTAAATATATCCGCTATTTTGCCGTAATGAAAATAATTGCAGTTGCCAATTGATTTAAGTGACCGCAAAATGGAGAATGGTAGCTACATGTTACTAGATTCCAAGGCTGCGAAAAAGGATAAGGAAAAGGATAACGAACTGGTCCTACCTCTTACTCGCAGATCGTAATTTCTTAATGTACCTCTTTCTTTTTTTTAATTACTCATTCACGATGGAAGGAGGAGAAAAGATTTATTGGCCTAGATGGATAAGCGAAAGGATTTACGTAGTGCGTTAAAAATTAGATGAATAAATATTCATTAGGTATAAATATTACACGACATTCTCAATATTCAAGAATTATATTTATCTACACTTGCTCATCGAAAATAAATTTAATTGCAATTGCTACGAATTATTGGGTATTATTATTTATTAATTTTTTTTTAAATTTTATATATTTCGAAAGAGATTAATAACGTGTGAGCCACGTTGATAACAGAATCTATTTTTCACATGTCTCGTGTAGTTAGCAAATCAAGTTTGTTTCCCCGATTTATATGTATAGTAACGGCGGATCTCGCACAGCCATTTGCATCGCACGCACAGTTGGTGCAACGCGACTCGCGAGACACACCTTTCTCGTTGCATTCTTCCTTTTGAACTGCGAAAGATGCAATCTTGCGCCTGCCGTAGCAGAGACACGATATAATAATACCCGAGGAGGGTACAATGCGAGCGGAATATATGTGACGGATTAAATTCATCACCGGAGATACACAGACAAAGCGTTTTATAAATTTCTATTTTGTCTAAGGGTACATAACGTTATAAAGTATACGACAAATCAGAAAATTTACCACAAAGTCTTGCTATAAAAAATACCGTTGAATAACTTTTTAATTAAAAAATTTTGTTCCGCTTTTGCGTACAAATTATTTAAATTTAATTAATTTATAAAAAAAATTTTTTTTTAATAAATATAGAAAATTAATTTGATCAATGATTTGATAATTAATAAAATTAAAGATATAACTTTTCAAAAAGAAAAAAATAAAAAATTCTACACTATTCAAATCATAATTAGTGTATTGATATATTGTATGATATGTTTTTTATGTAACGTCAAATGTGTTCCTAAATATCCCTTATCACAAAAGAAAAATTTCAATTTTTTTTTCGCATGACAAAATACAGGTCTGCCACAGATGCGTTTTAGGATATCCTTCCTGTACCGAATCCTCCCCTAATATATTAAAGTAGAACCTGTAGGACCGTACCTAAGGAAAAGCTCTAGAACTCTATCGTTAAATATACGAAACAAATATATGTATAACAAAATTTGCAAAATAAAAATCAGAAAAACAGGAATAAATAATTTGCGATTGTGACATCAAGTTGACTCAAAGTTTTCACGAAACGTGAGGCTTAAAAAAGTTTGAGTTTGAAGAATGCTAATTTTTTTTTTAACAAACAATTTTTTTTTTTTCCTCCTCTCCGTTTATGATATCAATTTATCAGAAATTAGCCGATTAAATACGCTGTAAAGTAAACTCTATCTTTTATATTAAAAACGATTAAACATTTTTTTATTTCGACGTTACATCTACAGCCCTGAGGATCGATATATAAAAAATGATCCCTCAGCGAACCGTACTCCGCGGCATCGAAATCCAGAAAGAAAGAGATATTTCAATCCGAGGAGGATGGTCGGCAGCGAGTCGCGAATATTTACGAGAGCAATATCGGAAATTAATGCCACGGTCGACGCGTACCGACGTCGGGCGCCGTGGCGCGTGTTGCAACTGCCACCACCGACGCCGACGTCTTACCCTTTGGCAATGTATTAATATCGGTGCGAGATGGGCGTTTCACGACCGCAAACGGCGCCTTAACGTTAGCCTTTGTCTCACGTTTGTCTCAGCCCAATCTGCGTTAATATCTATTATTAACACCTGCAGTTTAATATAACGCGAGACGCGTCGAAACTTTCAATAATCTTCGACCCTACTGTTTTAATAAAAAATGTTAAGCAAACATGAAATTTATAATTTTAATAGTCGCTCGAGAGCAGCATCTAGTTCCAGCGAATAACAATGCAATAAAATTGCTCGATTACATATGTATGCACAGATAATGCAATTAATTCGGCATCGCGTGTTTCATTAATCCAGTCGAGTAATTAATAATACGCGATTTCTTTCTTTTTTTCCCTCCCTTCCTCCCTTAATTTCCACTCGGCTTCTAATTATTTAACCGGTGTGTTTCATTAGTGTCTATCAATGGCGATGCGCGTTTGTGTCGTTCTCGATGTAATCTGATGATGAGATTACAAGTAACAAGCTGACGGAAGCCTGTCACTGTTCGTTCAGTATTGTGACGTTGTCATGCTCGTCATTCGCGACTAATTAACCTCTTTTTTTTTAATAATAAATTAATATTCAATAAAAAAAAATCAATAAATTGATTTCGCGTAACAGCTCTATCTTTCATTTTCTGATTATCGCGAGGGTTTTTTTTTTTTCCTCTTCAAACAACAAGTTAACATTTTTTAGAATCTCAAAACTTTCTATTTGCTCTAATTAAATCAATATTAAATTGATAAAAAAAATGTTATTACATCGAGCAAGTCGCTCTACTGGCGCTCGTTATTTCGCGCGGCTGATAAGTAAATATTCGCAAAATAGTTTTAGCCGAAATAATCGAATAGTCTCGCAGTTGGGTTAGGCGAGAGCGACGTAAACGTGCCATATGCGCAATTCAATTGCAAAATGTCCGAGAAAGGGAGCCGCCAACTCTCCCTTTGACGCTCGCGGGCAACAAGAGCGCGTGATTAGGCTGCTCGACCAGCAACGACAAGATGCATATCAACGGGGGACGACATTCCTTTTAATTGCTGACTGCCGGGATCGAACCGGCCGGTACGATTTTTCGAATAGTCGCCAATTAGAGATCCCGTCGCTGCAATATAGAGAGAGAAAGAGAAAACGATCTTTCCCTCATTCGCTGCAGCGTGAAATCTTAAAACTTTGCGAAAGCTAGTACCAGATCTCGAGGGAAAACGAAGTGTCGTAATATTAAATGCACGTCGTGTTCTTCGAACTTAACGTTACATAATAATGTTATAAATTTCTTGTCTATAAATGTCTTGTCTCTCTTCGGTAAACGGAAAGTATGTTAAAATCAGACACTTGAAGTCATTGCAAAAATATATTTAATTAAAAAAAAAAAAAAAAAAAAATATATATAATATAATATGATAATTAAAAAAAAAAATGTATTATAATTATTTTTTATTAAGAAGTGATATTCAGTTTGCCGTAGTCTTTGAAATCTCACTGTCACGAGCGGTACCTTGTTACCTCCGCTTTTTGGTGGGCTATTCGCGTTGCGAGTATAAATCGCTACAAATTGACAGCGACGTCGCGCGCGAGTAGTCACGTTAACAAAGACCAAAGGGAGAAGCGGAGGGCGAAATGGGCGCGGATAGTGCCAGAACGAGTCGGATAATTCATTCCGGGTATCAAAAGTAATTGCCGTGTCTTATTCGAGGAGAATGAGAATCGCGAGAAAGGATTCTATACAGCGGCGCGAGTGGAGCATCGTTGTTTCACGGGAGCATGGGATAAATTTAGAGGATCTCGAGAGAAGGATTTAACCGCCGCTTCCAGGAAGAAGCACGACGACGAGAGCAGAACCGTTCTTCCCCGCGAGGCGATATTATTACCGCGGTTCTTTCACGACCACCGTTTATCGTTGATACGCAGGCAAGGACGCCGGTGCGTACCGTTACGTTTCTTTAAAAGATGCCGAAGGTGAATTTCCGGGTGATTTCACATGCCGGAGACGGAAAGATGTGCAAAGCTATCAAAGATTAAATTTAAAGGATTCAAAATCAAAGATAAAAAAAAAAAAATAAAAAATAAAATTGGAAAGAAATGTTTACGTATCTATTTTTGCAGAATAATTTTATTTTCAACTGAGTTGTAGACTTTATTCGCCGTACGATCTAAAGGCAGTGCCTGATCTCTCGGTGCTCTTCTCGCGTCCGAAACAATCGCGATGCATAACGGTTCCACCGACCTCCGCCCTGCTCACCGCGCGATACATCATCGCCGATGCATCGCGAACAATGCACCATTCTAATTAATCAAAGCGAAATTGGCGAGAGCATCTCCTGGGGAACGCAAGCAAAATACGTCTGCTCGTTTGCTGATTCTCATCAGGGCACGGCCGGATCTTCGCTTCGAAACCAATCAAACATATATTTGAGCTTTGTGTGCCGCGGATGTATTTAATTAATAAAATTTAATTTAGATGCATTTAATTTTAAAGAATCTTAAATTAAAAAGAAAAAAAAAAAACATGTGTTTAATCTAGATAATAATAAAGTGACATAATTTATCTTTTAACATTAAATTTCTTTTTGCTTACGTTTTAGATCCCTTTAATGAGAAACAAATATTTTCTAATATTTTTTAATCATTTCTGACTTAAAATGGCTTTCTCTGAAACAAGCTGTCTCAATGATTCAATCATTACGCACATGCGCAACATTGTCGGCTCGGATAATCTCTGCTTACACACCGCGGCGTATCGTCGTTTTTCCTCCTTGATACACACGATCGGTGACACACGAGAAGACACACAAGCTCGTTCTCGTTTCACTAACGTCAGCCGCGCAGAATTTAGCCCGCGAATCGTGCGATCGCGAAACGTGCTCGCCTAAGGATCTATTTCTGCGGCCATTCACATCGAAAACATTGACTCACTCTCGTCGACCCGTGGATGTCTTTGAACTCGTTCGCTAAATAAAGAAAGGAAAAGGTCGACGAGAAAGTAGAAGGAAAATATGTGCTCGGGTAATTGTTTGATCAGCGACTGACATTTTTATAAAAATTGAAATAAAATAATAAAAGTAAAAAAAAAAAAAAATATAACTCGCGTGAATTAAATTCTGATTTTTTTTTTTTTGACCTGAATAATGAAATTTAATGGTTCTTAACGTTGTTAATTATGGGGAGCAAAAAGAGATTTGCATTTCTACGAATATTTCATCGGTTGAAGATGTTCAATATCGAGGAAAAGTATTCGAAGGGAATAGGAGTATTATTCTCCTCCCCTTTATACATGCTGCTAACTGGGAATGAATTTTTTAAGCCGATTTAATTAAAGGATCCTTCGCGTTTCAGTGCTGTTAAAATTCCACACGAAATTTCGTATTCTTCCCAGTGTTCCCTCGTGAGCGATTATTCCAGAGGACAGATCGCACTTATTATACCGACACAATGTTATTAATATTATACGTACCTATCAAAAGTTATCACACACACGAATATTTTATTCTCGTACATACTCATTAATTATATCCGTTTATAGTTAGAAAGTATATTATATATTATTTACTTATATATTTTATAATATACGTAAAAAAATTTTTTTTTTTTTAAGACGAGTACGCAAGATTTAATGTTTAATTTCCATTCCTGTTAGAAGCGCTCGAAGGCGCTATTACGAAGATATATTGTTCTTACTTTCCGCAATCCTTATTATTCGTGACGGTTAGTTGCGGTTTCCTATATATATATATGACAGAACATAATTGCACGTTAGTGAAAAAAAGGGAAGAGTGCCGCGAGTCGGCCAGTCGCCGCCGATCTATATCGAGAACGGAAAAATGCAAAACCAGATCCGCTCGGTCGCGGCCGATTGCCACGGGAGCTCGAAGAGACCGGTTAGAACCTCACGTCGCAGGTCGCGAGTCTCCCTCATACCTTCAACCTACGACACGCGATTCGAATCAGTGGTCGTCACTTGCATGACAACTTGCAGCTTTGGAAAAATGAAGAGCGCAAAGAAATTGATTTCGCGCGCGATTACAAATGTGTCC
This sequence comes from Cardiocondyla obscurior, assembly GCF_019399895.1. Taxonomy (NCBI): domain Eukaryota; kingdom Metazoa; phylum Arthropoda; class Insecta; order Hymenoptera; family Formicidae; genus Cardiocondyla; species Cardiocondyla obscurior. The sequence continues at coordinate 1,420,150 of NC_091875.1, read as the reverse complement.
TTATTACAGCTATATACAGCTAATTTCACGATTCTTTAGTTTTATACAACAAAATTGTAAATAAGTACTTTAGCATTTAGAGTGCAGAGTTTTAATTTCGTGGAGAAAAAAAAAAGAAAAAAAAAAAAATTCTTAACGTCTACTTTTCCACGAAGGACCAACACATTGCGGCAATATAGCGCGCGATTCAGGAAATCCTAAATATACCGAATAACCGGTTTTGTTGTTGCTTGTCCAAACGAACGAAAGAATAAGGATCGAGCTACGAGATATACGAATAAAAATACGTCTGGAATGGCTAATAAATATGAGCCATTTCACCCACGACAAATGATATATCAATTTACGATATTCAAAATAAGCGAATTTATGAGATACGCTCCTATTTTTGTATCATGATCCTGTTCTTCGTTTATTTAAATTAATTCGGTAGAAAGAATGTTGGGGATACCTGTGCGCTTCCGGCGAATTTGGCAAGCTTCGTGCCTTCCTGCTGCTACTACTCCCGCTGCTTCCGCTATTTCCCATTATGCCTCACGATTATCCTCCTTTTTTTTTTCGCTCAAATATTTTTCAGATGACTCTTTTCAAACTGGCGAGAGTAACCGTTTTAAGTTGCACTTGACGTTACACACCGTGACATTATTAAATTCATGCATATCCCTTTCGTTGAAACGATCAAGTACTGTTTTATTGTTAAAAATAATAATCGTTCATATATTAATTATTGTTCACTCCCTTATAAATTACTACGTCAAAGTACTTTAATTAAATAACACGTCGAACTTTACTCGGCATCTCATTTCACAGCATTGTTTACGTAGTTCTGTAAAGTCCCTTCGTTTTATTCCCCGACTGGTTTCACTCGAATATTAATATAAAATATGTAATAACAATAATTTTTTTTAATTTATCCTGTTTATTGTATCCCTCGGGGTTGCGACTTAACGATCGAGTTGCATCGATAGTCCCGATGGGTCCTCTCCCGAGATTGTTATTATCCTCGCTATAATAAGGGCTCGTAAAACGTGGGAACGAGACGCCGACGATAAAAGAGATCTACTTCGTGCTGAACTTCTCGATATCTCTTCGCCGATTCTCTCTCCTCGACATCGAACGGCGGGATTTATCGGTTTAAGCCGTGCGTCGTTTCCTATTCCTTAGATTTCAGAGCCTATTTCACCTTGCACTTTAATATTCGCTTTGTTTGCTGTATCAATCTTATTCGTGATTCAAGCTGAAATTGTATTCCCTCAGGGAATTCGAACGAGAGCGAGATCAAACTGGTTGACAAGAATTCGCGTAGGAGGCTCGATATTTAACGCTCGCACCGAGCTCTCGATATCACTTTGATATGTTCAATAATTTCGAATATCAAATTGACGATTCTCTGCTAAATCCGAAATTTCGAAATAAACGCTTTAGTCGTCCTTATTTTCTATCGCTGACATTATTCTTACGACACTTAAAAATAGCGTACGTTTACCCAAGCGATAATTTAGCATTCTCTTATCACGTTAATTATTTCTAATTCATTAGTACGCAGATATCACTTGTTTGAAAATTATTTTTCACTACGTATTATTCTCTTCCGGTAATACTTGCACTTTTTTTTTTTTTTTTACGCACTTTTCTTGCCTCCTTTGAATCGGAAACGTGTTTGTCTAACTGAAAGACAAGGGAGCCTTCAAATTCAACACGTCGATTTTTCGAATGGAAATTGTCCCGAGAAATCGAAAGCATTGACTTCGAAATGCCTCCCTCTTCTTCACGTGGCGCTGAATAATTCACCCTCAAAATTCATGCATATTTCATCGATTCCGCCTCATCCTCGATTCTTCGAATTCTCGCTACTGTCACGTTATCTCCCAGACGATCCACGTATTCGTGTCCTCAAGATTAACTTTACAGTTTCACGGGAAGATAACCTCGGATTTACAATCGTTTGCGGTGACGCACAGTTGCAACAAGTTGCATTCCGCAATCGCGAAAAATAACGGGGGATTTCTTTGAGTTACCGCGATTCGGTGTTAGCGTGCCAGCGGACACTTTCGTCGTAAATTGATTCGACTTACTGTTCGATCGACCGACTTATCGTCGATCGTAAGAGAAGATCAGGTTAGATGTACAACCTTACGGGACCGATGCAAAAAAACGACAACACCCCGAGAAGCTCTTGAACGCCTCGACTGCGATAACACGAAAATTAATCGACTTTTGTCCCGAAATTAAATCCGCATTGATTATTTTCTCATTCATATCAATTCGTTATTATCACATTACGTATATGTTTCGTTATATATTTTTGATTACGTTATAATTACACGAAGCTTAAACTTGAATTATATTTTCATTACGGTCACAGTTATTTTATTAAGCTTTAAATATGTACGAAATATACCTTAACGTTTAATTAATTTTTTCATATATTAGTAATTTGTTTTCTAAATCATCGTCGTAGCAGTATATTTTACTGGTTCCGGATTAATCCTCGTCGATTAACTCTCGATTGAGTAAAAAATAATTAAGTGGCAATCCAGATCTTCCTTGAAGATCGATCTTCCCTCTTCAAGCACGTCTAAACAGATCGTACCGCGGGAGCGTTTTCCTCTCACGCTCGAACATGATCCATAAATGCATCTTCAGCTTCCATTCTCTTCTCTTTCCGCGGAATAACACACCTTTGCGCGATCGCTATCGATGCTTCGCGTGGCCCGAAGATCGGCACTTCACCGCGCTTAGCGCGTCATCGAACGGATCCATCGATCTTGCCGCGCACGAATAATTCGCGTGATAAAACGATATGACGAATAAAGGAGACGAAAGGAGGTCCGAGTAACCGTACGGTTCCCGAGAGCGTCATCGACTTGAACGACGACGCCTCATGGCGACCACGGGCGACCACCACACTCGGTCGCGATGGTCATGGTGGTGTGGCCATGGTGTGTAGGCATCGTTGATGGCCCGTTTCGAACTGAACCGCCGCGAAAGGCCCGGCGAGAGAAGAGAGAGCAATTCCCGTTCCCATAGCACGTGGTGCTTTCTCTCTCTCTTTCTCTTTCTCTCTTGCCTCGTCGTTTTCCCCCCTTTGCTTTGGTATCTCGCGACCCCTGGTTTCCCCCCTCCCACCGCCATCGGCATCCCTCTCGCTCTTCCATTCACCTTCCAGCCCCCTTCAGGTCACCCCCAGCCTCCCCGTGCAGATACACTCTCTTCCCCTGCGTCACTCTCTCTTTCTCGCCGTTCTGTCGCGCTTTATTTTATTATCCGTCTCCCTCGCACCTTTCTGACGTCTAGTTGAATGTCTAGGCCCTTCTCTCGCTCTCTTCCTCTTTCCGTACCTCTTTCTCTTTCCCTCTTTCGTTCTCTCTCTTGGCCTTCCTACGGTACTCCAACGTTACTCCGCTTCTTTGTCTGAGTATTGCTTTCTCGCACCCTCCTATATCCCTTCTTCTCGTTCCGTCTTTCTTTCTCTTTTCTTCGGATACACCCTCGCAGCCTCCCTCTCGTTTCCTCGCCCGATCTCGTTCCATCTCCGTTTATTCCTATCTCTCCCTCGCTCGTTTCAGCTCTCACAGCTTCTCTGGAGCCCGTTCTCTTCGACCCTCCTTCTCTTTCGCGATACGCAAGCAGCCAATGGCGGATTCAGTCTTCCCTGGGAGCCGTCCAATGCCAGTGGCATACACGACGGATTTTTAAACCATTTTTATGCTAATGCCCCGCGCCCAGTGTACACGTGCACGCATGAGCGTGCCATGGATGCATTGTGCGTACAATCCAACGAGATGTGTGTACGCGTGTGTGAGAAAATTTTTTGTCAGCTTTGACCCCTGCTCGGTTCTTTTTTTTCTTTTTTTTTTTTTTACCTTTGCTCTTATATATTTTTCCGTCAAGTTTTTAGATTAAAAATTTGAAGTTGGACAAAATGTTTTGTAAAGTGAATCAAATTATATTTTTTTAATTTTCCTCGAAAAACATTAAGTTATTAGTCTCTATTTACTTATAATAATAGAATATTCATAATTTTATAACGATACGCGATTACAAATTAATGAGAGAGAGAAATTTGAACGGGTGAATCAAGCATCGGGATTAAACTGACAAAAGAGGCTTTGTTCTCCATTCAATTTCAGGGAAAAACTTTTCGCTCTGATAGATTATAATAAATTCCGTACAGATATACATAAACGAATATTGAACAAGTTATTTATCACGGTTGATGTATTAAGGTTTTAAATTATTTACGAAAAAAAAATTGCTATTAAATTTATTACTTAATTTTTTTTTTAATAAAAAAAATAAAAAAAAAAAACACCAAACTCCTAAATTGTTTTCGTGGAACGAGTTTAGGGGCTCGCATGTTTCGAAGCCCCGAATATATGTTCCGCGGTCTTAAAAGTGGTCTATAACGCGCCCACGCGGGGGACTAGGTATACACTCGGGGCATAATGGAGCATTGTTAATATGTTAATGCACACACGGCCTGCCCGAGGCCCTCAGCTTCTCTCGCCCGAAGAATTGTTACGCGCTCCATTAGATCCGAGCTCGAATGCCCCCTTTGCCCGAGAGAGATTTCTCTCAGCGTTTCCGTTATCTCGACTCTCGCAGGCCAAGAATTTTTCTAGATCAAACGCAAACATCCCTAAATCAATTTCTCTTGCACAAAGAGACCGATCTAGACCGAATCTAGATGTTTTACTTAATTTTAAATTCCCTCGTTTAAATAATAAGAAAATCATAAATTACAAATTGTACAAATCTCAGCGAGTAACGTAATTTGATTTTTAACTTTCTAACGCGGCGCGGAGTGTTACTCGAATTAATCAGGTTGCAATATCTGGACATTAGGTACACATACGACAATTCGTTCCGTAGCGACCGTAAGAAGGTGCCGCGCATTAAAAATATCGACTTTGACAGACGGGGGTGCTTGCCACGTGCGGAATCCCCGTGCGTGCAGTCGCGTGCACGCGCAATTAATAAAAGGACCGGAATCATTCAGCCCTAGAAGTTTTTAAAAGATATGCTCTTTTCATTGTATTGCCGTATATCTCGTTTTTATCTCGTCGTAGCAAGAAAATAATACTAATTAACTTTTTACTGTTTTACAATATTATCCATTAAATACGTGCAGCTTTTTATTCGTTCCATTATCATGTTCCAATTTAATTAAATACTTCATATTTTATTGAAAATTAATTTATCCGTTCCACAGAACTTTTAAGCGATACGGTAAATATTGTTTTCTCTCTTTTACCTCTTCTACCCCCCGTTTTTTATTTTATTTTATTTTTTTTTTTTTTTTTCGTACGGCGCATTTTTGTCCGTCTCTCTTCACGGGTGTAGCAATTAACTGCAGAGTAATTAAAATATTTGAAGTTGCCTCGTTCCCCGTCGTGAAACGCGTTTACTGCGTGCCGAAACATTGGTATAACTGTATACGTTTTACTCGACGTCGATAACGCGAGGAAGCAAATGAGAAGGAGGCAAGGAGTGAGAAAGAGGAAGGTACGCTGGTTGATTAACGCAGACGTTAATGAACGCCGCTGCCCGACCGCTGTTTCACGGGACGTCGGTATCGATTCAACCGCGCGGCAGGAAACAAAGCTTTCGACATAGATCTCGGGTCGTTGTAAAATACAATTGTCACGCCAAACAAAATCAAATCCCGGCAAATAAATGAGTAAAAAGTGATCATTGCGATTTTTAGTTTTCCGTTAATTTTTATTGCACATGTGTGTTTAAGGGTCACTTAACGGCGCACCATAATCTGATTTCACGTTATCGAGCTATAATTCACGGAGATTAAAAACCTCTAAGTAACGAGTCCGTGAGTTAAATTTAAGTCGAATCGCGCTTAAAAGCTTTTTTGCCTGACATTTTACGTCATTAAAATGTCACTGCTGATTTACCATAATGTGTCTTTATTCAACTCATAAAAAATCAATCAATTTTACAAAAGAAAAAAAAAAAAAATCTTTAAACGTTTAAATTAATTAACAAACTTTTATCTTTATCGACTACCTGCATATGTAGCCATTGAAAAATATAACGCGTAAGTTAAACTATTAATAATTATTTTTAAATAATTATCTTATTAATTTAATTTAATAATTAATAAAAGTATAACTCTAGTTTATCGAAACACGATATATACAAGAGTACCATCGATTACTGTAGTAGGACTTATAGAATATCCACTGACAGTCTTCATGGACTCGGGCATCGGCATTTTACCGACGTCGGGCTGTATAGCAAACTGATGGTCTGTTCCTGAAGACTGGATAACGAAAAGTCGGTATAACGACTATGGTTACCCGTTCACGGTATGGCAATAGAGAGTTTGAAAAATTTTGAAGACAGAAAACGCAAAGCAAATTTTTTTTTTGTTTTAGACCATTTATCAAATTGTTAGAAAGTTTCGAGTTTCTATAAATTCGCAAGGCTAATATTTTAAGTTGCTTTTTTTTTTTTTTTTTTTTTTATTCTAAAGAACAACCTTTGAAACCTCTCCGTTATACAATCTTTACGGTCTGACCCATTCATAAATGTTCCACCGAAAAGAATGACTTACCTGGGCATATCCTGTAACTGCTTGGCACGTTGTTTATAGCGTGACAGGGCAAAGAGCAAAGCCAGCACCGGCCACAGGGTGGATCCCGCAGCCAATTCACCCGGGTTGACAGCACCTACATCCGCTCCCAGAGCCCGCAGCGCTCCTACGCACAAGCTCACGTTTTCGACCTGTAACACAAAAGCGAAGCATCGTCATTGACTTTTTTTTTTTTCCTCCAATTTCACGACACTTCCTGTTTTTTATTTTTAATAAACACATATTTTATTTCTACGCAAAGTCCTAAATTACTTTCAATCTTTAAATTATTTGCTATAGTTGACGTCGGAAAAAAATCTAATATACGTATTATTCTTAAAATCAGCAAGAGACAGTTCCGATCATTTCTTATCAATTCGCAAAGCCAATGTGACTATGCAAGTTCTCAATATCTAGCAAGCATCTTAGTTTTACAATCAGGAAATCGAAGAGAGGTGTACAGATAACGTTCTCTGTTGCGAAGAGAGAAAGGGAAGGCGGAAGAGTATAGGATGTCCTCGAGAGAGATGCATACAAAAGCCCTTTACTGGCTTTCCGTGCGGTACACCGTACACACGATACATACTGCGCGAGAGTGAAACGTGACCGCCACGATCGCAGCTACCTTGCACACACGTGCCTACCGACCTCTCGTTTCCATTGTTTCTAGTCTCAGCTTTTGCCCAGAAAACGACCCGTGCCGAGGCACTGCAGGGTGGCACGAAAGAGAGAAAGAAAGAGAGAGAGAGAGAGAGTCGATGACTCACCTGGTCATGGGAACGTACGTATCGTTCACCCCGTTAATTTAATCGGAAAACCTACTACATGAGAGGTAAGCTTTAGCAAGACGCTTGATTTAGCAGCATCGATACAAATACCAATAAGCTTGATTAATATCAAGCAGGAATTCCAATCTTTTTAATTAATTTAAAATTAAATTAAAAAAAAAAAAAAAATTAAAAATTAAAAATCGAGTCGAATAAACATAAAATATTTTGCGTTTCATTTATAATCATCGAAATTTCTTGTTCTTGATCTTGCTCCCTTTGACAACTTAATCGGAATGCGCCACATCACGCCAGGGACTGTGATACAAGTTTTCTTTTTCTTTTCTTTATTTCTCCAATGATACAGAGAGAGAAAGAAAGAAAAAGAGAAGTATGAAACGTTGTATCATCGAGACGCAAGTCCTTATCATGATCCATTAGTCTTGAAAAAGGATATCTTTAGAAGAGCCGCACCGCAAAAGGCGAAGTTCACTGCGAGCAGTTTCGAGTTATCCTGGTGAGGTGACAGCCGTAAATGGCGACGACGCTTTTTAATGCATTCCAGTATCTCCTCCTTGCTGGACGCGTGGATCGCAATGAAGAATCGCACGTACGGTCCGTCGTTTATGACGATCAAAATCAAGCACTTCCCCAATTAATCTCAATAAACGTTTAACTCGATGTATTATTATTTCATTCTGTCATCTCTATTTCAATTAAATTAAAATTATCGAGCGAGAGAAAGCGAGAGGGACATTATTAATACACATACGATTACACCTCAATTTAAGAAATAATACAGAAAATAATTATGATTCGTTAAATCAGAATTAATTAACTAGCCGATGCAAATGTATTCATGAGTTACAGATACCTGTGCGCAAGGACCCTTTGAAATACCCCAGGGGCCCGCGAGACTGTAGTCCCCAGAACAGGAGAAAGGAGAGAAAAGGGAGGATAGAAAGAGAGAAAGAGAGGTCGAGGTCCATATATGGTGGGAGATGTCCTCTTATGGTAACGTCTTCGCTTCTGCGGTTCACGAGGGAGAAAACGAACAAGAGGAAAGGAGTGCTATAGAAGGACTCTCCTTTTCTTCATGCACCTTCTCTTTCGTCTTTTATATCACGGATGACGAAATAATATAACGCATATTATTTGTCTTTTACTTCTGAGAAAGCTTAGATCGATATCGAGGCCAGTATCGAAAACCAAGTACAAAAGATCAATTCGAGCAATTTTTGCTTTTATTATTCGGATAATGGATGTTATATATTTTAGAAATTTTTTTTTTAATTAATAAAATCCATCAAAAGAAAAACCTAATGAGTTGCCCGACGATATCTTGTTGTACGAAAGCTGCACATCACACGTCTTCTGCTACGATCCTGAAGTAGTAACGGACAACGTGGATGGACAGAATATTTTTAGACTGCCCATGCCTTCCGGACTTTTGCCATCTAATAGCTAAATAGTTGCGCTTATCTTACACATGATCTTTTCTTCTTGCTAACCACGTGGATGTTGTATCGCGATTAAATTAAAGAGATTCCAGAAATAGCCCAAGTGTAGAAATACAGAAAATGATTTAACGTGCTTTAAATAAAAATTTGACATTTCCACAAAAATCCATAAAAGAGGAATATAAATTTTCTAAATAGCTGAGATAATTTTTTAATAAACTTCCCTCTTGATTGTCAACGTGACAACAAATTAATAACCACCATTTTATTTTCACGTGTAGAAATTGAAACATTCTACAACAGAAAATTAAGCTGATACAATTAGAATAAATTTGATCCGAGCGTAATGAAATTTATAATAAGAAGTTTGTGGAATTCAGAGTGAATTTCCTCCAAGCTTTTTTGCTAAATGAGCGCCGTTTAATGTGGGGAGAAAGAGCGAAAGGGGATTCCTGGCAAGGCTAACCTGATTTTCTAAGACACCTCTGAGAGAGAGAAGACGTGCAATGTCCGTACGACAACCCGGAAATGGAAGCGGCAGCTGGACGAGCCGACGCTCGTTAAAACCTACAATTAACGCAATGCCTCAGCTTCGAAATGGTAAAACGAATCCAGTCTTTGGTCAGCGGATCTAATTGACTCTACTCGCTAATGGATATACTAATTCCAGAAATTCGCGCATGCACGAGCTCAAATATATACGAAGATACGTGTTTTAAATTTGTCCCGACAGTATTAATATTGAATTATTAAATTAATTATTAATATGACAACACTTGATCGTTCTAAACCTAAATAAAGCTATACGGAGTGCGGACTCGGCCTAGCGGTTAATTGTTTGGTTTACCAGCGACAACGAAGGAATTTAATTAATGCCGCACTGTCACCTTTTGTGGAATTTTCGGAATTTCCGAAAGCTAGGTCGACGGCCCTTTTATCTCAAGCAAAGGAAGAAAGAGTTCGTATGTGTTGGAAGCGTGGCGGATCAATTTCATGATTAGTACAGATTACCGTTTGCCTTGCGGGTTTTAATTAAAGCCATTGCTGAAAACGTGCCTCAATTTAAACCGCGTTGCGGGACGAACTTCTCGCCGAAGAAAATTATTCACGCCTTACGCAGCACTCGGTCTTATCGAAATTATAAAAAAAACAATTAATAAATAGCAAAGTAGCAAACGAGCTACTTTTGATGGATTAAAACAAGACTGAAGTAAACTCCGGAGATTAATATTAAAGTAGCGACTGAATAAATAATAATGCAATTATTTTTTCATTTATAACTTGTACAGAAAAAAAAGTTTATCTGTATTATTAAAGAAAAAAACATGAGGTATTTAAAGTGTGGAACTCGAGACGCTGAAAATTCTATTAAAATTGGAGGATAAATATTTTAAAGCAGTACTTGTAAAAAATTTACGTTATCAAGATTAAAAGTTTTGGGGCTAAAATTCTAAGATTCTTAGGATCTGATTACAAATTTAAAAGGTGAGTAAGTTGCAATCTCATCGAAATTCCGAGTCGCCCAGTGTAATCCAGTAGGGTCCAAACAAGCCGGCTTAATGGTTACAACGACCGACAGAATTCGCGGAATGTATAACGGGAGCATGATAATCTGCGGCGAAAAATGAACGGTTCGCGAACGGCTTCAAAAAGCTGGGCAATCTTATAATTCGTCGATAAATCAATAGCGAATCGTGTGCGCAGTGCTAATTTACGAGAAACCTTGTGAATTCCAAACTTTTAAGAAACAAAATTCGAACAAATTTATTTTCAATAAAACAACTCGATTTATCCTCGTTTAATACAGCTTTTTCCAGGTATACAGACTATTGAGATTTTTGAGCGGTGAGCTATCCTCGAAGTCTGCGGTCCAAGTTTCGAATATTTATGAGAATTCCACGAAACTTACATTACAATAAAAAAAAGAAGAAAAAAAAATTTTATCGTATTTCCGCCGATCCTTCTATTTCAATTCAGGTATCGAAGTTTTAAGACTTCCGGATTCTTAAATGTTTAATCTCACTCTCGATTTTTGTTGAACTCCTCGGAATTAAGTGATCCTTATGGCCTTTTCTTTCGCGCCTACTGCGAAGAGAAAAAAAAAAAAAAAAAGAGACGATATTCCGATCCGAGATCACATAATAATCACTCGGAGGGGTCTACGGGTCCTCTAAAGTGAATCACGTTATCGCGACGAGCTCGAATTGCATATTCTGAGATCGAAGCTCACCTTGAATCTCATTTCAAGTCGGTATATGATCGGACAACGGCTTACGGGCAAAAATCTACGCGCTGATGAGAACGGCAGCGGGCACAGCGCATACAATGAGCAACGATAACGATCGCAGAACTGCATTTCGCTGCTGCAATGCGCCGCGAGTTGCGGACTGCAACGTATGCACACATGTGTCACCCAGCCTAACTGACCTTCGGTTTCCGGCGAACTAGATCCGCGCAGTGCAATAATCATATCCGTTTCATGTCAATAAATACACCGTAGGAACCGCTTGCGTGATATACGTGCAGACGTATATACCACCTTATTATCTCATTCGCTTGAATTAATCAAGAGTAATAGTAAAGAGTTCTGCGTATCCGGCGTTATCATCGCATGCAAAAGTGCGAGACGGTTACGCGAAATTTACGAAGATTGCGCACGAAGATACGCGACCAGATTGCACATCTGGCTCGCCATTTTCGGTACCGTTAGGAGACTACTTTTGCCCATGCCCTTCTATCCCAGTTTTCTGCCGTAATTTCATCGAACGTGCGTTGAAATTTGCAAGAGCGCGGACGAATCGATTCTTCGATGAAAAACTAACTCCCCGCGGGTTCACGAGAACTCATTAAAACCAACGTACGTCTAGAATCGTAACTAATATCCTAGTCGCCTGAAAAAGAGAACGTTAAATTTTACTCGTTATTTTTTTAATTAAAAAAAGCTGTATTTTATATTATAGTTTATTTAATTTGAAATTCTAATATACGTTATAAAATAATGGGCTTAATTAGCACGCGCAAATTTGCCTCATCAAAAAATTATTTACCAAATTGTGAAAGAAATAAAAGAATGTGAACAAAACCAAATTTGGCGAACGAACAAAACGACCGTCAAATATTCCTCGGCGATGTGTGTTGCCGGTGTATTATTTTTGTAGTAATTGATTCGTTTACGACTGTCGCGTTCGCTGTTCGGTTTTCGCTAAGTGCAACGCACTTTTACGAGTGTAAAACGTTCGCCGATGGAATTTATTTTAACTTTAATTATATTTGCTTTGCGCAGTCAATCCCGACGAACCTCAAAACGTATTGTTAATTTACGCGAAATTAACCGAACCCAGGCCGATTCCCTGCAAAGCTTTTCCAGCTCCGCAACTCAATATCAATAGAATCGCAATCACGGCGAGATCGGCGATTTCGCATTCGCGAAATACCGCGAGTCGACGATCGCGCTAATTGCGATCGTACGTGTGCGCGGCGGACGTAACGGGCGGGGAAAATTCAAATTCGAATCACTTGAGGCGTGGAATTTACGCCTTGCGAAAAGAAGAAACAGTTTATAAATCGTCAGTGCGCCGTTGAATAGACACATCAATCGGCGCGGGGGCTCGTTGCGCTACGTGCAATTCGTTTGACGGATATCGAGAGGCTCGCGGTTGCAGGGCGATGCTCGCGAGCGATGCTCGACGCGCGCGGCACGCGTGTGCGGAATGATTTACGAGGTCGAATAGCTGAAATAGTTGTAGGAGAGAAGATAAGGAGTGTCTGTGGCGAGTTCACATTCACGCGTTTTCTTCTCTTTCTCATCAGCCTTTACGTGAGATTCAACATTTTTGTACAAGAAGACTACCAGAAACTTTGAAAAATATTATTACTACGGCCACTTAATTTATAAATTTTTTTTTTTCTTTTTTTTTTTTACCTTTTCTAAACGTGGTTTGTAATACACATAAAAATAAATAAAACATTTTTTTTTCCTTCCTAATATGAAAACGGAAATCTAATTATATTTTTGCTACAATTATTTTTAATGTCCCTGGTATTACGTGTGCCGCGCGTATGCGAATGCTCGATGTTGTTGAACGTAAGCTAGGATAATTGTCTATTTTCCCACTTCAAGGCCACGTTATAATGAGCACCCGCAATTTTCCACGGCGGCGGAAGTCGGCAACAATTTACGTGAAAGATCGCGACAAGACGCAGGTATGCGACCGCAGGTATCACAAAGGATACGACACGTACTCCGCATATGACAGGCGTAGTGGCGGTATGCGCATCGAGGACGAGACTGCGATTGGCCAGCGTGTACCTCGCCACTTATGCAATTTGCTTTACGCTCATTTTAAGAGGCAATTTGACATTGCCGATCCTCGCGGCCGTTTACCAGCGTCGTCCGAGACCGAACGGGCTCCGGACTCGTAAACGACGATAATAATTTAATAAAACGCACCCGCGGGTCGCACGAAATCGTCGTTTACTTTCCATTCGTTCACACGATTTGCTTAGCCTTCTTTTTATAACCTGTTCAAAGTGATTTAATCAAATACAATCATTTGTGGGTTTGCAACAGAAGATCAACGGACAACAAAAAGAAAGAGAAAAAAAAAAAAAAAAAAATTAAATTGATTGAAATTGAATAAGAACCTAAGAATTTAAATGTTAATCGATTAAGTTGTAGCTCTAAAGATATATATATCACGACTATTTCAGCTAGAATAAGTCTCATAAAGAGACTAACTAATATTCTTATTTTATATTTTTATAATGTATTACGTCGAAGAGTTTCACGATTAGGTCAGTCGATATTTTAACAATTGTTCAGATTTAGGAACGAGTATTCTCTCTTTCTCTCTGACAATGCATTCGCGTGCGATGGACAACAGCGAGCTTGAAAATAATTTGCTTGGCAGTCTGGCAAATGCGGTGAATGCAATCGTTTTGGGTGTCGAGGGGTCGAACTTAGTTAAGAGGAATTCACCACGGTATGTTGTCATCGTCGTCGCCGATTAACGGTCGCTTTATTAACTGCGCGCGAGTGTCGCTGTTTCTTTGACTGACAACTCAGCCCGTACAATTTTATGAGTTAATGAGCTCGTCCAAGCCAAGCTAGTTCATTGCGAGCGAGCGGTACCAACGCACAGTCGGCCTTCTGTGATTTTGCCGAGCCGTTACTTCGATTTCTCGTCTAGACTTGATTAACCGAATCCCGAAATATAAGATTTAAGGCCCGCAATAAGCTGCTTCTATAATTATATGTTTATTACGAATGCCGGCATTTATTCACAAAAAAAAAAAAAAAAAGATGTTTGGTAGATATGGTGACGCATCACATACCGTTAAATACTCGTGAAATAAAATTAAAAAAAAAAAATTTAATTTCCCACAGTTTCTACGAGATCGATATTAATTTGTTCTACACGGTAACGGCAGCGGCGATCTATAAATTCGAGCACTTGAAAGATCGTACGCGAAGATGAAAGTAAGCGCGCGCTAGGCTGGAAGACTGATAATTTTTCCATTCATAAAGAACCGAGATGCAAGAGACGAGAACGAGACCATGGGAGTAAAACGGATCACCGCTTGGCACGTGCTACTTGAACACTACGAAGCGTTAACCAAGAAAAGACAGAGAGCACACGCCTGTGCGGAGTATCTAGCGAGTACTCGCATTCTGGGCTTTCTTATGTCCCAAATACGTACACATTAACTTAACAAACAGGTATTTATCTCGATAAATACAGCTTTAAAAATCGTTGATCGACCAGAGACAGTTAATACTTTCACATTTTAATAAAGTATGAACGTTCGCGTTCGACGTTTAATGATCAAAGTTCTTTTTTTGTTTTTAATAATTCATATATCATACAAAATTGTAAATAAAATAAGAAATTAAATATGTACAAATTAAAATTTAATTACTACAAATTTAAGTCAATAAAGAATTCAATATTACCTAATAACGACTCCGGTATTCCCTCATCGGGCATAAAGCGTAAAGCGTGCCAAGTGGTCAGCTAGCCAATTAACTAATTAGTGTCACGACAACGGGCACTGCACATCGCGATAAAATTAATTGATTGATTTATTGGCACGTTTCGCGTGTCGCCTGGCCGCGAGAACCGCTGCAGCATCCACGCTGCTGGATCACTCGTAGGACACTAAGCGACGAGAGACAGAGAGAACATACAGGGACACGAGGTCGAGGTAAGCCACACCGCAATTGGCCGAGCAGGGACCGCGATAGCGAGTTCGCGGAGAAGGACGAAAGTGGAAGAAAGAAGGAGCAATCGACAGGTAGTGGGAGCGTGCTCCAACTGTGGGAGCCTGGAAAACCCAGGTATCCACGTGGCTCGCGAAATCGTGAGTGGGGTCAGTTATCGTGTCTACATATCCCATCGGTGTATATATTATTAGCTCATTAATTTTAATTAGGACAATGGTCATTCTAGTGGCGATAATAGTAAAATCAAATGCTAAAATTAATTATTAATTGGACAAAACTTAAAAAAAAAAAAAAATTTAATTTAGTCTCAATATTCTAATTACGGAAGCGTGAAGCAAGGCTAGACCGTGTTCGAACTAGAATGTGTCAGGATCTTAAAACGTAAATTATGAACATGTAAAGAAATAGGGAGAGCACTGACCACTTTTGATCCGCGTATTTCCATCCAATTTACTCCGCATTGTGCGATCTGGACGGTCACTATACTAACAGGATCCGGGAGAGGCGAGGCTTTTTCTTTTTTTTTTTTTCCCGCGGTCATTCACCAAGACATTCGCGAATCGAATTACTGAATCTTTCACGAACACGCCGGACCGCTATTCGACAATGTAACAGTTTATCGACTCGCGCGGGAACGTCATTAACTTTTGAAAACAAGACCTGTTCGCTTGCACGCTGACAAATGACCGGAAGTACCCGGAATGCGTACTATTTTTAAGTCTTTATTACGCAAATTCAGTTACTTTCTAAATTGTACATAAGTATGATGGAAATGATTGGTTTACATGTAAAGGGCTCATTAAGGCAGCTCGGTCAAAATGTAATTTTTTTTTTTTTTTTTTTTGACGACGGACACATTGCAATTTCTATGTTACTTCAATAAAGGAAAATAAATGGCCGCGGTGTTGAAATGAGATTAAGAGCATGAATCGTGGGGAATCTAAGGACGTAGAATGCATTGCGCGTACGTCAAGGGAAAATTGCATTCCCCGAGTCATTTCGAGTCGTTCGTAACGTCACGTCCGAGCGGGGGATCAATCGAGATGCGGTGGATATGGCTACGAGAAAAGATTCTCCACGCGATTGAACATTAATTAAGAGAAGATACGCCTGATTCAAAAATTGCTCATTGCCTACTTTTTTTTCTTTTTTTTTTGTTCTACACTTTTACTATTGTACGGATCGTTACGTTAATTTCACACGGCGAATACAAAGTACATACGCTTATACGCGCGGTAACGAATCACGGATAATCGAGATCGATAGCGTGAGGCTTACAGTACTTTTTCCCGGGAGAAATCTCACGTTAGAAAATCGAGCTGTTGTTAGATTATTCGCGTTAACGTGCTCGAAATGACGTAAACACGGGCTTTCAAGGATATCTGCGTACACGTGTTCCGTACACGACGGATTTTTCAGCTCAAAGAGAGGAATTACGGCCGAGAACACATACTTCTTTCTTTTTTTTTTTTTTTTCCTTTTTTTTCACAAAGCGGGCTCTTATATGCTGGGAAACCGCGCCTATGTTTTCCTCGTTTTCTCTCTTCGCTCTTTACCACTCGCGGAGCACATACACTACATACGTACTACTATCTCGTATCTAGGACACCTGCGACGTGCTGGCGTTTTCGACATTCTATCATCATCATCCCGCATACTTCCTTGCTCCAACACTTGTTCGCGCTCGTCTTATATTGTAAACCATCGAGCAATCGATTTATTCGAGCACTCTCGACGAGTCGCGTTTACTTTCAAACGCGATATCGTTCTTTGATCTTTAATGTTATCTCGACATAGTAAATTGCATCATAATTCTACATGTATTTTGTATTTGAGATCGATGTGATAAGAATTTGAGTACATCAACATTTATTTCTTGATATCTTTAATTGAATCATTGTTTAAACAGGGTTTCAAAAGAATTCAGAGAGCAGGCAAAATTTAGATAAAAATTAGGACAATTCGTACTATTAATAAATTATTACCGTAAGGAAATTAGAGAGACCGGCGCGATGCTTGACTAATATATACGAAATGACTCATCCTCGCTATCTCGAGAGAGTGGATTATCCGCGAAATAGAAATAGATCGCAATGAGTCGACTGGCCAAAGATGCCACGCCGGTTCCGGTCTAAGTTTGAGTTTAACCGACTCTTTTAATCGTCAAAACAACGTTGACGATCGAAGGATAGCGCGAAGAAAAGAATCAGCCCGGTTCTGTCGCAGGATCAAATTAATGCAGACTGAAAAAGAATGCGCAAACTTTCCAGCAAAGAATATTAATATTTTCAATTTAAATACTTTTTTTTTTTTAAGGAATTAAAAGAATTAACGTAGGTATCAGACTAGAAAGTTAAAAGATAGCTTGCATCTTCATCGATATCGATGTGTATAATACTACACATCAATTTGTGCAACAATAGGCTTCCGGTTTATGTAGCAAACGAAGAGCGCACGTTACGTTCTGTATCGCTATTGTACGTGTCGCAGGAGTGCGTACTAGTTATAAACTGACGACGGGTTGCGAGTCGCGTGCTGAGCGCGGTCCCGAAAGGAAAACACGTGATTCGAGTCGGTTACAAGGTGTTTCACAAATCTTTAAAAATATATAAATAAAAAAAAAAAATAATAGAAAATATCTTTAGCATCAACATTTTTAAATTCTATATTTCTCAAAATTATACAATATAATTAATAGTAATCGCGTATATTATAAGGTCTAAAAAATTTTCTACTCGAGTTCGTAGACATAAAAATGAGCTAAAAATTCTATTCTGCTCTGTACATTAAAATTGCCGTAACAAAAAATATTTCTTTAAACAAGTTTAAAAAAAAAAAAAAAAGAAACAGACTGATCGAGTTTGTGTTTCTCTGCCGCGATAAATTATCTTCACTTATCATTAACGTGAATCACCCTGTACACGTGGCGCGTGTGTTCGACTTGCTTTAATTATAGACCGGAGCCCTTCTCCTTTCCTTAGCGTCCACCCTCGACACCGCGAAATTGGAAAGACGACGTCTACGAGCTTGACTACAAACTCGTTTCTGCCGTTCGTTCGATCGAGGGTAAGAACGAAACTTAAGAAAAGAACTTCGAAAAGCTTTACGTCGTCACTCCGAGCTAAGCTCTAAATTAATATGAAGTACTTAGCAAAGGAAACTGCAGCTATTAAGCCATAGAAGAGCTTTCTCGCCTAGTAAACTATGGAGTCCCTTCCGAGAAGAATAATACAAAACTGTTCGTGGTACATCCTTTTTACTACTAGTAATATTTGAAGAACATTTTATTCGCAATCCAACAGAAACAAATTTATTATATTGAGAGCGGAATAAAAAGACGCAAAGGCTTCTAATTTTCAATTCGTCAATATTTACCGTGGATGTGAGAATTGTGTTTGAATAGGAAGAAAGGCGAAAGGGTCGAGAGAAAAGAAAAACGAGAGGAGAGAAATACGTGTTTTATGGATTCCGAGTGCATCTCGCCAAGAAAACGAGCCACGTCACATCCGGATGGATGGATGGATCGAAACGCGCAGTCGAGTTATATTTCTCTTTCTTTTTCCCTCCAATAGGACACGATGCCACCTATGTGTTTCCAATTTGCATAATCCTGAGCCCGCGCGATGTTTTTCCTCAGGGGATACAAATTTAAGAACTGTCAGTGAAAATAGAGTCCTTACAAGGTTACACAAAAAAACAGCTGTACGTGACACTTTGAAATTTTATCCAAATACTTCTTTAATCTTCAAATAATAATGAAATAAAATTGTAAAGATAAACGGTATTTATTTAACATTTATCTGTCAAATTATTAAAAAAAAAAAAAAATCTAAGTGAAGTATCGCGCCTGATAGAATAGAAAGTCGAGATAATTTAGAAATTAAAAATGTAAAGAAGCGTTATAACTAACATCCTTTAATTGATCAAAAACGCTAAAGTCTGCGCGGAAGCCAGGTATTTAATCGTGGGTATAAAACGCAGGTGTCAGAGGTTATACGAGATACTGAGCAAATCCCCGCCGCGCTGTTTCCATAAAACGCTAATTAAAATACCAATCTGAGATATAAGTGATCATTTTTCTCAAACCCGAGTCATAAGTTTACTCACGGTGTTATTAATAAGATGTAATTATTACGTGCGGTACAAGAAAAAATTGAATTATAAAATAAAACTTATACGTGAGAACCAAGAGGCATTGATTCAGAATCAACGTGGTATTTGAATTTAAAATTGAAAAAAAAAAAAATATATATATATATAATTTATTAATTGTTAATTAATTTTAACATTAAGAGTGATCTGCAGGGTTTCGGCGTACAGTTGCACGGATTTTATCTACGTATTCTAAGCGGGGAAAGGAAAGGAAAGCGAGCTTGTGTGCTTTCTATTTTTAAAGGACTGCGCTCGTGCATAGCTGGTTCTTAAATTTGTTTCCTCAGAGAAAGACCCGGAACATTTTTCCACGCATCAAATAGCAAATACTTAAAAATCTACTGAATATGATAAATATTTTACTTTTACGATAGTTTTAAAATACACTCACCATTTGTTGGGCGCTTTTCGGCTTCCGGTTTACGTCGATCACTTTCTGATTTGCTGTAATTGAAAAAAAAAAAAAATACATTTAGAAAATATTTTTCTTTTATTTAGGTGACTAACCGGACATTGCTGCGAGCAATTGCATATACGCGTATGTGGCACGTGACTGTCGTACTTTATGCATTAATGACTTTAGTGTCGATTTATGTGTTATGGGTAACTGTCCAACTACCCATAAACGATTCAGTACTGTTAGACGAATCACAAATGTATATCACGACCCGTCGCGCCGTCGTTTAATTATTCTTATGTCTTGATTGTTGAAAATTGTTTATTTAATTATAATATTTAAAACAAAAAATTAAAAAATAAAATTGCAGAGAAAAATACTTACTGACAGCTTCCACCAGATCGGCTAAAAGAACACCGTCACAAAGATCAGCTTGAAGATCGGTCACTCGTTTCTTACAACCTCCTCGTTCCAGATAATAATTCGCCCAGTCTGTGTAGATCTGAAATAAAAGAAATTAATTATGTAAATAAATATATAAAACTCCGTTATTTATAATATTTAATTTTCGTTATTATTCGCTCGTTCCCTGACGGAAACGATTATATTCGCGAAATTGAGTATTCAGAGTTACTCAATGAAGCCACAAGCTTAATTACGTCGCGTTTCATCGGCAATGATTATGGTTGATCGATCGGGCTCTCGAGATCGTAGCTTGTGAATTAAAGGCGATCGCAAAAGAAAAAGGGGAAGAGGAACAAATAACAAATTGCTTGTAGAGAGCAAACATATCGCGGAGGAGTGAACTTTAATGGTCGATCGATCGATTATTATTTTATCGTCCCGTGGCTCGACGCTGGTTATTATTTTTTTTTTTTTCCATTGCCCGCTTCAGTCTTATGACCGTTTACGTTTACAATAATAATTTTATACATAAAAATTATTAAAAAAAAATTTTTTCTTTTATATTAAAAATAAATAAAAATAAATACGTATTAATTTCTTATGTATTCCGTTAGTTTCCTAAGATTGTTATAATTTTAAGATACTAATGTCAATTATTTGCAACGAGCTTCGTTCATGCTTGTTCAAAGTATATGGTTGACCCCTGCATTACTCGAAGCGGAAGAAAAACGGAGAATGCCGTTGGTGCGATGAGAATCTTTTCACCTCGAAGAATGTTTTCCTATTCGTCTCTTGTAGCATGTCGAATCGTGCAAACTCTCGCATTTAACTCGTACGTGTTTTACGCAATTTATTATTCTATAAATCGTTACCTTTTGTGAAGCTACGACTCAACGTGTATAAAATACGCATAAAAGAGAATAATCATCGATAAGGAAATCGTTACAACTTCCAATATCACGTAACAACATGGTCTATAATTCATTTTTAAATACATAGAAGGAAACGATATTTTAAAATCTCTCGCGGTCTAAAAATTTCAATAGACACGTAAGGTAGAACAAAAACCCGAGTAAGAAATATCTCCACAGAGCTACATGTGTGAAATAAGAAAATTATACGCATCCGTGCAGTCGTTTCACAGTGAGTGGATTATAAAGCGCGGAGAAGCGCATTAACGAGCACTTACGGGCAAAGTGCACTTCGGAAGTCTATCAAATTTCCCGTCACAATCCTCCCCCGATTTGATTTATCGTATTGTTACATTGGAGCGCGGTTAATTTGTTGCCAAGTCAGATACCTCGGCTTGTTAACGCAATCCCGAGCTTTCCCGTCGCTGCATCGCCCAATTATGCAGCGAAGCTTAATCACGGCATCGCGCGAACTCAAGTCGCACGTCTAATTAGAGCATAAATCTCGGTTATTGCGTCACTCTAATTATGTTATAAATCGTATCGTCTCAATTATCGTGGCAAATTCCCGATCGCCGTACAGAATTTCAATTAGCGCGTCGTTGATGACATCGCGAGGCCCGAATGAAAACTGAGAACACCCATTCGCCTAATGTGCGACAGGTGCCCGACGCGCGTCGACGAAATTGAATGCACTTGCAGCTGACCGCGGGCTCTCTTTCTGCCGTTTTCCCTTTCGACGAAAACAGCGCGACGCATCCATTTGCATTTCCATCATACGCGGCGACCTATACGTCACGTGGGTGTTATCTCCCGCTGATTGCAACCCCGTGCCAGTGCGTGTACACTTACGTTTATTAACACGCGACCCTCCTTCCTTCGTCTCTCTCTCTCCTTCCCTTTTTTATTTTTTTTTTCTTCGTTTTTTTTTTTTTTTTTTACTTGATATTTTATTGCGTCGCAGCTGTTTGACTGCCGCAACTTTGTCATCATACATCGTGCTCCACATTTATTTGCTTTGGATATTCAAACGGAGAGGAACAAACTTTTGGATAAATTTATTATACGTAATTTAATTATCTAATATTTCTCAAATGTGATTACAGCGCGTTTCTTCTCCGGGACTTTTATATCCGATTTTTATACGTTCCTATCTATAAGCGAGCATCGGGGACATAAATCACGCGCGGAAGCATGAATTGTCCTGACGCGTTTACCGCGCTGGCGGAGCGCCAGGCTTTTCAGCGCGAGCAAGCGTGCGAGCGAGCGGCTTTCGAGAGTCACCGAAGAGGCGAGCGCTCGCAGCACTGGGAGACGAAAAGCACAAGGGGACACAAACGTGGTTGTCGCGCAGACGAGAGGAAGAGGAAGAGAAAGAGGAGGGACAGGAGCAGAGAGCGAAGAGAGAAGAGAGTTAGTCATCGCGTACTATTTTTGAGCGCGCAAAGAGACGAACGGTACGAAGGGACAGGCGCGGAGGGTTTTGCTTCATGATTTCAGGTCGCCGTTATTACGGAGACCGCGATGAGCTCGCCGGTTCTTTTCCCGCTTTCCCCATTAGATCCCCGGGCTTTTCCCCAAGTATTTCAGTGACGAGGAAAGAAGCTGAAGAAGCAAGATCGAATGGAACGCATGCACCAACGCTAAGACTCATTAAGAGATATCTACAGATTCGCAAAGTTACCGTAAACATGTTCGACATCTCATGGCGATTGAGAAGAGCGGAAAGAGGAAATTACCTGCACGACATTACGCGTGGAATCGGCCTTGATATCGTCGACAGAACCGCGCACGGATCTCGGCGCCCTGATACACGCCATGATACCGCCGGTGGTCGTTGCGACCCCCGCGACGTCCCAGCGTCATCCGAGTTTACCCTCCCAATTATTCCTCACAAGTTGCATCTGTGTATATACACTTTGCACCGAACCATTACGCGATAACGCACAATAGCGATTCAAATATTATTCGCACTATAAATACGATTGATCTCTTTGATTTTTTATTTATCTTCGTAAATCACTGCACACGCGATTGTTCGTTATTTCCTATCGCGCTTTCTCTTTTTATAGAATTCGATTCAAAACGTATTACGTTGATATAATAACGTATAAATGTTGACAAAATCGCGTTGAATCGATATTAATATTAATTTGTAACACTTCTACTAAGATTAATAAATCGTTGGTATAATTCACGTCTAGATCCCTGCGAGGCTCTTCGTACTTAGAATCTTCTTTCGAGTATCGAAAGTGAAGAGAGAACCGAGGGAGAATAAATAAAGGAGAAAGAGAAAGAAGAGCTCGGTCAATCGTTCAATTATTCAATTCGCGAGCAAGTCATCCTCCGTTCGAGATGATCGAGCGAACGACGTGACATGTCGAAACGTCGTACGGCGTCGCGATGCCGTCGAAGGCAAAATACGGAAGCGTCCCGACGCTGCGACGCACCGGACGTAACTGAATACGCGAGCACACATTTCTCTATTCGTAGGTATATACTCTCTCGTGCCTTCTTCTCCTTCTCCTCCTTCATTTTCTCCCTCCTCGTGTCTTTCACCTTATCTTCGTCTCCTCCAATTTTACCTTTTCCTTTCTCTTTCATTTTTTCCCTCCCCCTCTTTCTCTCTTTCAATTTTTTTTTTCCAATTAATTGGAAGTATTAATATATTTATATGTAAAAGAGAGTTTAATAATATTATATCTTTTATCAATTTTTTTTTTTTTTTTTTTTAATTAAAAAGAAATTTATTTTAATTTTTCTATTTGATTTAATTAGATTAACCTTTGCGTTTGTTTTGCGTTTTGTTTTATAATTGATAAATTAGATTTTGCCCAAAAGCACTTGTGCGTACGACAATTTCGAGAAATTAAGAGCTAAGAATGATACGTCATACACATGTGATCAGGAAGTGTGACACATCTCGAGATCGTTATTTTAAGACGGTACGATGAACGTGACGAGGAAAGTGCATCGAGCTGTTGAAGAATCGCAGAAGTGTAACGACATTAAGAAGGTCTACCAAGAACTTTCGATGACACAAACGCGAGTCAGCATCGATTCACCAATGTAATCTTTCAAAGCCAACTTCAACAGAATTATGGTTTTTTACAACGTCGATGTGTAACCTACCATTTAATGTACAGTCTTATATATTTTTCGAGACAGCGATACTTTTTAACGACACAGTCTTTCATCAAGTTTGAATCAACATTTTTCTGATAAGAAGAAAAAAAGAAATTTACATGTTGTTTACACATGTGCGTATGTGTATTTAAACACGGTGAAACTTTCCTAAGTTAATTTCGAGCAAGAAAATTGTGCAGTATATTGGTATAAAGAAGAAAGGAGACGGTGAAAAGGAAGAAGAAGGACTAATAAAAATTGCTAGACATCCGACGATGTTCCGGGAAGACAATATCTTTCCTCTGCGGGCGAAAATAACGCGTTCAGGGGGGATGAAAATAGAGAATGAGAGACGGTTCGGCGGCATTTGCAGCCGAAGGAAGAAGTAGCGATGGCGACGGTGACGTTTAACTCGAAATAGAGCACGATGAGCAAAACGAACGTACGTCGTTTACGTAGGCGGCGTTGTTTGAATTAACGAATTAATGGAGTAAGTCGTAAATTCATCAGCGACCGATCCGAGAGAGCGTCGTTGATTAGATCGTAACGCCGTTCGATCGTATAACTATCGCATTCTACCTTGTACATTTCCATTTATAGACTGTACACAATTCAAATCAACTTTCCTCAAAAGTTTCCAACCAAAAAAAAAAAAATTAATTAAAATTTAATTTATATATAAAATTAAAAATATAAATATATATAACGATTAATTAAAGCCTGGCACTAAATGTTGATTAAGTAGTTCAACTAATTTAGATGTTACGTCATAGTTGAAGCTGCGATACGTTACGATATTGATAAGAACATGCGAGGATTGTGTGAGAATTGCGCTGATCGATATTCGACTTATTGTTAGCCCCGATTATCGCACACGACCGACCCGCGTCGCGACTAGACGCGCGTTAAAAGGCAACGCCATGGCAGGCATTACAATTAATGATGCTGCTCGTACGCGAGCCGCGTGGAATAACAATCGATCTGCGCACCTGTCAGGAATGCTCATGTCTCGTGTGTATACTCGCTGCTCGCACATTCGTCATTAGAACAACTGGATTCTCTCGGCTTTGCGAAATACTTTCAACATTGATTCTTCCTAAACTGCTAGCTTTTATCACAAACTTATAAAAGTTGCTTTTAACTAAATCTTTATTTTTATTAATTACCGTTCGTTAAAGAGAGTTACTTCACTATCGCATTTGTCAGAGTTTGAAATAAAAATGAGATTAATACAACGTGATTTTTCTCGCACGACCTCACGACATCATCTTTCAAAGCTCGATACGCGAATATAAAAGCATCCGTGTGTCTGTCAAAATTTTAACAATTAATTTCGACAGTTCAACGGTCATTTTTCCGTCGAGGCGATTTGCGTCACGAATTTCAAAGGGCAGCCAGAGGATAACAATTGTCCATTGATGCCGGTGTGGATAGTGATGGGCGAAACCATTGGTGCAAAGGGGGTGCATGAAATTGAATATTGCTGGCGATCCCTCTCGGAACGATGGCGACACTGAGAGTTCAGGAGCCGGAAACGAAACCGTTAAAGGACAATAATTAATTCGCTTCTGACGGCAGTCTGACGGCTCGTTAGTCGCGTAATCCTGTCTGTTTTTTCTTTCATCCTGCGCGATAATGCAACCGAGAGGATGATTTTGCGAGTGGAAAAAGGGGAACGAGATGAAAGGTAAGTCTAGTGTGCTTTTTTTTTCAAAGGCACGGGGGTGGATTGTCGATTAAAATCGACTATGGTAAACACTTTTAACGCTTTGCTTCTTTGTAAAAAAAAAATCTATACATTTTTTTTTTATTAATCTATCCTTTTTGACTACATTGTTTCGGAAAAATCCGATTAAAATTTCATCGAAAAATTTATTAAAATTGGTGTAGCTAATGATTGTTGTTTTTCAAGAATTTTCTTAAATGTATCCCTTGTCTTTTATTTTCTCTTCATCTATTTACATTTATTGGATATTTCGATAAAAAGTTCTGCTATTTAAATGTTACAGAATTAATTTACTTTGACTCACAGAAACGGAAGGGAATGAATTTCACTTTTTCCCCGATGGCAGCGAGGGGGTTTAAGGGATGATTTCCGTCGGCGCGACAATTTTGCGGGCAGAACGCGTCCCGCTCCGAGAGGATGAGGGATAAAAAGGGGGGTGAGAGACTGAGCTTTGTTGCGCGATTACGAAGAGCGGGAGATCCGCTCGTCTCGATGGACACACCCGACTATGGAACCAGCCTGCCGGAATTAGGTTTGCTTTAACCCGAACGATATCGAGACACGCCAGCCAACCTTTGGGACAACGTGGTAAACGATAAGAAGAGAAAAAAAAAATCGAAAGCAAAAGGGGAAACTGCGGATCAGAGGACTATCTTCAATACGTAATCCAACAAATCGGTCAAGATAATGCCCTTAATCTATAAATACAGTATTTTAACAGAAAGAAAAATACTAAAAAAGTGCAATATATTTTTCTAAGTTACTAAAATTATATAAAGAAAAAAAATGTTATACTTTTTATTGCAATTTAGAAACTTCATGTAAAAGATAGAGATCTTAAGCTGGATTTTTTTTTCTGCATTTCTGATAATCATTGTTCGGTCCCTCTTTGGCATCGCTCGTTACAAACGATCCGTATACTACCATGGCACCCCTCGAGGTTTTTCACCCTCTTTTGCTGCGCATTAACTGAGTACTTATTGTTAGTTGAGTAGCAAAATCTCTCGCGGCCAATTTTCCAACTAGTAAAGCGCATCGCTTGAGTATATTTAAAAAAAATTGTCAAAAATATATTTTTATTTAATAGTCATTATTTATCAATTTTAATTTCAATAATATCGTCTAGTTTTTTTATGATAAAACTATGGAACTTTATCAAAATTGACAAGAAAAGAAATTATGAAGCTGAAGCTCATACGCGGTTGAGAACCGTCGTAACTGAGTTATCGTTCACCCCAAGAACTAGAGAGAGGATGCATGCACCCTCTTCCCTCAGGAGGGTACGTGTCCTGCAACAAGCGTGTCCTATGTTCTCACACCCTCTCGAGATTCGAGGAAACCCTGTTGTTGTCATGACTACCGAAGTCCCG
The DNA here is from genome assembly GCF_019399895.1 of Cardiocondyla obscurior. NCBI lineage: Eukaryota > Metazoa > Arthropoda > Insecta > Hymenoptera > Formicidae > Cardiocondyla > Cardiocondyla obscurior. Next base: position 1,393,021 of record NC_091875.1, on the reverse strand, counting down.
CGAGAACAAAGTTATTTTTACGTTCGCCATATTAAGCCAGGGGTTCTGATAAGATCTGATTAGCATCCTTTGTTTCTCCGCAAAGTTAAGACCTATTCAAACATCTGCTAACCGCTAATTTATAGATGTTCGAAAACATAATTAATAGTAGACGACGTAAATTTTCACCGTGAAAATAAAATTGTATCCAAAGAAAAAAAGAAAAGAAAATTTAATAATAAAAACGCGATTAAAAAAAATGTTTTTCCTCCTTGTTATTTTTTCCCTCCCTTCGTTCGTCTCTTCAGTTTCCATTTCGAAATGCTAAGTCGTTTTTTCGTAGCACTGCCGGCGCCACGTGGGTTATGTTTTATGAATGAGTAGCTCACCTACGCGCCATTACAACGCATGCACGTGCGTGCACACGCACTCGCGAGAAGAACGAGCTAAATTTACCTGCATCGTCAGCCGCGATACAACCAGGCCCAACCCTGCCATTGTGCGCTGTCTTGTGTAGGCATCCTCTCGCATACGCTAACTGGCCCACACGACAGACAAGCGAGAGACAGAGTTCCCGCTGACTGTCCTTAAGGTTTGAGAAACTCGCGAACATATACGCGTACAGAACTTTCGCCGGTGGGTTTGTCTTGCATAAGAAGGATAATCGCTTGTCTTTTCTATAGCATTTGTACGTGCCTTTCAATGTGCGACTTCGTCAACAATGCTATGTATAATTTTGTACGGTCTATGCGTCACACAATTTTATATAAAACATACTTTACGTTTTACGTGATAAAACTTAAACTTCTAAGCTGCTTTATTTGATTATATTTTTAAATATTATTATGCTTGTTTTTTTTTTTTTTTTTTTTTTTTGTACGCGTGAGTTTAACATTATTTTTTAAAAGATTTATAATGATTTTTGCATTTACATATTTTTTAACGTATCAACAAACGTCCTTCGACAAGTATTAACTCCGCGGTGAAAATCTGTACAGCAGACGCGTGTCATTCGCAGACAGTTTATTACGAATTCAGGTTCCGTCACGTCGAAATTGCTATAATTCTTTCGGCTCACGTATAGCGCACAGAAGACCGCTAACTCGCTCTCCGAAATGCTCTAACGAGCTTCGACATTTGCTTGGGGTCGCACTCCTGATTCGGCAGTAGTTCTACCCAAGTAGCATCTTTTGCCCTGAGGAAGACAAGACTCGGATCTCAATGTACGCCTGTCACATCTACTTTTCCTTTTAGCAATATAGTCTTATTATTCTATCATATAAAATATAAAATAATTTTTTATATCTATATCTAAACATACTTATACATGTCATCGTTATTTTTATTTTATTTTTTTTATTTGAGAATTAAAATAAATTGAAATAATTAATTTTTCGTGTACTATAAACGCAAGGGATTTTTCTTTTTCCGTTTCCACGTTTAACTAGCGCAAAAAAAATTAATAGTTTAATTAAAATAAAGAGACGGTAAGGTCTGTCATTGACGTGGGGTCGTAATTGCGGTTTTAACACCAGCAGTGACACTGGTTCGCATTTCTGTGACATGGTTCGACACGCCTGTTTTCGCGCGAAACGTATCGGCACGATATTCGTGTGATGTGGCATTTCCGCATGGCATTTGATGTGGACACGGTATGGCGTAAAGTCCGGAAGGTCTCTGAGAGCATACGCGGGGAATATTGATTTTGCCCATCGAACGTCCTTCTTACGACCGAAATTTCATTCTACGACCGAGCGTATGTCAATAATAAAATAATTAAAAATGAAATAAAATATATATCATTAATGTATCTTTAAAAAATTAAATTTTCTTTTATATTGACTCATATATTGTATTAAATCCTTGATAAAAATTTGATTTCTATTAAAAAAAAAAAATGTGTACGTCAACGGTTTTAAGGAAGTTTTATCAGTTTTTTTTTTTTTTTTTTACCCGATAGATAACAACAATGAGAACAGTCCTGATGGTAATGGAAGCCGAGCAGTAAATTGCAAAATAGCATCGAAAATCCGTGCAAAGCGAAACCCGATAGGGACGCGAAATTCGTTTTTCGTTATAAGCCGGATACGGCGTTTTCAACGTATTTATTTAACACCACCCCGTACACGTCTATCTCGATTATTTTTTCAGCATCCTGCTGCAACCTGCTGCGCCGCCGGCTTATGAGTATTTATGTGTTCAGAGCGCGGTACGAATAGAAAGAGAAATATTTGCCCATGGTACAATACCACGGAATGAACATATTAATATAACTATATGTATTATACATATATGTATACACACACGCACATATGAAAGAGAACAATTTGAAAATTCGAGACGTGAAAATTACTTAAGAGAGAGTACATGTATACCTATATTCCGCTATTCGTTTCACCATAGACGCGAATCTGTGACTCATCTCGCGATTCAATTAAAGATCTATTTTCCCGCTAAGATGACTCGATACACGGAGATATGTGCTTTGCCTTGGGGTAGGTTCATCCCATACCGAGTGTCACAGGACAAACACACGTATATCAAGTACAGACATACGTGAAAGTACGACCTAAATCATTTATCGTCCGATTGCCAATTTGCAGCCCCACGAAAATTGCTTTCGTCAAGGCACGCGGCCCTTTTTCGCGCGCCCTTCGCGTGATTTCAAGTTTTCCTTTTTCAATTGATACCACGTGCTTCAATAAAACAAAATGTAAAAAATATTAAATACCAAAAATAAAATAAAAAATAAAATTAAAATTGATTTAAAGCAGCATAAAAATTTTAATTTTTAAATATAAAAATATCTTTCAATTTATTTTCAGTTCGCGTTTTATTTTACGAGTGTAACGCTGTTCGCAGTAATATTAACTGGCTAACAACGTCCCCTGCAATTTGCGCGGATCGTTGATTCGTAAATATTCAAATCGCAGCATATGCCAAAGTTCATCGATCCACGATAAACGTGATAGTGTGAGCAGTAACTCTCTCGTACGTCGCGAAAAATATTTTTTCTATAAAGTACTAGCAATTTTGCTGTCGCCAAAAATTTGTAATAAATATGTAACCGGTTGATTAATTTAATCTTCTAATAAAAAAAATTTTTTTCCTAAATTTCTTTAAATCATAGAAATTTTAAAAGGCAAAATATTTGCTTCGATGATGAGCTTAATGCGTCTGCGACTGCAAATAGTGTAAATCACACGGGAAGAAAGAAAATGAAGAGACATAATATCCAATAAGACGCGAAATTAGATCGCTCGTTTCCGCGCGAATAATCGAACCACACGGAACGCAATAATGACGCGGATATGTTTGCTTTGTCGAAAGGAATAGAAGCATGGGCCAACCTGGTCCTTAGCGACGAGAAAGGGAAACGAGTCACCCTCCTTCCTGCGGGAAGATGTTGGTGCTCTGTTCCCTAAGGCAAATATCACAAAAGAACAAATAGAAAGAAGAGAAACGAGAGCCGTTTCATCAAAATCGATCGACCTGATATTAATCTTAAATTGCGGAAAATGATGAAAGAAACTGTTGTTTCATTTAACTTCTTGCAGATATCATCTAATTAAAAATTAACGCTATTTTCAATGCGAGCTCGAGTGAAACTCATTAGCTTTGATCGCGATCTAATGAACACCCTTGTCTTCTTTTCGCCGAGAGCTATTCCTTTGACGATATATATACGTACAAGAAACGAAAAGACAGTACACCTTGCGTGACGGATGCTGGTAGCCGATAGCATCCCTTAAAGTAAACATCGCAGAAGGGTGGCAACCAACTTCTTGGGGGGTTGATCAAAGTGCCCTCACACCCCCGGGCAGCATATTTGATAGTCCTCGCGAGGTTCGACCCCTCTCGCTAGTCGAAAGAGAATCCTCGAGAGTCTTTTGCAAGCGAAATGCTACGCAGCAAAACTATAAAGACGAAAAAGAGCGAGAAGATCGAGACATACCTGCTCAATTTTTCACGAGTTAACCTGACTTCACCTTAACAGAATATGTAGGCTCACCCCTTTTTTTTTTTTTTTTTTTAATTTAAATGATATAAATTTCTTAACCCACTGTACAGAAACGGTTTATATAAAATATCTCTTAATTTACTAATTTTATTCAGCTTGTTTAAATTAAGTAATTTCTGATCCTAAACCATTTTCACGAATATAATCTATTAATCCTTGCATTATGAAATATATATTGCTACTTTGTGTTTACCAATTTCACTATTTGCGCATTATTCCCTCACGGGAATTATATTACCACGCTATGACGATCATTTCCGCGATTATTTTCCTTTGCAATAGCGACTGCACGAAATCCGCGAATCGCCAACGGCGAAAATGAAGCAAAACTCGATATGCGTAGCGCCGCAAATTTGCAACTCGGTTTCCGAAATTAGCTCGACGAAGGGGGTGTAGGAAAATCAACTTGCCTCGAGCGATGAAAATGCCGGCCGGGAGAGGGGGTGCACAGGAGGAGGGAATAGGGACGAGAGCGAGAAGAGAAACGATATCTGAACGGAGGAGCTCGAATGTCCGTGTTAAACGCGACGATTCGCCCGCTACCACTCGCGGAAATTACTTCCGTTTTTCGATTAATTCGAGAATGCGATCGCGCGAGCGTGCCGCTGACAGTTTCATTTCAAAGCCAGTTACATGTGAAATTTCGTATCTCAAATTCCCTGAAAATTTCCAGGTGAGGAATAATTCAGTTTTCCACATACATAAATATCATTACCGACCTTTTATAAAATAAAATTAAAAAAAAAAAAAAAAAAAAACTTTTTTACTTAATCATAATAAAATATAGCAATTATAAATCTCTTAATCGCATGTAGCTGTATAATTTATCGTGTCACTTGATTCACCGCATAAAATATAATTTATGTATGTTTCAGTACTTCAATATTCAGTGTTTCACAATTTAATATAATTGTAACAAAGTAATAAATCAATATTGTTACTCCCTCCCTCGTTTAAACAGTTTATCGATTTGCAAAGATGAAATACGTGGTATATACTTCGAGATATATATGTACTACGGAACTAAACTACCTGGTGCGTGGTTTTTCCACGATGTTGCCACTGATAAAAGTGATCTGCATTTAAAGACCATCCAGGCGCAAAGCTAAATCCTTCCGATGGCGCCTGCGAGACAGATGAAAATGCACCACACATACACATGTGATGACATAATAAGGGATCTGGTAGATCTATATGAACTCCCTTTTTATCACCGAACCATCCTGTCGTAGTGCACTTTTCGTTTAGCTGAACCGATGTCTCTTGATTATATTGAGATTGCATCAGCATCTCTTTCTCCAAGGTGTACAGAGTCTCGAACTCCAGGAAGGACATGCCCGGCCCTTCGTCGACGCAGGTCGACGTGGTCGACGACACCCTGAGACCCAGACCCATCTGAGCTTGAAACGAATCGTCATCAAAAGACTGTAAAAATCTCCTCGGCGAACGCCTCGGACTGTAATATGCCTGCTGACGTTCCTCCGAATGTCTTCTGGGCGATCTGCGATCGTTCGAAGATCTTCGCAGCAAAGTAGACGACTTGCTGGGACTTGATGACAAGGACTCGCTCACTTCCAGAGATTTCTCCGAGACACTACCCGCCAGGGATGGTATCGGTGATCGAGATGATGTCAAGCGGCAAATTCTACTTTTCGGTTTGGCACCGTTGCCGGTACGAGAATAACCCGTAGGCCCTTTGAGACCCGACATTGTTCTTCTTTCATTTTTCGAGACGCTCTGCGAGAACGCAATTCGTCAAACACTTTCTCAAGCACCCACACAGCATCCAAAACGTCTCGAGGAATTAATGACTTAATGAGATTGCATTTAATTCTTTTCATTCATTGAGTAAAAATATAACGTTTGATACAAGTTTGATCTCTTTATCACTGATAAAAAAAAACTCTACAATTAATACAAATCGCTCAGTTTAAATAAATATCCTAAAAAATTAATTTTTCAATATTTTTTACTAATATGAATAAAAAAAATTATTATAATAAAAAATAAAAATTGCTCGAAATCAAAGAGAATATAATTTTAGTTCTCGAGAAACTGATTCCACATTTTTGCTTTTATCAAGATAACTTTGCTGAAAAATTTTTCACTTGCTAGCAATCACTGGCAGTCACTAATTAACTCTAAAGCCACAGACCGACGCGGAAGGGTGAACAGACAAGCACCCTTGCAAGGATCGTCGGCAGGACTGACGGTCCGGCCCGTTACAGGACTATACGAAGCGTCGCGGCGACAAACGCGCGCAAGCGCACATTCTAATTATATTGAATAGACTTTTTACTTATTATTAGTATAATACATGCATTGTAGATTACAAAATAATACGATCGATCATGACTATACAAATTAATTTCGAATTTATCTATTCTAAATACTTTTGCAAAAAAAAAAAAAAAGTATAATTTTATATGCAATTAATAAATTTGTAAATTTACACATTATTAAACTTTTACTTGAGAAACTAATGTGCACCGTCATGATGTAACTTATAATTATTCATACAACAACGTTTACCAAAAATTTTCTAAATTCCAATTTAAATAAAAAAGACTTTTTAATTTGTTTTTTTCAAGGATTGCTTTTGACGCTTTAAAAACTATATAAGTATATTTGTAATAACTTAAATAAAACGCAGCAAAAACGGCGATTATTTCACATGTAATACGCTGGCTATATATTTTGTGCGATTTAATCGAAATTCGTGGTGTCGGACTGGCTACTTCGATTTAACTGCGACAACTTTTTATGTAGTTGTAAAATTAAATTACCGTTCGCTAATTGCTAGGTACTAATGGAAACTGGGTATATTTGGATTATGACAAGTGGTACTCGAGAGGAAAGATATTTAAAGAGGAAATGCGATAATGAAAAATTTAAAGGGGTATGCATAAGTTAAAAAAAATTTTTACGTTTATCTTTACTTTACTCTATAAAAAAAAAAATTATGTTAATTTTTTTTTTATACTTTTCTCTGGCGTATCATATTTTATCACGAGTACTTTGCGATTACATCGGCAATTGGAAAATCATCGACGCGTCAAGCCCATTCCTGTAGTTGGCGATATCATTTCTCGTTTAAACCCGGATTTTCGAAGGGTCGAAGATCGAACGCGGCGTGACAAAGGACACCGACGGCATACCCGAGCGATAAGGAGCCAAGAGAGACACGGTCTTTCTCGCCGCTCGATATCTCGATCGCTGCCAAAGTTTTCTTTTTTTCTTTTCGACCTTGCCACAGAAAGAGATAGATTCGCGGAGGAGGAAAAGGGAGACGCAGGGACGGAAATCACCATTTCAACGTGTGTACACGTGGGGTGAATATTATAAAAGCGCCACCGTGATGAAGGAAAAGGTACACGACGCCACCCTCCGAAAAAGCAGCCCTCTCTTGATACCATGACGAGTGTCGGCACAATATTTCCCTCCTCCCCTGAACACTTCTTTACCCCTTTCCTCCGGTAGCCTCCCTTGCAAAACGAATCTACATATTTATAGCGAGTGCTTAGCGTACCAGAAAATTTCAAATGCATTCTAACTAATAAATACGCCCTGTCTGTCATCTAACGCCACCCAGAAAAGCGAGCTAATTCGAAAGTGATGTTGAATTATGATGCCGAGAATGTAAGATAAAAGTGAAGTGACAATCACCGAAATACAGCACCGCGTATATGAAAATAATTATGATACAGATAATATACGAGTATTTCTCCCTCTGCCGCTGGTTCCATAAATATTTTCTTACGTTATCTCCGAACAAGATATTTCATAATCTCAAAAGCAAAGATCAAGCGCAGAGTTTCAATTTGGCGGAAATAATTTCATCTTCCAGCGTGATATTGACACTAACATATAATCACCTGTAAACCCTCCAGAGGAAGATGAAGGGAACGTGCGTGCCAACGAGAGAGAAAAAGAATCTGTCATAACACGAAGACACGCACGCGTCATTCGAAAGGGGGTTCCTGTATGAGCTTTTAATTTGATTCCACTCGACTGATAATCTGATATTTTGACCCTTGCTTCTACCCTTAAAAAGGATTTTTCGCGTGATGGCGCGCACAGATTTAGAGTAGATATATTTTCTTAGGGGAGTAGAAGTAGCAGGTAACCGCTAAAAATGCGTCCAAGTTGCATTGCAAAAGTTTTAAGTATTAATATTGAATGCATTACGTTAAATATATAAAGTTAAAAAAAATTTCTAAAATATTCGAGAAATAAAAAGAAAGTTGTGACATCTGTCGGCATCGCGCGATTCTGAACGAACATTTCTTTATTAGTAAAACCAGTTGAATCGATATGAAACCCATATGCAAGCAAACACGAACGGACCGACGCGGGCAATGGGTGATAGCAGCCAAAGGGTCGCCGCAATAATTAATAAAGCAGCACCACCGGGCTTAACGCTACTACGACTCTTCGCTTTCCATTCGCTTTCCGCTCTTCTCGTCGACTTACTTTTCCGTTTCCACGATTCAATATAATAATGTTCCTCTGCTCACTCAACCCGGGTCTCACGGCTTAGCCCTTTGGGCCAGCGGTTCTCAATCGGCAATTAATTTCGTCCAACACAAATTATACGAGTAAATTAGATTAATATTTGATAAAAGAAGAAAATAGTAAAATTGCCTCTTTAATTCCGAAAACCTATAAAATGCGCATTTCTTTAATGTCTCTAATTTAATTTTTAATTTACTTTAAAAAAATGTTTAATCTGTATATTTTTATTAACAATTATATTTAAAATTTTAGCTTATTTTATATGTATAATTCTATTAAGTATTGCTTAGATTATTAAGATACTGAATGTAATAAGAATAATAAAATCTTGCTACTACTTTCTTATAGTATCTACAAAAAATAAATACATATTGAAGATGTCCAGTCTGTGAAAAGAAGAACCACCGTTCATCGAATTCACCGCGAGGGGTGTATCACGAAAAGCGTTATTGCTACGTCACCGACTTCAGGATTATTACGAATCATTTTTCCGCATGAAAGTGAAACCCTTAGACATATAAAGAATCACACAGTCACAGGCAATAATAGATAAAAAAAAAATATAAACTTTTTTATTCTAAATAAAATTATAATTTCCCAATTTAATATAACTTTTAAGTATCACGGAAAATAAAAGTCTGTCAGTATTTGAAAAATAAAATATTTAAAAATAAATATCCCTTTATACAATATCTCCCTATTGGCCAACACGGAACGAGTTTCATCATAATTGAAAAGTAGAGCTCGTAAAAGAAACCGAATTTACCTGTTCGTGAAAGGACAGAAAGATAAGAGGGAATAGAAAAACATCGTCTGCGGGAGTGATAAGTCACGTGGAATAAGCGGTCAAATTCCACGCGTGTTCGAAAAAAATTGATACAAAAGCGATTCCCTGCCCTCTTATCGAAGCTGATCCCATCTGCCTCTCTGCGGTTTGTTTGATGTCTCATAAACGTTCTTAATTTCAAAGAAATCCGATGTGTTCAATGGATCGTTATCAATACGCGTTGCAAAAATTGCTTGAAAGACCGCGATAACCTTAATATTTCGCTGACGATTTTTAAATCTATAATATGTCTTGCAAATTAAACTCAACTTTTATTTCCATTTTTTTTTTCTTAAATCTTTTCTGCGCTGGTGGCTTATAAAAATTTATTTGTTTATTTAAATGTATGTACGTTAATGTCTGCGATGTATTGACCTCGAGTAAATGGGTTCGCTAAGTCCAAATGATCGCGAGGATCAGTCCCTGCGTAATATCCCTACAGAATACTGAAAGTATCATACTCTTTGGTATATAAACGTGTCGCCATCGAACGGTAAAGAAAGAAACCTAACGCGTTTATACGTACACACGTGGATAAGAACACATTTAAAAAGCATTAAATTTAAAATAAAATTTAAGTTTCGAATTAAAATTGCGCTAAAAATATATATATAAATATATAATTTTTTTTTTATTAGTTTTATAACGTATAGTTGTGTTTAATGCTTGCCATTGTTTCATACAGTTAATTAAAATAGCCGGTTCTTTGAATCACTAATTCGGTTATAATATGGTCACGTGTGCTTACGGAGAGAAAAATCAACAGTAAACATATTCAGAAGGGCAGGAGACAAAATTCGAGAAGGCACCCTCATGAATGAGTGGTAGTAAGGCGCCACGCGCGCATGCCTACATACGGACCGAGGGTGAACGTAATTCCTTTGCACCACGTGCTCGCGCACCCATGGGGTTTGCCCTACGCAACTCGTGACTCATAAGATTTATAGCTATTTCACCGCGCGAGGCTCCTCTTCTTACGAGAATGCATGAATAGGTACAAAATGTACGAGACATTTAACAAAATGGAAACAATTTAAAAAATTGTGTGAAACCGTAAGCGCGATACGAATTTAGAAAAAGGATTAAATTAAAATTTATAAATGATTAAATAAATAAAGTTACTATTACGAAGTTAATGAAAATTAAAAAGAATTGTATCATTAGATAAATTTGTCCCTCCCGCTTGTATTACTATTCTTTTTATGTTTTTATAAAAAAAAAATTACCTCAGCTTGACGTTTCTCACAGGAGCAATTTCGTAATTTTTCTAGCTGCAGTTGAATAAGATGAAAAGCCGAATATTTCTGACTTTCCGGCGATAAAGGCGAACTCGGTGATCCTGGCGATCCGATACCGGAGCTTTTACTGTCACTAGTTTTAATAATATCTTTTGTCGTTTCTTTTTTCGCGGTGAGCGCATCAAATTGCGGTGATAACGGCGACAATGGCGAATCGAAACCGGAGCTTTCCGAGCTTGAGTTCACTAAACCGCGAGTCCTCGCTACTTTCGGTCTGGGAATCAAACTTCTTCCAGATTTCAAAGATTCGGATCGGCGAATCGCTCGGCAAACAGTGGACTTCCATTCGATCGGTTCACAATACAGTTTCAACCCAAAGACTTTCCTGATGTCGGCTTTCGTGCCAGATAAATCCTGCGAGCGAATTTCTTCGAATGTCTTATCGATACCTTCGAATCTCTTATCAGCTTCGTCACTGATCTCCTTTTTGAGAAATTTATGATCTTTCGCAATAGCCAAATCTTTTAAGAAGTTCTTTTCCCATTCTCCAAAGCCTTCCGAATGATCTTGAAGAGATCTTTGGTCATTCAAAAACGTTTGTTTCGCTCGCGACGACGCCTTAAAATTTTCCGAATTATTGTCTTCTTCTTTAGAATCTCCCAAATGGTTTTTATTATCGCCGACGGCATTTTTTATTTTCCCGAATATGTCTTCGATCGTGATCGATTCTACGAATTCCGAGCTTGTCAATTTTAAACGTCTCAAACCGCCGACGCAATCTTGAAGTTCGTAATACTCGACGTTTTCGTACCGATCGTCCAATGACGCCGAAAATGAGGCGCTCATTGAAGCCGGGCGTCGTTTTACCGTGCCGGTCTCGTGGCTGGGAGAATCCCAATCTACGTGAAAGGTCCTTCGTTTCGAGGACATCGTACGATTTCCTTCGCAACTTCGACATCGATCAAATGTGTTAAATCACAACCAAATTTATTTATGATATGTTTATCAAAATTGAATCTATAAAATTTTTCGTAGCGAATATAATATATCCTTTCGATGTACATTTTTTTTCGGTACCGTATTCCATTATTACACGAATTACTGCACATTTCTTTTATCGAATTGATTTGTCACGTCCATTCCTTTGTGCTACACTTCTCCATTTTATTTTTTTTCCCCGATATTATAAAATCCAACGCTCGTTACATTTTCATAAAAGACACGATATCAAATTTAATTACCTAATTACATTTAATTAGAACAAAAATTTGGTAAAATTCACGGAAGGAAATCACACCGCGGATGATAAACGTATTTTCGGGTGTCTGCACTTGAACAATAGATGCACTTGCTAAGGGTGCCCGGGGCAAACTGAACCCACCCTTGTGAAAGTAAGCAACCACTCTACGCGGGGAACGAAAAGTAGTGCGTGTGTGTGTATGTATACTATATAGGATATAGGACCCTGGCGCCTACGACAACCCCAAACGCATATCATAGCCCCGGGGCTGAAAACTAATTACATTCGGCTACGGGGTTGGTGTATGATCGCACCATATTGCAAGTGTGTCATGCCGATGTGGTCATATGAATTCCGCGGAACGAGCTCTTACATACAGCAAGGCGCTTACACGCTATTCTCGTTTGATAAAAAGATTCACGATACGAAACGATGTTATTAAAATTGGCATTGTTACGAAATATATTAAAGTGCTCATGCTTTATAATTTTAATCGTAATTATATTAGAATTTTATTTGTTCTTCTATTTCGGAGCAACTAAAAACAATATTTATATAGAACTGATTAACGCAGAATAATGACATCTTGATAAAATTCCGATAGAAAAATTTACAGATCGGCAAAATTGATTTAGAAAACGTTATCAGTAATTTCCTGTGATAATAGAAACGTCTGTCGTTGTATCCGGCTTCATGAATACCATTTGGATACAATCTCGTCGCTTTATTTGACGGCAAGGGTGACCACCCTTTCATGGAGGGTAGTCGTCGGGGTTTTCTTTGACGTTAAAAATAATTCAAATTTGACAAGTTTTTTCTTTCTTTTTTTTTTTTTTTATAATACCTTTATAGCACAAATTTTTTCAAGATGCCACATAATTGACTAATACCGGTGGCAGACCGAAATTCAAAAAGCTTCCGTTTATCCGACGAATTTCCGAATCCACTTCCTATCCGGCCGCAAATTCCCGCATTACTAACGAATAGGATTTCACGGCTCGGAGAGGCTTACAACTTATAATCCTAGTGTATCCCGTTATAGGTTTACCCATCATCCCCTTTCCTCTCCCTCACTTTCTCTCTCTGTCGACGTACCCGAAGATTAAGCCTGCACAGCCCCACGTCGCACGCATTTCGAGCGATGCGCGCGTATCGCGTGGCCCTTCTTTTGAATCGGATTAAATTGCGGATTGCACGCGCCATTTAACTGATCCGTAAATGCATGAAAACTATACAATATTGCATATTCGAAATCGATCGATTAATCAGACCAGCTTTAAGGACAACTGTGACGTCGCACAAGCTCTCGAAGAATACAAGGTAAAATTTTACACAATATTGTATATTAAAAATAGAAACAATTTTGTTGCCCGTCGAGTTATAATTTAAGCAAAGTGCATCGATTTGTAAAAAAATTATTGTTGTCGCTTTACCACGATACTGATTGATAAAGTACTATAATTGTAATTTTGGATTTTAATTGCTTATTTTAATTTTTTTTTTTTTGTTAGAAATTAATAATTATATTACGAAAAACTCTACGTATAAGGGTCTCTCTATAACTATCCATCGATTGAGTAAAGCTCTTACCGACCGCAGTAAAGTTTGCGACAGACAGATTAAACAGGTAAATTATCCTCAAATACTTCACTATACATATAATCTAAATTATAATATTTAATATTTATTTTATTGAAAAATATCCGCTTAAAGTTTTCAAATTTCTTCGTGTTCTAATAATTTAATATTTATACATACATTTTATATAATATTTATACCTTAATTTTTTACAATTCTTTTTTACTGCCTTTTCAAATCTTGATAAAATTAAAAACATGCAGTGCTAACTAAAATTTTTTTTTTATACAATTTAGAAAAATTGTTGTGGTACAGTCACAAGTTAGAATTCTCAAGGGTTACGACCCCGGCGAGAGATGGAGCCTCTGAAACGCGAGAGGGCCGTGAGGGCAATGAGGGTGGAAACCGAGCTAGTACTCCACTATGGATTTGCCATTAATTCGAGCCGTTGAGAAACTTTTGTCCCGCATCCCGCTTCGCGAGCTACCTGCGGCTTTCCCGAAAAAAGGGAAGAGGACAAGAGGACATTGTCGTTCTTTCTGACATTGCCATCTGGTGAGAGGCAATTTCGATACGAGAGCTCTCAAGACAAAACGCGTGAATAAAAGAAATTCACCAACAATACAATTTGCATCAAAACGATTTAGTTTCAACCCCTATTGACTTTTCATATAAAATTTTCCTCTGTTTAATAAATTGCTATTTAAAAAAGTTGTATAAGCAATTTTAAATTTAAAACTATTGGAATTACACTAATATTTTGTCGAACTCAGTCTTAGAATTTTTATTACACAAACTGGCATATATTGACGTTTATCTACCTCAAAAGTTATAATAAATAAATGCATAAAAAAAATTTATCAATCTAATGAACTCTTATGCACCAAAGGAATAAAATTTCCCAAAGATTTTTTAATATTTTCAAGAATGTGAACAAAATTTGAAATTTATAAAAACATATAATTACCAAATAAATTTAAATAAAAAATATTTTCCGGCAAAAACAATTCAACGCTAGTCGAATTGTAACAATGTTTTTTGTCGAAAAGCGGAAACCGGTCTCGTCGGTCCGACAGCGACGGCGGGAAACGTTTGCAACCCCCCCCGACCGCGTTCTCACGTTCATGGGGGTGGATTTTCCCACGTGGCCGTTAGATCATGCGCGTCCCGAGCCAGTGAAACTTTTGTCCGAGAACCGCGTTTATTGCGGCCGAGCATTACCTTGACTCCTAGAGAGCGATAGAGAGGGAAATCAGAAAGGGGCGGGAGGATTGAGAGAGGATGGATCAACGGTGAAAAAGCGAAAGTTGACTTTAAAGTTTCAAGGGGATGCTTTCGTAGTCACTTTCCCTACTGATTTCACTTTTCCTAACGAACCGAAAGGATCTCTCTGTTTCCGATGCGATAATTTTTGAAATTTTTTCGTTGCATAAAGGTAAAACTTTACAGATAATTACGCGTAGTAGACAGTGCAGAAAATAATTTAACAGCTGATCAGACATAATACCTACAACTAAAGAAACTTTTGAAATAAAAAAAAAAAAAATTTATTTAATTTGTGTATATTCTCAATTTTTTTTTTTTCTTTTTTGTGAAATAAATTTTTATTCAGAAAAGTACCTAATATTAGATAATGCTAGAATTCCTTCTGATATTACTTTTAGCAATAATTTTATCTCTCAAAATGTCAAACTAATCCAATATTTGTCCAAATGCTACAGCGATGAAAGACTTGTTCTAACTTGTTCTTTTCTTTCTTTTATGATGAAAGAAATTATATTAAGACAAAGTTTCTCGCCGACTTTTCATCTTCATTTTCAGCTTTACACCGAACGATTAAATAGATAGAGACGAAATTAAATAAAGTGTGCTTCAGAACTTCACATTTGAAAACTTATTAAGTTTATAAAAATCAAATCTTGTAACTTAAATTTTCGAGCGACGAAAACAACTCTTTTATTTTCTGTCATTGCATAATAATTCAAATAAATAATTTCTATTTCAAAATGTTACTAGTAAAAATCAATTTTTTAATATATCATAAATTATAGAATAATAATGTAGTTCTTTACTCAAATGGAGAAGTGATTTGTCAACATCGTCTAATTAGGAGATGTTGACAAATTGAAATAAGCGCACGTCAACGCTGCCAATTAATGTTAACAAAGTAAAAGAAGCCTGCTTAATCTCGATCGCGTGTTTATTTACCGGAGGAATATTTAATTCCTCATTTCTCCACTTTTATGTCTACGAGCCTTTCTTACGTCACATAATATCACGCATGTTTTCGCAATCGCTCGCATGCAAACCATTTCTTGCATGTCACCGGTTACATATCACGCGCGCAAGCCGACGTTCGATAACGTATAACCGTGTATCCGCGATCAGCGATAATAATATAAACCCTTTTCCAAACACGCAAGACGCATTTTATCCCTCCCGATTTCAAAAATTAATTAATTAACTATTATCCCCTTTTTAGCGATTACAATTTTCTGTAAATGGTCGGATAAATTGCATAATTTTGTTAACAAAAAAAAAATTGAATCTTATAAATTTCAATAATTATTTCTATTATTGAAATTAAGGCAATTCTATGTATACTTAATTTTTTTTTTTATGTTCCGATAAATCTGTAGATTGCTGTGGACAATAATGACGATGTGACGTTAATGTCGGAAGCAATCGATCATTCCCTGTACGATTTCGAGTGCTTTGATCTGACTACTACCGGGAATAGTAGCACATGTGCAGTCATTAGTACGAGCACAAATGTGCTTGATTGTAGTAAGTATTGCGAATAATTCGAGTTGTTCTAATTTTAGTAAAGCGCTATTGCCTACAAGATAATGCATAAAGAGCATAAATATTCAAAGTTTAAATTTACAATGCTCGATTCGCGTTATTTGTAGTATCATTTAACATACTAATTGTTTTGCAGACATTTTATAAATGATAAAAGCGGCAGTTTAGAAACATAAAGGTAAAGTAAATTAGAAAATGCAGAAGTACTAAAAGTAAAATAAAAATTTCTCACAGCGGGTTATTAATTATGTTTCGTAATCTCTTCCTGCTAATTAAAATATGTCGAGCATCATGTTGCAAGTGCGCGACGATGCAAGTCACGCGGATATATTAACCAAAACTTTTATCTTGGTTAGCCGACGACGAAAAGTTCCTTAATTGAGCCGCGTACTAATGAGACGCCCCGGTTTTACCCGTATCCGCACTAGCTATCAAATTATAATATCATTATCAACTCGTAGTACGTGCGTCTATCCTATCCTCGTAACCTTCGCCACTCGACCTCTCAAAATGGTAATTCAACCCCCAAGCGAGCGGATCTATGTCCGGGTGATCGAGAAACTTTCTATATACTTGTTCTATCTTGGAACATATTCCAAACTACTCAACCCAAAGTACGAATAAATGAGACAGATTCGTATCTCATTGAAGTAAAATACGAAACCAAATAGGAAATGATAAAATCGATTTAATAATTTTAGCGAAAAGGTTAAATGTGTATGTATAGTCAAAGAGAGAATTTTTTTTTTTTTTTAATGAAAAGTATGTCTATCAAAATAAAAATTAAGGGTCAAATTTGAATGAATTGTCACGTGAGACTACTAAGAAATTATCATACGAAATTGTTAGGTAGAGTACAAACCCTGGCCATTATCTCCCTCGTTACTTCTAATCGAAATATACGAGCGTCTTGTGTATTAGACTAACCTAAGACTACAGGTATATTTAAGTTATTGTGTTTTTTTGACAATTATAATTCTATTATACACCTACATCATAGTCCTATAAAGAATCGATTTTAATCCAATTTTAATTAATTAAGAACGATTAAAAAAAAAAAAAAGAAACCAACCAATTTTTTTCATAAAATATGTAAATAAAAACGTTGCGCCATTTTTCACAAATCACCCTTTTTAAATCAGGGTTTAGGTGTCGTGCAATTTTTTGCGCCGTACAAGTGATATTTCTCGGGTTACTGTTACCTCTTATCCTCGCGCACCCTGGCCCCGAAGAAGCTTAGAACTTGAAACAGGCCGTGCCTTGAAACAGCCCGAGCCGGGGGTGGAGCGCCTACAGCTGCTGTCACATAAATATCGTGAAACCCCCAAATTCTGGAGGCACAGCTCTGAAGGTATCCTTTTAGCCCCCTCGCTCTTCGACCCTCCCCCACGGAGCAAAGTTGCAGAAACTCCGCTACCGCGTCGAGCGACGGTGGTATCGATTCTCAATTCTTAGGGTGGAAATGTTAAAGGACGAAAACTTTCTCAGGGTTACACGCATCCTCGTCCGAGGAAGACGATGACGAGGATGCGTTTCGCGGGACAATCTCTCGATCGTTCGTGAGGATCTAAATGTAATTGCGTAGATTGCGGAAACTTAGGCAGTTTAAGCCGCGTGATGTTAGTTTAGGTCCAAAGTTCCCGAGTTATTCAAAGCTTTCATTAGCATTTAGAAGTTTTCAAGTTCGATTTAGAATTTTTTTTATTTTCTGCCTCGCACAACACTTAAAGCAAGCATAAACAAAGACAGCTATTAAACTACTTGACTTTCGACGTATCGATTAGAACAAGGCCCGTGTCCTAGATCCCTTACATACGTTAACCTATTACCTTTTAGAGGGTTAAAAAAAACAACGAGGAAATTAAGCGGTTCGACTGACAGAGAATTACTATCGTCTTGAATGTCACACACCACCGAACTAACCACCACTTAATCTTATCTAAATATCCGTGAAATTTTAATTAAAGAAAATTGCTATTTAGAAAATTATTTGAATATTGATATAAAAGAAAATATTTTTCTAACAATTATAAATTTATTTTCACGGGGCAATTAACGTTGTTTCAACAAATCGTTTGGAGGATTTTAAAAGCCATGTCGTATAGCATGGGGGAAACGCGCGAGGGAGAGGGTACATCAAGCCGTAAAATCGCGATCACGACAAGAATAGCACCCAAGTTATTTTTTTGCAGCCGAATTTTCCGCGCGCGTGGTCACGTGGGCACGATAAGCCTTTAATCGAAGATTAATATTACCGGGGTTCGGCTGAGCCCCTGCGTTGTCACGCATCGCGATTAAGAGTCCGACCTTACGTGCCACTAATTATTTTTTTTCTCTCTCTTTCCCTCTCTATATTTTTCCTCCTTGCACCCTTTAAATTAAAGGACCTCTTAAATCTACTGGAAGAAAAAAAAATCGTCTCTTGAATTTGAATTGTAACTCCCTTGTCTACGACAAGGAGACACAATAAATTATATAAGTTTCCGGCCGCGAGTGATTGTCGGCTAAAGGACGATCGTAATTCAGCGGGCTATTAATTATCGTTGGGGTAAAAAAAAAAGTTTACATATGCACTTCTCGGATAAGAACCGCGCTAATTTCCCCCTTATTAGATGTGCCGTAAATCGTCGTTCTTGCGACTGCTTTATTAGCACGCAAGTGTACACGACGTTTTTGATAATATTATTAATTCTCGCCAACAATATATATTTAGCGCATAAATTAAAAGTGTCTATTAAAATTTCGTTTCTCGATTCAAAAGCAAACGCTACTGACACCGAAGGTTTATCCTTAGTGAAGAAATTTACGAACATATACGATTTGTAACCCTCGGAAACAGCGTATGTAAATTAGTTTCTCTCGTGTCTAATTAATAATTCTAAAGGATAGACGGTAACTGACGTTGCGGTCGCCTCAACGATCATGAATTCTAGCAGTTAAACTTGCCAAATCAACCGCAAGACTCCAAAGTTTCAAGCACATGTTAATACGAGAAGAGCAAGACAAACGTTTACAAAAATATTTTTATATTTGTAGCGTTGAAATTACAATTACTTAATAAATAAATATTTTTATACCCGGATAAAAGAATTATTATACCCGTTTCAAATAATTATTATGTACTTGTTTATATAAAAAAAAAATTTTCTAAAACGTTTATCAGTTTCAAATCATAATATAGTATACTTGTAGACGTAATAAAACCAGATAGATAGTTTCAAAGGGGACGGCGGTCTAATCGACGCTTTACATAAAAAAAAAAAAAGCTCAAGTCTTACGACGATATCTCGGAACACGCTTCACGCGATATCGACGATAACCGCCCTCCGGCTATGTGCAATATGTTGCGAGAGAGACGGAGAGAAAGCCGCGATATATCTCGAGAACAACCGGGGGAAGAATGATACGGACTCGATCCCCGCGAATGGCTAATCGATGCCTGACCACGTTCGCGAATTTGCCCGAGGGATATTCTTGTGCGAGTACCGACCCTCAAGTCGACTTCCCATCCCCCTTTGCCCTCCCGCAATAACTTCCGCGTTGACACCCACCCGCTAAATTCCATAGGGTGATTTCCCGTTCCGAAACTAGAACCTTTTTTTGCTATGCGTGAGGGAATTAAAGATTACAGACGTGTGAAATAGCCTGGCTATTTTATTTTCATTAATGAGAAATGTTAGGAATTTCAAGTTAATGAGAATTTAATGATGTAAACGTTTCCCGTAAAATGCTTAATACTGTAAATTCCGTCATTAAAAATGTTTGACTTTAAATAGAAATTGTAAAAGTGTCGTACAAATACAATAAAAAAATTTATTTGTATATTTATGTATTGTTTATGACAACTACGCTACCTGCAAACGGATATTTGGTAAAAAGCGGAAGGAAGATGAGATTTCCGGTGACCAGAAAGAGCCACGCCCCTACTATGAGGACGAGATGATACCATTTTGCAACCCTCTGGGTAGTTCTCGCAACATCCCTCGAGTCCTCCTTCGTCCCTCGACTGCGCGGATAATTAAAGATATAACACCTAGCTTGACGCGCGCTACGCGACGATACGCGAACTTAAGCTCATCTCATACGTTTAACTTCCGCCAAATAAATTATAAAAATTAAAGAAAAACGTAAAACTATATCAAAATAATTCAAATTTCATATTATTTGTTGAAAACAATTTCTAGTTAAAGCAGAATATAAAATTAATATTTTTACTAATTTTTTTTTATTTTCTATTTTTTTTTTTTTTTTTTTAATGTCAAAAAATATTTTTAAATTATACCTGCGTATGTTAACTGTTTTATATCTTTACCAAAACTTTAGCGAAACAAGCGTCTAGTGATGGGATAATCTTTGAAACTGAGTGGTGTAAATTGGACTTTACAAGAAGAGACGGAAGATACAGGAGATGGAGGGTTAGCACGCGCTAAATTGGCTTACGCTTGCAGAATCTTACTACACACCGCCGTGCGTTTCTTGCACATCTCCCGCGCACGACTTTGCTGAGCTTTCGACCCTCATGAATTCTTCTTTTTAATAAATCAAAGCGAAAGGGGTTGGAAAATGTGGGAGGTTGGAACAACCGATAATGATAACCGCAATAGCTGTAACTCCATAATTATTAAAGTGTATGTTGTGAAATCTATTGACTGTAAAATTTGTAAATAAAAAATCTGCGTAAATACTATTCACGTTAAAATATAATAAATAATTTATTATTCTTTATTATAATTTTGCAAAATCAAATTTCACTGAGAGTCCTTGGCATCTCAATGAGCTAGAATCTTTTGTCACCTATGCCTACCCCTTTATTTCACAGCCTTTCAATAGGGTGACGTCAGCAAAGTCAAAGTGAGACACAGAGTGAAAAGAAAACAGCGACCGAGGAAGCATCCGTGTGGAAAATTATCTGACTACGCATGAGGTACCGCGAGAAGACCATCGTTGTATGAAACGGAATATTAATTTTGACTATCGTTCGAAATAACAACATCCGCAAAAAATATGTAAATTGCGTCTTTCTCGCTGCTTCTCTTAAATTCTCTAAATTATTATACGAAAATCCCGATACTTTTAATAAGTTATACGATTTTTACGTGTATAAATATTTTACTATTTTAATCTTTTTCTTTTATAATTTAAGTGGTTCTTTAAATTTTTTAAATTTATATTTCTTTTTAGCGACGACGAACATACGTGTCGATGTCTAAAGACGTTTTCTATTTTTCTTTTGCCGTCTTCACGGCGCAACTGTCGAGTGGTACAAGCTGTGTACAGTCAGCCGTGAGGGGTTAATCTCGACACGGGTTGCAAACGGGGTTGTAACGTGACCCACGCGTTATCATCGCGAGAGCGAATTCCACTGTTAATTATCGTCCGGAAAAAACGAGATGTATAGCAAAACAAAAAGCAAAATAAATGTTGTTTGTCACTGACTGATGTTGAATTTTATAAAAAGAAACGCTTTTGTTAATTTTACTACAATTCTTTACATATTTTAGAAAAATGTTCTTTTTTTTTTTAATTAGTAAAACACAAATTTTGATTACAATCGTAAAATAAAACAACATGTGCATTTCAAATTTTTAACAATTTTTAAAACATTTTGATCTTTAAGATATTAAAATTAAGTATTGAAATCTTGTAGTATACTGTAAAGTATGACTAGAACATTTATTTTACTTATTATTTTAAATATTAAAATGTTTAGACTTACTTTGATGGTCTCCTGAGGGGAATACCTCGCAGGACGTTGAGCTGGTGCCTGCAGGCTCATCGCTGTACCATCACTGCGAAACACTTGATGTCCTGTAACAAATAATATTAAACGATTTAATAAATCTTGAAAATTTTTTTAATTAAAGTTTTCTATAGATTTTTAAATCTAAAATAAAAACTAACTTATTACCTAGATTAAATCTATCTTAAAAAAAAAAGTAACTATTTAATGAAAATAAAAATTAATGCTAAAATAATTCCTACAACGTTATTTGCATAAAATAAATTAAGTGTCATTTTTAATTTTTTACGCCATTTCATAGCTATTTATTTCAAGATGCATTGCATTTTCAGACAATGTAAATAGTTTTCGGAGAAATGTCAGCGATTGTTTCGCTATGCTGAGATCCTGAGCCGAGAATCGCGCACAGTGACGAGAAGCAACGGAGTGGAGACCTCCTGGTTGGCTGCTGGTTGGCCTGTCGATACGAAGAGGTACGTGACCCAGGTACCAAATGACACATCCGGTCGGAGGGAGGACGACCTCTCCCTCAATCTCTCTTTTCAGATCCACCCCGTTTCTCGCCGACGTTTTTCCGAGGAAACCGTGCAAACCATAGCTCGAAAGAGCTATTTTCTTCGTCAATCATTGAACGAAAATTTAATCTTTTTATCGCTAACAAATTTCCTTGTATAACATCTTTAAATGCAACATAACTCAGGTAAATTAAAAAAAAATTTGAATGAAAAATTAATATGCAAACTTGTATTACTATTAATAACAATTAAAAAATAATTATAAGTCGTTATTAAAATTTTAATTTTTGTTACTTTTTGATAAATGAATTTCTAATATTAACATGGTACAGAGAAAGTGGTAGATAAGAGAGATAGAAGAATCGATGGGGAAGCAAGAGGAGGAGAGAGCTAATCGACCGAAAAGCATAATTAATCACAGTAAATTTGTCGTGATTAACGATGCACGCCGACTGTCCCCGCTGGCTACGAGCATAAACACAGTTAATGCGCGACAAATGGACACACGGTACTCACGCGTAGTCGCGGATCATCCACGATTACAATTGTTCTCGCGTCCGCTCACCATTAATACGATCGATAACAATGACTACGATAACATTTCGTGATTCTCAAATCCCGATGCAATAACGTATATAATTCCAAACTTACAGACCTAATTTATATATTATAGGTATAAACAAAGTTTAAAAATTATGCAGAAATTATTTAAAAAATTAAATCTCGAAAGTTGTATTTTATTTCTGTCTGATATTAAAATTCACGAAGGTCGCTCAACCTTGAAATTTATGAAAGACCATAAAACCGATACTGTAACTAATCATCTGACACGCCATTAATCCATTTATGGTGATATAATACGCCGGCGATTCACGAGAGGCGAGAAGTGCATTGAAATACGAGAGTGCCAAGTATCATGAAAGTATGACGTCAAGGCTCATTAGACAGCACGGGTAGGACACCCCCGTAGGTACATCGTGACCAATTCAGACTCACTCCATTGTGCTGCGAGCACGTTCGACCGGAAACTAACGATCTTACATTACTCTCTCCGTCAGACCTTAGCCCTCCGTTCCTGTCCTCTATGTTCGATTAGTCGGAGGGGATCCTCACAATCAAACGTCTCACATTCCGTGAGAAATAAGTGTACCTACTATTACTATAATTATCATTTCACTTTACCTATTATTGTACACCTATACATAATTTAATGTAAAATGATTTATTAACTATTACGAATACCTGTACATGTCTAGGTTATATAATATTTACGATTTATAGAAATGTCTCATTTACAACTTTTCTGCATATTTAATCTCGTAATTTGCACAGTATAAAATAGTGAAAATTATATAAAATTTACATTAATAACAATTTTACAACACAGATTTCTACACCAGTAAAAATATACGTCTGAAAAGATATAGTCCTATTTTATAAATTTATCCCCAAATCCGCTATCGCAATTTTTTTTTTTCTTTTTCTTTAATGCGAACCATACTTCACCGAAATCTCCCGTTCAATTCCCTAAAAGTTCCTTATCACCCTCAACGTCTTATCATCCCCTTCAGACAGAATCACCTTTTCTCCTGCTCCGGCTCGTGCTAATTATTCTTCGTCTATCGCTGGTCGATGTAGTCGTGCATCTAATTAGCGACATTACCTAGAGTGTCGTTACAGGAAGTCTCGGAAGTGGGGTTTGTCGTACCCTAACGATGCATCGGTACGAATATTGCTTCTCTGATATACGCTCGCTATCCCTCTGACAGTGATCGAAAGCCGCGATGTTATCTTCGCAGCTCGATAACTACCACCGGAAGTATCGCTTTAATCACTATATCCGAACGACTTCCTCAGCTTCGTTTCGCGTATTTTTAAAATTAAAGGAATTAACGCAACGTGTGTAAAATAAAAAAATTTCTTTTAATATCAAATTATTAATAGTTATTGTCCAAAAATTTGATAACAATTCCCAAACCACATACATACGTATACGTGCGTACGTATGTACGTTGCAAATTTTAATTTAGCGAGCTTTAATCTATTCATTAATCCCTTCATCAGCATTGCTGTTAATAAAGCATCCTGTATTAAGGGCTTGAATGACGTCCCCCAATCGACACCTTGAACATATGCTCACACGTGCAAAGTGAAGTAGCGTACAGAAAAAAAAAAAAAAAAAGGCCGGTACCCTCAATATCTCTCGTTTTTTTTCTCTCTCTTTCATCGAGCCCCCCTGCATTTAATATCGATTTTCTCACACGTAAACAACAACGCTACGTGTTCCCCACGCAATTTGCGGTTTTTCAACCTCAACCCTTTCGTTCAAACGGCCCCGAGTAACGGTGACTAAAAGAAAACCGCGGGCGGAAGCGGCGAAACGCGAGAAGACAAAATTCCGTGAAATCGACCGCGACCTGTGACTCGTTAATAAAAGGAGAAAGGCAGGATAAAACGTCTACCCCTTAACCTCCTCCTTCTTTCTCATTTAAGAAAGCTCTTCATCCCCTCGTACAAAGCGTGCGACGCAAAACGCGCGTTAATTTCGCGGACCGAAACGAAGCGAAGAGAAACACAGAGAGACAGAGAGAAAAGAGAGGAAAGTGAGAAAAGGAGGAGATGGAGGAGGAAAAGAGGAGGAGGAGGAGAGGGAGGAGGCACCATAAGGTCTGAAAGGCCCCTTATGCTATCGATCTATCCCCACCTCAGCTGCGATACCACGCACCATAGCATACTGTGCATTTCTACCCCATGGAACTCTATATTGTTCCCTCTCGTTCGTTTGTACATGTGAATATCGAAGCGTGTGTCGCGTTTGCATTCGAGCTAGACGGCGCTTACGATTCTTAAACGACCTTTCGCTTCTAACAAGTGTTTCAGGCATTAACATCCCTGTTAGCGAGAATATTGAATATTTAAGTGTTGAATAAATTTTTCTTAATTTTCGTAATAGACATTTAAAAGTTATATATTTCTTCAAATAATTCTTAAACACGCTATACGTATTACTTAATGTTTTTCTGTTAAAAAAAAAAAATGTGTAACTTATAGAATTAGCTAAAGCAATTTTACATTTGTTTACTTAAAGTGTCTCGTGTAAATTTTACGATTTTATGGAAGAACTAAATTTCGTTTCGGCAAATTTTTTTTGGCAAAATAAAGAAAAGAGGCAAAACTAAAATTAAACTTGTTCTTTCACCTGTTAGTAATGACGCAAACAAAATTGTCTTGGTATTCTCGCGAGAACTCTTCACGCGAAAACTCGTTACAACGGTAAGATATTAAAGTTCTCTGAGAGATTCTAAAAGGAAGAATTGAGAGAAAGAGATAACGTGTTCGGTAAAGCTTTGAATAACTAAATAAATATATAATCGACTTACATGCATAAATCTCTGCATTAATTACTGTGTAACATATTATGTGATCTATATAAAACTTGAGTTTTAATGAGTCGGTTCTCTCCTTCGTATATGCACGTACATGAATTAAAAAAAGTAACTGTCTAAAAGAGTCACAAATTATAAAACGGTAAAATCTTTGTTTACCCTCGTACCTACATCAGCTTAAAACCAAAAACGTATTCTTGTTTGCTTCTCTTCTTCCTCTTTCTATTTCTTTTTTTTTTTTTATGTATAATCCGCTAGGATACGTTTACTGAGAGGATAACTGACACGTAATAAATAACAAAAAAAAAAAAAAAAAAAAAAAAAAAAAGAAAAGAGGAACAGCGTGCATCAAAACAGCAGAAATTATTTTCACGTCTGGATAAAAAAGCCAAAAGTTCGCGCACAGAAAGACGACTTTCACCAAAACTGTGAGCCCTTACGTTACTTTTCACCCCTCTGACATGGACATATGATATTCCACTTTTCATGATATCAACGAAGAAAAAAAAAAAGAAAAAGCTTTATGATATCTTAAAATAAATATAGGACTAATAAGATATAAAATGACATTTAAAAAATACAGAATTAACGTATCAGAAATAATTAATTCATTACGAATAAATCAAGATTTAGTTGTATGTATCTTAGATATTAAGATTCAAATGTATAACATATTTGTCGATGTACACATCTTGATCTCATGTTATAACGTTAAAAAAAAAAAATAGATAAAAAAAGATATATGTATAAAACTGTAAAAAAGAGCAGACAAGATTTTCCAAAATAGAAGAACATCGCCACAGGACATGGAAGAAGTAGAAAGAGAAGGGAGTGTGACAAGAAGAGGCGAGTTGGGAGCGCCCTGAGAAAGATTAATATCTCTATCAGAGAAGTTCAACGTAACAGACCATTTATCTACGTAGGGCCCTATGAGAGGAGGCGCGCCCCAGAAGCCAATCTCGTCCTGTTGCCTTTTCCGACTCGCAGAAAGGTCCGCTCGCGGAACCTAGGGGTTTATTTAACCGTCGGTGACCTTCGAAAGGATGGTGGAATCAGTGTATCGAGAGAACTGTGTAAAAATAAAGAGGAAAAAGCGAAGGAGGTGAGAAAAAAAAAAAAAAAAAGAGGGAATTGATCCGCACGCGCCGGATGTCCGTCTGCCTCCGGCGGGGAAATTTGATTTGACACCCTTTAGCCTCCACCCCTCCAATGTCCTCCGATGTTTGCGAAACACGGCTCTCTAATGAATTCTATCGGATCTATCCTTTCACCCTGCGATCTGCTTTAGTCGATCTCGATTTCGATCTGGCACACAGCACGCACTTAAACAATTCAATCGTACTGACGGAGAAAGGAAAGGAAGCTCTAATTGCTATCGAGTAAATTCCCCAAATTTTTTGAGGATTAATTCTCTGATGTTAGAATCATAAATATTTTTATTATAACTAAAATTAGATTATTCTATGATTTATTTAAATAACATTAAAATAATGTTTTTCTTGAAATTATATTTAACTATTTAAATATAATTTCAAGAAGAACATTATTTTTATGTTATTTAAATAAATCATAAAATTATCTAATTTTAGTTATAATAAAAATATTTAATGATAAGAGAAAAAGAGACTTGCTGATTTAGATATCGAGAGTAATACATTTAAACTGTGTCATCGCAAGTAAGCGTTTTTGTGTTTCTCCCATGATACCTGTTAAATGTGCCCAAAGCGAATAAATTAGAAACTATCTCTATCTTGCTTAGCCTTTGTAGTTCAAATAGTCGCGATTATACCACGAGACACGCGATGCAACTTTGTGAACAACCTTTCATCCCCGCCTCCTGTTATCCCCTGAGAATAAACCCGAGAGGAAATTACACGACTGTCCTGAAATAATGATAAGTTAGGCTTTAAAATAATAATGCACTTAATTGACAATTTTGACATTACTCTGTTGTAAATGTTGGCCATTAATAACTTAATCTTTATACTAATTTCTAATTTTCCGTTTCCAACATTTTTTTTTTTATCTTTAGAGATAGCGATAAATCTCATTTTTTAAATCCGCATAATTTATTACAATATTCGTAAAAATATTAATATATTTAAATTACAGCTGTTTACGTAATGCACAAATGTAAAACGCGTACAAAACTTTTCCAATAAATAAACGGTTAATAACCATGGGCCTCGAAGGGCGGTTCTTTACTTAAGAATCCCTGTCGTTAATAACTCGACCGCATGATAACGGGGACCACCAGTAAAGGAGTCGACTCATCCCACAATGATTTAAAACCCAAGTTTGCCTCCTCCCTCCCTCACATGTTTCTCGAGATTCCAATGTGTTTTTGACCCCTAGTAACCTCCTTTTTCACGTGAACGGGACAATATATGAACTTTGCAATTTTAAATCCGAATATAAATATAAATTATAAAAATTTTTCTATTCCTCTAAAACCAAAGAAAAATTTAAACAACTAATTGATTAACTACTAAATTTTTTTTCCCCAACAACATTTATTATTATAACAAGATAAAATATTTTATGCAAATTTCTTTTTATTAAATTATATAAATTAATAATAACATAAGTTAAAATAATAATAACGTAATTAAAATTTATTTTATTACGTATAAAAAATATCGGATGTACAAAAATATAGTTGTATCGCGTATCAAAGAAATGAGCAGCTTTCACCGAGAAGGCAGCCTAATCTTTCGTAGTCTTTGAGGCTCGAATACGTTAAGAGGCTCGCAAGCCGGGACTATTTGTTTTATACTACCTACTGTGCATCGTATATAGATGTCTTTATCGTTTTACGAGGTCTATAAAGTGCCAGTGGCGTGTTCTTGTATCTCCAACACATGAGAGAAGGAAACCATTGTCACTATTGTTTATGCGTATCATTAGGTACTCCGTTGTCATCAATTCCTCGACCGAGTAAAGACCCGTTCACGTGATGTTTTAAGTGCCTTTCGACACGGTGTTTTACGACCTATGAGATTTTTATACATTCGATCTCTTTCAAACAAGTCTCTTTCTCCCGTCATATTTTTTTATTTAATACTACAGCTACGCAAATGTACACAGAATGGTTATCATGTTGTCTTAACATGCCACAAAATTGAAAAGCTGATTAACGAGGACTCGCTTGAGAAGAGCTTTGATAAAAGCGGCAATAGTTTAAGAGTATTCGCGAAAGACTAGAGACAGGATATTAACGACATTGGGCATTAGCACGAACTGTTGGTTATAATGAATCTGTCGATCAAGATGAATGTCACAACCGAAAAGAAGCGTTGATTTCGATAAAAACTTTTCCAATCGTCACGTCATTTAGAAGTAATCATACGCTTTGTTAACTTGGATTTATGATCCTTTACGAAACCTATTTCTCAATTCATTGTCACCTCAATGATATTCTGCTATAATATTTCATTTATTATAGCAAAAAAAAAAAATTAAATGCTTTTTTTTTTCTTTGCGACTGTATGTTT
Organism: Cardiocondyla obscurior; assembly: GCF_019399895.1. NCBI lineage: Eukaryota > Metazoa > Arthropoda > Insecta > Hymenoptera > Formicidae > Cardiocondyla > Cardiocondyla obscurior. Next base: position 1,363,684 of record NC_091875.1, on the reverse strand, counting down.
TAATTTGTAATGCATCAATGCGTTAAATTTTTATTAAAAATTTAAAATATAAATTCCGTACTGTAGTTTCGTTAACGCGTCAACTATCTGTTTCAAGTAACGTTATTGTGGTTCACGTTGTTTTATCTGCTATAAGAATCTCCCGCGCTCTATAAACGTTAATCGGGTTTAGGGTTAAACTTTTCCACGGGACATTAAAAATATGACCAAGAGAAATATATACAGAAGAGGAACAAGGAATACAATATAACGTAACCACGGGGAATGATCGCGATCGGGATAAGATGTCGTAACCTTTGACTGGGCTCACAATTCGTACCGCATCAGTCCCGTTAGTCTGATATAACGCCCGGGGATGCTCAACACATTCCTAAAGATATATGTATATGCGCCACCGGCGCTATGTAAATGTATATCAATAATTAATTTTAATCTTTATTAAACTCCCGCTTCACGAAAGCTATTTTTAATTATAAATTATCTAGAAATTCTTTTAGCAAAAATAATAATAATACTATTGTCACGTAATTGCGTAGCAAATTGTTTCTTTTTATTTCTTTTATTTTCAAGGGAATATATCAGCCTGGACTCGTGAAGGAACGCCAGAAGGGTGGGAAAGGATTTCAGAGGGGGGTCCTGGTAATTATGCCACAGACGAATGTCGGGACATTCATCAGCGACAGTGTGTTTAATGCGTAGCCGTTAAATATGTGCGCCAAGCACGCTATGGTTTGCCTAAACACAACACTCCAACGGGGATCCAACAAATTAACGCCAATGCGTTAAATGTTCGAGCTAGAAGATAGTCTTCCTCTTTCGAAGCAACTATAAAATTATAGCTCGCGATTTGACGCTCAAAAAAAAAAAAAAGTAATTTTTCCAGAAGAATATATTTGCCAATTTAAATTTATATCAGGGTTAATGCGATATATAATTTATTAAAAAGCCAATTAGAAATAATAAAGATAATGTCAATATCACAAGTTAATGTACTGTTAAGACTGTAATAAAATTCGCAATAATTACGTCGCGGATTGCAATTTCGTGTTTTTATCACAGCCGAAATAATCGAAAAAAAAAGGAAAAAAGATTGGGTCTTTAAAAATTAGTGGCAAGTCATACAAGTAAGTTAATAGGTACACCTATACAAACGTTTGCGGTCGTAAACGTGCGACGAAGAAACATTGCCGGCAATATTGTTTCAATCCGTAAAGGGGAAAAAATGTTTGTGCAGCGCAACGATTAGTATAGCCTTTATGTATTCAGGATGGCTGCTAAAAAGTGCCAATAAATTTTGATTTATTCTAAACTAAGTTTGCAATATTTCAAAAATAAAATAGCATAAATTTTAAACATCTAATGCCTTGACTGAGGTTTACATTTCTTTACAATTTAATTACATGGTCGAGTTTCGTGTAATACCTGCCCATCAATCCACGTGCCACGCTTTCTTTTAATTATCGCGATCAGTGAGCGTTTCGTCTAACAAAACGTAGATAAGATTAATGATCTCCGAAAAATGGAGTCATTCTTTTCTCCGCGCGATCAACAAGCGGGATAATTAACGACCCGTCGAAACTGATTTAACAATTCGTAATCGAAAGCATGAAAAAAGAAACAAAAACTATAATTAAAAAGTGTTAAAGTTTATTTGTCGAAGTCATTAAATCGTTTCATCGACTGCAGTGGTCTAGATCGATCAAAGTATCTCTATTTGCAAGGTGAATCAACGAACAACTGCTATATGTATATCGTTTTCCGAATTGGAGAAGCGTCGAAACAGACGGTCTCGTGTTTACACTGACGATCGCCGTGCAAAAATAAACACGCCCTGTATATCCGTAACCCTTTTGCGTCGATGGACGACACGCGTTCGCTTGCCACCATCGAAGTCTGTTTTTTAAATGCTTCCCTTTTTTCTTTTTCTTTTTTTTTTTTTTTTTTTGTAAGTCGAATAAAGACTGGATTTAGTTGAATCGATTACTGCGTTAGCGAGGCTCAATTTTTTTCCGATATCCGATCTACTTTTTTATTTATTAATAGAATATTCTGATTACCCATCTATGTTAAATATTTTACTTTTATATTGCAAACGTTTGTCAAATTACTCGACGTCCTGACGCGCTCTGTTGAAATTTACGGAATGCAAATTTCTTTGAAAACAAAATACTTAGTTGCGAAAGAGAAAAATTTGTTGGCGATAAATTAAACGCACGCAATATGTTCAGTATTCAAAATCAGGTAATCGCGCTTATGCAGATACATTATGCAACCGATGTGGTACCAAAAGCGCATCAGCCAGAAATTACCAAATTTGGCAATCCCATCGGTTCTCTCAGTTGCTTAATTATGTACGCTGCGACCAGATAATACGTATAAAATATCTTCACTTTCCCGTAATAAAGAAAATTAATTGTCTGGGGTAATTTTTCGTCCACGCAAATAATTCACGCTTTCACAATTTTGCGTCCTAACATTATCGCGGATTTCTCGAAGTCGAGATAAATAAAAAATATTACTTGAATAAATAAAAATGAAAAATTTGACTCGCGCAAAAATAAATAATCACTCAAGCATCGAGAAGTAAAATATCTAATTGTAATATTAAGGTTGTCGAATGATAGGCAGAATAAAAATTTAATACGCGACCTCCTTCTACGATTTGTAAAAAGCACGAGGACTCGCCGCCGCGGCTGGAATTACGGACCGTTAAATCTGCGTACAGCATAAATTGATAGATACAAGCACCGAGTGCAGGGTATATCGAAAGACCTCGAGAAACGTCCTCGTGACGCAACGTTCGCGGGACAATCATTAGCGGCGCGTTTGAGCGCCAAGTCTAGCGGTGGCGGCCAGAACGCGTATGCATCGCAGAAATACCGTTACGCTTCGATAATAATCGCGGCAGGTGTTCCGATACGGCAAATAATTTCGATACCACGAAATCCCTTATCCGCGCTAGCCAAATTGCAGTAGGTAGTTACTTGAACGACCGCGTCTTCCCTGACGTGACGTTTCTGCAAATGTAGCAATTGCCACGTCACCGCGTACCTTTCGCATTAACATCGCGGTTGCTTTCAAAAATTATTCGTAAAAATTTACTATCAAATGCAGCTCAAATTCCGCTCTGCTCATCTCTCGAGGCTCAATTTATTTGTTACTAATTAATCTCAATGATTCTGAACCGATCAAACAATTACTGTAAAATTTATTTGCAATTATAAATTTTCTAAAAATACCACTTGTGGAAATTATTTTTAATTGAAAATGTGTTATTTAAAAAAAAAAATATGTGTACGGACTTTAAATCCCTCTCTCCGAACTACATTATTTTAAAAAGAATTACGACTTCGGTAAGAGGATTAGGAAAACGAATCAATATTTGCCATTTTCTTTTTCGTATAAATTGCGCACGAGAAAAGGGATAATACGACATTCAATTTAGAGCCCTCGTGCTCACATGATATTTTCAGTTATGATTATTATGTTACCTCGCGCTATCGTCCAATCCACGAGGGTGAGGTTTTTCGTAAACTCGGTGAATATAAATTACGTGGTGTGATATGGGCGCATGTACAACGGCGCCGTGTTAATATTTGAACATGAAAAATTGCCATTTTCGCACGTGGAATATTACACATCGGTTGGAGTAGTTTCTTATTCGAGCGACGATATTCAATATAACTTAAAATAACATAAACAATGCACGATGAAAAAAATATTATTTTTACAACGCTGCCAATTTCGCAGCGGTAATTTTAGCGACGCGAAATATTTTAGAAAAATCGCAACTATTCTTTTATAAAATTAAATCAACGTCGGGCAATAACGTACGTATTTCTATTTCAATCAAACATTTCCATTCTACTTTTCCGTTTTAATTATAGAAATTGTTATCCACTTATTGATAACGTCACTAAGTAAATAAAAAGCATTTTGTTCACACGGAAAATTCGCGCCGCTACCAAATTCCGAAGCTACCGCCACGTGACATGTCTATCGCCCGACGTTCCGTCATTTGTCGACGAGACACAATTAAACGAGCAAGCACCTCTACGAAACTACTCGCAGCGTGCGATGTGGCAATACAACACGAAAAAGCATTCGTCGCCGCGGCATATAATTAAAACGTAATTGTACTCACGTGATCCAATTGCGGCTTCGTGCACGATGCGTGTCCTACGCAAATCCTGCGGCTCGCCGATAGGTACTCCTTTGCAGCCTCCGTGGTCACGAGGAAGAAGCACACACTCACTGATATGTCACACGCGAGAAAGAGAGCGGGACGGTTTGCGCCCTCGATATGTAAAATGTTAACGTGACCGGGACGGAATTGCGCGCCACGACTTTCGAACTAGGAACAACATGCGGAGAGCGCCGACTACCAACTGTGCAGTGCGTCGTCAAGCGGTAGACTTGCACGCGGGAGAGTATGGTGGGGGCTAAGGGAAGGGGAACACTGCCACACATGCGCCTTACCTCGCGAGTCCCGACTGTCCCGAGCCGATGTTCCGCGCGGACCCAAGTGCATTCTAGATCTATCACGTTTACGATCCGGCGCAATCTGACGTAACCCCCCTCGAGCTTTTACTTAAAAGTGCTAGATTAATTCTATGACAAATTCCCGTTACCTCTTCCGCTCTTTCCCAATCGTTTCGCTCAATTTGTGATGTTCGGAATGAATGACCCCCGTGCTACGACGTCGAGCGGTGTTGATACTTTTCAAGGGCAAGGTGACGCGTTTCTGCGGTATAGTATGGGTGTGAGGTCTACGCCGCCGCGATCTCGTCGTCATCGGACCCCGTCCGCCATTTTCCCGGTGTCCTTCCGCCGCCATTGGCACGGAACACTTTACTCCCTCGCACGATCCGCGACCCCGAAAATGTTTCGCCCGATTATGTCTCTCTACCCGAACGTCTCGACGATCCCCCATATCCCCGTACTCCCGGCACCCTCGGCAATCATGTGGCGCACATATTAGTCTCGAACGCGAAAAGTTAACACGTTTATCGCGATACGAAATGCGGGACCGAAACCGGCGACGTTCACCGAAAAAGTGCGCCATGATTGGAGTGAAGTTGAGCAGTTGAAATCGCGCGAGCTGTGCCCACGGGGTACCACAACTTTTTTGAGCACGCTGATTGGCCGTGAGCTAGAAAATTTTTACATATTCTTAAATTTACTATTTTACAACCAATCAACACGGTCGGTGCAAACGGCAGACCGTTAAATTATATGATTTATTTCTGCACAACTTAAAATTTTATTTAATCATATATATGTATAATTGAATCAATTGTCTTTATTAATCGTCTTTCTTTTGATTAATATTTAATTGGATGATTTTAGGTAGACAATTAGAGTGGAAATGATGGCGGGACTAAAGATTCAAGATGTGACAGCCATGAAATTTAATAATTATATTTTTTAGTATAAGTTTCATCAAACGTAATGTTTTAATATACCAGTGCCGTCATTTTTCAGAAAATAAACATAAAATTAACTAATAATGTATTAGACTAAATACTTGTGGTTTGGTGTTGCATTCTCACATTTAATTAATAATTTTCAAATGTTTTGCAAGTCGCAATCGAACAGATACACAGTTGATATACAATGCAATTTAGAAAGTGGAGTTACATGAGAGAGAGAGAAATTTACTTTTATACGAATATTATATCTATGTATACATATATATGTTTGTGTGTATGTGTGTGTAAGAGAGTGTATATAATATAATAATAATATATAATATAAATAGCTAAATTCACAATATGCATCTTTAATTTTTGGCGTAAATCACATTTAAAACCTATAAATTATCATAAATTGCGTGTAGATCGGTATCCTTATTACAACATTAAGAATAATAAAACAAAACAAGAACGAGAAACAAAAAAAAATTATTATTATTACCATTAACAAATTCCTAAAATTGGGATTCGCGCTAAAAGAAAAAAAAAACGCATATAAATGAATGACGAACGAACGAATCACAGTAACGATATCGTTTTACAAGTAGTCAATCCTTACACACACGTCATTAAAATTATGTACACGACAGACATCACATGTGTGTGATATAATAATCATCAAGAATCGCTGCAGTAAAAGTAAGATTACAAGTTAACAGCAATCGAGCAACGAAAAACGTGATTGATGTTTTAATTCTGACAATTGTCTGACAATTAACGAAGCTTTAACAAGACTTGATCAAAAGATTTCAAGAAACAAATCTATTCGATATTTACAAATGTAAAGTTTTATATATGTATACATATTAATTTCGATAGGTTTAATCTAAAAAAAACTTTTGTGTTCTTATTACTTCAAACAGGGGATCTATTCAATGGCAACACTTCTTCGATAGAAAATGGTAATCCATTAAGAGTATCTTAAGCCACAAGAAAAATTCTCTTTTAGTCTTCATTTTCATATAAAGTTATACTTAAAAAATAGATGAAACTGGCCGATTTATCTAATTTCCTAAAAAGAACACTGAATTTTTACTCGTGCCATATCAATACCGACAAAAATAATTTTAACAATAGTTATCTTTCTTTTTCTGCAGCGCATACATTCGTTCGTCAATTTTTCAGTGTCGCATCTTATTGCTAATACGATTTGTTTATAAAAATAATTATCTTCTCGCCTTCCCTTGAATAAGTTCAATGTGCACTACGCTTTACCAGCATTCCAAAATCGCTTAGTTCATCGCTCTTTGTCTTTCATTATGAAAATTCTTACGTTATTAATACCAATCGCTAATCACTAATCATTAATCGCTCGAAAATGAATTCTTATTCTTCTAGTCACTATTCTCTACCTGAACCCTTTCGATCCTACATTGCACTCCAACTACTCACTGTAATTCGCACTTAAAATAGCAAGTTTTCTTTAAGACAAGATATGCAAATATCAATAAATAAGTTAAGAATCGCCATGATATTTATAGATATATATATAATTTTTACTTTAGTTAATATATATTTTGTTAAAGCCTCTTTCGCGTGGAACCGAAAGGGTCGATTAAATACTTGGCTTATTTGCGATTTACCTACAACTATTCTTACATAAACATCCGATATAAAATAATCTACTTAAATGCATTTGGCATGTCTTGTTTTGTTCTTAATTTCAAACTCGTCCATTTTCCTCGCCATCGTCATTATTCGTTAATGATCTACTGCTATCTCGCGTTTGGTGACACAATTAACTTCCAATCCTAGACGATTACGGATTGGTTACATTGTCATTAGCACTTACTATCGCGCAAAATTAATTACATATTAATCATACTCTAACTAAAAAGATAATAACTAAAACAAGGATAAATTACAATCGGGATTTTAATAACTAGTAATTCTTTCAGATTAACTCTAGAAGTTAATACTGGTAAGTATAATTTTTTTTTTTTCTGATGAGTTTTAATTAAGCTTTATTCTTAAAAATGTTTTGCACTTTGTTTATATATTTGTCTTTGGTCTTTCTCAACTTTTAATTTTCAACAGTGATAAAAATTTTATTGAAATTTATGTAAATTAAAAAAAGTTTTTGCACCATTGTATTAATTTTTAATTCAGAAAATTCAAAATGTAAATAATATAAGATTGTTTCTATCTTTGCAAAATATTTAGTGTCCTTCTTTCTAGTGCCGAATTTTTCCTCCTCCTATCATTCTACTTAATTCTTCGTAATTTCAATTTAATTTTATTCGAAGTGTTACAAAACTTTTTTTCAACATAAATTAACATAAATTAAAAATAATTTTTTATCTTAATAAGGTTTGTTTGTTCAATTGCTACGCAAATGTCAACCAGCTTAATGATTTTAATTAATCCCAGTAACTCTTTTCTTTAAATAGTTTAGCTTCTACACTTAGCTATTTTGGCGAACTAGTCATACGTCAATGTCCATCTCCTTAACGAATCTCACCTGAATTCTTTACTACTCATTATCACTTCGTTCTTAATATGCTATTTGGTCTCACGATAACATTTTGCTTGTTGGATTTACTCCTGCTAGCGACCGTCGAGGCGTCAATCACTGATCTCCGGCTCCTATCTATTTTTCCCAACTCCTCACCGTCTTTTCCCTTGTTCATCTCAGATCGCTGAATACGATCAGTCATCTTGTACGTGGTTCTTCCGGTCTTCGTTTCACTTTCATATGTTTTCCTCAACGGCTGCGGTGTATAATATAGGCTAAACCGCTTTGATCTTGCTGTCGGACACGTCTGCCTTATTTCATCACGCAATTCATCTGTCGAACTAAATTTCCGCGTTGTGACTTTATTAGTACCGCCACTTTTACCAACTTCCTCAGGCGATCTCCTCGTTGTACATGGAGAAAAGCAACTATGTCTTTTACTCTTAACATTTTTAGAATCTATCTGAGTCTTCCTATTAATATATTTTTCATGCCGTAGCTTTACCGGCTCATTTTTTGTACATTTATTCACTTCTTGAATCTTGTTAAAAGGTCCACTACAGTTCTTTTTACCAGATTGATTGTTTAATTTAAGTGGTCTTAACGTATTTAACACAGCTATTTGAGTCTGTAATATTCTCGCAGATGTATTCTGATCTTTATTATTCGCGAGCTTCGAAGAAATATGTAATGAATGATCTTTAACACAATTATTCCGATTCGTGTACTGAAAACTCACATTCTCGAAGCTGTCAGTTGATTCCATGCTTTGCGTCGAGCTTGATTTTTGCCCGCATGCCAATCGAGCAAATTGAATATTTACAAAACTATCAGAAGTCTCAATATCATTACCGGTTAAACTATCACAAGACAGGCTGTTGCTCGATGTCGATGCAGTCGCATTGCTATTGCGAAAATCATCACTGTCAAATCTCCTTTCACAATTTATTTCATAGATATTCTTCTGGTTGCATTTATTTTGCCGATTTATTAATTTATTCTTTGACTTTGGTGTTCCGCAATACGAGTAAAGGTGTTCTGATTCTTGCATTGAGTTTCCGTTTTTCTGATCACCTTGATGATTTTTGGAAGTCGTGACTACTTTTTCGGCGGTTTCGCCACAAATTGGTGAGTTACTGCGATAATTGCATACATTAAAATTCTCTGGAATGCTATTGAGCGATGAAGTAGCACTTTGCGATTCGAGGCGGCGTCGCATTATTCTGTTATCGTTCAAATTATCTATTAAATCATGCATTGACCGGCTCAAACTATTAATGTCTTTCAGACAGTCGAAACTAAGAGACACTAAATCATTTTCGTTGCCATTACCGTTGGCAAAATCGATTTCGTCGCGATTTTGTTCATCCGATTTTTTCTGGGCGTTGATAAACTCCGATGTGTTGCGATGATCACTTTTCCATTCAGCTCTCGTCGTGGTATCGTCATCCTGTCGCTGATTACGTTGCTTTTTGAAATCGAATTCAAAGGTGGCCAATCTTATCGGCTTACACTGCTGATTCCAGTATTGCTCCGCCGATGTGTCGGTGGCTGCTGCTGTTGTTGCGGTCTGCTCGCCTCCTAGAAAGCTCTGCTGATATACAGAGGTGGGACAAAAGAAAAGAAAAAGCACTGCTACAGATACAGCAAACCACTACAGAAGCTTTCTGAGTCTTGTGTTTTAAATAAAGCCGACAAAGCGTGAAGGAAGCAAATAGGTATCCAATCGTACGCTTGTAACATGGAAATTTTGTTCAGCGCATGAAGTAAATGATCATATTAAATTTTTTTTTAATAAATTACATCTCTATAAAAATATTACTAATACGCGTTTTTTTTTTTTTTTTTTTTTAATTTATAAAATTAATTCTATAGTATGTTTGTAGTTATACTTATTAATAGAATTCTAAACGTTATACTTATAAACTCACTGAACTCTTTTCCTATGTAATGTAACGCAACGAGCTGGTGGGAGTGAAGAAATCGTGCCCAAAACAATAAATGCGATAGCTAACGTGTCGTGTAATAAACCACCCAATAAACTTATCTTCAGTTACTATGAGGAAGTGAGAGAGGAATTTTAAGCCATGCGGGTGCGGTAACGCGGTGATTTTTCTAACTTGTGAAGTAGTACAATAATAATGTTGTATGTCAGTGACAGTTACCGCGAGCCATGGATGATCTAGCACATCTTCCGCACTGAAACGTAATTCTGGCTGTGCCTGCAGCATATTCGAGATAAGTTGCTTTGCGGAATCCGATATCGTATCCCAATAGGGTGATGTAAATTCGTATTGTCCACTCAAAATACGTTCAAATAATTCTTCTTGTTCATTATCAACTGACACGAACGGTGGAAAACCACACAGAAGAATATATAGAATTACTCCAGCAGCCCATACATCGATCTGAAAAACAAGACATGTAAATATATTTTTCATCATGTTTCAACTAATTAATTGTTGCAGTGACTTACTTATTACATTTAATTACTAAATTTTCCATAAAAAATTAATTATATTAATTAAATTAAATATATTAATACCTTTAAACCATATCCGGTTTCGGCGAGAATTTCCGGTGCCACATAAGTAGGTGTACCACAAACTGTGTATAAAGGTTCTCGAACTGTTTGTGCAAGTCCAAAATCACCAAGCTTTAAGCATCTAACGTGACTGCCGTCCATCTCAACTAAAAGATTCTCCGGCTTAACGTCGCGATGTACGATATGATGCGAATGTAAATAAGCCAAGGCAGAAGTCAAGTGACTAATCATTACACTCGCTTCTGCTTCAGAGAATTTCGTTGACGCTGCGATTGCATCGAATAAATCTCCACCCTATAACATTGTAATTCAATTTTATATCGTAAATTCAATCAAAAATGTATCATTAACTAAATTTCAGTATTAGTTTCTTTCAATTTTAATGACGTACTTTGACGAGTTCCATAACTAAAAATAGCTGATCGGCAGTATCTTGTTCCGCGATCAAACTAATTATATTGGGATGGCAAACTTGTCGTAATATCGCTACTTCACTTGCTAGCATCGTCTCTTTTCCTTGGCACTTGTACTTATCCACAATTTTCATAGCGTATTCAGCACCGCTTGATCTAAGATATTATCAATGTTTTGCTTTACATTTATTTATATAAATATTCAAATTAAAAGCTATATATAATTATCTTTTAAAAAATAGAATATTTTGATCTTAAAAATTATAGTTAATATTTTCTGACATAATTCATATAAAATTTATTTATTTATTTAAACGACTTCCGTGTTTTAAAATACTCACTTGTGGGTGCAGTGTCTAACAATGGCAAAGTTTCCATCCCCAATTATGTGTCCCACAGTGTAATGCAATCTTAAAGGTTGCGGTAGTATTAAAGATGACGGACTGGGGGTTCTGACTTGTGGCGTAAGCGTTTTTTTGCCAGATTTTTTCGGCATCCGAGGCATCGGGCCGCTTTGTCGTTTAGAACTCCATGGACATCGGCGAAAGCTTTGAACACACTTACTCTCTTCGAAATCCAGTTCAAAATCTTCCTGCACGGACTTCTCAGGTCCATAAGCAACAAAAATATCATCGTTCTCGAAGAATTGCTCGAGTGAAGTTACTTGCTGACCTGATAAAGTGTACACCTTCCTCACCGCTCCAGTGTCGAGTTTTACCGCCTCTGTAATCGCTTCCATCGCGTGCTCGAGGCTCGGTGCATTGCGTTTGTTTAACAATAAGCGCATCACTTTACGTGGCTTGGTACCGTGGCGGATCAGCGTCACGATGCGCGCTTTCACGCACAGCGGAATAGCGCTGGTCTGCCTGCCGGTACCACCGCCACCGCTGCTGGATGCCGGTGACTGCGGCAGTCCAGACAGCGAGCTCCCTCGACGGACCTTGGATGCTGAATACTCGACCTTTTTAAAAAGTTCTCCTTGGCCAGACACCACGTAGCATTTGCCATCCTCTAGATCACCGACGCTTTGCACTTTGCGACCGTTCATAGTGTATATCGTTCGCACCCCATTTGGCAACGTAACGTTCGACACCAGAGCACGAGTTAAATCGGTTGCAAGGCTATCGAAGCTGCGATACCGTTCAGGCGTCACTGCCATCACAACACCTGTGTAATACTTGTCTCCATTACGGAAAAATCGAACTCTCTTGGCTTTCTTAGTTGGAGGTGTTCTAATGATATTTAGAGTGTGTCGTGATGTAACGTCCAATATTCTTTCATCTAAACTGACTATGGTGGTTGAATTGAGTTCACCACCACCACCACCACCCGCCGAAAAGTTGTCATCATTAGATGGTGAAGCACCTTGACTCAGTGGTTCTTCCATCATCCTAAAAATATTGCTTATATCAATAAAACAAGTTTTTTTTATTACTTTTACATATTAAAATTATGATTTAATATCTTACATAAGTAATGTGCCCTTAATAAATTTTACATCAATTATACATAATTAATATCTTTCAACATACAAGCACTGACTTGTTCCTAATATAATTTATACCTTACATATAATTAACAGACACATGATAATTGCCACATAGTAATACTAAATAAGAATTACCAGAAAAAAAAAAAACTTAAAATTAAATAATTATTTAATCAGCACCCCAAGTGATACATTCCACAAAAATACACAAATTGCATTATTCTCTAGCAAAATATCATCTTTCAAATAAATATTTCTTTTTTTCTTTTTTTATTTAAACATTTTGTAGTACAACAAAAAACATATAAATCAACCGAGGCTCTTATTTACCATCCCGCCCAATGAGAACACAAAGTCACCTAAAGATTATCAGCTGACTTTCGCTGATAAATTAGATAGTTGCCAATAGCATTCCAACCGTTTTTTTTTTACCCTTTCGTCGGCAACGGCATGCGTCACGCTTTAGAAAGTGCACTTGACAGCGGGAACGGGAATTCCAACTTGGCGATCGTGAGAAATCGTTACCAGCTGGCAGGAAACGGCAGCGCCAGAGTGCCGATTTGCGCCAATTACGTCCGGGGTCGATGTCAGGGCACAATCGGGCCAGGCGTGGGCGATAACCGAGCGGGATGTCGCCGTGCAAATGCACTTAACCTGATATCGTGCGCGTCGCGTTAACGGCCGCCGTCGTCGCCGACAATTCAGCCCGGCGAGATCAGGACAAACGAGTTGCACAGCTACTGTCACTTACCTGCTCGAGCGGCCCGAGCAGAACGTGGCCGGTCGATCGTCTCGATGACACGGGGACGTGCAGATCGTTTGACGTGGGCGCGAGACCAAGCCCAGACAGGCCTAACGCGTGAATCACCACCGATCGCCACCAGCGAGAGCTGACATTTTCGCAGCGCGGCGACACGACTCGGGTCAGGCCGACTCGAGAGCCTCAAGCGGCTTTCCGCGGCAGCGGAAGCTCGTCGCGGCTCGGCGTCATTTCCGGTTTTGCCAACCTGCCTTTCTGGTCCTTTCGGTAACAAATTTCACGGCAAGATGGTGAGTGCATAGACTTCTTTCGAAATCATGAATTTTCCACGGAATCTTGCATTATTCGCTACACATGTTCGAACAAAATGATAAATCTATTAATTCTAAATTTATCGCTAGTAATATGTTGACGAACGTTGCAAGCAAACATAATTTGACAATGTTTCGAGGTTAGGCGTGTGTAAGTTTGTCGCGCTTTTAACCTCCAATGTTGTGAAGAATCTTTGTGATTTTGATGTTTTCAATTAATACGATTTCATAACGATTATTAAAATTTAACGATTATGTATTCTTCGGTGGGCGAAATTTCGTTGAACGACTTCCGAATTATCTGCGCGATTGAGGTTAAACGTCAATTTGTATATATGACCACGATGATGCTTTTTACAGTCGCTCGTCATTCCTGAGAAGTTCCAACACATTCTTCGTGTCATGGGCACGAACATCGACGGCAACAGGAAAGTCATGTTTGCCATGACTGCGATCAAGGGTGTTGGACGTCGTTACGCCAACATCGTTCTGAAGAAGGCGGATATTGACTTGGACAAAAGAGCTGGAGAATGCTCAGAAGAAGAAGTGAGTTTTACTACTTTACGTTAACAATAAACTTTTCTGTAAACAAATATGTTGCTCGTGTACTAAAAAAAATATTTTTAGGTCGAAAAAATTGTCACTATTATGGCCAATCCAAGGCAATACAAAATTCCAGACTGGTTCCTTAATAGGCAGAAAGACATCGTCGATGGAAAATACTCGCAGGTTTGTTATCCATTTGTTTAAAAAGAGACAGAAAATGAATTTTTGGAACATGTTGGCTTTATTGTCGTAACATGTAAACTCATACACATAAATATATTATTTGCATATAGAGTAATAGCATTTATTGAGATTTAATCGTCACATGATATGTATATAAAGATATAACGATTTGCAACAATTTATATGTATTTTTGCTATACAGTATAAAGCCCATCGCACAAATTCACGACTGATCTTGCAAATGTTGATTGTACGTTCAGCTGGTAGATTGTGCAATAAAAACTGCACTGTTGTACATTAATATTGCTTTTGTAGCACTTTATGCTATTTTAAGGAATAGGTACGAGCGCAACAGAAACCAAGTTATTTACAAATAATTTGATGTTGATAACAAAGTTGCAGGATATTTTCAAAATCTCATGTCTTATTTTTTAGCTCACGAGTGCTAACTTGGACTCGAAACTGCGTGAGGATTTGGAGCGGATGAAAAAGATCCGCGCTCACAGAGGCCTGCGTCACTATTGGGGTCTCCGTGTACGTGGTCAGCACACTAAGACTACTGGTCGTCGTGGACGCACGGTCGGTGTATCGAAAAAGAAATAATTTTTTTTACATATGCTATGTACTATAATATATAATAATGAAACTTCAAACTGTGAATATTTTATTTGGCAATCATAATCGTTTATTTAGCCAATCGTGAAAAGAACCGACTCACGATCACGAGGCACAATGTTGAATACAAGAATAATCTCATCGTGTTACGTGCATTAATCGTAGTAGACTAGTAATTTGTCTAAATCGGAATATTAATCTCTTGGTCCTTATATGATAAATCTTTTAAGCCAAGTGAAATTGTCATTAATTTGACTAATATAAGCTGAAAAAACCTGACGAGAGAAGTGCGCTAAATTGACTCTAGAAATACAATTGACAATAGACGATAACTTCTAAGTGAATTAATGACGTATAATAAGTGTTTCTAAGTATACTTTGGGCACCTTCCCTCGTTGATTTCCTCTGATTCCCATAAAGTAATCATCGTCGTCGGGAATTTCAGAAATATTGATTACCTAAAAAAAACACATATATTTCTCCCATTTTTCCTCTCGTTTCAAGATGTACTCAATTTATTAAAGTATAACTTTGTACAGAATCTAATTAGTACATCGTATTGATTATAATACACAGGCACGTATTATATATAACATCACTATAAATACACATCGAAGTAAGCATATGCGAAACAATACAAGAAAAATACGATAATCGTAACAATACATAAAAGATACAGTTGTGACACAATAAATAAAATGCTCGTAACAAAGTAAAACAGTAGGCGTTTATTTGATAATACATGCACAATTTGATTGAATAAATGTACAGTAATTTCACATACGATTCATTCTGTTCGCGATGTGTCCTGTATTCGTGTTATCTTACAAATCTGTAGACGTGGGGGGAGGGGGGAAAGTGTAATCCGTGAGACCAACGACACATCGATTAAAAGAGGAAATAAGAAAGCCCAAATTTTAAACAAATTAAAAATTATAATAATGTCTATCATGCACAATGTAATACAACTCTGTGTGTATAACCAGAATGTCGATATACTGCTAATGTGGTTTAGGCATGAACTCTCTTTATTTAATTAATCGATATTTCGTATCACGTTTCACAATTCATAAGACAGAAACTAATTGCTCTAAAGATTCGCGTACAATATTCAATGATTCTTAAAACTCTGCGGCACGATTTATGTATTATTAATCTTTCTAATTATTACTGTCATTCGCCACCTAATATTTGCTCATTCAAAATATAATTTTTTTTTAACCCTTCCGTTAATATTGTATTACAAGAATAACATAAGTTTCAACGTTTCTTTTTTCTCTCTCTGTCTCTCCGACATGTAAAAATAATGAATTTTTTCAAGCTTTTTTTTCGAGAACAGCGTATAACATTTTGCGAGTTAATATATTAGCCTGCTTGAAAATAAATGCATCAGTACAAGTATTGTTAATATTAACAGAGAGCTCTTAAAATTATGCAAATATATACGAGCGTTTCGATATGAAACATGTACTTATAATAACGAGTACTTAATTCTATAACGCGTACTAAAAGAAATTAAACATCTCGGGGGGGATAACGTCTTAATCCTTTCGGGATCTCCGGACGCGCCCTGATCTTAAATCGAGAATCTAGAGGTCCCGAAAGATTCAAATCGAAAACGAGTCTTACACGATGGTCTGATGAAGATATAAAAGACAATCTCTCTACAATACATATTTATACAGTGTTTAAAAAAAAAGAAAGACTATAAGTAGGTGACCTTACGATACCGTAACTTAAGACTCCGACTACAGATTCATGCCTTTCGCTCGGAACATCGTCAAACATGCTATCGCCTACCTAAATCACAAACTTCGTTACCTCGTCCTGCATGACGCTTAGCTCGCTAGGATCCCTCGCGTCGTAATTGCACAACACTCTCGCTCTGTCCTGACCGTTCTCTAGTGCGTTGGTGGTGGCTGGTGAGGTGGTGTAATAGGAACCCCCAGATAGTCTGGGTAGGTAAACGACAAGTGAATTATAGTGCTACAATATTATGCGTAATAAACTCGTGTACGAAGGAACATACAAGGGGTAGAAAAACAATTGAATTTAAGCATTTTTTAACGAGGATCGGTACACTGTCGCATAACACGAGTTAATGTTAATGTTTAATCAGGCATATGCTGACTGCCGGATTCTGTACGGTCGTTTACCGCAAACGAGATAGTAATGTTTAAATGCCGCGAAATGGGCCAATATACATGCAATTCATAAAGATCGAGTTTCGCATCAGAGACTTGTTTTTAATTTGGCAAATTAGTCTGCGAGCGTGTGTTGTATTATATCATCAATTCTACTCATTTAACTACATGCATTATTGTTACACGGTTCACCCTGATATCCCCTGATATTACGGGGAGAATGAAAATTAAATTTCTTTCTCCCGCAATATGTTGTAACACAGATTATTGACTTCCCTAGTATAAAAACAAGACAAGCGTGATATGTATCTACAATTATGTCGTTGTTTAGTTACATGGCGTTATTATAGCACCGAGGATTAGTTTATCTTGCCATTATGGTCATTCTCGGCCGAGTTACGGCGATCTAAAGCAACTGTTTTCCAGGACATAACGAGAACAAGAAAGTAGAGCAAATAGCAGAAAGAGATATAGATAAGATAAAGAGTAGACCGCATTGATCGCCGTAAATCGTTCACAAGGAAATGTTTTTCTTTTTCTTTTTTTTTTCCCCCAGAAAAGTGGTTTGTTCTAGTTTTCCTAAACATACAATTATATAACATTATAGAATATTTATTACTCATTAACAAGTCTAACGATCAAGCGACGGTCGGAATTAAACTTCCCAACGCGTGCGTAAAATGACTTAAACGAACGTCGCTGGAAAGGGAAAATTGCGTAACAAGCTAACGTAGTTAATTGAATTGTCAACTCGGTTCGAAATTCGTAACAATCCGTATGGCTCAACGTTTGAACGGTGGAAAACTAAACTTTACTGATATCAGTGTCGAATGTGGCGGTAACATAAGCGGCAGATCCGGCAGTTACGGATGAATTTTGGGAGAGAGTGGGCGAGGAGTTTAGCTCGATCACGTCCTCACTGTTGACTCTCAGCATAGGGCTCGGTTGACGTGCCCTGCAATTTACCAATCGTGCAAGCAGAGATAGAGAGATAGCGGAAAAGATCGCACTCCGGCAGATTACGTGGGAGGCCGGGCGAAGCAAGAAGTAATTTAAGATAACGATAATAACGATGAACAATTTGCGTTCTTTTACTACGGACATTACAAAAGCTGGAAACGGGATGCTGATATGAAAGCGATTAATCGGCGATCGTGTCGGCATTAGATCTGGTATAGTTCATCACTCGCCGGTTTCATCGAGGTCATGCTATCTTCAAACTTTAACTCTGGCGTTTATCGATTAAAGATTGAAATCAGCTGGCGCCCTTTGAAACCGGCTGTAACAGGTAATGTTCGTCAAACCATACGAGACATTTCGTATAACGAAGAATTTTGCGCAAATTTCTTTTCGTTTAAATCCTAAGCTCGCAGTTGCTACAATAAGAAGCGGAGCTCACGAATTGAATATCTAAATATAGTCAATATTACTATTAAAGGTTTGTCAAACATTACTCACTCGAATCACCATAAAGTGGGATAGCTGTACAGAAATGTTGTGATAATAATACGCTGTACGAGAACCATTAATGTGCCAAATATAGATGTATAGAATAAATAAGTAAAATTTTAAGAGAATGAAAAAAAAGAGATGAAAAAATAGGCAAAGAAAGCGAACTTACCCGGCAAGTTCGCGCTGTAGATCCTGCATTACGGCGTGGCATTGCGCGTAATGGCGTGCTTGTGCCTCGACAAATTCATGCAGGCATCGCAAGTGTCCGGCCTGCGAGCTCGAGACACCCTCCAAAAGCAATTTCACGATCTCAGCTTGTCGATCAAACTCCGATTGCGCTACCCTCAGCTCCCTCTCTGCCTGAGTAAGCAATGAATATATTTTATTTATTAGTTTTTATATATAGTTTAGTTTAATAATTGCAACTGTGAGACACAGTTCTTGCTATAACAAATGCGTATCGTGAAAAATACGATTTGCGATTTAAGAATTCTTAATTATTCCTCTTCTAATCTTTTCTACTTGACTATATTTTTTTTTTATAAATCAAAATCTATAAAATGTAGTGGAATAAATATATAAATATCATAAAAATTTTTTTTATGATATTTAATCTGGATCACTTTGAACTAAAGCGAGCGAAACTATTGCGTTAATACCTGATCGAGCAATACTTCGGGTGATATGCCAGACTCCTATAAATCGCAGCAGTGTGAAGGACAAAACACATCGTAAACGCATAGAAAAATTTTTTTAACGAGTTCGGCAATTAACGGTACTTACACTCTGTTGACCCAGCATGCTCCTCGCTTTTCTCACTCTATTTTTACACGCGTCCAAGTCCAATCTACATCAGAATAGTTTAACATTAGCGATCAAATTCGTAACTCGTAATGTGTGACGAGCAAAGTTTTCGTCACCTTTTATTTTCCAATATCGCCATCTCTTTGCTGACAGTCTTCATTTCTCCATCTAAGAACTTTCTCAGAGGCTGTATATAACAGTTAGCGGCAGTCCCTATAAAGTCCCTTTCGATCTGCCCTAGTCTTTGCTGACATTGGCCAACTTTTATTAATGCACTACCTAAAACCGAATATTCCTGTTAGCAACAAAATTCGCCCATGCTATATCAAGTGAAATCTTATCATACCAACCGTAAGCTATTCCTGGACCAAAATCATTTCCAGCTTCAATCATATCTGTGCCTACATACTCCAAATTGCTCAGCCTGTTGGGTTTCCTCTTGTCAATTTTTTCAAAAAAGAAATCTTCAATCCTGTTACCTGCAAGTGTTATTTTACAATTAATGATGGGATGCAAAATTAATTTTATACACAAGTTGAATACATAACAAATGTCAAATTAAATGATATTTCGCCAAGTTAAAATCTAATTATTCAAATAGCATTAGGTACCAGGATTTGGAGTAAGCACAGCTTCCATATTTCGCAGTATCTTCTCTGTCCACATTTTGGTGGCATTACCTCGCTCCGCCAAGTGCTCCAAATGCGCGTCTAGCTCGGTTTTTTCCGACGTGCCCAGGGTTTCCTCGGTCATCTACGGAACGTGACAATTTTATATTTTTTTCAATCAATATCTAACATTTGCACTATATAGCAACACCCAGTATACAACATCCTCCAACGTTTTCAAAATATAGCCGCCAGCGGACAAATGCGACTTGACAATCGAGTTCAAAGTCCGCGTCATCGTTGCTAATACAACATTCGACGAAGATGACGCATTCTCGTTCGATCGTAAGAACGTCGCGCGACGTCATGTAAATACGAGGCCAGGCCAGCAGGGCAGATAGGTAGGTTAAATCGCGGAGAAACGTAGAAATCGGAGCTCAGGCCCCAGGAACAGGTCAGGGAAGTAGTCTAGTGACGCGCTCGATCGTTGCTCTTGCAACCCATCAAACGTCAACGGTTGACGGATGCCGACGAGAACGACGTCGCGCGTGACTCCTCGGTGCTCGGAAGTCCTCGTGTCGCTTCACGCGCAACGTTTCTCACCTGCACAACTCTGCTGAGGGCGGCACCCGCGTCCTTCACCAGCTTCTTTACGTTGAAGTCCATCCTCGCGAGTCGGAGTTCTTTCTCGCGCGATCGGGAGCTCTTCTCACTTCTCGGCGAACACTCAAATCACTCAAACCCTCCCCACCGCCCTTCTCTCTCACGACAGGGTCTCCCACGCTCTCCGCCACTCCGCGCTTTGTCGCGTACGATCGCTAGAACTCGCAATTCGCAAACGCCTCGGTACTTCCGGAATCATTGTTTTACCATCGGATAATATGCGATTCAAGGCACTCGAACTTCCCGCTGTCGATCGAAGATGGCGGGGACGTAACCTCGACGCAGGCCAAAAGGAACAATAGCGTTTCTTACGGGAAGAGTACTGCAGCGTCTGTGTGAGTTCATGCGTTGTGTAATCGTTGCACACACTCACGAACTCACACAAACTGTAGCAAAGCACGCTTACTATTAAATGCACAATTTAATTTTAATGTATTATACATACATTTGCTATTATGAAAACATGAATAACATACAAAAAGTATTCGAGAAAGGCAATAATTTAGAAATAAATAGAATAAAATATTAAATATTATCTATGTGCTGTCTAACAAGAATATTTCATATCTCAACAGATTTAAGAGAGTAACGGTAGTCACGAAGCTAAGCCCAAACTCGCAAAGTCGCATCCCAGCTTCCGGTAGACACGGCAGTACCGTCTGGAGAAACTCTTAAACATGAAACTCGATTTTCATGCCCATATAACAGTGCCACTCGTTGGCACTTTAAAGTATCCCACACATTTACTGTGTAATCATTGTATCCGGCAAAAAGCAATCGCCCACTGATACTAAGATCAACTGCATTTGCTCCAAATATTATACTTTCTTTTGCATATACTGCAACTTCTCTATCAGCACGTAGATCAAATAAACGACAAGTAGCATCGTCTGAGCCTGTTGCTACTGCATCACCACCTGGATGAAATCTTACCTGCACCACAAATATAATTAATATTAAATTAAATTAATATTATATTAAAAGAAAATAATGTCTACAAATTATAATAATAATTTTTTCACAAAGTATAAATAAATATATAATTTAGACATTACATACTGAATTAACATCAGACTGATGTCCTTCAAAACTTTGCACACACTGGCCACTGCGCATATCCCAAATCAAGACCAATTTATCACAACCACCAGATACAAATGTGTTTCCAGTTTCACTAGGTGCTAGATCAATAGACATGACATCACTGGAGTGTCCTTGAAAACTTTGTAATAATTGTCCACTCTCTACATCCCACAGACCACATGTGCTGTCTCCACTGCCAGTTAAAATCTGTTGATCACTGTTAGGAAATGCACAGCATGACATGTAAGATGTATGAGTGCCAACAGTTTTTTTATGTGCTGAAACATCATCTTCCAGACTTAATGGATATACTGTAACCTTGTTATCCAAGCCTCTGAAATATTTACATAAAAATAATATGTATAATAATGGTTTATCACAAATCTCTAGCCTTTGATTTTTTATAACAAACTTATTGTAATATATTATAATTAATATTTACCCGCATGCAACCAGAGTACCACTAGGACCATAAGCACATGCCATCACCCATCTAGTTGGCATACTAACGGCATGTTCTTTATTTGTAGTAAAAGCATCCCATATAATCATTCTTCCATCCTAAAAAAGTCAAGAAGAATTTATATTTTACATAATAACATGTGTAAAATAAAAATGTTTGAAAAAAAAATCTACCTGTGAAGAAGAAACAATATGACGTTTATCAGGAGACCAATCTGAACATAAAACTTTAGCCTGATGGCCTTTCAAAATACGTCTAGGTTTTACATTTATACAATTAATTACTTCAAGTCTGTCTGCTACACTAGCAACTGGAATAAAATGTAAGGGAAATGAGAGAAAAAAATGATAGTATTTTCATATAAATAACACTTTAAAGTAATTGTTTGTTAATTTACGTGTAATGTCATTTAACTTTTGTCGTTCATCTTCTAAGCGTATCTTTAAGCATTCCGCTTCTTTCGCCAGTTTCTCTATGTGCTCTAGCTCGGTTGCAGAGTCCATCTTACTTGCAGGACACTGATCAACTTCTTCACATGCAATGGAAAAATCTCACGAGTGGACAATCGGCCATACACTAAAATGACATGTACGTCAGAGTTGCAAGCATGTATGTACACATATGCGTTGGCTCAAATAATAAGTATACATGCATCTTTTTACGATAATGCCTCCAGATCATAAGTGATACATTTTACAATCACAGTAATAGGCAGTTAATTGTTACTTGATTAGAATTGTAAATGTAATTGCTAATTCCGTGATCTCATTTTTGCAAGCGAGACGAAACGGCGAGTCACAAATTTCTCGCCCTTGCTCTCTCTCGTTATGCGTTTGTTTTCGAGGGAAAAAGCCGTCCGTGGCCACACGCAGCGAACAAGAGGATAATCGATACGGCGAATCAACGCGAAACGAAATAACAGAGTACTTGGGTATTCGCGCCCGCGCCCGCGCCCGCGCCGGTGCAATGACGCACTTTTGCCAATAGTGGGTGCATCCAGGAACGCGATTGCGTTCCTGCTCAGGGTGCGAGAGCCATGCCATCGACTTCCTGCGCAATGGCAAGTGCGCATGAATAGAAAGAACCACGGTGGAGAGAAAAAGAGAGAGAGAGAGAGAGAGAGAGAGAGAGAGAGAGAGAGAGATTGAAGCAGCGCCAGCGCGACGGATTACGACGGACGTTCTTCTACTGATCTTCTCGCTACTGCTCGCTACTCGGCTACTTTGCCCATCTCGAATCGACCGATCATCATCCTCGCGTTTAAGCTGTAGGCTGGCTGTTGTAGAAAATGGCGCTTCTGTCCCTACGTTTGGCTTCATCTCTGGTTAGGCACCTGCCGAACACCACGGTTCAGGTAATTAAGAAGAGGCGGTTTTTTTTTACCATTCAGCGGTCGCCGATAGAGTTTGCATGCTTCGTGAAACTTATATTTTCCATTTTATCAAAGCCGACCCGTGCTGGAGGTTTGTACCAATTTTCGCTTTCGCTCACGCGATGGTCGTAGGAGAGAAATAAAGAGAGCATGCCAACTCTCAAGCCACTTATGGCAATATTTGTGCACCTCTAGTGATGTATATGTGTAATGTATTATGTAAAGAGTATTGAGGCAGCGAGTTATGTAATAAGATTTTCGGTCGACTATTTGATCACAATTATGTATGTACATGTGTACCCTTTGCGTTTTAGATTAATTGGCCTGCAACTGCTATAGCCTCCCGTAAATATCATGTCTCCTGCAGTCGCCGTTCGGCAGAAATTTCTGCTATTCTGGAAGAACGTATTCTTGGATCTGCACCAAAGGTAAACCAACCTCTTCAAGAAAAGTTTACTATTCAATATTTGAATCATTTCAATATCACAATTTTTTAATATCTTTAGCAATTTTAGATCTGTACCCTTACCAGTTAAAAAGATATTTAAATTAAACATTTAAATAGAATGTGTTTTTTTTTTTAGGCTAATCTTGAAGAAACTGGCAGAGTACTCAGCATTGGAGATGGTATTGCGCGTGTATATGGACTGAAGAATATTCAAGCTGATGAGATGGTAGAGTTTAGTTCAGGCTTGAAGGGCATGGCATTGAATTTGGAACCTGACAATGTAGGTGTTGTTGTATTTGGTAATGACAGACACATTAAGGAAGGGGATATTGTCAAACGTACTGGTGCAATTGTTGATGTTCCTGTTGGTGAAGAATTGTTGGGTCGCGTTGTGGATGCTTTGGGTAATCCTATTGATGGTAAAGGCCCTCTAAATAGCAAATTAAGATTTCGTATTGGAACAAAAGCTCCAGGCATTATCCCTAGGTAATTCATAACAATATATAATTTTTATTTAATCTGAAAAAAAAGTATTAATTTTTTTTCTTTTTTCTAAATAAGAAATTAAATAATAATTATACATTTAACACATACATAATATTAAACTACTTTCAATTATCTTTTGGATAACAGAGTGTCAGTTAGGGAACCTATGCAAACTGGAATCAAAGCTGTGGATTCTTTAGTGCCTATTGGTCGTGGTCAACGTGAATTGATAATTGGAGATCGACAAACTGGAAAAACTGCTCTTGCTATTGATACTATTATCAATCAAAAACGTTTCAATGACGGTGGGGAAGAGAAAAAGAAATTGTATTGCATTTATGTTGCTATTGGTCAGAAGAGATCCACTGTGGCACAAATTGTAAAACGTTTAACAGATAGCGGCGCTATCAATTACACTATTATTGTATCTGCCACTGCCTCTGATGCAGCTCCTCTTCAATACTTGGCCCCATACTCTGGATGTGCTATGGGAGAATTTTTCAGGTAAATATTAAATTAAAAACACGATTGCAGGGTGCATTCCAACTTTGTGAATCTAATTTTCTACATTAGTTTTATAACAATTACATATATTTTATTGAAGGAGTTATATCTTATTTTTTTCTCTAAATAATTAAATTATTTGGCATATACTGTATTACTCATACTGTATTACTCCTTTAGTTATTTTCTATTTAAAATAAGGTTTTTATTCTTTTAAAAAATATATACGTTTTAACATACATTTTATAAAGACGTATATTAAATTTATATTTACAAATTCACAAAACATGTTATTATTATTTTACAGAGATAATGGAAAACATGCTCTAATTATTTATGACGATTTGTCAAAGCAAGCCGTTGCCTACCGACAAATGTCGTTGCTGCTCAGAAGACCACCGGGTCGTGAAGCCTACCCTGGCGATGTATTTTATCTTCATTCTCGTTTGCTTGAAAGAGCTGCTAAAATGAACGAAAACTTAGGTGGCGGATCATTGACCGCTTTACCTGTTATTGAAACACAAGCTGGTGATGTATCCGCTTACATCCCGACTAATGTTATTTCTATTACCGACGGACAAATCTTTTTGGAAACTGAATTATTCTACAAAGGTATTCGCCCTGCCATCAATGTTGGTTTATCTGTATCGCGTGTCGGATCTGCCGCTCAAACCAAGGCCATGAAGCAGGTCCTGTAAAATCTTGAAGCATTTAATACAAAGATATTTGTAACATTAATATAAAATATAAGTATTTATGGTACTCAATTATGCAGGTTGCTGGTTCTATGAAATTGGAATTGGCTCAATATCGTGAAGTAGCAGCTTTTGCACAGTTTGGTTCAGATTTGGATGCTGCGACCCAACAATTGCTGAATCGCGGCGTGAGATTAACTGAACTTCTTAAACAGGGACAATACGGTAAAATTGTTATAATTTTAATATTTATAATAATCTGAATGTAAGTCGATTTACAGTGTTTAATATCTGATACTCTGTTTTTAGTACCTATGGCTATTGAAGAACAGGTAGCAGTCATATACTGCGGTGTACGTGGTTATCTTGATAAAATGGATCCAACAAAGATCACTAGCTTCGAAAAAGAATTCCTTGCACACATTAGGTAATTATGTAATATATTTTTAATAATTTACACGTAATTTACCATTATAAATACATATATGTTTTATTTCACTTTTTTTTTTTTTTAGGTCTACTCAACAGGATCTTCTTGCTACAATCGCAAAAGAAAATTTAATTAGCGAAGCGTCAGATGCGAAATTGAAGAAAGTAGTTACCGATTTCCTCTCATCCTTCTCAGCATAGAGTATGGTCATCGAATGTCATTTTAATGCGAGTTAACATAGATAATTAAAGAAGATAAAGTGTTCTGGAAAATTTTCCTGCTGCTAACGTGCGTTAATGTACCGATATTACGCATTTCTATACAAGTGTTACTATTATAATGTAATTATGTATAATATCTGTACATTAAAAATAATACTGCGGCAATTCCATATATAACGTGTAAACTCGATAGCCATCTATAATATATTGATACAAAAAATCGGTCTTTAATAAAAATGCTCTATTTTAAATATGCATTCTTCCCAATATAATTATAAAAATAATAAGTAACTATATAAACTGAAAGATTCTGATTTTCAAAGAAGTAATACAACTTTTTCTTTTCTTTTCTAAAATAAAATAGATTTACATATTCTACTTTTGACACAAGCAATTGAATCGAAATTAGAAACCTGATTTTTTCTTTTTTTATTACATAAATATTAAATCTATATTTCATATAAAAACCCATATATATTTTAATTCGTGTATATACATTTATTTACATTTTTTTTTCATTCACAAATCTTACATAAAGATCGACCAAAAGAGATTTATATTATACATTATAATCATTATGTAAATCTCGCTCAATTTCATTTACAAATATTCTTTCCTTTAATTTAATTACATATGTACTTACATCTGGACATTTATATGTTGCACAATTATACAGGATGTCTGGTCTCGCACGTTACTTCCGAAATAATAATATGTTCCGTTAAATTAATCGCCAATGTAATTAATTGGACTCGATGTAAACCGAAAAGCAGATATAGAATTTTTTTGCGGCGAGCGGCGACGGCGGCTGGTGTACGTGACTTCCCTCTCTTTCGGCCGCCGAGTGCGGGGAGGGGTAGGAGGCCGCGTTCTCCCTCAGTCCTCTGTGACCTGCGCTCTGCGACACACGTACGCACGTGCTTTGTGTGAGACTCGATGCACACCACGCCAAGGTCACGTACGCACGTGCTTTGTGTGAGACTCCACGCACTCCACGCCAAGATCACATACGCTAGCCGCCGTCGCAGCACCACGAACACCATTCCTGACGGTGAATGTACCTCATTTTGTAAAATTAGTAACCGTTGTCGAAATGAAAAACAGGCGACGGCGCCATTTGCAGTGATTTGCCTGTCGCGCTTACTCCTTCACCGCGTTCTTGTAGCTCTTACGATAGACATTTTTATTTTTATTTCAACAACGGTATAAATTTTACAAAATCTCGGGAATGACATGTGAGACCAGACACCCCGTATAACTGTAAAAATGTATTATGCAATTGTCCAACTTTTACTTATTAAGTATACATTATATTTTATATAAACCAATGATCAATTTAACTAAGAAATCTTATAGACATTTTCTGCTCAACATCTGTACGTTCTAATGCTTTGCAGAATTCTTCAAACGATATCATACCATCGCCATTTTCATCAGCTTCAACTATAGTTCGTTCAGCAATACTAGTTAATTGTTCTTCACTAAAATAAATGTTATTCAATAACGTTGATTTTATTTAAACATAGAAAACAAATATAAAGCAATTTAGTCTCACCTGATGTTGGCACCAACCATCATGTGCAAAATAGCAAGCAATTCATCTTTTGATATCAGATCATCATTATCTAAATCATACATTTTAAATGCAACTGAAAGAAACGTTTAAAAATAAGTGTTTGATATATTTAATAAATTTAATATGTTGATCTTATCACCATTGTGTTAAATTATATTCAGAAATATTTACATTTCAACTTTTGCTGTCTAGAATTCAATCGATTGGGACTATTTTTCTTGATAGGCCTAAAATGTGCCAGGACCTGCATAAATTGCAGAAAGTTTACCCGATCATTCCCACTTTCTTCAAAGAAAGCGTTCACTATTCTTTCGCCAAGAGGGTTTATTGCCAATTCTGGAATTCTCAGAAAGTCTTCTCGACTGAGTGTTCCACAATCCCCACGGTCCAAGCTGGTGAAGCGACTATATAAACGTTCGATTTGATTTGGAGTGACTGTAATAAAGAATATTAATAATAAAACCAGCCATCTTGTTAAAAACTGCTCGAATAGTTGACAGAATTGTCAAAATAAATTAATGCCCGCAAAAAAAAAAAAAAATATTTTATGCGGAATGAATAAAGACAATATGGATACTTGCAGCCAGTAGCATTCTGTATCTGTGCTATTTCATCTTCGCGTAGAAGAAGGCTCGACCTGTTACCCATTTTGCGACGGCGATGATTGAAATTCAAATAGGATCACGGACTTGGTTGAATGGAATACACCGAAAGATATTCACATAGCACGGACAAACGTGGACGTGGCAATTACGCGACGATCAGCGACGATCAATGATCAATCATATGACTGTTGACTGCATATGACTGCCAAGTACGGTGGATGAGACTTTGAACAGCACTAATCAATCGGCACTGGCAGACATCCGGTTCTGCTAATTCATCCTTGCAATTGAAAATTTCACGGTCATGTTGCAGAGTAGGATGTGAAATAATATGAAATATATTATTACTCGATAAAAACTTAGTCATATACTGACGTGCGATAATTCGTCGTTTTTCTTCTTGTTGATTTGTACCACCTAAAGTCGGGCAAGTCTGATACGATCAGAGGCAGAATGTAGAGGACGCTAACATAGCGCTCCGGAAGTTTTAAAATCAAAGGCTTGCAAAATTACTTAAAAAAAAGGGAAAAGAGCATCATGTTATCCAGTCCGGGTACTTAAAAAATAAAATTTTGTTAACATAAACGAGAATTAAGGGAATAGAATAGAATAAAATAGAAGTAAAAAAGAAAGCTCTTCATTGGTTTATAATCGGTGATTTGGTCGTGTGAACCAATCAGGATACGTCTCGTATACGATCCAGGATGAAAAATCGTGTCGTGTGCCGTAAGCTTTATGTGACTATAGTCCCCTGTCAAGTGTCAGTGGTAGGCTATCACCCCAGTGCTGTGTACGTTGGTGCACGTCGTTTCGTCCATCGTTCACTCCTGGCCGTCGCTGACGTGTGCGGAAAAAAAAAGATAAAGAAATTTGAAGAGAGGAGAGTTGTCGGCACCGTCTGATCTGCTCGCATGACAGTGACACCGACGACGTCTACGGGTGGAGCGGAATCGCACGCGGAATGACGCGGCTGTCACATTCGTGAACGAACAGCCGACCGGTACCGTCCGCGCGAACATGTCCTCGCAGTCCCGGCGAAAGGATCGTGTGCAGAGAAGGACCGTCTTGAGCGCGGAATCCGCGCCTGTATCCTTACCGTGGCTTCAGGTAACGCCCGCCCTGAGGTCAAGCAACTCGGCAGGGGGGGGGTCCCTCCTCCCCGCTCGGCCGGCTATGCTCCGAGTACCGAGTCTTCCTCCCCTTTACGACAACGCGCGAGAAGCGGCTCCTCTCGTGCTCACGATTATTCGAATTAACCGATGACATTTTCTGATTTCAGTTTCGCAGATAATATACGTCGACGTACGTTGCGGCCTGCGTTTGCCGGAAGGCAACCTGCGAATTGACAAACGACATCCGTTCTTGCGTACGCCTTGATATCGGCGTTTATCGTCCTCACGCCTTTGCATCTCTTTTCCTTTTTCTCGCCTCTGTGAATTTATTATGGTATCATCATGACCACAATACCGCTGACTGATAAACAGCTTCATCAACTGGTGAGTCAAGAGATCGCGCCATATATGTTGGAATATTACAATTATCTTATATCCTGAGTGAGTAGGGAATTATCCGGACGGCACCGAGCGTCCCTTTAAAAAGAAGATTTAAAAAAAAAAGTTAATAGGAAAATGTTGCTTAGATATTTTGATGATGATGTTTGAGTTAGTAATCTTTTTTTAATTTAATTGTACAGTTGTGTATTTCTTGCAGAGCATTAGCATTGGAAAGGCTGTAAATCCAACAGAAACGCCAGTTAAGGAGAAACATGTCCGAAGTATCCTTTTTTAGTTCTACATTTAATAATGCTGACATTTGTTAAAAATTATTATTAAAAAAAACGTACAATAAAAAAAAAATAAATAAATAAATTTCCTTATAAGTAAATAGGTGCCATTATTGGAACGTATCGTGAGAAAAGCGGTTGCATCTTCTGGACATATATGCTGAGACAACCATTGCAAGAGAATCAGATTGTTGCATGGAAATTTTGTCATGTATTGCACAAAGTATTGCGCGAGGGACATCCTCGGGTTATCGTTGATTCTCAGCGGTATCGCGGCAAGTTGGAGGACATTGGAAAACTTTGGCAACATTTAAGAGAAGGCTACGGTCGTCTTATACAATTATACACGAGACTGTTGATAACTAAATTAGATTTCCATAAACGGAATCCACGCTTTGCTGGAAATTTGCAAGTAACAGCAGAAGAGCTCGAAGCGATTGGAGAAAATGATATTAATATATAGTGAGTGACATTTTTCTCGTATTTTTATCGTTATATAATACGACATATTTATATAATTTATTTTTTGTTTTAGCTTTCAGATGTCTGTTGAAATGTTCGATTATATGGATGATATTTTGAATTTACAACATGCAGGTATATCGAAATGCTGAATTTATTTGAGATATAAATTTTCTACATAGAGCAATTTGTTTATTGAGTTCTGTATGTAATTGCAGTTTTTGGTTCTTTGGATTTATCGCGCTCCAACTCGATGACGCCATGCGGGCAGTGTCGACTCGCACCTTTAATTCCTTGTATCCAGGACGCCTCCAAGTTGTATGATTGCTGTGTAAAAATTCTATTCAAACTCCATGGCGCTCTTCCAGCGGACACGTTGACCGGTCACCGCGATAGATTTTCAAAACAATTTCACGAGTTGAAGAGCTTTTATAATACTATTAAACATATGCAATATTTTAAACATTTGATAGCAATTCCGTCGTTACCTGAGGTAAGTTTTAACGAATAATTTATGTACTATAAAATGTAGAAAATTTATATTATATTATATTTTTTGTATGTATGTTTTAGAAGCCACCCAATTTTTTAATACAAGCCGAGTTGAGATCTTATGTTACACCGGTAGTGGTACTTCCGCCCGAGGCAACTATAGATTCCGAAACTGCTATAGAAAACCTTATTGATACATCTGATACAGGATCGTTAACCGGAGATCAACTAGATTCTGTGAATACTCGAAATGGCTCGATATCACCTGATGCACTTGCAGAGAGGTATAATATTTGTTTTCCTAGCTGAAAAACGAACGAAATAATGATAATTTTTATATAAGAAGAGTATTTACAAGTACTTACTTTATCAGAGATAGTCTTATCGATCATCTGTATCAAGAAAACGTTCGTCAGAGGCAAGAAGTAAATCATTTGTTAATGGATCATCAACAGATAGTTGCGGATTTTAGAAATCGCGTTCTAGAATTGGAATCAACTCTTTCTACTAAGGTAAGCGTTTATCTTGCATTTCGTGTTAATTTTACAGTTTTGCAAATTTACATTGTATAAATATTCTAGAGTAACGAAATCGTTACGGAAAAGCAAACTTGTCAGAAAATAATGAAGGAAAACACAGCTACGTTAGCAAAAGTTCAAGAAATAGAAGGTTGGTGTAAATTAATTTTTAATTTTTAATTATATAATTGCGCTATTACAATTGAAAATTGTGTGTGCTTTTAAACAATTAATAATTTGTTTTTATTAAAATTTTTAAGAAAAAAATGAAGTCTTGGAAGAAAAGTTTAAGAAACTCAAAGATGTTTATTCAAAGTTAAGAGAAGAACATATCGGTTTAATCAGAAAGGTACGTACTTGAAATATTAATGATAATAAATATTTTCTATGTTCATTTATTTATAACATTATTGTGCACGAAAGAAAGCTGAACTCGATAAGGAACTGGGTGGAATAAAGATATTACGAGAGCAATCTGAACGTCGGACATTAAAAGCAGAAGAACGATTACAAGATTTGCTTCAAGGACAAGCATCGACAGAACGAGAAGCGCAGAGAGTAGCACAAGCGCGCGAAGATTTAGAAGAAGTAAGAAAGAAACTCGACGCTGTTCAAACTGAAAATCTGGTAAATTAAAATTTTATTCGATACGTTAATTTCCTCCAATATTTAATTATATTTTTACTGACATAATTCCTGCATTGTAGGCATTAATAGCAAAAATAGATTTTATAACATCCGAGAAAACAGCCTTAGAAGGAGATCTTCATGACTTATTGGTACAAAAGGAGGAACTAGATTTGCGGATAGTAAATTTAGATGCCGATGCCGAACGAACTCATAATCAAATAAAAACGGACGCTAATACCGCTTTATTTGATTTGTTATGTGAGTAAAGCGTAATTGAATATATATTTTTGATAAAGTTTGTACGGAATTATAAGAATTATTTGTTTCAGTGAACGCTATATCAGAAGCGGAATCTATTTTGCATCATGCGATGCACACGATCGATAATCCAGCTATATCGGCGCTTACTTGCACGCCCGATTATCTTGGGAGTTTACTAGAGCCGACAGAAAAGTCGTTTAATGATTTGGAAGAAGCATACAACAATTATATGAATGATACAACGAAAGGAAAAGCTTTAATTCGAGCAGCTATACATTGCGCGTACTTTCTGGCTCTGTATCTAATATATGCAAAATCCACTTCAAATACATCAACGGATATTGGTACAGCTGACAGTAAGTCTAAGATCGCATGATAAATTAATACTACAAGAACAATATTTCGAAAAAAAAACTAATATTTATCCATTAAACAATTTAAAATGGATTACGAAATATTCTGGAATGTAACAATTTTATTAACGTTTCCTGTAAAACTCGTCGTACACTTGTAGGATTTGCCGATGAATGCAAACAGTTAGGTTCCCAAAGTTTAATTATGTTGAGTTATATCAAAGAAAAATCCTCAATGACCGGTGCACAAATTGCAAATGTTATAAATCAATTACAAAAGATTTCGTCTCTCATAAGTACGTTATCGACTACTCAAAACAATGTGGAAATTGTCGGAACTTTAGTAGAAAACGAGTTGCAAAGTATGGATAAAGCTATAGAAGAAACTGTTGCAAAAATACAGGTACTTGAGAAAAATATAAGTCGAGAAGAGAGAATTTATGAGACCTTAATTTTTTATTTATTTATAATAATAGGATATGTTGGACAAATCTCGTGCAGCGGACTCGGGTGTAAAATTAAAAGTTAATGAGCAAATCTTGGATTCCTGTACGGATCTAATGAAATGCATAAGGAAATTAGTACAGAAGTCTCGTTTTCTACAAAGAGAAATTGTAGAACAAGGAAAGGTACGAAAGTTTCTTCCAATAATTTAGTGTTGCTAGTTGTATTATATTTTATCTATTAAAGAATAAATAATCAATTAAAATTAAAAAGGAATTATAATTTTAAAATCTTTTAACATTACTTTTGTAGGGAACTGTTTCTGCTACTGAGTTTTACAAGCGCAATCATCAATGGTCCGAAGGTCTTATCTCGGCGGCAAAAGCTATTGCTATGGGTGCAAATTTTTTACTGTAAGTCTAAGTATTAAAGAATCTAATAATTTTTTAACATAGTTATATATGTAATATACACATGCGTTTTACTATAGAGAAGCAGCGGATAAAGTTGTATTAGGCAATGGTAAATTTGAGCAGTTGGTTGTCGCTTCACAAGGAATAGCAGCATCGACCGCGCAATTGGTAGTTGCTAGTAGAGTCAAGGCTGATAGAAACAGTACCAATTTAACTGAACTCTCCAAAGCTTCAAGAGAAGTAACTCAAGCTACAGCGAACGTTGTAGCAACTGCTAAAAGCTGTAATCATCTTGTCGAGGAAAACGGTATATAATTTAAAAACATTAAGTTTATTATATCTAATCTTGCCATGTTGCTCAATATTTTTGTATATTAATTTTGCAGAAGATCTAGATATGTCTAACTTGAGTTTACACCAAGCTAAAAGGCTCGAAATGGAAGCGCAAGTGCGTATCTTAGAATTGGAACAGGCTCTTGAAACTGAGAGATTACGTCTCGCTGCTCTTCGACGTTATCATTATCAGCTTGATGGTGAGAACGAAGCGTAAGCAGAGTAGGGGTTTGAAGTTAGATTAAGAATATTCAATCAGCGCAAAAATTTTATGTAGATAAAAAATTTTAGCAATTATGTGAATTAGTCTCGACCCTGCTAACCATGATAGAGATCGATTTCTCATTATTAGAAACGAATCTTATTATTTCCTTTATTTTTTCAGCATTTATATATTAGTATTATGCATGTTTCAAAGATCAACGATATTTTTCCGCCGTATTTTAGATTAAATATATTTTATTGAATAATATTTAAACGCATCTTTCTCGGTTATATGTTAACGATTTATATAATTTTTTTTTTATTTTAATTATTACTTCAAAATCGTTTTCTACAACACTTGTTATTAGACAATGAGCGTTTATAAGATAAAGTAAGTTTAAATTTAATGAGCAATGAAATTCAAAATAATCTAACGTAAGTTTTTATTATATTTGGAGTAATTTTATAAGAGTGTTTTTTCCGAAAATTATAAATAACAAATATATACATATATATATATATATATATATATATATACATATATATATGTATATGAGGAGGAGGATGATTGTATGTTAAGTGACCAATACCTGAAACTAGAGATTTACAAAGTTTACTAACTTGTTAAATGTATGTGAAATATCTTTAGTCATGAATACATTATTGCATAATAATAATTATTATTATTATAATTATAATAATTTAGGTTAAAATGCAAGTTTTTATTCTGCTTCCCCAACGATTAATTTAATATTTTAGAAGATTTAATATGAGAAGGCGAAAAACTTAACATATAAAATTCCTCTAATAATTTTACCAAAGTTATTATTTTATAAACATAGTTTTCTCAATAAACCATCAAGAGAGAATGATATGTGTGCTATTGATTTTCATGCAAGTAACTATATTAATAACATTAATTTTGTGATTAGTTACATTGATATATTTCATCTTGACATCTACATATTTGACATCAGGCTGTTATTTGCATGAACAATAATTGTGAGGGAAAAAAAATTAAGTTTTGCGACAAAAGAGTAATATATAATATATTGTACCCATTTATTTATAAAGTATTTATATGATATGCGAATTTTAAATCATAAATCACAAATCTAGATTTATATTGTAAGATAATTACTGCGTCAGTAAAAAAAATCGTTTGTTAATCGGCCAAAGAGGAAACTGTCACGGTTCGTGTACCGACTACGAGCCTTTATATGCGATCGGGAAGAGAGGGGGCTCAACAGCATGGCGTCGTCCGGGACCTGTGTCATCCTGGAACGTGGATGAGGAGAAGCGCGGTACGCTTCGTGTTTCGCGCTTTCTCAGCGAAATTTTTACACATACATATGTCCCGCGCATTAATGAAACTCTTCTCGTGAAGACACGAGACAGGTGAGAACCGGGAAGATTGGGGGGGAGAAAAAAGAAAAAGGGGCAGACAGAGAAAGAGAGAGAGAAAAGTAACGGTGGGTATCTCTGAATGGTATCGCCGTTGTTTCGACATTCCCGGGATTCCGCGGCGGCGATGCGGATTACCGCGGACTATTCGCGCATTCTGGGAATGGCAGCAAATTTCGGTTGGAATGCGACGATGTCGGGGACGACGTGCGAGAGAGCCATGTCCAGGGATCGTGAATGGGGGGGGGGATAGAGGAGGGGTGGAGAGGAGGAGACGCATAAACGCGCGTCCCGTCGTCCGCACGCGGGCAAGACACGGCCGCGACACGGTTGATAATCGATGGCGGCGAAAACGCGTCTCTCCCGGTGCGCTGAAAGCTACCAAGCGGTGTAGTGCGCGCTGCACGTCTCGGCCGCCTCTTCGAAACGCAGTGGCAACTTATCATGGCGGCGCAATTTTTTTTTAGCTACTAGTTGTATGTGTTTCTCGAATCGCTCGCGCTCTCTCTCTCTGTCGCTGTATGCTCTTCCCTTCTTCCCTCCCTCCCCTCTTCCCCCTGCGTGTATACGTGACGGGCCGCTCTTGGAAGAGTTGGAGGAATTCACTCGTGTTCACTTGCGAGAGTTAACTAGCGCACGAGTCGCTACCGAGCGCGTGTGAAAGACGAATCTCGTGGATCCTCGTCCCCCGGAAAGCTGCGTGTCCCATCGCCGTGATAAAAAAAAGCCCCCTCCGACGTACGCGGTTGCCCTCCGATAAACAGCGGCGCGACGTACCGACGAATAAGGGCCCCCCGCGCGTTTTTAATCGAATACCCTTTTTATGTACGTACAACGCGTACACGTATGCGAACGTATGTGTGCGCACGTACATTTGTTTACAAATTCCGTGCTCCCGTGTCGGCGATAGCTGCGGCGACTCCCGCATCGCGACCATCGGCGGCGTTCGGCGGACGATGTAGCGGTGCCCTTTTGTAGGTACACCGCTAAAACGGACCCCCCTAGCAACTTGTTACCTTGTGTGACTTTTTAAGATAACCAGCCAGGATGAACAAGCGGCGTAGAACATCGTCGGTGGCGAGCCGCGGTACCGAGGACGACGGCGACGATATCCCGCCCGAACCGACGAAAAGAAGGAAAAAACTGGACCCTGTGAGTGTGCACGGACCTCTTTGATGTATCTGTACATTGATCGAGTATGCTGTGCACGTTGAACGCTAAGGCTAACTGTTTCTACTTTTTACAGAGCGATTTGTGCCAACAACTGTACGATATACTCCGCAATCAGAAGAAGGAAGATGGATCTTTGTTGTGCGATGCATTTATACGCGTGCCGAAACGCCGGCAGGAACCAGGATACTACGAAGTAGTCTCCAATCCCATAGATCTGTTAAAAGTACAGCAAAAGCTGAAAACTGACGAGTATCGAGATATGGATGATCTCGCTGCTGATATTCAACTTATGGTGAACAACGCCAAAGCTTTCTACATGGTAGTATCTCATAGTCCTACTCAATTGCATCAAGCTATTGATAGTCATTTGTTTTCTGTGATCATAACACACAACTTTTTATAGCGTACCTCCTCTGAATACAAAGACGCGACTGAACTGTGGGAACTATGTGTAAATACCAAAAATCGTATTATGGAAGAGTATGAGGATTCAGAACCTAAAGGAAAACTTATTTTAAAAGTTGGCAGATTGGTGAGTTTTGATTGATTCGATAAAATTACAAATTATATGTACAATGTGGTAAGAGTATTAATAAATGCAGGCGCGTAAAATAACGACGCGACAAGATGATGCAGAAGATACTTCAGAAAGTTCTACGAATCTCGACGAAGAAACTATGCAGTTATTCGAAGATTTATTTGCCGCGGTTATGACAGCAACTGATCCCACTGACAATAACCGACCTCTTCATATTATGTTTCAACTCAAACCGTCTAAAAAAGTTCGTAATCTGTCTTTAAATTGTCATTTACGTGGTGTATTGTGCTTATTTCAAGTTTTATTAACGTTACAGCTTTATCCCGAATATTATGATGTTATCGAGACACCAATCGATTTAAAAACTATTGCGAGAAAAATTCAAGAGGGTGCATACAGCTCACTAGGTGATATGGAAAAAGATTTAATGCTTATGTGCCGCAACGCTTGTCAATTTAACGAACCTGGTTCACAAATTTATAAAGATGCTAAGCTTTTAAAAAAGATAATTACCGCAGCTGCGAGAAGACAAGACGGCGGATTCGGCAATACCTTTAAAATCGCTACAACCGCACCCTCAACAAGAAGCAAAAGAGGCAGTCGTACTATGGCACAATCGTTAATCTCGCAAACTGCAGCATTACCTGATGAAGATGACGAAAGCGATGACGAAGAAGAAGAACCTGCCGAAACCGAGGAAGCTGATAATCCCCAATGGCAATTATTTCAAACCATTCGAACTGCTCCTAATAATCAAGGTATAATTTCTATTGTACTACAATATTATCGTAAGTTTCTGACACATTTATGATACAATTATAATTTGTAGGTGTAAGGATGAGCGAATATTTTTGGAAACTTCCATCAAAGAGATTATATCCTGATTACTATAAGACGATTAAGAATCCTATATCCTTATTACAAATACGTACAAAGATCAAGGTATATATCGTGTTACAATAATAAAACTATTATATTAAAACGTTACATTGTATTGAAAATCAGTTTTACATTTTATTCTAATTGATTTTCAGAAAGGCGAATACGGCACTGTTAGTGAAGTAGCTGGAGATATGAATATCATGTTTGAAAATGCTAAGAAATATAACATGCACACTTCTCGTCTGTACAAGGTAAGCATTTCGAGATTAATTTACTTTACTATAATTGCTTTAAATTAATTACATGTAATATCAGTAAGATGTTCTTATTAAAAATTTCTCATTTTGTATCATATTTTGAAAGTTTTACTAAAAAAATAACATGAAAAAATATTATCGTGCGTATCGGACATTTAGTATAATTATTTATACACGTTTTTTTTATTTAATTATTATAGTGTGCTGTTAAATTGCAAAAAATAATGCAGGAGAAAGTACAAGAATTGTTGGAATTCGATCAGGTAATAAATTAATACACCACATAAATTAAATGTAATAAGTGTATATCTTTGAATCTGTGAATTAAGTCACATATCAAGTTTCAAATATTTTTATAGGATTCTGATTCGGACAGTGAATCTGAGAACAGTTTACAGCAACCTAAATTGATTAAACGTGCGTCGAATTTATTGACACGTGGAAAATACAAAGATAATATACCATTGAAGAAAAGATTACACACATTAGTCAAATGTGTTATGGAATACGTTGTAAGTAATTCCATAAAACATTGCGTTCAATATAGTCAGTTGACGTATAGCGTGTCTTATTATTTTACAGTGCGAAGATGGTCGGCAACCCATGTTAATGTTTATGGAGAAACCTTCCAAAAAATTATATCCAGATTATTATCAAGTGATAGCAGAGCCCATAGATATGCTGGCAATTGAAGCTAATATTAAAGCGGAGAAATATCAAAATGAAAACGAATTAATACAGGATTTTAAGGTATTTATCATCTTGATTGATTAATTACAATAGCTCGCGATAGTTATTTAATCTATTTTTTACTTTCTAGTTGATGTTTAGTAATTGTCGTCAATATAACGAAGAAGGTTCGTTGATATACGAAGACGCTAATACATTGGAAAAAGTTTTGATGGATAAGGTAAAAGAATTAGGACCTTTGCCAGATAATCCTAGATCAAAATCTACCGCATCAACCCCAACTAGAAACGTCGGGTATGTTATATTTCACGTGAAAAAGATTATGGTATTTGTTTTAGTTTTTGTTTTACCCGCCTGTTTCCCTTATCTACGTTTAGGCGACCGAAAAAAGTAGTGCCACTTCATTTGCAAAAATTACGAACCCTATACGATACTATAAAAGACTACCACGATGCAAAGGGAAGACAGTTATCTTTAATTTTCATGAAATTACCAAATAAAAATGAATATCCAGATTATTATGAGGTGATAAAGCAGCCTATACACATGGAAAAAATAGCCTCAACTTTAAAGAATAATGGATATGATAATTTGGACGAGTTGGTGTCCGATTTTATATTAATGTTTGACAACGCTTGCAAATATAACGAGCCGGACTCACAAATATACAAGGTTTGTATAGCAAAAATTCTTTATTTCGTAAATTATATAAAAGTATATATTATCTCACTTATTGAAAAAAATATTCATATAAATTTCATACATTAAAACTCACTAATATTATTGATAATTTAATAAAATATACTTTTAAATTTTACTGCAAGGCTGAGCAATTTATCTTGCAGTTAATGAATGGTTCACAATATGTGGTTAATATTTTCATATTTTTTGTTTAAAGCTTTAATTATTTTTGAGTATTTCTATCAAAAGATATTTAACGCTCAATGACTTACGATACAATTCTCTATTTATAACAAATACTAAAGTATTGTCTAATTGAAAACAATTAAAATCATAATTTTTGACAAGTGTTTTTCAAACATTGTCAAGATGATTTAATTAGCAAAAGAGTAACTAGTTCTTAATACAAATTTAAATAATCCAGAAAAAATAAAAAAAATGTAAAGCTCTTTTACCAGAAATTTGGAGTAAATTTTTGTGTAAAATTTTAATATAAGATACAGATTCTTGAGTCGAGATGAAGTCGCGGGTGAAGACTTCAATTGAAATTTCGCGGCAAAAGATGGAAAGCCTAATCTGTTTACGGTTCGAAGTTTTAAAGGTTAGGTGAAGCTTCCCTCTGCCGTCTCCTATCTGATCCCGTCGTTCGGAGCTTTTCCTTCAAACGATGATCATCCTAGTCTCGTGAGATGCGTGACA
Source organism: Cardiocondyla obscurior (assembly GCF_019399895.1). Taxonomy (NCBI): domain Eukaryota; kingdom Metazoa; phylum Arthropoda; class Insecta; order Hymenoptera; family Formicidae; genus Cardiocondyla; species Cardiocondyla obscurior. Next base: position 1,323,122 of record NC_091875.1, on the reverse strand, counting down.
CGCGGTACCGCACAAAATTTAGTAATTGTATATATAAATTTATCGATCGCGCTTGCGATGTTCATACATATTAATTTCGTGAGCGATTAGCGCATTTTTATCGCGATATTTCGGATTATTCTCACGTCGTGCTTCCGAAATTATCGTATCGAGTTGTGCTCCGATCGCGTGTGCTCCGAAACACCGAGAATGTTCGTGCAAAACGAACAAAAGATGTTAGACAATAACGCGGTACAAAATCCGTTGAAAGTGCGAACGTGTTTTATACGCCTGTTGAGAGATAAGGATTTGGACGGCCACATAAAAAGATACAAAAAAAATGAGACAGAAGTAAACAGACTAATATATTTTTATCTGTATTTTTTTGTTTTTTCCTTTGAAATATCCTTGCTATATGGAGATCTTATGTCGGTATTGGTGTGGATGTAAGTATTGTAATGGGAGACAATGTATAACCAATATTTCAGGACGCCTTGATACTTCAAAGATTAGTGCTGCAAAGTAAGCTGCAATTGAGCGAGGATGAGGAAAGTGTACCTGACGTATCAGCAGCTATCCAAGAGATTCTGGCAACAATATTTACTGCACTTTACAATCACCAGGATGAGGAAGGACGATGTTACTCCGATTCCATGGCAGAGTTGCCGGAGCACGATATTGTTGATGGCAAAAAGTATGGATGCGTTTTGAATTAAAAAAATTTTTTTTTTTATTTAGAAGTACAACTTTGCCATTTATTTGAGTTAAAAAATGCATATTATTTTTACGTGTTAAAAAATAGAGTGCGAGGGTTATCATTGGATTTGATTAAAAGAAGACTAGATCGAGGAGTTTACAAAAGGCTAGATCGATTCCAAGAAGATGTTTTTACTTGCTTGGAGAGAGCGCGGAGATTGTCGCGTACGGACTCTCAACCTTTCGAAGATAGCGTGGAGCTGCAGGCGTTTTTCTTGCGTACTCGCGATGATGTAACTCGCAATGGAGAATTATTACAATCGCCCGCCTTAAACTACACTCTTTTAGAGCTGTCTACTCAGGTAGCAGAACTTAAAAGAATAAAACAACAACAAGAATTGAATTTACCTAATGAAGAAGAAAGTTGTGATGGCAATGAGACAAAGGTAAATCAAACTTGTTTTTACATGAAAAATGTATTTTTTACGATTATTTCTTATTATTAGCTTTTTATTAAATTTAACATATTTATTATGCAGGACTCCGAATCGAATACAGAAACAAATAATACTGATAATGGAGGTTCTATGAGTTTTAACCAAGAAGTATATAGAGCCGGTGACTTTACATACATCGAACCTACCGAGAGAGGCATGGAATACAGCGTGGTTCTTATAGAAAGGCTCTGGACCAATGCGGATGGTCAACAGATGTTGTATGGGAATTTATTTTATAGACCCAGCGAAACGTATCATGTAGCGTCGAGAAAATTTCTTGATAAGGAATTGTTTAAAAGCGATGCTCATGTGGCCGTACCTTTAGCGAAAGTAGCCGGCAGATGTTGTGTTCTAAGTGTAAAAGATTATTTTCGAATGCAACCTGAAGGGTTTCAAGAAAAGGACGTTTATGTATGCGAATCACGTTATTCTACAAAGGCACGAGCGTTTAAGAAGATCAAGGTCTGGAATTTCGATCCCGATCACTTGACACTGATTCCTAGAGAAAAGCCATTAGAACCGAAACGAGTAATATCGGTGTATAAAGAACGACTAGAAAAACATAAAGAAGAAATTGCCGAGTTAGAGGAGGGAGAAAAACCAATGGAAAAGGAAAAACCTGTTAGTAATGAAATCGAAATATCTCTTTTTATTCATTCTAAGTTCCAACTTTTTTATTTTGCAATTATTTTAGTTACCATTTACTTTGCAGAATATAATAGTGTTTAATCCGGAGGACACAGAGAACACATACTATGAGCAGTATAGTGCATGTGTGGGTGCTGTAAAAACCGGCGATTTCGTTTATGTTGCTACAGACGGAGGTAGACAGCAAATAGCGCAAGTCGATTCTATATGGTCAACCAAAGAGTAAGTAACTTTATAAATAACGACATATTTTTTTTACATATTACTAGAACATATTTGTAGTATGTAATACGTATCACATTGTGCTTTTAGCGGCAAGTGTTATTTCAAAGGCCCATGGTTATTGATGCCTACAGAAGTGCCACATACGCCTACGAAATTATTTTATAAGCAAGAATTGTTTTTATCTACTGTAGATGGTACTCATCCTATTGTAGCTATTGTTGGAAAGTGTGCCGTCCTTGATTATGGGGAATATATATGTAGTGAGTACTCGTTCTTTCATCAAATGATGAATTTAATAAACAGTAATAAAATATAAATTAACGTTATTTGGGTGAATTACAGGTAGACCGACAGAAATACCAGAGGACGATGTGTATATTTGCGAATCGTTTTACGACGAAAGTAAGAACTTGATAAAAAAGTTTGGCCAAGAAAGTTTAAAGAAGTTCAACCATACGTCAGCGGTAACCGAAGACGAAATCTATTTCTTCCGAAGGCCTATCAATCCTGCAAAAGTATGTATAAAAATTAAATACATTAACTAACATAAGTGCATATTAAATTTATTCAGCGAATAATAGAAATATTTTATACGCGACTAACGAAGAAATTATTGCTTTGCATGTCATGTGTGTGTTGTAGGTTTCGAGCGACGTGGCTCAGACGCAAAGTCAAGTCAAGTCCGTCACGCCCAGCTCGGCTCAGTTTGAAATGGTAATTACTAATCACGAAATTTTATATCTCTTGTTTTTAGTAACGTACCAATATGCAATCGCACGTTCCTTCAATAGATCACACGCAAGCTGATATAGCAAAAGTTGTCAATATGTCTCATTTAAAACAAAAAAAAAAAACGAAAAGCGAAATAAGCTTTTCTTTTAGATTCAATTTGATCAGATTATTCACGTGTGATACAAGTATTTTTGTTATATCAACAGAATGCATTTACACGCATGTTTTCGATCTATGCCGGCATATTCATTCTTTCTTTTGTTTTGATTATGTAACTTATGTGTTAGTATTTGTGTCTCGAGCAGTTTTATTCGACAATTTTAAATCAGAGCACCTGTTGGGTTTATCGCTAGTATGTTAGACCGAACGCAAAGCACACCACCGAAAGATCTTGCTTCCATGTCATTCTAATCCAACTAATGTAAGAATGAAGAATTCGCTTTGGAGTATACACATCAACTAATCTGTTTATGCAAGAAATTTCAATTAATAATTGTACATGTTTTGATTGTGTATATCGACATACATTTTGAAAATCTTGTACTAAAGACCAAAAGGAAAAAAAAAAGATTATTACATTAGTTACATTACATTCGAAAGAGAGATATATATATCAAGTATATACGAAATATAACGTAAAGTGGGAGACTATCGCGATTATAGCTTTATTTCGACAAACACGAAAAAAGGGATGCGGCTCCTTTTTTTTCTTTTTTTTTTACGTATCAACTTTTACTACTGGAGAAAGTCGCGATAAATAAATTTCGCGATCGGTAGTAAGGGATAATGAAGGTAACATAAGCATAAATGGTGTAGGAAGCGTCACCATTGTTACCGAAGCTGGAACCAGATGTACTAAGCATGGGGGTAGGATTAGGAGTGGGAGTGGGAGTAGGAGTTGGGGAAGACAGCATGGATGCTGGTGGTCCACCATCCGTTGGATCTACGGAAGCTCAACCGGTGCTCTCCAATACTCAGACACCTGTGTCGACTAAGAAGGTAGGCTTTATCGTGACTACTTTATTTTTTATTTTTTTTTCTTTCATTCTTACAAACTATTGTCACACGTCATATTTTATTTATTTCACTTTATTTTTATTTAGAGAAATATGCCAGCATACATACCTCTTTTCGTTCTCTGCACCGTTTGAAGACACCAATTGTCTTAACAAACAGACCGACAATTTGATGTTAGCTCTGTTGAGACATTAAAGGCAATATTGCTCGTTCACATGAACACGGTGAATATTATAATTTGTGTTTTCTCTTCTGTTTAGAAAACTGCGGGTAAGAAATTAGTTACGGGCTATATTTTATATTCGAGTAAAATGCGAACCCAGATTACACAAAACAATCCTGAATCGTCCTTCGGAGAGATTAGCAGAATTGTTGGCAATGAGGTATTTATTTCTTTTTTATTGTTGATTTTTTAGTTCATTACAATAGTTTTGATGAAGGAATGTATGCAGATTAAACTTTCTCATACATGATTAATTTTTGTTTAAGCGTCTAATTGATTAAATTATATAAATCTGATTATTTAACATTTATTTGTAAGGTAAAAAAAAACTAAAAATATAATTAATTATGTATATGAAGAATTGCACTTTATGTGCAGGTCTTTAAAACGTTATTCAGCATACTTGATCCTTTATCCAAATAAATTGTACTACATCGAAATGGCTACTCTCTATTCCTAATGTCTTGTGTACAAAATAGTAATGCATCTTTCATGTTCTTTTATAAATGTAGTGCATATGTTATTTTTTATTTCTACATATCTAAATTCTGCATACGTCGCATTGTAATTTATATCTGCGCATCGATTTACATGTTATCACGATTATTTTCTCATTGCATAAACATCATCTGCATTGCTCAGTGTCATGAAGAAGAGAGTAACCATTGAATCAGTTCGTTGAACCACTTTCCAAGTACCAAAATGGTTTTGCCAACTGTTTGCTACGGTTTACGAGTAACATAACGGGATTGATCACGTAAAACATAAAACGTAAAACCACTTTCGTTCCAGTGGAGGAAATTACCGGCAGGAGAGAAGCAAGCATGGGAAGAGCGGGCGATCAAGATGAACGAGGACAGCGGCCAGTTGAAGGGCACAGCATCAGTGGGTACGAATGCCACGCAGGATGTCGTCTACGAATGCTGCTGGGATAATTGCGACTGGCAGTTCGAAGACACGAACGATTGCATCGATCACTGCATCGCGGAACAAAACGGTCACGTACAAACATCATTTGCAAATGCTCCTAGTGGTGAGTACAACCACGATCGCGTAACGGGTAGCAAACGGCACAAAGGATTAAATTATTATTGATTTTATTAATGTTTTATTGTATTTTGCAGACGTAGAGTATCAGTGCCAATGGCGTGGCTGTGGCCGAACGAAGAAATCTGTCCCACCTTTTCCAAGCGTGCAGAGACTCGCAAGACACGTTAAAGAGGTGCATATTCTCAAATCGCATGGACGCATAATACCACCTTCCGAAAGAAGCAGGTAAAAATTAATTTTTTTTCTCATACATTGTTTTATAAAAAATATATTTTATAAATATACGATGACATTCCCATAGGAATTACATGCCTTCGAAAGGACCTACGGTACTACCACCGATGGAGACAGGTAATTGTATTTTATTGAAAATTTTATTTAATCGCGATACGAATAAGGAAAAAATACATATCACAGAAACTTCAGCAGCCGCAACTCAAACGAGCAGCTTGCCCACCGCTAAACAGCCGGAGCCGATGTTTGTTGCGGTGCCACCGAGACCAAGTCGCGTATTACATTCGGACGCCTATTTGAGGTAAGCTTAAACACTAAACACTGTGAAAACAATCATATTTTCATATGTTAATGTATGTCGCTCTTATTTGCAGGTACATCGAAGGTCTAAATGTAGAGAATCGCTACATATCAAATTGGGATAAGCAAATGAACGCCAGTCCGGATAACACGCAGATACCCGATGTAACAAAGCTGCCTGCCGAGTGGCTAGGAAACGGCGTTGGAAACCACGGAAATGTGGTAAACGCCTTGTGGACACTCAGAAACATGATGATGCGGGATGTGTTAGCCATCAATAAAACTTTATAGTTTATAAATTGTTAAGATTTATAATTTTTAAATGTGCGACGCATCCTACAGACCCATTGATGCTAGATGAAAGACTGACGGTATACAATCGGTTAAACGATATGCACATGTAGAACTTTTTTTTGTTTTTATACTTAATTTTTTTTCGTATTTAATTACGTATAATAAGTTTGGTCAAAATACATCAAAGTATTGTTAGGCAAAGATAACAAGGTTAAAAACTTACTCAATTCTTTCAGACATCAGTTTTTTTTAACACGATTGGCAAGAAAACATTTATTTTTTGTGAATAAAACGTTTTTATTTTAAATTAAATACATTTTGTTTTAAACATTTTTAAACATATGTGTATAAAAAAAAGAAAAAAAAAAAAAGAAAACCGTATTATATAGAAAACTATCATTGTGTAAATACGCGCCTGCTAATGTTGATTTTCACTTTTCGAACAAAGTTTTATACGTTCTATATAGCACAAGTAATACATATTCTTGTATTAGAGAATATGAAAGCTGAAACTCTTCCTGTGTTAGAATCGTAATATAATGAAAAGTTGCATGTGTACATAGAAAAAAAACTTGCAAAAAGCAGCATACTGATAATACGATCCTCTCCTTTATCAGCGTTGCTTTCATAAGTCTCGAAAGATGTGTTGAAAAGATCTAATGAGATTAATCAAATATCTACTATCGATTAATAGAAAAGAACAAAAGAAGATTGAAATCCTGTGTCTCGTATGCAGTAACGTAATTTCGTAGTATATTATTTTTTAAGAACTTTCGATATTGGAAAAATTTTAAAAAACCTAAGTACTGGTAAATACAAAATGAAATTTTTACTACAGTATCGTGTACATAATGTTTCTTGATACGATATATTTGTGGAACTATTACGCTCCTTTTCTACAAAAACTGCTTCGTACTTTTAATTAAAAAAATTTATTATATATCTTGGCTAAATTAATTTTCGCTGCTACTGACAAGATAACATTTTATTAACGAATGTAGATTGATTTAAATTCGCCCATCGAACAAATTTAATTTTTTATGTAATATATTTTGACATTGTGATTTAATTATATATTCATTTTATTTTTATTCATTAGTAGCGAGAAATTTAATTGCTTTGATGTATAAAATGTTTATTCTAACATTCAGTATTTAATGAAGTATTACATATTTTTATAAATGTTTTTATAAAAATATTAAATGATCTGTGCATTATAATGTAAGCTCTTTGTGTAGGTTGCCATAGTGCCAAACTTTCAAAATGAAAGTCAGTCGGTATGAAGTTAACAATACCAAACGTGGAAGTTAATTAATAATAAATTTGTAGTAACTTCTGAAAATTTACTCGAGTATCGTAGTCCGGTTAAAAAAAAAACTTATTTTTTTTGTATAATGTAATTTATTACTTCACTCATATACTATTTTTTGTTCTATAATACAAGTGCTTTTTACAAATCTATAATTTTTTATATTTTTTTAAAATTAAAATCATATTTTACATTATTTCAATAGGACTGATCATATTAATGCAATTAATTTTTTAAATTTTGTAAAGAGTTACTAAGTTATAAAGGTAAATTGATGATTACGATTTGAAAAATGAGATTCTTTCAGATTCTGTGAACATAACATGCTTATGAAGCAACATTCTAAAAGAAAGAAAAAAAAAGATACATGGCACTTATGTTTCAAAAATCGCTGACTCTGCAGCCGTGCTGCCAATCTCCCCATTTAGTAGGATCCTTTTCACTATTTGATATCAATTCTCCAGTTTCCGGATTAGTTTCCTGTAGTACTAAATCTACAAACCGTTTCCGTGGTTTTACTTTTACGTACATATCATTTAAGGAAGAATCGATATAAAAATTTTCACTCTAAATATAACTGACTTCTTGTAAAAATTTATATGAAAAAAAAGATATATGTTAATATCCTTGCGGATTATATTTAGTTTTATTAATTGCTATTGTGTACTTGGTATCGGTTGCAATTTAAGTTTTTCGTGGAATTGCTTCATTCGCAAAGACTCTCCGCCTTTTTTCAAAGGTTTGTTTAAAGTTTTTGTTTTCAGGAAAAAAGCACCTAAACGTACATTTTAATTTTTATATCCAACAAGACAACAAATGCACAAATCAAAGAAAAAACATTAAGAAAAATTATTTTATGTTTGCAAACTAAAATAACGTACTTGTAACAAATTGTTTACAGCCTCTTATTTGAAGATTCACTAAAGTATAATTTATGCAAATCATTGTGCGAATATTTTGCAAGAAATCACACGTAGCTATTTGCAACGAAAGCATTGACGTGACAATTGCTAATTTTATTAATACTAGATATTACAAAGCGCGCACTTCGCGCTTATCATTTATTCTTAGTAATACCATTTTTAAATAATCATTTTATTCTGCATCTGTTTTAATTTTAGAGAATTTAAACAAAATATTGGCTATTGTGCTCAAAATTCTTACACGATTAATCCTTTATACAGTTTTAAGCTTTTAATTTAATCATGTAAGAGTATATTTACATTTTATTTACATATTAAAATCGCTAAATGCTATGAAAATTTTTACAGAATAATTTAGTTTAATTATTATTAACAAACGCGTTGTTTTGTTAAAAATCGATGGTTTAAAAATCTGTGACACGGCCTTTTCTTTCCCAATCGCCGTAACGAGTTGGCTCTGGCCCGCGAGGACCTCCAACTTCGCCTGTTTCTGGATTTGTATTATTAGGGAAGGCCTTCAAAGGTTCCTTTTCCTGATAAGGATGCTTACCTTCCTCCAACTCATCTAATTTTTCTGTTAGATTTAAAACAGATTCTTGTTAACGTTTCAATTCTAAATGGAAATGGGATAAAGCTACTATGAGTTATTATATTATAGCCGGCAACATACCTATGGGAGCTCGTTCACGTAATTTTTTTCTGAATTCACGTAATCTCGGACTCTCGTCAGTCTCTGTATTTTCAGATGAAAACGAACGCGCAACCCCTTTAAAAAATAGTGATAAATATGCCATCAATGGATATTACAAGTATATATTGTTAATTTTTCAGTGGATAAATACAATCATTGTCCATAAACTTATACCTTTTAACCACAGCTGTTGTAATTGACGTAAATTTGTTGATGCTAATGTGCAATTAACTCTTGCCATGGTTTCCCTTGATTTCCTATACTTTCTCTGAAAATAAGATAAAATTCAATTAATATTTCGTTTCTTTTTTTCTTTTTAAAATTTATGTCACCAATCTCTCTAACCTCTCTCTATGTTTACAGCGACGGTATCGCCGAGAGCTAGAGAGCCCAACTCGGAATCGCGACTTCCACGCGTCAGATACAGAGGCTCGTCCGTGTGAAGCCAGCGCTTCGGCTGCCGTCGGATAGAAGAAAAGGCCAGAGCTATACACTGTCCTATTCTTTCGCGACTTCGCCGGCAGTAATCGCAGATCCGCTTCTCGGTAACATCGCCGAGTTATAAGATGAAAGCAGACATAAAGTAAAATAAAAAGATTTTGTAATGATTTTATAATTTATTAATGTCTGACTTGTCGTTTGAGTCGTACTACTTATACCTTGAAAATGTCGGACCATACACAGTTTGGTGACTCGGATCTCATACTACTTAATTTTAGGCAAACACCCTGTATAATGACGTCGAGTTCAGAAAAAAAAAGTCGCCGGACGGCCGTGTGACGTCATCAGGCCAGATCAGCTGTTCTATCTCGGTCGATGTCTGCTTGCGTTGCTTCGACGCAACGCGCATTGTTTCCTATGGTCGAATGGCAAACAACGCGGGGTGGAGCTGACAACAAATTTATCGCATATTACTCGCGTTTTGATGCGTTTCTGTATGGGGAACTGTTATGAAATCAAAACGGAGTGAAACACGTTTAAATCCAAGGCCGTAGAACAACGTTTCGAACGTAAAACGAATTTGAATTAAATAGTGCAAATTGATTGCTTGTCTAAAGTCATGTAGATTTGTTTAATTTCTAACTCATTTGTCTGTCGTGATAATATCGCATGAAATTAATATGCACTTTTGCGAGCAGGTTTGATATTGAGCTGAAAGAGGAAAATGGGACAAACGCTCAGTGAACCGATAACGAAAAAGAAGTCGGGCTGCTGTCGAGATAGCAACTACAGGGTGGGCAGCTCCTGCATGCAAGGATGGAGAATTAAAATGGAAGATTCACACGTGCACATACTTTCTTTGCCCAGTGATCCAGGCACCGCGTTCTTTGCCGTGTACGATGGACATGGAGGTATTTAGATTTGATAAGAAATAGTAAATGAATGTATTAAAGATTCTGTTTTATTTTATCTGTACTTCAAAAGTGGATAATATTAATACTCTGTGCTACAGGTGCAGCTATGGCACAATATGCAGGAAAGCATCTTCACGAATACATAACGAAAAGAAGCGAATATAAGGAAGGCAATATTGTGGCAGGTATACAGGAAGGTTTTCTGGAGTTGGACAAAGCGATGCAGAATAATGCTGCACTTAGAGACGAACATGCTGGAACGACCGTCATCGCGACTTTTATCAAGGATAACATCTTGTATAGCGTAAGTTATCCAGCTCATTTTAACAATGCATCTTGATGTTCGAATCCCTGACCACTGGAAAAGTTGTGCAGGCCAACGCGGGTGACAGCAGAGCTGTAGCGTGTATCAACGGTAGGGCAGTGCCTCTCAGTCGAGATCACAAGCCTACATTGAAGGATGAACGCAAACGTATCGAAGCTGCAGGCGGTTTTGTTGAATATAAAAGAGTGAACGGCAATTTGGCTCTGTCTCGTGCTCTCGGGGATTTTATATTTAAGAGGAATGATCATAAATCACCACAGGAGCAAATCGTAACGGGTAATTAAACGATCTTAAACAAGGTACTTTTCCGTTTTTATCAAATTTTTGCATTAAAAGATTTAAAAACTCGCAGCGTTTCCCGAGGTTCAACAATTTGTCGTCGACGAGGACTGGGAGTTCATTGTTTTGGCATGTGATGGCATCTGGGACGTAATGACTAGCGACGAAGTAGTTCAATTTGTGAGACCGCGTTTAGCACATATGAAAATTGGCAACGGGGACTTATCGAATGTCACGATACATCCCGAAGAAATTTGCGAAGAACTTTTAAACTGTTGTCTGGCGCCAGACGCCCTAATGGGCACCGGCTGCGATAACATGACAGTGATACTCGTGTGTTTTCTTCACGGTAAACCATGTTCGCACTTGGTTTCACGTTGCGAAAAGCCACCACCGCCGGATATAGATTTATAATTGTTTTAGGAAATAGCGTGATTTTATTATTTTATCTAAATTATTTCGGACATGTTACGTTCTTTCTCATATCATTGGTACGTGATTTTTGATATAGAAATATTTTTTGTGCAATATATTATATATAATACATCGCCTCTATTATAAAGTGACGAAACAGAAGTGTTTATAAAATACACGTGTATTTATATTTTCATTGTTGACTCTGCGTAACTTTTACATTGCACTCGTTCACTGATTCATCGTTCATAAAAGTATGTATGTATCTGTGCGCAACATATTCGAGAAAAAAGTTACGCGGAAGCTCAATTAGAAGCTTTTATTTACAACTCTGAACAATGAACAAAACCGGATCCGGATAAATATGATAACAGTTCTCAATAAAATGCGATAAATTTCATTCAGAGTCCATAACGATCTTGTATAGAGGAGACTGCCGCATTCGCGAGCGAACTCAGCCTTCCAGCAACCTTATTCACGCCTTGACGCACGCTTTCTCGAACGTCGTCGAGATCTACAACGCCGGCTCTTCCCGCAGTTAAACGCATGGACAATGAGGACGTGGGTGAGGTTGGGCTTTCGATACCAAAATAATCGGCCGACGAAATGCTAGACGAGCCCTCAAAACGACGTAAATTATTCTTACGTTCCCACTAAAAAAAAAAAAGAGAAGTAATTAGAAGAAAAAAAGGTATACATAAATACATAATACGTAATCTAAGATATTTTATAGGAATGTTATACTTGTAATTAACACTCACCAAATTGTCGGAAGTACTGTCTTGAAAATATTGTTCTGAACTAATAGCTTTAGCGCTACCAAATTTCTTCTGAGCTTCTCCTTCGACGGTAGATGAAACTTTCGCGTCATTCTTGGCAATTGTGCTTCGAGTGGAAGGAGCTAATCGTTTAGGCGGTTCTGGTTCTGCTACCACCACAATTTCGTCACTACGCAAGGACGGCTTACTGTTAGCGTAAATAACAGAATAAAATTCGTCTAAGGTAAAGAAAGTGTCTGTTTCGTTAGAAACCACTTCTGTTGATGCTACGACTCCTTTCGACTCCTGCGTTATTGTCTTCATATCGCTAAGTGCAGAATGAGTTGCACCACTAAAAAAACAAAAAAAAAAAAGGAAAAGAAATAACTTGTGATAAATTTATTTATCAAGTTTTGCTATAAAATATAAGAATTACGCGCAAGCGTATATTTATTACCCTCGTGCATTAAATCCCATTCCAAGACGTTCTGCCTGTGTGGCTTTCAACGGATCCATATGCTTCGCTCGTTCTTCTATTTTTTTAGCCTGCTGAGTCAAATTTTGCTCATACCGTTGAGCTAAACGAGTAGCAAGTTCTTCTTGCTCTTCTTTTGTTACCTCTTTATTCTTTTCTTGCGCCAACTTATGTGCCTCTGCAACGCTTTTCTCTAATTCATCAAAATTGGTTTTAACTCTCTGAGCACCTAAGCTTCCAGTTTTTTTTCCTAACTGTAATTAAAGAAAAAAACAATTGCACTATAATTTTGCTATAATTGTCAGTGGTATTTATCGATAACTTACCCCACCAGGACGTTTAGACTGAGCTGTTCTGCCTCCTATAGTAGGTTTTCTATCAGAATTTAGAGTGTTTGAGGTAGAATCGAAAAGCTTTACAGAAGGTTCCAAAGAATTAGGGGCAACTTCCGGTACATTTTTTTCTGTACTGTCATTACTTGGCACTGTATTAGGCGTGAGAAACGCCTTTTCTTCTGTCGGAATTATTATTTCGTTTTGAAACAGATCTAAATTTTCGTGCTGTTTAAAAAAGTCGGGTTCCGTTGTTTCTTCTGATAAAATTTCTGTATCATCCTCCAAATGTAGCTGAAATTATTGCAAAACAAACTATTAGATTTAAATGTGGATATTTTTAAAATAGTTGGCCAAACTTTACCTTCATTAGTGTGCACTTGCATTGTACTATCGTATGTTACACCTATTTTTTATTTAAATTTGTTACAGCAAGCAAGCTATCCGATGTAAATATTTAAAAATAATCCACAATTTTTTAATTTGCAATCGTTAATAAAGTAAAATATGATAAAGTTTGTCCAGATATTTTTCAAACAATCTGTAGGGATTGTTAAATGCAACAACCAACAGAAATATTATCGTACGTATTGAAATCAATTTAAAAACACACATTATGAAAATGTACATTAAACAGGATCTTGATAGGGACTCTGTAATATTATAACTATAAATGTGGATAGCATTTTTATAAACAATGAAGCACATACATATTTGAACAATTATGGACTATCACATATGAAGAACTATGTGCATCGATCGACTGCTGCTGATAAAAATATAAGTACGTTTACAAGAAGTAGAAAGCTTTGGTAAAAAGTTTTAAGCGAATGTAATTAAAATTGTTAAGGAAATCGGGTAGGGAGGAAGCCGACTTTCTCGAATACATTTACACAGCTCACCATTACTTTATTTTTTGATGTAGGAAGGAAAACCTATAATTTTATATAGTTCCGAGTTAAAACAAATCTGATAATACCTATCAAAAATATATCGAATATTTGATAATACTAAGCAAATACCTTTGTGCCATAACGACGCATTGCTTGCGCAGATGCTTGACCCAATTTTTCCCTATACAGCATAGCAGCACGTGAATTGTACTTCTGCTGGGCGTCACTCGTGGTGCAATTGTGTTGGGTAAAGAATTTTCTCTGTACAGACGCGAATTTGTATGTCAATATAACTATTAATTAAGTCTTCTAAGGTCCCGTTTAACATATACGTTCCGATTCAGTATTGTATCCGTTCGAGGAAATTCAGAACGCTACACGGACGTTGTAAAAATTGTGTGCGCGATACGCGATACACGATACATGGGCGCGGTACGGATACAGAACGGATATGTATAAACAAACTTTAAACGAAAATGAATTATTAATATTACTAGTCATTGAAACTCACAGCATTGGCATTACCACCTAACTGCATATTTCTCAGCTGCAGCCATGTCCAGTTTGTATCAAGTTGGGTAGATCTGACAAAGGTGAGATGCACTCCCAGACTGCGATGTACAGCAGAGCAATCGATGCACAAGAAAACGCCATATGTTACGCTTGCCCATGCTGGATTTTTTGCATTGCAATCAAAGCATGTCTAAAAAAAAAGAATGCAGATTACAATTATAATATCTTATAATTGCATTATTAGGTAAAATTGTTAATAAATAAAAAAAAAAATTTTTATGCCGAAATATATTTGACAGATTAAGATACACGTAAAATAAATAATTACTCAAAAATATTAATAAAACATTATTTTTCTAATTAGATATTATTTGAACAATGTATTTGACAACATGCTAATATTTTAAAATACATTCAATGCATATATATAATTGTATATATATGATACATGTATACGAGATAAAAACTGAAAAGTTCGGATATTTCCATTTCAATTACATTGAAAAAGATCAGCCTACTTAATGCATTCTGATATCGAAAATACAGTGAACTATGAAGTTAAAACACATAATTAGGAGCTCAGTTTTGTGAGAAAACTGCAAATTAAAGTCTGGCAGCATGACGTTAGCGATTTTATGTCCGGCAACCGTTCCCGATTAGTTCCTTCTTTTCGTATCGTGGTACAATGTTTATCACTGTGCAACGAACCTTGTTTGTCGGAACAGCCCGCAGTCTCTTGAAAATTTCCTCGATATCGGTCTTGCTGGGCGCAGAATCTGCCATTTTTGACGTGTAGTTAACGCTTCACTACGTAATTCTGGGACGCGTGGCGAAAGCTGGTACGCTCCAAACGGGCGCCGTTCGTAGAGATTACCTAGTGATGATGCATTCAGTTAGCGGAAATAACACGTAATGAGCACAAGAAATGTATAAAATATGCTATATGGCTCAACACTGCTGACTGCCATGGAGGTAAGAAAATACCACAATCGAGAAGCCGAGACGTCACAGTCGCTTTTGTGCGTTGCGCCTAACGCAAGGTTTTTTTTTTTTTAATATTTTTTACCTTAGTTATTAGTTCTTCTACATTTTTCTATTATGGACGTCATTTTACAACTTTTTTATTTGATATAATAATTTATTTTATAAAATTCTATTTCTCGAGTAGTTATATAAATATCAGATGATATTATACGTTTGTTTTTTGCGGTATTTATTAGTTTTTTTTCCATTTTCCTATTTTAAACGTTAATTTACAACCTCCTGGTTTAATATAATGATTAATTTTACAAAATTCTATTCCTCGAGTCGTTACATACGAGTCAGACTTAATTCCGCGCTTTCATTGGCTGAATTCTCTCGCACAATATCGGATGCTCTTCCGAACATTATTCTGTTTCTTCAAGACATTCTTTCTGCTTATACGGATCTCGATTTACAGCTCCCGAATCTAAAGTAATTGAAAAGTTTTCTATTCTTCTTTTGAACGATTTTTAGTTTTAATTCTGTCTATTAATTTTTTTCGAGCTGCGAGATTCTTTTTTGTGGTTATAACCGTATCGAGCTCTCCTCGTGTTTGGATGTCAAATATTTTATAACTTTTTTAAAATTATACAATATACATTAATTTATTTTTACAGAGTGTAATAATACACGACGATAATTACGACGAATAAAAATTACGTATCTGTCTTGCGAAGTAATTCTGGACACTGCTGAAGACGTGTCGGAATAGTATGAAGCAATCAGGTTCCTGTTTCCTAATTAATACCATTGACAAAGTATTTTATGTATATGACATTGTCGAAGTTGTAGCATAGATAGTACGTTCGGATATCTTGTGTATATAAAGGGACTTGGAAGAAATATTGCTTTTCCAGAGATAGTGAGTATAGATATGTATGCTGAATTGATGTAGCAATGTGCATCTTATAAACTGGTTTAAATTATTTGTATATTAAAACAAATGACATAATAACTGAACTTTTATTTTATGTGTTTTAGGAACAATGTTCAAGTATTTTATGAAGTTATAATTACTGTAATAATACATCAGTGAAACAGTTGTATTAATTTGCAAGTAATATTGTATGAAATTAGAAAATAATCTTATGTAAGTATTCAGAAGCAAAAACTCAATGGTTGTACTGATCCTTACTCTTTCACATAGTTTATATATTTTGCAGAACTACCTTGGTGTATTATTAATACGTTATAAATATATAAAAAAAGAATAATTTTTTTTACTTTTATTACTGAAGCATTGAAGAATTAGCAACAATGTCTGTGAATGTAATGCATACAGAAAAAGAATTAGATTTAAGTAATGCTGGGCGTGGTGTATGGCTTGTCAAAGTGCCTAAGTATGTAGCTGTTAAATGGGAAAAAGCACCTGGAAATATAGAAGTTGGTAAATTAAAGATCACCAAGTAAGTTTATCTCTCAGGTTACAAGTGAGAATGTTTACTGAATTTTACTGTTAAATCGTCTTTTAAACATTTTTCTATAGTAATCTACTTACAAAAGAAGGTGCTTTTACATACTAAATATTTTAATTTAATATCCTTTTTAATTTATCTTTTGTAGAAATCCTGGGCTAAAAGCTGAAGTATCTCTCCGATTATCGGAAGCTGTTTTAGCTTTGAAAGACTCTGGAGAGGAAGAAATACCAAAGCAACATAGGCTAGACGTTACAACAGTTACTAGACAGATGCTGGGAGTATTTTCTCATATTGCCCGTAAGATTCATGTTTTTTAAACTTAATGTATTCTTTAAAATACTTATTGTTAATTTTGTAGCTTCCACAAGCTCAGACGCAATTATTCCAGAAACAGAAAAACTTTTTATGGAAGGAAGAATTGTACAGAAGTTAGAATGCAGACCATATGGTATTTACAAACGCAAATATATATATAATTTTTTTTTTTAATACAGATTATAAAATAATTTTTTTTTCAGCTGATAATTGCTATATGAGATTGAAATTAGAAAGTATCAAACGAGCTTCAGTGCCACAAAGACAAGTCCAGCAATTAGATAGAGTTGTGCAAAATTTCAAACCTGTATCTGATCATAAGCATAATGTAAAAGTCATTTGTTTACTCGTTTTTAAGTATATTACAATACCATTTTTTGAGTTTAACATACAATAACGTTTTACAGATCGAATATGCTGAGAAGAAAAAAGCAGAAGGAAAAAAAATGAGAGATGACAAAGATGCTGTGTTAGATATGCTTTTTGCAGCATTCGAAAAACATCAATATTACAATATAAGGGACCTTGTAAAAATCACAAGACAACCTATCGTAAATATTTTATATTTTTTTACACAGTAATTTAAAATATAAGAATAGTTTGTTTTGGAAATTGCCAACTTAATATTAAAATATATGAATTTCAGGTTTATCTAAAAGAAATCCTTAACGAAGTTTGTAATTATAATTTGAAAAATCCCCATAGAAATATGTGGGAGTTAAAACCAGAATATCGACATTATAAAGAGGAAGAAAAACCTCTGGAAAGCATTTTAAAGAAAGGCAACGAATCCGATGATGATTAAAATATATCTTAACATTTTTATACTTTTGTTTTAATTTTAATTAAATAGAGCCACGAGAGAAAATTTTGAAAGATATATTCGCTTTACCATCTACTATTAACAAGATGCATGCAGAGTTTCTCTGTATTAAATTGTAAGTCAATTATCTAAGCGGCAACTGTAATGTATTCAACATAAAAAAAAATAAATTATAGTCAAATACAACAGAATACTTATTATCAACAAGTAATAAATTATTAAATACTAACGTACAGTGATTTTAGCAACAGCAAATTCTGAAACCGGTGGACGGAATATTTGGGTGAACGTATCTTCTTGGAATGATTGAATCTCTTTTACAGATAAATTCGATACGTAATAAAGTGAAATGACTCGTACTATTTATTTCACGATCTCGCGGGACTATTATTATGTCTCTAAAATACTTGTAACATTAATTAACAGCACACTGTTAATTAAATCGTATATTTTTACGGATTTCAAACTAAAAAGGCAGATATAGCATTTGCCGCGACGAGCGGCTGGCGTACGTGACTTCCCTCTCTCTCGGCCGCTGAGTGCGGGGAGGTGTAGGAGGCCGCGTTCCCTCTCAGTCCTCTGTGATCGGTACTCCGCAACACATCTACGCGCGCGCTTTGTGTGAGATTCGACGCACACCACGCCAAGATCACGTACGCTAGCCGTCGTCGCAGCACCACGAACGCTATTCCTGACGGTGAGTGTACATAAACTACATATTAATTTATAAATTAATTACGGCAAAATCGACAAGAACATCGAAGGTATTAAAAAAAAAAACATTTTACTCTATTTAACATATTTAAACGACCGAATAATACATTATTATCTTTACACAAAATTTATTATTAAAATTTTGTTGTTACAGAAGCCGAGATGATTGCTGCGCGATTCTTCAGCTTCCGGATTCGGCCAGCAATCACGTTTGTTAACCATTATATCTTATTACGGTCGGCTATGTATCGGCGTTTCGTTCTCAATCGTTCCTTTTGCTCCCACGTATACCCTTCGGTCCTAATAATCGCAGAACCAGCCCAGCCGGCCGTTTCTCGGTGGTCCGTCCGAATCGTCCGTTCGAATCGATCGTGATTGGGTTTTGCACACGGCTAAGTGCACCCAGCGAAAAAAAACGCGGCGGTTGTGCACAAACGAAGGGGATTGGGAAGGGAAGAAGAAGGCACCCGAGGCACCGTAATTTCCTGATCGGCCACCGAAACCTGACACGGGCGGCCTTCTCTTTCTCAGGCGCGCAAAGTACACGTTGCGCGCGGCCGCGCTCCCGATTATTACGAAATATAAAACACGTGTTCCCCGATATCGGCCGTAATAATCATTTAACTGCACGGGCGGCCGTTTAAAAACGGTCATAAACAAGTTAATAACGTTTATCATTTTAGTCGCGCCGGGAACGGCTTTGCGCCGTGAAAGCGAGAGCGGAGTTACGTTCGCCGTGACTTTTTCGACGCCAGACTCAATTAGGAATCTATTGCTTTTAAAGATAATTGAATCTCAAAGAGGACCGTATTCTGGCGACTTTGTTGCTTTTCGTTTATTTGTTAGAAGCTAACTCAATTTTAAAGTTGCTTTTCTGATCGTCTCATAACTGTTGAATATCTCGTCGAACATTAAGGTAAGGAAAATAATGTTAGGAGTGTTGAAAGAAAAATGAAAGACTGTTTCAAAAAATTATATTTGGTAAATTAATAATTAATTAATTTATATGTTAGTTTAAAAATTGAAAACGAATTTTTACTATTCTAATACTCTCAAATTTAATTTTTAAAACGAACGTCTTAGTTCAATCTGCAATTAGAATTATTTCAGTTTTATTTTTTTAATTGCTCGGGCATCTTTTAAAAAAAAAATCATTGATTATAAATTACATTTATTATTTTGCATCAACAAAAACCGAAAGTCAAGGCGTGATTGGTCAAGATCACTTCGATGAAAAATGGTTTCTCGATGTGATTTATAATTCCTATGGTCTCTCGCGTTTAATTGGTCGAGATCTAAATTTTAGCGCCCATCTTAATTTTCCATCTAACGGTGTAGCCGGTAGTTAATGACGGGGTCGAGCTGGAGACGGATCGCGGTCGTCGTCGTCG
Organism: Cardiocondyla obscurior; assembly: GCF_019399895.1. Lineage (NCBI taxonomy): Eukaryota > Metazoa > Arthropoda > Insecta > Hymenoptera > Formicidae > Cardiocondyla > Cardiocondyla obscurior. The sequence goes on along the minus strand of NC_091875.1, from coordinate 1,303,276 downwards.
TCGTCGATCTCGCTTTACGTGAAGCCTTTTTCTGAAAGAATCTTGAGGGATCCGCGTAGAAATCGCGAGAGCATCGGGGGTTTCAAGAGGGGTTGATGTAGAAGAGCGCGCGAAATGGAGAAAGGTGCACCCGGCATACCGTTCACCGGTGAAAGATGTCGGACGGTTAGGTGCGGTGCGCTATACAGTTGCGCCATCCTACCCCCTCCATCGACGCAGTCGCTTACGCGGCGTCGGCGGGCCGCGCCGCCCGCACTCGCCTTTCGGACGCCGTCGAGACAGGTAGCGGTTAGTGTACGCGCATGCGCGCCGCCTCGCCTTTCCTCTCCTCACCGCGCGCCGTCTCGTGCGATGTAAACACGGTACCGGGTTCGACAGGTGGTCGCAGCTGCGAAAGCGCGCGGTACATCATACGCGCCACAGCTCGGGAACGCGGAAGAGGAGCGCTCACAGCGGTCGATCGGTATCGTTTCACGTCGCGTTTGACAATCGGCTGATCGGTGGACAGTGCGTGACATCCGTCGTCTCGTCCGCCGCGCGACCGGAGAGTGCGCAGTGCGTCATTCATCTTCGCGGACGGTGCAGTGATCTTCCCGTGCTTCTGGATCCGGATCTGGGCTGCAGGCTCGAGGGATTCTCTTCCTGGACCTAGTTCGTTCTCCACGGCCTGGAACCACCGTTGGCAGCGACGGCGCCGTGGGAAAGAGAGCGATACTTCGGCATTTATCGGTGAGTAGGCTGCTAATTTTTTCGTAGCTCTTGTCGAAAAAATGATCGGTATGCCAAGTATCCGACGTAATCTATTACGAAACAAAATAAATGATCAAACAGAACCCATTTTACAAAAGTTAACCTTTTCGAACGAAATCAAAACACTTTTTTTGCACGCAATTCTTTGAAACAGAATATTCATAAAATTAATATCAATCGTGAAAACGTCGGTTTGTCGGAACTTGATTTCTCGATCAAATTTCTTTATTTCGTTTCTGACGAGGAAGAAAAAAAATTCCCCGAGTAAAAACGTAGATAATTCACGACAAATGGTCGCGATGTTTGTCGGTGTCGCCGGATTCGGCGACTGGAATCGAAAGGGCCGCGGGGTTTACTGTTTCGGATTATTTATTTCACATTCATTTAGCGCTTCCCTCGTAAAAATTGCCGAGTCTCGGATTCGAGGCACGTTGGGTGTCGCGCGTGGGCAACGGGCACGTTTGTGAATAAACGAAGGGATTAAAAGCTTAAAGCACGAAAATGAATTATGCGCACGGCGCCGCGTGAATGCGTGAGTAATGCGTATTGAAATAACGCGATACACAATTAACATGCCGCGCCGCACGCGCGGTATTCATCCAGAATAATTTCGACGGACAAATTGTTGGTTGTTCGAGACGCGCGTCATAATATACTTACACGGCCGGTGATTTATTTTCGCGGCGGCTGGACGCGCCAATTTTTATCCCCAGCCGCAGATACTAGCGCACATCAAAACAACAGGACGGCGGAGCATTAATATTAATGCGCGAGACGTTCCACTATTTATATCTGCGGTATGCAACTCGGCTCCGATTATTATTCACGTAACGCTTGCGACGGCGCTGTCGATATTATTTCCGAAGAGAAGTCTGAAAAAAGAAAAAAAAACGTTCCCCGAACTCAACTTAATCTTTAGACAGATAAAACTTAACATATCTTTATAAACGTTTACATCTGTTGAAAAATACTTTCGGTTTAGAGGTTTCGATTATTAATAATCAATTAGTCTCGAAATAGAAAATATTAGATGTGGATTAAGCTTCGTTCGATCTGCACCGAATTCCCTGACGAATAGTAACGAGGAACGAATTGTGGGTCGTGATTAATTTCGTCGAGAAAATCGCAGCGTTCGCACGTGGGCATTCGTTGACACGCCGAGCGGCTTGCACGCCCTATTTCCATTCGCGGTACACCATCGCCGTGCATACATCGGCGTGCGTCATACTTACTTGCGAGAACGCAGGTGATATCTACACGTGCGCCGGCCAAGTCCGATTAGTTTTCGACTATTTGGCGTTGGCACACTTTCGAAACGCGCCGCGATACCCTCTCACGTGATTAATCAGGTTAATACCTGTCTGTCGTTATTGGGCTCGCTTTTTAGATAAACATAGGCAGAGTGCTTCAACGTTTTACAAAGCGTCGCCTCTCGTATTTTTACTCCGATGAAGCCCAGTTCGTTCGTAATTCGTCCCCTGCTAATCGCATTTTAATTGCGAGCCTAATTGTCGAATACGACGTCTTATTTAGACATTAATCGTAGTATTTGGAAGGGAAGAAGAAAAGAATGACAAATAAATGAGATGGGGGAGGGAAATGAAGCTTTTTTTTCCCAGGCGATTCGTTTGTCGCGCGGATTGTAAATCCCAAAAAATACGCGGTCCATTGCCGTTTAGTTATCATCGCGCTCGTTACGCGTCAGATTTGCCGAGTGCGTCTTGCATGCACGAGCTACACTTGCATACATGCGGTATCGCGTGCGAACGAGCGTGCGTGAGCGGCCAAGGAATGCGCGGGGAATTTTCATTGCGGCGCGATCCGGATTTTTCATCACCGCGTCGGTAGCGTCGCCGAGGTGAAAATCGTTGTTTACCTATAATAATTTCCTCGCGGGTGATCAACCTCATCAACGGGAAGCGTTATGGGAATGCGCGTCCGATTATCGTCGTGATTTACGGGCCTCTAAACGTGGGAAAGCTGTCGCTTTTTTTTTTCTTTTTTTTTTTTTTTACCTCCTTCGAAATTCTCGCTCATTTAGGTTAACGACCGATTTAGCACCGAAAAAGATATATTCGCGGCGGCAACCGATCGTTTCCTTCCAAGGGCTTGGTCGGAAGAAATGTCTTTTCGATAGGCGTATCATTTTGAATGAGCGTATAATTAATCCGCCGGTGGCTGACTGACTGTCATTAACGGATTTCTTTTGTCAGACATTACGGCAAATTGGCCAATTCGTAAAAAACTTCTTCGGAAACTTCGCGTATCTTTGAAACTTTTTGCGCCTCCTTGTAATTGGAAATCGAAGATCTGGTAGAGACTCGGAACAAGTCGACGATGATTAATCCAAGTCTTAGGAACGTCTCTTTACGCAAATATTTTTTTTTTTCTTTTTGTACTTGAAGCTTCTCAATTTAGAATAAATTACAAAACTTGAAACGTGATAAGCTATTATATTTTGTAAATCGATTTTTTTTTCTTTTTTTTTTTTTTTGCGGCGTGAAAGGCAGGCGTAGATCGCGATAGATATTTCCAGATATAAAAAATAGTCGCGTAGCAGGCGATATTCCGAGGCGGAAAACAATGCCGACGGAGATGAGCGCATCTTTCCGCTTGCAGCCAAACACAATGCGCGATTTTTACGAGCACCGGCCGGCGGAGGAAATGTTGTAGCTTTCGCGGAGTATAACCGAATGAGAAGTAGCCGGGGATAGACAGCTGAAGAATTTTGCACGGCTATATCTTCGTACGAGATTCTTGCGCGCGGCTGGCCTATAAATGTCGTATTCCGCCGCGACTTACTACGTTACGGAATGTCGTTTTCTTCTCTTCGGCGCATTCTGCAAATTTTCCACTCCACATTTATTTTCCCGTGCGTACGTTAGGGTATGATCTACGACAATTCGTTCAGTGTTTAGTTTTTCGATTAAAACGTCTTGTAATAAATTAAAAAGAAAAAAAAGGTGTATCGATTGGCGTATCAGCGAGTCCCCCGGTTCCTAAACAAATCGGGCACGATTCGCCGATCGTTTGGCGGAACCGTGCCACGGAAACGACGCGCGGATCTGCGATCTCTGGTCGACAGAGTATGGAAAATGACAGCGGAAAGGTAGCCCCTCCGCATTGGTAGAACGTTAACGTGCCGTGACGTTGCCCCGTTAGAATACTCGGCGGCGGCGGCGGCCGGCCTTACCATCGTGTTCGTGCGCCGATCGTGAACTTTATATTTGCACTTCTCCCGTCGTGTCGAATCCGCATCTCGCCCTCCGCATCTCCGCAGCTCAGCCGTTCGCGCGATAGCCATCGTTTTCACGAGCCTTACGGTACCTGCTGCCAAAATTCATCACTAATTATGCCCGCAAATGTCTTTACGAAAAAGAAAAAAAAGAAAAACGTTACGCACACGCCGCGAAGAAGCAGTATTCTCTAAAAATTCTTTCATTCGCGAGATGAACTTGCCGTCACGAGACGTTACTCTTGCGGCAGTCTTTTTTCACACCTCGCCTAATTTAGCGGACTTGGCGAGTTAACGCGGCATAACGCAGACGTTCGCGCGTGGGTTTTGTCGGTAGACCGAAATACAGGTGTTCCTATTGTCTCCTCACTGTGTCGCAATGCGCAAGAGGAAAATTATTATTTGCCCGTTAATCACTTTATCGCGTCTCGCGCTATTCGTACGTTGCGAAATCGCATAATTCTCCATTTCAGTTCCCGGGCGATATGATTATTTGTGATATTCAAAGTTTACGCGCGCCCGAGAGGCATCGTAAATACAGATAGCGTGAATCAATATAATAAATCAGCGGGTAATGTAACCGCACCTTCGTGAATTCGTTGGGTTTTACACGTACGCCGATTAGCGTTGGAATTAATTGGACGGGCCGAAGGACGCGACGATTTGAGAGTTATGCGAACGGATAGAAAATGAATTCGTCCCTACGTGCCGCGTGGCGGTTCCGGGGGCCAAAGGTGAGATGACGAAAATATCGAATGAGGGAATAAAACGTATAGCGGAGAATACTTTTCGTGGAGGCGAAGGACCGAATCCGTACGGACGGTGTACGGTGAATTAGCGAGGTGTCGTGCGTATCAAATGAGATGGCCGGGTAAATGGCGACCCGCTGCGTTTTCGTCATCCGACTTTTGCGTATTAGCGACGAGAAGTCGGCGCTCAAGGTGATACTTCTTAAAGATTAGTCGCGCGTGTCGTCGTGAAAGGATTGATGACGATCGATTTGCTTATTGAGTTCATCTATCGCAATTCGCACGTTGATAGAAATCTTACGCAATCCCGTTGCTGCGTGTTAATTTTATTTAAACTTTGTACATTGATACGTACGTGGCAAATTAAAAGACGATTCGAATAATGTTTAATTAATAATTTTTAGATAAAGAAATAAAGTTTCTCATTGATCACGCATCGCATTACTTTCTTATTAGCTTGAAAATATATATAATATAATACTGATAGACAAGTCACGGAAAGAAAAATAAGATCTATTTATAATGTAATATGCGAGGGCTCAATTTATACGCAAAGGCGACGCATTAATTAATACGCGGCTATCGGGACGGGAGTAAGAGGTCAGAGTTTCATCCGAGCGACTTGACTTCGAATTCCAACTCTCACCTTTTGGATTTTGTGGGTCAGCCGGGTTTCAGGTTAACGAATATTGCGTACCTTGCTTCCGAAAGGTGATAGATGCCATCGCCACGAGACGAATAATTGAATTAAAATGATACGAAAGTCATATATATTCGGCTTCTTTTCTCATTTTGTTATTATTCTTTTTTTTAAACGACGCCTATATTCGCTGTTAAATAATTCACAATTAATCACCGCGCTATCAGACACTTAAAGTCCATCGCAATATGCCGAAGGCGAGGCGATAAAATTATGCCGTAAATACGGAACGACTTAATCCAAGACCGGATTGGATGGAATATTTCTTTTTCATTCCTCGGCGCGATTTGCGTCCCACGCAGCTGCGACGATTGCTATATACAGTAAAGCAGTCCGTGGCGCGTCTCCGTGAATTCTCATCTCGTTTGAGTCGTCGGTAACCTTGGTACGCGGAAACGAGACCTTGGCGTGTGCAGACCGCCATAAACTCTTACCTAATGTTAAGAGGCCCGGGGAGATAAGGGCGGCCGCGCCGCGCGCGAACGCCAAGCGGCGCGATATAGCGAGCCTCGTTCGTCGTGCTCAATGGCTCGAGACTTTCACGAGCATTCCTCAACCGACGCATCCTCCACCCGTTCTCTCTCACCGCGAGAGAGCTCCCTCTCGACGCCCCGCCGTTCAGCCCGCCGCCGCGCGGCTTGGTTCATCTTTCAGCCGTGTTCTCCACCTGCCTCGCCCATCCTCGGCTGCCGCGCGTGCAACGTGTTCCTTCGGCCAGGTTTCTGCGGCCCGGTAAGGGAACGCGAGTGGCGTGGTCGCAGAAGTCTCGCTTAACCTCTCGAACTCTGATTTACGAAGCGACCGTTTCGCCTAGGAACGTTTATTTGATATACAATGTCGACGGCGTCGCTTTAAATACACACACGCGGTCGCTAAGATACCCTAGTTAACCCCTTCGAGTTTAACGTCCCGTTAACGTGAAACGACGTCGGTACTCTGTGCGCGAAGACATCGCTACATGTCTCGGGGCGATCCGTAAGTTTCTGAATCGCAGCAGTCGTGGCTGACGCCGCGCGCGGAAGACCGCGATTTAACGGTGTTATCCCATAATTATTGTCAGGGCATAAATTTCATTCGCCGTACGTGTTAATAGTCATCCGCCAGGGTAGGAAGCATCGAACTTGGAGTGTTGAAAAGTTAAACATCTCTCAGTGGGGTACCAGTCTCATTTTAACGAGATGTGCGCCTTTACTTTTCCGCGACGTGAGTTTATTCTCTCCTAAATATACATATATATTTATCGAGGACGAAAATCAACGTCGAGAGAAATGCCGCGTTGTATGTATTCCGGTTTGTCTTTTCAATAAGTACCGACCGCTGACGCCTGAATTTTTTAAACCGGGCAAACAACTTCCGAGGACCGTAGGTCAGGAGAGATCATAAATCTTTACCTTAACTGAGACGCGATCTCGGTAAACTTTCGTGGAGCGTGCGGGGCCTAAAAAACGCGGCTAATATATTCTGCCCTACAGATCCTCGACGTGTTTTTTTTTTTTTCCTTTTTTTTCTTTTCGAGTATCGAAAGCGCACCTTGCACTCGTCTCGGCAATTTATGCCGTTTAAATTATCTGAGGATCATCTCAGGATATTTTATTTTATAATTTTATTTATAATTTCGAGGACAATCTTTCGCCTTGCATTTTTCTATTTAAAAAGGAGACGTAAAGATTTTATTATTGTTCAATTGTTGCGGCTTTTTTATGATACCGATTGATTTTCTCGTTTGACTCGCTTCGGCCGGCGAGAGTAAATATCACCTTAATCTTTATTAACCTGTAAATCTTAATTATTATTATTTTTCCCTAAATTTAATATAAGAATATTTCGGTCACGTATTCACAAAGCTTCGCTAACCGCGTATCGTTGGACTGCCGCCAAAGGTATGCGGGAGTAATACATCAAAAGTCACGCTTAGGGTCGCGAGAAACCGGCGGTAGGCCTTTCGATCCTCGTTTGTTTATCTCTCCCGTACGCAATTATAACGCGCCGTAAAAAGACTTATTGTAATATGCCGAATATTAGATTTTTCACGGTGATCCGAAGGCTTGAATTTGCGCCGAACGCTTCAAATTACGTAGATACGCTGATAGTACCCGCGGCGTATAATGTATTTATGTATGTAGGAGAAAGTCGGACAAGGCGAGGAGGTATATATGATGCGTTTGATTTACGTAAATAAAAACGTCGATGTGTAACCGCGCGCTCATATTTGATCGCGATGGAAAGGCGGATATGTTAAAAGGATCCGTGCCGCGAGGGAAAATTGCGCGACACGTAAGAACGAGCATCGCGCTCTCGTGCATCACGTAAGAAGGTAAAACTCATTTCCCGCTGCTCGCGTGGGTCCCTTCTTCCTCCTTCGCGCCACGCGGTTTCCCAATGGTGTCCGGAGCCGCGCACGAGCGGCTATTCGAAACGAAATTACACGAGGAGTTCCCTTTCGCCTTACGTATTCACTTCGCTGAAGGAATAATTTAAGGCGAGATTAGATCGCATAGTTCTGCGACGGAACTTTAATATTGTTTCAACGATTTATACTTCCTCAAAACATTTCGTATCAACGTTTCCTTCCTTTCGGACGGTAATAATGTAAGTCGAATATGAATGCGCGCGACATGTTTGCCGTGCAAAGAATATGATACGGTCCCGTTTTTTTTTTCTTTTTTTTTTTAAGTTACTCAATACTTTTTAAGGTATCCGCTGAAAGTTGCGACGAGTCGTTTACAAACAGCCGTTCGCGGAATTCCCCGATTAAAACACGCTTTTTCATTTACGATAGGTCATAAAATAGCTCGCGCAACGAGGCGTGCGTACGGGCGAAGAAAGCCGGGGTGTATTTCTAAAGATTAATATTTGACGTGTGTCCCGGCCGTTCGCGGGCACTAAACACCGGCGTGCCGCTCGAACGGTTTCCATGCAATATTCATCGAACCCTGAATAGCGGTAGTGCGCCGTGTGTATTCTCGAGAAATGATTATCCTTTGAAAGGATCTGCATTCCAGCGGGGCCCCTTTTTGCAAGGCCGGACATTATGGTCTCGATGCGGTTGCGTAACGTACGCGCGAGCGCGTGTGCGAGAGACTCCGCGTCCTTTTGGCCTCATCAACGTCGCGAGCTTCAGCTCCGTTTCATTTCCGTTTGTTCCCCGTGAATAACGTTGAATTTCATTCAGGGAGGGAAAAAAATTTTATTGCGCAATAAAATTAGAATTAATGAAGACAGAGAGAGAGAAAGAGAGAGAGAAAAAGAGGGAGGGAGAAATTGCAGATCATTTATTTGTGACATTTAAATAGGAAATAACTCGTTTTAAATCGGCACCGTCAAGACTTTTCACGACGATAAATTCTCTCTATTTAGAAATAGAGAGAAAACTTTTTTTTTTGCTGTTAGAAAAAGGTGGTGTCATATAATCGTTGATTAATATCGGCGGATTGTCCAGTAATTTTCGCGTTAATTGTCACTTGGTTTACACGAGCGATCGGCACGCTTCCGACACGTTGTGTCGATGCGAATGTAATAACTCGACGCGTGTGCGCCAACTGTGAATTGAAGCTCGGCATACCCCTTCATCTTCCTGCAATTATTCCAAACTCGTCACGTCCCGTCGGCGGGATAAGCGGCCGAGGTATCGGTTAAGAACGTGCCGTTCGGGGTCCCTTCGGTGGCGATGTTTTGCGAAGGAAGACTCGGCCAGGTGACTTATCGACGACGCGGAACGACTTTATTAATACGATACGCACCGTCATTAATCTCGCGCAATTAAATGATTACTAGAATGCGTTTGCGCGCGTTGCAATTCGCAAAACGCTGCACCAATTTTTCGCTCCGGAGAGTTCAATCTCCTCTTTTTATGAACCGGAAAATTGCCGGCTCCACGTTGTCGATACGCGGCATCTCATCAGCGCCAATTGTTTTTTTTTTTTTATATTTTAATTAGAGTTAATGTGGAGCACCTCCCTCCGCCGGAGGGAAAACTGTTCATTCGGAATAAAGCTCAACGTTCGACTTTTAATTTGATACGCGAAATTTATCCCGAGGCTCAATTTCCGCGAATGTGCCTTTGCGAATAATTTTCTCCGCAGAATTTAACGCGGCGGCGTGAGTCGGCTCGTGGCATTCTTCTCACGCGCGTTCATGCGGAGAACGCGCGTAATATGCAGTAAAAATAAATGCATTACGCGCCGCCGTCGCGCCTATATCGATGATGCGCCTCTCGTCGACGTTTATTCGCGGCGATTTCGCCAAATCGATCGGCGCGATCGGCCGTGGGACGAGGAAGCCGCGAGGAAGTCCAAGTAAAGGGCAACGGTACGGATCGTAGGAGTGGGGAAACGTCGGGCGAACGCGGAAAGGGAGACGCGAAGGGACTAATGGTCCCGGGTCTATGGATACTTTGGTGAGCGTCCGGTCAGAGCGGATAGATGCAATCGCGCGGAAACGTGGCTCGTTGCGCGCCGATCGCGACGTAAAACTCTGCCGCGCGGCAGAAATGATTATCGCTCCCGCGAGTCGAAGAAAAGTTACGCGTGTGTACAGGCGTAATTATATGTGCACATCCCGGCATGTAACGCCACGGGCTCGAAACGGCCCGCTGCGAGCAAATAGCTGCGAGAAAGAGGAGGAGGTGAAAGGGAGAGGGAGAGAAGCGCATCCGCATGCATGCGTGCCCGGCACGAGTGTTGGCGCGATTATTTTCTCCTTACGCGGCAATTATTCGAGAGATCCGCGTTATAACTCCATCTCCGTCCTTGCGTTATTAAAATGGCGATTTTAGCTCGTCCGGCGGCGTTCGCGCCTGGACCAAGTGCCGCGCCGTGAGTTTTCGCTGATAAAGAGATTCGCGTGAAACCAGTCAGGCCCCTTGATCTTTCTCTCTATACCCGGCAGACAAAATGCCGGGTCGTCCGCGTGATTCACTCCTTCGCGGCACGATCGCCGCGCGGAACAGTTTTACTTTACGATGTTCATAAATATGCGAGATGCGTTCACAAATTACAGCGAGACGTTCTCGCGCACAAAGGTAGAAAGTGAGCGCGCCCGGCGTTCTCTATCAGATCTCTATAGCGCGAGGACGGTTGCGCACGTAGCCGGCGCACCTATTGTGCCCCCGGCTCAGGACGATCGCACGTAATGCGTTTTCGTCGGATCCTAATCTCGGCGATGGCTCCTTTCGTACGGCGCTTATAAAACGCACACGCTCGACGGCAACACGTCTCACGTGTCCGGCATAGCTGATCGCGCATATCCTCGCATTCGACGTATTCTTTGCCCCTTGCCGTCCGTTTTGTTCCCTCCGCGTATAAAGCGCGCATGCAATACGCGGGAATGTGTGTCAGCGAAAGTAATCACGGAGGGTATCGAGCCGAAAACTATGACGTGCCGGAGGCCGCGAGCTCCTTAGAAATTGCGCCGCCGATCGCGGCCATCGGAAGTCCAATCAGGGATAGTAATCACGGATCGTAATAGCGCGGGATTGCACGTGACCTTCTGCACACCTGTAGTCTCGCCAACTGCAAATTGTATGCTTAATGAAGCTAATCTTCCGCCGGGAAGCGCGGCTCCCAAAAGGAACGCGAATATCGCGAAGAGCATCTAGCAGTCGGACCGCGACGCGGCGCGCGTTAAAACCGCTTCGATCGGAAACGAAGAAATTGTTCTTACTCCTCTTTTCGGTTCCAACGGTGATAGCGATAGTAATAAGCCGGGATAGGCATAAATGGTCATCAATTTTCCTGCCACTCTTACTTTAGATTCAGACAATCCAGGCACGGCCGGATCGATTCTAGCTTATTTTACGGCTCTCGTAAGAAAAGGTATAAGGAAAGGAGGAAACGGCCATTCGCCACCAATTTGCTCCCCGCTTTTGCCGATCGCAATGCGCTTGCTAAAATGAAAGAGAGAGAGAGAAAAAAGTGTGTATGTGTGTGTCGGCGATAGACTTTAGCAATTGCGATCAATTTTAGAGGCTATTTTACGCGAGGGTACCTGCGGGCGAGGGAGAGACCACGGGAGAGAAAGAGCGGGAGACAACGAGTACAGGGGAGGAAGAGTTATTCTCCGCGATCTATAGATCGACACGTCGACGAAGAACGTGGCCGCGGGGTTTGTACGCCACTTTAAATCGGCGAGTGGCGAAGAGGGGTGACGGGAGGACGAACGGTGGCTAGGCGGTGCCCTTCCGCGCACGTACCCGGGCTCCCATGGGTTCTCTCTCGCTACCATCGACTCCTCGTTCCGCGTAGTCCTATCGAGATATCCGAGCCTATAAGTGATCTTAATGACCGCCGCCGGTTATAAAGTCCGAGATTCCTTTGCACCGGCAGCGGATTCCACCTCCTGCGCTCGCCCAACGTTACGCGGCACCGTCGCACATCCGCCGTTTGTATGCACAACGATTCGCAACGACATTCCGCCGATTTACAACCAACCCCGAGAGCTTCGTAGGATTTCGCGCGCTCTTAAATTCGCGATTAGATTTTCGCGCGCGAAACGCGAGATGGTACACATGGATTTATGGCTCTCCCTCTCCGGGCTCGGAGAACGCGGGGATAAATTGATTACTCCAATTATATCGAGACGGTGATGGATTACTTGTAATTATGACTGTAGACACTAGCGTACTCGTTCGAGGTTCCGGTCGCGTCTGCAATGAGGTTTAATGATATCTATCCCGCGATCGATTGACCCGGGGAATCGAACGAGTCGGATAAACGCGCGCGATTGTAATTGTTATTCTAACCGATTGAAACATTGATAAGATAGTATCTGGAAAAAAAAAGAGAGAGAAAAAAATAGCCCTCGGGATTCCGCATATATAAATGTAAAAAAAAAAAGAGAGAGATAATGACATTAAGAAATATATTAATTTAAATTGGATATTTAAATGTGAATAGGTGTTAATATTTAATAAATTCTTCGCTAAATACAATTGAAAGCTGGAAGACAATTTCGATCCAGCCTGGCGCGAGATTAGCGAGGCTCTGTGTTGGTTAAAGCATATTCCGTGACGAGACAGCTTCCTGATACATTACACCTGGCGTCTCTATTGTACAGTTGCATAATGGCACCTTACTGATTTACAGTCTATAAATCTTTGATCGTGCAGCTCCAAATAATCCCGTTTAATCTTGCGCGTCATTATTGTTAGAGACTCATTACGAACATCTTTTATCTAAAGTTTCATTTCCGAGATCGGCTCCCGATAATCGTCTATATTGAATAGCAGCGCGTTATAATAAAGTAGACAATTAATTAATTTATTAATGTATATAACAGATAAGATGAAAGAATCTACAATACGTAATTTTACAAATTTTTTATCACGGCAACAGAGACGTCTGATCAAATTGTTCTCCATTTCGCTCGAGACTTTTTTTGAAAGTCGAAGATCTCGAAACGATTGTTCAAATATCCTCGTTTCTGCCGTTTTTCCATATGAAATTCCTCGCGATAACCGCATTAGTCGGAAAAAGCGGAAACGCGTTTCTTCCTCGATGAACAAACTTGCCGCTCGTCGACTCGACGAGGTGACTCGGGTGAAATTATCGCGAGCATCGTGCGTAACGCGAATTGCCACAAGAGTTCTCTCTCTCCCTTTTTTTCCTTTTCTTCTCTCGCTCGTCGGCCAATCTCTTGATCGATTTTCTCGTGCGTTGCGATTCTCTTTTTCTTTTCTTTTTTTTTTTTTTTTTCCTCGCGCATTTTCGGACTGACTTTACCTTTCAGGCGAAAATCGGGATCGGTTCGACGCGTTTTCCTTGTCGTCGTATTTTCCACGCGACTTCGGTCGCGGTTTCAAATTACGGTGTTACGAATGTTCGGTCCATTCTCCTTTTCTCTTTTTTCTTCTTTTCTCTTTTTTCTCTTTCTCTCTCTGGTGTTCCCGCATGCAGGTTCTCTCGCGGTATGCGTCGATCGGACCCGGGCCGAGCGAAAGTGAGCTACGTTCTTTCTAAAGATGCCGATGTTATTACGGAGTGTTTGATACATTGGGATTGATGCTTTAACCTTTAAGGTGTAAGATCGCAATAGTATACGATTGAATACTTTGACTGCCCCGGTGAGATATCGTTGCCATTAGTTGGACTATTTTACAACGTCATCAGGGAAAAATATTTCTTATACTTGCTAAGATGTTGAATTAAAATAGAAAGCGAAACACGCACAAAATGCGATTGAGGAAATAGTGATTGATCGGCACGAAACAAAGTATTTCCAGAAGAAAAGATTGTTTGCAAGTTGCATTTATCTGTGTCATTATCTTTACTCGCTCGTCCTATATGAGAAATAACGTTATGCAAGAGAAATTACATCTAATATCGCAATTACGGCGGACATACCAGCGTCTAGTATTCCAAATGCATTCATGAGCACTTTCATAAAAAAAAAAAAATCGTTAAATTAATACATGATTTAATATACGACGTAATGAGAATTAATAACTTATCCATGAGCGCGGTTCAGCTTTCATAACAACGCATCGTAATTATTCTTGCTTATTTTTTTTTTTTGAAGCTTTTTTTGAATTATTATCTATAGATAAAAACTGAGAAAAAAATTTAGTTGCATACGTCCAAACAAATGTTTATTTAAAGTGAGCAAAAATACATTTACATTAGTAAAATATATTGTCTATTTTAATATATTTTATTAATTCAAATATATTTTTGCTTTAAATAATTTATTTGTTTGAACGTATTCAACTAAATATTTTTTTAGATTAAATTCTTTTTTTTTCTCAGTGTACATTCAGTAGAAAAAAATTACATAACTACTTTGCAACTATTGTAAATATCATATATCTGATTGGCGTATACTTTCATCTTCAATTAAAATATAAAAAAATATATATTAATCGGAAACAGAAGTTTTACAATAGTTACGCAGCAGCTTTTTCCACAGAATTTTGTAATAGATGCAAATGGTTGTTATTTTCACTGTGGAACAAAACGTATAATATATCTCGGAAGAAAATGTAGCCTACTTCGCGCTCGCTTGCGGGAACGACTTGGTTTAATCGCACTCGTTCGATATCTGTGTTCATTGTTTGCTCCCGTCTTGTGTACACATGGAACGCAGCGTTATGCAAGAGAGATCATACCTAATATCGCAATTACAATAGAGGCGTACTTACGATTACGATCGCTCACATGACGCGGCGGCGTCGATTGCTCGGCTCGCCGCCGCTCATACGCTCCGTACAGGTCCTCCCGTGCCATTCGCGGAATGCGCCGCCGACGTGCGGAGGTCGTGCCGAACGAACAAAGCGAAAGTGAGCTGCTCCCCCGATGCGTGAGCGATCGCACGCAAAACGCCGCTCGTTGCTGCTAAACATGTCTAAAGACTCCGGAGTAGATAGAAAAAAAGAAAAAAACTAAAAGAAAAAAAAAAAAAAAATTAAAGAATGTATTAATAAAAAATATGAGCGGTTTATCTTTGCTTTATAAAATTATTCCGTTGAAGTCAGCTGCTTAACAATTATACTTTTTATTTTTTTTTTTTTCTTTTTCCTACAATTTTTTTTTAAGTAAAAAATTTTTTTAATTCATTAAATTAAAAAAATCGTAAATAGTTGATGCAATAAAATTATACGTTTTATGCTGAACAGTTATTTGTTCGTTTTGCTGTTCGGTTAAATTTACTTACTTTGGAATTTCAATTCGTCTGCAGTTGCCCGAGTCTTCTCGCTCGTTTTAAAAAAGGAAAAAAAAAAATAACAATTCCCTCTTTTACGCGCGGGAACAAATATATTCACACATACGTGTTCGAGCGTATTTGAAACACGAGCGTTAACTTACGAGTGTACACACGCGTCGTCGGGCTCGTGAGCGATAAGCCGAGGAAAACGAAAGTGAGGTGGGTCGGGCTGAATTGTATCGAATCCGTGAGACCGTATCCTTGGCCCGCGATCGGGCCTTGGTATTCCGGTACCGCTAATTATGCAGTCGAGGAAACATTTAGTTCGCCGCGTCGGACCCGAGGGCCTTTTCACTCGGCGCATTCTAGAATTTATTAACGACCGAGCGTACATTACTGTCACTTATTTCCTGAAACCTCGCGTACAACTTGCAGCGAATGAATTGCGCAGACTTGAATGCTGAGAGCTCAATGTTGGGAGATTTCAACGCTTGAAAAGGACTTGAATGCTTCGATATCTCAATGTATCGCTGTCGTTACCCATATATACTTCAGCTCGCGTTTATATTTCCCGCGGGCGTAAAAAAATAAAAATTGATATTTAAAAACATTAATGAAAATTTCACCGCGCGCGCCTACTAAAAAAGAAAAAACGAGTTTTCGTTGTTGGAAACGTATATTTTCCTTAGATTAGCCTGTGCTACATGTGGTACACCTGAGCCTGGTCGTAGTATGTCGAACAGAGAGGCACCGTTATCGCTCACGATACGTTCTTGCAGCGCGAATAGCAGTTGTCCGCTCCTCGGTCCTTTCTCGGATACTGGCAGCGCACCAAATTGCATATCTGTACGTAAAACTCACTTTAAAGATGCGGAACACGTTCATCTTTATGAGCGGTTTTTTACCGTTTTATTAGAATAACAATAATGATGACTCGCTTATTAAACCGCTTCGGAAAACAGACGTCAATTGTGTGCGATTAACCTCAGGATGCTTAATCATAGAACTGTAAGGGGGTTCCATTAACATACTTGTATATTTTCTAAACTCTGCTGAAACACGATTCTCTGTATCTCGTCACATTTTACATTCCAAGTAGCGAGAACTGAAACGAATTGGCAGTCAGCGTCACTTAAAATCCATTTACAGATCTGTAATTTCACAAAAGATCACCGTCGATGAAAATAGCACGAGGCACAATTTCCTTTTCCAATCGCGCTCGCGATCCGAGCCACACGTTTGTCGAAAAATACGCGAAAAAGAGGTCGCGAAAAATGTCGGATCGCGTAATGAAAGTGCACGCGCGTGTCGCACTTATGTACCGGAAAAAAAATTTAATGGTCTACACGCGTTAGGACGTGATCGCAAGGGGAGGAGGGCAGCAAGCGGTGGCCGTGCTGATCGATCTGGAGAAATTCGCGGCGCTATTTCGTCCCGGAAACGGTTGCCGCATGCGATCGCGGTACCGTTTTGCGCGACCAACCAGGCAAGTGTGCCGGTCGTGTTGAGCAAAGAAAATTCAAGTATCTCCCGTTTCACCGATTTTAAACGACCGCTAATGGGCGTTGGTCACCGAATAAATTAAGATAATTGACACTAGAGAGATATATGTAGAACGGAGAAAGTATAAAATTGTCGAAGAGAACCATAGTTCGAACTGATAGTTTTTCGACATGTTTCTTGGATACCGCAGAAAATTTTTAAACAACGCTCTCGCCTCGGTACACCTTTATCTAGCAGTTTTCCCGTTAATACCGCGGCACTATTGACGCACTGCAATTTATCGACGGAATATTGTCGCGGAATTATTTCGATGACAGGCCGTTCTACCGCGAGACATAAGAATTATCTTTTTACACGGAATTTACCTGGATAATCATCATAATTTATGCGTAATGCGTAATTCCCGTAATAGCCGTGCTTTCTCCTGCTTTCTCTGCTTTTTGAAGTAAAGCATTTATTTGAGAATATTAAAGTTAATTTATATCTTCGCGAGGGACATTGTGATACAGTTTTGATATACATGTTTAAAATCGCGTCGGAACGGACGAAGGCTGGCATTAAAGTTGGCGGCAATTGTTACCTTTCCCTCGCATATCGCAAATATTGGTTTATCGAACGGAAAAAGGGGGACGTTTTCGCTTGGACGAAAGAGCAAACGATCGAGCGGTGGAAGCGCCGTTAATTGTGCAAGGTAATAAAAATGAGACTTCCCGTCGCGACCGAGTGTAAAACGCTTACCGACATTGTTACACAATTTACGACGAGAAAGCCGAAGACGCCCCGCCGTAAGGGGTTTTCACTTTAATTTCTTCGCCGCCGCGAGGAGTCGACCCGTAACGATCAAAGGCGAGGTACAAGAATGCGCTCGCGCTCACCTGCCGGGCGATCCGTAATTCCGTGCTTTATTATTAACGCGAATTATTTTCATTGCGCGGAAGAAGGTGAGGCGCGAGAAAATCGGAGACACTGCGTACAAAAAAAAAAAGAAAAAAAGAAAAAAAAGGGGACGCAGCGTCGCTAATTGAAAGTTAAATTATTGTTACGTAGCTCAGGGAACGTCGCGTCAACTAGGAAAATGTAATTTCGTTAATTAAAGCGGAGTCTTTCCTTCTCGCGCGCCGAGATCTACTTTGGTTCCACGTGATAAGGCTGCGGTCTGCCGCTCGCGCCGACGAGGCCGCGTTTTCGAGCGGCAATCACGTGTGAGACACGACGAGGCGGCAACTGACGGATCGCTAATTCGCGCCCTCGTCCGCGCGAGCAGCCTTTCGCTCGGGTTTAGGTTTTAATTAACGAGCCGTGCTCTCACGGCAGGCCCGACGACTTCCCTGAGAACGATTCGCGCCGCGGCATTGTCGGCGGCGCGTTCGCCGTGTGTTTACTCTTCTCTTTCCTGTACCCCGACATCAGCCGTGCAACACCTCCGCGAACGGGGAGCCGATCATCTAATCCGAGGGAACCACGGGACGCGTAGGCGTCTTGCAGATCGGATGAGAATCGTACCGTACCCTCCTCGCGTTAAAGGTCCTCTGGCAGCGTTTCGTCGCGTATACAGCTCTCTATTTCATACACTAAGTATTCGCGGTGCATGCTCGTGTATAAGCACACACGTGTAAAATCTGATTTTAGTTTGGCGAGGCTATAGGGATCTCCGAGAAGAGAAAGTACGAAAATCACGGTGAATGAGATACATCTCGCGAGGCTCCGGCGCGATAGATAAACGGCGTGTGTCGTGAACTTGTTGTTTTATGCAGTAACGGTTCGGCGGGACTTTAAGAAAATTTCTGCTAATGTTCGTGGGCTTGCGGGGAGGGAAGAAAAAAAAATTTGCCAAGGGGTCCCGCGATACGCGGACACGCTCGATCAGCCGCAGCGTTATCGATGCAGCGAAGCGGGAAGAGGGAGGGCACCGAGCGCCAGATTTATTATTCTGGGAATTAATATGCGCATAAGAATGACGATGTACGACTGTTTACTGTAATAACCGCGGCGAGACGTGGTGTTAATTAAGGTAACGGTATGCGCGCGAGTCCAGCCGATCGCGAGGAGGTAAGGTGTACAGTTAAATTGCAGACGTGATAAATAAATATCTGTCTCTCGCGCCGCGGACGAGAAATTGTACTTTATCGCCCGTGGGGCCACGAGTCGCCTGGTTTCGCCGGCCGCAGAATAAATCTCCGAACGGTTATTTGTCAAGCCGGCAACTTTATTTCCTCGGAAGAGGAAACGCGCCAGCGATATTTCTCCGCGCAATTTGCCGCGGCACGTCGATTCGTCCGTGCGCACGTCCCGCTAACGTGAGGCCGCGCTATTCTTAACGGAGAGTACCGGCAAGAAGCTTTTTAGTTACGCAATTGTACGCGTCGATCTCTTCACCTTGCCGTTACACCTTTCCAGGGTGGATTCGAAAAATACCTCGATCTGTTTCTCCGAAGCTTAAACGCGTCGCATATATCACTCGCGAAGCCGCAGATCAATCAATTGATTACGCTTTCTTGACTCCGGCCTGTTTGCAGGTCGCCGAATGCTGATCGTGTGGTCGATTAATTTCCGCACGTGGAACAAGTTTTTTTTTTTTTTTTATAATTTATTTAAGCATGTCGATGTGTTTGGTAAATGAATATGTTGCAAGCGATATTCGTGTTAAGCTAATATACAATTTGTTGGCGCGTTTTCTCGGGAGAGAGAGGAAAGAGAAAGAGAGAGAAAGAAAGCCGCGCCGTGAATGGAGGGAAAACGTAAAAACGAGGAGGACGCAGAAAGAAAAGCTGCGCGGCGACTTTCGATAGTGATTGTGATTATAAAAAAAAAAAAGCAGAGTAGGGTGATATAGTGTCGATTGATTTGAAATACTATAGCTCGTCAGGATAATACGGAATATTGCCACGGTAGAAAAGAAGGATGTTTCTCTTTTCTTTTTTTTTGCGGAACGATCGTAAGTTCTTGCTCTTTTTTTTTTTTTACTCTTGCCGGCCGTCAGCAACCACTCTTTTAGTTCGAAGTACCCTCAGGTCATCGGTGATCTGGGTCACAATTAAGAGGAAAGCTACGCCGCCGTGTCGATACTATTAAGGCTTAATCGAACCGGCTAAGGGACTTTCTCGTCGGTCGTACGAATTACTTTCTGAACACGCGAATACGTTTAAGCTCAATGCGTGCGTGCGTGGCGAGATACATGCGAGCCAATGGAGGTGTGTCCAATTGAAAAGAATTACAAGACAAAAATGGTAGAATCGAAACGAGAGTCGTCATTATGAGAATCGGAGATTACTTTAAATGGAAAAAAAAAAAAATAAATTAACGTTAGTAAACGAGGTCCTTTTTATCTCAAAGTAACTAATTTCTTAATGCATTCTGGTCTCAAGTAGTTGCTTGTCGCAAGTCACACTTGTTTTCATTTCGACAAGCATGGGCTTAAGTCGAATCTCAAATTGCCAGATCTCAGTCTTCAAAGATAATGTACCGCGTTGAAACATTCAAATCCGTTTAAATCGCCTTCGAGGTCGATGCACGTGGTGCAGGCTGCAAGTCGCGGTTTTGGCACGCGTTTGCGGCTTCGCTTGGAAAGTTGTTGCCGCGCGAGAGCCGCGTGTGAACGTACGAGCGGTCACTCACACGCGACTCCGTCGCTCGCTCGAGCCAAGAGAGCTGCGGTCTACGCGCGTTTCGTTTCTAGCTTCCGTTCTCGGAAGGAACTGGACCGGCTCTAGTTCCGGTGAAACCTCTCCCATTCATCTCGCCCCTCGTGTGGTTTTCTCGATGTCGTTTCCGTAAGCGCGTTTACCTCTCTTATTTGTACCACGGTGTGATTTGCGACCATGCGGTATGCCAATCTCAGGAAACGCGATGTCGTCGGCCTTGCACTCCGCCAACTAATTAATCTGTAAAGTTAATGTGAAAGTTGCCTATGCACGCGTGTAAGTTTTCTAATTACAATTTTTTTTTTTCAACCCGTTTTTCAAAGCGAAGTGTCATATTTTGCGGTCTAGGTAAAAAACTGTAAAAAAAAAATCTCATGTACATATAGAAACGGATTAACATCGAACGTAATTTTTTGTTTTTAATACTGTCGCGAGGAGATTCGAAATATCAGTTTTGGATAGGAAATAATTGAGATAAAACGGTCGTTGCGGCGAAACGAGTTCCTAGATTTTCTTAAGTGCACGCCCATCCGGTCGACAGCAGGAAAGCAGATTAGAGAACATTGGAGACTAATGACGTCGAAGTCGAGCGCGGCACGCAACTTGGCGTGCCGCCTAAGTCGAGATATGTTTGATGAGAATCGAAGCCTCGATCGGTTTAATTATTCGGGGATGGAATTAAAAAGGACCGAATTTTCCGGGACGATTTATTCGATAAACCTAAACAGAGCGAGACGATTCCGAATTATTTCAACATTTGTCTCGCCTTTCGCGGAACCATTGACGAGACTATTCGCGATTTCGCGCATACGTTGCTTTAATACGTAACGATATTTCTTGCGCACCGCGTCAGGTCGATTCCACCGTTAACTTAATGCAGCGTCGATCGCGAGGACGCTGTTTCGCGATTAACGGCACGCCGCGCTTCCCCCGATACGCCATATTTTATTATTTCTCGGATTAGATCCGTTAAAATAATTTACGCCACAATAGTCACGCGAGGCGCCCCGGGGAGGAGGTGCGACCCGCGTCGCGGAATAATTCCGCACGTCGGATTACGCCATTTGTCGCGCGCGAATAAAGCCGTCGCGGAGTTTATGGCTAAGTACGCGCGCGAGACCGCTTAATCCCCGTGCGACGCGTAAATTTCCATAACGCCGATTAATAATTTCGCCCAGCTTATCCGCATTAATATCAGTGACGTCGCGTTACGTAACAGTTTGCTCGCGGCGCGAAGGAAGGGAAAAAGGAAAAGCCCTACAGAGCGAATGTAGACTCGAACTTTGCCGCGAGAACACCCTTTAGTCCTTTTAGTGGATGCCTCATTTAAAAGTTAGAAAAACACTTGGAGTGTAAATCACACTTTACGTAATTAATACTGCAAGTAATAAATTAATTTTATTAACATTTTTTCGTTTACATTTAATCGTATTTATCGTTGCATAAATTTTTTAAATACGCAAACAGATCGGGTATTTAATTGATTTTAACATTTTTTTTTTTTTTACGATAAATCCTTTTTTATCGAAATGCGTTGAAAAGTTTGAAGCGCTAAAAGTAAGCCATTGGAAAAGAATTGTGCAATCACACGAGGGTAACGCGTACCTACTCGACAATTAGTGATGTTTCGCGCAACGCCCATCTCGCGGTTTTCCTCCGTGATAAAGATCAGCGAAGTAATTTGAGGCCGCGATCGAGGCATCTCGTAAGCGCGCGGCGATAATCGAGTTAGACTCGTCACGTTGAGTCCGCGGCATTCCAAGGTGAGACAGGAAGATTCGAGGACAGATTACGTTTTTGTCGCGTAAATTGCATTCTAAGTGGCCGCGTGAAAGGTGCAGGCGTCTGAAAAATATCACACGCGCTCGCGCTTTCTCCGGCGAGCAGGTATGTAAAAGTCAAGGCTATTCGCAGCTGTGGGTGTCCTTGCGGGCAAATAAGTCCGCTAGAACGGAGTGGCGAACGGCGGAAAGGGTCGCGCGTGCCGGGTTTTCACGCGGCTTCGTCGCAATTTACCCCTCTCCCTACCGCGGGGAAAATCTGACGAAAACGAATTGACGAAACGATCCCCGCGCGGCGAAAGAGAGAAAGAGAAAGATAACTCGCTTCGCAATACGATTATGAATCTGACGTCAATCTGAGTGATCGAGGCGTTCGATACGATAGCGATCTGAACCGCGTCTTTTCTAAGAACTCGCGA
Source organism: Cardiocondyla obscurior (assembly GCF_019399895.1). Classification (NCBI taxonomy): domain Eukaryota; kingdom Metazoa; phylum Arthropoda; class Insecta; order Hymenoptera; family Formicidae; genus Cardiocondyla; species Cardiocondyla obscurior. The sequence continues at coordinate 1,280,862 of NC_091875.1, read as the reverse complement.
AACACGATCCAAGTTCTCACGTGCAAATTTCACAAACCTAGTTTTCTTCTTTCGAGAGTTCGAAGTGGTTCAGAGATTAAATTCGAATCTTTTTTTTTTTTTATTTTTTGCTGGATTTAAAGATTAAGAGCGAACGAAATATTGTACGTTTTCGGCCGACCTATGACTCTGGTACTCTTAAAGCTTACATATCTGTAATTCATAACAGTACTATCGGGATCGTTTTACCGCCGCAGCGATATAGCCCACGTCTCCGGTGCGCCGTGAACAAGAGACGCTCTTCCCTGTCGACCCTGGTGACAACGTAACAGTCTCGTGCGCAGCGACCATATGGTCGCAGTAACAGAATATCCGGACGCTTATGCGCGCACATAAATAAGACAGCGAGTGGACTAGCGAAGGCGTGCAAATTCGCACAATATGCGTGACGCATGACGCGCTTCCTCATAACTGTAAAGAAGAGGTATGGATAACGCGCGGCGTCTCTGGACGTTAAAGCCCCCATGACGGCGGCTGCCCGCTAGAGTAATTGTCTAGGCTCTGCGGAGAGCCGTCAAGGAGACTCCGAGGCCTTGGCGTTCGCGCGGCCGTCTTCAACCGGGTCCATTTGCTGCTTTAATCGCTTATAATTTATAATGGAAAACGCGAAGACACGCGAATTGGAAAATTATGCTTCTATGAAAAAATTACACGGCAAAAATCGCCACCGCGGTCCCTCGGATGGTTTCCGAGACGCGATGATATTGGAAAGTTATGCGCGTAGAGGCAAGACGCGCGTCAAATTATCAAGAAATCTAAACCCCGATCGGCCAGTTCAAACTACAGGTTTCTTCTGCCTCTGGATGAAGAAGAAGGAAAAAAAAAGAGAGAGAGAGAAAAAAAAAAGGTTTAAAGGCTAATGGTCAAGACAGCTTCGCTCGCCGGCGTATAAATCCGCGAGGCCCCGCTCGCTCGCCAAGTACACAAGACGAGTACTCGAGCCGTGTCCAAGGTGTAACGTGATAGAAATCCACGGAGTACACAGGTGTGCGAACTCGGACGCGTATCTCTTCCTTCCCTTCTCTCTCTTTCTCTCTCTCTCTCTCTCTATCTCTCTCTTTCTCTATTTCTCACCGCTCGTTCACCGTTTTTCGCGACGAGACGCAATATCCGCTTGTTCGAGAGATTGAATATTGTCCATTAATATTTGTAAAGCACCCTAAAGAACTCTCGTGACGAAATGCGCGAAACAACTTGCGATTAATTTACAATTTAAGAAGGAAGACGTCTACATTATTTATTTCACTCGTTCCTCGTTTTTGTCAGTTTATATCCGCAGTTTAGTAGGTTTAAAAAAGAATTCTTTTTTATTTTTACATCTAATATAAAACTTAAGTCGCTATCGATTTGGAAAGTTGAGCATATTTTGTAGAGACAACTTGTCGAAGAAGAAGGGAATAACTCATTACACCATAGCTACGTATTACTTGAACATTTTCAACGATCTCTTCGAACGTTCAAGTCGAAACGATTTCGCTGTAACTTAATCTTTTAAGCACGTGTAAACAATTCGAGACAACACCTGTATCTTCACTTTCACGTTTACTCTCGCGATCTTGATTGATCAGGCAAGATCTTGTTCGAGGATTTGTATGACCCGTTGCGGACACGAACGTCTAACAAGATCGCCGTGATTTATCACGACCATCAGTTCGGGAGATCGTCGAGTAGTAAGGTTCTTCGTGTTTAATCCGACGTCGAATTACCATGGCGTTTACACTCGGGGTGATTAGATCGCGATTACGCGCAAAGAGCCGGTGGCGGGCTACGATCGAGCGACGATCCCTTTGATCCTAAATAAGGATTTACAAAAAAAAAGAAATTGATTATCAGCGTTCCCATATTTGAGGGTCAAGTACTTACGTGTGCCTAAGTAGAAACGCGAGGGCGGGGCGCCGATTATTGGCTTATTCGTAGTAATAACCGCGGCGGAACGCTGAAAAGTGCGCGAACGAGCGCGGCCGCTCCGGCGGAACCGGGGCAATAAATAAGCGGCCAGATCGGCGCAATTATGTGGCAGATTAACATCTATGACCACGGTGTACAGTTACAGCGCGAGCTCGCCGCGCTGCACGCGCGCGCACAGCAGTCACGAGATACAAATGCGCCGCGTGCACGTATATACCGCGCGAGAAGAACGCGCGGCTCGATGCGCCGCGTGCATCACGTAGACCGACCTGCACTACCGTGGAGAAAACGAGCGGTCCGTTGCTACCACGGGCACGGACGAACGAGGCAAAGTCCGGAGTAAGAACGGCCCGGCAAGGCGAAAGAGACGGGAACGTTGGGAGAAATATTTAGAATTAGATCCTCGGGGGATGGCCCGTACCCACTTGGTATTATCTTCTGACTTATCTCTCGACAAAAGTAGAGTTTTATAATTCGCCACAAATTGGCTCGGTACGCGATAACTATAAGATTCCGAGTTCATGCGCGATTAAACCACGATCGAGCTTTCGCCGGAGATAAATCTGCGACGTTCGAGTCGCTCGTAGAAGTGCTGCATGAAAGTAAGCGCGACTGTTCCGGGACGGATCTGTTACGGCGCGATGCAAATGTCGTTCTATCGTGTCCTGTCTTAAAAAATTGTTGGGTGACGCATAAATTAGGTTTTTAATTAACGTCAGCTGTAAAAAAGAAAACTGAGGTTTGAGGATAAAATAAAAACAATATTGCAGCCCGTTTTATTTGCCGCTTCGCGCAAGGTTTTGGCGTCGTTCATTCCGCTGACAAGGAATCTTTCGAAAAATAGTGCATGCGAAGCGTGCGCATGGTTTATTCTAGTTACATAAAATTGTGGGATCCTATTAATTATCCGTGCGAGCGAGGCGAAAGTCCAGACTATCGCGAGGGACGCCGTAACTTCAGAGTGAACGGCGGGTCCGTTACCAAAGTTACTCGGAGACGTTGCTTTCACTTTTTAATGATGCGACGAACGCGGCACGGCCGTGGGTGCAGAAACGGAACGCCGGGGATGACTTCTGCGTGAAATACCATTTGACTTCCTGCTGGAGGCGGGCCTCTCGAAGCTCGGCGCTACTCGCTGGCTAGAATCACCACCCCGTGTCCGCGCGATCAACATTTTCTTTGATTACGAGAGGCCGACTTCCGGTTTCGCGGCCAATCGCCGCGAATTGCGGTGCGATCATTAAAAAATTACTGTTTAATTACTGTAAAAAGTCGCGCTTCATATGCGTGCGCCTCGCGTTACGTGCGAGCGTATGAAAATGATGGATTGCATCATCTCTCGTCGATTTAACGAGCTGAATTTAAGCAGGGAATAACTTCCAACCTGAAACAATTTCTTCAACGCTAATTGCTGCAACTTTAACGATTGTATAACCCGTTACGTTTAATGTCTTACTAATATCAATCTTTTTCTAAACGTGTTTTATCGTGATACCGATGGTGGCTTTTGAGCATCTCGTAGATTACGTCGGTTTCGTAGACGCGAGCAATCGAGCCAGGCGCGCGAAAAACTCAAGCGGCCTGCGAATTATCTTTGATTTCCCTCGGATATGCAGGAAGAAGCCTTGAATTCTAACGCGCGATTTGCGGCCATGAGTGGAGGAATTTACCACAGCGATTTGTCATACGATGGATGAGACGACACGCGTCGCAATGAGTTTTCCCGTGCGAAATTACACGCTCGGCTACACGTGACTGGTACACCGTGGTTTTTCACATGCCGCTCAAAACTGACCGTGTATCCACCTCGCGCGTACTACAGAAGCTATAAATCTCGCAGAGATAAATATTACCACCCCCCGAACGAGCTAAGAAATTAAAAAAAAAAAAAATTTTATTGTTGCCTCTTAAAACATATGCCGATTGGTTTTCTTTTGCTTGTTTAAAAAGCTAATTCATGCGTCACTCACCAATCTTTTAAGATATGATAAATAATGTAATGTAAATTTTTAATGTACAATGCAGCAAAAATTTCCCGTCCCACTTAAACAGACTGCGGACTTTCGGTTGTATATCGCGTTTTATTTCTACCGCGCTTCAGAACGCGTTACCGCCTTTATCGTTAAATTTTTGATTTTGATTCAAGAAATCGATAGCTCAATAAGACATCGAACAGAACAGAATATTAATTGTAATTTTTCTGTTTTAGATAGTACTCTAGCATTGAAGGAAGGACCGACCCGACATTCCGCAGACATCCTGAGAGGAGGACGAGGCCCAGGAAGGGCATCATGCATCGGCGGAGCAACTTTTAGGTGAGAATTAATTCTTTTTTATAATATCATTCTAAAAATAAAGCTTTACCTTTACATTAATTTAAATACATGTCTACATTAATACATTTTATTTTATGTTTCAGTCACCGGCAGAACTCTAGAACTCCGCTGAAGCTCATGCAAGATTGGTAAGCCACATGATTTTCTTTTCGTACTTTATAATTGTGGGCTTTTAATAATAATAAATTAAAATCTTAGTAATAATTAAATAAAAATTTAGTCAATTGTTTTTTCCGTCTAATTTTTCTTCTAAATAAATCTCTATCGGATTAATTATTTTTTTTTTTAATATTTTTTTTCCACGCGTTAACTTTGTTTCCGATTGATAGTCGAAGAATAATACGTTTCTTTAATTTCGCGTAAAAGCCCTCGAGATGTTCGGCTGGGAGTTCCGTAGTTTCCCCGTAGTAATAAATACAACCAGCGACGCGCGGGACTTTTATTCTCGATCCTGCTTTTTAATAAGCGTTCCCTGTCCCTCTCCGCGTACTCCCTGGAGGATCCTATAAGTTGCATTACGTGCGTGAGATCGAAGAGGATCGAAATCTCGACGGAGATAGCCATTGTAATAAAGATCGCCGTTGCCTAGCCAGGCCTCGTGCACATCCCCCGTTTTTCATCGCTAGTGCGCGGTCTACACGATACCCACCCTTGCACAGGTCTCGAAGGGTCTTCATTTTTAAGATCTCAAGTCCGGTTTGCATTTAAAACTCAAACTTGCGCCTCACCGCTATTAATTTATCTTCATTTTCTGATCGCCGGATATTTATAATAATCCTTTCCCGCGTTACGTAAAATTATTTTAATACGGCAATGGTAACGCATCGGCTTCGTTTCAATACACTCGGATAACTGTAAATATACGTAAAATATATACGCCGCGTATGTCGCATAATAATGTTCAATTAATCACTTTAAAACGTTACCGCGTTTTAACGCCCCAAAAGTTTTCAGCCGCATATCAATCAGTTTCCGTGAAATAAAATCTTTTTATTATATTAATTGGCATGGCGATACCTTTCGTCGACACGCATGCCTGCGGATCACTGGTTTCTCTCTGTTCGTTCGTTCGTTCCGTTTACGTCGAACGATAATGTAAAGACTCTCCTAGGAGCGATTAATTTTTCTTTATCGACTTCGTGATTGCCGAAAAGCCAATCACGTTGGCCTTGCTTTCGTAGTAGTTTAGGTGGCTTTCAAAACTCGTCGTGGACTGCGGCGTTAAAGTGACGAGCGAGGAACACGAGGGCGTGGAAAAAAAAAAAAAAAGTAGAAAGAAAGAAAAATGTTACGCAATGAAACGAGGAGTGCGTATTGTACTAACTCGCAAATAATAATGAAAGCCGAGAGTGTAATATTCCGCAAATCTCTACGACCGCACGCGTGTTACGTGCTCGAGAACGCGAACGAGAGGTGCCGGAAGGAAAGAATAAGCGCAAAGAATAGCGAGCCCAAGCGTTATAACCCGTCTCAAATAAGTCCGTAATGCTTCCATCTAGCTCGCAAGATGCAGTTTGTTTCAGTATAATTATTTGAAGTGAATCTCAAAGAGGAGCTACTCGGGATCATGACGCGAAAAAAGACGACGAAACGGTGACACGTATTATAATACTTCATCTCTTGAACACGTTTCGAAATTCGATGCGTCGATTAATACTAAAAGGAATTAATTTCATTTTCGAGACTTTAATTTTTTTTTTTTTTTTTTGTTTTATTAAGAGACGCGCGGAGAAAATTACGACGTCAATGATTCGTGACATCCAGTCGCAGGAAATATTGCAATTATCGTACGTGCATGCGGTAACCGGCCGGTTCTCGCCGGCGAAGTATGCGCGGAATGTCGATTTACCGCGAAATCGCGATTTCGTTCGCGCGCGGGCAAGAAGCTGGACGATAAAATCGCCGGCGATTTCAACGGCACGCCCATCGACGGCGAGCCCGTTCCAGTATCGGCCGCGGGATTGACACTAACGCGATCGCCGCTCGCTTTTTCGCGCGGATTGGAAAGCGCGAGCGGCACCCGGCCGCCCCGTTTTCACCGCGATTACGCGTCAATAAAAGCAGGCAAACGGTGACTAATGGCACTTGGTGCAGCGAGAACGAGTCGATCGCGAATAAATTTCACGTCGTTAGACCGCCGGGGATTTTAGCAGGCGGATATCGTCAGAAATTTTTCATACGTCGGTTACAGTTACGTCGTTGATTGAGCGACGTGGTTCCACTTTTTCTTAAGACGCTGAGACGCGACCACAATCGGTATATAAGTCCAAGGTAACGCAACGAGAAAATTCTTTAAACTTTATGCGCGTCGTTGACACACAAACATACTGACGTTACGCAAAAATGCGGAGAAAAATGCAAAAACTCCTTTTGACAATTTTCCGAACGTTCACTAGTCTACTTTTGGTCGATGCAATACTTTGCGTCAAAAGTTGTATACTTGACAAACAATTTGAAAAATTCAAAGTTAATAAAATTATGTATATGTATATTACATAAAAAAAAAAGGGGAAAAGAAAAACTTTGGCGTACCATATAGATTTTCTATTTCGTCCTGATTTAATTCTGTACGCAAAGCAGAAAGAGAGAAGTGATTAAAAAAGACCGACAGAAGCACGGATAATCGCGCCGGGTACCAACGACCGCGACGGGGGACGGTAGGAGGCCTCGGTTGCGGAATGACGCGTTCGTATGCAGGACTCGGGAGCGAACGAAAAGAAAAAGGATCATCGGCCATCAGCGGCGGGCAATGCATCGGTATCTCCGGCCGGTGTATTGAAACGAACGACTCAGTTCTCAGGTTACTAACTACAACTACGTCCTCGCCCTCCCGCGATCGCCGTGCATCCCTGTCCCTCTTTGGTATCCCCGCGTCTTAGCTCCGGAGCCTGTCTCTCACCGCTCACGGGCTTTCCTTCCGCATTCTGAAATTCCACGAGAGCAGGCGATGATTTCTAATGGCGGTGCGCCACGACGCCGGCCGTGCTCCTTTCCGTTTTTCTCCGTCCGCTTCTTCCTGCTCCTCCTCCTTCTGCCGCAACAGGGATCTCCGGCCACGCCGTCCTTTCCCTCCTTGCCGCCGCTCTGCGAGGAGGAGCACCTCCGGCGATCCTCGCGCTCCGCTACTACCGTCTCCCCCTTTTCCTCCCTGCTCTACCGCGCGAGGCGTGATCGCCGCTATTGATCCGCTATTGATCTCGTGATCCCCGCAGATTAATGTAACACGGTATAATTTCCTCGCCGGGATTTTTCGCGCCACGTGGGAACGTCTGGCAGCAGTTTTTAGACGGCGGCTACAAGGCACGCTCACGACCGCAAGGTTGCGACTCTTCAGGAAGACGCTCCAGATTAATTAATCTTTCAGTAGGCGCGTGGGGTATACTTTGCACTTCAAGCTTTTTTTGTCCCGGAAAAGTACCTTTTTTATTTTTTTTTTTATTTTTTTTTTATTTTTTTTTCTCTCAGAAAAATATTGAATATCAACATTTAATTTATATATATTTATTATAGTTAAACGATCGCGCGACGATTAATTTTATTTTGTAGTCCAGGTATCTTTTCTCGCGCAATTCATCGTCGTCCAAGTCGCGAAGCTTGCGAGCTTCCACGACGGTCGGTCCGATCTACATTCCCATCACGATCAGCTCGACCCTGTTGGTTCGATTGTCGAGTGCATCGCGACGACCCGCCAATCGCGGTCCCAACACTTCGTTTGCAAACTGCGTAATCACGGTCGATTATAACGAGCACCGCGTGATGTGCGCGTCCCCTCCGGGAAAGTGTGTCATCATTTTTGCGCGACTTAAGCGCATAATCCTAGACTTTCTAGACTAAACCGTTCCACCTGCCGCCACGTAAGGTAAGGTCAATGTCGTTTATGATCACGACTGACCTTCGTCACTGTCGTTGTTCGATAGCTCGTGAAAGCCGCGAAAACGAGAGACCCGGCCGCCAATTTAATTCCTTTACCCCTCGGCGGTGCCATATGGCCGTATTTTTTAACACAAGCGTGAGTACCCGAGACTCAAAGTGCCGTTTCTCTTGACGGGAAATAACGCGCTATTAATTTAATTTTACTATCTATTCATTTATTTCTAAAAAAAGAAGGAAAAATAATAATTTATAAATTGTGAATTAAATTCTTGTGCAGCTTTTATGTGCTGCATTCTCATTGATTTCTCGAGGCTAAAACTTATGCGAAAATTTCAAGGATAATAAAATATTAATTCTGTTAGGGGCGCAGATTGATTTCTGCAAATTTAATTCACGGAAAAGAATAACGTTAGTTAGTCAGACAGCAACTCGGTCTTTCGCGTAAAAGATACGCGGTAGTCTCGGAATTTTGTAGGTACATTTGACGCGAGACACTACCGGGTCTCTTAATATTGGCACGTTGCAAAAGATTCAATTATATTCGCGATTAATTTCTATCGGGGCGGATCGGTGACGCCGATTTTATTCGGCGCGGAGATAATACTTGATGGGAATTTGGCAGGGCTCCAATTTCGTGAAGCGGTCTCCGTTTCCTTCTCTCCTCGTCTTGCTTTTCTGGGTCCGCTTCGCGGCGTTTTACACGACGATAGTTTTCGCCGAACAGCCGCGTTATTACATACTTAAAATCATTTTCTACCTTGGCACGTCCCTTACAGCGAATCCCGATGCCGCCCGAGGCGGATGCCTGGCATTCCAGGCCTTGCACTCGGCAGAAATTCTCCGGCTCTCTTATCGAGTCCAAGGATGCGAGAGGAACGGGTGTTCGATGAGTTTCACTCCGGTGTGCTTTTGGGTCGGCCGACGTTTTCCCGCGCGGAATAACGCACGATAATCGCGCACGATCCTTATCCCTCCGCGAGTTTCTTTTTCGCTTTTTTTTCTTCGCAGCTTCATCTCGTTGCGCGCCCAGCGCGGCGATTTTTAACGACAGAAAATTACGACCCTCGTTTCCTTTTTATTACGCCAACATTTTATCCCCCTTTAGTAGTCGAGCGACTTTCATAACTATATGATAACGAATTCGGAATACCGAAAGTGGAGTTGCGTAAGCGTTTACAGACTTTATTACACCGTGACTTCACTTGTGGTGTAATAAATCTTTCAGAATCCACGCGAACCCTCTGTCTCGCTGTTTTGCACGATCACAATGCACGTAGCAATAAATTAATGGCGTAAAATGTTTGACGGATTCAAATCCGTCGTTTACGATCCAGATTGAATCACCGGCGAAATGGCATCGGGGGAAAGGGGAAAGAAATAACGTCAGAGTATTCGGCCGAGGTTTAGTTATCGCGTGTAGCGACGCGCTATTATCGCGCATAGTTGCGCGATAATTATACATCCAGCGCGATAGATCGCGTAATAGACGCGAAGCGCGTTATTACTCCGCATAGGGTGCTGATGCACGCGACGATCTTATCGGGATTCTATCGCCGGGCCTCGCCGCGAATCCCCGGGATCATTAAATCGCGCGCTCGGTAGAAATGCTCTTATCGAGCCCAAGGATGTCGGGAACGGCTGCCAGATGAGTTTCATTCGCGAGGCATCTGGGTCAACCGCATTCGCGCAAGTGCACCGACGGCGCGCCCATTCCATTTCCACCTGCGAGCGTGCGTTCCAACGAGTTTCGTAGACGCTTGAAAGTCGACGACGGATTTATCCCGCCGTACGTGCAGCTTGTTACGGAAAGGCGGCTTATCGACAACATGCGATTTTGTCGGGGTAAACAAATTATCCACCGCGGAGAATAATTTGTTTTTTTTTTTCCTTTTTTTAGGAGCATTAACCATTTTAATTATGCGATTTATTTTTGTTCTTTTTTTTTTTTTTTTTTTCTTTCCATACATTTTAGAGTTAATTTGATTTTCACTTATTGTCTGAATTTCTGTGACTCTTTGTTAAAGGAAATTGTAATTAATTACTCGCGGTGTTGAAGCCGTTTTGAATTATATCCGAGCCGTACGCGCGTTGGCTTAGAATTATTTGCAATTCTAATCCGTCCCTTTCGCTTCGCGCGCTCACTCTAAGACAGCGAAGATCGGTTGATCTCGGAAAACATTCGGCCACCAGATTGTTGCTTTTTTCTTCGTTTCAGCCGGTCCATTGTTTTGTTGAAAAGTGGGCCGTGGGTACGCCCCGATGAGTTTTCGCATATTCATGAAGACGCGCGTATTGAGAAAGTAAAAACGCGGCGCGCGTTTTACGCGCGGCAACAGAAAATTTCATCTCCATGAGGGGGCTTTCTCTCCGTTCTGCCGCCCAAACTGAGATTTTTATGCAGCCTGCGCGGCAAGTGAAATCGGCAATGTTGTCCAAGTAATCAAATATACGTCTGTAGATTACTGAGAGTATCTGAAAGACGTCCAACGCTCGTCCGGCTGGTCGTCTCGATTACCACCGTATCCAGTATTACAGGTCTCGTAAATAGAAAGCAATTATAAGCCTCGAGTTTTACGAAAGACTAGACGTTTGTAATAACGCGCAACGCGTCGTGTTTTGCGCACTAGTCTCGATGTGATTCGCTGACGAGGTACGCCGAATACAGTACGCGGATCGAAACGATTGCACTCACAGTCAAGTATAACTGTTATCGGCTTCAGCTATAATTTTTCGATACTACTAACAAACGTAGCTTCTTAAAACTTCATTATCTGCGTGCGAGTCGTTGTTAAAACCGCGATTTAATGCAATAATAATTCGACGTCTGTGCATTCTGGGACGTTTCGAAGCGAAGCGGCAAATAAAGCTAAATATATTATATCTCTCTTTCGTTTCCAAGCCACAGAATTACATCGGATATCTCGGCTGTATCGGGATACAATCTTCGATATCGATGCATCTGGTGGCGGTGATCTAGCGACATCGGAAGGTATCTCGCGATCGCGGGGAAAAATACGTGTCTCGCGCGACTACTTTGTTCGCGGTAGATTTGTCGATAAGCCTCCGTCTCGCAGATGTTACATATTATACATTTATACATGTATATGGATCGCGAGATATTTATCAGCTTCTTAAGCCACGTCTCCGCGAGGTCCGCCCTTACGGCGAACAGCCACGGCTGCCCATCACAATCAAACGCCTCTGCCTGTATCGGCGGCGACGATTTGAGCAAACTGTCTCGATATCGGAATGCCATCGCAGCGCGCTAAATCGATTCGGATCGGCGTTGTCGGCGGAGACCAAAGAAAATCGCTTAAGCCACACGGGCAAAAAAAAGTGAGGCATAGGAGATACACGCTCAATTTTTTTTTTTTTTTTTCTTTACACTGTCGCCCCTTGCGCAGTTCCTCGTCTTACCGATCGCCACGAAGCAGTGGTTCTTGAATCCCACACCTTGCAAAAGTTCAGAAGATACGTCTCTTAAACTTACTTGTTCCGTATCAAGCGCGAAAAGTTTATACACTCATAAAAATTCTTTTAATTTTTTTTTGTTTGTTTTTCTTTATTTATTTTTCAAGCATTATATGCTAAATTAACTTTAAAACTTGATCAATTATATACATATAATAAATAAAAGATTCATATATTTTATGTTAAGTGAAAAAAAAAAAAAATACAAAGCTCGCTGAATTTATCTACGTCTTGTGATAGTGATATATGTATAATCATTTATTAGATTCCCCAAAAAAGTGCTCAAGAGCCACTGCTTTAGAGTCGATCGTTTTCGTCCCGGCGCTACCCGTGTCCAGCATTATATTACGTAACGGCGTAAGTACCGTGTCCTTTAAGCGCCGTTTTGGCCCGCCGAGAGTATCGTCGATCGATTCGACACGCATCTGCCACGTCAAGCGGAAAAGGAAACGCGGCGACGAGCCGCCAAGCGGAGCAAAGAATTGCCGAAATGTAGCGGAACGTCCGCGTCGCTCGGGAACTCGAGATCGAGTCGAGTATACTGTTACATTTTAGGGTCTCCTCGAAATCAATCGAATGTTTCGATCAAGATCTTTTATCGACTACTGTGGTTATTAAAAAAAATATTATTTTATTTTAAATTATGTCGAGTGTGCTTTAAAAAAAAAGTATTAATAATAATAAGGCGAGAAAAAAAAAAAAAATATTAGGATGCCTGATTTACTAGAAATTTGAGAAAGGTTGACTTTATGTTCGTCACATAATAGAATACGTAGCAGTAGGAATTTCTCCTTGATATTGCAACGCTCGCTCGTTCTCGTGCGAATGACGATCCGTTTAAAGTGGTACACCTCGGCTGCCGGCGGGCTTATTTACGTCACAGTGGCTGCACCGAGGGGGGATTAAATCGAGAAATGCATGCAATGACTACGTCCATTCGGCTCCTCCGACGATGGAGTTACAACTGCCGTAATGACTATTATTACATTCACGCGACTCCGCTAATCGCTGCCGGAGCGAGAGGGTTACGCGAGCGCAGGAGGAAAGTTAAGGAAGCACGAAAAGGATCGCCACCGCGAAACCGTAATTACGTGTGTCGGAATTTACGATCGTAACGGCAACGCACGCGCGCATCTCGCAGTCACCGATTATGGACCTCGCGGACGCGACAACGAACACCAAGACTCCCTGGAAACGGTTTCACTTGAAGCGACTAGCTTTCGTCGAGTCGCCCTAATTGGACTCTCCCCGCGTTCTTTTACAATAACTTATTTCATTTTAATACAACACGCGAGAGAGCGACATTCTAGCCGCGCGCTTCTTTCCGGACGCGCCCTTCGGCAAGTAGGAGCTTTTGATTTTTATTCGCCTTGCGGCGCGAACGTTTTATTTCCGTTCTCAGCGGGAAAAAGTTTGTTCCGAAAATTTTCCTCGGCGACGTCTCGTGAATTCCGCGCGGAATGCCCGGCGGTGGAGGTATAAACGACGGGCGTGTGTAGAGCGGCGTGGCCGTTTCCGCATTCACGCCCGAGCGGACGGGCCACTCCGGGCACGGACGAGCGAGCCCTTGGTATCCGATTACGTGTATATGAGTATCGGTACTCTCTTATGCCCGACGCTGATGCCACCGAGAGTACGCTCTGCTCGCGCGCATACCGGCGCGCGGAAGACGCCGCCGGTACCTGTGGTTACTGATTCCTCGCCAAGGGAGAAAAAGAGAGAGAGAGAGAGAGAGAGAGCTAGGTGGGAAGCGAGGCCCCTTTTCGTCTTCTCCACGGCACCGACGCGCATCGATATGCACGTTCTCGGGGGCCCCTCGAGCGTCCGTCGTTTGGCGAACATTCCGTGAACGTCGTCGGGAATCGCGTGCGTGCGCTCGCATAATAGCGCGCCGGCGATTCTACGGAGTTAGGTAATATCGTAGAGAGCTTAGAAATTCAATGCCCCTTCCTGGCCCTTTCAATCGCGCAGGATGCGCGACGTAAAGACGCTTAACTACGGTCTTAACATGATACTTTTAGTCATCCGGGGCGAGGATCGCGTATCGTAAAGCGTGAATGCTGCCGGATTTTAATCGGATCTTTAACAAGCAAAGAAGAGAGCGCAATGAAACGGTTACGCTGCCGCTTAACGACTGCCGTCTTTTATGCTTTATCTATCAGTCATATTTTATTCATCTTCGCCCGGGATCCCGGTGTAACAATAGATACACCGAAGCGGCGCATCCCGAGTCTTATCTCAGCGGGTCCGAGGCGCCAACGGCGTGCACTTCCGTTATGTTTCGCTCTCACTTCCTCGGAAAGCGATTTCCGCGCGATTTCGGGTACCGTATTCCACCCGTTGCTATTGTGATCGTTTTCACAGCGGCTTGGGAAACTACGCTATCGCAACGGGTTCATACGCGAGGCTCGGAATCACTCTAGAGGTGTCACTCGATCAACGGTCAGCACACAAGCACTTTATTTCCCACAAGTCGTCATTTCAGAAAAACAATTTTTTTTTCCTCTTAAAACATTAAAATTAAAATTAAAAATTTAATGTGCCTGCACAATATTAAAATTCGCGCGACTACGAATAGTATCGGACAGAAAGTAGAAAATAATAATAATTAGTCTGTTATTTGTAACTCCCAAAATAATTTACCTTTTTATATTTTAAATTTTAATACTCCTACAACCTGAAGGGTTAATAACGTGTAACGCGGCCTGATATTGCCGCCTCAGCGCGAACATGTCGGTCACTCCACTTATCTACAGTTAAAATATTCGTCGCGCTCTATTGACAGTCGCGTTAGATTTGGATACAAATGGGCTGTATCTCGGTAATGACGGAAGAGCGGAGCGCCTCGGACGCGGGAGCGGAATCGCGTAGAGCGCCTACGCGCGCAAGGGTTCACCCGGTGGAAGGATATGCCCGTTATGATGATTATTGTGCGTCTCGGACGTGGTTAATCCCGACGACGCGGCGACGAGGACGGCCCTCGCCGTTCTTTCCACGGCCTCCGCGCAAATGTTCCCATGCATGCACCGCGAGGATGCGACTTAACTCTTGCCCCCTTTGATTTCGCGGCGAATCACCGCTAAAGATGTATTTTCGAGCTATCAGAATCCACGGTCGGACGAGTCTCGCGTCAGAATATATTCTGACTGCTTTCTTGCGTATGTCTTTATATGATTTTCTAACTGTAACATATTCAAGTTCGAAACTTAACGCACCCGCGAGGAGAAGCGTGTCACGCGGACACGCGTGATGGCGATTTGAGGCTCCACCGTTTCGGAAATCTGAGGATTCCGAGCCCGCAAGGGCTGTGGGATTCGAGGCCGCCGATCACGCGGAAGCCGCCGGCGAGCGACCGAGAGACCGCGGAGATTAGAATCGGGGAATTGCTACGTAAACGTACGCGAAATTTGCCGGCGCGGCTCGCAAAGCGGCCGGGCGGAAATTTCGCTGATTGAAAGCCCGATCTTGCGCGGCCGCAACCGCCGAGTCCTCCGTAAAGTCCCGGACGAAATAAGTTTAACGGCTCGCGGCGTTTCCTCATTCCTACTCGCGTTCCTCGCGGTATTACGTTCGGAGTCGTTAAGTTCCCGCCGTCCGGGCTCGTGCCTCGCGTCCTTTCTTTCCTCCGCGCGGGATCCGCGAAAGAAAACGAACGAGCCGGAGAAAATCGATGGCTTAATGCACAGCGCGAGCGGACAAGGGACGGCACTCGCTAAATTGGCATGTTTTGAGTCCCGTCTCACGATGGGTCTGCAGCTTTACGATCTGTTCTCTCGCTTTGAGGTTTTTTCGTCTCGTTTCATCCCGTTTTGCCAGATCCCGCTGTGCCTCGTAACGTACATTAGATTTTAGTTGCATCTCCACTCGTTTACGCTTCTACTTTTTTGCCGCGAAAACGCTTTGTTTTTTATTTTTTTTTTTTTTTTTTTTTTGCGGAAAGCGCACGTCGCAATGAATGATTCATTAGAGGCAATTTTTTATAATTCGTGATACATTATTCCTTCTCCGGTGTAAGCTTTGCGGATTATGAAAAGGCAATGCTGCGAGCTAGTGCTGTTGAAGTATCGTGAGAAAAATGGTTTTATCGACGCTGTCGAAGTACCGTAACCGAAGTATCGATATTTCGATGCTCCGGGTATCGTAAATATCCGGCCGCGACCTAACAGTCTTTCGTGGCGAATTGCTAGGCCGTACGTACGGGAAGAAATGGGCATCGCGAAGTCATAACGTAGCGGGAATTCGTATGATCTGGACCGTTACACCGGAAATGTACCGGCTCGCTGAGGCGACCCGGGGTTATCGAATTACCGACCACGCTCGATTCGAGAGCACGGCATAATGATCCTCGACTAATTGACATTTCGACTCCGCCAAACAACGAGCTGCATCGTCAATTAGACCCCCGATCTTTAGTCATCTTAAAAATAGCCGGATACCCTTGCATGGCGTATTAAAAAATAATTTTCTGGCGAATTTTTTTTTTATTTTCTTCTTTTTAGCTCAGGTAATATTTTTTACCGGAACAAAGATAGCGACTTTTTAATTGTCTTAACCGCTGAATGTTTGACATTAAAAATAGTGATGTCGCGAGAAATTATTCGATATTAAAAATTGGCATCGGCTCAAGCTGGACGCGATTCGGTCGACGTGCCAGGTGTAGGTCATGCGGCGTAATATCGTCGCGGTACATCAATCTATATCAATGCTGTTCGTTTCCTCGATCTCGCGGTGTCCTCGTGACGGACGCGCCGAGCGTGTGTGCACACCTGTGCACACACGCGCGTGCCGTCGTGTAAATTCTTCGGCAAACATCTGCGGCCTCGCGATTGATTCCGTACGCGAGGCCGATTCTCTAGCGCGATCCTTCCGCATAATAGCGTCCGACAAGTCGCTGGAAAGTTGGCACTCTTCGGCCTGCCCCACTAAACGCGCTAGCCGCAAAGGAGGACGCGAGAAGGGACTTGAGATGATGATCTTTGATCGATTGGCGATCTCTCTCCTCCCAATTTTTATCGCGAATTAAAATAGAAATTGCAGAGTCGTATATAATTCCTTTCACTATATAATATTAACGCCGACGCATATCAAGACAGTATTGACGTTGAAATAAAAATTCATTAAATTGAAATAAAATTTATTAATTGAGAATAAAGCTTAAAAATGTTTTGAATATAATGTAAGGATAATGTTGGTGGTATAGGATACGAAAGTATACCAATGACAAGCATTTTGTAGCAGTTTTGAAATACTGTGTTGGTTACTGCGGAGTGAATATCGTACGAATTCATTTTCTAAGTCATTTTCCAAGTCAAACATAGTTGCACGCGTAATGAACTTTGAAAGCTACACGTCGTTCGAAACGGTTGCGCATAATTGCCGAGTTTCTCCTGTTTCCTTCGCACGCGGTTCCTAATTGCTGTCCCCCCGGCTGATGTCGCTATTGTTACATTTCTAATCGGACCCCTCGAGTTAGGGAAATTCCCAGGTGAGTCTTTGCATTTGCGTCTCTGCCCGCGGACATTGTTTGAAACCGCGCGATTACTGCGCATTTAGAAATACGCGCTTCATATATGGTATACCGTAATTGAATAGTAATGTAACGTGCCGAGAGCACTCGAAAATTTCGCACGAGCTGCATTTTCCTTCGCAAATCGCACGAATAATATCTGACAAATTTTCGCCGTCAGAATATCACGCGTAAACGAGCAGCACTAAAATAATGCGTATTTTGTTTCTGATAAATTTTTTTAATAATTATCACCATAAGGCGAATGAAGCGTCGACGGGAGTACATGAATGTTTGTCGACTTTCTCACGCGAAAATTTAAAAATATGCAAGAATGTTAAAATTACGGTGAAGCTGAGTAAGTACACCTTGCGCGCTCTTTAAATCCGAAAATGTTAATTTTAAAGAAATTTTGGGAACGATGGGGTGTGCAGGATGTCAGCGTCTCGAAAGACGACAGTAATGTCAATGGCCTTGCCGCGATCTTGGAAGCCTCGCCTATGTTTGCCTGATGCGTGTTAGCGTTAATTATCACCTGCGTGCGTCCCCAAGGGACTCGCGTCATCTCTCTGATCTCGTCCTCCATTCGCCAAATCTGTTCGATCTCGTGCGGCGACGAAGTGCCCAGACGAATAGCGATTCAAAGAGAGAAATACGACGTGGAAGTGCGAGAGAGCGACACAATTGACGGCGGTCTCTAATTAATTGTTAGGCTGAGAGACGGGTTCTGGCAATTATTGAAATAGGATTATTAGCCGGTTGTCTCATCAGCCCAAACAACCGAGCCTGAGGTACTATTCACAACTGGCGGCGCTTACGTAAGAAGGGATTAACTTCTTAGAGCTCGGTGTAGCTGAGCAAGTAGACGCGTGGTATTCCGCCGAGTATTTTCTTTCGTGTTCAAAGTAATAGTTATTAATTGCAGTTTTATGTAAGTCTTTGAGAGAAAGGCGGATTCCGTTTCTTCTCGAGGTAATGAATAGCTTTTTATTATTATTTTTTTTTTTTCTTTTTTTTTTAATTAATTTCGTTGAAGGACAGGAATGATTTCAAGCTAAAAAATTATAGTCCGATAATAAGTAATATTTTATTGAACGTATAACAATACAATGACTGATATATTGATGATTATATATCATTTCCTTCCTCGTGAAGGAAAGAGAAATAAAAAAGTCGTAGTAAAAAATTATTCCATAGAACTCTGAATCTTCGTTAATTCAATGGGCAATCACGTAATTTTAGCGTCGCGATCATTGAACAAAATGAACATGCACGTGATAATGCCCGCGATTCAGAAACGATAGGCTAGAAGTTTAAGCTCCTCGAGACAATGCTGAATGTCGAATTTACCTCTCGGCTATCTGCAACAAAAATTGAAGATCTCAGATCGACGAGGTTCGCACACGTCGCTTAAACGTTAATACTAATAATAAAGACTGAAGTAAACGATAATAGCTCACAAGACTTAATTCCGGACTTGCTCAACAAAATTCCAGGTCGTAAGTAAACACATACTTGGCGACTAAGAGACGGATAGTTTTCGAAGACATTAATTCTTTATAACATTATGCTAAAAAAAGGGGAAAAAAAAAGAAGAAAAAAACAATTTGCTGATGATTTTATACCAGCGCAGTCCCGCGTTACACAATTATTACACGACACACGATTATTATTACACAGAGCAACGTGTTGCGTGTTGCGTTACGGAGAAGTCTCAAAACGTCCGCGGTAACAACGCGATTTTCAACAAACCGCGCGCATGCAACGGAATGCATTGAAGCGTCGAGCACCTTCCTGTTTTCCCAGCGGGCGGACACGAAGGACGCGCGCGCCCGTTCGCCCGAAGGAGGGAAAGCCGCGGCGATTGGGGGCCTCGTAAAGACAGTGAAATTCGTCATAAAACTGCCAATTATCGACCGGCGACCTTTAGCGCCGAGTCGGCAATTATCACTTTAAAAGCGCGCATAACAAACAGGAGACGTTGCCTCCGCGGCCTTCTTTCCGTTGATGGGTTTTCGAAAGCGGCCGCTCACCGGCGACTTTGTCCTTTCCTTTCGCAATCGATTGACGTTGACCCTCGAACGTAAACGCTGGGCTTACAGTGACCCAGGTCGATGTTCAAACGTTATCATCGAGAATCAATAGATTTTGTAACATGAAATTATTTTATCCTCGCGCACAGCTTTGCCACCGAGGCCACGTCAGTCACGAATCGAAAGATAAAAATTTCTGTCCCATCGTAATATTAATTTTTTTTTTAATTATTACTAATAGTGTTGTAATGAGAACGATATATTCTTTAACGATTTGCGTTACCTCGTGTACCTTTCGATTCCCAGTTTTTGCTTTTCGTATCGCTTGCGATATTCCATATTTTTCACTTATTCACTTTCTCTCTCCCGTTCTTTCTTACCTTCTTACCACTCGTAAAGCATGCTAATTAAAATCGCGCCTCCGGCGAGTGCAACAGCCGCGGTTATGCTTTACGATTATGAAACGCGGAGGCATCTCTGAAACGCCGAGGGTCTCGGCGCGGGGTACGTGCCGTTTTTCCATTAGGATAGCACGTGGCTCGTCGCTGTTGTAATGCATCTAGCAGAGCTTCCTATTAAGATACAGATCGTTTACTCGGAGCTACTTTGGAGGAAGAGGATATCCCTCGCGACGTCGCGCCGTGCGAAAGTTTCCAGCCGAGATATCGATGCTCGGATGGCAGCCCCGCGCTCGTCTCTTTCGCGGATACGGCCGAACAACCCGCGCAAATGTGCCCGCCAGGCATTCTTCTCAGCCATACGCCTGGCAGGCAAGGCGACGTTCCCCGATAAGCCGCCTTTCACACGAGAATATACGGGAGCCCTACCGAAAGGATGACATAGGACTGCGTTAAAACCGAGGCTCGTTACTAAAACTGATTTGCTTATCTCATAGTCCACGTATCGTATATTTTAAGAAACTAATGTAGCACGAAAGTGATATGTGTATAAGAATCCATTGATTGTCATTCATCATTAATTAATCAATTTTAATAATATTCTTAATTTTCTTGAACTTTAAAATCAGTATAAATCAATATAATTTTTTTTTTTTTAATTGAAGTCACGTAATTGAATTGACTTTGAAGATCACTCGCGCGTTAAGAAGTCTTTCTTTTCGCTTGGCAGTGCGCAACAGTTGCTCTTATTTCGATGAAACTTGCTGAATTCGATAACACGCGTACATCGCCGCACTCACGTGGAGGCAAGCCACCGTGGCCGATTCGGTGGAATGCCCGTTTCATTTGCGCGCGTAGGCGAGGCTCCTTGTCGCGTAAGCAATTCGTTGTCACAGCCTTGGCTACCTACACTCAGCCGATAGCGATCAGCAACGATCTTTTAAAGCGTCAGGTCGCGATTAGCGTGCACGACGCAATTGCTGAAAATACCACGGTATTTTTAACGTGGACAATGCCACCCTTGCGTCCCCGTGCTCCGAACTGTATTGTAACTCCATTAATAGACGCAAATTATATCTACTCGTTAGCATAAAATTACGCAAATGCCGACCGATTCCGCAGGCGGGATTCCATGTTGACGAGCCAACGCCTCCGCGATGGCGCGGATGCAAAAGTTTCTTTCGAGATCGCGGGAGGAAAGTAAAATCGCCTGACCTCAAAAACGAAGGCAAGCACGAGGTGGGAAGTATTACGCAATGAAATTATATGCTGCGTTTCGCCACGAAACCTCGGCGACAAAAATGGACGCGGGGCGATCCTTTGCTCGTCGGTGCGTAGTCATGAACGTTATCTAACAATAAGAATTTGTAGTGCACCGTAAAAAAAAAAGATACATCGCCCTGCGGAGCGGTGATTCTCGGACACGATACTTCTAAATCGATCTTTAGAAAAAGATGCCTTGCACTTACTTTAGCTTTAACATCATCGTTATCGACGATGATGATCTGAGCTTTGTAATTTGAAATTTCGTTGTATTATCGCGCTCTTATCGAATCTAGATAATCTACGCGTGAAATAATTTTTTTTCTAATAATTTCACTTACTTTAATCAGTGTAATTTTTTTTTTTTTTTTTAGTAGCATGAAAATCGTTTTCCTAGTAGAAAAAACCTGGCGGCAACTTTACAATCCTATCACTTATTTCACTTCCGTTACGCAATCATTCTCCCCGTTATTATCGATGAACATATAGGAGCGACGGTCTTCGAATATAAGAGAGAGAGAGAGAGAGAGAGACGAAGAAACGATCACGATTCATCGAGCTGTTCCGGCGGCCAATGACGCAACCGTTTCCTTTTGCTGAAAGCCACCTCGCTTGGGAAAGTCAGCAATTCTAATGGGTGTAATTTCGGCGAGCTGAGAAATTCCGACGAGTGTAAAACAAGTAAAAATCATTTCTGCAATCTATTCCGCCGTCTACCTTCGCAGCCCGTTTCTAGTCGCTATTTATTAATTTTTTATTTGTCTTTTATTTTTTACGACGTTACGTAAAATCTCGATCGGAGTCACCCTGGGTTTCAATTTTCGAAAGGTACGTCCGCGTTATCATCGACGTAGACATCCGGAACAGCCGCGCTGTCTCGTAGAAGTGAAATCGCGCGATGAAAAATTAATTAAAGAATTATTTAATTGATTCCATCTGACCCCGATTTCTCCCGCGGCATCTGGCACTATCGACACGCATGATTATTAATATTGCGACCCGCTATCGTGCGAACGTTCATTAAGGCCGTAGCGGACCGTGCGGCAAGTTCTCGTCGAAGTCCGCGATAGAAATTAACGCTCGATAAGAAAGTGTTCTCGAGCAGTTGCTACGTTATTGACAATAAATCATATAATTGTACGTACAACGATACGTTTGGAATATACGAGTGGAATGCCTCTACCGATGACTAAGGAATAATTTAATCGGAATGAAATCGGGAATAAGTCACTTAAGGATCAGCGAATTTTATTCGACGCCACGCTTCACGAACGTTCAATTATTTCTATGTTCTGAATACGCAGCGAAATTATTTATTTAAAATTAATATTTATTAGAACGCTTGCTAGCCGAAGCTGCAATACGTTTCAAACTTGTCGGGCGATCCGGTCTTCGCGGTTGATTGTCGTAGAACTGCCGGATCGTTCGCATCTTATGATTACGAGAGCGAGTCGAGTCGGTTTGATCGCCGGCTATCGGCGCGTCTGGAACGCAATAAAACCCGATCGCTTAAACCCGGCGGCTCGCAGGTGGAACGGCGATATTTCTAACGTGTTTCCTTGACGGATGCGTCGTCACGAGATTTTTCTTGCGTGACGCCCAACGTGAAACTCTCGGAGATTTGACTCACCGAGAGTCACGGGAGATGGTCGTGTTCCATTCACGCTCCAGTTACGACCCGGTCAAATATCTGCACATTTCGATCGAAGTTCGCACACGTATCACTGATTAGATTCCATTTTTCTCGGTGTAATCTTTGAAGTACATTAGTGCAAATAGATACTCGCGTTTCAATCACGGTTTAATTACATATCCTCAAATGTACTGATTAACAACGCGCTTTAATAATAATAATTATTATTATAAGCGTTATAATTAATTCTTGTTGCACAAAGTTTATCGAGTAATCGACGTTAATAATGTATCACCGACAACTCTGATCTTATAAATGTTTTTTTTCTTCTTCTTTTTTTTTTTTCTTACTAACGAGTTTCAAAGTTCGATTTTTATAATTTTCTCTTTTTACATTAAAGTTTTATGTGAGCGTTATAACCATTAAGAAATAGCGTGGAAGGATTATTAATCGATTTCAATCTCATCAGTCAATTTTATTTGACAGATTTCTAATCGTATGATGTACAGCACGCGCTTGCGACGATCTCGACGGGAGAAATTTATTTTATGGACGTCGGTAATGCCGTTTCGGTTGATTGCTGATTTTTACACGCGCCATCGGGCGCTTTAATTCTTTGTGAACGACAATTGGCTCGAAGCACGCGACGAATCGCAATGCGACGATGTTATAATCGTCACATGTAGAAAGTCGTCGATCGGGAAAACGAGCGAGAGAGCTGAAACGGACCGGTCTCTCTAGATTTCTGGATAAACTTTTCGCGACAAGTGCTACGTTCTGAATACTGACATCCTAATTGCTTATATCTCGCGGAAATGAATTTTATTTGTACCACTTGTCTTCGAAGAAAATTTATTGATATTCGCAAACACACGCGAAATTTATTCGTGTCCCGTTGATCTCCTTCGCTGAAAACAAAAAAGAGAGAAAAAAAAATAAATTGCGAGCGTAATCTTCGCCTGCACGCAATACGTTGGTATTTCGCGTTTGATCTATTTTAATTGGCACGCGCGAGGACAAGTTGCTTCTTCCGTGACGCTTATCGTTGGTCGTTAAAACGTACTCGATAATTGAAGTCGCCCCTTTCGTTCCCATTCTAAACACACTGCTTTTAATTACACTTCCGGCACCCGTCCATACCTCGATACCCGATTACCGCCGGGCTGTCGAACCACTTTTCTTTTTCACCGTTAGTTTGCGGTGACACCTTCTTTCGCGATTCGACGATTTTCTTGAGGATACTATTATTTCGTGACAGACACTACTTATAACTGTCGGAACATTGGGTTTTTTTTGACAGCTTCAAATTGAGTTTTCCCCGATAAAAAGTGGAATCTGTAAAAAAAAAAAATATAATTAGATAATTTAATAATTTATTAAATATTAATTAAATATATTAATATAATATCGATAACACAGATATGTTTATATATTTATATTAATTATATTAATTTATTGATCAAGATCCTTTAAGTGTCAAAATTCTTTATACTTTATCGCATCCTTTTTTTTTTCACGTTTCTTCTTCGAAACTCTTACCGTGTGCGATCTTTGTCGCCGTCAAGAAAATTAATGAGCGGACTTACCGTAGCGTTTAAGCGATTGCGGACAATCGTCGTGGGTAAAAGCCGCGGGCAGTGCCGGTCCAGTACGACAAGGTGTACCCATTCGAATCGATCTCAAGTGACTTTCTACGGTGCGACGCGACGACGGAATGCGCCTCGGGCCCACCTACTTTCGATCTAAGGCATGTGATTTCGGTGGCTCCCGTGTACCTGTACGTGGAGGAAATTTCGGTCATCGAACACTTTCGGCGGTAGAAAAGGGGGAGAGGGAGCGATAATTCCTGCGGGGTTCCACTCTCACCGAAGCGATCTCGACACTCCGCGAGGACTTTCTTTTTCGCACGGGTCCTCGCGACCTGAATCCATCCGAATCACTTCTCGTTTTATTTATTTTATTTTATTTTTTTTTTCCACTCCTTCTCTCGCGCTTTTATCTCGCTTTCCGGCGACACAAACACGTTACTCCATTTCCGTGCGATTAATTAAATTTGGAACAGCCTCGACTTCTCGCGATATATCTCTCGTCCTTGTGAACGTCACACGAGCCTTGATCGGTGAAGATCGGCGGATCAAAGCCTATCGGCTGGAAGCTGTAATTTAGAAAGCGACGGATTATAATTCTTAAATTTACAAAAACATTTCTCGCGTTCCATCCGCGATAAACTCTGGACTTTCTCGGAGAATTTCGACGAACCGCCGCGAGAAATGTCGAGCGACGATTCGGTAGAAGTAACGTCGCGAGAAATAAACTAACGAAAGACGTTGCGTTTTCGTTTCTCATGGTTGATTCCTTCAAATCACACCATTCGCCTCCGAGTAATTCAGACATCAATTAAAGAGAAGAAATATGAATTTATTCTATCGTAGTCGCGTATCAATTTGATCCGCGGAGGCAGTTCTATTGTCGTCGCTGTGGGAAGCTGCGCAAAGAGATGAGAGCGAGAGCGAGGAGGCAGAGGACATCACGGGCGAATTACGTTAACGGGGGGAAAGGCGATTTTTCATATATATCCTCGGTCGTTTGCATGCGTTGAACGCACGACGTAAAAATGCCCGTCGGACGGCCGGAAGAATCGACGTTACCGGAGGCAGCACCTGCGGCGGGCAGTCACGACGTCGTCCTCCTCCTCCCAGGGGCTCGTGACACGTAAAGGGGCAATTACTAGCGCAGGATGCGTGGACACGCATCTCGCATGCAAACACGCCGCTGCCAGTAATTAAACGATCCGGGGAGCGTACCGCGGCGCGGGTGCCCGCGTGAGCGCTCCGTCGTCGTTTGCGTTACGACTCGTAGAACACGATGACAAAGTTGCGCTTGAACGATTAATCAGAGGAACGCGACGTTCCCGCCGTCGTTTCCAGCTGAAATTTATGCGGGACGCGTTTTGATGCACCGGGCGAGAGGAGAATCTCGACGCGGTGAGATTCAGCGGACGTGAGAAGTATCCAAGAGTTCGGTATCTTCGAACGGGAGACGCGCGACGATGAAATAATATCTCGAAGGATTTTGAAAACGTGAATCATAGTAAATTTTATGTGGTGCCAAAAGTTTCGGTAACGCTACATACGTTCATTGAAATTCTTCGCCTCGTTCTTCTCTCTCGGCTCCGAGTCACGTCCTCTCGTGGCTACCGCTCGATCTCCGTTTTCAAAGATACTTCGGGGCCCGTAATTACCGGATGCCTTTTGCGCCTATTTGGCCGGCGCACTCTGTAATCACGTACGCATTACGCCGGTACGATGATCGCGATCGCGAGCGCGCGTATACGGCACCTGTGACCGCCTTATCGTCGACAGATGGTCTAACGTTACGATTCCTGATTAATTAAAGCTCCCGTGAAGTCGACGGCGGCCAGCCATGCTCGCGCGGTCTTTAATGAGCTAAAGTACTGTTCGATATACCGATTCAGTAGCTATGACCACGTGCGATATATTACTCGCGCACCTATGCCTGCTTAATAACTCGGCCTCTCTCTCGCATTCCTCTCTCCCTCTTTCCCTACGTCTTTTTTTTCTTTTTTTTTTCTCTCCCTGTCTCCCTCTCTGTCTGAGTTTACCTTTTCCACCTTGTTCCCGTTTTCTTTCTTGCTTTACTCTCCACTCGGCGCGGTCTCGGACCTCATCCTCCGTTCCTCCCGACAAGGAAACTGCGCGAGGAGAGGGAACGGCATCCGAAGGATCTCAGCGTCAATTAAGCAAGAGTTGCGAGACAGGCTTAGACGTATATATGTAGTGTATACACCCGCTCGCACAATCTGCATTTATCTCGGGTTTAGAGCTCGCGCGCTATCCACCGCGTCGCGATACGTGCGGAGTACGAAAAGTCAGTAGCCCCCGCTCGTCGATCTCGCGTTTGGCGCCCGCGAAACTTTAACGGGAGTCACGGAAGAGCGAGCGGGCGAACGCAAGACTCGCCGATGCTCGCGGAGGGAAAATTAGCCGCTCGCGGCACGAAAGCGCGACGTGCCGTTAGGAAATTCGCTGCTCTCGTCGTGACCGCGCAATTAACACTTCGGGCAACTGCGACATTACGATGCCGCAACAGCGCGGATTTCTGCGCCGCGTCTGTTCGCACAAACAACCAAGACTTTCGCTTGGCGTTGGGTTTAACTTCATTTCGCCGTTCAAGCCCGGGAATAATTCGAATACTCGTGCATCGAGACTGCTAAGAATCATATCGCGATTAAACAATCTCAATCAAACATCTCTCAAGTATTGAGAAATTCATGTAGCCGATATTTTATTCCACCGTCGATCACCGGGACTTGGCTGTTGCGCGAAGCGAAAAATCGCCCAGCTAAACATTTACTGCGCGGAGAGAAGAGAAAGAAAGGGAGAACGAACCAGCGGGGAGGTAGAGGGAAAGGGAGGTGATTCTCCGCATAAATCTCCCCGCGGTGTAGCCGTCCCGTGTAATTTGCGCCGTGCGGATTCTGCGAACCGAAAAAGCTCACCTCGCCGGTGCGGGCCGAGGGATGCTGGTATACCGGTTCAGACGCCGCGTCGAAGGGGGTGCGCGCGGGTCAAGGGTCACCGACGAGTCGAAAGTCGACTCGGCGCGGCTAGGCGGTAACACCATCCGCGTCCCCTGCGCCCATTGTCCGCTCGTTCGATCATTATTACCGCGATCGAGCCGCGGATCTAGCCGGGGCTCGCCCGCCCGCGCTGATATATGTATATGGCGCATCGGGGGTGAGATAATATCTCGCGGCCGCGGTCGGTCGTGGCGCGTCGTTATTACTTTCGAGCAAAATGTGAAAGTCGCGGCGGTATTGTGGCGCGGATTCAGGGGACCGCCGTGGGTACACCCGTGCCTTTGTTTCCCACTGCGCACATCGCGACTTTTCGCCGGCGACCCCCTGTTTCCTTTCGAGGGGACCCGGTGTGTTTCGCCACCGTTGCTCGTTAAATCAATATACCAACCCACGAGTCCAGGTACACGTGCTGTTGCCGTACTCTGCATTACGGAAAATACTGTGCGAACGATGCCGTTCGCTAGTGAAATTTCCTTTTTTTTTTATTTCTTTTTTTTTTCTGTCGCAAATGCGACAATTCCTTTTTCCAAATTTTCACGAAATATATATATATATTATAAATGATATTAATTTTTGGCGCGCTCAAACGCGGAGGTGAAATATAATCCGATAACCGCGTTGCGGCGAGAACAATCATTCCGAGCGTTTGACGATGATTTAGACGGGCTTGAAACACCGCGGACCATTATCCCGGCACCGTATTATTTTCTAGTTGTCTGGACGCGCGGGACTGGCGGCGTGTAGGACGACGTGGTAGCTCGCCTGCTCGCAACTATGAAACCGACACGTTGATCCAGCGCCGTTGATTATCCGGTGGAACGCAGCGCGCCCGGGTGAATGAGATTTCTCGGCACGTTTGAGATATTTAGTCCGGCTTTTATTACCCGGGATAAGCTCTCGTTGTTTCGCGCACACCGCGACCGGTACCGGTTGTCCCTCCCGAGCCCGAGGGGCGCAACGGTGAAATTCCAGCGGGCGTTCTCGCGTGGCGGAATGTCTCCCCGCGAGGTCCCCGAGTGAAGGAAAAGCCCTGGCTTCTTAACCGATCGAGAAGATGGAGAACGCCGGAGGTAGAGAGAGACGGAGACTCGCCTGAGTGAGACCTTCCGGGAAATTGGATTGGCATTTTGTTCTTTACGAGCGTTCGCGGGGCCGCTGTGGTTCTACAAGATAGAGCGTTCCTGTCGGAAGACGGGGCACGCGGTTATACAGGGTGGACACCGCTCTACGGATGACGGAACACACGATTACTTCGATCTAAGGCCGAGAGGAAACCCCGACTTCGTAGCCGCGATCTCGTTCTATCGTGACATTTAATTGCGCGCTCTTTCATATTAAAAATAGAAGAAAGAAAAACTTGCGCTTTGGTTTTAATCAATTCGCCGGCTGATTAAATGCTCTCTTCATTTAGAATCCATGCAAGTGTACTACTGTACGCAATAATTATACGGGAACATTACTATCGGACCGCGGAACGTGTAATTACATATAATTCGAACGCATAAACATAAAATTATACGCGTGTAATTATATATTTTCTAAGCGGGAATTCTTCAGGGATTCTATTCTTTTCTGATTTTAGTTACTCGCCTTGCGTTTTCTAAGACGATTCTATTCAATTCTTGAAACGTTCTTTAGAAAGTCATGTGTGCCACCTGCGTTCAGTCACTGCGTCGGCGCACGGTTGCTTCAGCTAGAGAAAATTATACCTGCGCATCGAACAGATTATTAGTATTAAACATTGTTGGCAAACGGAAATGCGCGGCTGGAGGAGATGAAATGTAGGAAAGACGGGACGGGTAATGCGGAGCGAAACATTACAATTGAAATTCGAGATATGCGTTCTTTTATTCTTTACTTTGGAAATTCAGGAACATAATAAGCCTCCCGTCTCGGTATCACATTCGACCTGGCAGCCCTCGACCTTAATCTCGCGTATCGATTCGCGTCTCGGGGCCCAAACGCGCCGTGCGCAGTGAATGATACTTCCGTTGCGAAGCACCGAAGCCAATCTCTAATGATAGGCTGCGGAGATAGTTTTGCTTCCGACTCTTCTTGATTAAACAAAACTCCGGCGTTGCGTAAGTCATCTGAGAGACTGAGAGAGGAGGGAGATAAATACTCGTCATCTTTTTTTTTTCCCCGAACGTTATTACGAACATCGCGAAAAGGAACAAAAAAAAAAAAAAAAAAAAAACAAAGGAGAAAGAAACAGTCCGACGACATCCGATCGGCTGTCGGTTCGGCCGCTGGCGGATTTTTGCACGGCTCCGTGCAGCAGGAAGCGCATGATTTGTGCCGACAATCGCGACACGTAGGCGTATGTATATCGCCCTGGACTGCAGTCCGGGTTCGATTCGAGTTCCTCGAGATAGGCCGCGCAGCTGCCTCGCCTGCCTTCGCCGTCCTGCATCCCAACTCGCTCGCGCCGTGCTATCGCGAGCGAGAAGACGGCAGACGGAGAATCGTTCTTCCTATCCTTCCAAGTTCGATGACTCTCGGCGATGATCATCGCGAGGGGGCAAACGTCCTCCTCTTCCCTCGCTCTCCCGCCTCCCGTTCCCTCGCCGCCTGGGTCCCTTCGCGCTTCGTCGCCCCCTGCGCCTCCTCTCTTCCCCCGATCGCCATCTCCTCCCTCTTCCCCTTACCGACATTGCTCCCTTCTTCTGCCTTCGTCCTCCTCCCGCGAGTACCCTACGCTCGAGTTATCATAACCGCCGCCATCCGTAATGCATCACTTGCCACTTTGTGCCCCGGAGAATCCTATCGCCACGGCACGACAATCGCGGCGCGAATCCGCCGGAGAATCGGCGCCGATCCAGGCCGAGCGAGGCTTTCAGGTGTCGCTGAGACTTTTCTCCGCGCGCAATTGAGCCTGCAAAAGTAGCCGGCGGAGAAAAATCGGCCGGTCGTTTTACAAAGCCTATACAGATTTCGTTTTGGCTTGGATTTATATTGAAATTTTGCACCGTGAATAAATATGCGATTAAACATATTGTTATCTCATGTACCGTACGTACGTTTATACAGCCCGTTAACGAATTGCGAAAACTGGACATTTAAGAGTCGGTTGCTACAGAGGTGCATGCCTTTTTGCGCCAAACGCAATTAATCTCCTTGCGCGTTTATTACCGTTTACGTTAAAATTGCTCGTCAATCTGTATTTAAACGGCCGTAAACGGCGTAAAGTCTCGCGGTGCATTGTCGAAGGTGAAACTGTGAGAAACGGGCTCGGGGTGTCTTTTTCTCCGATGCGATATCGATCAATCTGGTCGCTGTTGTTTCATCGCGCGGAAGTGAAACGTGTTGCGGCCAAGCCTTCCTATTTCAGAATACGCACCTAACATGTGCACGGCACACTTCTATCGGCAAGATATATAAGCTATCATTTGCGTTTTACGTTTACCGCTTGCCTTAACCGCGAGCCTCGCGAGCCCTTTTCACCTAAAAAAAATAAAAAAAAAATAAAAAAATAATAAAAAAATAGCCTTTTGGGGTCGTAGTTTCTCCTGCGACCTCAACGTCACTAGCCGAACTATATTTTTGTCGTTTAATAAATCTCGCGGAGAGACAAAGTGACATCACAAAGAGAAAATGATCCGAATTTTAACGCAGATGGAAAGCGACGTTATTTTCTGGCGATCCCGCTCGTGGAATTTTTTCGCGGGCCCAGCGGAGTCGGCGTTGGTCTTCCAACGTCTCGTCTTTAATTCGACGCGACAGTGAAGAGAAAACGGCGAGCGTGGTGAGAAAAACCAGTTTTCCACGGGGCCGGGTACGTCGTTTCCACGGCGGCTGAAACGCGGGATGCTGGGCTTCGCGCCGTTTTGCCGTAACGACGTCGAGAACTTTTCTCCGGCGGGATTTTCGCATCGCTCTTACTCAGCCCGGGCTAGCGGTACTACCGGTCGATCGACGGGTCGCGTGTGCAGGTTGGGGCACCTGCTCCCGTACCGTCGGTGAATGGAAGAACTTACTTTAGAAAGACGCATCCCAGACCGTCTCTCTCTCCCTCTTTCTACCGCGGCCGCGATCTCTCGCCTCTATTGCTCCTCGCATCCCGACACGACTGACACGAGGTTAAGCCACGTCTAACTGTAAGATAATCGGCCCGCTCGTTCGGATCGTTCGGTCAACTCGCGTGCGTTTACTCTCTTCTTTTTCCGGCTTCTCTCCCACCTGCTCTTTCGCCGTTCATCAATGGCTTCGAGCGGTCACCCTTCCTTCTCGAGAGACGTCGAAAAGTCAATTCTCGACGGCAATGACACGGGGGGGGTTTTTTTTTTCTCTCTTTCTCTCTCTTTGAACACGATCGAAGAGAAGAGTGCACGTGAGCTGAGTTAATGGGATTTTTACGAGCGCGACGCTTCCCCGTAATCTGTATTCGCGCGAGCAATTTTCCATCGGGACTTCGGACAAAGTTGCCTCGTAAAACATACTTTTTGCAGGGAAAATATTAATTAGATATAGGCGTTAAAATACGAGCGCGTTATTATGCAAAGGTGCGGTCTTATCCGCGAGCATTTAACGGGCGACTCCGCAGCATATTTGCAAATTGATCGCTCTCATTAACGTTTAATTATGCCCTTAATCGTCTTATGCAAAGTGCCAACGAATTGGTATGCGAACCCGGTACTTTTCGCGCGGATGGTTTAAGGGAAATTGAAACTGGTTTGCAAATCGATCCTTTTAATTGGCCGCGTGATCGTGGTACAGAGTATTTAAACCTGGCTCATAATACTGAATCAACAATTGCATCTGTTTATTATCATTCTTTACGTTTCATTTATCTCTCGGTCTACTCCACCGCATTACGCAACTCCTTTTCTCCGCTGGAATTATCAGAATTGTAACGCTGTCATCGTTAATAATGATTTTCATATTTATCCCAATTATTATGTAATTAGACGTTTTTTTTTATATATCTGTTCTTATTATATTTTCACTTAATTAATACCTCTTTAAGTTTCTTATGCACTGCGGGAAACGTGGCCCGTTTTTGCTCTCGTAAAATTTACTGCCAT
The DNA here is from genome assembly GCF_019399895.1 of Cardiocondyla obscurior. Classification (NCBI taxonomy): domain Eukaryota; kingdom Metazoa; phylum Arthropoda; class Insecta; order Hymenoptera; family Formicidae; genus Cardiocondyla; species Cardiocondyla obscurior. The sequence continues at coordinate 1,248,778 of NC_091875.1, read as the reverse complement.
AATCTCCGATGAATTAACGCGATCTGTGCGGCCGATTAGTTTATCCTTCTGAAAGTCGCGCATTGTGCTCTGGGTACAGCGCGATTCTTACTGCTTTCATAAAAATAAAAAAAATAAAAAGTCGCCGGATTTATGGCACGTTCTGGCTTCGCGGATCCAATTAGATCGCACAGTAACTTTCAATAGGTATTTCAGGCGAACACGTTAGATAATTGGTCCCGCTTTCCGATCCTTCCAGATGCAAGATGAATGGCGAGTCGTGCGCACCATAGAGACGCCAGACCGGCATAGAAATGGGCAACAACGGCAGCAGCTCCCATCAGTATTGCGCGTCGAACGGGCACGAGGTCGCCGGACGCGGGTGGACGCAGTCCTTCCCGCGGGAGCTGGGTAGGCATCATCCCCAGCAGCAGACCGGGCACAAGGTCCTGCCGGAGCCTCCCAATCAACGGCTGCGCGCCACCAATAATGGAAGCATCATTCACAACGGGGGAACCATAAGCGGCCGCAGACCGCCGGCCCTCACGCTTCCGCACGACCTTAATAAGGTAAGGATTCGCGGCGGCTTTTCGAATCGCGCCGGATGACGTGGCGGTGGCCGGGCTTCTCCTCAGGTGCCGCAGAATGCGAGCCGCGATCCGTCGCGGTTGTCGGCGGACGCTGCGGAAATTCGTCTTGCCGCGACGGCCAAGTTTCTCATGCCAATTAATAATTTTTCCGTTCCGTCAATAACGACAGCTGGCGCGGACATTAATATGTTTATTGTTCGTTAATGTGTAAAATGATATACTTATTCTTGCGCGTTATGAGTCGTATCAATTGGATCGCACCGATTTTCGCACGAGTAATGGGGATACTACGATCGTCTCCGACTCGCGTTTTAATTTTTCAGTCATTTCGCTTGTAGGATAAATAAGCGTCGGGTAGATTTCCGCTCGCGATTCGTGCAAGGAGCGTATCGCCGTTTTTCAATCTGTTGGCGAGAGTTCTGCTCCATCGAAACGCCTCCACGAAAAGATACCCGCACGGTGCACGTCGCTTCGATTCGAAGAATACACGTATTCCGGAACGGTCCGTCAGCAAAAGTAAATGTACCGCAACAATTGAACAGTACGAGAGATAAAAAAAAAACCTTTTTTTTTTCTTAAGTCGAAAAGATTTTTAGCACGGTGTAATTTATTAACGTCTAAGGATTTATTTTCAATAATTTATTTTTATTACGACAGTAAAACCAAAAAATAACTCACGAAGGCATAGTTTCTTTTTTTTTTCGGTCGTGTATTTATTTAAATTTCTGCATAAATTATGTTTTCACGAAATAAAAATTGTGACAAGACATTTTCCGGCGCTTTTTGTTTCGTGCTTTCTCGCTGTGAAGGCTCGTCCTCCTTCGCAAAATTACTGAAAAGATGTAATTTAATTTCGATTCGCTTCTTCCGTTCAGCCAATCCTTGTTTCGTCTCCGAAGACGCGCGTTTCCGCCGTCTGAAAATCTCACGCGATGCGCGTCCTCGCGGAACTCGTGATGCATCTTTTGGCTGAGTGCCGTGTGTCGTAACCCGGTTAAGATTATTCCGTAGAACGGGGGGGGGGGTTATTCACCGTGAATTCGCGAAATGTATCACGCGGCCTTCATTGAACGCTTTGTGTTTTGTGCTGGTTGCACAGAGCGACGGTTTCTCATCCGCCCGGCTTTGTCACGGTGCCTCGGCCTCCATACAGTCGCTCATCGCGAACATCACAAGGAAGCCGCGCACGCTTCGCAAATCAACAGTGCTCTATAAATAAACGTAACACTTTACCGTTCTACCTTTACGTAATACTTAGGCGGAAAAAAAAAAAAAAAAAAATAATAATAATAATTCTCCTAGCCCGTTATGCATATAATCGTATCTCGCTAATGAGCGGGCTCCCATTGTGAGCAGCGGACATAAATATTTCGCGTTTGGCTCGCGCATTCAGGCCGCTCGGCATTTAAATCGCCGTTGAAACGAAGCGTTTGGTAAAAATAAAAAATATAACGAACGCGACTCGCGATTCGCGAGATGAGATGTTTTTTTTTTTTTTAAACCCACCCTCTTGTTCCGCAGCAGGGAATATTCCGCAGTCGCAGCACCTCGGCGTCGAACATCGGCGCGTCTCGCGGCCGCAAGCTCGAGCACCATTGCTGCTACTACGGGAACGCGAGATGCTGCATGGAGAACGAGATGCAGGAACTTAAGAGATTCGGGAGCGAGCCGGACTTGCGGTACTCGCCGATGGCGCGGGAGGCGGCGCGTTGCAACGGGAAGCCCCAGCATCAGCACGCGATGGAGCACCGGCATTGCGGAAGCGGGCATTATCCCGAACGAGAGTGTAGGGAGCGAGAGAGCCGGTACAGAGGCAAGAAGAAATACAAGGCACCGGCGCCGCCGTCAAACGGCGTCATTGACGGATCGTCCCCAGACTCTTACAGGTAAGGAACGCATTCTTTTATCGTTCGGATCTATTAATACTATTTTACAAACTGTGATCTCTTTCTATTAAATATATATTAATATATTAAATATATTAATTTTATTAAATATATGGAATATTAGAATCTTAGTGATTTGTATTGAGATCGGTTGTTTAAAACACCCATGTTTCGACGTAGGAACATTATTCCCAGATACGCCGAGTCCGGTCAAGATCGGTCGGGAGGCTGCCGTGGCGAGGATGAGGTTCAGCCGCCGCCAAGACGGTCGCGCCTGTTTAAAACTCGAGCGGAGTCGAAGCGGGCGCAGGTCAACTGGCTTACCTCGTCGTCGCAACCTCACGTTATTACAGAACGCTGCGAGAACGGCGGCAGCGGCCTGGAGAATGGGCGACGGTGGCGGGATGAAGACGGCCGGGTCGCGAACAAGGAGAACAGACTCGTCTGGCGCGATCAGAACAGTCATCTCCATCAGGATCGCTGGTGCCGGGACGAGCACAGACGCTCGCGAGTTTTCGACGGCAAGAACACGCTGCAGAGGAGCATGAGCAGCCCTGAATTCCAGGCAGAGCTGATGCAGGTAGCCAGAAAAGTACGCAACAAGCTCAACTGCGGCGGCAGATCGTCCGCGGAGACGGCGAACCTGGAACGTGGTAGCGATACCGATCGATGTACGAAAGAGTCGAAACTCGAGGAAGCGAAGAGGCCGGAAAAGAGATCGGCTAAGAACGAAGAGATTTCCCCCGAGGAACGCGCGGTCGAGGACAGGATAGTTGAGGAGAGGCGACTGGCCGATCGCTGCAGCCGTACCGAAAATAAGCACAGCTCGTACAACGAGCGCAAGGGAAACGCTCGCGATACCGGGAGAGCCAAGGACTACCTGGAGGAGAGACAGGCGGAGGGCGTGTCAGGCGGGAAGAGACGACTTGTCGAAAAGTCAGCGATGTACGACCAGTCTTCAGGTATGCGCCCGAAAGAACCTCTTCGGAAAGGGTCGAAGGAACGTCAGGATGCCGCAAGACACTCTGCGGGAGAAAAACTCACGTCGGAGAAAGAGCGCAGGGATCTTCTTGAGGACTATCAGCGGGCGAAGAGCGTCACGAAAAGCCGGAAGTACGAAAATGCAGCGGACACGGGGAGAACCAGATCGGAGAGCCCGGTGAGACCTTACATCAGGGTCACGGATTCTCGCGGCCAGGGCTCCGGGAGGGAAAGCACGCCCGAGCGAACGAGCGAGGCTAAGGAGCGAGAAAAGGAAAGAGATCCCGATCGTAGATGGCGGAAGAGCGACGTTAGGAATACTGATGGCTTGTCGGACGAGAAGAGATGGTCCTGCGAACCTGTTCCCGCGACAGCAGAGAAAAAGGACGCAAAATCCAAAGAGAAGCTCGCGAGAAAACCAGAAGCCAAGGAAGCCGTCCGCGAGAAAAATTGGCACGTGTAAGTTGCTCTCGCGTCTCCGGTCGATTTATCTCTTGCTCGCGAGTCGCGGATGCGCTCGCGTATGTCGAGCGATTCCGGTAATTATTTCCGCTATCAATGAACGCCTTGCATGCGCGGGATGCATATAGACACGCAATTAATTCTACGATGACTACGAGCGAGCGATGATTAATTAACATGTTCGCTCGTGATCATTCTACGGAGTTTGATGTGTTCTCAATCATGTCTCTAGATTACCGTTACCGGAGAAGTCCGCACCGAAAACCTTTTACTTCGGCATGGACGGAACGCAGTCGAATGAGTCACGGAATTGCGTGGACCAGCACATGGAGCAAATTCAATCCCGATTGCAAGCCAGGGAGATCAATGGCGCAATCGAATGCCACGACTACACGGATGATGTAATATCTTATTCTTTTTTATTAATTAATTAATTTATTTATTTTTAATACTGTCAATAAAAATCGTCATTTGTATACTTAATTTTTTAAACGCAAAAGTTATCAAATCTTTTTTTTTTTTTTTTATGAACTAAATAATTTTAATTTTTAGGGAAAAAGTGGAATCGAAGATATCTCATTAAAGTTACGTCCTACATTACCTAAGAAACAGTTGGAAATCCCGCGATTTTCACCGTCGGCGGCATGGAGATTGCTGTCGGCGTTAGAAGCTCCTGGACCAACTATGAGCACAGCGAGCGAAGAAATTCCGGTAAGCGCGTAAAAACTTAAAATATATATTTTATTAACAAGTTAAAAAATACTTAATTACCAAAAATAGAACTAAAGACGTATAAAATTAATTAATTAAACTACGTTGCTGGGTGTTAGGTGATGTTCGAGGAACGCATCGAACGACTTTCGAGGCCGCCTCCGCCGCTAATTGCACTCGGTCCGCGAAGCTCGCACGACAAGTCCGGCGATTCCGGAATATCCGGGGACGCCGGCGCGGCTAATGACGATTCATTAGATATCAGCACCAATACCAACAACAATCGATTGAAGACAGCAGCTACAAGACCGGCCTGGACGCCACAACAAGATCTAGGCGAAGAGTCCAGCAGTGACGCTGGGGTAGATTCACCACCGCCGATGCCGACACCAGTGAAATTTCCGCCCAGAGCGCACGTGTTCTCGTTGTCGTTGCCGCGCGACGACAATCGAATGTACTTGTACAATCCGGATTTAAAGAATAAGGAAGGCTCAACCTTCAATTCGTTACAGAAACTGAAAAGATCGGTGTCGGGCGCTCTCGGACTCGGACCGTTGGATTTGGAGAGAAAGCGCACTCGCGATATTTTGGATGATAATTGGCTGCTATCGACAAGCGCCCCGACATCGCTACAACATACTCAGATCACAGACGTGACACGATCCTCGCCACCCGGCTGGAAACCCAGCTTTGATGAAGACGATGACGACGAAATTCTAGCAGAAGATTTGGAGGATCGCTCTGATTTTCCCGCGATTATGAAGCCGCCTTCTTTCTCATACTTAGCCTCTGGCGGTCACGTAATGTACCTGCCCGAATCTAATGACTCTCAATATCAGCCGCAGAGTTTGAGCTACAGGAGTAACATGGCGGTGGAAAGTGAGAAGAATTCTGGCAACAGCTCTGGATCTAAATTCCGCAAGAACGGCATAGATGAATTTAGAAAATCGAACAAAGATATAGAGAAGACGAGTAAGCAATCCAAAGAATCAGTTTTAAAAGAAAAGTCTTTCGCAAACGATGGAAAAGTGAATGGTAGATTTTCCAAATCGTGTGAAAACATTTCTGAGATGAAGCAGCGAAGTGCTTCGCCCGTTGGCGTTCAGCAAAATTTGCAGGATGATAAGGAATTAACACCGGAAGTCAAGGCACCATTAAAGAGCAACTCAAAAGGACGTAGATTCACGTTCCAGAGTACTGTGCGGCAGATAGAGAGGCGTAGATTGGCAGAGAAGCTATCGCGAGAAGCAGAAGCCAAGGAAAGACAAAGAAAAGGCGAGCTAGAGGCGATGCGGAAGGTAGAGGAGGAATTTCAACGAAAACGAGCCAGAGAGAAAGCAAATATTAGACAACAACTTCGCTTATACAGTATGGATGAAAATTTAAGGTGATTAAACGCTTTAATTTTTAACGACATTAATTAATTATAATAATTTTTTTATGATAATTACAATTGAGTGATCTATGGCCGACGGCGTGTTGCAGGTTACATTTATATTTTCTGATTAAATTAAATTAGATATTTTTCGTCCTTCCGTCTCTAATTTTTTTAGATAAGATTTTCAGAACTTATTTACTAATAACCTGTTTCAATTGTAGTAGTTTACCCACTGTGTGGGACAGCTCGCAGTTATCTCGTGCGGACCCGGACGGCGCGCCATCGTCATCCGCGTCGTCACCCACGTCAGTTCCACCAGCGAAAATGACAACCATACGAAAGAGCAGCGTCAGTAGCGACGAGTATTTGCGTAAAAGAGCGCCCAGTATGGATTCTAGACAGCAGCAGCAACAGCAACATCAACAGCAACCGAGGGAGTACAAAGATTACCGGCCAAAGTATTACGACTGGGCGCCCACCGAGTCGTCGTCGCATCTGGAATATAAGCAAACCACGGTGCATCCCAAAGTGGTGTGCGATATACCCAAGAGTTCGCCTGTCTTTGTAGACGCGCACGTAAACGTCGCTAAAACGGCAAATCTCAGCTCTACGCCCAGATCCGACAATTACAGGTAAGCGTAAAATGATTTTTAATCACACAAATATATCACGCAATACCTTTTTATTAATTTCTAAGGTAAATTTTTATAACTTATATTTATATATTTCTTGAAAGACAGGAATCTTTTTCATAACAATCTAATATAATATATTCATGTATTGAAAATGAGATAAAGGATAATGATAAATGGGAAAACGTGCCACTTAGGTTCCGATTTTTTAAAAAAGTCAAATAATTAGGGGCTTTATTCTTCCTACTCGCCGTATATTCGTGAAGGAAAGAAAATGAAAAGTGAACGCGGAATTTTTATACGCGGACTACGCAAAAGGATTAAGAAGGGCAAAGGTCTCCTCCGCTATGCAATACATATATACGAAGTGTCTGTCATTCCGAAGAGTCTTTGAATTCACTTTCACTCATGTGCTCGCAGCCATGTTAGGCTCGCGCACAACAGTCCATGATTGCGAGACGAAACCGCTAATGGCGAATAATATTCTAACGCGTTACTCAACAGGAAAGATTTTGCTCATGGGGCCGTGGCGGCGAGATCCTCCTTAGCCAGCAGCGACAGTGAGCTATCGCAACCGAATACGAGACCGCATTCCAGGCAAGCCGTCACTAAGAGCAAGCCTATACGGTCTAGGTACGTTCGATACAATCTGGTTTCTTTGACTCCGCTTAAGATAACGATTCCCAGGCCTTGAGAATGTTTCCCGAAATAATAGTTATGTCGACAAACGCTAAATGCCTGAACAGAAGGTTTAAATGACATTTATTCCTGATACATTTCGCGTACAGCAGTGAGCACGAGCTACATAATTAAAAAAAATAAAAAATAGTTTTATTCTTTCCCAGATCAGTTAGATAAAACTCAAACAACCGATAAACTGTTGTTCCCTAAATGCTTTATTTCAAATTAAATAATTTTAAATTTTATCAATTTAATCTTGCTTATATTATAAAATTTAATTATAATTTCTTGAGAAAAAGAAATTTTTTTTTTATCTAGAATTTTAGATATATTTTCGTGCTGGTTCCGGTATGCGAAACTTATAACTATAATTCACTTGATAACTCGGTACAATCAATGTTTAATGTGGCTTATCTTGCACTTTCGATGCAAGTTAATACAAATATTAATGTTTGCTAAATATGACAGTAATTAAATCTACTAATCGCACTCGTAGGTAAGAGTCCGCGCGTGTCGTGCGACTACTAATTTTTGGCTGATTTTTTGTCGTGCGCAGGTTTTAAGGTGGGCGTAAAGTAAGTAGTCTTATAACACCTCTAGTCATCTAACAACGCTTCATTAAACCAAGCCAAGCAAATACGGTCGCGCTTCTAACTACGCATTGGGCGAGGATGGCACATAAGTGGCGAGAAAAAAAACATCGTGCGAGAGAAAAAAACCACTGGCATCAGTTGAACCGCGTTACAGTGCGTTCGAAAGAAAGATCGTCTCTCCGCGATACCGCAATCTGGGTTTATCTTCCGACGCGCTGAACGCCGGCCAACGATCTCCGAGACTTGCATACGCCTGCATAAGGACTATGCTAATATTTTACTAGATTCTCAACTCCTCTAGAAAAGATGTTTGCCTTGGCGTTCAGTGCGTTGACAAATACAGCAGAGGCGTCATGTGCTCGGCCAGTCGCAAAATATTGATTCTTTATACGGACGAGAGTGGTCTCCCTTCGAAAAGAAGGGCTACGTTGGAAATTCCGTTTCTACAAAAAAAAAAAAAAACCTGATATACTTTATCTTATATAATAATTTTATATAAAAATTAAAAGCTGAAATGTTAGAAATGTAAAGATTTATATACATATATATTTTATTTAAATATAAATTATATTAACTTACCTCAATGTGATGATAAAAATTCGACGAGCCGTGACGTTCTCTGTCGATGTCAAATTGGGAAGAACGGAGAGGGGACTTTGAAGTAAAGCGATGAGAGTAAGAAACAATTGATCAGGTCGGCTAGCCCAACCCGCAGCGAGGAGGCCGCTAGTACGGAGGAGGAGAGCCTGGTACAGCCGATCAAACAGCAACGAAACCCTTCGAACGGTTTTGTATTGAACGGAGTGCAGCCATTTGTGAGGGAGAAGAGCTATCGACCCATTTCCTTCAATCCGCAGCCGCCTCCGCCTATTCCGAGTTAGAAATCTTGCTGCAGACCTTAAAAAATATATGTAGACTTTAACGAAATGACGCAAAGAAAATCCGACATATTATTCATATTTTTATACTTTCTAGTGTACGTAAAACATCGAACTGTCCATATCTATCTATCTGAACCAAAATGCGATTTTTAAATGTAAAAACTCGACGATTTTTCGCGTATGCCAATGCGTTAAATATTAAGTCAGACGGGTTTCCACGAGATTTTATACGAGCAGAGATTTCGTACCACAGTTATTTACAAAGACGTAGCTTTGTTTCTGTACGTTTAGAAAATGTTCTCTAAGAGAATCCTGTATTTTATGCGATTCGCTGCAACGGCGCGACGACCGTCTCTCCCGCGTCAGCGCATTTTATATACGTGAAATTAATGTCAAGTAATACTTTTATATGATGTGTAACAAGTAACACGATCTAACTCCTAACCAAATGTGTTCCGTACGTCTCTCTGTACGTTCATCTATTTATATTCGCCGTAAGGATATATTAACAAGACAGAAGCGGAATCAAAGATTGTAAGCTTATCGCGTGCGACGCGCCGCTTTACGGCCCCGTCGGCTGTAAAAGCGCGAGAGACATTATAGCGGCGCGTCGCCGGGAAAAGTATCAGTAACAAACCGGGTGTATACTTTACTCAAACAGGTTTAGGGCGGTATTTTGTGTAATTATGTACAGGTAACAAAACTGCAGGCGACTGCAAATATTTGCTCACGTAATGTAATCAAATAAAAGATAATGTTGTTATTAACTGTATGAATTTCACAATAAAAAAATTTCCCTTTTATTCCCGGTTACCTTCAACAGGCGTCTACAGCATGAAGTTATCATCTTGGGTAAGTACGTAGACTTCGGATTGTAAGCAGGCGCCATTTTGTTCATTAGCGTCCACTCGTTTGCGCGTTCACGACGGTAATCTGAGAGAAAGAAGAACAAAAGATGAATTCGAGTCTTCCAAAAAGCGTCCTGTCCTCGACTTCTCTTCTTGCGTCTAACACGTACGTTCATATCAATTTGATTCGACATTTTACTTGAAACTGTTGAGATTTATGCTCTTTAAATTGTTTTTTTTTTAATATCTTGTAATGTATATCGAACGACAAAATTACTTTGTTACGTTTTTAACGCTGACATATTTTACCGCAGACAAGTGCAATTTGAGTCGTTAATGAGCGAAAGCAGCAGCAGTGACGATGAAGAAGAGTTTCACATAAATATTCCCACATCGCAATTGGCCACGGAAGTACAGGATGAACAGAACGACGGAGGTTCTGTTGCGCAAAGCGTTTTAACTGACAGAGATGAGGCTCGTATCTCAGAATTAATTTCTAAACGTTAAACTCCTTTTAATATTCTCCATTCTTCTTTGTGAAACGTTACTCTCGTATAAAAAGCAATTAAAATCGCGTTAGTTAAGAGTGTAAAACAACGGATTTTGTTATTGTGTTAATTGCGAGTCCCAAGGGAAGCGTTTTATTCGGCAAATTTTTACATAAATCCAAATCGCGTACTTTCGCAGATCGTTCTAGCAATGATCTGGTCCAGCAATCAATTGGGTGCGGCTTATTACAACATTCTCACGTCCGAACTGTTCGTGATGGAAGATACTTACGACGACGGCGCTCGCTTCAACATCGCTAGGGCTTTGTACAAGCAGTGTCAACCGCGTCAAGTTATTACGATCTCTGGTACATCCGACGAGTTCTTGACGGTGCTGGAGGCACTGATAACGTCGGAAACGTCGAACGATGACGAGGAATCGAAACCGAGCGCCGCGGGGTCGTCCCGGGTCTCGCTGAGGGTGATGCGAAAGAGAGAGCACAGCTTCGAGAGATGCTATCACAGAGTGCGATGTCTTAAGTTGCAGTCCGAGCCGCAGAACACCAGCAATGTCGAAAGATTTATCTTCCTGCAAGGCCTGCTGAACTTCAAATCGATCGTCATGATCCACGCCCTGGGTCTACTCCTGATCTATATCGACCAGCACTGGAGCAACATTGCTCTCGATCCTTCCGGCAGGCCTGGCTTCGCGTCTCTGTCCAGCATGACGTTGTGAGTCCCTTGCAATCCCGCGATAGAATTAGCATTCTCGCGCCAGAGCGGTGCATTCGTTTCCGTAGCTGTTAAGCACGATTTTATCGCGCTAATTCAGAGTCCATCTGTCTTATTATCTTAATATTACAAAGCGTGGCTCTGTGCGCGTTATTTACTATTAATTAATTTACATTTAATAATTTGCGACGACGAACTACGGATGCGTGTAATTTTACCGGTGTCGAGACTCGGGCAAAAACGTTCGAGAAGTAACAAAAGTGCATGGTAAACAAGATGTTTGAGGCCAGGGTTATACTCTAGCCGCTAGCTCCATCCTAGATCGACAGCGGGAAGCTCGAGTTGCATTTTACCCGATGATGAGACCTCTGCTTTACCATTTCTATTACCATTCGGTAATATACAGCTCGAGATTGACACTATCCATTAAGGATGGCATTGGCGGCATTCTGTCCTTCGACACCTTGTTCACTGTGTACTCCTGTTACTTCAAGAACGTTTCTCGAATTTTGGCTCAGCTGAATAAACCGGGATGCCTCAGGTTTAATTATCTGCATTTATTGTTTTATTTAATTTAAATGAGACAACCATCTGCATGAGCGCATAATTAAATCAGCGTTTATGGTTTAATTTTAATTAAGGATTAAATATTATTTATTTGATTGTTAACAACATTTATCTCTGAACTAGCGTAGCAACTGAGCCAACAGCTGCATAAACAAATGCACTCTTTGCATTTGCTGCTCACCTTTGTTAAAGGTTCTATTCACGGTCTTTTATTTTTTATTTTTTTTTTTTTTTGAAGTTATCATAGCATCGGTTTAGATTTGTCGTTCTGGAAATTGTTTCCTTTAGTTTGTGTTGTGATTTTGATCTTCACACGACCACTTTTTTGTTGCACGCGGGACTTCGCAGACGCGACATCGTCATGATGGACGACGACACTTACGAGGCGTTGAATATCGTGCACGCCAAGCATCATCCAAGTTTTTTCAAGTGTGGCGATGCGGCAGCGAAAAAGCAAAGCGGCAGCTTGTTCATTCTCTTGAACCGTTGCCAGTCGCGACCTGGGATGCAGTTTTTGTGGTAAGAAACGCTGCGTTATCTTCATCTCCCAGTAAATTTTTTTTTTTTTTTTTTTTTTTTTAATAAATTTGTCGCTCCAAAAAATTTCGAGAGCATTGTTCTGAAGAGACTGCGGTTGCAGGAAAACGTTGCGGCACCCTATTCGGAATATGCAGGTTCTTAACGATAGATTCGAGGTCATTGAGTTCTGTATGAATCCGGATAATCAGAGCATCGTCGAGAATTTGACGTCGTGTCTGAAACACATTTCCCGCTTGACTAACGTCATTCTGGATCGCTACTTGGCACAGCAAGCAAAAGTTCCCGATTGGCGACGGTTGCATAAGGTATTCAATTTAGTTCGCGTATATCTCAGTAATTTGTGCGACTTATTCTATTCTGTGTTTTGCTCCGCAGACAATTTCCTCCATAATTTATATCGGCGACATATGCGAGAAGCACCGCAAGAAAGTGAGGCTGTTTGACAAGATTGTCGGCAGTGTTACGAAGGAAGTACGTTACGTCAAATATTTCATTGAGTACATAGTGGACTTCGCTATGAAGAGATCAGAAAACGACTGTATTGTACGTGTAAATGTGGACCCGCACTTAGATAATTGTAAGCCGAGCTCTGTTATCCCCTTATAATTAATTCTCAAACGATAGACTATCTTGGCTATCTTGGCACTCTTTTATTTTTACAAATTTTTACAAATTACAAATTAATTTTAAGCTAATTTTTTTTTTAATTAACTGTTAAACGTTGTGTATTACATTTCCATCGTCATACAGTGCGTCAGGTGAGAAATACCTTACCCGAGACCCTGACACGGATGGGAGAAAAAGATATGAAGGAGTATCTTCCGGCCTCTGTGACGACCTGCAAAATGGTGTATATACCAAACATCGGATATCTCCTGGCGATAACCGGATGGAATCCATCTCCGGTCGACAATGCCAATTTGGAGAACCTAGAGTTCAAATTTGTCAGCAACAACATACGTTACTACAAGAGCCCTAGCGCCAAAGGTACGCGTTGCATTTTTAACTTTTTATTATTTTTAATTTTTTTTATTAATTCTTGCAACCACCTAAAACTAAATTTGTGAATTAATTCTTTCAGAACTGGATAGCACTATAGGAGACATAATGCTGAAGATAAATAAGCGGGAAAGTTTTATTCTGCTGAAACTCGTGAAGTACATTAATAAGTACGCTACCTCAATATTTAATGCAATTCAGTTGTGCGCTGAATTAGACACGTGAGTGAATCAGATATAAATTTTTAACGAGAACTAATTAAAAAAAAAAATTAGTAAAAAATTAAACAAAAGAAACGACGGAAGAATTAATATTAGTAAATACAAAGAATATTTCTTTATTTGAACTAAGATGATACTTTTTTAAGATGCTCTGCTTTTTGATTGTTACAGATTACTGGCATTTTACGTGGTTGCGCGAGAATATAATTATGTGAAACCGAACGTGGTGGATCGCCAGGTCATAGCCATAGAACAGGGACGACACCCCTTGCAGGAATTTTTAACAACGTTTGTTCCGAATGACACTTATTCTGGGGACGGAAAAACTTTGGTGAAGGTCCTGACCGGACCGAACGCTTCTGGCAAGAGCACTTATCTCAAGCAAGTTGCGCTGATTGCATTTATGGCTCATATCGGCTGCTTCGTGCCGGCTAAGTCGGCCACCATAGGATTAATGACGCACATTTTAACTCAAATCACATCTATAGATAGCATTGCTCTAAATACGAGTATGTTTCTGCAAGACATGCGACAGGTGAATAAATTGAAGGGCAAAGCCTTTGCGAAGAATTAATTCCGCGATATAAATTATTTAATATTTCAAAATTGTTTAATATAATAATTTTATAATAGTTTAAACTAAAATTATTATTTATAAATTATTGATCAAATAACGTGTTTTTTGAAAGACACATTTTATCATTCTCCTTGGTCTTTTAGATAAACTCCGCTCTTAACGCTTCCACACCAAACTCCATCGTTATTTTGGATGAGTTCGGGAACGGGACGTCCGAAGTGAGTGGTCTATCGTTACTCGCGGCTGTACTAAGTAATTTTGTTGATCGAGGAACCGACTGTCCGCATATTTTCGTGACTACGCATATGCATCGAGTGATGGACATATTGCCGCAGCATCCGATAATAGAGGAACAAGTAAGACTTACTCCAATTAAATAAAACTATTCTGTTATTTGTAATTTTTATTGTTCATTTTATTTCTTATTTTATTTACAGACTTTCGAGTTTATCACAAACGAGGACGGCTCCGTTGCGTATCTTTACAGATTAAGCAGTGGACACGTTGCGTGCAGTTTCGCACACGCCGCTGCACGATGTGCGGGTTTGGACGAAAAGGTTGTTAAACGAGCATCGGAGGTAAAGATTTAGCTTGTGTATATTTAAAAATATATTAGCAAAACTTTGCATAAATAAATATGGAATAAATCAATTTAATTTGTGCTATATAATTTCTAAAAGTAGAACTTTTGTAGGTATATGAAAAATTTAAGGCCGGCGAGTTACCATCAAGATTACCGGAAGCTAAGGGTCAAGACATGTAAGGATCTCTAATAAATTTTAACACCTTTGTATAATTATAAAGATTATATTTATTGTAATTGATAATAATTGTGTGATTTGTGTAATCATAGGGCAATGCATATCATCGAGCGATTATTAAAAACGGAGACTTTCGATCTGGAAGAGCTGAAGACGTTAGTTCGACAAGTTACGGAGTCTCCAACGCCGAAGATAATAAAAGTAAAAAAAAACTGAATTGAAGAAAAAGAGAAGATATTTCATGTAATTATCAAAACCATTAATTATACATTTCCAAAAATAGTTAATAGAGTTAAAAAAAAAAAGTGACTTTTGTAAGAAATTAAATTATAAAATAATTTAAACTAGTAGATGTGTTAGTAGAAATTATAAATTATAAAATAATAATTTTGCCGTGTTGTGCTTTAATTTCTTTTAATTTACTTTATAAATGTGCCTGATTTATTATTTAGACATACTACTGATGTCTCCCGAGTGACCATCTGATTATTGGCACGATTGGCATTATCGGACGATAGTTCGCATCGTGGAATATCTTTGACAGCACAGCACAGATGTCGGGACCAGTTACGATCCCGCGTTTGATCCAACGACCCGGCGCGAGTAGATGGCGGGCCGGTCAGTGCGCGCCGGCCGGCAGCTGGCGCTCGCGGTCCTTCCGTTGTCAATAACGGACACTGGCGGTGTATCCCGGCACGGAAAGTGACTCGAACGGCCGTCCCCTCGGACGCGCGAAGAATATCGAGAATACGTCCGAGCCGCGAGTGTTCTCGACTAGGTACGCGACGTACCACGGGTTCACGCGAGCTGGTGCAGTGCTCGCGCGCGTGTTCGCTCGCGCAGCTGACCTCGTCGAGGACGAGGCCGACTAGCCAAGGAGGAGGACGGCGGCGAGAGGTTCGCTCGGTGAGGAAGGAGAGCCGCGGCCGAACCACGGGCGTGCCTTGGTGCCGAGGAGAACACCGTGCTCGCGGGACATTCGCAGGATTCGCGATTCCGGAAGCAAGGGGCCGAGGCGACGGCCCAGGAGAGCGCGCCCGTCGCGGAGGACCTCGCAGGCGGTGGAGGGAGGGGAGACGGAGGACCGGTCGCCGCGCGAGTTTGAATGCGAACGCTCTCGTAACTGTCAACCGTCGTCGCGGTCGCGCGAGAGTCGCTTCATCTCTCTCGCTCCCGTGAGTTCTCTATTTCGCTCGTGTGCGTCGATTAATCGGCCGCGTGCGGAGCTCGTAGCAAGTTAACGGAGGAAGAGCCGGTCGCGGTTTATGGTGCCGAGCAAGGCGAACGGAATCGACTAAAATGGGGACCATGGATCACGGTACGTGCAACATCGACGTCGGCTGCAGCATCAATATCCAGAGGACAGACGGTGAGTACCAAAATGTATCGTTGCGCCCCCGAGCGCGTCCTTGTGACCGTCTTATTTCGTTTCGGACGTTCGTTACGCGACGCTCGCCTTTTTTCCCATCTTCCGTCTCTCTTTTTCTTCTACTTCATCGTGCGTCTTGTGCTCTCGGTGCGACCGTTGGGCAAACCGTGCTTCTCTTTCCTCGTGGAGAGTCGCTCGGCGCTCTGTCTTTGTTCATCTCGATCTTTGCTCTATCTTTTTCTTTTTTCTTCTTTCCGTATCTCGTCTTTTTTAGTTGTGTCCGATTTATTTCTCCTCGTTTTCGATCTCCCTTTGTCCTGCATTTATTCTCTCTCTCTCTCTCTCTCTCTCTCTCTCTCTCTCTCTCTCTCTCTCTTTCTTCCTTCGTTTAAGGGTTACCTGGTTCTCGTTCGTGCACCTCCGTGTTTTTCCATAAGTATTTGTCACGTGGTTAGACGAGGTCCGATCTACGCGTGCTAATCACGCGTGGGCCCGGATCCCGATCCTTAGATCGATCGGCTAGTCGGCCGGCCTCCGAACTCGCCTTTCCATATACGGGAAATTTCGTGCACGACCTTCCTTCCGCGGACCGTGTCTCCCCTTCGCGCCATATTTGTTTTCTTTCTTTTCTTCGCGGATTCTGTTGCTATACATTTGTTGAAGAGAACGATCCTAGCCATGACGATGGTAAAAATGCCTGAATAGAGAAAAATAAGTAAAACTAACTAATTGATGAAAAATTAGTGAACACTGCCGTATCGAGTATATTTTTCACTTAATTCCAACAACAGAATTTATAATTTTATTCTGTGCCGCGACATATTCTTCTCATGGTTAGCAGCGTTCTAGCAAATGCGAAAATTAACCGATAAATACCGGCTGTAGCTAGAATAACATTGTTTAAGACACGTGGCCGCGGAGTTTCGCGCATCCGTATCGCAGGCAGACGCGGACGACGACCGGTGCGCGACGACTTCTGAGAATTGTAATTGACACGCGTGGGACATGGGGAGGGGGAGGGGGGGATGGACGAGCACCTTCGGCGGAAGTTGCTCCCGTGGATAATTTCCACCGGCGGCGCGCCATCAGAATTCCCGCGCACGATAACGGATGTTCCTCTTAGACGTCGATCGCGAAGACGGCACTTCCTTTCACCGCGCGTGTTGCCACATGTAGACCGAAAATCTTGCATGCGCTTGCAGCGCGTTCCCGTTTAGCGTAATCGAGCCGAGCGGAAGTCACGAAAACGCGATTTAATTGCCTCTCGAGGCACCGACCGAACGAACGCTTCGGCGGCGTGCGAAAGAAATGTCTGCGAAACGACGAGAATTAAAATTCCTTAAGATGATCTGGACGTTTTTTTTTAGCAGCTAATTAATTTAATTATCCAGAAGAAAGAAAAAAGATTATTCCGCGGCAAGTAAAATATTTTCGGGCGCGCCGAGTTTATCGTTCAATCGCTGGAATATTGATTGTTACACGTAATACTTGTGGCAATGTAAATTAAAAATTATAAATTCTGCTTCTCTCGTTTAGATCGATTTCAAGTACGAAACGTACGCGATGTCGCAGCGTTAATTTATTATTCATCCGCGTCAGTTATAATTTTTACACTCGCAGAAAACTTTTGCTGCGGTTCCTCGATGATATACAATTT
Source organism: Cardiocondyla obscurior (assembly GCF_019399895.1). Taxonomy (NCBI): domain Eukaryota; kingdom Metazoa; phylum Arthropoda; class Insecta; order Hymenoptera; family Formicidae; genus Cardiocondyla; species Cardiocondyla obscurior. The sequence continues at coordinate 1,231,245 of NC_091875.1, read as the reverse complement.
TTTTTAGTACGTTATGGTTGTTTGAAAAATTTTAGGCAAATGCGCAGAAACACTTCGCACATTTTTTTCTTAATGTTTTTTCTTTTTTTAAACTAATAACATTTTTAACATTTATTACATATTAAATAAAAAATTTATTAACTTAACTCTTCGTTAAAATGTCTTGTTTCAAGATATTTTTCTATTTAACACATTTGAATTGTTAATTGGTGACTAATTAAAAAAAAAAAAAAAAAAAAAATGCGACTTTAACAGCTGTAATGTCACGTTTGCAGATAATTACGTAAGACCGTGTTTGCTCTCTTTCCCTTTTTGACGCTCGAAGGGTTATCGAAGATGAAATCTCGCGTTCGTGATCACGGACTTCCGGCGTAAACTCGGTCACTTCTCGCTCGCGTAAGAACAGAAACATCGGATCCAATTCGAAACTGACGTCAGTGATGTGTCTATGTCTCGCTATCGATCCCGCGATTGTTTATATACCATACGTAACGATATCGATTATTCGACATACTGACACACGCTGACGATGGAATATAATCACGCGGAGATCGCTAACTATGATTTCTTCGGGTATAACTCTTTAAACGCCACTGCACGAGGTATCCGCGCGTGTCGCGCTTACATTTTTGACCTCAATTTTGATTAATTTCCCTAATAGATGAATATCATCGCAGAAGAACGAACTACATCTAACCTAGGCGATTTAGTCGAGACGCGTTTCTCTCGCGTCGCGTGCCGGGAATCGAAAGAAAGCCGCAGGAATTTAAAAAAAAAAAAAAGAAAAAAAAATTAAAAAAAAAACAGCGTGGGTAATAAATCTTTCTGGTAAAACTGCAAACTCATCCAGCCATTTCCGTTTTCATAAATTCTCGAAAATATCTCGAGATACGAGTCCTCCGGAGTTTCGGCCGGGCAGGTACGTCCGTTCTCCAGGTAGTTCTGAACGGAGAAAGAGATAGGAGCGCACGGAGAGTGGATATATCTTCCGATATTTAATTCAACGTGCTAGCGCGACCGCGCGCGCGCGCTGGATTTCATCAACTATAGACGACGCCGAGTTTCTCGCTCGGTGCAGTCTGCAGCTCGGGATGCACGATCGCCGGCCGCGCGCTCGCACGGCTTTACCGTTTGCTCGCGAAGCGAGCGAGCGAGCGGCGCGTTGTTAGGGGAGACCGGCATAATTGATCCGGCGGAACACCCGACCGCCAGACACAATAGTCACTTTTTCGAGCCGTGCGAAAAATATTCTGCGTAAACGGACTAGGCGGCAGCCGGGCGAGCTCTCGATCACTTTCCCGTTTCGCTCGTAACTCGCGGAAGTCTTCTCAAACTCCGGTTATTTCTTGCATTACGAAACTTACATTCATTTCCCTGGAGTAATTTTATTTTACTTATTTTATTTTTTCTTCTTGAAAGTGGAGATGCGTTTTGGGAGTTCCCCCCGACTATGAATAGATAACTCGGTTACTTTCAAGGAGATAAGAATTTAGCTTCGGCTATAACTCGGTGATATTTCGCATGATAAAAATGTACGTGATTCATTACGAAGGTAATAACAATTGAATCGATTGAACGTATTTATTTCCTTGGAGATATTATAAAATTATACTTGAAGTTAAAAGCGATTACATTTTTTTTTTTCTCTCGGAATATAATTGATCTTCATAATTCAACGTAGATTTAATCATTTATCATGTTTTTGGAAGAAATTTAGTGCGAGGCGGTATTCAGACTTACTAATCGGGGTTTAATCTCGCAGATAGGAGCCGCTGGCGTCTTCCATTATTTAGCGCGAAAATTTTATTAATTATTCAACGCGTTTGTACCGCGGCCGGCGAAACGCACTCGGCAATTTCGTTCGTCGAATGCTTACCGGGGCATTCATAATTCGCCGGGGTTCTTAAAGACCGCGCGGGAATTGCGTTATTGTTAACCACTTTATGTTGCGGCACGCATGGGAAGAAATATCATTGCGCTTTCGAGCGTTAATTCTTCTCTCGCAGTGTTTCCCAACCGACTCGCGGTATGATATCGCATATCACGAACGATTCCCAGATGCGGGTTAAAGAATTCGATAGATGCACCCTGGAAACTTGATATACTATTTACAAAAAAAAAAAAAAAAAAAAGAAAGAAAGAAAGAAAGAAATTAATTAAATCAAATTAAACTTACAATTAAATAGTTGAATAAAAATACAAGAAGGATGAAATATTGTGCAGTTTATTAAGAGTTTGGTGCAAACGCGATAACGTGCACTTCTTATCTCGCTAACATCTGTTACGCGACGGCGGGTTAACCGGGAGCACTTCGCTGCGGATTACACGCGTTATCTTGAATTACCGCCGTTCTCGCGTTTCCCCCGTGCTACCGTGTGAATAGAACTGTCATCGTCGTTAAATATCACACAGCTTCTCATGTAGAAAGAATCCACTTTATTCGCGAACGAAAATCCGCAAACTCGGTAGAGAGAAAGAGAAAAAAAAAAAATTAGCGATATTCACTCGGTCGAATGCGAACTTCCTCGCCGAATTTTGCATTCACCTTTTTACGGTGTCACGGTACGTGAGCCGGTGTCTAAGCGAAACACCTGGCCCTCCAGAAATACGATCGCGTGAATCAGACCGGCCCTCGGACACCTCGGACATATCGGTCGTTTGCGTTGCAAACGCGACACGATCAATATTGGCAATGGGTGCCTTCCGCTGGGCAGCCTCCTTGCACAATATGCACTTGCTTTCGAGAGGCTGGCTCGCCTTTCGCGAGCGCAAGCAAATCCGCGGCGTTTCCTTTATTTTATTAATATTTCGACACGTGCTGACTGTCAGTCGCGACGCTCGCCGAGACGATATCGATCTTTAAGTTTCGCCCGGCTGACTCGAAGAAGCGTGGGATGACTGTCGTATTTTATAGCAACGTTATAAATTTTTTCTTCGATAAATAAAATAAGAAATTTGAGTGTAATTTTGTATAACGTTTTGTCATCGGTAATTCTTTTTAACGTCAATTTAAAGGCTTCTTTAGTTGAGTCAAAGCTGACCCGAAGTTCGCTTCAAGTTTCGTGTTCCGAGATTAATTTACAATGCTTGTCGAATTAATTATATCGGCCGGCGAGTTTTATTTTTGAAAATGATGAGCCGCTGTCGATCAAGCACTGTGTCGCTTCATCGGTGATGCCACTTATAATTTATCATATTGCTCATCACGCGGTCGTGTCTGGGAAACTTGGATTATTTCATACATGCGCCGCGCACTTTACACAATATTAATCCGCCAACGCGGGATATTTCTAAGGCTTCCACTTGTCCTTGAGATTCAGATCGTCGAACGAGCTTTGTCACTGCGCTTGACGCAGCGAGATGTGCTGACATTTGGATATTTAAGTAGACAGATAAAACCGTATCTCGAATAATTATTATTAAAAATTACAATTTATGAAAAAGTATTAATAAAAATAAATTAATAATACAAATGAATAACTCATATTCTACAATTGTAAAGCTTATTCGCGTACTTCGTCCTGCTACGTAAATTACAACGACTTGCGGTAACTCTTTGTGACATTCCTCGCTTTTGCTCAGAAGACGTTCTCTCGTGATTCGCGGAAGCCTTAAATCGGAATTGGTGCGATTGCAAGATTAAAGGGCGCCGTGATTGGAATCGCGTGTCGTTTGGCTGCGCGCACTTGCGAAATTCAAGACGTGATTTTCCGACATCGCGTGTGGCTGGCAAATTCCGCGATGGGAACCGATCGACTTCCGGGCTTGACCGTGTGTGCGGATCGAAATTGAATTACGAACGTCGCGTCGGCGCGAGCTTTCCGCGGTCGAGTGCTTCGAAATTAAAGGGGATGGCGAGCTCCGCGGTGTTTCGCTTTATATAAATTCCTGCTGGTCCTGGAAACAGGTCTGCTAATATTGACGTAACGATAGCCCTTATCTTCTGCTCTCTGTCGATCTTCATTACCGTTCGACGCTCTCACAAGCCGAAATTCAGGATTGTTTCGCGGATATCGTCTCGCCCGCGATCAAACTGCTTTTTAAGTAGTTTAAGTAATACATTAAGAAATTTCTAAAGTTGAACGCTTTCAAATTAATGGAACAAGCGAGGTCTATTTTAAAGTGATAATAGAGTAATGGTGCATCGATGGCTCAGTTCTTATAATTAATCTCTTAGCGAAAGTGTCGAAGGTCATTGCCCCTCGCATAGTTTGCTATCTCCTACATCTGTAGCAATAGAGATGCCAGTTAAGTTCACTTGGGATTAATCCCGTAACTAAAGACATTCGTTTCTCTATACCTATTTATCTATTTTATTCCGGCCTATTTTTTGCGACATGTTCAATTTAAATATTATATGTATTTATACAATATATATATATATATTTTTTTTTAATTACAAAGATTTTTAATACTCTTATTCGGCGCTATGCGAACTTCTCAATATGTTTCAAGCTTCCCTGGCTCTGAAATGCGGCTCTGCTCTTTTATAAGACAATCGGTACGGTTTTTATTAGCGCGTTCTCTCCGTTCTCAGTGAATGAGTCAGAGCGGTCGCCAAGAAAGGCGAGGGTTTGCCAACCGCCGGTTACACGCACACGCGTGCACGGTTAATGTGCGTTGAAGTTTGTGCGAGGCACGAAATCAGTCATTTCGTAATTGCAGCCCGGAACGCGCCACCGGAAGCGCATCGATCATCTGCTTATCGCGAATCGCGCCGGTTATCTGCTCTCACCCCGAGATCATCACGTATGGAATTCTCTTCGTACACTAAGAGATAAATTATTATTAAATTAATTACAATTATTAAAAAAAACAAAAAAAAAACAAAAATCTGCGGAACGTGCAACGTAACCTTTTTCATAAATCTCCAAGGTATGTTCACGTTTACCTTGTTTTCGAAAGAAAGCCGTTGAAGGCTGTGGGACAACTTCCGTCACTTTGACAAGATCGTTCGCCAAGTTTCGTCTCGACCTTCTCCAATTGGCGGCTAATTCGTTGCGTCAGCCAGCAATCCCAGCTGAATGGGTGCCATTGAGGTCCCGCGGTAACGAACGTTTTGGTTCGTTAGCGAGACCCACCGGCGGTCTGATTAATCCGCGCGCGAGAATTTCCGACGCAATTGCGTTTTTCACGGACGTCGCGACGCGCTCTCACGCGTGAACACGGGATCGTCCTCGATGCAACGCGACCCGCCGCGAATTCCGCGAGAAATGTTCTGAAACGAGGTACGCGCATATTCGCGTGTAACAGTTTTTACGCAGCGCGATCAGCGAAACGCGTCGCTGGAGTGCAATTGCATCATTACTTTGTTACGAGAACTAAACGGGGAACATGGCTGCGAGAGCTAAGCTCAGGAAGGAGATATTTATATTCGCACGAAGCATTTAATCTTTTAGTATGAATATACGTAAAGAGTAACAACTTGTAAAATTTATTCTAAAGCCTCTTTCATTTTATTTGTTTAATGAGATTTGAAGAGCTTTACCTGCGTTATTCTTGGAATGCAATTAGGTTTTGGAAAACTTAGGAATATAATTAAATTTGTAGAATATGAATTATTATTAGGAGAAACAAACTTTTATGCAACGACGAAAGCTTAGACTCGTATTGTTTGCGTCGCTCGGAAGTGCACAAAAGGGTCTTTCTTCCGGCCGCTCGCATTCGAAATGTCAATCGGCCGAGTCGCGCCTAGCCATATAACGTATCGCGTTTACTATTGTCCATATTTAAAGCGTTTGGCCTTCGCGACCTGGAAAAAAAAAATGGCATTGCACGTGCGGCCGCACAATCTGGAAAACGCGCGCCGTTTTTGCGCGCGTTAAGGAGAAACGGTCGCTATTTGTCGCGTGTGATTCAACGCACCGGACAAACGATGCTTGAAATCTAATTCACCTGATCCCTCTGATAGTTGGTCCGTTTTATATTTATTTCGCCAATGTGGCGAATAAAAATTTCGAATCTCGGTGGTCTTCTCTCTAGGTGAGAGTTTTGATCTCTTACTCTTTTAGCAATTCGTTATATATTTTACACTCGAGAATTCGTCCTAGAAAAATGACTTTTCCCCCCTTAGAAAACGTTAATTAAAGGTTTAATTAATTTAGGTAATTTAGAATATATGCAAAGTGCATTAAATGCATTAAAAAAAAAAAAAATGTATAGCGTAAGTTTGTTGTAAACTTTTTTTTTTCTTTTATTTTAAGTTTTGTCACGCTTACTGAAGGGTTAAGGGAAATGTAGACCTTGCGGGTCGTGTGGGTTGCTGTGATTACCAGCGTCACGCGTTCTAATGCGCTCGTCCCGTTGCAATCTCTTTCATCCCGCGCGTTAACGGGCGTTCACGGGCAACGCGCGTCTATTTTCGTCCGCGCTCTATTTCGGCCGCGGTATCTGGAGCTGGCCAGAACGACAGTGGACAGATATCCGAGCAGATGCACTTAAGACGCCTACGTCGATATAAGCGGTGCGTAACAGGACGCGCATATTTGATAAGCAAGTGGGGGGGGACACGTTCGTCAATTACGCTTCGCGACGCTATTGATTACATCCCGCCGAACGGTGATAATAAGCGCGTGATCGCACGTCGACCGTGACATGCAGCATTATTAATTATTAGTTAAAATTTTGTTTAAACTTTTCCCAACTCGGAAAGTTGAAGCTAACCAATCCTGTCGATCGATAATGCAAAATTTTTTTTTTTTTTTTTTGTGGCGTGTGTCGTCAGTTTCTAAAACCAGTGCGTCTCATGATTTTTTGCGGCGCGTAACTCGTATCTTGTAGCAAACTTGTTAACGCGATTCTGTACTTTGGATGCGGCGCGGTATTGCGGTGCAACAAGTGGCTGGCACGCATTTTGCGTGCAATCCGTGCATTACGGAGAACGCCCGCACAAATAATACCTCGACGATGCCGCCGACAGACTCCGGAGACACCAAAGTAAAAGGATCGATGACTAATTTCGTACGACGTATCCCGGTCACCGCGATTAATCTCGTATCTCTACATTCTGGCAAGTCGCTGCGATAGCGTCACCCTTCGTCTTCTAACAAAATTCTAACAAAAATATATAGGTATTCTAGTTTTAGGATAAGTATAGGTATTATATGAAATCGAGCAAGAATTAACTTCGTTGAATTCAGTTTTTATTAACATTATTTATAATTAAATGCTCTATTTTGGCAAATATTCTCATATTTTCAAATTAGCGATACATTAATTAATTGATCGTGCGGTAAAAGAATATTCGAGTAGTTCACATTAATTACTAAAATTAATTTTCTTTCCATACCTATGTTAAATGAAAGGTTCGCTATTTGGGGGAATGCATACGTCATGTTGTACGAGGTACAAGGTATTCTTCTCGTATCTCCCTACCTTGTGTTTACTCAATAGTAAAAAAAAAAAAAAAAATGAAAGAAAGAAAAAAGGTGCAGACTCGCATAGTCCTTGTCCGAAAGCGCACCGCGAGTCGCCGAGACTCGCGGTACGTGTGGGCGCCGCAACCTTATAAGGACGTCTGTAAGGAGCCTCTCTCGGCCTCACCAAACCTCACCTTGCCTTATCTTATCTTACGTCACTTGCCGTCCCCGTCGTCCGTCGAGCGTGTGGCTCCTGTGTCTTGCATCCCCACGAAATCCGCTAGCTCGCCTCCTTCGCGCGCACTCCTGCGTGTAGCCCAAATTCCACTTTCCCTCGTTGCCACAGCATTGCTACAGACTCTACAGAGGACTTTAGTATAGAGACTTTGCGCTCGCACACGTTGAAACAAATCGGTGCCCGTCCGCTCGCGTGAGAAAGACGGTTTCCGAAGGTTTTGGACGGAAGATTTGATCGAAAGGAAAAGACAACGGGAGCGTTAAAAAAAAAAAAAAAAAAAGAAAAAATTGCTCGAGATATTATAATGAACGTGCCGAAGATCGTTTGTCGTAGATCACTGCGCGTAACATGAGGAGAACGACGACGTTGGCGTATCGCCAAGACGGCTCGATTCGGCTTTATCAGGGTTTAAGGGTGCCCGGGGCCGTCGTTCGAGAACGTAGTAGGAATTCTGTGGAATGCGAAACCATTTTAAACGCTGCTGTATATTTATCGGAGGCCTCTCGAGGAACGAACATTGTTAACGAACATTGTTGAAAGGTGCGATAATTAGTGCACAGTTATACGAGGCACCGTTCGTCGTAGATAAACTTCTAATTACTACATGGGGGTGTTTGCGAATAGCCTCCGCGCAGTCGATCCCATTGTTACTTTACAGTTACCATACTTACCGTGTACATTGAGGAAATAATATAGTTATTTTTGGCCTCAATTATGATTTTACGATACTTCTAATAAAAAAAAAAAAGTTGACGATTCGTTATGACGGTGGAAATAGTCGAATGAGTTATATTTATGGTTAGAAATATTATGAAATTATAGTTGAGGCTGGAGTTGTTTCTTAGGGTGTAACACAATTAATTACTCAATTATTATAAATTATTATTAAAATTTTATTAAATCTTAAGTGCTGAATTTTAATTAGGCTTTAATTAATTACATAAATTCAATTAAAGCACGCGAAAAAAAATTAACGCGTAACTTTTACGCGTAAATATTGCACGCGGTTACTTTTAAGATCCGAACAAGCAGGAGGATGATATAACACTCGTAGGCTTTTATGGCTGTCACATTTAGTAGAGAGCGTGGAGGCGTTGGCGTTCGTACAATAAAAATAATAGTGCAATGAGTATAACGAATGTATCGTTCGACGTTAAAACAAAGGCAAATTAAACGTCATTATAAAGATATCTTCAGCAACCATTTTTCTATACTCAATTTTACATCCAAATTTTTTAACATTAAAAACAAAAAAATTAATTATTTTACATAATTAATTTATAACCGTAAATCATCTCTACGTTGCGTTCTATCTTCTGCCATTCACTTCCCGTGGAACGATGTTGAACAATTTCGCGAAGACGAAAATTTGTTAATTTCTTTCGTCGAGCCTAAGCAATTTTGTTGAGCGCATAGCTGCGGGGCGATCTATTTGTCTGATCCGTGGAAGACTCAATTTACCTTTTCCCCTCTTTATTGGCGACTTCGCGGGCAGCCCAGCGTGCTACGCAGGCGTGCGTACAGTGTAATATACATATGTAACAGTTCGGGGCCACGTTACCTAGCCCAACCTCGGGAGCGAGCTCAGCCCAGCTGTTCCGGCCGCGGTGCCGTTAGCAACCCAGCCGTGGAAGCTCGTGATCGAGCCCCGGGTCTCGGCTGGTCGGTAACAGGTTCTTCTGCAAAGTGGCGGTCTTTCGTGTCGTCGTCGAGAACTAAAGAACGACTGCGTCGTTCACCTTCCACTCGCCCACCTCGGCTACACTGGTACCACCCGGCTGTGAATGCCTTGACGCGAAATCACACTCACCCCGGGTGCACTCCAGATGCTCCGTGTCCGGATACCCGTGTACTGTGACTGGTTGTTCGAGAAAATGGCAATGTCCAGCTGATCCCGGGGTCGATAGATCGCGCGCGATCGATGAAAGAGTGATGTACCCGGGCTTGAATCGCGCTTAGTTTCACGCTGATATTCAGGTTCAAGTTAGATCCAACTCAATGCTGCTCGTTCACGCATTGTCGCAAGGACGGGAACGTTCCGCGTGATCGATAAAGGACTTTTCATACTTGGACGCTACGAGAGGTCATCGGCTATATGTATATCATCTGGACCCCTTTGATTTTTACACGTCGACTTCCTTGTTTTAATGTTGGCTCGTAGTTTTGATTCTGGTATTTTTTTTTTCACGCGAAGATTATGTTCCTGCTTTCGTAGGCTCGTTTCGCCTTTCACTCGTGTACTTTTTCGCGCCCATTCTTTTCGATCTGGACTCTTATTACGTGGGTTAACGATTGAGTGTTATAAACTGCTTAAACTCCCCCATGGGTCTTAATCTATAATCCGGGTTCAAAAATCCGCGATATCGCAATGACGATCGGAGATGCAGGCGAGTGCTTCTTCGATGCGCGGAAGCCATTAATACTTTACGTGCGCGAAATACATAGGACATGTATCGATCTCAGTTCTTGCTGTAATATTCAACGAACGGAAAGGCATTCGCGGCACGAGTTCACGCCGAAAATGGAATGCTTAAATAAATTTTCAACACGTAGAATTTCGATGTACACTAAATAGATTGTTAATAATTTTTAATAGATGTTAATTACTTTTCTACAACACATTTAGAGCCTCGCGGTGCTCTTTCCTTTTGTAGATCGCTTCTCGATGTTCTCGCACGAACTTCTGGTGCAGATTAATCTTAATCTACATTTAACATACTTTACACTTTAATTTTGCGAAACTAGAACTGGGATTTTTAATTTTAAAAGCGGAAAAAAATTGGCCGAGGAGAGCGAGATTAGAGCTGATCCGGACGTTGGTAGAAACTGACATTAATCTCGTAGCTTGAAAATTACTTTCGATCGTCGGCTCTCTTAGTTTAGTTTCTAATCTTTATGACACACGAGATATCCTTGCTGCTTTCCATTTTCATTTCACCCGGTAATCTCACAAAAAAAAAAAAAAGAATTAATTGATCGCGATCAACACATTGCATACACACGCACGCATACGTATTATTTCTTTCGAAAATCTCCGCATTGTGTCGACGATACAATGCGACATCCTTCGCGCACGCTTTACACGTGACGGATCTGCGGCGCAGGAAGCCGCTGCTTAAATTTAATGTTCAATAGCCTGTGCGGCTGGACCTCCGAACCCAGGCACTTTAATGCCTCGTTTAATCGGGATAACGGCCGAAATTTATTTGAATGATAATCGGACGCGTGCCGATCGCCGTCGTTCCGCCATTATTCCCGGTCTGATCTTCGATCTCGCAAGGAAATCGCGCATTACGTCAGAAAACAGGTTGCTGATTAATCAACTAGTTATTTTAAAACACGGCTATTAATTTTATTTTTTTTTTTTTTAATAACTTAATTTTGTTTTTAATTTTATGTTATTAATTTTGTAATAATTTATTAGAAAGTTTTTGAGTAATTAATGTCTAATGAGAAAATGCGGTTAATTTATATAATTTTAAAAATATTAAGATTACTTTTTTTTTTTTTTTAATGATATAGCGGAGAAGAAATTCTTACAGCGATCATACCTGTCGAAGAGACACGATGCATTTCCGTGATACAGCAGTCTGCGTGTGTAGAAAAGACTCGACTTCCGAGCATACTGTAAATAAATATGGGCTGGTACCGGTGGTCACGCACCGGGAGCTTCGAGTCGCATATCACGAGCGTTAGATAAATCCGGTGCTACACACATCCGCATAGGAGATCGCTGGCGATCGATCAACCGGCTTTGAGATATATTTCTCCTTTAAGGCTGGAAATCCGTTAGCGTTTCTCGCGTTATAGGTTGAAATCACCAACTAGCGAAGTGCAGAATTATCTGAATTGGGTGGGACTTTTCTGAAACCAATTAAAAGCAATTAAAAAAAAAAAAAAAAAAAAAAAAAAGAAACGTTTATTGAACCGAGTTTATATTAATTTCCTTAAAAATTCTTTTCGAAGGAAAAATTTAATTTTGTACAGTTTTATTTTATATAATTTATAATAACGATAATAATTTTATTTTTTATTTTTATGTTTCTTTCGAAAACTTATTTACCGTATATGTATAGATGAGCGTATTCTTGCCGATTTTTTATTTTTCGAGCTCGCGAAAACTCGCACGGTTCTGTCCAACAATTAACGTGACGCCGTTAAATGATTATCGTCCGTGCTGCAACCGACGATACAAATCGGTCGTGGCGTCAGTTCACCTCCGGCCGCCGCGTTGCGACCGTCTCGCTCGATTCCGCCTGCTGCATTGGACTATTTCTCATCCCGAGATAGTCCTTGAATTATTTCCCGCCGTTCCGTTATCGTATTTCTCGAGTGATGCTCGTGCCGCAAAAATCTACGCGTCGTCGATCGTGACATTAACCTTCGCAGTTCTAATCGCGCACGTGACGCCGACACTCAATTATTAGAAGCAAAAACGGATATAATTATCTTATAGCCATGTAATAATTAAGTCTTTTTTCTTAATTTATCACGGATGAGTCGCACACATTTTTTTTTCTTGCTATACGATCCTTAGATAATATTTATTCAGTTTTGCGATCAAGAGATTTTAAGGTTTGTCAACTTGGGTGTACATACGATCGTGGTCGTCGTTTCTTTCTGGCCGAGTTCCTCGCGTGCATCTCGCCGGGCCGGAATCAGATGGAAATCGGTATCGTGACCGATAGCGCAGAACGCCCCGGCTCATCGAGGCGGGCCGGGAAATTGTTTGTATGGAGGGGACCCAGCACACCGGGTGAAATCAACTCGCTCTGGGAGTCGTGATAAATGCGCTTATGAAACGCTGTGAGAAGGACGTTGTCAGTCGATCGGGCTGAGTCGGGCGACGCTGATACATCGCGGATGCCCATACCGAGCGGACTCGAATTTGTGACAACGCGAGCTTCTGGTGCGACGTTAATTATCCCGTCCCAGTTTCACTTTATTAATTATTTCGCCGCGTTACACGCTTCGTGAACGACCGCGTGCGCGAGCTACACGCGCGACAAAGATCCCCGAGCTTCGCTGAATTAAGAAGTACGAAATTAGCGCCCACGTTGGATTAAAAAGAACTTAGACCTCTGATAAAATTCTTATGTGATAAAAAAAAATTTCTTTTTTTTTTTTCTTTATATCGTAGCATATTTTTAAAGCCTGCTTGTAGAAAGAAAATTAATTAGAAAGGTATTCTAAGATAATTAAACGACAGACTGGCTTTGATCTTGAAGTTTTAGCATTTGCATTAGCATTTTTATATTGAGCATTTGTGTTTGCTGGTGTATTACTTTATTGGTGTATTACGAAGCAATGAGTTAGACATCCCGGGAATGCTTTACGCAGGTTTACTTTTGGATCTCGAAGAGCATCGCTACAGTAAATGTGCCCTCCTCGGAAGGTAATTCACGATCGTGCATTTAAAGACGGTGAAGGGAAAAAAAAAGAACAATGTCCTCGGAGGCTAAAAGCCTGTCTCCTCTTTTTAAAGAACTGAGCAAAGTGCCGTGAAGAATTTCGTGAGTTTTCGCGCGCGGGCATCGTTCTGAATAAAGCCCGCACGTTCCCGAAAAGATTGCCGAATCGATTGCCCGAGTCAGTTCTCCGTTGCCTTCGATTCGACGATAAACTTTCGGTGATGCTTGTCGCAAGGTACTGCGGGATTGTATCCAAGTTCGAACAAATTGTTATCAATGACGGAGCAGTGCGAACATTGTGTCAATCTTTTCATTGCCCTCAACAGCGTAAATGGAGCGAGAGCTGCTCTGGGACATTATCGGATGATTATAATGGCATAATCAGCGAGAATTCGTGAGAAATCGCGAGAATCCAAGTTAACATATCGTGAGAAAAGCACTGGAGTGTATTTGAAAATTAATATATTAAAATTTATAAAATTATTAATATTATTACAGCTTTTTTGATAAAGAAGAAGAAATATTATCAGCTAGATAAATTGCATTTATAAGCGGACGAAGACAAAATTAATGTGACTAATTAAATGCCAAGTAAATCGCCGCTGATAACATAAAATAAATTGAATCAAAATTAATTTGCTGTAAATTAAATATGGATTGGTTATCTCTTTGTGTCTGTGGCACAAAGCGCAATTCCACCGAGAAGAAAATCAAAAAGAACGGAAGACGCAAAAAGGGCAAGAAGTCTAAGAAAAGTTTCAAGCAGAACGGCTCTCACGGCTCGCCACCGTTCATTGTCGAGAATTTTCTGCGCAAATCGCAGGACGATCAGCCGAAAGAAATCGGGGAGAAAGAATGGATAAACAAAGAGATTGCTAATTATCTGAGTGATTGCGCGAAAAATCATATCGGTGCGGCCGAGCAGATCAGCCCGTCGAAAATCGACGACTCGTCGTCTTATCACATCGATGACGATCGTGAGAGCTTCGAAAAGGACTCCCTCAGGGATTCGCAAGAAAGCGTGAGCGAAGCGACTCGAGAGCCATGCGATATCGATTATTACGACGATGTAATGCGGCATTCGAGACGCGCGTCGAGCACGGCGGCTGAAAACAAGAAGCAAGTCGAATGCATCTCGGACGAGAGAGAGCACGAGGAAGCGGACGAATCCGTGTCGAGGTTCGAGGGACCAGAGGATTTGTCTTGGACGTCGATGCCCGAAGACAAATCGGATACTGTTCCTGAGTCAAGCTTCGATAGAAGCGAGAGGGTTTCGTCAAGAATTAATTTTTTAAAAGAAAAGCAGGACAAGTCGAGAGCCTCCCCAAAGAGAAAAGGGGCCAAGGGTGTTCTACCGCCGATCAAAGGGACGTCTCGGGCCGAGGTTCGCGTGGACAATGAGAAATCGCGAGTCCACGGAGAGACGAATAAATTCGGCTTCAAGAAAATTGCGACGCCGCAAGCCGAGCGGATCGAGGTACGACGGAAACTGAACTCGTGCAGCTTCGAAGTTCGACCACTCGAAGATGAGGAACGAGGCGGTAAGACGACGAGGACGCGTGGCGAGGGGTCCATGATACCCAGACTCGCATCCCCAATGCGGCAGGGAGCAAGTTTTCGCAAGAACGAGGAAGATACAGAAATTGAGCAAAACGGTACATCATTGCGCAGAAAGCAACTTATGTGCACGTATGACGTACAAAAAAAAAATTAGAAATGCAACGCAAAAATGGTTTTTTTTTTTTTATTAAATTGCAGTAAAAAATATTAATTTTTATTTAAAAATCCCGATTGTTTGCTTAACTTGGCAGCGTTATTAAAATAAAATAATATATTACAATTTAATTGATTTAAATGTTTTTTTATTTATTATAATTTATTGCGGTATTTATATTTCGTGATGAGATGCTGCAGGTCTTCTATAAAGAAAGATACGCTTTGTTAAGTAAAACAACGAACATTCGCGGTACACTCGTCGGTCGAGTCATTATAATCGTATTACTACAGTTCTTAACATTGCAATGTACAATTTTTGTTTCAGGTCGCGTTCACTCGGCGGTCGTCTCCGGTATCAATTTAGAGCAACGCACCGTAACTGTAGAATGGTTCGAGAAAGGAGAAACCAAAGGCAAAGAGGTAAGTGCGTTCACAATTATTCCGAGCGGTTTATAATTACTCACAAGTAGGGAATTACATGTTCGGGTGAGAAAAAGCTGCTTCTTTAAAATTAAATAGAATTATTATTTAATATAACGAAACACATTATTAAGAGCTGAAATATGATATTCGCTATTCAACATTTCTTTATTTTTTAATCATTTTATTAACCTGTAGAATTCTTGTTATTAATTTAAAAGTGCTTTTCTTTGTCGTAAAACATTGCTTAATTTCTCGTGGATTTTATAAAAAAAAAATTTTTTAATTTTGTCTTTAGGTGGAAATCGATGCGATTCTTGCTTTGAATCGCGATCTGAACCAAAAGATGATGGAAACGCGAGGTGAAGTGATATGTGCGTTACCGCAGATGATGAACAACCACATGCTGGCGTCTTCGAAAGCAAGGGTACGTATATTTTAATTGGCTTTTCTCAAGAAATGTGATTGAAACGTCGAATAATGCGTATTAATTTTACATATTCATAGAATTAGTTAAATTATTGACGGCGCGAGAACTGTCGCTCTTTCACGTTTTCCTTACTTTAAATCTTGGAGGCTTTTCAAAAATAAAACCACGTACATGAAAGAATATCGCGGAATTAACGTGGTACAAGATAACGGAGACCGAGGTCTTAATTTTCTTCTTAATTAGTTTTCTAATTTAACAGACAGGTTTGAGATTACAGGAGTTCAGGAATTACTTGTTTGTCCAACAGATCAGCGGAATAGTACTGCCGTTAGACAAGCGAGCTCTCGCGATCATTCAGACGCTGATCCGTGAATGACGGCGCGCGTGCCACTTTGCGAGTCGAGGTTCAAGCTTAAGCGTAAATTCGCGGTCGATCATCGACTGCCTCGGCTGGAATTCTGTTTATCGGTTGCCCGGGCTACGTAAAATAACCTCGCTCCTAATATGGAAAGAATAATCCGATCCCGCGTCTCGTGGCGTTTACACCGCGCTAGACATGTTCCAGTACGTGTACATCTTTCAGGTAGGAGTTCCCGTCACTCGTAATCAGTCCATCGAGTCTTCGAATCCGACACGTGTCGACGACACGGAATCCGATTTCGTCGGATCTTTTTTTCCCGTCACGTGGACCCCCGCGGTCTTAGATAAACAATTGCGACTTCCGCCGCAAACTCGCATTGTGCGTTCGTTTTTTCTTTCACTTTTGTAGAGCTATCAAAGGGTTTTTTTTTTAGATAGACCCCGAGTTAGTTCTAAGCAACTGTTAGACGTTCGATCGTGTAAATTTAATCTCATGTTAGTAATACTTTTGCCAACGATGACAATGCGTCATATACGTATGCAAAGTGTTGCGACAGTCGTATTTTTTCTGCAGCAGAATGCTTGATTTATACACGGCTGAAAAATTGTTGACTTATTTTATTTTATTTTATTTTATTTTATTTTATTTTATTTTATTTTATTTTATTTTCAATTTAAAGTCATCGATTTCTGGAAAAGCTTCGCCTTAAAAAGATCGACGTATTGAGTAAAATACATATTTTCATTATTTTAGCTGAATTAGGTAATAGATAAATCTTGATCTGAAGTTTACGATAGATACGTTCCTTCGAAAACTCAAGAAACCTAGGATTTAAGGGATCTCAAGCGTCAAAGAATCTAACTTACAATTTTAAAATGCATAAATGTTTCCAAGCAATTTTCAGACAAGTCGAATTGGCAAAAGTCAATGTCTCGCGCTTTCATTTTCCGCTACTAACATGGTAACATCTTTTTTTTTTCCCTCCATGGACGCTGCTCATAATCACGGACCTCGTGTCGACGATGGACCACTGATAAAACAAACCCGATCTCGAATGCGAAACGCACGTCGTCTCGGCCATCGCTCATCCGCAAAATTGCCATCCTTCTCGGCGATTGTTCCCCTCATCGATCCCCTCGGCGGCTTTGCCAATCGCGGATGTAATCGTCTGATTGAATTACGTTAAACTGGCCGCGATCTGCGGTAAGGAGCCGGACTCCTCGGCCGAGGAAGACGAGGGGGTCGACGAGACGGAGAACCATGAGGAGGGCTCCCTCGGACGCCATGGTGGTCACACCACGAGAAACGGCCTCGCATCCGCAACGCTTCCTGTACGAGTCACATCTCGTCTCTCGGTAACGCGCACCACCATTCCCCTTCATCATCACCGCAACTGCAACGCACGATCTCCATCTCGCAGCATCCGCAGCCACCCGCCGAACTGACCTTAGCATCTCCGGAATGCCCGAAGAGGTTCACGTAGTCGATTTTACGACATCGCGAATTTTATCCCTCGAATCGCGGCTACGCGAGGGAACGATACAAGCAGATGCGGCGCATAAATTGATCTTTGAAACTTTAATTTCACGTAATATTTCATGATCACTGATCACTGCATGTGCGCGAGTAACGTCACGCGTCTTTTATTTAATATTTAATGTCGTTTGTGAAATTAAAATCTAGCCAGACATATTTTAATTTTCTGATTATTTTGCGGGTCGTAACTATGATACGGAATATATCGTGACATTTATTATATGACATAAATATCAATGAAAGATACGCGTTAAAGCGTTCAATAATTATAACTTGTAATATAAAATACTCTGCGTTTAATCTGACTGAGATTTTTAGTCATCGTGGAGCTTGAAATTATTTAAAGTTAAGGCAAACCGGTTTTTCAGATATTTATCTCGGACTATTACTTTTCGAGTGAAAACTTAAATTGCAAATAGAAGCGCTTCGAGATTTGCGTCAAGAGCTTTTCTCGCACGGGAGATGCTAACGGAGCGGTTCGCGGCCTCGCATCTTTTCCTCCGTCGGCTTCTCCCAAAACGCCCGTCCACCAGAGCACCGCTGTACTTGCTAATATTTCTTTTCACCCTTTTCGCACCCTCTTGAGTTAGACGGGATCTCAACAGGCGGATATCTCGAGTAGCCGAACTTCCAGATCGCGCCGCACGTCATTCTCTCATTGTTACTCGCGCCGAAGTGCTTTGGTTTCGTAATGAAAAGATCGCGCGATCGCCTACCACCGTGACTGGGTCAAAAACCGTGTCGTTACGTGCGGCGATCGATACGCAAGAGGAACAAGCGGGCGTGATTAACGCGCGATCGATACGGGCCTTATCTTCCGCGTTCTGGCAAAACGTGCCGGCAAAACACATGTATCATACACACCTGGCTTCTCGAAGAAGCACCATTTTATTATTTTTTTTTCTTCCCATTTGCAGCAGCATTTCTTAGATCGTAAGACGGCAAACACTTCTCTTCGTTGCACGAAGAAATTATCCTCCCCATTTCAAATGACTAAGACTCGTGTTCTTTATTTTTCAGCACTCCACCAGGCCGTCTATTCCAGTGAAAGGTACGTTAGCAGCGTGGACTCCGATCCTGTTTCGTGAAACTTTGTTAAAATAATCGCCAGTTATCAGTGAAATCGTAACGTGGCCACGGCATGCTCTATGTTACGTGTAAAAATCCCAACGGCGACGTCTGTATTTTCGCATTGTCTGTAAAAACGCGTTTTAATTACATCGCGGTAATAGGATGAAAAACTTAATAAAGCCGAAATTAATTGCACGCGTTCGGTTGCACGATATGCGTTGAAAAAATATCGTTACTTTTGAACGCAATGACGATTATACGATATTTCTAATAATAAATATAATCGATAATTATATTTATAATTGACTCTATTATATTTATAATGGACTATTATATTTATTGTTAGAAGTATCATTAATTATGACTGGGTTCAAAGGTAACTTTATTTTCTTCTCAGTGTGTGTGCGTCGTCCTTTCACCCAGGTAGAGCTGAGTGTCGACGAGCGTAGCACGACCGGGCCATGACTATCGATATTCGCGCGCCGTCTGCAAGGCAGGCGAGCACAAGGGCAAGGACCCCGTTGGAGCCCACGGTACGACGTGTAGACCTAGGGGGTGTACTTTGCCTCCCTCGGGCACTGTTCGATCTACCCCGCCGGCAGTCGCACCACCCGGCGGTCTCGCTTGCCTCTCGGAACGGATAGTGCGGGCTATCCGAAGCCAAAGAGATCATCCCGCGTATGCCGCGTCGACCATGAGATTCGACCCGCTCTCGTACTGCTTCCGGAGGAGAAATCAAATTCGCAACTGCGAAAGTACAGACGTAATCGAGGATAATGATCAGGCACCGACGCCTCGAATCGGAAACTTTGACGCCGGTAATGCACGCGTCCTTTCGCTGAAGACTTCGTTGTGATAATTCGCTGATAACCTAGTGAAGAAAGTGTCCGGTTGTCTTCTTGATTTTTATCTCGAGTTAGAAGTGAATTAAAAAAAAAAAAAAATTTTTACCGATAAACTGCATTTTATTGTAAACATTAACAAATCTTTTGTGCTTTTTTTCTTGTGTTAAAAATTTTTTTTTTAATATAATTAAAGAAAATTCGATTATTACGTTATGTAACTAAAACCAAGAAAATCAGATTTGTAAAACATCAACGTGAAAAGGACTAAGCGGAAAGGAGGTTGAATCACGCGAGATCAAAAATATGATTTGTGTTTCTCGTTTTAATCTTAATGAAGCCGGGTTTAATCTTCATGGGTAATAAGGACAGTGCGGACGCCATTAATCTCTTGTACCAATGTTTCAGCGGGTTCAAACAGGCAACTGTCACGACCGACGGGTCGCCCGACGAATATAATGTCGTCGACTACGTCGGTGAACGGACACAATGAATCGATTTCGGGTCTTACGGGACGCCGAGAGCTCGAGAACATACCGCTGACGCCAACAGCAACTGTCACGCATAGCAACTTGACTTCGCAGAGCAGACAGCAGAAACAGACGCTACAACAGCAGCAGCAACAGCAGCAGCAACAACAGCAGCAACTGCAGCAGCAACAAGCTCAGGTAGAGAACGGCCGAGGTAGGCGATCCAATGTCGTCAAGGAGGTCGAGAGATTGAAGAAGAACAGGGAAGAAAGAAGGCAACGGCAAGCGGAACTGAAGGAGGAAAAAGAAGCGCTGATGAACCTAGATCCAGGCAATCCAAATTGGGAATTCCTTGCTATGATAAGGTTTACATTGGCTCTTATATTTTCTTATACTTTTTTAAAATGCAGTGTTATTTAAGAAATACTGTTTATATCACGCATTAATTAAAATTACGTATCTCAAAAATTGTGTTCCTCCTCTAAAATATTCGTATAAATAATGTTTTGTGAGAGCAGATAATATTAATATATGATTGGTATGTATTTACTCGTTTAATTTCCAGAGAATATCAGAACAGCATAGAGTTTAAGCCGTTGCGGGAGACTGACGCTGTTGAGGATCATCAAATCACCGTGTGCGTCAGAAAACGTCCTCTCAACAAGAAAGAGCACGCGCGTAAGGAAATCGACGTCATCAGCGTGCCCAGCAAAAATCAGATGGTGGTGCACGAACCGAAGTCCAAAGTTGATCTCACCAAATATCTCGAGAATCAGATCTTTAGATTTGATTATGCATTCGACGAGACGTGTAACAACGAAATCGTCTACAAATATACGGCTAAGCCCTTGGTGCAAACAATCTTCGAGGGTGGCATGGCCACGTGCTTCGCGTACGGTCAAACCGGTAGCGGTAAGACTCATACAATGGGCGGCGACTTTAACGGCAAGACGCAGGACTGTAAAAAAGGCATCTATGCCATGGTTGCCAAAGACGTGTTCAAATGCCTCAAACTGGCCAAGTATCGGCCTCTAAATCTGGTCATTTCCGCGAGCTTCTTCGAGATTTACTCTGGCAAGGTGTTCGACCTTTTGGCAGACAAAGAGAAGTTAAGAGTCTTGGAAGACGGCAAACAGCAGGTTCAAACTTAAAAAATTTAACTCTAAACACGCCAGATAAATTGAAATTGTACTATATTTTTATTAAAAAATTTTTCTTATGTCTAACTATAGGTGCAAATAGTCGGATTAACGGAAAAAGTCGTGGAAACCTGTGATGAAGTATTAAAATTAATACAGCATGGAAACAGCGCCAGAACGAGCGGCCAAACGAGCGCAAATTCTAATTCTTCGAGATCGCACGCGGTATTCCAAATAATAGCGCGTATCCCGGGAACACACAAAGTGCATGGAAAGTTTTCGCTCATCGATCTTGCTGGCAAT
Organism: Cardiocondyla obscurior; assembly: GCF_019399895.1. Classification (NCBI taxonomy): domain Eukaryota; kingdom Metazoa; phylum Arthropoda; class Insecta; order Hymenoptera; family Formicidae; genus Cardiocondyla; species Cardiocondyla obscurior. The sequence goes on along the minus strand of NC_091875.1, from coordinate 1,209,950 downwards.
GAAAGGGGTGCTGACACGTCGTCTGCTAATAGACAAACTCGTAAGTAATAAATGGATCAATTCTAAACGGTGACCGAAATAGCACTATTGGTTATAATTAATAATCTACGTTTTTTTTTAGCTTTTAAATATAATTAATGTTTTTATTAAAACTTTTAGGTATGGAAGGTGCTGAAATCAATAAATCTCTATTAGCATTAAAAGAATGTATACGTGCGTTAAGCCGAAAAGGTACACATTTACCTTTTAGAGCGAGCAAGCTGACTCAAGTTTTAAGGGACAGTTTTATTGGTGAAAAATCAAAAACCTGCATGGTAAATTGCTTTTTACTAATTTTCTTTTAAAGTAAAAGTATCGAAAAAAAAAAATATTTAAATGTATGTATGCTATTTATTAATAGATCGCTATGATTAGTCCCGGAATGAGTTCCTGCGAGCATTCTCTAAATACTTTAAGATATGCTGATCGAGTGAAAGAATTGGCAGCGACTGATCCTACTGAAATAAAAGCTTCACCAACTGATGATGATAGAGGTATAAAGATTGAAGAACAAGGAAACAACAGTAGTGTACTGTCAGATAGCGATTTAGCACAGCTTCGATCTCTTAATGTAAGTTAATAATTGTTTGCAAGAGTATGTTTATAAGAATATGTAAAAAGAATTAATAGTTATGAAAGAAATAATACTCAATGGCAATGCAATTTTCATCAATATTAAAAAAAATGTATGCATAATTGTAATGAAGAATGTACTAAACATTTTTGAAACATTTATGCTATAAATATTTTCATAATTACAGTTATATAGATAACTGCATTGTGCAAGGTAATTGTACAATTTTTAAGCTAACAATTTCGTATAAATAATTTCTATTTTTGCAGGAAGGTGAACTTTCGCAAGATTTATACACTTTCCACGAGGCAGTGTCAGTTCTGCAAATGCTTGAAGAAGAAGTGCTGGATACGCACAAAGTGGTTATAGATAATACGATGAAATTCCTTAACGACTCGCACAGTGTATTCAGCGCGACTCACGAGGTGGACTACGACCAAGAAGGTAAGACACTTTTTTTTTTTGTTGTTTGCACATTTTAATTATTTTTATTGATTTGCACACTTCCGTTTGTTATTGCTTTAATCTCGTACACTGCGTTGTGTTAAATGGTGCACTATTGTCAATGATAAATAATAATCTTTCACATAACATACGGAATCGTATCTTCTTTCTTTTTAATGTATCAAAAAAAATTAGTTTTTAAATGCGAAAGTTGTTAATTATATGGACTTTTAACGTCAGATATTTGTAAAGATTTTTGTAGTAAAAATTTACAGGCATCATAGATAATGAATTTTAAGTGACGATATATATCGCTTTTATTGAGATTATTCCGCCAATAACTTGTAAAGATTAGAAAGTACGAAACGTTGTACTTGTCGGTATCACAGTGTATCGCATTTTATGACAGATACGCGCAGTAAGACTAAGGCAAATTCGATCGACACGTTAAACCGTCATCAGCGAAGCAGCAGCACGACAAACGCGATGATAATGATAAACGACGACACAGACGGCGACACGCAGACGTTAAATACAACGGAATTAGATACGATCGGGAAGAATTCATACGTGTCTCCTCAGAAGAAAGAGTTGGAGCTCAAAAGCGATTTCGATTCGAATAATATTGAGAAGAACTTAAATGCTCTTTTTTGCACTCCTCCCAGACCTATTATCAGGAAGAAAAGCATGACGACTGGTCAAATTACTAAAAAGAATTCAATTAATAGAGGCACGCCTGTGACAGAGCGTTCTAATCAGAGATTGAATCAAAGTAAACGAAGCAAACTGCCCACTTCTATCAACCAAAAAAAGTCTCAAAAGTATCATTGGTCTGGTACATTCCGTAGAACAACTCCTAGAAACACATATTGCAACACGTATTATTTACCTCACGAAGATAATTTGCACGGTGCGAATAATCAGTTCATAAATTGCAATTATTACTGCGAGGATTTTACAAAAATTAAATCCGTAAGCAAGGAAGATATTTTCTACCAGAATAAATTCGATCCGCGAAATATCGATAGTTCGTGGATGGACGACAGTATTGGCTGCCGCCCTTGTATCGACATTTGTACTAATAATTTTGAGGGATATAACAAATTAAAAAATTACGATAACGGCGCATCGTCGCCCTCAGTATTTTCTGACATTAATATAAATTTAAGTAATATGACAGATATAAGCGATAAAAATAATACACTTGACTTCGAAGAAAATAATATTATTTTACAATCAAAATTTTTATATGATACTGATAATATTAATAAGAATAGCGATAATTTGTTTAATGCTAAAGAATTTGGGGAATCTTCGATAAATATCAAATCAAATATCAGAAAAATGAACAATGATACGGAGGATAAATTTGGTATTCGATTAAATTACTATAAAATTGGGTATTATCTGCTATTTTTCTTAAAAAATTTTCTTTTATTTTTGGTACTTCCAATAGCGTATATTATCTTGTTTATTTTTGTACAAGAGCAAGAGGATTAACAGGTTGACATATAATTATTTTGTGTAAAACACTCGTGCAGCAACCAATTTTAAATATCTGCGTGTTAAAAACTAAAAAATTATTTTAATTTTATTATATTGTTATTTTTATTAATTTATATTTAGAATAGACTAGATAAAATGTATTTTAAAAAATCGTGTTTTATGTTCTTATATGTGTATTGTACTGTTGTAAAGAGACTTGCTCATGAAGTGCTGTTAAATCATTTTAATCTTTTAATTTTAATGAAAATGCATTGAGCACTCTCCTGGCTGTGTGCACGTTTTAAAGTGTTATGAATACTAATTCTATGTGCCATAGTGATGTGTTAAATGTAATTTGATTTTGTTACCGCATTTCTTGCATAGTACTTGTTGTTTGATCTGTGAATTTAGTTTTTACTTTATGTTTTTTTTTTTTTTATTTTTTTTTTGATACATTTTAAATAGACGATTTATTACAATATACATGATATTTTTACAACTGTATTATATTTCACGTATTTTAAATCACTTTAGTATTTTATCAAGATTAGCTTTAAACAAAAAGTGCTGGTCCAGATTATAACTATAGCGTAGTAAATAAAACTTATAGGTGCCTATATTTTTACACGATATACAAAACTCACATTGCATTGTACTATCTAAAGGAGAAATTTAATATAATATCAGAAAACGTTACAGATTTGAGGAGGAAAAGAACAAAGTTTGAGTCACCCTACCTGAGGAGTTTCTCGTTGCGTAGACGTCTTATAGAGAGAAAACTATTTTCCGACGGTACGACAATATTATTCGATTAACAATTCTATAAAATAGTTTCAAAGAAACAGCTTGTTTTAATATGCACCATATATACTAATGAATACGCGTCACATTACTTTTTCATCTCAATATCACATGCATTTTAATCAAATATATCCTCAAAAATAATATTTTTCAGCGATTTGGTATCGGAAACTTTAAGTTTGCTAATTAGTAACGTCAGAAATGGGTTTTCTTCCCGTCTGCTATAAAAACTTTCATTTTTATTGGACTATTATCATATAATAATACGTTCTATCATAACGAGGTTTAATTAAAGAATTTAATAAGATATTAAAATTATTCAATTATTAACTTGAATCATTTACAGTCTTCTTTATGTCTGTTTGCTATTTGACATATTTAAAATCAAGTAAATTAAAATTGAATTTATTCTACTATTTAACTCTATTATGTTAAATAGATATAAATTACAGACGTAATATATCAAAAAGATTTTATTATATTTAATATTATAGTTGGTACATTTTTTTAGAACTCAAACAGGTATCCTGGGAGGGTAAACTCAACATTTTTTCTTTTCTTTTAATACTATTTTAAATACCATTGTGTTTTATAAAATATAATGTTACAATTTATCTTTTTAAATGAAATACTAGACAATTTGATATATTTGTATGTGTGCTGTGTAGAATATAAATTGGAGTGAACATGCATTTAATAATGTATATAAAATATTATTAGTATGCAAGAGTGAACATATAATTTCATGTATGTATGCAAACCGAATCCTTTTTAATAAATGTTATTTTTGTGGATTATTCAGTCGGCAATATCAGGATAAATGGACTTTATATCACGTTTATAAGAAAACTGTTCAACAAATCTTGCTTGTATTCAGCTTTTAAGCTTCAATTTCGCGATGCTGTTGATTGATTATATTTGTGTATACGTTTACATGCACATTTTGCAAATAATGTCGATATTCTAACTTCAACCGCTTTTGGACTGACTTATAAATAGGGCATTAATGTATAAACGTTGTTCTAAAGCATTTCGTTAATTTTCTTAACTGTGCTTTCACGCAAAACTAGCGGCTTTTATTTACATATCAAGTAAGTTAGATTTAAGTAGTTTTAGGTATTACTTTATTTCAAATTGCTAACGATTATTGTTTAACACTGTAACTTTTATTTTTATGAGTTTCATTGCTAAATGTGCTTATTTTCGCTAAAGCATTGTGATGTTGCTAAACTTGTTTTAATGGGAAGTTTAATGATACGTTTCCGACTGGACGTCTTTCGATTAAACTGAAGCAACAACGAAACTTGATGACAATATGTATCTGTTAACGTTTTAAAAAGATGCTCAAATAAAGCGAGGAAAACTGCTCTGCAGCGTTCACTTTATAATACGTCATCTCTATGTATATTCGATTTAATCCTTAACTACAACTAAGCCGATGTGTCTAATCATGCTCTTGGGTGCTCTGACGGGTGTGCGTGTTATCTGTTGCAGCTTATGCGAAGAAGTGGGAGGAGCTGTTGATACAGCAACGTGACATTCTGAATGCCGCGCTTGACCAAGTTAGCCAGTTCCGTGGGCAGCTGCTGCAAGAGGAACAAATCAGCCAGAAGATGACCCGAATGCGCAACGTCACAGCGCGGTCCAATTAAGGATATTAGCGGACTCCTAGCGAATGCGAAAAGAAAAGACGAAAAGTAATTGTCTCTGACCGGCAAAAAAAAAAAAAAAACATAACAGCTCGCTTCTTATGTGTGTACCGATTCTTAATTACAAGCGGAAAGCAGATATACCATGACATTCTAGTGCGACAGTCATAGAAACACAAAATGTAACAAAACTTTGTCTTGCCTTCGAAATTGCTACGAAATACACGTCATCGAGGCAGCCAAGAGTTTGTTTCGTAAATCTCGTATCTTAGCAGTCATGTATTGTATAACAATTCCTCTCGAATGAGATTCTTCATAGCGAGAAATGATAATAAAAGAAAGAGAATTTCACAGAAAAAGACGTATAGGAAAGTCAGAATACGTCATAATAACAGCAATTGCTTAAAAATTCACCAGAAATTAACTATTTTTACCGCATTAGATACATTCGTCTTGACGAAAAAATGTTTAACTACGATTTTCTTTAGTGTTTCTTTTTTTTTTTTATCTTGGAATCGTATAAAATTTGAAGCAAACACGGAGTCGCAAGAATAATGAGAGAATATATTTAATTTAGACTTGAGAATCAAGTTCAATACGTAAATGCATTATTTTCGAAACTAGTTTTTATGTGCTTTATATATATTTTCGGCCTGCACCGATAGCAAGCGAAATTTTAATTTCGTCAACGATACGTCGACACTCAGTTATACCCATTTGTCCGGTTTTGAGATGTATAGCACCATCGCGAACGATAATGCGTAAACTACACACACGACATCAGGCGCATTCATTTTTTTTAACTGTAAAATGCTAGATGTAATTATTACGAGGGACCCATGTGTATTATTGGATGAACGTAAAAGCCTTATTGAGCCAATTTGCCAAGCAGAAGTAAAAATATCATGGCAACACTTCGTACATTCGCAATTAACACGCGTATACACAAATGAATACACCCGCGTAGCGATCAATTCTCTTGTAAAACCGAATAACGACTGATATTGAAAGAACAAAAGAAAAAAATGTAACTTAGCTCATAAGAAACTCCACTTCGGCGCTCATCCAAATATTTAAGTTTCTTAGTATTAATAACATCGACATCTCAAACGGTTCGCTTTTTTTTTTTTTACATTATTGAAAGTATGAGATTAAAAATCTACATTTGATTTATCAACGCATTTTTTTGTGTTCTTTTCCTCATTTTACTGAATCGTAACACTCATAGAGCGATCTCAGCGTGCGTGCAAGCTTCAGAAACTACTACGTCCAACGGAATACCGTCGATTACGATTATAACTGCGGCGAAATTAATGTTCTCCCTACGGATATATTTACTTTAAGCAAAGGAAATCGAACCTTTGTAAAATACAAAGCAGTAACTTCTTATCTTATCTCTTTTTCGATCTCTATATTCTCTAAAAGTGCATCGTACCAGTTGGTACCGATATGGTGCTCTAATATTATAATATTTGAAATTAATGAAAAACAAACAGTTCTCCAGCCGAAATATGTAACTTTTTCAATAAAATCGTAGAAAGCAGAGCTACGGTTCGCAATCGGTGTTCAGCATTTATGTATAAATTAAGAAACGCAGTAATTTTCAACAGCATTGTACCGTTTTAAAAATATTTTACTGTCGATAGACGTGTGTTACCAGTGTGGCATATATGTTGCTGATGCTTTATTCTAACTCGATTGATAAAAAGCTTTTACCGCGTCCTGGTAATTTATACAGGCTGAACAGTTTCTCATTCGTACGTCGCAAATACAATTCCAATTGCAAAAAAATATATCGCACTGCAGTCGCACTAGACGATAGAGTGTTAAGAAAAATTAATATAGCGCGTACCGCACGTCACACGACTTCATCTCTCTCGAAGATTTTGTCTCGAGCGTCGTTCTCGTTTAAGCGTAAAATTCTCGTGGATACGCGAGTTAACAATCATTACATGTACGCTTGGTTTTCTAAACGTGTAGATTCGTTGATGAGCTCGGGAGAAGTTAGTTGTTCCCGAGACAAATTAACAAAGTAACACTAATAACGCCCGAATAGGTGGGAGCATCGTCATCTTTGTGTTGACACAAGATCCACGATTTTTTATATATGAAATATATGAGATACTCATAGCGCAGAGTTGTTTGGAGAAAAATTGTTCGAGATTACTGTTGTAACAAGGTGAATAAGATAGAACGCCGTCGAAAATAATAATTCAACGAGCACATGTTATTGATCGGAAGCTGGCGACATATTAGAGCCCATGCTTCACTTATCGAAGAAATTCATTTTCTCGCTACATATCCAACGTTTTCCGATGGTTGCTAAATATACATATATCGCCTTGATTATCAAGCGCTGAACGTTTTCGAGGCAGCTCGCGACAGCTGGTAGCTCAGGCATAAGAGATTTATAATTTATCATCGGAATTAACTTTCATTTCTCGAGACTATCGGAAGGGGATAATCGCGTTTCGCCACCTCGAATATAGTATTTTTTAATAAACAGAGGCGCGATAGAGAGAGACGAGGCTTAGTAACCGAAAGATGTTAATATACTTCTTATTTTTTGATAACCGTATAATTTATGCGGAGGGGAGATGAGCAAATCAAACAAGCGGCTCCCCATCCCTCCCATATTACATGTCGTAATTAATAGTCGACTTCTGAACTGTTCTAATTCGATGTGCACAAAAAAATTTGGATACGTATGAGAGGTTTCACGTTGTTGCTTTATGAATGAAATAAATCAGATTGGAAAATGGATCTTCTGTTACACTTCTCATCCTTTTTTGATCAGTACAAAAGAAAAAGTTTCAAGGAAAAAGAGAAATAAAAAGGACGAAAGATATGCACGATATTATTTTTATAGAACCTCTTAAAAAATGTAATGCATGTGCCCATTTTCTAATTTTATAATTAAATTAATTGATTAATTTTTACTTCGACGGCGCGACGTAGCGAAAGGATCCAGGATGGGTCGTCGAACCGTGAACTGCGGAATGAGAACAAACGCCGGATGTAGATACACAGGTAGATATTAATTTTATTTCGTACTTGGTAGAGCTGCACAAGACAACGATTACCAGAAATGCATGCGTAGACAGCACAGGATAATTTTCTTTTACACGCCGAACGATACAGCTAATCACGAGAGATCAGCCCATCCTCTGGACTCTGCTCTGCCCAGAGAGCCCAACTCGGAACATCGCCGGTTATAACATGAGAGCAAACATATAAACTTAACAATAAAATAAAAAGATTTTATAATTTAATAATGTCTGACTTTTCGTTGAGTCGTACTACTTTTCAAGGTATAAGTAGTACGACTTAACGACAAGGTCTGACATTATTAAATTATAAAATCATTACGAAATCTTTTTATTTTACTGTTAAGTTTATATGTCTGCTCTCATCTTATAACTCGGCGATGTTACCGAGAAGCGGATCTGCGATAACTGCCGGCGACGCCGCGAAAGAGTAGGACAGTGTATAGCTCTGGCCTTTTCTTCTATCCGACGGCAGCCGAAGCGCTGGCTTCACACGGACGAGCCTCTATCTCTGTACGCGTGGAAGTCGCGATTCCGAGTTGGGCTCTCTGGCTCTGCCAAACCGTAAAAATTCATCGACCGAACGATAACAAAAGTCTCATCGACACGCAGAACGCTCAATCGGATGCTAGGACGGTTTCGACACTTCATTTTTTTTTTTCCTTTCCCCGTAGTAGCTAATGCTGCTTTTTCTTTTATTCCAGAACTCTGATAAATCTCGCTTATAACGTCATCTGATTTTTATTATTTATAAACGTTAAAGAAAGATGGAATAACGGTACAGGTGAGAATTATCCGAGTTTCGGATGGAAGGTAATTCAAGTACGCACTTCGCCGACCTGTTCGACCAACCTTTTATGTTAAGGTTTCTTTCATCAAGAGCCTAACTCTGTTACTAACATGTCACATGTAACACAAAGGATCTTTTATCGTCGCTTCGCTATATCGTGTACAACGAAAAACATATCTGTAGACTATCTCTATCATCAAGAACAGAGGTACGTGTGAAATAAAATGTCCTACGCGTCGAGTTTGGCAGCTCCGTATAAGTCTTAAGACGACTAAGTCCTATTTCTTTTCGCAGAGGTTGAGGCTGTATAGAGATAAGAGCTCGCTCATAGCGTTGCGCAGCCACATAAGCGTTTTCGAGGAGTCGCGCGAGGGAAAGAGGAAAGGAAAAACTCGCGGCTGTCCTCTTTAACGGTACACAACGTGGAATGGATGCTGACAAGACGTGCTCTCGACACGGTTAACAAGATCTCGTATATTTACAGTTACTGATGTGCGAAATATATCGCGAGCCCGTTTCCAAATTGCACCTTCGCACTTCAATCGTTCATCTATTTATTCCTCACGGCCTTTGCATTAATAGACGGCTTTTCTATAAAAGGAACCGAGCGCTTCTGCGTCAAAACCAACGAGCGAACGTCTGGACTTAGAACTGTTTCTTTTTTTGGAGAAAAAAAAAAAATTATACATAAAATAATGAGATGAAAAATAATAGATTGATAAGGAAAGTATACATTAACGTTAATGTTATCAAGAATATAATAGGAACATTTAAAACAATGAGAGCCGGCAATGCGTTCTCTGGTTTGTAACTATTTTGTACACGTATTGTTGCGCTCGGTGCTTTTTATATTAAGTCAAGGCACGAGAACTTTCAGAAGCAGGTTTGATTGCTCAAATTCATGTCGCATGAATAATTATTAGACGAATATGTTGATTGAACATATACAAGACTCGACAACAGGCAATTTTCGTTGATACATAGCATAATATAAACGTAATACACGCGTATGTTGCAGTATAGCTGAAGTGCAAATATAGAACTATATTTATTTTACACGCAAACATCTGAGGGGATTCTGTACAGTTTTTAGTTTTACTAGGCGGGACAATTTTTGTGCACTTTCAAATACTATATCTCACCCACACGTTCCTGCCATTATACATTTTAAAAACTGCACATAGTATGCTTATATGACTACAAAATATAAAAGGCAGCCAAGGCACAAAACTAAGCTAGTGTTCCTTCGATCTTTAAGGGCGTTAAGAAGTTGAATTCTCGCAGGCTTCAAAAGAAATAGGCCTCCTCGTTTCGAGAATCAGGCTTAGGTAAGGCTGTTTTGTAAACGGGCTTCGCGGCTAATCTACGTATGATTTAGTTAGCAAGAAAACAAAGACGTGGTAATAACGTGAAGTACAAACTACAAGTATAATCTGGGGTATGAGAAACTATCTATATACACGTACATCTTACAGCAATGCATTGCGCTAGTTTCGAATATGATAGAGCTCAATGTACTGACGAGACTTTTCATTAGGCATCCTAATTGATTCACTATTCAGTAATTCGATATAGATTAAGATCGCTATAAGAGATCTCTAATTCGTGTGCATCTTTTTAGATCATGATGAAAGAAGAGTTCGAGACAAAGTTTAGATCATATCTTGCAGAAAGGAACCAACTCTGAAATAGATTCATAAATGACGATAAACATACAGTACTTTTGTCCTACTTATTTTTATCCTCTAACATAGAATACTGATCGGTTCCTTCGTACAAAATTTGATCGGATTAATTACCGCTGTATTGAATAAATTTTTCTTAGAACGGATTAAAAATATCTTACATTTTACCCGTTCTTTTTTTTTTTTTCTTCACAATTGACGATTATTGTCTCCATCACTTGTGCAATTAACGCAATTGTACCACATTATGCAATATTGAATAAACACTCTAGGATGTTTATGCTCGTATCAAACATCATATTCCAAATGTAAGTTGCATCTTGTTCTTCCGATTATAAGTCACATTTTATTTTATCCTTATTATTTAATTAAGCAAACAGCTTATCTCTTAATACTTTTTTGTCTAGCACGGAAAAATTATAATGTTATTTAGCCAAATAAGCCTTGTTCCCCTTCGTACTTTCATTTGTTTATCACCAAATTGCAAATTTGCCAAATTGAATAGCAAAAAATCACAGCTAGGCACACATCGGCAAAACTAGTGACAGCAAGTGGCAGTGAAATAAGATGGTATTGTCTAAAATTGTAGGCACTGTTAATATCTGACAGCTTTAAGACACTTGTAAAAATCGGCGTACTTTTGAGACACTCGATTTAATACTTTGAAAACGCGATTAAATATAAGGAAAAAAATATAAAAAAAATTGCATTTCTCTGATCAAGTATCACAGTGCGTAAATTAAACATATTATGCAAATATTTCATTCCTTTTGGCACCTTTCGTAATGTAATAAAGTAACAAACGTAATATCGAGCCCCAATCAATTAATAAACGCAACTTTTTTTTTAGTCAAGGCATGTATAAACTTACTAATGACGTTTCATTACGCGCGCTCATACACATACACACTTGTATATACGTGTGTATGACAATTTCCATACATAAGTATATACAGCACATAAAATTTCATATATATTTATAACACATAAAACTTACTTAACCGTACCGTTCTTAGGAATTGTAATACGGAAAGCATGTTGCACAATACAATAATCGAGAAGAGTACAATGCAATATAATGTACATAGAGATGGAGCAAACTATAGATTTCTTTTTAGCGAGTTTGTTGTTTCAATATATATCATCGGACGCAGTTAACTTTTCCGACAGTCAACGTGAGATCAACGTCCAACGTCTTACATTGAAATATAGATCGCGTCGTTCATCAATAAAAGCCCGCGTTATTATAAATTTAACGATAAATTTGAGTAAATCTATTAGACGTAAATGTACTTTAAAGCACACACGTAATTTAACAGACATAATCATTAGATTATGCTTAATTCAAACGACAGAAAACGTCTTTTCTTTTTACCTTTCATAGTTCGAAGAACTCACTTTCTTTTCTGTCAAGCAATTGTAATTATACATTTCGTTTTTTATCATTACAATTAATTTTAAAATTGTCTGAAACTTTACTTAAAAGGATTCTTTAAAAGGATTTGTAGTACAACATGGACAAATATCCCTCCCTCCCTCCGTAATAAGTCTCCATATAAAATAAAGTATTAGGCTGATGCAGATTTTAAAAATATTTCTTTTTTTTTATATATATACCATTACTATATAGTTCTCTCTTTCTATATATACTTTTATTTATATATATATATATGATATATATAATTATAAATATATAATATATATATATATATATATAATTCTGTTCCTATGTAACAGCCAGAGTTTTATAGCATCTAAATGTATACATCTCGCGATCACGATAACTCCCAGAGATCATCGTTAAATTTTTTTTTTTCGCATAACTTTTTTTTATATATTTCTTTCAAATATTACATCTCTTTCGTTCATTTCATTATCTTTTTTTTTTTCACAACATATTACGTTAATATAGTTATAGCATAGGGCGACTTACTGTAATTGTATTTCGTCTGTGCACAGTCTCTATAACTCGTATTTGTGTGGCAAGTACAGCCAATATACATATACAATGTCTCAACTAGTGTTAAACCCGAAAACTGTAGTTATAAATGTGACGACACATGACACCGCGCCGAAAAAACGCTTGTCTACCGTCGACGAGTTCACTTATCATCTTTAAAAAAACATTTTTGTTGCGTCTATCTATTCCACAACTTTTTAAACGCTTGTTTGTTCAAACATTTTAATTATGAACTTAAATTTTGCAAACATGACATTTCGTTTTGAGTTCTTGTAATCTTCCTACAGCTTTCGACTTTGACAATTTGAGACAACCTGTATAAGAAAGGATAATTAGTGTCGTCAGTGCACTCTTAAAAATTTATATTTTATTTTTAAATTCTTAAAAGTGCATCAACATTGTTGTGCAAAATTGTCCTTTCTTCTTAAAATAAATCTCTATAATGCGTGCACATTACTTATGACACAGAACTTATGGCATTATGAGGCGGACCCATTTGTGTTAACACTTTATCTAACCATTGTAAAGGTCCATGTAAATGTGCCTCGATCCAACAAGGAGTCGAGGTAACATCCTGTCTATGGTACTCTGCACCCCATCCTTTCACAAAAGACATTCTGAAATTAATAAAACAATGTATAACAAACAATTATACAACTAAAATATTTTATTGCATAAAAGTGTTGTAAATTAAATTACCTAATCGTGCACATCTTTGTTAACTCATAAACAGCTTCAAAACCATGGTTTACACTTTGTGATAGAAGCTGAGCAAATTCTTGATTATTGAATATCTTCAACGAACATCCCGGTGGAATTTTACAGACTGTACTTGGATGAAAACCGTGATGGTGATTACAATTTCTAGATTGTACAAATATCGCGGAGTCCGAAAGGCATTCAGCATAAACTTCTCCTCCGACATAGTATAAATGTACCCCTTTGCCTATATGCCGCCTCGTGTTCTCTATCGTAGAATTTCGATTTACGTTAGATAGCTGTCCGAGGCAGAAGCGATCGGAATTGTTACTTGGATTTGTGAAGCCGTCAATGATCACGGAGTGCGAGTGACAATGAAACACTTCGCCCACTCGACAATTCAATTCGTAATAGGCGATCGAGGCCCAATAAGGTGGTTCTTGGTAACATACAGGTGTAGCCGATTCAATCGGTGTACTCGTATCCATTGGAACAGAATCCGACGATGTGGTTTGCCCCGTTTGAGAGCCATCTTCGGGTGGAGAGTACGCTGGCGGTGGCGTCTCTGGTAATCCATTAGTGCCGTACGGACTTTGAGGATTTGGCAAAGTCGTACTTCCGGGACTAGGCACGGAACCCACGGAGGACATGGGCGACGTCGGGTTTACGCCACTTGTAGAACTAGCATTGAATCCACTAGACGAGTAGGAGACGTTGTGTGGCATGCTTGGATCGGCTAACTGCTGAAATGGCAACAGAGAATGGCCGGGAGCATATTCCGAGTGTCTAGGAACCAACACCGGTGGCAGTACCGGACTTTCTACTCTTTTGTAGTGGTAAGGATTGATGCAAACTTCCTTTTGCTTCGCGGAGAAAGGGTATTGACATAAATCCAACGGTTTTAACTCGTGATGAGATTGGAGGTCCGGCCATCGCCAGACCCTGCAATATATTACATGTGGCAAACCTTTGCGATGCGACACCTGCAATCTACCGTCTAAGCTTCTAGGAATCGTCACGCATTTACTCGGTGTACCAGGACAGCTGAGTGCTCGCTCTAATTCCTCGATTGCACCTTTGCGCTTTTTCAATTTTTTCACTAACGAGTCAACTGCTTTTTCAGCCCACTTTTCTTCCTCGTCGCCTTGTTTCCAACCGAGTAATTTTTTCACAGCAGGGCTGGTAAACGAGAACAAGCTGTTTAGCGAGGACATAGGTCCAGAACTCGAAGCTCCTTCTTCGTCATCCATATTTAGATGGTGATGTGTTAACGGATGTACATAATTTCCTTACTCATATATGTGATTTCACATATCTTCATCAGTGATCTGAAATTAGTGACAATATCTCAGATTTATAATAAAGTTCGTTAAGAATTAAAAAAAATTCTATCTTGTACATATAATTGTCTTTAACGAGTCCTTATTTAAATTTCTGAAAAAATTAGTTTTATATTCAAAAATTTAATAAAAAATTAACAAAATTTTACTTGACAGATTATAAATTGTTACGTCATTGCTAAGAAAAAAATTTTTTTTTTAATATGTATAAGATAAAATTATTTTACTTTGTAGATTAACAGTAATAAAATAGTAATAGTAGTGTATATATGAATTTATATGCAACATTATTTCATGTATTGTTTAGTCTATATTTTAATTTGCCAACAATTACGTTTTTTCAAAAGACAAATTCTCTCTTATTGTTGCACAATGCTGAACAAAGCACAAATTCGTTGGTCACCAATCCGAATTTTTGCGACGCTATTTTTATAGGAATGTGAGTTTTGGCATGTCTCCTCCCACTATAGTCTATTCGACAACAAAGAGCAAAGTATCATAAATATTGCAATTTTCTTTTAAACCAAGGCTGTGAATTCTGTCGCGCGCCACATATCAAATGCACTAGAAATAAAAAAAAAAATTTACAAACCTCAATTACGAGAACTCAACTATTAAACCGCTGTAACGATTTATCAAGTTCGCAGCGTGATATGAGAAACCAAATTTACCCCGCGCTCTAATTAAGCGCGTTTATCCTTCGTTATATTTATTTAGCAGCATCGCTCGCTGGTGAACTCAGTGTCGAGTGGGAG
Organism: Cardiocondyla obscurior; assembly: GCF_019399895.1. Taxonomy (NCBI): domain Eukaryota; kingdom Metazoa; phylum Arthropoda; class Insecta; order Hymenoptera; family Formicidae; genus Cardiocondyla; species Cardiocondyla obscurior. The sequence continues at coordinate 1,194,682 of NC_091875.1, read as the reverse complement.
ATGCATCTTTGAGCGAGCAAAGTGGTCCCAGCGACATGCGAATGTCGCGTGCGCGGTTAACCGCGCCAAGAAGCGTTTCCGTTGATCGGCGAGGGAAAAAAGAAAAAAGAGCAAGAGAGAAAGAGAGAGAAAAAGAAAGAAAGAGAGAGAGAGAAGAACCTGACGCGCCAGAAGCGCGCGCTGGGACTACACCCTTCTCCGGATCGGCGTACGGAACACCAGGCTCCGATGATCTGCGCCTTCCACCCGTAACACTTCGTTCACTTACGCGCGACCGCCTGGCAATTCGATATGAATTTTTTTTTTTTTTTTTTTTTTTACTTCTTACCACTGTCTCCCACTCCCGCCGTCTATCGTCCATCGACGCCACGCTCTCGCCATTACGATCTTTCGCCCAGCGCAAAAAGCGCCCGCGGGGTTATCGATTGCGCTGTTCGACTGCTGGGGCTGGCTGGCTAACTGGCTGGCCGGTTGCGCGGGCGCGCGCGCAACTTTGCGTGCGCGTGTGTGTGGGTAACCCGACGGCGATTCCACGAAGCGACGTCGAGATTGATTCTGAAGTCAATTTCGCATCGTGGGGCACGTGCGCCGTTCCGCGTCGCTACGTCTGCGAGCTCTTCCCATCCCGGTCGCTCTGCGAGCGACAGGTACCGCGATAACGACGTCGGCAGCGATAAAACGGAGAAACGCGCGGAGGCAGGCAAGCTCGAGTCGGTGGACCTCAATTCCGTCTCTCGAGACAAAAGATCGACTTGAGAAGAATATAGGCGCCTGCACACTGTGCACCTGCGTGCCGCAAAGATCTCACGATTAATTCCCGCGACGCCTCGTCAGCTACGGCGACACGACTCGCGCAGGTAGTACACGTCTACCTTGCACGCAACGACACTACGCTGGTGCCACTGTACTGCACTATACGACGAATGTTTACTCGCGGAATCGCGCCGAGATGCGCCTAAAGTCGGCCTTGCATCAGTCGCGTCGCGGCAATGCAAGTGTGGCTTCATATAAATGCGGCTTGGCAGGCGCTAAAACTCGAGCCATAAGAAACTGACCAATCGCAGTCGAGTGACTACCATAGACTAGGACTGAAACTGATTCGACCGAATCGCCAGTTAGTTCAATCAAAAGCTAGATGCAAGAGGAAAATTTATTTTATATGAATTCGTACTGAAAATAATTAGTTAATTCAGAAATCAGTCAATTGTATAAGCAAAAAAATAAAATAAACCTGTTCATCCAGCGTAGATTAAATTAACCAGATTTTGATTTAGGTAGGCCTCAATTAGTTATAAATTTAATATATATGCCCTTTTGTTTGTAATAATGCGTAAATTTAATCGACGCACAGCTTAGCTGTTTCCTGCTTTCTTTTGTTTATAGTTAAAACAATTACAACGATTTATCTGTACATAATATTGACCCTCCCTAAAAAAATACTAATCATACATCTAATTATATTATATATTATAATAAATCCCAGTTTTATCCTTAATTGTTAATTTACATTAACTCCAATTAATTAGTTCTCAAATAAAATTTATTTTTAATATAATTTGCTATTACACTATATACATTATAAATATAAATTAAATCTATATTAAATAGAGAAATGGAAGAGAGATTCGTATTTACATAAACACGCAGTAAAATTGGCAGCTCATAAACAATACATTTAAATCACACGTTAACAGGCACGAAGCAATTATGCTTCAGCTTGAATATTACAGATAAATTTAATTTAAAAAATTGTTAACTTTCCTCACTTGATATTATTGTTAAATCATGTATGTTATTTAAATTTAATTTAACTTCCATTAAAAAATTGTAATCATTAATAAATAATTTAACTCTTTGGTCTCAACAATACTTCAAACAATGCAAAATAAAATTTCAATTATTTTCTAGTATTTCATCCTCCAAAATAATTGTATTGTGCTTATCTGTGAACAATGTCTCTTGACTCAGAGCAGGAACTTCTCGGGAAAATTCGCTAGTCGCCCATAAGAACAAATCTAAAGTCTGTTCTGTGCATTCTGCTATAAATCTCACAAATGGTCGAACGTCTCCTGCATTGGCCAGCTGCAAATACTCGTAATATTTATGGCGATGTTGTTTGTGAATAATAACAGGTGGATATCCAGCTTGCATGAGTATCATGTTCATAAGCAGACGAGACGTTCTTCCGTTTCCATCAGTAAACGGATGTATGTGCACCAGTTTATAATGTGCAAGAGCCGCGTACCTATAAAAAATTTCTCCGATTAACATTCTTTGCTAAAATTTATGAAAAATTCGTCAAACTTATAAAAAAAAAAAAAAAAGTAGATGCAAATAAAAATGTGTAGAATAAATGTAAGTTTTGTTCACCTCACTGGATGCATTCTAATGGCTTGTTCACTATTTAACCATAATATGAATTGTTCCATCAAATAATGTATGTCACCAGGACCTGGAGGTATATGGCCACCAACGTACACTTGAGTTCTCCGAAATTGACCGCCTTCAACAGGATCTACATGTCCCAGCACACGCCTGTGTATCTCCAGTATATCTTTCATAGAAATGGACCCTACTCTAAAATACATTTATACAATAAATTATCAGCAATAAAAATAGACATTTTAGTATTTATAAAAGAATTATGATGTAGAAGTTTACCTATTAACCAAGGTCGCATTAATATATTTCATGGCAGCATCTAATCCAAGAATTTCATTGTGTTCATCAATACTCTTTCCAGATACTGCAATGCGCGTTTCTACTATAGCTCTTGTTTGTGCCAAATTCATAGTATTCCCTTCAATCCCGACTGTATGATAGATATGTTGAAAGTATGCTTCCTTTTTAGCACGTATTAGTGCAGCATTGTTGTCAGGTATATTAGATAGAGTATTTCTCTTGTCATCAATTCGTCTGAGCATTACTCTATCATGTTCTTCAACTACTCGAGCTGTCCTTTGACTATTTATTAATGCACCTACATGATTTGGTTCATAAGTTAAAGCACGTACATAAAACTCATTTGCCTTAATCACATTGTTCTGCATGTGCTCCAAAAATTCTCCATAATAGTTCAATATATCTGGATGACAGGGTGCTAATGCTACTGCATGCTGGAACAATTTTATAGCTTTATCTGGCTTCCCTGATCGTTTCATCTCTAGAGCTAAGTGCAAAGATGCCAGGGCCTCTGCTGTTGAGGCTGTACACCGAGCTTCATCAAGCCCAGTATTGCTCCCTGGAATGGTGAGCATGTAGTCATCATAGACATTCAACAGGCTTTCCGAGGAAAGGGGCACAAATATAGAACGACCGTTGCGAAACTCCTGCTCTAGAAAGGAATAAAATAGATTTGTGATTTCATGACCATTATTTACAACTAGCAAAACGAGAGTAATCTTCTGTCTTGTTAAAAGCAGAAGCGATCAAAAATGAACTTTTTAATACAGACATTACAGCTGCAACTCACCCGAATAATCGGCGCTAATATATTTCGTCAGCAACGTACTAATGACGGCGATAGCGATCCCAAGGATGATAACAAGAGGGACGAGAAGCTTCGGTGTCATATCGTACGTGTCATCCCTGCGCCTCGCATTCACGTGAGTAGCCTTCGCATAATGCACACAGTAGCGGTAAATCCATGTCGGCAACATCCCTCTAAACGGCGACTGTCGACGATCTCTCTCCGTACGGTAAAATGCGACATGCTTGTCAACCGTGTCGATGAGGACATACGTATATTGTACAACCCATGTGACGCGGCACATCGGTCGTGTCACGTTTTCGCTGTTCCTCGCTGATGTCAGCGCGACGTGCTATGTGGGTCGCCGGTATTGGCTGGTTCCGGGCAAGTCGACACGCCATTGGCTGCGTTCCGCGAAACAGCCGCTCTGTAAACTCTTGCATCTGATTGATGAATATTTTCAGATCTTAAAGAATGTTTCAATCAGATGCAAGAGCTCACTAAACGCTCCTTGAACGGTTGCACTTTTAGATGCACTCATTGACTTTCGCATTCCGCCGTTTCGCACGTCTACCTCTACCTTGTCGCGCATCGCCGAGACCTCAGACAACTGATATATTTTTGAAAAATTTGACAAAGTACCTGACCGAGACTTGTAACATGCGTCTAGATTATAATATTTGCGGTATACTTTCGCTTTTTATTGAGACTGACCGGTCGGTGCGTTTTATTTCATCGTTCCATATATCATTTCTTCGTTCTGTTAACGTTCTCGTTTAAATTTCAGCCGTATCAGTTGCCGAGCAGCGTAATGATTCCCGCTGAAAAGTGTGAGTCGCGGTTTCCGTAGAATAAGAGGCTTCGAAGAGCGAAGGTTGCGCACACAGAAACGCAGCACTGAATGTATAGATTCGCAGCGACACACGTACGTGCCATCTTTACGGGTGTGCGTTTCTCAACCATAAAAATTCGGTGACTTCACGAGATCGACGTTTGTTTTCTGGCGGATCGAATAAAAGCTTCCGTGCTCGTCTTCGTCAATTGTCGTTCTCGTCGCGGTAAGTATGCATGCCTTTGAATCGAAAATGCGGTGATTATGATCGTAGGGTCGAAATATGTTGAAATCTATGCTCGTTTCGTTGCAGAAAAGCATGAGCGTGAAAAATAATTCGCGGGTGAGGGCTGTAAGAGTCAAAGGAATAAACTGCACAAGTATTAAAAATGGCAATTTTTTCATTCTCGAAGAGCGTCGGTCGACAACGGCACCGGGAGGATAAATCCTGGGTAAATCTTACACTCTTATTGCATTATTATCATTGTGTAAGGATATGATTTTATGGATCCATACATAAACCTGAGAGTAGCTCTTAATTATGATCAAAGTCTTTATTAAAGCAAGTCTCATCACGAAATATATTGAGCGAATCTGACTTTAGAACTGTGATCGATAAATAATATATGCAAATAATTTGATGTGATTAATTATTTTAATCTTGATAAGTATACTTTCATCAAAGCGACAATTTCATTGCTCTTTAACGTTTTGTTCTAGATACTTTTACATGTCTCTTCTAATTCTTAAATTTCCAAGGCGACATCGCCGTGGTGGAGTAAGTATCTTCTTGTTAAAGCTCTCCTAAAAGACATGATTACGGTATATGATATTTTTGTATATCTAACACATACGATTTTTATTGCAGCTTGACGTCTTACTTTAATTCGTAAAGCAGGCATGCTTTCGCTGCTAACACGCGAATAAACTTGCAAAGTCGAAGAGCCAGGAAGTACCTCGCAGTCGCATTTACCTGTCTTAGAAATGCTGCGGGATTTTTCCATTTTTTGGACAATGTTACATGATGCAGAATTTCCTAATTTCCTGGTTTCATCTCTTCAAATGACAATACAGTAAATATTATTAATTTACATATTAATTATTAAGTTAATGATTCAATACTTGCATTTTTTAAAATCATGAATTACGTATACGCGATCAAATTGGTGCATTAAATACAAAGCCAGTATGTTAAACTGGCTAAATAATTTTATTCATTATTGCATGCTTATTGTATATGCAAAGGTATAATTTTAATATTATCGCTCTATCGAATATATACCTATATGATCGTCGATCCGGAATTTTATCACTATGATTTTTTGCGAGTTGCGACACACGACATTGCTGATGCGATAAAGATGTACTCACGATATTGTAACGAGTTCTCTAAAAAGACGAAACATTAAAAATAACTAAGGGTCTCTGTATGATTAGCTGATGATTAGATAGTCATCGTAATTGTTGAGATCGAGGATGTAGGACGAAAGGAAGTCAAATTTTACGTAATTTCTCCGTTCCTCGGAAGAGCGATTTTCGTTTCCTGAACGGCATTGCCAGTTCCACGTCGTAGAACCGTGTAATGAGGATTTCTTGATCAATCGATCTTGCACCTGGCTGCGTTGCATGACAATTACGCGATCGATATTGACAGAGTTCCTAGATAAATTCATGTTTTAAAAATTATTTTTTATCGTTCGGTATAATAATAAAAGAATTTATGCTATTCAATATTAAAAAAAAAAAAAATACATTGCACACATAAACCACACTTTCTATGTATAAAAGGAATTATTTTTCTTCGTCAGTAATATGTGCAAGATGCTTTAAATATTATTTAATACAACGATATATTTTAATTTATGGAGTAAGAAAATTCATTATAAAAATAAACTCGAAAATTAAATTGTATTAACTTTTAATGTCATCTAGTTACTTTTTAATATCGATTCTATTAAAATATTAATTGTGCATGAAAATATTTCATAAAAAAAACTTTTTTGTGCAATGTATTTTAAAAATATGACATAATTATGTTATATTTTAATCACCTGACAGTCTTAGTTGTCGGAGAATGGTCTTCTGATCGACACGTAAAAGTCTGAAGAAGTCGCGGTGCTAACTGATAAACATCAGCTGCTGCTATATGCAATTTGTGCAGCCTGTTAAAAAATAAAAAGGTGTGTCCGGGTGATTTTGAATAAATTACAACGTGACAGAACTTCTTCGTAAAATTTCCTTTCCCTTAATTGGCGCACTTACTTAATGTTGTACATGCCGCCAATTTCTCCGTACTTTCGTCTAATTATTTCAGCTTCGACCATAGCCGTAGTCATTCGCATTGCCGTCGCGATCTCGTTCACTATCTATAATAATCAGCGATGCAATCACCTTGCACAAGTATTTCGTATGGCGTTACTAATTGGCGCGTATTTTAAAGCCGACCAAAAAGTCGCAGAATAAATGCGAGAGTAAAATTGAAAATTCAATACGGAATATGCAACCATATGAAAATAAGGCCGAGGGGAGGGATTTATTAAATTGTTAATTGTTGAAAATTTTACCACGAATAGTAATGAAAATATAAACTTATTAAAGCTGAATAAAACTGAAAAATTTATCTTTTACGTACAACAGAAAGATTTTTAAGAAATTAAATTAAAATTATTTGAAATACGATTAAAAAACTGTTATTAAAATTTATCGAAATTTGGATAGTTTTTAGAATAAAATAAAGATATCATAAAATATTAAAAAATTATTTTATACCGTGTTTTTTACATTTTATACATTTTTTTTTTAATTCTATAGATACGGTCGCAGATTCTGGAGCATCCTGCATATATTACCACGGTGTGATCCGATATGATCGAGTCATCTTCAGAGTGGAGATAATAATTGCTTTTCGACGACGCGAGAATCCACGGGTGGTCAAGGATTTCTCCAATAGTGATCCTCTCGCGAACCGACGGGGCGAGCAAACGGTTTATCAGATTTCTGCATTCAAGGGACGTTTGATACATGGGTTTCTTTTGACTTGACGTTAGGCCCTTGTTAATCTGGATCATCAGCCTGCGCCGGTGTTCTCCCAACGACGTCCATTCGTCGCAGGGACACGAAAACGGAAGTCGACCGATGATCATTCCATATAAAACAACTCCCCTGTTAGTCACATTAAGTAATATTTAGATATTGCCTAAAATATTATCTTTATAAATTACATTAATAACTGAAGTACATAATGAAAAACTGCTAAATTAAGTATCTGATATTATAATTGTTTTAAACAATTTTAATGACATAAATATTACACTTACAGACTCCATAAATCCACTTCTGGCCCGTATCGTTTACCTGCGATGAAGAGCTCGGGCGCAGCATACTCTGGAGATCCACAATGTGTTCGCAATAGATTGTCACTGGCATAAATGTTGCTGAGGCCGAAATCTACGACAAGAAACGTTCGTCAGTGAATCGGTGAGTTTTGTTTATAAGAAAACTTTTTATTTTTAACTTTCGATTATTGTTGAATCGCAATCATCGTCAATTTATGATTTTAAATGTATATATCATGATTTATGTAACAAAGCAATATAAAATTATTTTCGCGGATAGAAAATGTCAACCAAATTAAAAAGATTTAACGTTTTAATAAATTAAAAATTAACTTTACAAAGATATCGATAAAATTAAGAAATATATTTTATGTTTCTATTTGGTTATTTTTGTTTAAAAGCCTACCTTAATATCAGATATAGCAATAATCCGTAGCAATATATAACAATAATCGAAGGTCATTAAGAATAACGGGCATTATATTTCTACGTAATTATATAAATTGCGGCCAATTTCGTCGTAAGTGCAATTTTTTATGCGGAGCTTTGCTGGGCACAGGTGGATCTGATTTCACGCTCGAAAATCAAGCGTCACGCGAGCGGAAACATTATAGTTGCGATTTTCGCGGTGCACGCTAATCTACGTGGTTCGATCGATGGCGATTGCCACAATCGCCGCGACCATAATGTTCTTTAGTCCCGCGCGATATGTCGACGTCCGTGTACACACATCTGCCTCTCACCCACTATCTTGATTTGTTTCTTGCGCTCGTCCTGCAGTACAATATTCTCCATTTTAAGATCTCTGCAACAGGATGATAAAAATTAAAAAAGTTAGTCAACGTTTTTTAAATCTGCAGGATTTGAGAAGGTTTTATGTCTTGTTCTACCGATTATTTTTGATTTTTGTGAGATTGTTGTATTCCCGATAGATTAAGGATTACGAAGGCGGAGATTGCAGGCGGGTGAACGCGAAAAAAAGCATGTATGCATATGCAATGCATGTACAGTTTGCACGATCACGTAGCGCGTTCGCGAGATTAACGCTCTCGGCGCAAGAACCTTGTGGCCCTGACCATCGCGCGAAGGTCTCTTTGCTCGTATCACCGTCTACGAGCGTGGCTCGCGGACCTTGCAAATTGTCGTTTCGTCTACACGACGGCCTCTCGGCCTTTCGATAATGTCAACTCCGTTTCTCGATCTCGCATATTTGATAAAAACGTCATTTTATTCGTCTCCGAAATTTCACGGTGCGTGGCGATGTGATTTTATTTTTGTCGAAATTTAATTTCAGACCAATGCTGCATTTTTTTCAAAAGCATAAGTTATAACACGAATTATACACAAAAGAAAGTAATCTTTTCATTTTTGTGATATTTTTTTCTCGGGTTTGCGACAATAGAAAGATCATGTTAAAAGAGTATCTTCAATGTAGTATCTTTAACACTAGAATAACCAATCACGGTAAAATAACGAGTCTCTAATTGTCTGTTTCAAGTTGCCGATTACTTTCAAAGGTATTTTTATTGGGACTTTCGTCATGGAAATATGTATTCCGTATAGATACAAAGGATATGTTAGTATGTCCTGTATAATCGATCCTCGATTGCGCAGGATATCGATGTGAAGGGTGATATTGAAATTTCTATCTAAGGCAAGCTATCATCGGGATCGGGCGGCAATGGCCCTGCAGCTTATCCGTGGCAAAGACCTTGGGACCTTGAAACACATCATTAAAATCACATCGCCAGCGCGCGCGATGCGAGAGTGGAGTCAGTATGCGCTTTGGGTGTCGCTAATAAGTAATAAAAGAGGACTCGCTCCTCGGAACACGTGCCCGCGGCGAGGTTAATACCGTCACGGGATGCAAGCCCGCTCTCGACGGGGTCGTTACTCGTTGGCAGAATCTAGAACGTCTGTAACATTTTTCTTTATTCCCTGCTGCTGGCCACCTTTCGTCGAATCTCGAACCATCCGAGTCCCCCGAGCGAATTCCTCAGAACGTTTGTCCAAAGAAAAAACGCGGTGATAAAACGACGAACGGATTCCGTGACGTTTACCAACGTGAATTTATCGATAGCTATATTTACTCCTCCGTTTCTCTCGGAGATCCTTCTTTCTCCAATCAATTTCAATTACGCCAAGACGATCAATTTATTAATAATACGATGGGTCGGTAAAAAAAAAAAAAAAAAAAAAAAGAAACAAGAAGTAGGACTTTCGAAACACAATAGAGAAGATAGTGTACCAATTCCGTATCGCGACGGATCTTCTCCAATCATCCCACGTTATCAATTCCAAAGTAGTGTCCGGCCTAGAAAGTCGAACGTTAAAGCGCATTGAGATACCCGGGGAAGCGTATCTGCGTACCAATAATCAAAGGACGGTGTGTACGGTACTCTAATATTGAAACGTGAGTATCGCCGGTTTCGAGCGGATGCGTCGAGTGCGGCCTTCGAGCGATGCGTTTCTGCTGCATCCTCGACTGCTGCGGGATAATAGTCGAAACGACCCTGAAGCCGAGGCCACGGTTGTTCGTTGGCCTGGGCGATTACGTTTCTTTTCCATCGTAGAAGCCGCGCGGCAGCAACGCACGTTCTTGGGAGCGCGCGTCCGCGACGAACTTTTGCGACTGATCGCGCGGGATCCAATTAAAGATGCTTTTACATGAGGGATTTTGTCACGGACAGGCCCCGCTTTCTGAGCATCTCCTTTAGCTTCGCCATCGTAAAATCCGACGGATTTCGTGGTACTCTTTTTACCTTTCCCTCGTTATACTCTTCAAAACTCACGTTTATCGATTCGTTCTATTCAATCTCGGTCCGAGCCCCCAAAATTTATAGGAAAAGAGCGTTTTAATTAAACTTGACGCGCGGACTTTTTTTTTTTTTACTTTACTTTAACCGATAATAATTCGATTCCTACGGTATACAGTCGCACGCGCAGTCGATTAGTCAATTAATTTAATACTTTTCCAATTGTGTTACGTTCAGGTTTTTCTGGTCTTAATATTCATGTTCCTTTACCGTTTTATAAATGATAAAGTTGAATTTAACGAAGCAAGTCATTTGCACTTGTACCGTGTTTCACCCTCGAGATATTTTCCGGCGGAGCATTATAATTATCAAAGCAGATACGATCTGTTAACTCTAATACTCATCGCTATAACGAATTTTTGGCGTTATATCGTTCAACCTACATCTTTCTTTCTCGTAACGACGTACTCCGTTGGCGGTTATCGAAAAATCAGCGCTTTTTGCGCTCACATTCGAGCGTAAAACACGAACTTCCGCGATGGGCATCTTTCCTCTCACACGCAGCTCTCGCTATTATTGTCCGTTCGCTTTTATCGCCGCCACAGTGTAATAATAAACTTCCCCTCCCCCGCCTCAGCTCTCTTTACGGTGTGAAAGGAGAAGGGAGGGCGATCTGAGCGTGGTGTACCTGAGGGATATGGGAGAAATATCGCTGGGACGATTTTACGGAAGGCTACCCGCGATAGAGCCGTATCCTGTTACGAGGAAACGTAAGGCGGTGTGACGCGCGAACGATTATCTCGCAGACGAGACGAGCCACCTTTGATGTCTTCTGTGACACGAGGACGTATGCCCTTCTTCGTGATCTTATTCAAGCACTCCCGTCTTCCAAGTACCCTTTTGAAAAACGTCGTCTACACCGAGGGACACTTTTCCCTTGAAAGAAAATCGGAATTCTCGCCGCGACCATAAATTTATACTAATTATTTATTTACAATTGTTTATCGCGATCTCCGGTGTAATTAATAAAATTTCGCTAGCTACTCATCATGAATCTGCACGAAATTACCAAGCAAAGTACGGACTTTGTTAATTTACTTTACATTAAACTGTTAGTTTCAACCGCAGCTCTTCTGAATCATTTTAGTTTTCGTTATTATTAACGTGATCCTTTCGGCTCTAAAGTCAGATAACGTTTAGATATTATTATTCAAAGTAGGGTTATTATTTCATGTTTTTAGATTTTATCTGTCGTATTGTAACACCAATGTAATCACTTTCCGGCCGGAACGCAGGTGGCGTTAGCTATATAAAATCATAAATACGAATATTTAACCGTCCATGACATTTACAATTTCTCGGTAGCCCGAGACCCCCGGGACCACGATCTATCAATGCGTTTCCGCTACGAGATAACGGTCGATAGCTCCGCACGAGGGACTTTTTAAAGTACGCGGCGTGAACACGCGGCGCCCGACGAAAAGCCCCGTCTCGGGTGAGTTTATAGTCGAACGCTATAAAAGCGAAAGAGCAATATAAACCCATATCCGGGCAAGCTTGCAGCGGAATGGCTAGGCTAATCTCAGATATCTTTCATCTTTTGCCGCTTCCCGGCCGGCGATAGACCCTCGGAGTACTCGGAGTACTTCTGGTAAAACCGCATCCCTCCTCCCCTTCGCCCCCCCTTACCATCGTTCCGGCACCTTGTTTTCCGTCTTTCGTCCTGCCGATATATTACCTATTTCACGTCTCCATTTCTACTCACCTCCGTCGACTCGCGGACGAATCCCCCGACGGCAGCGGCGATTCTTTATAAGCTACGAATTCCCGATTGATCGTAAAAAAACGACGTTCATCGACTCGCGCGTGTCTGAGAAGCTTCAAACCCGGCGGTTTGCAAATTGGTCGATTTTTTGTAGAATCCTCGGGATCTTCAAGATCGTTTAATTTAACAAACTTTCCCTTGCTTTTTTTAATGACGACACGATAGAATTTAAAGGCTAAACATTTTTTTTTTTTTTTTTTTAAAATAAAATCTGATTTTATTTTATGTACTATCACCACGTTTAATAGCATGAGTAACGGTATAATCGTATTGATATCTGATAATACGTTGTTACATCTAATACATTCACCTGATATTTTAATATTTCAACTAACGAACCCCGCGACACGTTAAATAATATCGTCGGCATGGCGTGACTGCTGACAAATGTCGAAACTGGCGAGCTTGACGGAGAGTGATCTTGGTCGTTCGCTAAAGAAAGGGGGAAACCAAAATCAGCGAATCTCACGCTAGTCGAGGACTAAAGGGAACGAAGTCTTCGAAAAGGACTAATTTACGCTGAGATTGACGCTCTCTCGCCATGACCTGACACGTTCTAATGGAAAAGATGTGTCTCTAATATCACCGACTGATCGACCATTGGGAAACTATATCCATTCGCGGTAAATCCCATCGGAACAACTTTTCGGCTTGCTCGCTAGTTCATTCGCCGATACAGCTGATTATTTTTCTCGACCCTTTAACTTTCTTCACGCGCGAAAAAGAATTGCAAAAGATTGTTATTGCTTGAAAATTATTCTGAATTTTGTCGTAATTTAATCACGGGTCGGATCGGTCTCGCAGACTTTACATTTTGTAAAATTTAATATAATAATATCAAATTTTGATGTTGCCACAAAAGCGGCGGCTTCTCGCGCGTCCTATCAGGGGGGGTGTTCGCTATCGGCGTTCGTGGTACAATCTCTTTTCCTCGAAATTGGATTTCCGACTCGACTGGCCGCGATTATACCGTCGCATCGCGTACACGCTGTGAAATTTAACGCTCGCAATTACGGATTCCGCGTTTTCGCGCTCGACGCACACAGTAGATATATTCGATTGCAAATTGATCGTCCGAACGGAGGCTGAACATTCGCGAAACGATGAGGATTAACGAGTAGCTGTAATTCAGCCCGTTTTGAAGAGATAAAAGTAACGAGCATTTTTTCGTTTATCTGGGAGGTTGAAAATGACGGCTGGGTCTCGGAATCGCGAAAAAACATACTCGAGCGTCGAACACGATGATGTTCCGTTTTGGGAGAAAACGCCTCGAACTCGGCATCTTCGAGAACTCCACGCGAACTCTGTTTCTATTTTCCATTTTTTTTTTTACGCGAGAAAGACAGCGCGCAATTGACGATCGGACATATTGCCGTCTCACTTTTTTACACGGTTCTCTCTCTCCCTCCTACGGCCGAAATCTCTAATGGTCAGTCTAATTGCGGAGTCTCGGGCGTGAGGATCGCTCCGCAATTACTCGTATTTTCGATCGCGAATAGGATAATCTCGCATACGAATGAATGTCGACATCGTCGACTCGGAAACGAACGATCATTTTATGCACTCGTGTGTCATTTTAATCATCGTGCTTCGTTTTGCGTCTCGAAAAAGTGTTTCGGAAAGAAAAGGTTATGTCCGGCGGAACGCGCGGGGGCGTCCGATCTGAATTGCGCCCCGCGTCTAATGTTACCAACTTACTGCACTCGTCATCTACTTCAGCGACATTCAGCGGATTCCGGCAACCGCCATTATGAGAGCATCAGATCCGCACCTCGCGCGTCTTCTTCGTCGCGGCCGTGACTCTCATCCCATTGCGGAAAAGTGACTTTTAAGGAACTCGAGTAAGATGATTATTTTTCGCGCACGGCGAATGTTTCATATCGCGGCCCGTCTCGTTCGCCGTTTGATCCAAGTTGCCGGCATCGTTTGATCTACCAAAGAGAATTGATCGAGGAATCGAAGGTGTTTTTTTGGACCTTGCGTTCTATTAGACTGTGTCGAGATCGAGGACGACTCGAGTGAAGACCCGGCGCGGCAAAAGTAAGCAACGCTATAAATATCGAGAGTGCAAAATTATTCAATAAATGATCGTTTGTCGCGCTTACTTAATTTTAATTGTAAAAACTAACCGCGATAATCCACCGTTATTTTTTCGGTCGTTCGTCTCTCGAGTGATTAGTGAAAGTGAATATAAAAAAAAACAGTAGTGTGATTTAAACTACTACAAGACGTCAGGATAATCCAAAATACTGCCACGGAAGGATGGAAAGAAGGAAGGAAGGAAGGAAGGATGTCGAACGCCGTCGGCCGTAGATCACTCAAATGTAATTATCCTAAAGAATCTTATATAATTAATTAATGTCCAAATTTAATGATGCGTGCGCTCCGTAATTTTTAATGTATTAAAATACTGTCATGAGATTTGGTTCATCTCGTTGCTGTTTAGCAAAACTGTCCAGCACGGAGCCAGAAATATAACACTCGAAACGTACTCGGTACTAGATAATTATTACAAGCTGATAACGAGCTAGAAAAGCTAAGATATCTAAAAGTTTTTCGCCGCGTACTGAATCTATTGCGCGTTCTGACCTTATGCAATGCTCGAGTCTGCTGGTCGCCGAGCTCAGCGATCGCCGAGGTAGTGTGAGTACGTGCGTTTGTTTACATCGGCTGACAGCCGTCGCAATCCAAGTTCGCATGGTGGAGGACGCGGGGGCGGCGGACGGCGAGAACCGAGTTGCCTGGAGAATTCGGCGTCGAGCGCGCGTTAGCTAAGTCAGTAGTAAACAAGTACGCGGCGCAAAACATTTAGATATCTATTTATAGACATGGTCCGCGCTGGTCAGTGACTAGACGACCGATACTAGACAGATATTGTTTTTTTAAATGACAACTTTATAAATACTTTCTTATAATTTATCGATCGACGAAACTAGAGATCTTCAACGAACATAATATTTCTAGATTTTTACATTATACATATTTCCCGAAAATTCCGGTCGGGATAGATATGAAAGACTTTTAAAAAATGTTTAGTGCACTAGAAATCAGATTTAAATACATATATCGTTCTTGCAATAAAATATCAATCACAACGAAACGCGAGGAACCTCGAATATGCGTGCGACGCCTAGGTCAGGTTGACTGGCGTACATCGACCCTGAGGAGTCGATAGCGTCAACGATGTTCGACGTCGCGATGCTCGCAACAGCTCCCTCGACCTCTCTATCTGTACGTTGAACCTGAGGGGTTCGGTACGTCGCTCTCGAGCGGCACAATCGCACCCCTTCGGCTCCACGACCTCCCGGCAACCTTCTTTACCTCCTCCTTCTCCTCGTCTTCGTTTACTCTTTTTTGGCCTCGCTGTCGTCTCTATCGCGCCGACTTCGGCCTTTCGTACACGTTCCACTCGCCTACGCACACCGCGAAAGTGCTCCTAACGTCGACTCGCCGTTAATTCTCCGCCTCGACGCGCCCACGATCGTGTTTTCGGCCTTAACCCCTTTGTTACGCGATGAACACGAACGAAGCAGATACGCTACTTCATCCCCGGCTCGCTAGATTTATAAGCTATATAAATAATTATCGGCCGTAGAACGTGTCTGCGGTCTTTAATAAACTTCGGCGATTAAGCCCACCCAACTTGCTGTGAGGAAGATTGTTTCGTGGTTGCGTTATCAGCATTTTCCAACGCAAACCATGTTTTTGAGAAATACTTGGTCGGATTTAAATTCATCTCTTAACTTATTCTTTTTATGCTTTTTACATTAGTTGATATACTTGCCTTCTCCGTAACTTATTTTTCTCTGTAACTATACCTTTGCTTATTATAAATTTAATTCTCTTCTATTATATTTAACTCGATCGTTTTGCACGTATAAGAAAATTCAAATCAGATTTCACTGGAAGTTTAATTGAATATACATAATTAAATGTTGCTGAATTTTTAATAGATGTATATCATTTCGAATGAAGTATTTCGACATTTCTCCCTTTCATAGACACTGTCGGCTTTAATATCGATTTCGCGGCTTGAAACCACCCTGAAGCGCCCCGACGAGGTACCGTTCGAGTGTATTTGACTGGAAATTGACCCTTAGGAACTTTTAATGGGCACCCTGCCACCCAAGCCTTTTCCGCTCCTCCTTCTCCTCCTCCTTCACGTGACCCTTCGGGACAAATCTTGTAAAAGATTTTCACCGAGCGCACGTTCGCTCGGAAAAACATTACTTTTCATTAAAATTGCAACCCCTCCCCCCCTCCCCCTCCCGTCATCTCTTGTGCAAATCTGATTTTATATCGCAACAAATCAAAATCTAATACAAGACGATGCAGCAATCTCACCACGTCCCGTACTTTGCATCGTTCTCTTATCTGCTTCTGATCCTGTCTCGTAAGCTAACGTATACTATCGATCTTAGGGCTCGCATTTCCATTGTTCTCATTACGTTTTTAATTCTTCTGATTTCGATTCTTCTCTCTGCCGCGTACGTGAGTATAGGTCCGACGCAGTCCTTGTACATTTTTATCTTACTTTCTATCGTCGAAGATTTATTGTTTCAAATGATATCTCTCAGGCAGCCCAAAACTTGGCCTGCATTTATTACCTGTGTAATTACCTCGTATAATAAGAATTTATTCCCTGGAAATATGTGAGATATTTTTCTATTCCCGAATCGCCTGTAAAAATCGTGAAGAATTGCTTATGCAACAATAAGCTACGAATTTACGAAGCAGAAACGTGAGTCTAGGTAACGTAGAGGGAATCGATCGCGAGGGGGGAAAAAGTGAACTTGTGTGTATCATTAAAGCACCCGCAGAATTATCGATACTTTCCTACCGAAGTTTAACCACCCTCGCTGTTTCGCGGCCAAGGGAATACCCTTGAAAAGAACTTCCCCTTAACTAACGCTATCCATGGAAGTCCGCTAATCTGGCTCTTAATATGAGTATTCCCCCTCCCCCTCTTACGGCCCTCAGCCCCCGAAGGCCATCTTTTGCAGCGAGTAAGCCGCTATAATGATGCATTATGTCGCAACAATAGGCAATGCGGCTCGATTCGAACGGAAACCTGAGAGCTTCTCCCGAAGTCTGTCCCCATTTCTCTTCCCCATTCTATCCTCTCTCTCTCTCTCTCTCTCTTTCTTTCTCTCTGTTCTTCTCACAATTATCATGACCACGGAATGCGCGTCAAGCGGGATATTGTGAGTTCGTGCTTAAAATTAATTGCTGGTACGAATTCGAGTAGAAGAATGAATGCCGCGTGAATGCTCGCTGTTTAAGCACTGTGATTCATTTATTGATTTCTTTGAGGTATCGTTGCGTAAATTTGCCATCGACTTTCCGGAGCGATCGCATCTGATATTACATTTTCGCGTTTGCGATTCATGAAATGATTTTAATGCGGCTTACCAACGCGCCGGGATCGTCGAGCGCAGGTATAAGTCGTATTTTCTGCCATCCATATGTAAGTTAGACGGTAAACAAAAGAATCGCAAAGGGGACCGCTATCGCTTTTATTGAAATCTGGGATTCCGCGCCGTCCTGGATTTCATCGCGCCAACGAGCATTAGCATGTCTCGCTGGCGACGTTCAAAGACTCGGCGGATTCTCGGCGCGAAGATAAAAGGAACCTTTTCGCGGTGAAAGACACGCTGCCGTTCTTTTTTCTTTTTTTTTTCCTTTTTTTTTCCTCTTACGATCTAATACGAAAAGAGACAGAGAACGGAGACGTGCGAAAACGCGCGACACAGAACGGCGGACTGAATAAAAGGGCCGGATGGGGCTGGAGGAAAGGCGCCCGGTATAGGCCAGAGATAAAGCGAAATAACGGGGGGGTATATTTTTCGGGTTTTCCGCGAGCTCTCCGCAAGCGCGATTTCTCGTACCAAATAAAAATAGGAGCCGCGCGGTCGCCATAAATATTCCACGGGTTCGACCCCTGGGCTTCGACCGGCGCCCCCGTTCAAACCCTCGTACACCATGATGTATCCGCGCTCATCTTCGACGTGTGTACCACCCGACTTTCCTCTCCAGCATCCGCGCGCCGCACGCTTCTTTCCCGCTTATTCCATCGAGGCGACGCGCGTCGATCCGCTCACCGACCACCCTTTGTGATTTATTCGGTTCCTTGGTTAAGGCTTAATGGATCGAAGCCAAAATCGCGGATTTTCTCTGTCCCCGTTCGACACAGTTAAACAACTCAGACGCTACACGTGATTTTTTTTTACTATTAAATATACTATCGTCATGTTCAATTTTTGTTGTTTTTATAGTTGAAATTCCGTAATAAGCGCGATGCCTCTCCGAGGTTTCTCTTTTTCCTCTCGGGATGTTTGAGATGTACTCTTTTTCCTCGCGCACGACACTCGCGAAAAAAACACGCCCGGATATTAATTCGTTTGCGATACGCTGGACGTTGGCGGAAATGTTGCGCGCGGGATATCATAAATTTCCTCGCGACTTTTAATTTGGCGTAAGTTTTTTTTTTTTTTTTTTTTTTTTATTATTTCTATCACACTTTTCATATTAATTATCTCGATAATTGAAATTCAGTCGGCAGGCTCTCTCGCGAGTGTAAATTCGAAATGATCTCGGCGGCGAAATATACGTCTCTATTTTGCGAATCTGCATTCTACGACTCGCGTATATTTTTGGCACGAAAGTTCTAGCGGTCGAGGGGAATATCAACGAGAAGATTTTGACGAAGATCCGCATTTTCCAAAGCTCATCTCACGCTTATCCGTACGATAACTTTCGAACGTGCCTCGATATCCGACCTCCAAATCGCGGCTTTACCTCGAACTGCCTACGTGCTCGCCGATCGTCCATTTCCGAAAGCTTCTTCTGGCGGGAGTTTTGCGAGAAACTTTTTCATATATCCTGTAGTTGTTTCTTTCTATTACCGGCCTGACGCAATTGTGATAAATCACGGTGTTTAGGTCCGATCGTTCTCCTCGCGCTTCTCTAGAATCCGCAGTTTTGCGGAACGATGCCCTCGCCGAGCGTCGCGTTTGCGCCTCACTCGTGGAAACGCGTTTCGCGATCGTTCCGATTTTTCTCGGTTTGTTGACGGGCACGGTGAAAAAAAGCCGGATGGCCCGGCCGGTGAATTATAGCCCCTCGGAAGGGGCCTGGGAGCACCATTAAATGTGACGTCGTATAATAACCGCATTAATATTGTAACGAGCGTCGATGCTCTCGCCCCGATCCAACGTACATCGTATATCGAGGCACATACATCACCCCGTTTCTCTTTTCTTCGGTCGTGCTCCTCGCTCCTCGCCTCTCTTTCCCTCCCTCGCAGGCTGGAGGGAAAGGGACAGCGGGGGATCCCGCGAGATAGAACGAGAGAAAAAGCTTCCTGATTTGGATGCGGGTTGCAGGCGCCGATGACCTCGGATCGCCACTCTGGGGGGTCTCGGGATCCGACTATCCTCGCGGCTCGTTCAAGAGTGTATAAGAGAATGGACACGCCAGCGTGGAAAGAGAGAAAGAGTGAGAGGAGATTTTGAAATATCGCATGGAATATGTAAACGGCGGGCGAGAAAGAATTTTTCGATTCGCGATGGGACCACCGAGTTCTTTCCGAGTGATATATACATGGCGCCCTGGATTCTCTCGAATCTTACCCGGGTGTTTGAATTCCCTTCGAGGTTTATCATCTAAATTATACACGATTAATCCGCGCGCGCACGTGGACCAAGCTTCGAGCTAAAAAAGTTTGACGGTCGTTTTTCTGGCGAGTGCCGTAAAGTTAATCAGTAAATTTGGCGAGTGCGTAATCACATCGATCGAGATGCTCGACGTGTTAATTCGGTATCCAACGTCGCAACGGTTCGCACGCTCACGATTGATATTTTTTCGCGCCGTGTGTAATCCTTTCTCGCGCGCGTGCCCGTAGAAAGTTTAATTTCCCACGCCTAATCCAGATACAAATGCGGTGAATAGGTGATGCGCGACGAAAGCAGGGGAAAAAAAGAGGAAGAAAACGAGACGGAGAGATTTATGCCTCCGCTCGCGTAGTTTATTCTAGCGGAGTTCATATATCCAGACGATTACGCGCGACGACACGGCTATTTACGTAGCAGACGTATCGGAGCGCGGCTTTAAATCCCTTTCAGCCGCGGATGCGCCGTCGCACGCCAGGTGTGTGTATCACCGTGTTTCTCGGGCTCTCGGCGACGAACGGTCGACGCCGCTAAGTAAAACGGCCCGCGTTATATTTATTATCAATTACACGGCGAGCGCATACGGGCCACTCCCGGCGAGCGGAAGGTGTCCTGGAACAGGTTTGATTAATAAATTAACGCACGAAGGGGGCCCGCGCCACATCGGCCGGTCCCCGTCCCCTTCCTCGAGCGTCCGGTGTCTGCAGCCTCCTTTTCGCGAGAGTAACTGGTCCGCCGATAAATTACATCGTCCCGTTTAATTGCGAATTCGCCTCGAGATAATTGCCATCGCGCGAGCCCTTCGTTACGTACGATGATCGTGGCCGGTGCACGTGGACACGCGCACCCACGCGCGTGCCACGGACATGCATGTCGGCCAGGGCACAATGTAACAAAAATATTAACCGTGACTTTCTGATTTATAAGGAGTAGGGTTCGACGTAATTTCGACCGGATCAGGCCTCGGAACGGCCGACAATTCGCAGACATCAAATTAAATATCAAAGAAACGGTACTGAAGATTGATACTCCGCGCTGAAGAAACGCTTCGGTACGTTTTCCCTACGTTTCTCTCGCTTCACGATGCCTCTCTTAATGTCTATCGAGGCTTTTAAATTCAGCTTTTGAATTTATGTAAAAGAAGTAACTTTCTTCGAGCTAGGTTTGGCGGGTAGCTTCGCACAAATATTCCGAATAAATTAAACGTGTCGCGAGTGACAAGCTAACAGACGGCTGACGCTGACCGAATGCAGATGTCATTTTTTTTGACGCGCCGGGCGTCGGTGACGAGTAGCGCGCGAGTAAATTTTCGCGCCGGTTCCGTTAGGCAATCACTATGAATCAAGCGGACCGCGCCTGCGTTTACGTTTACGATTGTTGTAAATTACTCCGAGTTTTTTCCGCGCCGGTTTACCCCGACCGCCGCCGCCCCCTTTCGACCCTATCTTCCTCGTCTTCCTCTCGCGCCGCTCCTCCTTTTCTCCCCGCATGCCTTTTTTTATTCCGCGTTTTCGTCCCTCGGCCATTTCTCCTTCTGCCGCCCCGCGGTGCCTTCCTTCGCTCGAAGGATGCACATCATCGTCGAGTTCATCGAACGTCTTGTTCATCCTGTTTATTGAATCGACTCGACGTTCGACTAAATTATATTCGACGTCACACGCCGTGACATACACGTTCTCTCTCTTTTTTTTTTTCTTTTTGTACATATATTTCTTGGGAAGAAAAGACATTTGATGTTTGGAGTAAAGTTGTACTAAGTCAAAAGTAGAAATATATCATCGATCACTATTGCGTAAATTAAGAAAAAAAAAATAAAAATAAAAATAAAAAATAAAATCAGTAAAGAAATAGAAATGATTTGACATTCCTGCTAGGTATAAGTTATGAAGAATGTAAAAAGTCGGCCAGCCTGTCCCAATCTCTTCTATTTTTTTTACGAACTAATTAGTATTCCGCACATTTCGCCTTTCGATTAATTCGAACTTTAATTAAGCTCAACGCGCCGCGAGTCGTTATTTATACCGCGGGGTGAAATTTTCCCTGTTAGGAGTGGCTTCGTTAACAGCGGAGAGCGTTTGTCGTCCGGTTATTAGATTTATCGCGGGACCTTATTTACGAGGCTCGTTTACTCATTTATTTTTCATATCGTGGCAACTGCACGATTGTCGCGATACGGCGGGAAACAGCCGCGATAAACCTCGGGGGCCTCAGAAATTTCTGACTCTAGTCGCGCGGCTACCGACCGCGCGTAACAATAATCGTAAAGCATCGAGAGACGCGCGGCATATTTTTATCGCTACCGTTACCGCCGCGGCGCGCCGCCGATTTCGCGTCACGCCACCCACGATGGCGCGGCACGGAAATTACAGCTCGGCGCTGAAACGACCGCAAACGCGTTTGAAAATTAAACCGCTTCACCGACAATAATTCTCGCGGTATTCGAGAAGCGACCCGCCTTTAACCTCCCCTCGCCGTTCGTAGATTACATGTCATCTCGTAGCAGCCGCTCTTTATGTAAGCGATGCGGCCCGGATCCTAGAACTAGTTCAACGTAAAACAATCGCCTGAAACTGATACACGGAACGATAACCCTCCGCAGCCATTCTCAAAGCACGGTGAAATAATGATGGTAAATAGTCGTAAAGCGAGAGGCATCTTCTCTTTTCTTTTCATCTTTTTTTTTTTTTTTTTTGTTATAAACAGTACAGAAGTGTGGATCCACATCTTCTAACGCGACGCTATTTTCGTGGGTATGAAAGGTTCTTTTCGTAGAGTCGAATTATTTTTGTAGGAACAACCGGGCTTGGCGGTCTACGTCTCACGATTCACAATCGACGATTTCACGTAATCCAACTTAAAATAAAAATTAAAAAATTAATATAATTAACGGTCGAGTGTACATACCGTACGTCTTTTTTATTGAGAGAAGTATATATATTTATGACATTTCTGACAAATAAATTTAACTGATTCGAACATTCCATTCAACCACCGTAATGATGTACTAAAATATTTTTAATACTCATTAGAAATGCGAAAATTATAATTGACCCCAAAAGTAACTATACAAGTATTTCTTTCGGTATGCGAGAAGGGAGAAACGCAGGGAATGGCCGATGACCCCGTCTGGTCGGATCCCTTCCGCCCACGCATCGCGGCCCCTGCTAAGGGCAAAAAAAAAAAAAAAAAAAAAGGGGCAAGAGAAGATCTGCGCGGTGTGCGGGCAGCGTGCGAGTCGCGATATCAAACCGATTACCTGCGAGAGATACTTAACCCTTTCGCTCTCAACGTGTCCCTAAATATTCTCGTGCACAAGCACTATCGCGTATACGCAAAGAATTAACACCTCGCGAGGTAACTTTAACGCGTTTAACGCAATAACTGAAGATAATGATAACTATATATAACGCGCCTACGTGCGGCATGTATTCGCTCACCCATTATGCGGCACGTAACTATTGTACAAATAAAACTCATCTCGGCTGTAATGACCACCACGTCGCGGTGCTGTTTGTTTTTGTGCATTAGCCGTATAATCTCCCGGTATTACACGTAAAACGTTAGTAACCCCGCAATACTAACGCGGGATAACTGCTAATTAACATTAATCTCGTTCCGCTATATTAACGGAAGATTATACAGCTGGAACACAAAGACGAATAAAGTTCGATACTGATCATTAGCGGTAGATACGAATCGCGGGGTTAATTGCAAAAAGCAAAGCTTTACCGGAATAGGAGTCTTACTAAGCGATTCGATCGTGTCGTTATTGCGACAATTTTCAACCCATCTTTTCGGTAGCGAAAAATATCAAGTCGCATCTCTTTTCCGCGCTCTTCTTTTCCGATTCGTTTCTCTCCCTTCACCCTCGCCATGGTTTTCGTTTCGTTTCTTTCATGCTGCGTTAACAAACTCCGGTCGTGCCGCTATGGCTAATTCTAATTAAATAACGATAATGAAGTTGGGACGAATCTAACAAGACTGATGAGGTATTGTAGGAAATTTGGACGAGGGATCCCGAGTTCGAGACCAACTACCCTTCTTAATTTTTTTCCGATCCTACATATGTATCTGCATGATAATGATCCTTATCAGCATCTTGAAACAATCGCATCTAGCGTTTGACTTCGAGCGCGGATAATTTCGCAAATAGACACTCGTGATACTTGCTCTCGTAATTCGATCTGTTCCGTGACACGAGCATCCTGTTTTTGCGGATTTATTGCTAATTGACAGTTATCTTTTACATATCGCCGGACAAGCCGATAGCATCGCCTACCGTGCGCGGCCTCGCAGTCACATTTACCTCCTCGTGCTCGTAAATGCTCGGGCGGCGCGTTCGTCCGATGCACCCGCTCGGCTCGGATGCGCGCATCCGTAAGTACTTAAATTTAATTGCCGGCCATGACCGTTACATCGCGGCAGTTATTTCGGTCTTAATAACCCAGGTCCACCGAGCTGTCGCTCGGTTGAGCGGGGTCATGTCCGCGTTACGAGTCGCGAAACCGCCGTGCGAGATGCGCAAGGTCGAGACACGCGAAATCGCGCGTGGAACGGAGGGAGCGATTTATCGTACCTTCCGCGCATAAATATTCAGCACGAAACGCCACATTGATACACGCACGAGCGACGCGGAATAATAGATAACGAGAGATATTCGGGGACGCGATGCTCGAGGCGAGGTTTTAATAAACCGTCCAATGCGTGCCCGCATGATAAACCGGTCCGCGGGCGAGACGCTTGCGGAAAATTATTCGGCCTGCACGGCGGAGAAAACTGCGTAAATACGTTCGCGCCTTCCCGCGTCCGCGAGAAACTGCGTAGTTCGAGGCTCTGCAGTTGTGCAGTTGTGCACACAGTCTGCTATTTATTTCGAAGAGCATTCTAATTCAACGGCGAGTTCTCCGAAGAGAACTGAGAGAAAACTTCCGTCAGAAAAGAAATTATATCGAGTTCAAATCGCCGCCTGGGTTATATGTTTAGTTCGAATGAAAATTTTTGAGATCGATGAAGAAAATAAAAAAAAAAAATTCTATATGCATCGGTGAATCTGCGCCGCGATCGGGCATAACGATGGAGATCGCGAGGACGAGGCCGCGTGTTCGCCGGTTCGTCGACCGTAACCACGTTCGACGCGTATCTTATTTTTCCAGCTGGCACCCCGTGCCGAGTCGATTCTGTGCCGCAGACAACGAGAACAAAACGGGTTTGCGGCTTATCTCGTCTTAATACGCGCCGTTTATCAGCGAGTCGATACGCGCGCGGCATGTTTACCGGTGTGAATGATGACGCGATCTTTTCGTCCGAGTGTCGGGGCACCTCGTTCACGTCTACAAAGTTAGCCTTCCATTTTTCGAATTAAAAAAAAAAAAACCAATTCTGGTTGCCGTACCACAAGAGCTCTGTTCTTAGTCGTTTTTAGGAAGATTTCTGTTATTTAAAATGATATAGAGATCATATAAAAAGTAGGGGTTAACTTTACGTCTCTCATTTTGAGAAAAATAAAAATTTCTTTTCATCGAGGAAGGACCCTAGCGAGTTCTATATCACGAGCGGTGCACTTGACGGGGAACGGAGGGGAACAAATGCGCCATTATCGGGTGCATAAAGCGTGCCAGACCGGTTATGCGTATTTACGCACGTTTCCTTAGCGCTCGATGAGGGCAGAGACGTGGCGGGGAGCGGACAAATTCGCTCGTGAATTACTGAGACAATGCACTCGTACGCAAAGCCATTACGAGGCGAGGAATAATGTTACTCCCGTAACGACTTTCTAACCCTTTGTCGGTTATAACGCAGATATATTTGCGTCTGCAGTAGCACTCGTATTAAGTATCGCAAGTTTTTTTGTTCGATAACATCTGAAAAGTAAAAATAAGTAATTCCATTACGAAGCGGATGAAATTATTGCGTGTTTAGGATCGGCGTTTAGGTGAGGGTGAAAGGCCTCGAGTTTTCTTTCTTTTTTTTTTCTTTTCTTTTCTTTTTTTTTCTGCATCTTGTTCACGAAGCGGTTAATGAAATGATATGTCAGCTAATGAAGCGGACGCGTATTAATCCCGAATTGGCATGTCGCGTTGACGAAGCCGAAAAAAGGAGGAATAAGGAAACGCTCGCTGGCAATCTTGTCGCCTTCATGCGCAAGGCAAACCGGAACCCGCGCGCATACGTCTAGCTTTACGCGCCGTGACTTTTAAACGTCGTGGCGATCATTAAAATTCATCGAAAGGGCGACAGAATCGACACACCGTTGCGCAAGATTTAAGATGGGCGATTAAGAGAACGACGGTCAAGGTGCTCTCGGAACGACGAGCAGGATCTTGTACTATCGATATAAAGTAGTCGACAAAAGAAAAGAAAAACGTTGCATAATCTGGACAGCGTTCTTATATTACAAAATGTATTTGTTTTCATAAATTAACGAGATACAAGCCCACCGTGTCTTAAACTTATACGGAGTTCATCGAAAGACATTTGTATAGGCAGATTCTGACAAGATATATTCAATCACCCCGTTTTTGCTTGCATTATTCTTGACTTTTTCTTCCATAAGGACATTTAAATATTTATCGCACCCTGCGGAATGTCGTTATTGATTTATTCGGTTATTTTTACGCTTCGCTGTTGCTCCCTGTTTAACATTCCATCGCTTTGGTACAATTTTTTTTAATTTAATCCACTATATGCTTGTAGAATTTTCAATTTAGAAGGGGAGATGCTCTTATCTCTTGCATTAATCATGATAATTTAATTCACATTAAATATCTTATCAAATTTTTAAAACATTTCCTAACTCCAATTATGTCAAAGTAAATTACCGCGCGGAGCTTTTCTTCGTGAGATTTCCAAGTGACGATCATCGTCCCCCGCCGCGCGTCTACAACGTAAAAGTTTCCGTCACGGCGTCCTTCGTTCAGGGAAAAGCTCCCTAGCGGTGCGTAACGGTGAACCAACGGTGACCAAGTGTTGTTTCCTCTGTTGTATGCAAATGCAACCGGATGGCGTCAGCGCGTGCCGCGCATTAACAACGCCGGCTGACCTTGCGCGATCGATCGCACCGATTTGAGATTCCCCAAGGCTCCGCTCGCTCGCTCACGCAAATCTCCCGATGCAAATACTGCCAGACGGTGCCGTGAAAGAGATGCGACACCGGAGCACTTTATTTTTCTCGCGGAAATTGAATTGACACGAGACGCAGGACGTGAGCCAGGACGCGAGCGCGCGCGCCTTTCGCCGACGTTGATAGCGTCGCCCCGACGTCGAGGAGACGCGGAAATTCACGTATTTTGATAGCACCGTCCGCGTAACCGTCTTCATTCATTTCTGAAAACTCCCAGTCCTTTCCGCCGCGTTTTCCTGCGCTCCGCTACTCGAGCGAGTAATCGTCGAACGGTATCGAAAGTATTTCAAGATGTTTTCTCTCAGATACGCTCTCTCGGATCCACTCGTGGCTGAAGAAAATCCCGTGATTTGAATTTATCCGATGTATCGAAAACGCCCGGCATCTTCGGCGAATGGAGAATGGCACGGGCCATTCGAATTGAAAACGCATTCCGGACAAGTATAGGGAACGAGTGGTACTAAATGAGATCGAGAACCAGCTTTTCGTAAATGTGAAACATTAATGTCTATATTTTTACGATACGAACGGAAATTTTAGGTAAATAACGTTTTGCGTATTCTTTTATATTCTCTTTTCCTATTTCCGGATATTTTCCACCGAGAGGGTAAACTTATCAAATACTTATATCGTAGTGCACGCTACGCTCCGTCGAATGCGCAAAACTTGTTAGTGTCGCGAGCAAACGCGAGGACAATCCTGCCGAGATGATCTCGAGAAAATATCGCGGCCACGGACGATTTGCCGCGCTCTTAAGGAAGTCATTTGAAAGCGCCACAATACCGGATATTTGAGAAGTCTTGTTAAAATGACGTAGATATATCACGCATTCTTTCGTAAAGATACACGAACTTTTATATCTTCCGTGAGGATATACATAGGGCTCGTAATATTAAGCCGGTATTATTTTTAACTCAACGAAAAAGAAATTGTAAAATTACTTCTCCCGCGGTACATTTTTAATCAGGCGCAATCGAGTTTCTGGTGGTGAAAAATTGAGAGCCACGCTAGATATGTTCCCGTATATCGAGCAACGAGGTCTCATTAAAGTAAACGTTGCGTTAAGAGGTCAAGTCTGCTCTCGAGCGGGTCGCGTTACGAAAAGAAAGGGATCAACGGTCGGTGCTCTTTCGCGCTCGAATTTTTTCGGCGACCGCAAAAGATATCACATTGATTTCTGGAAGTCGAACCCTCCGTCTCCGTTGGCCGGGAACGATCTTTCGCTCCCGGTCCCCGCCCACAGAAACCCCAGGAAAATTCTGCTCGTTCGCCGTCCCGCCTTTCCTCTCGACTACCCTCGTCCTTCTCGTCCAGAAAGCTCTTCCTAACACCGACCAGTTGAGCTCTAATTGCGTTTCCCGCCTAGCTCGGTCCCTCGGTCCTTCCGCTACAGTCATTCCTCTTCAAGCTCTCGGACCAGAACCTTTTTGTGTACACACGTGCGCGTGCGCGTGCACACACGCACGTACACGCGCGGCGGGGTCGCTCACAATTCCGAAATTCCTCGTTGAGGGGATGTTGCGACAGGATCCGCTCGATCGGACGCGTCCAATACACCCTTGCGCCGAAAGCAATGGTCTGCGACCGGATTTTCTCTCGGAGGCAATTCAAGAATCCGGATTGCCAGCCGAACGGAGAGAAGGGAAAAAGCTATCGATTCAAATACACGACGGCGTATGAGATTCAGCGATTTCCGTGAGGAGGATAAACGTGAAAATGCTTAACCCATTAACCGCCGCCACCGTTCGCGCTCGGAGATCGCGTTGAAAGCGGCAATAAACCTTGGTCGCCGAACGATCGTAAGCCTGTCGGAGTAAACTGACTGTTATACTTATACGTTATACGCTTTGTCAATGCTCGAACGAGCGCGACGATCATTTATTTCTGTATAGCGTTGCGCTTTCCAGATATTCTGCACGTGACAGTTTGCGCGCGAAGGAAAAAGGTTCGCTGGCGCGGCACATTTTACGCTGCTGGCGGCAAGTCTCGCCAGTTGTTATACCGACAGTAAGGGGGATTTATTAAAAATGTTAATTTTATTAGCTGGAAACGCGATTTTGCTGACTTGGCAAATTATTTCTCCATAATCCGAGATCGATTCTTATTCCGGGGTAGCTATAAGCCGCCAAGAAAATTTCCGCAGTGGCCGGCTGCGGTTTCTGCTGGGACAGCGGTATTTTTCTTCGCCGGATTAAAATGGAATTAGCAAATATTTGTGCGCGCGGGCCTCCCGGCGGCCGGTAATTGATAATCTTCGGCTTTCCCGATCCCAGAACAAATCTTTTTAATTTTCAATTCCTTAATGGGGCAGGACCGCTTTTTAATCAGCGACTTCTTTCGGGCGCAAGCGTGCGGAATCAATCTCAAAATCGCTGAGTCTCGATCCTTCTCGCAACGGTGAGAAACCGCAGCGGGGGTGATTGCGCCCAGGCTTCTGTCCCTCTTTTTTTTTTCTTTTTTTTTATTCGCTTTTTCTTTCGCACCTATCGATCTCGTCTTTCTCGCTCGCGAGTCTTTACGCCTCGCCAATCCCGCTCGTGTTTCCGATCTTCTCACCCTCTTTGCGAACACGGCAAGAACCGCGGGCTGCGGCGGGAATTGCTATCCCGTCTCCGAGACCACCCCACGGACTCGACATACAGATCTCCTTAATTGATTTAAGAAATAAATCACCCGGCTGAGTGAGTGTCGGGTGAACGGACAAACCGTACGTGCGTTCGATTTGTTCCCGCTCTCGCTTCCGCTTTTCTTTTCCGGAGACAAATCGCGTCCCGGTCGTAAGCGTTTTACAGAATAAATTAGTATCGGCGAAGGGCAGGACCGCAAATACGATCCGGATTCTCGGATAATTCCAGATATCTGAATGGCTCAGCGATGTGAAGCTAGATTGCCAGGTTCGTTTCTCATTGAATCTGCTGATAAATTAACATCTGCTAAATTTTTATAACACTCGGAATACGAAAATATTGTGTCACGGCGATGGTTAATTGAACGCCGAGTTTCAGGCCAAAATTAAGGTTTACGAGAAAAAAGGGTTGGCCCGCGAAACGTTCGGCCGCCACGGGTTTCCTGTTAATTAATACTTCACAAGAGATTCAGAAATGGCTATTAAGAGTAGGCCCCAATGCCGTCTATCCGGCCACTTCGCTTCGGGATGATCCGGCGGCCGCGCTATCTCGCGCCGTCTCCGGCGACCAGTTTACTTGTTATGAAAGTTTAAATTAATTTCGAGGTAATTTCCGTGCAGTAATGGCGAGTGCGGCGGGGGAGAAGGGTCGCGGGAGGTCTTCTAGGAGACCGCCGTCTCCGTCTTATCGCGGGAAAAACAATCGAGTCCGTTGCCCCCTTCCTTCCTCGTCCCTATATCACACTCCTGTCAACTGCCTGGTGCGGGGCGCCAGGAAATATCGCCCTCGTGGTCCGACTCACGTTCGTGGAAACTTTTCCGCAGCACCTGCGCCTCCGGGGGCTGATCAAGTTCGATGTCTCGCGAGCTACGGCGCGCACCTGCCGCGCATCTCGATGCCGCGATTTTGCAGGCGATAAGTAGAGATCAGATTACTCGAACAATTTAATATTCGCCCGTGAGAGGCATAACGAAGTGACCCCGAGAATCCTTCCTCCGGGCTAGTTTTTTCCGGGCTGAAGTTTCCGACTTTCTCACATATTTGACGATAATCGGTAGCAAATGTTTCGTACGTTTATTTAATTGTTTAACGCGTCTTTCAATATTTAGATAAAAAATATTACCAGTAATTAAAAATAGATATCTAGCCATGTGAAAAAAATTCAACGCGAACTTGTTTACGAGTTTATTCACCGTTTCGTGGGACCGTTCCTAGAGAACGGAGCTTGCAGTGCTACTGCACGGTGTCAGGTCGGAGTTCGTCGGTGTAAAAAAATCGGGGCGTGTAGACGGTGAATATTCCAACCGAGGCGAGTACCGTTACAATCCAGGATGAATTCGCGGCGAATTCTCTTTCTCCCTCGCTTTTTCGTGCTCTTTCCGTTCGTTTCTTTGCTCGCCTCGGATCACGTGCGAGACCGGCGGGAGAGAAAAGGGCGGAAAAGCATCTCGGAAAGTATCAGCGACCGGCGGTAGAAACGTTAATGGACACGGGCACTCGGTTATCCGCCTAAGTATAGTACTTACGGTGCCTGTATATTCTTTGGCCCGTTATACGCGTAGTTTCGCCGGTCCGAAGCGCTTCCGCCGGCTGGCTAATCGAGTCTATGGCCGGCTAATTGGCTCCGTTCGTCGGTGACCTTGATCTCTCGCGGCTCCTCTTATTTTGCCATTTCTATTCCAACCGCGTGCCATCTCGTCGTCGCCCGGATGTCGCGTCGATTCTCATCTCACCCGCGCGGAGAGAGCACAATTACCTCGCCTCGAGAAAGGCTCTTTTTTTTTTTTTTTTTTTTTATTTTGTTCCTAGGGATGACGATGGGCGAGAGATGGATAACGAATAGTTACAGCGCGTTCTCAGGCATATTAATTGAGACGCGGAAAAGCGATGTGAAAAACGAGATATCACTGTGACATAGAAAATGCACCGAGGTCTTAAATTATTTTATTAATCGTGACACTTCGGTTTTTTTCAGGGTTAATTAATGACTTTTAATTTATCAAAAATTTTTTTGTTGTATATACATAATTAAATCCCTCTCGTGCAATAAATTCTTCATATTAATTAACATTAAAATAGTCGTTCGAAGACAAATATAATGCACTCTTCAGTTTTCTGCCGTGGCAAATGAAACATTCGAGTCTCAAATGCGATAGAAAGTCTTTAGTGGCCCGCGGTGCGACAAAAGGCGACGACACGTGTAATAATATCAGATCGATCACCAAGATTGATCGACGTGACGAAACCAGGCAATCGCGATCGATCGGCCGATCATAAAAGTGCAACGATGCCCGCGGGTCTCACGACGCAGGCACGCGGCGGTGTGCTCGACGAACTTTAGCATTTTACGCGAACGGGGCTGCCTGATAATCTGCATTAACATGGGAATAGGAGTGCATTTCGAGGCCGATCCTGAGCTCTGATATTCAATAACGTATTGCCTATTACGTCGAAACGATACCGCTCGATATCTCGCTCGCTCTCCGCACACACCTCGGACACGTCCGTTCGTTGCGACAGCTCGCTCTCCTTCAGTTCTTGCACCGAACAGTTTCAAGTTGAAACCGTAGCGAAACTAAATCGGCAGTAATGCCGGTTTCACATAGAATAGATTTACCGGAACAAATTTGCCGATAAGTTCGACAGCTTACTTATGTAGGAATATTGGGTCGAGAGAAAAAGGAGCCGCGTTCGATAAAGCAGTTTACGATTAAGATCAAAAAAAATAAAAGCGATCGGAATTAGTAGTAGGAGCTTTGATGTAAATAGTTAGAAGATAGCCCTCGAACGAGTCCGCGCGATTCTTCAACATCCGAGAAAATGTTTGACAGTGATTTCGTACGTTTTATACGTCGCGCGTGCATTAGCGACGGCGGCGCAAAAAGACGCGTGTCGCAATATTTTGGCGGGCGATAGCGTATGCATCATCTGGGAAAGGGGAGTCGGTGATTTTGAACATGTTCGCGAGAAAGGTCTGGCACCGCTCCCGTCTCTTCTGAACCCCGCGAGAGCAGCGTAATGACGCACGCACGTGGTGCGTTACGACGTGGATCGGTAGCTCGCGTTCGCTGAGGATCGGCGAATATAAAGCAGCCGGCAATATGGCGTACGACACGGCAGTTTGTTTTCGTCGAGAGCGCAAAGTCTCAATCTCGGATGATGGTGATAGATCGTCGCTCTCACGGACTCGCACGTCACGGGTAAGGGAGGGACGTAAAGGGTGTCAGACTGCGAGGGATCTCGCAAGGAGGGTTAGGAAAATCGCTATAAGCGATCGCTTAACCCCTCGAGAGATTAGCCCGTTTCTCGTTCGCGGGGGGGAGGAAGA
This sequence comes from Cardiocondyla obscurior, assembly GCF_019399895.1. NCBI lineage: Eukaryota > Metazoa > Arthropoda > Insecta > Hymenoptera > Formicidae > Cardiocondyla > Cardiocondyla obscurior. The sequence goes on along the minus strand of NC_091875.1, from coordinate 1,161,720 downwards.
AGCGGTGCTTCTTGCTAATGGAAATGGAGAAGATTTTGTGCTAAGGATAGTTAACGATTACTGCTCGCGCGTATTCGTTTCCTTTTTTGCCATCTCGTGTAGTCTTAGATTAAGACAAACGAAGTCAGGAGCCACTTCGACTTATTTCTGATAAAGAATGCTGCTTTTACCGGAGCACTCCGCGTTATCCGTGCGATAGTTGTTTTAACCTTCTGCGAATTATCTTAATAATTTATGCGATACGTTTTTGATTAATGATAACCGATATTCTTGATTGGAATTCCTTTTGATTACTTCATCAAGCTATAAATAATTGATCACGGAGTCTGACATGCATTAGATGAAAAATGTTTACGTAAAGTGCTTCCATTTCTTACAAAAAAAAGTAGAAAAAAAAAAATGTAATAAATAAATTAAAATAATTTATTTTTATGTTACATTAAAGAAATAAATAATTTATTAATTTTTTTAAAATTTTGTTTACTCCATACTGTCGCAATTGAAAGAGATTGTCCACGGATTTTCTTGCAAACGGTGAAGAGAAAGAGGGATTCTTTGTACAGCATCCCTCTTCGCTTCGCACTGCCGAATCCACAAGCTCACGTTTTAATTCCGACGAACGCCTCCCGTTTGCTCCGCCATTATTCGCCGGACAAAGCCATGATCCTCGAGTCGCGAGGGCATGGACTTCTTGCGGGATCCTCACGAGCGAGGGCAGGATTACGATTCCCGTATTACGAGCGCTATTTTACCGAAGAAGAGAGAGAGAGAGAAATTGTCCCTCGGTATATACAATATATCTGACGAAAGCCGTTGTAACACTCTCCCTTCCCTCACCTCTGTTTCGTTAAGGCCGAACGACGGCCTAGTGAACCGAGAGGGCAGTTCGTCGCGGTTGCGGAGTCTGACCGGGGTGCAAAGAAGATCTGTAGAGTCGAGTGTCTTGGTTTTAAAGCTTTATTCACGGGCGAATATCGAAAGGCTCGGGATGATATTTCTAAGTGCCCGCGAGGTAATTCTCGGACGCGAGATATAAATGGGCGTCGTTCGCGAGGCAATAAATTAAAGCGCTAACGAAATTAACGCACAGGGAACCTGCCCGTTGCCGGTCAATTAATTCAGGAAGCTACTTTTAATCGTTAGTCGGGCGAGCGCTCCCGGTCGAGGAAACGCGCGGGCATGGATCCTCGCGAGTGTAATTCCGCTCGTAATAAACAGGAACACGCGTCGTTATCGACACGGCGCGATCGCACGAGACGGGGGCCGGACGAGAGAGCGGGCTCTCCAGGGTCGCGAACGTTTCCCCCGCGTGTAATACGCCGGGCGATTTCTTTATTTAAGCGATACAGTCGGCCAGCGCCGTACATCACCGCGGTCGACTGGAAAAAAAAAGGAAAAAAAAAGGGGGCCACGACATGTCGCGGCGGCTGAATATTATTAGACCGTGGAGAAGAAAACGACGCGGGTAAATGATCGCGCCCGGCAGATCCCCGCGAGATTGTTGCATCTTAAGTGCAATTTATACCGTTCGCAGAAACACGGTCGTCGACGAACACCGTGCGTTCAGCGGCGAGGAGTCCACCTTTTATTAAGTATCTTCATTTCCTCCCGTTTGATTTTTCTGATCAGATATAACGCGAGGCTCCCGGCATAAATTTGATCGCATCTTCCTTCTGCATTTTTCTCTACTGTTCAACGTCAAATGCCTTGTAATTATGTCACTTTATCTTCCGAAGTAGAATTTATTCTTTGCGATTTTGGAACATACTTATTTTAATTAGAAAAAAAAAAAAAAATACCAAGTGTTTTTTCTTTCTGGTTTCGGTATAGTTTCGCACGCGGATAAGTCTAGAAAGTTTCGGATCGGCCGCGAATCGCTACGAAAGACCACCTGAAAATTCGCTCGCGACTAAAGCACGGGTGACTCACCGGTGAACGACTCCTTTCGAGTGCATGTGCTTGAGCGCGGCGACCAGCTGTCTGGCATAGAGCCTCGCCGTGTTCTCGTCCAGTTTGCCGGCCGGCTGCTCCTTAATGTGTGTGCACAGGTCGCCGCCGGTCGCGAGTTCCGTCACGAGATAGTACACGGATCCGCACTGCAAGCAGGCGTTAAATTAAACCGTTATCGATTCTTGGCGCCGATAAGGCGGAACTTTCATAGGAGACTCGGGACCATTTCTACTAATGCCGGCTAACTTTAATCTCGGTTCAACTCGCTTTTATAATTCTAAGAATTGGAACGAGATAAACGGCAAGTTGAACGCGATTAAAGCTAATCCGCGTTAGTAGAAACAACCCTGCAAGATGCTGCTATGGGAATTAATGCGGTTGTCAGCCGATATTTATAACATTCGAGTTTCGCGGTGATATTTTTTTTTACGCTAAAGAGATTGCCCAATCTTAAGAATTTTAATTTTTGGTGCTGCAAATGCTAAACGTGTACGTATTGCGTACGCCGAATGTACTTTACAGATATATTTATTGAATTTGTAGCGGAAGATATTAAAATTTCGAATCGACATATTCGACAAACTTGTGGGATGATAAATTCCATTTTTATTTAATCATATTCGGCTCCTGTTTTGATTTTAAATTATTCAGGTTGCAATTAACGTTCTGAGTCACAAGTTAGGAATAAAATAACAAAAGGAAACAGTTTACAGAAGGTGATTTCGTCGATGCGCTTCATATTTATTAAACGCTTTAATATACGTCGTATTGCCGGCCTCCTCTCACTTTTCCGCTTTGTCTGTGTTAGTGTCGAAGCACGGTGCCTGTAAAAACAGAGCAATAAGCGGCGAGTCCGGGACTGGTTCGGTGAAATTGATCATGTGTATTTAAAGCGTAGTAGGCGCATCATAATTATCGAGAAAGCGTTTCCGAATTTTGCGCGCGCTCGCGAGACACGTGCGTGGGCCCCGTCGATTAAGCGATTACCTTAATACAGCGATATGCATGCGGTGACGTCGAGGGAGCGGCGCGTTCACGCGTGGCCGACAAGTTACGGCCAGAGCGACCCGTCGCTTCCAGCCAATGGCGACCGGGTGCCGATGATTATTTAATTCTTCGGGGCTGGACACCTCGGTCTGACTGCTTTAATTATGAATTGCACGGATCACGAGAAGGGAATAAATTTCGCACGCAAGTGTCGACCGAACGTTGCGAACGAGATTGAACGGCGCGAGATTTTTAACGATTTTTAACTCACCTTTCTCTCGAGTTGTTCCGAAAGCTATTTATTTAAATTTGCAATAATACTTTAACAATTGCTGTATTACATATGCGTGTTTATATTAAATTTTTATTAGAAAATTTTATTGAGATTACGTGACATATTTTTTTTTTTTTTTTTTTTTTGAGAAGTAAAACTTTTATAGCACTCGTCGAATGAAGAATTTCGCGTCAGAACAATTGGACGCGGAATAAATTTCTCGAAAATTATTATTTCGCCCGACTCAAGCTTTACTCCGCATTATTCTGCTCGGCACGCTGAAAGCGGTCGAACTTTCCAGTCAACAGAAACTAAACGAGAATTTCTGGGAGTCGGGCGACCACTCGCGGAGTCAATTCACCAGAGGACGCGTACCGCTCTATCTCGCTCGGCAGGAATCGCCGTTTCGTTTTGACGGGGGACTCGCAGATATAGCGCTTGCCAACCGAATCAGCCGGAGCCGGGGCGGAACGTGAAATACCCGATTCCGATATATCATCGGGCGCGAATAAAACAGAAACGTAAATTCGTCGTATGTAAACGAGGGGTGGACGCGGCGCGACGAAGGAGCCAGAGATGGGAAAGGAGCCGAAACGTGAAAGTCATTTCTCCGAGCGAAACAAGAAGCGTATGGCGCCGCGTTCGCAATCCGTGCCAAAAAGGTGTACATCGGTTATAAGATTCTATTCCCGGGAGGAATTTCAAGCGGACCGGCACGAATTAAACGCTCGCGCATTTCTGAAAAAAAAAAAATCTTTAAAAATCATTCCGTCGAATCGTCGTTCCCGAAACGTTACTTACGATTCGAGCGATCATTACGCGTTTTCGCAACTCAAGCTTTTTTACGTTATATCACTCTCGCAAGACATTCATGCAGTCATTTTCCTGGTTTCGGACCGTCTGACGTCATTGTTTTATTTGCTGTAACAAGACGGAAATAAGCTCGCGCAAATTGTCCCGAATAAATCTCCCGGTTATCGTCCAAGACGACATCGTAGTTCTACAACGAGGCAGTTCTAACTTGTAATAATCCAAATGCGGATGTCGACGCGGGCTTTTTTTATAGCGATCTCGTCCCCCAAGCGAGGAAAGGGACGCCGGCGTCGATGGGCGCCGGTAACAGGGCAAGTCCTACGCGATTCGTCGGCTCGTAACATCGGTACCGACATAAAATCGCGCAAGCAGCACGTTTACGGCCGCCGTAGGCCGACAATAATGACCTTAATTGGCGCTTAAAGCGGCTTTCCTTCAATATCCCGGGCATGAGTAACACGCTGACCGCCGCCGGACATGCGTTTTTCGTAAAAATCGACAGGCACGCGCGCTTTCTTATTGCACGCTGAGTGATTCGGAATGGCCGTCTCTAACTTGGAAAGATGTACAAATAAATAATACCAATAAATTCAATTTCTTAAATAAAAAAATCCTTATTAAAAAAAAACTTTTACCCCTTTTTTTTTTTTTATTAATTTTATTAACTAATATACTGGCATGTCTTTATTAATATTTTGCATTTTATGTTACAGTGACCGGCAGATTTTTACAACTCCGCTGAGGTTCATGCAGATGGGTGAGACGCATAATTCTTTTTCATAATTTGTAACTGGATTTCTTGAATTATTATAAATAACTAATGTCCCTAATTATAACGACGCGCACGAATTGGGTTCGATCTTTTGAAAAATAGCGACCGCGAAGCGTGAGCATGGCTTCTCCTAGTTTATTATAAATAATTAACAGAAACTTTTATAGAATTTAATAACGGCAGATAAATTATAACGATGTGATATAATTAAACTCTATTTTTGCATAAATCGATTTATAGGCGATGATCTTAAATCGCTCTGTATATGCAACGAATAATAAAATAAACCATCCGGGACGGGAAAATATCGCCACCCGTAAATGCCACGGTTTTGCCTAAAATGTTGGGTATTGGGAGGTGCGCGTTTACACTGGCGCTGCAATAACCGCAACTTTACGATACAAAAAACGATCGCCGATACATTGTCCTCGCGAAGTATGAAATTTTGTTGCGAGCCTGCGTTACGTTCTATCGTGAATTTATGGTGGACTGTCATTTTTTTATCACTTCGCATATATCATACACTTGAAGTTACGTCTTTTGTGCTTTATCATTCTTATACGTACTTTGGGGGAAAAAAAAGAGATGGTTATTAACCAAATTATTTTGGTTGCTCGTAATTATATTCTTTAATTAAAACTGAAAATTGTAATTAGCTATTTCTATTCTTTTAAAGAGTTTCAAGCTATATTAATCTATTGTTTCACTTGGTTCCCAATCCAGAGAGGAGCATACGCAAGCGATAATTTTCATTTACTACACAGTAATGAAAATGTTAAGTTACTTAATTATCGAGATAACGGTAAAAAAATTTTCCCATAGTACGTATAATACAAGCAATAAATACCGACTAAATAATTAATTTTGACGACATCGGCCGCATAAACCACGTTTACGGCATTTTGCATTAAGCGCAATCAAAATTCCGTTAGAGCAAATTATTTATTAGTGTATAAACGCACGGCTGCAGTTATATCACGTTTCGCGTGTTCGACTGTTCGATGACATCAAAACGTTTCGTCAATAATTAACGAAAAGTGGCCGTTTGCATATTTAACGTGTCCCAGCGGGCGCCGCGTGACGTCGTAGTTTCGAAAACGCGTTGCTGTCTTCGCGAAATCGTGCCGCTGATACGAGGACCCTAAGAAAAGCGACTCGGCTGGAAAACGACTGTACTTTACGAGCTGCATGCAGGCGCAGATGCTCCGAAGAATCCAGCGGGATCGGCAGTTGAAATCGCGCGTACACGCCGGCCCCCTAGGCGAGCCTTTCTACTGTCGTAAAGATTACGACGTGGAAATGAGATATAAGGCGACGTCATATATAGCCAATTTGGCGACGGTGAGAAAGACGAGGCGAGGCCCCCGTCCCGATATTATCATATTTGCCGTCAGGTGCGAGCATTCTCATCGCCGATAGCTCTTTCCCCTCGATAGGATAGCTTAAATAAAACAAGACGCACTCCTCTATCCGCGTTTCATAAGCGCGCGTGCAGAGTATAAAATCATTTCCATCGAGAAGAATCGTGCGACGCAATCGCGAAACTTGTTTGTCCGTTTATGAAAGCTCGCGGAGATCGTTCTTCCAGTAGGATATATTTGAACACTCCGTCTGAAGTATTTGAATACGTGCCTCTTACGTGTTATCGTGTTGCGAAGCGTGGACTAAAATCCGTCTATTCAGAGGACAGTTGCGTACAGATACGGAGAAGAGCACTCCGTGTAATTGGAATAAATTGGTTCAATACAGCTTCGTATTATAGAGTGACGTGTATGGGCTAAATTGTTTGGATGGATTTGGAACAATTTGGGACAATTTTGCGGACGAAAACCGAGACGCTGATTTTACAAACGAGTTCGCAACGACTCCTGAATTAGTCTTCGAGGCGCGTCGCTATCGAAAGAGGGAGGACTCGGCTCTCGCACGCGGTGAATGAATCTTCTATCCAGCTTGGAGAATTTTACATTCCGGCCGGACATCGGCGAGCCACCCTCGGCGTTCATCTCACGCGAGAATATTTCGCAGGGCTCTCCGAAATTCTCGAATCTCGCGCGCGGTGCGGCACAGCGGGGTGCGGAGCGGGGAGGGGGGGGAGGGGGAGCAAGGGCTATCGGGCGACGGCGTATGTGCGTTCCCGTCATATTTTCCTACGTACTTTATCTTTCCCGGCGCGTACACACCCTCGTCCCCGTAACTCGATCGTGACGAGCGAGCGCGCGGACTAACAAAATTTTCAGAGTAAACGAGGTGCGCGATGCTGCGCCGCCCGGGAGAACCTCTGATATCGACGTCCCACACATGAATTCAATTACGTCGTACAAGCATACGAGCGTCCTCTCCCCGGGCCCTTTTTTTTTTTTTCCTCTCGCCCGTGTTCCCGCCCGTATACCTTTGTGCGTGCATACGTATGCGTGTGCACGTGCGCCCGCGTGTTGGGTCAACGCTCGCGTCCGCAGCAGCCGGGTCACGTACGATGCAACGCATTAATGGTACCGGTCCGAGCTTCCTCTGTATCGGCGCAGAAAGGATCGCAACTCAAAATAATAATTTCCGAGTTTACACTCGCGGATCGAAACCAATTTTATTTCCTTCAAATTGATTATCCGAAGCTTGCACGGAAGACATGAAACTATATCCATTTACTTCGTAATGGGCAAATATGGATTTCGATACACCTGACGTAAACTTTAAATTTGATTAAACATTTGTACCGAAATTATTTTGTAATCGATTTTTTATTTGTACTATTAAAAATTCTGATTAAAAATTGCGGTTGTAAAACCTGTTTTTTTTTCTTTTTTTTTTTTTAACCCTTGCGAGGTATAATGATTGAAAACCCTTTCTACTTTGATACGCGTCAAGTTGCTTCATAAATTCGGCTAAATGGTGTGTTTAATTAAATCCAGAGAGATGGATCATTTCTCTCTCTCTCTCTCTTTCTTTAATGACGTTAAATTTCGGTCTCTGGCATTGCCGAAATTTCAAGACGTTCGCGATTTGTCACGGCGTTCTGACGAGCGGCATGTACCGGGTGAGAGTGGCGTGACCGAGAGTAGAATAGCGTACAATCTACGAAGGACAGTGGTTGTCACTAAGAAAGGGATGACGCGAGACAGAATGGCATAGTTTCCTTTTGACGTTTGATGAATAGATCGTTATACAAGAACACAATAGACGCGGGTAAATCTTGTTAATCGACCGCGGCGAATCGCCTTTGTTATTAAGAACTCGATTAAACTTTCGATTCGGTCAATTAGGGTAAAGAGGTTCGATCAATCGTCAAAATTCTCCAAACCGATTGCAGCCCCGAAGCGTTTCTCGCTCACCCGAATAGTTTCGTAGAGCCTTACGATGCTCGGATGCTGTAGCATTGACAAGACCTTCGCCTCCCTCGTCAAGTTCTTCATTACGTAGTCCTTCTTGCCTTGCTCAACGTCTATTATCTTAATCGCCACCTGAAACAAGAAGCGGAGGGATTCGCATAATTAATCGAGTGCCTGGTCGAACCGAGTTATTATTTTGTAGAAAAATATATAAAATGCACTTTTATTATTTCGGTTTCTTTCTAAATGTGTTAGTGCTAATTTTCTGATAAATTAAGACGCTGCTGAAAAGCGAGCAAATAATAATCGGTACGTGCAGGGAAAGAAAAGAAAGTCGTCTCGTCAACAGGGAAGGCGTATCTTCGGTGGAGTAAACGTATGCGCAAACCACGTGACTTTTCTTGTCGGAAATATTTCTTCTCGAGCAGAAAATAAAAAAAAAAAAATAAAAAATAAAAAAAATGGGGAAAAAGCGCTTTACGTGGCAAACCTTTACACGTCGACTCTCAAGCTTCGCGAGATAAATCGCTCTATGTACAGACGATCGTTGAATAATAGTCGGCCCGATTCAATCTGTCACTCGTTAACCACCTCCTAACTATGATAAATGAGTACTTCTGAACGGTACAACGCGCAACGATACACATAGTCCCGGTATCCTCTTTGCATATCTGTCCGTCGATCCGTTCATCCGATCGCCACGATCCAGTCGATCATTACTCCGCGCGTTGATCGATGTAAAACAGACAACAGACACTTAATAACGCCCGCCTTTTCCTATTACTTTGCTACACGAAGCGCAGATCGATGCAACTGCGAAATTCGGAAGAACGCGAGTACTCTGATTTGTGTTTTACGACGGGATAAAACGGCGATTTAAGCTGGCGTGCTAAACGAAAGAAAAGCGTATCTTATCGAAAAGCACGCCAGTTATACGTTAAACGAGATATTCTAACAATTGAGATTTTCCACCCGACTGTGCGCCATCGCCTTTGCTTTCTCGCTCGCCTCACTGAAACGCAGGTATTATTTCCGAGATGACTGTTGCCCCAGTGAAGATGAAATGCGAGTTTAATTACCGGAAACGAGATTTCTAATGGGTCGCCGCACGCGTTCGGACGCTACGAAAATATTTGCGGCCCCAATGACTTCGGGACTCCGGCAAAATTCAATCAGATTTAAGAGATTCAATATTAATATCCCCGAGTCTCGCGCAACGATCGTAGCAAAATGTTGATATTCGCAAAGATCTTATTATAGATAGCGTGAGATAGCGCAAGATCTGCGCGAGCTCAAGCTCAAGATTGATACTCGCATTCGCGCTCGAGCGCCGCAGAGATAACCGTATTAGCAAAGATTTTTCACGAATATATCGCGACTGGATACTTGCTTCATGCTGGCCGCGGATCTCCGTTTCAAAATTCATTCTCGGATTTATAACTCGCGAGTGACCACGGAAAACTTCATCTCCCGGCAGTAACGACGCGAGGCGGGCCTCGATTCGTGGATAGCGAAATATCAAGTGCCCAGGTGTGCTTGATTTATTCCCGGTAACCTTATAAATCATTAGCTTGTCGCAATCGGCACCAAGTCATCTTCTTCGGCCCTAGTATCCCTCGTTTTCGCGTTTGGCACCGGCGATGCCTTTCTCTCGAACGCGCGTCAAATGTCAGAGGCTCCGCGATTCGACGAGCAAGTTTTGACGAATCAGAGTAACCTACGCGTTTATAAAGTGTATGCATTTAGCGAACGTACACCGAACGCGAACATTAAGAAACAAATCCATTGCTTCAAAATTAATAATCAGTTCCGATCGCCAACGATATTCCTCGGAACAACGAAGTAACATACTTTTCTGACGCAAAAATATTATCTCGCTAATACTTATTATTTACAATACATAATTATCAATTAAAATATTCTGAAATTAATAACTATCATCTTTATTTGATGTTTATTATTATAATAATTTTTAATAAGCTGTGTCGGACTTCAAGTTTCACGAGGACGCGACAATAAGTCTTCATTTTACAAAGAAACGAATTATCCAACGGCATTCTTTAAACCAGTTATTCACATTTATCCAAGCCCCGAGATCTCCGTCAGCGAGACGTGTTGATCCTCGAAGATGCCAATCAGTTTCGTGGACCAACGCCGATAGATCACCGGCGCGACACGTTGGTCATTCCAGTTCCGTGACAGTTAACGCGAAGAAGAACCCTCTCTCGCAGGTCGCGCCGTGAAAGGACATATTCTTATCTACGAGGCACATCGCATTAGGTAGCCTCGAGGGATTCGTCCTCGGGCGCGCGAGATATCCCGACCTCTCGACCATCCTTCTTTGCTTAGAGATGAATAAAATTGCCCTTTAAAGCAAATTCACCAGGAGCTGCGTGGCGCCGCGCATTCGTCACAACCCTTGTCAGCCCTTTCAGATCCACCCTTATCGAAGTGGAACAACGTTCGATAACCGAATACGTTTCGACCATCCGCAGGGACCCCGCGTTGAGATTTCCACGGGGGGGATCGCGCGCTGACAACGGTTCTCAATCTTCAAAGCGCAGTTCATATATCTCCCTTTATACCCCGCAGATAAAATCTATAATAATTTACGGCAAATTTAAATATTAATGCTCGAGCTTGTTTTTTAATTGCCACGAACAAAATTAAATAATCTCGCGCGAGCTTTTGCTTCTGTTCCTTGTGTTTTATCGAAACGCATCTTTTTTTTTTTTTATAAACGAGTAAATCGATTAGGCTCTCGCGATCTTTCTTTCACTCAAGTCGAGGAACAGAGACGTTTGACGTGGCCGGTACATGGATGCCTGTGTTCCTCTCCGAAAGAACATCGTTCTGCCACCGGTAGCGACGAGACCGCGCGTCGCGAAGGGCCTTAGCATACAATGGCGAGAGGAGGAGGCCCCCGCCGCGTTGGTAAAGAGCACACGGCAGTAACTTTACTCGGCCGTGCACAGCTCAACACCGAAATATAATACACGCGCGATACATAATGCAAAAGGTGAGCGGGCGCGCGCACGATCCGTTACGCAGATATAGATGGACAGATAAATCAATTTATTACGCCGAGCGAGATGTATCTCCGAGATCGCGCGCGGTAAATCGCGTAAATATATAGAATGTTAAGTAGTATGAGCGGCGCGAGAAACGTGGCAATCGATAATCGTGCGTAACGCGAGATTACCCGTCTAATCAGAAAGCGTACGTGATAATCTCTCTCTCCAGCTGGAGGGACCTTTCCTCCGCAAAGTGCAAACGCAAAATAACACCGCGTGAGCCTCCAAAGCAGCCGATACCGTACACTTCTAAAGTTTCAATCTTGGAACGTCGTTAAATTTTATTCGCTCGTCGTACACCGTTGATTTAATCGAACGGCTGTTTAAATTATTAAAAACTTATTATTTATTAATTAAATTTTTTTCTTTTAACCCTTGCTTAAAAACTGGCAAAAACCTATGGGACTGACCTGTGCGAAATCGAGTGGTATTCAATAATAAGCCACTCGGTTGCATAATTAATTAAATTCCACGAGCTGTATTGACAGTTTCTGTCAGCCGCAATAGAAAAGCCTGTTAGCCCTATCGCTCGATGCCCTTAGGGACTCTTACTTATTAGCCTGCCGCAATTTTCTCTTGACATCAAAACAACGTAGGAGTTCTTTTGTCGAACCCTCTCTGTATACGGTGTCACACGACATCGACGTATGTATATTACTGCCTCCCTTTCGTGGTCCAGGTATCGTGACGGACAATACGAATCTCGCACGCACGATCATCAGCGTTACCTCTCCCAACCTTTTTCACTCGTTTTTTTTTTTCTTTCTCTCTCTCGCTCTCTTTTCTTTGCTCGTATAAGCGTCGTGTACGTGTGTATTTGGGAGTGCCGGCCGTGACGGATGAACGCGGCGGATCTTCGGACAGGGCGTCGTGCTCGGGCTCCCGAGGGATCTCTGGCGCGAGATTGATGCGTTATGGGAGGCGATCGCAGCGCAACCCATGCATCGGCAATGACGACCTCGCACCTTTTCTCACCGTTCTTTTCTGTATGCCGCCTATCCGCGGGTTCTTAGCAAGTATTCCCGGCATTCCGCCGCAAGTCGACCGAATACTGACGAGCTGCGTTTTCTCATTCGTGTCGGGAACACGTTCCGAACGCTCTATTCGCGAGTCTACAAAATTAATTCGCGGTGCGAAAATTTTGCGGAAAACGATACCACGTTGTTCGACATAATAAAATCGAATTGCGCTGCGTTACGAAGAATACATTTCTTTTTTTTTTTGAGTGTGAGAAACGTACGTATATTTTTTAGAATTGGGATTTGAAACGTTGTGTTTTTTTTTTAATTTTTTTTTTTTAGATTGACTAGCGCTTTGTAATTACGCATTGGATAAACCGCAGTGTTCTATTTTAATGCGGCTAAATATCGTTCTGTGCCAGGAGGCGTGTAACACGTGGTCGTTAGAAAATAAAATCGAGCGGGGTTTCGAGATCTGTCGAGCGACGAGATCCGTCCTTGCACGTTCCTCGTCGTCGAAGAAAATTATGAGAAAATCTCGCCGTTACTGACGGAAATAGATGTGAATAGCACCCGACGAAGTCCGTCGTGGAACGATCAACGACGAACTTGCGTAAGATAAAAAAAGCACAAGGCGAGTCAATTTAAAGAAGCCTTAATTAACAAGTTGAATGTCAGCCAGAAGCGTAGCTATCGCGTGTAATTAAGAATGGGCGAACTTTCGTAATAAATTAAGACGTGAACTGAATCGCGGCTGTAATAATTAAATATTGACCGTTTCCGTATTCTGAAATCAGAATTTTTCCACGAACAAAGTTGTTTGCTTATGATAATCACTTCGGGTTTCCTTCAATTTTTTTTTTTTTCTTCTTTTTTTTAGAGCCTTTTTGCCATAATTGCGAGTGAAAATCTTTTTGCACGTAGTTGTTCCGTTTCCATCTCATCTCTTTAGGCCATCAATCCTACGTAATAATTTACATAGATGTACCGTGGAGATCAATATTAAAGATAGCGGCGCGGTTTGTCCGTTTTATTAATTGAAGTCACGTTATAAATGCACGAGCTCAGAGGCCTGTGAACCGGGGCGAGTATGGCAATCGCTTCATTAGACGCCGGGCGGGTAAACGCAAAGCTCGACCGGGCCGGGCATAAATCTTGATGATAACTCGTCTCGGAGGCACGTATCTTCCCCGTTTGCCGTTTCAGCGTCGAAGGAGAAACCGGGGAGAACGGCTTCCGCCGGTCTGCAATCAGATAGCGGGAGCGTGCAGAAACGAACGTTCGCGGGGATATAGGTGGACTTTCGACACCCCGCGGTTCCCCGTTGCCTTATTCGCGGCGCGGTACACCTCGCGAGCGTCTGAAACGGGTCCCGCATTTATGTCGCTGTCTGGGAATAACTTACCTGCCGAGGCCCGACGCAAGGCGGAATACCTCGTGACTTCACGCGCGATTATAAAACTTTGTTAATAGATTTAATTCATTTTAACCAGAAAACAAATGATTCCATGTATTATTACAGGGTGGACCGAATTGCGAGGGTCACTTTGATAGATTGTAAATGATTAAGTTAAAAGGAAATTTATTTCCTTTTCATTAGACGTATTTCTACCACTTTATTCGTTCTGTCTCACTATTTCTCGAAACCGGACAGCGATTGCGAATTCTTGCGCCGAGCAAACTTACGACAATGTCGCGTACGAGCGACTCGATCTACCTCTGATCTCGGATTTTTCTTCAATTAGGGAAAGAATCGACTTCTCTCTCTCAAGGGACTTCTGCGAGACTAGTATCGCGCGTACGAAGCGAACCATTAACGAGATTTTAACATCCGTTAAGAGTGCACGAAGTATAGTTTCAGGGCCGGTTTTTCTCTCGCATTTTTAAACGAATACATTTTTGCGATCACTAGTCATTTTTAGCGACATAATTATATTTACTTAACATTCTATATCTTTATCTTTATCTTCATCTTTACTTTAATTAATATTGTCAATCGCTTCACGGGACATATTATAAATTTAATTTAAAATATCAACTTTAATTTCGTTAACTTCGTTCATTAATTTGTTACTTATAATTAAATTATACTAAACCATCGTAAATATTTATTAACGATTAATGCTTAAAAGCTATCAAGAGCAGAACCGTAATTAATAGTCGATCAATAGGTTTGTAGATTAATATTATATATGGTACCCGAATTAAAAATGTTTTACTCGCAATCAGGGAATTACAGTTTCACTGATTTTCAAAACCGGCCCTGCATATTGTCGCTGCCGGACCATGTGTCGGCCGATCCGTCGGTCCATCCTGTCCTCTTGAGAAACACGCGTCCGCGATGTTCCGAAGACCGTTTCCTTCTTTCTCTCGCTTGTTAGCAACGATATATGTCGCCTCACTCGCGCGCGTTCCTCGCATACTCGAGAAACGCTCCGTTATCACGTTTGTTCTAATAACTTCGTCCATACATTCGATTCGTCGGTGCTGCCAGTTGCAGGAATGTCTTGAGAAAGAAAGGAAAAAACGGTCTCTGGGTCTGCGATATCTTCTGATCACCGTCACGTCCGCGCCCAACTGTACTCCTAAACCCGAGGCCCTTCCTCGCTTTCCTGCCCGCTTCCCCCTGCTCTTCTTTTTTCTCTTTCTCGCGGCCACGTCGATCTCAATTTTCTCTCTCTCTATTTCTCTCTCTCTGCGCCATATCTCGCATCCCACGGATCACAGTTACGAGAGCCCTATCTCTCGTGGCCTTCCCTGACGAGCCCTAGCGCTTGCACGAAATAGCAGAAGCTCCAGCAGTGGACGCTTCGGAATACTAATTCGCGTGCCGAAGCATTGCGAGGTCGCCGAATCTCGATCGGTCCAAAAAAGTTTACGCGGCGCGACATTCGGAGCGTTCCAACGTTCGCTTTTTAACGATCTATCCCGTCAATCAATCCGTAATCGACTTTGCGATATATACGGCGCCCGTTTAACTCGTCCTGAAATTATGATTTGCGTCTAAAAAGATAAATCTTTCGCAATAAAATTTTTTGTAACGTTGTAATCTCTCTTGAATTAAAGCTTGATATTTCTCACGGTCACTTCTTTCGTCCGCAGTAATTTACCGTGATCTAGATTAATCGCGCGCCGATTCAGCATGTTAATACCTTTTACGTGTATGTATGTGTTTGCGTGTGTAGTCGCACGGACTTTCGCCGGTTACGCAAGTCGTTGTAAATGCAGCACGTGTCCCGGCAACATTTTGTCGGAAGTATTTCACGGACCGACTTTCGTAGGCTGTAAAACGCTGCACGGCGCGAGTTAGGCGGCCGTCTAAAATAACAAACCGCACGCCAGGGAAAGCGTGGCGCGAACGGCGCGTTTGTTAAAATTAAAATTCCCGGATTAATTTACCGCCCCACCCCTTCCCCTTTCCCCTGCGAGAAACCGGGATTTGATAATATCAAGGGCGATCCGTGAGCGGAATAGCCAAGTGGACGCGCCGGTTTCGTTACGTCCGCGTGTCTCGTGTAATAAAAGTGTCGACCTTCTTCCGTAATCTACGATGCCGCGGGAAATTCGGGGCCATTAAGTATGTGCGGACTACGTGACGACGATGGCGACAAGGTGCCGCGAATTATGGGAGAAAAATCTCGGTCCCGGCCGAGACTAAAGCGGCGCATTTGTGCAGCGGGTAGCATCGATTCATGGGAAAACACGTGCAATATTTTCCACACGCGTGATTCACGACGCAATTCTGTCGCGCGCAATCGTCACGGACACGTGCCAGATTTATGTAAGCGAAGCCGGTATTATAAATCCGTTCTAAAAATATCGATCTACACGGAACAGGAGCAAGAGACCCGCGGCAGTGAAACCAAAGTAATCTCGTTCTTCCTCCGCAAAAGACAATCGAAATTAATTTTGTAATAAATGTGCATTCTGGGAACGACGCAATTTCCGTGTCACGGTGCTATGTTAAACCGGAAACAAACCAAACTGGATCTTTATCTTTTAATTTAGTGCAACATACGTCAAAAGTATCCATTTTGCTTTCGCTATTCGCACGCCCGCGGTCTCGCCCCCGGAACGATTTAATTCCATCTCGCGCTCAGCGTGTTTCGTTTAATCGAGGAGCGTTCTTTTTTACGTATCACCGTCCCTGTCCCTGACAAATGTCGGTTGTAGCCTCTTAGTTACGGGAGAAACGACAAATTTCAAAAGGGAGTGCTAAGTATCCGAGATGGCCTGGGGAAAGCCGTTCTCGTGAACGGCGGGCCGGGACTGCGGGAGGAGTCCCCGGTGATTCAATTCGATACAATCGGGAGTAGATCTCCACGCTTCCGTAATATATTGCATTCGTGACCCTATGTCGCGACACCCTTCGCCCCATCCCATTCGTCACCTCATTAGCACGCGCGATTTTGTAATCAAGCTTTTCGACGGCAAGCGACTAGTAATTAAGCGATTAAGCCGACAGCCGCCTTGTTTCAACGACACGTGGTCATGTGTCGCGAATTTAATACACCTCGTTCAACGCCAAGCTCCTAATCTCGCTCGATGATCCCTTTTAATTAAAAACTGTTCCGTAAAACCGCGCGATTTCACGCGGGCCATTAGGCGGACCATCCTGACAGGATTCATAACGATCGTTCTGAATCTAGTGGAGACCCAAATTTATTACAAGACAAGTTCGCCGAGAAAATTGACGAGGGTGCCTGGCCTGAGAGATAAAGGAAGATAAAGTCCGTTCATTAAAATGCCTCGGTCTGACTATGCAATTCCGAGATAAACTACACGTCACAAAGTGTGATGTTATCATAGTTCAAATTAATTTAATTCGCTCTCGCCGCTTTTACGTTGCCTTGTCGAACGTTAATGTTCACGAGCTCCGTATTATAACGCGCGGTTCTGAAACATTGAAATGTTAAAATGAAACTTACGCGCGATCTGAGGAACGAACTGTCAATCGTTCGAGCCTGAACTTATCGCGCTTGACGAGTAGCAGCTTTTTTGCGCGTCGCAGAATTCGCGATTTCTTTTCGCGCGCGAATACAAATGCGTACACGGTGTTTCACATGCGGTGTTCAACGTCCGCTCTCTTCTTCTTTCTCGTCCTGTCCTTCTGTTCACGATATTTACATCGGCGCCCGTGGTACATCCGAGCGAGGTAAATTTGGGTGCAACAACCCGAAGTTATTATCGTGTCGGCTGAGCGTTGATCCCCATTTTTCAAAGTACCTACAGTGCTCGCCCGACCCCTCACGGCCTTTCAAAGGCTTCCCGAGGCTTAACGAGGGTAAAAGGTAAAATAAACAAGCTCGCGCAAAAGCCAGGTTCTCTCTCTTTCTCTCTATCTCTCTTTTTTTTTTTTTTCTTTCTGTCTTTGTGTTAAACGCACTGGCGTACGCGTCGATATCGATACCTGACTATCTAGCTGTAGGGCGCATGTGCATCCGTGTGACGAGCATGAAGGCACTTAGCTGATTGCCCGGAAATTGATCAGGAAAATTGGACGAACGGTAGAGCGAGTCACAAGCGGCTCTTTTTTCTTTTTTTTTTTTTTTTTTTTTTGTCGGAAAACACATTTTGCTATGATTTTTTCGGCACGGCGTGGAGAAACGTCGGTGTTATTTGACGCACTTGCGCCTATTGACTATTTTTTCCCATCGAAAACAGCGCACCTCGTTTTTATATATCGAAACTCTGTTTTCTTAACAATTTTATAAATGCGTTTTATAAATATTGGGAGTCGCGCGTATGCATGCCAAATATTTCTAAATATACTACACTTAAACGACGAACCTGGTGATAAAATTGATAGATTCCGACTGCTCTTTTATTCTTATTTATTTTGGGGTACATTATATAAAAAGTAATATCGAATAGGTAAGATAAAAAAGGTGTACACATGTAACTGAGATAACGTTAAACAATCCTGACCAATTCATATCTACTTATCTACGAGATCGGCGAAAGCGGATTTTATGGTATCAAAAGAACTGGCGTTCACTAGTCATGGGGTTTCCAGTTTAATTCTCATATCCCGTCTTTTTTTTTTTTTTTTCCAACATACATCGCGATACCTCGACGCGCGTTCATCCTATTTTACGGTAGCGCATTCAGCTGCGCGCCTTCTTATTACGTTCGTTGGCTGTCGATCTGCGTTTCGAATAAAATGTCAGAGCCAGAAAACGATTTTTCCCCTCGCTTTCTTTTTCTCCGCTTTAAACCAAAAGGGGCACGCGTATATACGTCGGAAAGAGGATTTTCGACGGAGGGACGAGGAGGGGAAAGTGAGAAAGACAGCAAATCAGATTTGCCGTCTGGGAAAATGTTGCACTGGATTAGGTTCCTACCACGCGCCCAGTGGGGAAATCCGATTTTCATCGAAAGTGTATTTCGGGGTATCGTCGAATATCTTTCTCGCGAATTCGCGAGCGGTCGCTTCTAATTTGTTCGCGCGACCCGAGAAGCGAAAAGTAAGTTTGCTTGGCCCCTCTTTCTTCGTTTGATTTTTCCACGTTGGTAATATTTGCCACGCGCTTCAGTTATAGACGAAATACTAATAACGCGAGTGTTATTACTTATTCGGGAACACTTGCTCGTGTGAGTAATCGCGGGAATTTTCGAAGATAAATCGGCGGGATGAAATTGAAACGGCCCGAAACGACGCGTGTCTGATGAGCGTTCACGGTTCCTAGGTGCCTTCGGCAATAAGACGGATTCCTGCGCTAATGCAGGAACCCTCGGACGCACGCTATGGATTAGGGTCATGTTCCGAACACGTCAGCATTTCCGTACATCACGCACACGCTCCGGCGCGTTGAATTTCTCTCCTGTGAGCCTCGCGAGGCCAAGCACGATTCGAAGATAACGCACGTATCGAAAATTCTGTTTCGCGTGATTTATTTCTGCGACGATCGTCATCTTCGAAGTGAGTCCCTTTCGTTGCAACTAACGATTACGCCATTCAACGCAGCTTCTATTTACAAAACAGTGCACCGGCCTATTTGTTATATCTGTATTATGAGTCTGAAGGGAGATGCTAGTGACAATACATTCTTCCGACGACCTTCTTCGTTGATAAAAAGAGACATCATCCTTCACGGTGCACGAGTGCCATTCACGAGGACCGATTTATTCGCGTTCACACTACCTAGGGCCGGTTCAAACCTTTGTGCACCCATCCGAAATAAAATATATCCCTGTAGGATGCACCCCGCGAGGATTTTTATACCTGAGACGAAACCCTCTCTCCCCCCTCAAAGAAACAGTCCTTTTTCTCGGCTACTGTTATACCTTATTCAATTTAATAAATTTTTAGCAATTACCGCAATTTAATACACAAATAATTATAAAAGATAACAGTAATAAGTAATAAATAGACGTTATTTTTCTAACTAGTTATTTAAACGGCGCTGCTTTTAATCTTTCAACCTCAAAGAGTCTATTTTCTTGTTCGCCATCTGACGTCGACCCCGATCGTTTATCAGTGCCCTTCTACACTTCTCTAGCGAATGCCAATTCGAGTGGCACGCTGGCTTCTATGTTCACCGACGTGTACCGGTGGGGCACGAACATATATCGGGCGCGAGTGCGTGCCGGAAAGTGGGTCGATTGCCAGCGCGAGGAAAAATCCCTAACGTAGGGCGAGGGGGAAGAAGAGGGAGGAGTGCCATCAAGGGAGGGAAAGTAAATTTCCGCCTCGATTGGCGTCTGCGACGAGTGAATTTCGTTCCCGAAAATCCGGAGGGTTGCAGGCAGCCCTTATTTCGCGCGCCTCCCTCGCTTGCTTCCCTCCGGTGCTCCCTCCTCCTGTTACCCCCGCGGCGCGCCTTTCATAAGCTGTAATTCATAACCCCGCGTTTGACCGCAGCATTCCTCCTCCCCGCCCCTCTCCTGTGCGCGTTATTTATTCCGGGTGCAACTCGTATTTTTTCGCCCGTTTTATCGGCTATCTTTCGATTTATGTCCGTCGGACCCTAAATACCGCGTGTGTGTGTCACACGGGGTCCGCCGTGCCCACGAATTCATTGATATTCCGCGCGGAACCGTCGTCCGCGCCATTGCAATGTCGGCCTAATGAATTTAACCGTCGTGCCGATGCCCTCTTACCGGTCGGAACCACTTCGGTTCTTTATTCGCCCGCTTTTTCTTTTTTTTTTTTTTTTTTTCTTCGCTTCCTCTGCGACTTCCTTTCTCCTTACACTTCCTTCCCCATCTCGATTTCTTTTCTCTCGCCACGGCCGCGCGAATTCTTAAATTTACAATCCGTCGCGTAATTAAATCTGTCCCGCCCACGGTACTCGACTTTAAACTTCCGATAAAGCGTTCATCCTCGAAAGAACCGTTCGTTTTTTTAAAAGAAACAGAAGACGAAAAATTAAGATTCAAAATTTTGCAGCATGCGATCTTAATTAATTGCGAAAATTAATTAGAAATAATATAATTTTGCTTTTTATACTAATAACAAGTAATTTCTATTTAATTTTATTTTAATTCCGAAAACTAGCGACTTCGAACTTTTATTAAATTCTTGGTCGGAGCAAACGGTATCGGTCTTGGATTATTTTCAGTTTATGATCAAACAAGGAACCTGACAGTAAGCTCCCTAGAAGAAGACCCACAACGGGCCCTGTTTACGCGACACCGCGACGTGAACGGTATCTTGTGACGTGAAAAAGAATGTCCCCCTTCTCGTGGCGTTTAGAAAACAGTCGTGATTTCAATTCAGGATGATTGTCTCCGATGTTTCATCGGGATAGGGGTATAATCCCGCTTGTCGTACAAGCACCCGCGGAGTAGAAGCAAGGGACGCGCACCCCAATTTTTTTTTTTTTTTTTTTTTTTTTGTGCTCTTCATATTTTTTGTGCCCGAACCAAGGCAGGTGGAACCGGCGGAGCGTAACGGAGATTCCCCGGGTGCAGCTAATAGCGATTCAGCTTCCTCCGCCTCCTCTGAGTCGTCGGCAGCGCATAGCAGACTCTCGGCGTAGGTAGGCATCACGCCCGGATGAAGCTTTTCGAAGCCGTCGCACCATGCGAACGGGTTTTTAATTTCGAAACCCCGACTCCGGGGCGCGCGAGCCCCGGCAGACGAATAACCGGATATTAAACGTGCGCGTACGTCCGAATGGAAATGGACGGGTTCGATTTATCCCGATTAGATTAACACCCGAATATCGGCACGTGGATTAAACAACATATCCTGGCCGGGAGCTACGTACCTTTCGGTTAAATCAGTGACTCTGGAACAATTTACATTTCGTAGCACGTATATAATAAAATTACAAAAATGTATAGCTTGGTTAAGAATAAAAAAAAATTAATCTTTTGTATATAGTCGATATAAAAAAAAAATATTTGTATAAATTATAAATAAGATAAAATTGCACAGTGGAAAGTATTCTTCTATACTTTGCTTTCGCAACTTTATATTTTTCCGATCTACAGTTCAAGTTATTCGAGTTATCGTAACACGGGAATTATTTTCGGACGCAGATCAATATAGTGACGGCCGCGTGAATGTTTCTCGATTTCCTATGAATCTATATCTCATATGTCGTTTACCCAGTTTTATGTCAGAGATTCGGAGAATCCCCATTGGTGCCGTTGCACCCATCGAAGTCATTCGTACCCCAAAAGCTACTGAAAGGGAGGTTGAGGCAGGGGATGTATCCGCGTTAACGCAGCTAATTTTCTGCAAGCCACCGCGGTCCGTTCATCCGTCGGCCGGATTTCGTATTAACGATGTACCGCACGTTCGTTGATCGTCTGACCGTTCGCGGTCGGCGATCGATGGCTTGGATTTGGGCCAGGACGACGCGGAGAACACCAGGAGAGCTCTCCTGCCATGGATTTTCGGCGGGCGGGTAGGCAGGACGGCAGAGATTGCCGGAGCGAAATTGAGGTCGTGCCACTGGCCGTAAACCTCTGAAACGCCGCCACCGGCCGCGCCATTCGGTCAATTATTCGCTTCGAATTACGGCCCTCCAATTGCGCGAGAGTTATAAGAGCAGACCGGCCGCTACTACCGTGCCGATATATTCGAGCGGCAAACTACAGTCGATTGGCAGCTCGTTTATGATAACAGCCGGACGACACCCCGGCATTCACGTTTCGATCGCGAAGAGACTCTCGCGCCCGCCCTCTGATAAAAATATTCAAGGCAAAAAACCTCGACGCCGCTAAGCTGAATAATACATGACATTATAAATTGTAATTCGAATAATAAGTTACATATTTTGAGGTCTTAATATTTTCGAGCTTAGCGGCGCCGAGTTTCTTGCGTTGAATATTTTTGAATGTGAAATTTTTTAATATAGTTTTATTTTTATCGATATTAAAATACATACATTCTACACAGCATCGACAATAAGTCTAATTTCTTTTTTTTCTTCATTCGCTCACACATTCCTTCGTTCATTTACCACGATCGTGCACAAACCGATCGAAAATCATACGGTATTACATCCGCGCGATATTTTGCGATACTCTCGACATTCATGCCACACATTTCACTTCAATACGCGAGAATACGCGCGAGTACTCGAACTCGATGATTCACTCGCGAAGTAACGCAATCGACGAACCGACGGAGAGAGAAAAATCACAGCGAAACTGATTTCACTCGACACCTACCGACGATGCCGGACCTGTTGCTCCCATTTTCCGCCGTGCAAGTAACAAATAACAATTTATACGCGTGTAGAACGAGTGCGGTTTCGCATTATAACACGTACAATATAATCGCAACGTGATTTCATAATTATCGATTGCATTATTCACGACACTGGTAATTAATTACGTGGCGGTTAATAAAGCTCTGGCTAATGGGGGGTGGGGAGAGGGGTGAAGAAATTTTGCATCGTGCGATAGGCTTTGGCGGCGATGATATTCGCTGCTGAGGCGACCGTACCCTCCGAAAAAGACCTTGATAAGCCGAGACCTGGATGAAACACTGCGGCTCGCTCGTATATCTCGACCCACGCGGGAACATTCGTTAGTAAGCGATCTCTAAAATGGATACCTTAATGTGGCTTTCGCAAACATTATTACGACGATTCTACTTTACCCGGGCTCTCTCACCCGCGCAAATAGAACTGCTTTATTCGCGCCCTTTTCGCAGCCACCCGACCCCATTTCATCTCGGCCTCAAAGAAAATTCTGCGTCGCATTAACCGATATAAACCACGATGAATGCGCCCGAGAGTTATCCACGTAGCGTTCTTGCGATTCGGCGAGAAATCTAAATGCGAGCGCGGAAGAATTTATGTGAAAAAGCGGCGGAGATTTGTACGCGAAGAAACGGGGGAGACTACAGCGGCTGGCTTCGCGTTAATCTTTTTCCGAGTAAATCGCGAGGCTGCAACGCTAATGTGTAAATAACCGGGCACTGCTCCGGTGAAATTAGTAATTGAGACAGGAACTCACGTCACAAGATTTATAATTTACTTGCGAAGAGCTTTAAAAGGTGCACAAGCTATCGGTATCAGCTTGCTTTCAATTCCGCGGATTGATTCGTCGTGTCGCAGCGGTTCGGAAAGTTTACAGCGAGTTACGACGACGGGTAACGTAGAGCGATGAGATGAAAAGCGATGCGTCAGTTGACTAAGTTGTAACATAATACAAGATAAGAGATAAGCCGGGGAAAGGCTTGCGGAGATGAGAGAGAGGAGACCCAAAACACTCGTACGCAGAAACTTTATAGAGAAGTGATTTACGTGTGTCGTATTTCGACGCGCTATCGCGACTCCCCCGGCGAGATCAATTCAATATTCCACAATGTCCAAATGGGAAGAAGCGGCGGGACCGAGGGGTAAAATATCAGTTGACTGAGTTGTAACAGAATGCAAACAGAGATAAGTCGGGGAAGAGAATCGAGGGAGACGAGGGGCTGCGGAAATGTACTTGTAAAACTTGCAATTGCGACTGCTCTTGCACGCCGGGGTCCAGAAATATTCCTGCATACGATTCCAGCGCGTTATCGCGTGTTATCTTGGACTGAAGATTGATCTACCGCGCCGCGGTGTTTAAAGAGGAGGAAGCGACGATCATAATGTAGAGCGACGGCACGAGGAACGACGTGTCAGTTGACTGAGTTGTAACATAATGCAAACAGAGATAAGCCGCTGGAGGAGCTCTCGGCGGAAAAGAGCAGGGGGGAGGCTGCGGAGGAGAGCGAGTCGACGGTGGCGAGCGGTAGCTGGTCGACTGACAGCACCCAAAGAATTAGTATCTTATATCTGGCGAGGAGCGCTACAAATCATTTGGGGAGGATGTCAGGCATACCTTGAGCATGACCCTCCTCCTTATCTTCTTTTCTCTCCTTATGTTTCCTTTGTCTCTCTCTTTCTCTCTTTCGTTTTTTCTCTGTAACGCGCTTCGCACTTTGCGATCGACCCCGGAACAGGAGGAGGCGCTTCTCTTCCTTCGCTTCTCTCTTCCGTTCTCTCCTTACTTCTCGTCTGCTCGTATCACTTTCTTCCTCGATACAGAAAGAGCGCGGAGATCAAAGGACGCCGCGCCACCGCCGCTAATGATATGCGATCCGCCGCTGCAGCAGGCAACTTGGAAACTCGAGGACGCAAGATTTGGGACTTCCTCGGAACGGGCCGTGGAAAGTTCCTTTAACTTCCGTCTCGAGGTAGGAGTCGAGCTGTTAAATGGGGACGAAAATCCCGGCGATGTCTAGGCGCAACGGGTGCAGCGTATAATTTTCTGTACTTGGTTATATAATAGAAACAAGTTCACGGTGAACTCTGTACTCTTTAGAATGTGCAACTCGCGAAAATTTCAAAATAGATACTCTATTTCGCTGGTAGTTTCATCTATTCAATTTCTAACAAGAGAAGTCGACAAACGCGAGACCGTTGTGGTGACGGTGCAAGTTCCCGGTATACCGTTCAGCTGATATAATTCGGCGCTAGTTTGGTGCGTTGTGCACCCTCAAACGCCGAGGGGCAACGGCGTAGTCCACCGTTTCAATCGCTTAGGTTCGTGCGAATTATCGCCTCCAGGCCTTTACGGCACATCAAAGAGACAGGGGACCGTGAGGGCGCGCCCTATTCGCTCACTCGGCCGTCTTAACGTATTCGAATCCCAAGGCGTCTCCTTTTTTCCCATCTTCTCGTAACTCTCCCTCTTTCGCGCTCGCTCTCATTCACCACCTTCACCCTCCGTGCCGTGGAAAAAGCGGTACGTCGCTCTTCGAGCAGGCATATGGAAGGTGTTTGACGTGCTAGCAATTCGAAGAGAGAATACGGAGCGATTGATCCCTAAAAGCCCCGAGGATAAACGTAAAGAAACGCGTCGCTCGTACGCTCGATACAACACGAATCGTCGCGTTTTTTACGCCCCGCGATCGCGATCGACGCTGAATCGCGACAATCGATGACGGATCGATCATTGAAATATTAAATGCTACCACGACGAACATAAGATCGCGATGTAATAAATGCTCGCCTTGATTTAAGCGGTAATATTACGAAATTATTTTATTGAGAATAAATTATATTAAAGTTATAAGTTATTCAATTTTACGTACATTTGTTATATTTTCTACAAACGGTAACTGATTATTAATTGAAATTAGAATATTATTATTTTAGAATTCGAAAATATTGCTAGTCTTTTTTTAAATTAAATGTTTGTTTCACTTTTGTTTTTTTAAAGCCGCGATTGTCGCTCGAGCATAAGATAGGTTTAATGCGAGGTTTAATATAATGTAGCGACTGTAGATTGGATCCTTCCCGGCATTCATTGGACATGAAGTTCAAGACCGCTGATGAGACCACCCTCAAAATCACGTCAACCTTCCGCTCCAGTGCCGATACCAATGACGAGGTCACGTGCATTAGCATCCCCTCGAGGGTCGCCACGTGGCGACGTCGATGGGCACACGTGTCGCGTCAACCGACACCTTTCGTTCTTCATGGGAAACTCCGTTCGTGCCAAAGCGACGTCGTTAAGATCATTAAGCACGTTCTTCATTTTCTTATTATCACGGCTCTCGAGGCTGCCCACGCCTCCGCGATTATTTCCCGCGAAATAAACCGAGGTTTACACAGCCGACGAATGCAAAACTACTTAATTCTCAATTAGCCGGACGATTAATCAAATTTCTCGCAGATTCCCAGCTCAAATGGAGGGACGATCGCGTAGTTCGCTTTAACGAAGATTAAAGGGTGAACGAGGGTCGTCTTTTCGGACTCGTCGATCCCTAACTCCGTTCTTTTTTTAACTTGGAAAAAAAAAAAAAAAAAATAACTCATAATGCCCGCATCAAAGAACACACAATATTGTTATCAGTTCCATCTAAAAGCGAGAAAAAAAAATACGATAACTACCGAGATACAAAGCAACGAGGAACTTTTTATTAATTTGTTTTTTTTTTTTAATTATTAATAAAAAAGTTTGATAAGAATAATTCTGATTTAATCTGAAAAATTAAAATTTTAGCGAAACATAGTTATACAAATAAAACGTTACTGAAACTTAACGATAACGTTGTGAAGGAGGAGACATTTGTTAAATTAAATATTCCAAACGCGCCTTTCTGACTTATTTGGAGCTCGTTTGGGACGAAAAATCGCGTCTGTTACTTTTGCCTTCGTACCGTCGATCTGAGCCGTCGGGATAGCCTAGTATTTCATTATTCAGCCCGCTAACGGTACACGGGGAGGAAAAATAACGCAGTCCTGCTCGGAGTCGACACATCGCCACCAGGATTTATCTACCGGAAAAAGAAAAAAAAAAAAAAGAAAAACTTGTCCCCTAATAGATGTAGTGCGCGCCTGATTCCCTCGGGGCCCTCGGCGTGTTTGCCGATACTCTCTCCGTCTCTGGCGATGATGTTTGCGGATTCGTATGCATTGTGTCCTGCCCTCCCCTTCCTCGGAAGCGCCGGGTACAGGTTTATCACGACGACGGAGACGGAGTGGCACACATAACGCGGAGAGGAAGACGCGGGAGTGTATCATCGTAATAAGGGAACAGCTGACAGTGGCACATACTACGCAGCTAAAAGCAATTATGAAGCTGCCATCTCTCGCGTGGAGTTCTCTCTCGCTCTCTGGTTGTCCTTTTCTCTCTATCTCCGTTCTCCTTTTCCCCTCGCTCCTCTTCCCCGTTCCACTGGACGCTCGCCCTCATCTTCGCAGGCTGACTAATATCTACCGTGCCCGTTTGCGTTCCACATGTGTGCCTCGCTCACGCACGTGCGTCCGTGTTGCATACTCGCGCGCGGATTCGTAACACGGCGGTGGTCAACAAAACGCTAATAATACATTCTTCAGCACGTGGCGTCGGGTCCTGCCGAAGATGCATCGCCGACATCGGTGCGCGTGAAAAATGATGATGCGCTCGGTGTCCCAGAAATCGCTCGTACTTTCTCTCGAATGAGAGATTCCTGATGAAAACCCCGCCAACTTTTCCTCAAGCCTGTGATTATTCGTCGGTCATCATCTCGACGATTTCTCCCAAACGAGATAGACGGGCTGGATACGGATTATATAAATAAACTCGTACAAGGGATAAGTCTCTTACGTCGGCCGGCTGAAGCGACGGCACATTTTGCTAGTTAAATGGTCCCAGAAAATGCGAATGACGTCGTCGCGTTCGGAAGGTGGGGAGAATGCTCGTTTCCCAAGGGGTCATCCGCGCAATCGCTTTTTCTCATCCACTTCGCGGCTCGGAAAAATTCGGCTCACGGCACTCTCTGGAGGCTGCAGGCTCGCTCGCGCGCGCACTACGAGTCGTGTTCCAAAAACAACTCTCTCGCTTGTGACGTACGCGCTGGTCGCCTAGTAAGCTCTTCTAGAGTCGCGTCTCGACCACTTGCTGGCCAGATGACAAGGACTCATGTGTTTCCTCGCTGACGCATGACCCTTATCTTCGTGTGCTTGGCCCAGCATTCGGTGCGCGCGGAGGGGAGGGCGAGGGAGGAGAGCAAAGGGGAGAAAAAAAAAAAAGAGAGAAGAGAGCAAAGGGCCAGAATGGCCACGTGGCCTGTTCTGTGTTGTTTCGGAGCTCGTCCCTTTCCGCAGAATCTTCGCGCTTTTCGACGTTTTCCTTCTGTCCTTTCGTTTTTCTTTTTTTTTTCTTCTTTTTTTTTCCTCTTCTCGCCCGTCCTCGCGCAATTTCTCCCATTACCGTGATGAGCCGACGATAAAAATTACGTCTATCGTCGTTGTATGGTATACACCGCGTAAACCCATAACCGTACGTTTCCCAAGTTTGTTGGACGAATGTATACGTAAATGCGCGTTCTTTTTGCTACTCCCGCGAGGCTAAATGCGCCATCGCCTCGGAAACGCGGCTTGCAACGACGTCATGGGTACGCCCCATTAGAAAGGTCTCGAATTGCGGGAAATGTACAGCGGATAATTAAACCTGCTTTTTCCCGTCATTAACGATATGATATTATTAATTCCCTCGAGGATATTTAATGCAATATTTAGGATTACGTACGTTTATTTTCAATATAAAATGCGTTACTTTCAGCGTTGGAAAATATGAACGTTCCTCGTTTAATTGACACAAAATTTTATATAATATTGTAAATTAATTTTTGTAATCAGCGCTTTTCTCCCTTCGCGCGTATTTATTCCGACAAAAATTTCGTAATCCAGTTCCGCACAGTGCTTAAAATAAATCTAGCTGGATGTGTAATAGCGGAGGAGAGGAGGGAGAATTGTCATGTTGAGAATTTTCGAATGGAATGCGGGTTCGGCTTTTCCCCATATGCCGAGCATGTGCGCAGCGTTTTGAGGTGGCGCGCATCGAAATTGGCGAACGAACGAAATCATATCTCAGTTGACGAATCCCCGACGGACCTGTCAGTCTCAGATCTCTTTCGCTTGATTTTTTATCGCTCCCTCGCCTCCTCTCGTCGCCCTGCGGTCCCGGTCGTTTCTGCCGCAAGATCGGACGGCGCATTGAAACTCAAGACCCTTGAGATGGGCCATTCAAGGCACCTCTTTCTCTCTTTGCTTTTCTCTCCTCCCTCTCTCTCTCTCTCTCTTCTCTCTGCGCTCGGTTCCCCGTAAGATGCCTTGGTGAAAAGAATCGAGGACCGAAAGAAAGAGCCAGTCCTTCCGACGTAGGATGCCATTCAAGTTATTCATTCGGATCTCACGTTCGTGGGGGAGGGCCCGTGACCGGCCGGCCGAACGAATGCGGGGTAAACCGGCTACAAGAAACGCAGAAAATCACGTCCCGGTATGAGCCGCGCGAGGAAACCTCATTGTCGTGGCTCAACGAGTAGAGACTATCCGTTTTCTTGAAAGATCCTCGATGATTTTTGATCTGGATCTTTCTCCCGAAGGTTTTCTTACCTGTCGGCCCTTTTTTTTTTTTTTGTTACAGCTCGAGAGAGAACCGCGCGGTTTCAAGAAAAGCTTTCGAATACAAAATGTTTAAATGGCCGTTTTTAATTATTAAACTGCATCGCGATTACACGTAGTCTTAATACGTATCGCTTAAATTATTAATATATATCGCTGAGACTTTCGTCTGTCGACCATCTCGTGAACTGAAACGTGCGTGACGTAATAAAAACGGCCGTCGTCATTAGTGAAATGGGCCGCGACTCCACCGATCATCTCGACGTGGAGATTCTATTTCACGTGATTATGCATTTTCTGCGTGCCACTATAAATTCGCTCTAACTACATTTCTTATCGCGCAATCGTTACGAGTCTTTAGCTTGGCGATTTCAAGGCACGCGATGCCAGCCTCGTTAAGCTCCTCGCGCTTATTATTACAGCGAAGCCGCGTGTGATTATTCGATAGCAAATATACGCGAGGATGAAACCGAAGGGATTCCGGATGACATATTATCGACGATATTAACGGAGATGGCGGAGTTTGCCGGTAGTCGGCTTGCTTATTTTAGAAATTCTGACGTCTCGAACCTACCGCGACGTCGCCTTTAAGATTAATGGGTCCGACAGTCGAAGGCAATTATTACGCGCGAGTTGTCTAAATGATTATATTAATGACTCGACCGCTAATTAGAAACAATTAGGAGACCTGTCGCGCGAGATACTTGACAGGGTCACCTGGCCCATCGCGAAAGAGCCGTTTGATACGCCGGGTTAATACGATTCTCTGCAAGAAGACGAGACCCAGCGAATTCTCAAGAGAGGAGTTTGGAGTCTTTCGATAAACAGATCGATCGTCGAAGTTGAAACGATAAAAAGTTAACTTGGCTATTTTTTTTTTTTTTTTCGCTTAATATACTCCTATAACTTTCGCGCTTTTAACGTCTTCTGACACTGTTGGCCCACATCAACGGTATTATTTACGACACTCTCTGACGCAAGCAATTTGTCGTTCATCTCTACCTGAATATCGTCGTCTGTGTGGACGACAGTATTCCTCTCGGAAATCTCCGAGGGCTTCGAAATAGGAAACTAATTAAATATTTTTGCGGCGCGGATTACAGACGCGTGTATTCAGAGTCACGTATAATACGGCGTCGTGCATTCAGTGCGTCGAGAGAGCGAGTCTTTTTCGAGGGGGGGAAGAGGAGGAGGGAGAAGAAAAAAAAGGCACGCTCGCGCTATTTCATTCTGTTTAACGACCGTATTGTGAGCGGGATACGAGGAGAAAGACATTAGATGGACAGGGAAGATAATCGGGACCGATAGTCGAGGGCTTTTTCATTGCGCGCCTCTCGAGAACGCAGCACCGCGGCCGATTGTGCGCGCACAATGCCGCGTGTCGATTAAACGTTCGAATGCACGGTGCGAGAGATCGGTCGACCTCCTGCGCGTTTCCCGCTGTTCGTTTGCGCCGGCACTCGATTTTTCGAGCGTTACGAGAAGTGGATTTCAGCGAGACGACGACGATTAAGCACGACTGTACGCGCGCACGATCGCGACGCCCGCGTCCCTAATGAGATTTTCGAATCGCTCTATCTGGCAGATCGGGCTAGCGACGACCGGCAACGCATTCGCAAAAGAAACGAACAATGCGCGATTTACGACTTCTCGAAATTCACGCTCGCATTTGCCAACGAGATCCAGCTCTCGTCGTCGGCGCGTGCATCAGGTATTTCGCGAGCGCGGTTCGTAAATGTTTTCGCGGTGGCAGAAAATTAAGCGTCCGATCCGACCGCGTTCCGTCAAGTGCATCGACACATCTAAAATATTCAAGAAACATCTCTTTGTAATTGATACTGAAAAATCTCGTGTATATAATCGCGAAAGTATCGCGTCGACAATTTTTTTAATCCAATTTTTGGTTCAAAGATTTGCGAAAAATTCGTTTATTAAGATATCAAATAAAAGAGAAAGAGAGAGAGAGAAAAGGGCTCTCGGTAAGAAAAATGCTGCGTTTATTCCGTAAGAAAAATTCTGCCGCCGCCCACGAGCTCGTATAATGCCGACGGCGTGGAAGGAGGGTAGGCAGCCTGTTCGAGGACCGGTGGCATGTGTTCCGCGCCGTTTTTCAGCGGCTGAACATACGGCTTCTCTCTTCGCCGCCGCCGTCGTCGCGAGACGACACTAAACCAAAACCGATGACCCGCGCGAGATTCCGGGTTACGAAAACACAGGCGCGATATGGGGCAGGGAAACACAGCCAAGCCGTGTCTCGGCGGCTGGCGCCTTCGCGCGTTCCTGAAAAGAAATATGCTGGCTGCCCGCCGACGGTTGATTAATTTATCTTATTGCGCGGCCGCGTTTAACAGCGAACGCCTTTCGCGTCCATGTGTCGCTACCGAGAGGTCGGATTTACATTCTTGATGATCGCTCGAGATGAGCTCGTTGCTTAGCCGACGGTTCGTCGGATATATTTTTAAGTTCTACTCCAAAGCGTGTCATTCTCTGATTATTAACCGTGAATTCTTCGGTAATACTGGGGGAAAAAAAAAGAAATTAAAAGAAAGTAAAAATATAAGATAAACGCTACGTTAAATAAATTTATACCTTAGAATTTTTTTTTTTTTTATTTCCGTTCGCTTAAGAGGAACTACTTGATTTCATTTGACTTTACATTTCGTTTAAATATTTCCTCGGGCTTTTTCTCGCTCGAGAAATCTTTATTTATTTTCCCTTTTCGACACCAAGGGACTTATCGCGTCCAGCTTATCGCGCGAAGGGCGTAAGAAGTCTTTCATCGCTCACTCGATGTCAAAATGTTCCTGGATTAGAATAAGCGAGTTGATAAGACGCGCAGTATTAAGAGCAGCAGGCTGGGCTTCCGAATTCGCCTCGCGCGTGAAATCTACTCTATTTATAACGAAGGCGCGAGGGCTATGCGTCAAATCCTCTCTTACCCCCTGCGGAGAAACCACTGGCTCAGTCGCCTGCGACAAAGACGATGCCGGCCCGGGGTTCAAAGTACCTAGCGTGCGTATATGCGCGTAATTCCCCGGAGCGCGGAGGCTGCACCTGCATCCCGACGCAACTAAAGCCTATCACACAATGCAAAATTCCAGTTCCAGTGATAGTTACACGGGCCAGAGGCAATAGAAACTTCGTGCGCTAATAAAACGCAAATGATTCCTTTGTAACAAAGCCTGCTACGTTGAGAGAAAAATATATAATTATTTTTAGTCTCGGTTGTAATTTCACGATGCTTGTAATGAATAAGCATAGTCGGCTGAATCATCCCCATCACCGCAATGATTGAATTAAATTTATTTATCATAGAAATTTATAGTTAAGGCTGAAATTTTTTTTTGCCGCTATTATTTGCGTCTTCGTTTACGTACATGTACATACTCGGCAAAACGTAAACGATGAAAATCGTATCACAGATAATAAGGAGCAAAAGTCCAACGCGGAATCTCTTTTCCCAATGTTTGTTTTATATTCCGTTGCGCGGTGGCAAAGAGCCGCTTGTAAGGCAGAAAGTGATCATTCTTGTCGCCTGCGTTATTCCAAATTACTTGTCCTTTTGCATTGTGCAACAGGCTTAACGACGCAAACCGGCCGCGTTCCAACTGCGAAACTGCGCAGTGGCGATCGCTCGTCGTTGGCCCTCTTTTCTTCTCCTCGTCGCCGTCGTCGCCTTCGTTTTCTCCCTCGCGATCTCCGTCGAAGGCGTACAGAAGGGAACGCGTGACACACTGGGAAACTCTCGATCCCGTTCTCCGTCCCGCGCGCCCCCGAAACGCTCGTCCATCGAGAAAGAGCGTGCCTTCTTCGGGAAGGGTTCGGTATTAGAGAATTAGATAAATATAACTCCGCGTGCGGCGCGTAACCGGGAAGATGTGAACAGTGCCTCCGCGTTACGCGTGAGCGCAACGCAGTCGCAACTAACCGTGATCATATTTTCACTCGAGGCGAGTAACTTTACGGGGCAAAATACTCAAAGTTTTGATACCGTAAAAATGGGTTTTAAAAACGAAAGGTATTAAAATAGGACGGTGTCGAACGAAATGGTGAATAGCGCAATATTAAAAAGCGATACGTCTTGATTAATAGAAAATAATAATTAGCACGTGGCTATTGACTGGTCACGAAATTATCAGCTCGCGGCAGATCGGTCTTCTAATTGATTATGCGGACGTCGAAAGCGATAAAGCAGTCGCGGATCGGGAATCCCAGCCTCGATCCGCGAACGCGTGTACGCGTTAAATTGGAGTGCCGTGCTCGCTGCTTTCGCGCTAAGTGCATCTACAAGGTACATACAACGGGGAGTCGTTGCAGCAGCACGACGCGCTCTTAAATTACTCGCGAGTCGTTGCTTCGGGGAGAAGAGAGACCGACCAGCTACGCCAACTGTACGCGCATCGAGCTAGCGCGTCCTCGTCCGCGTGGCTCGTAACTCTTTTTCTCTCGTTTGCCTCTCATCTCTTTCTCTCTTTCTCTTTCGTTTTCTTTTTCGCTCTCTCTTTATCTGGCGAGCGAGCGAGCGAGCCCAACAGCTGTTCGCGCTTTGACATGTCACTGGCCTTGCCCGCTTCGGCCGCTTGGTCCCTCGTTTGCCTACTCGGCTATTTATCCGCGGCCCTTTCTCTCTCTCTGCCCATCGTTCTTTCCTCCTTCTTTTCCTCCTCTTCTTCGTCGAGTGATTCACGTGTGTATTCACGTGCGCTCATCGTCGTTTCTTCGCCGTCCACTGACATATGTCTTATCTTCCTGGGGCAACGTTTTAGTTGCGCGTCGTACCCACGATCGGATCATGAAGAGGTGAAGACCGACAATCGGCCGCCAGCCAAATATACAAAAAAAAAAAAAAAAAAAAAGGAAAAAAAAAAAGATGCTCCGATTTATCCGGAACATAGATTTCTGCGGGCGACATTTATGTGACGCCTATTTTGTTCGGTTTTTATTCGAACGTTTTGGAAGAATACGATCCTCGCTGCCATTAGTTTACTCGTGATAGGACGTCTCGAAAGAATTTATTAGGATACATTATATGATTTTTTTGACTCGAAACGATGAGGGCAAACGCATTTTCGTTTTTCGCTTCCTTGATATTCGCCTTACGTAAGTACATGGCGCCATTGGATTTTAGCCCGTCAGGTTGATTTTCTCAGAGCGAGGAACATTAAAATGGCTTCTTTCCGTCTCTCTTTCTTTTTCTCTCGCTTCCTCCTTTTCCCTTTTTCGATCCTACGCTATCTTTCGGCAGGACCTCCCTTCTCGTTCCTCCGATTTCTCGTTGATTTTCGCGTCTCGCTTCCACGCCGGCTCACCCTCGCGCTCCTTCCTATCGAGAAGTACATAATCCTGAAGGCCTAATAACATATTCCTCTGGGGAGAGAGAGAGCAGGTACGGGGCAGCACACAGGCTTATATCTCCCACGCCGCCCGGGAAACGGGGGTGAGCTTGTCCACCCTCTTCCACGAGCGGTTCTACCCCTCCGATCCAATTCCATCTATCCGTAGGGGTTGTCGACTACCGTGGCCGGGAAAAGGGGGTGGCGGAAACCCGAGGGATGCCATGGGCCGCCCTCCTTGCCCGCCTGCCTTCCTTTTCTCCGTGCTCCTTTCGGCCGCGCCATCTCGACGGGGATGGAAACGTCTATCGAAGGTCACATGAAATTGGGTAGTTCACGGGCTATTACCTTCGCCGATCGCCGCTAACGATAAATTTCGCGATGCGAGAGAAGCCGCGCGGACGAGTTTTGCCGCCGCAGCGGAATTCCCTGCGAAGCCGCCTCTCCGAAATGCTTCCGGCGTTTTTACGTACGTGGTGGTCCCCGACAAAAAAAAGGTGAAAGAATTACATCGCGTTTAAAAAGAGAGAAAAAAAGAAAGAAGAAAAAAAAAAAAAAAAAAAATCTTTGAAACCAACGATTGCATGTTAATAATAAATTTAAATCAACTTGTTTGTATGCAAATATAATTGTAGGAGGTGCGCTGATTTCAAAATTAGACATTTCTTTATTTCATCTGGTTGATATCGTTTTCGTGGATAAGATATCCCTTCGGTCTTTTACCCGGGATGTGTGTTACCATCTGTCTCGCTGAAACTAGTAGCTGACGAGAACTACTTTTACTCACCGTTTAACACAGTTCGGGAACTGAGAGGGCCAATCTGCAAAGAGTTAGCTTGTACATACGTCGTACATTCATAATGCGCAATATAACTCGATATATTCGAGGACGTCGGCAACGGAGTGAGATCTGCCCGGCGGAGTTTAGGGTCGCCGCTAATAAATCAGAGTATCGGCTAATTTGGTTATCTACCTCTCAGTTCCTATCCTCTCCTGCCGATGGCCCTATTGCCTCCTGTCCCTCGTGCCCTCGGGAAAAGTCCCTTTCGGTGGTCGGGGACCACCGGGCGAAATTCGTTTCTCTCGTTCGCGCATTAGCATTTTAATGAACGTCGGCTTCTAAAGTCGAAACTTTCTGAAACGGCAGCGGCGGCGGCGGCGACCGTCGCGAGAGAAGCGAGAGACGTTGAATTCGGATGCGAATGTGGGTCACTACGGTTCCCCGGAGAACCGGCGACGATGTAACGAGCGGCGACCGGTAATATTTCGTCCGTCTCGCCTACGTGTCTGTTTCTTGGAGCCACTTATACGTGAGATTTAATCTCGAGTGGATTCACCTCTCTAAATCGCAGATTGATTCGCAGCATAAATATGCAATTGTTTATAAATCGCCTCAAGCGCGCTTTAGACCATCCCGCGTAAGGAATCGAGATAGGATCTATTCGTAATTTTTAATAAAGCTGGAAAACGCCACAAGATATAAGGTAATGAATTCTCTTTATAATTTCGTGCGCCGTGATATAACAAGATTAAAAAAAAAAAAATTTGAAGGCTTAAATTATGCGTAATATGCGCAAAAATACAACGTTAAAAATAACACATATGAAATAATTTTTGAAATCTAATTCGAAATGTGAATCATTCAAAATTTGCGGAGTAAATTCCTCCCGAGGTGTTTTTTTTTTTTTTTTTGAGAGGGAGGGAAAGGAATGAGACAAAAAGGACTTTTGTGTATTGTTGTAATTTATATTGTCGAGGAAATGAATTAGATCAGTCAGACCCATATCAGCAAGTTTAAACTATATGCAAACGACACGTTACGGAGCGGTGAAATTCCGGCTGCGCTCGTGAATATCGTGGCTGACAGCGGCGACGCTTAATGTGTTAATTCGGGCGAGCGCTTTACCCTTATCAATTACCATTATCGTCGTTGTGCTGCCGCCGGTTAACGAGACAAATATTAACTCGGCAAATATTAATTAACGACGACTTTGTGCCAGAAATCTGCTAATTCGCGCGCGATACACGCTATGAGAACGCACGCACGAATAATTCCGGGCTTGAAAAGGTGCAGCGGCAAGTCATGAGATCTAAAACGCTGAATCGATCTTACATATATCGAAGCGACAGCTTCGAGGACGGGTCGTGAAAGCACATTCTTCGCGCGA
Source organism: Cardiocondyla obscurior (assembly GCF_019399895.1). Taxonomy (NCBI): domain Eukaryota; kingdom Metazoa; phylum Arthropoda; class Insecta; order Hymenoptera; family Formicidae; genus Cardiocondyla; species Cardiocondyla obscurior. The sequence continues at coordinate 1,124,734 of NC_091875.1, read as the reverse complement.
TCGTCTATCATCGTAGTAATATTTGAGCGTCCACGGAGTTTGTAACGCGATGCATTGGGAGCGACAGTTCCTTCGGTTTTATTAAACCGGAATCGTTGCGCAATTCGAAAGTAACCGTGCCGAGCGCTTTGATATCCCGGTGCGGTTTCGGATATCTAATTTCTTACGCCGCGGCCGAAAAGCACAGGGGCTCGTGAAAAAGTGCGACAGCCGGGGATCCCCGTCGCGTATACGACGGTAATTCGCGCGGGCGCGTAAAAAACGGCGCGGAGGCACGTGTAAACCGTAATATACGGGGTGAGACGGTCGTAACGTGTCACGTATATACGCGGGGGTCGGGGCGAGAAACGAGGTGATATTATGATACATTATTAAAGGCGACCCTTCGCGAGAACGCACGCGCGCCGCCGTTGTCACTCGGTGCGCGCCGCATTTCATCCCTTTCGTCATTTCGTCCCTCCGATTTTTCATCCGGCGTATTTAAAACCCGCCGGAGAGCTGCGATCAATTTTTCACGTAATTTATATCGCCGCGGATATTTTTTATTTCACGGAAAACTAGCGCGGCAATAACGTCGACTCTTTACGTTACGTCCACGATTTTCCACGCTGTAATTCAACTCGTCGCGACTCCCGCGAGCTGTGAGTTCGAGAGTGCGGCAGCCGGCGCTATAATTTTGCGGCTTCGGGCTCGAAGAATGCGCGGGATAGCATACGTGTAAAAGTTCCTGTCCGCGGCTGATTGCGTGACTATATTTAACTGGTACATTTCTCGGGGTTAATGCGTATAACTGTGTACGGGGAAATTACGAAAATTACAAATGTTGATTCCTCGGCGGATGATGTATCCTCGGCGCTTTATTCGGGACGGTTACCGCTCGTAATCACTTAAGAAATGTCAGCCGCGCGCGGATTTAGTGTCAGTGATTACTCACTTTCATCGTTGAGCACATACACGCGCTCGGCGGTTATCGACGGTAACATTAATCAACCTACTTGAATATTCATACGTTTTAAGCGATACTTAGCTCATTCGCGTCGCCGATGCAGGCCTACTTTTTCCACCGTCTGCAATATGCATGCGTATAGTTGCACAATTCCGCAACATCGTCCTAGTTGTACTCCGAGTTATAACCAAGTTAAAGCTAAAGCGCTCCCGTGTTGTTTCGCGGAATTATCCGTTCTATATTTACGCGCGACGCCGCTAGTTTCCTCAAGTAGTATTCTCTTGCGAGAAGCTAAAAACCACCGATTCGCGAACGGTCTTATCGACTAATTGCCGGGGGTATTAGCTCGGGGTGCTATCGATACGTGTGCGCCGCAGCACAACCCTCCTTTGTGATTTTCTCCCGCGATATCCACGCCGTCGTTATCTCAAACAGCCCGGATTTTATCTTCGCCTGGTCACGCGGAAGCGTTTAGACCTTTCGAGACAAGATAGCGCCCGCGAGCGGCAGTAAAAAGCTCGTTAATCAACACGTTCGAACAGGATCTGCGACCAGCGTTTCGTTTTATCGCGCGTACTCGTTAATACCACGTCGATACGTGTCGACAGTAAAAAACGATTGCGAGTGTTCTTCCGCGATCGTAAAAACGTAGAATTGAGACGGGCACTCCTCCCCACCTTCGATTTCCTATTTGCACGAGCCGCGAAATCGCGTCCGAGATCACGCGTAAACCGCTCGCGTGATTTTTCGTCCGAGTGCCGTCGCTCGCGAGCGAAAAGCTGGGCGCGCTTTATCGCGCATCGTTTGCCCGGGCGCGGCTTTTCACGGTAATGAGAACATTTGCTGGTTCGCTGGCAGATTACGCCGCGCGAAGTCGCAGGAGAAGAAGAGCAGACGAGGTGATGGTGGCGGCGCAAGATAAATTACGGACGTGGCGGGCGTCACGGAAGGTTCCTTCGCGGCGGCCCTTTTCCCTCTCGCCGCGCATTTCCCCTTTCCCCCCCCCCCTCTTCCTGTGCTCGCCCGAACACATTTCCCGGGCCGTAAAGTCGAAGGGACCCGCTGCCGGCGAACAGCCATGCGTGGCCATTAAAAATGTATGTAATTTCTCGGGCATATAATCTTGCCGAGAAAGATAGGAGCTTCTGCACGCGCGCCTTGGATGAGGAAGGGCCCGCGTGGGTGGCTGACACTTATTAGGGCGCTGTCGCCTCGTTCTCGAGGGTGCCGGATTTCGGCCGGAATGCTCGTGTACACAGGATTTCTCCTTCGCAATTAGCCTGCGTTCTTGCTCAAACTTACAACTGCGATCGCGACCCCGTGGATTATCTTATCGTTAGTTGGAAGCTTCGCTATGATATATGTAAAAACTATATCGGAATGTTTCCTTAGATTTTCCTTCTTTAAGCTTTATCGTTATTTTACAATTACGGCCGTATTTAGGTGTTAATTATATTTTATACTTACAGAAATCTTTATTTTTTAATTAATATTAGGTGACGCGCGTGTAAATCAGTTTGTTTTAATAACGCATTCTTGAATGCGCGAGCGTCTTTTTAATTTTCCATTCGCGCACGTTCGTATTGTCTTTGCCGGGCTTTGAGGACTCGTTGTCTTGAGATGGAAATAAATGTTTCTTTCCCTTTCACGTTTGAAACAATAGTCGTACCTACATTTTCGCGAAAATAATTGCCGGTAATAAAGTCGTCGTCTCGCTTGCCGGAACTTTCTCCCGCATCCCGCGCGGTGCCGTGCTCGCGGAGCTTCGCCGGATTCGAAAATTCTTCGGGATGCTTAATAGGCTCGCCTGGCTACCGACTCCTTATAATTTCACCTCGGTGAATTTGAGAGTTGGCCGCGTTCCGTAAACGATAGCCGTTACTATCCCGCCTCGCGCACTTCCGCGGACATAAATATCAGCAACGCGCCCGTAACAATCTCGCTCTCTCGCTCCCCGTTGTAATTACCTGTTAGCCTCGGAGTCAAGGAGTCTCTTAGCCAGGAGAGATTAGGGAGAACTCTGAGGGAACCTTTATGGAATGCTCGTCGAACGGGTGTACGGGAAGGCGGCAGGAGGTTCGTGAGTAATTAAAGGATTATGCTCGCGTGCGTGTTGGATTCGCCCGGCGAGGATTTGAGCGTCCAAAAAGCAGAATCTCGTATCTGCACGAAAGGAAAAAAAAATATAAAAAAAAAAAACATCGACATCGACGAGGAAAACGAAGAAAATTTGTAAGAACGTCAGTTCGATTTTTTTCGCGTACTCGGATGCAGCACACGCAGGTGACAGAAGCACGGACGGACGGACTGGGTCTTTAAAACACTCTGTTCCTCACCGCCGACGGAGCTGAGAGTGTCTCGACGAAAACCATTTACTCCGACTTTTTCCCCGCGCCTGTCGTCTTATTTCCATCCTCGTCTCGCAAAAGAAACGGCGAAGGTCGAGTCTCATTCGGGCAGAGGAACGAATGCGCTCGTGATTGTGCGCCCCCTTTTTCTTTTTTTTTCCCTTTTTTGGCTAGAAGGTTTATTCCTAACCGGGACCCTCGGCGATTATCTAATGGAAGTGGAACACGCCGGGATGTCAGGGATCGGAGAAAGCCACGGTGGGTGGCACAGGATTCGGGCAGGAGGTGCGGGGAACGGCGAGCCGGATGGACGGGTCGACGAAGAAGAGGGTCTCGGGACGAGCCGACGTTCCTGAATCGCCGGACCTCCTCCGGTAACGTGGCGATTCCTCGAGGGACAATGAAATATTTAACCGTCTTTAGTGGATTTATCGTTCGATCTGCGTCGCACTCGAGAATGTAGTTCATAGAAAATCGAACGGTCTTTTAATTGGAAAAGCGACCCGGGTATTTCGACGCAGTCGTCTCTCGTTCTCCATGGACGGACACCGTTATGGGCTCTCCGGTTTTTTTTTAGCCACGACGAAAGTGTCTTTCGCCATAGGATTGTGGGAGATATCGGTAACGGTGCCTCGCATTATACGTAATTAAAATATTTCTAGCCGCGCTGCATGGGAACGCGCGAAACAGCTGGTTGAAGTGGTTTTTCTCTCGGGCTTTTCGCTACTGCAAGAAAGTTTGACGGTAAGATGCCGTGTTCTCGTACGCACTCGCTGCTCTCGCAAACAGATCACTTTTTGTCAGTTACATTACACGTGGTCTATAGATTTGAGAAATAATACCGCGCGCACATCGCACCCAACGTCCACAAATCACCGCGAAATTTATTGCAGCTGCGAGACGACGTTTAGGAGATTACGCGAAGCGGGGTCGTGTATAACGAGGAAGGTTTCCAAGAGAAGAGACCGATTCGACGATTAAAACTCGAACGCCGACATGCATTTCACGGGACGTGCGCGTTCTTAATGCCACGTCGGGTAATGCGCTATAGAATAAATAGTAACGAGCGTTCTTCGTCCCGCCGTTTCCAGCAGATACTTCATTTCGCGCGCTCTCTCGGGTAAGGTGCGCGTTCCGCGGCCGCGAGAGAGAGCAACATATTTTTTTTTTAAACACGAGGGATTCACTTAACGACTCATAATAGTTAACGAACTGCGCAAGAAGCCCGGGAACCGATTAGATCCGTGGAGGTTCTCGCAGCGCAATTACGAGGCCCTCCGCGCCCGGGGAACGTTTAAAACGTAAAACGCGAGGAACGGATTTATCGTCCGTGACGATTCCGCGATATCCATCGAGGTGGAGGGCCGAGGGGAGGGGTGTCTTTCTCGCGGAGGTCAAGCCCCCGGCGCTGAGAGATCCCCCCGGTGTTCACCGAGTGGTGGATGCAAAACGGACGCAGGAAAATGCAAAACGAGGATAGGCCATTGACCGTTCGGCGCTATTAACGAGCGAGTATGAACTCTGTTCGTATTTTTTTCCTTTTTTTCCCTCTTCGTCTAACCTTACTTTCGACTCTCAGAGTGGACTCTCTTTTTTATTTTCTTTTTTTTTTTTTTTTTTACAGGACGCGGGGAAGAGATTGGTCACTCCTGTGGGAATTGTCGAGACCATGCACTACAAGTAGGAAGAGTGGCACCGGAACTAAAACGACGTTGAGCAGATTCGGAAATGATGCGTCACGTAAGTAGATAAATTTACGAAATAATTAACGCAAAATTGTCAGGTTGTTAGATCGTCCGGAGCTCTCCTCGTCGTTAATTTATTAAAATTGTTACTCTTTACTGTCGAAAAATTTCAAAAAAATTTAAAAAAGTCACCGCTGCACGTTTCATATCGTAAAATTGCAGTAGTGAAGTCTCGCAACAGATTAATTAAGTCTTAAATAGAGATTGATACCTCGTAAAAATATTACAAAGTAAAAGTGATCAGAATGTTATTCCGGTAACAATTATTTACTTCTCAAACTCGTTTTTTTTTTTTTTACCCCGAATTTCAAGGTAACGTCGGTTTTTCTCATTAACAGACGGAAAAGTCGTAGTCGCGTTTTATCGAGACATCACTTTATCGCCGTCCTGCGGCGATCATCTCGTCGCTCGAGGAAAACGAGCCGAGGGGGGAGATAATGGCGGCGGCCTTTACCGCTGCTAAAGGGGATTTGCGGAAAAACAAGCCCGCGTGCGCGCGTGCCCCCGTCGCGTTATCTCGCGCTGCATAAATCGGCTGAAAATGGAACTTCGGGTTTCCGCGCAATTTAATAACGCTCACTTCCGCCCGCCGTCGCTCGCTCGGCTCGCTCGCCGCCTTGCGTCGGTTTTTCCCGCCTCGCGTGACCCCCTTTTCCCGCCGGATGGCTTTCCTTTTTGTACGCCGCTCGTTTCGCCCGTTTCCCTCTCGGGATTCACCCGGCTACGATCAGGATACGCTACATCATAAAATACTTTTGTGCTCGGGCGGTCGGCGATAATCGCGGTTCGTAAAGCTCGGCTAAATGTTACGTGCAGAAACGACGCGGTACACGACGCACGGAAAGGAAATGCGTTGCTTCTCGCGGGCTGGAGCGAAGATGAATCATCCGCGCAGCGCGAGGAATCGAGTCGAACACGTCTTAGATCAGTTTAATATTGCGGAGGGAAAAAAAAACTTGATAAGCTTTCCGCGACCACTGCCGTCAACTCGAATAAGAATTGAAAGGCTTCGTTCATTGCCACCATTGTGAGTACGTGCGTTTATATCGGCCGGCAGTTCTCGCGCTTCAAGTTCGCATGGTGGAGGACTCGCGGGCGGCGGATGGCAAGAACCGGCTTGCCCGGCGAATTCGGCAGTCGAGCGAGCGCTGCACTAGTACGAGGTGAAAAACATTTAGATCTGCAAAATCAGATTAGCTATATTAATTTCCACTCGGGTATTTAAAAGCGGTTTGAAAATTGAACTGTTAATCATTATCCGGCTCATCCAGCGGGATTATCGTTAATCATCTCGAAGTGTTTGCCAACCACGAGAATCAACCGAGATCACATTAGTCTTCTGACGAGATAATAACCAGCGCGCGAGGCTCGTACATTTTCGTCAGCATGACATTCCGATTGTTCGATAAAGCGCATTCCGCGGCGACGCGCTCCATGTATTTAGACGTACAAAGGTCGGCGCCGTGGCCGATACCATCACTGTCGAGCCCGCGTGCGTGCGCGCTAAACGAATTATTTGTGCTCACGGAATATTAAATCGTGAGAAACCGGTCGATTAGTCGGCCCGCACAATCGTCTCTTCACCGGGCTCGTTTCGTTGAGCGGCGCGCCGCGTTTAAATGCCCGACGCAGCTGTCATCCGGCGCACAATGGTACCCCTGTTTCGTCACCCCGAGGTTTTTAACAACCACCGCGGCGCGTCGACACGTTTTCTCGGGGCCCGCGTGGTAGCGCGCGATCGTAAAACGCCACGTGTTTCCGAAGTAGGTCAGTCAGTTGGAAGAAAAGGAGAGGCGAGAGAGTCCCGCGTAAGATGGATGCTGCTTGGACCACGCCGCCGCGCTCCGATGAACCTTCTTAGGGTCCACCCATGTGGTCCACGCAGTTTCTAGAATGACCCGAGTTTGCGGCAGAAGGGTCGTGCACGATTTAAATCCTAGGCAAACCTACCGAGGGCCATCTGCGCTTTTTAAATCCCTTTGGCGTGGGTGCGGGTTGCACCGAACGTAATGAAGCTAACATCGCGTTAACCGACTGACTGAACGTGACGAATTTGTACGCGTCGAGATTTATTTATCGACGCGATAGTTGGGAGAAAAAAAATATATATATATTGCGAGCAAAGATGTTGAAAGTATTAAAAAGAAGGAAGCATTTTTTCCAAAGTAAAGTATAATCATATGAACTAATTAATATTATTAACTTTATTAAATTAAATAATTTTAATTGCGATACGTTTTACGATTTAATTTACGAGATGCTGTTCATGCGCGAGCAAATACGAAATATGTTATATCGCTTTTTGCCTTCGTAAATCGGCGCGTGAGATTCAAGTAATTCGATTTGTAGAGTATAGAGTTATGAGTTTACGCGACGCGAACTTGCTCCGTACTTGAATCATAGATCTCCGTCAGACAGACTGCCAAGTACACTACGCCACCCTTGGCGTTTCCAGCCTACCGGTTCGGCGAGCTTCGCTAGCCTAACTCACCCCTTGCAACAAATACTAGAATGCACAGGGTGAGAAAAGTGGCACAGGCAAGCGGACTTCTTGCGCGCGCTGGCAAAAAGCTTGATTTACAGGCTTCGCGAGGCGCCTGTTTCTCTCCGCCTCGAATTTACGAGACCCCTTCACGCTTAATAAAGCCCGTTTAACAGAAGCTGATAATAAATCGCTCGCGATTGGGATCGTTCGAAAACCGTGCACCGGAAATACCGAGGTAGTACACGGCGATATAAAACTAAATCTTTCGCTCTCGACGCCGTGTCGATACGACTTGCAGACGAGGATGGAATTCGACGACGCGGGGCGAGCGAGAGGCGAATGTGTCGCGCGAAACAATACGAGACTCTCGCTTCCACGGAGAGAGCTCGTCGCAGGGCGAATTAACGCGGGGCACGATTTCAGACACGGCTTCAAACGTTTTAATTAAACGGATAAATCATGTGACATTCATCAATGAAATTGAGATATTAATAATCCGATACGCGCGAGAGTAGAGAGACAAGAAAGACGAGCATCGCGCTAATTATACCAACAGTTCCTTTACGAAATTAACCGCTCCCCTTCCCGAATTTCGTGCTACGTTCCCTCGGCCCCCGCGATCTCGTTTCGGAGCTTAAATCACAGCACTGACACCCGCAGAATGTAATTGTTACCTCTCGGACTCCCAGCCGTTCGCGCCACCCCCGTGTAACCACCTTCTCCTTTCTCACTCCTCCTGTTTGCGCCACGAGCATAAAGAATCCATAACTCAAGCGACTCGCACTTTTTTCCGTTTCTTTATTCGAGACCACCCTCTTCTTCCTTCGCGCGAACTTCCTTTCTTTCTCTCAAGGTATCCCCGCTGGATGCACACGGCTCGTCGTTTAGAGGCTCGCTTAATTTTCACCCGTAGAATCTCGCGAATAAATGGCCAAAGTTCTCCCTCGAAATACCGACGCGAGACGACTGCCGGTTAATCTCGACTCTGCGCGAGAAATTACTTTGAAATAAATACAACGCGATGCAACAATAAATAATATACCTATTGCGCCAGGTTATGAAAAATATATTTTCACGAAAGAAAAAAAAAAAAAATGTTCTTCCCGGGTGACGTTTTATTTCGTCCAGATCTGCGATATTTAGAGGCGCGGGAATGGTTGTCGAGACCCAGATATTGTCAATGGGTGTCACCCTCCGGACGCGAGAGCTGTTGTCTTTGCGATAGCGAGAGAAAGAGAGACGGGCTCGGAAGGACTCGTCTCGTTTCCTGTATCTGTTTGTGACGCGTTCTCCACGGCGGGCGTACACTTCTCCTCTCGGTTTCCGAGTTTTTTTTTTTTTTTTCCCCTCCTGGCTTTCTTTCCCTCAAGATTGCCCTCCCGCGCGCGCGAGAATCTCGCCGGGGACCATTCTGCCGGCGACAAAAGTAGAATTTCTTGCTGTCGGCGGTGCACTCGTTCGGAAGGCGGCCGCGCCACCGCCTCTCGCTCTTCGAGGCTGGGATCTGTCGCTGGCAGATGATCCATTGAAACGAATCTGTTCCTCGTACCCGCTAGAATGCGACGCTACGCGCCGCCACCCGTCAAGTCGTTCGGCGACACGCGACCGGTTCGATTGACGTGACATAATGTCGCGCGATACGACGTGATGTGACACGATGCCGGGCGTCGCGACGCTCCGCTTTTGTCGCTCGCCCAATGACGCGTAACGTATCGCAAGACGCAATTTTTGCTAACCCACGAGGGATTTCGCAGGACAGCTTGAAGTAGATAGGCTCGATATAACTCGGTCCCTCTGTATTCCGCCGTGGATCACGAGATTATAAACCGCTGCCGTTTTTGCGATAAAGCTACGAAAACTCAGTAGCTATTAGCTCTCGCTATTACGGACCCAGAAACAATTTTATTACGTACGATAAAGTCGATGCAAAATGTACGGGTTAAACCATTATATTAACGTTTAAAAAGCGACGAGAGTTGCCAATATAAAAACCTTTGTTAAGCAAATTAAACACGATTTTAAGCTTCCAGATTGATAAAAAAAAAACCGATAACTACGCTGTTAATAATTTTTAGATATTAAAGTAATTTCCCGAAGTAGCAGACAGCGCGATGTTCTCGGGCGCACCGCTGTACTGGCTTGTAAGTATCAGATATCGATGGCCCGTATCTGAAATAAATCCCGAAGTCGCCGAGACGCCTGCGAGCTTTTTGTTCTCGAGTGAAACATTACGGCGAAGTAAGAAACTAATTCGGGCGGTCTAAAAAGCCGGGATCGGCCCCGCGCGACGCGCGTTGGAAAGAACGGGGCGATCGGGTGAAACGACGTCGTCGTCGTGACCGTTTTTCCCCGGGACGCGCGGCGCGCAAAAAATAAAGACATTAGTATTGATCCTCGTGAAATTAATGACGAAATCAGAGACTGGAACGCGGCCGACGCCGCGTCGCGGCGAGCGAGGAAATGGAAGAAACTTTTCCCAACTGTCATTTGTTTCCCGGGCGTGCCGGCCACCCCAGCGTAAGCGCCGTTCCTAGGACGTCGTCTTCTTCATCCCGCGGTGACACACGCAACCCCCTTCCTCCCGTGCGACCCGCGCGAGCGGGTCGCACACGTCCATCTAATCGCGATCGCGAGGGGCCCGGTTCTCTGGATTATATTGCCGCATTATGTGAGGACAAATAACGACCGTTACGTGGTCTGGAATTATGGTTACAGCAAGCCGTCGTTAAGATACTATGATGCGGGCGACGCACTTTTTCCTATTTCTTCCTTCTATCTTATTACGTATTTTCCGCTATGTTATTAGCTATATTATTAGCTGTATTATTAACCTCGGATTTTGTCGCTTTTTCTTTGGAAACCTGACTTTTTATGAGCCTCGCATGTGTTCAAATTAAGAGCGGAGTCTCGAATACCCCTACCGTAATCGGCAAGTAATTTTCGAGTTAATATCTCCTCCTGCGCTCTCGCGTCCCACGATCTCCTTAAAGAGGAAATATGGGCTCCGTTTGGAGCCATCTGCAACGCAAATATACTAACGTTCCCTTTTCCAAGTGTATCGCGAAAACAGCGGCAGAGGGATCGGAGAAGCAGTTTCGACCCCGAAGCGAGGGACGAATTTGGAATGTTGTCTCGGTTTTTAGCGAGCGATCGAAAAAAATTCAAATTAAATGCAAACGAAGGCGAGGAATTAAATATCTTGGCCACACGGAAAGGAGAAAAGAAGAGAGAGGGATGGGGGGGAAAGGAGGAAGAAACGCGGTCGAAGAATGTGAAACTCTCTAGCCGAGAGGCGAGGAGGGCTGCGAAGAACTTTGCGGGGTGGCAGGAGTGGCGGCACTGTCACACCGAGAATTAGTTCGAGATTAACTGGTGGGGCTTCGAGGTGATTATTGGAGCTTTGCCAGTTGGAAGACGATAAGACCCTGTTAATCAGCCGGGCGCTCCTTATTCCGCGCGTCTTGCGACTTGCACCCGGCGCCTCTCTCGCGTTTCCGCGGCCTCGAACAATAATCTCGTCGCCCCATTCCCGTCCCCTCTCCCTCCCCCCCCCCTTTGCCGCGGTCCACCCCCTGGCTGGACATTCCCAAATCCGAGGGGCTCCTCTTCTACTTTCCAGAAATCCCGGAGCTCTTCAAAAGGGAAGGAAACCCTCCGCGAGTCATCCCTCGAACGCGGCTTAGCTTTTGCAGGGAATGAGGAAAGAATCTGACGCGATTGTCGTCACGTATGATTTATATAGAAAACTTATTATGTTTCTCGTGTTACGAGATATAATACGCGGATCATCTACCTTGCAATTATACGTCTTATTAACATCACGTTCGTCTTCAGATCGGAGCTACGGAAAATTGCGCGCTTCATGCATTTTGCATTCTCGTTTTAATACACGACATGTCCGTTATCTCCGCTTGAAATCTCACACTCAAAGGTATATTAGATGTACCGAAAGAATGATCGACTCGCGATAACATCGAGAAATTGCCTTCTATCGTCACTTATCACTGATTCGCGAATGAGTATTATCTCGAAGCGGATCTATGCCCGCTCGAATGATCTCTTTGGTGGAAGCCAAGCCCCGTTAATGCTGTACGGCTTCGATCAGCCATATGGCGGGACTCTCAAGCTCACCGGATACGACATCAAAGAGAGCTCTCGTCGATCGAAGTTACGGGCGCGCCTCTAATCGGCGTGATTAACGAGCGGCACCTAAGTCGTCGAATTCACCGGCGTCGAAGTTGATTCGCGTGATTACGAACGTTCCACGGCGTGTAGAATTTCGGTCTTTCCCGGCGGGCTCGAGTATTAAGTCCTCCGAATTTAATACCCTCGCTAAGAAAATGGAAGCCCGATACCGTTACCAAAATTGTCGCTATTTATTCTCGCGACTCAGAAAATTTAATCTTCCTTAGATGTCCTGCTCACTTCTGATACTTGTCCTGTGAATGTAATGCACGTGGCGGAGTTTTAGTAGGTATGGCCGCTTCTCGGCGAGTATCACACTACCTTGAGAGATCCGGCCTTCAGATGTGCGTAAAAAATATTTCTTCCCACACGAAAAAAAGAAAAAAAGAAAAAAAAAAAGAGAAAGAAAGAAAAATTTAAAACTTGTATTAATAATATTGCATCGCGCGATTTGTTTTATTTATGAAATATTAATTATTTTCTTTATTAGTTTAAAACGCGTGAGCGTGTATGATTACTCGACGCATTAAATACTCTCGTTCGATATCGAGGCCACCAGCGAGGACTCGCGGTGTCGCTGTATTCGGTAGATTTTGGGCCCCCCGCTGGGGGGTGAATGAGGCAACGCAGGCACCCTTGCTTGGATTTATACCCCTCCCGTCAGCGGCGTCCAGCCGCGCCCCCGCTGGTGGCGCTCAACGTAGCCCGAGAAAATTATTAGCGGTTATTACGCGTGGAATGGCAGACGCTGCGCTGAAAGCCTCCGTCGAGGGGAACGAAGAAATGGGAGCGGAAAGATCGAGGGACGCGAAACTCGAGAGAGACGAGACGCGGGGGTCACCAACGACTCCCTTGATATCTGCGCGGCATTAAGGATCCGCCGATAGCGCCGTTTTTAATGAGCTCGAGCCCCCACGATGCCGTTCATTGCCCTAGCTCTAATTACGTTGGATTATGCTTCTTACCCGCGTGCCTCGGAGCCACGAAATTAAAAGCGCACTTGATACTCGCGTGGTGACATTAACATTGGCGGAAAACGGCGTTGCACGCGGCGAGTCGGTTGCAATTTAATCACAGCATAAACTGAAAGATGTTGAGTTAAAAACCCATCAAGTTCCAGGGAGATATCACGAGAAATGAACATCTTTTAAAAATCAAATTCAAATACTCAAAGCACGCAACGTTCGAGAAGAGGTTTCAGAGGAGGCTCTAATTTTGAAGTCAACGAAACTAGTCTTCCGGAAGTAATGTGTTCATTGGAATAAACGCTCGGCTAACTTTGACGATCGCCTTCGGTATAAACGAGGCGGTGAAAAAGACCTTGAAGTCGGTCGCGTAAAAATAAAGATCTGTTGCATTGTTGATTCTTCGCACGCTGCGCGCACAGTTTCCGTATTGCGAGACGGATCGGGTGGCACGCTGCCAGCGAGCGCGCCTCTTTATGATCCATTCGCGATAAACGTACAATAATACTTTGTCGTACACGATTTATTTAATTAAATTAGTGACGCGATTCGGTTTGCTTATTAATTTCTACCAAGTATTTGTTGTTCCCTCGTAGTTGAGAGACGCGTTTAAGAAATATGATCTCGCAGCGTGTGCTCGATTCACCCGCGGCATTTTTCAACATCCTAAATCGCCGGTCGACGCTTATCGCACGCTTTCGAGAGAGCCCACAGATGAACCTAAGGATAAGGATCGACGGCACGAGCGATGGCACAGCGTCCCCGAAGAAATGTCGCCGCTACCTTGACCCCATGCGGGCTACCGCTATAAAACGACAGCTTCTAAGGAACTAGGATCCTACGCCGTGATATTCTGACCGCGTGGTAGGGACGAGGGATTCGCTGACAGTTTTAGCACGTACAATCGATAGATAGCACTATCGGGAGGGTCCCCGCGACGTTACAACAACCACACCGCGATATCGCGCGATGTCCCGAGGAGAATTTACGCGTGTTTATCCGAAGACGGTTTCCCTTCTCATCTACGAAGCCTGCCAGAAAATGATTACGAAACACTGCATCCCGTTATGAAAATTTATCCTTTATTTGATTCTACTTTATCACGCTGTTTTTCAAAAAGCATTTCCTTTCCTCGCGACTCGATCAGCTTTGCGAATGTATTCGACGGATTATAATTTCGCGAATGGAATAACGGGGACGAGTAAAAATTTAATAAATGAGATTTTACAGCCGAGAGACATTTGACGACGGCTTTTATTTAGAAATGCCGCTGCCGAGAAAGCTCACAATCGCCTCGCTGGCGATTCTACGTAAATGCTCGCGTAGCATTTCGGTCCTCCGGAATGGCGGTGCCCGCGTTTATCGTTTCGGGCATTCCTACGGGCCACTATATTTTACGAGAACCCGGGGACATACGTCGCGCCCGCGTCCCCTTTCCGTAGGGTTTAGAGGTTGACCTATGGAGTAGCTTATATTGGTTTTCGCCCTAGCGAAACGGTGTCCTTACCGGGCCACTTCCCGCCGGGCTATTCTTCATTCGGACTCTACATACGATTCTCCGCAGCGTTACGCGACCGGAAGACGACTTTTATTGGCAACAGTGTTTCACTCGGCTTGTCGCCGGTGAACGGCTGGCTCGCCTCGATCGGCCGTAGCCAGGAAATCGCGCGTCATCCTTTACGATCGCGCCGCTAATTTATCTGTCCTCATTCGTAATTCTGCCGCGCAGGAAATGAAGCCCACCCCAACTGCGTCTCCGTTCCCTTCTCACCTCGGCCCTTTGCCGTTCCCATCATGTTTAACGTTACCGTGAGTACCATTCCTTTTTATTACGTTTAACACTGTCCATTATCAGCAGAATTGTGTTTTAGGAAAGGAGTTTTTATTTCTCTTGCTCTCTTTTCATTTTTGTAGCTTTGAAATTTTTTTTCAAACTGTCTAGGACTTAAAAAATTTTATTTTTTATTAAAATGTTAAAAATTATTAATTGTTTATTGTGTGTGTGTGTGTGTTTTTTTTTTTTAGTACCTTTAAACATTTTTATTTTGTAATTAATATTGTAATTATTTTTGCCCAGAGTATCCGAGCGAGAACGGTCATCCCCCGAGTCGGTCTCTCGACGTACCATCTGCCTCAAACCCAAATCCAGTCTCTCTGGTCGTCTCCCTCACCGGTATATAATACATATTACGCGGTAAATGGAAGTGAGCGAGTAGCGAAGGCCTCGAGTGGCGATTGCCAAATGTAATTCTACTTAAATCCGACAAATAAAGGATATTATTTTTATATTATTTTATGTTTTTTTATTTTGAATCCTCGTTATTGGCAAAAAAAAATCTTTTAAGCCGTGTATTAAAAATTCACACGAATAATCCTAGTTTAATCAGCGTCACATCTTCCTTGCGATCTTATTTCGTCGAGAGTCGTCTTCGTAAATTGAAGTCCGGCGCGGTTCGATAAAACGAAACGGCGAAAGACGACGACACGCTGTCGAACTCGAATGGCGCAACTTGCGACTGCGACGTGGACCACAGCTACCCGCGATGCATATCGCGCGACGACGTCGCTGTAAACGGGCCCGTTCGTTATTCGCTTGCGAGAGATCGCAAGCCGTTACCCTGACGCCCCGCGTGACACGTCCGGCTGCGTTCGTAATATCGCGCCGTCATTATTCGCTAACAAGGCACCGATGCAGCTTTTTCCAGCCGTCGAAAGTGGTTTACAGCCCATATGGCGTCTCGATGGACCGATCGCGGTCCGGCGTACGCAACGGCGCTCTGGCGCGTGCAATTTTAACGGGTTACACGTTTCGCAACATGCCTCCCCTCGCGCCCAATGCGTTTTTTATATCCCGCACGCGCCGCCCTGTCGTAATCCCGTAATTCCCTTTGTACGAGAGATCGTAATCGCCATCCACGGGTTTATTACAAAGTGCTTTCTGCGCCGTTATTTGCCCACCGGTGTTGAAACGCGCGAAAGAGTGGCTCGATCTCGTTGAATATTTCTCTCTCTCTCTCTCTCTCTCTTTTTTTTTCTTTTTTGTAGACTTAATGAAGAGACTTATTAAATTTACTGCAAAATGTAATTTCTGGCAACGGGATATTGTTTCACATTTTGGAACGTTTACGGTTGTATTTCTCAAATCCGAGTACTTGTGGGCAAGGCTGCTCGAGGCACGGGATGGAGAAAAGTTCGGGGTTTGAGTGCGGGAATAGCGATGCATTATGAAGACGACTCGAAGTCTGGAGCTAACGCTAGCCCTCCTTCCGTCTTCCCTTCGCTCGCGAGAGAGAATCTTTTGTAAGCTTCTCTGCGACACGAGGATTAGTTACTTTGTGCAAGTACCCTTTTCTCATCTCTTATTCACCAAGTTGAAAAAGGAGGGTGACTTTTGCTCATTTCATTACGACGGATGCGTCGGATACGTCATTTCCCGATAAATAGTTATCTACGACGAGCTGATTAATGGATATCAATTTTTTTCTTTTTACTCACAAATCAGGCGTCGATTGGGAATCCAGTTATAAACAACAGTCAACATTTAAAATCAATATTAATTTTATAAAAATAAAGAAATAATATTAAAAAATAAATAATAAAATATCTTCAAGATTGAGAATTTTTTTTTTTCAGTTTTCTTTACTTCACTCTTCAGCGACAATAACACTTCGAGTCAAAAATTTCCCGGGCAATTTCACTTATTTTCACTGCCAAATCCCTGCGGCACGCAGGTGCTTATTTGAAAGGCGCGGATATACTGATTGCCGATATGCTACTTGAATACTGCGTGATTTATGATAGTCCCAGATTAAATACGCGTTTCTGTCTTTCGAGAACTTCGCGATAGATATATCGCGTATCCATGCGTCTATCAATCTTTCGCCTCTCTTTTCCACCATCGCGCGTGCTCGCGATACTTATACGCCGTCGCGACGCGAGACGTGCAGTCGGTCGGGATCGATCCGGGCCCGTCCGTCCTTTTCCACGTCTCTTCTTCGTCCGTCTCCCGCCTCCTCCCCCGACTCGTTTCACCCCCGTCGTATTCTCTTCTCACCCTCGTATCTTTAACCCTCGGTATCCTTCTTGTCCTCCCTCTCGCCCCTCGCGCATGTACACGCGCGCCCACTCACTCCGTCTTCCTCTCGAGGAGACTTGAGCGCGTATAGAATCTCCCCTTGTTTATAGGGTGTTTGCCGCTAGCGCTACCCTCTCCACGAGAGCGGACGAGCCGAGCAATATTGAATCCGGGGGTGTAATTGAATTTACTCTTGTTTCCATGCTCGCTGATCGAAGATCTGCGTTAAAAGGAGGCACGCCTCGCTACCATCGTTTCCTCAGCCTTTCCAGCGGTCAGCTCTTTTTGGAACTTTTTTTTCCTTTTTTTTTTAATTTTTAATTCAACACGGCCCGTTCTTGCGTTCTGACTTCGTCAGTGAATTGATACTTTTATACGCGAAATCGATCGAATCTCCGCGTTACTGCAACCGATTTGCGCCGAATTAATGGCGAGGCAAATCGAGGTTTGTTTTCTCCTTAGCGCTCTTGAGTGAAACAGAGAGATAGAGAGAAATGAGCGAATAAATCGCTCGCTTAGGTCGTATCTTTATGTAGATTTGTCATTAGCCGCGGGAACGATGCGAGAGTTCTGCGGGAAATCGCCGTCTCGTTGATTTATAAGTGACCGTCGACGGAGGAGAGAGCACGTGCTGAAAGAAATTTGATCTCGAGGATACCGCCCTTATCTCCTTCGCCGCGGGATCACCGCGTGGGTTTTATCGGGGATTCCTAACGCGGGGAATCCGTGGATGACGTATGGGATTTTAGGGCGAGCGGATTATCGTCTATCGAACGTGCGATGCAGATATTTCGTTGCTCCGACCATCGGGATCATAATACAAATTTGAGGAATTATCGAGCGCTCGTAAATCTCGCGAATTCACTGCGGCTTCTTTGTTTCCGCGACCCGGGATTACCCCGCGTAAATTTTTTTTTCTTTTTTTTTAACGACCACATTGTCACGTCGGTCGCATTTCAATTACTCGGCTAGCTTTCTACGCGTATGTTGCTTCCACGCGGCTCCGCTTCATGCCTCCTTCGTAAATCTGCCTTTCATTGTTACTTCCGTGATCCATCCGCCGTCTTGCTTCCACCGAGAGTTTCTCTCTCTCTCTCTTTCTCTTTCTCACTTGCTTCATACCGCAGGTCGTGATCGCGGCACGACGAGGAACGCCGGTTTCACCTACGGATCGGGTAACTGGCGGTAACAAGAATCCCAAGGGGACGAGAGGGGTTCTCTCCTCGCGCTGTAATTAACGGACGTGCTGTCAGGAGTCTCGAATCTCTCCCGCTGTCGTTTCGACTTTCATGACGGACCTCGCCGGGCGATCCCGGGAATCAGGCTGAAATTTCGCGGAAAAGTATACGGTGCGCTTGAAGAGCGGCCGCCGGGGGGCTCTCGTCCCCGGAATATTATCGCAAATTATATTTCCGCGCGTGTTCTAATAACTAACAAATCGGACGCTCGTGCGGCTGTTACGAGTGTCCGTAAGTACCCGTCACGTTGGGTCGTAAATTTACAAATCTCCTTCAACGGCACACGGCTCGCTCGGGCGAGGAACTTTTTAAAACCTATGATTTTCATCATCGCCTTCTCGCAGATGCCTTTCGTTTACGACACACGTCAGCCCGCTCGCTTTGTAATTCCCGTGAGCGCGCGTAACGAGCCACGAAAATTCACGAGACATTACGTTCGATTATTGAACGCGGACGTATCCGGTTAGGTATCGTAAATTTCTAAACGAACGATCGCACCTCCAGCCGAGCCCGGCGGCGTCGGGCATTACACCAATAAACGACGCTGAAAGGCAATTAATTATTCGACGCGATACGAATTATCCATACACCAATGCGTGGAAAAAGTACGTGGCTTCGCGTTTCGCGTCCCTCTCAGTTGTTCATCGATCGGAAAAATAAAAGATGCGTACAAATAAACAATTTAATTAAATGATAAAGCACATATATGAAAAATAACACACGAACGGCAAGGGGAAAAAAAATCAAAAAGCGAATCGCGCTTTGTTAATGGCTTGAAAGTTGAAAGCCTACGTGTGGACGGAAAAAAGATTCACCGTTGTTAAAAAACTCTCCCCTCTTCTCCCTCTCTCAAAAAAAAAAAAAATTAATGTCGACCGCCTCGTTACGGAGAAATAATCGTTCTTTTCACCGCGTTATTTTTACGCCTGTCACTGTCCCGAGGATGCGTCTTCCCGGCTTATTTTTCATCCGGCTGCATTCACGCGCGTTACATTGGGCGGTCACGGAGTCACTGCTCTTCGATCATTACGCCGATCACCGTAATTTGCTCGCTCGTTATCCTCACGGCGGATAAAAACTCGGTGTGTTTCGCCGCGCGGTCTATTCGTGATGAGAATTATAAGAACGGGGAAGGAGAGAGAGGGAGCGAGAAAGGGTACGAAAGGAAGGAAGACGGGTGAGAGCAAGGCGATTGGATGCAGAAGGGCCGCGGCCCGTCTCCCGAAGGATTAATCGAAAAACCGACCGAGATCCTGCCGGCTCCTCGATCCCCCTGATCGTCGGACCTGTGGGAGCTGACCAAGAGGCACGGTGCTTACGCAATTCCCAAATCGTTCTTCATGTTTATGTCGATTCTCCGGTTGCTCACACGTCATTTAGTTCGCGATCAATCGGGATTTCGGCAAGTTCGCCCATAGAAACTTTTCCTTGACGGTCGTTTGTCAGTATTAGCCGAGTCTTTGCTCCATCGAAGTATGATTTATAGCTGCCTCGCAAATTTTCGCGTGTCCCGAGAACGCGCGGGCGGCGCGGTAAACAAGCTCGCGATAAAAAACAATTAGACCGCCAAAGAGATACTAGCGAGACGTAAGGACGTCGTTATAACGAGGTTTTTCGTTGAGTTTCGGTTCAATGGAAACCCTGGGTGCTCTCTTATCCTTTTGATTTATCAAAGGGGAGCCGAAGACTGCGGTTCGTTTTAATAATTACGCCTTCATTTTGCTGAACAAACTCTAAGAACTTGATTCCGCCGAGCGAAGTTTCGAATTTCTCCGCGGACAATACCATCGAAAACGGGATCTCTTTACAATCCTATGACAATGGGCTGGCCTCCCTTTTCAACGACCGAGACTACATTCTTTCGTGAAGAAAAACTGTATTTCACCGGAGGCGGAAAGCACGGCGAAATCGAACAACGGTATCATCGCGGAGAGTGCTACGTGCGACAATACTTTCAATTAAAAGCGGTACAAATTACTGGGTTTTTATATATGCAAATAATATTGATTTAAATATTCAAAAAAAAAAAAAAAAAAAAAAATGGCTGAACCACAAAATTTCATCGGACTATACGACACCCAGCGATTTAGAAATTGCTTTCGCAAGGTTCCCTCTCTTGTTCGAGAAGAGTTGGAATATGTACGATGTCACCGATATGCCGAGACGCCGATGAATCACGACGGATGAAACGTGCAGACCGATTTACGTTGAAACGAACGACGTGCCTTCAAATCGCGGGTAGTACGTTTCGCAATTCGCGACTCGGAAGGGCGAGGGCGCGAGTCGGAACGAGGATCGAGAGGGAGATGTTTCGAGCTGTGACAAGACACACGAGAGCATCCGGCGAGGTACGCGTATTTCGCGAGGGAATTCCTCCAGAATCTTAACGACGACAACACTTTTGCAACCCGGGGGCTGCTTTGAAGGGCGTTTCGCAGGGGTGCCCGGGACACGAGGGTGGGACAGGCAGTTGGGGAAAAGCCGACCCCCTGCCCGGATTTTCATCTACTACCTTCCAGCTACACGAACGACGAGAAGCCGCACGATAATGTAGGCCGTCCTGTCGAAAGGACCGACGCAGGGGCCTCGATATGGTTAACGCTCGACGATTTTGACTGTACCAATTATCTCCATCGAATGCCCGAAATCGATTAATTAGAATGTATCCGCGCGTCAATAATTTTCACCCGTGTAGCTCTGTAATTGCTCGAATTCACTGGTCAATTCTCAGATTAGCTTTGCCGAGGAAAAATTTAATTTCACACGTTTTAATCGCACAAAGTGATCGCAAACATCTATCATTTATGGATAAAGAATAAAAAAAATCGCGCGACGCATTTAATTAGCTGTGATATTTATTTAAGGGCGTGAAGTATGTAAATTTGAAATCGGAAATCGCGATCGACCGCGGAGACGTCCTGAAATATTCATAAACGGGTGAGTTACGAGGTGCAAAACTATGCAAAATTGTTTCGTGCCAGTCGGAAGACGTGCTCCGGGTTTATGCGATCGCCGTGATGTCGTGCGCTTTAGCGGTACCGGACGATAATTGCCGGGATAGTACGTCCTCTTTAATTATAACGCGCGCACCCACCTCGAACACGGGCGTTACATCACTATTAAGAGTCTTCAATTTAACGTAGCGTATAAAGAGCAAGTTCCTCAGGGCACTTGGGAGTAATTTACGGCTCTATAATCGTTTCTATGGGAATCACGTTGAACGGAATAGACTCGAGCGCTCTCTTACTTCATCGTTTAATGACGGAGTTTATGAAAATCTATTTGCATCTTGTTTCGCCATTTTCAGCCCGGCGAGAGGCATTAACCTTGATTACACTCGTTCGCCAAGAAATAATGTTCCGGTGTTAAAATACGCGTTTATCTTTTATTCTGATAAAAATGTCAAATTTATCAAATATAATATTGACGATTGTGATTTTAAAAATCAAAATGTAAGAATACTTTTAGTGGAACATTTTTGATAATAAACGACGCTATTTTTTTTGTTTTCTTTTTTTTTTTTTTTAAGAAAAATCCCTATTTTAGACTGAGCAAAGTTTTCATTCATACTTTTAAAACGGAACTTTGCTTTCTCACGGGACAATTGCCGGGAGATCTTCTCTGGTGCGAAATGCCTCCGCGAGGAAGCCGCGATCGATCGACGACTTTATCGCGATTCTCGTTTCTTCAATATACGATTTATAGGAGCGGTTTTCCCGATTTCGAGCCGAGCGCGGCACGTCGAATGACTTCCCGGCGAATTGTAAAGCGAGATCGTACGATCGGGGAAGAGTAATTGAATTAACGAGGCAAGTCGTACGTGAGGAGGGAATAAAAAAAGCTTTCGGCCCCGTAAATCTCCGAGGCATAAGATAGAAGGTAAATATTTCTGGAAGTCACGGTGCTCCGAGGTATCGAGGGAAAGACCGAAGAAAACTCGAGTGGATCGTTATTTCCCAGACCAGGATAAATAATGTAATTCTTTATCCTTGTGTTTTTAATTCGTAATGATTCTTTTTGCGGATTTTAATATATAAAAAAAAAAGAAAAAAAAAAACTGAATAAAAATTAAAGAATGTTATTAAATCAATGATACACATATAGTGTATCATATATGGCTAATAAATAACTTATTGTTACTTACGTTAATACGTAAAGTATTTAAATTTTTCTTAATGACCGTAATGATGAATTGTGTGGAGCTGAAAACACTTGTTAGAGAATAGCGAATTGCCAAATTGAAAAGCCGCGGCTGAAATGCTTTCGAACCCATGAATCATTTAACGTTTTAACGTCGCGTATCAATGATTGCGTCGATGACGATTGAAGAGACCATCCACTTCTATTCTACTTCGCCCTCTCGTTTCCTGCTTCATATTGCTAGTCGACGAATAGCACGAACGAGCACATGCACGCGCGAGTGTGTTTAGCGGCGAAGTTAATTCGCCAATTAACTACCTCTTAAATGTTCCATTGAATGTCGCTCGGCTGTCGTGCTAATTTATTCCTGCCAATTGAAGGTACATGCGCCGTACGGCTTTTGTACAACTTCGGTCGAGCTATTTGCCTTCCGGTCGCTGTCGCCAGCACTTGCCAATGGATATCGATTAGCCCGTAAAACTCTTTAATACCACGTCGTTCCGTGTACAATACCGATTTTAGAAAAAAAAAAAAAAAAAGAGTTGATATAAAAATCTTCTCGCTGTATTTGGCTGCTATTACGTGCATTTTTACTTACTCTTTAAAAAGCGATTCTTTTTCTCGATGAGTATCATCTAAATAAAATTTTTATAATTCTAGAACAAACAATGAATGTCTGATAAATTAGGCTCTAAAACAGCTTAACATAAAAATAGCACGTTATAGCACGATTCAAGAACGAGTTGCCTTTAAGGTTGAATATTCAGCCAGAGTAGCTTTCGAGACTGCCTTTATGGGGTGTTTAATATGTGGTATGTGTATGTGTGTGTATGTGTGTGTAAGAGGGAGTTGCGTCATTTTGCGTGTATTAGACTGGCAAGCGCGAACGAGGGGCGCGTGTTCACGATTCCGCATTCGTCGATCAATACTTCGAAGCATGGCATTTCGGAGTTACAATATTAACGTAATATAATGTCGCGACGGTGGCGAGTTTTACGGCTGCGCCCCGCGCTCGGTAACCCTTCTCGCCCTACGGTCTTTTCTATCGAGCCCGCTGACGCGTGCACAGTGGCCTGCTAACCCCCTTAACAATCTCCGTGCCAATCAAGGGCACGCCCTTAAATGTCCCGGGGTCCGTTCGCTCTCGCAAAATCTACGGAGAGCTATTGTAATCCCAAACTTGCCTATAAACGTTTAATGCTCGCAAAGGCCGGTGTGGATTCGAAGATGGAGAGAATACGGGAATGTTTAAAGCCGTCCTAACGTCGGTTTATGTGCGCTAGCTGATGGATTAACTTCGAACGTGAAGATTCAGTCTATCTATTCTCTCTCTTTCTCTCTTTATATACATACACGTATACAATATAGTGCAAGATTTTTACGTAACAAGCATGGATTTTTTTTTTTTTTTTCTTAACGTACACGTGTAATAAACTTTCGTGCTTCTTGTACCATCCTCGCAGTCTCAAAGGGAGTTGAAGCGAAACTATCGATCCCGAAGTTTGCATAAATAAATGAGGACCATGTATGGTAAGGCGAGTGACTCGCGAGTGCCATAGTTGCACACGCTTTCCACGCAGCGTATTATTAAATGTGTACAAGGAATATTTGTATTATACTTCCGACTTATTTCTGCGTATTATCTTAACTTGAAACGCCGTACTTCGCGACACAGAACTTACCGACTTGGCAGCCTAAGAATTTCCGAACACGCGAAGGTCATGGTTTTCTTTTTTACTAGAATGCACGAGTATAGATAGCTCGGTATAAAATATCTCGGTTGAACGTACCCCTCCGCATTGTAGCAACCCCATTAAACGCACACTTTGAACTTCTATTATATAGTCGGCCTATAACGTCGTCGCTGAACTTCACTCGAAGTTACTATCGCGATTGCGAAAAACGTCCGTGGCAAGAATGTTAATGAAGTTACCTTCTCCATTCATGTATTTGCTGACCTACGCCGTCATTTTGCCAAGCTCGACATAAATTATCAATGAAAATTAATTCGGTCGCATAGGTGAATGCAACTACGCAAGAATTTTAATTACCTACGAAGAAAGCGTGCTTGGAAATGTAATGTACTTTCGCGTTCCCGCGGATGTTTAGGAAACCTCGGAGACTTACCAATTCGATGAAGCTCTACGGTCCTCGCAAGGGTTTTTTTTTTTTTTTTTTTTTTCTCCGCTCGGTGACCGCAGCACGTGAACGAGTGTCTTCGTTTGTGAGCGTCACGGTTGAACGTACCCTCCGCGCGCTAATACGGACGACGAAGAAGGGACCTCCACGTACGTCGCGCGACATGCATAACCGCGGGTGCACCGCGGCGATTCCAGAAATAGCGGTGTGTTTTCCGTCCGGAGGGGATCGAACCCGCGACCTTAGAAGTTACACACCGGCAGTGTCCCGTTATATTTTTAGTGTGCTGAAAAATGCACGGCCGGGAGCGATCAGTCCTCCTGTTCCCCTTCGCTCTGGCCCGGTCTTCGTCGGCCCGCCGCCTCGTTAGAATTCATCGTGTTACGCGCTCCGCGGCCGTTCGCAAGGTAAACCGGTGGTTCCGCTTGACGCTTTTTATAAGCGGCCGTGGCAATGATTTATGGGGAGGGGAGGGTTAGTCCCGGAATTATCGCGCCCGATCTCGCCCCGCGGAGCGGCGATTTTCTCGCGAACCGACCGCGACTTTACGGGCGGATAAAAATGAAAAAAGTTCTCGAGAAATTAATACTCGCTCGAAATCTTATTATCGCGGAATAATGGTTCCCGGACACGATTTTAATAGATTTTGAAGATTTAACGGGTAATTTATTTTACGAAGAACTCCAGCGAACAACAATTGCACGCGAGTTTATCGCTGAGACAAAATTTATGAGTTTAATAAAACATTTGTACCGAGAGGAGTACTGTAATTTTGAGATGCTGATTGCATAAAGATTGCAAAGATATATTACTCTCGTTGGCGCTGCGCATTTTCACCGATTTAACAGTAGCCACGAATTTGCGCCTGTTGCTGAGCGGGTTTCGGCCATGGAGTTACTTAATTCGACTCGTTGCTACGGACGAAGAAGAAATCGAGAGGGGAAAAAGAAGAAGCCGTTGAAGAGACTCCGCGGGTCTGCTTTATCTCGCTCGCCGGGCGTCACTCGAAAGTCTCTCATTCGCCACCTCTCGCGCCGAGCCTTCGGAAAGGGGGTGGGCTGCCGTTGCATTTTAATATGCACTCTCACGGACTCATTTCCGATTCTGATTTATAAACAAATCACGCCTTTATTCAAATTTCTTTGCGGAGGCTCGCCCCGCCGGTGTTTCCGCAGATCTCGCGCGGCCTATCTCCCAGCCCGCGCGTCTCTTCCCGTTAAATTTTTCGTATCTCGCGCCCGGTACCCTCCCTGCCCTACAAAATCTCCTCTTGTAATCCTCTCTCTTAAAACCATCTCCTCCCCACCTCGTTTCCAACTCCGCCTTCGCCCTCAATGCTCTTTAGTCATCTCCACGGCTGCCTCGCGCGCCTGTAACCTCTTACTCCGATGGCGTCGGGGTACCCTCCATAACCGCCCCGTATCCACCCTCGCCATCCCTGCGCCTTGCTCCCAATCTGGCACGAATTTGCATGGAACCCTTTCCCAGCGGCTGACGCCCGTTAGGGCCAAAAAGCTCCGCGACGACGTCCCTCGCCTTCTCTTCCTTCGTCCCCTCCTCGCCGCCACTCGTCTCCTCCCTCAAGCCTCCGACGAGCGTCAGATGAAATATTCATTTAATTATGACTGATTAAAATATAGATAGCCACGTTACGTGCTGCATTACGCTCGCTTGTAGCGCGCGAGCATCCGAACGGGTATTTTCCGCGTTCGTCCGTTTCCTCGGCTCTTCGGGGCGTCGCGTCGGGGAGCAAAAAGCCCGCGGGGCGCGACGGCTAATTGTCCGTAAGGATGTACCGCGGGCTTCCGCGCAAATTACCACGTCGACTCGAGTTTATCGCGAGACGGCCACGTTGCAGTCATAAATATTTCAGAAGACAACGGAGCCTGCACCGGCCGCGCGGCGCGCCTATATAGCTCGCGATGCATCACGTCGCGCGGGACCTAAGTCGATCTCGAGATAATCTCCTCGGAATGCGCTCTCGTCGTGTAACATCGGCGTGCAACGCATACCGGATATCGTCGGAGACGCGGAAGAAAACGCCGCGTACAGTTTCAGGCGTACTTAAACGAAGACGTAATTAACGAACATGCACGGCATTAAATCAGATTCCAAATAGCCGCGCGGAGCTGGAATTTGGAAAAAAGCGCCGTATTAAGGCTTCGCGCTATAAATCTCGCGTTCGCTTCTCCTGCGGAGGCTTCCGAGGCTGTTGACTTCATCGTTTGCAAATCTGCGCAGACCCCTTTCAGCCGCGAATTAAATCGTACATTGTTGATTAATATTATAATGGCCCGCGACAGGGTAGTGATATCGCGTGTCGCAAGGGAGGCGCTCTTTAGGTGATTGAAATTTGCAGAATGCGCGCGATCCACCGATTGCGGCGGGCGCACACGTGTCGGGGCCGACGACGGCGGCGATAATATGCAAATGCAGTTGTTACGGCATGAACGCACTCAATTACCAGGTGCGAACGGTCGGGCCGGCATCAAGCGGATACTTAACATCGATTACTTTAACGAGAGGCGACTCCCGAATTCCGGCGCGACGTAATAAAGTGCGATCGAACGAGGGCGATCGATCGATATCCGTGCCCGAAACGCCGAGGGACGCGAGGCGCTTAAAAATTAACAGCGATACTAATTTCGGCTTCGTTACTCGGCCGCCTGATTAATTTGATGCGAAGTATGTTTTGCGGGACGTTGGTAATTAATGACGCCGACGCGGCGGAAATTTGGACCTAAGCCGGTGGTCGCGCCGGAACTACGTGACAAACGATTTGCCTCTGTACGATGTAAAGAATGCCGAGGGAACCATCGCTCCTTCGTTAACGTCCACGTTAACTACCTCGTCTCGTTAGAACGCTCCCGCGCTAATTACAAGACCGGCAGATCGTAGCGGAAAAAAAAAAAAGAAAAAAGAAAAGTAGCGCCGATAGGTTACGGCGACGTGTCGATGTTTGCCGTCGTTGACTCGCCGTTGCATAAACAGTAAACTTCGTTACACGAGCGGCCTTATTAAGCGTTGCTCCTGTTTTGCTGTCCGAAAGTTTAATGTTTCAATGTATACTGATTAAATTACCTACTATCCTCCTATCTAAAAATAATTGGTGTTACGCGTGAATTAGCTGTTAATTGTTGCAATTTTTCCGCGACGTTGATTGACTTTCTCGCTCGGCTCGCTTCGTGCTAAGCGAGAGTAAACGTCAGCTGTTAATATTACTGTGTATGATTTTTTTAAGAGATGTAAATTTTTACGAAACAGAAAGATATTCCGTTTATTAGATTATTTTTGAGGCTCGCGCGAATAGGAGTTTTATAACGACAATGATTTGAGAGCTCGAAAGTGATGGTTGTTCTCGAAATGACGGAGAAACATCTTATTTGTTTTAGGAAGACGCTTCCAGCTGGCCAAGCGCATAAAAATAGAATAAATCAGCGCTTCCGAGAACTCCGCGAGAGAAGGACAGCGCGCAATTGACGATCGACTCCATCGTCTGTCTCACTCTTTTTATGCGGTCCTCTCGCTCTCTCCAAGGGCCGAAATCTCTAACGGGCTACTTCAGTCTAGTCGCGGAGCATCGGGCGCGGGACGTGTCGTTAATCGCTCCGCGATCTCGCGTGTTTTCGACCGCGGATAGGAAAGTATCGCATACGAATTAGTGTCGACGTTGTCGATTCGGTAACGGGCGATCATATTTTGCACGTCTGAGCTACTCCACTCATCGTTTTGTGCATCGTTTCGTTCCCGAAAAAGTGCCTCGGAACGACTAGGTTACGTCGCGAGCGCCAGCGCGCACGGAGCATCCGAGCATTATTCCGCGTATTATTCGGACATTTCCGACCGGATTCTTCCATTACAAATTACTTCGGCAGGTCCCGGTAACAGTGATTGTCAGTGTGAGGAGATCCGCACCTCGCCTGTCTTCTTCGTCACGGCCGGGATTCTCATCCCATTTCGGACAGCTGATTTTTTAAGAACTCGAGGAACATTAAGTGCGCGAAGAACATTAAGTGCGCGAGGAACATTTCGTATCGCGGTCTGTCTCGTTCGCCGCTTAGCACAAGTGCGCGGTATCGTTCGTTCCGTCAACGAGGATCGGCCGAAAAACTAAAAGGACTTCGTTTTACATCGTAGAGACTTTTTTGTTACGAGATCGAGGACGACTCGAGTGGAAGACCCGGTGGGAAGCAAGCAAGACTACGAAAATCGAGAGTGCAAATTGATACAACGAATGTTCGTCGCGCTTAATTTTAATGATAAAAAATCGCCGCGATAATCCACCGTCATTCGGTCGTTCGTCACTCGAGTAAAAAAAAGAACAGTAAAATAATGTCGAGTGATTTGAAGTGCTACAACACGTCAGGATAATCCGGGGTGCTGCCACGGAAAGAAGGAAGGAAGGAAGGAAGGAAGAAATGAAGGAAGGAAGGAAGGAAGGAAGGACGGACAGACAGACGAAACGATGAAGAATTATCTACCCTAACCTAACCGATAGCTGCAAATGTAAGTGAACCGGCCACACGCCGTATATTACTCACTTGTAATTAGCCCCAAAAAATTAATATAATAAACTAATGTTCGAATCTAATGACGCGCGTTCTGTAATCCATAGTGTAATGAATATACGATCAGTGTAAATTTATCGCGTCTTAAAGAAATACTCTTATACAATGTTTCGTTTGGATCAGTTATTTGGATTATTGTACGTCAGCCCGGGCTGCACGCTGTCTCGTAGCCAGTGGGAAGTAACGTGGTACGGAAAAGTATTCCGAACAAACGGCGAAGTTTACTAAAAGAAGACGCCGCGAAGAGCTCCGGCAGAGCGCGCGAATCCTTATTTATCCTCGATTACGAGGCCGTCCTCGCCGACGAGTCTTTCGGTTGATTAAAAAAAAGGAACGGAGAGGCGTGTAGAGAACAACACTTCGTAAAGCCGCGCTCGTTTCATTTTCCGTCCTTCATCAGCCTGTCGGCCGCCTGATGTACGCGCGTAAAAGGAAGTAGCTCGCCGGGAAGATGTACGTGCGGAGAGGGCGGGGGGGAGGGCCCCTCGTGATTTCACGAGCTGCGAGAGAGCGACTGCGGGTACCGGTCGCTTCACCAAAAATAAGAAACGCGGAGGGAAAATAGCCAGGCAACGTAAGCGGCCCCGCTAATGCCACCGAGCGAAATTCCTCCCTCGGGGCGCGCCGGATGAAAAATGACGAAACTAGCTGCATCATGCGATAGATCTCCCTGTTTGCGTACGCTCAAAGGTTGCCCGTATTACGTCGAGGCGTGCGCTTTAAAATTCACCTTTCGTGAGGAATAGTGGGCCCGCGGAGGCGTTCAAAGGCCGAAGCATCAAAGGCCTTCTTCTCGATATAGCTGTCTCACTGATCCGCCGTATAAGTCGACGTCGAAGGAGCCCCGCGAACAATGTCGAAATAATACATGCACATTTATTGTTAAGAGCTGCACTTTGCGTCGAAATTACATGTTTTTCCCCTTCAACTTTTACTGCCCACTCGGATATCGGGAGAGAAAAATATTACGGAATAATATATACATATTTGAGTGGAAATTGGGTATAGCTAGCCAATCCGTTGTTTACCTTGTGGCTGTCCAACAAAACTGACCAGCATTGAGTCAGAAATTTAATTATTTTACGCAATTATTACTGCCTAATAAAGTGCTAAAAAAATTAGATATTTAAATATTTTTTATCGCGTACTGACCCATGGCAACGCGCGCTCGACTGCCGAGTCCGCCGGCCGTCGGATTGATATTTTAATCGCGCACTCTTGCCTTTACTTGGCCTCGCGCATCTCTTATAATCCGAGGACAAGAAGCCACGGGGCTATTAATTTCCGTGGAAGAAGTCTCTATTAATGCTCGCGCTAATATTTGCCACGAGAGCTTTACTTTTGAGAGGGGCAACCCTTTCGCATAATGGCGTTGAATTAGCACCGGCGTTTCCCTCCCCCCAGCTAGAGTCCCCGAGGCATATCATCGTTGGCCCCCGCCGTCGTCGCCACGGCGTTCCATCTCCAATTTTTGTCCAGGTCCTTTAAATTACTCGGGATTAGGCTGCGTGCATTTTACGAGCGGGCGAACGACAGAACTTTTTTAATAGCACGATAGCGGGGCCGCGGTCTTAAAGCCCTTTTTTGCATTTTCAGTGCTCGCAGTTTAAAACGTCACAGCCCGAAAATTTATCATTATCCTGCCCCTCTTGCGTCCTGGTTTATATTTGAACGGCAATACCCAGCTTATATCTTCCGAACATTCCTTTCCATTTTGCTTATTGAATTATATAATTGATAATAAATTCTCAATATTCGCTTAAAAAAGAAAAAAAAAATTATTAGATGTGATAACTTCTTATTAACGTGCAAAAATTAATATTACTAAAATTAATTGCTTTTAACGAACAAAAATTGAATCTCGGAAAATAATTGACTTTGATAATCAAAATTTTTTTCTAATATATCTGAAATAAGACATATTTCGCACGAGGTGAGGATCACGCAAAATCTTCTTCAACCGGAAAATTAATACGAGCGATTGATGCGGGGATCACGGTCATCTGCACCGAAATAAATCCGTAGGATTTTCTTTTAACAAGCAACACCGGCGTTTCCCGCTACTTCCCCGAGCGATGGATTATAGGGGCGGCTTGTTTAATTTGGGTAATCCGCGCGATTGCGGCCGCAGAATGTAGTTCGCCACGGGGGAGAGCCTCGCGGGAGTAAGTTCTTGTCCCGGTAAGGTGATAACTCTGTACGCAGGTGGCCACCTCTCCTTCGCGTCGTTCTGCGGTAAACCGCCCGACGGTCCCTTTAATTTTTACCGAAGACGGCGCTTTTCCGAATGAATTACTACTCGCCGACCTTTTCCCGGTCCCTCCCCCTTTCGCGTAAGTTGCTCTGTTAAAATCGCCCGGATTTGTCGACTGTAATTTACGGGCGACGTGCCAGAGAAGGATGAGAAAAAAAAAAACAGAAAAAAAGAGGAAGAAATAGATGGACATAATAACCGTGTGGCAGCGGCGCCGCTTTTAAATTCCGAGCGAAACCCTCGTCCGTGAATTCCCGCGCGATATCAAGTCGATTTTAATGGGATTACGAGGATATCTCTCTCTTTCTCTCTCTCTCTCTTATTTTTTTTTCCTCCGCTATTGTTCGTTCATTGATGTGTGCGCCGGAGGAGGATTTGGAAACGTCGAGGTTGATTGGCATTCGCCGGGGAACACCTGGGATATTAGGTCTCATTTATTCCTGACATCTGTTCCATATTTCAGTCCTCGTGACGATTCCACGTAAGACGTGCATGGAGAATTAATGGAATCTCGCGGTCGCAATCCGGAGATTGTGATGTTTCGCCGAAAACGTAGAAAACCGCGGCATTATAATTTTTTATACGAGAATTAATCACACGCGGGCTGTTACATTTTCGAGAACGATTTTTTTATAATTCTCCACATTAAGTGTAGCGCGAAGCGTAACAAAAAAGCACTTCAAAGTTGCGCTCGCTCGGCCGAGATTTTTCAAAAGTCGCCCACTAATAGTGGCATAAATATCCATGGGCGCTGACCCGAGAAGGAAGGGTGTCGACGGCGGCGACGTCGCCGGCTGATCATAGTTAGTCCGCGGAATTTCGCCGCTGGAAATCGCGCGTTACTTGAAAAATTGGACTCGCTTGTATATTTAGCGACCACGTAAGAAGTCAGGCGCGAGAAAAAACGCGCGTAACGCGTAACCGACGTTGTATCTCAAAATGAGACGAGGCAGCGCGCGTTTCTTTAAAGAGAAATCCGCGCGGTCCATTCGAACGATTCGCGGTGAGGAGTAAAATGTATTCGCAATTTACGATACCGTTCTCGCGATCACGTGAGACAGGAAACGAGATATACGGAGGGAAGAAAAGAAAAAGAAAAAAAAAATTGGAATGTTAAGAGGCGGGTGTCGCGCGAATTGTGAATTCAGCCCACTCTCGTGACGAGTTTTCTTCCGCGGATTTCATCGATCGTTTCCCGTCGCCGGGGTGAGCAGCCAGGAATTTTAGCAGTCGGTTTCACGCACAACCATCATACTTTAATAATAAACGCGGTCCTGTTGCGTCGCAGAGAAACGCGTATCAGTAGGGTGAAAATTTAAGGGGATATGATCGTTTGAGCAAGTAAAAATCATTTTTTAAACACTAAAAAATATCTATTGCACGAAATAAAAATTATGCAGCTTATCTATTAATACCTCACACAAAGAAAAATATTACTTGAAGTAATATTATGCTTTGTATTTATTATTAATAGTTTTTTTTTTTTTTTACGGCGTTAGACACAGTTTAATGTACCACTATTATTAATTTCAGTTTTTTACAACTTTAGTTCGGTATGGCTTTTTAATCTCGAAATTTACGAAGCGAAGCTATAAGGAGGTAGCTCAGGTTATCGAAAAGTTCCCGAACAGCCGTTGGAGCCGCGTTCTCGGGGGTTGAGGCTCGACATTTTTACCGCGGATTCTTAAACTCGCGAGACGAGATATTACCGCGTAGGCAGAGGCTGCCGGAATTGCCGGCAAAAAAGAACGAGCGCCCAGCAGCGAAGCGAAGACTAATTTTAATTAGTTACTCCCTCGTGGCACGCTTCGAACGCCTATCTCCCAGACCCCCCCTTTCCCCTTTCTCGTTCCCGCAGCCCTTTCGTCATATTATTTTCTCTCTCTCCGACCCCTCCTGTCTTCTCTCCGATGTTATCTTTCCACGGTACGTTAAGAAATTGCGGCGAGTCAAAGGGAAAGCCTGCTCATCCGGGCTCGCTTCAGATCCCATCGAGGCCGTCGTTCTTTTCTTCCCGGCAAATTGAAGAGTATGATCCCGGGAAACGCGCTCAGCCCATTTTCGGCAGTTGTTTACGCGATACTTGGATGTCTATCGCGGATGATTCAGTCGGACGTCTATCGATTCGCAATTTTTTAGGCTCCCCTTCGCACCTCGACGTCACCTTTTTCTTTCCGGCGAATTGAAGAATACGATCTCAAAGGGACCTCCCGATCGGTATCTTCCTCGACTTTACGTCGACGCGCGCGAGAGCGCGATTTGATTAAGGGAAATTTACACCTTCGGTCGAGAGAGTGCGATTATCGATATTTGAAAATGAGATAATAGCACGAGAACGTTAAATTGATGAACTCTCCCGGGGACAAATGATCTGCCTTCGGCCGAGGCGATATCGCGTTACCGAGAATTTACGATCGCTCGATCGCGGTGGACGGTTTACATCTATATCCACCCTCGTAAACGGTCTCGAGTCGTGTAGGGTTTCTCGAATCGGACCCTCGGGGCATATTTAATTAGGGGAAATTTCGCTGCGATGTGTCCTTGAAATGGAGCATCCACCGCGATCCCAAGAGTGTTTTTTTTTTTCTTTTTTTTTTCCCTAAGCAAGCGCGAACGCGGTGATCGCCGATGCTCGTAATTAGGCTGAAACTTTCGCCATTTATTCAAACTCTCTTAAAGTACACATCAAAGAGCTCAAATATTTATTATAATAGATTATTAAATTTATATATAAGTAAAAAAATGTATTCTTAAATATTACAATAACATTTTCGCTATTTACTTACCGTTTTTATGTTTAAAAAAATTATTAGGGTATTAGACTTTTATATCTGCTCGCGATTTACTTCCGCGACGGTCGCTGCGGTCATGAAATAATGATAAACACGAAAGTATTCGCAGGAAAAAAAAAAAAAACTTCCTCTTTTGCGCTCGTTATTCACTCACTCCGATATTATTCATATAAAGGGAAAGTTACAGGGCCACCCTGTAAAGAGTTAAAAATTCGATGGCGTTTGCAGTCCCCTGACATTATCTACCCCTATTTCCGATGTGAAAACCACGAGAACGAGATACTCCGGCGCAAACGACGGGAATCACGGACGGAGACGGGAAAAAGCGGGAGCGAGAAAGAGAGGATTTTGAGACCACTGTCTGTCCCGGAGGGTGATGGCGTCGGTGACAGCATCTTCCGACACTGATTAATGACGCGAAGTCAACGGCTAATGCTATGGGGTGCACGCTTTCCGCTCTCTCTGTCTCTCGTTCTTTCCCCCTTGACATTTTTCAATCGGTCCGCATCGTCCGCGACGTTTTCGCCGCAGCGTGCCCTAAAATTCAGAACACAACCCGCAGCCGTTGTCGATCCGGCTGCTTTATTAAATCCGCATGCGAGAGTTGTCAGACCACCATTAGTACGTAATCACCGAAGCAGAGCACGACACGGCCGAGTTTGTGGCAGAATCAGCGACTCTTGCGTATAATCGATAACGCGACATACTATAATGCGCGCGTAACATCGGAATTTAATTGCGAGCGTTTTTATTGTTCACAAATTTGTAATCCGACATCAATCGTATTTATCGCGTGATCGGCGTTACCTTCGCCAAGTCCGCGTTTAATTAGCAAGTGGAATAGCAATTACTTATAATTACGATTGTTCTGTTTAATATTTATAACTGTGTTTGCTGCGAATACCGTAAGTTCGAACATCGGCGGGCTCGACAGGTCGCGCTGCCCCGACCGATTATCTAATTTTAACGCAGTCGTATATTTGAATACAAAGTTGTTCTAAATCGCGAACGTATATTTCTGTTGAGGTGTGAAGAAACGGGTTTGAGATCGACCGGATCAGCGGAGCGTGTGAAGTTACGAGATTAAGAGTTTGTTGAATATATTGTGACTTGTAATTATTACTTACGCTACTTGCGATAGTGTCCACAACTCTCGTCTATTCGGATTTAACTCGCATTTATTTGCATACGCAAAATCAGAAAATAAGAATTAGATAATAATCTTTTAGGGAGAACTTATATAACGTAGGATATTTTTATCTTTTAATGTCTTCGGCCGTTCCTTTTCGTCTTTTTAAAAACGTCTAGTCAATGCGAAATACTTACGTCGATTAGTCAACGCCGTTTGATTTATGTATTTGACGAGAGAGGCGACCAGATAATCCATCCGTTCTTCGTTACGCCGTAATTCCATCAGGCTCCCCCAATTAATCCGCCCGCCGTGTATAGCACGAAATGCAAATTGGCAGGCTTGGACGCACTTTCGGACTTAATTGTCGTCGCCGGAAATGCCCGCTTAAGCGAATCTGGTATTTATATTACCGATAAACGGGGAATGCATATTAAAACATGCAAATCGACTAGATAAAAATTCGGGTCGCTCCCCCACGGCTGTTAAACGGCCGGAATGCTGAGCCACGGAGATTTCGGGGATTTCGGACAGAAGGGTGCTCACGGCCGGAGTTTTGAACGATCGCGGGTTCGTGCTTTACTGGCTGTTTCGAAGGAAAGGGGGATATATAGCTCGTCGCCCGCTGCTGATGCAAACGATTCGACATGAAATTCCGACGGTAACACGCCACGTGCATTCCTGTCACGCGTGTCGGCTTCTCTAACAAAGCGAGGGGCTGCGGCCGCGCATATGGGGGGTTAAAATCAAAATTTCGCATCTACCGCGCGATCGGATCGACGTCGGTATCATTTTGCTAGACCGTTATTTCCTCTCATTCGTGGCAACGCCCGCCGCAAATAATTTGGGAAATCGCGACTCTGTCGGGAAGCAAACGACAACCAGCGCGATTAAACCGATCGGCGTTTAAACTTGCAGAGTTTTATATCTCGATATCGCGATATGTCGACGGGGGACACTCGACACTGTAATGCGGATAATATTTCATCGATGTACCACGGTCATTCTGCGATTGCGATTCTGAGAAGCTGCATCGGCGCGCTCTTAGAAAGAGATTCTGCATGTATATATCATGAGCAGCGTGTTATTAATGCCGCCGCGGCTATAAGGAATACAAATAATATGAGCGCAGCGGGCCGCTACCGCGTCTTTCTCGCCGCCGCGATTTTTCAGGCTTCTGATTGAGGCATTAGCGTGCGACGACAGAGCGCAACGTTTTTCCAATAGCGCGTCGCACCAGGAATTATAGCAATTGCGCGATAAACAGTCACCTCGTGGTGGAAATTGCCTCGACGTCGCAAATCGCGTAACGTCAGCTTTGTAATGCCAGCTCGCGTCGATCATTTGCGTGATCTGTCATCTTACTGATTATCGCTCTTTCCTCTCAGTCTCTCTTGCTCCGTTCCTTTTATTTTTGTCATACTTTTTTTTTTTATCCGCGAACAAATCACGCTTACATCGTCATCCGCGACGACTATCGCTGCCAGAACTTTTCCGATAATCGAGCAATAGAGCCTCTTGCAATTTCTTCGCGCGGGAACGGAAAAAATGATTCGAAATTTCGTTATCGATCACGCGACGCTCAAAGAAAATCTTGTTTTGCGTCCAAGCGAGCTTACAGCGTTTAGATTTTTATCGGCGATGAGCATGTCAAAGGCGAATCGATCGAGAAATGTCATTCGACAAATAAAACTCCTTTACAATTGAATGGCACGAGGCATTTCAACCGCGTAATAAATTCATTAATTATTAGGTATATACCGCGCAACCGTCGAAGCTTCGTGAAGATTACCGCGCGAGAGGGTGGGGCTCCGAATAAAGAAGCCGGCCTTCTCCCCAAGTTTTATGCAAATTCGTTCTCGCCTCTGCCGATCGCGGCAACTTGATCGTTTAACATATCAAAAGATGGCTCATGTAAATTACTTTTCACGGAAACTCGGCGCTTTCACTTTTGTCAGCGCGCGCGTCGCGGGCGAAAGTGTTAATTCTTTATGAGTAACCCCGCGCCATTCATAATTCATAATTAATGACCGCGGTGCTGCGTTCGCGGTATCGCATTATACTGTTCTGCTCAAATGGGACTTGGGGCCCGCGGGATAATGCGCATTGTATTGTTGTTATTATCGTTATTATTATGCCGGTGGACTTTTTTCCGCTGCGCGCAATCGCGGCCTAGTTGCAATAAAGTAGACTGCCGGCGGACGCGTAGGTGTTCGAACGCAACGAAATAATGATGATTGATCCCTGGAAAGGTTTCACCGTTACAGTGCGGACCGGTTCGTTCGACACGTACGAGCTTCCACCGCGGCGTTATTTAGACTAATGCCTCCTCGGCGTGCCTATTCGTCCCACCGGGATCGGGATTGTTCGTGGGAAACGCGGGCCCCGTCGAAAATTGATCGAGCACCTTTTTCAATAAGATCCGCGAAAATCCGCGCCGCTTGCTCGGCGATTTTTAAATTAAATTCATCGGGGTATCGCGATGTAACGTATAGCCGCCGATTTGCGACAATGCACGGCGCATCTGACACACCGACGTCAGTTTGATGGATTGACAATAGCTGCGGAACGGCTAAAGGAATAAAACGAGACGTCGTGCCCTGCGTGTTCGAGCCGCGTTTATTCGAGGGCACGTATTTGGTCGCGTTATCGCGAACAACATCCCGGGATTGTTCGGGTTACAAATATAAAATCGTAGAAAACGCAAGGTACATGATGCAATATATGATATAGCCGAGGGAAGTCATCAAGTTAAAAGTAGTTGTCGTTCTTTACCTTTTTTTTTTCTTTTTTTTTTTGTCACCGTATTTCTTCATCACTACCACTGATCCTCTGTGTTCGGAAAATGATGCCTGACGTTCCGCTCGAATCAAAACGCTCGAAACGCCTTTATTTACGATCATCCACGCGCCTCGCCATTCAGCGAGTTCAAAGAAGAGCTCAAAGAGACGCGCGAAGTGGCTTCTAATGTCCGGCTTAATGTTCGTCGCGATTAGAGGAGCCGCGACGGCAGCGCCCGTTAGATTCTCATCATCGGCACCACGTCTCGTCCACGACGAGCGAGAGCCGCCGTTCCCGCGCCCGTCGTCGTGAGAAGAGCTTAACGGTATACAAGCAGCGCTGGATTTATACGTAAGATTGCTCGAAGATCCGTGCTTTGTGACGACGCGGATCTTCCAGCGTACGCGACAGATCCGTAATCGCTAAACGACACTCGGTTTACTTTGGAAATGAACGAAGACAGTCTCTGAGTTTACGCCAACACTTTTAACTCCTCCTCTCTCCCAAACGGCTACTCTATTTCCTCTTGCCTGATGCATCTCGAGATCTGATGTATCAGTTTTGAAGTACGTTTTTTTTTTTTTTTTTAATCGATATATGTCAAGTATTGAGCGAAAAGAATATATTTTATATGTTTGAAAAAAGTTTTTTAATTACAAAAGTTTAATAAACGCTTAAAGATCGTAACTCAGCATTCTGTTGAAGGATTAATATTCACGAGAGTGCTTTGTTTTTGAGATCGAAGGGATTTGTTGCTCGCGATCGAGTCTTCTCTGCAAATTTGATAAGGGCGTACTTCGCCGCGCTAATACTTAGACTGATTAATTTGTCAGCGGTGACTCTCGAGTGTTGTTTCACTCGAATGCGGCCCTGTACACGTTCGCCACGAAGACGCACTCTAATTGGAACGCTGGCGCCACGGCGCTCGGACCCGCTTCTCTCTTTCTCTCTTGCCGCGTCTCGACGCGGAAGAAGTCCGACGACGACGGACGCATCTCTTCGACGAAATCACCGGCGCGACGTTTTTCCGCCTCGCCATTGCCGTTGCTAGCCGATCTTTCAAGGGGAACACCGCGGATTATTTACAGGGCACGTTGCCTTTACATCACCGCGCGTCTCCCTCGCGTGTATTTTTAACCCCCCCGGCGAAGTAATATGGCGTAATAGATAACTGTCACGATGGCTCATCTTGGAATTTTTCGTGTTATTAGAACGGCGCCGCTAATCGCCCGCGACTTCTCGTTTTATCAGCGACGCATCTCGTTCATTTC
The DNA here is from genome assembly GCF_019399895.1 of Cardiocondyla obscurior. NCBI lineage: Eukaryota > Metazoa > Arthropoda > Insecta > Hymenoptera > Formicidae > Cardiocondyla > Cardiocondyla obscurior. The sequence goes on along the minus strand of NC_091875.1, from coordinate 1,085,673 downwards.
GTGAAGCCATAATATTTCTCGACTATTTCCGTCGTATATTCCAACCGCGGTCATCTCATATTTTATCCGCTGTGAGCGAACGCGTCAAAATACACGAAGCACGTTTCGCGAGTATAATTTTGTGAGAATGGATCCCACAAAGATAGATCCCAATTTTTTTTTTTTTTTTTCCTTATATTTCGAGTAAATTAAAGTGACTAGGCTTAATCAAGTATTTCAGATAATTAATTTGCGTCGCGATGGACTTTTGCGAAACGAGAGTCGCCCAATTTCTCGGACGCTCGGGCAGCGGACGGGCAGCGTTGGCGAAGATCAACGAAACGAGAGATATCTCGACGGGAATCGAGAGCACGGTCGTGTATCAGTGGAAACGGTCCTCTCGTTGGCGAGCGTCGGCAGCCGGGGAACGGATTCGTGCGGTTCGCGCGCGTCCGGTGAAGAAGTTTGCATTCGGAGTAGGCAGGTATAACTCCCGGGAGCGGAGCCTATTTTGTATAACCAGTTCCGCCGAGGCAGAGATTTACGATCGTGGCCATCTTCCCTGCCGAGACCTCCCCGGCTCCTCTCCCGGTTCACCGGAATCGGTCGCTCGCTCGCTCGTCCGTCGCCGATGCGACTGCAGCGAAGAGTCGCGAACGACTTATCATCGCGTGAAATTCGCGAGAGATTTTCTCGCGCAAATTGCCAACGTAGGTTTTACAGCCGTATACATATACAGTTCGACAATACGACTTGGAATTTTGAACACCATTTCTGTAATTAGAATTTTATAATTATTATACGGCAGAAGGGTTTTCGTCGATGTGGCGCACCGGGCATAGTGGTTTATTTGACAAAAAAAAAAGCTGTGTTCTGAAATTAAATGTACACTGGAAGGCAGATATAACGTTTGCTTCGACAACGGCGGCTAGCGTACGTGATCTTAACGTGGTGTGCGTCGAATCTCACAAGATGGGTACGCTACATGTGCTACGGAGCATCGGCCGTCGAAGACTTGTAAGGAAGCGCGACCAAGGGAGGAAATCGAGAGAGGGGAAGTCACGTACGCTAGCTGCAGCAAACTCTATATCTGCTTTTCAGTGTAACCGGCTGAAGAAGACTCGGGATACGCGCCCGAGGGCTGTATTCTGCAGCACCGTGTCGGGCCCTGTAGCTGCGCATCACGCGGAACAGATGCACAGATGCGCAGTGTGCAATTTATTATCTCGCGCTAAGTTATTTCGAAAATTGCCATTGCTGTCGGGGGGCAACAACTATTTCGCCAACGCAATGGTGATTCATCACCATCTGACGTGCTCGATAAAAGCGTATCCCATAATACGTATTGTTTCGCCGCGTATCTCTCAACAACGAAAGAATATTAAAACTAACGAAATCGGCCCCCACCAAATAGACTTTGAATTACGTTTATCTTAATTTACGAATACTTGAAAAAAAGAAAAAAAAACGATTGCAATTGACGACGTGCTTGATAAATGGTGTCTTCGTTTTCGAGAGAAAAAAAATTAAATAAAAAATCTTGCGTTACTTTGCGTAATCTCGTAGAGAAGATGAATATAGTTTCCTCCTCTATTTAGCGATGCACCTTGCGCGCTCCGGTTAAATCGTTATACGGCAATCGAGCCGTTTCCTCCGAGAGGAGGACAGGGGGGAGGCCGAGATCGGTCGGCGCGCGGAAATAATTACTGGTCTAATCGGCGAGCGAGGGGGCGGAGGGGGACAGACTTTGTTGTTGAAGCCTAACCGCAATGATTGCCAATATTATTTATCGATCGAATAAACGCCGGCCCCTTTGACGGAGGAAGTCGGGCGCGTTATGAATCATTTACCCGCGCGCCGTCTTTTTTACGACTCTCCTTTCCCCGATACTTTCTAAAACCGGGTCGGCCCCGAGCAGGAGAAATTACCTGAGGGAATTCGTCGTAATGACTAGTTGCAAGGCGCTGCCTCCCAGGTTTACGAATGTCGGATGTCGTTTGATTGCCGCGCGAGCGTCCGCCGGTGTTTTACCTCGATCTTCTAGTCTTTCGCTTTATCGCAGAAATCGAGATCGGCGCAGTTCATCGCTCACGGCTTTCGCAATGTTTCTCTCGTTTCTTCGGATTTTCTATTCAACTGCGGTACTGATAAACGATCCGATTGACGTAATAAGCTTCTTTAATACCTCCAAAGTGGAATAATTTTTTAATAAATTTAATGTATAAATCGATGAAACATGAGGCGTTATGAGTTGTTCGTCTTCAAGTGTTGCTTCAAAAAAAAAAAAAAAAAAGTGCGGTAATACTTTGTATGAAAGGTTTTACGTATTGTATTCCGTCTACATTTTTGCCTTGGTACTGTTTGCCTTCTACGTGATATTTCTCCGGCAATAATCCGCTTGGCGATAAATTGCGATTCCCCCCCTTATCTTTCGTACATTTGACGTCGACGGGATCTTGCGGACTCTGGGGATCCCGACCGTTGGATCGTCTCGGATTACTATTGCTAAACGGACTCGGCATCGCGTGTCCGTCTCCTTTCGTAATCCTGTTCAATTGAACCACCTTCCGACAGTTAACACAACGAGTCCAAATGCGTTTCGCGCACTTTAAGGTCAGCAGTGACGAGGGGTTGCGTAGCTCGCCTGACAAACAGCCCCGGTCACATCCACAGTGGCTGTCGTAACGTAATACTCATCGCAAGGGTCCTTCGCTCAGTGTCTCCCAATTTTCGCCTTCGGGCTCGAAAACGGTAATTCGCGTACCGTCGTAAAGGAACTAAATTCGCAAACAGTTCTCCGCTATTTCAAAATTACTTCGAACTTCTGAGGAATATTTGAGGAATAAGAATTTTTTTTTTTCTAAAAAAAAAATTATAAATCGGAATTCAGGTCTTTTAAAAATTTCGATAAAATAGTTTATAAATTTAGTAAGCTAATCGTATCAGACTGTTGGTTTTTGCGCCGTTCACTGCGCTTTCGTTCCGAAACTCGTCTCGCTCGTCGCGCGAAGGAACCGCGGACCGTAAAGCGTCGCGCGGCATAAAATATTTGTGCATCGTGTACACAATTTCGTAACTTATCTCACTCTCGTAAACGTGCCGGAGTAAACAAAACGTGCGGCACATTTTTTTTTTTTTTTTTTTGGAAATTCGGCCGGCTTGAGAACCGTCGTCGGTGTGCCGCGGGCAGTAGCTACGGGTCCAGCGCGGAGCAGTAAAGGGCAATAAAGCATAAATCCCCTCCTCTCTTTTCTGCTGCGACTGCCACCAAAAGCGAGGGGGGCTTTAATTTTACTCTGGCGTTTTAGTGCGGTAGGTACCACGGGTCGTTCGAACGGTGCATCGTTCCCCTCTGATCCCCGTTGATTGTCTAATTATCGTAGACCGTATATGACTAACGTGGCGAGCTGAAAATTATTCAGCCGAAACTAAATGCAAGCCCAACGTAAAGCCGATTGTCGTAAACTTCTTGATAACTTTACTTGACATGATAGTATACGTTCCTTCTTTTATTTAAAGAGAAAAAAAAAATTTGTTTTAAGGGAAGACGCTTCGAGTTCGCCGAGCGCATGATAAAAATGTAATCAGATTAACTTGGCGTCGAGCTCGGCGCTTCCGCGAACTAGGACGAAAGGATGGAAAATAAACTATCTTAATCTAACCGGAAAATAAAAATGTAAGTAAAACGTTAACACGTCGTAAATCACACGATTGTAATCATCATAAAAAAAAAAAAAATTACTATAACTATGTCGAATGTAATGACGCGCGCGGAGCAAATATTCTTACGCGATCGTAGACAATTAAGAAAAGTGAATAAAAGATCGAAAGGGATTTTACGGGAATAGGAAAACTTGCGGGATTATTAATTGGGAAGTAAGTAAGAACGCCCGGCAATTCTTCCGCGGCGGGCAGGCAGATAGGCATTATTAATTTTCCAGGCGGCGAGGGGGCACGACGCGCCGCGGTATATTCCTAGTTTCGTCGTTTCTTGGTAAAGCATTGCTCGACAGCCGTTCTTAATTACCGGCGGTATCCCGAGGGACAGGAGGTAGCCGGCAGTAAATAACAGGGATGCTGCCGCTGCTCCGCTTGTACGATCCCACGGTCGCACGTGCGACAAACCGGCCTATCTCACGACCGGGGTCTGCCCACTTGCTACACGCGTACGTAGATGAGGCGGCCTGCATGCTCGCCCGGTTAGGTTATCCACGGTACATCGTAGTTAACACTCCGGTTCTCTCTATCCGGGATATAACTCCGGCCGCCGGAGCCAATAAAATCGTCGTTTATTTAATCGCGCGTCGATCCTTGCACGGCCGCTCGTTCCGCCACCCACGTAGCACGCAATCCTTAACCCTTTAACCCTCCAGTCCCATTCTTGAATAGTTTGCTGATAGAATTACGTTTCAGCCGACACTGCGCGCGGCGAGGGAAATGACTGCGAAATAAAATAATTCAGTAAAGCGTTAAATAAATTAATTAAATAAAACGCAGCTCAAAAGAACTTGCTCGCTTGTCCAACTAAATTGATAACGAAGTTGACGCTTGGACTTTTGCGTGTGTTTAATTTAGTCAAGAGTGTCGCGCGTATCTAGAACTCGTGAGGAAAACGTGCAGCGATACGGGCGAGTGGATATTCTCGTTATGTTACGTACGCGTCAGAAGCGTTACTTTTCTCCGACCTGCGCGATCTCCGGCGTGAAAGTTAGTCGAGATACGATGTAGGATGCGTTCATATGTGAGGAGCGTGCAGAATGCTCGTGCAATGACGACCCGGTCTGACCCAGCGAAAGAAAGAGAGCGAGAGAGAGAAAGAGAGAGAGAAGCAGCAGCCTCCGCGTTGGATTTTCAACATCCCGATGGTCGGGCCCGACGCGATGCATCTGCCGCAGCGCCGTCGGATGCCGTTTCGCGGATCGGTCACTGCCGCGAGCGGAGATCCTATGCATTTTTCCGTTAAGCCTCTCGAGCTAACGAAGACAAAGCGAGCCGTATTCCGCGCACTTTTGCCGGTCCGCGGCGGAAACGGCGGAATTGCGGCGGACCATATTAAGCGAGGGGTCTCTCCGAGCGCGGCGCGCTCGGAGATTTATCAAATTACGAGATATTTATGAAGGCAGGCAATTTTCAATTTTTATCGTGATACCTGCACGGAGAAAATCGACGTGCCGGCCGCGCTGATCTAATAGATTCCACGCGCCCCGGTGTCAAAGCCTGCATGCATAGAAAACTGCACGCGATCCTAACGAGACGCGGATGAAAAGCGTTGATCGGTGTCAAGGTGGTGGGCGTCTTAAGTGTACTTATATATTTAATATATATGCATGTATATATGTATATATACAATACTATATAAAATCGGTGTACGTCGACCGGCGCTAATCGACAATCGTTTGAAAGGATGTATCGCCCGTTGCCAGGGAGTAGAATCTTTCACTTTCACCGTCGTTGCTCCGAACTCCGAGGCCTCGCCCATCAAATGGTTGTGTAACCATCCCCGCGACCTGGTTCCCATAACTGTTCCAAGTACGACCGCTGGATCATCCAGGAGCGATCGGAGGGATCCGTCGAAATCCTGAGCGCGATGCTGCGCGTTAATTCGTATGCACGGCGCGTTAATCGCGAGCGGACGTTGCATAACGGGTCCTTCTTACGTGCCGGGTACTTAACCGCTAACCGGCGCAAAGCGCGCGTCTGGGAACTTTATTGCGTCTTTCCGCGAACGACGATTCGAGGGTCTATCTCGGTGCGCGGGCTATCCCGACGCGAAATTATACTAATGTCGAGTAAGGAAACCGCGCGTGGAAAGCCCCTCCGCGTTTGTTGTACAATACGTGACTTCATTACCTTTCCGCGGCCGCGCGCTTTCACTGGTGCGAAAGCAAGGTGTTGCGCAATTTTACTTAAGCCCATTTCAAGATCATAACGCAAGCCCGGCGATTGAAAAGTGAATTGCCTCGCTACCGACGCGGCCGAGCCGCCACGAATAAAACTCGAATGTCCCGCAATAATGCGCGGGCGATACATGGCATGCCGTTTGATAATTTTGGTTCTTATTACGCTCCTAATCGTCTCGGTAGTACGCGAGCACGTCGGGCTTCGTGCTCGCGTGAGTACTCAATTAGAATTATGAAGTTAAGTGCAGCCGTGTACGCGGGAAACGTATATCGGGGAGCAACCGCTCAACGTGCTTGACGTTTCAAAATTTCTTCCCGTTTGTTCATTACTGACGAGAGATTTCCCATCGGTGCAAAGCCGCGTTAAGATTTACTTAATTCTCGGCCGTAGGTCTATCGTTTTTGCTTTATCAACCCGTCACGGGGTTTTTATTTATTTATTTATTTTTATTTTATTTTATTTTTTTTTTTTTTATTCTCCGTACCGCGACGATCGTATTACCGGTGAGGGTATATGCAAGAAACTCAATGCCGTTGATAACTACTTGTTGCAGAACAGCCGCGATTTGCACCTACCACGCGAGGGTGAAATTGCAATTATTCGATCGGCCGGCCGAGCAAAATCGACAGTCGGCGCAATACCGCGCACGAGAAGGATACGGGGTGCGCGTAATTCCGGCGGTATAAAACGCGAGAGCTCCGGTCCTCATTAAAATCAGGAGCTCGCGGCAATTTCAGCCGCTCCAGACGACAAATCGATCGCTATCCGCGTCATCCGAGAAATATTCTTTCACTGGGCAATAATTAGGCCGTAAGTCTCGCGCGAGTGTCAATCGCTATATTGTAGTCGCGCGGTGGATACCTTCGCGCCGATCTGTCGCAAACGTGGTAGATAACGCCGGCAAAAAGCCGGAGGTGCAATTTTGCGGCGCGATACCGCGCGATTCTGACACACGCGGCGTTTCTCAACCTACCGTGCGGCGGGAATTGCAGCGGGAAGTGCATTACGGGAACACGGTAATTCGTTGAAACGGAGGCGGTCGATGGGGCGCGCGCTGTAAAAACGTCGCACCGCATCGCGGCGTAATTTGCGGGAGAGCCGCGCAATTTTGCGTAACGCTATCGCTACCGAATATTATTCTACGCGAAAACAACATTTACATCTCAAATTAATCGAATGTAACTGCGTTAGAGAAATCGCCGAGGTGTGTAACAATGTTGTTTTTTTTTTTTTCCTTTTTTTTCGGCGTCCTGTTAAAATTGTCGCCCCCCCTCCCCCATTTCCCCTCTCGTGACGTGTGCATGCACGCGCGACGAGATGTTATTACGAAAATAACGAGCCCTTTTAACCGCCGTCGTCCCGTCCAATTTCAGCTACAAGACCGCGTGGGTCGTTTGGCACAATACCGACATTTCGACTCGTAATAATGTACGTAATTCTCGCTGTACTGCTCTTCCGGAGAGGAAAGTTTCACTTTGCCTCGCCACATTTTTTTTTTCTTTTTTTTCTTTTTTAGCGCCTCATAAGGATAAACTCGAGTTCTCCCACGCACAATAAATAACCGCCTGCAAAATTATTAGTCAAGAACACGCGTTGGTCTGCGTAATTACGTAAGCGTTATCGCCACCGCTTCTGTGCGGCAACTCGCTTATCGAACTAATCAATAAAAAAATCGTCATTAACGAGTCATTTTGCTTATCGCCGATTGCTCGGCGGGATTACTCAATTTCGGTCACCACATCGAATAACTTACTTTTTTTTTTTTCTTTACTAAAATAGGACGTTGGCTAACGATTTTCTAAAGTTCACGAAGAAGACACCGAGCAACTTCCCCCTCGTAACTCATTCGCTCGTGTAGGATCAAGGGTCGCACTCGGGGCGCGTCCGAAACTCCGGCAGTTACCGGGACCGCTGTCGACATAAATTGCGCCGACCTTCGCCGCGAATGGCGAAAATTTTAGGCTGGGTATACTCGGCGTTCGCGGATATACTTGGTTAATCGTCATACTCGACAATTACATTACCCAATACGCGCTTAATTGACCGCACGGTTACTACCGAGCTCGGTGCGTATACCGCTGGCAAATTATCTCGCGACCGTGAGATTACAATAACGTGTAATAGAAGGGCCGGGACACACGAAAATATGTTGCCGCGATTGAGAGTAAAATCGCATTCAGATCGGGTGAGCTTTTATTATTTTTCGTCTTGAAGATAAGTATATCAGCTTTGATTTCGATCGCCGGGTAACGCGAGAGTTTCTCTCGCTGGACCGAACTCGGCAACGCGATCGTTAAGATCGAGAAGGCAACAACGTTGCTCCGAGAACGCGAAGACCGATTAGATTTATGGTTCGGCAGTGGCAATTCGCCAAGACGTTTTCGCAGCGCATGTCGGCCGATGGTTATAGGGTAAGAGGAAGATACCAGGCGAAAGACCGGTCTCTCCGTCGAGGATATCTCCGATGGATCCCGGGAAAATGGGAGGTACTGGGACGAAGCCGCTCGTCCGGCGAACGATCGCGGCGCTAATCATGCGAGTCGGAATCGCCGAGATTTAATTTTCGAGCTCTACGATTTTGGAATTCCACATTTTCATTTTCTTATTTATTTATTTATTTTTTCCCTCAGATCTTCAGGCGTGTTTTTAGATATTTAAAGTCACCAGATACTTACGATTTGCATTTATATTGCGGGCACAAAAGTTTGACCCTCGGATTATCGCGCGCAGCAGCTCAAACGATTCCGAAACTCCGCGAGGTATAATTTTCTCCGTCGTTTCTGCGCGGATATTCTTCGAAACCTTGCGTCGTATCGTCAAAGGTGGAAATGGCGTCAAACCGCGGTGGAAAACCGTGGGCGATGTTTGACTCGTTATTCGAGCGCCGGTATTTTCCGTGCTACCGCAAACATTTATTTACGCGCTCGGGGCAACTACGTAAATTAGAGGCTGCTGCTGCTGTTGCTGCTGGCTGCGCGACCATATTTGAAGTTGGTAATCATAATTATGTTTAGCGCGGGGAAAGTTTACCGCGGCGAATAATTTTGCGCGCTTCGGCCACACGTAAAATATTCCGCTGAAACCCACCACCCTGGTACATCCCACCCGCATAACCGAGCTCGGCGCGCCAATTATTCCTCTCGCGCCAAATTTTCGGGCAAATTGAAAAATAACAACGGGGGACGATGCGGAATTATTAAAATAAACATGTCCGCGGAAATAATCGACGAATACGAATTCAAGATGGGGTGGAGGTGTGCTTCTGTTACCCCGACGTCGCGCTCGCACGAAATTAGCCGCGCATCTTTATTCGCTTATCTCGGGCAGGAATCTCGGCGATGCGCGTTATTATCCGTCTATCGCAGCATCTCGTAGATACCGGATTTTTGCGTCGTTACACTGAAATCAAATATCCACGGAAGGCGAGGCGAAAGGAGAGCTCGCGAAGGTCGGCGGCAAAATGAGCAAGACGTCGCGGTACCTCCCACCTCGTTCGGGGCGAAGAAAAGGTCTTCGCGGCCTGCCCGGAGATCCGAGCCGGCGGGCCGAAACTTCGCGGCCGATCGTTAAGCCTGAGGGATCCCCGACCGCGTTCCGTTAAGCCGTGAAAGGTCACCGAGATCGGCGGCGGCGAGAGGACGGTCTGCGGAGATATAAATCCTGCAGGCGTGGATAACGCCCGCGCGATTCGAGAAAGAAACTCCGATCGGCAAGGATCCGCGACGATTTTCGAGAGCGTCGTAAAAGCGGCTGATTCACGGTAGACGTCCGATTCCGCGAATGCGCGCATAATTCGGCGCGGGATCCTCCTCGCCGCGCATTCCCGAACGCGGCGGGCATTGTACAAGGCGGCCGAGGGATTTGCGAGGTCCAAATCTGAAGAAATGCGACGCGAATGGACTTTATTGCCCGGCGGTGTCGGCCGTGAGAGACTTTAGGGGACCTTAAGATACGCGTATTTCACGCCCACGAGATTTCCACCGGTCGCGCGGCAGGAAAAAAGGCACAGAGAGAACGACCAAGGGTAGTAAAAGACGTGGCTGCGCCTCCATCCCCCGGCGAAGTCCTCGTTAACGCGAAAGAATTCGTTCGCGCCGTTAATTCCTTTCCAGCGACACGATCGACGGATGGCAGCGCGTGAAAACGCGTGGGGAGCCGTCGGTTAAACGCTTAATGCTAATTCCATATTATCTAGCATCGCGCAATAATTTTCACCGATGTACACGCTCCTTATTAGGCACGCTAACTCCTTCAACGATAACGCATTAAAATACTCTCGCCGCGTAGCATCTCGAACGCGTGCACGCGCGCCGTGTTTATTAAAATCTTTAACAAACTAGCGCTTAACTCGCCGCGCCGTCAGCGTGGTATGCAGCTTGCCATTCGTGCGAATATCCGCACGTCGCGGCTCGGTAAAAAAATATTCGCGAACGATCCCGTTGCCAGCTACCAACGTTCCAAGCTCGTATGTCGTGCGCGAACTAATGACGATTCTAGGAGCGCGCGGCTCTGCAAAATTTGCATTGGACTTTGCATAATTTCCCGGGGCGTAGGAATAAACAGCCTGGCGTTAAGACGGCCGGACTCCTCGGGCGACGTGCGAGAAAGAAACGAGCGATCCGAGAACGCGCGGGGCGTCTCGTTTCTGGATCCGGTCGCGATCTATCGGCAATCGGGACGTTCGATCTGATGCGCGTTTCCAATTTATCGCGCTCCGAGAATGACGGGGCTCGACTCACTTCACCTGACGTTCAAATATTTGCAAGATATTATTCCCTTCAATATATCGATTTCTTTTCGATGTTATCCTCCTCGTGCACGCTGCACCTCGGTAATCTTTTTGTTAATTATTACAAATCTTTTTCTATTAAAATTTCTTATGAATTATTCAAAGCTCTTTCGATGACAGTCGCTTTTTATTTCGAACCGAAACCGAAACGCGATACTAAAAGGGAGCTGCGCTCGTCAAAAGATGCCATCGATTGCCAGCATTATGCTCTAGTGCGTCCGAGTACAACTTTTAACGGGCAGCGCGAGAAGCAATAAAAGAAGCGTGGCCGAGGCCTTTTTTTCCGGAGAAATAAAAGGGCATAATGTATTGGCGCATCGGGAAGCCGCAGGCTATTGCCAGCCCGCGAACGTAAAGCTCGAAGACACGTGTGCGACGAGTAAAAAGTAGATTATACGCGCCTCGTGGTGATAAAAGTTCAAAGCGAGCCAGCGGAAACCCGTGCGGCCGAATGTTCTTTCATCGACGAGTCTGTAGCCCGACGAATCTATTGATCCCCGTTCCGCCCATGAAACGGACATTATTCAATTTGGGAGGAAAAACGACGAGTTGGAAACATTAAAAATTACATTCAAACAGTGCTCCCCGTTAAAAGGTTTCATTCGGTTACGCGATATTACATTTATTCGTACATTAAGCTATAAATATGGTTAAGCAATTTTTTTTTTTTTTTTTTTTTTTTTTAATTTGCATTAACTCGTCACCGAATATTTTGTGGGCAGATTCCGCAAATGTGATTATCCCAAATTCGATTACCGTCATATACGTACTTTGAACGATACCAGATTGAATAAGCGAATTGTCTCGTTATCATTATTATTGACTGTTTTACGTGTCGGAATGAGGTTCTCAATGCAGAATTTAAATTAGTGGAGTTTTCGTAGGAGGGAAGAAGAGGAAGGAATCGAATAGAGTCGAAAATTCTTTGGGCGGACGGTCTTCAAAGGGTAGCGAGATAAAAGGCGTTCTTGTAACTGTCGCATCTGCGTCGTATCAGCGGCTATGTGTCGCGAGTTGTCGCTCTCCATAACATGCTCCGAATTACCCGCGGCCCTCTCGCCCGGCCTGAAATATTTCGAAACGTCTCCGGCGCGGAGGTGTCGGTCCGCGTGAAAAATTAACGCCGCTCGCGCGTAAAAGTTAACGAGATTACGTTTCCCGGCGCGGAAGCGGCTAAAACGATTTATACGCCGGCGGTTCGCGGGCAGTCCCTTACTTTTACGACGCGTGAAGGAGTTGAAACGCGGCGACACGCGTGGATATTACATTACGCGCGGCGTTACCTGCAAAAATTTTAATATTTTACTCACGTGTGCGAGCTTTTTGCGTTCTATTGTGGAGAAAGAGTAATAGGCGAAGTTTGACGTATTCCCGATTATCTTCCATAAATTACAAAGCTCGTTTAAACATTCAGACGACTAGACATTTTGAAATTAGAAATTAATTCTGGAAAACTTCAATTCTATTTAAGGTAATATGACCGATAAATAATTCAATGTGAGATTCACAAATGTTAAAAAGAAAAGAAAATGTATATAGGAAAGCGTTAAGTTTTACGGTAGAAGTTTTTCATGGTCGTCGTATTAAGTGTTTTCACTCCTCGAGGCGTGATAGGAAAGAAGTCTTAATCGTCGAAACGTTTTCTCGTGACGAACCTTCCTGCAAACTGCGCAGAGTTTTCGGAGAAATATCTCTCCCTTTCTTTTTTAGAGTCGCGAGCATAACCGGCCGATCCCATCGCCAGCACCCTTCAACAGAGAGTCCGCCCTTTATCTGTGTTTTATAGCTGAAACGAAGGGCGGTGGCGTCGGAGTACTAACATTTTTCCCCTTACTTTTGCGCCCTTCCGCTTTCAGATCTCTTTCTTCAAGACACCGTGCTAGCACGGCCAAGTCCTTTACCTAGTTTTCAGTGCGCCGAATCTTGCACGGGCTCGACCCGCCGCGATGACGTATTTTTTAACTGCCGGCGACACACGTAGTCTAATCTACAGCGCTATTATCGCGCCTTTTATGGCGCATAAATCAGATCAGCCAAAGTGGAGTCGCGGCCTGTGTCTAATCCGCTCCGCCGGTCCATCCCTCGCTCTTCGCTCGCCGTTATTTGACCTTTCGATAAAAAGCTCGGACGACACGTAGGTGAGGACTCCTCCTCTTTCTCCTCGGAACTATAAAAAAATGTACTAGGATCTGGCGGTCGCTGTTAGACGCGTTCGAATAAATCGTCGACATTTTCGGCAGCAAAAGTTACAGAATTTGTGTCTCGCAAATTTAACATCTCGCTGTAATTTCGAGGGAGTAGTATTAAACATCTTTTTTTTTCCCCTTTTTTTTTCCGTTTTTTCAAGATTATGATATCAAATGAGACGTCATTGTGTAATAATTTATTTGAACGTGGCGTGTCGGGTGCAACGTACAAATGGTATTGTTCCTTTTAAATTGTTTTCGCAAAAATGATAAAGCGCCCGGCGTCCTACGCGAGACGAGCGCGGATTGTGGGCCGTTGGCTCTTTCCCTCGCGAGTGGGCTTCGCAGACCGAAGACCTTCTTGCTCGACGTGCTCGTGAGCTCGAGGAGATCCCCGGGACCGCGTTTCTACGTTGATTGATCGCGTTTGCTCATCGTGCCGCTTTTCTGCCCGAGTCTAATGTTCTTTTTAATACCTGTTTACAGCGAGCTAGTGCACTCTCTCGTGTTTTCTACGTGATTCCATATTTGGGATCGGGCGATAAGCAGTACTATATGGGAATCATTAGGCGATTTAATAGCGTAGGACAGTCTCTTTCCTTTGTTTTGAAAGTTAAAGAGGAAATTTAAGAAAATATATTTTCAGCACACATTCTTTAACAATTCCAGACTTCGCAAAGAAATTACAGCCGTCAACTACTCAGCTCATATTTATTTATAAATTTAACGATGACGGTAAAAAAAAAAAAATTTTTTTCCCCCGAAAGTCAGTGTGTTGCGTATGCAAAAAAATGTCTAACTGGTTATTTTATTATCAAGTGAATCGGTTAGGCAGTATATTATTTTGTGTCGCCCGATAATTTATAAGAGTGAATCTGGAGATACTAAACCATCTACATTGATATATCCTTTTAATTATCATATTCATTTTATATCTTGTCGTTCACGCTTTTATTACGAGGCCTTACCTCGCGTGGTTTCAAATTAAATTTCGCTATTGGAATAACAGGCGTCGTATCGCAGACGCAGAACGTATACTACTAAATCAACTGGCTCTTCCAGTTCTTTGCCGAACCATAATAAAACACCTATCTATCCGTTTAGCATTTTACGAGCGTGTCCCTCGCGCGCCACGCAATTCCAGACGACGGCGAGTCCTTAAAATCGCAGTTCGAGACTGGCGGACCGTGTGCACATCGGTGAAGCAACGAGCTTCGAGCTACGAGTTTAGAAACTGTACAAAGAGCAGATTGCTTTTTGAGCGAAGTGGGAAAGAAATGAGAATTAAAATACATTATTGCAAATTTCAATGCACGTATTTTTTTTTCTCTTTTTTTTTATTTATTGTTATTATAAATAAACGTTAAAATTAAAGATTTGATTTGTTTCTAAAATATGTGCAACGATAAGTACTAATATTAAATTAAAAAAAAAAAAAGAATAACGATTACTTTATTATCTTCAGTATAAACAATGTGGTTTAATGTTCATCCCACGCGTCTTCGCATGTTTCAAGTTTTCACGCGCCCACTGAAGGGTTAGTACTACGTTCGGGATGATTCTCTTCGCGTTTTGCAGGATTCGTCGCTCGCCGATGTGTACGAGGCCTACGGCCGCACTTTCCGGCGCGACGGTAAATCTTTTCTGGCCGCGCGGGCCGCGACACGAAACGGCGTGTCAAATGCGGGAAAAGAGCTCGCCGGGGCCATAAATGCGGGGAAAGGGATTCTTTTTGTGCGGTCGAGAAACACACATGTATATATATATATATATATATATATATATATATATATATATATATATATATATATATGTATATAGATATATATACATCGTATACATTATATGTATATGATACATACATATACCTCCGCTCGCGCCCGGTCGTTGCGGCCGATCCGGGGACGACCGCAAGCGGAACACCGCAGAGTTCCTGGTACCCTGGGCGAATGCACCGCGCCGTTGTTCGAAGGGACGTTCGAGACGGGCGTCACTGACCGAAAAAACTCATTCTTTCTCGCGGCAAAGGAGCGGAAAGCCGCGGCGGCGGCGCGGCGCTCGTAAAAATATTATTTACGTTCGTCACGATGCCCGCCCGATCGCTCCGCGCGAAGCTCCTCTCTCGGATTCTTCTGCGCTCCGATGTACCCGACGGCGCTCTTAATTCGTCACGATATCTAGACTCTCGTCCGCACTTGTCAACGACCGTTCCGCGCAAATCGCGAAGAGGCGAGCGGAGATAAATCGCGCCTTTTACGTTGTGTATTATGTATAAAAAAAAAAAGCGAAAAAAAAAAAAGAAAAAAGACGAAACGAGATCGCGAGCGCAGTTAGCTAATTATGTGAATAACATTTAAATATAATTTCGAGGTAATTTGAATGTTGATGACGGTCAATATTAACGCGCGTGCATATTCATGGAACGATTTACCCAGGGATTTGAAAGAAAATAAAATTATTTTAGTCGAGCAGTTTCTGTCTATTTTAACTACATCTAAAACTTCTATCTCAGTGTCCTTAATCACTTGGTGGCCGCAAGAGTAGACGGTGTATTTTTATAAATCCATCGCGAGACGTCGAACTGAAACGTCTACCTTGTCGGGGAGATTTCTAAACCGCCGAATAGCGGCCACGTATTGAAAGGGCGTTCACTCGAGCCTCCGTGAAGATAAGGGAGGGGAAGCGATACCGCGGGCAAGAGGCAAAAGAGAGACCGACAGTGAACGACCGAACGAGGAGAAAGAGTGCAACGACACGGTACGGGAGTGAAGAAACCAGGCAACGACGACGACGACGCCGACGACGACGACGACGACGACGACGTGGTGGATGGCGAAGAGAACGAAAAGGTGGAGGCCGATGGAGCCGAGGAACGAGCTCGGCCGCGCCCGGGGGAGATTATGATAATGCCGGCAGACGTTTCGGGGCCGTAAAAATAATATGATGGTGTCTCGGCACGGCTACCGGGTACTTTGGCCGCTCGCGTGCACGGTGATTCATTCCGGCGCGATAAAAAGCGACGTGACTCAAACTTCGGTCGAAGAGAGGTACGTGGGCATACACGCGCACCTCTCTCTTTCTCTTTTTCTTTTTCTCTCTCTGTCTTTCTCTCTCTCTCTATTCTTTTCTCCCCGTTTTCTTTCGACGTGTTTCGTTTTTTGCCGCGCTTACCCTCGCACTCGTACGATTTTTTTATTTCGAAATCTCATTATTTTCTGTCACAAAATTTGCAGCTGCGACATTAATTTGTAGTTTATAATTGATACTCGTTTTTTGTGTCATTTATATTTTATTTTACCTGTTTACTAGGAAACTTTTCGCGTGTAATCAGTATCTTTACACTCTACCTTGTAGAAGTTCGTGCATTTTGTCGTAGCGCTTGAAAGAACTTGTCCCAAAGCGCTCAATAAATGAAGTCTGTCTCTTTCTCTCTTTTTTTCTTTTTTTTTGTCTTTCTTCTCTCTCTGTTTCTGCTTTTCTTTTTCTTCTTCTTCTCTTTCGCGCGAAACCCTTCGCGCCCAAAGCTGCCCACAAGAAGGGCCGGCCATCCGAGTTCCTCGACGACTTCTCGACGCTCGCTCGCGAAATTGCGGCTTATTTCGAGCTCGGTATTAAACCCCGCGCGCGCAATTTCGATAAGCCCTGCGATCGACGAAATTTTCAATTTCCGTCACGATTGCTATTCGGAGATTGAAAAATGTTAAAGAGCCTGAAAATTTTTGACGTACTGTTTACGATCCAATAAAAAGTACCGACATTGTAACGTGTAATGTTCAGCGGATTTAAATGACCTCGTTGAAATTAATAAGAATTTCATTAGGCGAAAAGAAAGATGTTTACTGTGACATCAACGAGCTTTATGTAAATGCGCGCTCCATAACGTCATACTTTGCGTCGGTATACCAATCGGCTTATGTCAGCGTAATATGCTCGTAAACGAGAGTATCAAGGTATCTGAAGATAGAAAAGGAAGGAAACTAAAAATAATTATATTATTTTCTTGGGACATTCGTTTTTATATGCACAGATCGCGGATTAACGGTAGACATTTTAACGTTTTTATGGAAAATAACGCTTGTTTTTTTTTTTTCTTTTTTTTTTTTCACGAGAGAATCTCGTGGGAAAGACCGAAGCGGCTCCGTTATGCGCAAGATACCGCTGGATAATCTTGTACGGCCATAAATGTCGTCGATTTTCAATAACCGACTTCATTGAGAAAGGTCGCATCGCGTCGCGGTATTTCGCGGGGTCCATTCCGAGTATTTACTCACTCGCGCCGTGGCGATTCCCGGTCTTAACGCTCTTTCGAACGAGCGACAGATTTTTACGACGCTCTCTTGTCCCCGTCTCGGGCCAGGTGCGACGTTGATTGCTCGATAAAAGTGACGTTGGTCGTTCAGCACGCGGCAGTAAGTGTCCTGCGCGATCGCGATATGACGCGAAATACGAGGCGATCTCTATGGCTCACCGGCAGCGAAAAAGCTCGACGCGCGAAAACGATCGCGGATAACGGCGAGGTCGAATCTTGCGTATAAGGGCTCGCACTGCGGAATGATCCTCGTTAACCCCTCGACCGTTGCACGGCCACCGAGTATCGAGAATGCGCGCGTAATTAAGGAATTACAGAAATTTTTACGATGCCGTTTTGTGCCGGAAAAATTGCGAGAGCGTTGAGCTGTTCACGGACGTGGATCACAGCGATCGAAAAAATTGACGCGATTATGCTTTTAATCGGTGACATTAATATTACTGCGTATCGAGATTTTTTTTTTTTTTTTTTTTTTTTTTTTTTTGTTATAAATGCGACGAAAGTTGGTAAAAACTGGAATAAGTTGTACCCGAAGTAGGATTGAAGGGAAAGCCTGCATTTTTCAAAGAGAGATTACAGTGAACGGCGGCAAATTCGGCAGAGTAAACTCCCGAAGACGCGGAGTTCGTACGCACATCGATCTCCAGTGCGAGCCACAAGGCGCTGTTATGCGGCCGAAACTGAACCCATAATTGCGGGTCCAGTTCACTCACACGCGGTACCGCTATTTTTGCCGTGCATCGGATAAATGCTCGTATCGCGACCTGCCCCACACTAGCCCGATACTTTTACTTTAAAGATCCGCGAATCGGCGTGCTCTCAAAACTCGGAAAAATTTATTCATTGAATTTTTAAAAACAGTTAAATTGTATTAAAAAAAAAAAAGAAAAAAAAATTGTTGATCAAACTTTTATTCGAGTCATTTATCTGGCAAAGAAAAATTAATTTTATTAATTTTTTATTTACTGCCGTTGGATTTATTTATGAAATGCGTTACGCATTTATTTCCAATTTTTTGAAAGGAGTTCGGTCACGTTGCGGAGTTGGTTTTTGTTAGCTGCATTTCGAAACGCTTCCAGATGATGCATCGAACAATTTTAAAGCGTCGAATCCGCACGGGGGTAACGGTAGATACTTCTCGCAGCACGCCCAGTGAATTTACGAGAGGAAACGCGGCCTCGGTTATTTGTCGACGACTCTCGCATTTATTTTTCTTATGCCCGGCGGGTGTTTTCTTCGTTGTTGCCCGGCGTCGCCGGTGCGTTTCTGCCGTTGCTTTTCCGCGGCGCGATGAAAATTCACGGATGCGCTCGGCCGCCGGATGCAGTTTGCATAATGCGGTAGTAACTTATCGCGCCTGCATATCGTTGCCGGGACGCGGCCTGACCGCGAACACTGCGGGACATCGTCCGATTTTTTCGCGCGATAGCTCCATAAATGGTAGCGCGGTGATTAGCTGCTCACGACCCGCCGGCTATATACAGGACGCTCGAAAACTGCATGCTAATATCGCGTCGGATACCGCCCTTTACATTTTATAATTAACTTCGATTTTAGATTAAAAGTAGATATTATGGAGAAATCCGATCGGGAAACTTTTCGTTGAGAATTATTGCGTATTAAAAATCTAAGTTAATGAAAACTGTCCGATATTTTTCGTAGGAATACAAACTTAATTAAATTTGTTAACGTTATTCGAAATTTTTTTTAATTATTTTTTTTTTTTTTTTATCGAAGGAACATTGTACATGCACGCGTGGAGTCGTGTACCCCCGCACCGTTCGACGTCACGAGCAGCCTCGCTCGTAACCGGCGATGGGGATCGATTTTAATGGTATTACGCGTTACCCTTGACGATCTGCCACGCGGAATTTCAAGTACGAGAGCCGCGCGAGAATGTCGCGAATTATCCTTCTCCTTGGCCGGCTCGTACGGTGTCCTTACTATCGCCGTGCTCGTACAATCGCTTCGTGAGAAGAGCCGTATTACTCCGGACGGCCTCGAGACACATCGTGCGAATACCGTGACTGCGATACGGACGGAACTAAATCGTTTTCCGTAATGGCGGTAATTATGCGAGGCATTCTTCCATTAGAAGTTTTTCAATTACGGCATTCCGCGGGGGCTTCCGTTTATGAGAGGGATCGCCGCGCGACGCCGAGATTTTTTTTTTTTTTCTCTATCCCCCTTCCCCTCTCGACGGACAATCTCCCCGGGAATTGCGTTTTGTCTAATCATCGGCGATATACGCGCGACATCCCGTAAACATTGATACGTTATTACGGTTGATTTTACGACCGCGTAAAGCGCAATGGCGCGTATCTTGCGCGCCGCAGGCACGGAAGACACGCGAACCGCCTGTAAATTCTATGACACCGCCGTGCGCTATTATAGTAGCTCGTTGTTTAATTAATTTGACCAGCAGGACGAACGTGGACCCGCCTAATTGACCGCCGCATTAATGGATACCGCGCCTCCGCGGTGCAATTTAGTCACGTGACGCTTCGGGTTCTTTATAATTGACGAGCTCGTTTTAATAATCGCGTGCTGCCAAATGTAGGATACTCGACGAGGAACTTGCGCGTCGATGTAACACCGCGCTCTCCACGAATGCGAGTGAATATTATTTTTAATTCCATCGGATCCGTGTAATTCAATTTTATATCTTATTGATCGTTGGAAATAAATTTTCTCCGCGTGTTTTTGCCTGCCGTATGCGTATTTATCGGGCTATCTCGGCACCGAAATAATTGGAGATGAGCGCGATAGTTTTATTTACTTACAGCCAGCTGCAGTCGTTTACAGTTACTTGCGATCATTTGCAGTCGCCGTTTCGAATTCGATTGTGTCAGCTCGATCGTTTATCTCGCCACGTTTCATTTTCAATGACACGGTGAGATTAACTTTTTCTCCCTCCGTCTCTCTTCCCTAAAGGTGCACGTGGAATCCCAGTTGGCTCTCGCGAATATCTCCCGCGACGCGGCTTTCCGGCGCTCGTGCACCCTCTTGTGCACCCACTTTCGTTTTCGTCGTCGATCGTGGATTCGGCAAGCCCAAGTGGCGTCGCTCCCACGCGACAGGACACCAGGGGGATACCCGGGGATTCGACGGATGAATTATTTACCCGATTATGTCGCAGCGCGGAGGTCTCCCACCCCGCGCGAGCCCCAAGGTCGCCCTGCATTATTAACACGCATTACGACGACGAGGCAAAAGCGTTCGCTCCTCACGGTCTTTACCTGAGGCAAGCAAAGCGGTCGCGTTTTACGGGTCTTCTTTGACGGATTACTGCCCGGCGGTATCCGAGGGCGGATAATTCCTCGGCAACTATCTAGCACTCGTTTTACAATGCCATTTGCCGCGTCCGAGTGACGACGTTAACGGTGGCTGCCGCCATAATTCTCGGCACATTCTCGGCACTGACGAATCGAGTCCCTTCCCCTTTTCTTAGATTGTCGAACGTTTATAAAACTTAAAAGCACTGTTGTTTTATTGCGGCAGATAGCCGGAGTGCACACCGAGCCCTCCCCAAGTATTTGCTCTCTACGTTTTTTCTCCCGGAAAACTTGCCGGCGTGTTAACAAACGTCTCACGGCCTGACCGGAGGTTAGTAGATAATTCCTCCTGAGCATTATCTATTATCTCCGCTTCCTTGGTAGTTTCTATCGGGATTACATGTAAACCTCTTTGCTACCGCTCCCTTCTCGCTTCTCTTTAGCCACCCTCGCGGGGGACGCTCTCGCGGGATTTTCGATAAGAGCTTAACCTTTCTTCTTTTCTCTCGCCGAATAAGCCGTTTTTTTTTTTTTTTTTTTATTATTTACTCGCAGTTTGTATCATCGACTTCGATAGCGCAACTCGCCATAGTTTCGTTTTATAATGCATTCAAAGACAGCGCTTAATCACTTTGTAGTTTCCCATCTTAATGCGAAAAAAAGAATGTCTTGTAATTTTTTTTTTTTTTTTCTTTAGCTTATTCAAAATCTCGCCTTTTCGACCAGTCTCTTCGCTCGCTATAAATCGCACGACGCATGACACGGCAAGGCAGGCTCGGAAAACGGCGCCTTATTACCATCATTCGTTTTCGTTAACGCAAACGCGGCACGGCGAAGGAGGATTTTCACGCTTGACTCTCGGGGTTTTCGTTACAGGGTGATTTGTTTTCGCGCGGGGCACAATCTTGAATTTCCCATCGCGCCGAATAAACATATACCTCGGGAATTTTCGGTGATCCATGATCATTGATGTCGGTTAAGTTGGACTCGCGAATAAAGCAGCGGCATCTGAAAACTTTTCTCTTATCCTGAAACAACTTTTTTTTTTTTCGCCTAAAAGATTTATCACATACATATTTGTAAAGCGCGTGCTGTTTGCTTTTGCTTCTTCCGCGTTAAAAAAGAAAAAAAAAGAAAAATGTTTTACATACAATAATTTTGAACTACGGCTGTATTACTTCTTGATTCATTATTTCTGTATTTTCACATTAATTATGTTTATTCGGACGATTGATTTAATCGATAAATACTGTGACGTATCCTGTTACGAATTGAAATTCATTTCTGCGACGTTTACGTTCGGTGCAAAATCTTGATTCATTTGGATAAAGAGGTCGTTTACCGCGACGATGGCGGGGAAGGGGGAGATCAAATTAACGCGTGCACAGTGACTGAGCGGAATATCCGCGCGAGTTTAGGCGAGACTTTAGTCGATTCGTTTCCGGTAAATTTCCCACCGACCGATAGGCCGCCGCCGGTATGCTCCGGCAGATCGTAGCCGGCTCGATATCGGAGCTCGCGCTTCGTAGCACACGCGATTTAACCGTCCGGAAAATTTTTAAAATATCGAGCGTCGTCGAGCGCCGCGCGTCCACTCGGCGAACGATTCCGGATTCGAGCTGGTAAAGACAAATTTACACGGTTCACGCCAGGCAATCTGGATGAGTCACGCAAAGAGAGAAAGAGTGACAGAGAGAGAGAGAGAGAAAAGAAGGCAGACTTTATTTGGATCACTGTAATATTTTTCATCCAGTCCTATACAAACTGTGTATAAATTATCTTTGACCAAACGCGAACGAATTGTTCGGAGCAAATTGGATAACCGCTGTTTCTCCGTCGCCGATCAATGCGAATAATCGTTTCCCATTCACTCTATCCGTTTTTCTTTCCTTTTCTTTTTTTTTTTTTTTTTTTGTTTTTCTTTCACTCCGATTCATAAAAGCGTCACGCAGCCGCGTCCGTCAAACGCGGGCCGCGAGCAAATTTACCTTAAACGGCGGCAGCGAGAGCAACACTATTCACACGCCGGGAATGTCGCATAGTTGCCCGATTACCAGTCATCATCTCGGACGCGAGAGAGGAGAGACGCGGCAAGTTTGCTCGTAAAACTCCTTCGACCGACTACTTTTATGCGCCCCGATGCCCTCCCCGTTTCTCCCGCCGTCGCTCCTTTCACAAACTCCGTCATATTACCGGAATGGGGAGAGGGTCTATGTGGAGCTGCAGTTCCGTAATTACCGGCTGCAGTTTCGCAAAATCAAAAGTAACGAGCGTAGCTCCCCTCCCTTCGTCCTCCCGTCACTTTAGGGCAGCAATTAAACCCTTTTCGGTAGCCGGGCGTCTATAGGCGCGATTCCGCGCGAATGCGTGCGTCGTGACGTCGCGTTCTCTCTCTTTCAAGGGTTCATTTCTAAAAATATCTCGCCCGTCAAAAGTTGCGCATGCGTTATCCTTTGATTCTCTCTCGTTCGCCTTCGTCCCTTCGCTCTTTTTTTTTTCCTCTTTTCTTTTTTTTTTCTTTTTCCTTTCTTTTTTTCCTCCCGCGAAATTTCGGAGCGCGACTGTTGCGGGCCGCGAGTCACTCGGGTCTTTTTCAACGCGGCTTTCAAAAGCCCCGTGATAATTATTAACCGAGCACGGCTTAATATGTAAGCGCCGCCTCCCGCGTACTAATTAATTTCACCGTTCGCGGCCGCGCGGCTGTGCGTATTAAAAAAAAGATATTTGAGCGAAATGATTGACGCCGTGCGTGCAGAAACCGGCGAATTCGATTCCAAGTAATGAGCACATTAATTTTCGAGTAGCATCTAATTAAAGACGTTTTTGTGTATTTGCTTGTAATTTGTGGCCCGCTAATTTTATCTGATAATAAAGTGAAGTTAATGTACGTCGCGCACTGAGTTATACTAAGACGACTTTCGCCATCCGTGTTAAATTGGTTTTTGCAAAATGAAGTAGAGGAAACATTTAATTATCATTCTATTATAATTTTTTTTTTCTTCTTTCTTCAATAAACAATACAGTTAAATGTATAATTATAAAAAGTGCAATGCAGCACAGTTATTCCGTCGAGAAAGTCAACTGAATCGCGTTTACGTAATTGAATGCTATATAAAATTATTATATTATCCTTAATTATCTGTTCGTTAAGATAATTTTGTGTACTGTTAATTAGTCGTTATTTGGAATTATTTTAAGTTTCTCCGAGATTTAATTTAAATTCTAATATAGAAATAACTTAGGCAACGACGATTAAATTTGAATGTCGGGCGAGATATTAAAATAAAGCGCACTCGATTTGTACCCCTTGATTCCTTATGAATTCACGAAAGATGCACCGGATGCTACCCCTCGCGCGCAAACCAGAAATATCCAACGGCGGCCTACGTACGTGAACATATGTGCGTATCTGGGTCTAAGAAATCGGCTATATTCGTCCGTTCCTCTCGCGTACTACTCGTCGTACGCGTACGTGACCTTACCGCCGGTACGGTAATATTAGAAACTCCGACGTGTGTCCGCAGATACTGACGCTTGAACGAGCATTGGCGACAACTTGCGGTCGCTCATACGCGCATACCGATAGTCACCGAGCAAGTCCTTCATCCGGAATGGACTCTCGCCCACGTCGAGAGATCGGATGAGAATTAAATGCGGGTTTGACTGCGGAAATAATTGAAAAATTCGAGTGACTAAAAAAATAAGCGAAATTAAATAATTTTTTTTTTTTTAATTATTAGCTTCTTGATTGATCTTAATTTCTGCGATAATTTCTGTATTTTTTATTTTTTTCAACAACGATAATTGGTGTTTAAAGCGAAAGAAACTTTTTTTCGAATAAGTAGAACGACTTGTATATTTTCGAGCAATTGGTCGGTCCGCCAAAATTATTTCATCAAAATTAAATACGCACGGTGCGAATAAAAATTTTCTCATTTGAATTCTTTCAATTTAACGTGGCTTATTACGGGTTTGGAAAAAAAAAGGTCGAGCCGTACCAAATCGAGGTTTTTTTTTTCCTCGCGCAATCACGATTTTATATCAATTTCGACTTTATTAAGTTTACTCACGCCAGCCTTACGCGGCCGATCAGATCGGCGCGCATGTTTGATAGTTAATAATGGTGGATAGAAGCCGTAAGTTTCACGCCAGACATTATGCGTCCCAGCTTTTAATTATTACGCATATTTACGCGCCTGTTGCCGTGAATGTTAATTGCAACTCGCGCTCGTATCAAGAACAATATTTCCTTCTGACCGACTGTACACACGGCCGCGCTTTTTAATTATAACGTACACGACGCTACCAGGCGCTCGCACACACAAGCACACGCACACGAACACGCTACCCCAGAATAATTAATGAACTCGCGAAACGTCCCGCTCGTCTCGATAGAGTTCCCGGCGTTCTCGCCGTGATCTCGCGGAATATTCAGGATAATTAGCGAAAGGCCAAATTATTGGTGCACCCGGCTTGCACGACAATCAGAAATGCCTCGTTTCGTGCTCGACAGCAATCGTCAATAATTCACAGGCTAATAAGTTCGAGGCAAAACACACCGGAGTCTAGGAACGAACTCGTTTCTGCGGACGATCGTAATTAAGTACAAATTGTCCCCGGGCGATTAAGTAATCGTCCAAGCTGGGGAGGAGGAGAGGGGGGGGCGGGAGTTAATTTCGGGTTAATGCTCGCTCGTTAATTTTGATAGTCGAGCGCAAACTGCGATCGTATGTTCAATATAAACAGAGAAGGCCGGGACAGGGCCTGACGTTGGAGGAAGATCGCGGTAGGAAAAGTTCAAGCGCGAAATAACAGCCTGCGATAAAACCCAGGATTTCTCGCGTGATAAGGAAACCAGCTGTCGCGCGCGAGAGCCATATTAAATGCCGCGATGCTTCCTAAATATCGCCGGCGCGATCTGATAAGACGAGAGAACGGGTATTAGAGAGACACCGATTTCCTCTAGCGATTCGATAAGCGGCGCGAGTCGCGGATTACAATGCCGCGAGTTGTCTTATTTTCCCCGCCGAAAGGCCGTGCCCATTGTCGAGTAACTGGATCCTGCGGCACCACGTCTCCAGGGTGCACAAACGGCTCTTAGCAGGATATCCGGGCGCAATTAATGAAAGTCAAATTATCGGCACGAGAGAGCCGCGCGGCAGCTGAAATTATCGTCCCCGCCGTGGCGCTTCAACTCGGACTATTAACAATTTGCCCGTTAATGAGACGCGGAGCCGGGCTAGGTGTGCACCGGAGGCTACGGAGTCGCTCTAAACTACCGGATTTACGGTCAGCCGTCTGCTAAACGCTCCGCGTAAACAGGCCGTTAGCAGTGGCGTGGCGAGAGCCTCATTTCCGTTTTCACCTCGAAATCTTCCCCCTTAGTTCTCGGCTGCGCCAGCACCTCGGTCGCAAAAGAAAGCGGGCATTACGGGCGTAAAAAGTGAATAAGCGAACGCGCGTTATAAAACAAGGAAGCAATTTTATATCGCGAACCTATATATTTTTTTTCCGCGACGTGATGGAAAAGGAAATCAAAAGCTGGAAGATTTTTATTTTTCATTAAAACATTTTTTTCTTTTTTTTTTTTATCTTTGTTGCTAAATTATGAATAAATTTTCTTTGTATTGAGCAAAATGACTTTTCTGCGTTACTTTTACCTCTTTCGGAACTACGCCACTGCGTTAAATATCGTACACACGATTCTGTACGCGGCAGGCAGCCTCAACATTTTCCTCGGTTGTATGATCAGCGGCCGATCGACTAATTGCCGGTAATATCGCGCGACGGAATCAGGAGTCGCGTATTTCGCCTGACGCACCATGTTTACTCGCGCGAGTGAGAGGACTGGGAGGGTATCGGGGAGGAGATGGGTGGCTCCCCCCGAATCGAGATTACGAAATTATGACCGTGCATATATCACTCGCCGTTTGCACGCTCGTTTCCCTCGCGCCGAACGTCCCGGCAGTCACGCGAAGCGCGTATTTGAGCGCGCGATTTATGCGCCGACGTTTCGCGGATGCATTCTTTTCGACACTTGAGATTTTTCAGGCGATCCCTCCCCTGATCCGCGACGGTTGTTTTGCGCCGCCTTTAATACCTAACGAGCGGACGCACGAGCTTCGTTCAATCCTCGCAATTTTCTTTCCCCGACTTAAATCACATTTCAGCAATCCTTAAACATAATAGTAAAATAAACGCTGGTAATCGTATAATTTAAACGTTTCGCGAAAATTTATATCGAAGCTTTTCGCATCAGTCGGTGTTGAAAAAAAATTTTTTATACGTGCAGATCGACGTGCGATTCGAGGAGAGTACGAGAAACAAATTACTGAAGGTGCGAGTACAATATATGGACCTATCGTCGAAAATTGAGCCCGCGATTATATACCGGTTTCGATCCCGAGCATAAAACGCGCCACCGATGATTGGCATAAACGCGACTTCTGGTCGAAAATTCGGCCGACCCGAAAGTTCCGTCGACACGCTCGATCGCGCCTGGATACTCGCGCCGTCCGAGACAACCGGTTTCCCGAGGAGATTACAGTCGACCGGTAATTCCCGTTTAAATCATTCTCGTCGATTACGGTCGATCGGCGCCGCGATTAGACGGAAATCGCGGAATATCGGATTACGTTTAACCGCACGCCCTTCGTACGGCGGTAAATATCTGAGGGGGGGGAAGGAAAGGGGATTTCAAGTCTCGTTTCTGTATGACGTTGGCCGTTACAGAGCAATTAGCGCAAGCAACAGTTTTATTCGATCTCGTTTCGGTTCATTATTTTATCTCAAAAAAATTTATTAACCTGTTTTTCCTTTTTTTTTCTCTTAATTTTTTTTTTTTTTTTTTTATGTAACTGACCAAATATCAATTAATCGGCGCCTCGGCGACTTATGCGCGTTCCCGAGCGTGAGTAACACACTTCGAACCGCGATACAGTTTACTCGGCGTTGCGTGCCTTCGTCACATTTCTTGTGCACGAGCTATTAGAATATGGGAGCTGGGCGCGCCGATCGAATGAATCCCGATTCAAATCCCTCTCTCGCCTGACGCTCGGTATGATTTAACCATATCATTTTCGTCGCGGTGATCGATTACTATACGTTCGGCTTATCGATCGCGAAATGATTAACTCTCTCAATAGAGGCGTGTATTCAGGCTGAATATTCATGGCACTCGCAGCACCACTTTGCCACGAGAAAATAAAACCGGACAGTAATACAAATTTATACATATTATTCAGTCAATTCGTAATTACAAAATCCGAGAATCAATAATGTTTTATCTACGAGGAAACTCGCGGCGAAGCTTAACGCGCGATATAATGGTATCAAATCGCGTGTTTTTCTCGTACAATTAACTCCGGTGCCGTAGGTACTCGTCGATAACGAACTTAAAAGTCTCCCGTACCATTAGATCTCGGCCGGTTCCGTTACTCCCTTATCTCCCCAGTGCGAATGCACCGAGGGGGAACTGCGGAGTTTTCTGCGTTCGAAGCTAACAAATTGTCAGCAGCACTTAACGTGTCGAGCCAGGACGGGGGGGGAGGTTATCCAGCCGAGAGATGTGACGCGTTGTCGCGGCGTAATGCAAGGTAGCCTAAGGTCGAAGCGATCGAGAAACCGGTCCGCGCTAAATTTTCGCGGCCGTTACCGCGGGATATCGGGCAACTCTGCCTCCACCTTCGCACCCCGCCTGACATCCTTGAAAGCGCGCCTCGGGAACGAAACTTATCGATCGCGCGTGTTCGCGTTAACCCTTCCTTTCCCTCCGCCACTGATATCCTCTCGTTCGTCATATACGATCCTCTTAACTCTCACTGCTTGCCACCGTACTCACCATTTTACACCCGATAAAACCTCTTTACGCGTTCTCGAGACGGACTCCGACAGAGAGCGGCCGGGGGAGCGGAGAACGAAAAAAAAGTGAGGAAGGTATTGACAAAGGGAACGGGAGAGAGGGAGGCGTCAACTCCCTATCGCGTGACGCATTAATAAGCTGCGAGAGAATCTCTCCCTCGAGGTGGCGGCTGAGATGGCCCGTGCTACGTGAAAGCACTCTCTCGGCACAATCGGTCCAAGTATTTTCGAAGGAAGCCTCGTAAAAATTCGAGATACCGCTTATGAGTGTCTTCGGGCCGCACGCAGCCTCTCCGTCCGTCCGTCGACCGTCCGGCAGCATCGCAACGCTCGAGTGCCCTCGTTGGACCCCACAAAAGGTCCATTCCGGGCGTTCCGACCTTTACGACTGGCTAAGAACGAAGGGAACCGGAGTCTGCTCGACTCACGAAAGCACCGGTCGCCGATGCCGTATTAAAACATTCGGAATATAATACCGCGTCGTATAGATACGCCCTCGCGCGAAGCGAGAGTACCGCGAGAATCGTCCTCTCCACGCGAATTGAACCGTCTTCGGACGAGAAACGTAATAATTGCGCGCTACACGTGGCTTTATACACAACTTTACAATCGTAAAACGGTGTGTCACTGTAAAGTTAAGCTGGTAAAATAGAAAAAAAATTTCTTTTAAGCCAGTAAATTATAGCTTTACATTTTTCCGGGACAGTTTCTCAAACGAGTCTTAATTTAAAAATGATTCGAAAGAGTCGTCATTTGGAATTTAATCATCGAGGCATCTAGCGCCGTGGCGAAAGCGTCTAAATATCTCCAAGAAGACGGATTAAGACGTCATCCTCGAACCATCCGTCGGCTCGTTACATTTCGAGGGAACGGCGAGCGCACCTCGCCGCGTGATTCTTCCGTAATCCCATCATTAAATTTCTATTAGCACAAAGGCTCCTTTTACGCGGCTCGTTGCTCATACGGCTGATCTCATAGTTCTCGATATCGTCATTTATGATATGCGCGTGTCACTGCGGGAGCGAGTGACAATCGTTATGCCCGAGATGCGACAATAATAATTCTTACGAATCGGTGAGCGAAGAAATAAAGGGGCGCCGATGATCGCGTACGCGTATAATCGCTCGCGCGATGAGAAGCGGTTTCCGCGAAGAGGCGCCGCCTAACCTGCGTCGAAGGCCTGTGGGCGCCGTGACGGCACTTGGTGTCGTCGTTGCCGGGAATCTACGCGCAACAATAAGAATCGGGCTCGTAACGCTCAGGGTCGCGGCGTTTCTCGCTCGCGGAGGGTGTGCAAGGCCGCGCGCATCCAGACAGCCGCAATCCCCGCCGATATGTTTCTCACAAGGTGATCACTCGATTACCGCGATCCCCTCGGAATTGCGAATTACGCGCGCAGCTACGGCTGCTGCGTGCGTAATGACGGCTATTACGTGTACCGCATCCGCGTTATGGAACGCGCCGCAATACGAAACGCATTCGATT
The DNA here is from genome assembly GCF_019399895.1 of Cardiocondyla obscurior. Taxonomy (NCBI): domain Eukaryota; kingdom Metazoa; phylum Arthropoda; class Insecta; order Hymenoptera; family Formicidae; genus Cardiocondyla; species Cardiocondyla obscurior. The sequence continues at coordinate 1,055,889 of NC_091875.1, read as the reverse complement.
ACGTTGCCAAGGACGCCGATGCGCGGCGATCGATCTTGCTTTACAAGCGTGAAGTGCAAAATGGCCTTTTCGTAAAGTTTAATAAGACTCGGTACCGAGGCGGTTGTTGTATTACGTTAATATCAATACGTTTGCGGCGGGAGAACGGCCATCGATGTTTCTCAACTCGATTTCTTGCATCCATCGAACTGACGGAAATTTTTGAGGCGTTCTGGGTGACAATCGAGCTACTTACGCGCGCGATACAACGACGTTTGTTCATTTTTGCAAGGCGCATCGACGACCGAAGGCGAGAAAAGGATCTTTAGCCAGACGTACCTCGGCGAAATATTAAAGCCGACCCGCCAGCTAACCCCCGCCGTGATCTTCGCCCGCAGATCGTTTCATAGAGAGATATTGGACATCTCCGGTGGTCCAGAAGAAATGTGGCCCGGTGCAATGTACCACGACGACGGCAACGAGCGCTTGAGCGAGATACTCGTTCTGATATCGCGCGATAAAACCCTCAACGTCTTTTCACTTCCTCCCCGTTCTTTTTCCCTTCGTGAACTGTAGCACCCCAACGAAGATAAAATTACCGGTCAAGTAATGATTGAGGTGTCATACCTTCCTTCCAAAGCTACCGGAGATAAATCAACCCAAGATTTTCTTTTATTTTTATTTTCCGTAAGCGCAACAAAAGGATATATAATCGCGATAAAATATTAATAATCGTACATTCAAGTATTTAACGTAGTTAAAATATATTTAATCCCGGTGATGGAAACGGTCCCATTATATTTACAGTTAGAAATATCGCAAAATTTTAATTAAAAATTTTTTTCTTTCAGCTCACACACGCGAATTATGCTTGCAGCTTTGGATATACGCTTCGCGGCGAAAGGTAAGATAAATTCGTCCGTGCAAATATCGTCGGGGTACTCGCAGGGGTGAGCAACCGGCGGCGAGGGGGTACAGATATTGAGCGGACATCGGCGCGCTCGCTCGCTCGCTCTTCCGCTCGCTTCCAGTGATGCATGACGCGATGTTACTGACCCTATACGCCCACCGAAACAACCCTATTTTCCTCCCTCGATTCCGCCACCGCCACCTCCGCCTCGTCGTTCCGCCACGCCACCCTCGAGGACCGCGCTCCCGCTTCCGCCCTCGGTTATTTATTTCCATTTATTTCGACCATCGGATCCCGCACTTATATCCTTCGGCCTTGTCGCGCCCCGCCAGGGCGAGCGAACCTCTCTTTTGATAAAAAGAACTTACGAGAGTCAGTGAAATAACGCTAAGAGTATCGAAGTATTTCGAATCCAACGTCATTCTCATTTCAGTACGAATTCTCGAAGAATCACGAATCGTACGAAATTTATTAAAGAGTCCTGCCTTAAATATTGAAAATCGACTGAATATTAATTTGGCGAAAAGAAAGATTAATTAACGTGAAAAGTGTCAAGGTGAATTGTCGCGTTCATCGTTAACTTTGTCGTGATTCGTGATTAATAAGCTATCTCGGGCTAAACAGCGAGCTCGCGTTCCCGGAATTTTCGCTAACGGAATAATCCAACGTGGCAGAAAGCGGTGGAAGCCCGGGGGGGGGGAAGGGAGTGGGTTCTTGTACGTCTTAATTGGCTTCTCGCGGCGCTCAGGTTCGCTCACCGATGTTTTCGCAGCCTTCCGAACCCTTCCGCGTCGCGGATCTAATTAACAAATTGCATTAATGCATCGGGGAACCGGAAGATAGACGTACTCCGGACGAAGGGCCGGACGCGTCCGCGCGAATGAAAAGTGTAAGCAACCTTCCGTACGGTGGAAAAACGACGAGGCTGCGAGCGGAGATTCCTCGCTTAAGCGAAAAGGTTCAGGTTAAAGCTCGACATTATTTATTTAGGCTCGCGATCCGCACCCCGGCGTCGCTCATAATTCCCTCGCTTGTCCGACTGCGTGCCGGGCACGAAAGACCGCCGTCTCTCCGTGGCGAAGAAAAAAAAAAAAAAAAAAAAATTCCAGGCGTGTTTTTTCAGCCCCCGTGCCCGCAATCGCGCGCGCTTCTTTCGTAATTCGGGGAAAATAATCTTTTCTCTCCTGTTGCTGCCGCTTGCGGAGGCAGCAGCGCGGCGCGACGCGTGTGTACGCAGCCGCGGTATTAAAGCTCCGGGAATCCCGATTCAAAAGGGGTCCGGGGAAAATCCGGGGGAGTCTGCGCTCGCGTTCCGCGCCTATGCCCCGCGTCTACACCTATGTCTACACATTCTGTCGACGGTTATCTCAAAGAGCAGGCCCGATCCGTGAGCGAGCGTAAGTGCCTTGGCGCAATGTCGAAGCCAAATGGGATCAAAAGTACGTCGGAGGCTGCGTAGATCGATTCGCGGAGGGGTTGGTGGAGTGCCCTAGATTTTCCCTTGTTTTCGAACACGCCGGTGCTTCGGATAGCGATCGTAACTTAGGGGCGCCTTGTATAACTACCCGTTATACGCCTCCGCCGTTGCGCATAAAATATTTCGACGCTTTAATGGCTAATAGCTTTTAATGGAACCTCTGCCGAGCGTGTATTTCGTGACTGCGGAAGCCCCGATAGGGATTCGGGAGATGACCGCGGTCAAAGAAGACGGAAGCGTAACGTCCGAGCCCGCCTACGACGGCTCTTTACGGATCGTAGAATTTCTTTGCTAGCGATTGAGGGATCGCGGGGTTTCAATGTTGCTCGATAAGAATAGTTTGGTTGAAAAAGGAAAAAAAAAATTAGTTTTACGGTTAACAAGAAGCGTTATTAAAAATAAGCGTTATTAAAAATAAGCTTTCCTTCTGCATATAATGTTTAGATTAAAATTAAATCACGGATGCACAACAAGTAGTTGGAGTTGCGTTCAAGGATTCCTCGAACGGTCGCTAACCAAAGTAACCACGCGCGGAACTACCGTTGCAGCTGCACCTAAATGTTAACGCAGAAGGAAGGCACGCCTCGTGGGAAACGCACGAGATCGCAGGTTTCGTTCGGCTTGCCGGCTAACCGCAGACTTTCCAGACCATAACACGCGAGAGATCTATAAAACCGATTTATCTCGGTGTTGCGTTGCGCGACGCGCCGATCCTCGGCGATGAGTAATTGAATATGCGAGCGAAGCTGCCGCGACGTTTATTGCACTTCTCAATTTCGCGAGCGCGACGGGCAGGTATAAAAAAAAAAAGAAAAAAAAAAATTAAAAGTGGGTCTTCCGTATCGAATCGACGGATTAAATCGCCGAATTAGCATTTCTTAATTAAGACCGACGGTTTACGGCTCGGCCGTAACGAGCAGCGCCTAACGAGCGACTCTCCTCCGTTCACCGCGTTACGTTCGCGAATTCATCCGCGCCCTGCTTCGTAAAAACCCGAGGTCACGTGTTGCCGAATACGGTTTCCGGAAAGGCGAAACAGTCCTGGCGCGGACCGGTCGCCGGTGAATTAATTTCTCGTCGGCTGTACCATAACGACAACGTAATGACGGGGTCACCGTCATGTCGCGACGATCCATAATGTATGTCGCAATTTCATATTTGTTTCTTCGTGCCGCTGAAGGAGCGAAAATGTTTTAAGTGTTAAGAATTAATTACTATTTGCAGTTGCCTGACGAATGTTTTTTTTTTTTTTCTTTTGTCGTGAATAGAATTAACTAATACGCGCACCTAACGCGATTAGGTGCAAGCGATGAGAAAACCTCGCGGTAATTACTCCACTATTTCCGCGGTTATTTCTCGGTCCAATTTGCGGTATATTTAGCGAAAATACGCGCGGTATCCCCGTAATTTCCGTTCTGGATTTTTCGAGATGATCTGAGTCAGACAATCATGAAATATCGTTACGGCAGAAATTTGTCTTGGCGCTAAGCTCGGACGGCCCGGCGGAGTCGGAGACAAATCGCCGGCAATAACGTCGATGGCCACCAACGACATTATTTTAGTATTTCTGATTCGGCCGACGGAAAGACGGGGGGAGGTCCGGCCCCTTTTGCCGACGGCAGCGAAATCATATAACAATCAATATGAAATTCCGTCCGAATACGCGCCACTTCTTTCCGACCCGCTCTCCCCCACGTCCTCCTTCATCTAATAAATTAATTCGCTCGATCGGTCATTCGACCCCATCACGTCATTTCACGTATCACGGAATATCAGACAAAAGCTTGAAATTTGATACAATCTATATTCAATATAGATACATTTAAGTAGGTGCAAGGAACTCGAGGATCATTTATAAGCGTCGTGCATATTTTTGTACCGGGGATTAAATCGCGGATATATCGAGCCGCTGATTTTAATTCGCAGACGAGATGAACAAGATTTAGCGATCGCCGAATTGAGAGCGCGGATGGAATCCGAGAGGGAGATGTAACCGTCGGAGGTTTTCTGGGAAATTCCGTTGGCATACCGAGGCGGTTTTCGGTATCCGGGAATATTTGGCGCATCCCGGGGATTAGAAGCGTGCGAGTGTGTTTGCGCCGCCACCCCTTGAATCTCGCGCGAGCATGTGTGTCATGCCGGCGTACACATTGTATGTACAAAGAGGCTGGCACGTAATGTCAATATTAAACTAGGACCTCGATCTTCCCCGCGATACGGTCAGTACCTTTAATCTTTCGTCGAATCCCTCGGCACATGTGCGGCCGCAGCGTAAATCTCTCTCCCTCTTTGGAATCTTCCACGGCATAATAAATTAATTTTAATAGTTTCTAATAATTGGGGTAAACACTTTCGCCTGTACCTATATTCGTTTGAGACTTGTCGGAAATGCCACGGAAATACTTGAAACATTTTTCTCTTGATGATTTATAAATTCGTACTTCGGTCAGAGCGATGATTCGAGTAACTGAGATATCCGATGTCTTCGACTCGTTATTGTTTAGCCGCGGCTGCAATCTCCGGAACGCGAAATCGAACGCATGATCGATCCTTAACTCACGCGGACTAGACAGTTTCGGCGAGCTTATCGGAAAATCGTGGCACGTGCCGGCGCGATAATTTCGGCGGCACGCCGCAGCTTTGGCGAATGGAACAGAACAGCGATTTCGTCGGGCGCGCCTTCGGCGCCGGGACGAAAGCGTGTCGATCGAAGCGCGCGGAGAGCAGTCGCTACGTGAACGGCGTGCGAAAGTGGGGTTTACCGGGCGGTATTTGAGGACGACGAGATTATTGAATTTATGGGAAAGACGGCGCGGAAGAGCGGGAATTTTCGAGCCGGCGCGGGGGGAGGCGCGCCTATTGCGCGTATTTCGCGACTTTGTGCGTTATACGCGTGCATCGCGCGGCCGCTGCTTATATCCGACCGTATCTTTCCGCCGCGGTGTGTTTGTCGGAGATTTACCGTAAGTATCCGCAATCCCATAAATCACACCCTCCTACGACACCCATTGTCGCGATCGCGACTCGCAGCGATCATCACGATTTACCGTGATGACTGCAGGGTACGGCGATACGTCGGAGGGCGATGGCGAGTTTCGAACGAGCGCGAGGATGATGATTAGCTTATCCCGATTTACTTTTGCAGTTCGTCCCCTCGGACAATTTAGAGGCAATTGTATTGTGCGCGCTGAAGTATATTGGTGCGCTATCGGCGTTTCTCACGACTACGAGCGAATTAAAAGGACCGAGATTATCTTGATTAATGTGATACTAAAGAGCACGCAATTTTTTTTTACTGTTAAGCCGAGATATAGAAGAATCTTTTATATATATATATATATATATATATATATATATATATATATATATATTAAAATATTCTTTCGTCGCGTTTTATCGTCCAATTTAATAATTTATACGTTCGGCTCTCGTAGGTCTGTCGCTCCGATGAATGATTGACGGGATATAAAAGTATTGGCGCGATCTTTCGAACACCTTTTCCCCGAGGGATGCAGTAATGATCAGGCGTTCTCCGTGCGTAGCTCCGATAAAAATAATTCCCATTTCGCTGAGCCTGATCGCACGGCTTTCTAACGACAGGAAGGCAATACACGCCTCGGCCCGTAGTGTACACGTGTGTCACGTACGCTATTACGGCGACGTATCTCGAACAGGAAAGGAGGGTCGGTTACCGACCTTGCCTTATCGCGCAGCTTTGACTCGGCGACTATCGAGAAAGCAGTAAAACTTTATCGCAACGTCAATTTCAACGCGCGGACGTGGACGTATGTACATCGCGCGGCGCGCTTACCAATCACCGTGGAATGCACCCGCGCTTACGCGCCACACGAATCCCATTTCCTTCTTGGTTTCGATTGCCACCAATTTCTATCAATCTCATTAAGAATCTTTCCCGCAAACTTCGGCATTCAGATTTGATAAGTAGAATAAAACAGTTATTTATCATTTGGTAAAACTGTACTTCTAAAACTTTGATTTGTTTTAAAATTTAATTTAATTTATCTTAAAACCTAATCTCTCGTCGACGTTGTCTTATTTATTGCGAAATGTGAGTTGAGAATAAATTATGAGGATTGATTTAATATCGAGAGGATTAGTACGGTGTCTGTTGAAAAATTTATTGAAATGTTGATCAATTACACCGTTTTAAAAAGGTAAATTTTGCGCAAACAGAAATGTTAAAGTCTGAGATAATCTGCAATAGTGATGTTTATGAAAAATATTAAATTTCCTCCCACTCGGAACATTTTGTATAAAACAAAGTAAGAGAGAAGGATTTAAGCGTCTGCCCGTTTTGGAGTCGAGTCAGATGTTCTGAATGCGACTGTGTATAGGTGTGAACGCGATTATCGTTCATAAGATTTGATTTACGTAACGACGAAGGTGTCGAATGTACTTTCAGCGTCTATTGTTGAGGCACCGTAGGACGTACCGCCGATTGTATCTCGTAAGCGCAGTTAAGCAATGACCTATCACGATAGAGGCATTCTCAAAGATCACGTGAAACTCGAAGAAAGAAAAAAAAAAAAAAATCAAGAAAATCGTACGCACGGTCTTCCTCGTAAGTGGAATACTAGTAAGTGGAAACACGATCCATTAACGTAACGTCGCATTTATGAATACGGCCACGATTGCAATATACCATCGCGATCACCTAGGTATACATAATACGATTTTTTTTAAATAACAAATTAAATATTAAATTTTTTAAAATTTTTATTTTATACGGGAATAACGGAGCATTTTTAAAGATTTTTTATATCAATTGAAATATTGAAAAGTTGTCATATCTATTTATAAGTTTTCGTTTCACGCTGCCGTTATATTTTTTATTACCACACGACCTTAGCGTCTTCCGCAGTTTCGCCGAGCTTCGCGAGGCGCAGTTGATACGCATGACGCTACAATTTAAATAACAGGGGGAAACGGGCGGCTTACAGTTTTACGCTAATCTTAACACGAACTCGGGTACCGCTACGAGGCCGCTGCTTCGCGGTGAGCAACGCGTTAACCTTCGCAATAAACGTCTCTATCTGACCGCGACGTTTCGCTCTCGCGGCGCGGCCGATCATCCGCGCGCGTCTCTACGCGCGATCGAGCGTGTACGCGCGCGAGGAGGCTGCGCTCGAAGCCCATCTTTAAAGGTCGTATTGGCGGACGAAACGTAGAGGTTCCGACCGCGTTTATGACCATCGGTAGTACGTCGAGTGAGTAACGTTGCATAAAATATGGTTTAGAGGCCCTTTGAACCCCACACCTCTCGCGACGGCTCGGCAATATCGGCGCGGAGCGTGTACGCACGCATGTCGATTTGCGTATTCACACCTGCGATAAGGAACGACTTGAGAAGCATGTACATACGTGCGTGTGGACGAGGGTACGACCAACGAGGTGCCTATCGATCTTCCTACGCGTTTCCTCGACGGCTATTCCGCGTGTACAACTCGTTCTCCCCCCATCTCTCTCTCTCTCTCTCTCTCTCTCTTCTTCACTCCCCTTCTGGGCTAGAAACCGACGATGTAATGCATTTGAAGATACATCGACGTTTCCTCGCACCGATACATGAAACTTCTGACGTCCTCTCAAACACAATAAATAATATGCGAAGTCCTAAATGTCGTCGTCTTTTTGTTCTCCGCGCGATTACTTTTCCGTACGCTCAAGAATTTGAACGGAGCTCGCGAAAATCGGGTTTCCGATCACGATGAGGTGACGATTCGGCCTTTCGGTAGGCGGATATTTTTTACTTCCGAACGCATTTCGATGTAGGATTGATTTTTATCGAGTAATGAGTGGAATTTAAGACGATGTGTTTATAAGTATATGATACGTGCTAAAGTACACAATATTAATAAATAATAATAATTAGTTTGTTAATTACGGTATAAATGATGGGTTAGGAATAGAAAAAGTCTGTGGAATAGAGATTGGAAGACGCGGACGATGCTCTGCCGCTAATCAACTACGTCGGCCACTCGTAACAACGGGTGCGTGCGTAAAAATCGTCGTAAATTGCGGCACGGGTGCCGCACATCAAGTTTAATCGCCGGCCTCGTTTCTTCGCGGTAAGAAGATAGGCGCGGCTCGACACCGCGAGGATTTTATATTGCAAAATACTCGAATCATTGTGCATCCTGAATTAAATTCTTACTTATACTTTTATGAGCCACGGCGTGCAATACTAATGACGGAAGATAAACATCAACACCGTAGCCGACTCGGTCCAATCTTTTCGATTTTTTATTCGGTATACCTCTCGTGAACGTAGAGACGGCAGATTTCCAGCCGGATTTTTTTTTCTTTCTTCTTTTTTTTATTTTTTATTTTTTTTTTTTGTTATTCGATTTGAAGAGACTGCCAGAGTGACGGGCACTTGACGGGCGAAAGAAAGGTGGCAGTGGCTTTGGGGGCCTCTCGTTAAGATTCCGCGATTCGCTCGCAGTCAGGAGTGAAAACGACGGCATTAGCATACAATCCCCGCGGTTTTCCCATTAGCAATAATTGTTAGTCATACGCGCGCTTTCTTTCTTTTTCGTGCTTCTTTCACGGCTTTCAGTGTCGCTCAAGGACCCCGCTTTATGGCCACCGTAATACTCATCCCGCCTTACCGAGAGAGTCGCCGGCCTTGGTCGGCCGTTTGTATTTCGCATCCTCGAATGCGCCTTCGTGCGCCGCATCCGCGACGAATCGACGGGAGAAAGAGGCACTTTAAAGCATGACCGACACCCACGGCCTCGCGATAGCGCCGCGAAACAGCAACAACAATCCGTTTTGCAAATCCCGCCCGGCAACGAATCGGCTTTACTTAGAGGCGAGATATTAAACAGATAACGCGCACCTTCGACGTGTAGTGCACTCGGCCGGCCGGCGCGCGAACGCGAGACGAGAGGCATCAAGGTAAACGCCGTGATAAGTCGCAGCCGGTCTCGAAAAGCGAGCGGCAACGAGGTATCCGAGATCAATAAAGCTTCATCCTGCTGATGAAACGGCGCGGGTTAATAGAGCGTGAATACTTAAACGAGCAGCGTCGGTTTAAATTGTGCGTGCCTTCGAGTAAGAGACTCGCGAGGTAGAACGTAGCATCCAATATTTAATATCGATGGGAGGTTACGTAAAATGGGGAGAAAAAGACTCGGTACACATCGCCCGAGAAACGCGCTATCTTTTATTCAGAGAAAATGTAAGATAATACCATTCCGCCTCTCGATTTATAGTCGATCGATGACAATTTCTGTGGTCCCACAATTTAACGGCATTTTTTATAAAATGCCTGTATAAAAATATTTCCTCCATGGAGAAACGCGTAATATTTCATGTATTAACTCTCGAATGAAACGCTATCTTGACCATTCCGTTTCTTTTTTTTCGTTCTGGTATCTAATGTACCAATTTTAACGCAATTTTTTTTTCTCAGGCATTAAGGAGAACAAATACATTAAAGATATTAAAGATAAGAAATAATAATAATGAATAAGTAAATTATCGAATAATTGTGACTTTTGAAAATTATCCCTGGGTCATTGTGACCCAGTGTTCCGTCTGAAGGTTAACACTCTCCGTGACGATTCGACGGTTAACACCGAGATGACTTTTATTCCAAAGTCTCGGATACTCTCCTTCGGGAAAGACTTTCTAAGCCGATAAAGGGTTTCCTGCGCTGAAACTGTCTAACGATAAGATTTAGCAGCGGGATTAACGGGCGCAACGAAGCCATTCGTGGGCAACGTGGAAGGTGCAACGTAAGACCTCGCGCGCTGATCGCAGCATCGATTACACGGATCGTAAAACCCTACGAACCATGAGCATGCGCCCCGTAGAGAGGCTACCGGCCTCGCGTTCCCTCGGCGCGCTTCTATTACCCCCTAAAATCTCCCGAGAGCTAATAACGCATCTGACCGGTGGTTAGCAAAGTTACCGGACCCTCTGTAAAACTCGTCGGCCCTCCCGCCCCGATTCCTTCCTCCTTTTTCGCCGCGTGTGTTAACGGTCACGCGAACTCGCGCGACGTGTAAGCGTATTTTTCAATCGGACTTCCATCCGATCGCTTTTTTTTTTTTTTTTTCAACGCTCCGGAGCTGCGCTTCTCGCGAACCGCCGAGGCCCGGCAGGCAATTAGGAAACAGGCGTGAAGACGCGAAACGAATATCAATTTGTCAGGCTGACTCGGCGAGGTGCGTGAGCGAGCCTCGGAAATATTGTTCGCCAAAATGAGAATTTTGCAATCGCTCTTCCAAGCAGCAGCTGCGAGCCGAAATGTGAAAGCGGCCCGGAGTGTCCCGCGTGTTTGTGACGCTTTCGTCACGGGACCAGTGGCGCAACCGTTCGAGCCGAGGCGTGAATCCCGCGTTTTCGCGGATGATTCGCGGGACGATTCGCATGGGCACCGCGCTCTCGCATGCACAGATGCACACGCGGTTGCGCGGTATTGTTTAGAGGTACGGCCGGGGTCGGTACACATGGCCTGCCAACCAGATCGCGGGTCTCTGACCTTACCAGGCGTGTAATCGATGCTGCGATCTCTCGCCGCCGAGGAAGGTCTTCATGCCGCATCTCGCGCCCCCGAGACGGATTTCGTTATGATGTTTGTCGACGCCACCGTCAGAATTTATCGCGCCCGTCTCGCGGAAATGAGAAAACGAACGTCTTCGGAAGCGAGTTTGCCGCACGCAAAAAAAAATAAATAAATAAATAAAAAGAATTAGAGAAAAGTATCTCGGAGCGATAATATTCGGTGATCGCGATCGACGCCGGCTGAATAAAAACGTTGCGTACGCCGCAACGCGGAAACGTGTTAATACCGCGATTTAAGAAGGAAATAAAAGCTGACGAGAATATCGGCCGTTCTTCGAGGCGCGCCTAGGGTCTCTTCGCGGCAACGCTTATGGAGCATTAAACATTCTTTTTCTTAATTAGCTGATTGGACGGTCGTAGCCGCAAGAGAAATCGGCAATAACCCCGAACTATTAATGCAAATGAGAGATTCAGCCGTATTCTTATATTCCCGTCGTTGTTATAATCGTTCTTCCTCATTTTATTACTTTGCCGCGTATATGAATAATACGGAGCGTGATTTCTAACGTTGATGCCGCTTTCGTACGACCTATAGAAATAATGAATCTTCAATAATTTACCGGCATAAATCGATTGCCTGTGACGTCTGATAATAGCGGTTATCCGCTGACGAAGTGGAACTGGCACAATGTGTACGTTATATTGTATTTAAATCTGCGATTTGAATTTAAAGCTTCCGGACATCGTACGATTAAGTATCCGTCTCTCTCCTTCCTTCTCTCTCTTTCTCCGCGGGATTCAATCAAGGCGGAAGCTATCTTTAGCGTATCATTCGACGTATTTCCGCGGGGTCATTACGCCGCACGATCGAACCGGCATTATGAATTCCGTCGTGGAAATCGTAGATTCGCAAATAGCCCAGCGCGATACTGGCCGCGCCAAGGGATCCGCCGCCGCCGTGTTCCCACGGATCCGGCGTGCAATTACGGTGTCGTTAAGCAGGGTAATTTTAAACGTCCAAGTTCAACAGGCGATACGGCACCGAGTAAATCGAGCTTTTCCTTTGCCCTTCGACTCTACAACCGCGGAACTCTCGGCCCGCGTACGCACCCAATTACAACGTCCCGAAACCCACGAATTACGCACTCTTAAATTAAGCCTTTACACTTTACTCTTTATTACAGCCGGTTAAGTCCACCGACGACGCGCCGTATTTACTACCTCGGCCCGGCTACTCCTCGCGATTTCCATGCGCGTTTATTCCCTCGTGAAAGCTCCCCGCTGAAATATGTTTTAAGGACGTCTTTGCCGGGCGCGGAATTGCAATTTTCAATTTAAATGCTTAAACGTTATTATTTGTTGATTTTGCCGCATTTCGACGTGGTGCCTCGAGACAAACTTATAATCAACATTTATTTCGTTTAATTGGAACGGCTCTTGTAAAGCTCTTATTTAAAATTTCCTTCGCTTTCTCCTCTCGTTTACTTCTCTTTCTCTCTGCCATGCTTGGAACCTTGTACCTTGGACGACGACGATATAGGCGTTCGCAAATATCGTGCACGGTGACTGATGTCGCTCATAAAGTCATTACCGCGATCGAGACCCCAGGCCCTTGACACGAGTCAAAAGCCGGCTCTCTCCGTCGTGCATGTTGTTAAATACCGGAGTTGACATCGTTTAACCCGTCTTTCCGCTCTGCCCCCACTCGGTGCCGCGGCTGCTGCTGTTGCTGCTGCTGCTGCTGGCCGACGAGATGAACGATGGACCGACGCACTCGGATCCGTTCGTGTTTCTCAATCGATGGGATTTTTGTAAATAAGACATTATGCAAGATGTATTGTGCCTTGCATAACGCTCGCCCACAAGTTACGAGCGCTAAAAGTGAAATAAAAGAACCTGCCGCCGCTTTTTAATGTCGGGAGAATGGAGTTGTGTAATAGTACAATTTGAAAAGTGCCAGGCCGCGCGAATGAAATTTAATCGCGCCGCGTCGAGGAATCTTGCAGAATTGAAAATTCAAAGTTAATTAAATAATTAAACTCGTATTCTCCTGCGATTTAAAGAACAGTTACGACGCGCAATTATACCTCGTTAACCTCACGCAAAAATTCTCGCATTATCCGAGAATCGACGGTCCACCTGGTCACACGCAGAAGAGAAAGAGAGAGATTTAAAAAGAAAAAAGAAAAGGGACAGGTTTAACCTTTCATAAATTTCATCAACTTTAATTCTCTACGCCCACGGTCCCCGGAATATATTTTTTTAGCTCCGAATCTTCGAACTTAATTATCGGATCGTCGGATCTTCACGCCCACGGATCCTTGGTTTCTCGAGTCGTGCCAGTCTCAAGTACTTTTACACCGGGCAAAGGCGTTTAGTCCAATTACTGTCTTTCGGTGCTCGCGCCGTCCGTCTCTCACGCGCTTCGCTTCGCGTTAACTCGACCGCTTCTCCGCCACGGGTCAACGAACACACCCAAGGGAGACGAGCGACGGCATAAATGCACGGTATTCGAGTAATAAACTCGAGGACGAAAACCATCTTTAAGAGGCCTTGACGGCGGGAAACCACGGACTCCGTCCAGTTCAGCGACGAAGGTCTAACCGGAGGCCAACGTTGGCAGACCGCACCTGTCGCGAACGACGACGATCAACAATTTTCTCTATTAGCTCAGCAGCTTCCACGGTAGAAGCGTTAAACGCAAGCGGCTTTCGAAAACAACCAACGGCAAACACGTGCGTGGCCCGGTTCCCTTCGATCTTCCGCGATAAACGCAACGAGCGGAAAAGTCGAGATACCTTAGTTATCTCAAATTCGACGCGGCTAACAGTACCTCGCGCATAACCACGTAGATTAATCTTATTTTTGTTAAAATATTCTTTTAGAACAATTAAAAAAAAAAAAAAAAAAGAGGAACCGTTATCAGATGAAAAGTTACGATCCGGAATCTTGTTTAAATTTCTTCTATCGCGTTTGAAACTATATAAGTACGCATTTATTAGCGGGCGAGGCAAACGCTAGAAACCGAAAACGCAGTAACGGAGTCGCGGTCGGCCAGCCGGTAGACAAGTAAGCGGGCAGGAAGGTCTTGTTTTCAGGCGGGCACACCGAGGCTGCCCCCTGAACCGGATCGCAGCATTAACCTCCAGCAGCGTTCTGTATCGCTCCTCGTATCCATCTCCCCGCCTCCGCCGCGATCGTGCTCTCTCTTTAGCCCGAGCGAGCAGCATCGTTCGCCGTCTTCGCCGCGTGTCCGCTCACAACGCTCTAGCTGTACTCAGCGTTTCTCACAGATTCATTGGCAACGGCGACGTTCATTGCTCGCGAGATTTAGACCACGTCGAGCGCTTATTTATAAGACCGTACAGACAAATCGACACAAATTTGCCAACTGACCGCTGATCCGTCAGTCTCAAGTTGTCTAGTTCGAACAATAGTTATATTTATTAAAAAAAAAACAAAAAAAAAACCGATGCAAGAATTTTAAGCAACGTGAACGATGAAATTAATTTTAAAAATGCTATTTTTTAGCGATAAGCCGACGCGCGAGGGCGTCTACCTGCGATTAAGCCATTACAGTAGATTAAAATCGAGGAAATTATTCTTTATCTTCGCCGTAACGAGTACAGATTAATAATGAACGCTAGACGATGGTCCTTTAGAATATTAATACCAGGCGGTCTCCATTTTTAATCCCTGATTACTGTACAACTTCCTCCATTTTTCGTGGCGTTTTCTTCCCAGCGACAGAATGTTAAGTCGCCGGCATACAAGCGACTATCATCATCAATCAGTCAATTTCCCAGGATGTCGGATAATTTATGTTAAGTGAGCCTCTCGGAGAGCGCCTCTGGTCTTACGCGATTTCGCTCGCGGGCCGAAACGGAGAACGTCGCAATTTTAATTCGTGACGAGGGGGGAGGAAGGAGGAAGAAGGGAGGAGGAAGAGAGCGATCTCTGTCGCTCGTGTTTCGCGAAAAGCGTATCGCTGCGGGCTCGCCGTGTAGCGTGTCGCTTGCTCGCACGCGGGCAAATTACCGCCGGCCGGCTGCTAACAAGATTGTACGAGGTGGGACGATACGCTTAAAACGTTATTACGCCCGCGACACGAAAGTACGCTATAGATTACGAGATTTCGTGGAAATGGCCGGCCCGCGCCACTAGATCGTATTAATTAAACGTTCCTACGACGAGAGATACGGGCAAGAATTATAGTTCAGTCAAGGGGAGGGGGCGAGAGAGGATCGACCAGCGGAAGGCGGGGGCCGACTGGTTAACCGTGCATTAATCTGGAAAGCAAATCTAACCTGCCGCGGCTGTTTGCTTAGGAGAGATTTGGCAAGGGCCTACCTACGAGGCACCCCCCGCGTGTGTAGCGAGTACCATTCGACCCTGTGTGAAAGTTTGAGCGCCGTTACTGACCCCTCGGTCGGCCCTTCACGTCGGAACACCCCGCAAATCATTTAGATCTCAGAGAGCGGGGGATCGAGCCGCTTTTCCCCTTTCGCTCGACGCCGCTCTCACAATTATCGATATTTGCGCGTAATCAAACAGAGTGGCGAGCAGCGGTTCGTCTTACTTATATCAAGAAAAAGCTATCCGCATCCTGTCACCGTGAAGGATCGTTCACGCTTTGTCGGGCGGTGATACGATAATTACACGCGATCGAAAGCGAATTGATAAACTGGCTGCTGAGAATCCGCCGCCTTTCGTTAACATTACTGGTCAGTGTATGTTGTATGTAATACTCCGATGGATATGCGGTATTCCATCGTGTAAATTGTTAAAAGTACATAAATCTGCTTATTTGATTTGCGCATATTTACCTCACCGCGCTTACTTAGTTTCTTCCTAATTCGATTTAATTTAAAGAAATATTTGAATTCTTTCCACATCGTCTGGAATCAGATCGCGTAAGTTCTATGATAAAGCTCAGTCGCGGCGCGAGAATAGATCCGCGCGATCTTCTTACTTGTGTTAATTACGAAATGTTAATCGCGTTAGAGTTAACAGTACGCGGCGCCGGTTTATCGACACGTGCGTAGGCCGCGCGTGAACGTGTGTACCCACATATGTATCGTGCGGGTTATTAGTCACCCTTTTGCCCGGGCAATTATGGCACTTGGTCATAATCCCGTAACGCTCCGGACTAGGACTGGGTCGCCCGTTAATTAGACGTTTTCTTTCTCCGCCTTGTCCCCTCTTCGGGAGAAAGGGAGACCGCGCGTAACACCACTACTATCGCGCGGACGGGTCTCTGCTAATCGAATCCCTGCTAATTACCGGACGCGCTTGTAAAAGGCCGCCGCTTCGAAACCTCGGACATCGAAACCCGCTCTTGCGACTTCGAAGCAAAACGCGACGTCCGCCCGTTGTCCGACAGAACGCTCGTGATTCGTGATAATTCTTTCACAAGGGAAGTCTACGACCCGAATTTATGACATCCTAGACTCGTTTTATTGTAGTTTTCGTGTCCCGTTACCCGGCACCCGAGGCAATCCGCGGTTCGAGACGTCCAGGACTTGGGAAACTGACTCGCCTCTCGTCGTCTCTTTCACGACGTTCCGCGCGCCGACCGCTCGACGTTTGTTGATAAAACGTGACGCCCGCGGTACGAAGCGCCTTATATTCCGCGGGAGCGCGAACTTGGCGGTTTTTCACTTGCCGTTTTACAGCCCGCTTTTTACGGCCTCACCGCCGCATTCGCTTACAAATGGAAGGACGCAGAATGCAAATCGAAAGGATACGCGGAGGAAACGAACTCTCCGAGTCTCGATCCGAGAAATACTTTGCTCTTCGAATATTGAAACAGACATATTTTCCGTTAGATTATCTCGTCCCGCCGAGAAGCGAAGACAAACATAAATATTCGCTAATCGATTGCTCGTTCGTTCGCTATTCCAACTGGATAAAAATTAATTACTCTGAAGAAATGACGTCCTAATTAAAAGCATCGTTTTCTATCAGTATATCGCGTATACGAAACTGATTGAAAGAGAGTCGATCGTAACGTAAGACGTGTTTTTTTTTCGATATCGCAATCAGGCTAATTAGCGATCGACGCGAGGATTGTAGATCACGTGGAGCTCCGATCGGGGGGGAAAAAACATCGAGGCTCCATCTCTCGTGGAAGCGACGAGCGGCTCCGCGATTCCGACACCATCGGGAGAAGGACGCAATGAGAGAATCGCGAAAAGACGTCTCGCGCATAAGGGAGAACGCGACCCGTAATAGCCATTACGGAATGGATGGAAGGGCGCAAGAAGTAGAAATAAGGAAACGAGTAAATTGAGCAATTCCAGGGGATACTCCCCCGGGCGCGTATGCGCGGCGCGCGTGATTGGTCAATATTCATACTTTTATCCCTTTTTTACTACTTATTTCCTCGTGTCCCGTAATAGAGCGTAACAGCTTAATGCGCTATAAATGAAAGCGGCTGGCCGCGCGTCGATCGTCGATCACCGGTGCGGCGCGGCGCGGCGCTGGACCGGCTCGAGACCGCGCTCGTCAACGAGTCACGCCGCAAACGATAAGCCGATTTTAGCGGGGACACGCGACCGGATACGCAGCATCCGCGCGCTGGACGAAGAGCGACTCGCAAACAACGTGCATCGCGTTTCCGCGAGAATGCCCCGAGGTATAGTTTCATAATTTTTTTTTTTTTTTTTAATAATTTTCATCGATTTAATTATTTACACCGTTGTAATAGTCAATGTTTGTGATTAGAGATAATAAATCGTAATCGAGAAGAAATTTTTCTCCCTGCGTACGTTCGGCACGATCGAAGAATGGGACTTTTATTCGAGCGTGAGAGCGATCCTAATTGCAAATTCACGATCTCGAGCGACCGAAGAATGTATACGTTCTCGTCTACCGCAAACTGATTGGCGAAACCTGCGTCTGCCGAGGATTTGCAGATACTTGCCGCTCTCAATCGCGCCGGGACGGGCACGGCGGATAATGCGATGCAGACGGAAGGTAGACACTTACCGGGAATTACGAACTCCTATAGAGACGACGGGACAGCGCGAGGGTAATTAAATGGATACGCCGATCGGAGCTCCATTAACGGGAGAGCGTTAATTAACCGCGCTAGTGGTCGAAGTTTCTTGCCGTCAACGGAGCGAAGCGGAGTTACGCGGCCGCGGTGATATTCGTAACTGGAGTTAAACGGCCTGGCGGCAAGGAATAAGCTGAAGTTCATTAAACTTTTTGACGCGAGCTGCACACGCGGGATCGCTCGCGGAAGTTTCGCGAAGGAGGAAAACTTCAAAGACAAACTCCCGCTCTCCTCTTATCACAATAAAAGTAACCGCCTTGACGATCTCAAAGTAAGAAAATTTATCGTATTTTAAAGCAAGAAGATAAAACTGGTTTTTTTTTTTTTTTTTTTTTTTTTAAATGAGTCTCGCAGTTTTTTTTTTCTATTCTGTACCAATCGTCGGCCACAATCGCGTTCTGTCTTATGGGACACGGGAAGCAAATTCTTTTCCATGCCACTTTCGATTTATTCCTCGTTGCGCCGTCGGGCCCCCGGCTTCTCCTCCGGTTTGGGTTCATCGTTCAGCTCGGCGGTTCGAGCAAACCGGAGGTCGATCGAGGGGACGAACTCGCGTCGTCGCAGGCGTGGGAGAGAAGGGGCCAGCGATCGGATGCCCGTGATCGTTCGCCGAGAAGAAGACGGCGACAACGCGAGAGCCCGCAGGATAGAGAAAGAGAAAGAGACGAGTCGCAGGATAAATTCGCACCTCGCGTCACCGTCTGACCTCGTGCCGCGGGGCAAACGTCTGCGCGCTCGGTGCAATGCCACGCCGGCCGGCAGCGCAAATAACCTGCAATTGTATCGCGAGCACAACAGACGTTTTTGCGTCGATCGCGCAAAGCCCGAAAAATTGCAGACGATCGCGCGCGCTTTACGTAACTTTTATCTGGAAGTGATAAACTTTTTTACAAACTTTCTTAAAAATATTAGATTATTGAATAGCAGAATAGATCCGTGAATTTTTATAATGTAATAAAAAAATATATAAGGAATATATTTATTTTTTATTAAACCGGCTGAATATATATTTCTTCTTCGAAAATGCAAATGCCGGGCGGACGGTGCGTCAACCGGACTGGAGAGCGTTTCATTAAACATTCACGCCGACTTTTCTCTTATGGAATAAAGACCCAATGCTGAAAGGGTTAAAGACACTTCTTTGTATATTCAGAAGGAAATTGGCGTCGCGCGAGATAAGAAATTCCTAAAGAAAACATGCGGTCTTAACTTTCGCGTCGGATCGCGACGCCTTTCTCGCGGCGGTTCACCGACCGCGTCGAACGTTGTTTATCCGATTAATCACGCGCAACGGTGACACCGTTTTTCCTCTTTGTTCCTAAACCGCGGATTCGCGTCACTGATTAAACAAGAAAATCGGAGGCACCGGCGGTTACTCACGGGCGGCACCTCGGCCGCGAAGGAAGGCGCGTAGCCCACACGATTGAAATCGAGGTCGGGATGAGACGAATCGTAAAATAAAACGCATAATGAATAAGGAATAAAAGAATAACGCGCCGAGATGTAATAAAAGTTAACGGCCGACATTAACGAATTAACTAACGGCATTAAAATACAGCACTAGTCCGTAATAAGGTAACGACTACAAGAAATCTCGTGTTTCACGCTTTACGAGAGTTTAATAATGAGAGAAGATAATAATATACAACGAGATAAATTATATAGTAAACGATATAATATAAAAGTAAATTATGCTGGCCGCGAGTGTCGCATATCGGGTATTTTCGCATTTTTTAAGTTTTTTTTTTTTTTTTTTTTTTTACCCCAGGGTCGAAATCGTTTAAGATCTCGAGGCTTCAAATTTTTATTTATATATATCTCCACCTTGTCCTCCATATTTTAATATATCTCGTCTGTGACTGACGTTTTTAACGCGACGGCGATTCGCATTCTCTCAAGGTGCGCGTGCATCTAGGTCGATGCGATCTTGAGTCGAGAATCGGAGTCGTTGATATCGAAATAGAGACGTTTGCGTTAGCGAGTGACGAGATCTGATTTTTTAAACGCCGGAGATCGTTTGCGGGACAGTCTTGGACTCGGCAATTTTACGGAGCTCCTGATACATCTCGGGTATGCATACGCATACACTTAAACGTTAAGCATGCGCTCATTAACACGGGCTCTTGTAAATTATAATGTAATTAACTTTTCAGGAAGGGGAGGGAGAGAAACGAAAGCCAGACGAAACCTAGTTTGGGAATAAAAATAGAAACTGAATATTCATGCGCGGCGCGCCGGGATGGGAAGAAAGTTAAAGTTCATATTTCTTAATTTAAAAGAGGCAGTTATGCGTCAACGTGTTCTGAAATGCAAATTTCTCGGCCTGCAATAACGTCTTACGACTGATCATCGGCGTATAGAGCGCATTTAGCGGTGACGCGACGCCACTCGCAGCGAGATCGCAAACAGCTTCAGCTCGCATGTCGCATTGGCTGATGCAGGATAAACAATTTGAATGCGAGCATCGGACAGTTATGGGCGCACTTGAAAAAGAAAAAAAAAAGAGAAAAAAAAAAAAAGAAAAAATACAGGAGAAGACCGATCCTCGTTTCACAATAAGGATAAAATTTGCATTGCCACGTCTTAATTGGGCGAGACCGAAACAGCCATTAATATAATTCTGCGTGAGCTCAGGTAGTTTTAGGAATTTATTAGACGGGCTAATTAAATGGTAAATTTCATCTCGTTTCTGCGGATTGATGACGCGATATTCCGGGAGGATGCGGCTCGAAATGAGACCGATATTAATGCGAATCGACGAAGAGAATTTGTTCGGAAGGTCGACATCTTCGAAACGGCGAGAGTTAGCGGCAGTTAACTTTTTCTTCGTGTCCGCATACGCGTAATAAAGTCACTCAATTATTGCGCCGATCATATCGCGGGCTCTTCGGCGGCGGCTAATTTTCTCTGCGACGCCGCGACCGACTTATGCTGATTTTATGCGGGCGACCTCGCACGATCCTTCCGCGCCGGCCTGAATGAAAGTGATCGACGAGGTAAGGAGGAGAATATTCACGATAATCGCGCGGGCGAGAGTGTCGCGCGTAAATGCGCCGCGTGTTCGGTCGTGGAACTCGCCTTCGCTCATCGTGACTCATATTCTCGGCCGAACGCGCGCTCGGCGTCGACGACCGCTGCCAGAGCGCGAGTTTGTCAACAAGTCCGGAATGTTTTCAGTCACCGGTAAAATTTGTGACAGAAAAATCCATACGGGAAGAAAAATATAAATTTTAATATTTTTATTTGTTAATCGTAGTAAGAGTTATAGCTGTTGTCGTTATTATTATGTTACAATTATTCGTATAGAATATATAAAATTACAATTACAGCTATAAACATTTTTCTTCCAGCCCGTGATTTTGAAAAAGCGCGTATCGCTAGAGAAAGTTCGATCCGGCCTCCCTCGTATCCACAGAGGTTTCAACAACGCAATCGGGCGCTCTTAACTAAATTATAATTATTTCCAGTCGCGTAACTTCTTCGATAACTCGATAGAAGCTCGCTTGTACGCGACTTATCTTATCAATTAGCGGGAATAAAAAAAATATATATTTATGACGTATTTACTTTTTCGTTACGTAACGATCATTGTGCCGAGGAGATTAATACATCGCTAGCCAGGAAAATTTAATTAATACAAAACTTCTTATTGCGGAGTCTAGTGGTTTAGGGGCCTTACTTGCTCCAGTTTTTATTTATTTTAATGAGAATCTCGCCGATACTTTTCCACGCGATGTGCGCCTCGGGCATCGAACTGCACCTTTAAATTGCGGGTGAACGAATTACGAGAGTGCGATAACGAAGTTTATCGACCCGCGGGCCACGACGGCGACGAATGAAGCGTCGCGCTCGCCAGAGGCACTCCGACGACGATCGAAAGTGCAGGCCTCTGAGAGAAGATGACTCACGCGAGTTAGCTGAAGCTGTTTGCACAAACGGCAGACCTGCTAACTACCGATGCGACGACCTCCGGCGGATTGGAGCCGTTCTCACCGCCGGCCGATGCTGCAACGACGGCGCGGAATCAGGGTCGACGCGGCCGTAACGAGTGCGACCACCGCGTTGACCGCACCGACCAAGAAATCGCGCCGGAGGATCTCGAGAATCGCGCTCGGCGCGGAGCTGATAGGCAAGTTTCGGGTTGATTGCGAGGAGACTGGCTCCGGGATCTCCGGACCCTTCCCCGAGTCCTTGAAACTCTCCGCGTATCGAGTCCACTAAGCGACTCCAAAACTTTTTAAAGACGTCGGACAGCCGCGCACGTGCGAAGACGAGGGTTTGAATCCGTTTGCTCGCCGCGCGGTAAAATCCGCCGATCTAGTAGTTTTATCTAAATTTTAAGTTAAGGACTTTTTGGAATTTTTAAAATAAATCGCTTATTTTTAATTTGCTTCTCGTATTTGAGATAAACGTCGAGAGTAATTACTTAGTGCGTTAAGAATCCT
Source organism: Cardiocondyla obscurior (assembly GCF_019399895.1). Classification (NCBI taxonomy): domain Eukaryota; kingdom Metazoa; phylum Arthropoda; class Insecta; order Hymenoptera; family Formicidae; genus Cardiocondyla; species Cardiocondyla obscurior. Next base: position 1,033,486 of record NC_091875.1, on the reverse strand, counting down.
CGAGGTAAATAGCTTGTAAATATTAGGATGCTGGGAGGCGCTTGACTCGCGTTCTTAGAGCCACAAATTTCCGGTTTCCCACCGCGTCGCGCAATAATCGAGAACGAGCCTTATCTCGAAGGCCGCGGCGAAGTTAATGCGTATCGAGTGTATCGTTCGATGCGCACCGAGCGGAGACCGCTCATGAACTCTAGCCTTGTGTCCGAAGGGCAAGGCCACCGTCCGGCATCTACGCTACAGAGTGCCTTCGCCATCTCGCCGTCGCGATCCCTACCGCGGCCGACCTACTGCAGTTGGTTCGTTACCGCCCAGAAAAACCTGCACCGACCAGTTCTTGTCGATTTGTGGGCAAACACTGAAACGCTAAGGTCGTGCGAACCTGCCTCGCCGGCCAGCCGGCGATCCGCTCCTCGACCGGTCGGCTCTACCGAGATCCGCTCTCTTCTCGCGCGCGCGTCTGCCTCCCTCGGAGCCTCTTAAAACCCGGGCATCTGTCGGCGACCCTTTAAAATCCGTTTGACTCCGCCGTACGAAGAAGAAAAAAAGAAGAAAAAAAAAACGAAAAAAAAAAAAAGAGAACGAGCCGGAAAGAAATCTAGCGGAGTTAACTCCACGAGTCGCTTCCCATTTACATCAAAACTTCGATAATTCTCACTTTTGACGTCACTATGTTTTTTTTCTTTTTTTTTTTTATTGTTCACTAAACGGTGAAGATAGAATGATGTCATAAATAAAGGATTATCTTAATTTTGGTATATAAAGAAGCAGTTGATTTTACAGATCGATTCGTTATACATGTATCTTGAAAAGTTTTTCGAAAATAATGTATTAAGTTTATAATAAAAATATTTAAGCATTTAAATTGTATTTTAATTATATAATTTTTTTCCGGGATTTTGGTGTTGCTCCGTTTTGTTCATTAACGTCCGCGTTCTTGATAAACCTTGATAATAATGTACAGTAGCTAACACCGAGAACTTTTGCGCGACTGGTTTTAATACGTTTGCTACACTTTACTGAATAGAATACTAAAAGCGCTCGTGTACAAAGTCGGGTGTCGCACCGGCTGTATTAACATTTTCCGAGGCGGTGCGGGGTCGGCGCGAGGCCGCCGGCGCAACATTAATTAACGCTAAATTGTTTTGTCGTCCGTCTACTTAATGGGGCGGTGTCAATGGACCTTCCGAGAAGCGTGGCATCAGTCACCTCGTGCCGTTAAAGTCTCTCGCGCTCAACACGGGAGGCTTATTTCACTATTAAGACAAGCTTGTCACAGCGACCGTCACGAAATACAATAACGCACGAGATATACGCATTATTTGTCGCCGGACGATTAAACGGACGACAAGCTTACAATTTCTTGGAAAGAGCCGAGATCCACGAATCGGAAAATAAAAATTCTGGTGTACGTCCCGGCATGATCGACGGCGCTCTGTAATTTTCGTTTGCTTTTATCACGCTATTTTGATTCACAGTCCACTTCGCGATTTGCATATAAATAGAATTGAAAGAAACCGAGAGCGGGAGAGCGCACCACACGGGTTTCGATCTGCGAGATCATTGTCCTTGCGCGCGCGGCGTAGGAGCGAGCTGGACTAGTGGATCTGCGAATCAATTGATTTATAGACCTGGCGATCTACCGGTCTACAAACGCGGGGATCTGATAACCCACGGATTTAACGACCTGCAAATATATGGGATCTGTAGATCGAGCGAGATAAGAGTCGCACAGAACGAGCTATTAATATACAATTACACGAAGCAATTCGCACCCTCGTTTATGCCTTTTAAATAAAAGCGCGAGCGTTAGAAAGAAAAATCTCTAAAATACACGGTGTCTAAGAAATTCGCAAACAAATCTCGCTGGACAAGTCGGTCGAGCTAAAGCGCTTATTACACGCCGGTGATTTTCCTATCGTCGCGCATTTCGTGTTCTTTCGTCGCGTACAAAACTATACACGCGGCCGTCTACCGCGACGAAGAGACGCTTTCTTTTTCGCGCCACGTCAACTTCGGCGATCCGAAAATTCTCGGTACCAGCTCGACCATAAATCCGGCCTGTGTCGTCGGGATTCTCGCGGGAATTAGTAGCGGCGTTTCCGCGGCGCTCGACTTCCAAGCAGGCTGCCGCGCGAGCAAACGAGCGAGCGGCGCGATGACATACGAGCACGTATGGGTCGCATGAGCCGCGATACGCCGTTGATTAATCGTAGGTACGATCATTAGCGGCCCATTGGGGGATACCTGGGACGACGGCCTTACACGACGGTCGCAACGGTCCTTCTCCTCCACCTTCTTCCCCCCCTCGCCCTTCCTCCCGGCGCGCCGGTGGCCGGATTAATTACGGAATATCATAAATCAGGTCCACTCGCCGCGGCACCGATCGGATTCCGGTGCCGATCGAAATTATTCGATTAGGCCGTGCCCCACGACGGACACGTCGTCATAGTCGCGTTAACGATATCCAATCTCCGCACGTGGCTCGTCGACGTGTTGGCCGGTCGCTTTACACGACGGCGTTGATTAACGTTATAAATCACGTTATCGCGGCAAGCACGATCTAAAAGACGGTTTAGAATTCGGAATTAGGTGACTCTACATAAGTAATAGAAGTGTCTCAACGAGGCGTTAGCTCGGCGTCGTTAATCTTCCGCGATTTATCAAGAGTGAACTGAGATTTGTACAAAATGTATTTCAAATGGCAGCCCTGTCCTCCCTTTCCTCCCACCTTCCCACACCCCTTTTTCGGAACGATGATATTTAGGTACGGTGAATAACGTGAAATCAATATAGCGGAAAGTGTCGAAACGAACGTCATAAGTTACATGGGTATCGCTTACCGCGGCCGGTGCCGGCTCTCAATCTCTGACGCGAGTCGCTTCGTGCGCGAACGCGACTTCGAGACAGCGTCACACACGATGTTCTCGTGAAAGAATGACTCGAACCATTAAAGTCCTTAAGAGACTCTCTCGGTCTTATCTCGTTTTGAGAACGTCGCTGGTGCAGTCTGCGTTAAGAAAGATGTCACACGTATAACGCATACGCGCACGTTCGACGATGTCATATTAAAAAAAAAATACAGTCACACTTGGTCTCGGTTACAATTTTGACATTTTCAACGAACAAATGTAGCTGGCCCGACCATCCTCACGATCGCAATGATCGAGGTGGCTATATTTATTGCTAAAAATATTAGAAAGTTATAGTTGAGGTTGAAACTAACTGAATTTTTCTGTCAGTGAAACGCGTGGCGGATCTTTCGCCTCTGCTTATCGGTGAAAATCAATGGCGCGACACCGATCACGTCGGTGCTAAGCGTACGTTGCCGGGCGCTCTTGCGTCAGCGGGCGCGATCGAGTTGTCGAACTGGGTCGAGTAGAAGTAAAGCGGTGGCCGGCCACCTAGAACGGACCCCGCGTCTCTTCCTCTTTCGCTATATTTTCATAATTTATCGCCCGACATCGTTCGGCGCGGCGCAACTCGCTTATCGACTGTCTTAATTCGTTAAAAAAAATGTCCTGAATATAGGTATACGTAGCGGTTGACCGGCATCGACGATAGACTTGACGTTAGAAATTTTATAAACCCTAAAGCGGCCACTCTATTTCTTTTTAAATATAAATTTTAAAGCACTTTTTTTAACGACACGCCGCACGTTAAGGAAGAAGAATACGATCTCGGGACATTTGGAATGAAAGAAGGTTCCAAGAAATTGCGACATTTAAAATTCGTGTTCCGAGTTATCGTAACCCAGTGGTACATTTGTGGACAGGATTGTTATTTATTGAGACGATACGTTAAGGTCGGGAATCAATTTTTAATTTCTCGACTCACCAACTTTAATGAGTATTGCTCTCAGAGGCCGTACAACTTTCTGATGGAGCAGCTTAACGGCCGCGGCTCTCTCATAAAAATCGATATATCTTTCGAGCGCTTCCGCGGCCGACGAGCGGGAAAAGAATGAGAAAGGCCATAAATTCGTGCGTATAGACCCGCGCACGCGAGTTCGGAGGTAAGCGAGTACATAGATGAAACTCGGATCGACGTCCAGCGTCATGATGGCAAGCGCTCGGCACCCCGTTGAAACGGGCACTTAAATCGTCATAACTCCTCGGTTCCCAGAAGGCGCGTTTATTTTCTTGGCGCGGAGGTCTATAAATATTTTCCGGATATCTCCTTTCTCGAGTAAGTTACCCTCGGCGCGGTTTAACGCCGAAGGCCTAGCCAATAAATATACATTTGCCCAAATGCAAAGGCATCTATCATTGTCCACGCACGGCGCTCTTATCTCGGCTTATGGGTCGTCTCCCCGCCGGTTGTCGCGGCCCCCCTTTATATCCCCGTGCATTGAAATCTATCCCGCGACGTTGCTCTCGATTTAAAGAATCTCTCATTTTTAAACAGCTGCTAAGTGAGACTCGTTAGCGCCTCAGCCGAAGGCGTAGGAATGTTATTTCGTTTGCTCGAATTTCCGGCTCGCGCGAAACGTCCGTCGGCTCGAGTTTCATCAGAAATGGTAAAGCGACACCCTGTGCAATGTGCTGTCAAACTCTCGGTCGCGACGTGGTCGTGCTCGTATACACGGGTTATCCGCGCGGCGTTGATGAAATAGGTGCCGACGTAGGATGTGGAGTAACGTCGAGTTCTTATCCGGCACGTCATGTAAAATAGAGAGCCGGCACATATGGCCGTCACTCGCCGATTCCTCGGCTCTTCGGGGCCCGCGTCACGCGATTATCGACAACAATGTGTCCCTTATTCGAGCGGCTCGTATCTCCGGCTTACCGGGGACTCGCGTATTCACCGGGGTCACTGGCATAGGCCAATATTTGAGGGATTTCACGCGAGTGTGAGAACCCCGTTTTAAATGGGAACAGAGAGCGCCTCTGTTTTCACCGGCGCCGATCACGTTCGACGAAAATGACGAAATGGCCGGCGGGACAGCTGTAAAAAGGGCGAGCAGCCAGCGAGAAGGGAAACAACAAAGTCGTTTGACTTGGAGCGCGTCGTGAAACAAGAATAAATCGCGCGATCTCGGGAATAACTCGCGCCACTTGTTGATGACGTCTGCGAACCCGCCGTTAAGATATTTTTAATGTCTGCCTTCTCCGAGAATTGTGTCGCCGCTCGATGGAAATATTGTAGCCGGAGAGATATATTAGATATAAATATGTTAGAACGTCTGACTAATCTGCAGCTCGATCTCCCGAACTCGCTCGTCGCGCTCGAGATGACACTCGTATTTTGCGAATCGGAAATTATTTCACATTAATCAAATAATTTCCGATTCGTAGAGTATAAATTATTTTGTTTTATTCAATCGAAACATTAAGGTGTATATTATTTAAAATATAATTAATAAACTAATTATTTTTGGTTTAAAAAGAGGTCTGCTTTTTTTTTTCGAAAAGAAAAAAAAATCTAAGGTATAAAGTACACCTCACGCGACTTCTGAAGGGTTAAAGAATCCCGGGGTTCTCGTTGGAAATAAGCGTGGACCATCAGACAAAGATACACTCGCGCGACTAAAATTATCCGCCAAACAATAATCAACCGACGTCAATCAGTGCCGGCCCCGTTCTTCAATCGATACTCGTCAAGCGAAGAAAAAAGATCTACGAAGCGCGCCCGGCAATGCAATAAAAGCGGGAACGAGTTTATTTTCAAAACGCGATCGATCGCGCCCGCGCCCGACGGACGAGGCGATTCCCTTTGAAGTATCGGGAGTGAGAGCAGCTCCGTTCTAATTATCTAAACACGGACGTTGTGGCGAAAGTCTGCGTTTAATCAGAGATTACACATCGCGGGCCGCGTTCTATCGCGTTCATTCTGTCGGTCATATTCGCGCGCTCGCTCAAGAAGAAATGAGAAGAATCTGCGATACGATCCATTGCACGTACTATTGACTTAATCACCTGATTTTCGCGCAAAGCTTAAATGCGCGACTAACACCTCGCTCTTCGCCTGCAGAAACGATTGCTCTACTTTTAAGGGAAAGAAAAAAAAAAAAATCCTTCCTCCTCTCCCCCCCCGTGACAGGAAAGATTTACGGCTCCCAGCGTCTGATAAATCGAGAAATGAGATTAAACAAATACTCCTTTTCATTTGTGCTTTCGTAACGGCGGCGTAACGCCGGAGCTCCTTGTGAAAGTCGCCGGTTTTTGCCTCGGACTACCGTAACCGCGTTGCGTCGCGGGCACGACTGTTTTCATACGTGTTCTGCAAAATATCGACTCTGCGAAGAATCAACTCGAGTAAGACCGAGGAGCGTTTACTCCGCGTTATGCACGCAGACCTGTCTCGCGTGCTCACCCTTGTCTCGCATTCCCCGTCTAGCATCTCGGCGGCCACGGAAATAGTTGCGCAGTCGATATATCACCTTTTAACAGTGCCCGTCTATAGACGGTCTATAATAAAACGCGGGTTACGCCGACGTGGCGGCTGAATCCTAAAAAAGAAAAGACGCGAGATTGCGAGATCTTCGACATAAATCGACGGGTGACTCGTTCGTCGCTGCACTGCGATTTAAAATAAAAAATTACGTCTCAACTGTAATTAGTATTTCCTGCAGCCAAAAATTGGCTCATCTGTCTCCGTTAACGATAAACAAGTAATTATATTTATATTCGCTTTATCATGAAATTAAAACTAAACCAAAAGCAACTAGATTTTTCTCTCAATGCGCTGTTTGAGAGCTTCGAGTTCTTTCGAGCGACGCCTATTATTAATTATCCGCTGACGAGTCTTTCCGGGATACCCCGGTGGCCTTCCACCTTAAGCTCGCGTCGTTGCCGACAGTCACGTCGGATTTCCCAGCGACCAGATCCCGCTCATACTCGTTAATTAATTCCCGGATCGCAATCAAAGAACCCTCTCGTCGTCATCTCCCCGCGGTCGGTAGCCGTTCCCGACTTCCGCCAGTCAACCCTTATCCGTCAGTGACGTGCGACAACGGGCGGTCGTCTTCCCTTTGAAATGCCGCGACGGGCGAACGCGCGTTGAAATTATTTGCCAAATATTTGCCGTTAAAACATCGACGGCTCGTTCGCCTTCGGGCTCGGCCACGCGTGAACCTCGCACACTCGCCAACACTTGTATCGCGGTACGTACACGATCTTAATACATATTTCATGATTTGATAAATCGCCGCGCGCCGCCTTGAATATGAATAAGACTAGTCGCTCTCGGCCGTACATTGTACGCTCGCGCCGTAAACAATATTTTACCATAATCTGCGATAATAACTGTGTTTTACGCGACGTCTTTCGCGGCTTATCTCGACTCGCATCGCGCGACGCACGAAATTCGCCGCTACTTAATGCACAGAATGACGACTTAATGATCCCACGGAATAATGGCGCCGCTGTTTCCCCCGTTAATAATGCCGCGATGAAATATATGCGTATCACGGGCCTCGCGATTAAATCAATTCGTCTCGCCTGATTCGTTGTGTCGCGGACACTCGGATGGAAAAAGAAAAGAAGCAAAGGGCGCGATTGATTACGGCCCTGCAAAACCGCCCTTACTCGAGGCATCGCGGGTCGTATCGAACCCTTTTACATCATTCTCATAGACCATGCAGCCGCCCCGACTCATGCGTGCGCCATTCACTTGGGGTAGAATTCATCGATGCACGGCATCCTTTTTTTTTTTTTTTTTATTTCCTATCTACTAAGAATACGATGCATATTGGAGGACGCAATCCCGTCTTTCGCACGCGAAGGTATTTAGAATTTCGAACTGTTATATAATCGACGTAATATTTATTTTTATTCTTAATGAATTAATATTCAGGATAATAAAATTTTATTCACAAACCATAAATTTTTACTTGTCGATTTATAGCAGAAGTTAAAAGAGAAATATTTTCCACACCTTTTTCGCCCAGGAAACCTTTTCGCCAACAGTCGGTCCGTCGTTAATAAATATATATGAGAGACGTGTCACGTGTTTCTTTTTTTTTTTTTTTATGCATGTTTCAAGTTACGCGATTGAAAATCGAGACGTCGTCACGAATTGGGATAAACGACTCGGATATAATTCTTCGGTGAATAACGATTCCTTTCGAGGCCATTCGGGCGGACACAAAGTACACATTGGCTCGCGAGAGTGGACTCGAGGAGGAAGTCCCTCCTTAGAGTTCTCTTCCGAACCGAAACGCATTAAAGTTTCGCAACGAGCGATAAATCAGGCCGCGATGGACGCGTTCCATTTTCGGACGAACAAATAAACAACTGACCTCGTTCACCATAGTAACACCCTTATACCGCCGGTGTCCCCCGCGGGAAAACGTAGGGAGAAAGGGATGTGGAGAGAGAGAGGACGAAAGTAGAATTAAAATTGAACGTAAATCAATGGATCGGTCGACGTTAAGAGCGCGGGAATGCCGTACGTTTTACAATAACATTTTTATGACCGGCGAGAATGCAGCTGCAAGAAATGAAAATGTTACTTTGTTTACGAAAAGGGTACGAAAAATTGGCCAAAGAGCTCAATTTGCATCACACTGCGTTTCCGGTTTTTTTTTTTCCTGATTTTTGCGTCTTTTTTTTTTTTTTGTTAATGTATTTGCTACATAGTAACGCTGTTTCTCTGCTGGATATATTTCGATACTGGGGAATTAACATTCGAGTCTCAAAATTGCACAATGGAAATTCAACAGCACGCTCGCAGAAACTGGTGCGCAGAATGGAGAGCTTTAATTCTGACCCTTTCATTTCGAGTCCCTTAGAAGGGGTCACTGGGCTATTTTCGTGTCCCTCGCTCGCCAATCTCGCCTATTCATAATCAAAAGGGTCGCGAATCCTTGGGGCTTTTAGCTTAGGATAGAGAAACAATCGCGACAAATTATCCCTTCCGACGATCTCGCTCTAACCTTCTCGAAACCCCTTAAAAGAGGATTGCAAGTGGACCGTCCTTTATCCACGTAATAGAATCGCTTATTTTTGGAAAGGTCATGAGTCTCGAAAAAGCTAATTTTACCGCAGACGCGAAAAAACTGCCCCGAAAGACGCGTTATTTTTTTTTACAGTCGTAAAACTTGAATGAAATTATCCATCAAGACACTTATAATTCATAACGCGATATATATCGCTGAATTAATTAGAATAAATTTCCTTTCACTCGGAAATTTCTCCATTTTTCTTATTAAAAAAAGAGAGAGAGAGGAGATTAAGATAACTTTTCATAAAAAATGTATCTCTTACCCTTCCGAAATAAGTAAATATATCATTTTGCGATTCAGCTTATCCAGTGCTTTCCTTCGGAGAGAAAGTTTAATTACATGTATAATCTGTATATTCATGAACTTTGTTTCGTAAATTATTCAGTGACGCACGAGGATGCGAAAAATATTGCGTCGGATCGAGGAAATATGTTCTCGGAGAGGCGGCTCGAGACAATGTGGGTGTAAGGTGCTCGCGTGCAACAAAGTCTCGAGTTTCTGCGAAAGACATTACGATTGACCGACTAACAGTACCCACATCCTCCTCTCCCGTCCCGCATTATGCTCGATGTGTCGGAGTTAAGAGCTCCGCTCATTGTCGGTAGTACCTGGTAACATCATCGGCTGTCCGATCAGTAACATCGCGCATAAATATCAGAAGCCATCGACATGAACAGCCCGGCTGTTTCTCGGCCGGCGCGTAGCTGATAACGTCTAGATTCATTGCCGATCGTCACGGATTCGCAACCGCGTTCAAGTTGCGAGATTTATTGCGATCGCCGGCGCGGAATGCGAGGTCCATCTCTTTCCACGTGTTCTTCCGCTGCGGCGATTTTTCAACATTTAGAATCAACTCTTCGTCCGACAGTGTAAAGAGATAACTTTTTCTTTACTCAGACGATGTGTCACGTATTAAAAGGAAAAAAAAAAAAATTATAATAATTCCCAAGATATATTCGCAGGTGAAAACGCGATGTCCTGCGCGAAAGAGAATTTATTATCGACTCTTTGTGTTTTAAAGTGACGCGATCGCGCCGTCGTCTTCGTCAAGACGAACGATCGGTTGCTCGGCGGTAAAATGAAATTGGTCAGAGAATCCATAGCCACGGGAAGCTCCTTAATATATTTAATAACGCCGCCGCCCAATCTCGCGTCTCAGCGGCAGCAGCGATTTAGGGGCAAACCCTTCGTAAATTTACTACGCGTATATAGCGCGAAGCGTATATACGAAAGCGTGGAATGTACTTCGGAAGGAGAAGAAAGGGATGGAGCGAGAGAAAGAGATTGCGTCCCGGCGATACGCACACGAGATCGACCAATAATAGACGTGCCTTATCGTTGTGTGGCGGCCGGTATTACAAGCGCCAAAACGGTCCCTAGCCGTATATCAACCGACACTTCCCCTTGGTGTCCCTTTCCTCTCTTCTCGTTGACTCCCCCGTGCGCTCGCGTTTTCCCTCCCGATCGCCACCCCTTTTGGTCAGCTCCGGACTTTTCTCGCCTTTTCATCGCGTGGAAAACCGTTTCGCGGCAAAACATCCATAAAACTGGTCCCTTTAGAGCGATACGAGGCTCTCGTTTTCAGCTCACTTTAGCCCTACCGTCTCCCTTCGCCTCTTCCGCTTCCTTTCGTCCCTCGGTAAACCGAGAGCGCCAGTTGGTCTGCGCGCTTACGCGCGGTTTTAAAATAAAAAGGAAGATTATATAGTACACGTCGTCGTCCTGAGAGCGATCGGGCCTGTTCTCATCTCGGGTTCGTATTATGCGTGGGTACTCGATATGCAACGCGCTGCGAGATTCGAACGGTAATCTTGCGACGAAATTAGGTAGTTAATCTGACCGCTCAATTATTTATAAAATACACAAGATTCGAATTACGCTGTAATTATTTGTATTACATGAATTTTTACTACGTGTGCGTCCATATTTTATATATATATTTTTTTTTATAGAAGGAAAGAAATACTTAATCTTCATTTTTAACGTAAAAGTAGTTCCCTTCGCACGAAAATCGCCTAAACGTCGAGCGTAAAACCCGGTGCCGCGGAGCGATCACGTCAATGGCCGGCGAATCCTCGGCTTCAGGATGGATCTCGCTTCGGTTTTACAGGCGGCTTTTACGCGCTGAGAGTTTTTCCGGCGACCCCAGGTGTGTCTGGTCTGGCCCAGTGGAGCGTGTTCCCGCTGGCATAACCCACAGAGAACATTCGACGAGTAATTATTGTCCGTCGCGGCCTCGTCACGACCGGGCCGGCAGCTCGGCCGGACGATCGGGGGCTGGGGTCGTCGTGATAATCCAGCGCAAAACGCCCGGCGCGACGCGGCCCGTTTAATCGGCGCCTGTCCGGCCCGCGTCGTTCCCGGCGCCGCGGGCCTCCTTCGCGCGGCGACAAAAATTTGCCTGGGCTGACCTCCATTCCCGCACGTGATATCACACTTCACGATCGGCTTGGCAATGTGGTGTAACCCATCGTTGTGGTGTAACGCTCCGTCCACCCGCGCCGTATCGCGAATATTTTGCGGTCGCACGATCACCGGGGACGACCGTGTGACCCGCGAGGCGTTCGCCGAAGACCGCGGAAGCGACGCTCTTTGCTCGCGACGGTTTCGTAGGTATCTGGTGCGCGAAAAACAAGTAATCAACGGACACACCTAACGAGTCTGTCAAACATATGGACAGTAATCATTGTTTCCCAATTATTTTTCGCTCGTAATAGAATTTGTAATTTAATTTCTTATGCTCATTATTTGTTGAGGATTAATTTGCATTTAGCGAAAGTGCACGGGACGTTCTTTTTTTATCGCGCAATTTACGTCTGCATTCCATCTTACTCGCCGATACGTGTCGATGATGACGACGCGGGCGCGCGAGTGACGATAATGGGCTGGCAAATATTGACTCGGCGTTATCGCGGAATTTACGCGCGGAAGAATCGAGTCCCTGTACGACACACAAACCGAGATATTACGGTTAATAATATGCCGAGAGCGATACGGAGAAGCGTGTTGCGACACGCGTACGAGATAATCGGCGGAGGAGGGAAACAAATTGGAGAGGACGGAATTAAAATGTGCGAGATAACGCGCCGTCGCGCAGAACATTGAAGATGACCGATGACTTTAATATCGCCCTCATGACTAAGAAGCTAAGCCGCTAAATAGAGCGAACTGGAGAGGGAGGCGCGAGACATATACTGAGAGGCGCGGAATTGCGTGACCGCGGAATAATTAAATTTCTAAACTTTTACGACAATTGAAACGCATTCCGGCAGGCTAAACCGTCCCGGGCCACGGCCCTCGTTTCAATTTGCCTCGAGAATTTCAGCAATTAAAGGGCCCTTTCTACGGATCGCTCTCCGTTTTTCGTCCGCAAGCGCGCGCGCACGGTCCCTTGTCGCGGTAATTTCGCGCAATTTTGCATTTATTGCGCGGCCACGCGGCACCTCTCCGCAGTTGTTTCGACCCTTAGCATTTGCTTGCCCTCCTTGCCTGCCCCCTGCCTCGGTTGACCGAAATTACACACGCTCGTGTACGATCGAGCCATAAGAATCACTGACCGAAGTTCCTTCTCATAAATTAAAATTAATTATTTCCGACCTTTCGGAAATTCCTCGAGGAGGGTGCGCGCAAAATGCACATTGCATTGGGGACTCAACCGGGACTCGTGTAATCGCAACTTTTCCGAGCGCGTTTAAAGGCGTTACGTCTGAAAGTCGACGAATACGGAGCCTCGTTTACGGCCCCAGCACGTCGGTCGCCCGCTCGCGAAGGTACCTGATGGGCTTTCCGCTCTGGCGTGTCATTAGCCCTTAAACGCGCGCCATATAATCTCGGCGGGTTTCATTTCCAAAACACACTATGTAATTTTCACGCGTACCGGACATTTCCTGCCGCGCGAAATATACACATCGGCCCGTGTAATAGTTGCGTGTGTCGTGAACAAAAAGATTTCGACGGTATCGCGCCGAGAGATCGGCGGGCGCGTATTAATCCGGAGCGCACCGTTACCGGGCCGAATTGCAATTGTAGCGAAGGCCCTTCCCCTTCCCCACCCGGAGATGTCTTATCGGTTTCCGGCGTTCTGACTCAGAGCCACGTCCACGACTGTGTAAATGGAAATGAGAACAGGCGCGACTTCCGCGATAAAACATGCGAGCTGCCGAACCGCTGACCGTGCATTCCGGCGACTAAACTCGAGTAAGCTCACGGAGCCGTCCAGGCAGGTCCGTTTCGCATGCCTGATTTTCTTCCGAAGTCCCTTGCGTGCGACTTACGTTTTCTGCGAAATGTTTAAATACGCCCGGACAAACACCGCCTAGGCAAGAAGCAGCAGCCCGCGAGAGTGCATTTTTAAAACGTTCTTCGATGCTTTTCCAATCGCTGCTCGATTGATACGCTATTTATCGAGGAAAGGTTTTTTTAAATCGAGCAAATATATCTTATCTTGAAACTTATAAATATCATACTTAAATTAACGTTTAAATCAAGCAAACGCACATCTTGAATTCAAGTAAATTCGCAATAGGGGCCGAAATAAATAATTCTTTAAAATTAAATAAAATTTTTTTTTACATTAGAATTAAATTAATTCGTCAATTTTTTATCGAGCTGGATATTATTCACGGGACAGTCAGTAACGCGATTCTATTGCTCGCAACATGCGACACTTGGGTTCGATGAAATTTATTTAATTTTCCAGATTGAATGGCTTCGTAACTATCGAATTATCTCGCTCCTAAAACGACCACCATTTGTTTCGGTTTCTCCTATAATATCTGTGCCTCTGGGTCAGTCCCTTGCGCAGGATTCTCCGAAACAAAGGCGCGTTCTCTTTCAACGCTTATTCGATGAAAGCGAAAAAGAGACAGAGAGAGAGAAAGAGAGAGAGAACGAGAACCGAAAACCACGCGTACGGTCATAGATCGCCGCCCCAAAATGCTCGGAATTACTAGGGGCTGATTCGGCATACTTCGCACAATGCCTCGGTCTCAGTCACAGGCTCGGTGCACGACGCATAATTACGGTGGCGACGTAATTTATTAAGACGCGTAAGTTATGAGCGCGTCCGGATGCATTCTTATTTTCTTCCCCAGAGAGCTGCTTTCGCGACGCAGACACGAACTTCTGCGAATAACGATCTCGGTATCTTAATCTTAATCATCTTAAATAACGCTAAACTCATACTTTTTTATTTGCTATTTTATTTTCGCGACGTAACGTTAGCTTCGATACCGTTTATATTAGTAGCGTGCTTCAATCATAACGAAAAAGTTAAAATGGGACGCTGCGGGTATGATAACAGTTAATTATCGAACGTTGCGCGGCTTTAATATTTCAACATCGACATTTTTTTTTCTCCCGATAAGTTGAAATAATAATTAAATATTTCAACACACTTAAAAAAAAAAAAAAAAAAAAACTTGTAAACGCCGGGTATTGACGTTTCTTTCGATACAGAAATTTTACCGACGGGCTGAGAGGAAAGGGTCGACTTGCTCGAGCAAGAGTGACCGAGGTCCCGATCGGCCGGCGAGGATGAAAGAGGGGTCGCGAGGGGACGAGTAAAACAATAAGAGAGGTTTCGGTGGAACAGAGAGAGACCGATGCACATGATGATCGCAACTGTGGGCGAGGAAGTAAGAGGGTACGGTTACAATAGTCGCAGAAAGGACGGCAGATAAGAGACAGAGGAGAACGGGAAAATAAGAGCGAGAGTGACGAACGGATAGACGGAGAGACATCGACGGAAGATCCGCGAAGAGAGAAAGAGAGGAAACGAACAGGCGGGAGGTTCGGCAAGTTGTGCAGAGGGAAAGAGGAAGAGAGAATGATGAGGCCCGAGGGGGGGCGAGACGGAAGGACTCGCAGAGTCCTGACCAAACTCACCGGAGCAGATCTCCGCCGCAACCTGACTAACTCCGGGTTGAATCCACCCACCCGTGCAGTCGACCTGTCCTGTTTGCCGGTTAACTTGGCCGCCGTATTAGCTGCATGAACTCGAAATTATTTTTTTTTTTTTTTCCCTTCTCTGTCTTCCCCCCTGCCCTTCTTTCACCGCGCCGCGCTCTCGCTTCTGGTTCATCCGATAGCATTAACTGGCCGTGGATACGAGACCCCGGTGATGCGCGGCAATGACTCTCCGTTTCTCACCTCTCACGTTGGAATTTTACGACCGACCGCATATTTGTACGGCACTCAGTTTCTTTTATTGTAATTTGCGCTCGAGAAGTTAGAAATAAAGTTATGAAACGCAAAGCAATTCTGTAATTAATTCTACAATTTAATAAGCAAGCACGAAATCGTTTTTGCATTAAGTACCTAACTCGCACGGCGTGAATATTAAAATGTAAATGACACTTCGAAATTTTTTTTTTACGTTTGAACTGGTTTTCTTCCAATTTGAAAAGTATAATTCGTGCTGGAATCGCTCGAGATATGGCTGATAATTTCTTAAGATAGGCAGGAGATTAAAATTGCGACTAAAGTAATACTTCGCGTCTCACGCGCAATCGACATAAGGTTCTTGTGTTCCCGTTGACCGAACAAGAATCAATTCTGTCGCATATATCCCCGAAATGTCGGACTTTTGTGGACTCTCTTCACATATCGCAAGATATAAAAACCAACTCTTAATGGTTACTTCTCGTCGACCTAGTTCAATAAGCGCGCTATAAGGTACCACACGAGGGGGACATTTCCGTCGGGAATAACGAGGCAGTTCATGAAAATCCGGTCGACGGAGAGAGAAAGAGAGAAGTATCGGCGCCGTGGCACCGATTTCCCTCCGCTTGATCCGTCGCAAACACGATTATCAACGACGCGCAAACATTTGTCAACCAAGCAAACACTCCCGGGGACAAATATTTATCCCGTAGATCGTCCCCGTAGATGAAGCGAAACGATAGAGAGCCCAGGCGGCCGATCGTACGCCGTGTTCGCCGGGCGACACCGAGATCACGCGGCCAGCTGGACCTAACTGCTGTCGCCGACGTTGATTCTCGCGGCATGATTCCGGTTACCGCGTTACCTAGTCGTGCTCTCGCGCGGTTTAAGGGTTATCTCTCTAGCGCGCGCCAGTTTTATGAGCTCGGCGTTGCACTTCGTTACGGAACCCCCCCTCCACCCCTCTGGCCACACTCTCTGTCGTCCGTGAGAGTGAACGTTGGTCCCTATCTTTTTCTCTTTCTCCCTTTTTTTTTTTTTTGTTAGATCCGCGCGAGAAGCTCGCGTTTCTTCTTTCCCCCCGCCCCCTTTTTCTTTTTCTTTCTGCTTGCCTTCTTCCTGCAGAATTTTCTACGTCTTCGAGGTCCTTCGTATGCACCGCGGTTCTACTCTCGTTGTTCCCCTGGCCTTCGTCTTTCGCTCTCCTTTTCTGTCTTTCTCTCGCTCTCTTTCTCTCTCGCGTCCAGCTCGCATTTACCTCGATCTTTCTCTCCCACTCTCGGAGATCTCGGAGATCCGATCTGTCGGCCGTCCTGACCGCCGATCGTGATCGCCAAGCTTGTAATTACATCGTAATTTATGCGTGTTACGGTGCGCAGCCAGCCTGGCCAGTGGGCCTCCGACGGGCCCCCGCCGTGCCCCGCGTCTCCCTCCCGCTCTCTCGAGGATGTGGATTTAAATGCCGCGCTGCGTTTCGTCGGCGATTGATTCTCCGACCGTGCCGACAATCGCGGATAGATGCGGTTCACCATGCGGAACTTTTTTTTTTTTCCCTCCCTCCTCCGTTTCTCGCACGAGAAATGTTATATCAGATTAAACTCCTCGGGCAGTTCGAAGTATTTTAGATTGCACGAGAAGTCTATACATTTAACACGATATCGCGCAATCAGTACGTTAATATCGTATCACTTTTAGAGTCTCGTTTAAAATTCAACTTAGATAGGAAATAAAAAGAAAAAAATTTTTTTTTTTAATGATTTCGACTGTATCGCTGCGAAGATATCGGTTTCAAATTCGTTGAAATATCATTAACGGTAACCATAATACGCCCGGTATATATCTGCGAAGCCATTTACGTGCTGACGTGCCGACAACCGAGACGTCCACTTCAGGCGGAAAGTTTCATGCAAATTTAAACGGAGGAATCCCGCAAAAAAGGCACCTGTATTCCGAAGCGAGCGGCGGCTTCTGCCCATCTGCTCGCCTACGCGTTTATTTGCTTACCTTTCTACGAGAAAAGTTTCTTTCGATATCGCGATTTCGGGGGAAGGGGGGAACATTGTTACCGCGAGCAGCGGACCGAGCGGATTTCGCCTGGGGAGTAATCTCAGCCCGCCTCGAGTTTTATTCCCGACTCTATTGCGGACTTCGTAAGCGGGCAAATCGACTAGTTTCACGCAACAAGAATCGCTTAACCGACGTCCATCGGGATACCGCGATCGAACGAGAAAAAATTTCAAAGAGTCGGTCAAATTAACGCCCCCACAAAACTAATGAAGAGACATTTTAATTTACAGATAAAAATAGATATTTTTTTTTTTTTCAATTATTAATAAATGAAGACCGTATTCGATATCGATCCTTTTCACTCGGCACCGCAATTTATATAGGTAGTCGAAATTGCACAATATGATCCCCTCCCTCGTCACCCTACGTCGCCTTTCGTTTTCCGCGAGGCTCCGTCGAAGGGCGCACCCGTGGAGTTTATTCTGTGATTAAAAAGCTGACTCCGGCTTGTTTTCGCGAGGCGACCGTAGGGTAAAGAGGACAAGAGCGTCGATGAAGGGAAAGTGCCGAGGGATGAAAGAGCGAGGGAGGAATAGGGCGAGGGAGACTGACGAAGGTGAACGTAGCACGTGTGAAAGAGAAAGAAGGTGAGAACGGTGCGAGAGGAAGGTGGAAGGTTTTGGGACTCGGGTAGCCGGGCGAGGGGCGGCAAGCTGGGATTATTGTGTATTCGGTGGGTATTACAATGGCGGGCCCCAGGCACCAAATATATTAGTTAAAGGGGATGCACAGACTGAAAAACAGATCCTAGGATAGACCGAGGCCGCAAGGAATTGTTTGCGGTGTTAAGCAGCGCGTAAGACGATCGAAGAGGCGCCTCGCGACGTTTTGCCTGCTAGAAAATGCGCGATCCTCACCATTTCGTTCGGGAAGTCCGAGGCAACGTAGATCTTCACAATTTATCTTAAGGAACCGTTCAAGCGTTTCTCAAATAAACTAAAAGGTTTACGGAGCACCGTCAGCGGAGATGACGCTCCTCAAAACATTGTAGCGCGCCCTTTCTCTCTTTCTTTTTCTGTTTCTTCTTTTTTTTTTTTTTTTTTTTTTTTTTTTTTAAGGAATTATATATACCCACTGCAAAACACGCGTGCTAAATTAATCACCGTACGCTCGGACGAGTCGATATAAATTATTCATTTCGCGCGGCGCGTACTTATCTGTAATTTGCTTTAAATGGCCCGAGCGGAATCCGCTTGCTGGTAAATTGACACGAGCAAAGATTACTCTTGTTAGGAGGCATGGAGTAATCAGGCAGATACGCGGGCTGCATTATGGGAGTAGCCGCAAACCGTATCGCGGTCGCGCCGTAAGGTGGACGGATAGATGCGCCAGCGACTTATTCTCACGGAGGCCGAGATTATTCCGGAAGAAAGACGGCTCGAGCGGCAGCCGCCTCTCCCCGAGGAGATCCATTTAACATCGAGCGGGCCGCTCTATGCATAGCGCGAACGACGTTGATCGTCCCGTGAAGCGGTGATTAGAGAGGCTCTCGTCGCCGGTGAATTCACGACGTGCCTCGCTCACTCGGGGGGACCCCCCGAGAGCCGCCTCGCGCCTACGGCTCGGCTTCGAGCGGCTGACTCATGCAAATGAGAGCCGATCTCCAGTGCGAATTGGAATATCGAGGGTACCCGGAGCAGACGCGAAACAGCTTCTGCACGACGGCCATTATTCGCGTAAACTTCCACGCGATTAATAGACATCGCGGCGGCACAACCGTTATACATCAACCTAACATTTTCATAAGGCAGACCTAACGGCGGGCATGTGGTCTCGATCGAGGCACCGTGCGACGTGTTTATTCTAGGCCGCGTAATGTTAATTAATTATCGCGCATATAATTTTGATCTCCGTTGTCAATAATAGTTATACGTTTGATCAAATTTTTATCTGTCTCGTTTTTGTGTAATCGTAATAAAAATGATAATGCCAGCACGGTCCCAGGCTCGCGGCGCAGGCGATATTTCGCTGCGAAGACCTCGCAGTAAAACGAAGCGTGATTATCTGTCGCGAGATAAAAAAATCTTTATTCAACCGTGATATCGAGTTAGTCCATTCGCGACGCGAATTCTCCGGCTCTCCCGCCGGTCGCTACGACGTACCCACCCCCTGTTTATCTTTCTTGCGTCGATGTGCCCCGACTAGATCTACTCTCCCGGCAGACCGACCGCGTGTAGCTCGTATTTCTGACTCCTTTGATTTCCCGGATCCTCGGGGGGAATTCGACGGCGCGACGGGGGACGGGGTGCCACCGAGATTGAAACTTTTCTCGGAATTGGATGTCAGATCGAGAGCGGAGGCACGTCACCTCCTTATCGTTCCACTCGCAGGCGCGTGTGTCGAATGTTTAACGACGGCCGAGAAGGCGGTTTCGAGTTTCCAAAACTGGTCCGCCGAATTCTCGGGCTCGCCACCTCGCCACGTTTCCTTTCGCGTCGCCACCCTACACATTAAGACGCAAGGCTCCGTGATTTATACATCGATGCCCGCGAACGCGGCACGCGAGAAGGTACTTGGATCGTTTCATTCGCTGTCGGAAATGACTATTTGTCACGTTACGAAACGCGTCTCGGTGTTTCGTGAAATTGCTATTCGAAGCCGGCATGAAACGCAAACCTAGTAGGCCTCGAGAGCTAAAGAAAAGACTTGGGTCAAAATCTCCCTAAAATCTCGAAACTTAACGACGGCAAATACGACGCGCGGAATCATTGCCTTGGTTTTAGTTTATTATTTTATAGCTCGCCGCGGCACCGTTATACACTCTTTCGCTTCCACGAATTTTTCGGATTATTTCGTACCGCGTTACATTACGTCGTTGAAACGCATCATTGCCGGCAATTTGTTGCCGTAGACGATGCACAATTATCCGCCTTCGCCGCGTTCGGTAAGGCTGGATGGTTTCTCGGTAAGCTCGCTCGGACCAATCGAGCGTGTTCGACAAATTCTAATATTTCTACCTGGCCGTCGACTACCGATAGGCCACTGCGTCCGGACGGTGCGAGATAAAATCGGTCCAGCGACAAAGAACCCGGACGGAATGGTCATTGCCTCGTATTTACGACATTTACGATCGTGTCAATCGAGCGACCACGAAATCCACGTCACGTACGTTCCGTTTATCGCGCGACCTAACGACAGTTTCACTGCCATTTTATCTGATTTCTTTCGGAGCTACTGCAAGCAAAAATATATTTTACTTGGCCCAATAAGACTCGATTCATTTAAAAATTGTTGTACGACGAATGAACTTCTCTGTGGTTTGTTCGTTTATCTTGTATATATTTTTGCTTTCTTTTTACAAATTTTGTGTGCGCGCACTAAATTGTTCTACGCTGAGAGAAAAATATAGGAGAAAGAAGTCACGAGTATGAAAGTGGCTAGCTCCTTTTTTTGAAAAAAAAAACTAAATAAAGTAAGAGGAATAAATGTCCGAGGGAATTTTCAATTAACGAAGCAACTGTTTAATGGGATCGAGTGGATATTAATAGGAACACAGATGTAATTTTTTTTTCTTATTTTTTTTAGTGTAGAGTTCCGGTTTTAGTGCGGCATAAAATGTATGTTGAAATAGCAATGTTTGCTGCAATGAAATAACGATATACGCATTTATGGTAGAGATATAATACTGGAATACGTATACGTTTGATACTAATGATAATGCGATGGTTTTCGATAAGAAACAAACTTGTGCGTGGACGGGAAAGAAAAGAAAAAACTTTTATAGGAACGTTAATGCGCGCCGGGTCGCACGCTCGCTCGGTTACGATGTGAACGCGACTGCGCCTATCGCCGATAATGATATCGACCTGAAAGTTTACGGCGGCAAAAAGTTTAACGCGGCGACCGATTGCGACGATTTCGTGGCAGTTTCGACATTCGGCGAAAGCCGCGTCGCGAACGAGAACCGACGGGAATCGCCGGCGGACAGTTTAAAAGCAGGGGCCTCCGGGCGTCGTTTTTACCGAAAACAGCTGAATTTACGATGAAAAAAAAAAAAAAAAAAAAAAGAAGAAAAGGAAAAAAAAAGAAAAAAAAGCCTACGGTCCCCAAAGGAGGCTGCAAACGGGAAATTTACGACCTTCCCGGAACGTTTTGCGAAACGCGCGCATTTGAGAACTTCCGCGTCCGCGTCACGAGAGTGATACTCTCGACGGCTGCGCTACGCGTCGCTCGTTCGTATAAACGACCGTGGGCAAACCCTCGAGGCGAGCAAACGCGATTTCCACTTGGCGAACGCCCGTCGAGTGATCGCAAAACGATCGTCGCCGTGAAGTGCAGTCCTCCCAACGACAAGTGGCGTCTCGGGAGCGCGTGACGCGATGCGACGGATTTTTTTCAAGGCCGAGACCGAAGGAACTCTCGCGGGGCCCTCTCGCAAAATTAATTCCCGCGCAGACTACTCGGATTCATCTATCTTCCCCAAGGACACCGGCATGCCTAAATCGGCCGTCGCACCTCGCACGTGCGATGACCGGCGCGACGATCCCGGCTCGGATGCACCGGACACGCAAGCTGCTGCGGGATACCTGTAGCCGCCCGTCTCGTTGCCAGCCCTCGGGTTCCACCACCTACACGCTCCCGCCGAGGTACACGATCCTGCACTTGGCAGCAATCGAGATAAACGTTTCGCACGCACTCGATTCGATACGCCCGCCCCTCGTTTCCTAGACACGGCCGAGAAACAGGATACAGAGTTAATCTCCGCGCCGCGCCGTTTCGTTGCGTAAGGAACTTGCGCGATATTTAGGAGGGGTCTTCCCACGCTCGCGAGGTACCGGTTACATCGCCGGCTCGTAGCGGACCATCGGCTACGTCGATCTCGCGAAATTGCATCGCGCTCGCGGATGAACGCACCTCGCCGAAGAGAAAAGTGGTTTTTTTTAAATATTTTTTTTTTCCTATGTCGAAAGACGCTTTCCATACTTTCATTCGCGGCGAGTACCGCAAGACTTCCGCCAGCGTCTTTTATTTCAGGAAACCCCGGTATTTATTTATTATTATTCGCGGTAAGAGAAATAAGATAAATCGTGATTAAATCATGAGATGGTACTTCAAAGAGGTTCAAAGAGATGTTTTCTCGGTGTCGCCGAGTTCCGGAACGATGTTTGTTCTCACTATAGAGAAGATGGAAGCGGGAACAGAGGATCCCGTCGAGAAAATAAAAGATAGAAATTTTCGTGAGGTAGCCTCGTTGAGATCGACGCCCGCGGCTATCGCGGCGAGGATCGGGCGACCGACGTTCGCGATAAGGATGACGTTTACGTTCCCCTCGGAGGCCCAGAGCACAGATTCCCCGAGCGAGGATCGAGCCGGACGAGGCCAGAAATACGTCGGATTTTTTGCCGCGCTCGGGCCGCCGGAAGCAGGCGTATCCACCGCGGCCGATTCCATGGAATATCTGCCGATAGGTCGGGGCCTTCCGAGAAGACCCCGGGACCGACGAGGTTAATTATTAGACGCGTGCACACACGGATCTCGTATTTGTCGTCGACGCGGCTCGCGCTCGCTGGGATCGGCAGCCTCTTTCGGGGCCACCGGGATGATTAAAGGGACCCGCCGGGCGAAACTAATAGTACAAATTTATTCATTTGCCGCGCGTATCGGCTGTCGCGGTTAATTGCCGGACCATTAAGTTCGACGGTCAACGCGAGTTATCGCCGAACGGTCCGGCCTGGTTGCGCCATCGATTTAATGACGATCGATCCGTAATTTTTAATACCCCGAGACTAATAAACGGTCGTTAAAGAATCACTTACCGGTACGGAAAGGGGAGGGAAGGGGAGAGAGATCGCGTAACCGCGCGAGCGAGCTCGTCGATTATGCAAATCGCGGGGCTCTATCTACCCGGTCGCCGGCGATTGTAATTCAATGAACTGGGATTCGTTGCGCGATTAGCGTTGCACAAAGGAGAGCGAACAGTGCCGTGCGCTCGCCGGTAGTTATCATACATCGTGTCTATTTCGTACGTTCTAAATAATCAAGATTACGGTTGCTGCGAAACGTGCCGAACTTGCGACGCCTGGCACTTTTGACGTAGATATTAGGAGAAATAGAAAGGACGGGACGGGCAGTTTTGAAGAACCACGCGCCCTCGCCACGTGCTCTTATCCGAGTGTGCATCGCCTTCACCGAGTTGCACACAATGCGCGCAGCTGCCGGCACGGCGAGAGAAAAAGCAGTGCTCGAGAGGCGCACTTAACGGGGGCATTGGGCCACGGTCGCTTCGATGCCGGGGCAAAAATGAGTGATAAACGTGGCGAGTGGCGAGTCTAGTCGCCGCATGCAGCTGGGAAATTATGCGTCGGTTTCCCGCCGCGAGAGCCGCTCGAATCCCGCGGATGACGCTCGCGAAAATGTCAAGGATTTCGAGCGGTTCTCGGAAGACGCGATGAATAATCGTTTTAAGAGCGGGCGGCCACGCTGTGAGCAGATTTAAATCGAGCACGTGGTGGGATTCGAAATTAATTAGACGTACGGTGAAATGCCAATTTATTTTCACGTCGCTGCGATTTTATCGAGTCGACTGCGAAAGCGCATCGGGTGGAAAGATTTTTATTTAAAATATCATTGACTCGATTATTTCCAGCGTCACAACAGGTAGCTATATTTAGACGTCGCAGAGTTATAGCTGAGAGCCAGGAGTAACTATACGTTTGTCTCTCGATGCGTTTCGTGTTCCGTCTTCTTTTCGAGATTTCTTTTCGTTCCACCGTAGCGCGATTGAAGTAGCCGCGCACGTTTGGAATATAGAAGCAGGGAGTTTTTCGCGACGTACGAGAAATCACGCAGAATTTTTGTGCCGCGCGGGAGAAAATCCGTTGGGTACCGAATCGTCGCCAAGGTGGCAGTCGCGGGAGAGTAGGCGAGAGAGACGTGAACTGTACCTGAACGATTTTGGCAGGTCTCCCCACACGGCGGAGCCCACCGTGCGCGAGTAACTCGAAACCGCGGGCCCGATTCTCCCTATTTTTTTTTTTTTTTTTCTCTCCATCGATGGTCCTGCCGTCTTCCATCTTCTCCCACATTTTTTCTCTCTTTCTATCTCATTCGATCGTTCTACCACAGGCCGCTGCCTGTTCCCGATGAATTCCCGTACACGTCGGTTTCAGGCACAATCCGGTAGGTCTATTGTCGTCTCATAATCGATATTAAATACACTTGGAGCGGAGGGAAGACGCGCGGAACGAAAAGGATGGACGGAGACACGTCGAAGAAACAGACGGAGAAACGAGGACAAGAAGAACGAGCGGCGGACAGAATTGGAGCCCCGTGTAAATCGAGCTGTAAGGAGGCGCGAGAGGGTAGCCAGGTGAACAGAGACGTATCGACGGAGGAGTAAAGCGAGAGAAAAAGAGAGTAAAAATGAAAAAAAAAAGGAGAGAAAAAAAAAGAAACACCGGAGAGATAGAGAGAGAGGGAGGTGGGAGAGTAGGGCACCCTATAGACATTCGATACCGCTCGGGTTGTATTGCTTTCTCGTGTGGCCGGGCGGACCACGTCGATCCACACACACCGTATGGTTTTATTTGTGGTTACCGAAATTACAGGTTGCGGCCCCGGAGGGGCCGCCGCGATGTAACACACGGGAGAATAACAGCCGATCGATACCGACGACAGTTCGAGGTACGGATGAGATGAGAGACGCGACGTGCCTCGTGGTCCCTTTCTCGCACGGCGAGTTCAACCGAGAACCACCATGCAACCGATCCGGTGCGCTACTGACCACGCCAGACACGATGATAGGCCGAGATCTCCGCTCGGAGCTTTCAACGAGGCTTCCGGGGTCGCGGGCGAAATCGCGAAGCCGTGGCTGCCCACCGATTAGCCCACGTGTGGCTTCAGCGGATTCAACTATAATGCCGCGATCGACTACAAGTCGTTCACGCGCGTCGAAACTAATACCGTATCAACTTCCCGACAGATTTTTTATGTAAATTTAAACGACTTGAACACCGAGTACTTTGCAAAAGAATAATAAAGTGTACAATTTTTGGAAAAGTTTTTTTTTTTTTTTTTTAATATGGACGAGGAAGGTGCGAAAGTACACCCTGCGACGCGAACCCCCGCGCCAAGAATACGTAACTACGATTGATCGTTGTAAATTGGCCGATTACGCGAGCCAGATAAATCCAGACGAGAGCTCGCGGTTTCCGCACCGAGGCAGATCGAGACGAGCCGTGGAGTCGCGACGGAAAGTACGTTTCGATCTCGCCGCTAAGGGAATCCCGATGTTAGAATTTTTACGTGTCATATATTCCGGATCTTATAGAATGTTTAAGTATTCATCGGAGTCTAAAAATATATCCGCCAAGCGCCTCTCGACTCGCGTGTACTCAAACGCATATATATGTATACATAACGGTCCGAGAATTATCCTCGGCTAGTCATTCTCCCTCGCTCTAGATCGTAACCTATCGTATCTCCGATAGAGATTGGAAAAATATAATCAATCAAGCAGCGTCGAAAGACACAAGCGGAGAATGGATTTGTTGATCCGACACGCGGGCTTTATTAATAAAGATAATTGCGATACGCCGCGGAATAGAGCGAACTGCTCCGGTCGATAGTGACCCGCGTGGCGAGAAAAATGGATACGAGCATAAACATCGATGCGATAAGCGGCAGCCCGGTGAGAAAGGCGGGGGTACATAATCGAAACCTCCGGCTCCGATCTGCGATAACCGCGTTCCTTTGTATTCGCCACTGTCACGAGTGCGCGATCGCTTCTCTTGCGCGATAAACTATTTGAACTGCGCAGAGACGAAGCCTGCGACAAATTGGCACGTTGCGCGGCGATAGCGCTTCCAGAAAAATGCATCCCACCCCAAAACCTTTTCGTCATAGGCGGAGAAGGGGGTACGTTGCGTCGCAAAAAATAATGCTCGATTACACAATTACCGCGAAATCGCGCAACCCCCGGCCGCCGACCGCCGCCGGCCGTCGACAAGAGTATTAGCGTGCACAAAGAAAACCGCTATCTGCATAAAACACGACACGCATAAGACGAGCGATAATGCTGTTCCTACGCTAATCGCTTGGTGCGCAGCTTTGTGCGGGCCTCATCCTATTATCGGTCACGACCGAATCGATAAATCAATTAATTCCGTTTCGCTCGCCGATGCTCGAGACGCGCAAATTGATACGCATTCGTCCGTTTATTATCGCGTACTGCGCGCTGACACTGAAAAATCGATGTGTACGCCGTTATCGCCGGGTATGAATTTCTCTCGCAAAAATGCGAATGCTAATCGCGGGGAATTGCGCTGAAATTGTAACAGAGTGCGAAAGGCTTCGCGGATAATCTGAAATGATCACGAATACCCCGTGGAATAATCCGCGGGATAGCGACGCCGAGTATATATTTTCCCGTCGTCGGTTCCGGGTTGTCGCGGTCTCGCAGAATGTCATTTTCTTACGCTGTCGCGCGAACATGTCTTCCTTTTTAAGGTGTGCATTTTTCAAAATGTTACCGCGCAATGTTCTCGGGCAACATCCGCGAGAAAGTATCGAGGGATCTCCTCGGAGCGTCTTTGTTTTCGGCGAATATCCGCGTGGTGATCTCGTTGCCGGCGAATCCTCCCCCGGGGATATTTTCGCGGTGCATAAGAAAACATACGTCAGGAGATACGTTCGCGGCGCCGCGAGATCGATTCGAGGTTTTTCGTGGCCGGATGCGCGTCGAACGTGACGAACGGTCGTCAGCGAGAAGACAAACCCCGAAGATCCTCGTTAAAACGCCGCGATCGGAAGCGTGCGACTCGTTTCTTTTTTTTTTTTTTTTTTTTTACGCGTCTCGTAAAACGCGAGATGCGGCGTCGTCAGGCCGTCCTGGCGCGAGGAGAGAAAACCACACGGAGGCGGTGTGTTATCGGCTTCTCGGCAAGATAACCGCAAACGGTTTCCCCGTAGCGATCGGTGTCTATCGTTCCACGAACGTTCCCCGTGCCTCGCGTCCCGCATTTCCACCGACAACGCAAACCACCGCGGTTCCCGCGGCCTCCTTTAATCACCCCGTTCGTCTTTCTCGGCGGTAAACGACGCCAGATGCTCGAGCGTTATCTTCCGCCGCGTCCGAGGAGCTTTCCACGATGACGCGTCACCTTTGCGGGGTGAGAAAAAAAAAAAAAGAATACGTAATGTCCGCGCGAAATACACCTTAAATCATATTTGCACGTTCGGTGAAAAATAGGCAGAAAAATCTCGGCCAGAAGCGATACGTCATCGTCGTAATAGTGGACAATTTGATGCACTTGTGGGAAGATATTCGTTTGAGCATTAAGATCGCGGCGATTTCTATTAATGGAGTGCGACTGAACACGGATATAAAGGCGTAATTAATTTTTTTATTTAGCTCGCAGACTCGTAGTAACGAAACTTCAACAATGGGATAATTAAAATGGCCTTAAAATAAAGAACTACGAAATGAATTGTAGATAATAAACGACACCTTGTTTATCGGTCAAATTGAAGTAGACTTCAATTTGAAGCTGTTGCCGAGATTATCGCGGTCGAGATTAAAAAAGAAAAAAAAACGACGGCCTATAAATAGTACGAATAGATGTATCTTATCATGAGAGATCGATTTTCATGATTCGCTTTAGCCCGCTTAGGGGATAAATTACCCATTCCGACGGGATATACAAATTAGAATCGGGTATCGGAATAAATCAGGGATGAATCCCGGACGACAGCGAGATTCTTCGACATAGCCTGGATTCCGTGATCGCCGATCGATCGGGTATCAGATAATCTCTAAGAAAGAATATTTTAATGGCGAGGTTCCCACGCGTGAGAAAGAGAGAAAGAGAGAGAGAAAGAGAAAAAGAAAGATCTCGCCGGTATTTCGGATGGCATAAAAAAAAAATGAGGGGAAAGGGAAACGTTTCGTAATCTGACGCTCGTCTTTCATCGGTATCGTCTGCCGAGTACAATGTCAAGTCTTTGTCATCTCTGTGCTCGGAAACTTGCACGAAACGCATCAAGATATCAACGCGTTCACGATTGAATTTTTCGTCCTTTTTTCGTTGATTCGTATCTTATTCAATTTTTTTTTTTTTAAGAAAAAAAGGTTTCTTTTATTTTCCCTAGACGTTTGGTGCATGGATTCCAGACAAATGATTCAATACCTGCTCCGGAAATACGCATGATGCGCGCCGCGACGTGATTAATACAGCGAAAAGAGAACCCGGTCGCTTGTTAGTCTGACGCAAGCCCGAAACGATTTCTCCTCGATAAAATTAAAAGCGGAGCAGCCGACGTATCGTATTACATAATAGAATTATTCATCGAAGTACCATCGCGCGTCGGCAGGACTTTAGATTGATGGTTAATACCCAGACCTCTTCATTATGCGGAATAATTTTTATAATTTATGCGCGATTGAAACGACCGCGGTCACTTAGGAAGATTATCGCTTCGAAGGAGCACACGTGGCAAGTTTTACGTCTGTCGAGGTTCACGCGTAACTCACGATGGACATAAATTCGCACGCGACGCCTCCGCGCGGTAAACTCAGATTAAAACGGTCTCGAAGATCCTGGAAAAACTTACTTTTCACGCGGCCACGTGTCACGAGAAGGACTTAAATCATTTATAACGATAAATTTAATCGCGCGAGGTATCGGTGGCACTCCCGGTTGAACCCGGCGGACCAAGCTCCGCTCGAGATCGCCGCGATCAATCCCCAGCGACTGTTCTGCGGAAAGGACGTCCGGTCCAAAGGGTGAACATCCTGCCGACGCGCGATGCGCGTGTTCTCACGATCGCGTTACGTTCCGCGTCGGGATGAAAGATTTATGTCGGTCCCGCGAGGGAGCCAGCTTTCGCTTCTCGCACGGCGAGCGCGAGGAGAACGCGCGCACGGACGAGAGCGTTCTCCATTTTCGTGCCAGCGAGGAGATGGGTTTACAGGCTCGGGGCCGCCGCTCGCTCCCGGCGGCGATCTGAGTTTATCACACTCACCTTGACTCCGAGGACGGTGTGGATGGCCTCTTCGACGCGCGCGAAGTTTCCCTTGCCGAGGGGCCTCAGCATCTGATACTTGCCGACGCGGATCAAGGTCTTTCTCGCGCCGAGCCCGACGACATCGCCGTTTCCCTTGCCGGTCGTCGTCATGTCCCGCACGTTAAGCCGCGACTGTCGAAAATTTCGTCACGGATCCTCGATTTCGCGCAAATATCGAACTTCCTGTCGTTGCGAGAGCCGGGTCTCCGCGAAACGTTACGAGGCGATAAGGACGATACGCGGCTCGCGTGACTCAGACATTTTCACGGCTGTGCACGATTGCGAGATCTCGATTGCTACGAGAAAAGCTGTCTTTTTTTTTTTTTGTTCTCTCTTTCTCTCTCTTTCTTTCTCTCTATCGATTCCTGCCTACTCGTGAAACGATCGAATACGTCACTCTCTATAAAATGGCGAACAAGCCGGCTGTGCCGATAAGGGCGCCGTTCCTATCTCCTCAACTTGATCTAAGCACGACGGCAGTTTTATTTGTTAGACAACATTCGCCGGAAGCGGGAAGTAAAAAAAAAATCGTATATAAAAATTAATTAATTAATCAAAGCCAAATATCTGTCTTTCATCGTTGTACCCTTTGCTACGGAATGTATCATGACACGGTGAAATTAATTGTGCGCGTTTGATGTTAACGTACGATTTTTACGTTTCATTTTCATTAATGAATGCGTATCGACAAACACTTCGTATTAACATGCGACATAAACATATTCGAATATATCGCGCGGAAGCGACGTTCCACTAATATTTGTATTTTCATCAATTACAATTTGCGTGAAGCAATTAATTGCGTACATTTCAATGCGATAATTCCCACATAATGATGAACAGCGAGCAACGAAGCTTTGTATCATATCAGAATAATTACGGGCTTGGCATAAGTCCCACGTTTTACTTTGCCAAGTCGGTTTCCACGCATTTATTTCGACCGACGCTGATTATTAGAATTGAACTTCAAACATTTAATCGTATCACATTCTATTTCAATTTACAAATTATGAAAAAGAAAATCATGCGACTCACCAATCTGCATGAGCTTCAGCGGAGTTGTTGAATTCTGGCGGTGACTGTAACATAAAAAAACAATATTAATAAAGACATGTCAATTAATGAGATTAATAAAAAAATATATATTCTTTTTTAATTTATACTTACTTAAAAGTTGCTCCGCCGATGCAGGATGCCCGTCCCGGGCCTGCTCCTCCTCTCAGTTTGTGTGTCGAGTCATCCTTCCGCGCACAAGTAACTCGCGAATATCCCGACCGTGATTTTAATCGCGAAAATTTACTATGATCACTTACGCGCGTCCCATGTTCGGCACTCGCGTTCAGAATAAAGCCATGCAAAAAAAATACGACCGAATACTTAACGAAACTCCCGGAACGGCCGACGAACCGGCTGCGGTTCGTATAATTCTTAATCGGCGGTGACGAGACTTGTAGACACGACGGTGGGTGCAGCTGCGTCGATCTGTAACAAAAAAAAAATTAAATTAAATTATAGAGATGCTGTTTAATTTTACAAGAAGAATACACGTGCTTCTAAACGGTATATCAATTAAATAACTAAAGATAAATTTTTCCATTACGATAAGCTATTAGATTTGTATTTCGCAAAAGTGATTATTACCTCTGGAGTTGCTCCGTGGATGCCCGATGCCTATCCGAGGCCTCCTCCTCCTCTCAGAATAGTGGACCTTCCTCTCAGACCGTCTGAACATTGTCCTCGCCCTGGTTGCCTGCAAAACAAGCCCAGACAAATCATTAAAACCACGCGTGTCTACGCAACACATCTGATATAAAAGGATTACTGCGGAGAGATAAACGCGGGATATAACTTGCTTTACGGAAAGGAGATATACTCACACGTGTTCTCCTCACACGAATAATCGAGAGGAGAAGATAGTTATCGTGCCGGGCGGTTTTCGTTGAACGGAAGTGCGAATTTCGGTACGGAGACACGTGCTTGCCGTGCCGTGCGTAGTACGTGTGTGCTCGCGCGACCGCTGGAGAAGGACGAAGCGAGAGTGGGAGTAGTGGGGGAATATACCTAGCGTGCGGCACGTAGGCTCGCGCTCTCGCTCACTCACCCCGTCTTCCGTCCCCCCCGCGGCTATCTATGCGTTACTCTAACTCGCAGAAAAATTGTTACCTTGGAGTTGCTCCGCTGGTGCAGGACCCTTCCTGGACCTCCTCCTCCTCTCAGGATGTCTCCGGGATGTCGGGTTGGTCCTCCTTCAATGGTGGTGTATTATCTGAAACAAAAAAATTTACAGTTAATATTCTGTTCTGTTCAATGTATTATTCAGGGTGTATTGTTAATATCTTACCGCGCGCGTGTTTCGGTGCCGAGCGACCGGACGCACATTCCAACACTAGCACGCACCGTTCTCTTTACTTTCCGCACTCCCCGCGTCTACAGTCGTTGACTCCCGAACGTACGCAATGTTCTCTGTGCACTTTATCTTTCTCAAGTTCCTAAAAAAGAAACACTAAGGTCTTCTATCACCCTCCCCCCTTGCCTCAATCGTCGTCAAGCACCGACGACGTGGCTTGTGTTCTTTAAATAGGATATTAAATTCGACGAATTGTTAATCTAAGTTAAAGCTCGGAGTCGCGAGAAAACATACTCCAGCGTGGAAAAAAAACGAAGCAAATATAAACAGAACTCGGCAGATACCTAGAGCACGGTGAGCTCATAAAAAAAAACGTAAACACAACTCGGCGTCCAGCTCGTCTCGCTTGCGCGAGAAGGACAGCACGCAATTGACGATCGACTCCATCGTCTGTCTCACTCTTTTTACGCGGTCCTCTCGCTCTCTCCAAGGGCCGAAATCTCTAACGGGCTACTTCAGTCTAGTCGCGGAGCATCGGGCGCGGGACGTGTCGTTAATCGCTCCGCGATCTCGCGTGTTTTCGACCGCGGATAGGAAAGTATCGCATACGAATTAGTGTCGACGTTGTCGATTCGGTAACGGGCGATCATATTTTGCACGTCTGAGCTACTCCACTCATCGTTTTGTGCATCGTTTCGTTCCTGAAAAAAGTGCCTCGGAACGACAAGGTTACGTCGCGAGCGCCAGCGCGCACGGAGCATCCGAGCATTATTCCGCGTATTATTCGGACATTTCCGACCGGATTCTTCCATTACAAATTACTTCGGCAGGTCCCGGTAACAGTGATTGTCAGTGTGAGGAGATCCGCATCTCGCCCGTCTTCTTCGTCGCGGCCGGGATTCTCATCCCGTTTCGGACAGCTGATTTTTTAAGAACTCGAGGAACATTAAGTGCGCGAAGAACATTAAGTGCGCGAGGAACATTTCGTATCGCGGTCCGTCTCGTTCGCTGCTTAGCACAAGTGCGCGGTATCGTTCGTTCCACCGACGAGGATCGATCGAAGAACTAAAAAGACTTCGTTTTACATCGTAGAGACTTTCTTGTTGCGAGATCGAGAACGACTCGAGTGAAAGACCCGGTGGGAAGCAAGCAAGACTACGAAGATCGAGAGTCCAAATTGATACAACGAATATTCGTCGCGCTTAATTTTAATTATAAACAATCGCCGCGATAATCCACCGTCATTCGGTCGTTCGTCTCTCGAGTAAAAAAAAGAACAGTAAAATAGTGTCGAGTGATTTGAAGTGCTACAACACGTCAGGATATTCCAGAAGCTGCCACTGAAGGAAGGAAGGAAGGAAGGAAGGAAGGAAGTCAGGAAGGACGGACGGACGAAACGATGGAGAATAATCTACCCTAACCTAACCGATAGCTGCAAATGTAAGTAAACCGGCCACACGCCGTAGATCACTCAACTATAATTATACAAAAATTAATATAATTATGTCTGTATGTAATGACTGTAATGACGCGCGCGAATTGAGATCTTTTGTAAAACAACGCGCCTGGTTTCTTCTAACCTTCTAAAAAAAAAAAAAAAAAAGAAAAAGATAAATCATATTTGGTATAACTATACCCGCTGAGAAAATAATTGAGTCCATCATCATCATTAGAACTAGCCCGAAGTCTTATAGTCAACACTTTCCTCTCGGCGTAATCTTTTCTTCTCTCATTTGATTTCCTCAAGTTTAACCCGATGCTGTTAGTACGTCGGTGATCATGCGGCTCACGTATTTCCGTCGTGCCTCGCAGACGATCTCGCGGCAAAGATATGATAATTACGCGAAATCGAAATCGCGCGTCGCGGTCAGCTATCGCCGGGGAGGACGCTAATTGCACACGTCGGTGCAGCGAGGTCAGCAGGAAGTCGCTATCTAAGGCAGGACTCGGATATCTCTCCCGCGCTCTTTATGACAAACAGCTGTTCTGTCTGAGTCAGAGTCGCGGCCTTGGCGGCGCCGTACCAGAAGATCAGCCGTGAATTCCGTCATTAGCGTCGACGAAACGCTACTCACGCCAAATACGGGTCCACGGGAAATTCCGAATATCTCGAAGCCCGCCGCGTTTTCCCACAATCCCCACCGACTTTCCCCGCCCGTGACGTACGCGCGGCCTGTTTACACGACATTTAATCGCCTTAATCACCGCGCGGAGCCGAGCGCATTCGACATCCGCTCGCGCGATTTTGCAATCGGACGCACTAATTGATAAAGTTAATTGCGCGATAGAATTAGTAAGCAAAACTCCGGGCGCGAGGAAAAGCGGGAAAGATTTAATAACGTTTAACTGCGTCTTAGAAACTCAGATGATGTCTCGAGTATATCTTTCCCCCATGCATTTTGCACGCGAGAAAATGGAATTGGGGCACACGTATCCAAATGTCAAGTAAACGAGAGAGTAGAATCTTAGACGGAGGAGAAGCGCAAAGGAGAGAGTGATTTATTCAGAGATACATGTTAAAGCTCTTACAATCTGGCCGCGGTAGGTTATCATAAAATTTCGAACGTAGGAGCGAAATAAATGGAAGGAGAGCCGTCTACGTCGAAATGACGATTGTTATTTGATCGACGTTTATGCGATTCACTTTGCAACGCGATCCGAGCATGGCCCGCCCGCATACTCGCTGTGTCACACTACCACCGCTTGACCCACTCACCCGTCCTGAAAAGAGATCGATAATGCGCGCGGATCGAGATATGTTTTGACAGCCCGCGATAACTTCTGATGCCGGCCGGACAATGCTAAGTTTGTGCTCCCGACGACGCGCAACGGCGCGGAATGCTGTCGCAGATGGTAAACTGCATTTAAGAACGCCGGGGCCCTTATCGATTTGAAAACAAATTGTTTTCTTAATCTGCGAACTTCCCGATAAGTATCAATTATGGAGCAGCGCTGGTAATAAAACGACATGTAGCTCGTTTCTCGCTCGCGATTTCATCAGCCTCTAGCCTCGAGCGATTGAAAGTTTAGTAAAACGCTCTGCTAAATATCAATTGATACGCACACATCTCTACAAATTCTAATATATGATTTTTTAAATACTTTTTATGCTCGTAATGAAGTAGTAAAATATTTAAATTTTTACACACTTTAAGATGTTCGTGAAATCACGAAGATATGTTTTTGATGGCAAAAAAAAAATGTTTTTTTTTTTTTTTTATTATTATTTCTTTAGTAGATAATAGTCACCTAAAATTGAAATTTAAACCGGAGCTATTAATAACTATTTTTTTAATTAACAAGTTTTATTTTGACGTGAAATTAATTTTAAATCGAGCTCAATTACGAATTAATTTCGCTACTTTATCGCGGTTTTTTTAAACCCAGCGTCCAAGTACAAGTGCAAGCACTCGAGGCGTTTCTTATCGATGAAGTAGCACGTGCACGCGCCGCGTATCGCGCGAAGAAAATACGGCCGGGGGGGACACGTAGAATCGGCAGGAAAAGACGTCGGGAGGAGGGACCTGAAAACCCTGATAGGGATTTGTCGTGAGACAATAACGATCGGGATGATTCACGAGACGCGATAAAGACGGCGTACTACGTACATACTACATACAATACCGTAAATGCGTCTTGCACTTTGGCCCGGCTTCGTTACTCCGCACGTGGATGACGCGCAGCAATGTCTCTCGTTTCCGTTAAATATACTTTATTTCAGTAAAGTTGCGTATAAAGAAAATTAAAAAAAAAGTAAAAATAATTAAAAAAAGAACCCGTGGACAAGTATCGATTTTTTAACGTTCAGGAATCTCGTTGAAGGAGTTTAAGATTTGAAGCAAAAATAATAAGTATAATATTTATCAGAAATGATTATACATGAATCTCCATTAAAGAGATTAAAGTTTAAAGATAAGTGATAAACATAGTGCGAATTGGAAAGAATTTTGTACATATATTAAAAGCGACTTATTTGAACGAAGCGGTTTAAATAACACGTCAAACGTTTCTACAAAATTTTTACGAAAAATAAAATAAAGCCGATTACCCGTTCTCCCAAAGTTGCATGATTAATGCACGTGTTTTATATTCGTACATCCTTTTTTCGCTATGCCATTTATATTCATTCTTGTTGCAACCGCAAAAAAATCGCTCGCGAGGAAGGGATTCGTTGCGATTGCGGCGGCCAAGAGCTAACCGACGATCCCGTGGAGACGCGAAAAAAAAAAAAAAAAAGAAAAATATATGTGCACCAGCAGATATCTCGGCGGTCTTATGCTAATGCATCTTATTGCGTAACGACAAGCGGCGATCGATAAGTGGCGATTTATTAGCCGCGGGACGTGTCCGACGACACGCAGATGTTCGCCGCGTTGATTCCGCTCTATCTTAGTTTTCGTCGCTGTCACTCTCGCACTCTCCCTCTCTCCCGTTTCTCTTTTATTTTCTTTCCCCTTCGTTTCTCTTCGCTTCTCTATCTTTATCTCGCCTTGTCGCTCCCGGATCTTCTTCTCCCTGCGGCTTCCCCCGCGTGTCCATCGCGCGAAAGATTAGGCGTGCCACTTGCGTACGCATATCCTGAGACGTGCATGTGCACGCAACACTATCGCGGCACGTGCTCGCGCGATTATCCACTATACGTTGATATTCTTGATAGTCCGGCTGAATTTTCGCTGAGAAATCATCGCGAGGTTCCAGGAAACGTTTCACCTTGGTGGCCGCCGCGCCAGACGTGACTCACCTGCGCGATAATGCTCGGAATAGTGAAATATGCGTAATTGGATACGCCTGATAGCGGTGATGCCACTGAAACCTAAATCTACGTGTCGCAACAAGCATTTAATTCTGATTTCAAAACTCTCAGTCGTTTGAAACATTAGGAATCTAATTTATTTTTTTTTTTTTTTTATTTAACGGTGTTGAAATTGTATCAAAATACTTTAAATATATCCATTATTAATTACGCGGCGTATCGGAACGTACCAACGCACGGAATATACTCTGAAATTGATAGACGAGGCTTATACTATGTTACGTAAATTAACTTCGCAATGCAGAACGTTTTATCGTGCTGTTTTCTCGATTAAAAGTTCCCCCTATTTTTAAATCAGAGTCAGAGTAAAGCGCGTGGCAGGGTATTAAGTCGCCAAGTGGCGAACCGAAGGAGAGAAATTGATTCCAAGGTGTTCTGCGGATCGTAATACGTCGCGGCGGATAAGAAACGGATGCGATTAGGTTGCGCCGCGCGTACTGCACGTCGATCCCACACGTGAAAAAGATAACGGCGCATCGAGATACATCGTCGAGTTATCGGCCGTCCGTCTTGGGATTTGCGCGTAAAAATTTTCCGTCCCGTTCCGCTATCGTCTTCGAGGAGGCAGATGAGAGAAAAGTGTAGCGGCGTAAGCAAAGCGCGGCCGCCGTTTTAACCAAGTGCGCTTCTCTCGCACGCGTACGTGAAATTAATTGATCGCGGCGCACGATCCCGAGCGTTATCAACGTATCAGGCGGCCGCGCGGCCGCGCAATCGATGGTAACGGCGTTTAATTGACTCCCCCCCCCCTCGCCGCGCCGTCGCAAAATGCAGCACGACAACACGACCAGCGAGCGCATTATATTGATTCGCATCGCCGTCATTAACTCTACAGTCCTGTTTCTATCGGGGGGAGGGAGGGTGGGTCTCTATAGTTACACACCGCGCGATCCTACGCATCAATAACGGCAGCTCGGCGCGGAACGACGATCCGATCCGTCTTGGCAGATTTAACTGGAAAGTGTCGGATATTTTCCTGCGCATTCAATTACGTGTAATTGAGCTTGGGGACCTCTTTATCGCTATCAGGCGTCACTCGGCAAATTTGTAGTATCGCGAGGGAGTTCGCGAATTCGTAAACTTTTATCTCTGCACGTGCCCACGTTTCACTCGTACATCGCCGTCGGGATTATTAATTATCAGCGGGCCGCGCGCCAGTCGCGTTATATTTATCGCGCGTACAACGTCCACTTAAATACTGATTAACTAATTTTGCGACGTTGCGCGACGCCGCGCGTGTTAAAGGTAAACGAACGACCGTCGTTTTCGCGGCCGCGCGGCTCGCGATTATCAGCCCGGTTCCCGTTTTAATTGAGCCGAGTTCAGGTATTATCATAATCCTCCGCTCTCTCCGATTGCTTCGCTCTCTGTCGAAATTACAACAGTTGTGCGTTTAACCTGTTTGCGATGTCATTAGTCTATCAATTACCCTGGGAATATGTCGGGTAACTATCCTCGACTGCCGCATCGAGGTCTTCGGAGGCTGTGCAACTCTGCTCGTCTTGTCGTTACCGTTATCATCTGAAGGCGCTTCGCTCATCTTGTGACAACTTTCGTATTATTGAGAATTATTTAACGTTAAAATTATCGAAAATTATGAAATTAAAGAATTTAATATTTTGCCTTTTTTTTCGTTTTTTTCTTTTAATTACGTTAATTTTCAATGCAATTATCTCGTTTATTCTTATCTGAAAAAAAAATAACGAATTGCTCGATTACGATGCACCCATCGTCGGAGATACAAGAGCCTTATCGTCCTGTTAAACGCGCAATATCGATACGTCCCTTATCCGTAAATCGGGTTATGACGATTACCCAACCGGCGGCATGGCGTCTTAATAAGGCTGACAGCGCGGCAGGGAGGATCGTGAATCACTACTGACTCACTGTGACACACGCGAGTCTGTGCAAAGTGCCAAGTGTACTTTGTCAAGTACTAAAATCGACAGAGTTGCACGTGCCATCGATTGTATGTTGCGCACCGCACCGCCGTTGATCAATTAAAGCGTCGCGGATAAATAGCCGCGGGTTCGCCGATGACTAATTTTTTTTTTTTTTTAATTATTCCGCGTCTTTTTTCAATTAAAAAAATTCCCAAGAGGTGTTCTATACACTCCAGATCCCCAAACTTTTCAACGTCCAAACGTATTTCGATATCCTTATTTAAAAAAAGAGAGATATAAAAATTATATTGTTGTCCGATTGTTGCTACTTTTGTCAGCTAAATTTATCTCATTTTTTATATTGTAATTACTATTATTTTTTCGTACGTATAAAGTGCACTTTTCCTCAAAACGCTTTATAAATACTCTACGCGTAGAGATTATTAATCGCAAAAGCCAATTTGCGGTAGCCGACGTAGAAGAAGCGAGAAAGCAAGTGACGCGTGCGAAGCACGTGCTCCGTAATGTATAGTCGATATATAAAAAAAAGGCAATTTTTAAGAAAACGTTAAGATCGAAAGTTTGATTTGTTTATACGTTCCAAGACACGTGTGACAATTGATTCTCTGAATGTGCGACGGGTCGCACGTCATTTCGACGAAAAACGACGGTGTGCAACGTAATTTGAGTGCCACGCGAACAATCGCGCGGGAGAGAGAGAAAGAGACTGGCTACCTTCCCTGGGGAACTAATGCGCGCGCGGCCGATGATGTACTCGACAATCATAATTTACTGCACGGCCCGCAGCATGGATAATGGGTAACATACGTCCGTTTCTTGCGGCTAGCAAAACGAAGGACGGCGCTTCCGTTCTCCACGTCGGCGCGTCGCTCCTCACCATCTCTCGAACCTCAGCTTCCGCGAAGCGAGCAGCGGTACTCCGCGCTGTCCGATCTCTCATAAAATGTCCGATACAGCTCGCGGAATAAGTGACGGAGAGACGGCGCGGATGAGAACGGGAAGATAGGAAGGAGGCGACCGGAGCGGAAATAACGATCGCCGAATCTCCGCCTCTTTGTCGTTAAGCCTTCTTCGATCGCCTCCGATCGTCCGTTCGCCCCTTAACGGTAAAAGCCTCTTTTTCGCGCAAAACTGCGTTTCTCGCAACCGATCGGGGGGGCCATTCCGCCTGTTCTCTTTCCCCGTCCTGCGCAATTGTAATCGGCGTTGCTTCGCGCGACACGTTCGCGTCACGAGCCTTAATGCTTCACAAGCGAAAAAATAAAAATTGACGACGGTGAATTGCAACTGTTCCCGTGGCCGTTCTCTTCGCCTTATCTCCTTCGATGTTCGTGACTAATGCTGATAATCTCCCTTTTTTTTTTTCTCTCTACAATTCTGTCGGCTGCGCAAACAATCGCGCGTTACGTGTCTCAAACCGTCGCGATAAAATGCACAATTAAAAAAAAAGAAGAAAAAAAAAATATCTGCTTAGTATTGGTATTGTTTACCTACGCTAATCTCGCAAAACGTTAATAATAACACGTCCGTTGCCGTGCACGTTCGATGTTCAGATTCGCACGAAAGATTCACGTGACGCACGCGACAATTAATATTTCAATAGGTAGTTTGTACCGCGGCGGGAGAGTTGCTTAAAACGCCCTCGCTCTGGCTGTCGACGGTTCACGCCACCGATACTTTTCAGGAAGGATTCCTCCATCGGCGAAGTGAAGGCACGTCGTTTTATAGTATTTCTCGGGCATAGATGCGTCGAAAGAAAGAACCCCCGACTGAAAGTGACGAGTGTCGTGCGGCACGTCTCCGGGAAGTAGAGTGGAGGTTAAAGTTATACAGAACTTCAATTAGGGCGAATAATAACCGCCTTCCCGAGAAGTCGCGGTGCAAGTTGAATTAAACATCGCAGATGCACAAATAAGTGTGCCGTAGTTTCGCTGAGTTACGCCGGCGTCTACATTGTCGCGACGGCCGCTATACCTGGTATGAATCTTTTAAAGCACACATCAACTGCCGTTATAAAAAAAAAAAAAAAAAAGAAAAAAATAGAAGAAGAAAAGAACCTGCGTGCTTATGCCACGTGGTTGCACCGGTGGCCCTTCGGATACGTCCGAAAATGCGAAAGGTAATAAGAGCGAAATCGATTGCGATGAGTAATGTGGAATACGTCGACGTGTTGCCACCGAAGTTAAAGTATGACAGTAACTATCGCGGTTTTTCCCAGCTGCGTTATATCATTTATCAGCACCACGAGACATACCATTTTTAAAATTTTTTATATTTTTTTTATTTACTTTTTATTTTTTAGATAGAAATAATTAATTTTTTTTTTTACTCGACTTTTAAAAATATAGTAAGTAATTTATTGTAACGGACAAAACTTGAGAAGACACGTTTATAAGTTTCTTAACGTTTAATTATTTAAGTTTGGCTTGAAATTATTTCTGCCGCTGGGATTTTATAAGGTACTCGTCGTTTCGCTATTCGTTCCGTTTCCTCCGGAAAAATCCATGGAAATATTTCAGCCGCAGATCGACGTAGCCTTCTCAAGAAGCGATACACCGTCCTGTCTCTCTCGATTTAACAGACGTTGCTTATCCCGCATCTTGCTTTACGTTTCTTCAGAAATCTTAACGAAGATTAAAGATCTTTTTGGAATTGAATTAGCTGACGAAAATGCGTACTTTAATCTCGTTAATTATAGGCCGTACAGAAATTGACGATAGATTACGGGCTTGTCGATTTTATCATTAATCAAGCGGTTATTCTGAACATTGCGAGACATTGCGAGCGTAACAGCAGTCTTATCGCGGACATAAAACGTACTTCCCTATTTACTATATGTATATCGAGATAGTACTTGATCGATAAGTGATATTGGCAGCAGCTTAGCCGGGTATCGAAGCACCGAGTGTGTCGAAGTACAGATATGGAGACTACCCGTGCAAAGGTATGGATACTTCGAAGGTCATAATATCGTCAGCATCCCTAGACACGTGAGATTGAAAGCGGTTTGCACCGGTGGACGTGCGCGCACAATGAGGAAAAGAGAGGGGAAAAGCGTCAGATAGAGCTCGGTCGAGAGTAGAGTAGCCCGTGCCGAGTGGAAGTCGAGAGGTGAGACGAGACGAAGCGAGATAAACAGACGAGAGAGAAAGAGAGACCACGAGAGAGGGGTTTACGACAGGGTGGAGGAGAACGAAGGAGAGACGGATAGAGCAGGCGAACGAGCGGGAATGACACGGTGAGAGATCGCGAGGGCACCGCGAGAGGTAGAGAGATCGAGGAAGGGGGGGCAGGGGTAATTACTCTGGCGACATTGACCCGGCGGCGACCCGACAGCCGCTCTCGCTCGACTCGCTCGACTCGCCTCCGACTCACCTACACGCCTACACTCGGTTTACCTCTTCACCTCTCCCTCCCCCCGCACCTCACCCCCGCTGCCCCTCGGCCGCTTCCCCGCCCGTCGCACTTCACCACCCCGGCGAGCTCCTCCTCGACCTCCTGCCTCTCTTCCTTTTCTTCGTCTTCCTTTCCCGTTCGCGGTCTCGCCCGTCTCTTTCTCCGCTTCTTCCACGCGGCGCGCGGTTCATCCGAGTTCACTCCCCGATCGCCGAACCCGAAAGCACCAGCGTCGGAGAGAGCGAACGCTGCAGCCTCCTCCACCTCCTCGGTCGACGGAAGATTTCCGACGCGGTGCAACTCTACAATTTAGCCCGTGGTCCCTTCAATGAACCCTCTCTCCCGGCGTCGACCGCAAAGTTCACGGTTTGCGCTCGCCTATGCACTTGTTGACGGAGCTCAATTTCCTAGCGTGTGCAATCTTGATACACACTCGCTCGACATCGTTTTTTTTTTTTTTTTTTTTTTTTTTCTTAACTAGGCCGATAGGTCGACCGTTAATAAGTCATCGAACGCTCCTCTCTCGATCGTAACTAAAATTTCGATTTTTAGTTTCAACTTTTTTAAACGTCCACCAGAAATATCCACGACTGCGAGTCAACAGAATTTTAATGTAGCAACTTGGAGCTTTAAATTACTTTATAACCAATACCGCTAAAGCAACAGTAATCTTTCCTCCGTTACACATGCGCGCCTTCGTGCCGTACTAGCGAATCGAACGATCGTGGATCAAACGGCTAGAGGCTATTTTTTCAGCCATTCAACGACCTCCCGCGCGGCACGATGAACCGGAGGGGTCTCGTTTGCGAGGTCAATCGGCGCATGGCCGGTCGGTTTAACCGTCGGGACGGGCCGTGCAGGAAAATATAATTGACTACGGTAGCAGCGTTTCATTTTGCGTGCGTTGAAATGAACTCCTGTTTGTGCTCAAAATTGTAAAGCACCACCGAAAACGGGCACCGCGACGAGTTTTTATACTCGAGCGAGACGAATGCGGGCTTTTACGAGACACTTCTTAAAAAAGTGCCAGACAATCCGCAAATGGCCGGGGAGTAACAAAACTGACGTCGTGAAAAATCTACCCCTGCGGGGAATCTATATGTTTTATTTTATTTCATTTATTATTATTTTTTTTATTTTTTTTATTTTTTTTTTAAATACCGGGCGAAACGCGGTGAGAAGGATTTCGAGCGTGGGGCGTCGGGATTAGAGGGTTCGCTGCAAGAAGCTGCGTCAGAGAGAGGCTGGACCAGGTTTAGGTTAACGGAGCAGGTAAGCCAGTACAGTGCTAAACGAGCAACACGAAAGAAAAAGATAGAGAGAGAGCGAGCGAGGACGAGGCTTACACTCGGCAGCGTAGCATCCGACTCTGCAACATCTTTCCGGACCTGTGTAGGTGTTTGCGCGCGTGTGCATTCGTGGCAGACGCTCTGAGCCTGCACATACGGTCACGGAGGAACCTCGGCATGGCGGGCGAGCGAGCGAGATCGCGGCGCAGCCTCCCGCGGCGTTGGCAACCTGTTTTCTCTCTCCCAACCGAGTTTATTTTGATTTATTGTGTCGCCGCTAAAGAGATGTATTGTTGTGACGTATCCCCGCAGATCCCGCACGTCTTCGTGAAGGCTTCTTTGAGGTGGTGGACGGAGGAAAGGAAAATTTGAGAACATATTCTATGACTACAATGCAGCCGGATAACGCGACAGATATAACACGAGTTTATACAGAAACATGAAATTTAGATATGCGTATTGCGGCAATTATTTTAGCCAGGAGAAAAATATCGTATTTAAAAAATGATTATATATTTAAATATTTAATATTGATTTATAAATTATTTCAAGATTTATTGTGCTCAATTGCTTTTACAATATTATACGAAATTCCGAATAATTAATTTTAATACGTTGCTTCGATTTTATTTTTTTACTTCATCAATTTCAAAGTGAAGTGCGTTTCGAAGTATCAGTTATTTCTTTGCGGATAATGGAATTTTTCTACTCGCGTTAGCAACGATTTCGTTCGCCACCTAGAAGCTTAGTAATTTCGCAATTGCGTTCCCTTC
The DNA here is from genome assembly GCF_019399895.1 of Cardiocondyla obscurior. Classification (NCBI taxonomy): domain Eukaryota; kingdom Metazoa; phylum Arthropoda; class Insecta; order Hymenoptera; family Formicidae; genus Cardiocondyla; species Cardiocondyla obscurior. Next base: position 989,788 of record NC_091875.1, on the reverse strand, counting down.
CAGGGCACCGTATCCCATTAAGAATAACTGCCGTATTAATTATATTCTTTCCCCACGGTTCGGAGGCAAAACGCACGCGAATCGATACGGCTGACTACCTACCGCGATTCTCGTGGGGTCGCCGGCACAACGTGGAGGATCTTAAAATAGGCGATTTCTATGCGAGGCGAAGTAAGTACGTAAGCAGGTAGTCGAAGGTAGCGCGATAACATTCGAGATCAGTTAACCCCGAAGACGCATGGTCCCGCCAGGCGAGAAACCGTTTCCTCGAGAAAGAGAGAGAATCTCGAGTGTCTCGGGTCCTCGCGCTGCTCGTTGGACGCGGAAGAATAACATTTTACTGATTGTCAGCCCAACCTGCTTGAAGGGATGACAGCTTTATCGCGGTGAAAGAAAGCGGCGCTTTAAGTAAATGGAAGAAAAAAAAGGTTCACGATCGATCGTTCTATACGCTTTAAATATACGCCGTTTGTCTGAGACGCATCAAAATAGATGCAAGAAATAAAATCGTGCGGCGGAGAATATAATTAAATGCGAGTATTCAAGTCTTTAAAATATTCAATGGTTTTATTTTCGCAAATTCGAGAGTAACTTTAAAAAAAAATTTTTTAATTTTGAGAATTATTTCACGACTGCCCATTATTTTATTAAAAAAAAAAAAAAATATGTATATATATATTTAACTCGTGGAATCCGGAAATTCCTCGTCCGGATACATGGCTTAATCGGTTAGCGCGTTACTTCAACCCGCGGAGAAGATTTCTCTCACGGCTCGGCGGAATTTCGATTTGATATCGTGCAAATCTGTAGCACGGTCTGCGGAGCGCCTCGGCGATGCGTGTATTATGCAAAACTCCTCGAAGGGGGACAAAGCGGGCCACCCTCGTCACGTACCAGCCATTACCGACGCGGGGGAGAAAGCTACGCCAGAATCGCGGTTCGGCCCGGATGAAGCCGGGATCGTTTGGATATTGACTTTTCCCCGATGCGTCACGGATGACAAAAGATCCGGTGGGTCTATATTCGTTTACGACACTGGCAGATGCCGATAGGAACCGGAGCCAGACGAATCGGCTCGTTTACGCGGTAATGCCGATCACGGAGAGGCGCGACGGAGATTGAATGTTAGCGCCCGGCCTCGTTAGGGACACACGCCTCTCTATCTCTGTCCGTATGATTCGGCACCAATTTTCCAAAGCTCTCGTCAAATTTTGATGATATATGGCGAGGGCAAGTCGACGCATAAGACGATAAAATTATTGATCGAAATTATCGGGACTAATGATTGATACTGGCTATCAACGCGATCTGAGCACGTATATATTGTTAAAATAAAAATCATCTCTCTCGAACGATAGAACGTAATAGAATACCTGGTCGAGAAAAGGCAAGACAGATAATGCAATATCGAATACAAAGATCAATGTGTATAAAATATATGTCATAGGAGCAAAGTTCCCGGTGCGGAAATTTATACGCGTTCGCAGTGCAGGAAAATGTATGTAGGAAAAACCGATTCGACAAGCATAAAAGGATAAGGGTGATATTCCGAGAACGTAATCTGGAAAAATTAAATTGCGGATAATACTGCAATTAATCGTCACCGGAGTTTTGAGGGACCGTTTGCAGTAAATGATGCAACCGATAATTCCTTTCCTTGTGCGATCTCGTCCTTATCTCGCGAGATAACGAAAGTGCGACGTTGTAGCGCGCGATTAAAGCAAGAAGTCCGTTCAGGGGATTAAAATTATTTTCCCGCGCAGTAATTCGATATCTTTCGACAGATCGGAGTTTTATGAAAATCCAGTTGCAAAATTTAACGCAACCGGCCATTCCTTTTTCGTGATGCGTCGTTATCGCGAGATAGCGAACTGTGGTGCTTCTCGACGATGTCGCTTCCTAAGAAGCGTTATCGGAGTCTTGCACAGCATTTTCCACACGTGACGATCGACGAGGCCACACCGGTGCGAAGTGAAGTATCCCTTGCGGCTTCAGCTACCGGGTACCTCGAAATACAGCCGACTCGGGCACCGACGAAAGCGATATCATTGCGATATCACCACGCGCGTTATTACGCTGATACCGGGACGGATCAAAATATCGCGCTGCAACTCGGCGCGGACCGCGAGAAGTAAAAAAGTGAACGTCCGTGAACGATGTTACTCGAGTCCTCTTAAGTAGAATATTCTTACGTCTGCGAGATAAGCGGCGACCGATTAAGTCTTATTGTTAGACCCGAAGCCTTGAAATAAGTGGGCGTACGATTGAAACTCACCCTCCGATAATGATAATGATATCGAGTGAACTACTCGATCGTGTGTTTCCAATCGAAATTTGTCGAAAAAAAAAAATATATATATATATACAATATTTTTTAACGTTAAAAAAATATAAGAAAAACGGTAACCGTTTAGAATACAAAAACTGTCCATTTAATCGACGAACTACGGGCTAATGAAGAGCTAATTGTATTAAGAAACGGCCTACTGGACGATGTAAACGCACTCTTAGAGTTGAAGCGAGCAAAAAGTCTCGTGCAGAAAACGCGCTCTTTCATCCGCCCACAAGCGACCGCGTGTCTACCTCGAATGCGGCTACGTCGCTCGATATACGCACGAATTCTGAATCTAAGCAAGACATCAAATAGGCTCCTCGTCTTCGCGCCCCGGTCTAGCGGCCCCCTGAAAAATTGCTCGACACGTCACGAGCCCATTTGTTTGCGTGAAACGACGGCACGTGTTCAAGAGACTAGGGAACCGGCCATCCCGGACCTCTTTTTCCTCTCCCTCCTCGAAGCGGATAACCGCTCCATTTTGTTGCGGGATACTTTTCGGTAGGAAGCACTTTTCGTCGCGGCACAGCGAACGTGACCCGAGTAAGAGCCCGCGAGATAAGCCAGCCGAGTAATAGCTTTCGCTCGTGATACTTACGCCATGCTCGGGGTCCCGGATCAGATTCCGGAAGCTGGACCGCGTTGCTAGACACCGTGCTCCCGTCTGCTACGCTCTCATGCTCCGTCTTTGAACGCTTTTTCGGCGTAGAAAATCGTTCGTCGCGCAACGTTTCCAATTATAGTCTATACATCGATGCCGACGTGCGTACATTAGTTAAAATCCACGTTCAAATACCACTGCCAAAAACACAACGTTCGACGAGTATGTATAAACACACGCCACTCGTCGCCCGCGTTTTGTTCGTCCCACATCATACAAGCAGAGATTATCATGCTCTGTACGCAGGTACAGAGAAGCTCCGTGCGCGCCGAATATCTTTGCGGTTGATTTAACGTATAATACTATCGGTCGTCATCGTGATCTAGTTCCAGTGAGCATTGTCTTTCCATGGTTAGATCAATAAATTGAAATCTTATTTAGATAAAAAGATAACTTTAGTTTAAATTATTTAATTGAAAAGCTTATTTGTATTTTTTTTTTTTACTATACACATCAGTTCGATCTCTCTACAATTTATGTTTTTTATTTGTTTGTTACAGATATCATCAACGCTGTAAATCTCCTCCGCTGCTGCACATCGTCCAGTGAGTATTCTTTTTTTCTTTTACGTCGTACGAGATTGAACGTCAGCTGGTGCTCTTCGAGCGCCGCTGAGTATTGCGCTCGCTCTTCCCATGCCTTGCGCGAGCTGACGGCTAATGCGACCTTATCATGCGTACGTAATGAAACTATTAGAAGGCTTACGTCAGTTCACATGTTCCCTTACGTTGAATTAGAAATTTACCGCTCCTCGCACGTTGCCGCACACCTCAGCGTCGCCCTCGGGCTTAGACAGATAGGGGGCGGGGAGGGAGAAGAAACGAGAGAGAACCCGTCGATAATGTACTTATAAGCGTTGGCTTTCTCAGCAATCTTTCCCACATAAGCTCATTACGCTCCGGCTTTGCTTTTTTTTTTTAACGTCACCCGACGCCTGATATCCTCAGAATTCTAACAAATGTTACTGCGCTATCATGCAGTCGAAGGACGATAGCTTTCCCATAATCACGACCGTACGGCCCGAGTGAAGTGCCGTACTTACAAGAACGGCTTCTCGCGAGATCCATCGAAGAGTAGCTGCTCTGATGCGGCGGAAAGAAGTCGCGCGATAAATCCGAGGCTGTTTTTCCTCTTTTTTTTTTTCCTTTTTTTTTTTTCTTTTTTGTTACGAACAGGGAGACGTTGTGCGTCAGACAGCGGAAAGAAAAATTTGCACGGTCCGCACGGATTAATTGGCCGGTGTTAATTGATCGGTTAAGGAAGGGGGAGCGATCAATCGCGCGTGCCACGTACGATCGATTGACGCGCGCGTTCGGTTTAGAAACGTCGGCCCATATATGCGCGAGATTACAGCCGGTTTTCGCCGAGGACCGTGGTGCAAAAACTCGCCGATTGGAATCCCGACGGGCGACGTCTCGTAGAACGCAACCGGAGCTACCTGGACCGCGGCGGTGGCGGTTTTCTTTGAGGTTTCCTGCGGGCTGACGACACCCGAAACGCTTTGACTGCGGCCGAACGAAAGCACGGTCCCGTCGATAAATTATGGAATATTTATTGGTCCGCGATTCCCCTTATGATCAGAATCGCCGGTCGTCTTGTCGCGTTGCGGCCGTCATTTCCCGTCGCTCCTAAATCTGATAGCGGCGATAAAGGATACTTTATTGAGGGAGGGCCCGATGATAAAGCAGCGTGAATTTATTATCGTACGACGGCGAGAAGGAACTCGAAAATAGTTTTCTCTGAGCAACTACTTCTTGTCTCGCTCGCTTCTCCATCGGCGTTCTTTTTATCTGTTCCTCAATTCGCGCTTTGAAAATATTTTTAATTTTTTACTCGGCGACGTCGTTTTCCAGTATCGTGATTTTGCACGCTAATTGCGAGCGTTAACGATCACCGGCGCTTTTCGTAATAATCGAATTTTCAGACGGCACCCTCCCCCTTCAGCCATTAATTTTTCACGCTCGGGACTCCGCGCGTATATATTAAATTCATCACGGCGCCGCTCTTTCCTTTCTTCTGCTGGAAAAAGGAGGAATGAACTCGCGGGCACCCTTCGCGTCTCCTGTAATCCTGCCACGTAATAGTTACGCCTGTGACATAAACGCAGTAGCACGGTTAGAACGTGCTACGGGCACGCGTTTCGCACTTTACTTTCCGTCTCCTCCGTATCATTTAAGAATCTACGCTGGCGGCGCATAAAATTACGGCTGGGAATGCGTTCTTACATTCGAAGCGCGGCCACGTGAGGTCGGGTGGAGGAAAGAGAAGCGGAGAGGAAATCGCGCTGAATTGAAGGGCGAAGGGCGAGGAGTAAGGGGGTAAATACGGAGGGCGGAAGCGGAATGAAGGTCCCGGGGAAGGGAGGAAAAAAAAATGTGATTTAAAATAATTATAAACGCATTACTCGGCCGGTTGGTTTGCCGAACGCGGCCGGGTAGACGAGATCGTAATCTCCATGATTTGTTATGCCATTGTTGACGCCTAATGAGGCAGGTAGGGTGCGTGTGTATATATGTATATGCGTACTCGCGGACATCTTCCAATGCTCGAAGTCGGTTGCACGCTTTGGAGCGAGGTTTATCGGACCGTGCGGACCGGCCGTGGATTTACAGTCTCGGGGAACGAACGTTTAAAGGCCCTTCTGTAACGCGGTAATAGCTTACCATTTTGCACTAGTCAGATTTATCACAATAAAACTAGATGGAAAGTCCGAGAAGTAGTTGCGCTGGATATCATTGTTTCAATTCGATAGGCTATGTTACTTCGAGAGAATAATTTAACCTCGATTATTAATTATTATTATTGATATTTTTTTACGATAAATATAGCTCGTTGTCAATTATTATGGTGGTAGAATGTGCATTCGGTTATATGTATTTTAAAGAACCGTTTAAGTAAGATTGCAAGCGTGGAGACCGAACGTCGGCAGCGACGCGTTTATCGAAAAGAAGAAACGACGCTCTTGGACTAAATACGTCCCCGCAAAACGAGATATTCGATTTTCCGCGGGAGTTCTCGCAGCGCAGGCAGATGCGAGCGAGTCGCGTGCCAAAAATGTGCCAAAATGTGTGCGCGCGAGAGATACGTAAGTACCGTTTTAAGCTCGCGCTCCCAGAACGAGCTTTCTCCCGTTAATCCGTTCGGCGCACCAAATATCCGTCGTCGAGAGCTGGCGAACACGTCGAGAATAACAACGCGCGCTAACACTGATCGCCCGAACAAGCATCAAGATTCACTTTAAGTCGCGAAGATGACAAATTTGACGAGCCGCGGCTGGTATTGTTCCGAAAGATCTCTTATGAAGCCCGTTATCGTACTGGAAATTAAAGATTGAGATTAAATTGAAATGAAACTCCGGGTTTTCGTAACGTCAGTCGGCCATTTTCAAACTCTAACGATCTCTCCGCGATAGAAATGCAGCTCGGTTAACAGCAGGCGCAACCGTTTCAGAACGTTTGTTCTGATCGGTGGTTGATTGTGATAGATAGATTACGTGTACGGCGCGATTCTGCGGTTCCAGGATAAACAAATAATAATTTTGCCGCCGTCCTTTTCCAACCGTGGGCGCGATACGGCCGACTCGGAGCGGTACATTGTCTCGTTTCCACGTTCTCGATGCAGCGGCGCAGCAGATACGCCGCCACGCTCACTGACCCAACGCAATCTTTCGAACGGCCGTAATTATCACCGTGTTCCGAAGTGTGGGATACCTTCCGAGAAATATTATTACTCCGGTATCGCGAGAGCTTTCGTAATCGCATTTGCGACACGTATGCAACAGATCGGCTCGTTACCATTACAGAATCAATATCACCGGCGGTGTTTCCTAATTTCGTTTGATTTATAGAATTTCTGGAAATTAGCCGGAAGATTGTAAAGTCGCTAATTGCAGGGGACCGCCCGAGATCGAAGGGCAGATTAGAAATAGCAAAAGAAAAATGCGGCAATAATAAACAGAATCGAATAATTAACGCTCTAATCGTATAATTAAGTAAGCTACTAGATAAACTCGTGCGCGCGCGAGAGCGCGCGAGGAAGATAAATCATATCTAAGAAAACACAGCTGCATTATTATTATCGTCCACCGCGAACTTTACGGTTAACTTTCTACTCGCGTCGGCCTCAAGTTTCGAGGTTAAATTAATCCGAGGAATAACGCTCGGCGCGGTCGATTCTAATCGATCCTGCGATCCGCACGAGTGCGACCGTCGAAAAGGGAAAAAAGTAAAACGCCCGAAGTGCGGAGATGTGCGAGATTTAGTGAGGATGGGATGTGCTCCGATTGGGAATGAAGCGGACGGTAGATCGCCACGGAGATTTATGCGCTCCCGATAAAATTCAAGCGGGCAGGGAGTTTCGGCGCGGCCGCGTTTACGAGCTTCGAAACCAGTTCTCGAGGAGGCAGGCAGGCAGACGTCGTCGCGTAGTTACCTATGGTTTTCTGGCCCGGGCAGCGCGCGAGCGGGACAAGGGATCGTGGTGGATCTAAAGCCTATTACACAATGCAAAAGTACAGGCGATAGAAATAGCGCAGGCAGTAAGAATAATCACTTTCCGTCTTACTAGAAGCCCCCCCTGCGTCACAATGGAAAGGGACAATAGCGGTAGACTCTCCGACGTTGAACCTCTCTGTTCTTCACTGCCTGTTCCTGTTCTTTTCAGTTTTCAGTTGGTTTTGTTCCCGAGCGCGTGTTACGAAAACGCAAATAACGTCGGACAAATGTTCATTGCCAAAAGAATTATTGCGTCGCAGCGTCACACGGGTTTCTATTCCGATTTTCTGTCCCTATTGCCTGTACTTTAACATTGTGTAACGGGCTTAAGAGGAGTAATTCTGCCGCAGGCACTGTCGGAAAAAGAAAGAGAGAGGGAGAGCCTGGAGGATCCCTCCCCCCCCCCATCTACGATCCGATGAAATGATAAGCTGCCGCGCGCATCGTAAAACTATCGATGCGCCGTTTTCCCTCCGCGCGGTTCCCGCGTATCGCCACCTTAACTCTAAATTGCGCCTCCGTGTCGTCCCGAGACTCGTTAATTGCTGATAGTTTGTAGATTAAGTGATTTAAGAGAGAGCGCTTATCTAAGTTCTCCCGAGACCCGGTGTCCTTCGGTTAGTATAATTTTCCGCTGCTAGTCGATTATTATACAAAATACAACCGATTAGACTAATTAGGCGACGGGAATATAATTCAACGATTACTTACGGCAGCTGTTAGACACGATTACCGCGTTATTGGTCGCTCTTTCACGAAAATCATCGAGTCGTAGAATAATTCTCCGCCGACTACCACCTCGAACTTCTCTCGGTTAGAATTTGAATTAAAGCGCGTCTCCGACAACCGAGATTAATAAAACGGCGATATAGGGAGGGAAGAGTTACCCAAGTCCGTTAAAGAATTCTCATCCGCGACGTTGGCCGTAAGAGACTCGTAGTTCTGCCTGAAAACGCGCACGCGGCAAAGTTTTCCCGCGCGGCATTTCGGAATTGCAGCGTCATGAATCAGAAAGCTTTCGAACGTGAGCCAGAACGTACGCGAGGTTCTCCCCCTCATACCATTTCTCCGCACGGCACGGAATTTATCGCACCCCGCGTACACATACGCGAAAACTATTACGGCGGTACGGCGCGGTCTTCGTCGATTTTATTCGCCGCCTTATCGAGACGATAGTCGACTTCTCTTTGTGGGTCTCTCGCGCGTATGGCGACATACGCGCGGCGCGCATAAATGCGCCGTTGCATAAATTATCCTCGATCGGCAGCGAACGGCCGCGGTTACTATAAATTAACGTTATCGGGGTGTTTACATTACTTTCTTGTTGCACGATTAGTAATCGCGCAATAAGAGCACGGGGAACAAATCGGCCGCGCGAGGCGGGGCGGCCCGATACCGGCCGGGGCAAATGCGTATTTATTGCCCGAGGAAAGCGCGATAGAAACGCAGCGCGAGAAACCGACGGAGAAAGAGGTCGGAACAATGAACTTGCCTTTTATAATAATCTCGCCCGCGCCGGGAGTCGCGCTGATCCGTCGGAAAACTGCATCCACTTAACCAGATGCAGCGGGATCGCGCGGATTTTTTGCTCCCGTCTCTCTCCCTCTTCTTCTTTCTCTCGCTGCGCTGCTTTTCTTTTATTGAGTATCAGCGTAAAGTGATTCGTGATGGCGCGATGGGTATGTAATTAAGGAAGATTTATGGACGGTGAAGTAACTGGTAAACAGAAATTGATAAGATTGAAGCTTAGCAGCGATAGGGGAAAGTGGGATAGATCATGGGTGAAGTAATAGATTTCGCTCGGCGTCTGTGCGAAAAAGACTGCGCAGTTTTCGTTGAACGGTTAAACGATTATGTGAGGCGTTTTCCTCCGCGTTTCTAGGAGCCCGTTCTGCCGCAGAAGCTTTTCACGGGAAATAGAGTTTAAAAGTAGGGAGGCTAATGAGTATACGCGTATCCGCATCAAGATTAATTTTGGTCTGGTTTACGAGAAAATTAAGTTAAATGCCGAAACAATTCTCTGTGCCGTAAACAACGGCAAGCCTCGAGAAATAAAACGGACAACGTGGAGGAGGGGTAAGGAAGAGAGATTTTTAAAGTTCGCGGAAATTCCTCTTGTTTTCATCCAAATGAATAATGCGTCTTGGTTGGTATCCAAAAACGGTTTTAGTAAATGAAACCATTCCGAGAGACCTATAAATCATTTTTCTTATTTCCTCCCAGTGCTCTGTCAAAAATTTTGAAGGAGACACAGCGCCTCGCGGCTTAACGAGCGCGCGATTTTTCTAGCGTCCTCCCACGCGCAGAGATCGTCGGAGATTCAGTTTTAACGGCTTGTAATCGTTTGAAGATAAGAAAAAAAGGAAAAAAAAAAAAAAATTGCGTGCGTGAATATTTATATGCGCGCGGATACGTGGATACGCGCATAGGTGCATATGCCTATCGGAGTTACTTCAGTCTTCGGGTAAGTGGGTCGCACACGCAAAGCCCCGGACTTGGGCTCGCTCATGCAGGACGCCGCACGAGCCGGTGTCGCAAGCTGTGACTAAGAGACGCAATTTTTCCCCGCGAAACTAGTTGGGCTGGCATAGACATAACTATGGAGGCAATACTGTTGCGACACCGTACACCCACACTCCCGATCGGATATAGCGCGAGCTCTCCAGCTCGACGTACCATCGTCCGAACTCGCGTCGCAGCGCCGCGTCCTCCTATTTCTCTCCTCTCGCTTATCCTTTCCTTATTTCTAAATCTACATCGCGGTATCTTGCGGGGAAAGCACCGATCTGTATCAGCGAGCCATGCGAGCGCGAGGCACGCGCATTTTTCGCACGGCAAATTTTGCCACCACGAAGAGGCTTCATTGTTTTGCAACGTTTCCCCTTTTGCAACCGTAATTTTGAAATGAAAACTCGCCGGTTGCGAAATATATATTCGCCAAGGTTAAAACGGTAAAGTCGCGTATTCAATAAGGTTGAACGTAGCAGTAACTTTAATTGATCGCCGCGATATTTCCCTACTCAATCATATCGCGTCGGCTAAAGAAAACGTAACTGATAATCATCTCTCTCGCGGTTATCTATCTAGAATCGCTCTAATCTTCGTATTGTGCCTTTATATTTTTAAGTATTTTTATTGAAGAGAGCGATAAATATCGTGGAAGTGCTGCTTCAGGTACTTGGTTATTTATAACGGCATCTAAGTCCCGGGTACGTAATATCGAAGCGATCGACTCGAGCTGCTCAAGGATAAAACGACTTTGGCAGCCAGTGACGCCGACATTTCCATAGCAAGACTTCGCTCGATCGAGATCGCGAACCTCTGCCGGGTAGAAATATTATTTCAGCCTTAATGTGGAGTAGCGTCTTGCCCGGTGAACGACAATCAGTCGCACGATTCGACCTATTGCGCCAACTAATTAATATTAGACGCTCTTCGTTCGAGCTCACCTTGCGTTCGTTTCTTTCTCGGTGTTCTCTCGGGACGGTGTACCGTGTGAGAACTGATCCTCGATTCGAAACCCGGACTTGGTCCGGCGCTCTCGATGCTTCGCGATTTGCTTATGAAATCGCGCGCGATATGCAGCCTGCACAAAACGCATCGCGAGAGAAGCCAACGATTGAGCTCACGTTCCCTCCCACGCGGCTTCGTTTCTCGGTGAGTTTCAAGCAGAAGTGGCTATTCGATTGAAAAGACGATGCCCGTAGGGACCAATGAACTTTCAAAGCCAACAGTCGTTAGCCGTCCTCCAGCGGAAGGTCTTGATTCTATTTATTAATTTATGCGGGTTATATATACATATATTTTTTTTTTTTAATACAGATAATATACAGAGTATTATAAATGAGAAGAATTTTAATTTTTCATAAATTAATTGTTAAAAATATCTTGATTTTTATTTTTTTTTTTATTCACAAGTCAGGATTAAAAAATATTTACTGAACAATTTACCGTAAAATTTTGACATTTTTAACGTCTGCAATAATGCTTTCGAAGAGCGCCGATGAAAGTCACGTCGAGTGCGCGAAGGTCGTGCCGGCCAGCGTACTTTTCTGCTGTTAATAGAACATTTCGCGTTTCCCGCTAACGCCGGCGTGCAAAAACGATCGTTCACCGGAGGTGAAGCGCTCCTTCGCGAGAAAGTCGACGGAAATGGTGCCGGCGGTCGGGGCGGATGCTCCCCGCGTATTTTTAGGGGGCCTCGGGACGTTCACTTTCGGTTTTTGGCGCAACGACAAATTTTCGTCGCGACCCCCATGTACGCGGACGGGCGCATAAGCGGATCTTAAAAATATACCGCGAGGTGCGCGAGAGATGCGCTTTGATAAATCTCCTCTCGGCGCTCGCGGACGCGCCGGAACAGCCTCGTTCTCGAGGGGGAGAAGGGGGGGAGGAGGGGAGCGGGCGCCCGTACGTCGTCGCTAATTTCCAACGACGGCGAAAATAAATTAGCCGCGTCCCGCGCACCAACGAACGAAACCCGCGGATGCCCCGGCACGGTGTAATTACTCGAAAAAACCGACCCTGTCAAATATACACGGAGCGTAACCACCAAGAGAGAATGTCCCTCCAGTCGTGTACCTCCTACCTCTCCTCCTCGAAATAAATTCGGGTCCAATTTTTCTTTAGCGCGAATTTTGCGCGGGGGTCATTCCTCATCCCGAGCATTTAATCTTCGGCATTAAATATCCCGACAAATGAGCGGTAAATAAAAAGTTCCGTTCGGATAAGTGGCAGTTTAAAATTAATTAAAAAGTAAGCCCGGAGTATTTATTTGTGTCTCCGGGGCTCAGGCCGGACCCTTTTAATTGCAAATGCTAAATAACCTGGTAATTATTGTGCGCAATCTCGACGGTCGAGTCGCCACCACTTCTTTCTTTCGGTACCTTCGACATATCCGCGGCGAAAAGGGCGACTCTGTCGTACTTGAACGGGGCAGTCGAGCGATCGATACCGAAGCTTCTCTCAGCGATGTCGGGATCACGAATTGTCAACGATAAAACCGTATCGGACGACCGCGACGTTTTCAAGAATCGGCGAATACCCGCACGTCTGTAATTTCATCGTTTTGACGTCGGTTCGCGGACTGACGTGGGAATCGTGGATTATCGATGATACGGTTCTTGACGCGGGCTATCGCGACACTCCGGCAATTTTGACATATTTCGTAACGCGCGTCAAAGACGAGGCATTCAGAGGACAACCGTCGCGTCGATTTCTTCGTCGGTGACGTCAACCGCAGCCGGGGAATTATCTATCGGCTTCTCCGGGCGCGCGGTGTCTCTCGATGACTTGCGAGCCGCGAGCGTGCCACCGACGTTAATTCGCCGGCGGCGATTTCGCGTTGTGCATTTGGCACGTTCTCAAAAGATTGGAAATTTCCGTCCACCGCGACGTCGAGATCGGCAGATTGGCGCGAGCTCGCGCGCAGCATCGCCGCGGTGATCATCACCGAGTTAATGTAAATTGCACCGCGACTTCCGCGTCCCGCGGGCTCGGCCCGGTGCGATTGCAGCCTACATAATAAGCATTAATGACACAGGCAGCCGTGTATCTCGGTACCGCGCGCGCAGGTGAGACGAGATGAAGTCGCCGCGCGAATCCGCTTCTGCCGCATAAAGAGCCGGAGGAAAATATAATCTGCGCCAACGACGCGAATGAACGGCGGCTCCATAAAGAGGATGATTCATCGAGTGACTAGATAATCGCCCGGGACGGACGCAGTCAGGTTTGCACTCCGGTTCGGAGATCGTCGGGATTCACCTCGTCGCCTACATTGAGAAGAGAGTAAACGGAATAATAATTAAGATCGAGAGAGCTCGAAGATTCTCAAGTATCGGGGGCTGAGTATACCGGCGGCGTTCGAGCACGAGTCATGATCGAACAGTGGTGCAATTAGGCGAGTTTGTACTCGACATAAATGCATACCCGCGTACGTTATAAAATTAGGAAAAAAAAGAAAAAAAAATTTAACTGATGTTACACGAAACTAATAAACTCGTTAGAAGATCCGCGCGTGTTTGAATTTTTTTTTTGACATTTTACGATATTGCCATTGATATCACGCATTATTGCAGTTTGATTCATCAAAGAGCAGACGATTTAAAATTAATTTTAACAGTCCGCGGGAATATACTTTCCGAAAAAATTCGGCTCGTGGACTTAGAGGCGAGAGAACGTTGTTCGAGCAAAGCGAGATGAAAGGACGCGGCAGCGCGAAAACTTCCGCGTGACACTAGGAGCAATCCCGCGTGAGGAGATAATGAGAAAATGTATAAAATATCACCAGAGGCTCGCGTGCTGAATACGTCAAGCGCGGTTTGTAGGCACACGTGCTGTCGCTCGCCGCGTGCAAGCACGCACGCACGCACCGCGCGCGCGCTTCTTCCTCTTTCCAGCGACGGTCCAGCGGCATCCGATGTACCGTGGTTGCGAAAAACGCGTCGGTCGCGCGACGATCGTTAAACGCCGCGGTACCATTAGGCAAATTGTTCCACGTAAAGCGCGCGCGGGACGCGCTTTCGGGTTCCCGCTTTTTTTCGGTCACGCGATCGAATTCGGCCTGTTCGCAGAGAATAATACACCGCGCGAGCATAATAACGGAGCCCGACTTCCCTCTTCGTCTCGTCCGTGGAGGGCCCGCACGCGGACGGGCCCGGAGTCTGGCTCCCTGCCTTCGTCCCTTTTCCTCCACTGGTTCCATTCGCCTCAGTCCCAGTCTCATTGCGTCTTTCATCTCGCCAGGGTTGAGCGAGAGAGCGAGAGGGTGAGCACGCGGGGCGCGGAGGGTAGGAGGGAAAAGAGGTTCGAGGGACCGCAGGGAGAACGTGGGGCCCGCCGACCGTCTGGTGGGCGGACGCCAGCCTGCAGCAAAGCAGAAGAGATCGCTGCCTTCCGTCAAGGACAATCGCGGCTCTTTTCTTCCTCCTCGCCTCCGCGTCGGAATCGCCGGGGCATCCTCGCCGCTCCTGTCGGCCGGTTGTAATTTCGGGGACTGCGTTTCTGTAGTTAATCGCGCACAGTGCAACGGGTGCTAAGAGAGATTACTCTGTCATTCAGAAAAATTAATTTCGCCTCGCGTAATTAATTACTTATCGCGGATTAAATAATGTCCAGCTGATATTTTTATTTTACCGAGTTCCTTCGACTTCTCACACGTGAATGCGCAAAAAGTCAATTGACACAAGTGTGATTATTAAAATAGTCACATTTTATTATTCCGAGCTGTCTGATTATTTTATTAATACATATTCGGATAATTTAATTAATTATTTCCTTTAAAATGTGCGGAATAATTTTGTCTTCTAGTAAAGAGAACTATCTTATTATCTTATTTTATTATTGCTTGAGCAGCGCACATAATTCACGTCAGTTCTTGCTGCGAAAACGTCTCGTACTATTACGCGATTAGTTCGCAAACGGAGGGTGACTTTGGCGATGGGCAAACCGCGCGATTAATTAACATTCGTGATGAACGACGCGTAAGCTTGCCGTGCAGGTTCATCAAGACGACATTTGCGTGTAAGATGTTCGCGCTGTGGTAAGTGTACCGTGCAAGACGCGGTTGACACGGCGAAACGTTTGATCCTCGATCGCGAAATTCACGTAGATTCGTTAAATCCTAATCGGTTTTGGGACCTGCCGCTCAAAGCGCGATGCTGATAATTAGTCTACCCGTGCCCGCGATCGTAAATAGCTATACATTCGGGAGGGTAATAACGAGCGGCTTAGGAACCTTAAAATGAAGAGGAAAGTTGGAAGCTCTAACGATCGTAGACGAATGTAATTAACGTCGTTAATAATTTAACTGCTGGCGCATCAATCGGCGAAAAAAAAAAGAAATTATTTTATTTTATGATAGCGAATTCTATAAAATACTAATATATAAATAAAATAGCGTAAGATCTAGGAGATCAATTCGAGAAGAGAATACTTTTAAAATGTTTAGTTTACTGGACATTTTTTGCCATACGCTGTCTTACATATTCGAGGTCTCGCAGATTAGGCGTCCCGCTGAATTAACCAGCAAGTAGAGTTACCCGTGGATCGGAATAAAACTTACAGATCCAGCCAATAAGTGGGTCGTGGAATAAAAATCACACTGGTTCAGCCAATAAGTAGGTCGCGGAATAGGAATTGCTGGTTCAGCAAGTAGGTCGTGGATGTAATCGTGATAAATGGTTACAATCAAAGCACTTAGCAACGATACAGGATAATAATAAGCGCGAATGGAAATTAATATAAATTCAAAGATAGAAACACGCAACTCTTTAGCTGCAACTCTTCGTTGGCGTTGCATAAATTTCAGGTTAATTCGTGTTACATAAAATTATGTATGATGAATGAACTGCGAAAAGATTAAATCAATTATACGAGCATTAATCTTACTTTAATAGCAATTATAATAATTGTACAAAAAAAAAAGAAAATTACCGTTTTCTCTTCATTATTTGATCTCGCATTATTTTCGTATCTCTGGCCATCTCATTTGATACGCTTTTGAGATAAGATTCAAATAACATTCATAAATACAGGCTTCGGCTAGATATCTTGCGCTAGATAATATGCACGCATTAAATTTCCACGTCTGAACAGTTATATTTTTAACAAGCACGAGATATAATCGAAGTCTGAGGTAAGGATTGACAGGATGAACAGTGCGAAGCTTTTTTTTTCTTCTTCTTTTTTTTTTCTTTTTTTTTTATCTACCTCTCGCGTGTAATTCTGGGTCAGCGGGGTTAATCGCACGTATCAGAGATGATAAAGAGACGTAAAGAGACGTGATCATTTGATTAATGTTTTAACGAGCATCGAGCGTCTTTCGCGACATAATCGACGCGGGCAGCCGAGAGTGATGTTATCTGCCGGACGTGTTAATTAACGCATCTTCTTCCCATCGATACTTAACTGGACTCGCTTGGAGCACGTAGAATCTGTGCAAAGTACATTGAAAGGCAGATATGGCATTTGCCGCGACGAGCGGCGACGGCGGCTGGCGTACGTGACTTCCCCCTCTCTCGGCCGCCGAGTGCGGGGAGGTGTGGGAGGCCGCGTTCCCTCTCAGTCCTCTGTGATCGGTGCTCCTCAACACATCTACGCGCGCGCTACGTGTGAGATTCGACGCACACCACGCCAAGGTCACGTACGCTAGCCGCCGTCGCAGCACCACGAACGCTATTCCTGACGGTGAGTGTACATATACTTAGATATTTTTTTAAATTCTTTTCTCCTATCTTTTTCTGCATATCCGCACGATCGCGAACGTAATCGCGAACGAACGAGACACGAACGCTGCCGACGCGCTCGAAAATTAAATCACAACTTACGCACACTTTTCTGATCGCGGGTGATCGCGGGTCAGCGATCCTGGATTGAACGTCACGCAAAACTCACGTCGCAGACCGCACGTTCTGCCCGCGCGGATACGATCGTAACTGTACTCCGTGTACTCGGTTAATGTTAATTTAACGTAGAAGGATCCAAGTGTAAGGTCTAAGTGATACAATGACGGTACGTTAAATTAGCACGTGGCTGTGTTGGAAATTTAACGCTAGATTTACCACAGCAAAAAGCTTTTCAACGCAAGTACAGGGTTTTATTTATTTTTTTTTTCTCTTTCTTTTTGTGTTTACCTTCGCAAAGCGAGAGCAAGGTGAAACTGCGATCCGTGCGAACAAGAATCGTAGCGGGTGTGCGGACGAGCGATATACGACGTCCCCGTGGGGACACGAAATACGGCGAGTAGCTGTACGGCTATTTCGTTATCGTAATCTCGCGGCGATATCGTCGAACTGCTCGGCGCAACTTGTCGCAAACGGTACGCGCGCGCTTTACACCCCGCCTAGCGCTCTAAGTTACGTCGTTTGCGAATCGGACACGTTTGCACCCTTATCGGCAATAACGTTATCGATTTATCGCTACTTCGACGCCTTCGGGACGCGAGTCCAAAAGGGTTTATAAAGACTTTTGTGATAGGCGCGCACGTAGACCTGCAGCTGCAGCATCTCGATCATGCGACCGCGATTGCATCTCGCGTTTGTTTATCTCCGTGGAATTTAACGCAAAGGCGTCAAACGTAATCGTATCGCAGCAACATAACCGGTATTATTATTAAAATTTTATTCAAATTAAAAAGTTCAGGGTTTATATTTATAGAACGTTAGAACAGCAAAATTCATATCGCAATTACTAAGCATAATTTATTAGCTTTTTTTCCCTTATATTTTTTTTTTTCCTTTTTTTTTTCTTTAAATGCATGGATCGATCTGCTGATAGGTATGCAGTGTCTTACTCACAGGTCAGAGCGAAACGACTTTACCGTGTCTGATTTAAAACCGCTCGCGTGATTCACGACTCTCTCCCTCTCTCTCTTTCTCTCTCCCTTTTTCCCTCCCCGCATCGCATCACATCGGTCGGACCGGTTTTGGCAGCGGCACCCTGAAACACATGTTTCCAATAAGCTTTTATTGGTAGATAAATCAGGCGCGATCTTATTGTGGGATTATGATGTTTGCACGCACCGAGTCGT
The DNA here is from genome assembly GCF_019399895.1 of Cardiocondyla obscurior. Classification (NCBI taxonomy): domain Eukaryota; kingdom Metazoa; phylum Arthropoda; class Insecta; order Hymenoptera; family Formicidae; genus Cardiocondyla; species Cardiocondyla obscurior. Next base: position 971,774 of record NC_091875.1, on the reverse strand, counting down.
TTCGTCGGACACGCGTGCACCGCGATGCTCGTAATTCGTGCGTTGCAAGCTCTCCTCTTGCCCTCCGCCACCCTCTTTTCTACCCAGCTTTTTATCTCGCGCGGATCCCCGCCGGTTTTTGCGGCGCGCGCGGATTTATGCGACTCGCGCGAGCTTTCGGCTTTTTGCGATTGTATGGACAGGTCGCGAAATATCGCGGGAACGAAGCGGCACCAACGCGAGAACGCAAACCCCGCAGTAAAGAAAGATTTCCGCGGGGATGACCGATCCGCAGAATCATTTGGGCTTAGCGAACCCGTGGACCCAAGCGCAATGCGTCGTGATCATCCGCACGTACGTCACATATATTCATACATTTTTGTGAGCGGTAGCGTAATAAACATTCGGAGAAAAGCGCAACCGAGATGTAACTCGTTTCAAGAATGAGAATTACTCGCGTACGTGTCTGGCAAAACGCAGCAGGATAACGAAAGCTGAAGCTTATTTCTTATTCCGTAATTTATTTTAATTTAATTATTCTTCAATTTAAGAAATAGTAAAAAAGAAAAGGAGCTCTAAAATTTTTTTGTATTTTAAAAAATTAAAGCTTTTTGAAGTTTGTTAAAATAATTAAAAAAAAAAAAGAAAAAGAAAAAATGCTCTCAACGTTGATGCATTAGACTCCAAAAAATGAGTAAAAGAAAATTAATTAATAATGACCGGTTTATGGTTAAACTCGAGGTTAAACTCTATTACGAGGTCCGTGCGATTCGGCGCGTCCGGTTGTCGTGATCGCGGTGACATTTCCCGGATTTTTGCGAGTGGGTCCGTGATCTCGTGAATCGTCGTCGTCGACTATTCTAAGAACGGAGGCTGCCTACGTCGGCAGGAAACGACGACGCGGCGCTGCGTCGAACTTGAGTTCGAACCGGAGGCCTTGGACCAACCATTGACCTCGATCGCCACGTCCACCTCCACGTTCCGCCGAGTACAGCCACGCGGCCGTCGTTCTATCCGATCCGCCTGGCTCAGCCGACGTTTCTTTGCGCCTTTTTTCCTTTAAATCCCACGACATTGTCGCCGCTCGTGGCACGACGATCGTGATAATTACAGCAGCTTTGTAAGCCATAAAATGGTAATGAACGTTAATTGGCTTCATAACGCGCGGATAAACGCGAGTTCTATGAAGACGTATGCACGCCGGAAAGAAAGAAAATTGATAGAGCAATTTATCTCGTGAAACTTTTAATCTCGTATCAATTTTTCATCGTCGACGTGCGATAATCTGTTTCGTGTTATATCATTCCTCTCGGTTTTTCAATTTTCAATATTAAAGCTGGACCAATTTGACTATCGTCAATAGGTTGACAGTCAACTGTATTTGCTCGTTGGAAATATAAAATTACAATTGTCGCCAAAAGCAACTATACGTTTCTCTCGGTGTATATGTGTAACACTTCGGGGGCCCACTCGTCGGTCACTTTACACCTCCGACCCGTGTCGATTTCGCGACCGAGGCGAAGGCCGAGCGGGATGTCAAGCGCACTCGGGAGAGCTGCCAACTATTCTAAGAACGGAGGTTGCGCTTTACGGGAGGAAGCACGCGGCAACGCTCCTCGCGCTGAACCCGAGAGCTCGAACCCGAGACCTTGGAACAACCGTTGCCCCCGATCGCGCTATATGTAAGTATCCCCCCCGGTAAGAGAAATCGCGCGGACCATTCGCGAATCCCATCTCCGATGTCTCTCTCTCTCTCTGTCCGTGTCTCTGTTTCTCGCACGCGCGCGTTTCCTCGCATTTCTCACGTTTTTCGTACGTCAACGAGCTTACACGTGTGTTGTGTCGTGTGCAAAAACACATTTTTCATGTCTAATATACATTGGAAAAGCAACGAACTTGCCGCTCAATACCGAAAAGTTATTAATGGTTTTCTTTTTGTCAAACTCGTACTTGTTTTTGCGATAGGTATATCTAATTAATATATTATATAAATAATATTTTATTTTTAATGTAAAAAAATTGCGATCGTTGCAAGCCTCATTTTTTGTCGTATATTAAATTTCTTTTATATTAAGTAGATTAATCAAATTTTATTATATTATTACGCATTTTTCATATAAATGTCTATTTTCGAGAGAAATGGTTCTTTTTTGTTGGAGATGATGTCTTTTCAATATACATTCAGTTCACTGTGGTAGTTTAACGTACATCAGATCGTTTAATATATTGAAAAGTTCGGGTAGACGTGGGATGAAAAGAAAACCTTTGGCGCAGGCTTGCTCCGCCGTGATGCATTGTCGGGTCAATAGAGAGATGGACGAACGCTTGCTGACCTTGCGAAAAGATCTATTACCGTAAAAGTTCTCCGCGCCGTTTCCTAGTGCAAAACGGTAAATTCTCAGGGTCGTGGCGAACGAGCGCTCTGGGAACCGAACAAACGACTCGAATTACAAGCGAAATCGCCTCTCGCCGATCTGACGCGCGAAAGTGGATCGTAATCTCGCAAAAGCGTGCGAATCGCTCGTATAATTCTGAATCCGTAATGAAAGCCGTTCCCCGCGATGTTAATTCACCATTACTCAACGTTAAAATCGTCCGTGGAACATTTAAATATATAATCGCGTCACATAATTTCCTGCTCTGCGTGTTACCCGATCGCGAACAGCGAAATTTATTTCGAGACCAATTGCACGTTACGTCATTCCATTTCTTTTTTTCATTAAGGTGAAATCGCCATTCTTTTTTCCCCTTCCTCCCCTCGCGGATGAGAAGGTTTTATTTTCATCTATTTTATTCCATTTTTTTTTTTTTTTTTTCTGAACAATCACGGTTAAACGCGACAAAGAATAATTGCCTGTATCGCGAAACAAGATGTGCGGTGCTTTAATACGGGCGAGATAATATTATATCGCGGTTAATGACGGTGGCGAAGCCTTCGTGTGTGCCGTGTACACGTATCGATCGTTTCGTAATGAGAATACCGCGATTACCGCGGTCACCATTATTCGGCGGTGCTGCGTATCGCGATGCTAACGAAGCCACGTCATCCGACGTCAATCGATTCCTCCGCTGTCACTGGAGGTCTCCGACATTTATCTCTCGCCTCGGATCTCTCGCGAGCATTCTCTCTCCTTCTCTCTATCTCGCCCTCTCTCTCTTTCTTCTTTGCTCTATGCACGCCGCGCGGCTTCTGACGTTATCGTTCGCCAGTCAGGGACAACGGTCCGACGAGGAAGAGAGAGAAGGAATCGGACGACCTTCGTCGGCGTACGATTCCAGTAACGACGAATCATCGCCGGCCTCGAAATCCGTACCGATAGTTTCGACCCGTGCTCGCTAAAGGAAAATGCCATTACCATATGTTCAGCACCGCGCGGATATGCTCGCACCAAGGATACTCCACCGAGTGCCTCCTTGCGCCTCTTCTCGTCCCGTTCCCTCCGATCCCGCGGACGTTCTCCATGTCGGAACAAAGCGCGAACGCGTCAAGACCCCGCGTGGAAAAACTGCCCAGTAAAATTGAATCGAGCTCTAATGACTAAGTAGCGAATATTAGATTGCAACGACATCACTACTTTTTCTGATCGTGAGGCAAACTTTAGAAATTACCGGAAAATAATTACGTATTTTTACTTTTAAATTTTATTATTTATATCATAAAAAATAAATTAATTATTTTCTCTTTCTCTTTTTTTTTTTTAAATATTATTATATTATTGCACATATCTTGCAATGGAAATATTAACGAATTCCATTTTTAACTTCAACGTCTTGTAATACATCGAAACGCTTTTAGAAGTCTCACGAATTTCGGGGTGCAAGAAACTCCCTCCGCGCACTCGTGGAGGGGTAATATAAGAGACGTTGAATTCGGAGTTAAATAATTTGACAAACTCGGACGCTTCGTAGAAATCAAACGTCGCCGTGTAACGCTACCGCGTGATATTTACGCGGCCGTTATTTAGGAAAGGGGACGGAGCGGACGTGTTTGTGCTGCCCGCTCTTATCCAGATTCCATTGTCGGGACCTGGGGACCCGCCGATAGAGTTTGCCCAAACGCTTTGCACCTGCATCGCGGGGCACGACCGCCGCATCCATTACCGCCGCGCGCACTCGCCTTGCCCTCCGGCGAGCAAATACTAAATATTTATTCGGGCATGCCGCCGTGCGTGTGTCCACGGGGACACGCGGAGACGTGTGGTCTCGTGAAGGCTCGCGAGTCTCGCATTCGTCGAGTGCACGTTCTCTGAAAACGCGATCCGGAAGCGAGAGAAGTACGTTCCTCGAGATAGAAATTCGACTTGTTAAAAGAAAAAAAAAAATAATAATAATAATAAGAATTATAACGTCGTTTGATAACTTTCTTTCTGCGTCAGTGATTACATGCTTGACCTCTTACGGTCGCGAGCTTGCATTAGCAACCACGATATTTTTTATTCTCTACGATACAAAGCACTCACCGCGAAGCTGCAATTATCGCGTCATGTCCGATCCTTACCGTTGAGAAGGTACTCGCAAGCTTTCGTAACTCTCCAACGCGCTTCTTCGTGCCTGCATTAAAGATCTTAAGGCTCTGTTTATTATATACATATTAAGATTTTTTTTTTTACGGCGAATTCTCGGGCGGAGGGTTTTGTAATTGAGCTAAATAATGAAATTTTGATGGTAATGGCGCTGGAAAAAGCCGGGAGAAACGCTCTATAAATAGATGCAAATGCAGGCGCGGTAAAATACGGGACGAGCAAACGAGAGAGTTCGGGCAGTAAATACGGAAGAGAAAAGGAAGGGTACGGCCGCTGGCGGTGGCCGGGATCACGCGGATTTCCATGATACGCGTCGCAAACTCATCTTGAACCGCTACCGGCCGATAAAGCTCTCGGGCAGAAAGGCGACGCGGCGTGGGAGTGCAGTGGGAAGAGAAAGAGAAGAGGGAGAAATATAGAGAGGAGAATCGGTGAGACGACCCTATAAAAAGATATCGTGCCTGACCTCCCGCAACGAGAACTTTTCGCGGCCGAGCGTAACGCGCGATGGACCCGCAAAGATCGTCGCAGCCGTTCGACTCCGTCGCGAATCGGAAACGTAGGTCAACGCACGATGTTCTAATATACGGAAAAAAAAAAAGAGCAATCTTAGGCCTTTAAGCTGAGAGAAAAGTATAGTTCCTTTTGAACTCGTTCATAATTTTCGGATATATCGGACGATAAACGTGATAATTTTAATTATATGTATGTATGCACTTCTAAACGCGAAGTTGGCGTAGTCGTTGTGGCCCTCGAAACGCCAAGCCCGGAAGACGGCGCGAGCTCGATCGTACCTTACCGAGAGCGAATCCGCGAGCCGCAGCATCCGCTACTTATCCACGTCAGCGTCAATCTCAATTTTGCTAACAGGAAGTAATCGCAAGATGCTAAATCGAGAAGATACAAGCGGTCGGCGTGGCGCGCGCTCCTTTTTCCAACCGAGAATTGAAGTTGTCGCCCGAAGGGATGACTTTTCGAAATCCCTGTGGAGCCTCAGCGAATTCGAAATCGTTCGTCTCGATATTTTCGCGATAGTTACTCTGACCTAAACTATAATTTTATGATATTTCTGTCGAATAAGTATTTATTTTTGCCTTTCTGCATTTCGGTTTTTGCATTTCTGGTTGAAAATATAAAATTATAATTGAGGCTAAATTTTTCTCTCAATGCGAACTTTGCGGCCGCGAAAATGAATTGACGGACAACGGTAGGGAGGGAGAAAGACGGAAACGAGCCGCGAAGATTAACGGCAATGGCACCGACGAAGAAGGAAAACGGGGAGAGAAAGCACGCGAGAGTGGAAAAGAGAGAAGGAGAGAGAGAGCCTTGAACCCCGATGCGGGACGAAGGACGAAACACTAAAAATATCCGCGCAAAAATCACCTCGACACGGTGCAACGGGTTTAATGGCGGCTCGGCGTGCAAAATCTTTTGGTAGCGACTCGCGTTCCTCGCCGCCTCGTGCTCAACGGAGTTTAGAACCGGAAGTTGGATTGCATTCATCGTAGAACCATTTCCCGTTTCAAATTTAAAGGAGATAAGAATTGTGCCCTATTCTACTTTAAATCTTTTTAGAATTTTAAATTTTACGTAACAATTTATAATTAGAAAAAAAAAAAAAAAACAATTTTACCTTAAATTAAAAATTAAATTTAACTTAAAAAAATTTTTTTTTAACATTCTGAACGTCGAAAATTTATTATAAATAAATCCCAAGAGCTCGCGATGAATTTCGCGGTGCATCATCAATAGCGCATCGCGCCGTCCACCTTTGAACGCGAGTTGTGCTGTTCGCCGTCGCATCGAGAAATGCACAAATTGCGCCAGTTTATATTTAGTTGATACCAATGAGACGATCTCTCGCGTAGTTTCGCTTGGCGCGTGAAAGTTTCGGCCGCGTTCGAGCGTTCGGCGTTACAGAAATTTAGATAGACGATCCCGAAGTCCAGAGACTTCCGAACACTCGAAAAGAACTTTATCAACTAGAAACTAGTGCGTAATCTTTGCTATACTTATAGCCGCCCGCATCCGCGTCTCGTCGAATGAAGTACTCGCGCGAACACCTTGTCGCATCGCACGGGAGAAAAGTTTAGCCCTGACTATGACTTTACGACATTTCTATCCATAAATATAGTTGACTCAACCACCGTGACGGCGGGAATGGTTCAGTCGGCTATATTTATTCGTTAGAAATGTCATAAAGTTATAGTTGCGGCCAGGAGTAACTATATATTTATTTCTCTCTCCCGTGGAACCATAATCTCGAAACCGCCGCGCGGCGGGACGGTCGTCGATTCGAGCGTTCGGCCATCTGTCTACTTTGCTCGCCAGTACCTGCCAGCCCTTAACTACAATTCTGAATACGGGACTGTCTATCTGCTCTCTTTGTCCGCTCGCCTGTCTGCCAATCTGGTTGTCCTTCCGCCTGTCCACTTACAGCAGGTGTATTAATAATACCCCGAGCTCCTATTTTGCATTCAAACCTCTCTGTGACATTAAGACACGTCCTTTCATTCACGTCAATTATTTTATAGCTCGACTGTCTTACGCGGCAAAGGAGCCCGGTGAAATATTCCTTTAGAGAGCTTAGAGATACGAATGAGCGCGGCGATGTTAGCGCGGCTGATTGTACTTACGTCCGTCTGTCAGTTTCTTCCTGGCTTGCCCGGTCGTAAAGGCACGCGTCTCCATATCGTTTTAAGCTCACGGAGAATACGATTGCCGGTTAATCGAGGTTTACCACGGCAAGTCCCAAGCGCAAGCATGTGAAATCACCGCCAATAGCTCGCGCGTAATATGTCGGGGATCCTCCTGGCAAAAGTTCTTTTAATAACAACATAGGCGAGGCGTGAGTCTCTCGAAAGAAAGATTAAGCCGATAACGAAGCCGAGAGCCAGCTAAATCGAGCATTGTTCGCGCGTCTTATAAACAAGGCGCAATAATGACCTCACCACTAATCTTCCTCAACACGATGAAATTAAAAATCTTGCCCGTTGTTTGTTCCACGTCCGCGTGACCACCTGCGCACAACCAGCCGTGATTTCATTATGGAAGGAGAGGGAAAAAAAAAAGAAAAAAAAAAAAAAAGAAAAAGATTACGAGGACGATTATTTCATAAATCAAGCCGGCCGTTGCGTTGAAAAGTAAACTGTAAAAAGTAAAAGCCAACCTGAAATTATTAGATCCGCGGGGATAAACGCGCGGGTGAGATTTTTCCATGCGATTCCGAGAGAACCGTGCCTTCCCTCCCCGTCCCGCCTCTGACAGGGACCGGGAGGCCGTGACGTCACGCGTCTCGCGATAACGATCGCGAGTCGTTGACATAAATCACGAAACTGCGATCGTAAAATGCGCGGGGTTTTAGCGCACCGCGGTATTAGGCAATGCGCGCGGAGCGCAAATTGCCGCAACGTGTCTGCTTTAGCGAGATTTTCAAAAGCGTCGGCGGTTGCGTCACTTAGCGCGGTAAAAACGGGCCGCGCGATTCGCGATATAGATAAACGGAAGGTTACCACGCGCGGCTTACGCCGTGCCTTCTCCCGCACGTTTCATCTAATGTTGCACATCGGGGGCCCGCGAATAACCTAGGCCCTGTAGACACCTCAACCGTGAAGAGTCCTTGATACGCGAGCCTGCACATCGACGATGTGTTGTACGTAGGTCGGGCATACGCGTAGATCGAGCGTGTGTGAAACCCCACATGTAAATGGTATTTCGACACAAATAATCGGGCTGTTGAGAAAAGTACTTACTTTTATATACCTACCATAGAAATGAGCCAACGTCAGACGTAGTTCATTTCTTTTTTTTTTCTTTACTGTAGCGAGAAGAACACGCTAAGGATATTTGAGAAAAATATTAGATTTATAAAAATTTGTCATTAAAATAGACGAGGTAAATCAAATACCGTTCGGCTTCGAGATTGGTTCCGCCGTCGCAACACGTGCCTCTCATCTGTGCCAACATAGTAGTACGTTTGAATTAAGTTGCACTCTCGCGCGTGTAGGTTTACACGTGTAACGACTGTCCATATCTATTCGACACCCGGACGATTCTCTCTCCGAACGTGCTGTCGCGGAAGCGCTCAATTTACGATCGAAGCCGAGGTCTTTAATGAGCCGCACCGAAAGATTTAGTATTTAGTTACAACTCTTTGGCTCGCCGAGAGTGAGTTGGCTTATCCACGTGGCGCAGTCGTCTCTCTATCTTTCTTTCTCTCTCTATTTTTCAGCCAGTGTTAAATATATTTCTTCTCTGGACTATTTACATCGCCATGACACGTGCCTATCGTCGATTATTTGCATCGTCGTAGCACGTGTCCGTTCGGTACGTCGAATGCGACCCAGGCGCGTGTCGCAAATGCGCGCGTTATACTTGTCGCCGCTGAGAAGCGGCGGCCGCGACGCAACCGCGTTGCACACGCATATATGTAAATGCGGTCGGTCATGCGTGCGCTCGGGAGGAATAGAAAGCGCGGGCCAGAGGCGGCGGGAAGGAGAGAGGAACGGAGCGCTCTCGAGCGATGCAGCCGGCGCGTGCATATACGCGATGTAAACAGTGCGGTTGCCGCCAGCCCTGACCAGCCGGGTGCAACGCCACCGCGGACCTTGAGCGATTATATTTTACTGCGAATTCGCCTCGCGCGACAGCTTCGCTTCCACGCATCTCGCACTTTAGGACTAATTTTCGACGAGAAGGTTTTGCAAAAAAAAAAAAAATAAATAAAGTAAAGTAAAATAAAATAAAATAAAATCTTTCAGTCCGCGGATCGAAACAATGAAGCAAACTCTAGCTGCGCAAGTGTCGCACTTGCAATCGTTTACAGAAATGACCGATCTGACCGGTGCTCTTAATCTTGGCTGAGTCTTATAAGTACACAGCAATCGGAGTCACAAATTTTACAACAGTCGTCAAAGTAGCACTTCCGTTGAACGCGGTGACTGTATCTCGCGTATCGGTCGCTATACCCACCGGATGTTCGGTCAATATTTTCGTAGCACGTGCTTGCGCGAAAGAAAAATACGTTCCGTCTTGTGCGTTCGCGAGTGCAGCGTGATTAGTGACGTCGACATCTCGGCGTCAATCTCAGCCTCCACGTGGCGGTCGGTACCAGCTTGGCATCGCTTTTACTCTCGCGCTTCTCGAAAGAACATTCGCACGTCATTTAAAAAGATACACGCGTCGCGGAACTTTTATTAGCGCGAATCGACGATTTCGCTATTAATAACAGTGCCGCTGATAGCCGATTCGGATGCGAGTCGCCCGAGAGCGAGTCTCGAGCCCCGCTCGCCGGCACCGCTCCAAAAATACGCGCGGCGATGGCGACGTATCGGCTAAACGAAGGAAAACACGGCCGCGGGAGTGTTATTTCAATCATCGCGCCACGAAAAAGAAATCGCACTCGGAAAATATTTATCTTCTGTACCGCGGTAAACGACGAGTTCAATCGTGGAAACGAGACGCGTCCCCGAGACCCAGAGCGCTCGATCCTGCACCTTCTGCGCGAGACTAACGCACACCCGTCACTCTTAGTCTACTTAGAATTCTCCTGCACTATTTAAAGCACCGAGTTCCTAAGTTAGGAAATTAATTTGCAAATACAATCTACATTATACGAAAGATTATTTTCTATGAATATAATATATATCTGTAAAAAATTGGTGTGGCGCCTGAGTTAGCTAATAATTGATTCTATTGTTGCCATTTATTAAATTATATATATATTTTTTTGTTACAGATCGACGCAGCTGCACCCACCGTCGTGTCTACAAGTCTCGTCACCGCCGATTAAGAATTATACGAACCGCAGCCGGTTCGTCGGCCGTTCCGGGAGTTTCGTTAAGTATTCGGTCGTATTTTTTTTTGCATGGCTTTATTCTGAACGCGAGTGCCGAACATGGGACGCGCGTAAGTGATCATAGTAAATTTTCGCGATTAAAATCACGGTCGGGGTGTTCGCGAGTTACTTGTGCGCGGAAGGATGACTCGACACACAAACTGAGAGGAGGAGCAGGCCCGGGACGGGCATCCTGCATCGGCGGAGCAACTTTTAAGTAAGTATAAATTAAAAAAAATTTTTTTTTTTTTATTAATCTCATTAATTGACATGTCTTTATTAATATTGTTTTTTTATGTTACAGTCACCGCCAGAATTCGTCAACTCCGCTGAAGTTCATGCAGATGGGTAAGTGGCATGATTTTTTTTTTCGTAATTAAACTCTCTTAAAAATTAGCGCGCGGGCATTATTTTTTTCTAGTATATTTTAAAAAAAGCTCGCTTATCGGATGCTTAAATATAATAACAAACTCGATTCCATGAGGGGAAAAAAAAGAACTGTAAGGCCGAAAGCTTTGGTCTCGTCGAACTTGAACGCGCATCGGACGTATCAGGAGTCGTGCTGTAATCTGACGCTCAGATAACGACACCGGCGAAAGAAAAATAATGCCCGATCTCGTCGTTATCGCGCTTCGTAGCTCGAGTCGCACTTCGGCGATGTCAGATCGCCCGCCACCGCGATGAGACACGGCTCCAGGCCTTGACGGGGAAAGGGCGAAACGGCTGCATACGGGCGCGATAGGATGGAATCGAAAGCGCAGCACGTTTCCACGCGCGAGGCCCGCGCTATTAATAGCTTACTGCGCGTTATTATCAACGCTCGATGCACCGAGAGCCGCGACAACTCGGAGAGGAAATCTCGAAGAGAGTACGAACGGCCGCGAATTCTTGTCACTCTTTTTATACATATATATATCTTTTCTTTTATCTTTTTCTTTTATTTTATTTTTGCGCCCTGCCCTCCTCAGAGGAGAAGTCCCCCTTGCGACTTCCTCTCTCCGCGTTATCGATCACTTACCTTGGAGACTTACCGTGTCGCCGAAACCGCAGCGGGACGTGCCTCTGGCAAATTGAATTTTCGATTGCCCCCGCGACTCAGCGAGCGAAGAAACGAACGCAATTTACGATCGAGCCACTTTGCAAGTCTTCGAGCGAGTTTTGTCTTGAAAAATCACGCGACATGACGAGGCACGGCCGGCTAGTTGTTTTTGGTCTTCTTTTTGAGAAACATCGTTACGCACTTTTCTCGCTGGTTGGTTACTTACGCAGTAACTTATGAGATCGCAATAAACCGGCGATAAATGATTGCAAATGGGAAAGAATAGGATTAACAGCTGTAACATTTAGATCGCGTGTTTCTTCTACGGAACAAGTTGCCGAGTAATCGGCGCGTTCCACATCTTGGCGCCGGCACTCGAAGGTTAATTAATGCTGAAAACAATGACGGAACGACGGCGTGAAAGGATCGGTTCGTGGGGCGTGATCGGAATTAATGAGACACTTAATTTATTTTTAAGTTATTTTTTAATAATTTCGATAAAAAATGATACAAATACTTAATAACAATATAATAATGTTATAATGTATTATAAACAAGATTACTAAATACAAATGTACAGTTGGTATTTAAAGTTAGTCGTTATCATCTTCTTTCTTATCATGTATATGCTGCAACTTAAAAGCTATGATATATAACTTAGAAGCGCGCGAATACAATCCTTTTACCGTGCAAACGACGGAGCCTGTGCCCCGGCAAAGAACGCGAAGACGTAACAAGAAAGTAAGCGAGAATCGACAATTTTTCGACGGAAACAAAAGCTTTTTTTTTTTTTTTTTTCTTCTTTCGTTTCGCGTCTAATCCGTCCTACGGGTAGGGAGAGAGGGGGAGAAAAGAAAGAAACGGAAACGATCAAAGCGGCGCAACGGAACGGCGGCAATTAACAGAAAACGCGAGAAATAACAAACGTAAGGTCTACACCGACTCCGCCTCCTCTCGATCGGCGACAAAGTTGGGAAATCGATCGGTTATTGCGAGATACAGGTTCGTGTAAAAATATCGTGAAAAATTTACGGCATTACTCTTCGTCGAAAGTGTGCTTCTTTCTTTTCGCAGTATAGCGGCACGCCGGCCGTGAAAAATAGACGCGTCGACTGAGATCAAGTTTTCTGCTCAGCGCCGTTACGTATCTTGATCCATAGGTGATCTCTAGTTCGGAGCTAATCATCGTTCGCTCTCGCGGAATTATTGCACTTTTGGTGTACCCGCCTTTTGTTTTTGTTTTTTTTTTTTTTTTTTTTCTTCTTCCTTTCCCTTTCTCTCGAAAGAGCGCACTTTTACAATCGTTCCGCTATTGAAGCGACGACAACGCGGAGCGTCGAGCGAGTGATCCTGTACCGGTTTTTACGGAAGAAAGAGAATCTTTGCGAAAACTCCGCCCGCATCCGCGATACATATCGATACAAGCGATTACACGTCACGCGACAAACGCCTAAGGTACACGAATGCATTATCCGACCAATATAGATATTACACGTTAACCGTAAATAATGGCTCTCAATAAACCTTATCACGTACACCAAATGTAACTTGTAGCCCATCAAGCGCAATCTCGAAGTATATCAAAAAACATCTCGTCCCGCGACGCTCTCAATTGGACATATATACACGCTAAGAATTTGTTAGAAACTACTACACATCTATTTGTCGAGTCATTCACACACATACGCACATACGCGCTTGCGCACGCGACCACATTAATATATGTATATTTTTTTTTATTATATAGATATATGTATATATTAGTGTGCACGCGCGCACTGGCCGGCTATCTGAATCGCCGTAATGCCAACAGGAGATCATTTTCACGTGATTAACTTTCGATCTTACTCCAAATTCTCGAATTAAGATCGATGTCAATGTTTTCTTTTTTTTTTTTTTTTTTTTTTCCTCTTCAAATATAAATCTTATATTTTAATTAAGATGAAAGTATGCGCTTAACGATGATCGGTTTACGCTTTTTAAAAATTCACACGGATATAGCTGCGCTGAGAGAAAAAACATAGTTACTTTTAGCCTCAGCTGTAATATTGTGAGATTTCGTACGAATAAACGTAGTTGTCTTGGCTATTTACGGCGGTGGAAGTGGCCGTGTCAACTATGTTTATGATTAGAAATGTCACGAAATTATAATCGAAGCTACGTTTTCCTCCTACTGTGTGCGATCGGCTGCAGAACTGCGACGATTCGGGTGCCCGCGCGCCTAAAACTTACATTACTCGATGAAAGTTCTGTAAACATTGAGAAATCTTAATCGCAACGCGGGGCTGATGCTGCCGGTGCGACGTCGAGCCCGCGGAAGGTACATGTGTCGCGGCTTACGATTTATTTGAGCAGCAATTTGTGTCAGGTAGAAAAACGCTTCTCGCTTTTCCAAGGCGCTCCTGACGTGTCTATCGTGCGTACCGCGATGTTTATGTACGTAACGATTATGAGAGATCAGACGGTAAAAAAGAAAGAACTCGCGGCTCTCAAAGTCGCACCGACGGCATCAAGGATAGTATGGCGGTTGCGAAGAAAGCAAGTAAAGTCCGAACGCAACTTCGAAGCGACCTGCTGATGCAGTTTCGCGCATTCCTGCCCAAAAAAAAAAGAAAAAAAAAAAGAAGAAAAAAAAAAGAAAGAAAAAAAGAAGAGGAAGAAAAGACACACGTAACTCGCACAATCGCATCCCTTATCTCTCTCTCTTTGATTCTTTTCCTCCTTTTCGATCTTGACGCGAAGCAATCCTGTACAAATGTCTGAGCTAGAAAGAATAGCCGATAGAAAATGCATCGTGCGAAGTTTATCATCGTTCACAAAGTTGCGTAACGAAGCAAACGTGTGATGCGATTTAACGTTCGAAGAAGGAAAATCAAAAGAAACCTTCAGCGGTTGAATTCTATGGAAGCACTAAAATCTCGAGCTTTCCCGCGTTTCCGGCTCTCGCCGCGAGCACGAGGGACCTCCGATAACGTCCCGATAAATCTACGCGAAAGCAAAACGCAAGTATGTAATCGTCTCGCTTTCTTCGCGGCGCCGCGCGAACTTTTTTTCTCTCTCACATACAACTGCGCGTCCCATCCCATATACTTTTTGTAACCCGTTCGTTAACTCCCTCTTTTTATTTATTTATTTTTTTTTATTTTTTTTTTCCCCTGGTGTTTGGTCGCTTCTGCAATATATATCCGTCGATTTAGGTGTCTTCGCTGCTGAACAGCCTCCTCGCGCCGCGATTTCAAATCTAAAGTCAGATGGAGAGGCGACGTTCACGCGCGATTCGGTGTTCCGGTTCGTTGCACCGGTGTCATGAAAAATCTGCCGAGCGCCGCGATTCGACGGAGCAGAAATTTATTCATTTAGTCTCTTTATTACCGAGACGTTAGGTGCTCCGCGACAAGTGCGGCGCGTGTATCGCTAGCAGCTCTCGTTCGCGAGCGCGTTTTCTGCAGCCACCGAGCGGTGAAACGAGCGTTGCGCGGCTTGATATGTAATATCATTGATATCAATATCAATAATGCTGAAGTCCGCGAAGAAGCGTTTAACAACTTTAGAATCAACACAGCCTGTTTTAACTCGTGAGAGATTATTCGCTCTTAGTGCAACGGCTCTCCCGTTCCGTTTCCTCCACCGTGATCCTGCCGGCTTCGAACCCATCCCGAAGGATCGGGTACAATCGCACGAAGCTTACCTGAGACGCGCCTCAGTAAAGGAGACGAAAATTTCGGAGCAATTGCATCGTAATAATTCTTATTGCGTTTTTTTTTCTTTTTTTTTCTTTTTCTTTTTTTTTTCTTCGTGTAAATAGCTATCAACACTAACATTATACTTTGTCTTTCTTGGCCCTGTATATGATTTTTGTACGAGAGTTTCCAGACCGGAGTGATAGGCACTGTGTTTCCTTTATATTTTATTCGCTTTTTTTTCCCCAGTTTTACATCCAGTTTCTTTTAGCCCCTTCCCTTCCCTTTTCAAGTACACCGTTCGCTCTTCTGCCGAAAATGACAATCGTTTCTCGACAGAGAAATTAAAAAAAAAAAAAAAAAATTAAGAGACGTTTTCAACGCACATTAATTGGCGCAGCATTGCAACGCTCTCGTCGCCTTCGCGTTGGAAAGGAAAAAAAAAAACAAACAAACATAATTTACAACGCGACGATTCTGCGGAGCAACCCGTTTGCTCGTTAATTAAAAATCAACTATTTTTCCCCGTTTTTCACATCAGCTCTAAAAGTCGATCGCACTCCGCGCGAGTCGCGTCGGAGTCGCTCGCCCGTCTTTTCTCGCGCTGGTCAAGAAGCTGTTCGCCGAATCCCAGGCTTTCCTCCTTCCGCAACTGGCGATAGCACGTACAAATAATAATGGTAATATCAATAATAATAGCAATAGTACTGACAATAATAATTAAAAAAGGAAAAAAAAAAGAAGAATTATGACGATAATCGTAATTACAATAAAGGTAATTAATAACCATAGATATTTGTATGTATAAAACAATGCGTGTTAATACGAATAATAATAATAGTAACATAAGACCTGCTACGCAAAGCAGCGTGTGAATCTTACAAGAAGAAATAGAAAAAAAGGGGGAAAGATAATAATAGTAATTGGTAGTGAAATCGCTGGTATCGGTGCGACTGTCGTTGATCACCGTTTCTGAACAATCGTCGAAAATTAACGCTACGCAAACGTAAATGTAATATGAAGACTATGAGATCAAGTGTTTGATATAGCAATAATCGCGCAGGCGGCCGAGCGTGGATGGCTCTCTCTCTCTCTCTCTCTCTTTCTCCCTTCGATCCCGGCCACTCGACGCCGACGCCGGATCTTAACCGCTGGATCAAGCGTCGGTTTGTCGGGTGGACCATCGATCGAAGGAAAACACTCGGCGCCGTCGTTCTCCCGCACGCTCGTCTTTTATTCCCGGTCGAAAGCGACCCTCCGCCCGGCGACTTTTCTTCCCGATCTCGCGAACGTGATCCGTCCGCCGCGAATTTTCCTTCCGTTTCTGCGCTTCAAAGGCGGTAACGACGAAATCATTGAGGACTCGATCGCATCGTTTCGCCGAGGGAGCATTCGGCGACCAATCCGGTCGCTTTTCGCGGGAGGACGCAACGATTATCGTTGACGTAGCGATATCTCGCGCGTTATTCATTCTTAAACATCCGTATTATTTTATGAATATATATATATATATGGAAATATATATATATATATTCGTTAAAACAATGAACGCGTGTCGTGTCAATCGGTGTTCTTTCCGCATCTGTTGCATTTTTCATATTGCAAACCAGGTTTTTTTTTCAACCTTCGATAAACGATCCTGGACCGTTTAAAGCAATCGACTAGCACGTCATGTTTCTCGTTTCCATTTTCACGAATGAAAACGTCTTCATGACTTTAAAGAGCTCCCTTTTCTATACTCCAATCGTTCGGTTACATATTTCTCTTTTATGAATAGAGATAAATATAAATTAAATGCGAAATAAAACTACAATTTTTTTTTTTTCGTTGCCTCTTTTGCTTCGAATTTTGTCTCAGTTTGATAAAACATTACGAAATTTACATCGTAATTAATTTACATATGCAACGTAATAATAAAAATACAGAAAATACGCGATTAAATATAAATTATTTTTATGTAAAAGATAAAAGAAAAACTGAAATTTAATACGATATATTAGTATCGATGTTTAAATTTAATTTTAATCTATTTATATAATATATATAACATATATGTATAATAATAATTATATTATATTTATATATATTAATATAAATTACATTAAAATTACATGGATATATATCTTGTTAATTTTCATAGTTTCTGCAATATTAAGTAAGAAGTTCACTTTTTATTTTGCAATTTTCCGAACAATTTGAAAATTGTTATCTCGACGGATTCGGAAAGAGCACCGACTTCATGCAAAGTACGTGCGTTGTTCGCACCGCCGATGGAAATTTTCGTTTCCCTTACACTTCGAGCATATATTATGTTCTACTACATACAATTTCAATATATACAAAAAGCGGGCGGCCGCAAATCGCGCGAGAAAACCCGCCGCTCAAGCGATTTTTTCGCTTCTTTATCATTAAATTATCATTTCGGTTCGCGCGAGTCCAACCGCCCGTCCTCACTTATCTAACTTCATACAAAAGTATACAATACATACACAAAAAAAGAAAATCTGAATTCCACCGCGCGTCGTGGCTACTTCTCGTCTTTTTTCTTTCTTCTTTTTTTTATTTTTTATTTTTTTTAATAATTTTTTTTTGTTCTTTATCAATCGTCAAAAAAAAAAAAGATACTTTTCATCCGTATCGCGATAACTTGTCACGTCAATATTACATTAACAAAACGATGCATTAAGTTAGATTTTAAATATATTCAATGTTAAACAAACAAATCAAACATCTTTATTTTCAAAAAAAAAAAAAAAAGCCACGACACGCATCAGCCGAAGAGAACGCTCTTTCAAAAAATGACATCTACTCTAACGATAAGTAGAAAAAAAAAACGAAGGCGCGAATGACAATTCATTTCAAGAGCACGATCCGCGCAAAGGAATCGATAGCAATTGCAATGACGCGTTTTCTTCACGTACAATACTCAGCTCTCGAATCTAGCCGGTCTACAAAGTATTTGCCGGACAAATTATTATTTTTTTTTTTTTTTTTGTTTCCGCTCAACACGCCTCCCGAAGACAATTTACTCGCGGCGCAATTTATCTTTCCACGTAAAAATTCTCCATACAAACCAGCGGTGCGTATTCCGTTCACCTTGCTTCTTTCGCTCGCTTTCTTCCTCGACTTTTCAATAGTTGCTCGCGTTCCAAGGGTCCTCGGCGAATATGGAGCAAATGTCGTGATGATGATGTGTAAAATCGATCAAGTCGTTAGTGTTGATGTGGTCCAATCCGGAATCGATGTCGTCGTCGTTTATCTCCAAGAAAGATTCGTCGAGGATGTTCGCGGCGTCCGTCGCTGTTAGCGTAAGAATGGACGATTGTGGCGGAAGCATCGTCGGGGCGACGGCGTTAATCGGCTCGCGCTTGAAGCTCGTCGTCTGCCGCAGGGCGGAAGTTAGACTCGCGTGAGAATAACCGCGTGCGTTCGTCTGCATCATCGACGGTAGGTCCAAAGACGCCGCCAAGCATATGTCCTTCGAGGCGAAAGTCTGGTCAAGCTCCATCTTCGGCTCGAGCTTCGGCTCGAACTGATCGAGCTCCTGCTTGATCTTAATAGGATCGACGCCGCACATCGCAATGTTGTTGTTGGACGTGACATTATCGGGATTATAGCTCTCCTCGTAGAAAGCGGACTCGGGCGAGTCCGGGGTGTCGCAGGTCGGACTGGTGGGCACCTTGACGGCGACCGTTGACGGCGTCGAAGTGTAATCCATGTCAGAGAGCAGCGTGTGACGCGGCGTCTCTAGGGTTTTCAGGGTCTCCAGGTTCAGCCCGATTGGTTTAGAGCTCGACCTAGACATCGGCTTGACACTCGATTGCGTCTGGAGCTTTTTCGTCGGCTTCTTCAGCGTTTGCTGTTGAGTGTTGTTATTGCTATCGTTTCTGCTCCTGGCAACGTGACTAGCAGCGGGCGACGCGGAAACCGGCGACAGCGGCGACAGGGAACTGGCCAGCATCGAGGCCGGGCTGTTAAGCGGCGTCGACAGCATTGACGGCGACGGGGAAGGCGACAGCGACGGCGACGACAGCGACGACAGGGTCGATTTCCGCGATCTTTTTCTTTCTTTCGCCTTCGATATCTCGACTGGTTTCGAAGTCTTCTTTCTGGGCCTGTACTTGTAGTTTGGATATTGTATCTGATGCAGATGCCTGAGTCGCTCGGCCTCCTCCCTGTAAGGTTGTTTCTCGTCTTCCGACAGCAGCTTCCATTTCTTCCCCAGTCTTTTGCTGATCTCGGCGTTGTGCATGTCTGGCTGCAGCTCGGTGATTTTCCTGCGTTGTATCTGCGCCCAGACCATGAACGCATTCATCGGTCTCTTGATGCGGTTAGGATTGTTCTTCTTCGTCTGTAACAGAGAAATCAGAAACGGGCATTCGTTTAGTTTCTTTCGACACTCGTCGCTTCAATAATTATTTTTAACAAAATCTTCAGCGCACGCTTCTTGCACGTTGGCGATCAATAATTTTATAAGATAATTTTCTTAAATATTACGTTGCATCTCCCACGATAAAACAACTCTCCGACTCGATATCGCGCCCACTGAAGAATTAAATCTGACCGCGCGAATCGACCGTGATCTTCGCGCGTTAGAATGAACACGACCCGGAATCGAAAGTAGCCACGTTCGATTGCACCGAATGTGGGATGCGAATACGGGTCGGCAAATCTTCGTTTTTTTTATTCCTGTTCCGTTTCTCTTCGGTCGACTGCGAACGTCAGGAAGAACGCTTATGTACTCAAAAAAAAAAAAAAAAAAAAAAAGGGATAAACTTGCAGAACGAAGCGAGTCGGAAGACACGACACCCGTAATAAAGCGAGCGGCTGCTCTCGTTTCGGCATAATTTTCGACATTACAAAGAAACGGGCGCGACATGGAAAGGCTCCTTCGCCGTCGTGGAATCGAGGCCCTGAGGTTCGGCCGTGCGTGCGTGCGTATGACATGCGTGCTTGCCTGCGTATCGACACGTTATTCACAATTAGCCCGCAGCTGACGGAAGCGGGTGACCAAGGCCGAGAGACATACTCGCATCTCAACTCGCTACACGGTGGTGGCCTTCGCGAGAACTTGACGGCGAGCGATCGCGTGCATGTGCCACCGCTCTGGGCTACATGCGCGTCGTTTCGCTGTGAGTTTCGCAAACACACACGCGCACGTATCAGGCTCCGGGCAGTTCCTGCGCGATAAACCGCGTAAAGACCGTATCACGCTAAGGCCGGGCCTACAGTGGCGCAATAAGCTTTAAGAAGCCGCGAGTCCGGATCTACAATAGTATAGGAAAGCCGCGAGAAACTGATCAATCGCGTTCGGATTTCAAAAGAATTATCAATTACGGTTAATTAATTTCTCACGGTCTGTGAAGCCTTATTGCACGATAAACCCGGCTTGAATAATTAAAATTATTCGATTGATCGTTTTAAATTTAAGTCTATTCGTCGGAAAGTATAATTGCTTTTGGGATTCTTATTGTAATAATTATTAAACACTCTGTGGATCCGCAGGCAAAAGAATCAGAAAATTTCGGACTTCGGAATACCGAAAAAAAAGTTCAACTTCGATTCCTACCCACTTCATCGACGCGCAATGACTTCATCAGCGTCTAGAAATTATTTTTTGTTCTTCCAATGTAAATTTACGACTTGACTTGCAAAGGCCGTGCTGAAGAGTCGCAAAATGTAATAAAGCGACATTAATTGAATTCTCTTATTTAAATATAAAATCCGAGATAAAATTGCTGCTGTCCCGTTAAGTATAACGAGGAATCCCGTTAATTAATTGCAACGAAGAAGAACAAAAAAAAAAAAAATAAAATAAAATAAAATGGGGAAAACAAGGAGCACTTATGTTAATACTTTCCAACTGTTTGAAGTTCTATTCTTAGATATAATCAGATAATGCTGTACTTGTTATTGGATTAGTTGAGCCAGCAATTGGAATAATTGGAATGTTAGATAATTAGAATAATAAACGTTCGTCTCCCGCTTCGTTCCTCTATAATACGGGAGATGTTTGAGAAGCGTTCACGTAACCGCGTCATTCCACCGCCGATTAAAAAACATCGATAACGAATGCGATCAACATACGGAATGACGAGCGTCCCTCTTCCGCGATCGTGATCGCCAGGTATGGAGGATAGAGGATCTACGAGATCAAGCGCGCGCGGCTCGTTGACGTTATCGCGGGAAAGGAAAGAGGAAGAAGGAAAAAAAAAAGGAAAAAAAAAATCGGCGCGTATTGTCCTTTTCGGTCGCGCGGCGACATCAAATCGCGAGAAAAAAAACGAACTGGGGGGCCCGGTAATGGTATCCCCTCTGCCCCCTTATTCCCCCAGCCTCGAGAGCTCAAGGATCACTCGTCACTGACGCATAAACAACGGCCGACGGGGGCCGCTCTTGTAAATCACCTCGTTGCTTCCTAGTCGCGTGGCCGTGAAACACGGAATCGTCATTTGTGCCGCGAAACGTGAGAAAGTTTCCAATGGATATCGGAGCGAATATGTCCCGCCGCCGTCACGGCCGGCAGTCCTGGCCGATTCCGCGGCGACGCTTCCTCAGATGTTGCAGCCTCGGTAATAGGCTCGTTAAGTATACACGGCGGGCTTCCGGCGGCATAATTGAAGAAAAACTTTCCAAACACGTCGGGGTAATTGAAACGCACGGACGAAAAATAAGGAAAGAGTTGAATCCCGAGTCCGAAACTGATCTTTTGCAGTAAGGACTTTAATTATTCAAAGGCCCCCGAGACGTTACAATTATAACATTGAAAGCTGACGGCGTGCTTTAATTTTCAATTCGTGCAAAAATCGAAGGAGCTCTCGAGCATACGCGTCAAGAACGAAACTCCGTGGGTTTTTTTTTTCTGATTTATGTGGCGATGTAACGCGGATCTCTCGACGATAAAAATAATATTGCCCCTTTTACCTCGCTATCGCAATTATCCCAATTGACCGTATAAATATCCAGATGGTAATCTCTAATTGGTTAAATGGCCGATAACTATACGGCTGAACGGGCCCGATCGTCAAGGCTGATTATTTTGGCTCGACGAATTACACGTCGCCAGTCGCCGAAATGCGGCCGCCGTTTCTCGCGCTCGCGGGATCCGATTTATGTAACACCTGGCGGAGGAACGGACCCGCGGAATACCTGGCTCCACAATCGCGCACGGTCCGATCGTTTTGACGAGCTACACGCAGCAAAAATGAGAGATATCGCTGGCCTGGCACGATCGACCTAATGGATTCCCTCCTCTCGAGAACCCGAACTCCGGACCTTGAGGCAGGCTGCGCCAACTTTCCGGCGAATTTGTCTATCATATATCTACCTTTCTATTTCTTTCCGAATAAATCAAGGTAGCCGCATGTTTATTCGATAGGCGAATGGATCAGAAATTGATACAGCCGGTCCTTAATGAGATAAAAAAAAAAGCCCATACTGAGAGAAAAATTATTTTCCGCGCAATTTTTATATTATATATATTGAAATAAAGTTATACTATAATTTAAAAGTATTTTCCAACGACTAAATGTAGTTAACGCAAAATTGAGTCAATTATATTTATGGTTAAAAATATTATTATTGCTTATAATTACAATAATACTTATTAATTTATTAATATTATTAGATTATATAGTTGAAGTTAAATTTTTCTCCCACATGTGCCGAGATGGCGAAGTCGATTCGCTTTCCCCCTTCCCCCCTTTTTCCCCCGAGGCCCCTCGCCGGCAGGGTCCGATAAATCATCATCCTCGCCGACCGGCTTTTACCTGCGAGCCGTGAAAATCGCACGAAACCGCCAAATCGAGCGTGACCGGTGATCGCGAGAGGATCGGCGTCGAAAGCAGGATCCCGAGGGATGCGGCGGGGTAGATGGAGGCCGCCGTGTATATTTGGGTGAAGGCTCGTGCGTGGCCCCCTGCCATATGCTCCGCTTGCGCCACAAAAGCGGTGCCATTAGAACAGATATCTGGTCGCTTACCCCGGTATCTCGATAGATCGGAGGAAATAGTTTATGGACGGTTTTACTAGCCCGAGTATCTTAGATCTCGAGGGCCTGCCGGCACCCTTTAGAGCCACTACACTGTACGCGTATCCGCGGCAAATAACCGTGCCTGATTGAAAAAATAAATTCTATGGTCGTACATTTTTATGCTTGTCGTGTAATCACGTTTTAAAAGTGACGCCTGTGACGTAATAAAAAAAAATAAAATAAAATAAATAAGTAAGTAATAATATACAGCTTGACGAAGATCTTTTCGAGAGACTGACAGTTGGACAGTACGTATGGGTCTTGCAAAATTCTAGCGCGAGTCCTTAAACTGCGAACGACTTAAATCGACGACGTCGCGGCGATATCAGAGAGATAAATATACACCAGGTTCTTGCGAAAGATCGTACGCTCGCTCCCGCCTCGTATCGGCTAATTTCCCCAGGCCGTCTCGCTCTGCGGACTTTCCACGAAAGAGCGAGCCTTGACGCGTCGCTGATGCACACAGGGGGCCTGTACGCGCGTTACACAACGCGTAATTATCGAAACGCGAGCAGCGGCCCCGTCCAAATGCGAATAAATGGCGAACATGCCGGGTTCTCCTATGTAACAAGCCCTCCCAAATTTCAGACAAACGAAGCCTCGTGATTCCGAGCACACCAAGAGAAATATCGTATTTCTGGTCTCGGTTACTGCTTTATGATAATTCTAACGAAACGATGTAATTTAATCGGCCATTCCCACCGCAGTAATGCTCGAGTCTACAGTATTTATCGTTAGGAGGATTATTAATAAAATTGTAGTCGACAGATTTTTCTCAACGTAGGCAATGACGCGGTCCCATCCCCTTGCTGCGTCTGTGGTTCCGAACCGCTCGCAATTTGCGTTGCTTATTAGACGGCGGTGTATGCTAATGCACGGTGTATGTTAACAGCCGCCGCGCACGTATTATACTTTCAGATGGCGACGGTCGACGCACCGAGGATTCGCGCGCTGCGGAGATCGCGAAACTGGATGTAGGTTACGAGGAGGAGAGCCACGCGCGTCTCACCTTGCGCGCTGCCGATCTCGCGATCCGGCTCGCGATTTTATACGCATATATTCCGCGAGATTGGATCTACCGTTAGACGCAAATTAGGAGAAACGGTCCCAGCTTCGGCGCGCGAGAAAACTCGCGCGGCTCCTTCGATACACCGTCGAACATTTCGATCGCGATGGAAATATTTTTTGGGAATATCTCACGGCTATCGCAACAAAATGTAATTATATAAATCGCACAATTATCAGACACACGTCGAGCAAGTAGGATTATTGTTGAAAAAAAAAAACAAGAGAAAAAAAAAATTTCACGATATACACCTGACCGATCGCGCAGCTTTGCCGACTACGTCTGCCTGATTACGCAACGTTTCCAATTAACGTCCGACGCGACCAATTAACAGAAAATCATAAGCGCGAGGAATAACCGAGGATGCGAGATTTCGATGGACGAAACCGGTGGGCGTACGTACGCGTCGAAGGAAAAGATCGAGAATCAAACGCGAGGGGAGGAGAGGAGGCGACGACGTGTGCCCCGAAAGTAATTTCGTGACGCCCGATCGTTATTTACGAGCGCGCGCTCGCCTCTCGGCGATGCATAATTTCGTGGCGTGCAACAAAGTGGCCGGCTGCTGTTTCTGCGGTAAAACAACCGTCTCTCGCTTCCGTTGCCGCTGGAGCCCGCACTCCCGTGCCCTCTCGCGCCGTTGCTGCCCGCCGATCGCGTTTTCTCGATGCAGCTGGCCTTGGCCAGCCCGCACCGATCGGAACCTCCGTCGTTAACCCTCCTTCGCGTATCGATTCCTCCCCCTCTTCTTCCCGCCACTCGTACACCCTTTGCCTGGAAAAATCGGTGTCGTTTTTTTTTTTTTTTTTTTCTTTTTTCCCTCCCTTGAGAAGCGGCCTCGCACCTGCGTGCTCGTGTGCTCTCGTCTCGAAACTACCGTTGTGCAAACAGCGCTCTCGTAAATCGCACTGTCACTGGAACGAGAGGATGCTGCGAACGTCCGACATCCTCGGGGTCTGTCATGACGTTTGGTAAATTTGAACTTTCGCGCGGACTGATTGCAACGGCAGATTGCCTTTAGACGCTCGCAGCCTGAATTTACAGCGGGGCATTTGTGCGTTAGCCCTTAAGAGAAGCGCGTGAAAACTTAAAATTTATATGTATAATAATAATACATTTGTAACAATAATTATAACACATTTATAATAATGATAATAATGTCCGCTGGACAGTCGTAATTATTAGTGGTGCATTTCGCCGAACGTTCACCGACCTGATTTCCGAGGATGCGTCACATCCGCGTTATTTCGAAACACCGGATGTCATCCGCGCGGTAATCCCGCAGGAGGATCGCAACGGGCGATTCGGTAAAAGCCGATAACAGGGTTCCGAGCCCCTTTCCTCTTTATCTGCCTCTCGTCCCTCTCTTTTCCTCCAATTCTCGTCGCGACGTGCCGAGTCCCCTTTCCCCCGTCATAGTGATTCATCCAGCCTCGCATAAGATTGCGGTACTTATAAAATACACAACGACGTGTCTGTGCCTGCCAGACCCCTTTTAAGTGTTTCCTAAGTACATCGGCTCTCAGAGTGTAGTAGCTGTATTTTCTAGAGTCATCCTTTCCCAGTCACCGACTCGATCGCGGGACCTCGTATTAATTTCTACCCGGGTTTTGTTTTTTCATCGTGAATTTTTCTACTATATTTTTCACGTTAATTTTAGCTGGAGGCAAATATAATTTGATAGCGGAAAATGATATCTTTATATTAGCAAGGCGGTTTCGAAGCTACGAACGAAACAACTTTAAGCTCCTCATCGTTAAATTTTCCGAAACAATATAATAATTTTTTTTTTTATTATTAATATTTTTTTTTTTTGCGTGACATCTCTCATTTGCATGAGATTACGGTAATTCTTTCACATGTGTATTTCACGTAATTTCTTTATAGACGTGTCCCATACAATTTTGAGCTACCGTTCCTATTAATACCTCGACCTCGTCAATTCGCTAGCGGTTCGCTTGGTCTCGCGAAACACACTGCGATTTCGACAGGGGAGGGAGGAAAAGGGGGGAAAAAAAAAAGACTACCGGCCTCCGAAGAGTTAAAATCAATTCTCCACCGGACGTTTGATCCAGCGACCGTTCGTCTCGGCGAAGGCGAGCGATCGTACTTTCGTTTGACCTTCGCCAGCACAATTTACCGCTATGAATCTGTCAACGCGACCTTGCGATAGACATTAATCTCGTCCGATCGACGCGGTAGAGGCCCGGCGAACGTTAAGAGCACCTTTTTTTTCTTTCTTTTTCGTCTCTCGATACGCGTAGTCGCCGCTTTTTTTTTTTTTTTTTTCTTCACGCCGCAGAAATCTCCCGTAGCGCCGCTCGGCAGGTCCGAGGACGCGATTTCCGGGTCGAGAATCAATCGCGCCGTTGTTTTGCCCCGTTGCTTTCCACGCGATACCGATAGAGACGACATTGTGCACCCGATACGGCAATGTCATTGAGATTAGATCGATTGATAAGAAGCGCAGCGATAGGCAAATAACCGATAACTGCCGAAGACGTCACTTTATCACGCGGACCTGTTCCACCGGCTATCATCGCGCGGCCTCGTAAACACAAATACGTATTAGGGAAAAAAAAAAAAATAAAAATAAAAAAAAAAAGAAGTAGAAGAGGGAAAATATCAAGAATGTCTTATCGTGCGAACGTGCCTCGTAGCGATAGCGAGATTTTACCCAAATTTGCTTTCCGAGAAATGCGGCTAGATAAAAGTTTAAATGCCGTCCTGTTAAATTAAAAATCCAGGGCGATATTTCGCGCCGGGCAGGCTTAATGAACACGTTCGGCGCATTTTAGCGACTGCGCTGTCGAGCTAGAAACGCACGCGGATCCCGTACAATGTACAGCTCTGTCCACCGTGGCGTACAACGGGGAAAAAAAAAAATGCACGATTATATTTATAGCCGGCCGCTTAAGCGGACCGATCTCGCAGCGAGATAGTCCCGCTTTATATTCTCATAACCGTAACAATAACTCGCACCACCCAAGTAGAGAAATCCCAGTTCTTATCGGGATCTCTTACGGGCCCGCCGTAACTCCGATCTTTACGGCCGATTTTATGCATACCCGACAAAAGACAACTATTTCTTCCGTTCACCGGCGGCGGCTTTTTCCACTTTCTTCCGCGGGGTTTTGAGCAAACTCGCGCGATCTGAGAGAACCAGAGGGGCCGGGATCGATCCGAACAGAACAAAAAATTGTAATGATATCGTATAGTGAAATTAATACAAACTTACAGCATTTTTCTGGTCGCAATTGGATCGACACGCTGAATTATAGCAGTTATCTCGTTTTTAGAATTAATAATTGGGTCGATATGACTTCAAGCTGATATTATTTAGACTTTCTGTTCTTCTTTAGTCTAGGGAGGCTATCGTTCGCATAAGTAAGCGCGAAGTAATTACTACGTGACGTGCTCGCGGCTCGTACGCGCTCGCGTAACTTTCAAGGAGCGAAACCGGCGTTCTCATCCCGCCATTTCACTGTCGCTTTTGTAATACCGTTACACCGGTTAGAACGGAGTTACGGCATCGCTGATGGTTTCACCGTCGCGGTTAATAACGCCCCCAGCAGATAATTCGGCGATTAGCGCAATTAACCCTAGCGTGTACATTTTTCTCCCCTCCCCCTTCCATTTGCACGCGGATATAGAAACGCGAGACGACGGCGAAGAGATAGTCTACATAACGTTATTAAAACGCTAATTTGGATTTCTATCTCTGGAAATAAAAAAAAATAATAAATAAAATAAAACAAAAATTTGTGTTTATGTACGTTTTTATTTTTTATAGTAAAGTGACATGAATAAATTATATACATACAAAAAGATATTAAAAAAAATCGTGGCTGAAAAATTTTAACTCGTGCTAGGTTTAAAAATCTCAAAATTTAAATTTTGTACAAAATGTATGAAATATATACATGTGTAAAGTATCTAAAAAAAAAAATGTTTGTATGTCTGTGTGTGTGGCTGCGTCTCGTTTAAAGTTCTCCACTTCAAAAAGAAACTCCACTAAAATTCTCTTCCTTCTGTAAAGGTTTTATACCTTTACTTCGAATCACTTTAAATTCAAACGCGCAATTAGCCTGCAGCATCCTATTTGCGTCTCATTCCTGTTTCTGTACCAGCTGGAAGACTCAGATTTTCGTGTTGACAAAATCTACTCTCGGTAGGTCGCAGTTTGATTCCCGAGAGGTACCAATCGAATAATTAATTCTTATCGGTTTACAGGCGAAATTGAATTCGCAATCGTTTCTAAAAGACTTCTCTGCGTTGCAATCCCCACAAACATAAAGAGCACAGCTTTTAGGAAATAATTTACATCCGTTACGTCATAACGGTATATATGCGTAACCCCCCTGCTTTCATTTCAATCTGCAAATTAAGCAAAAGTAAAAGAAAAGAAGTTTTCAGCACGTTCCCAAAACAGTTGCACCCAACAAAGCGTGGGAAATATTATTTTCATGCAATATTAATTTTTTTTTTCTACACAAATTATCTAAGAATCTAATTATTATACACAATTGTTCGACCCCAACCATTTTACGTTCAATATATTTTTTCATATAGCTTAAAGTAATTCGGTTGTCGAGCGTGGCAGTTACAGATGTTCACCTCGAGTGATTAAGTCGTTCAGACCCTCGTATTATTTTAGCACCGAGTAAAATAAAATATTATACGTCTTTGGTCTTTAATCGCGCGGCGGGGGAAATCGCGTTTATTCCAACGTGACGCGAAGATCAGGCACATGGATCGACGCTAAACGTGACACGGCCGCGGCGCTCTCAATAATCATTTTCGTAAATAGAATAATCGGGCGAGCGCGAAATGTCACGTTCACGCGTACGCGTGCCACGAGGGGAAAGTGGCGGTGATTTGCGTTTCGCTTACGCGCCAAGAGACTTAAAGCTCTCGTCTGCACTCTTGTGCAAGAACAACGCGAATCCGTAATTTTTTTTTTTTTTTTTACTTAACCGCGAAACGTGAAATTATAATTTTATCTAAAAAAAAATTAATAAATAATATTATCTAAAAAATACGCCACGTAACGAATCATCTAGTTCGCAATTTTACGCCTCGCAGTTAGATCTAAAAAGATTTGCGATAGGGAGCTCGATGACGGACTGTCCAGTTGCATGTATAATACGTACAATCGTGCCCGTCTGTGATGAAAACACGATAGTTTTTTTTTTTTTTTTAATTCTTTCGCGCGCCGCCGGATGCGCTTCCCAGAACATCCGACTTATCCTCTCGCGCAGCCGCGTTATCACGCGAGCTTTCCGTGAAAGCCGATCCGCGTATCCGCTCGCTACTTTTTACTCCCCGATAGCGGAACCCTTCCCTCCGCGAGATCGACGCGAGGTCTGTTCCCCCGTCGATTAAAATTCTACGCTATGCCTGCTCGTCGCCGCGGCGCCCTAAAGAAACGCGTTATCTCACCGGCCGTCGCGCGCTGCCGTGATTACTTTCGATCCGCGTGCCAGGCTGCAATATCTTTTTCGATGAACCCGCAGATACGGATGTGGCGGAAAATAATCGCGCAAGTACCAAAGTTCAGCGTAATCCCGCCGCCGCGGAAAGTCGGTGCCGCTCGTCGACGACGAGAGCTCGAGATACGGCTCGCCGCCGGGAATCGCGTCCAACGACGAAAACGCGAACAAGCCAGGAACGAAGGACCCACGTGTTTAACGGTAAACGCACGGCGTGAATCTAACGAAGCTCACGTCACGCGAATGTGCCGGAGCAGCACGCGCGTTCGACTTCGAAATCGTCGTTAACGTCGGTGCGCGCTTGTCTCTATTAGAAAGGCTCGCGTACGCCGTCAAGGCTACAGGTAATCGGGATAATTTGATGGGATTGTACCTATCAGGAAAGGTGGAGGCGAACGGCGAAGCGGGGGAGGGAGAGAGGGTAGAAGGAGAGAAGCCGGAGAGGCCGAGAGCAGTCAAAGAGAAGTTCAGAGGGCCAATTTACCGGACGAGATTAAGCCCGCGAGAAAAAGAAATTGGAATCGAGACGAAAATTACGGATCCCACGTTCCCCGCCGAGTCCTTTCTCGTCCTACCCGACTTCCCCTCTCCCTCCCCCCATTCCTCCTCGCGTTCCTTCTTCGCCTTCCGAAACACACGAGCGGTTGATTTCCGAAGCTACGTGAATCAAACGTCGAAAAATGCAATATCGGCTCGTCAGACGTGATCGCCGTGTCAAGGAAATAAAATTCCAAGTCGGACGATATCCCGACCGAGATTATCTCGGCCCGCGGACAGAAGTGATTGTTAACGGGCTCGGCGTCACGTAACACAGATATTGTACATTAAGCGATTTGAGAAATCCCGAGCTTGACTTTCGCGAGATAGACCAGTCACGAATCATTCGATTGACCGTCAAATGGAGTTTTATTAAATTTATACTAGAAATAATAAGGCAATATTTATTCTTTATTTTTTATTTAATATTAATTGATGATCGCACATATCTAGTATTAACTTTTTTGGGAGGGAAGGAAGAAGAAAAGTCGTTTTTCCAAAACGAAAAAGATCTGGGGTGTTGAAGTAAACCCACTGGGGAGGGTGAAGGGGGTTAACGGCAACATTTCGAGACGCGATTTCTCCCTACCTCTCTTCGTCGCGCGTTTCAGACGAGCCTCGTGACGCACTTGTTGCGGTTTCCCGCGAGTATCTTGAAGCGGATGCAGCGAGGATTCGATAACGCCGCTGCGACGTTACGGCATGTCAAGGGAGATTAAGACGACTAACGCAATTGCGATGCAACGCGGCGGAACAGTTATCGAATCGGAAAAGGAAAAGATTCTGTGTTTGTTTCGGTAGATAAAACGACGATTATGTATCTCGAATCGTTCCCGTATCTCTTCTGCATTATTAAATGCAACGCTAATCTCGAGGAATAATCTCCCTTCTCACGTAGAGCGCACGTTGAGTAGCCGATACCCGAAATCGATCTCCCGCGATAAAATTCGGCAATATTAATCCCGTAACGTGATTACGCGGCTTATCGATAATTATACGAGGAGGCAGATATACAATTTTGATCGACGTCGCTCGGCGTGCGCGGTTAAGTAATAGGACCTACCAACGATCCGCGAAACTACGGGCGCCGCGCAGGAGCTCGCGTTCGTGTTCTCGATTCGTGCCCACAGAGGCTCCGATCGATCGGCTGAAACGGGACGGTCCGTGGTGCAACCGGCTTGAATTACAGCCTCCCGAGCGATCGCGGCGCGGTGGCGGGCCGCCGGAGTCGTGCGTGCGAAATCAAAAATCACGACGATGACGCGATCGATCGATTATTCCGCGCCGCGAAACGGATACTCGTATCGGGGGAATGTTATTTCCCCGGAGCGATACAAAATACATAACCGACGCGCAGCAGGACTACCTGGACGGGTCCCGAGCTCTAGAATTAGAGACCTGAGTCATTAAAGTCCCGAAGGATAATTGACCGGTCTCGGAGGGGATTCGAGAGCGCGGGACCTACCGAGAAAAATGTCGGCGTATCGGAGCACCGGAGCTCCAAGTAATTACGCGTACGAGGGAGGAATATCCGGCTCGTGTATCGGGGAGCCCGGGCTCTGGAAATACCTACGAATTTTCACGCGAGCCATATGGCACACCGTTCTCCCGTTGCCCACCGAGGATAGGCGCGCCGGAAACGCCGCCGGTTTAAAAGCAAGGATGACGCTTTGACGCGCTGCGGGTTGGTAGCAGGCACACTCGAATTCGTGCCTGAGGACCTTTGCTTTTCTCGCGTCACCCCTCGGCCCTCGAAATCTTTCGAGAAAAATTCCCCGAAAGGGATTAAGTCAACACGAACGTGTTTCGGCGAAAAACAAATTAAAGCTTATCTTCCGTTATATTTTACACCGCATTCGTATTTCGAAACAGTATTTTTTTTTTATTTTTTTTACGATTACAAAAATTTCTGTATTTTTTACGCTAAGCGTTCGGACTTTCAGCGGTAAAAGGCAAAGAGACGAGCACGTTAAATATAGAAAACAATTAATTTCTTTCGGTCAAAGACACTGCCGCGAAAAGACTCTGCCGATCGATACACAGGCATGAAAAATAAAGAAAACACTATCTCGAGGAGACAGGTCTCGCAAACAAACATCGACCGGCGGTATTTTGTGTATCGTCTAACGAGTTATTTTAACGTACTATCATTTCATCGAGAAGGTCTTTTTGGACGGGTCGATTACTGCATCGAGTCATTAGGTGGTAGATTGAGCCGATCGGCGGGACTTCGGCCTTTACGGTTGTTCTACCTTAAAATGTGCCTCGTTTCTCTGTGCAACCAGGCGTTTCTATCATCTCCGCGATACAAATTGCGGACGTGAAAATCAAGACAAATAATTTCCTTCCTTTAACGTACATTTCTTACGTTATTTATTGTTTTTACAAGTAAAATCACAATAAATTCGCGTTAAGATTAATTCCGTCGCGAACTTTTGTTCGCCGGGGCAGCTCAGTCGCGCGTTTAATAGAAATCACGAAAAGACGTTTTCAATTACGCAGAAAAAAAAAAAAAAAAAAAGGAAAAAGAAAAAAAACATGGGAAATTGCGCGCCGGGTAACCTCGTGCGTGCGTTTCGAGAAATCGCTTCCAACTGTGTAACTAATGCGATCGTCCGTCGTAAATTCATAAAAGTCGCATCGATGAATACGAATGAGAATACGCCGTGAAGCAATAAATTTCGTTAATACTGGAGATTTATGTACTTCGCCACGTGCGCCGATAAAAATGTAGTTTACGGCCCACTTTGCGGCGTACACGTTCCTCGGACGTTATTAACGATATCGCGAACGTCCTTTTGCGCTTCTTTGGCCAAACCCGGGTACAGAGTCGCTGGGAGGCTGCGACATTAATCCGGCTTAAGGGAGATGCATCCGCGCGGCAATATTTGGCAGTAAATCCGGGGGAAGACTAAATAGCGCGCTTTCAAAATCCTTACCTGCGACCGCTTTCAAAATAAACAGCCCGGACCCTTGTCAGACCGAGGACCAACATCCCCGAGCACATGCAGGTTTCCTCCCGTTTCATTACCTGATGTTATTAAAAGGTTTCCTCGGGAAAGAAGGAAAATCGCGCAGGTAAACGCGGCCAGAAATCAAGCTGAAGGTTTAGCGATACACCGAGGCAAAACTTTATCCGTAGATGCTGTTCGACCGATCGGCTTAATGTTCGTTTTAATATTCGGAACCGCAGGCTACGTCGCGTTCAAATGCAAAACGAAATCCTGCCTTTTGCGAGGCGATTTTTGCCGTAGACGTTTGCAAATTACGCGGCTGTCACGATGTCGCACGAGGTTCGGGCTCGATTTTTAGTTGACGCTCCGCGTTTCTTGAGAGCTCGAGATTTGAATCCGCTTGAAAGAACATCCCACCGACGCACTCGCGACTAAGTACGGAATTAAAAGAGTAAAAAAATTGCA
Source organism: Cardiocondyla obscurior (assembly GCF_019399895.1). Lineage (NCBI taxonomy): Eukaryota > Metazoa > Arthropoda > Insecta > Hymenoptera > Formicidae > Cardiocondyla > Cardiocondyla obscurior. The sequence goes on along the minus strand of NC_091875.1, from coordinate 938,174 downwards.
AACAGTAAAGATATGGAGATTTTTCTTTTTTTTTCTTTTCCGTTGAATAACTAAATCAAAATTGATGGAGTTAATTCTTTTTCTGCTGCAAATGGATACAGCTCGTAACTTCCAACAGAATTTCCTCGTAAGCTAACTTCTTGCAACGTGCTCCCTTAAATTTGTAGAAAAGTTCGAGATTCCTGGAAAGGCTAAATTTCTTCACCCACACAAGTTTCAGATTTTCTGAAAGCTCACTTTCCCAGCATGCTCCCGCAAAGTCTCGAGTTAAAAAATTCTCAAAAACTGACGTACTCGCGAATACTTTGGAATATTCGGAAACAAAATTTTTTAATGCTTAAGAGTTGGCTTACCCCCGCATGCTGCCCTACATTTTAAATTTAGAGCCCAAGCAGATTCAAGATTTTTTAAGTGCAATTAAAAAAAATGGGTATTCCTTATTCGGGTCGTTAATTTTATTTTTCTCACTTCGGACCCGAGGTGAAAAAGTTATGAAAAAAATCGACTCGTTCCAACATTGTAAAAACCGATATAGAAAAAACACTCGAAGCCGAAAATCGGTCGTAAAAATAAAATAGAAAAAAAAAAAAAAATTTTTTTCCCCAAAACGACGATGTCCCAAGATTCGAAGTTCGGGCGATATTTCTCGAGAGCGAGTTCCTACCCGGTGCAATATCAAATCTCGGTTATAATTACGCACCTGAGTTGCGTCCGAGTACGGCGTGGGCGAATCCTTATCCACACGTAATGATCCGAACATCATGGACACTCCCGAGGTGCTCGAGGGGCTCTCTTGCTGCGTCGGCAGCATTTTCGGGCCGCTTCCGAAAGAACCTCACGTGCACTTCACTTCAATAGAACCACGACGTCAAGTCGGCGACTCGCATCACAATCCCGTCGCGCTTCGCCGACAATTGGACTCGAGGATTACCTCTCGTCGTTCACCCTCGTCGTAGCTCGCACTCGTTGCGACTCCCTTCGCGGGCTCTCACCAAATTCGACGCACTCTCGCGTCGAGATTAATCCGGTTATCTCGCGAGACAATTTCCCGGCACAAATTTAAAAAGAGAGAAAGACGAAAAAAAGAAAAAAAAGAAAAAAAAAGAAAATAGAAGAACGCGCGCTTGCAAGAGCAAACTGAAGGTAGGCGTCCAGAGAATGAGCGCTTGTCGAAGGGACGTAGGCACGCTGTTCCCTTCTCGTGAACGCGACTCGACTGTGTGATGGACCCGCGGACCCTGTTTCTCAGTCACTATGTCGGGAACACCTCCTCCTCCACCTGACGCTGCCGTGACTTGTCTGCGCGAGAAACGCGACGGCTTATCGAACTGTCCGCGCGTATATTTTGGTAGCCACGTGCTCGCCGAGCGGCGATAGGCGCGTCCGGTCGTTCCGTCGTTCGAGCGTGGACTTTACTGCCGACTAGGCTCACGTCCTCCTGATCTCGACGACGTGCACGCGCGTTCCGAAGACCTTTAAACGTAATAGGCTCCTCTCACAGTCGCTCGTCGATCACGAACTGACATTCTCGCCCGCTCCGAAGGGAAACGATTCTGATACTCGACTCTCGAGCGCTCATGAGCTACTGACTACATCGCGCAAACGGCTGGTCGCGTCTATAGCTCGCACTCAGCTGTGACCAGTACTCCCCACCCACGTGACGCGGCAGCACCGTGCCGACCAATCCGCATGCGACTGTCTCCCCATCAGTTTCTTACGTCCGCCGCGTCCCGGCGCCTCCACCATCCGCGCTCACTCCGCCGCGCTACGCCAAGCTGCACGCACATGTGTGACTGCATCGCTCATCTATCCTTAAACCCAATCGCTAATCAGCCACTGTCAGTGTCAAACACGCTCGCGGCTTCTCGCTCTCCCTCCCTCCCCCACCCCCCGTTCCGTCGTCGCGCGTTGAATTAACATTTTTTTTTTCTCTCTCTCTCTCTCTCTCTCTCTCTCTCGTCGAACCTTGAGATTTTTATTTAAAGAACTCGTCACGATCGAAAGATTTAATTGTATACTTATATCGCAACATTTTCTCGCGTATAAGGATTAAGTAAAATCGTGAGAAACGTTCGTGGAACGAAATGTAGATTGCCCGAGTCCGAGTGTCGGTGAAGTGCGGGCGGACGAAAAATAAAATCCCGAAGGCTGTTTAGTTCGGTTTAAAGCTCGTACGCGTTAGGGCGAGATAAGGCGAGAGTCCGACTCGGCGGGTAGGCACGAATGAAAGCGAGTGACCCGATAGCTGATGTCCTTGCATCTCTCGGCGATTAGGGTTTAATCCCGGGGCAAAAGCCGGGCGCGACCGCGAATATCGCGTTATACCGGTTTGGATCCTCGGATGCAGCGCCCGCGGGGGCGTAAAAACATGCGAAATTAAGAGATTACGATCGGTGCGGCGCGCACTTTCTCATATGACGGGCTCTTGAGCGCGTCCTTACGTGTACGTCGGATAATATATCTGGGGGAAGGCGAGTGTACGCCGCACAGAGGAGAAATTTGAATCGTAAACCGTTAATTTAACCTCCGCTGCTTCAAAACGATGCACGAATAACGTCTTAAACAACGCTCTCTTGCACGTACGAAAGAAAGAAAAAGAGCGATGGAGTCAATTCTTTTTCGAACTCTTACTTTTTTTGATCGCCCTTTGAATCAATCTCCGCAAGAGCGCGAATAAAAAAAAAATATCAAACGTTAGGATTTTCAAATAAAATTTACGAGACTATTCAAGTTTAACAGTCTCACGATTTTCAAGACCGCGGATATAAGACTCAGTCATTTTTATTTCGTTTTATTTTCGGTTTAATATCACCTACTCGTAGCTGCGCGTATCTTGGACTATATGAACTTTATAGTTTTAACGTTCTCCTTTTTTTTTTTGCCAGGACGAAAAATGTCCGGGGCGTAAAATATATCTCACGCGTCTACTGAAGGGATAAATAAGCATATCTCTGCCGGTGACTTGCGCGGAATCCTTATCGCCGTTCACGCACGTTGTTTTACGTAGCGCGCATCCGAATGATCGCGGGATCGTAAAAATGATTTCTTCCCGTTTTTCCGTCGGATATCGAGGTGCGCGAATACGGCGCGTCGTAAATGAAAAAATGGTGAGCGCGGTAGACTTTGCGCGTAAACAGGTTTAGTGCCAGTCAGCCCCAGGTGCTCTTGTTTCCTCGAACATAATGTTCGCCGTGCCCAGGGGAGTTGCATAATAGTACTCGAATCGTATTTTCTATTCTCGTAAAGTCCCCGGACCCGCATTGGCCAAGATGTAAAGCGTTTCTACGTAACTCCCTTCTTCGGTAATTATTTTCTCCTCTCCCCCCTTTTTCAGTAATCGAGATCATTTTGTCTGTTTAAATCAAAATGCAATGCAAAATGCACTAACTCTATTTGTGCATTACACGTGTTCTATTTCCATAGAAATGATAAAATCGCGAACCTTATATTCCCGACAGCTGCGCTCTCGCGGCAGTTTCGTTTCCGGAACAAAAAGTCCATTCTAATCCTCATTGAACACGTATGTAGACATTCCGACCACGAGGGAAGATAAACCGAATCCAGTAATGGATTGCGGAATGCTTCTGATTTTAGATTTCTGTTTTAGTAGAATTTATAAAAAAAAGTCTTAAATATATTTATCAGTCTTTATTAACTTCCTCAGCCATAATCGTGAGGCGAGAGGCGGCGATAAAGAATACTTTACGTCTCATGGTCCCAATATCAATTTCACGAGAATTGGAATTATTACGGGCCACTTGAGGTTCGATTTCGCGTCAGTCATCGCTTTAAAAGTCGAGAATTTTTTTTTCCCCTTCGGTAAATGCCCCGATCTATATATGCAATGCGCCGAAAGGCGGCGGGGTGTGTGCTCGCACGTCGCACGTTTCGCCTACGATATATTTTTAGTAGCCACGCCAACGGGACGGCGTCTCCCCGTACACGCGAGCGAGACGGACGCCGTCGGGATTCTTTATTTTGTGCAAACACGTCAGGAGAAACGCGCGCTGAAAGTCATACAAATATAAACCATATACACCGGCCGGGTCTAGCAAAACTCTTTCGGCGAAAACGACGGATGCGACGTGCGGCCGTCTGCCCGGCGTCTTTCACGCTTGCAGGCCGCTCTCGGCGGAGGAAGCCTTGCGCAACGCGATCGGCCCGTGAACCGGAGTTCCCATGCTATCAAATAAAACCGCATCCTCCGACGCGACGTCTCAGAAATGACGATTCCCTCGGCGCCGCTTGTCGCCTCGACGCGCACCTCTTTCACGGTTGGATCTCTTAATTTCCGGCGGTACGACAGGGCGCTTGCGAACACGTCGTTCTCACCTGGCCAGGGAGCTTCATTTCTCCCTTTTATTTCACGTCACTGCCAAGGTTAGCCCTGGAATATAGGTCAGTTCAGCGAAACGGGCCGTTTCTGAGAAACGAGCGTTATTATCTTCAGGACTTTACCGAGGCCGCCGACTCTCGCGGCGCAGCTCTGTTCCGGAGAAACTGATAAATCTATCGGTTTAATTAATGAAACAAAACGATCTTTTACCGGCTTGTTATCTTCCGTTTATCTGCCTTATCAATGAGGGTTTATCTCATTCCTATTTCAACGCGCGGTGGTTTTTCTGAGCGAAAGTATTACGTGATACACACTTATTGGTCTACAATTCTACATTAGTAAGCGATAGTCTGCGGAGGATCGATAGGGGATCGATTCTCGTTTTGCCCGCCGGTTTCCGGGAATCGCACGGTTTACCGCTGAACAGGTAACGAGACCCGAGTTCTCGCCGGGAGAGAATCGATGTGCGATCGAGGAGAATGGCAGACGTCTAGGATTCAGTGGCTGCGGCGTTCGTATTTCAAGAACAACATAAAAGCGATATAGGTCGGCGGTGGGTTCGATCTACCCAAAGCCCTGAACGTTAGGTCCCCGCCGAATTGAGACGAAGCAAAAAAAAAAAAAAAAAAGCGATCTAACTAGAAGTTTCCTTCCTTCTCTCTCTCCCTCTCTGACTAAAAATAACAGATCATGCATAGTTAAAAATTAAATTGCACCCAAATAATTTTATTAAATTATCACGATTTAAATATTAATAATATACTAATAATAAAATAATAATTTGTTAAGTTATTAAAAAATAATTTATAGCGTAATTATATGGATGTCAGTATGTTAATAAAAATCATGCGTTTTCTTTTTCTCTCTCTCTCTCTCTCTCTCTTCTCGCTAACGGAAAAAAGTATCGTCCGGCTCGATGGGTGCGGTCTCGTCGCCGCTTTAACCGGATGCTAACTGCAACTTGAGAATACTAAACGCCAATGTTGGACGTCGATGTGTTTACGAGAAATGCACCGCGATACCGTCCTATACAGCCTCGTCTCTTTAACGCCATAACTGTCCGCTGAAAAATGTCTCGTTACCAACCGGCATCGTTAACGATGCTCCTCACAACTTTCCGTGATTCATGAAGAGCGCGCGCCTCCGTCAAGCAAAGTATTCGTGAGTAGGAACAGTCGATTGCGTATCAGAGATCTGGCTTATTGTTTTACTGCGTAACGGGCGGAGCGATAACTATTAAAAGACTTTCAGCTAGCATACTTTCGACTGACACAAAACGGAAATTTCAGGAAGCGAGAGAGAACTCGAGAGCGTAAGAATTACGACGCGGTAAGGACACTTCTTGAGGTACAACGCGGAAATGTTTTCTTCACCAGATTTTTTTTTTTTTTTTTTTTTTTTTTCCAATAATTGTTTAGATTCCAATATTTAGACAATCGATAATATTGAAACAAACGATAGCTGCAGACAGACTGTTCGTGTAATTATATGTTCTATCGCTGGCTATTGAATTGGAGTGCTCTCGCGAGTGCCTCTTTTACAGATAAAAATCTCCGGAGCTTTCCGATTCACGTAATTATGACCGCTCGCGACGTATCAGGAAACATAATTCACTCTCGCGAGAGATACGCGCGAACTCCTTGGTGACCCTGTTTAGCGCAATCCTAATCGCTCGTGTACGCGCGTAATAGATTTTCCATTCCGCAGGGCGCGTTAAAAACATTATAAATAGCCCGCGCGGCGCGATAGCGGCGCGATTCTTTTCGATCGCGCTGGGACGCGCGTGTTGAAATCAATCAATGTTAAGCAGGGTCAATAGTCATGCGGTGGTGCGCGATAACGCTCAAGATCGGGAATTATCTGCGCGCGGCAAATACATTTAATCCCGATAGCCCCGCGATGCATCGTCCCCCCCCCTTCTTCCCCATCTACGCAGACACACACGCGTTACACAATGTAAGCGCGGGCTTACGCGCGATGCACGCACGCAGCATTATCATAAATTATATTTAATCGCAACGAGATTCAATGCAATCGCACTTGTAACATGATTATATGTTCCGCCGGCAATTAATTTCCATTGCTTAATTCATACGGCGGCGGCACTTACCGCGTCGGGCTTCGATTTATGTAATTACCGTAACCGCTCGGCCTCTATCGGGTGCATTTTACAACGCGAAAAAATTTGACTGTTTCCGTTTAATGAAATTCCGAAAATTCGTAAGAAGCGACTTAATTTGTTTCAATAGGAGGGAGTGGAGGGGAGAGAGAGAGAGAGATTTATTTTAATTTGAATTTAATTTGAAACACGCAAGTTGTCAACCGGAGTGTCAATGAAACTGCAAGTCTGCATCTTGCACGCCCAGTTGGATTAAGGCAGGAAATCTATCTATCATTGAAATTGACATCAATAATGCCGAGACATCCTGCGCATGATGCAATGTCGGTGAAGTATAGCGAAACCGCAGAACGTGACGAATGCGGAGGTTAAAAACCTCTGTCGGTGTCCATGAAACGGATAGAAAAGGCGATGCGCCGTGATTTCGACAACGCGAGTGACGCAGCTGATTTCGCGCTCGCACGCGAAAGTACATGCACCTCGATTTTCCACGAAAACGATTCGGCGCGGGACGGGTTATCGCCGTTTCGACATCGACGAATGTCTGACTTTGATTAATCCGTTAGGATCCGCGACAGAACCTGGTGTCGCGATAACGCCCGCCGATAATGCCGCTGGTTCGATCGGGCATTTGCATCGTATCTTTATGTGCGCCATATATCATGAAACGCACGAACGGAAAGTGCTGGATTATTGGCTAAAAAGAGTCGCGCGTACAAATTGAACGGTGTCAAAAAGATAATGCCTCGTGTAATATTATGTTGTGCGAATAGTTAAAAAAAAAAAAATGACTTCCATAAATGGAAAAGAAATATTCCAATACCTACATTTTGTTCTTTCTGTGCACGCGTCCCGTTGCGTCTCTCCGTCGCTCTGGATGTTCCATTGAAATTTTATTTGAACCAGCAGGGATTTGAAAACAGCATATGGTGTGTCCAGCAACCTGGTAGCTAACCAACCTTAACGTTCTAATAAGGTAGGGTCCTCACCTGTCACCCTCTCTCCTCTTTCTTACCCGAAGTCGAAAAGAATTGTGCGGCATTTTTCTGCGGTGCCTTTTTTTCGGAAAAATACGCCAAGTTCTTAGGAAAGGAAAATTCCACGCCTTATTATATGCGCGACGTACACCTTGCTGGGCTCTGGGTATACCTGCGAATCTCGGATTCTACCTGGATCTTTAAACGTCTATTCGCCGAAAGAGAATTCAACCTTCGAGATTCAGCCAGTCAGATTTAACAAATCCATAACGCGCCGATGCCAGATACGCGTTGTAGCGAAAAAATAACCAAACAGAGTTGCACCTCGGAACAAAGATCGTGTAGTAAAATATTTCCGTTTAAAATATCGCAAGCAGGATATTTCGCTTATTATGATATTCTCCACATTGCTTAAGAAATTTTTTTTTTTTTTTTTTTTTTATAATTTAGCCAAATCTGAAGCGTAGATTTTTTTATATGCCCTATCTTTAACATCATTTTCTAAAATATTACTTAAAAATATTTCGAAATTCTTTTCAGAATTTCGCATAAAAATATTTGGTCGAATTCGAAAGAGTCAGCGTGTCCGATGCGATCTTGTATATTCGTATGCGGTAGGTTGTCTTACGAAATAAGGATGTTTCCGCTCACATACGACGGAATCGTCACGAAATTGTGTCAATCGAGCAACCGTTCCATCGGCGGTCTCGGCGGCACCAAGCTAATTTTCAAGAAGACACGCTTGACGACCCAGCTAGAGAGACGGGTCGACTCGGCACCGACACAGGTCACCAACGAAAACGTAAGGGGCCCGAATGCTAATTCGGCGCGGGCTGATTGCGAGACGAAGCTGGGTCGCCATGCGAAGCGAGCCATTAACATGTAATTGCTTTCCACGAATCCACCTACTCGCGTCCAGTTGCTTTTGATAAAGCTAATTGCGGGTTTGCCCACGCTAATGCCTATTCACGAATATCCTACGAAGTAGGTAGGTAATGATACCCGCCGTTCGGGAATAATGCAGGTATTTCTCTCGCGGAGGGGGGAGGGGGAGGAAAAAAAAAAGACGCGGAAAAAGAGAAGAGAGACGCGAATCCTGTTAGAGCGCGGTTGGAAAAAAAAAAAAAAACAGCGAGAGATTTTTGCGGGCAGAGAATGGCGATGGCTGATCTTGAGATGCAAACGCGGTATTAAAGTACCTTGACATAATTACGCGAAAAGTAGATCGCCGCGAACTTTGCGAAGAAGATTTATGTCTCGAGGCTGTTTTGAAATTAATAAAAAAAAAAAAAGAAAAAAAGAAAAGAAAAAAAGAAAAAGAAGTCACGTTGTTATATTAAAGATATACTTTCCCCTCGGAATTTCAATCTGCAGTCGCTCACATTTTATCTCGCCGTTTGCCGTAAGAATCATAATTTGATACAACCAAAATGAAATATATCTCGTGAGTTATGTACTTCGTCTTGTTTCTATTGGTAGCCCGAGTTCGGTGCTTAAGGAACATCGACGTTTCTCCGTTCCGTCATTCTCGTATTGCAGGTGTGATTTACTCCGGAGGTTCGCGCGTGAGGCGGAGAATTCCCACTGTGTTCCAGCAAATTAATAATAAATCGCATCTAATCATACCGCTCGGACGCGGTTATCGGCGATGTCTCGCGCGAGAGCGGCGCGCGGCGGAGGCGCGCCTGATTCCGAGAATTAATGCCCGGCTAAAGAAACGCTTGAGATACAGCGTTAATTAAGATAACGGTACTCCGATACGAGCGAACAGTGGAGGAAAGAAAGCTCGGGCAAATATGTATCTGACCCTTGCCGCGCCGCGGAGCGAGCGGTGCCACTAATTAGACGCGGGTATAAGCAATTTTTGCGCGACTTCCTGGCCGTCACTCGCGCACGCCGTGTCGAGTTACCTAACCGGGGGCTGCTAAGCAGCGTCATTTGTACTCGGCGCTCGGTTCCACGGGGCTCCTCCGTGCTTAAATTTTCCCGACGAAATCTCTCTCGATAAGGCGGCGGCGTTTCTTCCTTCGTCGGCGCACAATCGGCGAACGACAGATTCGTTTGCGGCGTCGCCTATTCGGCGGGGAACCGCGTCACTCGTAAACAACGTTTATTATAATTTGAATATAAAAAAGGCGTATATTTCGCAGTATTGAGTTTTCTTATTTCGCGGACCGGCAGGCGATGGACGTTGAAGATAAGCGCTTTCCCCTCGGCATCGATAATGATGCGACGTCGTGTTGTACCTGGCGCGGAAGAGGGAACGAGACAAAGGTGCGAGCGGCTTCGATTGCGATTAGTCCCCGCATCGACGCGCGGTGTGATGCACGATGAACGACAAATGCGCTGATAAAAGCGTTTGATGGATGAGACAATAGTTTCAACGCGGCGGCCGCGGGTCACTCCAATTCGTGATATTGCCGCCTAGAATCGAGCGATCGCAATCAAAATTGCCGAATCATCGTTGCGACGCGTTGCGCGAGATAAGAACGCAATTGTATCATTCCCCCTTTCCCTCCCTCTCTCCCGTCCGGATATTCCCGGCAAATAGTCATACGCGAGCCCACCTCGATATCGATCAGCCGGAGACGAGCGGTTGCCATTGCACTTTTCTGACGCATCGAGAGCCGATCTGATAGGACGTACTTGTTGCAGAAGAAAGAAAAAAGCGACCGCGATTATCACACGCGATAACGGGATAACCCGAGCGCAAAGATCGTCGCGACCGTATACGACCGAGGTTCACAAATCATAAGTCGGAGGCATACCGAAGGGAAACTAATTAGCTGCTCTTGAAATAAAATTGATACCGAAGGCGACCAATCTCGAAGTCGAAACGTCCATTTAAATTAATTAGGTACAAGTTATTAATTGTACGAATAATTAACAACGGTTCTATCGTCTTGTATACTTAGATAATAGTTACTCTTGGGCTCCAATTATAATTCAGAGTAAGATTGATATTTCCAACAAATACCCACTTATTGAATATAATCGATTCCACCATTCTCGCCGCCACGGTCGAGTCAATTATGTATATTTATCGCTGAAAATATCGTGAAATTATGGCTGAGGCCGTGGTTTTCTCCCGAGTGCGAAAACCATTGCGAAACGATCGCGTCCTGTCGCTCGCCGATCGCGCTACGCGAGGGAACCGGCGGCGGAACACCCGCGCCGCATTTCAGCGAGTCTGAGTCAGGTCTTGCTTAGATCTTGCGCAACTAGCCGCCTTAAGAAACGCCGACCGAGTGCTTTACTTGCGCGGTTAACGTGCGACGCGCGCGAGCGAGACGAAACGCACGGCGGGCGATCCGTCAACGATCGACGGATCCCCGATTGACTTCCGCTGCCCGCGAGGCTGGACCATTCGCGGAAAATAGCAGCGCTGAATGTAGATTCGGACACCCTGGGAGAAAATTATAGTTATTTCCAAACCTCATTTTAAGTTGATCTTTCTTGATCTTTCTTTATCTTTCTTTCGGCGTAAACTCGTAATCGTGAAAGAGTAAAAGGTGAGAAGCGGCGACTCGCCGCGCGAATAATAAAAAAAATTTTAACGCGGCGGCGTAAGCGGGACCTTGAAGAGACGATATCGAGGGATTTAATAGTTCACGGGGTTGATCACGGTGATAGCCGCGCGCGCGGGGAATCGTTTCGCGGGCAATTATCCGCAGCTGTCGTAACGGAAGTCGCGGGAGCGCGCGCTTATCGCCGGGAGACGGCAAACGGTTGCGCGGTTTCTCCCGATACGTCGAGAGCGTCGGGTACTACGTGATATGCCGGAGGCGATCGCGCGGCTCACGAGCGCGTAACTTCGCCTAAGCGAATTGCGTCACACACGCTGGCAGACTAGACGACGCCGGTCGCGCACGAGTGATCGCCGCTACTAACACCCGCAAATGCGCGTCGAGCGATCGCGATAAGCTGCCGTTCGCGCGTCGCGATCTCGATTAGCGACAGCGGTGACAACGTGAGAATCGACGGTGCTGGGATTAGAACTGCTCTCGCATCTCAGATCACAATAATCCGGATCAAAGTGATCTGCGACTGTAATTGAATAGATTCGTACTTAAATTTTTTTTTTTTTAGAAACCAAGGAATATATTTTTATTCAGTCGAAGTTGCAGGTAATTTTAGTCTGGACCGTTTCGATTTAAGACACAAAAGCAGACCTAATTCTACCGCCGTTGTTCCCTCCTTCCCTCCCAATATTAAAAATTAATTTCTTTTTTTTTTTTTTTGTAACATTGATTGTAGTTTTGAGAAGCAAATATTGCGAACTGATTACTGAATTGATCAATCGAGTGATAATATTCGTTATTTGATTTTTAATCTCAAAGGGAAGGTGGAGGGCAGCTTCACACAGCTGGACTTCAGGCTCTCTCCCGTTACCCGGGCGAACTGAGAGAACGGTACTGTGAAAGACCCTCGTAAAACTCTTCCATTAACTCGATGCGTTTATAGGTAGCGAGATATTTATAGGCAGTAGCGAAAGACTGTATTACTCTGAATCTATAGGTACCCGAACGTTTCAAATTAACGTAAGTACCAAGCATATACTTCAAGGATCCGCCCGACTGCTTTTACGATAATTTCAGAAAAAAAAATTAAGGGATTTAAAAAAGAAGATTCCTTTAAAAACCTCTCGAGGCTATTGCGCTTCTTCTAATACTACATGTTGTAACAGGGGTTTAATTTTTGTTTTAGAAATTTAAGAAAGAAAGAAAGAAAAGAAAAAAATAAAAAATAAAAAGATATTGTTCAAGGATCGAAAGGATCGTCGCAGGTAACAAACCGAGTTCATTTGCTCTTTTATAGTTTTTCTTTATTTATTACTGACAATAACTTAGTTCTTATTTTTTGTTAAACGTCTAAAAAAAAAAAAAAAAACCAGCATTTTAAAAACGTCAAAAATTTGCATCTTTACAGGTCAATTTAGCGTTCTGTAGTATTATTCTACGCTTTTAACGGTCCGTGCGACCGGCACAATGACCTCATGCATGCGAAATCCTCTGTCACCACGATGCTGAACAGCGTCGCCCCTCGAAAATAGGCTCGTTTAACCAGCAAATTAAATTAATAAACGAGAAGCCGGACGGACAGCGGTTATCATTACCGTTCGAGATAATGCTGGTTTTCTTTGAATGACGCCGCGCAGACTATCGACAGATAATTGCATAATGCGGGGGGTATATCCGTTCGCTCTCTCTCTCTCTTTTTTTCTCTCTCTCGCGCTTCTTTGCGCCGACAAGAATGGTGTCCCTCAACGGTGACAACGAACTATCGCCGGCGAGAGATACCATTTCTGCTGTACGAGAACCATCGTCCCCGCGTGTTCTCGGGCGTGTTGCGGCGACTGTGCACGGGTGCCCTTGGCCTTGAGCATATCGGTCCCTTTGGGACCGGGATACTTGTCGACGAGTGCACTGAGAGAAAAATGTAATAGTTACTTTTGGTCTTGACTTTATATAATTTTATGATATCTCTATATAATCATAAATTTCGTTGGTTAAATTATATTTCCTTATTATTGATTGTCGCGGCGCTCAAAACGTTGCGAACGGTAATGATTTTAACCTTTGACCCTTCAGGGTTCGACACGGGTGTGTCGAAATTTAGAAACGTAAGAAGATCCACGAGGTGTAAATCATACTGATCAACATGGTCTCCCTTTCTTTCTTGTTTGACATTACACGTCGTTACATGTGCTTTAGAATATAATCATTTATAGCATAAATAGCATGCCCTTTTAGACTCGGAATTTTCGACACGCCCAGCGGAGCGCTAAAAGGCGATTTTGTTCTCGGATGTAAACTATACCGATTCGTAATTATCTAGAAAATGATAATGGAAGATATAATAATCCCGGATCTGGAACGTTAAACTGAATTATCGCCGGAGCTGTTCGTGTATAGAAAAACACGCAGGTATGCCGAAGGAGCGATGGAAGTGGGCGTTCGCGCCGGTCTCGAGCATCTGCCGAAAAATATGCGAAACCATCAGCTGTTCCGAGCTGTACGACGTGAACGCGTCTGGTTCGGGCCGGGCCGGGCGGATTGGCGCCCTGCGGAAGGCAGGATCGACCCTCGCGGACGGAAAAGGGCCGACCGGTTGCGCTCCGCACACAGACGCAGGCACTCCAGTTGGCGCCCGACTTACTTAACGCGACCGCCGAGCCCCACTTCGTAGAACTTGTAATATTAGATGATGACTGCGCACGGAAAAACAGAAATTCATGCCCTCGCGTCGGTAGGAGAGAATTTTTTCGAATTTAATTTCGAACGCGGAACACCGTGGGGGAAAAAAGCTTATGTTACCGCAGGTAAAATTATTGATGCTGTTAAACCAAATCTATAAAGTGAGAAGTTGTACGTTGCGATATAAAGTATTTCACACAAGTACGTCGAAGTAATAGAACTTTATGATAATATATTATCGACTCTCTGGACAAGATTATAAACGTAACGCTACATAATTGAATCGCTCCCGGTAACACAAACGCGCTCTTATCAAAGACAGGAATTTCGGTGGCAGGAAGATGTTGTTTTCTCAAACTGGGTTATCGGCACAACGCATCTCGTCCTCTCCCGGCGGCAGGCCCGTTTCGCTGATAGCGAATTGATTCTCTATCGTACGGACACACGGTCATTTAATCACTCCGAGGCACCGGGTGTCGGTGGCACCATTTAGCGCGGCTGCCGATTAGATACGGTAATCGCATCTGACAGCGCGGCGCACCGAGACGTTTCAACGACTCTTATAATCAACGATATTTAATCAAAATTTAAATACCGCGAACCAATAATCTTAATTTTATGCAAATAAGTTGATGTTATTAAATCTGCGATACGGAAATGTCTGAGATATTATTTCAAATGTTCGAATAAAACTTCGGTACCATCTTGACACGTTATCTCTCGCGCTTCGTCACTATTTGACCAAGAAAAAAAAAAAAATAAAGAAAAAAAAAAGAAAAAAGGAAAAAAAAAAAGAGAGAGAGAACGCCGAAGGTTTATCGCCGGTGCAGCGATGACGGCAGCTGCGTTCTATTAAATGACGTCCCGTAATGGATAAATACGAACTCGGTGATAAGCGGCTTCTACGTATCGTCCGCAGTAGTTACGACGCGCTGTCGATGCGTCTCTTCTAATCGAAACTTGTTTCTCCGCGAGATAGCGATACTCCTCTCGCGATGGGCAGTGGACGGGCCGACCGGTCGTGCCTCGAGCCGGCAGGATGTGGGCTCGCACTTTAAAAGAACCCACTTCCTCCGAACGGCGACACTCGAGACGGATTGGTTCCATACGTCTTCTTCTTTTCTTCGAGCCGCCGCCACATCGCGCTCCAGTTCGCCGTATACACCCTCTCCCCCCCCCCCAAAGTTTCCATAATTGCAAGCAGACGCGTCGTCAAGTTTTGAAATAATTTGTAGCTGTAAGTATATTTCGTTATTTCCAAATTGCGTCGAATATCTCGTGAAGGTAAAACGTGTTAAGTCGTGAGACGGTACTTTAGCTTCATTATAATATTTTAATTAGAATATTTTTGTACACTCGATTATTGCAAATTTAACAAAGTCAACGTGTATGAATAAAATCAAAATGATCAGCTCGAGGTATTTAAAATTTTGATTAAACTTTGATAAAGTTTCAAATAAATTTTTTTTTTTTTTTTTTTTTATTAAATTAGATCTGATAAAATGCGGCCGTGCGATGTACGGCGTAATAAAATCAGCGCGCGGTACAAAGTGTACAGGAGTACTTGTACGTTTTTAAGTCGCGCGGCGTTTACGAACTAAAGAGTCCCGTTACGATGTCCGACTAATTTTATAAACGTGCGTGTGCACGATTTTATGAGTCAACGCTTGCGAGCGGCGGTTAATCGAAAGCGGAAGTCGCAGGCACGATTGCATGTCGACTCGCTGGAGCAGTCGGAGTCGTCAACGTTGCTCTCTCGCTCGCTCTGTTTAACAGAGTATGAAATAATTATACGCCATGAAAATCCGATCGTGATACACCGTATCCTTCCGTCGCTTAGGAACAATTCCACCATCGCGTTTGTACATTTACAGCTGCCAGGCGTTGTTAACGCGGGCTTTACTTTCGCTACACACTTCGCTCGTAAACGAAGACTCGGGGAGCACAATCTTCCCAGTAAATTAACGAATATATGAAGCTTAATGGACGCCACGTCGTGAATTCAAAAGTAAATTCGGCGGTGAGTTAACCCTGAAACGGCGCAAAGAGAACTTTCGAAACTTCTAACATTCGCGAGTTGCGCTGGGCTACCGAAAGCCCAATGTTCCGTGAAGGGTTAACAGCGAGTCGCGCGAAAGACGGCACCCCCGTCAAGGGTCACGGTAGGGCTGCTGCATTAATAACTTCGTGACGAAACGAGCGTGACATACGCTGCCTCGCAGGGCGTTCGATTTAAAGTTTAAAGCGCCCGGGGGTACGTGCGCGCATAACGCGGGAGGAAACTTTTTACAAAAACCGTTGCCACCCCGGGGTCGCGAACAGGGCAGTCCTTTAAAGGGCCGGCAAGGTCGTCGCACCTGAGCTTCAGAGCTCCCGTGTGAGAACGGTATGAAAGACGATCCAATATCGGGGAAGCAAAGGGCGCGAGAAGGGGAGGAGGGGCCCTCGAAAAGGTACACGTACGTACTCACGCACACGCGCTGGCGCGCTCACGCACGCACACGCGTTCGTGTAAACGTCGAAAGGAGTTTACGCAACGCGTGTACACCGGCATTCGCGAACACACGTCGGCTACGTGCGTGGCGCACGAAAGCGCCTGGAAAAAGGAAGGATGTGGTCGAGAAGACGACGGGCGAGAGAGCAGGTGACGCCGCTCGCTTGTCCAGCCATCGTCGATATTACACAAGGTACGATGGGAAATTAGCATTAACCGTTTCCGCCGTGGACTTTCGATTGACGCCGCAAGAAACGCGACACCGAAAGGCAAACCGTTCCGCGATTCGAAGACAAACGAAACGGCGCGCTCTTAATCAGCTTAGGAAATTCTAAAACTGTAAAATGTATATCTCCGTGATACTCGCAATATTTTTTGAGATAATCGCCAGCCGTTTAAGTTCGCGCGGTCGTAGTTAAGATTTCTGACTACATTAAAATGTTAAATATTATTTAAATGAGGAGCTTTCTTAACCCCTTGAGACCCATTAACCAGAATCTTTGCGACTCCGCAGTCATTCATTTTATGCTATTACGTCTCTGAAAACTTGGAAAATCTTGAACCAAGGAAAATACCACTCGGAAAAACGAAAAGAAATTAATTTCTATTGTAAATGCCGTATATTATCAAGTCGAACGTTATAATAGTGTAATTAACATTTATAAGTTTCAATAATCGATTTGTCGTTGAATAAATATGCACATAAAGCACAAAAATTAAAATGTATTAAAGCAAATATAATTAATTAAATTATATATTCGTTAAACATTTATGTATAATTATATTTGTTTATTAAATATGTTAATATATCACAAATAAATAATTTTAAAGTGACAAAATAATATAAGAAGATTTAATAACAATGTGAGATAATCATTCACGGTGATATATTCATATTAAAATTTAAATACATTGAAATACATTAAAATAAATAATTAATAATTAGTTTATTGTTCATAGCACGGGTAAGGTGCTCTTTTTAATTCCGACGCGCCCACTGGTAGGTTAAAGTGTCAAAATAAATTCATCGCTATATACTTAAGTAAATAATATGGTCAGTGATGATGCAACATTAAAGGACCCGGCGATATATTGTGAGTAAAAGATTCGAGGCATGAGGAAACGCGCTTTTTCGCTGTCCTAATTTCTAATCGCGATAGAACATAATGATACGTTGATCGTCTTTCGCGCCTGCCCGGCGGAAAATTGGTCGGAAGGTATAGTCGTCGACGAAAAGGGAAAAAAAAATAACGGGTGGCGCGTCTACGCAGGTGCATCATCGGCCAACACCTGTCCGCTTCTGCATGGAAGTTAAGAGAAGAGAGAGAGAAAAAAAAAAGCGACCTCGACGTACCGTATTTCGTACTTTTTTTTTTTCTTTTTTCTTTTTTATATAGAAAGCCGACTTCGCGGCTCACAAATCGTCCGCATATGGAACGCTCGTAATGAGACGTTAATTCGCTTAACGACACTCGCGCGCGGCTTAAGTAATCGGGTGAATGTCCATTCGCCAATTTGTGACGCTCGAATTAAATTCGGATCTCGATGCGAGTCGCCTTGTCGCGCCGATGGAGGAATATCTGGCCTTAACTATTAGATCCTGAGATATTAGCAAAAAAAAAAAAGTAATAGAGTAGCCAAGATAGTGTTACATTTCAAGGTTAATTCAGAACTGACATTGACGAGCTCGTAAAATCGAGCTTGCTGATTAACACGGAAATTTTTCTAAGCGCGAATACGCTTCGCGGATTTGATTGACGGACAGCTGGCATCGAATAAAATTGTAGGCCTATCATTTGCAAATAAACCGATTCCCCGAAACCTCAGAATAACGGGGTGGATTCTCGGACGAGAGGTAATAGTACGATATCCATTCAGTCACCCGCGAATGCACCTGTCCAGCAACCGGTTCGCGATTTTACCTGCTTTCTCCACTCAATAAATCTCTAGGTAGCTTCTTGCAACTTGTAAACGTCTAGTAATTTTTACGGAACAAAGCTGTCAGAAGAAGCGAACGGGTAATCACCGCTGCAATTTTAGCGAACCTGTAACGAAAATTCACGCTCGCTAAACACGCAGCTTTAATTCCGCACGCAATTACACGCGTGAGAACAGAATTAAAAATTAGTTTGATTATATTGATAATGATAATAATAATTTAATATCTTTACAGCTTAATGCATAAGGCATACGCTTTTATATATTATTATTAATCTTTTTTTTTTCTTTTAATACGAAGCAAAATTGCAGCAATTACTTAATATCGCCTGAAATAATGCGCTCGCGAAACTCGGAACCGCATTTATCCCGCGCCGAATCCCTTGAAAGCCTTCTCAGCCACCTCGAGACATGTCCTACCGAACCGACTTAAGAAATAGACGGCGCGTTACGTAAAACTGGTTAAAGTGTGTTTTACCGGCTGAATAAGATGGATAGATTAGTCGGGCACACCCGTCGAAAATCGCAGCGAGATGCGCGAGCCCGTAACGAGGAGAGGCTAATCCTGGGTTCGTGTGAAACGGCACGAGCGGTCGCAATTTAAGAAAGGGACGCCCCGGCATTCGCGATCGGTATCTGTCGTGAGTAGGCGCGGGCACGAACGAGATTGCGAACTAGGTCATTAGAGAAAAGATTCACGTGGTAAACGCGCTTCAAAAATCACTTGGAGCACAATTTACCGCGGTTATCGCGGTAACGCGAGTAAATCTTCGTAAAGTCATCGAGATCTTGGAAAATTCCCGAAAACAATTATTAAAATATCGTCCAATTAATTATGTTTCAAGCAGCCTAACGAGTTTGCTTATCTTTAATTGTTTTTCAAATCACCCAGATTTGGAATCGTGTTAATTTAATCTTCCAAAGTAGTCGAGTGCTTTAGAACGTAAAAAAAAAATAAAGAAAAAATTTATGACTCGTATCGGTGCATTAAAAATAAAACCACCGCCACGTACATCGACTTATTTTCCATCTGAAATGTCATTAGACGGAACGTAATGCTTGTAATAAGTTCAAGCTTGAATGTTTTTACTATTTTCAAGTTTAGTCGTTCTACTTTCAAAGTATTGATATTAATGCCTTAGTGACTGTATTCTAGATTTCATTTATAATTTGTCCCGTAAAATACGTAGCCTCTCTGCACTTGTTATTCTAAAATTATAGTGCGACAATAGTGTAACAACGCTTTTTATCTTATAGCACTACTGTAGTTGGAAGTTACATAAAATTATAGTCCGTCATGTTTTTCCATTGAAAGCTATATCAACTATATTTTTATACATTATCGAAAACATTAAGAAATATCAATTTAACTATTTAAAAAATTATGTTATATCGTTATTACATTGTTCTGACTGTCGACTTTTCTTATTTAAATCCTTAACAAATATTTTACAAAATAATTTGCATGCGAAAATGCAATGTTTAGAAATTAATTAAATATCAGAAAACAATTTACGTCAAGTTATAATAATGTACCTAAATAATTATCAATACTAAAAAAAAAAAAAATTCAAATAATTTACATATAATTATGAATCTGTTCGATTATGCTCAAGTATCATTGAAATTAATAACGTCACCAAAGAACAGCTTGCATTTCGAAAGAAACTACGGGAATAACTCTGAAAGGGAGTCTCGGATTCCAAGTAACGTGGATCCGGAAGCGTAGGAGCGCACGAATCCACATTTAATCCGATTCGATTGGGGACCAGCGCAGGTATGTCTCGCACGTAGCAACGTGTATATCGATCGATCGAAAATACTTATGACGACAGCGTGTACACACGCTTACAATCTGGCGTCTTGCTTGCGCGATACGTGCGTACGTTTTTGTGCGCCTTCGGTTTCGCTCAGGTAGGCAGGGTCGCCGGTGCATTTTTTCCCGTAAATTTCGAGAGAGACGGATCCCAAGTTTTACACGCGCCGACAGGATCGAACAATGTTTCTCGGCGGCTATTATAAGAGTTTTATATATTATATTATATTAGTATTAAATAAGTGGTTTAATAATAGTTTAATCTTTTCTGGGCCAAATAGCAAGTATTCTTCACGCTCGTGACATTTAATATTTAATTAATGAGCGCTTACAAATTTCACTTTTTAAATAATTTTAATTTTAAACATTATTATATAAGTTGCTTTAATTTTATTTTAAAGCAAAATTACCAATAAAGTTTATTTTATGTATAAAATAAATGTGTACACCGCGCGGATGTTGGGAAACGTTCATCGAAAAAGTGCGGCCCTTGCGGGAGAGAGTCGATCGGGTCGTCTCTCGATCACCGTGGTAAATCTTGGGATTTTTTTTAGCTCTTGGCCAACTTTGTAATGTGGAATGAGGAAAAGAGTTGTTAATCCGTTGCCGAACATCGTGTCCGTGCTTCTCCTGCCTTCTCTCTTTTGTCAGAGAGCAGTTTATGTCCGCCTGGTCTTTTTGGTTCTTGAAAAAAAAAAAAAAAACTAAAATTCGGAGACATACGGGAGATTTTCCTTCGATTTCGCGATGCGCAATTTTATTTATTACGAGTCATCGTCGAGTAACAGGATTTTTTTCTTTACGCGCACAATGTAAATTTGAATATTTGCAATTTGTACGCAAAGAGGATTAATCGAATAGTTGTCTATGAAATATGTATGCATTTCCATTAGCATGACGTTAACAATTAATTAATTGTTAATTGGGATATGGCAGACTAAATTGCTTTGCATGCTTATTATGAAAATTCAATATTCCATCTTCAGTCAATGCGATCATTTGAATTTGTAATTATGTAACAAAATACACTCTATCGCTGCATATATTATACACATTATCGCTCTATCATTATGACTGCAGAAACGGATATGAAAGTTAAATGGCGACCCGTTGACATGCTAAAATTAATTACGCGTACCTTGAGATCTAATGTGATAATTTTAAAACTTTGCTTATTTTTCAATCGATGCGCCGGAACGTTAAGAAAAAATATTACGGTAGGAATATTTAAACAAATAAGTAAAAGAACGTTTTCAAAAGTTCGACTGGGTTAATGGTAATCCCGCGTTTGTCCCCAATTGCCCTGATTCCTATTAATATTTATCGCAATGTCGGGAATGTAACTGCGAGCGCAAATCAAGCGTATAGTTATCTCGAAGGAGATAAGCGCAGGCAAGAATAAAGCACTGTAAAAGATACGTAAAAGGAATAACGGTGTCCGGTCCAATGAGAAATACGAATCCGGGTCCGTCCGGCGTTACGAACGATGACAAAGGGGACCGTCTCCCCGGTAAAGATCGGGAAAAGGTACGACGGGCACGCAGGTACCGCGAGCGGGAGTTAATACGAAATCTCGGGGTCGGGAGAGATGCTGAGGAGCAAGACCGTGAACTTTCTATGGCGCGCGGGAGAAAAGGAAAAGACGCCGCGACTCGTCCCGCTATGCTATCGGTAATAATACCGTGGTAAATTGTGCTGCGAGCGGGCCCGGTGATCTAGCAGGTCGAATTCTCCACCGCCGGTTCTTTAACATTCCCCGGACCGATCCTTCCGCCGCAGGCTCCCGTCGCCATAGGCGACTTCGGCCTTCATCTACCTGCTTCCTCCTCTTTCAATATTCTCCTTTCCGTTCTCCTTTCCGACGCATTTCAAGTATCCGAACGGCAACACAATCGGCATTCGATCGGGTTGTAGGACCTGTAGGTATCGATCGCGGAGTCGTCCGAATACTCGGTGAGTGGATGGGTTTCTGAAAGTGTATACCCAAGTCCTACTTTTTACGTCGCTAATCGAAGAAAAAAAAATTTATTTTTTTACGTACTTCTGAGAAAAGATCGAGAAGGTTTCATGCAAACGGGATAAATGGGCAAGTATATACGGTTAATTAATATTCGATTAAATCACTAGCCTACGGTAACTCGGATCGATTTTCAAGCGTTAGAAATTTTAAAGATTTTTCTTTTTTTTTTTTTTTTTTTCAATATTTATAACATATTCTTTTTTCTCAACGTCTGACGTTATATCAATTAAACAAAAAGAGAGATACAAAATTGATACATTAAGTTCCGAGATATAAGCGAAAAGGGATAGAGTGGGCAGGATGGTTTGAGGGTTAAATAAACACCGGGCTCACTTTCGCGCGCCTATCACGAAGATAACTCGCGGATCGGGATCGGGAGTTCACTATAATTAAACCCACGGCTCTGATTCCGGCTCACATAACGATAACACGGGCTGCTCATCTCGCGTGGTCTAAGCTTTCGTGATTTACGCGCGGGGCGTCGCGACGTTACGGGGGCGAGTCTTTCAAAATACGGATGATAATTAATATATTTTACCAGAGACGGCTTTTTCTCAGCCGGGGCTTCTTAAATTCAGGAGATTTACGGGCGCGGGCGGTCGATTTTGACTTCCTGAAGGCCCGATCGTTACGATCGCGGTCTAAATGCGGTTCTCCGGGGCGACGGCGAGAACGTGCGCTATCAATCTTATAGCATAAACAGAGATACGACCGTTTATCGTGCGCGGTTGAACATCCTATAAACATAGATACGAGGTAAATAGGTACTGGGGATGTGTATGCATTGACAAACGTGCGCGCACGCGTTTGTACGTGTACAAACTGTTTGTACAACTGCACTCGCGCAACCTCGCCCCCTATCCCACCGGCCATCGGCTTTCCACGCTCACGCATCGACGAACAAATGACGAGGAACGTGGCTCGTATCAAAAGCCGGCCCCGCCATTTGGATCCTATTATTCTTGGAAATTGCACGCCCAGAGATTGCGCCCGGGCGCGCAATCAAAGGGAAAATAATCGCGATATTAATTTTCTTAAATTTAAGCCGGCGCTTCTAGGCTGAAAATATGCGGCGCGATTATTAAAGCGGTGGACCATTACTCCGGGTAAGCCGGGAAAAGCTTAGACCGCGATAACGAAACTTTATTTTAAATTTAAGGCGAACTCGCGAAGCAGCAAAAGTTAATAAAATACGTTTGCCAGGGAAGCTATCGAAGCCGCGGATCCTAACGAATTTTTTATCACCGCGATAAAACACGGGGCTGTAAATATTTGCAGTACTTGGAACTTGTATCGCAGCTTCGCTAACCAGATTACGAAAGTTTCGAGAAATTAAGTCGCATTACATCGTCGTGTTGAGATTTCAGCCTCTCCTTCGTAATGAAAATTAAACAAGGTGGAGTGTTCGTGTAAATAAGTCGCCGATTTGCTGGGCGGTGTCCGATTTTCGAGATGGATAAATCATTAGAACGTTAATCTACACGCTCGATGGAATTTACGCGCGATTTGACCTATTCATTTCTCGAGTTTTGTCCAGAGGGGGACTCTTAGAATAGAGATCGGGGTGGGCTGGGCGACGGAAAGTCCACCGGTTTTTCTTCGGCGCGCGCGTGCCAAGTGGAATACGTGGACGGTACACGCGCCGGGTAAGCGGTACCAGCAGGTGAAGCTCACAGCTGCTGGACAGCTGGACCGATATCTGCTCCCAGCTACATTCCGATGCGAGTTCGAGGCGTGCGATAACGCTACCAGGCCGGCGACGTGCCTTCGTCGCGCAATGCGTCGCTCGCGTAATGCTAGCCGATGCGAATTACGCGTGTACACAACACAAGCTCCGCCGGCTGAGGCGGCGCAACGCCGTCTCGCCGCTCGGTCTCGTCGCCGCCGGTTACCCCGGCGATTACTCGCGATTAGATTACCGCTCGGCGAGGCGTCGATCGCGGTTGCGTGGACAGGCATTATCTAACAAGGAGCTGGCAACCGGCTTGCGACATCTCGCAAGTATGTTTACTACCTTTGTACCCGTCGCCGTTTGATGGCACCTTCCGGGTGAGGCATTAAGCTACATGAGCCAACCGACTGACGTAATCCTCCTTCTAAACTCTTCCCAGCTGTTTTCTATTTTGCTTATGTAGACGTTATTAAAGAGATTTAGTCCAAAGTTCTAAATGCCCCGATGTGCCAGAACTGTAATTGTCTTATATTTTTTTTATATCCAATATGTTTATTGAAAAATGTATTTGCGTGACAAAATTAAGTGAAATAACTTGAGGAAGGCCTGATGCGGTATATTCATAGAAAATTGAAGGGTTAGTAGACGAAACACTGCGTCACTTTCAACATATACCTAGGTTTTAATTCGAAACTGATTCTTTTCTTTTTTTTTTTTTTTTTAATTGAGAAAATATTTTCAAATTATGTTCTCAATGTGAACCAAACTTTTTCCCCGCGAGCTCCGAACGGCGGTCTAAGATGCGGCATAAAGTCCTCGTACGTGTGGTCGGTGGCGCCCAGGATATGACGTCAACACGCGTGTCGTCTCCGGAGATGCGTGCGATACACGCGGCGCGTTTTTACCGTCGATTGTCAGCTCGCGCGACTCCATTCTACGTGATGGGCATCGGTGATGTTTCACGAAAATGAAAAGTCACCCGCGAGCGTTCGCTTCCAAGGCTCACGCCGAAGAGACCATCGCGCGAATATTAATTCGCGGCTACGATTTAAGATATTTTTCTCCGGTTAATATACCGGAGCGAGGAGTGGATTTCTTTGCGAAAGTGAGAGCGTTCTGCGTAGCGATACGTCTGCGGTCTCGAACGGTACGTATATCGGACTTCCTCGGAATTTGAATCGATGAATTCCGCGAAGTGGATGTCTTAGGTGACCGAGTGCCCGACCGCATAGATATGCATTTTGATTTATTTCGCATGCGAGCCTCCACTGACTCACCGCGCGTCTGACTCACGCGCTGCCATTCGATATCGCCGGACTCGCAAGTATTTACACCCGAGACGGAAAATCTGTGACACGCAAATAATCGAAAAATACACCCGATATTTCTATTTGTACATCGATAGATCAAAAGCCGGCGCACTAAGAGCAAGTTTTCGACGAGCGCCCCTTTGGAGCATTTGTGAGTGCTTCGAATGCTGTTTTCTTATCTAAATTTTGTACTACGTATGCACCACGTGTTCTGTGCCCTGCTATCGATAAACGTAATACATAAATGCTCTTTGTGTTCGAAATTTCAGTAAACACACCTTTCTCCTCGAGAAGCTTTTAGAAAAATCTGTTTAAGAGATTTTAAAATAAACGAAAAAGTTTATTAAGAAAATTGTTCCTTTAGAAATGTGTTTCTGAAACAGATTATCTCCCATGTCGCTCGAGACTTTCAGGAGTAGGGACCATTAACAAAAAAAAAAAAAAAAATGAAAGACTATCTTATAGGTTGTTCAAAAAAAAAAAAAAAAAAAAAAAAGTAGCATTCTCAAGTACAGTTTGCCACGATTTAATGGAACGTGAATGTATGTATCTACTTATATAAACTAAATAATAATATGATAATAAAATATAATTAATATAAATAATTAAAATAATTATAATGACGATTCGTACTTAAATGTTCGTCTCGGATATCGAACGGCTACGTATGCACGTCGTGCACAACGGAGAGCCTCGGATAAGAATGCCCTCGCGCGAGTGGCTGACTAATTTTGCGATATCGCCTTACAAACGCCGCATCATTGCCGTCACGTGAGAAACACGATGAGACCGGTTCAAGGTAAAACGCCGTATTATATGAAACGTCTTTCGCTGGCTGCCCTTTTTCCCAATGTCCCGACGATAAGTCACACCGTAATCGGAAAAACGTAAACTCGAACTATGCGTATTATAATCCATCGAGGAACAGCCTATCGAAATTAAGTGGCAGGGATTCCCGCTATCTAATCTGGTACAAACGGCATGTAACAAACAAGATAAGAATGCACACGATTACGCACTGCAAATTTGTTATTTTCTTCCTGACACAACACGACGCTATTATATATCACAGATTAGTCACGTGAAGAAGCTTCGAGAGAAATGTAACGCCGATACATTTAAAATATTAACGTGTTATTTGCGACTACGGTTTCGATGACAGATCCCCTAAGATTGAAAATCAATTTTTTTTTCTCTTTTTTTCCTTTTCCCTTGCGGCGCAAATATTTTAATAGCCGACGCAAAAAGTGAACGTGAGAAAATTACACGATTGGGTTAATTAAATAATTAATTAAATAATAAAATGTAATAGTTTTTTAATTTGGTCGATAAATTTTGAAGCTGCGAATCACGCTTTAAGTTGCGTTTGGAAACGTCATTTAATACGCGAGTATTTAGCATTTGAATAGCAACAAGGATAAAATGATGCACGAAAGCACTCGAGTGACATTTCCAAACGTAGCCTTAGTCTAAGGAGTAGTCGTTCGAGAAAATCCTTCGGAGTCCCGTGTGGAAACAAAGCCGTGCGAGATGACGAGGGTTTCGATCCGGGTACCCGCAGCGAAGACTATCGGGATCGAGTCTCTTGACCGCGCGCAGAAATGCGATCCAATCTACGGGTACTCCGAGACCTTCGAGAGCCGGGAAAGGAACGCGATATACGTCGGGCATCTCTGGACCTGCGTATCCTCGAGTGCCCGGTATCGAAAAGTTTAAACCCTCGCTTTCGCGAAAACCCAGTTAGCGAGCACTTTGGAGCTCTAGAGAGATTTAAAAAAAATCTGGTCGCAAAAACGTTATAAAGCGCAAATAAAACTATATTCCTCCGATTAGTTCCGAGCAAACGATTTCCTCCAAACTCTTCGTTATCTAGAAAACACCTTTCTTTTTTTTCCCCCAAAAAGTCCTATCTTAAAAAATTGGTGTGACGCGTAAATGAGCTGTTAATTGTTACCGCTTAAAACCGACGCTGATTAATTCTCTCTCGCTTGGCTTGCTTCACGCCAAGCGAGAGTCAACGTCGGCTGTCAATATTAATCTCATTAATTAATTGACATGTCTACATAATATTTTTTTTTTATGTTACAGTCACCGGCAACATTCTAAAACTCCGCTGAAGCTCATGCAGATTGGTAAGTTGCATAATTTTTTTTGTTGTTGTTTATAATTAGGATCTTTTAAAAAATAGCTCGCGCACGCATGGTTTCTTTTAGTAAAAATTAAAAATCCAGTTAGTTTATATCGTCTAAAGTACGCGCGATGGAGAATGATATTAAAAATAAAAAATAAAAATTAATTAAATATTTATAGCATAAATAATACACCTCTTCGCAAATTAAGTTTCGACGTCCACGCGATCGACGAAACGAGCGATTCGGAGTCGGAGTTCCCGTGACTTGATTACCGCGTTATATAATTAATCGAAATAGCTGGCTCGGTTCCACGCGAGCCGCTAGTTTATCGAGCCGCTCTCCGATCGACAGCGAAGGAGCAGATAAGGAGGACGGACTGGATCGCGATGGCCGGCTCGCGAGGGATGAGGGGGAGATAAAGAGAAACGTGAGCGGTTTAAAGGAAGAACGATCGACGGCAGTCGCGTGGAACTCGCGGGGTTCCGTGTTCGTACATTAAACCCGTACGCGGCATACTAATGGCAATTTCGCCGGGGCCCTTCGCCCATACGCAGGACTAATATTTATTAAGGGGCTTCCCTTTCCCTCCCACCCCCGCTCGACGCGTCGATTCCGAATGCACGGGACGTAAAACGCGCGTGGGTCGTCGTCTCGGTCGCGTGGTGCAACCTCTTAACTACTTGCTCATTGTACTCATCTCGCATTACCTTTCTCCCGCTTAACATTCAGCCGTAATAATGGCTGCGATTAACATTCCACGTTGAAATTCCGTGTGCGCTGTTTTCGATCGCCGGGCGATTTTCCGCCGGGCGAAGGAAGACCCGAGGCAGGCCGCCGCTTTGGGTGAAATAATAGTACTAATTATAAAAATGCGATAAGATAAACGGGGTCGATAAGATGCTGCGAGCCCCTGAGTCACTGTCGGGGTCCACTTTTTTCTCGCAAATTCAACGAGCGTCGTTCCGCAATTGCGCGCATCATTTACCCATTGCCGTGAGAAAGTTTTCTATTGAGCCGCAGGATAAAAATTCGGCGAACGACCACGTCAAACGGGAACAATAATATTAATTATGAAGATAAGATAAGATAAGGGTAATCGATAAAGTATATTGACTTGTAAATTCTGAGTCATCGTTAGCGCGTGTCCTCTTTTTCTTTCCTTCTTCTACTTTTTTTTTTTTTCTTTTTCGCGAATTTCTCGGACGTCACGTAATTTCGTAATTGGTTGAAATTGCGCCTGAGCGACGTTTCAAAAATTATTCCGCGGAAGAAAAAGGTAAAAAAAAAAAAAAAAAAAAAATAAGATCTCAAAATGATGGCACAAAGCGACGACGGGATATCCTGTCTAGCCTCGTTCATTTGCGTTGAAGGAAACGTAAGGTCAACATATTCGGGTTTATCTGCACGGGATGTATATCATTTCGGGCAGTAAGGCGACGCGCGCGAGAGAAGAGAAGCCGAAAGAGGAAGTAGCGGGAAAGAGAAATATACGGGAACCGGGTGAAAGCCAGGGAGACGCGCCGCCGCAAAATAACAGACGTGGCGTGTCGCTACCCACCGTGACACGGCATCGTGCGCCGCATTTCGTGAATTTTCACATCCGGCGCATTGTGCGAAACGGCATACCGTAGCGCGCGTTGCACCGCCCGGGCCCTTAAATTACTTGCGGAAGTCGCGGCACCGAATCGTGCTATCGATTATCTCAACCTCACTCTGGAGGACCCCTCACGGTGCTGCATTTCGGTGAAAAAAATATTCTTATGTTTCAATATATTAAATAATTCTTAAAAAAAAAAAAATTTACAAATCAAAAACGACAGTAATATAATTAACGATGCTAGTTACGATATCACGGAGTATTCTAAATGAATGTTTCAATTCATCTCTTGGGGCAATTTTTAATTTTCTTTTAGATTTAATAAATAATTAAATACCTTGAAGTTTAGCGTCGTTACAATATATTTGGTGGTATCATAAATTTTAGTCGCAGTAATGAAACTGAACACACTTTGCCATCTGTGGAGTTTTGATTCAACCTCGTGTGATAACAGCGAATGATATCATTTTATATCGCGTCAACGACAAACATTTATAAAATTAATCATTTGATGTGCCTTTTTATTTGAAGACCTATATTTGTGAGCTGTAATATTTTTATTAAGATGAATTTAAATAAGATAAGCCAAGTAATCGTCGGAAGATAATTCTCGGCCGACGTTTTATCCTGTGATGATCAGATCAATAATTATTTTTTAATCTTTTAAAATTTATCTCTAATTATAATCAATCTATTTTTTTCTTTTTTTTTTTTCTTTTTTTTCTTGCTACATTTAAACACCTTTTAATATTATAAGTTAATATTAAAAAATTTAATAGAATCAAGAATTAAAAATAATCTCTATACGGTAACACGTGCAATGGAAAATCTTTTTATCTTACATCGACTAAGAAAACATAAAACTACATGTTACATTCATGTTATTATTTAATATCGTTGCTTTGAGATATCCTTATAATTAAATTAAATTTTAATATCTTCGTGATTAAATCTCGAGTTTAATTATCAAAGCTTGCTGTATACTAATTAAAAAATAAGCTCGTTTTATTTGTCGCTGCAAG
Organism: Cardiocondyla obscurior; assembly: GCF_019399895.1. Lineage (NCBI taxonomy): Eukaryota > Metazoa > Arthropoda > Insecta > Hymenoptera > Formicidae > Cardiocondyla > Cardiocondyla obscurior. The sequence goes on along the minus strand of NC_091875.1, from coordinate 908,544 downwards.
GCCAAATAATTTAATTCAATAGATTGTATATTTTCTTCGTGAAAATACAACTTTCAAGTATAATAATAGCACTGCACGAGTGGAAAACTGGTTGCTAACTCCCAGGGAGTCTTGTGCGAAATTTAGATTACAAGTACGCTGGAAGGCCGATATAGCGTTTGTTGCACCGACAGCAGCTAGCAAATGTAACTTTAGAGTCGTGTGCGTCGGAATTTCACATGTGCCGCATGTATGTACCGCGCCGGCCGGATTGCCGAAGACCGATTTTCCCCCGTTTTCTCATTCCCTGCCTCTGCCGCCTAGGGTTACGTACGCTAGCCGCTGTCGCCACAGAAAACGCTATATCTGTTTTTCGGTGTACATACACGAGACTTAAAAAATTATTTTATTATTAGTTTTTAATATTAGCTTTTATTGTATCTCTTATATGTCTGTTAAGTCCGTAAATTCGACAGAATAAATCTTACGCAGAAATTCAATCTCTTCCTCGTAATAAAACGAAGATTTTTTTCTTTTACGAGCAATAACTTCTATGAATTTAATAATGTAAAATTTAATGCTTCAAAAAAAAAAAAAAATATATTATTTAGAACCTTTATATTCTGAGTATCAATCGTCTTGAAATATGATAATTTGCAGCTTTTTTGCGATCTGCATACATTCTCGCATATATAACGCAATGTTGTAAAACCTGCTATCAAATAAAGTGCGGAGCCAAGCTGAGGGGAGAACGAAAAGAGCTTTTCTCAGAATGCAAATCGCGAGTCGAATGTAATTTATGAAAAATCTGTGGGTTGGGTCAAAACGGAATTGCCGCTGGTCATACGACCCGTTTTGCCGTTCTCTCCCAACGAGCCGTTTAACGCGACAAATAAAACGATCCCCTCGAATTAAATTGCCGAGCTGTAAACGGGTAATGCAAGCTTATTTTTTTAATGAACTCGCGACACGCTTTTTTTTTCTGTTCGCGTGAAAGTACCGTCGAGATTTAGCCGCCGTATCTCTGAAAGTAGGGCTAAAAATAGGAACGCGATAACGCGTACGCAGATTTCATTCGAGAAACGGATGCACTTATCCACTTCTCGACACTTCGGAAGGATTCGGTCCACTTCAAACTCAATAGAATCCAGCTTGGACAACTCCGCTGCTTGACGATAAGGTCGTTTTGTTTACGTTCTCTCACGTTTGCCCGCATCAAATTTAAAGTGCGCGAAAACACGAGAGAAGATAAGAGATGAGGATATTCCATCTATCGGAACGGACATTCAATGAACGTTACATTTCCAGCGGCTCGTATTTCAGAATTCAGAACGACTTCGCTTTAATTATTAGGGAGCAAGAAGTGGACCGGAGATCAGTAGCGAAAATGTTCGCGTGTTTCCAGTGGGATTAGATGATACAAATGACTCTATTACGTCGTCACCCGAGAATTGCATATCCGCGAGCGTTCGCAATTTCGCCGGCACGGAACTCGTCCCGTTTAACAAATTAACGAAATATTTCACGCGCGATCAACGAAGCGGTTTGAAACCAAATTTTGAAATCGTTTTCGGATTAAAGCTCACTCATAAAGTTTGCCCGTCTCTCATTCTTTAATTACGTGTTAAGTTTTTTTGCTGCAATTTTTTTTATCTTTTATTGGGTTTTTTTTTAAATGTTTTATTGTTCTTTATAAAAAGCATCATTTGGAAATGAAAGATGAGTCTTGGAGATGAGAAACTCGCTTGGGAAATTAGTTTAGAGGACTCTCTTTTCAGCGATAGATCGGTACGAAATCATTGAGCCGCGCGGCGTGATTTGCGATTGCATTCGTCTGCAAAGTAAATTGTAATTTTATTTCACCGATTGTCAATCACGTCTTGCGCGAGTTCGAGAAAATTCAACGTTTCCTGATCGTTAATTTTGCTTTCCCGTATGTAGAATTCGAAACATCAAGAAAGGCCGGCTTATCTTTTATCTAGAATTTAGAACAGTTTTCTTTTTCATGTTATGGCACTTTTATCTATAACGGCAGAATACACGTAATAAATTCCTTTCTACGGCAAGCGCTTCCACTTTAAAGTTTCTTACGCGATCTTACGCTCCGTTTTGCATATCGTATACTTACGCTATTTTTAAATTTACGACAAATAAACAGCATTCGCGATGTAATATTAGAAGATATGAACAACAAAAAAAACCGGACAAAATAAGAACTTCCCAAAATATGAGAGAAAAAAAGATTTTGTAAAAAATATAAGATGAAAGAGCGGATAAAAGAGAGTATGAAAAAAGTTATGAATTTTATCAAATACGTTTCAAATGAATAGATTCGCCAAACTATTCCGGAGCATACTTCTCTAATTGTTGTTAAACGTAAAGAAATATTTCCCTTTGTGCATATTGATATTTATAACTTTCCAGCATTCGCGGGGCTGTTGAAGTTAGCCGTTTCGCATTTTCTGAATTTTTCCTCTCGATCTAACGACATTTTCCCGCCCGCAATTACGATCTGTCCTAAGCAGTGCATATTACTTATGTTACATTCGGAATCGCAGAGTAATACGTTCCATTACGCCTACCACCCGCGCGCATTTCTCGTTCGTGTTTGCTCTCTCGTTGTTTCAAGCCAATCCTGCAATGATGGAACTATTTATTCTGCCAGAGACATTTCCTGGTTAGAATAATTCGTTCGTCTCATCGACGTCGCGCGAGGACGAACTAATTTTATCTTCGCTATTGTTAGCTCGTCTAAGCGAGAATAATCGGTTACGCAATTAAACCTTGTGATAATGCCGGTAGCTGAAAACTTCAAACCGATTTTCGACAATCTGTTTCTTTATTAAAAAAAAAATTTTTATTATAATTTCTTTTTTTTTTTTTTTTCTTACTTAAACGTAAATCCGCTATCTTACAGCGACGTTGATAAGGAATAAATTAATAACCGATAAATCGACCGACGGCGATTTGTCGAACGGCGAAATGAAGCACTCGTTTTACTGATTAAGCGAATTTGCACGAGCAGATCTTGTTAATGACTCTGGTGTTCGTAAGCCATCCCTTTTTTTTTTGTTTTTTTTTTCTAGAGTCTATCATATATTTTGAATTTCGACTTTAGCTGTGAAACCAAAGCGTTTAAAAATTAATCGATCGTTAGAAAAATTAATAAATTACAACATTTTTTAATTATTATTTGTTACTCTTTGTACATCTCGATATTGTTACAGTAAATGCCTGTTATAATTTATTTAAAATTATTCAGATAGCAAAACCATATTAAAATATAAAACTAATAACCAAAGTTTATTGTTTATTATAATATAATAAAACGAGCGAAAGAGAGAGAGAGAAAACGAGTGATATTCTTTAGTAAACATATCTTCATTAAAAAAACAATCTAACGCATAAAAATATCGATAGTCAAATCTCTCTCTTTTTCTCTCTCTCTCTCTCTCTCTTTATTTTATTTTATGTATTAAAAAAGTAAAGAGATAAAAAGCCCGCAGCATACTGATAAGGGATTTTTAGCAGATATTCATAAAATTACGCATATTTTATACTCAATAATCTGTTGTATTATCGGCCATAATCAGAATTGAATGAAACGGCCGATTTACTTGCTCCCTAATTCACTCGGCTTTTGAATTTCCGACACGTGTCACGTCGACAAAAATACGGAAACGTGACGCAGTTGGCGGGCCACGTCGCCGTATATCAAACGCATCGCACTGGTATTTCATCTATTCGCTCATATCCTCGTTATGTCCTCGATGGCTATTTGTTTCGAGTGCCCCGCCAACGCGCTGTTTCGCGGGCATTATTAAAATGGGCCATCGCACAATTTGCATGGCGACAATGGCGTAAGACGGCGCCCTGGAAAGGAGCCGCGCGATAAAGGGTAATAACGTCGGTTCTTGATACGACGAAGAAAAAGGGAAAGTCAAGGGGCGCTCGTCGTGCTCAAGAATACCCCGGACGAGAGATAGCGAGAAAAAAAAACTGCGGGGAAATAAAAGAGGGAAGCGAGAGAGACGCAGGAATGTGAGGGGCAGAGGAAAAAAAAAAAAAAAAGCGACGGGAAATAGCATTATCTTTATCATGCTCTTTGCCGTCGTGTACGATGACTACACATGTATGTAGCCTCGCGCTTTGAACACGTACGTCATATTTCCGATCTTCGAATAGTGACCCACGTGGAATTTTAATATACGTACAAAGAGAAAGATTTCTTTACATTTAATAAATAACATAGAGGTACTAAATTACATTCCGTATAAATATATTTGTATCGCTTGCAAGAATCTCTCAAGAATAAGTTTGAGCTCGGTAAGAGTGTAGAGTACTCCGTTTTGAAATGGCAAGTAACCCCCCGCGATTTTTTTTTTCTTTTCTCTTTTTTTTTTTTTTTTCAATGAAATATTTATACAGCGGGATTGTCCACGTTAGCGCATATATGTATACAGTACAAGAATGGCAACCTGACCCGCTCTCGCATCTCAGGGGGGAACAAACAGTGCTCGTTGCACTCGTAGCAAATTGGATATTTCTTCGTGGATTCGAGACGTGGCGACGAGAAAGCGATTGTATCCGCGCGCGTCAGTCCTCCGCAAGTTTCACCGTGCAAACAACGACGGCAATCGACACCGCGAATTGCGCACCGTGATAATATATATGTATCTATACATATATATATATATATTTTTTTTTTGTTCTTTTCTTTAAAGAAGCCGTAGGTTTAAATCGATCATAACGGCAGGGAATATATTACTGAGATGATCAACGTGCAAATGAAATTGAATATACCATCGCGGTCATCAGTATGCAAATGAAAGACAAGATCGGACCCGCATTAGCTATCGGCACAAATCGCTCGTCTTATAATTAATTTACTGGCCATTAATCAGGAAATAGTCATCGTACTCTGAGATCCGTCGGTAATTGAAACGCGTAATGCGTCCGGTACGGATTGATATAAGTTTTTGCGAGGCACACAATTTATTCAAAGAACCTAATTCTTATTTAATAATAGAAATTTTGTTTCCGATTAAAATACGTGCGTCAATATCAGTCCGACGCAAGCACCGAATAGGCGAGCTAGCTTTATATCGAAAATTGATGGCTCGAACGTGACTAACAACCGGTGACTCGATATTTTTCTCTTAACCTGCTTTCATTTCTTTTTTTTTTCCCCCTATTTCTTTACTTCGCCGCGAAACGTTTGTCTAATGACTCGCCTAATTTTACCGTCATTTTTTTTATACGACTGCGTAATGCGTTGCTAAACGATTCAGAACGATTTCCAACGAGTGACGCAAATCCACGCCTCTCGAGAATTGCCGATGCGTCAGATTTTTCGGTGCAACAAGTTACGCGCGTAAATCAGGTACATTTCATACGGTCGACACAGAGACAAGCGGTGCGAGATAACAGCGTGCGAATCTATGAAGAGAGAAGCGCGTGTGCGGCTTGCATTTCGGGTGTACCGTTTCTAAAACGACCCGTAAAACTAATATCACTTAGAGGTATCCAAAGGTAATGGATGTGAAATTCGAAATCGCAGTTCTCCCATAGATGAAAGTGCGCCACTCATCTACGCACCGCGCTCGAGCTCGGATTCTGTTCCAGGGAGATAGGTAACTCTCCGCCGCAACTGACACCGAAAGTTACGCGAAGGATAAATCTCCCGAGCGACAATTAATTCAGAAACTATATTCAGTCGCTAAGAAACGTTAAAAAAAAAAAAAAAAAAAAAAAAAAGGGCCACGCGTCGAAGCTTGCATCTCGCGAATATGATGACAAATTGTGTTTATCCTGTCACGCGCCGTGTTTTCTTTTTTGCGAGCGAAAGATATCGCGCACAAGAGGGGGTGTCTCCTACGTTTGGCGGCGAGAAATGAAAAAAAAAAATCGATCGTCCCCCTCGTCGCACAATAGGGGTCCATTTGGCGGTCCGGCGGCGCTTCCACGGCGAATCGGCCGGCAGTCAGGTAATCTATCAAGAAGCGACTTCTCGCGCTCGGGAGTTTTCAGGGGCAAGCACCTGTGGAATACACCCATACTCGGAAATCTCGGCGGCGGCTTCGTCGTCGGCACTCCGAGATTCGTACCCCTTCCCCTCCTCCCCTCGCTAGTACCCCTTATTCACGGAGTCGTGGGTGGCCGCCGTTGTCCCGGGGACGGAGGCGAGAGGGAACGCCGTGACCGAGGTACACGGGTACGTTTGATTGGACGAGAACGTGCTTCGGCGGTGAACCGGCGCCGGGGTGGGATCCCCAGCATCCCCGGCGGTTGGGACGTGCGCGGGGATATACGAGGGGGATGCGAGAGTCGCGAAGTCGCGCGGGCTTATATAAACGCGCGGAGGACCGTTCGCCCTCGCAGAGCCGTAACAACCGTCACTGGACGACACACCACCGTCGCCGTAGATTTCCCTTCGCCCAGGCCTGCTTCGGTCACCCATCCGGTCCTCGTCAGCCTCATCAGCAAGGTACGCCGTCTATTTCGAAGCGTATCTAATTTTCCGCCTGGCATTTTTAAAGAACATCACCCCCGCGCGTGTAACAACCTCTATCTGTGTAGACTTAGATTTTTAAAAGAAGAGTTTCGTAATATCAGCATTAGAATGACTTACAGATAGTTAAAAGTGTGATAGCTTTTCCATCTATGTTTAAAAATAATCGAAATACTTCAATTCGTAATGCTAATAAAATATAAATGGATGTATCGCCCATTTTGTTTCAAATTAGTTTTACGATTAATACGAAGATGTTCTTAAAGTAGTTAAAGGTACAGAGTTTAGTAGTTCAAGTAGTGCGTTGTGTTAGTAAGAGCAATCTTTCAAATCGGATGACAAATGCACGCGTTCGCATAATCCCACATGCCCTACGATTCGAGAATAACTTCGCGCTTGTGATTATCCGGTAGTAAATTCCAACGTTGTGTCTCACCGTAGTAATACCTCGCATTTACGCGACCAGTAGTACTACTCGACGCTACGTCGGGTAGCAGGAACTTCCCGCACAGTTTGTCAACCATAGAAATTATTAAAGATATTTAGAGAATCTCTGTTTAATCTGCAGTACACATAAATACAATAAAGTTCGTGGATATGTTACTTTTCAAGCTGGAGCTGAGGAGTAACTTTATTCGACCTCATAGTAAAGAAAAAAGAAAAAAAAAAAAAGAAAAAAAATAGTGGTAAGTTTCTTTTAAGAAATTTAGTGTTCGAGTAAAATAACGAATTAAACAGAGACTCTCAAGGCTAATGTTAATACACAAAAAAGAAAAGTGGACTTTGACAGTCGCAATCGTTATTGTTACGTGAAATTAAATTTATTACCGCGTAAATTCACGTTATGCAATATTCAATTTATTTAGAAATTAAAAATGATATACAATTCCGTTGTTGATTGTGTTATATTTAATTATTAATTAAATGTTGTGTAACATTAACTCGCCACTAATCACGTTTGAATTTCAAAGTTCGCTTTTCAATGGTTACTTTAAATGAAATAAATATTAGGTTTGATTTGTTAGAGTGATGTGCTTTCTTTAAAATATCGCTTCCGTTGTGATTAATAAAATATATTTCGCTGGAAGAGAGCGGGGAATCGATTATCGATATACTTTTGATATGTGAAATTAACTTTTCGGATGATACACAGGTAGTAATATAACAAAAATAAGATAAAAACCTCACTATGGAATTATTTAGGTTAAACAAGCGCGCCGCGAAATAATTTTGACGAAAACGTCGGCCCCATAAATCCGTCGAAATGCGGAGAATTGCATTTATTTAGAAGCTTCCGGGTGCTTGTTGAAAAGATGAAACAAGCTGGCGCGAAAGAGAATACCTTACGTTAATCAAATTTTCTCATATCTTGCCGATTTCATCCATCCATCCAGAAGCTTTTACAATTCGCGACATTATTAAATAATCAAAAACTTACTGCTTGCTGTCTTAAAAATTCAATTGACGTTTCTTCGACGGCAAAAATATCAAATTTTATCGTCGAGGAATAGCTTTATTGACACTTGATGCGGAATACAACATTTACACAACTTTTCAAGTTACGTAATTTAAATGTTTAAACTTTGAACGGTGACTTTCTTTGAAATTTTTAAAGAAGGGAAGCACTTTTGAATTTACAAGGAAAAACTCTCCGTCGTGAAATTGATACAGTTTATCGGGGCACTTTGCATTAGCGAATAAAACTCGACCTGGGTGAATATCATCGCGCGTTTTTGCGGCGAAATGCCCATCCAATCCAAAATAGACGTAACCAACATTCATTCCACGCTCGCGAAGCGGAGCGTGATCGCGGTCGAAAGGGCACATAGTCCACGTAGCGCGGCAGCAGCAAAAGGATTAATTGTTGACAGATAAAGCACCTAATGTGGCGCGTGTACCGCAATAACCAATCGTGATTCCGCAACGCCGTTGTCGGCGGGCGGAAAAAAAAAACTGGAAGAGATCCGATGCGTATTTCGATACAAAACACAAAACCGCAACGGACGCATTATGATAATTTGCAATCGATTAATATCTAATTACAGCCTTCGGCCGTTATCGTCAACGTGCGCGAAATTACATTCATCGCAGGATTACTCCGTGACGCGTATCCTCGTAATTTCCTCTCCAATTGCCATGATCGATTAATAAAGTCGACTAATCAGTCGTTTGAGTTGCGTATAATTGCTGGCTTAAAGGTAGCGCAAATGAAAAGAAAAAGAGAGAAAGAGAGAGCTTCTTATCAAATAATTTAGAACATTCGACAAAACAAAACAAAATTTTTTTTTTTTAATATATTATTCAGTTTTATGAAAGTAAAACGAGTGCATTATGAAAATCATGCGCTTCATGCAGGTAATAGAAGCCTATTGGTTTTGAATTTACTTATACGATTTTTTTTTAAACTTTTTACATGTTCGTGGTACCGCGAAGAGCATTGACGTTTCTTTCGGTCGTTGGCTATAAGTGCTGAGAGAATAAAAGTGTTAAAATAGACGGTAAACCTATATTTTGCCGAGTCCTCCGTTGGGACGAAATGTAAAAATGCCGAAATTCGCCGCGGTAGCTGTTATAATCGATCGCCAAACATTTGCGCGCGACTCGCGTGCGGCATTGTGAGCAAATATTTTACGATTGACTTTAGATAGAGATGTATTTGCCGTATTTACGAAACGATTAACGACGATGGTCAGCGACGCGCTCGGAGTGTTACGGCGCCACGCCGCGCCGGCAGGAAATCGTCGGGTGAAAGGATTGGCTCCAGGATTAGTCATAAAGAAGCAGTGTTCTGAGCGCGTTTTTCGCTGACATTTAACTAAGCCAGAGATAAAAAAGTTAGTTGCAATTAATTACTCACGACAAATAAAATTACAGCACATCTTTCGCAAAGCCATTCTTCCCGTGCGATTCTAATAATTCACCGTTTTAAAAACGCAATGCTAATTCCAAAACCGGCGACAAGGAGAGAGCATTTCAAATCAAACAAAATTCTAATAAAATTATAATAAGTTATTACGAACAAAATCTCTTTCGTTTTAAAAATTATTACCCGGGGAAGTTTATTGAAACGGGGACCTAAAACGAAATGACTTGAAATAGAAATGACAAATGAAGCTTCGATGATTCAGATAATTAATCTGTTCGCGATTACGACGGGTTGTGCAATAATACAGTGATTGGATAGCCGTATCTATTTTTAGATCTGAATGAGATGAGATGTTCTTTTGGAATAACGGCATTTGCGCAAACCGACGGAAAAGCAAATTGCGCTCCGCACACAAAACGTTCGACGGGACGTTGGCGAGTAATGTCATTTCGCGACGATACGTCTGTGAGTTTCGCATGAATGGACCCTTGATGGTGGCGAGTTCTACCTGTAACCGGAACGCGTTTTGACTTTCATGCCCGACGATATGAAAGCCGCGAGCGGGATATATCTCGTCTACGTAATTTATCCCACGCCGTAATAAACTGTTTAAAGTATTTACCCCCGGTGTCCGTGTATTTCGTACCCGCTCTAGAATTCACGTAATTTTAAACGCGCTCACGCGAGCAAAATAAGCGACGCGGAGTGTCGTTGATTTTCGAAATACGTTAATTCACTTTTCCGCCTTGCACTTTTCCGAGAGAGATTACGGGCTGCTGCGCTTTTACGGGAAGCTTCGGAGGAAAAAAAAAATATTATCAACGAGCTGTACGGGTTAGATGGGAAGCTCACGGCGATGTACCGTATGCGGATGTGATTTTTATTAAAAGTATTTTTTTTCTGTATAACTAAATATTCACGTGTTATGTATAGATAGTGATATATTTTGATGGGAGGCAAAGAAGAAGAAAATAAAACGAAAATGTAAAACAAATCGACATCAAAGATGCATAAACTTCTTGAATAATAATGGCAACGATAAAAAGAAAAAAAAAAAAGAGAGTTCGTATATAATTTTTGCCGATGTCTGATATTGAATTTTCGACGAGGGATATGGTTTTTATTCCCGCTTAATTTTTTTTTTTTTTGCGGATTTATATTAAATCGACCCCTTTAATCATTTTTACAGTCAACTGCAGCAGACTGACTTTACGCGCAACGAATATTATCGCGACAGTCAAGCGTTTGGAGCGCGGACCATTTGGCGCGGAGTATCATTGATTTATAGGTAAACTCGGTCGCTTCTTATTACAGCGATACCGCAGAAATTTCGGTGGACCGAAAAGTAGTGGCTTTTAATATTAGCACGTGTACACTGCCGAGACTAGAAATATACGTAAGGACCGTCGCGCACAGAAAAACGATGAGTTTCGCCGGAAGGAAATTTTCGAAATTGAATACGTTTTAAAATAACTGCTTAGAAATTTTTGTCCATTACGGTCTCCCAGTCTCACGTTCTGACGGAATTTTGACGTGACCGTCGTTCATTAGGATTATCCCAGGTTAATTTGGCACGCAGATTTCTTTCTCTTCGAACTTCCATTCAAAATTTTATTAAACACGCCCGCGATGTTTCCGTCTTTGTAACTAATTAAAAATCCTGGTTAAAATCGTAAATTTTTCATCGCGGTTAACGAGCAAATTTGTATTCCGCGATTGTCGCCTCTCGGAAAGTAAAATGAGATTATCACCATAAAATGAATATTCTCTGCGACGTGACGTCACGGCGTGGGATCGAAATGTGACGGGCACTTCCGCGACGGGAGCGAGCATAGGAATTCAAATTGCCGAAATGCCGTTCGTTCAAGAAAAACACCATCGAGATATTGTTTCCGTAAAGTAAGCAAGGAGGCCAGTTTGTCTTCTTGATCGAAAAGATACGGCAGCCTCTTAATAATAGAGGTCGAAGCGGCGAAAGCCGAGGCTTACGCGTATCGTGAAAAACGATGGAACAGACGCGTCTAGTTCCTATGAAGATAAATATACTCGAAACACTGTGTATTTCACATTACTTTGTTTTTACCAAAAAAAAAAAAAAAAAAAATTAGTATCTAACATATATCGATACGTAGAAATTATTTAATAAATAATACGAAAACGAATTAATTGCTCCGATAATACTGTCAAACTTCTCGTTTGTCATTTTTAATAACGACGTATCGTAAAAAATAAAATTAAAAAATGCGATCAAATTATTTTACAAAGCGGATATGTAACAATTTTTAATTATATTCTAATTGCATTTAATATAATTAATACTTAAACGCGCGTGTCATTAAAGAGCCGTTTGTTCGTGTTAAAAATTTTTTATACATAATAAACAACTGTGCATAAAGCCCTGTTTATAGATGCAAATAAAATAATAAAGCGACTAACAGCCATGTTTGCGATATGTAATTGTATGCTACCGTAGCTGAGAACGGAAAAAGGCGATTGGATAATTAAGTTCAGTCGAATCGCACAATCGTCTATTTTACAAAACTCGCGCTTACAATTTTAGTTTAATTAATTAAAAGCTAACATGATGCGTTACAAAAATGACAAACGTGGAAAAGTATTTTACAAGCGAACGCACGTCGAATGAGCTACATAATACAGAAGTATTGTAGAACAGCCAGGCGAATACGAGTTTTATTACACGCCTGTGCATGAAAAGATTTCAATCAACTTTTTTCATACAATGGCTATGCAACATTTCTCATACAATGTATCAAAAATATACTTTTACAGATATTTTCGAAGTAAAATGTACAATTACCGTTCAATTTTCAAGAAATTCCTCTTTACTTAACTCGAACGTGATTAAGACGAAAACTGTGAACTATCGAAAAACGGGAGATTTCGAGAGTAAAATCTGTTATAAAATGCTCTTGTTTCTTGTATGCATTTCATAAAAATTTACTCGGTTTATTTATTTATTTTTTAATTCATGTCGATCTCGCGGGACATCTACCTTGTGTTTACTTAAAAAGTCGTTAGTAAGTCTAACGGAGCCAACAGGTCCAGCGAGAGACCGATCCAGCTGGCGGATTCGAGAGCCCCGCAATTTCGTTATAAAACCCGTAAAATCGTGTATCTATTACGTGCACGGTATTTCGGCTTTACATATACAACAGCTGCTCGCGCGTTATGTGTATTCAGTGTGCCAAATCCCCGGGCGCTTAAAGTTAGATCACCACAAGATTACAGTGAGAACGGTAATTTTCTCATGCAAGCTTTATCGTGACGTAATAGCCTTATCACTTCGGTCGTCGTAGCAATTAATATTTATCTTGCACGTGACAGGAATAATTCGAGGTTTATATTTAATTAAAAACTTGTCGCGATGGATTAACAATATTTTATTATTATTTCTACAATTTATTAATTTGGTCGCCATTGAAAATAAATTGTGTTTTTTTTTCTCGTAATAATTTAATTATCATCGCTAATAATTTTCGCTCCGGAGGCGACGTAACACTTTTGTTGATCTTTTAAAATCGTCTTCATTAGAGAACGAGGAGTGTTTAATCAGCCGCCGAAGCTTTCTTGAGTGAACTTTTATGATGAATTAATTTCATTTGCTCACTACGAGGGAATCTCCTCTACAATTTTGATCAAGTACCGGGTACTAACGACGGCTAATATATAAATGTCAGAGGAACGATACATCACTCCGAGGACACACGCGACGAGAGTTCCACAAACAATAAACCGTGCGCCCATTTCGTTAATCCGCTCTCTGTTGATATCTGTCGTGGAATTATTTTGTGTCTAATTAGAAAGGGGTGATAACAAATCCTGCGATATTCGAGGGTGAAATGTCAGAACAGTTCATTTAAAAGAGAAGTCAGAAATTAATTGTCTTTTAATTTAACGAATTTAAAATAACGCTTTCCTCTTTTCTTTTCTTTTTTTTTTTTTTTTACTGCGACGTTTTAAATAAAATGTTTGAAAAACGTCTTTTTTACTTTGATCTAATTTTGTATTTTATTGAGCTCGCACATTTTTATAGCGAATCCGTATCGCGTCAGACATGCTCGTCGTTCGCGCGGCGCAAAATTCTCAAAGCGTCCGAAACGGGGTAGACAACCACGTTAACAATGGCAGCAATGACGAGCGACGGGAAAAAGGATTTCCCCGAAACAAAGGCGTTTTACCTGCGACGCTAGCAAAGCGAAGGGTTGTCGAAATTCCACTACGATGTGGAATTTCGCCGCTGCGTGCGTGCATGAAATGCATTACGGTCTTATGTTAGGTTCGACGTGTCTTTTAATTCAGTAATCCTTTAAAGAATTTTTGTCGGTTTATACTCCCTCTTTCTCTCTCTCTCTCTCTTCTCATTTTTTTTAATTTTTAATGTATAAAATAATATACTCTTCATATAATTATTCTTAACCCCTTCCCGTTTTTCTCTAGCTCTCTAAATACAAAAAAAAATAACTTATTTTAATCAAGTACTTTCTACGACTAAAACATTTTAATTTCCCTCGGGGTAAAAATTCTTTCTAATGCAAATGCTAAATATCCATTTTTTTTTCTGAATAACTTGTTTTAGTTAAATGCTCTTTTTATACTCCGAAGACGACCCTAACTTCTTCTTAAAATAATATCTTTCTAATACAAATGCAAATATCGTATAGCAGATCGAAAATAAGGAGGCGTGCATCGAAAAGGTCAAAAAGAGATCCCCGAGCTGCGTAAATTTTTTGAAATAATATTTGAAATTCTCGAGAGGAAAAACAGTACTTGGCTTTTGGACGTGCACTGAATCTTCAAGTGTTTCCTAAGTTTACCTCTCTAAGTGGAACACGAAGTCAAGTATTCCTAAGATTCATGTACCGTCGGATAAATCGCACATCAACCACAGAGTACTTCCCCCGTGTATATCGTGTTGATGAAAAGTCAAATGTCGAAATCTCGAACAACAGGGTTCAGAGTTGCCTTCTTGACAGAATCGTGTTAAAATTAAATTCAAAAGTACCACGTATCGTCGCGATATGATAAACTATACCTTTAAACAATCTCGCTGTATCTCAAGAAACCAATAAACGAAAAGACGAAAGGAACAAATGTAGCGCCGCCCTTAATTACAGCCGTGACGTTATTTAATTATTTCATTCAACTTTCCATTAAAGTTCTCCAAACTTTGGGGAAAGAGTTGAAGTTTCTAAATGAAGATTAGAATAGAACAATTTGTCCCCGCTTGAAAAAAAAAAAACTTATGTCCTTAGATCTATGGAATTTTAAGCGAGATCCAAAGGCGTCGAATCTCGAAAGAAAACGTCTGCTTTAGCGCAAGACACTCTCGAACTCAAACGCGTGTCGCGAGGTGTGAATTTTTAAGCAGTCTCGCCGGGAATCCGGATAGCTTCGCAGATCCCACGTATCCTATAAATCCCGCGTGCTAGTGCCGGGAAGAAAAAGACGGTATAAATATAGAATAAAGAGAGTCAAAGTAAAAATCTCATTAACGGCAACGCCGTCGTAAAATTGAGATAAGCTATAAATGCGGCTGACATCGAGATATTACAAAAACTTGGCACGTTTTTTCTTTCCCCACCCCCTCCCTCCTCTCTCCCCCGTTTCGTGCGAGATGACGTCTCGATCAAGCAAATATTCTCATAGGGACATCCACGCATCATCCGCTCGCGTAGCTGTGTATTGACCGTTCAGCCGCTCGTAAATCCGCGGCAAACTCGTTATCGGGGGAGCTTGAAGAAAAGATCCATCTCGTCCGGTCTCGCGTCCATTCTTATAATCTGCGGTATTTGCGCCGAGAATTTAATTTTCCCGATGCAGGCGAATGATACGCGCAACGCGACATATTATCGCGTGGAAATGCGGAAACGCACTGAGAGAAATATGTTGGTTAGGTCTAACCTCGATTATAATTTGACGATATTTCTAATAAATGGATATGGTTGACTCAACCATTTCCACTATCATGATGTTTCAGCTGATTATACTAATGGTTAGAAATATCATAAAGTGGTGGAGATAAATTTTTCTCCCAGTGCGGAGACTCGCAATTTCTCCGACTTTAATTGCAATAATTTAATAACAAATGCTAAGGCATTAAAAAAAAATAAAAAAGATAAAAAAAAAAAAGAAAAACATTTATGCATTGAAAAAACACGTGCCTGATTTATAAGAATTGAACTTTGCCGAATACTGGAAAGCTAAGGATATGTCAAGGCCCTGTGCGCGTTCATCGATCGCAGTTTTGCGTGAACGGTTATGCTAATGAGATTTGTTATTCAGCTACCGCTGCTGAGCCGTACGTCCACGAGAGAAATGCCAATATGACTAGGCAATCAACAATAACAGCGCGTAGGCATTTAATATGATTACCATTTTATTAGATCGTTGATTCGTATATTTGTTGAATTGGTTTGAATCTTTAAACTACAACAGCAGCTCGTTTTGCGCAATTAATTATGTCGGAGCTTCGTATAAGAGAGACGATAAACGCGGTGGTAATATGCAGCGTAAATGCACTATATATGTATATACATATAAAGCAATATTATTCACTTAATAACGCAGTCAAGCCGAATAATTGGTTCATTAAATTGCGTTTATCTATATTACGTCATAATTATTTTTATGACGCAGAGTATTAATATAAACCGGTCTATTAATACCGACATTACTGCAAGTTGCGTATTCTGAAAAGAATATGACCTGCTGTTCTGAATTGCTACTTATTGATTAAGCGGCGCGACATTAGGGGAAGCATATTTACACGTTCGGTGCCTATCTGCGAGTTCTTACTTCGGGAATTATCGCGTTTGTTTGTAGCGAAAGAATTTCTTGACGGTGGGCTGTTATTTTTATCTGAGAATCCACGAGGCCTAACTTAAGAATATTGAAATAACAGAATAACTTAGGCATTTTTTTTTTCTTTTTTTTTTTTTCTTTTGGGAGGGTATGTATTGTAAAAGTAAAATGATATTTCCACGGCGTCGCGTTGGTTTGCATAAAAAAAAAGTAGTTAAAGGACACGTCCTGAGATATTTTATTTAAAAGTAATTTGCATCGATGGACGCGCTTTAAAATATATATATTTTTTTTTACGGACATCGATCGGGCGACGCAATCGTATTGGCCCGTGGTAATGTTTTTACAGTTCAATTTTTGCGAGATTACCCGTGTCCGCCGGCGTCGGCGCTTTTATATTGTGCGTCATTCCATTGTCTTGCAAATCGCGCCTGTGTTTTATTTTTACATCCCAGCGTGACGGGCGAGGGGTAAATGCACCGCGCGCGCGATACACCGTCGTGATAACTGTAGAATGCATTTAAATGCATCTACAATGTCGACGAAGTTGCGACGACCGGACAATGTATTGCGGAATCGGCCGTGGTTACATTAGTTGCTACTTTATCGCGCGTATGGAAACGTTTCATGAAAAAGACGTACTGACGCGCACGTCGGCGAAAGTTTCCGTCTCGAAATTGCTAGCGTGACAACTTTTTCTTTTTTTTTTTTTTACAGTCGTGACTTTTAATCAAATAGGGCCGCATAAGCGGAATAATTTAGTTGAAGTATTAGCAATGTCACGAACTTACCAAAACACGATAAGTAATTAAGAACTTTATCTCTTTTTAAATATATTTTGCGGTGAAAAATATGAAGCGAATAGGAATAATTTGTGCGTACTTAAAATTCTGCGGAATGTAAAAATAATTAATATAATATGTAATGTAATAAAAGTAAATTGATATATTTTGATTTACAGACACGATAATTAAACAGATTTATATAACCGAAGATAATCCTATTTACATAACTAATTATGCGAGATAAAATTCTGAAATGCGGATTAACTCAATTGAAATTTTAGTACCGTCGAAAATACGATAAATATCGCTCGTAATAGCGTTTGTGATAAGCGATCGCTATTTATTTAGATTTAATCATGCGTGGCTTTTATCACCGTCCGTGCGCAAATTTCATCATCCACCGCGATATCACTCACATTATATGAATAATAAATAAGGAACCACCAACTACCGATCTTGACGACATTGTTAGGAAACTGAAATAATCCCTGCGACGATTGAATAAATTTAGAAATTGAAAAAAAAAAAATACTGTAACCGTCTCGAGTTTAAAACTAAGTGTAAAACTCGTTTACTCTATCGCGGCACATGTTTCATTACAGAAAAATGGTCATTTAACAGCGAAATGGATACAACAAACTAAAAAGCGAAACGACTGAATAGAGTTATAATTGCGCAATCGGTCGTGTACCGTGAATTCGAAATTAATTCTTTTCTCTTTGTCACCGTCTCGTTGCTCCGGAAATAATATTTCTCTTATTTTTTGTACCGTGAAAAAAAAAATTGATCAGTTTTGACACAGGCGCAACGATATTAAACTCTATTGACTTGCATAAAAAAAAAATTAATAAGGGGGAAAAAAAATTTCAAAGAGAATGACAAATGGACCTGTTGCCAATAAATATCGATGATACTTCTCCAACTCGGTGCGAAGATATATCTAAATAATTATATTTACACGTCATAAGATTGGTTTACGTCACCCCTAATGGCGAGCAAATATTTTTTGGCCAAGTGCCACTTCGCCTTGCGAACAAACGAAAATAAAAGCTTTTCAGCGCGTAGAAGTAGACGGTAGGAAAAAATCCATAGGGTCGAACGATCGGCACAAGGACGGTTTCTGGATTGAAACTCGATTATCGCGTTATTAGATTCGCCCCGCGGTTACGGCGGCACTACCGGGAACAATTATCGGGAACGTGTTTTCTGGGAAAGTAAATTTTTACGTTATTTTTACGAGGACTAACAACGTTAACCGCGCGATATACTTAGCATACTCTTACGTCGCCACGCGGCTTCGTTTTTCTTTTTCTTTTTTTCTTAAATATGATTTGATTTATCTCACCCGTCCTCGTTCGGCGTACGATCACTCCTAAGTAAGCCGGGCACGATAAATTCGACGAAATTACGTAGATTTACGATTCGCAGCATCTCCCGGGCACGGTAAAGCGAGAAAGACGGCGCCGGGATCGTCTAATCCACGTTAATAGCAATAGAGGAAATTAAACGCGAACTTTAAGTGTTTTCAGAACGTTAACTTCGTACAGTGCGTCTTTCTGTCTCCAGTTTGTGTTCGACGCCGTGCGTATGAAATTAAAGCGCGGAAACGATCCACTTAACAGACATTACGAGGAGAAGAATGACTCGAGAAACCGTATAACTTGGCGAAATAAAGATTTATTTTGTCTGCGATCAACTGTAATGCAGATGAACCCCCCCTGTTAATGCTTTCATAAATGCTCACGATGTGTGTGGGTGCAAGAATAATTTACGAAAGAGATACAAATCCTATCATAAAAGAAAAAAAAAAAAAATAAACCGTAAAAATATAAATTTCCCACCCAAATTGTATATATTTAAAAAAATGAAGTCACACGACTCACCGACCGATGCTCAACAGCGAAAGTCACGGTACAGCAAAGATAATCTGTAACAAATAATTGCAACGTTCAATTAAATATGACATAAAAGATAAGCAGTAATAATTAAGATGATCGAATGGAATTAGAGGGACGTGCAAACGTGAGACATCGCGCGCGCGAGTTACTTACGCCGCCGAGACCAGTCGAGATTGCCGTAGGTCCCGCGGTTGTCGTAGGTTACGCAACAGTCGGCCAGCTGTGCCGGGGCGATGCTCTCGGACCACGCGCGCGCGACACGCATACGGCCCGCTGCCCGGTCTCAGGTGGAGGCACCGGGAGTGAGGGTAGCGCGGAAAGTAAGCCACTAGCGTGTTAACTGATCTACCTGAAGGATTCATTGCTGTGTAGCCGGTGAGTCGAGACCGTAAGCGACGATGCGAACACCGCGCGCGCGAGCCACAATTCGAAGCGCGCGCTTTGTAATGTCTAATCCCTATTTACATCAAATAAGAGAGTTAATAAGAGATGTATTAATTTAATTATTGCACCGTACGCGATATACTCATATTTCGTTGCCAAAATTTATTAAATGTGAAACAATTTTGTTTTTGAAAGAAGCAAGAGTAAATTACGCACGCGAGACGCGCGCTTTGTAATTTCTAGTTTTTATATAAATTATATGCTTAATAAATAAAGATATTTACCGCATTTTTAACTAACATTTTTCACGCTTGATGTGTGACGAAAAAACCGTGCGGACATATTTTCGTGCACGCTTACACGATATTATTATAACTCGACACGCTGCAGCTTTAACATAATATAAAAGAGAAGTATATCATTTTACAGCGCAGAAATATAAACGTGTCGTCTTTCACGGGCGAAAATAAATACATGGATATGGAATATCAGCCTGTGGCCATCAATTATTGCGAGCAGCGAATCCAATTATCTACCTATACTGCAAGGCATATTCAAAGCGAGTTCTGATTGTACCGCAATAAAATGCTGATTGAATAAACGCTAAAGAGAGAAAGAGAGAAAAATGAGCGTTCTGCGAAATTCATAAAAATGAAGAGAAAGATAAAACAAGAACTTCGACCACAGATAGAATTTTTAAATACCTTTGAAGATACATATCGCGCAAATCTACTTCATTGATATCATTTAGTCTCGAAATTGAAAATAATCATCTATCTAGTTATCAGCCTTTATCTTCATTCCATCCTAATTTTCTCGCGTTTTTCATTATCACTGGATATAATTATGGATAATATCATTAATTCTTTGTGTGGCACATTATTTTTAATCTAAAAAACTTTTTTTTTTAAGTAACAATTTTATATAATATATATTTTTTTTAGTAGCTAAATACTTTTCCAAAAAATCACAATTCTATCAAAAAGAGTCGCGGTTTAACCAGCTTTATTTAAACTAATTAATGATATAAGCTCATAATGTGTACAATCGAATATAAAAATCATGAAGAATATGCAAAGTAACCTAACACATCGGGAATTATACTTTATTAAATTATAAACAATTCATCGTGTTAATGAAAGAAAAGGAAAAGTGTCGTGCCACGAGAAAGGATTAATGGAGCAGCATGAGACGTTGTTAGGATAAAAGTTTTATTTAGGAACTGCACGATAGCTCTAAATCCTCTCGATTGCAATACTGGATGTGTTATATGGCTGCGCTGTTAACTCCGCAGGGCGAGAGAATTCTCTTCCTTCATATATACATTATCATCGGATGACGGCGAAACGTTCTCCGTGGGTCGCGAGCTGAATAGTTTGTTAGCCGAGAACGCGCCAACTTTTCTCTGTATTCCGGAGGGGCCATTGTTTTGTCTTTCGTGCCTTTAACCATTCCCGCGATCTCACTCCCCCCTCGTACCTACGTCTTACTCGGTGTTTCATACAACGGCGAACTTTCCGCATCTCGGAAGATACTTCTGGAAAGATACGGACCGCACGCGGTAGTTGCGGGAACAATATTCACGCGCGTTGCTCGACCGGAACGCGATAAATGCAAATCGGCTGTCGTTTAACCAGCGAACGTTTCGGGACGCAGCTCGAAGCGGCACCCGTTTCCTGAAATTTGCTTGAGAGTTTTTACTTTCGAGAACGCGGGCGAGTTAACATCTTTTTGGTAAATGTTTGTTTTTCCTCACAGCAACTTTTTTCTAGCCGTCATGTCTTACTTACATCTCGCGACGCGAGACCGTCGAAGTCACGTTTCGTATTTGTAAAAGAAGTTATCCTAAGCTAACAAATCAAATGACGGCGGAGGGCAGGCAGGTACAAGCGCACTGTCTTGATAAAATATATTTAAAGTTTTTTTTTTTCCCCCGCACCTTCTTCGTACACTTTTCATCTTATATTTCTTATTCTAACTTCTTTCTCTTTCGTCTTATCATACAGAATATTCGAAAATACTTCTGTAACTCTTACCGTTTTATCAACCGCTAATGGAACTTTTAAATAACAGCTTTAACCATATTTTTATAAAACGGTACTTTTTCGCCAGCTGCAGTTAATGCTGCATGGTTGTTCAAAGCAAATTTCATATTGGGGTAAATTTTGCCCCGTCAAGCTAAACTTCCACGACATTACGCGAGACAACCATTTGCCGTTGCAAGATTATTCGCAATCAGCGTTTCTCTCTCGAGACTCGCTGCTCTTTAATCCACAGTTGCGCTCATATGCATGAATGAAGCGTATCCATTAACATTGGCGTATTTCCCATCAAATGGTGGAAATGGTAGCCCGATAGTAGAGCAGTGAAACGGAGAATAGCAGTATTACAAAGAGAATACGTGAGCACATCGCTTTATGTTCACGCATCTTAACCCTCAAACGGCGCAATAAACGCTGTATTGTTTTTTACTTTTTTTTTTGTTGCTTATATCTTGAGATCGATTAATTAAAAATATTTTTAAACTATACCAAAAATTAAAAAAAAGAATTCGTTGGGAATAATTGAGAAAAAAAAAATCTTTTAAAGTTCTGACTTTTGAAAATCGTATTGAATTAATTTAACCCAGTGTTCCAGTTGAGGGTGAATTTCATTTACCGTCGAATTTAACACTAAACGTGGCCACCTTGAATGCCAAGGGCTATTCTGTACCGCAGGAATTTAGAACTTCAGAGAAAACCCGAATAGCTACGACGTTCATATTTATTTGAAAGCGCGTCTAATGTGTCTTAAATAAAAATTGCATAAGTACTTGATGAGATTATTCACGTTTTATAATTGCACGATTAGCTTTTAATTTATAACTATACTGTCAGTTATTACAGCAATGTAATCGTCTTGTTTTAGATGTCTAAGATGACTGTCTTATGCACCCTACTGACGTTCCTAGTTGTCGTCGCAGTTTCGAGTTTCACAGCCGACGCAATACCGCACAGGTAATACAAATTTTATATTTAATAAATCAAAAAGAAGAAAAAGATTTTGTGACGTGTATTGTAAAAGTAATATAAAAATTAATAAGCCTCGCGTCTTAAATCGTATAGGTGTCCGTAAATATTTTACCACCTTTTTTTTTTTTTTTTTTTTTTTAAATCTACATATTGTACAAAAACTGTGAATTTACCGTGATTAGTTATTAATCATAAATCAATGAATGCGAACCTTTTACCTTGCGAGCAATTGATTACTCACGTTTGAAAGTACTTACGGTATTCGAAATTAATTTTTAAATATTATACACTCATCGAATATGTATGTATCAATGCGAATCGCAATTGCGCCGGGCGCGTATTTACAATTAAATGAAAATACTAAACGGCGGGCAGAAATGCGTCCGCTCGAACGGTTTAACCCAGTTCCCACTTGACGACGCCGATAGAAAAGGACTTCTGGTAACTGAAATGACTCGCCGAAACGACGTTTCCGACAATCGGCGGAGAACAATTTCGAATTACATGCGAGCGTGTCTATTAACGTCGTTCCTGAATTATACGGGCCAACTATATATTTTTACGTTGCTCACTTCAGCTACCAGGGTATCACCTTCTCGCGATAGTAGAAGCGGGTGTTTGCTGGGACAGAAATTGTGGTAAATTTTCTTACGAGTCAAATTGCATTTCCCACATGATGCTCTCTGTGTCAGCAGTTGCTGCGCGCGAATTTTCGCGAATACAGTAATCGATCAATTGAATTTTACACTACGCACGCAACCACGAAAGTTATTGGGATCAGCAGGACGACATGAACCGAGAAGAATTTCTAGAGTTACTTTCCCGCCTTAGTCGCGCCGTCATGAGCCGCCCTGAGATGGAAAAGTAAGACAATGTTACAGTGAACTTGATATTACAATAATCTACATTACACGTGTGCTATTGCTTAGCAGATATCAGTATTATTTAATTACATTTGCACGTATGCGTATGCAATATTATTCTTTTAATTATTCCTGTTTTATCGCTTCTATGACATCTTAAAGCTGGCTCGTTTCCCAAAAAATTCATTAAAACTTTACTAGCAACAGCTGGGACCCTCTTTAGTACAATAGAAAGCGTATCAATAGAAAATCTATTCTCTAAAATGCTTTCACCGCTCTATATTCAGAACATTATTTTTCCGTTGATATTTCTTCCGCGCTGCAGTGGCTCTTTAATTTGGCTTTGATTCCACTAGTTATAAATGGACCGCTCATTTTAGAAAGGGCTTTATTTTAAAAATGTCGATAATGGATTTTTGCTGTACGTGTCCCTTTTTTTTTTTTTTTTTTTTGCGCCGACACACATTCGTATATATAGAAAAGACTTGGTTCCAATCAATTGATATAAGAGCGCCGATAGGATCAAATGTCTGCGGCTTTTATATAGTTAGCGCGGCCCGAATGCCTTTTACGTATCTCGAGCAACGAGTGTTTCTTGGAGCAAGGCCCTTTCTAAAGATGCACCGAGAGAAAAATCATTCCATGCTATTTCTAAATATGAATATAAATTTCACTTACAATTAGTCATTTCCACTGCCGTAAATAGCCATAAACTGTATTTATTCGTTGAAAATTTCGCGAAGCTATATAACCGAAGCCAAAAGTGGCTGTAATTTTTCTCTCGGTGACGGTCGAGATTCAGTTAGCGATCTGATGAACAATCGAACCGGCACGTCCGCAGTACCAAACGAGGATTGGACCTGGGGCTGAATCGCGGCTTTAGCGGTTCTCAGGCGGCGAAGCACCTGATGGGACTCGCGGCAGCGAACTACGCCGGCGGTCCCGGACGAAGGCGTCGCTCGGAACAGGCGTAGATCGCAGACACGATCGCTGATGCAGAGGGATTACTATACAACTCGTAATAATGTCACTCCCGATTCGATCCTTCCACTTTGTCTCTATCTCGAGCTTGAACCACAGATCTCAGAGTCGTCCGTTGCCAGTGGCGCAACCGAGCACTCGAGTGATTAATTACTCTCCTCTTCCCTTTAATAAATCTATAGGGTGTGCGTAGACGTGTATACTTTCTCGCAATTAGTACAAGTTCCTTATTAATAATAAAAAAAAAAAAAAAAAAAAACGAAAAAAAAAAGAATAGGTACGATTACAGTTAATCGATGTTGAATTTAATAAATTTGATGACAGCCTTCTCGTTTAGCCCTCGCACTTAGAACTTTCACACACTTCTTCTGGTTGCACCACTGGCACTTTGCAACTGCATTGCTAAATTATTCTTTATTTCCTGCCGTTAAAAGCGAATACGATAATATAGTTCCTGGCGGAAATGCTTTCGTTGAAAATAAATTCGAAGTGAACGTCCATACATTTGTAATGGATACCAATAGCGCGTTAAACAGATTCGCCTATGTTTCATATCTATTCGAATGAAACGCGCGGTTCGATCTTTAATTAAGATTAATCACGATCGATAATAAGTGGACTCTATGAAAAAGAATTTCGGTGGCCAATTTAAATTTTCCAGATGCCATAGATTATCTACTTTAATCGAGTATTGATGCCAAGATTTCTCACAAACAACTTCGTAAACTTATTTTATAAGCCCGAATCGCTCTCTGAATAAAATTACTTCTCTCCTCGCTGGACTGACGAGGAAAAACTCGAGGGCACCGTAAAGGCATTCTCGCCAGGTATTGCGTTTTGTTCTTCCGTTATTTCTATTTGTTGCGCGTGAGCCGCGTGCGGATTAGCAACTTTATTCGTGCCGCAAGATAAATGAAGTGGACGGACGTAGCGTTTCGCTGATCCAACGAGATAGGGCTCCTACGAGTCGCGCCTCCGCGAATCGATGACGCGCCACTTCCGGGCTGCATTTACTCTACTATCTGCAATTGAAATTGTACAACCACGACGAGTTTTTCCGCCCGAGCGAGCACCGCGAGAGAAATTTTCTTTTAATCCTTTACGCGTGCGGAATAATTTCTTTTCTGCAGCTTACGAATGCCCGCCTCGTTGAATCTTCAATACCGAACAACGTGCTGTACGAGCGCCCACACCCCCGGTGTATCTTCCCTTCCCCGATATTCTAGTGTAAAGAAAAAAAAAAAAAAATATGAAAGACTCGTCGTACCTATTATAATAATCGTAATCGATGTTGCGTTCGTTTAGAATCAGGCGTTCTCGAACTACGTTCACGCCGACGACAAAGGCTGCTTTCCTTTTACGGAGCACGGTCGATACTCTTTGGCGCGAATCGACACAAATCTTCCAGGATAGAACTTTGAATATTTCTGTTCATGCATTTTCTACATATATCAATCAAGTTTGGCTCTTTTTTTTTTTATTAAATTGTTTTTTATTTCTTTTGGAATATTGTATAATTTATTTCCCCGTATATTTGAAAGAATAATTAAATTAACAATAACTATTTTTATGATATACCCTAATTAGTAAATACATTTATGTGTATATCGCGTGCCATTAAACCATTAGATGTGCCCGTAGGCGTTATCTTACGTCGATTTGTGTCTTTTAAGAGAAAAGCAGCCGAGTAAATCTGCGTTGCGTGTAAGTTCCCCGACCGACATACCGTCGGTTTCGTAGTGGCTGCGGACGATCGTATTTTTTTATTTTACGCGTATCGAGCGTTTCACAGCACTTTGCACGAAACGATTTGAGGACCCTGCTACTTAGGTCACTTTGTTTTACTAGCTCCAACGTCTATTTATCTTACGTACTAACACGCAACGTGCGCGGGATGCACACTGCGCTTGCATAAAACAAGACCGTATAAAAAGGTGACGTAGAGGTAGTAAAACTTCGTTCTTCTTTCGTGTTATAGACTACCTTAGACTTAGCCCGTAGGTCAGGGGTGCGCAAAAAGAAATGTCCGATTTATTTTTAAATAAAGAAGTAAAAAAAAAAGAGAGAGAGAGAGAGAGAAAAGCTCGATACTTTTCGTAGACTTACATTATTATGTCGCAAATCACGTCAGGAATACAAATGTCGAACGTTACGCATGACTTATGGAATCCGATCAATCTGGCCGAAGTTAAATCGAATGAATTATTTGAAACATTGAAGCCCGTCACTTTTGCGTGCGGCGAACATTTTTCAATAATACGTTAACAAATTGCAGATCTCTACAATCCCGAACGCTACAAATAACGCAATTAGCGACGAAATATATATATAAATATATATATATTTTTTTTTTTGTTTCAATCATAAAGCAAAACCCGTTTCGACATTTGGCTTGTGCATTCCTGTCAACAGGTGGTAACCAAAGCGCACAGTGAGCGTTGATAACAGCTCCGTTAATCGATGATAACGCACGACATTAATGAAAAGCAGACGCGACCGCTCGATAAGGCCAGGTTAAATTACGCGAGATTCGCTGATGACGTTTCGCTGATTCCTTGCAAGATTCATGTTACAAAATTATCTATTCGGTATATCTTGAAAACAAAACCACCTAAACCTAACCCAACCACATTCGATATTAAAAGTATTAACACGCATTAGTGCAATTTGCAGGACAATGTTAATTGAACGGTTATTAATCGATAGCCGCGGAATTATGACGATCACGAAGGATTTACAACGCGGATTTTGTCGCAAATGTTATTTCTATAACTCTTTTGCGGGCAACGTAACTTTTGTTGCTCCAATATCTCGTGTAAAAATCGTTCGATCGACGTAGGCGGATCTCGTTTCGCGAATAAATTACCTACCATTTGAAAAATAAATGTGCGCCCACGGACGAAGCGATTTGTTCGCTTAATCGCGAAATCCCGTTTGGTTATCACCGGCGCCCAGAGCGAAGCGCGCGAAGCCGACCTGCGTTATTTCTGTGTATTATAAAAAAGATTTATTGCGCCTCTAGTAAAAACTGATCGTAAATAAAAGTTACTTTAACCCAGCTATGCGTGGCTGTTTATTTAAACGACGTACATACCATATTCTGTTCGTAATGCTCGATGCTAAGTACTATCTACTTTGTCACTATATTTTGTATGGTTGTTTTTTTTTCTTTTTCTTTTTTCTAGCAAATTACGTAAAACGGCAACTTTGTAGCGTAAGCTGGTTCAATTATTTCGTCAAAGTTCTGACAAAATTATCCGACAATACTTTGAACTTCTAATCGTTGTGTTAAAAATTATTTTTCGCTGCTGTTTAAATCATTTTTAACTTGGCAAAAGAATGCAGAAAAATGTGTGTACTCTCAGCAAATATAGAATATTGCAGCAACATTTCAACATTGTGACGTTGTGTGTTTATCGGGTCATTACGAAATTACATACTTCGTGATAATATTAATTGTTTTCACGAGACACTTAAAAAATCCCGTAATACGCAATTATCTCGTGATCGCGTATTCTTTCTGCGAAGATATTTCGCAAAGATAGACCATTAAAGGTATAAAAATTTTATCACCGCCGTTGCGAAGAGGCAAAGGTCACTAAGAGACCATTAAAGCTATTAACGATACTGCTCGATCAGACTAGGACGTCACACTGTCGTCGAACCAGATTACTTTATGACAAAACCACAAAAAAAAAAAAAAAAGAAAAGAAAAAAGAAAAAAAGAAACAAAAAGTTAATGAAATGAAACACAGCGCAGATGTATGCCTAATCGAGAGTCTAGAAAACCAGACGCGTGCCTGCGTGGTGGGATTTACGTAAGTATAATACGTGCACGTGTGTGACCATCGCGGTCGGTCTTTCAGTTGCGTGATGCACGGAGAAGAGTGCACGCTGCGACGACTCTTCGTCGTGTGTCGCGTTTCATCCGCGAGGCTTCGAAGCGATAATAACGGAGTACTCGAGCTGGCGACCGCGTGTACGTATATTTCTCATTGCACATCACGAGCTCATTCGCTGATCTCGGTACACTCATACGTCACGCGGATCACGGATCTCTGGATCGCCTGAGAGACGCGGGGACCAGCGCGGCGTGCGTGCAGCTACGTATTTTTTTTTATACGGCGAACTGTGTACGCGATCGAACAACGTCCGACGTCGCACCTAACCGCAAGTAAACTTGCCACGATACGGCAGATAATAGAAATCTGTGATAAGCACACGCGGGCGTTCGCTGTCTGGTAGAAAAGCAAGTGCTTTCCTGATACACGATATCAGACGCACCGACGCTGATTGAATTCAACGAATCGCTTGTTTGTGAAGCGGGATAAGCCAACCATGACCTTTTACGAAAATGAAGAATCTATCTCTAATGTTCCTTCCTTGATTTAAGTGC
The DNA here is from genome assembly GCF_019399895.1 of Cardiocondyla obscurior. NCBI lineage: Eukaryota > Metazoa > Arthropoda > Insecta > Hymenoptera > Formicidae > Cardiocondyla > Cardiocondyla obscurior. Next base: position 880,048 of record NC_091875.1, on the reverse strand, counting down.
AGAAGAATTTTATCATATTTAAGTACTTCTCGTACAATATTGAGAACGAGTTTTCTTAAGTACTTGAAGAGATTATCATTTTTACTTCTTTATTCTTTAACTTTTTTCTCTTTTTTTTTTATTTTTTCGTTGCTAGGTCCGGATATCTCCCAGCTTCGCCGAGATACTGACTTATGAACCGCGGGACAACATTAAAGTAAGTGAAGCTAGCGATCGATCACACAAAGTGACTTAGCATATATTAAACTTATTTTATGTACAGAGGAAAAAGACTGAGTACCTCCAACTTTGATAAAGGTATTTTTTTTTTTTTTGGGACTAACTAAATATCAGATGAATAAAAAAATCATCTTTAGAAGTATCTAACGTGTCTTCTTATTTTGTTCTTTAAACAAATTAAACAAAGATTAAAATTAATTTTTATTGATATAATGGCCTTTAACTGACTGTTGGTTTGTGCTCGAGTTATTGCGTATGACCACTAAACGAATCCTCGTTTACTGTCTAGCCTGCAGGTGGACGAGTTACTTGGAATTATCGCGAGAAACGTGTAATTCGGCAAAATGAATCGAGCAAGAGGACACACGTTGATGGGTAATCGTCGCTCCAAAAAACTTGGTGTATACGTAATCGTGGTCATACTCGGTACCTTCATCATTTCCACGATGTTGGCGTATACAGCGTTTGCGTCTCATATTACCGAACCCGACACGTTACAGCAGGTGGTTTTTGTGAGTAGCCCGTTTGTAACAGCTGTTCCGTTACTACGCCACAAAGCGTTAATTTAATTTAATTTAATCGTTACGTTTTAACAAAATTAAAACCTGCTAGTTTCACAATTTTCCGAGATATTTAATTAACGAATATTATTTTAACATCATATAAAATTCTGCGTACTGAAAGGATAACGTTTATTAAAATGTACAATATTTAATATAAAAAAATACGCGTTGTTATTCGCATTTTGAAACTGCATTTACACGAATCTTACTTCAGAGTCTCGAGTTATGTTTATTTATATACAGAACAGATTAACTTTAATCCAGATTTAATTTATTATTCTTTTTTAATCCTAAAATTTATTGTAGTAAAGTTATTCTACACTGAAACGAACATTCATCATAAAGGACTTGTTGCAAAAAAAAAAAAAAAAGATGAGATAAACTTGCATACCGAGTATTAAATAACTAGTATCTATTTTTCACACAGAAATTTTTTTTTTCTTTTGACAGCTGTTTCGCCACGGAGATCGAACGCCTACAGAGACCTATCCCAAGGATCCTTACAAAGATTACAATTGGCCCAATGGCTGGGGCAGCTTGACCAAGGTGAAATGCACAAAGTACCGGTGAATCGATACGCGTTGTGATAATATACGGGTTCGCCATAAATTAAATTGCATCTTCTCACGCAATATGCATCGCGATCGCGAAGCGCGTAATCGAGCGCGAGTAATAGGCCGCGTTATCAATCTTGCGATGTACTTTTAGAAAGGAATGCTTGAACTGTATAACTTGGGTCAGTGGATGCGCTTAAAATACGATGCTGTAATCGGTCGTAAGTTCGAGAGCACAGCCACGCTGGCGCGTAGCAGCTACGCAGATCGGTGCGTCATGTCAGCCCAAGCATTATTCGCCGGATTGTTCGTCCCGAGATTCGAGGATGAGTTTGTGCCTGGTTTGACGTGGACCCCCGTTCCCGTTCACTCGATACCACGAAATTTGGACAAGGTATAATCCCGAATCAACTAGGTTTGTACCATAAACTAAAAAAAAATTCCAGCTTGAAGTCTCGCATGAGCTTCGTGCATTTTCGCGGATTCTATATACATAATTTTCTATCGAACGATTATAAAAAAAGATCTTATTTTTTAATACAGTAATTTTATTGCAGTTGATAACGGTAAAGGCACCATGTCCGAGATTGGAGAACGCTCTAAAGCAGGCATACGCGGAAGAGGCAGAAAGATCCGGCGCAAAAATGGCAGATTATTATAAAGAATTGGCGAATTATACCGGGCAGAACATTAGCACGATCACCGACGTCGAGTTCCTGTACAATACTCTCGAGATCGAGGAGCAGCATGGCTTGCAACTTCCAGAGTGGACGCGCAAATTTTACAACAACGAGATGCGCGAAATTGCTGCTCGTAGCTTGGCAATTTTCACCGACGGCGTTATTCAAAAACGCCTTCGTGGAGGTACGACAACGTGCATCTTCGCGAGAGCAAACGTAAAATATCGCAGCGAGCGCACTTTTAAAATTGCGCCGCGAGAACCTGTATTGTAAACTGCACCGATATTTTCAGGTCCATTGCTAAAAGAGATTTTAAAAAACATGGAAGAGAGTAGAAGTAATTCCAAAGCAAAGAGATCCTATTTTTATTCCGCTCACGACATAACTATCGTTAACGTACTGCGGGCAATGGGATTTACGAATGAGCTTTTTAAACCCGATTACGGAGCGACGTTGATATTGGAGCTACACTTCGCAAATAATGCAGTCGACCAAGAAGTGAAGGTACGGTTATCGTAGTATCGTTAAAGTTTACGGTACGGCCGTAAATATTTTTATAATCAGAAACCGTCTCAATATTACGAAAACTTTAAAACGTCGAATATTTCTACTTTAAATCTCTATGTCATTATTGCAAATTATAATAGGTAAACTTAACACATCAGTGCAAGTTATATGATTATAATATAATTTATGTAATGAATCAGCGGCAGTAATTAATTATTGTTCACGATAATCGATGAGGTTTCTATAATAGCCTGTACATTTAAATGTTAAAGTTGCATGTGTATTGTCTAAATATGTCTCTTATTTCTCTCGCAGTTGCTACTCCAATGGTTTATGAATAGTACAATAATTATGTAACTCTTTTCTGTTTGCAGGTGTTGTACTTGAATAATACGCAAACGGAAAATGCGTATTCTTTGAAAATTCCTAATTGCGCGAATCCTTGCTTATTGCAAAACCTAAAGCAAGCGTGGCACGAAGTAATTCCGAACGATTGGGATGCGGAATGTAAAGTGTAAAACTGTAGAGTGTTACGGAATTGTACTTAAGTAAAATTAATTATCGCGCTCACTTTTACTTAGAATCGTTACTGTGTATTATAAAGCAAAACAAGAGATACTATAAAATATTGATACTATTAATCTAAAATGATAGTTGTAAAGAGTAATATTTAAATTAATTTAATTAGAGTAATAGTCATTTCATATACGTAATTATCAATCATTAAAAGATTTGTTTCAATTAAAACGCTCTGTCATATAACTGTTGATAGATATTTGCACCAAGTATGAACTTATGTATTTATAATAAACGCAAATTTTATTACGTGTGTGTATACGTGTGGTGATATTATCAAAGAGATTCGTAAAGTAAAAAAGCACTTTGTTTTTGCAATTGTAATAATGTAAAAAATTTCATTGGACTTACCAACGTTGATCCAATGATGAAACAAAGTCTTGGAACACGCACTCCGCTTCTTTGTTCACACTCGTAAAAAAGATCCATCGATGGATGAAGTATCCATTATGCAAACTGTAAAAATAGATTTTATGTTAAACGAAGTAGGTTTAATTGAAAAATCTTATGTAATAAATGTTTATTTGTCGGTATGAGTGAACGGTACGAGGAGATCAGTGTAGAAGGCGCTTCTAGCACTTTATTGCAGATAATTATCAAACGATTATCACTAAAATGGGATCACCGGTTTTATGCAACACTGATAAATGATAAGAGTATCGCTGCAATGATGTTTATATTGACATTATTATAAGATAGAAATTTTTATGTGAAAGTGAAAGAAATTATTCTTTAAGGAAATATTTTAAAATTAATTTGTAGCATGTCGTTTGTCTTTCAATATAAAATATATTGAAGAATTGTTTAATTAAATATTAATTATGTTCTGATTAAAACATATTGACTCTATTTAATGAACTTTTTTTATTCCAGATTTATTGTTTAAGAACGAAAGATTGTAAAAAAAAAAAAAGCTACTGAGGTTTGAACAAATTGGCGAATGCGGGATTTTTCCAACTATTTCAAAACTCGACGTTACATAATTGAAGACATCCGCATTCTGCTCCTTAGGGAGGCTGCATGTGTTGCGGTCTAGTGCATAATATGTGCGCGCTACAACCAGATATCCCTGCAAACCAGTTGTACTTCAAGCGGAGCTTGTTAAGACGGATAAATGGACACGAAATCGTTCAACCGGGATGTACTCATTTTGCTTATGCAACAGCTGACACTGGATCCGTTTTACCATATCATTGCGTAATATCATGTACGATTATTGGTGCGAACTATTGTTATAACTGTTACACTGAATAATGCGTACGTACGCAATTAGCAATTAAACAGTCGCGCTCGGTGCAATAGAAAATGCACATCTGAACTCAATTCGCGTCCTACTTTCAGACAAATTGAACGAAACGTTTCGCTATTACTTAATTTCGATTAATCATTTCTAATTTATACTACGAGAAGTGAAAATGAATTTGAATGAGTGAACCAGCCGAGAAAAGAAACTAAAGTTATAAGTGACAAAATAAATAATTGTTCATGTGAATGATAAAAGTCGGTACGATAACATTTCGGACTGATGCACGAGGTTTCCTTCAGGTAAGACCGCTATGAAGGAAACAGATATTGCGATTGAAATATTTTTCTGAGCTATGCGAGTTATTGGTTTAATAAACCTTATCGCGGCTTCCGTAATATTTCATTTTTAAATCAATCTGAGTCAAGGAGACCATGATAGATTCAATGCTCCGCATTTAACAGAGCAGATAAGACGAAAACGCTTAGCTCATTTTTTGTGATTAATTATTTAACGACTTAGATTTTATTTAGGTAAGTACGTATTTGCTGCTTACAATTCGACGTTTCGTGGTTCGATCGGGTTCGCAGAGAGAAGGTCAAAGTTATCGATTGTCTCTCGACACGGTCACGCATTGTTAACATTACGCCTCGGTTATGTCACTGTCATTCGTCAACTATTACAACGTTACATAATTCATTGCTTGTAGGAGGAAATCCTAGTCAAGCATTATGATTTCTCGATTCCGCGAATTGATTTTCTTGTTAACGAGTATCGAGACAATAATTGCGAATAGCAATGATTATTTACTGAACATTTTCCTGCTTCAACTACTCGTCGCGCAATTCTTTACAGAGAAAGAAAAATAATTAAAAAAAAATAATGAATCAATTCTCTAAATAAATTAATGTATAATAAAATCCTGAATCAATTTAAATTAATACTTGTATCAAATTTTTTATATATAATATATAAAACCATTGGTTTTGCCAGTAACATCTTCCTCTTTAATAATTTTTTATCTGGTACAACGAGACGTGCTTTAACAACAGCATAATAAAGGAAAATATGAGAACGTTGTTTACTAATACATGAAGCTGCCTTCGCTAATGCAAGAGAAAATGAAGGCAGAGAGAAAATACAAAGAGAAATGGAAGCATTAGTTATTCGACACATTTAAAGCTCTTAAAAGCTCTTTTGTAAAATTATATGTGAGAAAATTAGTTATATATTAAACGATGCATAATATACAATATTTTATATTTATTATGTACAGTGGATAAACTACATATATCCATAGAAGGATCTCAGAGCATCCCTGACGCTCGAGATAAAACGGAAGTGAACAAAACAGAAAGAGGATACTGTATGCGATATTCGCAATAACACTCCAGATATTAAATTAAAAATCAAAGTAATGAAAGCACGCAAATGTATAGTGTCCATCAATGCGAGCTTTGATACAATGCGAAGATGTAATATAGCCAATGGAGTAATTTTTATTTCTATTTCAATTTTATATGCCTACGTATGTGCAATAATATTTTTTTTTTTTTTTTTTTTACAGCTAAGTATCATCGTCGCCGATCGAAGAAACAAACCACGGTCGGGGTTCGTCGCGAATACCGCGTAAGTAGTCGGGAGCCTAAAAAATTATTATCTTACCTGTGGATATTGTGACCTGTGGATCTGAGTTCTGAGAGGAGGAACAGGTCCAGGCAGGACATCGGGCATCGACGGAGCAACTGTTGGGTAATTATCTTTTCTTAATTATATTCAAATAACATTTTTTTTTTAATTTTTTTTTAATCAATAATTATTATTTAATGCATATTTTTCATTATAGTTTTTACTTGTATGTTACAGAATATCATCGTATCATGGCATCATCGTTGCCTGACTCAGTCGCATCTAACGTGAGTAATTTTTTTTTTTTTACGAATGCAACGTATCCACAATAAAATATTATAGTTTTTTCAAATGTATAATTCTGGTATATTACAATATATTACAACTTGTAGATTTGTTGCCTACAGTAGAAGTAGTATCGTAGTTAATACAGTAGTTAGTCTGCAAGTGGAGAGACTTTCTCAGCCACTTGCGACACGAGATTGTAAATTGAATCAAACCTCAAAATAAACGCGATTATTTTTAAATAGGATATATAAAATGCGTAAAGCTCTTTGGTTGATTCTTCAAAAACCAAAGATGTGCTAACCCTGACAATAATTATCGTACCTTTTTACTTTCCTCGGCACCTTTCATATTGACCGACGACGAGAACGACGAGAAACTTTCGTGAATCGTAAGAAAATCACGCCACGATTCTTCCATCGGAACACGACTGACAATTATAGCAACCATTATGCGCAATGACCAAAAAAAAAAATGTCGAACTTTCACTTGGAAATGCGAAAAAAATATGAAACACAGAAATACCGTAAATGAATATTGCGCAAATGCTTAAGCGAGCATATTTTACAATCACAAAAGTCGTAAAAGTAAATAATGAAGAGTTCGATAAGAATCCGCGGAAATCCGAAAGCGGAAAATTCGCGGTCGTCGATCCGACAAGCGCGCGTTGTCGCGTCACTTTCGGCGACTACAAGAGAGAAAATAGATAATGGAGATTAAACATTATACCATGATCTCGTGCTTCCTCTCTGCATCCGATTGTTTTCGATCTCTGTCATTTCTGCGTATTTTCGGCGCAAAACGGAGCCTTCCATCGAAAAAGAGCAAGAGCGCGTCCGTCCGCAGAATTCGGTCTACACCTAACGGTCTCTAATTAACTCTGAAGTTGCGCGCGTAAACGGTCGCGCGTTCGACAACCGATCAAAATCATGATGACGCGATTAACGCGATGTTATCTCACCTTAATCTTTTAAAGATCTCCAATGCCTATTTTCTATCAATGACACTTTAATTTCGACTAAAGCTACTGCCTATCTCCGCTCAGTCTTCGGAATTCGACAAATAAAAATCGTATACCAAAATCAACGTTATAAATTTTTTTACTAGTATATATCTTTTAGATCTTTAATTGCACGTCAATTCGTGAACGTGCAGCGTTCGTACACGAGATTTCTTTTCGAACATTTCAAGGATAGAAGAATTTAATTAAGGCTTCTTTTGAGTAATTTTCTTTCCCTCTCTCGCTCGCGCTTTCGCAGGTGTCAGTTGCCGACACTGTGCGACCGATCTACATTTTATATACGTCATATATGCAAGCGGTTTGTTGTCAACAACCTGTCAACAAACTTCTGCCATCGGTTACGTGCCGCCCATCCTTTCGCGGTCATATCACGCGTATCGGCCCAAGTTTATCGGGCGCGGTTCCGCCTCGCGCGATCGCTCGGTCTTTCGAGTCGCTTTGCTCGCGCAGCGCGACGGCGGCGCCTACCTTCCACCGCCGTGTGCGTCACCGCTGACGATCATCGTGACGGTCAAGTTGCCTGATTCAGCCAGTCGACCACCACCACGTCCGCTCCGGAAATTCGCGCGATCTTCCGCGATCGGCTGGGCCGTGCGTACGTCACGTCGGCAACCACCTCGTTCTCTTGGCCCGCGCCGACCGTTAGTCTGCGCTCGTCCTCGTGCCCGTCGCGCTCTGTCAAGCGTGCCCGCTCATCCTTCACCGGTGGATCCGAGCAAAGGTTGGTCGCTCTTCAGGTTTCCCACCTCCCCTCAGCCCTCCTTTCCCAGGCGCCGTCCACGTGCTCCTTTTCACGCTTTTTGCATTTTCCCACCTTGTCCTTTTCATCGTAGGCCTTGAAATTCCCAGGTTAGCTAAAGGTCTCAGGTTACCATTGACGAAAGAAGGAGGTGGTGCCGAGCGATACCTCGGAAGAAAATTTGATATCGAAGAGCTCGCGCTGTAAAAGGCATGGCAGAGTAGGCGCTAAGCGTTCCACGTGATACACTTTCGGCTCGCTGCGGAAAACGTTGCACGGAATACAAGTGCGGGATTTAGAGGCGGTGCACTTTGATATAATTGATATGATAACCTTAACCTTTACAGGCCGCGCGGCCTAGAACTGTAATTGTAGTCTCACAATCTATTTAGCTCGGACAAAAGAAAAGTAATTAACAGAACGCAGTTACTTAATGCTAATTATCTATTGCTAACGTGACGAGTCTTTGGAATTCAGGCCATCCATAAATGATAAGTCCAGTGACAAGAATAGAACTCTTATTTTGTTTGCAGATTGTCAACATGTTCAGCTGGCTAAATCGAGAGGAGAACAACAAGCAAGACCTCTTCGAGAATGTCACTGAAGGTCTCAAAAAGATATACAAGTCCAAACTTCTACCTCTGGAACAATATTATCAGTTCCATGACTTTCATTCACCACAACTGGATGATCCAGACTTTGACGCGAAACCTATGATCCTTTTGGTTGGGCAATATTCTACTGGCAAAACTACATTTATTAAATATCTGCTAGAAAGAGAATTCCCTGGCATTAGAATCGGACCAGAGCCCACTACAGATCGATTTATAGCAGTCATGTATGATGAGAAGGAAGGAGTTATTCCTGGAAATGCCTTAGTTGTAGATCCAAACAAGCAGTTCAGGCCACTTTCAAAATTCGGCAATTCATTCTTGAATAGATTTCAGTGTTCAACTGTAGCTTCACCTGTTTTGAAAGGCATATCTATAGTAGATACACCTGGTATATTGTCTGGTGAAAAACAAAGAGTAAGTATTGCTCTTGTAGTTTTACTTTTAATATAAAATATATATGTACATATATGTAATGTAATAAGTGTTAAATAATAAATATTACTTTCAGGTTGACAGAGGCTATGACTTTACTGGTGTTTTAGAATGGTTTGCCGAACGTGTAGATAGAATTATCTTATTATTTGATGCTCATAAGCTTGATATATCAGATGAATTTCGTAGATCCATTGAGGCCTTACGTGGGCATGATGATAAAATTAGAATTGTTCTTAATAAAGCTGATATGATAGACCACCAACAGCTTATGAGAGTATATGGTGCTTTAATGTGGTCGTTGGGGAAAGTATTACAAACTCCAGAAGTAGCTAGAGTTTACATTGGCTCATTTTGGGATCAGCCGTTAAGATACGATGTTAACAGAAGGTACGTGCTTTAGTTAAAAGTTATCTTTTTTATCTATTATTTTTGTAAATTATATTTGAACGTCATGTAAATCTTATAGATTATTTGAAGATGAAGAACAGGATTTATTCAAAGACATGCAATCGCTTCCAAGAAATGCTGCATTAAGAAAACTTAATGACTTAATTAAACGAGCACGTTTGGCAAAGGTATATAAAGAATCTAATTAATTTTTTTTTTCGTTTGTTATAATTAACAATTTTAGATTAATTGGATAAAGACTCATGGTCTATATTAATTTACAGGTGCACGCATATATAATAAGTGCTTTACGGAAAGACATGCCGAGTATGTTTGGTAAAGATAACAAAAAAAAAGAACTGATAAAAAATTTAGGCCAGATTTACGATCAAATTCAACGGGAGCAACAAATTTCACCTGGTGATTTTCCGGATTTAAAGAAAATGCAAGAAAACTTAGCACATCACGATTTTAATAAATTTAATCCTCTGAAACCTAAGTTATTAGAAGTGGTGGATAAGATGCTCGCTGAAGATATTGCAAAGCTTATGGCTATGATACCACATGAAGAAGTTACTACTGTTTCGGAACCACTTATTAAAGGTATATCGACATTTTTTTCACTTAAATTTGAGATTAAAATACTTGTATCAAAATTATTTACATTTAATTTAAAAATTAAAAAAGCACATAATATTAATAAATTATTTTAATTCAGAAAATAATTTACTAATTCTAAATTTTATTTTAGGAGGAGCATTTGAAGGTGTAGAAGATCAAATTAGTCCATTTGGCTATAAAAGAGGAGAAGGAATTGATGCGGGTGCAGGTGAACCGGAATGGATTGTCAACAAAGAAAGATATAAATCCGATAGCATTTTTGAATCGCTTGGACCACAAGATGGAAAAATTACGGGAGCAGGTAAGGCTGATAAATTTTGGCGAACAATGTTTATTCTTAGAATTAAATATATTAATTAATATGAATTTATATTACTAGCGGCTAAATCAGAAATGGTTAAATCGAAGTTGCCGAACAGCGTTCTTGGAAAGATTTGGAAACTTTCAGATATCGACAAAGATGGATTCTTAGATTCTGACGAATTTGCCTTAGCCATGCATCTAATTAATGTAAAACTTGAAGGATACGACCTACCGGCTGAATTGCCAGAACATTTAATACCACCGTCAAAACGTGACACATAATATACAATTTTTATATTATAATTTATCATGTTTCACAAATGGTTAAAACATGTTAAGAGCCACAAGATGGTGAGCAACTTTAGCACAACTATATCGATTGCGTGATTTACGAATTCGATAAATATAAAATTATACTTTTACAACCAGCTGTATCATATGTGTGTATACTATATTATTCTGATAATGTATCAAAGGCCAGGGGACATATATATTTGCAATCTTTAAAGAATTATTGCATAATATGGACAAGTGATTAACACAGATAAAGGTATGTTTCAAATAATATTTTTTCTGAAATATATAACATAAAAAATTTTACATATACAAAGTTATATGTGTCATTACAAAAATTTTGATTTGAAAATTAGATTTATGCTTTATAACTTCAAAATTCTTTTATATGTATGTGTTCTAAATTATGAAATATCGCTGATTAATGAATAAGAGACAAGCATGCGATATATTAAAAATTTTTTAAGAATATTATATAAGATATTTTCGAGAAATACATTCTAACTTTAAAAACATATTCTTAGGAGATAAACTGAGAATTATACTTAAAGTATAATGAAAATACTTTCTATAGAAAACATTTTTGTGACTAAATACAAATTACAAAAAATTAATACATTTAATAAAATGTATTTCCTAATTAATTAAATCTTTGTAAAATATCCTGTACAAAAAAAAAAAAGTTAAAGTTGAAGATAACTAATATGTATGATGAATAATACATGAAAATAAGGTTAAAAGACTGGATTAAGAATATAGATTTTGAATATTCTAAAAAAAGTGTATTTAAACACTAATAGTTTATTATTAACAATTATTAAATTTTATTTTACATACTAATTGAATATTTTGTCTTTAAGTTCTATGGAAATAAAACATAATTAACTTTATTAAAACATTCTACAAACTTTCGAAATATTATATTAACATATTATTAAGAGTAACATGCAATATCTTTAGTTATTCTTACTTAAAGTTTTAATTTATAATCGGGTTTGTTTATTTAAATTTCATTTACAATTCAATTTACGTTTATTGTATATTTATTATATTATAAAATTTTGCTAACTTCGTAACTTATATGTTAAATTTCATTTCTTTTGCGATATTGACCAAAGATATATAATGATATTATAAATTAACATGTACCACATTTATGCAATATTAGAAAATTAATATAGAATTTGTCTGTGTGACTTAAATATTGGCAATTTTTTTTTTATGCAATATTTAAAACTGAAATTTATTACAAAGTTTTTTTTGGTTTTATTTCACAAATAATAAAAAAAACTAAGATGTTAACAAAGTTATGTATTTCTTATTTTTTGAAAATGTAAAATAGACTGTAACATTATTTTGTTGTATTCTTAATTGCATTTTTCTATTAGCACTGCCTTCGTACGTAGCGTGGTTTTTGTGATAGCAAAAAGTAACTTTGTATTGAAAACTACTTACACTCTGTTTAAAGAAAAAAGAGAATATGGGAAATTTACATTAAAAGAAAACGTCAATCAAAAGCAAAATTATTTTTAACATTATATAAAAGATGATAACTTAAGATTACTTGTCAACTATTTCGAAGTGCATGCATAGCATTTATGGAATGTTATTGTTTTATTTATTAATTTTTCTTTTCTCTACTATGCATTCCACCTATAACTAGATTTATTTAATCACCGTTGGCGAAATACAAGTTATATATTATATTTTACGAACCTTAGTATAATAAACGAGACTACATAGGAATTTACAAAAAAAAGCACGCTATATTTAGACAATTTTAATATTCGATATATTTTATTCATTTATATTTATATATATATTTACACTTTAAAACCATATAAATAATTTTAAATATCTAGATGTAAAATATTTTATATATTAAATATTTGGATATATATTGCATTTAAATACAGCAACAAATACACATGATATCTTAATGGTGCAATTTTTTATAAAATGTATTTATCTTTGTATTAACACATACCAACACTCGTATTCATTATTACTTGTGGACACTATTTTTTAAATAAACTTATTATATTTTATCGAAATATATTTATAAAGAGAACTACAAAAATTAAATTTTTAATAAATGTAAGATCTTATTTTGTTTAAAAAGAATTTATTAATTAGTATGTACATAAAAAATGTATAAAAGTATCACAATGGGACTAAAAATATGTCTAGTCGAACTTACTGTTTTGTTCCTTTTGGAAGAATGGAACGCGTTAAAATAAATGACAAATATTAATTGCGGCAGTCGAGTATAGTAATTATACATATGTATACATCACTAAAAGTTGTTAAGGCTTCTGTTTTTTCGTTGCAGTTGTAGTATGAAACTATTTTATTCATCACAATTCGCTTTATCCTCTTAAAAAATGTATTTTAAAACTTATATATATTGAAAGATATCACTTTCTTGTATTTCACGATTTGATAATATAGATATATATATATTATATATTTTACTTTAATACATAGATGCATGATTCAATGTGTAATTTATATATTTTATATTTTTTAATGAAAAAAGATTAAATATAAAATATAATAAATTAAGCATAATTAGTTGTTATAACTCGCGTATTAAAAAAATAATTTATTAATCGTTAATTTTACTATCTTATATATCAAATACATATGACATATAAAAAAAATATTTTGTTATAAAAAAGAATGAGTTTATACATGACTGCAATGATAAAATAAAAACCTTAAATTTAAATTAAACATTTTGTCTAATTATAGTTCGTCATGTTTCGTATGAGAATTAATAATCTTCAAAATTTCATCCTTAATTGCTTCAGCAGTTCTAGCAGTTATTTTGTGTTGTATATTATGTCTAGAATTATACAATATTAACGTCGGAAACAGTCGTATATGTGCGCATTCGTGCGCATAGATACTACAGTCAATTCTTCCAAAGTTTACTTTCTCCAGCAACTAAAAATGTCGTACAATTTATAATTTATCTTGTTAATATCAAATAAATTATTAAAGTTAAATGAGTTGTACACATCAAAGTAAATGGTATTTACCTGAGAAGCAACTGCAAACTCTGGTTTCATCTTTATACAATGGTAACATTGCGGTAAATAAAAATCGACAATCCATACATTTTTGCTGTTTAACAGCTTCTGGTAATCGAAAGAATCTAAATCATGGACTTTCTTTGGAAAGAATGTCGTTATCCATGTTAATATAGATAACGAACTACGTTGTCCATTGTACAAACTATAGTATGATAAAATGTTGTAGAATATTTGTTATGTGAAAGCATGATTAAATATTGTAAAAGTTTGTAACGTACGTAAATGTATTTAAATCCTTGCTTCCTAATGGATATACTCTGATACTGGGATAAGAATGCACTTTTTGGGATCTGCATAAGGATTCCTCAGTCGTACAATCTGCAGTAGCAACATTTACAAATGACAAACTGCTTAATGATTTCGTTACTGCCATCCATTCGGGTTCTAATTTTTGACACGGTTCACACCATGGCGCGAAATAATAAACTATCCATATAACTTCACCCTTCTTTTTTCCCAATGTACGATGTAAGTTTTTCGACGTCAATTTCATAACTGTGTGAAACAAAATACAATGAAGTACTAGTAAAATACAATAATTTACTTATGAATATACTATACCTGACGGATTTCTTTTTTCGTTAATAAATTGAATAACATTCGCAGCTGTCTTTGAAAACATGTAATGATAAGTATCACTGCCGTTGATGAGCATTGCGGTAGGATAATATTGTATATTGTATTGATTGCATAGTGTATGATGAATGGTGCAATCGATAGTACCGAAACGAACGATTGATGCATCAAAATTTAACGATGCCCACCGGAGTTCCGTAAGAAATTTTATACAAGGTGGACACCATGTTGTAAACCAATCTAGGAACCATACTTCATTTCCTATAACATTTTTTTCGAGTTAACATCATAAAATTTTTTAATAGATAAAAACTCAAATTTACACAATACCATTATTTCTTTGTAGTATCGATAATGCTTCTTCTGCAGAAAGAGCCCAAACGTTTATCGCTTTTACACTAAGTTTCATAAATTTAATAATATCAGTGTCAATATTTCGTCCATGATGCAATTCGAAAGCTCCACTACGCTTAACCATACCCCACTTCGGATAATCTGTCACACCCCATTTGGAGCAAAGCTGCCCCTTTCTACCACAATTTATTTTACCTGCAAAATGAAACCTTATGTATTATAATATTTTACTGTATGTAAAAATATTTTCTATTTAATATCAAATCCATTATTGTAGATCGTAAAACTATCTACCTAAATTAATATCCTTGATTGAAAGTTTCTTTATTTGAAAATTTACATGTTGTAAATTTAAATCTTTCGAAGTTTCTATGTCATTAGTATAAAAGTACACAAGCCAGGCAGCCTTGGATTTCGTTTTCCTAATACGCTAGAAATTGTAATAAAATATTTGATAAAAATCAAATTTAAAAATTAGAAAATGTATACAAGCAACACAAAAAACGATAAATTACTAACGTGTACATATTTTTTAATTTTACCTCAAAGTCATCATCAGATAATTCTTGAATACTGGACAAAATTTGGTTCGATAGTTTTTCTGTTAATGTGTTTATATCAGGTAAATTATCAAGAAATATAGGCTCCCATAAAGATGCATTATATACCGGTAAGTATACCGCGTGTGTATTATGAGACATCTTGTCATGACAATGATCATCCTTACACGTAAACATTATTACATCGATTAACGTATCCTAAAACCATAATATCATGCTATTAAAAAGAATAATAAAACAATAATTTCAACTACAGATACTCAACTTACAAATGTAGCCGCTACTATAAGCCTTTCATTCAAAGTGAAACAATTCTGTTCATTACCACATGTAAAAATTAACATAGGCCTTTGATCAATGTTGTTGCCGCGTAAGAACAGATTCCACTGAGACTTATTTATTTCAGGTACGTAGACATTTAATTTATTAAATACAAAATGCATAAGAGCTTCCTGTGTTCTTTTGCCATTATAATACACCGTTTGATGTGAATTCTTTAAAATAAAGAATGATTTAATTTAAAATATTTAAAATTGTGTAAATTTTCAAAATAATACTTAACAAAAGAATGAAAAAATTGGGTAAATTTTTCTGCTTGCATATACCTTTTGAAAATAGAGTAATGTAGGATAGCTATGGATTCCTACTTTGTAACACAAATCCCGGTTGAATTCACAATTAACTGCTGCTATCTTGACAATACCGCGAAGTAAAGTAGCCACTTCTTTCCAAGCTGGTGCTAAGTCATGACAATGACTACACATTGGAGAATAGAAGTTCACAAACCAGCTGATATCAGGATTTATAACACTTTCGTCTACAATAATCCATAGATACATAACGTTAATGTCAAAGACTTTTAACCATTATAATTTTTAATATTTAACACATAAATATTAAAATATCTTATTTCACATTTAAGGGGTGCAAAAAAAGTTATATACTCACAATAATCATTCGTATCTAAATTAATAACATGATCGTTGTCATCATATAAACTTTGCTGATGATAGCTCCAAGAATGATAAGCTCCTTTGTTAAAATCATTAAAACCATCTTCTCCATAGAGATCATATTTTTTCCTTAAGTCACTATTTTTTAGTGTTTCATAAGCTACAGTTAATTGGACAAACTTCACGTGAGCATTTGGATCATTCTAAAATATTAGAATATTATTAATAATATAGCGAATATATTAATAATACAAGTATATGCAGGTTTGTTGCACTTAAATTCCCATACACTTTTGTCAGGATGATAGATAATAGCCAACTTCTTGAAAGCCTTACGAATTTCATCTTGATCAGCAGTTTTACTTATACCAAGAATCTCATAATAATCTTCTGCTTGTGTTAGAAATGTGATAACGAACAAAATAATAATAATTTTATACCTGTAACAAATACAAACATATAGCTATTGGATTAAACACATCTTACAATATTAGATTATACTTACATTTCTATAAAATCGTATCGCTGCTATATTGCATGACATTAAATTTGCTTCAATACCAAGATGAAACTAGTATTTCATCATATAACACCACAATCTTCATGTACTCCCACGCTGTGATGTTATCGTTTGACCATGTTCGGAGTGAACTGTAAATCCTGTTCAAACTTAACCACTCGTAACAGGCAAGTAACATGTATCTCTACAATAAAATTTGTGTAAATAATTTTTCTAATATCGTATATTATCGAATTTCTTTCTCAGACTCGACTGAACTTCGGTTTCAATTAAATTCAAACGATGTATCATCTGTGTTCTTCAAAATAAGCGTCCTGAACATAAACAATTACAGGGATATAAAATAAAATTAGATAACGAATATAAAAAATGATCGAACGTTTCGTCTTAGCTTATTTCGAGATTAATTTATAAGAGATCATTACGGCAACCAAGATTAAAAATCAATATAAGAAAAAATATTAATTTTATTTTACAAATTGCTTCGTTTGAAGTTCGTTGCATTACCAATTAATTTTACATATATAGCAATCTTTAAATTAGTATTTCATGGCGTTGTGTGATAAACTTTGTCAGCTGCTCTGATTGGTTTGTTTGTTTCGTGACCAATATAAGGGTTAGAAAAGCAGAGCTCTGACTGGATATCACTCATCGTCCATCGCTCAGTGCGACCAACGAGGAAAGCCGTTCTTCTCGGCGATGTGAGCGCCAAACGTGTTCGTTCGACGCAATTTTCTGTAGTTCGTGTGAAAGTTCTTCAGTCTTCAGTCGAGTTTCCCTGCCATCGTATCTCCCGCAGTCCACGTTCCGCGAGCTTCACACACGCCATTTTTATTTATGTGTGTGGGAAGCAACGGAGAACTCGAAGAGGACTTGTGCGATAGATTTGTAATAGCCGTGAGCTCGTCAGGACGATGTGTCGCCTCGTAATATGTATGTGATGCGAAACATCGATAAACGTAACGCGCGACATTTTCGCGGACATTCAGCGTGAAGGCTATTCATGTGAACGCTCGACTGTGGTAGTCGACCGTGACACTGCAACGTTCTTCCCAACACTCTTCTCGATAAAATGGACCATCGCCAAAAGGTAAGGTGCACCAACGAAACCGGTTTGAGCGCCTAACGAACTCGCACTCGAGAAAACCGTATTTTCCTCATTTTTCATCGACAAGACTCTGATTTTAGAAAGTCGAGTTGCTCCAAAAGAATCTCGACGATGCCAAAATTTTAAACAACAAAATTGAGATTTATTCGACAACAAGACCCACATTTCTTTTTTTTTAGTTTATTCTGCCCGACAAAAATCTACAATTGCAATTATTTCAAGGACCTAATGTTACCTTTTTTTATTTATAAATTTTTTAATTTTTTTTTTTTATAAAATATATTTTATATTAAATTTTACTTGTTCTTACTTCACCAGATGGTTGTAGTTCCTCAACAATCGAAAATCAAAGTTGAAGACGATGACGACGAAGATGTAGAGGCATTGAGATTAGCAGCATTGAAATCATTACGAACAAAAGATGCCACACACAAAAGATCCGCTTTGTCACAAGTACAGAAAGTATCATCACCACAATTAACACAATCGTCCCGTTTTACGTATAAAAATCAACGGCCTACAATAAAAAAAAATTATTATAGAATTCAACAAAGGCAAAATGGCGTAAGTTTTTATTTTATATGTTACTTACAATTAATTATAATAGCAATTTCACATGGTATACAAAAAGAAACTTTATATGTATATTTTATATAATAATTTATAAATTTCCGTTTAATATTTTTTATTTATACATTTTTATTTCTATATTTACAGCGCATGTATTATCAGAGTCATTGTAATCCAAACTTGATAGCAATAGTTCCAGTAGATGAACCTTCTTCACTTCAACAAGCCCAATTAACTTGTTCGGTAGAAAAGACTGAGTCATGTGTAGAACCGTCCCCTCAAGGTAAGTTAATATTTTTATGCAAAATAAAAATAGATAATAATGTTGATAAGTAAGTTTTCCCTCTTTTTTTTTTTAATAGACATTTTATAGTTGGATATAATTTCAGAAGTATCAAAATTCCATCGTTTTAAAGATAGTGGAAGTGGATCGGAAGAAGAGGACATAAAAGAGCATAAAAGCATTACAATTTCTATAAAGTCAGAAAAAATTACACCAAAAGAGGAAACAGTCGAGTTTGCAGTAAAAGTTGAAAATCAAAAGGAAACTACAGAGAATATGCAAAAGAATGGTGATAATAAAGAAAAAGAAGAAGGTAATGACGATGATGACGATGTACTTTTAATGGCTGATCTTGAGGAAGAAGATAGTTTAGAACGTTTAATGGACGAAATGGAAAAGGAAATGAATGATGAAAATAAAGTGTCTGAAAAAACAGAAAAAAAATCGCATAAAGGGGAAACTAAAAATACAGTGAAAAGTGATGATGGAAATAAAAATTTGGATCAAAAGATGAAATCAGACGACAGCTACAGTAGAAAGGAAAGAAATAACGTTATTACTTCAACTCTGAATACTGTTAGAAATGAAAGAAGATCGGTCTCTCCACATATAACTAACAGAGTTAGTCAAAAGCGCAGATCGTTATCTCCAAGATCGAGATCACGGAAAAAATCACCCAGAAGATCTCCTAGAAGATCTCCAATTAGGCAATTGAAAAAGTCTCCAAGAGAAATATCAACAAGATATAGATCGCCACCGTCGTCAAGATATTCACCTAGATCTAGATCACCTAGACTTTCGCCACGCAGATCTCCAAATAGGACATTTGCGAAAAGATCACCACTCAGAAAATTATCACCAAGAGGTAGATCACCTAAACTTTCGCGTTCCAGATCGCCTCGATCGCTCAGATCACGATCGCCGAAACAATCGAAGTCTCCAAGACCGCGTTCGCCCATTATGTCGCGTTCCAGAACGCCACGATTATCGAGATCAAGATCGCCAAGATCACTGCCTAGATCAAGATCTAAATCACCTAGGTTATCTCCGAGAAGAGTGTCGCCACGTCGATTACGCTCCAGATCCAGATCTCCCGGATTGTCTTCTCCTCGAAGAGAATCATCTCGCTTGCGATCACCGAAATTATCACCACGTAGGACACCAACTCGATTGAGATCCCCACGACTTTCACCGCGTAGATCACCATGGTCATCCCCGAGACATTCACCTCGTCTCTCACCACGACGAAAACGATCTCCGAAGTGGTCACCTAAAGAATTACCCAGAAAACATGATCCGCGTTCTATTACTCCAGATAATCGAGATGGATATATGAGAGAACCATCTCCAATTTTCAAAAGTGCTGTTACGCCAGAACAACTCAAAACGAAAGCCAAGCAGAAGGATGAAATCCACGAAAGATTAACAATAACGGAAATATCGAAAGAATCCGTTGATACGATTAATGATCCTGTATTAGAGGCACGAAGAAAAAAATTTGAATCTACGCGACCTATCGACCCAGTAAATGCCAATAAAAAGATTAAATTATCTAAAAAACATACCGCAAGTACAAAAATAGAACCTTTGGAAGGAACAGAAATTCAGTTAAGTAGTTCAAGAAGAACAAATAAAACTTTGGAGGAATACGATGTTCAGAAAATAGATTTATGTTTAGAAGGAGATTATGAACTTGAAGAGTGTGAAGAAGAAGTGATAGAAAATACGTCGCCAAGCACTTTTACAACCACTTTAAATACGTGCATAGATCCCGAGCCACAAAAACCAGAGAAAGAAAAATCTTCAAAGAAAAAGAAGAAACGCGATAAGGAATTGTATCAAGTGGGGAAATTAAAGAACGAATTACCGCTTTCCGAACGTATTGGAAAGGATAAAAAATGTAAAAAGCGTAAAGATATAATTGTTGAACCTGATATGGACGCTATATTTGAAGATATAACCATAGACGAAGAAGGAGATTTACGAACAGAACTTAGTAGAAGACGCGCAGAAAGATTAAATAGAACAGTACCAATGCAGTCCGCTAGATTAGTGCAATCAGCATTTAAAGGCGTTGTTAGCGAGTAAGTTGCACGGCATCATATCGTATTCTTATTTTCTGTTATAAATTATATTATTAATTTTATTTTTATGTTTTTTACAGAGCTGTGAAAAATAATGCAAAAACCAATCAGAGGCATGTCATTAATACTGATGAAAAATGTAAGTATTAATAATTAAACATACTTAGTTTCACATTTTATTTAACTTTTCACTTTTCTTTTTCATGTCTAAACGCTTTTAATTATCAATGTTTCTCTTTTATAGCTAATCAAAAAGAAGTTAGACGAGTTACTGTATTACATAGAACATTAACTGATTTACACGATTCCGAAGGTATGCATATTACTTAAAAATAAAATAATAAATAAATGTTTTAAATACGGAATTTTATAATTACAATAAAATAAAACTTAAAAAAAAAGTATTTAGAACTTACAATAGTGTTAATTATTAAAAATATTTTATTGTAAAACCAATTATTAATTTCATAATTTTCTATACACGAATATAAAGAAAAAAAATTTTATATAAAACCAATTTTTTGCAAAATATTTTATTCTTATTTTTTCTTTACAGACGAAAGTACTCTTGATTCGAAGGTACCTGTACGTCTTAGATTGGGACTCAATAAGCAAGTACAAGAATCCAGAGAGTCCAAGGTTACTCGAAAAGCAACCAAGAGACAGGGTCGTAAGGTAAAGCATAAAAATCATTTGTCTCTAAAAGATCCTGACTATATTTTGTAGTATGAATTATGGTTTTATATCTCTACTCTAGATTTATAAGTAGTGTGATATTTTGTGATACTATCAAGTACTACTAAACATATAACAAGCAAATCTTTAAACATTGTTCATATTTTTAATGATTAATAAGATTATGATTGATTAATGTCGAATTGAAAGAAATATCGAATTATTTTTAAATCATTATAACTTATGATTTATTATAATTTTATGAATTTGAATAATGCAATCTGATGTAACTGAAATAATAATTAACTATTATAACTGGATTAATGAATCGAAATAATGGGTAGAATTTTTAAATGTGTTTATTAATAAAAAAAATCACATTTTAATTAAAATTACTTTTTATTTATGTATGATAGATACTTTTTCATTAGAAACTATTATGAATTATATGTTATTACAAAAAATTATTTATTAACCAAGTAAAGTGAAATAAGTCATATAAAATTATCTACAGAACAATATTGCGTGCCTTTCCATAATAACGAGAGAATAATATAAACGCCGCCAGATAATTTGCAGTATTGAATTTTGTTGAGGGAATAAAAAGCATGTTTTTCTGTGAAGTAGACATAGATTTTGATAATACTATTTAAAAAAAAACAATTACTGTAGAATCTTTTTCAAAATTATTTTATATTTTAGTATCGCGTTATTCTAAACTTCGTAGAAAGTTCAGTAGAAAATAAAGATGATCTGTTTTTTGTTTAGGAATAAAATAAAAACGCGTTCATCCGATTGCATATTTATATGAAGAGAGAAAAGCGGTTCATCTTACCGCTCATTATGTTGTCGGCACATAGGAAGATGCGCAGATTAACGGCTGCATTATTTTATTTGAAATGCTGATAAAGCATATCTCGTTTTCTTTTCAAGTATAAAATATAATAACATTAATAATACTTGAAAATCTAAATTTCAATATAATACAATTTAGATGTAATTATACATCGATTATTTATCATTATAATATACATTGCTTAGGAAGTTGGTTACGTGTGACTATATTAAATCATTTGTTGTGTCGAAAAATGTGTACATAATTATTACAATCGCACACTTAATAAACAAGAATCATTAATAATCCCAAAGCTATCTTTTAAAAAACCTAAGCATATTTTGTATGAAAATAGTTATGTATAGGTATTTTAATTGTACATAAATAATACTTAATATACGAGTAATCTAATACGGATGTGTAGTATAGCTTGTAAATTCAATTAACGATATTGCGGCACCAAATATCTTGTACAAAATATTATATTAATAACAAATGTTAAAATTTATTTGCTACGCAACGTATTTTAACTGAAAACAAACTAAATGTTAAGATCTGATTGATGGTATTTTATGGATCATTATTACACTTTATTGTGTACGAGTGCCCTTTCTATTTTGCAATTATGGAATTTATTGCAGTTTAAACCGACAGATAAAATAACTTTTTTTTTTATATGTCTATTTTATGCTACATTTACATAAATATAGCATTAGCCTTTAAAATTGTGTACACCAATTTCGTGTATTTGGCGGCAACTTACTGTAGATATTAATGTTATATATTTTCTATTGTATTTTCTAAGGAAGATACAATTATATTATTCTATTTGATGTATTTTACATAACGATATTTAATTTACAGCCGCAAAGTAATATGTATTGTTGCTTTTAATTATATTTCCATATTGATAATTAAAATATAGTGCATCATTACAATATATGTATAGCCAATATGCGTGAACCTTTTTGGGTTATTGTACAATTATGTATATAAATTCAGTCTATTTCGGAAGTGATGTTCATATATCAAGCCGGAATACCTCATAGTATCTATGAAGGTGTAAACGCTGCTTTTACGTCAATAAAAAAAAAATAATAATATCACATTTATAAAAATTCTTTTCTCTAAAAATATTTCTATGAATATTTCTAGTGGAAATCTGTTATTTAATTAGATGACATGTACACATATATGAATACATATATGTGTATATGAAAGAGTGATACTTACATGCGTGCCTTTATTTATATTTAATTAAAAAGTTGTAAACTTTTTTTTTTTTTAATTATGCTTGAAAAAAAGCGAACGCATGTATGCTATGTGCGTGCTGGCTAAAATAAACGTTTTTATCATTTTATTTACACGTCGTACGTGTATAAATCTGTGACGTCAACTCTAAGAGTTGTGAAATATTTTTATGGCTAGAAATACAACAATGAAAGACTGAAAGGGAATTATAAGCTTAGCCAATGCATAAATGTCATGTGATACCCAGAGAAATTTTTATAGGTTCCCTTACGCATATTTTTAGTATCTTAGAATAACACAGATAGATACGCATTTTCAATACTTAAAGGATAGATGATAAATAACGATATTATTATATAATTTTATATATGCAAAACTGTTTAAACATGATGCACCTTCAAAATGTATTTTATAAATTAGTTTATCTGCGTGAATAATTTGTATTATATATGTATAATTATTTAATGCCATATTTTTAGATGAACATTTCGCAGTCAATGTGTGCCATTTAATTTTTTAAACCCACAAAATTTTGGATAAATAATATTGTTATGCGGTAGTCATATTTAATTTCAATATCTGTGTTATTCTGTGATATAATTGCGATTAATTTATGATTCCAATTGTTAATTTATCATGCGGAAACGCTGCGTGTATGAATGTACCTATTATATGTCTAAGTATATTTATATTTATACCTTCTTTATGAAGAAAAAGAAGAAAAAAAAAAGCAAAATTATCATATATTTCCTACTTAGACGTAGCTACGTTGATATCAAGAACGATATAACATCAGTAAGGTGTGTTTCCTACGTCATTCAGAATTAATTAAATCTTCTATTTCAGAAAATACGGAATAAAATATTTTTTCAGCTACAGTTATCAACTATTTGTCTCTACCAAGAACACCTTTAAGGGTTCCCGACAATCTCACTTATTTCATGTATAACTTTTTTTTATCTTGCCGTAAATCATGCGATATTATATGACATTGAGCGAGCGGCATTATGGTTTATAAATATGTATAAGAAACTTTTTCTTCCGAGTTAGTCACGCAAAATAAAAATGTAGACACTAGTAGAACTAAAAGTTTAAAGAACAATAACGAGTGAATATATACATATAACAGTTCAAAAATTAAAAAAAAGAAATAAAATAATGACCCGTTATTGAATTTCGCGATAGTATTCGCGTGCTCTGTGTTATTTGAATAACAACTGGACATTGAAATATTTTTCTTTTTCACGTGATTTACAATTGAAATTAAAAGTTTCCATATCGCACGCAGTGCTGGGTTAATTTTAGCAACGGGAGAAGTATATTCCAAATTATATGTCGCTTTATACTGTAAAGTAACAAAATCCTTGTACTCAATATTTAACGATTCTTAAATCGTTATTAAGAATTAAAACAAAAGAATTGTAACATACCGAGCCCAATTCTTTTGAAGTAAATTATTCAGGGGTAAGTTATTAAATATATTCTTACCTCTTCGTATTTGTACTTACGATTTGTATTTACGATTACTTCAAGACATGGGGTATGTTAGGTATGTAGTTGGTATGCACCCACTACCTTTGAGCTGCAGCCAGAGCAGCGCAGGCGGATTAAAGATGGCGGTCCAGGCGCAGACGCGAACCACCCAGTGAACTAACAGAATTCATACTAGACTGGCCTAGCAATCAATGGCATCGCGGAATGCTCGAGACCAGGTGCTCTTTGATCACAGTCTGTCGAGTGCGCGCATAGACCATTGTTTCTCATCCTCTTTTTTTCAAGGTGTGCGGCAGCCCCGAAGATCCCAGCGCGTCGATAGAGCCCGTCCTCGCGAATCGCGGCAGCGTTCACGCGAGTCCTCGAAAATGAGATCTCGCGTGTTAAAGGGTTCGTAATGAGCTGCGCATTTCTGGGCGACGATAACTCGCGTCACCACGGACTTAATTAATTAAATCGCGGGCGAGGTTCGTCATTAAGTAGCGTTAACTTACGACGCGGGACCGAAAGAGAGGTATCACCTTGATCGGCACCGATCTTGCAGCGCGATGCCCTTGTGACACACCGTGAACAAAAAAAAAATTGACGAGCTTGCACGAGAAAGTCGGTCGGGATCATCGAGAACCATGAACCATGGATATGCGACTCGAGGCCGACGCGATTTCGGAAGAGAGGCGTAAAGAAGGTATGCGCGACTTTTCTTCCATCAACTTTTAACTTCTTCTATCGACTTCCAAGTCCCTCGAGTTGTACAAAATCCGGGAATGGGCACGTGACTACGTGATAAGCGGTGCCTTGTAATTGACGCCAATTATCGAATCGATAATAAGATAATTTCTTTGTTTACAATTATCGTGTGTCCGATGCGGTGTCCGAGGTAATCTTTATGAAAAAGTTTTCACTTAAAAGTCAGCACTTGTTTGAAGTTTTACATTTATATTTAAAGTCGAAAATTTGTACTTCAAGCTTTAGATTGAAATTTCATTGAGCTATTCTCGAGCTACATTCTCGAAATATATTGATTTTTAATAATTAACTTTGTAAAAGGAGCTGTCGAAATTTTTAGCTCGAACGAAAGTCATATACTTTCGACTCAGTTTCGAATTTAATCATAAACTATGCGACGATTCCCGGATTAAACTTGATCTATCCATCGAGCTTGCACGCCTTTACCCGAAATTTGCCTCCTGTAATTTTGCCAATCGCGCGCTCTTGGTAATATATGCTAATAATGCTCGTAATGACGACATAGCGTAATGTATAAAATTCATATGCTTATCCTATCAGAAACTTGCCTAATTAATTTTTATCGCTTAACGCCACCAGCTAAAACGCAATTTTGCTTTATTTTATAATTCAAAGTCTACTTAATTTGCCTTATAACTAATTATATTATATGTAATATACATATAACGTCGAGTTTCAACCGAATCAGAATTGATTTCATCCCTGCCAGTTACTTTATTGTGCCAAGATCAGATATCGAAAGAAACGGAAGCGGTCTCCGTGTTTGTTCATGCCAAATCGATATAAAAAACGAGCTGCTCGCTCGTAACGTTGCGAATTTTTTTTTTTTTTTTCTTATCCAAATCGCACATTCTTAAGGCAAGAATACATATATAATTTCTGCATAACGCTTAACGTACATACATGCATAAGAAAGCCGATTCGTCCATCGACGAATACATAAAAAAGTGAATTAATTAGCTTCTCTTTTTTTATGCACACGCATTATACGTTATTCAAAAGTGTGTGCTCCCGGCTTGTTCTATTTTTGCAGTCACTAACATAAGTAACGTATTGAAACCGTTATCGTTAAACCTGTACTTGTTAAATATATAATTGTAACGAATCGAACTTGCGGTAACGAAATCCGGGCTCGATTATGTCTTGCTGCATGCGCGAAGCGGCCAAGATAAATCACCCGAAGCTGGTGCACGTTCGCAAGCATGTCGGGAGATCAACAAGTACGTGTTAGGAAGTCGCGAATGTGTGGCCAGGTGCTTCGCATGGATCGGTCTCAAGTCGACGTAGTCCGGTGAACGGAAATCTCTTTCTTTTCTAATGTCATGTTTCAAAGAGCGAGCTTAAGCCATGGGTAGCGGAGGAGTTGGTCAAGTACCAACGATATTTCACCCCCGACGATCGCGTACGTCGAATATATCCTTCGTCGAAGACCAGCAGACCCACGGTCCGTTCGTCACTCCCATCCAGATTGCGCTTCACACTTCAGGTAAATTTGCGGCTGATGTGTAGATTGTGTTTGGAGTGATATACTAATATCTTCGTTCTTCCTAATTCCTTTCAGTCGCAGAGAGATAAACCAAAGAGAGAGAGAGAGTACGTAACGTAAACATAACCTAATTTGCTTCGTTGACGATTATACGGCCGCGGAATAATTTACTGGGAATTCTAAAAGTGAACCGGAAGTTTTTAGTAATCTGATTTACTCGGATAATTATTATACTTCGTGGACTCGATTAGAAACGAATAATTGACTTCAAATTTTATCAAGATTTTTCTAAAGATATATTTAATGCATGTTGTCGTTTGTTCGAGTATCGAACGTCTGCGGCTGAAAGGAAATTTAGTGAATTTTAAGATGATATCTTGTATTACGAGCGCAATACGATTATTGATTGGAGAATGCAACAAATTTAGCAACGATGGATTTATAGCGTAGTGTTTATAGAACAATTCAAGAAAGGATATAGATTAGATAGAATTCTAGAGAAGCCTGTATCAGCTCTAGCATTAGTTTTAACTAGATACTTTCTTAATTAAAGCATTCGCATGATATTTGCTGAGCATATTCCACCTGGTACTCAAGTAATCGAAAGGTATTGAAATTGCAGAACTTTAAGGCAAACACACGCTTAAGAAGAGCCATACACGTAATCCTATCACTTTTTGTACATAAAAAAATACACACGCGCACACGTCACATAATTATTATTCCAATAGTTTGTTAAATAATCCTATAGTATTGCGTATAGTTTAATTATATCGCAATCCAGTAAAATACGTCTCTTGTTTAAAATTTTATCTCTTTGCGCACGAATAAATTCAAGTAAAATTTTAGCGAATGTCTGCCTCTTGAGACGTCGTGAAAAAATTTCTAGGGCATTCTGTGAAAATACATTTCAATATTTTAGGATGCGAACAACAACAAGGTTGCAGCGTCATCGACGGATGTGGCGATTCTGCGTCGAGTTGTCGCACCCTGGAGACCACCGGAAGTGCCGGAGGCGGCGGCGGCGATAGCGGTGTGCAACCAACGGGTCAAACTCAATCATCGACTCATCTGACCTCGGCCTCGGTCGTTCAGCAAGCGCAACATCCAAGCTCCTTTTCGACCTGCCTTGCCTCCTGCTGCGCTGAAAGTGCGAAAAAGGTCGCGATTCCATTTTTATCTTCAAGCTGAAGTTGCGACCAATAGTAGAAATAATATAAATTAAGCAATACGTTAATGAGTAAAAGAAAGAAAGTCTCAAAGTAGTATTTTTATATAAATTTATTTAAACATTCGCGATAGTTGCCTGTCTGCACCTGATTTTAATTGTTCTTATAATTACAGATATATTTTGGGGTGTGCGTGACGATATGCGTAACCGCGAGCTGGGTTGGAGCGACTCATTGCATTAAATATTTATATTTTCATAAATCGGAGATCTCGGATACGTCCGAGTCCGCAAATTCCTCCGTGAGCGGACTACATCATCAACATGTGAGTTTATAATCTATCTTTACTTTTTTCATCTTTAATCAGCAATTATTATTTTTCAGATCATCCTTCCGTACGACGCGCCTTTTTTCACGACGTGGTTCTGCACCAACTGGGAAGTCTTATACTTTCCGGTATACTTTATCTGTTGGGCGGCCAGAACCAAATGCACCACTCCTTCGGAAATAATCGCCGAGAGTCTTCGCGGCTTTCGCGATAAGGGTTTCACCGGTGGCCGTTTCTTAATCAGATGTAGTCTTTTCTGTGGCTTATGGGTCATCACGAATTATTTGTACATACTCTCGTTGAGAATATTGCTAGCCACGGACGTGATGGCGCTATTCGCGACCAATGTTTCGTGCGTTTATCTGCTTTCGTGGGTTATTCTTCACGAACAATTCGTCGGCGTGAGAGTTAGTAGTTAAAATTAAAAAAAAAAAAATTACTTTTATTTTTAAAACCTGAAAATCTAATCTAACAGAAAGTTTTCGTCTCATTTAGATAGTTGCAGTGATTCTCTGTAACACCGGTATCGCGCTCCTAGCTTATATGGACGGCATAACCGGAAGTCCCACGTTGGGTGGTGTCGTTTTAGCTACAGCAGCGGCAGCTGGCTCTGCCGTTTACAAAGTAAGCCCGTGTTATATCACTTATAATCCGTATTGCAAATATCTATAAAATTAAAATTGTTTAATGGATTATTTTATTTGTTAAGGTCCTCTTTAAGAAAGTAATAGGAGAAACCACGTTTGGCCAAATGTCCTTATTTTTCTCACTCATCGGTCTGTGTAACGCCGCTCTATTATGGCCGATTTGCCTGGCTCTGTACTTTTCCGGAGTGGAAACCATACATTGGGCAAGATTGCCATGGGCAGCATTACTCTCCGCCAGCATCCTTCATTTAGGTCTGAATTTACGCTGAAACTATTATTTTCGACGGAAGATTTGTACTCGTAACTGAAAGATGCTTTGAATACGTTATTCACAGTTGCGAATATGCTCGGCAACTTTAGCATCGCTATCACCTACGATCTGTTTATCACTCTCGGACTAATAACAGCTGTACCTGTGTCTGCCGGTGAGTAAATCGAACGATCATTCATTTATTAAACATAATAAATTATAAATTGACAAATGACTTCATTGTGCAGCATTGGACGTTATTTTTTACGGAGCGTACTTCATGGGCATGAAGTTAGCGGGCATGATTTTTATTGCGGTGGGTTTCTTCCTTGTGATGTTCCCGGATAACTGGCCAGATTACATAACGAGGCTGCTCCGGTATGTTTTCTCAATCTATATTCTATATATATACAACGCGTTTCTATGGTATGCACTTTTAATTCGGAGTTCATTTAATTTATCTTTTAGTCTTTAGTTTCTCTAGCAAACTCTTCGTTCGTCCGAGACGATTTGCCTATCTCTCTATAAAACTTCTTTACTCTTGCAACAATATCGGATTTGTGGTCTTTTACTTTGTTTGGCACCAGAATAGAGGCAGCGCGTAGTCTCACTTAAGTAGGAAGTGCTTGACCTACCTATCTATATATCTATACATTTGTCTCTTATACTGCCTTAGTTCTTGCGAATTTTTCGAAACGTAATAAAATATATCTTATAAATCGCTTTCGTAAAGTGACATAGAACGTTGGAAAATTTTACATGTCCGTCTTCGAACGTGCGGTTCCGATAAATCCCCCTTTCGCCGCGAAGCGCATCTAATTGAGCGCGATCATTATTTTAAAAAAAGTATAAACGAGCTCTTTATAAGTTAATATTATATCATTTGCGTTTTTTTTTCTTTTTTTGTTTTGTTTTATTTAAGAAATCTTTAAGTTTCAGTCTAGACTTGTGTTGAAATAATTTTTATAATTTATTTTGCGTCTCACCAGCCTTCACTTCGCAGCTTAGCAGCTAATGTTACTCCATGCGATAACATTTTAAATCATATGAAATTTTTTTCGCTACATAGACACGAAGCGGCGATTAAGTCGATTTATGTCGAGGCATACTGCGGTTTTGTTTCGCATTTATTAGAAGCAACTCGCGCACATCGTCACGCTTTACATAAAATTTAAGGTGTAACACTGATATTGTTTTACAGAATACCTGAAATATTAAGCAAATTCAAAAATTAAATTAATGTATTTTATAATACTGAAAATGACAATGTAACCGGCATAAGAGCTAAAATATTTTATATAAAATTTTTTTATACATATCAATAATATATTTAAATATAAAATATATTAATCAATAATTTTTTTAACTTCACATTTTTGGTGCTTTCTAAATTTTAATTGTTTTAAATCAACTTTACAAACACTTGGTACATAATTAAAATTAATCTTGGATTTTATAGTTTATATACAATAATTAAATATAAAATATTAAATAATTTTTATTTCTTTTATCATTATTAAGAATTGTGCAAAAACATATTAAATATTTTTAAATTTAATTTATTAAAATTTATATAAAGTAAAATGCTTATTTTCAACTTTTAAAAAGGTAGAAACAATGGAT
This sequence comes from Cardiocondyla obscurior, assembly GCF_019399895.1. Lineage (NCBI taxonomy): Eukaryota > Metazoa > Arthropoda > Insecta > Hymenoptera > Formicidae > Cardiocondyla > Cardiocondyla obscurior. The sequence continues at coordinate 848,767 of NC_091875.1, read as the reverse complement.
GAGGAAAATTAATGATTTATCTTGCTTAAGTTGCTTGTTGTATTGTCTTTGAAATCGATATCACTTCATCACTCGCTTCCCAAAAATCAGGACCCATTATATGCTGTTACAGAAACGTAGTCCTCATGAGTCACAGTACAAGGTAAGAAAATACATCCCATACGTCTTGCTTTAATTTTGCCGAAAATTCATCTTCCTTACATAAAAATTGTTTAATAAATTAATTTTTAAGTATTAAAAAAAAATTGATAAACTAGACAATTAAAAAAAATTCTCTATATGCAAAAAATTAAAATATTAAATTGAATAATTAAAAAAATATATTTTAGCGTTTTTCAAAAATGACCATAACGTGTAAATATTAAACACAAAAAATTATTTATGAATTTTATTCTATTAATATTATTGTGAATTATATGCAATTTAAATAAATTTCAATTTACTTATCAAATAATAAGAATTATGAAAATGAACCATTTATAAGTATTAAAAATATCTGAGAATGTAACGAAATGTAATCCACTTGCGATGAATTTTCTGTAAAAGAGCAAGCGGTATAAATGTCAATAGGCGCATGATTTATAACATTTTTTTTTCGATTTCCTTCATTCTGCATGCATACGTTTGCTTGGCTTACTTACTCTTCATTGGCTTATCGTTCTTTTAAAGTAAATCGGCATGCCTCTTCGTCATGCTTCTTTTATCTAATATGATTTTTTTTTGATCATTCAATTAGCTCCCATGCATTATGTGTATATATTAGCTATTTTTATTTGTTCAAACCTTTATTCAAAATTGAATCGATAACTCACGTATTAGATTCAGGATTAATATCATTACTCTCGAAAATCTTAAGAAATTGCCTGCCTTAACGATCGTGTTTGTAAATCAGCCTGGAAACGGTGTACTATTTTATCTTTAATATATAATTTAGTCATATTTTTGTTCGACCCATTATCAGATTAATTAGTACCCGATCGTCATAGAAATCCTTATCAATATTCGCTTTGAAAAGCCATTTGTACACTAAAAGACATGGCATTTTCTGCGACGAGCGGCGACGGCGGCTAGCGTACGTGACTTTTTTCTCTCTCGGCCGCCGAGGACGGTGGAGGTAGTGGTGGGTGGCGTTCCTCCTCAGTTCTCGGTGACCGGTGCTTCGCGAAACATGTACGCGCGTGCTTAGTGTGAGATTCGACGTGTATCACGCCAAGATCACGTATACTAGCAGCCGTCGCAGCACCACGAATGCCATTCCTGACGGTGAGTGTAAAAATTTTTACTCGACAAGTTTAACAATTTATCTTCCTGGAAAGAGAAATAAATATGAAAGAACTATATGACAAAGAAGCAATTATTACAAAAAAATAAATTTTTAGGTTATATGTTTTTTCGAAAATTGTTTTATGTTACAAAATTAGAAAAATGTGATCTATATGTTTCAATGATTTGATTACGATAGAATTAATTGCTCGGTAAAGAGGCTTAATAACGAATCGCTGGTTTTCTATGACGTGGATGCCCCCATGCCCTTTATCCCGAATCTGCCCCGGTCGCCGAGACGTGAAAATATAAGGAACGAAATCCTTAAGTAAGAAAGGAATTCGGGTATCGGTATTCAAGCAACACGCGACAGTTCCTCCCGATTGCGTTAGAAAAGAAAGATCAACGAGACCCACCGCGCTGCGAGATATACTGTCGAAAGGAGCCATCAGCAGGTGTTTATTCCCACACGGAGATAATCGAGAGATCGACTGATGAGAATCTGTCTCGGGCTTGATATAATACACAGTACCACGGGTGGAAGCAGCCAGCAACGTGGCGGCAGGAATATCCTTAGGAGCCGCAGAACGTCTATCCAACAACGTCAGCAACGCCTGAGAAGCTACGGGGTTTCTGCCGCTCATGGAGATGGCCAGACACTGCTACCGGTCAGCAACAACAACAACAACAACAATAGCAGCAGCGGCAACAATCAATCCACCACAGTTCGACTTAACATCCCGCAACAATACAGCTCAACTTCCGAAACCCAATCACGCCGTGTCCTTCCTTCCACCTCGACCCCCATCACCTCGACCACGACCTTGACCACCACCTCGACCACCACCGTCGTCAGCAACAGCTATTCGCATGATCCTCGTAACCAACAGCAAGGTATGAGAACGATCAGGCTGGTGGCGAAGCCACGCGTGCCGCGATAAAAGAGGCATCAGGTAGGAATCAGGTGCGGGAAGAGATCAAGATCAAATCGAACGTGATCGTGATAGTTGGCTGGCGACGAGTAGCAACCGTGTAGAAGTTTTGTTGTACCTTGTTGTTACGCTCGGGGTACGAAACATGCTGGGTAATGGGAGCAGGTCTTTGTTAGCGAGTGGCAGTAGCAAATCATCTTGAAAGTGCTGAATATTGAGTTGCATAATGTTACATCGCTATTTCGGCTAGTGATTAATGTAGCGTAAACGCTAATACGGGTATATACGGGGTTGTACAGATGTATTACTTTATTTATATATTTCTCTATTAAGATAAACCATCTTTTTTATTGCTAATTATTTTGATTTAAAAAGAAATGAAATAATTGAAGACGAAATTAACTGTATAATAATGTATAAGAGAAGACCGAGTTTATTTAAAATACTTTTACTTAATTTATATCATTGAAATTATTTCTAATATTTTTTTTCTTTATTTTTTACAATTTAAAAAATATCTCAAGATTATATTTTGAATAATATATGTTTCAAATAAGAAATCTCGAATGAGAGACAGCTTAAAGATACCCTGTATATTGATACGAAGTATATGTGTGCAATGAGGAATGCCTTTATACATTTTCAACTTTTCCGCATCTATTTATCTTATCTTAGTTTAGAGTGATCTTTTTATGTCCCGTGAATGTTGCAGGTATTTGTGAATGTTCCGAGTGATTTTTATTTTTTATTATATGTGTATGCGTGTTGTGCGTGTGTATGTATAATATATTTATATTATATATACACATGCATACACATATCGTGCCCCATACTTTTGGAATGAAGCATACCGATATGTGTCATGCTGTTTCATTTTTAACAATTTATAACTGTTGTTCGGTTCGTTAAATGTGTACTTTTACAAAACGAAACGGGCAATCCCAATGCAGTTCGTACGTTTATATATTTTATCAGAAAGTTTTTAATAACTTGTGATAAAATTATGTAACGCATGCGATAGTGGGATAACCGAGACTTTTTGCATTAAAGATAAATTTGATTTAGCGTGGCAACTTTCTACAAATACACGTAAAAAATTTAAAACGTAGATAAGAACACATCTATAACACCGAGTTTTTTTAATTAATACAGTTTAAAATAGAAAATAATAATCTTATTTAAATTAATAGTCTCCTACTTTGGATGTTATTCTGTGAAAATAATAAGTCTCAATAAATTTTAAATTAATTTTCTTTCACGATAAATAAAATGGATATAAAAAGTAATAGTTGTAGATAAAGCACGATTACTCGTTCGTGTTCTTTTGCAATTATTTCTGAGAATTAATAAAATGTTAAAGTAATATTAAAATACTGCTAGAAAGTTTTCACGCGTCTTCTCCGTCAAGTCGGCAAAAGAAAAATGTACTTTGCATGCTGATTGAGATTCTTAGTTAACGACTGTTAGAATCACAAATAACATAATGTTCGTTTGCAGGTGGAGCAGGAGACACAGGCACGGCATGTCAGATGGATCATCGCGCGACGTGATAGATTATCGAACTGGTTACATAAAATCACATTTACGTTCGCCCTCAGGCAGGGTTCGGTGACTAAACACATGGAAAATCGAAGCAATAATTGAAAAGGTGAGGCAGAACTACTAAAGCCTCACTGACGATGGCTTGGGTTATCGTTAAGGTATAAAAAAAAAAAAAATTCGGCCAGGAAATAGATTTAATCTATCAGTACTTTTTAATCTTTAGAAAAGATTATCTTATTAAGAAATCTATAGGATTGTACTTCGAAGTGTATTAATGGTGTATCATTCTCAAGATCTCTCTTCAATTCGGGCATGCAATCTCATACTATTTATGAATATGAATATCATAATATTCGACGCATTTTTATCATTAGATGAAGTTATACGTGGACATGAGTAACACATAAAGACAATCAGAAATAGCAGATAAACTTGAAATACTGTTTGATTTTGAAAATGCCGTTGGTTTGTATGGTATTAATTGTAGTAAAAATATCCTGATAAAAATTTAACGATACGTTTCACTTCAATACACATTTGCTACGAATGATTCACAGTGATATTTTCATTTCACATAATTAGTATAATGTTACAGGGTTGATAGATTTATTTCTATTCTAAGTCGTTCTATGATACTCTAACGATGGTGAAATTTGTGATGACTATAGTTTGTAAAATGAGAAGTATTTAATACACCAGAAATACTGGATACGTAACAGCTCAATTTACGATATACGTGAATATATCGTTCTCGTGTTATATTAAATTTCACAAGTAAAGTAAACAAAATTTGAGGTTTTTAAGGTTCGTGATCAACTTAGAATCAGTTTATGATAAAACTATAAAGGTCTCGTCAAGCTCGAATAGGAATATTTGTATACAACAAGCTAAGTTAAATATATTGATCGTAAATATATTTTTATAAGTGTTACATACAACATTTTCATAGAATAATTTTACGCCAATTACTTTCCATGAATTTAGCCATACCGGTTAGTAAGTACTTATCTCTGTTTGCGTTATTAAATACAATTTTATATAATAATGACAGATATCGTTTACAAATTTCGCAATATTAATTCTAATATTCTGATCTAATATTTTGATTAAAAATACGCTAGGATGTACGTCGATAAGATTTATTTTATTTCTACACATACTGTCAATTACACAAAAATTAACACATGATGGTTGTAATCGCAATAATTATAATAATACTTATCATAAAAATATGTTATAATAGAAATTCTAGTTTAATCTTGGTAAGAAGAATATTATGGAAATATTACGAAAACAAATGTGATTGTGTCAACAATAAATCTAGTTTAGTAAAAAGGAGAACATCATTTCCTTACATTAGGCTTTAAAAAAAACTGCAAATTTATTTAAAAGTAGAAAATGTTAGCAACCATTTCAAATTGCTCAGTTCTGTTGTAAAAATTCCTTTATGTATTTTTGCGCACGGGATGTATCGGATGATAGGGTATATTGGGAGGATGTTTTTCACAATAACTGAGATCTCGCAACCCGCCCTCTGCGATTTGCCAGAGATCAGGATGCTTCCTCTTGTAGTTATCGTACCATTTCGCTACTAAAGGCCACGGGTCCAAATTAAAGTCGATGGCTTCCAGGCACATCGTTGCAGTTATTAACGGGAAATCGGCGATTGTCAAGTTGTCTGTAAAGAATTGTAAATATTAATAGATTTTTTTTCCAGTAAAAAGAAATGGCAACAAATAATTATACATATGTATACTTACTGCCTGCTGCATACTCGGAGTTTTCGCGTTGCAAGTACGTGTTGAAAATATCCAACGCGATTTTCGTTTTCTTGAGGCTCAACGGTGTGCGTTGGTAATCAAAGAACATTGGCAGCAGCTACGACGTGCAATGTACGAATAAGTACTTACGTTCAATAAATACGAGGAAGCTCAATCGATGATTAGACTTACGGTATGTTCAGAGATGTTACGGTAATAAAGCGCCAAGTTAAAACACAAACGATGATTCACAATCGCTCGCAACTTTGGCTCTTTCGGATACAATTTACCGCTCGTATCGTACTGGTCAGCTAAATATTGGAGAATTGCGTTGCTGCAACGTGATAAGGCAATACGTGATATACATTATGCAAATGTTAGGTGACGGTATTAAAAAATCTGGATTTGTTTCACACGCAATGTGCGTTTAGAATTGTGTGCCTGCATTTACTTGCATGCGAGATATAACTTTTTACAAGTAAGGATAATTTTGTTTCGCACGCACGTCTTTAACAAACGTAGATTCTTGTATTTACAGTATCGAAAAAGAATTATTTAATTCTTGTTAATTAATAGTACTTCTAATATGGGATTTAATTACCTTTCACCCATTACAAGATCACCGTCAACAAGTGTAGGTATCTCTTTTTGTGGATTTAACTGCAAGAATCAGAATTATTTTAACTTAACTTCGTTTGGTACAATTTATTTATCAGATATTTTTATTTTTAGCTTACGTTTTCGTATTCCTTAGTCACATGGTCACCTTTATTAAAATCCATATTAATCAGTTCGTACTCTATATTTAAAACCTTCAACAATTGCTGACACGCAAGGGAAGGTGGACCATCCGCAACGCTATACAGCTTCATATTTTGTATCTGAGAAATGTAAGTATTACAAAATTAAAAGTGTATGTCTAAATATCAATTTAAGTACAGACTAAATTAAAGAAACGGAGATAATTAATTTTATATTTCTACACTATTAAATTATAAATAAAAAAAATATTAAAGTATTTAAGTAAATAATATTTTAATACTCACATTGCAAATAATACGGGACGAATAAAACGCGACTGCAAGTTGCCGCTACAAGAATGTAAGAGATACTGGTCGTGAATAACTTCCTTTCACCAGATTCAAGGTCTGTCACGAGGCTCACTTTAGAGGGGTTTATCTATTACATAACAAGTCTTAATATGATACACATCTTGTCACAGGCAGTTGATAAAACTCGTTCATTTTAATAATCTCACAGTTATAAGCTTTACGATGTAGACTTGCATAAATCTTTTTCAAATGTAACAATAATCATAATTTATTTTTAATCATAATCAGTAACGCAAGTCACAAAATATAAAAAATACGTCATAAAAAAAAATATATAAATATATATATTGTGTGATATAAAAAGGCTAAAATATGTAGTTTGAAAAATTATATAAAAGTATTAATATACTTTTAAAAAAAAAATTACATATTTAATTTAATTTTATTTTATTGCGCGCAAGTACAATGTCGATAAACAAGTAAAAAATCAGTTCTTAACTTAGAAGTATATACATAATGATGGATATTAAGAAGTGATATAGTACATGTAAAACTTTTTTTATTATTATGAAAAAACGTAAATTAAGTAAGTAAAATATGTATGCAATAAGTATAAAATTCACATATCGATTTCAATATTTTAAAGATATCCGATATTTCAAATTTATAGTCATAACAAGCAATGAGTTATGTTCAAAATTATAAAACTAAAAATAAGTAAAAATTTGAAGCTTCTTTTTTTTGCTTCTTTAGGAAAAATATTTACAAAGTCCGCACAATATTTTAAAAAAGTTTCTGTCATTCTCTTGGCCATTAATGGTTGCATCTTTTATTACAAAAAAATGTTGCAGAACACGAGTAACATACAAGCTTATTAATCCATATTTATGTCCATAAAATGTGTTCGCATTCTACATTTTGTATTCTGCAGTCTGCAGAATATAAATATATGTATATATATAAATACATAAAGTACATTGCATCTGATATGTTATAATTGCAATGCACTACATAGATTAAAATACTGTAATTATGAATAATGTACGACTGATAAGTCCAATCGAGTTATATACGAGATTTAGAAACAAAATTTCCAGGAACTCACGCTTGTCAACATTTTACATTTGATAATAGTTTTAATTTTTAATATAATTTCTTATATATGCTAGAAAAATATTCGCATCTTTCTCTAAAAGTTAAAATTAAAAATTGTATAAAGTATTCAGAAACATAAAATTCATATATTCTTATTGAAATTTCTGTAAAAATGTAGCACATAATCATTTTCAACATTTATTTTTCGACACTCTATAGTACTTTTGTATCGTAGATATAATTCCTTTGTAATTATTAATTTGCTGGCGATATAACAATATGTAATTTGAGCATGTCTTTGTTGGGGCCTACTAAAAATGGAGATACGACGTTTTCCGATACTGAGCCCTGCTGTGGATTGAGCTCCTCGAACGGTAAAAGATCGTCTAAATTCAAAACTCGATCTTTTTTACTGAATATATGAATAATTTCGGTAACTCTCGCAATATGCTCAACACCATCTTGCAAACCATAAATCAAAACTCCGATTTTTACACGCATGTTACTATTTAATGGTTCTTTACAGGTCAACGACAATCGTACTGAACGTTTAACATGTTCGGGCATTTCCACTGTGCCTTGCCAGACTATAAGGAAAAATTTTTTAAACCAAACACCTTTAGGATAAATGTCTACTACCCATTCGCACACTCTATCGCCTGCATACTCCGCTAAACTGGAGTGACTAGAAAAGACAAGAGTTCTCATGTGGTAAGATGGCAAACTGTGAAAATTTTCTATGGTCAATAATGAGCTACACGTGTCAACAGTATAGAGTCTCGGTTCAAACAATAATGCACCATCTTCTTCGCTCATACTGACTTCTCTCACCCTGTCGTTTTGGCCTGAATGAAAAGACATGCCAATCGACATACGTTCCACAAAAAATTCCTTATATTTTTTAGTTAATGGTGACAAAAGCAAATCTGCCAATTGCCGTGGCGACATCATCGGGAATCTAACGGGCGACATCACCGCTATCACCAGTTGATGCAACGTCGCTTCTAACTCCTCTGGTGACAGCTGCTTTCTCAAACGACCCGCTTGATAATTCAGCCAATATTCTAGGCACTTGTAGAGAGTCATCTCATCTTTTACTACTAAACTACTTTGATGTAACAAAGAAACTAATATATCTAAATCAAAATTCCCGAAGTCTGCAGTCTTGGCTACAAGTTCCAAATTCCACTTGATGAAGTTTTGGCACGCTTGGCTAATGTCATGATGCCCGCAATTTAGCGTATACTGCAGCCACGATACCAGAGTGCCATGTATAGCAGCCAATGCAATGTGATTTCTCATGTAGTCAAGGCACAACGATATCAAATCTTTGACGTTGTACTTATCGGCTAGGGACAATATCGGTAGAACAACACTATGGTTTATCCTTATCTGGCCAGTGTAAAAATAGCGCAAAAATTCGCTAAATATTGGTGCACACTGTGGCGTTTCTTGGAGAGTTACCCTGCTTTCCTGAGACTCACTCCATTGTGGGCTCATTAGCATTACCTGTAATTTAATTAACACTGAGGATTACTCTATAAATAAATTTTTATCTAACAATAGAACTTTTCATACTTGGAAAACATCGCTAGAAGCACAGAGTATAAGTCGATGTGCTGGATATTCAACACCGTCCACAACAAGACAAATATCGTTCATAAGACGCTCTGCATACAGTGTTGCTATTTTTAGCAAAACTGTACGTGAATTATCTACCTGCAACACAAAAATTATTAAATATCTTATAAATTAATTCATACAAGATTTAATAATTTGGTTTTATCTTAGTGTAAGTATCCATACCTCTATAGAATCTGAGCTTTCCGACTGAGCAACAGTGCTACTGACCGGTCCCGATTTCTTGCTGGAATCCATCCTTGATGATCCTGTCATCCACCCAATAGTAGTCCGTAGCATCTGAACATGTTTCCTCGACGTATTTACAATTTAACCGTTGCTAGATGTAACAAAAAATTTGAAGGATGGCAGACTGTTTCCATTGGGCTATCCATTTGTTTCAAATTTCCAGTGCAAAAAATTTCTAAAATATTACACCTATATAAAGACGAGATATAAATAATTTGTGCAAGAACGAGATTCTACGAGTGATTAATCTTTCAAAAATGTGTACATAAAATTAATTAACATCGTAATAAAAAATTAGATCTGAACAAAGAGAAATTCGAGGTTAGAGTAATTGTGTTGAATGTTTGTTGCTTGATAAAGATTATAGTCTTACCGTATCGTGCGTTAAAAGACAGAATCGATCATCAAACGCGATTAGTGAATGCAAATGACGAATTCGGAATGAATTCAGAAAATTCGTGGTATATGTCTTGATTCAACGTAGTTGCCTATTATATTTCAAAAACGACATGCCCTTTTTTTATCGAGCACTCTTGAAACTTTCTGTGCTGTTTAACGGTTCGGTGTGCTGGCGTTCGTATTCCACAATTTATATTGCAATCGAGTAACTTGCGTATAAATAAATGCATAAACCATTGACAAAATAACGTCTTTCGATAACCTGCCTCTTTAAACTCTCGGTACAGGTGGCACTGATAACAATTGCAAGACACTGTTGTTTTTTAATGTGATATACGCGGCGTTCGTTGCGTTTTGTTAATAATATAATTTTAAGTATGTGTTTAAGATGTTTAATAATTTTCAAAACTCTCGGTTTTTGCACTCGTTTGTTACGTGGTCGCTAACTTCGAATTTTACTAACATTATTTTATTACCATCGTTTTACATATAAATTTTTACTGTTATATCAAGTGTAATCTCTGATATCTTCATGGATATATCTGCATGTATTTTTTTTAACTTTCCTTTATTTTACTTTATTATTATTTTATTTTCCCGTAATTTATCTTATTTAATTTAATTTAAAAATTTCTGGTTTATCGTTTAGTGATACCTAGTCTACATGTATTTTGCTTAATTTTATTTCGCCATATTTAATTTAATATTATTTAATTTTAATTTCTTTTAGAATGTCCAACATATTCAAGTTATGCTACTAATGTCATCGATCTTTTCAACCTCTCTCCATATTGCGGCGACGGTAGTGCCTCGAGTCGCATGATCGTGGAATTTTTCGAAACTACTAAAATGGATGGCATTTGATTGACCAAGAAAGTGTCATCAATTTTAATAATTCTAAAAAATTTCGTTACCATGCGACTCGAGACACCATCGTCGCCGCAAAAAAGAACAGCGAGACAGTTTTGGATCAATTAATTAATAATAAATAATTAAAAATTTTTTTCCCACTTAAAAAAGAAAACACAATTAATTATAGATGTTAGGTTATCTTTATTATTACATTTGTGTTTAAAAGACATAACTTATTTATAAAAATATGGGAGAGCGGGTAGCGGATAGAATATAATAGGACCGAACAAATCCTTAAATTGCTTAGTTAATACTAATAAAACTCAGTACTTTTTACAAGTTACAAGGAATAACAAAATCTAGTGTAATAAATCGGTCTGTCCTCTATCCTATTGTAAATAAGTGTAAATTATTATAGCATAATGCTTAGAATTACATCGGTTGTTTTAACACAGAATTATGGTGCATCAGAGAGCAGTTGCTGTAAAAATTTAGAACACATAGTAAAATCGCTTTTGCTTGCTCAACAATTTACATTTTATATATATTAATATATAATATCTACGTATTGCTAATTATAACAAACAAGTCGATTGCAAATCTTCATTCAGTACTATCTGGATTTAATTATCCTTTTGAAAGTTGTACTTTAGCCGTACTTTTATGCGTTTATGTTTAATTTGCGACGTAATGTTATAAAAAAAAAAATATGTACGAGTATATATGCATGTATGTGAGCATATACGTACATACACCTATTTAATTATAAATAAAATAATTTTAATAAGTAGACATTTTTTTAAAATTATTTTATATCTAATTAAATATTGGTATATGAATCATTTTATATGTATATAGTTTTGTATAGTATTCTTAAAATACTTATTTGTCTATACAAAAAAATACTTTTTGTCTATATTCTCATTTTCATTATTGGTAGAGTCCACATTTTTCATGATATGTGGGGCAGTTCTAAAGATATGTAATTTGTTACAAAAATAAGATATGTAGAAAAAAAAATTGATCTCTCTGAAAAGCAAGCTGAAATTGCGTCGAACCCATAATATATTCAACGACGGAAGAAAAGCTCCGTTACACCGTGTATGTAATCTAGAATTGCACCAAGGACTGCATTCACACGGCGATCCTTGATGCAACAGCAAACTGCATACGATATAAAATACGTTTATGTGATAGTAATATGATGAAGACATGATTATTTTACGCAGTACGTCTTACAGAATGTATAGCAGTACAGCTAAACTTATACAATAGTATATAAAAAAATATGTAAAAACAGTTTGTACAAAAATTCAGGAGAGAAAAGACAATTATATAAAATTACTTAAACAGTAAAAGATGAGCGGATAGAAAAGATGAAGGAGTATTTACATTTACATTTCATCTTTCAATATAAGATTAAAACAGAACCATTCTCGACGATTTCACAAACAGATCGTATCGATGATACCAGCAATGAACTCCGTCTAACATGCCGAAAACGTGTATCACTGGTAATATATTGCAAAAGCGCGCGCACAAACTTCCCTCATTCCGTAACAATAGTTAATTCTCATTTCTCTCATTCATATTCGCACGCACACATACACACACATGCACATTCATGCACGCACGCACATTTCCTCTCTTGATCTATCTATCTTTACATCTATCTTGCAACAATCTTTATGATAATGCGTCGTGATTGCTCATTACGCGTACCGTCCGTATGCACCGTAAGCGTACGATTATATTAAAAATGCTATTTTGGCTTTGGCAGAAAAGAGATCAGAGAACTGTCCTAACACTCCGCGCCGAGTACTTAATTTAAGGCGATTGATACACCTAAAGATTAACATTAATAATTACGCTAACTTGTTTAATAATCAATTTGCCAAAGGGACTTAATAGCGCGAGTCGAAAAAAAAAAGCTGAGAAAAGAGAAAAAGGGAGAAAGAAAGGAAAAAAAAAAAAAAAAGTTAGCGCACCATACGCAATGGAATGTCTATGTATGGAACGATACTCTGCAAGCTGTTCAGGACGAATTCTCTGAAGCTCCCGTCAACCGTACTGATTATAAACGTTGTCTCTTCGCTTTGCTTTACGTTACGTAACTTTACGTGACATTACATTAAATTACAATTAATTACATTACATTACATGTTGCCAGTATACTGACATCTCAATTATATTAACTAATAATAAACGTTTAATCTATTTAGAGGCCATTTGGAAACGCTGCGTTTCTTCCAATATAATTTAATAATAGATCCACCTATAAAATCTGTGTGTCTTATACTCTACGGAATTTCGAAGGCACAATTTGTAACATATTTTCCATTCGCATTAATGGATTAAAGAATAAATTAATGATCATCGTATTGTTTGACGTTTGATGGGAATAGTCAACTCGGATGTATAATACAAAAAAAAAAAAATTGGAGAAATAATGTAACGGAATTAAATAACATGCTGCATAAAGTTGTCTTCCGTGGAATAACAGACACAGCAGCGTGAATGATAAATCTATTGCAATATGTACAATTATTAAAAAATAGCAAGGTCTCCTTCCCTTACTTATTATTGTCCATTGGAGGTCTTCATTGGCAAGTCGAAGGCACCGTTTATTCATTGAGCTGTGTATGACGATGTGACAATAACGATAGATATCAAAAATATATTACAAATACGTATATAAATACATGATTAGTCGATTTCTCTGTACGTAAGTCATTGTATAATTCCGCTATAAATTTATTTAGAAAGCTTTTATAGAAACTATTTTTTATAAATTGTGCGATTTATCTGTCGCAATTTTCCTAAATATTACATTGTATTAGAGAGGCACGATCGGTTTTGTAATTTCAGTAAGTTTAAAACTAGTGTCAAATAATGCGCACTTCGTTATCTTTTATCCGCTATTTATATTTTATAATAAATTCTATCCGTTTCGTTATTAATAATTAATTCGTTATGTACATATTTTTGATCAATAACAATTAATTTGTGCTCTTTAATTTTATAAAAAATTATTTTGTCGGCAATTTGGCATGTGTAGTAATAAAAGAATTAAATTAAATCTGCTACTCTAATCTACTACACTATTAATGAATTTTATACGAATAGCGCATAATCTACCACTAGCTTTATTACCTCTAATTGAAACTCTTCCGCTTATACACGCAATACGTTGTTCTATACGTATCAGTGTTAGACATAATATATTTGACAGTCTGATTAATAGACACAATTAATAATATAAAAATTAATTTATATTTAAATGAATAAGAATAAATATGCAATAAAAAAAATATTTTACGAAGTTATTTCCAACACTGATACCTATTAATATACAATAATCGCGGCGAGAATGCAATTTACCCCGTAATAACTTTTCCGACACACACACATACACACAAATGAACAAAAGAAAGATAAAATACCTTCTTGCCACTGATCCATTACGAAAGAGTCCTTCGTTGTCAACGTTGCGTTTTTTTTTTTCTTTTCGTCTTTTCGACATCTAGATGCTCGATCGACGAGCTAATCACAGTTCATGTATAACTTTTTTCTTTCTTCTCTCTTTACGACTTATTTCCGTAGGAAAGAAAGTACCATTGCTATTGGCCTCATATGTAGATCGCCTCAGAGCCCTTGTTGCTTTGGTGAGCACCGCCGCTGGCGCCGTAAGCGTTCGTAGGCGAGGCCATGCAATCGGACCAGTCGCTGTTCGAACGGGGCGAGCTCGAAGACCAGTGACCAGGGCTATCCGGCGATGGCGTTGGAAAACTTTCGGGTGCCTGCATAAGATGCTGCGGTGTAACGTCGGGTCCGGAATGATGGGACGGCGGCGTTAAATACTGGTAGTATTGTTGCGTCTGTTGTTGCGTGGGTTGTTGTTGTTGCTGCTGCTGCTGCTGCTGCGTGCTTTGCTGAGGCTGTGGCTGCTGCTGCTGCTGCTGCTGCTGGATCTGTTGCTGTGTTTGTTGAATTTGTTGTTGCTGTTGTTGCTGCTGGCTTGAAGAATACGGCAAATTATCAAAGTCGAAGCCTACTGGTGGCATGCTACCGTGCTTCTGATGCGTTGCTTGTCGCATAGCAGCGATATGAGTTGGCGATGTAGGTAACGAAGGCCTATTCTTCGCCGGTGACGGCGAACCCATATAACTCGCTTGTGGAGAAAGAGTCATATTTGATTGCACCGAGTGTGGAGGCGACTGATTACTGTACGGAGGCGACAACGTGTTTACCATGCCTTGTTGTTGACGCTGATGTGGCGCTAAGATCTGGTCGTGAAATGGCAGCCCGTAATTACTCGTAAAGGTATCTAAGCCGAGCTGTTGCAAACCTTGCATCGATTGACTTTTGATACAATCCTCGTATGGTGGTGGCTGCTTCGCCGTTGCAGTGTGAGCCACTAATGGTAACGCATTACTATAAAGACTTGCGCTATCGTATGGGCTAGTCGGTAGATTGCCATCGGCGCCTTCTGCTCCCTGCGGGATTTCCTGGTTTGGGGGCTGAGCGCCACGCGGTTTAGCCGGTGGCTTTTTCACTGACGGTTTTCGCCTTACCATCACTACCGCGCCGCCGCCCTCTGATTCCGGACTGTTTGGGTTTCCCGTACCTGCTTTTGGCCGTTTCTTTGATTTGGTTTGCTTCGGCGCCGAACCGATCACTGTAGGATGCGTGATTAATTGTGGATGATTTGAAGATCCTACAAAAAAAATCATCATGTTACATTACAATGTTATATAAAAAATAACTCCGTGTATTATTGTAAAATCACACTAAGAATTTTTTGTAAAATTTTTGTAAATGGAAATTTTTGTAAAAATGGAATATTCTGTTGTATTTATATACATTTGTAAAAATATTATAAAAATGCTTACCCATAAGAGGACCATTCGGAATGACTGTGACCATCTGCGGCGACCTCGGCATGTGTTCATCAAGTAGTCTGACAATATCGTGATGCAGTCTTTCGCTCGCTACATCGCGAGGTAACCGATCCATGTGATCGGTAATCTCTCTATTGGCAAATGTATCAAGCAATGCTTTGCATGCTTCAAAGCTACCCTCACGGGCGGCTAAAAACAATGGAGTTTCATCTTTATCATCTTGAGCGTCTCTGTTCGCGCCGTGCACCAACAATATGTTGACAGCATCGACGTTATTAACCGCTGCGGCCCAGTGCAACGCCGTCTTGCCACTGTTATCGGCGGCATTGATGTCAGCGTCGGCGTTAATGAGATCTTCCACCATTCCTTCGGTGGCCAAACGCGCTGCTAATATTAACGGTGTGGTGCCATCGTGCATTCGTGCATTTAAATTTGTTGCTCGATTGCGTAGTAATATCTGGAAAACTCCCATAGCGTCGGCAGCGACAGCAGAATGCAATGGTGTGCGGCCAGTGTTATCTTGTGAATTAGCGTCGGCACCGGCATCTAATAATCTCTTAGCCGCATCAGCCCGAGCGTAACGTGCGGCCAGATGCAACGATGTCTCACCGCTCTTGTCTGTGGTCGCATTGAGATCCGCGCCTTGAGCAACCAAATCGGCGATTACTGCCGCAGTGCCATCGCTTTCGTCTTCTTCTTCACCAGTATCGAGTCCACCGCCTCGCACTGCCGCTACCATCAACGGTGTCATGCCGCATGGACCACGCGCGTCCACATCTTGACCATGCTCGAGACTGGGTGGCGTTAATACACCTGCGTCTGGTCGTCGTATCTCGGCTGCGTCTAAATGTTGCTGAGTCCACATACGCGGTTCGGTTTCTTCGTAGTCGGTAATAACTGTATGATCGCTCGCGTAACCCGGTTCGATGGCACGCATTCGTTTCGATGGTGGTAAATCAGATTCGTCGTCGGACCACTGAGATTGTATTCGGGCACTGACAACATCCATGTTCATGCAATTCACCGACGGCTGCTTATTCAAATTACGCATTTCTTGGCCATCCGGACCACGTCGACGAGAGCGGCGTCGTTGACCACTGCCGCTGCTGGTTCTTAAGAAGCCTTCGGGGAACCATGTGACTCCGACTGCACGCTTCCGTTGTGCAGTTACCAAAACGCCTACTAATAATCCGCCAAGTACTACGATTATCACACCGATGAAAACATATTTATAATTGGTTGAGCTTTCCCCCATGTCCGCCACAGGTGAACCAAGAACACTTCGCACTTGATCGATGGGAAAGTTTCGTGATAACGAGTGCCTCAACGCCGTGGCAGCCAAATATTCGGCAGCTTCATTCGCTGATGAGAAACATACTGAGTTCTGTTGCAGCGTACATTTGCGATTATCGATTTCCAAATAAGCGACTACTCCTTTTTTACTGTTAGGATTCATCGGACGATTAAATATACTGGGGTGGTTATTTTTATCAGGTCTCCAGGGATATATCATTTCATTGCCGAGATCATCCGTTTTAATGCGAAGAGTCGTTCTTAAATGATGGCCCATGTCACGTAGAAAGCCTGCGATGTTCGAACGGAAAGTATCCATGTCCACTCTTACAGTTATAGAGATGATACCTTCCGCTAACGACGGCGGTTCCTTTTCGCAATCGAGACCGTCCCAGTTACATTCTTCATTGTTGCAGCCGTAATCACAATGGCCGTTAGCGTAATGTTTTCTGCAGTATGCGTCATAGATTGGGCTAAAAAATACAAAGAATATAATAAATAAAAGTGCTACAAATATAATTAACAATTATTAATGTTTTATTTAATATATTAATATATTCGTAAAAAGTAAAATCTAACTAATAAAAATTATAATTAAAAGTTTATTAATAGCCACTAATTGTCAACTATCAACGACGTGCATAATTTAATTTTGTAATGTATATTGAGAGTAAAAAGTGTAGTAATACACAATATTTAAATAAGAAATTTAACTAAAACTCACTTGCAAGGAGGAAGTTTTTTATCGCAATCTCGGCCGTCGAAAAGGCATTGTGGATTGTTGCATTCTTCGTCACATTTGCCGTTCATGAATACCTTCCAGCAATCTATAGACGCGGTACAGTTGCGCCATGGATTAATGCCCAGTGAACAATCATTACCATCAAAGTCGCAGGCGGATCGATTACACTCTTCGTCGCAATGTTCATTACGAGCTTTAGCCGCGCATTTATTTTCAATACATTTTTGACGTTCGCGTTTCATATAAATGTCGTTAAGAGTTTTATTACTTATACTTCCAAATATTCCGCCAGCATAATTTGCGTCGTAGATATCGCAATTTTTACCGGCCCACGTGGGAGGACAGTCACAGGCGTAATCGCCGATCTTGTTTACGCAAGGAGCATCTTGCTGACATGGATGGCTGTCGCATTCATTCCAGGCATCGAATTCGCAATGCGTACCGGTCGTACCTGGCAAACAGTAACACTGATAGCTATTTCCGATGACTCGACACGTACCGCCATTTTGACACGGTTCGGAATTGCAATAAGAACCAGCGAATTCACAATTGGTACCATGGTAATCGCCGGGACAGATGCAGATGTGTCTGTCGTGTTTGGCTGTGCAAAAACCACCGTTTTGACACGGAGAGCTATCACAGAAATTCACTTTAACTTCGCAGTGGCGGCCCATATACCCGGGTTTGCAGTTGCAATGATAGTTGTTGACCAATTGTACGCAATCTTGAGTGCCGGGTGAGGCGCACGGATTCGATAAGCATTCATTGATATCACCTTCGCATCTTGGGCCGACGAAACCGGGCGGACATTTGCATTCGAAGCCACCTACTTTATCAATACAAGTGCCGTTATTATGACATGCGGTCAGCATGCAATCGTCGATGTTAACTTCGCAAATGAAACCAAGGGTGCCAGGTGGACAAGAGCATGTAAAGTTGTTTATCAAATCGTGACAGGTGCCACCGTTCTGACAAGGATTTGGTCGACAATCATCGATATTGAGTTCGCAGTTTTGTCCTTGAAAACCTTTAGTGCACTGGCATTGATACGAGCCAATGAGATCCTTACAGGTTGCGCCATTCTGACATGGTGCCGAATCGCACTCATTTATTTCTTCTTGACAATAAGAGCCGGTGTAACCGTCAAGACAATGGCAACGATGACTATTGCCTATGTTTTCGCAGGTGCCATTGTTGCAAAGATTGTTCTCCGTCACGCCTTTTCGTATGGCAGCATCCTTGCACGAAACCATCTCCACGTCGCATACTTTGCCGGTCCATCCAGGTGAGCAGTTGCAATGATACTTATTTATATGCTGCACGCATGTTGCCTGATTTTCACACGGATTGTCGGCACACCAGTCCACAAACTTATCGCATTGCTTACCCGTGTAGCCGTACGGACAATGGCATGTGTAATATTGTATGTGATCGTGACAAGTAGCGCCGTTCTGACAAGGCGAACTGTCACATTCGTTAATACGGTATTGGCAATTCGAACCTGTATATCCAGTTTTACAAACACATGTATAGTTGTTAATACCGTCGATACATGTGCCGCCATTCATGCAACTACTTTCGGTGCAATCTTCGTCGTTGGTTTGACAATTAATACCAGAAAAGCCAAGTTGACATTGACACGTGTAGGAGTTGACATATTCCTTGCAAATGGCACCGTTCTGGCAGGGTTGCGACAGACATTCGTCGATGTCAACCTCACAGTGCTTGCCACTGAAACCGTCAACGCAGAGACACGTGTAATCACCGATGCCGTCCAGACAGGTGCCACCATTCTGACAGGGAACTGTGAACAGCAAGAGAAATTCTCTTTAAGTGTCGTGCGGCAAGGTTTATTAAGTGCGTTTAATTTAATCCATGTCATCGCGCGATAAAACAGATGACGCTCTATAGACTCACGTTAGACTCACAAGACTCTCAAATGAAAGCGAAAGAAGATCTGCATCTGTAGCAAGTAGAGAAAAAAAGTAAAGAACAGCCGGTGGTTCGTACTCACATGATGCACAGTCATCGGTATTGATGATGCAATCACGGCCCTCGTAGCCCTTCGCGCACACGCAATGGTAAGAGCCGTTTGTGTTCCGGCAAGTGGCACCGTTTCTGCACGGCGACGTCATCACGCACTCGTCCACGTCTTCGTCGCACAACCTGCCCGTGTAACCGACCGTACATGTGCACGCGAAGTCGAGGAAGTTCGATGATGGTGAACATTTCGCTCCATGAAGACATCTGGAAATGACACAGCAACGTTATAAAGTCATTCTATCGAGCGGATCATCCATGTGGACGATCCGCACGTTTTATCGAAATTAAAAGATTCCTGTTTCCCTTTGCTACGGTGAAAAAACAGAAGTTCTAAAAGAGCGTATTATGTAAAATCATAATGTCATACATACGATGAAAGTACAGTACTAATTTTACAGCAAAATTCAATTTATAACAAATATATTATACGTTGCATATTAAAAATATAAATCTTTCTTAAAAAATAATAACACGTTACAAAATTTTACGATTTAATTTAAATTATATAATTGTTACTATAACATTCGATTTAATAAAATATTTTTTAATACTTTAATTTAACTACGCGTATAATTAGTCAAATAAAATAGATTTAAAAAATCATACTTGTTCGGCGAACAAGGATCCAGCTTGTCCTCGCAATTTCTGCCGGTGTGAGGCAGTTCGCAGACGCATTTATAGTCGTTAACGAGATCGATGCAAGATCCACCATTCTGGCAGGGATTGTTGGCGCAGTCGTCGATGTTGGTCTCGCAATTGATGCCGGTGTAGCCAGGCAGGCACTTACAGCTATAGCCGTTCAAATGGTCGTTGCACGTGCCACCGTGCTGGCAGGGGTTCGAGCCGCATTCGTCGATATCCGCTTCGCACCTCTTGCCGCCGTAACCGGGCAAACAGTGGCAAATAAACTGGTTCACTCCGTCCTCGCAAGTGCCGCCGTTTAGGCAGGGCGAGCTCGCGCACTCGTCCACGTCGCTCAGACACCTGGCATCGTAGTAGCCGCGTGGGCACTCGCATCTGAAGCCGTTTATCACATCGATGCAACGGCCACCGTTCGCACACGGATTGCTCGCGCATTCGTTTATGTCAGTCTCGCAGTGTTGACCGGTGAATCCGGGCTCGCATTCACATGAGTACCTAAAAGGAGTAAGGCATTATTTAAGATTGAAAAATGAAAAGAAACGAGACGATATGTTGACTTTTAAATAATTAGAATCAAAACTTTAATTCAATGTATTTTTTTTTTTTTTTCAAGCTTATCATGTAATTAAATTAGGTCGTGTAACGTTACCTGTTGATACCGTCGATACACCTGGCCCCGTTTCGGCAGGGATTGCTGTAGCACTCGTTGACGTTGACCTCGCAATTCTCGCCGGACGTGCCCGGTCGGCAGACGCACAGATAACCGTCGATGCGGTCCTCGCATCTACCACCGAATTGGCACGGATTGCTCTCGCACTCGTCGATCTGTGTCTGGCACAGCTTGCCGGTGAAGCCGGGGGAGCAATTGCAGGTGAAGCTGTTCTCGCCATCGATGCAGGTACCGCTGCGGCACGGATTCGAGGCGCAGTCGTTGATGTTGGTCTCGCAGGAGTCGCCGGTAAAGCCGGGCGGACACTCGCACGTGTACCTCGCGATACCGTCCTGACAAGTGCCGCCGTTCTTGCACGGCGACGAGATGCAATCGTCGATGTTAATCTGGCAGTGGGTGCCGGTGAAACCCTCGGCACAGGTACACTTGAAAGCGTTGATGAGATCGCTGCAGGTACCTCCGTTCATGCACGGCCTCAGCGCGCACTCGTCTATGTCGATCTCGCATTGAGTTCCAGTAAATCCTGAAAGAAAAATATGAACACATTTAATGAAGAGATAAAACATAACTGTAATATCTTTAATCTTTAAATAAAAATAAATCGGTGTGACGCTTAAATTAGCTGTTGATCGATTCTATTTTGAGGTTTGGTTTAACTTACATATTTATTATATTAATAAAATAAATATAATATTAATATACATTAATGTGTACAGATAAGGTTATGTAGCGAGTGCAGCGCGCTCCATAGGGAGCATCCGAGCATTATTCCGCGTATTATTCGGGCATTTCCGACCGGCTTCTTCCATTATAATTTATTTCGGCAGGTTCCGGTAACCGTGATTGTCAGAGTGCGAGGAGATCCGCACCTCGCCCGTCTTTCTTCGTCGCGGCCGGGATTCTCATCCTGTTTCGAGCAAGTGATTTTTGAAGAACTCGAGGAAAATTAAGTGCGCGGAGAACATTTCATATCTCGGTCCGTCTCGTTCGCCGCTTAGACAGTGAGAGATCCGCACTTCGCCCGTCTCTCTCGTCGCGGCCGGGATTTAACGGGAGTGATAGACTATTCCGCGGGTGTCCAGGGTGCGGAAGGACGACTCGACACGTCCCATCTGAGAGGAGGAGCAGACCCGGAAAGGGCATCATGCATCGGCGGAGCAACTTTTAAGTAAGTATAAATTGAAAAAAAAAATCTTTTTTTTTTTTTTTTTTATTAATCTCATTAATTAATTGACATGTCTACATTAATGTTTTATTTTATGTTACAGTCACCGGCCGAACTCTACAACTCCGCTGATGTTCATGCAGATTGGTAAGTAATAATTCTTTTTTTTTTGTCATAGTTTGTAATTGGGATCTATTAAAAAACAGCGCTCACGTAGCACGGTTTCTTCCAGTGTTAATAAAAAGCACGTAAAAATCGTAAAGTTGTACGAAAGAGACGTTAGATTAAGTGCGGTTACGTCAACATTTAAAATTAATGTAACATTATAAATTACACTTTGACAAAGTGTATAATATTTCGCAATTTATGTAACGCGATTTAATTAACGGTATACAATTAGGCGATGTCTGGGTGTTCGTAGATAAAAATCGTATCTCGCCAAGGTCAGGTAATCAAGCGAAGATATGCAAAGTCTTCATAGACGTGTTCGGACAGGCGGTAGAAACGGATGTAGTCATCTTTGCCATAACTAGCGTAATTAACGTTAATTAATCAACTGTATCGACAGAGGAGGACCGAGTGTACATGATCGAGACGTTGACTCGAGAGAATAATTGCATACTTGATCGATCGGATGCCTTTTTTCCAGTAGTTTTCTTGTAGTTTGATCTCGGGGGTGATTCTTGACAAGCAATAATCGCATCAATTCAAGACTATCAAGAATAATTAGAGGATAGCAGATGGTAGTATCGTAGAACAAGATCGATCCAATGGTGAATAGCATGCACGATCTTCCGCGATAAAGATTGTGGATCGGCTACCAATTATCGCCGGCGAATAAATATCGCTTTCCGCATTAATTGCGGAAGATCTTAAAGACGCGTGTAATATCGCATATCGAATTATCGAAAATTATGAGATTTTAACTTTGAAACTATCAGAGCTTACGTTACAAACATTAATATATAATTATAAATTAAATTGATTAAATTAATGGCCTATATAATCTCTTCATTATTATTCATTACCGAGCAATATTTCAATGTCGCGTTTAGATATCAAATTCACCGCGACTAACCGTACGCTTACTTCTCCACCATGAAAACTGCGAGTCCACGTATTTTACCGCGCTTCCGCATGATATCCCTGACGGTCCTTGCACCAGGTGGTCTTAATGGTCAAGTTTCTTTACTCTTGTCAACGTTGCGAGGCTAATGCGCGTTCATTCATATACAAATTGAGCCGGGTGAATCGCCGTTGCACCGTGCGACGCAGAGGCAGAAACAAAGAAGCGAGGAAACGAAGAAGGAATACAGAATCAAGCACGCACGCGACGCATTCTTCAACCCCAGGTGGTCTAATTACGTTATATTGGAGAATAATCCTGAAGCGAGGCAGATGCCAGGTGGGAATTATTTTCGCTGCCCACAGAGATCTTAGTTACATATTTAAAACTCGGCAATTTAAAAGATTTGCTCGAGTCAAGCAGATATGCCCCAGTGGCAATCGTATATCCTCTCGAGATGTGAGAAATAAAAAATAATTTTTATTTTACATTAAAGCATACCGAAGAAAATAATCGAGATAAAAAAAAAATTAATTAAAGAAACAGCAGCAAAAAGTTAACACGCATGTATCTCCCGTGGCATTTTGAATTACAAACGATCTGGTCGAAATGTCGACAAAAGTACCGAGGAGTGGTGATTTTTTAACACCAAACGGAGTCGATAAGCGGCTTATGCGTTCGATATCGAAGAATGATTTTGCAAAGCCGCATGTAAGAAATCTCGTCGTCACGTCGACGCATTGCGACGCCTCGAAGGGCATCCTTTGATTCTCGTCAACCGGATGACGCGTGGATTTTTATCGTATTTACATTCAACCGATATTTTTTTTTCTCCTTTCCTTTCGTCCATCCGCGCAGACAATGATGCAGCTAATTTACTTGTGAATGCACGTACGGAGCGATGGATCCTCGGTGGTATCCTTTCGAATCTTAAACTTCCCCCTACGACATCCGCCGCTACGCGCGGCAACGTATTATTGCTCGAGTGTTATCACGCACGAATAATCACAAGTCACTAATAAATTTTACAAATATGTCGAATATTTTGCCACATAAAAAAATTAAGGAATATAAAATTATTTTATAAAAGCATCTATTCTAAACGTTCCGTGCAAGAGCAAGAAACGATGTGGTATATTCTCCTCAGAAGAATATAAATGAATGAACGGTTGGTCGAGGCAGAACGAACGGACGCGAGATTCGATAAGCCGTAATTAATCTCAAATAAACCGCTTAATTTTCTCGATGCGTACTGTTATTAACAGCTTCCACGGAGCACTTCGAAGACATTAATTTACTTAGGGATCCGCCGGGACCGTTGAAAGATACGGGTCTCTAGATCTTTCAAAGAAAAGAACAGACATTCGCTCTCGCGCAAATCCTTTCTTTTTTTTTTTTTTTTTTTTTTTTTAACTTGTTCCATATGCATTCCGGTCACTACACGCATCTGAATCAGTTCGGGAGCTGGTATTATCCTTCGTCGGCGACGTATCGTGCGATAGACGCTGCCGTCCACGCCTCTCTCCTAATGCCTGTAATGCTCACTTGTCAATCCTTTCCGCAGACTAAATGAATAGCTGCCGATTCATAAATATCGCGTTGCATCGGTAGTTCTCTGGTCAAGTTCGCTTTTTGTTTTGTAGTGACTGAAGTACTATTTATTAGTCTAGACTGCTGAGAGTAATATCCATCGGTCCCGCACCTGCTGCCAAAAATTCTTTTTACGTTAAAAATTAAAAAAAAATAAAAAATAAAAAAAAAGAATATATATCTATATAATTTTTTAATTTCTCGTAGTATTTTCTTTTTGCACGTGAACATATTGTCTAGACGTAAAGTTTCTTACTTTTATGTTTCATATAAAATCGTAGTTATCAGAAAGACAATAAAAAACAAATCTTTTACTTGATTAATATATTTTTATAAATGTGCATCTGCGAATTTTAAATTGAACTCTACAGCTGGTGCAAATTAGTTCGTACTATAATACTACAATGCACGTAGGAATAATTTACTTATCCGTCGACCGGGGAACGGAGAGAGGAGAGCTTTACGTGGGAGAAACGACGCGAGATCACGCGTGCCGGAATGATGATGAAGATAATGATCCCGCCGTTCCGTAAATCGAGGATCGCGACTGCAGAATCCGTTCCATTTGCCGTAATTTCGACACGGCGCCGATCGGCACGAATCAATTCCGGGTTCGGTATCGGTTGAACACCTAGCGGTACCGAGATTGTGGAGCAATGTGAATTTTCTCCGCCTGATCTGAATTTAACAGAAGGATCGATAAATTTCGGCGAGGCAAGGAGATGTTTAAATCAGGTTTCTGCCTTTCTTTCTCGGTTTTTACATTTTCTTTTCCCTTTTTATTATTTTTTTATTTTTTTAATAATGCGGTCGAGTCAAATCGATTGGCCGTTCGTTTATAAACGAATTTTTTTGAAACCGCTCGCCGCGCGAGATTGCAAAGATCGATCGAGCGAGTAAAAGCGCGAGCAGATAAATCAGAATAATACAGCGTGATTACGGTGCGAGAAACGGTACTGGCAAAGACAAGGAAGCTCGCATCGCACGGTAATTCCGATCCCGTCGAGGCAAAACTCGACGTACAATAAAGAAGCGGCATCATCCGTTGCGTTTGATCTCCGCGCGGGATGCAGCGACTCTCGACGAGCTGTACTATCTTCGCAATAGTCTACCACAGCACTGGATTATAATTGCTCCAATCGACCTGTTTAATAAACAATTTACGCGTATATTTGGATATTGTTCGCACGTCGTTTCATAAAAATTCTGTTCTCTCACAAAATTAAAAAAAAAAAAAAAAAATTAGATACGCTTATCATTGTCACGACGACCAACTGTTTGCGATAAAATTTTCTTCGAACAAAAGGATAAATTAAAATTAAATAAAAAATTAAATATTAAATTCTAATTCAGCCTTAATAAAATGTTTCAAAGAGAATGGAAAAAAAAGAAAAATCTTTCCTACAAGATTACATATAATAATCTTTGCAGAACGTTTCGCCTGACAATTTGAGTCCTGATTTCAATCCTCGATTCCAAAGTGTTCGATTTTATAGCGCATGAATTTACTTGGCAATCATCGACTCTCGCTAATGAACAGTTAATCCAGCCCATCGATTGCACGCGAGACAGAGAAGCGCCAGGAGCATATGCCACAGGTAGTCCGAGAGAAAAAGAGTGAGAGAGATAGAGAGAGAAAGGAAGAAGAGGAGAAAGCAAAGAGAAACCGATCTCTGCCTGTAATAGCTCGAGTGCACCGACGATGGTTGTTGCGCACTCCCACGTTTGGCCAGGCGTGTTCGGATAATTGTAATCTATTGCCTCGCCGCGGTGTTCTCGTAGCGAGGCCTACGCGCATTGATAAACTATGCGAAACCCAACCGCGGCTCGCGCTCTCCCCCGAGCTGCATTTCGTTCCACCTTTCGTTGCTCCCCCGCTTGCCATCTCTATCTCTCGCCCAGTCATCTTGCGCATACTGCAATGTGCACCTCTTTCTAGCCTTCGATACCAGATGCACGCCCAGCGAACGCGCTCGTGTTCACGGACCATACGGATGCTGCGCTCGAATCCGCGTGTGTGAAGCGAGGGCATACATCGGCCGCGGTTGTTACGTGCAATGCAACGATAGGGGCACCGCTCGTTTAAATTAGAAAAGCGATATCTCGTTATGTGCGCAGCGTCGTTCTTTACGTCGTATCTTCGCCGCGCATAGGAAAAACCGTTTAGCGTGCAACGAGAGCGACGAATGAGAATATTATTCGCGTCAATTATTCACGTTTGCGCCAAAATTAATTTTTTTTTTTTTTTTTTAATTGGAACGAAATAAATAACAAAAGGTTCTGAAAAGTTTGAGCTTTTGGAAATTAGGATTTTTAGTTTGTTTAATATTGTATTCTCATTTATTTTATATTTGAATTTTATTCAGGCATGGCGGGGTGACAGCATCGTCTTCTCATCGTATTCTGCGTTCGATTCTCCTTTTGCTTGCGTGCATCAACTTCGTTTTCTCCCGTTTCAAAAAGCTTATTCAAAGGCTAAATATCTCTATAGTAAAGTACTTAAGAAAGTTTAATAGGATTATATTTCTTCGCAGAGGCGGCAATTTGTCTGCAAATCCCGATTACTAATAATAAAACGCGAAACACGCTTACGCATCTATTAGCGGTATCGGTAACGAGAGAGACTTCGAGTTATTGCGAGGCGCGAACGATCGCGGGTCGGGGAGGGTCAATCACGGTCAAACCTTGCGAGAAGGGAAGGCGAAGGTGAGACATCGAGCACCTGCGAGCGCTCGGGTGATTTTCGCGATTAACGGTCGCGGGTGAACTCAAGGAGGGCGGCCTGACTGCTACCTGAATAAGCAACATTCGCAATATTGCCCACTCCACTCGTCTCTCCTCGTTCTCGCCAAGAACCGTCGGGGTCTTTTTTATCCGTCGCCGTCTCCGTCCCTCTTTCTCTCTCTCTAATTCTCGCCCTCATGATGACGTTAATGCGCGACGACGTAATGACGAGTCGCGCAAGGCTAAGAAGTCGAATTGCTTGCGGTAGTAGCGGCAGCGTACCGCGTTATTTACCGAATCGAATGAAAAAGAGGACCCATCAGGCCCCTCATCAAGGAAATGAGGGGACATCGCGAGATCGAAGTTCTCCTTCTGCTCCGAGCCGCCTCTTCTTCCCCCTTTCCCCACGGTCGCTCACCTCTATTCCCTCATTCTTACCCAGGTAGCGCCCAGGAAAGCCTCTTCGTCAGGGCAAAAAAGTTGTTGTATAACGTAACGTAATGCACCAAATAAATATCGGAGCTTTACAAATCGTCCGCTCTTAATTACGCTGCCAAATCGGTCGGTTTAATGAGCTCGATAATTACGCTACGCCCCGAGGGTATCGCTTTTCACACGCAAGCCGAGGTCCCATCTTTAATGCCAGGCTGCCATCAAAATTCGAACGCCGACGTACGCGAATGCGAATAGAGTTACGTAAAAATTAAGTAAGCTCGCGCGTTAATATATGTATAACTTATTAAATTAAACAACTTCGTTACAATTTTTTTTTCTCGATATTTCTCGGTTTTTCTTTATAATTTAAATTATATTTTTGTAATAAATAATGTTTTTGATTTCTATTTTTTATGCGTAAAAATTACACTTGAAATAATTCATGATTTAGCGCTAAATGTCAAGTTAAAAGGAACTTTAATTGATATCTCGAAACCATTAGCCTCATTAGCAGTTTTCTCGTTTGCAGTACAATGAAGCCTGTCATTAAATCATCATTACGTTTCTGCTCTTTTACAAAGTTTGCGAGAAAGGATAATACAGACGTGTTACATCCCCATGTTTTGAAGATAAGTACCGAGATCGGTGTCCATAATCAAAGATAATCAGACACTCCATCTCTGATTGAAAGCGTAATTAAATTCAGATCCGTCATAAATCTCCTATAAACGATAGTTCATTCATCAACCTTTGATCATCGAAATACTTAACGATCCATTGTATTTCTTTCCAAAGTTAAAAAAAAAAAAGTATTTATTTCAAAAATAATTTTTTTTTTTCTGCAAAAAATAAATATGTACCTAATGATGTAATTAATTACAAGAAAAAATCAAAAGCCGGCAAGTAAAAAACGTTCAATCCTGTTGTTCATAAAATCGCGATTTACGAATGTGTCGTGTACAACGTAGACCTAACTGTAAAATCTTCCACAGGGCGAGACTCCGTTTGATAGAACCGCGATTACTCGTCTAAAACCTGTCGACTGAAATCGCGCGCGGGAATTGACGCGGGTGCAGCAAGGTGCTAACGGTAGAAGAAATTCTTAATCGCCACGCAGCCATCTAACTCTCGGATGATCGATTCGAGAGCTTCGAATTCCGCGCTGAGTTTCCGAATGCCGGGAAAACTCCGTGGCATTCTTGATAACCGTAAAAAATTCCGCGCATCGGCATTTCTGATAGCGCGCGTTTTTAATTTTAACAAATCTGTCGTCGAAATTTTTACAATCCTTGAATAATTCTGTTAAAAACAAAAACTTTTTTACTTCAATTATTCGAGTATAACGTTAAATAGAGTGTAAAAAATTTTTACTTTTAATTCTTATTGAGAAAAATTTCTATATATTCTTTCCCAACAACGTGTATTATCAAACTCATCTCTCAGGAGTTCGCGTTTCTACTCGTCTAACTGTAAACCCCTGTTAAGAAGGCGAGGCACTTCTTTCTTGGTTAGAGAATGATTCGCTTCACCGGAAGAGAATAAAAAATCCGGAAACTGAACGCGCTCGTAAACCCAAATGCGTTTCTGCCGCGGAGAAGCGCAGGAATTTTCCTCGCAAATTCCAACTCTATGGCGTTCGGTGGTGCATCGCTATGCATTGCATTGCATCATTGCGGTAATATTAGCGCGAAGAAGCCCCCAGGCGCCGCAGGTGGATCGAAATCATCTGTCTCGTATTTTTTTTTTTTTTTTTTTTTTAGACTTAGGTAGCTTCCTTATTCGCGTGAATTTATTGAAATAAACCACATCGTAAAGAGCATGCTTTGCGATCCAATTTAAAGAATCGTTAAAGAATAATTTTAAGGCAAGATTTCACTTAAGAGATATCATTATATTATTTAACCTCGTTTTTTAATTTTATTTTATAATAAACAATGAAATTAATTTTATCTTTGCTACGATAAACGTGATGAATAACGATCGATCCCACGCGATTCCGATAGCTTGATGACGATTGACGTTTCGCTTTTCGCTTCCTGAAAGTCTGAATAAGGCGATCAGTCAACTCAATGTAATAATGAAATGGAGAAAAGAGATAAAATGAAGTATATCGACCGCTTCGTCAATGATGTACGCTATTCCCAAGACGGCTGTTTCTACAACGATGACGATGGCTTCCGCGATTTGCTTTTTTTTTTCTTTTCTTTTTTTTTCTTTTTTCTTTACTACTACCCGATTAATCGATCGTAATTGGTCACTTGACTATACGAGCGAACGAAGAAAACTGCAAGAGCTATCAGCAAGGAATCGAGTCATTCTTCTTGTCTCGATCGAACAGCTGCTGTATTCAATCGATCACTAGCAAAGAAATAAACTACCTCGAAAGGAATTCGTAATCATTAAATTTCATAATAAATTTTTAGAAACATTGGTTTTTTTTTTTTTGTGTATTAATATAACAAATTTTATAATTTACAATTTTATCGAGAAACACCGTGATATTCCGTATCGAACTTCTTTACAAGTTCTAGCTATTCAGCTGAATGGTAAAAGCATTCGATCTTTACTCGAAGAAAAAGGAGAGATAAAATTTCGATGGAGAGGACATTCGTCGTCCTAATGCATTCGCGAGCTCGCGTGCTACGGCGGGGAATTATGCAAATTGCGTGGATTCTTCCTCTTCTGCACGCCACTCAAGTCTCGCGGAAACTAATTGCAGTGCGCATATGTCTGTGGTATACTCAAAGATCATTTTCCTTCGGCTTGTCAGCGAGTTCTCTAAGGGCTGGTCCACGTACGTCGCGAAACTTCCTACGCTCGCGAAACTCTCCTGAATACGAAATGAACTACCCACATGTGACCTGTCAACCGTGATTTTGTCTTCAATCTTTAAACGAAGTTTACACTAATGAGCAAATTTATTAGTAACAACGCGAAAAGCATTAACTAATTTTCTCTTCTCTTGACTAAAGATAAACTCAAATAAAATTAAATAAATTTAAATGCTGCATTTTTATCAAGCATGTTTACGCATAAAGAAAACGTTTAATATTAAAAAAAAAAAAAAAATTAAGAAACGGTAATAGACTATTATATATATGTATATGTATATAGATATTATTCGGTCAATTCCATCTACGTGGTCGGGTAGAAGTGGTGGAGAATCTCGAGAAAGACTAGCGCGTCGAATCGTGAACGCTAATTAGTCGGGTAATAGAGCAGAAACTTCTAAGTTACGACTTTACGGAGAGATCCCATGAAGATCGTC
Organism: Cardiocondyla obscurior; assembly: GCF_019399895.1. Classification (NCBI taxonomy): domain Eukaryota; kingdom Metazoa; phylum Arthropoda; class Insecta; order Hymenoptera; family Formicidae; genus Cardiocondyla; species Cardiocondyla obscurior. The sequence continues at coordinate 817,464 of NC_091875.1, read as the reverse complement.
GGACCGTTTTAGCTTCCAGATCGCAGATTGTTCGTGCGCCACGGCATAATCCGATTGGATTATGCAAATCCACGGTGGGATTTTTCACGGGTGAGCTAATTACCACGATATAGGGTTCGATGTAATGTAAAGCGCTACAACGATCCTCCGCGGTCGAAGAAGAGTCAAGTTCTAATCCCCCGCGATCGAGCCCCCGTTTTACGATTACGAGCGATCTCGTCTGTTCCTTCACGCTTGGAATACGCACAAGTTGAACTCGCATAATCGGGCTTACGACAGTGGTCGACGAACTTTAAAAGAGGAAGACGGAGCGGCGCAGCCTCTTTTTTTTTTATGGTTACTTTTAACTCTTTTAAGTATAGTGTATCAGAAACTTCATCCTGTTGCTCTTGCTGTACGCATTCACCGAAGTTTCTAACTAGACGCCGATACGAGCGTCACTCTGCGTTCTCCACTAAACGCAAGTGCGGCCACGCAATGCTATCTATCATGCGGATAAGCAACGGCGAGGAAAGATTTATGTGACACCGTCGGGAGACACAAAGAGATAGAAATGATCTTCCTACGAGACCGCGTGGTACTCGTCGCGGTAAAGTTCGCGTAGGATGAGTCGCGGCGACTGAATTGAAATGCTGGCTCGATATCACGCGCATCGGACAAACGTCAGGCATAATCGGTGATTGTTCGAGCGGTGAAGCGAGTTTTGCAAGGACGTACGCCGACGGATTCGTAAGACATTGTAATATTTAAACGTGGATAATGGCAAGCTTCCTGATTCGAGATGCTTCCGCTGCTACAGTCACCATAAGCGATGGCGGGAATGATCGGGAGCGATGATTCGTGTCTCGTGTAACAGACGCGCGCAGGATATCGCGTGCGTATGTAATATTCATTAAAACGCAGCGTATTTCTCGGCGGGAAGCTGATGATGGACCGGCTACCAAGGCTACCTACGAAGAAGGGAATAGTATACGATCTACCTTTCTCCGCTCAGGGAATAGGACGAATAAGTGGAAAAAGGACGAGGAGATTGAGCAAGGAAGAAAACCAACAGATCTCGACTTGCAGAATGACGAAACGCCGGATAGAATTTAAATTCGCGCAACAGCATCTCTGACTGAACTGCTTTTGTGCGTAACAACGTTGCAGATACCGAAACAATAGGTAATAAAATATATATAGAAAATCTCGATTCTTCGCGCGGGTGGCGGTGAAAATATTTTACACGCATGTGTTGTACAGTATATAGCGCAGCGTGAAACAATGTTCCGTTCGTGTAATAGTGTACGGAATAAGAACGGTCAAACCGCGGCCGCTTTCGCGCGTCTGCGAGTGACTCAGTCATGGAGATGACGTATCGAGATCTCTCTCGAGGGGAACCCCGTAAAAGAAAAAGAAAGAAAAATTCACCGTAGGTGCTGTGACCTGGGTGTGGCGTATCGTTGCACGCCCGACGTGTGGAGACAGGGCCGGTTCTAGGCAAATGCGAAGTAAGCGAGCGCTCAGATCAGCACACTGCCAGGCTTTTTCTCACGGGTACCGTTTCCTTGCCATGATTAAGCAAGTATCACCGGGAGATAGTTTTATTTCGTTAATCGCGATGTTTCTTCATGCCTTTTGTCGAGATTTTTCTAACAGGAGAAACATATTTCGAGGAGTACAGAGGAGGACATGGTTAAGAAAATTAAAAACAAAAAAGAAAATAAGAAAAAGAAAGCTGTTCGAAATTTGCTAAAAAAAAAATTATGCTTGTTCGGGAAAACGGTCGACTTAACGACTGCACTTATGGTCTCGCATACGTGTCCGGGCATATGTAGAAAGCACATAACACCTCTGGTGCGCTATGGTACTCATATACTATGGGAAATACAGATAAAACTTTACGTAATCGGTACGTATCTCGCGCTCCGTTTTCATCTCTTGGGTGGGAATCAGAAGTGAGAGATCTCGATTGTCCGTTATTCCATTAGGCTTCTCACTCGTTCATTTTATCATCTTCATTATCTTCACTATTAACGAAGTATTGTTGCGATTTAATGAGGATTTATTTTCAGTTAAATATTCATCGTGATTTTATGGTAAAGTAAAATAGATTTAATAAATCATCGCTTAAAATTATATTCAGATTATGTAGATAAACGTATATATTTGGATCATAGTAGGAATGCAACAAAATTCATTGCGACATCGTCATTGCGACAGAGAGGTTGGTTACCATTAGCCGGCTTATGCTAACAACGGAGGAAATCAGTTCACATGGTACGATGCTGAATTCATACAGATCGCGCCTTCGAGTATTCTTTATATATATCTTTTTGCGATATAAACGAGCGAAACTGCACTAGCATATTTACGAGTCTGTTGGACAGGTAAACTTTAACGCGAACGTGAGTTTCCACGGTTGATGTTAACATTTCGATCCGGCGTTGTGCCGGTTCACACATAGAGAAGCGCCTAGAGTAAAGGGGTCATATCCCAGTTATGCGCTACAGATAACGCGATTGCGTGTTGCATCCATCCTATATATGGCGTGGCCTTTCCAACGGTTAGACTGCGAAGCATTTTAGAAGGAAAGCCGGGGGATATCAATGCCACACGTCCACCATTCATCCACGCGTTGCGCGAACAGATAAATGCAAGATAAACGAGGGGAGAAAAAAAAACGGACCAAGTTCACGGAAGAATTTACAAGATCATCTTTGACTTTAAAGAAAGATGTGCTATAAATATTTCATTTTTTTTTTTTTTTTTTTATGACACATGCAAATTTGATACGAAATAATTTTAATTTTTTAAGAGATCTTGAATAGAATTCCGTATGTATTAAGGTCAATGAAAGAGAGATAGAGAGAGGGAGAGAGAAGAATCACGCTCGCCTTCGCACGCAGAATCGCAGATCCTTTCATAATTAAGAGGGACGGGCGTGTCCCGACGCGATTTATGATACCGCGTTGGTTGCGAGACTTGTATATCTCCAGTCTTTTCTTTCACAGAGCAATTCATCAGCGATCACAGATATGTAATGCGTAACGCGATCGAAATAGTTACAGAGAGTAGTATTTAAATCATTTTGTACTTAGCTTCTTCTTGAAGATTAATATAAATTGCTCTTAACTCTCGTTACGGAATTAAATTTTAATAACGAGATGTCCACAAGATTGATTACAATAATACTATCAGTTTGATTTCAATTAGAAACCTGTTTCAATATACGATGAAGAAATGCAAACTGTTATACAAATTAAATTAAATTAAATTAAATTAAATTTATCATCCAAAAGTCTATTATAAAGTCTGTGTGAATATTTTAACATTAAAAAGAGAAAAAAAAAAGAATTTTGCGTGCAAAGGAAATTTCTGTATAAAGTACCGTAAAGGACATGTCGCGTTTGCAAATGGAAAACACAGATAATTTTCGCCGGAAATGTCGTAAACCTATCTTTGCATAGTTACTACCAATATCCGGCGACTAGACATAGATAATAATTACGCGGTATCAGCGGACGACGAAAGTTACGAGCCCCGGCCGACATTAAGTCTTCCGACAATTGAGCAAACGACAACCGATTTTTGTTCTCATCTAGTCGACAAGGACCGTTATTCGGAGCGACGACGCTATTATTGCGAGACTCGTACCAGGCCAGATTTCCGTTGTTTCGAAATAATACTACGTTATTAAGCGTTCAGTAACACACGTCGTATCCTGTATGCCAAAAGATCAATAAATCATTCTCTTATGGCAAGAAACATATTTTCCTTTGCAGCGAGTCGGTTCGAAAGGAAATAAGGTGAAGGTCTACGAAGAAAGAGATTATAAATAAAAAGTAAACATGTCATATTACGAAGAGTAATAACGCGCAAAAAGAGCGAGAGCAAAGACAAGAATTAAATTACATATCTTCACAAAGAACTTATTAAAGTGCGTGTCTTTCGGTAAATATATCGAGAAAAAAATATTTTAGTTAAAAAATCCTTGGACGAAGAAAAATCTTGGGAAAGATTTTTCCTCGTGGAATGATATATTCCCTTATCGACGTCTCGTTGGATAACAGACAGCCGGCCGTATCTAACCGCCACGTGACATTTCGAAATCCCGATTACCTCACAATTAAAGGCGACTGTGAAAGATGCGATACACGTGCGAAAGCAGCCTCGCGCTCGCCGAGAGTCGGCCACCTGGAAGAGCATAACGAACTTCGGGGTCCCGAGCAAGTGGAGCGAGCGTGTTGCCGCGGGACCTGGGATGCAAATGCGCTCCTCGATCTAGCGTCGCCGCGAGATATTCGAATTGTTTCTTCCGAGAGGAGAAAAGGACATGGGAGAGAAAGGAAAGAGAGCGAGCGAGAGAGGAGCCTGGGTGTGGCCGAGGGATATCGACGACCGTGCAAGTTGCATCGCGCGGCTGCTTCTCCTGTGCTTCGTAACCCTTATACGGAGCCCCGAGGCGCGCCGTGCCACACTTACGTCGCAAATCCTCTCGCTTCATCCTAGACCATCATAACGGTCCTCGTTGCCGCATCCTTTATCTACTAGCTGGCTTGCTCGCAAGTGGAATCTCGCTTACTTCGCATCGTGGGCGTTATACGTGTCCGCGAGGGTCGCGGCTAATGAGCCGGCCGATAATACATATCGTATGATGCGCAAGAGATGAGATATCGAGCAAAATCGAGAATGACACGCGAAAGGATACTCGCGGTACGAGATCCATTACGGATGATCAATTTGATTTTTTAATTAAAGCTCCCTGCGCACCGGCGAATACGCGATGCTTTAAATAAGATCTTTATTAATAAGACTTTTCATAATTTTTTTTTTTTTTACTTTTAATTTATTCTACATTCCATCTAATAATTAAATACGACTGCAGCTCTATGAATGTCACGTAAGAAAAAGAACTAACGCCTACGAGAGCATTTTCTATTGGGCAACTGATCGTGAGCAGAGAGACCTCCCATTAAAACGGACCTGTCGACGCTGTCAACAACAAATCACCGATCGGACGATTCTTTTGATACGCTTGACACAACGAATATCATCCGAGCGGACTCGAGAAAGAGAGAGCGGATCTTAAATGAACGCATGAGAAAAGATCGCAACGAAGAGACGCCAGCTAGAGAAAAAGCAATGTGATTCGATGCACGGAGTCACCTGAGCTAGTCCGATGAAAGATCCGAAATGATGACGAATCAAAACTAGAGAAGCAAGGCGCAGTCTCTTCTGTAATCCAATTAGATCGAAATCTTAAGATTAATCGGCGTACACGGAGCCCCACCTAGACTGCGCCGACACGTTCCAAATCATTTGGAATATATATCGTCGATGGTATCGGCAAGTCGACGACGGCAATCAACCCTTTCACAATAGAAATACCGTCGTCGCGATACCGTTAGTCCACTCCTAACGATATTGTTTTCTAATCGAGTCGCTGAATCGCCATTTCAGAGACGATTCGATTAAGGTAGAAACGATATCTCCGAGGCGTTCATTGTTACGATAATGTTCGCGATTACGTAAGCGCAATTACGTAAGTAGCTATAATCAAAATTAGATTTTAAGCAATTTAGACGACGTTTATTGAGGGCCTTTGAATTTTAGATTAAAGAAAAATGTCTCAGTGAAGCAATACGGCTAGTGACAATTATTAGACCGTCGAATTGGAGAAGAAATGCGATGCACAAAGTGGCATAAAATATTAAATATCGTATCGCGACGAAGGTTCTCATCCTCATTTTCCTGCTTTTTTTAACAGCCTTGGACGTGATGAAATTCAGTGGGCATAAATAATTTCCATTGTGCTCGCTATGAATTTATGCTAGAAAACGTTTTACGAGATTCCTCTGTGGAAATCGATACTGCAAGAACACTGTACGCATAGATTTGTTCCACACGAAACTTTTATGTCTAAAAAAAAAAAGAAAAAAAAATTATTGGCATTGCATTCCTCTTTGTTGCTTAATAACGTCCAATTATATTCGTTTTAGCAAGATGAATGTCGCATAAGTGAATGATTTAACGAGTTCTCGATTGTCGTTATTTCCATCACGGACAATGATAATGAGAACCATAAAAATTCGCGTTTGCACCTGCTCCGCACAGATGCGTTCATTTGTTCCGACTTTGATAGAATGGGAATGAAGCTTTTATCGGACATAACGGCCACGTCATTACTCCGTCATTAAGAGACGTGCAAGTATGTCACTCTGATAACATCATTGCTCAAATTATGATTATCTCTCTCCTGGTTTGATCAACTCGGTATTATTAACCCTCAATTGCTACAGTTAAATTTGGGTGGCGTAACTACTGTGGGGGTCGGTTTGACCCCGATCAGTAAACGGCTTAATAATAATAATTTTTACTGGCAAAGACACCAGCACCAGAAACACTACTTTAATAATTTTCGTTAAAAAAAAAAAAAAAAATCCATATATTATATAACATTACAAATGCAGTATAAAAATTCTTAATCTTTTAATTCAAAATTATTTAGATACCGCGTTTAATTAAAATAAAATAATTATTCGACAACTCGAACGAACAGAAACGAATCGAAAATATAACGGGCGGCTGCTCTCGTAGCTCTCGACGTGACGTTAACGACGTGCGTACGCTACCAAGTTAACATCTCTGCCGTGCCGGTTGGCAGGTAAGCAAGTTGTTGCCTCGTTGTAATTTAACGAAACCGCGGGGATAAATCTCGCGGAAGATGCGGGCGCGAAAGCCGCTCGACCGCTCGCTTAAAGAAAGTTTTACGAGCGGCAACAACTGCTCTCTCGTACATTTGACAAGTAACAAATTGGAAATATCTGACCTTGACTGGTTTCTAGATCGCTTCTGAAGTGTAAATTCTTTTCGTAAGACTCACCTGTAACAGAAAAAAAAAAAATTAATAAGTAAATGCATTAACATTGGTATTAAATTATATTTTAGTATTAAATGCAACTTTATAAATTTCTGTCCACGCGTAAAAGTCGAACTCTCAACTCTACAGCGGAGATCAATTATGTAGAAACGAAGAAAGAATTAACTTCGGATGGTAGCAGGCAAGAGGTTCGGCCTTTCAATTTAGAAGTATAATTTATGTCTCGTTATGTGTCAGTAGGATCCAGATGATTACCATTCAAAACTCTGATCCTTGACTGAAAGTTTTTGTCCGTTCCGCTACACCGTGATACGCTGAACATTTTGTACAATCGTGAAACCATGTAAATCTACGTTTTCGGTGCTACTTTTATTTATTTATTTATTTAGCTATTTATTATAATTTAATTTAAAATTCTTAAGTCCATCTTATTTTATTGGACTCGCGTGCAAATTACTCGTCATTAACTAGTAAAGGCATATTCAATGTCAACGCATGAGAATTAGGTAACCGCGTTTATTGCTAAATGCGCGACGTTTCTCACGAATCGTAAGATGTCGTAACAGCGATCAATGACCGACGAAAGGAATCTTCATTAATAGCACGATAAGCTGACGCTTCGCTTTTCTAATTTATGAGAGAAGAGATACGTGAATATTTGCAGCGACGTTCGTTTGGGAGCTCGAATTCTAATTAATATGCAATAATAATAATAAAAAGAAGCATTTCTGGTTTTACGAGAGTGCCGACAATCAGTGACGAGATAAAACTGTGCGATAAGATCGGGTCAGGAAACGATCGCGCGGTTTAATGCATCACGGCTTTAGAAAATCGCTATCGATGATCCTCAGATTCCTGCCCTCGAGTGATTCTTGTCGACCGAGAGTTGACGAGTGCTCCTGGCGACCAAACGGGTTGTAACGAGATAAGTACTCTCCAAGTTGAGTTAACTCACCGCGCGAGATCGTGCCGATTTTACGGAATAAAAGAAAAAAATAACTGCTTCTTCCCTTTGCCTCTTCCCCAAAGGATGAAAACGACCAAGTTTATCAGCGATTACCGGCTGCTACTCGGTATTTATTTTACATATTTATCACGATTCGCTAATAAACTGCTGGCTCTCCTACTTGCAATTTGGACGAGTCGCGAGCGAAGTTAATGAAATTATTCATGCAATTAAGATTATCATACACAGATCTGACGCGATTAAAACTTGGACTATAATATTGCAGTAGAGTCGATTCGGTCTCAAAACATGAGAACATTCGTTCTTGATTAAAATTAACTGTAAAATTTAACATTAATTTTTTTAATAGTTTTATTTTGGCAATTCATAATTTATTATTAAAATTTTATTTTAAGATGTTAAATCTCACGATCCACTTTTTTTTCTAACAAAAAAAGTAAAAGCTTTGAATTATAATCTTACCGAAAATTTCCACTTAGAATGTCAATGACATTTTGTCATGGTATTGGCTTTTATACGCGATAAGTAGTGGCGGATTCAAGTAGCAAATGAGTGTTTGGTAAGACGAGGGAGATCAAAGGCTGGTTTCGGGACTTCAGCTCAAGGCTCGTTTCAGTTCATTGATTTCTGAAGAGTTGACAAACCTGTTCGCTTTCTTTCTGGCGAGATGTAAATTAACCGCGATCTCATTCACGGATAAAATGAAAGATTCGTCGAATAATTATTTTGTCAAAAATAATATAATTGTAATCCCGTCGAAAGAACTAAATTGCTACCAAGATGAGTTAGATGATTTCTATTAACATATAATTACTATAATTAAAAAGTAATATAAATTGAAGAAATTATTTGATATTTATCTTGGAAATTTTAGTTTAAAAAAAAAGAAGAAAAAAATAGATTATTTGAACTTAACCGAAGGTGATAGACAGCAGTACTTTATCATTGACGAGATAATATAATGTGCGATGAGTACAAATAATAATTATTATTATTACCCGCCCGTCAAACAGTGGCTCTAGAGAGCTTCGTTCCTGGGGGCATCGCGAGAAATCTAATTAAACGAGTGCGAACGTCTGGCCCGAATACCGATGCGATCATGTGAACCAAAGCAGGCCTAAAGATCGTGCGACTGATGCAACTGTAAAAAGTCTCAAACTTACTTTACACGTCACGAGAAAAAATCCATTTTTATTAAAATTAATAAAAAAAAATTATTAAACTTCCAAATAAGAACGTGAACTAATTATACCTATATACATATATGACCTAAAATTTTGTTATTTGTAGAAAGAGAAAAAAAAACGATTATTGTTAAATGTTACAAAAAGAAATCGTATGGCTAAAGTAAGAAACGTGTATCTATCGAGTCCAGTTCGATGCGACAACTGTGCAGTAAGCTTCAAACAGTAATACGGGATAATTCACTTGACGCGGTTCAGGTATGTAGGGTAGCGATGCCATTTTATGCTTCCGCGCGGAGGGCAGCAGGAGATAGCGGTACCGTAGATCCAGTCCATGCCGGGCAAACCACACCGGGCCCATAGGAGAGGCCGAAGGTCGCATCGGACATGAACACGCCCGGGAGAGTCGGCGACCTACCTTACCTTAATCGCTGCCGCCACGCCGACGCGTGTACCTCGCGGTCTATCTCTTTTCCTCTCTCATCCTTCTCTATATATTCGCCTTGATCGACCTCATCCCTCGCTACGGCGGCGAGATATCCCATCTCGTTTTCCGACCGCCGTAACAACGGTAATTAAGTTAACTGTCTCGAAATCGGATTCGCGAGACGCGGACGTGAGGATACGGCACACCCGGCTGCCGGATGAGCAATCACGGAAGGAGTCTTTTGGAGAATCTCAGAACGTAACGCCAAGGGCAAATGTTGATTTTCCCGACGCGAAGGTTGGATTACCTCGCACCGAACAAATTGAAAAGAAGGCACATTACTCTCTTTTTCCTCTCTTACGCAATACAAATTTTTTTTAATCTTTTAAATATTTTTTTACAATTTAATAGACTGTTTTCAGCAAGCTTGTCTCGCGAATCATTTCCTCAGGTGCAAATTGAGTTTTATTAACCCGCGAGTAGATTGGAGAAGTTGTCAGCATCACGTCGAGCCTCTATCAAATCGTCGAGGAGATTATTAAGCTACGCTCGATTAATCATCGACACCCGAAGAGGGATATATCACGCTTGTCTCGCGTGCTTCTCGTCGAAGTGACATGCTCGCCTCCCCCTCGTCCACCCCACGATTTTATTATAGATAAAATCCAATTTTGGTAAAGCGCCAACCTGTCAATCCTCGCGATCAACGAGGGTTGAATACGCCGAAACAAAAATCGGATTTGAATAATTATCTCTTACCTCTTCACCGGTTAAGATCGACGGTGGTTATTGAACCGTTCGTACTTCCGATACATTAATTACGACACCCGGCGAGAAGAAAACGACGTGCGATGCAAATTGCCGCGCACTCCAAATATAGATTCTTGCCTCGCGTTCTCTCGCGATACGTGCGAGATGGTTTGAGAGATTCGTCGGCGTGAATCTCGACGGAGAAAAGGGGAGCGGAAGGGTGGACAAAAACTTAAGCCGAGGAGGCGCGCGAGAAGAGCGTAAGGACGCCTTGGCCAAACATAAATTAGGGATAACGAGCCGACCCGCCGCTGGACCGATATCCACCCATTAAGACCGTTAACCGACAGTCAGCATAATGGCGTTCCGTTCTATGGAGGATAATTACAGACGCGCGAGCGCACTTCCGCCGGTATCCCATACACTCTTTCACGCGTCTCTCTTCTTCTTCTCGTCTCCGAGCATCGAAATATCATTCTAAATTATAGCCCGCTTATGTAATTGCCGTCTTCCATCCATATGCGCTGATCATCGAGACGCCGCGCTTGTGATCTGTATTAACGCGTTTCTCACTCGATGGTAATTAATTGGTAATTACTACTTTATGGTGTCACACGTGATTTTGACCGAGTAAAAAAAAAAATAAAAAAAAAAGAAGCTCAAAACGCTAAAGACGCTGGATAAATCTTTTCGCGATTTAAAAAGTGGTGCTTTCTCGAAGAATGCTCGTCGTGAAACGGGCTGTTCGAGTTTGCTAATTTTTAGATAGTCTGCTGAAACAGGGAACGTCGTCTGGTAAAGATATGGAGAAAAGTGCCGTTTTAAAGGTAACGCATAATGCTCCCGGTCTTCGCATATCATTCCGCATTAAATTTACCGAAGACCGCGCGTTTTGCAGTCCTTTATTACCTCGTGTATCTAGCTTATTAGATAACCGTTAGGTGTTTCCAGTGAGATTCAACTACTACTCACGGATACTACACTTACACCTACGACAATATTCTTATCAGCTTATGCATTTCCAGCAGCTCGCAATATTCCTCCTCGAGTAATCGAGTGACAAAGTCGAGTACTTTTCGTACCGATGCAGAGTGCTTTAGCTGCAGTTCAACAATGAATTCTGCGTGAGGTCGAAGCGCGGGTCATCGCCGATAATTAAACCGTGACTCTAAGCTCTCGATCGTAGCTCCGACTTACAAATCGCATCGGTGAGGAGGTTCTACTTATAACTCGTTAATCAGCGTCGATGACGACCGCCGCGATGCGATACATCGCCGGCGAGGTGTGGGCCAGTTGCATACTCTCAACACGTCCGTCCCGGCACAGAAAGAAAAAGAGAGAGAGGAGTCACGTAGAACCTGAAGTGACCTGACCCGACCTCTAAGAAGGCGGCGCGACTCCGCCAAAACCAATCAAGTGTGGCTCGGAATGCCGTTTCGCTCGGAGGTCTTCGACTTCCATTCGCGGAATGAACTCGAAGACCCTTTCTCTCACTTCCCCGTCGCGTACTCTCCTCCCGTTTTCTTCGCACTGCACGCGTTTGCTCGCTCGCGTCGCTTTGACGGACGCTACATATGCACCGAGACCCTGTTCGCACTCTATTTTCTCCTCGTACAGGCAATTTACCCTTAATTGAGATTCTACCGAAGCGCGTCCCTGACGAGTTCATCTAGATCCCTCCGAATGACTGCCGCTCGCACCGCTGACGCTCTAGGATCGAATTACAATCTTAGAATCGCAATTTTGCTATGACAATTCACGTTAATATCTGGAATTATGAGATTTCGCGAGAAAAATCTCACGAAAATAAACTCGTGTACAAAAAATTCCGTCGCGAGAGATATTAAATTTTTCTTTTATTTCACAGCTATCAATAGTAATTTAAATAACGCTTTATATTGAATCGTTTCTTGTGGGAGAATCGCGCGTAAGGTCACAGGCGGAAGAGGCCACGAACGCGGAAAGTCGGCATCTCAACGTCGAAGCCAAAAGAGACGACGAGCAATTAAATAATTGGCTCATTAAAGCGGCGGTTTACTTTACGATCTCAACACGACCGCCACACTTTCCAAGAGCGTCCCGAGGGAAAGAACGAGAACAGCACGGTGTCGCTGAAACCGAGATAACGAGGCCAGGGGCCTGGAGCCGCCGGGCGAATCGCGTATCTCGCGCCGTCAATTAGTCAGGCGCGGCGACTTGCGCGATAAATTGACGCGAGTACGTATCTGTCGGTCAAATTTACGGTCGCGACTGCAAACCGACCGCTTTTCATACGGGATAAAGTTGGATTAATTAACTCCAAACGAAAGCCAACAAAAAAAAAAATTAAAGCGTGCACGCTGGTGGAATAATGAAATCGAAGCAGACGAAACTAATAAAAAAAAAAAAAAAAAATACTAATAATGAAGTACTCTATAAATTTTACAATTTGTTCTACAAACATCGGAGCACATTCTTTTCGTCTAATGACGCATTCAATATAATTTACTACCAAGCCTTTAAGATTAAATATAAAATCGTCGATTAATTCGAAACAGACGACTCTTTACCGCCTCGGGTAACGCAGGACGTGATACATCGGCAATGTTAACAAGCGCGAGACACCGTTGTGTGATAATCCGCCGTTCTGATAACCAAGAAGACACAAAAGAGCAATGAAGAGGCGAGGTCGACCTGGAACGCGCTCGCGAGCGTCCCGGGTCATTATTACGCGGGCCGCGATAATGATCGACTGATTGCGCCGCGCGGGAATGACCCGCGGCCGCTGATCCTGGCGCCCCGGGACGTCCCGGGACCGCTATCCGCCACAGGATCACAGGATAAGACCCTGAACTTTCGTGGAGGCGCGTGTGCGCATTACTACAAATCACTGTGATTTCCTTGACAATCGATGCACCGCCGCTGGCGCGGAGAAACCCTGTGTGTACGCCCGCGACCCGGATCGCGATCAGGCGACCGGCGAGCACGTTGTCTTTACGTAAAGTCGCCCCACAATGTAACTCTGCGACCTGACGTTAAGGAAGGAATGTAATTATACACGCGGAAGATGCCGTTTTCTCTCGTATAATACGAGGAAACTCGTTACGAGAGTAATGACGGAGTTTCTCCATATGTGGAATGAGTGGGTTTAATGATTATCGTCGAGCATCACATAAAAGATGAAATTCGTTGAAAGATCTCGAAACAATTAAAATCACTTTAAAGATTAATATAGAGACACGGTAACCTTAAATAAATCGATGACATAATTAAAAAAAAAAAAAAAAATGTAAAAACTAGGATTATTATTTCATTCACTTTTAATAAAAAAATATAAAAAAATGTTGTATAAAATACCGAGTTATATGTATATTTCGAAGAAAAAGAGAAACTCTTTTCCTTCTTTCTCTATTTCGATCGTGCGCGACCCTCAGAGGGCATGATTTATGACGAGTTGGACTAATTACTATGGGCCGGCCCGGATACACAAGGAGATATCACAGATATTGATTCAATTATCGAGATTAATGGCCGCGGGATTGTGACGACGGTGGAGACGCAATGATTTATCACGGGGCAAATACAGGGAACGAACGTCGCCGTCGAAGGGATATCCCGGGAACGGCACCAGTTGAGACCAAGGTATATCCCGGACCCGGCTAAACGTGTCAACGGGCGAGGGTCTGATTTACTCTCGTTCGGGCCGAGAATCGTGACTAATCTCTGCGATCGAGTAACCGTGAGACTCACGACGACGCGGCAGCGCAAACGCCGCGTCTTAGGAGGGCGATAGATAATCGAGATAAAAGACTCTCAGGTAGCAGCCGGTTGAGAGTCGTCAATAAGACTCGTTCAACTCGAGAGTGCGTCGGCGAAAGTGAAAAAGATTTTCATCAAAGTCGCCTCTCGATGAAAATTAACTTTTCGCAGCAGATGTTGGATAATTGGAGTTGATAAAAACGCTAGAGTAAGTGCTTCGCCTATAAATGCCCGGGATGAAAGTGGATATCATAGAACTCTAACGTGAAATCCCGCGTTATCACTTGTTAGGAAGCTATTCTTTGTCCGATTAACGATGACGCGTGTAAAATGTACGCGAACGATCATATAAGCGATGCGTAAAGTACGCATAAAATTAAACGCTAAAATGCTAATTTAGAATGTAAAACTCTTCCCTCGTATTTTAATACTTCTGACGGGTAAATCTTCCACGAAGCCAGTCGCATTGCGATTCCAGGGTACTCGGAACTCCTATTAAACGTAATAATCCTCACACGGATTTTTATTCAAACGTAAGAGTTACTTTATGTTTGGTCAATAAAACGTGTTCTAAAGTAAAAAGTGCACGTCATGTACTTGCAACAAAGTATTTTAAGGCCGCTCGAAAAGAAAGACCATCGTCATTATGACGATAATGAATTTACACAAGAAATTCAACAGATAATTTCGAAACGATTACCATACCAATTATAGCTCGCGCATTAATTGCGACGTCGTTTGTTTTTTTTTTGCCGCGAGAAAGGTGTGCCTCTTTTGGCAAGCCCGCGAGATAGGGAACAGTATTCCAGATCGAAGAAATGCGAAAAAACGATGGAGTTGAGAGTGTGAGAACCGAGTCCCCAAACGTAAAGAGTAATTAGAGTCCAGGTAATGAGAATCTAGTTTTTTCTCGCGCGTCATTTCAGCATGCTTCTTTTCATTAGCACAAGTCCACCGCTCTTTCTTTCCCGACCGGATTCTCATATGCATTTTAATTATCGTCGTCAAAGACGTGTTTCCTACAATTTATTGGACAAATTATTTTTACTGATATTATTCATTTTTATTTGATCTTGCAAAATCGTGCATCTTTTGCAATCAAATTTTTATTCTCTTTACAGTAGGGTGAAAAACACAGATATTCACAGAATGATGCTGAAATAGAGAGCCAAATTACCGTAGAAGCGAAGTAACGAATAACTATGGCGAGAATCTTCCTCTTCGGGATTCGATTCAAATTTAATCCGTGATCACCGCGGTTCGGTCAACGTGTAATAATCTACGATTTCGAAGGGGGCAAGAAAGAGCTCCATTGTCTTCGCAAAATTATCACGACACCCGCGGGGCACTCGTTCGTCTACGAAACGAGTGTTTTCGACTTTCGATCAACAGAAACGATCGTTACTAAGTCCGCAGAGCCACAACTAACTGCCAAACGATAATGAAGCAAACATTATTTTTCACACCAATTTAATTTCGTTTGTTAAAAAATTAAAAAATATATAAATAAATAAATAAGCCTATATTATTTTATATAAAAATTAGAGTATTTCGATACGTTAAAAAATGCATCGACATAACGATAGTCGAATGCATCTTTATCTTTTTTTCCCTCCCGTGAGTTAAATGCTCTCACGGAATGAGAAAATTAGGCATGTGCATAATACGTACATTATTACGTTAACGCATAATTGAGGATGAGATTATTATCCGAGCAATTCCTGGGATTTTCGACAGTTGGTAGTTTGTGCACATTTGTGCGAAATATCTCGTCTTTATTATGCAGTTGCATTTAAGCAGCCGGTCGACTGTACGCGAGGAGAATTATTGGACGATCATGTGACAGCTGGAAGATGCGTTGCGTGCAAAATACAACAATGTAGTAACGTGTGACAAAAGAAACGAATTGGGGAGATCGTATTCAGGTTGTCGTGTTGCATATACGTGCCGACTATCACGAATGTCGATGTAATAATAACAGGTTTACCGCGTTCAAATATAATTCGCGTTGGAAAAAAAATTCTCGGGACTTTATTTTGATTTAAATATATTTTAATACATTACACACAAAGTTTTTTTTTTTTTTTTTTTTCTAAAGTTGGAAATATACATTCTTAAATGTCTTGAAACCCGTTAAAACATTGCCTTTATGAATCAGATTTCGAAAATATATTTATATCAAAATGAAATATCATTGCACTTAAGATTAACGCGACTGTCGAGTGTAGCGAATGTATTATAATATGTATCTGACTGTCAATCACGACTTTTAAAACTTCTATTGTCAGCCGGCGCTTTGTGTTGATATGCATTTTAATTCTTGCTTCAAGGTACATACACACGTGTTGCTGAATTAAGTCATTCGCATGACAACTTATAAAATCAATAGCGTCGCCCGTCACAGCATCCGTGATCTTTTTTTTTCATTTATTTGAATATTATCAGGTGTCGAGAGCGATAACTTCGGACACTTGCGAGATATCTTGCGAGCTTGCTTGGTCACCTTTCCCTTTCTATTTCACAGCATATCGAAAAGAGAAAAGAAACGAAGAATGATCGTGATAGTATCCCGTCGGATTTTTCGTTGGCAGAAAAAAAAAAAAAGAAAGGTTGCAACAAACGCTCAATAATTTTAACAAGTCACCGAGTCGGACAGTACGGCTTGACTTTACAACTTTAATTGGCACCCGAATATTTGCATGACTTCTCGTCATTCCTCTTAGAATTTTATTTTATTTCTTTCGCTCTTTTATCGTTATAAAATACTTCATCTCATCAAGACGCAAGGCCGCGGAGCACTTATTAATTTTTAATTAACATTTTAAACAAAGAGTACTTCTTTTTCTTTAAAAAAAAAAAAAAAAACCAGTTACTTTTTATGACGCTGCCAACAGAATGCGCCGAGTTTCCAATCAAGTTCTCTTAAACCAAGATTCCAAATATATCGTTTTGGACATTTACTTAATGCTCGATTTCCACCGTTCGATTCAAAGGTTCACGCACACGAAGTGACTTATCCGACTTGCTTACGTATTAAATTAAGTATATGCAACCAGCGTGCGCGCCGCATATATTCATGCCGACTTCCATTGCTATCGGAGTATCAATTTCGAATAGAGTCGATGCATCTGACCGGTTCCCTATCTCTTCCTCTCTTACCGCAGGGGCTTCCACGGCTAGTTTTCTCGGGGTCACGAGGGAGTAAATAAATTCAGCGAATAATTCCGTTGGGTAGAGAACTTCCCTGGTGACCGGTATGGGCGTGTTAGCATCGGGGCTATTCAAGCGAGTCTGCGGTAGCCTCGGGACATCACGAGCAGAAAAGCACGTTCTTTCCTTTGCCTCTCCTTCTCAGTTCACCTCCTCTTTCTCCTCCTGCTTCCCACCGTATCTTACCTTCCCGTCTTCCTTTTCGTTTTAGTCAGGTACGTTCTTCATACGTTTTCTCATCTCGGCTCTACAGAGACCTTTCTTGCGCGAATCGGACTTCGTGCAAGATTCTAAAGCGATATTTCCGCATCGATAAAACTTTGCCTTCTATTTTAACGTCGTGAAAATTTCACCGCAGCTCGATCGTGCCACGTTTCATTTCTATAAAGCGATTTGTCTCTAATCAGATTTCGACATTTAATCAGCAAAAGCTAATAAAAATAATTCAAGAATCGATGATGAAATAGCGCGTAAAATTTATTAAATGTGGGAAAAACGTTGCGCAAAATTATTAAATTATTACGCATTACTTCTTTCGTGAATATCTTTCTGATTCAGAAGATTCGTGCATCACCAACCGGATAAACTGCGCATTCTAATCCTTTGATTTACAATATTTAACTCGCGATCTTTGATCTTCGGATTGCATGATTTTGCGGCAATCGTATACGAATGTTCGTCATGCAGAACGGTGCACAGCCTTAACGCCATATTTATACGCGCGAGTCAGATTGTATCTTGGCGATCGCACTTCGTTACCGCGGACAAACCTACTTCGTGAATCTCGAATCTTCAAGTTCTGACATGTAACCGTTGATCCGCGCCTACGGACTATCGATGACCTCACAGATCGACGTACATACGATCTACATTGCAGAAGAAAAGATTATTTCAAAACCATATGAATGATCCGTTTGTCTGTTTAGGCGAACTGATTTACATTACAGATAGCGAAATCCACTCGCGACCTAAATTTTAAATTACTTTTTGATCGGTACTTCCAACTGGTAAGCTAACTAACCGAGTTAAGGTTAAGCGTAATTGGAGAAAGTACAGAGTGCGTTCCATACCTAGCTAGATTATTTAAGTATGCGTATGGATTTTAATATAATTTTAAATATATTATTTGAGTCCCTTCTTCAGTTCAATTTAATCAGAATATATCATGCAAATTGTATATAATATATAAAAAATTTGTTAATAATTAACCTCATTATTATACGCTTTTAAGACTAACGTTTAATTTATAAATTATTACGCTCTTTTTTTCGGCTGTAAATAACTCCCTGTAAATAATCGTCTAATTTTTTTTTTTCACTGTAAGGCTGTCAGATTTATTCTTCGCACATGTTCAAGCGGAAACGAGTCGTATATACATTCCTCGTCGTGCGCCCAAGTTTTTCTACGCGTGCTCATAAACGGGCAAGAACAAAATGGAGACTAATAGGATTATAATTCATCGGTGGAAGCTTAAAATAGTTGCCGCGGAAGTGAGACCCAGAAACATCGCGAGAGATAACGCCGCTGTTCGCCGACAAAAGCGCTTTTTTTTCTTCTTTTGCCCCCCCTAGCCCTTGTATTCCAGGCGGCATTATTCTTTTTTTTTTTTTAACAGGTCACGTACCTCCCTTATTGCGGCACGTCCGAAGGAACCGGTGCATAGGTGACTGCTCGATTATATACCGGTTTACCCGGCTCGCACCAGCCTCCGGAAAGGAGACAAGGAGAGCTTCGCTTTCCCGTATATTATCGCACCAACATCTCCCGCGATTATTATTCTTGCTCGCGGTGAAGGTCAATTTCTCCCACAGCGCTATATGACGATGAAATTTACGAAGATGAATATAATAACGTAATGAATCTCATAATATTATACGTAGGTATTATTCATATACATATGTATATGTTATATGTATGTATAAACTATCGCATAAGTCGTCCCGCTTTTTCTGAGAACTATATTTTACGAAAAAACAATTTCTTAATTTGCTCTCGAGAAGAAATTCTTAACGACTGCTACAGAATTTATTGCAGCGTATGATTCTGATAATGCAATTTTCTGCAACACGTGGTAAGGCCGTGTCACTTTGTGTTTCGAAGAAATAAGTCTGCCGGACTTGCGTGAAGACGTGTAACACGAGGAATGAAACAGGAGACAAGAACGACGGGAGGAAAGAGAAAACGGACGGACTCCGGGCATCATAATGCGATTACGACATTAGCGAAAGATTCGGGAACGATGGCCACCGGAGACGAAACCGGATATTTCGTAATGTTTTCTTCGAAAAAAGTAATTTTTGAATTCTCCTTGAGCCATTGGAGTCTCATGACTAAATACTAATTTATACGCTGTTTTTTTTCTTTTATTATAACCAAATATAATCATATTTCATGTCATTTATCACGTTTCTAAAAAAAAAAAAAAATCCGTAACAAAATATTAGAACACAAAGCTTATAAAAATAAACCGCGAGTCTCTTTATGAGTAAGAGTAATGCAATTTGTCAGGTTTTTAAAAGTTAACGCAAGGCACTTAATATTTTAATGAAAATATAATATTAAAAAAAAAAAATCTACCAATTTCGCTTTCTACACGGCGACAGGCGTCAATTCGACCCAGTCGGCGTGCAGCCGCAAGATGCTATCGACGACCAGGTACACCCTTTATACACGTTGTGGTGGCTCATTAAAAGTCCGCGAGAGCGGACTTGTGACAAGAAGACGGGGAGGGAAAGAGAATTGCTGCCGACTCGTTCGTTATCTGTCGTGTTTTGCTCGTGTCAGAACGAACTTACGGTGTGTCGTCGACGTGTGTCGTCCGGCATACGTATCGAACGGGCGTTAAGTTAATGGGACCTCGGCAGCAGCCGAAGGAACGATCGGCCTGAGATAGATATGACGCGCGAGGATCGATCTTCGAGGAGAACGAGTCCTTCTGGTTGTTCTGTTTTCGCGGTCGTACCGGTTCGAATGCTTTCGCAGCGTGTATCTAAGCCGCGAAATTGATATTTCGACGATGCTCAACAGCGATTCGAAGATACGTCTTGATAAACACGTTACCAGTTTTAATTTAGTTTTTTTTTAAATATTTTTTACTCGTTAAGACACTTTGTCAAATGACCCTGGCGAGATGTCTGCGAATAAAAAGAAATTACAATTTAAATCATCGTAACCTTTTATTTTCTTCGAGACTTTCACGCGTTGCACGATTATTAATAAACGAATACATAAATTAATAAAAGACAGCCTCGAAATTAATAAAATATATATTTTGTTTAATCGAAAATTAAATTCTTAGCAAAGTGACTGCCGAGCGAGTTGCTTCGGTTTCCTACGACTCACGATAACAAACCGGCCTATTCATCGCGGGATTACGGCTCGAAGAAAGCATAATTGAAGGTGCTAATTCCCGAGCCGCGGGTCCACAGTCACAATGGGTTGAATTACGTGAGGGAACGCTCGATAAGCGTGCGATAGAAAACGACGGTGCCGGCAGAGAATCCGGGAAAGGAGGAGGAGAGGACTCACGCTGACGTAACGTAACGTAACGCACCGGCATTGCGAATGCGCGCAAGGGAACAGGTGCGTTGAATAATAGGTAAACGCGGCAAGAAGCAATGAGCTTCCGGTGCATCCTCCACGACCATTGAAACGGAGATGCAATTAAGTGTCTTTGGGAGGCCTTTAAATCAATGCAACGCATCCTCCTCGCAATCCGCCTGCGCACGGAAACAGCTGCGAACGCGCACTCTTTTCTTCCTTTCCTTTTCTTAATCCTTTCCTTTCTCCTTCCCCTTTCTTCTCCTGCATTTGTACAAAGTCGCAATTGTTAATACCACCCTGTAATCCTCCCGCGACGCATTACGCAATTCTGCCATTATTAAGAAGTTTTAGCTCCATTCTTACCGCACGACGATTAACGATGAATGTGATCGTTTAACTTTAAATCTTATTACCGTAAAACGCACATTCATGATACCATATGACGTTGAAAATTAGTCACGCGCGTGATACATTATCGAGTTAATTAAATTAATTTGTTTTTTTTTCCGATCGTCTTTATATAGTTAAAGCACGCCGAGCCTAAAAGAATATCTATCGCGGTCTTAATGTTCGCTTTAAAAGTTTACTATCTTCACAAAAATGCAGAGAGTTAATTAATGATCTTGCCATTTTACAATGCGTCAAATCAAAGTGATATAGATATTTGTATATATTTTCAGAGTAATATATTCAACTTAAAACTGGACGCTACGATCATGAAAATCACGCTAGTGTGTTAAAGTATTTCGAAACACTTGCATCGCATATTAATTTTATCAAAATACAGATAAAAATATTCAACGAAGGGGAAACAATCGGCTCGTGAAAATCCCGCGTTTGTTAGTCTTCGGCCGAAAAGATACTCGAGGGAGAGGTCAAAATGTTAGGGCACGAGATTATCAACCACGAAATCTGCATAGGCAACAGTCGTGAACCATTAAAGTCGTCGACTTGAAGGCGATTTTACGGTGTCCATAAACCATTACGATCCCCATAGTAGCGTTAGTATTACGCAAGAATCGAAATCAAGATGTGGTGTGCTGGGACTAGCAGGTGCCCTTCGATAAGATAAATGTAGCCTCTGGTTTTTATGGTTTTTTTTCCCCAAAGTGAAGAGTAACTCGATTTTCGTTACAGCACGATAAATCTACTGTTCAGTCTCGCGGAAATGTTTGTGCAAAATTTTGATGCGATGTTACGTGAGATCTTATAGATATCCGTAGGCGCGAGATTTATAAAGTCATTACAGATTAATAAACCTATCTCAAAAATTCTCTACGTACAGCAGCATGTAAGGCTAAGTGCATCCCGCAGCGAAAACAATTGAAACTGTCTGCCTTTTTTTTTTCTGATCTGAGCGATTCGAAAGGTTTTACGATTACGACCGGCTGTAAATTCGTACCAATGACCGAACTGAAATAAATAAAATAACTGAGATCGAGCCACGCGCACGTTCAGCAACGACGATTCAGGTTGAATAGATAATCCCGATTTCTCGTACGGCGATCTTTGAAGGAAAGAGATCCATAAAACGTTCCGTTAATGGGAATACGTGCGACAGTTTGCAGGAAGATCGGCTCGACGGAACTACCGTGAATTATGGTGAACATGGCATAAACGTTCCGCGGAATCAGCGCAACGATTCTACGAAGGCCTGAAGAACGTCCGTTTAGACGTGACCACCTGCGGAGTGAACGATTGGTCGATAAGAAAATTGTAAAGAAAATACCTTTGCTTTCAATATAACTGTTTAGCAACGAAAAACGCAACCAAATAATAAAATAAAACGTATGTAATTAAATTTATTAGATTTAAATCTTTTTAAATATTTAAGAGCGCTGTACGGTTAATTGTTATAAAAAATAAAATTGCTTCAAAATCTCGTAACAAACAAAAATTCATTGTACGGTCCTAACGGAAATAATGACGGCGCCAAAGTAAATCGTCTGTCACCCTCGAGAGATCGGCAAAATTTAGGCTGCATAATTTAATAAAGAAGTCGGTGCTGTCCGTAAGATGATTTTCAACCACGAACCGAGTGCAGCCAACGTGAAAAATATTTCTCCGCAAGTTGGATCGAGGGGCGAGGAGGAACAGAAGAAGACGCGCGATAAAAACCAAGCGCGAAAAAGTTGCGGAGGAAATCAGAGAGTAGACAGCTAACCGCATGCAACGAGAAAGAAATATTCGCCGCAGAAATCCAATATCGTCGTTATCGCGATTCCTCGACGGGTTTAAAGAAGACGCGAGCAATGCAGTTACATTGAACGACGAAAGAGAGAAGTTTCTGAGCATGTTCTCACACGAGTTTAATAAAAAAAAGGAAATATGTTTTAATTGTTTTAACATATTTTTTTTTTAGTCCCCGAGACTAACTGTCGACAATTGATCCTCGAAGGTGAAGATGCGGATTTATGTTTCCAGGAAACAGCACTTGTACAGAGGAGAAGAGGCGATACGGTATTCGTAAAGCCGTCGCTGCAGGTGTCGGCACTTTTTGCGGACCCGCGAGAGAAACCGGTAGACGTCGGTTTTTTTGCCACTAAGCGAGATTATCGAAATAACGCGAAATCGATTGCGGCACGCTCGCAGGATACGGGCGCGTATGATTGCAAGTACAAGAACGACGAAGGGACCGAGAGCGAATATATCTGCACGCGAACGGCTATTTTAATTTTAATACTGTGCAAGAGTTTCTCTACGAGTTCCCGTGCGATCATATTTTCTCGAGGAGTAATCATCGTGTGCAACGCTTCTCCATCAGAATTTTATATGTATATTAAAATACAGAATTCTTGAAAATATTATATAAATTGTGTTAAATATTTTGAAATTTTATCTGAATGCAGTTTACATATTTTTTTCCATGCAGTCTGTTCTGATTCTTTTTTCTTGACTGAACAGGTTTATAGATTATAAATTATAAAATTAATTTAACTCAAATACAAATAAAAAGTTCATAATTATCGTTAAATAATGTCTGTTAGTGAAGGGTGTCACGAGCGAAAAATTTCGAGAATGTTTTAAACCCATATCTAATCCTACTGAAGTAATTTAATAGCATTGTAACCGCGAAATTAAATCGGAAATGGTCGTAACTCTGAAATCGACAATACTGCGAAAAATCTTTGATTACGTTTCGCACACTAAGAGCCATTAAGGTCGGGTGCAAAATATGCGTAAGAATTACCCGGTTATTCGGTACTTTTCACGGTAATAACGATTATTCCTGGCGCAATTTCCTGCAAGTGATAATAAAACGAGCACGATAAATTGGAGCAGTTAACAACGAACTTGAAGGAGTTCGTATTATAAGTCCAAATTATGCGTTTTATTACAATTGCAGTTAAAACTCAATGATAATCAAATACGTGATTTTTACTTACAGTTTTTATGCGAAGTTTTGCAAACCATGCGATAAAATTTTCGACCTTTTATAATGAAGCGATTGACACTTACCTAAAACAGAAAAAAAAACACATGTATATTAGTATGCGAAATAAAAAATGATTTAATTAAAATTAAAATTACTTAATCAAGTCTAATCTTGAATCCGTTCGGAAGAAAACTATTTCTGTACTTTTTATAAAGAAATGACATGGTAAAAGAGTCACTTATGTGGCCATGCGACGAGTCTCATGCATTATTTATTAACGTCTCATTGAACGCATTAGCAAATTGCAAAGAAACGTGTTCGATTTTAAGGCCATCGTTCAGCCTAAAAGTTCCATGAAATTCTCCTTGGGGCAATGTCCTTTTTTCGACTACAGCTGGCTTCTTACTTGCGCGAAAGAATTGCATTTAAACGACCCCGAGGGCAATGTATATGTGTACCTGAATGTCTGTACTTAAAATTTTGCACGCAATCATGAATCCCACATAAATGAATAAATATATAAAAAATAAACGAGTTTATATGATCTGTTAATTTATATGTACAATTAAAATAATTTTAATATTTATAAAAAATGGATACTGATATTTCATATAAATCTTTATATTTATAAATTAATATTATTGAACATGACTCTATAAGTAAAATTATTTCGGATTCCTAAACTATTTGAATATTTGTGAAATAAATTTTATGTACTAAAAATGAAGTAAATTATTGTCGCATATACGGTGGCGCACATCGGTGATCAGAATGCGCGACGAAAGACCGGGAGAAATCATTGCACCGGTATTTGCATTTTAAATACGACATGTCTCTGGGGAGTTCGAGGCGACAAATGGACCGCTCACGACAGTCCACCGAGCCTTCCCGATTTCTTCACTTTGCCAACCACGATTGCGTTTGCTCGTGGCTTCCTCACTGGTAACAATTAACCGTCTCTCGCTGATTCCCAACGTAGGATTTAACGACCGGTGGTTTTTAGCATCATCGCGGGTGGTGGCTTTTTAACGCATCATTAACAGCGCTCGAGAGGATTTGTTAAATATCTTTTTAACGCTGAGCCCAAAAATATTCGACGAGTGGCGTGGAAGGATGTAACATAATTTTATCTTACAATTTTGAGACTGTAAATTTTAAACTGTATACTCGAAAGAGAATATATATAAAAAATGTTTCAATTTTAAGACCGTAATTATTTTTCATTAATATAAATCCCGATATAGAGCTATATATTATTTAGAATAAAATTTAATATTTTATAGTTCCACTTACTTTAAGCGTTGTATTTAGATCAACCTTTTTCAATTTCGGTGGTCGTTGTTAATTATTAATATAAATGAGATTTATTTACGAGTTACGAGATACAACACGTGCGCATAAAATGTGACGAGGCTCTGAACAGACAGCAATAAGATTTGGACTTTTACAATTGCACCGACTAAGATTACGACCCTTTCTGTCTCTTCGTTCGACAATTAAGAAAGGCATTAATCACTTTAATTACTTGCCGACCAAACCATGAGCATGCGTATATGTCCAGCTTAACTGTAATGAATAATAAATACTACGATACCATCGATCATTCGACATATGTAACAACGGGCACCGTGCTCGTCTCCGATTGTAATTTGCTCGCCCATTAATCCTCCACTGGCAATAATAAAACTCAACGAAATTGCCGATCAAAAATTAAGATCTTTCACATTATACATTATCGAGACGTGTTAAATATAGAGATAACTTTAAGATTAAGTTTTTAGAAACACATCACGTGTTGTATATAGTACTTTAACTTAAAATAAAAATAATTTCTTAAATTAAAAAAAAGAAAAAAAAACAGCTTTGCAAAAATAATGCTTTCTCTTACTGAGGAAAAGAGATTCCGAGATGATCTCTAATTATAATCGAACTTGATCCGCTTCGGATTAAAGATCTATTGAGTGAAACGGAACACTGGATAATACGGAGAAAAAAAAACCACAACGGAAATAAAGTTAATTTTTTCTCTATATCAGCTGCAACTAGGTTCTATTATTGTTTTACGGTAACGAGTTGAGTAATGAAACACGATCCACGCCTAAGGTCTCCTTATAAGCGAATCGAAAACTCGGAGATGGCGAGATGAGGAAGGAAGATTTACAGCGTTACACGATTCCTTACACCCTTTCCTTGTTCCTCAGCTCTTCCTCCATTGTCTTTGCGCTTGCTCTCCTTGCGAATCTTACAACGAGAATCGTATCGATACACTTCCGATTTACTTCCAAACGAATTGAAATTGTTATACCGCGAAGTAAAAAATAAAAAACAATTTGTTGAAGAATTGAAACAATACAGATAGAAGAAAGTAGTCATAAAAAAAATCTTGCAGTTAGCAGATTTTTTTTTTAAACTCTCGTTAAAGATTATGTAAATAATATAAAATAAAGGAATTAAATTATGATGCAAGCAA
Organism: Cardiocondyla obscurior; assembly: GCF_019399895.1. NCBI lineage: Eukaryota > Metazoa > Arthropoda > Insecta > Hymenoptera > Formicidae > Cardiocondyla > Cardiocondyla obscurior. The sequence goes on along the minus strand of NC_091875.1, from coordinate 790,937 downwards.
TGAATACACAACTTGGCGAAATATAATGGCGTTTGTGCAATGATTGCTAAGATCGTCGCTTAATCAGCAAAATATGAAAGCGCCAATTTGCACACGTCTTTAATGGAAAACGGTATAAGAAGGCGGGGCGGGAGAAGATAAAAGAAAAAAGGAGATGTAGAAGAGGACTTGAGCGATAATTAACTTCCACCAATAAAGTGGCGGTTCATTTCGGGATCCAAATTAATTTCCTTGCTGCGATAACGACAGTATCTCCGCCCAAGTTCCTCTTGATCGATCGGATTGATTCTTATCGACGCGGGATAGTATTAATAAGAAACGATCGTGAGACTGTTTCAACTAAAATTGATCTTAACGAAATCGGCAATTTATGCGAAAATGGGAAATTGTGGACTTGCAGCGCGCATTATAATTTCAAATTAAATTCATTATTTCTTATCATTTATACGTAGCGTATACGATAACGTGGATTTTCTATTCACAATTCCAACTAATTTAATACTTTAATATTTGAACGTGTATGCTAGTTTCAGATTCAAATATTCATTTTCTGTAACTTCACTAAATACCATGACCGAAGCAAATAAGCTGATCGAATAGAAGATATAAAAGAACGACGAAGTCTCTGCCAATACTGTCTTATCTCCATCTCTTCGGTAGCAGAACGAGCTTTCCGGGCGAGTGTGTGTAGGCGCGCACAGGTTTATATCGGCTTGTCTATCCGTCAAATGCCCTTTTCTATCAGGTTTCACTCGTCATCCCGCTATTATCAGCAGGGATCTAGGATTGTCTCCCGCCTCTTTCGCCGTCACACGCCCGTTCGCCGCGCCGGATAACGGTACATCGATATAGCGGCGGATCAGACGGGATCGATGCCGTCGATGGTACAGGGCCATATATCGTGTTCTCCGCGGAAGAAAATTATCGTTCCCGGATGGACGCAGAGATCCCGACCGGGGCCGCGATTTCTGCTCGATCCGTCGATCCGTGGAATATCAATGACTCTGACCTCTACGGACGACAGTAAATTGGATGCTGTACTCTCGAGTCGCTGTTGTTCAACTGTGCATCGTTACAGCGTGTGACGTATCAAATGATGTCCATCCCACATCCCGTGCTTTTTATGAAAATCAAAACGTTGACGATACTTAATGTTACGCGATTCACAAACGAGAATCTTGAAACGTAAAATGCGTCAAGCTGGTTTCGTTAAAAAGATTTTAATATTTTTCTAGAGTAAGAAGTCGAGAATTTATGGTAGCGTTTATCGAATCTCGGCACCTGGCCGTGCAACGCGAGTGGCGGAAGACCGCACAACAAAGTGCAGTCCTCGGATATGCAGAATTCTGTCTGTTCCGCTACTTTATAACTTCTTTCTCCCCGTGTCTTCGCGGTTTTCTCTTCTCCTTTTTTCGTTGTTTTGCAACGCACGCTAGAGTGCCGCGATGGGCGTAGAGCTTGGCGACAGTTTGAGATAAATAACATCGCGGGACAGGACAATGTCTCCAGTGTCGTCGTACCTTCGCCTTCGTATCCTACGAATCCAGCTTGAGCGCATTGCCTGCGGTATACGCGTTAAACTTAGCGCCGTGACTACACAACGAGCGAGAAACCGGCGTTACATCACGTCCAGTCGCGTCAACGATAATATACGGAAATTGGAAAAGACGGGAAAAATATTCTAAGCAATTTCGGTGGAAATTTAAGCAACTAATTCACGGCAATTGCGATATAAAGATCCAAGACAAAACCTTTTCGTCGAGCTCTCGCGACCTATTCAAAAACATCCCAGGTTGAAACTTCCTCTTTGTCGAGGACATCGTGTCGAAAGCCCTCTCAATTCGTTCCGGATTCGTTGCTAGTTCTGGTTTACGATCGCGACTCTCCTCCACGAGGCGGGAAGAGAGGTCGCGCCGGCGCGACCCTACGCTAAAAGCGAGCGCGCAAAGGAAACCATCCTCCATGTGGAGTGGTAACATCGACGGGGGCCTAGGGACTGCATTTAAAGCCGCATTTGTATGCGACCCCGTGCACTTTCTTGCACACGCACGCACGCATGTCGATCCCGTTGTACCCTTAAATTGGCTATTTCCACGACAGGAGGGAGCGAGGAGGGGACAAACGCGAACGAAAGAGCCGGCACAGTCACCGGCGAAGGGAATTCGTCCCATAGAAATCAGGCTGCCCTTTGTCAGCGTCAGAACGGACGTAATTCCATTGGCCGCGGTTCGTCGACTCGCGAAGACCAATTTCCTCGTCACAATGATGAGTCGGTTTCGAATGGAGCCGACGAAAAGCGCGCTTCGTCGAAAAGTTCGGATTCCAACACGCGCGCGAATAGCCTGCGAGATGTGTTCGGAACAGGTGTTCATCGCTAATACAATGGCGCGCTCGGAATAGGAATCATTTTTTGTTAATTTAAATAAGAATACTTGAAAAATTCACGAGATACAAAATATCACACGACGTCGAGTGGAACAAAGACTCGGCGAGGTCCGGTACGGACATGTCGGATGTAATAAAGAAATAATTGCATATAAAACAGTCCGGGTCCGACGAAACTCATATTTCTAGCTGAAATTAAAATGTTTGCGTATACTTGCGGAGGAGTAATTTTATACTTGCGTCACTTGAATGCTATTTGTCTTGCTTATAAGGTCAGTATTCATTTCGAGGGTTTTTTTTCCGCCGTCGAAGAACTCCTGCCGGTAGTGCACTGTCGAGCGGCGGGGGAGGAGGGGAGAAAAGCACGGGAAGAAGTAACGAGCGGACGAACATGCAGAAGAGACACGTTACCCAGAAGGCGCGGTGTGTCCGTCTCGTTCATGGCGATCATATATCACGAGTGCTCCAAGGCAAAACACAAGGCATCGTTGGACCACGTGTACGTACGCAGGCACGCGGGCACGCACGTACGCGCACATCTATACGAGATCCTATGACGTCGCCGAGGTCCCTGATGACGATTTCAAGAGTGACTGATGCCCAGACGAAGAAGACGCGCTACAGGATAGAGGACGGCGTCTTGCTGAGAGACAATCCGGCTTGTTAGCAACAAAACGGCACGAGATGCTCTTACTTCGCGATCTTTTCTCCTTCTCGTCACTTCTGAGCTTTATAACTGTTTGTTTTTTCAATCTTATTTTATACATTTCTGATTTAAAATTAATAAAAAAAAATTAAAATAAAATTTTTTGAAGCTCTATTTTGATCTCCTAGCGACAATAGCATATATTTTATAACATTTTAATATTAAAATTAAAAAGTATCATTATCAATTACGATAATAACGGTGATTAAGTCCAAGAAAGATTTTTCTTTCTTTTTTTCCTCTCGCATTCGTGATATATATAACCGAGAATTAGATCTTTCTTTCCCGGATTTACTGAAAAGGACCAATTATCTCAGCCACTTTAGACACGTCGCTTTTCTTGAACTTCTACCTTTGGTTTTGACAAAACTGAACAAAGAGAAAATAAGAGACAGAGGCGGATAAAGAGAATCGTGAAAGAAGGTGAGGAGCTAAAGAAAGGACTTGCGAGCGCAGATCAAGCGGATAAAGTCCGCCGGAAGACTTAGCGGGCGTGTTGGGTAAGTTCAGATAGAATCTTGGCGGGCCTTCTTGACGTTTTTACATACTGCACCGTATTTATGTAACCATTCCCGCAAATACGCCAACAATCCCGTACGGTAAAGTCACGAAACCTTTTGTTGTCTCACATTAAAAATTAAAGCTCGCCAAGTACGTAAAACATTAACGGGCCAACGAGTGACGACTGATTCTAAACGTATATAGCATAACATCAAATATAAATCAAATATTATTCGGCAGGACGATGTCCCGAGATCGCGGCTGGCATTGTTTCTCAATTGCTGCGCGATAAAAAATTACATCGACGTTTCGCGACGGCGGAATGACGAAGTGGCCGAAGGAGCCGAACACGCGCGCGGATCGACGCGGAAGAAAAAGGAAATCGCGATACCCGTGAAAAGGGCATTCGAAAGGGCCTGGACAATAAATGCGCGTGTCTCCTTCGCTCGGGAGGGTGCCGTCACTCTTGACAGTCGGTGCATCCACCTATGCTTCGACAACTTGCCGTCTTTCTTGCGGATCGGAAAGAAACAAAAGCACACGCCGGCTCAGGACTACATTCACTCAATTAATCCGCCTAAACTTTGTTAAATAAGTCTCGCTTAGAACGAGAGTTTTGAACGGATAATCGCACAAAGCGCTCGAGCGCAAAAATATATTCGTAAGTCGTAAAAAAAAGAAAAAAAGAAATAAGATGAAAATACAACGTGAAATAAGGATTGGAAGATAACAGAACGTAGCCATTGTGCTTCCCGCGACAATACGAGACTGTTGGACCGTACTAAGAGCAATCTACATCTTCGGTAATGTATCATACGAATCTCCGCGCGTGTCCAATGGTAAAACTCCGTCGAGATGCACGGCGTAAATATGTGCATGTACGCGCATCTATATGTGTACGTTGAGTGTATCAAGCTGCGAATATTGAGATATCTCCCTCCGTTGGTCCGGGGGTAACAAATCTTCCGCGATACGCGTCGTAAAAGGAATGCCACGGGAACGAGAGACGGTCTAAAGGAAAAGAAAAACTCGCCGATTGCGCGTGACAGTAAAATATGCCTTACATATTCGGCCCCGCGGAGCTTTTTCCACCTTTTTCCAATGATATCTATCGACCACCGATCGCCTACCGATCGCTAATATACAGAGCAAGATTTAAGAAATACAGTTAGAGCAAAGATAAATTTAATTATCTCCCGACAAAAGCATTAGCGAAAAGCGAATATTTTTAACGAATATCTTCGGAAATCCCGAGGAAAACGTACTACGAGGAAGAAGTCTGTTACTCGTCTCGCAAATTCCCGTTTCGTGTGAACACCTGGAAATGTACGAGCGCGTGATGGCGCGGTGGATAACATTGTTTCCTGCAGTGTGTTAGAGTGTTTGCGCGGCGATTTGTAATGCCTTCCTGTGCGACGCCAGCTTTATGTCATCTTCATTCGCGCAAACTACGGTCGGGCAACTAGAACATTATAGAGAAAATAAACCCGAGTTTCGAGAGAATCGTGCAAGATCATCCTACAAATTTTAATAACTTACGATAAAAATTTACCTAAAAAAAAAAAAATGTTGATTTATTTTTATATCCACTACGATTTTCATATTAAAAATTTTCGGAATTAATTCGTTTTATTTTGTTACGATCGTTAAACTGATTAAACTACGCCGAAGTCGGAGCCAGGAGGTACGGGCTTAAATAATATTTAAAGTTATTCAAATTTTTCCTCGTTCAAATCTCAAGCAATCAATTGCAATTCAGAGAACCTCGTCATTGCATACTGATAGTCGACACAAGCGATCGTGTGCGCAATTTAACGGCTGTCGGTTTCAAAGGACCAACTCTCATTATATTCCCGCGTTGTTTAATACGCGAGTTGATGCAATCCGCGGTATATCGCTCGCCGTGCTACCGATTTATTAATCCGCATTTTTCAGGACGGCAGCGGTACGAAGCGCGCGCATCATGTGAGCATTCATCAGCCAAGAAGAGAATCGGTACTATCAGATCGCCCGGTAGAAAACGCAATAGCGTCGTAATTGCTCTCGTACGTCAATGACACTGGGAGATCTCATGCCACTCCTCTTCTTCATTATATACGCGGATGATCATAAACTTCGTGCGAGCACAATACAGCGAACACCTCCCGTGATATTCGCGTTATAACGCATATGTATATGCCCGGTAAAAATTTTAATCGCAACATAAAAAGATTATAAATAACTTAATCAAGCTTAAATTAAAATAATTAAAACAAAGTGCAAACAAATATCAATTTAAAAGAATGAAGAACAGTGAAGAGTGGTTTATTAGAATTAAAAAAGTAGATAAACGACGAATATGACATGTCGATTATATTTGTATTAAAATAAAAATTTAATTTAGATTTTACTACTCGTTCCGGTTCAAAAGAATAACGTTATTTCGTGACGGTCGTGGTCCAGATCTAATTTCTCCTCCAAACGGAGGAGGAAGGCTTCTCTCATTACGCGCCGCGCAAACGGAGACGCGGAGGAACCGCGCCAACGACAATTACAAAGGCTGGATGATATAATACGCGCAAAACACCAATGCTGCGGGTCCGTCGTGCAAAATTCTGAATGCCTAAGTATCGTCTTTCCTCGAACCTCTTAGCGCTACTTAGTGGATCCTTTTACGGGACAGCGGATCCCGGCAAGAAAGGAAGGCACGACGTACAGCTCGACGAAGGATCGAAGCAAGAAGAGGCGAAAAAGACGAGAAGAAGCCCAGGGAGGAACGAAGAGAAGGAAGCGAGGGAGGGAAGGCGGAGGTGGAGTACCAAAATGGCGGAGGAAGAGGGACAAGATAAGCCTTTGTGCCCGCACGGAGGCTCACGGGGGCCTGGGGCTACGGATCCCGTCGTCTCGGTCTCATATTTCGCGAATCCCGCTATCATATTTTACTGCTTTCGCCCCCTCCCCCTTCCACTCCACGTTCGTTCCAGTCTACCTTGCCGAAGTCTATTCGAAGGACCAGAAAGAGTCCCTAATTTTTTGTTATCTCACGTTTTCGGATCCGCGATTTCTTCCGCTCTTTTAAGAACGCAGCTCTTCGTTGAAAACTTTTATTCGTCCGTTTGTGACCCGTCTGATATAATAATTCCCAAAAATGCAATGCAGATTCTTACATTGCGCATACAAAATAATAACTATAAAAGTGAGCTATATTATTAAAAAGACACCTAACAATTCCAACTTTTCGCTCGATAAAAATCATACGCGAATCAGTAAATAACGACCCCTGACCATCATTTAGCCCGCAATTATTTACGTCTCGCTTAATCACCTTTATCGATTTCCGTGAAAAAAAAAAAAGAAAAGTTTGCGCTTGCGATGATAAATAAATGCAGGCTTAAAACTACAAGCGCGGGAGATATCCTCCGGCATTCGCGCGATTCCACGATCTCGGCGGTGACGCGCGGTGTGTCGATTATATCGATTATCGGATCGTGCGGATCTCTCGCGGCTTTAGCTCTTCGATCGAGCCTTTAAGCGGCCCGATCCCTTAACGGACCGAGGGATAGATTGCGCCGTTCCGCCGGCGTCAAACAATTAAGGCTGACTTACGCGCACCGACGTTAAAAGAGTAAACGAGTTGCCGGTCGCTGGCCTCCCGCCACGGCTCTTGCGTGTATCAGATAATGCAAGCCGCGGCGCACTGTCATCTCGGAAGAATTTACAGACGACATAGTGCGGGCCTCGAGGCTCGGGGTCCTCTAACCTACGTAGCGCGACGACTGGCCGCCTATCGCGCGCGGCGGATCGCTTCTTCGCGCGTCTCGCATCTCGCATCTCTCGCGATTTCCTCGCGAAAATGCAACTCGGTCGTTGTTGGCCGCGAAAACGCCGACACTTGGAAACAAAGGCCGGTAATGCAGCCTCGGACATAAACCTTTTATTGGATTAAAAATAAAATTTTTCTTACGTCGTGAAAAATTGTATGTAAAAACGCGAACATTAACCGATTCTTTTCTCACTTTCCTGCAGTGAATTCTGCTCGTTACCGTCATCCGTCGCTAAGATTTATTACCGTGTATAATTTTGATTTATTATTTTCGTTATCGAGACCCGACGTGGTCATTACCATAAAAAGATATAAACTTTCCAACGGAAGAAGCCACTTGTATAAAAAAATTTCGTGTGAAAAACATAAGAACTCACCGTCCGTTCCGTGTGACGAAACCGCGAAAATAAATGAATCATGTTTGAGGGGACCCGGCACTTCTGAAGGTAATTACAACTTTCACGACAGACTGTATGAAACGATCAAAAAGCATACAGAACGATGAAAATATGCGTAAAACGTAGCGACCGATATACATATAGAAGTTATTGGTGCGGAGCACAATTCAAAAAGAAATTGCCGTCGAGAAAGTGGCCGAGGTGCGTTTTCAATCGTGACACGTTCACGGTCACGCGAGGAAGTAAAGGGGAATTACGCGGTGTTCCTTTTAGGACGTGCCAAGAGATGTGTCTCTCTCTCGCGAGAAAGAGAAAAGTACGGGATGCGACATCAAAGGGATACGTAATCATTCGCAAGCACCGTGAGATGAATTATAGGGAGAAGTGTACTTACCTGGCATGCAGACACACCGAAAGGTCCCAGGATCATCCAGGCAGGAACCGTCGTTCTGACACGGATGCGATTCGCACTCGTTTACGTTCGTCTCACATCGTGGACCCGTGAATCCTTGAGTACAGTTACACGCGAAGGATCCGGGCGTGTTGACGCAGATACCGTCGTGTTCGCAAGGAGAGCCTGCAAGAAAAAGAGAAAAAAAAAAAATCGTTACTTAACGTCGAAATATTTAAAGAATTTAATTAAAATATTAACAGGTAACTTAAAATTATTTCCATAAATAATTATAAAGGCAGAGCTATTTTCTCATAATAAATAATTATTGAGCTATGCAAAACAAAAAGCAAGGATCGTTGGACAAGTATTTAACGCGAGGCAAGAATCTTCTTACGCAGTTATCGAGGCGCCGAGTAATGTAACGCTTAATCGAAGCAGATCTCTGTGACACATTCCGATCTTCTACTCCGATATGGCGGATAATTGACGCCGCGAAATTCCAAAGGAAGTTCCGCCGTTGTATTTCTGCGGGGTTCTTCAGTGAAAGTTCGGCCGGTTTCGGTATTGGGACATTACATTCGCGATACCATTTCGAGTGAAACTTTTTCCCGATCTTTTGCGGCGAGGCTTGACAAAAGGAAAGGCAAAGTACCAAAACGGCATTTCGTGCCGATTCTTACTAATGATTTAAAACCGTGGCAAAGCGCACGGCTCGCATGATAATTAATAATAGCTGAATACGGCTTTAAAGAGTCGACTCGATACAGCGCATTTCTACCGCTGGGCCAGCTACGAGCGAACGTAAGCCGCGGATAGTGCTCCTTAATTGGCAAACTCGCCGGCACTTTTTAGATGCCGCCATTAGAGCGGGAGAAGGGAAAGGAGAATACTTCCTATACTCGGCTAACTCGACCATAAGAAGGAGTATGCTGGTAGAACATTCTTGAAGCACTGACGACGACAATTCGTTTAAAGGGGATCGGCATTTTGCCCGCAGAGCACCTCTTTTCTCGGAGATACGTGGCCCTCTCTTCTCTACTTGTAACGAGATAATTGCTATAGATGCAATTATCTATTCGGTGTTTTACTAAATGAGAAGTTTATTAAAAATGTTCTCTTTTTCCTTTCTTTTTTTTTTTTAAATATTTTATTATCGTATCATTACAATATTATCGCGTCATTACAATTTAAAGTAAGACGCACGATTAGCTGCAAATATCGTGACTCAGGCTGGTTTTTCTCATTGGTATAGTTGTAGGTACGTACGAGTCTGTAAAGAGGCGTTTGCTTTTACTTCGGTCGCATACCGCACTCGTGTATTTCACCAACGGTTTTTCCAACCCGACGGTGTAATTGCCGTCGCGTAACGGACGTAAGGGCGATGAAAGAAAGACAGAACCGAGGGAAATGGCATGACGTAAAGAAACGTACGCTTACTCGCGGACAGTAAAAAAACGCATTGCTACACCGTGTTTCGCGATCGGGTGACGCGACGGGTAGAAGAGATGACGAATCAGTCTCTATAAGAATGCCTTGTACTTGCAAGCCACAGAATTTGCTCTAATAAGTCAGCCGGCGTATCGAGACGTTAGAGAGAAGCGGCGAGATTTAACCGGGTTATTAATATTTGCGTTACGTCGTCAAGTACACGAAACTAAATCCTTTCCATATTAATACAACGCTAAAAGAACTTTTACGTCGCCTTTTGGAAGATTATACGATCTCTTAAAGTCCCCGGTACGTTTTTCGGTTTTGCGCAACTTATTCGCTTCCCAGATTTCTCTGAGGTAACAACGCGGAGCGTAATTGGTCCGGTTGCATATGCCGTGAAGCCGCAGTTTGCAAGTGGCGTTGCACCGCCACCGAGTAAGATTCTTCGCGTTCGGTTGCATCAAGCTCATCCGAGGAGACTTCTTGCTCCCTTGCCGGGAGCGCACAGCTCCCTTCGTTTAAGGAACTTAATCTACCAGAAAATATGCAATCTAGATAATAACAGAGCCCCAGCTCGGGCGCGAGATCATTATGGTTGTTATTAAACTTAAAATAACAATTTAGCGTTTAATTAGATTCGTTCATAGGGGCCCCCGCGCCGCGAGGACGCCCCTCCGGGGAAACTGCGCTTCTGTGGACGTACAAGACCGACCCGGGGGCCCAACTCCAGCCTCCGCGCTCCTCCTTTCGATGCGACTTCCGGCAAAATCTCATTATATCCGCGCTGTCGTCGCGCGTCAACCATGTCGCCGAATCGCTACTCTCGTGATTTGCGCTTTTTGCGCGGCTAACTCTGCTCTGCTCCGGTAACGTCGAGGCCATTTTAATTTTCGGTACTTCGTATTTTTTAATGACATGCCGCATAACGTGATTATTAAGTAGAGCGTAAGCGATAGACTACATTAAGATGGTAAAAAAAAAACAAAAAGGTTAAAAGTTTATGTACATACAGTTATAATTAAGAATACATGAGTTGCCCGTAATTATGGATTCTTCATGAAAATTTAATCGAAAGTGTCTTCTGAAACCTTACAAATACCTTTCGAAATATAAAAGAGAAAGTGTGTAGAATAAAAAGATTCCCGAGAAGACAATTAAGATACCTTACCGACCAGAATTTAAAGTTTTAATGTAGCAATTATCTTTGTTAAGAAAATCGGAGCCAGGACCTTCAATACGATTCATGTGTATCACTGGGCGGAGCAGTATTAACGAAACTTCGATGTAACAATGAGTCTTTGTTGAGCTAACTGGTATTAACGCACGGTTACAGTTCCTGAACAGGAGCCGCTTAATGTCGATGCAAAAAAGCAAGTGCGAGTTAATGAAAATAAAGAGCAACCGTGGAGGAAGGTTTTGTTACCATATTTACATTTCCACCCAGTCATTATGCATCTATTATCCCATCCATGTTATAATAAAAAAAAGGCAATTGATTTTCCAGTCGCGCATTTTTCACAAGCGAAAAGATGTGATACGTAACAGTTAACTAAAATGTTACACAATATAAAAAGAAATGCCAAAAATATTATGACTATATGTGTTTAAACCGGATTCTTCGTTCTGTTGTCGAGTGGAATTTTAAAAAATTCTGATATTCCGACGCAGACGGTGTAATTCAACACCGAACGAGACGGCCGGACCGTCTCATTTGCAATTATCTGTAAGACCACGTCTGCGATTTTCGGAAATTTCGCGTAAATATTTATTAACTGGTGAAAAAAGGGGGAAGAACAGGTGGCGGTAAAGATCACATTACAAATACGAGTTGTGAATAAAGAAATATGCTGGCCGATATAAAAGAAGAAAAGACGAGGGGATTTCTCTGACTGATTGCATTATTTTCGAGCACTATCTCGTTTCGGAAGCAAATACAGGAGCAGCGTTAAAAAAAAAAATTTTTTTTTATCTCTTAAGATCCCATCACGGCTTAAAAATGGAGTTTAGGATATTATTCTGAGAATAAGGGCGACCGTGAGGATCGAAAAGAGTAAGCGACAAGTGAACGTATCCACTGGCTTGAAAATAAGAATTATATAGAGCGCGGTCGCGGGAAGACAGCACAGCCACTGGGTGGAACGATCATCGAAATATTAACCTTGACGCCAAGCAGCCGATAATTACGCCCTGTGGCCATTAATAAACTAATCCTTGAAAATTTCTTACCGGCTATTCGAAGGAAAGAGGCCCCTGTCGTTTTATCAGCGCTCAGAATCTTCGAGTGCCCAGGGCAATCGTCAAAGAGACGGATGAGACAGGGTAGGGAAGAGGTGGAGAAGAGACAGGCCGATCAGAGTTTAATGACTTGTGGTATCAAACGGTCGGCAAGAGAAAAAAGGGGGATAAATGAGATGAGGTGGGCCCGAAGTCCGGGCTAATCACCGGCGATATTAATGCGCGGCGTATGAAAGAATGCGGCGAAAACCACATTTGAAGTTTAGTAAATTGCTGACGCTCCCCTTACCCCCTTCTGATCTCGAATGGGTGAAAAACGCAGGATGGCACGTCAAGCCTTAATTGAATCATCTGTTTTCGAATATATACGTATATCGAATCTATCTGCGATCATTATTAAACAGTCAATTCATACTTTGATGGACAACTGTATTATATTTTAGTTTCAGATTACAAGCCGAAATCAGTAATATATTATAAAAAAGTATTGCAACATATGAATATATGTCACATAGCAGGCAATTTTTTTTTAATTTATTCTGAGTATTTTTAGAGTTATGCGTTTCTGGAGAATCGAAGGCAAATTTATAATAATACGATGACACTTTTAATCGCAAAATTGGCGGGTGAAAGAACCGGACGTTATATGGCCGAGGGGTAGTTCGCCATTCGTCATAATGCCTGGCACAGAAGTGACAGGGAGTCATGCACGCGGCCGTGCAGTGATTTATCGATAATTTCTCGAATCGAGTTCTTCGCATAGAAGTGAATAATCGTACGCCCCCAAAGCTAAAGGCGGCCGGAGGCCTTCGCCAGAGAGGACGGCGGGAGAGAAGTGATCCTCCTCGGGGAAAGGGGAGCTGTCTTTGAGTAATGTCTTCCTAATTACGATGCCCCGTGCAAAACGTGGAACGCGACGCCGTCCACCGCCAGACGGATGAAGGGAACGCGGATTGTAGAAAAACGCTGATTCTCTAATTCATCGCCCGGTTCGTGGACGTACAAAAAATGCCTAACGGTCGAAACGAAGCACCTGGTATATTTCAAGCGTAGTCAGGCCAATGAACGAACACTATCAGCTACGAGAATAATTCACGGCGGATGATTAATAACATTGCTACACGCGATACGCATTTTTAACACCTATTTTCATAAATTACACATGTCGTATAAATATATTTAAATCTTAAAAAAAAAAAAAAAAAAAATTTTAACCACACGATTCAAACAAATTATATACATATATATACATTATACAATTAAAAAAGCACGCGTGTAGAAGATTAAGCACGTCGGATGATCAACTAAAACGTAAATTAGCGTTTTAGACGAATTGTAAATTTATTTTAGATTACGTTGTTTCTACGTTGTAATTATCACGAGATGACGTTTATCACGAGGCGTTCCGAGGCGCAATCAACGCAAGACGAACCGAGTCAATTGTTGACGCTCACCACCGAAATCCAATTAATTCCATGACGGTTGATTAACGAACAGCTACTAATGTAAGAAGAAAATTCACGGCGTGCAATGCGAGCATTCGTTGCGAGCTAGCAGGGCGAGTGTGTCGAGAAAAGAAGCGCGCAGACACAAAAGACGTGCTTTCGATTATTAATGAAGTGTCTTTGTCCGTAGCGAAACGTATTAACCGCTGTGTTCCGCTACGGGCGGTGCCGCGTATTTATTATATATGGTGTGCCGGCAACGAAGGTGGATTTCTATTTGAAGTTTGTTTTCAGATACTCCATCATGTTCTCCGCCTGCATTTAAAACGAGTTCGCATCCCCGTCATCACCCCATTTAGAATCCCGACAATTCGCGATAGTCCGTAATTAGTTTAATCGTTATCTTAATTATTCGTGCGGTACAGTAAGTCTTCCGTCGTGCCTTTCGCATTCTTATTGGCGATATTTTGCCGCTGAATCGATAAAAAAAGAAAATCTCTGACTTAGGTAAACTGACAGAATATCGATTTGCGACGTAGATGGAACCGAATCTTCACAGATAGCCTCGATAAGGCTGGAGCACGTGTGTACACATCAAGGAAATTGGCGAGGTGTGTGGCCCCATGCCGCGCTCGAGCCTTGGCCAGACTATTAATTAACCCGCGACTACTGCCTGTCCACTGGTTAATTACAAACCCATTACCTACATGCATTGCATACATTGTCGAACGGCTGTTGCTCTATGGTTTCTTACAATGTGCTCATCCCGATCCTACCCCGATGATGGATTTATTTACACCGTAATATCCGAAGATTTATATATGTATACATTTTCTGATTAATGAAATAAAAAGTTACGAGTTATTATATTATCGAAATATTACAATGACATAAAACTTACTTGTACGTTAAAGTTTTCAAATATTACAAATGCTTCTATCATATTTGTAAGAAGAAACTATCTGGATTCATCGCGATAACGATAGTAACGTACGTATATGTATAATTATAAAATCACGTATGCACTCGACAAATATAAAGTTTATTTAAGATGGCAGTTGCAAAAGAGCCTCGATAAATTTCTACACGACTATTAATTATCTCCGCGGAATTATTAATAATCGTTGTCATCTTGGCAGTGGGACTCCCTCGCGATACATCACGCGGGACCTAGCAATCATAGGTCGCATATCACAGTTCTACGGTGCTAAGGAAAGAGATACGACTCCGAGTGACAAGTTTGCCCGGAGCTAAAGATCGAGAAAGGGAGAGAAAATTGGGTACATCGCGGTATGTTATTAAGAATCACTGCTCCCCTGCGGATGTTCACGCGGGACGTTACACGTGTTACCGAATCGATACATCACTTCGGGCAATATTGAAATGATGAATTGGCTTTTTTATATCCGGGATTAAAAATTAGCAAGTTCAGAAATTCTAGCTTGTATTCTGTTTTAAAATTTTTTTTCATAATTTGGCAAATTTCGAAGTTTTTAAAAATATGATTATTATTTTGTAATAATTGTTCGTAGTCATATTTTTCGTTTCTTCCTGTCATTAATCGTGTAAATTTTGATGATTTCATGTAATTGCTTTAAAATTGACTTTCAACAGAGATGCATTTTTTATTATTACACCGCGCTGCTACGAACTACACATAACATGTGTCGATTAAGGCTTCCCGGCCGACGATAGATCGATCACGGGGCTTGATGACGAGAATGTCGACGAGACGGCGTGATGAGAACGAGGATCCGGTACAATAAATAACGCGCGAATCCTGCGCCGAATTAATCGATCGTAATCGATCGATTCGCCATACGCCAATCTGCCCCGTGTGGGTTTTCAATTTGCACGGACCGTGGGGGCCTCCGTACACTCGGATCGCACACATTAATCCAGCGATTACTATACTCGGACCTCGCCGCGAGCGGATATTGCCCGTTATCTCACTGGAAAAATCTTACGCGCGATATCGATTCCGACGCATCTGATTTCTTTCACGCTACTTCCGACTAACAACGTATCTATTTACTGCGACGAAACGACACGATAACGCTTATAAATCGCGACGTTGTTTAAAGATGTAATTTTTAAAAAATAACTTACAGTCGCAGAAATTTTATTAAATTATGCATAGGCAATTAACATTTTTTTTTACGTTATTAAAAATTTGTGTACATCTCATAACGATCACTGCCACTGAAATTCGTTTCAGTCGCCTTACTTGCGAATTGATTAATGATGAATAAAAATCGAGGCATATAGCTACTGCTTGCAGTGATTACAAAATTCATAATAAAACAACATAAAATTCAATTTCTGCTTTTAGTTACGGGGCTATTAATAACGCTAACGAAGGATGCCAATAAATTAACCCCTGACTCTCTCTTTTTTTCTTTTTTTTTTTCTCAAAGGAAAAAGAAAAGAAAAGAATTGTTCGCGTGTCTTATACTGACTGACAATTATACAGCCCACGCTGATACAGCGATGTTAACACGCACAGACTGTGCGAGGTAGACAGAGAAACACACAAGCGCACAAACGTACGTGATCAGAAGTAAACATTACGAAGCTCGATGACCTCCTCACACGGCAAGACCGTCGTTCAATCTCGTCAATGACTCATTGAGATTTTCTCAACGGCAATAATAAATTAAATTTGCACGTAAAAAAAAGAAACTAAATTTTAAAAAATCGAGAAAACTTGCCACGCGTCTTAAAGAATTATTCTTATTCGGGAATACAGAAAAAAAATCTGATTAAACCAGCAATGATAACGATTTACTGTTCCGATAATGCGCGAATTTTCTCCAACTGTCATTGGAACGTCGCGAAGACAATTTATTACTTTCCGAGCGACTTTAATGCGAACTGGTCTCGCCGCGAGATAACATCTATCTGATAGTTATCCTCACGATGTTAGTTGCCCGATCGTGCGCAAACGCGCCGTTGACCAGCATTTCTGCGTTCTTAAATCGGGACTGTCATTAATAACTACGTCGACCACCGAGACGCTCATTACTTTCGATTTAAACGGAGATTACTTTCGAAACGCGGATTAATAGTTGGCCGAAATGGACAAACTGAATGCGGATCGATTTAAAAGCGATTTCCGAAAGCAATATTAATCGACCGATTCTGCGTTCAACCGGCCGATTAATTTTTACCGAATTTATTCCTGCGTAATCACGTACCTAATCACGACAGACTGGCATTTTAAAATCTGGGCTCTTTCTACAAAAATGTCATCGGACAGTTTACAATTTTCAGCTAAATTTATTTATATACTTGAGATATGCAAGTAGAATTGTAGATAGCGAATATAAATAAATATATAAATGTTAAAAAATTTTTTTTGTGTATTATAAGGCAAGAAGCAATGTAAAAAAAAAATCTTACCTTGGGTGCATTCGTCGATATCCTCGGAGCAGTCCAGTCCTTTATATCCGGTGGCACAGGAGCAGGTGAAAGATCCATTGATAGGGCTGGTATCACAGATCGCGCCTTCATGACATGGATTCGACGTGCAGGCATCATCGAGATGACAAAGCAGCCCTATAAAAAAAATAATTTTTCTTCAGAAACTTTATATTTATTTTATTGTAAGATATATTTTATCACATAAAAATATTTAACTCAATATTAAGATCTATGTAATATTTTTTCTAGTAAAAATTAAATGTTTAACTCCCTTTTTTTTATACAAAAATAATAATAATCTATAAAACACGAAAAACGTATGTAGATTTCTGATTTTTTTTCTAACAATAAATAACATAGCTATGTAAATTACTAAATTAATTGGGCAAATTGCCATGATCGTAAACTAAGAAGGACAATATAAAATTGAGAAAGTTGACCGCGATGTATAATTTTCCTTGGGAAGCGGATCGCGTGTACGTCGAAACGAGCTTTTCTTTACGAGGTCCCTCCAATAACGGTACCGAAGTCCCCGGGATATTCATATATAAACCAGAATAAATGTATGCAGATGCGAGAGCACACCCGCGACTAACTGTAAGTATATTTCTACCGAACTGAAAGTACGCCCGAAGGCAATGCAAGAGGCAGTCATTACATATTCGTGTGCATCGCGTGTTCGTTAACTCCTGCAGGCTCTTTTTTTCTAATCGTCCAAAGTAGTGACCAGAAAATGCGGAACGTAATGTAAAAAAAAAAAAAAAAAATTAAACGCATTATTGGCTTGCATATTTTTCAAGTAATCATGTCTAATTTATGTCGCTAACAAATTTTCACGCGACATGTCTGCGACTCGATGATCGTTCGACATGAAGACTCGGAACTTTCCAGGAACGTCTGACCGCGAGAGAGGAATATACCTGTATTTGGCGATCGTCGCGCGAATCGATCTGAAAAGCGTCTTCTTCGACTACTCCGCGGCAGGGATGGGGCGAAGTAAGGACAGAAACTTGTTTCCAGTCGCCAAGGCCGACACATGGCGAGAAGCCGGGACCCCGGGAGTCTTCGGAATCTCAAGATTCCGAAGGACCCGTTCTACGCTCTCTACGCTGTATACCGGCGCATCATACCAGCCGCATATATGCAACTGCACCTGCCGATGCCATCGCCACGTTTGCAGCGCGAGTCCTGTTCTCGACCATACTCGGTATCGAGTTAATCACCCTGCTTTCCCGTGGATATACGCGCCGCGCGCGACCTCGCCAAGGTAAGACAAGAAGGGAGACTTGGTTTCTTCCTTTCCGAAGATTTTCGTCCGCCATCGTTTTTCAACAATATTAGTACGAGCTCGCGGTAGCAGAACACGTGAGTTTAAAAAAGTGCTATTTTTCATTATAATTTTATTTTTATTTTCCAAAAAAAAAAAACCAATCTAAAAGACGTTTTACTAAATTAAAAAAAAACCTGGTTTGTTCTAGTAATCATTAAAAAAGTGGTAGCAATTTTTTTTTCTTACAAGTATATCTATCATTGGGCAAAATGCAAAAAAAAAACCTCAAAAAACCTTTTCTTCGACAGCTGATGTTAACTCTCGCTTGGCGTGAAGCAAGCCAAGCGAAAGAGAATCAATCAGCAATTCGACATCTAAATCTACAATTATTTTAAATATTCAAACGTGTTTCGTGTTTTTATATCTCTTCCTGCATTTATCGATCAAGATATAATTCTCGACTTACCAGTCTTCCCATATGTGCACTGGCAGTAGAAGCTGCCGACGCGGTCGATGCAAGTCGCGCCGTTGAAGCAAGCCGCGCCTGCACAGTCGTCGATGTTGACGCTGCAATCGGGCCCGGTCCAGCCGTTGACGCAAATACACGAGTAACTACCGTGCGAATTCGTGCATGTGGCCCCGTTGTGGCACAAGGACGGTCGTACCGAGCACTCGTCCACGTCCAGCTCGCACTGCGTGCCGGTGAAGGCCGGTGGGCACAAGCAAGAATACTCGTTCACTCGGTCCATGCAGGTAGCGCCATTTTGACAAAGATTCCCCGGGCAGTCGTCGATATTCTCCTCGCAATGATCGCCTCGAAAACCTGGAAAATAAAAAAAATCGACACATTAGCATCGTACAATCTGCTAGCGCTAAACGCTTTTCGCGTTTCAAATTTTAACGCGTCCATTGAAGGGCTAATGACATTGATAGCAACGACGAGCAGTGATTCAAATGTGTCAATTGTTCACTGTTTTCCCATTAATTATTTAATTGAGCCATCAACTTGATAGCACTGGCGAGACTCTCAATCTCCATAATTAGGCTTTTATTACTCTATCGCATCCGCGAAGCACGGGCGCATTTGCATAACTATATACGATCGGCGGCGCTATTAATAATCCCGACTAGAAATCCCGGTAATATTTTCTAATCGACGTTTAACGGGAGGACCGGACGACGGCGGAAAGAAACGTACGCGCGGCGATCGCGATCGTCGCGCGTTTGCAAAAGGAAACTTATTACCGCAACGTGTTCGCCGGGGTGAAAAATCGGGACGCGTCGCGGCTCGGTTTTGCCGCTTCTAGAAATTTATGCTTTGCTCCCGCGCGGCCGAGACCCGTTCGAGTAAGAAGAGATCGCAGCAAAGGCTGACGCGCCAAAAGGATCCGGCGACGAGCTCCCGATAACCGTGAAATTGGCACTCCGACGCGCCAGAACAGATTTCTTTCGAGTCGTGTCGCGCGAAGAAATGATAGTAAACAAATAGAAGCGTTATTTACCGTACGTGAAATTTTATTATACGGTAAAATTGCGCCGTGCGGTTCCGTTATCGCGGAACAATTTCGTATTTTGCTGGCCGGTCTTACGAGAAAATGTTGACGACGTAAAGCTTCCGGGTTTGAGAAGCGCTTAAAAAACATGCTACGTTCCTGCGATAATCGTCAGATTAGATATCACTGCTGGGGAACGGATCGTCTCTAACGATCAGCTGATCGTAACGTAGCCCTTGAACTTGAAAAGGAAAAGAAATTGATCGACAGAGACCGACGGTGGATCGATCGAGCTGACCTAACGTAACCCCGCATGACGCTCGATTATCCGCACATCATGGAACTTTACTCCTCCGTCGTTTTCTACTCTTATTCTGCCGGGCAAAACAAACATCTGGACACGCGATGGCTAACGGATTCGCGACGCTTTGTCGCGACCTGAGAAATCTTTTATTACGCCTATATTATTGCGCAAGATCTCGCGTCAGGGATCATTTAGATGCAATTATTAACATACAATCATCATTAACTCTATATTTTTATATAATTTTTAATTATAATTACTATTAGGTAACATTAAAAATTAAATGATTGTACATCTCACATACTTTTAGAATGCCATTTTCCCTGCGCAGCAGTTCTAATAATGAGATCATACACAGGAACGACACGGCGGACTAACAAATAAGACACGATTAAAATTAAGTGGCGATAGAGAGCAGTGATCAATAACTCCGAGTCATCTTTGTACATGCACGCAAGCTGACATCAAGGGAAGCGAGACCGCGAACAGAAAACGGAGCCCGATAAAGCCGAGGTAATAGAACCGCCATGCAATTATCACGGCGACAACATGTTGCGCGAAATGTCGATATTACGGCGAGATATCTATGATTTACATGTGGTTTTATTCGTTGCAGAACAAGTCGCCAAGAAAGAGCATGTTATACGATACCGTCGATTACTGGCAAGAACGTGTCCCGGCGTAACGAGCGCTTATTACTAATATCAATAATTCGTTTGTTACCATTTATTAAGTGTAACACGAATCTAACGTTCATTGCATTTTAATACGCTTGTACTTCTGCGATATAAGTTTCTTATCCTTTTTCCGTCGAGAATTTAACAAGCGATTATGTTATTACTAAAAACGATGCATACTACTTTTAATTTTATACATAACATATTGTTATTTCTTAAAAATTATTTCGAATAATTAATAAATGGTATCATTAATATTATATCGCCACAATAAAATTGTTTTCTAAAGCCTAAACGTGTCGATTTAGATATAATTTATTTTGGCAAATTATTCATGCTGTGTAAGTCAAATAAAAAATTAAAAAATATTTAAAAAATTAACTTTTTTTTCTCTCTTTCTTCTTCACTCTTCCTGTCTTCCATTACGCGTTCCTCTCTTCGATAATCACCCTTATCTATTGGTATCAGCTGTTGCCCAGTGATACATACCTGATCATGGACCACAGTTAACATCTAATGGCGCGCATAATTTATGTCTCATAGAACATCCGACTACGCTTCCCGCAGCTATGTAGCAACGACGACGACATGACTTAGGGGCAGAACGGTGGTAAAAACGCGAGCCAGCACGTACCCGTCGGGCCCATCACATTATTATACTAGAACCTCGTGGAGGATGCCCGTGGCATTAATATTAAAGCGACGCGAAAGTAAATCGATCCAGCAGGAAGCGCTGATTCGCAGCGATTCATCGAAATCATTTCAGGGAACCGTAGCTCCGCAGACTTTAAAAATCGATTTTTTTTCCCCATCCCGATGATTGATACGTCGGTAAATTCACGGTTACCCCTTTCATAATGACCCCTATTTATGCCGGGATAATAATCATTAAGTATCCTTTGAATACAAATGTGTATGATGAATAAATTTGACAGAAACAATTACGATAATCAAATATGATTTTTCATTACTTTTTCGGGAGCATTTGGAAAATAAATTTAAAGCAACGATAGAAATATCATATTATAAAAATTTTTGAGTATCGGTTACTCGCGGAGTACACACTTGGAGGGCTTTGAACTGGAATTTCGATCGAGATTCCACCAAGAAACCCGCAGAGGGCTTCTGTTCTCCTCGAGTTACCAAATTGTAAAAGACACGTCGTTTTAAAGGCTTATATCCTTCTACAGGGGCTTTGTAATTTATAAATCTGTCCTTTTCCAATGTAACAAAAATCAGTACGTTTATCTCAGAAATATCTACAAGAATACTCGTAAAAAAAAAAAAATTTTTCTGCACAAATTTTTCTTTCTTTTTTTTTTTTTTAAACAATAACGCAATTACAATATCTTGCTCGCCCGAGGTGTCTTTTTCCTTGGGAGACTCCATTACAAGAACGAAATTGCGGTGGCTCAACGTTCGCGATGGCATTTGCACATTCCCTTCCTCGTGACTGGATTTCCCCCGAAGGTGCTCGTACTCTTTCTTCCTCCATTTCTCTCTTATCCTTTTTCATGCCTTCTGGCTGCCCGCCTGCGTTTCTCTCTCCGCGTTCTTCTCGCGCATCTTCTTTCCCTTACGTCCGCGCGATATTGACTCTCGACTTTTTGAGCGAGGGGGCATAATTAAACGGCGGACATCAAACGGCGGCATTCGGAGGAATCTCATATTCCGTACAAAGTCGATCGATTCACCGATCGGTCGCGCTCTTACGACGCTTTCGACAGAAAAGGCGCGCGCGAGCGGGAACGCGAGGACGACGCTCCGAAAAACTCGAGCTACTCGGGCATTCGAAGACCCCCGAGACCAAACGATTAGGGTGGATAGTCGGAGACGAGCCACGGCGTTGGGTCCATCCGGCACGACGAATCGATTCCTGTTAATATCGATACCAGCGAACAAAAGGGACGCGCCTCCTTTACCTAAGAATTGACCACGCGCGTATTTACACGTTCATTCGTTCCGCATTCGTACTCGGGTCTTTTTTACGTCATTTCACTTCTTCATTTTACGATACTGTTCAGGCCGAGTCGAAACGACGATGAAAAAAAAAAAAATAAAAAAGAATTGGCGCCCTCCCTGTAGCCTATGGCTCCTCGCGTCGATTTCACAAACAAGTTTTCTCTTTTTCGACACACCACATCGCAGTTCTCGTTAAAAAAAAAAAATGTCTTAATATATTCCTCGCTAAGATTTATAATTTTTATTATTTTCCATATGATCGTGGAATATTTTTACGAGGCTAACACGAGGGAGGGTGATCGAGCTAATGACGCGAGAATTTATTTCTACAAGATGTTATCCTCCTCTTCTTAAAAATCCGCCAACCCTTTCCTTCTTTTTCTCGAGGTAAGGTCTGTCGTAGATAGTTAACGTAACATACGAAAGATGCAACAGTGCGACTGGGAGGAAAAGAAACGAATCGCAAATATGTGTGTGTGCGCGCGCGGAGGTGAATAAAAACTCCTACATGAAGATCTACTACTTAGAAGAGAACGAGAGAAAGATAGAGACAGAGGAGGGCGCGTGGGTGCATCGGATAAGGACGGAAAAGCCTTCGCTGCTTATAAATCAACTTGGATGAACCCCCGTAATTGCAATTGTCCGTCGAGTCTCACCCCAGATCGGAGTAGTCGTTTGCAAGCATATATGCGTGCGTGCGTGAGTGCGTGCGAGTGTGCGTGTCGAGCGGAACCTATCCGACGAGATACGTGTATCCGTTACTTTGTTACTGATACAGGGCTGTAGTGAGACACAATGTTTAAAACCCGTGCGCGAATATTAATATCGTAAAGCTGTAATTAAAATATAAATAAAATATAAGTTAAATATTAATATTAAATCGAAGAATTTGAGAAATTAAATTGTCGGGCTGTCCAAAGTGCGAGGATTATTTTTCGACGGGATTTAGGATTACTTTTATCCTTTGATTCTAGATCGTTACCGAGGGATACGCCGAGTGATTTCAAGTCGGACCGGAATCTCAAGAATCTGGGAGGACCAGGGTAATTAGCCGCGCTGAGGTAGTTTAAATGAATTCATTCGCCTTAAAATATCCGTGCGTGAAGCGGAAAAAGGTAGAGGCGGGCACAGGCGGGCAGGAAGAGCGGGACATAGACCCCGAAGAATACTTGCGAGAAACAAGAAAGCGAAATGCCGCTTGCCCATCAAGCGGGTGTGTCAGATGTGTGCTGATAACTAGAATTACAAATCTTTTCGCTGTTTGCCAAAAAAAAAAAAAAAAAAAAAAAAAAGCGAAGGCTCCTGTCTTCCCGGATGAACAAAGATAAGCGAGTTTTCCGTGAAATCGACTCGCTTTTTACTCGTGCGGGAATGGCGATCCTAACGTGCCCCGCTAAGGTTTCTCTCCCATCGCAAGGATATCCCTTTATTTCCGCTTGGCGCTATAAGCGCTCTTCCGTCGTGTCGCTCATCATGATGCGTTATATCCGCCGGATCCTATTTCCAGCTTGTGTCCAAGCGTGTTTATCACGTAGAAGGTGCTGTTTCATTTAAACCGAGCATCAAATAGCTCAAACGTCGATATCGGTCAACAGTCTCACGACGAAAGAGACGGAGAAAAAAAATCGGCAATGTTTTTATTAATTTATTTTACGCCGGGCACCCCGCGACGGTGCAGAGGCAACGAAAAGACGTCCGTGTCGAATGTCCTTTTCTATATAAAACGCCCTATACTCCTATTCGCTTACACCTCGTACTCACGCTAACATAACGTTTCTCTCCTTTGCACCACGGCTGACCGTCTCTTTCTTCCTTTACCGCGCTCCCTTCTCTTCTGTGACCCCGCCAGCACCTCTCTTCAGCTCTTCCTTCACTGTACCGCCGTGGTACTACCTTCCTCCCTTCAATTGGGACCTTCCGTCTCGCTCTAGCCCTCCCTTCCTCTGGTCCACAAGGCGCACTACGATGCAGTGCCTCTCAGCCGAGGCGAGGTGTGGCGGGAGCGGGTGTGCTTCCCGCGCATTGAGCCCACGTGGTGGAGACTGTGGGAAAATTCTCATGCCGCCTGGCTACTCCACTCGCCGCCGCCGCCGCCGCCGCTGCCGCCGCCGCCGACGACGACGACGACGACGCCGACGCCGACGACGATGACGACGTGGTGCTCAACTGGCGGCGAATGGCGCAGGAACAAGCTAACGCGACTTCCTGCTTTCACGCTTCAGGAGAACCTCGGGAGACTTGGCGAAAAACATATCATTAGGACGTAGCGAGAAAATCCTTTGACGACAGTCGTTCACCGCGGAAACGCTTACTTTGATTTGTCACCGTTTCGCTCGTTACGAAGAGAGAAGAGATCAATCCTACCACCCCCGCGACGCTCTTTATGACTCGCAAATAATGAAATTGAAAAGGATTAAGTACTGCGCGGAGAAGCGGAATTAAAAAATGACCGTAGATTTTAATTGCAAAACGAGCGTGTGAATTTATTTTAGTTAATTCTGAGTAATGCGCGCCTCGTGCGGCGTGAAATTAAATAGCAACGTATAATTGCGTGGCATAATAATTTAAAGTAATACGATCAACTGAAATGCACTGAAAACATATTGAACCTCACCAAGTGAAAGAGGAAGGTTAACTCCGCGAGGCCCAAACTAAAAAGCATTGCCGGAATTGGATAGCCACGAGTACACCACGGAGAAGTGGGCTGTAGAAAAATTATTTGCCCGCTGCCGTAAACACGGCGGCATGACGTTACAGTTATTTTGATCACAGTCAATTTAGATGCAGCGCGACGTATGTAATCCTCGGGGCGCTCGAGACTGTAATTATTTAATTCGATTTTTTCAAACGTTCGACTTTTGACGTATTAAAAATCAAGTGCACAATAACACTGTTCCCTAAACTTCGAAAAATTAATTAAATCTAGAAAGCGCTTGTGGAATTAATATATATTACATGTTGCAAGACGCGTTGCTTGCAGGAATTATTAACGGCCGGGTAATTATTTTCCCGTGGTAAAGTCGACGAGGATAGTCATCGATCACTATTCAGTCTAGAACTGTGGCAGAGAGAGAATATGTGTGCGTTTGCTATATTTCATATCCTTGTAAGGAGTAATTATCGCGATACGGTTAATCCTCGTTAGCGGATCTAATGAGACAACACAAAGCGCCTTTGCGCTTCTGTCAAAATCGATCAGTTAAATCCAGAACAACGGAGTAAAATTTCAATTCTTTTTTTTATAATTAAAATATAAATTAGAATAAAAAGTTACATTTTTTTTCACATTTATTCGCTGTATTTAAACTCAATTTAATTATTTGAAAAATAATTTCGAAATTAATTTTATTCTGACATTTTCTGTAAAAATCGAATTAATCTCGCAACTGTGGACCGAAGCTTTGATTCCGAGGACGAGTATCGGATGCGAATTTGAATGGAAAATGATTTTAGAATCACGCTGATCGACGTTACGGCGAACGCCTCGGAACAACCGGCGATTTCCGTAGTAATATGTAGTAGAAATTTAAATCGCTCGGCGAGACTGTGCAGTTTCTTCTTCGTCCGATCGACGATCGTATCTGCCTCATCGCACGCATACGTGAACGCCGCATAATATGCCGACCGAATGGAAAGGAGGGCCGGATGAACGTCGGCATATGGGATTGGGAGTGGTCGAGGGTACTTGGGTGAAGCTGAGCGAGAAAGAGAGAGAAAGAGAGAGAGATGGGGACAGTGAACGAGAGATATCAATTGGAGAGAAAAAGAAAACGAGAGATACATAGTCGATTCGAGCGAAAAGCAAAGGGGCAATTCAAATCAGGATGTATGAGCTAGAACAACTGTATATGTGATGCACTGAGTAATGTTGCGTGTATTGAAATTTATAAAATGTATACATCTAACAATAGTCTCAACATAAGAAACTCCACCGACTGATTACAGAACTTCTTTAAAGGTCAAAAAAAATCAATCAGCACGCAAGTAAAAGTAAGTTCCGATACGATAGAGATAGATAAATGCACCGTACGTCGCGTTCCGTTTCAATATCTCTTTTATCTTCTTTTTAAGATTCAACGTTTTTATTCACTCCTTAGATTAGAATCTATTTTTTTTTTTTTCTCCTCGCGAAGATGTGCTCCCTTGCGGTGTCCGTTTTTCTGATGCCGTAAGAGGCGCACGTATATGCGAGGGGAATCACCGATAAGCGTAATTTGAATGGGTAATAGCCTCACCCTAGAGGTGGGTCCCCCGGTTAATGATGGACCCGGAGAGATCCGGCCGACGAGATGATGCGCGCAATCCCTCCTTCTCCTGACGGTCCCTACGATGCATTCTCGCTTCGACCTGATCGCAATTCGGAGACGTTTTCGATCGCGACCACGAAATACTGATAATATGAAACGTGCTTCTTTTGAGAAGCATCTCTCTTTTTTTTTCGCCTACAAGTTATTAAGGTTCTGATGTTCCCTGTCAACTTTACATCACGCATATTTTCAAAATTGGCAATAAATATCGAAGTGAAGTATCGCTGATAAAAAATGCCGACAGATTTTGACAGATATTCGTGATCGAACGGCTGGACGAATGTCGAAACCGGTCTTACCGCGAGTATAATGTGGTAATACATGCCTCCTCCCGTGAAGTTTTCTAAAAATTTATGAATAATGCATACCGAAAGCTTTTGCGCAAGTAATATCCGAATTCGAAGATATTTAATACGAAAATTGTCATCGTCGCCGGCAGTCTGACTGTTAATTCGTAGCTGTATCACCGAATCACTTTCGAGAGCGTCTCGTGAGAGGCTGCGTAAACATATGCGAGTACGACACTGTATCATAACAAGGCGGAGATGTGAACGAGAACGATGTGAAATTCTCCAGACGCGTTCGCTCTAAAGCGGAGCGTCTGTCAGTAAACAAACTCGAAGACGTTACGCGCGTTAGAGACTCTCGAGACGAACTCGTAACCCCTTCTTTCTCGCGGCTCACGAGTCTCAAGATTAAATAAACACATTTGCGCGATTATGGTGCGATCACGTAGGTCTCAAAGGGAAGATATTACATATGATGTATCGTCGTGCCAAAATTTTTAATAGAATTACTATTATTTTGCTCGCATATAAAAATTATAATAATAATAATCTAGCAAAATTATTATATATATTTTTTAATTACTATAAGACGAAAAAAGCAAATTGCTGATTCTTAAAATTATATGTTAATATTTTAAATAATTTTCTAAAAAACCTCTTTATACAATTGTTACATAAAGAAATTAAAAAAAAAAAAAAAAAAACGAGATAATTACTTGAAAGGCTACACGTTAGAAGGATGAAATCGAATTGTAAGATATTGAGTGATCAACGTTGCGTCGCGTCAGAATCTCGTCAGTAAGATTTTCTCTCTTCGAGGTGAAAACTGCTCTCTCTTCGTTATTACGAAAAAAAAAAAAAAAAAGAAATAAAACAGAAAATCACGCGCAATCGCGCAATTAGACCAGCGGAAACGAATCGTCCGTATGACATGCACGGGAATCAGCATTGTCGAAAGCAACAGGTGTACAGCGATCAACAGGTGGTTCAAACGTCATCGCAGAATAGTGCGTTCAAGCGAAGATGATAATACACAATCAATAGATCAATAGATGTCGCAGAGTAGAAAATGGGGACACGTGGGAAGAAACTAACATATAGAAAGAGAAATCTACAGTGCATAGTAAGACAAAATTCGCAAAAGAAGATGTCTAGACAGAATATTAATTTCTACTTACGTCGTTCATTCTTGTTATATGATATAAAGTATAGAAAAAAATTAAGTATTGCAGCAAATTATGTAATAATAAATTCATCTGTTAATAAAGTATGAATAAATTAAAATAAAGACAAAGTAAAAGAAGAGTCACGCATATTTAATGTCTCTGCAAAAAAAAAAAAAAAAAAAAAAAAAGTTGCCTATCTAAAATACTATTTAAACTAGGAAAACTTGCTAAGGGCGGGGACACAGGTGTTAGAAGAGAGACCTACAAGTGAGGAACACTGCATAAATCGTCGTCGGCCGACACTTGGGCGCAACAGGTATAAGACAATCAACAGGTTGTTTTCGCATGCCGATCGTCCCGTTGCTCCTAGCTCTCAGACTCCGGCGGAATATAGACAATATCTCCGAAGAGAAACGGAAGTTGGAGAAAGGCGAGAGAGGTATGGCTCGAAGAAAAGCATCGGATGCGTAAAAGATGAAAGATGGAGAAGGAAACCCTACGATAGGCAGATACATCTAACCCTCCGCCAGCTTCTCCCTTGCGAACGATGCGTGCACGTAAAGTATGCGTGTGTATATGCCGCCGGTATACGCACTTGTATGAGTGACCGCACACGCCTGAGTATACATACCACGTGCACGAACGGGCGTGCTCGTGGACCGGTGCTCGAACAATGGGACCATCACGCGGCTACCATTCTTCAGGGACAATCAGGAAGGGAGAGACGGACCTCTTTCTCGGCGCCCGACCGTGCCGAAGCCCTATGCTTAAAAAGGACAATCGCCCCCTTATTTACGATTTGGGTAGCCTAGCCCGATCTCCGTCCACTTTCTTCCTTTCTCTTTAACGCTCTCTCTTTCTTTATTCGTTTTTCGTCTTACCGTCTCTTTCTTATTCTCTCGTTCGGATGGCCACCTTGTTCGAACTTGCGGCGTCTAAACACGAAGAGAGTCATCGAAAATCTTCAGCCCTTACGCGCCATCCTATTCTATTAGCCACGGGAGGCTATTCGGCCACGAAGCACGCCCATCGAATTTTTCACGATGGCTTTTCCGACCGGGGCATAAATTTCGAGACATCGTAATGTGCACCGTCACGTGCCCGTCTCGAGCTTTACGGCTCGCTAGAGGCGTCTGTGAAATTGATTATTAGAAGGACCATCTTCGCCCTTAATTCATAATTCAAATAATTTTCAAGAATAAATAAAACTATAAAAATTTTTTTTTTCTCTCTTTCATTATTCCGTAATTCAGGAAATAAAATTTACGAGGTTTTGTACTTTTTTTCCAAATGCCAACTAAACGTCAGCTACTCGAGACCAGCACGTTCTCGCCAGATAAAGATCTGATTTACGCAAGATCGTTTCATTGACTATAAACAACGGTTCTCGCCAATGTGAATCAGATCGTCGCTTATTGTTTGTCGGAACGGACAGATATTACGTTTGCGAAAGAAGTACATCGATCGCGATCGAACGAACGCAAATCAGCCGCAGGGCTCGCAGGGAGTAAGCGTTCCCAGTTAAATTATGGTCGTTCAATTCGGTCGAAGCGGTCGTAAAGCAAATGAGATACGACTGAAGGGCCGATCAAGAATTATTAGGGAAGAAATCCATTTTCATGTTCTATGTTATCATAGTTGTCTCGCCTTAATTTTGTTTTTTCTTTAAATAAAATACAAATTTTACATTTAACGAACGCGCACGATGCTCTAATGATTGTAATTCGTAAAGCATATAATTTTTAATTTTTTGAAATTTTTTCGCTGGATATTAAATATATATCAACATACAAAATCTAATCTTTTTCACGATCGAAACGTTGAGACCGAATAAATGTTCGACAGCTTCCAAAACTGCGACGTGGGTCGCACCGATCATAGCGAGCTCCGTCATGTATAAAATGAAGTAGGTGGAGAAGAATGCGAGATGCGAAAGGAAGAGAAGGGCGAAGGGAGATTGCGCAGGGAGAATACGAAGAAAAGAGTGTGACGAGGGTGGAGATGATAGAAGGAGGATGAAGAGAGTGCAGTATCACGGTTGCTTTATCTTGCTGCGCTGAGGAGGCAGCGAGAAGTTGAAGAGCACTCCGCTTACACGAACGCAAGTGGAAGGTTATTGTGTGAGGAATAGAGCCACCTTCATACACGCACCGTCGTCTTCTGCTCGTTCTTCTTCTCCCTCGGCTCTTCTTCCACGTTTAACCACCACCTCTGCTCCGGCAGAAGAGGTTTATGAGGAATATGGGAAAAAAAAAAGGGACAGGACGAGACTCGTCGAGAGAGAAAGAGAGATACGACGGGGTGTAAAGGGGGACAAGGGAGAGAAGCTCGCTGAGTAAAGGGGCGTGGGTGCGCCCTTCGTGATTTACATATGCGTATTCTATACTTTATTTACTGCGTCGATCATCCTCCACTTTATCTTCTCGCGTGTGGGTTGCGCCGAAGAAAGAGCACGCCGAGAAAGATGCAAACGAAGAAATTGATGAAGAAGAGAGAGAAATAGAGGAGAGAAACAGATGGCGAGATGTGTTGCTTCATCGATTAGCCCCGAAGCTGTCGCCAGTAACGTAAATATTCAACACATAGACGGATAATCTTGACTTCTCAATTTTACAAGAAGGATTGTCGTGTATTCGACACGACGAAGTTAAGAAAGAACAAAAAGCAACGATATATTTGAAATTCTGTAAATGTACACGGGTGACTTTTTCATGGACTGACATGTCTAGAAAAAAAAAAAAAAAAAAGAGGGCACGGAGTGGATAAAAAAAAACTGACTGCGGGATAATTGACATACGTCAGGTCTCTTTTCTTTTTTTTGTTTTTTAAACCGACGCAAGCTCTCTTTTTTCCACCACGTGTTTCGCTCGCGGTAACCTCGGCATGCCGCGGTTAATTGTCGTAACTGCCTTCGGTTGAGTAGCGAGACGTTTCGAAGTAAACGAAAGACAAAGAACGCCGAAAATGATGAGAGGCCTCCTTCAAGACGCGCACACGCGTCTTCGTACCGCTCGATGACAGCCTGACGAAGTACTTCTCTCCGATCTCCGACAAACGTCAGCCGAGGGACTGCGCTGGAATCGCTCGCGCGTTCTTAATTGAAAGTCTGATTGGCAAGGGTGATTATTAAATGCGCGCAAAAAAGGTCACGTAAGGAAACGTGCTAAGAAGACGAAATTTAATCGTACTAAGATCAGTTTCCGCAATAAAAGATCGTAATTGGAAGATGTACATGCGTCATTTAAAATTTTAACAATCTAAATAAATTTTATAATATTCGACTTTCTTCCGGCACTTATCAGAATTTATTATCAACTATAAATTCTGTACTGCATTCGTCATAATCGAAAACGACAAGAAGCAATGGAATCGACAAGATGAAAGAGGAATGAGAATAGCGAAAAGACAGAAAACGGAGAAAAAAACGGCAGATAGACGAACAAATTCTCCTCTCTTCCAAGGCGGCCGAGTAAATCATGGGAAGAGTACTCGTGAGAGTCTCGCGGGTCTGAAAAGATGGTGAAAAGAGAACGAACGGAGGAGAGCCCATAGGGTTTCTCGTGGTTGATCGGTGGTGAAGGGGAGAGAGATAGAACACGAGGGAAAGAGAAAGGAGGCGAGAGGGATGTGAGCTGAGAAGAAACGTAGGGTTTCGGTTCGACATATCAGCCCGAGGTGGTCACGAGTCTCGAAGTGGAGGGTTCACTAGTGGGTGGGACCTTCCACTTCGTGCCTCTCCACCAGACTCTTTCTTTCCCCCGCGAATCCTTTCCCGTCCCGTTCCGTTCGTTCTCCCGCTCGCTCGCTTCCCAGCTTCATGTCTAACGACAACTTCGCCTAAAGCGAAATTGGCTAAAGTTATCGGGCTCGGTTGATTTCACATCTCCTTCGCCGTTGCGCAGCGCAAAAGTGACAGTCATTGTCCTGTTGAGGAAGAAAAGCGGCCAAGGGAAAGGATGCAAAGAGGTGGAAGATAAAACGCGAAAAGACGCAAGAAAAAAAAAATAAAAAAAAAAAAGACAAGAGAGTTAGAGAGAGAGAGAAATAAAACGCGGTGCAAAATTAACGCAGCACGATTCTTTTGACTTCTTTACGCGGAGTATATTTTGTCGTCGTGACATTGAATATTTATCGTTCAATCTTAAATCGAAATCTTCCCTCAGAATCGGCCGTTCTCGTTTTCTCTTTGACTCTCGTCGAGTCATCGCTTGACATATTTCATTAACGTCGCGCTCTTCCAGCGTAATCAGACGCCGCCTATTTATCTGGTCCCACTTATCTACCGAGGCAAACGAGTTTAAGGTATCTTTCGCAGAAATTACAACAAGAAACGCTTGTGTCATGTGCCGTAAGCAGAAAGAAGCAAATGGAAAAGACGTAACTATTCATGCCTACAAAGTTGGAGAAGTAACTGGACTTTCGACAATTTCGTTTTTAAATTCGTTCTCGTAATCTCGTTAGATAAAACCAAGGAACGTTCGCCAATCTCGATCTTTTTTCTTGTCCGCGTTAGATAGTTATCGTTTAAGCTAAGAAGGTATGTCTATGGTATTTGTTAGAATACGGAATTCCGTGAAAAAAAAAACATGCAGCTGTATCTAAATAAGGATCGTCGTTTATACATTGCTATTGATTCTGATCTGTTTCTTGCTGATTTGCATGTTACTGCTCTGGCCCCGTTGCACGGCGGACAAGAAACGGGACATAGCAGAGATGCTGAGCACGGCGGTAAGCAATTACGTGAAATTCGAGATCGCGGATAAGCGCGAGGCGCACGCGTGCGCGCGACGAGCCCGTTTAGCAAGAGACAAAAATTAAATAACATTCTCCTCTAGTATCCACACAATTGCACGATGACCAAACGAAGACGATTTCTTAAATTTTTTACTCCGTTAAAAAAGAAAAAGAAAAAAAAAAGTAAAAATAAAAAATGCTTTTGAAACGTCTGTCGAACCTTTGTGTAATTTAGGTAATTAAGTAGACATACACGTTGTTACGATGTCGATATTGTTGCGTAATGAGAGCAATAAATCTAGACCCTCCGAGTTATCCATGCTCGTTCTTAGGCCGGTCGCACGCACATCCACGCACAGTTGCACACACGCGAAGGTCACGCGTGTAGGAGGGAAGGTTGAGAGAGGCCAAGAAGAACATGTAGAAGTTCTCCTCCAACGCGTGGCGCGTCTTTGCTCTTGTTGGCCTGTCTCTCTTTCTCGAGGCGGCGGCGATGGCGGCAACAAAACCGCCGTGACTCGCACAACTCGCTCGGGGGACCGAACAAAAACCACTTTGTTCTAAGGTAAACCCACCTTAGGTATATGCGCCCTGTCGAGGCCACGAGGACGCTCCTCGACGAAGGGCAGATCGGACCGAAAGTCGGCACCTTCCTCTACGAAGTAGCGAAAAAGCGAAACGAATCGACCGGAAATTGTCTTTGACGATCCCTTTCTTCTTGTCTCGAGCATTCTCCTCCGTACCCTCCATAATGTTCATTTAATTAACGTATCGCGTTTAATCCTCGGACTTTTATACAATTTTCGATTAATTTTTATATTAAATCCTTCAATATCTTAATTTTAAAATAAATCGTTCGATTAATGAAAAAAAACGTTTATAAATATGCGAATTGCTTCAAAATAATAGACTAAAATATTGATATTAAAAAATCAAAGATAGTTAAATTTATCGTATTTCAATTCGTTGATCATTTAGATCAATCTGATTTGCTGTTTTCGATTCAAGCTGAGATTAATGCGTTTCGGTCGAATCAGGCATAATCGCGGACATTATGCACGGTTCGATGACGATTATTTACGAAGATAAGACAGCGCGCTGGAGAGATGTATGCCACACCGGGAATCGATGTCGAATCAATGGCTCTTTTGACAGAGACGAACTGCGTGACGCCCTATCGAACGCGAAGACACCCACTGTTCTATTCTCCTCGCTCTCTCGTTGCTGCGTCACAGGACCTATCTTTGTCGGTGCCGAGTCATTACCAATTCGCGATGCACAAACGCGCGTCCGAGTCTTCGCGGAGCGATTACAACAACAGCCTGAACCTTGTCCACTTTTCTAATTTAAATAATTTTCGATCTTATTTGGATACTACTTTACACATTTAGAAAAAAAAAAAATCAAATATTAAAATAAAGCCTGCAAGCGATATGTTAATCGCACGATTGTTCCGAGAACGAAAACTTTGAGTGCCGATCACGGTATCGAAGGCACATCGATGCCCCGCGACGCGATCGAGCAATGGTTTTCGGATTTGAATTTCAATAGCGGCCTGAAAGACACACGCGAAACCCGGCCACGGCAATACGAGTTCCAGTTTAGAACGAACGATTTACCGCTCGCTAAGGGAGGAGCCGCCGTTCGAGGACGCTCGTGTATCCGATAACCTAATAGCCGAGCTGAATTGTCGCCGGTCGTCTGCACCGTCGAAAGCCACGGGGACCACGAGGCCGCATAAATTTGCATAGGTACCGCCGCGCCCTTTTAAGCGTGCTCGAGCGCTTTCTCGACCGAGCACGTCCTCTTTACGGAGGAGCACGAGGACTTGTGTTTCTCGTTTTCGCGCCGAGGCGGCCGGGATGCGGCAAAACCGAAAGAAAGAGTCGCACCCTTAATAAGGAGCGCGAAGGTCTTCTCGGAGCGAGGTAGGCGTGGATTCGTTTCACGGCTACAAAATCGAAGGGCGGTCTATGCAAAATTCCCGTTCCGTCGCGTCCGCCGTTTTCAATTTGCAGTCCATTATACGCTGACACGGCCGGTCCACGTCGGATGCTGTCGCGAAAATCAAAGTCATCTCGACTCTTTAACGCGAATGATTTATGATTTGCGTAGTTAAAAACTTTTATTTGTTTAATTTTTTTTTTTTTTTAATAATTTTTAGCTTACTTCTTTGCATTTTTGACGAGAAGGAAAGAGGGTGAAAATTGTAAATACAACGGCTCGAAACAAAATGTATCTAAATACGTATAAAGTCGGCGACTTTGCAGCTGAGTGCAAAGTTAGACTTTCGCACAAAGGATCGAATAATGTACGCGGGCAGAAGTCTACGAAAACATCTTGTCGTGCTTTGTCACGCGCGATTTGAAGAACGACGTCGTAAAAGGGCAGGCGTTGCGTGTCACCGGCGTTTTATTGGCGGTGCGGTCAGGAGACGTTTAAGGAAGCGCGCCGAGGTTTCCTCTCGGGGGAGCGCTGATCGATTAATGACGGGGCTTTAACGGAAAAGGGGGTACCTTTAAGACGCACCACGGCGCACGAGGAGTGGTTCCACCCACAAAGAGGCCCTAATGGCGCCGCCCGCGGGCATTTACCGGTGACTTACGCGTTCGCGGATGATAAATAAATCTACGTAGCGCATTATACGCCGCGGTTCCTGCTGTCGGCCTGGCCGTGATTAATGTCGCTTGCGCCACGTGTGTGCGTAAATGCGTACGTGCGTACACGCGCGCGTGTGCAGATTGTGCGCCAAGACACGAAAAGCTTATCGTTCCGAAAGTACTTCTCTCTCACCGTGACCGACGTCGACACCAATACGTCAGAGGATTCAGTCTATTCTTACTTTAAAAGAAAAGGAAAAAAAAAAAAAAGGTAAGCGCACTTAATTTCCATGCGTGACGTAAGAAAACGTAAGAAAATGATTTGTTATTGGATGGTATTGTCATTGTCAATATTTACGGATCCACACGAGTACGCAATACGCGTATGAGAGCAAAGGAACATGCGAATCAAATGCATGAGGCACGAAACGGCTACCGTTAGTCACAATTTTAA
Organism: Cardiocondyla obscurior; assembly: GCF_019399895.1. Lineage (NCBI taxonomy): Eukaryota > Metazoa > Arthropoda > Insecta > Hymenoptera > Formicidae > Cardiocondyla > Cardiocondyla obscurior. The sequence goes on along the minus strand of NC_091875.1, from coordinate 754,963 downwards.
AGTTATATCAATTTGACATAACTCGATGGCAGACGATGCGTATTACGGCGATACAAACGCATTTGCCGCGCAATTGTTTTATCTATTGCCGACGTGATATTTGTGCATATACTTGTCTATAAGAATCTCATTTATATTATACATATAATCTACATAAACAAATTGTGAATTATTTCTATATAGGGTCTAGTTATATCTATTATATAAATCGCGTTGGATAAAATATTCAAGGTATCGTTCTATCTTGAAACAATACAAGTTCAATAGCGACTGTCTTAATTTCCAGTTCGAATAGATTGCACGAAATTTGCTTCAAGAGGCATTATTTGATATATGTATAAAAATAATTGTCAGGAAAAAAAATGGGATACAAAAATCAGTGACGAAAAGTGTATGTGCCATCTCACATATATTACACTTAAAACGATACTTGATATAGCTTCGAGATAAGTACGGACTGTTGCCGGTTGAACCTAAATGACCACGAGCGTGGTATTCCGCGAGCCTATAAATCCAACATAAAGATACAAATCGAGAAGCAGAAAAGCCGCACATAAGGAGAACCATAAACTCAGTTTATCCGCCGCGGAGCGCGCTCCCGGTTCTTACGTTAACCCGATCTTCCACCATCCTTGCTCCGGCAGGAAGGCGAAAAAGGCACGGTAATTAAGGAAGATAGAAATCGCCCCTTAAAGGGCTCTTAACCGCGGGAGGTGAACGCGCGGTCCGCCTCCACCGTAAAGGTTACCTTCGACGATTAAAGTGTCTCCCTTCCCGCAACGAACAATTTGCATCTCGGAAGTGCATACCGTTTCACCGGAATTAATTCGATCACCGCTAATTTCGTATAAGTTATTAATTGATTTGTTACACAAATCGCTTAAATTTTGCAAAAACGCAATAGATACACGCAATTAATTAATTTAAAAAAAAAATTATTAACAAATTTACTACTTTAGCATCGTATGAAGCGATCGATCGATCAATTTATTTCGGGATGATAAACAATTAATTGAAAATGACATAGATACCTATGTGCGTGCAACGTTATATAGCACTTTCACATAATTTGCTACTATCTATTCCGGAAACAAACATACACAGATATAACGTAGGCAATACGGGAATAAGCGACGTAACTTTATAGCCAGTGACACCAAAGCGACGCAGCCTCCTCAATTACGTGCAGCGCGATCTCCGCCTTGCATCCCGCTGCACATCTCCAATGTGCGTGGGTTAGAAGGCACCGTTACTCGCAGGCCGAGAAATTCCATCAACGCCAGGGGAGGGAAAGGGGAAGGGGCCGAGAGCACGGAGATGGAAATTGGAAGCTTTCACGTTCTCGCGCTTGTTCGTCCTCCCTCTCTTCATCCTTCCTGATCTTACTTCAAGCTACTGACACCCACGCGCGCGTTATCTCACCGCGCCTTACTGACTAGCACCGATTAAAATTAATAAGTGCATTCTCCCGCGCGCATCTGCATACTGATCGGCTGACTCGAAAGGTGCTAACGAGGCTATTCTTCCGCCACTTCTCTCGCTTTCTGTCTCCGCGTTCGTACGGACCGCATCTTTTTTTTCCTCATATCACCTCCCTGCCGAGTTGCGAGAAGACTCACGAGGTGCTATGACAAGACTTTGATGAGCTATATTGTGCAGGAGTTATTAATTTAATGACGAAGGTAGATCGATCTTTACGCGAATAAAACCCTCGCGGTCGCGCGATCAATGGATTTCAAATGTTTATTGTAAAAAATATATCTCTTAATTCCTTGGCTGAATATATTTGTTGAGTAAATAGAAAGAAAACTGAAAATCTATCTATAAATGTTTCCTGCGATATAAATTATAAAATATAATTTCAATCTGATACAAATTTTTTTTACCTTTTATCAATGACGTAGCGTTAAATGACGACTTTTACTACGACTACGTACCAAAGAGATTCATATCTACCGTAAGTCATAACTGAAATGATATACGGTACGTTGGAATTTACAAGACGACCTTCCGGGAAAATCAAAAGTGAGAATAAAATCGAGTGCGGATGAAATCGATGCGAGGCAAAGAAAGTGAACGGTAAAGAGCACCTGCATCAACTAATGGCAGATATAAGTAGCTCGATAAAGTATAGAGAAAATAAAAATGGAGAATAAAAATGCGAGAATACAATTTCGACGTTATCTCAAACCAGCGAGTTTCACATATGCGCTCATCCATTTATTTCACGAGCTTTTCTTAGAAGAAGCAGCGCAAAAAGGGGCAGAGCAGCTTGGTCCTCGATGCTGGAATATTTCCCTATCTTGGGTTTCAGGGTCAGAATCGTGTTCCAATTAGATCGCGAGACGAGACTCCTCGCGTTTTTGTCCTATCCGGTCACATACCGCCCTCGTTACTCTTCCACCCTCACCCAGAAGTTCTCCTTCCAATAAGGAGCGCCAGTTTATAAAGCAAGACCCGCGGCATGTTTTGCACGTTATACATAGAATGTATCATGGCACTCGCGAAGATCGCTATTAGAATCGTGGGTCCGCCGAGGAAAAGAGAATCCGAATACGAACGAATTGAAAATACAAACAGCACTAAAAAAATTTTACTCGAAACCGATGAAACATTGTATATCATCTATCTGTGATTTTTCAAGCAGATTCTCACCACCGTATCATAATTAGTACGTAACGAGAGAGAATTAAATTGCGCCTCGATGTAAAGAATAATCTCCTATTAATCTAGGATGCGGAGGTATTGATTATAACGCGATCGTGTGAAGTAACGTGTTCGCGAGCGCGCGTAATTGCCGGCAATTATTCGTTAATGCGCATCCCTTTGACAGAGACTTCGTTAATTAGTCGAAACGCGCGGCGTGTAATTACGATCTTTTCTAATGAACGAGATATGCCGATGGATTGTCTATCAATGTTTTCTTCGCAAAATCATTGTATACATTTTTATTGCCCTCCTCGGGATCTCTCAATTGTTACAACAATCGCTTATTAAACACAACTAGTGGCAAAGAAAACTACCATTAAAACATAAATCGTGATTAATTATCAGTTTTCTTTTATAACCACATTTTGCTACTGCATAAATTGAACGAAAGGCAAGTCTAAAGCAAGAAATTAATCGAAACAATCGTTGATATCAATGACATGCCCGACAGTCTTCGAAATAAAAGTTTAATATTAATAAAGAAAATACTATTAAAAAAACGGTAAAGCTAAATTAACGTTTTATTGTGTTATTAAAAGTGAGTGCTATATTTAATAAAAAGAGATAATTAAAGAAATTAATTACGACCGCGTTTCACATGGCCTTAATTTTTGCAAGATGAAATTTTCACGTATCATAATGCTTCCTGTTAATCATTCTGGGAACGATCTACCAGAAACGCGAAGTTGAAGAAACCGCATCGTCTATTCAGTGAAGCGCAATTGTTCCAGTCTGAGTTTTTTTTTTTTTTTTTTTCTGCTATTACCATCACGCCGCCAATTAGCGACCGTGTCGAATATTTCTCGTGTATCGGGCTCTCGATTGTGAGAATCGTCTTTTCACAGACTCGCGTAACCGAAATTCAGTAATTAGCGGATACTCGCTATCTCTCTCGCATATAGCTCGAGACCCCGTGATCATTTCTAGTAGATATAATCGAATCTGATCGATTAACGGTTACGGTCGATTGAACCCGGTGACTTCTAAAGTGCAAAGGAAATCGCCAATCAGCACAATTTAATCTCGCTTACTCGACGGAACAGGTTGACGATGAACAACATTCTCGCGAGACGCGCGCGACTTCCATTTAATCGAGTCAAACGTACACGAGCGCGCGATAAATCGTTCATAATCATTCATGGCGAAGAGTGCTGCTTAACCGTTGCAGACACCTGCGAAGGATATTATCGTTTATGCGCGAATGATAATTAAGAGGAAGAGCTATAGGATAAAAGTGATTTGACTACGCTTCGGGCATCGTCGTCGATTCATATGTCATAGAATGTCGCGATGAATGTGCATCGCAGTGCGATTATCCTGTATCAGAAAATCAATCGCGTAATCCAAGACATTAAAGTCGTGTAAATGACTTTTATTTTACAAAAATCCGTAAGACTGCTAGAAAGTTTATCGCGAGATTGGTTTATCGTTCTTAATAAAGATTAATCTCAGCTACTTTTTTAAATAATATAATCTTGCAATAAAAAATATTTTGTTCGCGTTTTAAACGTTTTAAGTTCTAATCATCTAATGCTTTAAGTGTACTAATCAATTCATTTAAAATTAAAGGATCTTTATTTTCGGTGGAGGTTCATACTCCGAATGCGTTACCATGTAATTCAAAATTATTCGTGAAGTTTAAAGTTAATGCCTACTTGCAGTATCTTTATGCAGGATTAATTGCTGACGTTTGATTCTGTTGCCTGCCGGCAATTTTGCAAATTCCCAAGAAATCCTCCCGGTACTCGAGGCTGCGTGATAACGTCGTGGGATATTATGCGAGATTTCTCTTTCGAGGGAAGCTTGTAACGCGGAAGAGCCATAGGAGAAGCGCCCAAGCAACGCCGAATCATCCATCATATCGCCTTTATCGTCAGAAACCACTCGCCAGATATGACGTACGATATGAAACTGTTATTGTTTATAGCCGTAACATTCGAGATCTTTAACCACCAACTATTGCAATAATTATCCTCCCCTGAACATCGAACAGCGAATAAATAACATTCGCTCAACAAGTTATGCGGAGAAAGCGAGTTTAAGTTAAAAAAAAAAAAAAACAATTTTATTGGGCCAACTAATAATTTTAAAAATTCAAAGAACTCATGAGAAGGCCTATTTTTACGTATCGATATTATTCTAAAAATGAATGGAGATCTAAAGTTCAATATTACGCCGCAGTCATGTAACAATGTCGATCTTCCGATTTAATTATCAGCGGATAGTTTCTTCCGAAGCAGGAACCACGTCACGGACATGTGTTAGGTCGAGAAGAATCGCAACGCGCGGTCACGTTCAGAGGGACGGTATCGAAATGCTGGATCGTTCAAGATGCGCTCGTGCACATGTTCTTCTGTAATCTTTGCGACTTCCTTCTTCATCCTCCCTACGGTATATATGCCGAACGAAGGATCGGGTTCCTCTTCTTCCTCTACCCTTCCCGGTACGTCGCATTTATTCGCTCATACTCCTAACCGGTCTAGCTAACGACCCCTATCTTGCGCATCGCAAAATAATGAAATTACGCGAAAAAGAGACGCGGCATTACCGGTGGACCATGTTTTGTAAGTATGTACACGCCGGCGATAGTATGCAGAATAGAAGCGGTTAAGTTGGCTCCAGCGGAATCTCATTTATACCGCGAGCATAAAGAAATTTAATCTACCGTTATAATTATATTATACGTACACTCGAATCCAACGTCATTGGCAATTACGTGAGTCATCGATTTTATAGAACATAAACTTGTAAATTATTCGTAACGAGTAATTTACTTAAAAAAATTGCTACTGTAATCGTTAATATATTCGTTTTGCTATAGACGAGCGGTGCAGCAATCGATTACGCGATCGCTAGGAGATTCGGCTGTTAAGTCAATTTACACGTCGACATTTTCGCTCTGTGAATTTTTGCCCCGCGGGATTCCACGTTCTTAGGTACTGCACTCCGCGAAATGACGCCGTTGTCGTAAGAGAGAATAATAATCGCATTCCGCGATGACGGGGCCGATAGACACAAAAGGAAAGGCGAGCGCAAAGTGCGCCCGGCCTAGGGAAGGAGGAAGTCCAGGAGTAATTTCCTTTCAAGAGTGATCTTGCGATGGAAGAGAGGTGAAATTATTTTACGACATACTACTTTAATTATTGCACGTTGGAGCAATTTTACCACAATAATACGAAAAAGAAAAGCTAACGAAATATAAAGAGAAGAAAATAATACGAATAGACAAACTTTCTCCTAACATTAGTTCTGAAAATAATTTTTACTTAATTATAAGTTAATATAGTTAATAGAAGTGTAAAGTTAATAGAAATTTTTTTTCTAAATAATCATAAAAAATTACCAGAACAGAATAACTTGATATTTAATGTATTTCAAAATTTTTCGTAAAAAATAATTAATTTATACGTCTTATTTTTTTTTTCTTCTTTTTTTCGTAATTTAATCAAGTGACTATAAATTGCACTGAAACATGATCCAATTAATGGCAATCAAACCGTTACTATCTCCGTTTTACTCTGCCCAAATATAGTTGATTATCTTTTCCCTCCCGTTCTTACGTTCGTTCTTTCGAAGTGGTACTTTACGTTCCGTCAACATCTTTCTTACGTTCTACGGTTTTCGCTGAACGAGGAATACGGAGATCTGACCGGATGCAGAAAAGCACTCTTCCATTCTGCCACGAGCTTTATGACCTTTTTATGATTAATACGGATGGAGGGCCGCGATGAACGCGCGATTATTTCCACGGCGATCTTTCCACGATCTTTCTTCGAAATGGGAGAAGCATCCGCTAATTAAGGGCAATATCGGTGGCTAAAGTCTCCCCGTAAATATTCCGTAATATCTGGCGAGTCGAATTCTCTCGATCGGGGAATGATAAAAACCCGTATAGATTGTACGTAAAAGAATAGAGCTCGTTCGCCGCGTCCGTATTTTCTATTTGTACCGCAAAGTGCAATTAAAGTGCACGAGGGGAATGCAATCATCGGATAATTTAACATTGCTTAAGCGCATCGGCAACAATCGCGATTATCATAATTGTTTCTATCGTTACGTTGGCGTTACTATGTCGACAGAGAAAAGAGGTCCCTTCATTCATATTGAACGGGCAGGAATTGATAATGTCAGAATTTCGATAGGTACAATTTGCAATGTAAAAGTATTCACTTCGTTACGGTAACCGTCGCGCTTGTTATAATAAATAAATTCGTCCCAATTTGTCACCAATTTCGATTTTTAACGAAGATGGCACGCTATCGCGTTCTGGCTGACCGAGGTTGCTTTCATCGCCGGTGTCGGGAGGATCGCCAGACAGAGTTAGTTAATCGAAGTCTGTGTTGGGTCTTCTTTACTGTTAGTCGATCAACGGTGGACTCGCGAACAAAGCGATCTTAAATTTATACGCTTCGGTTATCGCTTCCACGAAGAATTCCGGCCGGGCTCCGAGCTTTACGAGCACCGACGCGCGATAGAATGCACACCGCGCCGCGCCGCGCCGCTTGTCGTGCACGCGTTGCGTGTGTGCGTGCGTAAAATCGCGTTGCGCGCACCGTGGTGTCCGCAAGAGAGCCGCGGAGTGACGAAAGGGATGCAAGGGAAGGGGGATGGACACGGGAAAGACGAGGGCAGCCGGCGGCGGAGTCGCGTGGTGGAAAGGGGAAGGTTTTATCGTCGCAATCAAGGGCAACGCGCGAAAGGCAAGGCAAGGCAACGCTCTCCTGCCATTACGCTATGCCATGCCGCTTCGACAAGTTTATGACCGCAGGTGTACCCGTGTCCTCTTCTTCATCCGTACCCGTTTCTGAACTCCCTTTCCTCCACCCATTTTTTCTCCTTTCCGCGTCTGCCTTCCGTCATATCACCTTGGACGATATTCCTCTCATTCGAGCGAATAAATCGAGTAAACGACAGTTCGATCAAGAAATATTTCGATAACTATAGGTCAGTTTTTAAAACGACTTTATCATTTTACTTAGTCGCGACAGCGATGAAGCTAGAGTTGTATTTTTGGACGAAAGACCCCGGGTGAATCCGCTTACATTTTTGACAACGCAACTCTCTCGGCGCGTGTATCTCGCGTGATGCTGCCCGAAAACTTCGTTCGGGATGCACACACTCCGAGGCGGGGCATAAAGTAACTCCGTAATCACGTTTATGGGAACACGGAGGCGCCGAAGTCAGAGGTCAATCGACTTCCACCGGGATGACCTCTTCGAAGAAACAACGCGTCCCCCTATGCCTCTGTACATCGCCACGTGAGTACGGTGAACCCTCTCCCCATGCGTTCGAGACGCGTGCATACCATCGCGTGGTCGGTGCATATTCGCCGGTAAACCCACACATGACACGCAGAAACCTGTGGATTGTCGTATCGATGCGCGGTCTGCGGTTTTTATGCAAGGGAAGCTCGGTGAGAATACGAGAACAACCAAAAAACTACCGTGTGCGAAAACACTACCAATTCATACAGAATTTTATTATGCAGCGATATAAAAATTGATAAAGAAAAATAAACTGCACTTTTATAATATTATTTTAAAAAGAATAAGCTCTGAAAAATGTTATACACAACAGAATGTATTATTGAACAATAAAATGAAACGATGTAATAATTGGAAAAAAAATTTAAAAAACATAAAAAAAAAAAAACACGAAAAGTAAATTTGAAACCCGATCTTGGAGTATACATCACTACCTCGCTAAAGCAGAAAATAAGGTAAAATAATCTTGTTGCAGAAATATAGCTCATTCGATCGCAGAAGCCGGTCAGTTAGTGCTCATGAAAATGTATGAAAGTATTCGAATCGTAATGAAATATCTGGCTTTAATCGAGCTTGCGAACAGTATTTGTAGCATTAAGCGCGTACGTATTTACAGACTAGATTGTTAATTGGATCTAGATACGATCTATGTGTGTTTGCAGACGATTAAACGAATATTTATTCTTATGCGTGGCTATCACATTTGTGAATCAAATTGTATCTCACAACCTAATCCGAAGGATTTAAAAATCTGTGACAAGTTTTAAAATAATTGCGTCATTAGATCGGCTCAATCAAGGAACAATAGCTTAATAAAATGCGGTAAAGCAATGTACTGAATTAATAAAGAGTGAACAATAAAGTTTTATAAAGCGGCAGATTTCGTAATAAAATATTTTTAAGACACTTTGAGTTTAATCAATTCCCTTCAGGCATAAAAAAAAAAAAAGATACCGATACAATAAAAAGTACGCCGAGTTTAGATTTATATGTAAATATACGCAACGAAAAATAAATCTTCAGCTCTTGTTCGTGAATAAGTAAAACGTGATATTTGATATAAAGTACTTTCTGTACAGGAAATTGAACTCTTCTTTTCCCCTCTCCCTTTCCGAAATTACATCGATTTGAATTCTTGCTCTCGGAAATAGCGATGAAGATATTTGTAAGGAAGTAAAAAGCTGTCGAGATGAAATCAGTAAGATAAATGACATCTCTTTGTACATTCAAAAAGCGGAAGAAACCCGGCTAGAAACTTGTTTCGTGAATGAGAATCGACCCGAAGAGATCTCGGCTCGTTTTAGCATTGCAACCCTGAATCGTATCACATCGGATCTAATTAAGAACGCACGCCTTCGTTTCTCGCGAAACTCGTTTCCTCCTACATTAATCGTGCGAGTGACTGACTTTTCCTCAAGTTTATTCGTTCGAATTATTTCTATTGCAATTGTCATGAACGCAGAAAGAATTATTTTGCGAAGAACGTGAGACGCGCGGGGCGCCAAACAAAATCGTATTATACTTTGTAAAACGAAAGAGGCGCACTCGCGGTGGAATCAGAAACGCGTGGTAGCAATTGATAGGCTCGTAAAAAATAAGACTATTACGAAAGCAATCGTACGAAGTCGTCAAGATAGGCTGCGGCCTCACAGGAGAATGATCCTGATCGGTCCGCGCGATGATCAAACGTGCGTGGCCGCGCGCGTGTGCGTTCGTGTAAGGCAGATATATTTAATAAGAAACCGAATAGAGTGCGGTAAGGAGAGGAGAATCGAGAAGAACCTGATATGGTAATGGTAAAATATGAAGAGTACGAGAAAGGGTTGCCGCGAGAGTTCGTAGATGGTATCGAGTAGAGAAGGGAATAAGGACCAGTGGAAAAAGAACAGACGAAGAGAAGAAAAAAAAGAGGCACGGAGGACAAGAGGAAAGGTATAAGGTATTGGCGCGCAGCGGCTTTACGAGCAACTCGATGATTCCTCGCGGTCTCGAGGGGGGACTTCGCTCGCTGGGGTTCACGCCGGGGCCCTACTTCCATCGCGTCGCAAAAGCATACGCAACACGGTCGCTTTCTACAGGGTGTGGTCCCCCTTTCTATGGAGATTGTCTCCCTGCTACGTTTCCGTCGCATCATCGATCGAAACACCATTGTTTTCAAATGGGAATATATCGCGCATCTGCTTTGTCAACCGAGCCCCACGTGAATTAGGGAAACGTATTTGGTTCGGCTACTATGTAAAGTGAATTAAAAGACTGGAGAGAGTAGAATTCAATTAATCGAATACGTTCCGATAGAAATAACTCGTGAATTCGTTAAAAAAAATAAAGAATTGCGATTAAATTTCGAAAACTTTAAAACAGAAGTTTTAAATAGTGTGATATTGCGATTTAATTTTTTTTTTTTTTTTCTTAAAGTAATCTTTTAAATTAATCGAAATTTATATTCAACGCACTGGTGAACCGCGCCCGATTTCAGCTACTTCCAGTGGCAGCATCCAGCTCAGTTTACACCGCGTGGGTGTGGATTTATCGTTCTACCAGAGACGCAGACAAAAGGGACCACAGCCTCTCTCTATCATCTGGATAAATAAAAGGTGCTCACGAAGAAGATATCTCGCGGAGGTTCATCTTGCACCGTATAAAATTCAATGGGCTATTTGACTTTACGATTACGTGCAAGTTCACTTTTTACAACGTAACTTTCAACATCAAACTAAAACTTATTCTCTCACTTAAATTATTCAATAAAGTACTAGTTTAATTTGCATTTAGTATTTAGTTAATGTTACGCTTTGTTGACTGACATAAATACGGTATTATATTTTATATCGATGCAGTTTCACGGGAGGGTTTTGGAAATGCATTATATTTCGCCCTGCTTTCGACCGATTCCCTCGAGATTCGTAACGTGCCTCGCGACATTATCGAGACCTCAATGAGCGAAAAACGAAATCGAAAGGGGTTCCTCTCGACGGTACATCTGTGCGATTTAGTCGAATCGTGGGAACGTAACGATGTCCGTGAAACAACGCAGAATGCCAGACTGATAATATATTTGCTAGTTTGTTACGTCCGTCCATATCTCACGTGCACGTAACATAATAGCGTATAAATTTTCGCGTGGTAATTTCTGGGCGAGCAACGACTCGCGATAGTTTTCGAGCGATACCATCGATATATACGTGGAAAATATAAAATGCGCGAAGCGCTGACGTAACGCGTGCCCGCCGAGATTTCTAACTCTTACGCAAATAGATTGGTCTTTTATCTCATTAAGAAGGCATTTACAGGCGATAAAAGTATTGTACAAAATTGTTACTTTACGATTATTGTATGCGGTAATAAGTGATCGCTGCGTTCTCTCACATCGTAAGCTTTACGATCTTAAATTCGGAGGGCCAGATAGAGACAAGAGCTCCGGCCCGAAGTCACGTCTCGTCCAAAGCGGCGGCGCGGACTCATTTATCGTATCCCCTTCCAACCCTTCCCAGAGTTTATGAGAATGAAACGCTAGCGGTATACTTATATTCCTGTGGCCACAAGCAGCCATGAACAACAACGACCGGTATCTGTCACTGTCGCGAAGAATTGTGAGCCAGGCACATTCAGTCCGAGATCGGTGTCTCCACTGCTCTCGGAAGCTCTTGTCTCTCTCATTTTTTATATGTACATTCTTTTAGACGACTGATTTGTTTTCACATCAGCGGGAATTGAAATAAACGAAAAAGCGTTACTTTTTATAATTTTTAAAACAAGAATAATGATTTTGAGAAAGAATAAAAGATACTTGTACAAAAAAATTCTTTAATATAATTAAAAAAAAAAAACATTTTAAATAATTTTAGAAATTATTTTTTCATATATAAAAGTTTAGAAATCTATTCTCCCTCCATTTGCCTATAATAAAATAAGTCAATTATGATATTACTTGCTTCCACTACGCCTTCTGCAATTTACTATTTGCGCGCGAACTCCTACGTATCTGAGTCACAAAGTAGACTTAAAGATCCGGAAGAACAAGTTGAACTGCACGGTGAAACAGATCTAGACTGGGATTCATGGACAAAGCGCGAGATTAAAAACATGAGGTAAACATCGCGAGGACACTTGTTGAATGTCGTCGTACGCGTCCACTTTGTTGCTCTAACTGCTCGCGGCTATTAATTATACAACGTGCCGAGAGAAAGAGAGAGAGAGAGAGAGAAAACGATTTTTGTGTCGAATCAGAGAAGAACATGGAGAAACATATATAAAAGAATCCAACACGATGGAGACATTAATAACGCTCACAAAGCGGCAAAATGTGTCGAGAGAGAAACGCGGTCGTTCCGAATGGCAAACCCGCGAGGCAAATTAAAGAGATTTAATTAAGTATTGAGTTCTGCTCGATTAATAGGCAGCGATGTAACCGAGGAGTCAATAATAACCTCTCGGCGTTTCGCTTTCCGAGTCGCGCAGCTGTGCGGATTCAATCGCTTCTAAACGTATCTAAAAGACGTTCCTAACGATAGCGATGCCGCACTAGGTGTGGGTGGCGAGAGAGGTACACACGTATCTCGGCGTTAAAATTCGTGTACCGTTGCGCGAATAGTAGATGCGAGACGACACGTGGGAACGAGGCGCGAGTTATCGCGCATCGATGTAATAATTATCAGCAGATCGATCGCGACGCATGACGGAAAACTTCGGTCAATTATTCGCTCGTTTCCGGGTACCGAAGGTGAAGTACCGCTTGCGTATTCGGCGAGGGTGCGAGAGGTTCTGATGTACGCGCGTACAATGACTGCGCTCCGGTCAAACAGGCGGGAAAATGTCTAGACGTTATTAGCGAACGTTGCGGCGAATTCGACTGGCATTCCGACATTATAAATTATTAGTTCCATACAGATAAACACAATACGTTAAAGTCGAAATAATTTCTCGCGTTTCGCGACTCCTCGATCCGTTCCGTATTGCGTAAATTTTGCGCAACGGAATTTACTGCGAAAAAACGGCAGCTAAGAGAGGCGAAACAAACACACATTTTATTTCGCAAGTTCTAGGTAGCTTTTCTGACCCTTCGTCGAATACCTCCCGTCGCAGTGTTACGTACTTTATACCCGCGCAATGGCATAAATCAGCCCGAGAACGGATAACCATCCACCTCGCTCTTCCTCAATGCATCCCAATGTGTTGCCTGTTCACGCATGCAGATAATATTCTATGTTTCGTGCAGTTTCAACGATACGTTAACTACTAACAATTTTTTGTTAAAAAACAAACTAAAAAAAAATTTAATAAAAAAATGTTTTTTGCGTTTACGTCGCAGTTAATATAGAAACATATTTAACGTCGTGTAAAAAATTAATTTCAATTGACGCAGCAAAATAATATTCGAAGATGATCTCTGCTACAGCGGCAAAAAGCGGATCAAACAAATTAATCGGTGTTAGAGCATTGACGGAAGCACGCACCATCTCTCACGACACTATTCAATTCTCGTCTAGCGTCGCCGACAAAGTATAACTTCAACAATAAATTCGAGTTTCTTGCCGGTCGTCGCGATGCGCGAAGGGGACAACAAAACCGACGATTTAATTCCTTGGCAAGAAACTTCACCGAGCTAGTACAATCGTCGCGGTCGATCAATCGACGATACTTCTTCGCTCGCTTTCTTTCATTTTAATTCATTCGTGGTCTTTGTAATGTCGTATGTGGATACGTGTATATATATATATGTGTGCGTGTGCATTACGTGTGCAATGATTGAATCAGAACGAGAAAGAAACGAAGTAAACGATAGACCAGCAAGATAGTTCGACCTGGCTCTAAAAAACGAGTGTTGCAAGCGGTTTGAAGAAGCAGAGTCGAGTCACTCCTTTCCTATTCCTCACCCACCTTCCTTTCCATCTCCTTTTCTTCGTTCGAATCGTCGTTCGTTCTTCTTTCGACTGATTAATCTACGGGCACGCGGTTAATCGTTTAGCCAGGACGCGATAGAGCGGTTTCTAATTAGCGGAATGGAATAGAAGAGGCGTGATCGAATCGCTCGACGAGGAAAATTCTTTACTAGGCAAGAACCGTCCTCGGGAAGTAGACGCTTAGTCGCTGGTAGCAGGTAGAAATAGACAAAGTAAAATACTCAAATTAGTGCGAAAAGGAATATATGAGAGGAGGGTGGCACGGATGGCTCGTGCTTAACGTGAAGAAAAGCCAGGCGGAGATAAGAGTTGAGAGAGAGCCGAGATGCTGCAAATTGAACCATTACCTAAGCAACCAAATCGACTCGAACTTGCAGCGGGAATCCTGGCGTGGATAGTTACGGGCTCTCAGCCTTAGTTGAAGAGCTCTTTTTCGCACGGGCAAGCAAAAACGTATAACTAGAGCGAGCTGACCGGCGCGTCAGCTGCAAAGAAATCGACAATGAGTGGAACGCCAAACGAGAGAGAAAATATGACAGAAAGCGTGCGTAAGCATGTCGCTGCAAATTGTACTATTACAACTAATGACGCGAGCGAATCATTTCGAAAGGCGCTGAGGCATTTATCTCGGCCATCTGCGAAGTGTAAAAGTCGAGAATAAAATACGAGATCGGGCGCACCTACACATTTAACGAAATTTATTTTAAAATTCAACAACGTCGAGAGCGTAACAACGATACCTTGACACGCGCTACAAGCTCTAGTGAAAGAAAAACGTGATATTGATCGTTAAATTAAATTGATTATTAGACTATCTACTCCTTCTAGATAACTTATGATTGATGGGCAGTTAAAATAAGAACCGACATCGTCGAGACGCGAGGAGAATACAGAAAGGAAAAATTTTCAACGGCAATATACAACTAGAACGAAACTAAAGAAATTCCTCGGCTAGAAGAGCCTGGCGATTCCTCTCGCAGCAGGCGAAAAATTTTAGGATAGGTGCGATCTCGTTCTGGCGCCGACTAGGGATGATCCGCATAATCCCTCTACCTTTCCCCTCGCTAGTTTTCCCGCGTTAACGATCTCCGGCACATGGCCGGGGCACGCCTTCTTCGAGTTTCGATCCTAGCGACTTATTGGAGTGTCACGATGCGGGATGAGGAAGAACGGCGGAGCAATGCGTTTTACAGGAGCGTGCGGAAGGCATCGCCTTGAACGAAGAAGACGATAATGACGGGCGGCTCTCCGTTCACCAGCCTCGTTCCGAGTGAAACGACCGGGAAGAAGCCGGGTGGAGTATGATCAAAATAAAAGCCTCGGTGCGTGTAGTTATGTGCCGGTTTCTTCAGGTTATAGCACCAGCCAAAGGCTTCTTTACCGGAAGCGTACCAAAACGAGTAAAAAAAAAAAAAAAAAAATTGCCTTTTTTACTCTTTAATGTTATATCGCAAGATACACTTCAATACGGCATACGAAAAACGAATTCGTGTAAAATACGTCTGCGTGCAATATATTACTTCTTTTTACTCCACTTGAGAATATAAAATTTTCTAACTTCACGATAAACCGAGCAAGCGTATTAAAAATTAAATATAATCGTAATGTAATGTTTTTAAATAACGCGACTATATCGATCGACTTTTTTTAAGGAAGTTTTTTTTTTTTAAGTAGCATTTCGCTTTAAATAGTACCGAAGAGAGCACGCAACAATCAATAAGCGAAGAGCCCACCTGCGAAAAGAACTCGGCGTTTCTTCAACGGGAAAAGACGCGCGCCGGCATAAGGTGGACGAAGAAGAAGGCAACGAAAGGAACGAAAGAGCGGACGCGGTAAAAGGTGGGGTCTCCATGGTTGTGGTCCGCCTGGGAAAAAGAGGACCACGCATTGTAACCCAGGGAGCGAGGAGGCCACGCTAGGCTGACCCTAGGCTTTACATTAACCGTCTACCGTGTACACACGCACGTAAATGCCCGTATCGGCCACCCCCTGGCCCAAGTTTGTACCTGTTGCACCGAGTAATCATTGCCCTCGGAGAAAAGCTCTCCTTTTTTTTTTTTTTTTTATATATACTCCTCTTTCCCGGTCTTTCCTCCGCCCCCTTTGACGTTTTCTCGGGCTGGGATTACGCGACGGGCGCGAAACAACTTTCTTACCCCGCGGTAAACAGAGTGGAACGTGTGAGAATCTCCGAAAAAAAAAATAAAAAAAGAAATCCCGCGACGGACTATCGCAACGCATCGCAATTGAATCGACAATGACCTTTGTTTCCTCCCCACAGAAACATTGCGCGCATATCCGCGAGAACAAACCTCGAAAGTCGTGAGAAAAGCCTTCGGAAACGATTTTCGCAGGATTTGGGGTCCCCCGATAACAGAGAAGAGAACGAAAGTTATTCATTATGCGTTCCGGAAACGAGCGACGGTGGAGGAAGGTAGATGAGTCCGAAGAGTCGCGTGTACTTTTGCGTAACTGTAACTGATCATAGGATCGCGAGATTCTAAAGAGATCCAGTGGAAATGTCCGAGACAAGGTAATTCTGACGCGGTGAAGAGCGCAGCTAGAGAGAAAAAAAGAAAGAAGAAAAAAAAAAAAAAAAAAAGAAGAAGAACGATATCTACGCGAGGAGGAGATCGTACGTGGTGATACGAAAAAGTTTCATCTTTCGCTGGATTGGGGGTACGTAGCGCGGGCGTGATGCCACGGCGCGATACGAGGGGTAAAAAGTTTGTGGACTTACCTTCGGGGCAGATGCACTCGTAGTCATGTTCGCCGAGCTGGTGGCACGAGCCTCCGTTTTCACACGGTGACGGATCGCAGGGGATGTAATCGTTCTCGCAGTTTTGTCCGGTGTATCCGCTCGAGCACATGCATCTGCAAAGAGAAGACACAATTTAAGTTACAACAGGCAGAAATAAGAATTTAAATAAAGCGCAATTGTAAAATATATTTTTCCTGCATTTTTTTTTATTTCTTTCTTTTTCCTTTTTTTCTTTTTTTTCTTTTTTTTCCCCTTAAATAAGTAATCGATTTCGACGCACGTATTGCATGCACGCGTGTTATCGAGTTTTAACGAGAAATGTCAAGTGAAATAATCTAACGATGGAAGAGATTTCATCGATGAAAGAACGCAACGCCAATAATCACACAGTTCGTATCGATCGGTAATTGCAATACGAAGAAGACGATGCAGACGCGATCGCAACAATGATAGGAATCTATTGAATGTGGCGTACAAATATCTGTAAATATGTTGTTTTAAAAAAAATTCCTCAAAGGTAAAGGTGTTGAGAAAATTTTCACAACCTGTTCTACGGAAGAACTATAATTTTTATTAACTCGCTCTTTTTTTTTTTTTATCTCAAAGTGAAATAATTTTAAGATGCCTTTTCAACGTGCTCAATATTAAATCCAATTTCTAACAATAAAAAAAATTATTTTTTAATCGATAATAAATTCTTAGCTAACAGAATCGAATTTATTTCGCTTCGCGAGGCAAAAAGAAATTTTTCTACGAGTCGCAAACGTACCTCGCACTCGCGATGAGTGACAGTAGCAGAAGGACGGGGGTGAAATTCATTTTTACTCGCAATCGATGCCCACGAACGGTCGCAACGATAGAACGTAATCCTCATATTTCGACGAGGAGCCTGGGCCGCGAGTGTTCACTTCATTCTCGAAGAATAAAGACGAATTTTTCACACCAACACCTCCGGGCACTATTCTCCACTTAAAGAATTTTGCGGTATATAAACCTTTTCACAGTTCACTCGCGTAATCCAACTCGACGATCACAACCGTAAACAAGACCACGAAGCGGAATCGTATCCCACGGGCGGTACTCGGCGACGAAATAATCCAGTAGGCGGCGGTTCGGCGACGGAAATTAGAAGAACGTGCGTGATAGTTCGGGTGGATTGACTGGCGCAGCGGTCGCTTCCTCCACGGATATCGCGCGTCGGCGAATTCCCGACGTGACAAATATTCCCAGGGACACGGGGGGAGAGAGCGGGGAGGGAGTATCACCGCGACGTTCTCGGAGCGCGGCTTTCCCTTCGTTCGCGGCACGACGCCAGCGGACCGTCCGGCGTTCTCCTTCTCATCGTTCTTTCTCCCGCGGTACGTCCTCGCGTCGCATCCGGCCGCGGGTGACACTTCTCCGACCCGGAGGCGAGAAATTCCGCGGGCGGTTGTCGAAGGGCCGGCACACTTTTCCCGCTCGACGCGTCCCACTTCTTCTTTTCGGCTCCTCGTGGCGCGTCGCCACCTGTCCAAAGCACGTTTTCCACCCCTCGCCGATGCGTTCACATTGAGCTCGTTTTAAGCACCTCGACGTCGTACGTGACGGTAGAATCGGAGTCGCGGACGATCGCGCGTCGTACCGCAGGCCTCGCTTGTCCGGTCTGAAGTTGTCGCCGAAGCTCTCTCGTCGTTACGATTGTCGTTTCGCACACTCCGATCGCCCTTTCCCGGATTCGTAAGCGGGGGGAAGGAACGCTTGGTGAATCGAATTCACGCGCAATAAATAAATCTGTCTATTCCGGCGATCACACACTTTACCTCCGATTAACCGCGACCACCTGTACGGTCTCCCGAGAGACGCGAGATCGAGCGGTAACGGCGCGGGCGCGAAAACGTACGTCGTCCTCGAGCGGCTGGCGACTAACTAATCTCACCTCTCCCGAGCACCGCTCAGATGGCGCAAGCGTCGCGCGATTCGCACGACTCCCCCTTCCTTCCACTCCATTGCCAACCCCACCACCACTGTTACAACGGCCAGCGGTCGCACGCGCTTTCTCTTTCTCTTCGCCGCTGTTTTGCGTTCGATCTGCCGCACCCGTGGACCCCTCAGCCACCGCCGGTTTTCACGACGCTATCTGACTATCGTCTCGCCGCTCTGGGGCAGTGTCTTTTGCGCAAGAGCGAGTCTTTCTCTCTCCCGTGTCCTGCCACCTGAGAAGTCGATCAGCCACGCCGAGTCCGCCGGTTAACGTAAACTGACACTTTTCTCTCTTTCTCTTTCGCACTTCTTTATCCACAAACGCAACAACAACGTGAAAGAATTGATGAGATTTTTATGACGCAATGTAAGTGTATAAATTAAATAAGAAGGGGGAGAATTAATAACAATTTGATTTTTCATGTAGTTCATGTTGGTATTCGTCAAATATCGAGTTCTTTAAATGTTTGTAAATTTGTAGAGCAGGACAAACCCTTCCGTTCACGATCGGTCGGCTTCACCCGAGTCAACGTGCGTTAATCGCTATTTTCGTACCTGGAACACCGTCCATCAGTAAGCTCTGTTTGCACGGCAATGTAAATACGTAAATCCGCAAAACGACGAATCTCAAGGGTCCAGGGTATATTTGGAAAGTGACGACTCAAGTCAAAAGCAAAAATAATGATCTAAGGTAAAAAAAAAAAAAAAATGCATCTTACGAAATTTTCAAAGCGACATTAATGCACAATGTTCGCTTAATTTTTTGAAATAAAATGTCACTCTGCCCATTGTCATTGTGCAAACAATCGTTCTTGTCATCGAAGGTACTCGACTTTAAAATTTAATCCTCGCTTGTTTGCAGACATATGAAGCGTCCCGGATAGAAAGAACTGCGGGCAGAACTATACGCCGTGGGATATTTTCAAGAGCGGAGGGGAATGCGATTCGAATCTTTTCCCCGCGGGATCTTCGATTACGAACCGATAATGACAATCTTCTTATGCGCTCTTTTCGGTATCCTGCGGGTTCGGTCCCTACTTGTACGCGTTGCGGCACCGATGGACCCTCCCTCGGCTAATCCATTATTCCGCGTGACCGACCGCAAATGATTTCTGATACATTCGGTTTTCGAGATGCTGCTCTCGATCGCACGTAGATTATCTTTCTCGCGCGACGCCGACGATGCACTTCGTGGTCCAGCGTGACCGCTCGATTCGTTCCATGCATCATGAAAAGCGAGATCGTTCGCAAGAATAAACAATACGGATCGCTGGAGTTGTTTACCTGAGAACACCTTTTCGCTACAATAATTCGAAAGGTAGATTTTAAGAATACCTGAGAAGTTCTTTTCGACTGCGATACGCGTGTCGCTCGATTGCGACAAAAATGTTAATTGTTAACGCGCTCTTCTTTCACATATAAAAAAAAAAAAGAAATTCCATTGTTATAAAAAATTTCACGTAATTGCCATACGACGAGACGATCTAGGAAGTGCAGTTGAATCACGGCGGATTTTTTTTTTCTCTTTTTAATTAATTATTGCACGGCCATTCTAATTAATTAGGCATTCGATAGGCGTTGAGATCCCCGCGCCAATTAAGACTTCAGCGTCTAGGATTGGGCCTAGCCCCGACGTGCACCACGCTTATGTCGGCACGAGGAGCTCCCTGGCTCACGATCGTGCAGACTTAATAGAGAAGGTAATCGATGGAAGCCGAACGTATCGCCACGATAAAGTCTAATCAACAAGTATAAACACCTCACGCGGTATCATCGAAATAAAAGTCCGCCGCTGATGACGCAGTCACGAAGCGGTTTAAATAAATTTTCTGATAAGTAAAGTGGATACTTGGAAACGATGTAAATGATAAGCGACAAATAATGTTATCTTCCGGAACTATTTTGCACGTAAATAATTAGATTCAAATTAATAATTTTTATTTGCATTTTAAAAGTTGCGAGTAGCAAGCAGAGTTGCTCTATTATCTCTATTTAATACTATTCCTTTTAAAGTTCGCCTTTCGATGCGTTCTTTCATTCGAGAAAATTCCGAGAGGATTCAATCTGCGTTCTGCAACATGTGCAAGCGTGTTCGCTTTTTACACATCGAACAGAACAGTGTAACAATTGGCCGGCAGCATAATTTCGCCATTCGCTTCGACGGTCGATTATTTCCCTCTGTCACGGGTACAGTGTAGAAAGGAAGCAACCGCACGCGAAGGAACACCACGAAGAAACAAGATCGTCTACGAAGAAAGAATTTGTCGGAGGGAACGAAAGAAGACCGATCTACGGCCATTTTTCAAGAGACCAGCCCATAGAAACTTGCGGTAGCTCGCGCACCGCGACAAAAAGTCGATTTTTTTCCTTACGAGGGCTCTCTTAATGCGCGTTCTTCTTCGACGCAGCAGCACACGGATAAAGAAAAAAAAAAAAAAAAAAAAAGGAGGATGCGAAAGAAAGGGGGCAGAAAAGGGCCGGGATTAATCGAAAGTGCGTCGACGAAAATCGCCGAGGTCTTCAGTCGGGCTCGCTCAAGAGTCTTCCTTTACCGTGGTGGTCGTCGCCACGACGTTTTGTCATTAGCCGCTGAAAATTGATACGGGTCCGCGATTTAACTCGCGCTGCCGCCGTCGATTTAATTGACGTCAAATTGAAGCGTAGAGGGAAGATTGGATTCACGAGAGCGACCAGCGCGCTAAGACGAGCGGCATAGAAGACGGCAAAGCTGAAGCTCTTGGTATATATCTCCGCGACCGGCTCGTTTCCGATCATATTTACGACGTCATCAAATTTCACGATGAAAAGATCCCCTGGCGGAATATTAAGTGCTCTCCGGTTAATAATGTCCTCTCTTTCATAGTCGCCGATGCGACGTTCGATTACGGCGCATGACGAGGAATCACTTCCAGAGCGTCGCGGACAACACCTGCTTCCTTGTGCCTTGAATTTATTATCGTATACGTTATTGACACCTCTCGCGTGATTTAAAGGACCGATAAAACAACGATCGACGCGTACAATGCGCATATTCTTTTTCTCTTCTCCTTTACTTTCATATACAGATATATTATTTGACGTTAATATATTTCTCACGTGCAAGAGGCTCTTTCGCACAAAAATATTTGTACAATAGATATTTTTGATATTTTAGTTCAATGTTGCACATTAAATGCGATAATCAAAGCAAATCGAGTAATTCATAAGTACGCAGTATGTATATCTCAATGATTTATGTAACGCTTTCGCTTTCTCCATTGTAGAAACGTTGAGCGAACGAGTTCCAACGGCGTTTATGAACACATAAATAATCGCGGTTTAGTTTCTGAAATAAATGGCCAAACATGTTATCGCGATTCACGATAAGTCCTCTTCGCTATCAACGAGGCTTGAGTCGTGGTTCATACCAATTCGAGACTGCCCGTTATTCACGGGGAAATATAACAGGAAGTGCGGCTCCTTCATTATAGACGTTACATAAATGTTCGTGAATGTCGATGAAAATCACAAGGAAATGACTTGTCTCTGCCATTGCGGTTACACGAAAAAAAAAAATGCCCTTTTCGTTCTCGCGCGAGTCCGCACGATGCGTGCAAACTCCTGCAGACATGAATTCCGCATGAACTGAATTTAAATCCACACAATCCGGTTGATTGCACAATAATGCTCGCATTTGATGTGCCATTGCAGCAACGAGCTTTTACGTAAAATCGAGCGTACCGGCGGCCGTCTTTACGGCACGTTTATGATTACGTCTATTATGCGTTTATGCGCCCCGCTTCAGTCAAAACTTCTTACTTATTAATTTTATGCTCGAGCGTTTACGATTATATCGCTTCGCGTTGCTGTTATCGGCGAACTACCTTCCGCATTTAATATTTTTCGCCGACAAATTGCTGAGGAATATTGTAAGAACTGGTGCGTAAAACAGCAAACCCGAGACCTCGTCGCGGATCAATGCATCCGTTGCAGCGCGGCACGTCTTTTGACTCGCCGCGAGAATCCTCAATTTGCATCGATTAATCGCGCGGTTGAAAATTCCACATCGAGCGTGTCGCATGTCCGGCTGAGTGACGTAAATATCGTAAAAGAAGCAAAAAAAGAAACTGGATTAACGCGACTTAATGGAACAACATACACATACTCCGTCACTTTCTCACCGTAATTGTCTGAATTGATCAAAGTCGATAATTGTTACGTCGCTCTGTTGGCGGTGTCATTAAAGCGTTAAAATAAAATTTCATCTCCGTACACAGTAATTCAATTAACAATGTGATCGGTATAAAAAAATTATTCTAAAAGCTTAACACTTCCTACAATATTCTTCTGACTAAAATTAGAAATATTTTTTGGAAAAGAAAAAAAAAAAAAGTTAAAAATAAATTTGTAAAATCTACTTAAAATTTCACGCTTGTAATTATTAATTTATATAATAACATTAAAATTCTTTCTCTTAAATTGCACCAGGAAGATGTACGTACTATCTCCAGAAAGGTACATTACGCGTGTGTGTGCTTATCAAATATCAATAGTCACACGCGGAGAATAGATAAATTATAGATAGCAAGGGTTACAGTGCGAGAATTGTTTCACTGCGCAGAATTGAAATATCTTCACGCCGCAATCTCATTCACACGTAATCAAACTCGCACGTCTTGATGAACATGCATTAGCGACGGCGTACGCTGCATGACGAGATGCCGAGTGACGGTACTCCCTATGCGCATACGTATCGCGAGATACTTTTACTTCTTACGCAAGCGTCTCGCCATTATATATCTCGCCGCGTCGTTAAGTGCAATTTGCATTTTCCATTGAGGCGACGCGTGCGCGCTTCCGTTTTCACACACTCGAGTGTGGAAGTCGACACGGATCGTCGATTGAAACAATCTGGCGGACCTTGCGGACCCCGATCAAGTGATTATTGAGCTCACCTACGATATTCAGTTTGCGTTATAAATAGTCGCGACGAGCGATCGACATATCGCGGCTATAATGGCCAGCTTGCCGCGGCAATAATTATCGTCCCGACGATAATCGCACTCGTATAATTGTACGATCGAAAGCTATTACGGCATAATGTTCGCACCAATTATTGATCGATATTTGCGTGCGTTAACAGAAGAGAAAAATTGCTTTTTATACGTTTCTACTTTATATGTCATGTAAATTAAAGAAAGGAAAAAGCAGCCGTTATGATTAAAGCAAAAAAATTAAAAATACATTTTTTTAATCGTAATTGAATAAAAATTATAAAGATATGCCAAGTATTTTTTATTTAAAAAAAAATTAATGAATAAAAACGTTACTTTAGTTAAAGAAAATATACCTTCGAGTTCGAACTAAAAGAAAAAAAAGAAGTATATCTATGCATCTTAATAATTTCCTCGTTGCTTATGAATATACATGGGGTGACAAGTGATTACGATTGCAAATGTATCATTACAGCTTCAAGGAGGGCGAAATAATTCGCCCTTGGAAGCTTGATCTCTCTTATTCCATACTCGGCTAACAATGTTATTACGGTTAATCATTCGATTCACGTCTACAATACGTGGAACCTATCCTCGATTATGACATATATTAATCAGGCGTAAATCACAGATTACGTGTATTGATTGGCTTAAATTTTTTCCAAGATGCAATTTACGCGAGGTCGCGAGCGGGATAGTCACTTCCTCGGCTATAATTGCAGTTGATACGAGAGATTAATTTTTACGTTCGGAAATTAATATGAAGAAAAATCGATAATGATTCTTGCCGTTAAAAACTACCGTCGACTTAACGGAATGATACCGGTTTAAATTCCTAGCTCAGCGCACACGGAAACGTTCGCCGACTGCTCGAAACAGGCAGCTAGTGACGGATGAGGTTTGCCAAGAATTCTCTTAATTATTCCGGATGCTCGGATGACTCGCATCTTTGTCGCATTCGACGCGTTCTTCTTTCTCCGCGTAAGATGCATCGCGATTGCTGAAAATGTTATCTCGATGGAATTGACTGGGTCTACGAGATTCTTTCAGCTTGTCTCGGTATACCTGGCAAAAGATGCGAATAAGATGCGCATTGAATCGCGTGCTCATCGACCATAATCCGTTTTGACATCGGGATGCAATCGCGATTACATTCGAGGCTATGCGTAAAGTTACGCGACGATGTTTTTAATATTAAGCTGTTAATATTCCGATCGTCTCATTCCTAAGAAATGCGAATGTATATAAATACGATATTGTGGAATTATCCTTCCAGCAGATTAACTGGGAAAATCATTAATACATTATTAATTATATTTAACTATATAATTAAGTTTAAAAATATGCGAATAAAACTTTAATATGCATATAATCATCGTTACATTAATGACTAAGAGCCGCTTAGAAACGGGATGGAAATTTCAAACTTGCTTCGAGATATCTTCTGTGTTTGACACCGAAGTGATATTTCGTTGCGCACATGTTACGCGAATTAATCCGGCACGTCCGCTCGTCGTAACTTTCGATTAAAACGAGTGCCAAGGATGACGCCCGTCACGCTAAACGATATCTCGCGATGTGCCCTTCGTGCGAGATACTATTTTCCGACGACATCACACACTCTGCGTGAGGCAGCTCTGTAAATTTTCTCGTGTCTGCGCGGCTACGTCCATTGAGTTCTTTTCATAAATTTCATAAACTTCAGATTATACTTTTAATACAAATTATTAAAACTTTTATTTGCGTTTTCTATGGTTAGATATATAAATAATTTAATATTTTAAGTAATATAAAATTATATCGTATAAGACACGAAATTTGAATTTCCATGTGTGATGAGAATAATAATGTTATATGATAAGCATTGGTTGGTTTTCTACTTTGTGCTATTTGCATAAAGACAAATCTTCATAGTCGCCCGGTCTAACGACTCGAGACCGACGCGTTACATGGCAAAATCCCTCCCAAAAAAAAAAAAAAATTGGTCGCTACCATGCTGGTCACGTAGTTATCGGGCGCTATCAGAGAACCGGGTTCTTTGAATTACTCGAGATTCTTATTTTTTTCCCCTGTGTCACCGAGTTTCAAGGAAACGACTCTTGCTTCGCAACCGGCTGTACGACCCGCGTATGACCTCGCGTCTATGTTTTCATCCCGTGGAAAATAATCTTAAACAGCTCGCTCCTACGGATGAGAGCCGACACATAAAATGCGATTTAGAACATTCAGAATTGTCGGGCGGCACGTACAAAGTCAAACGAAGTAAGCAAGAGTGTAAAAACAGAATTTGATATCTTTTTTATTACTCTCTTTGAAAGCGTGTCAAACGTGCCGAGGTAACTTTATTAGAGAAAATAAAAATAAAATAAAATAAAAATATAAAATACAAATTTAATGATACAATTTACTTTTTCCTTAATTCATTATTTAGAAATAAAGTAACTGTTTTCTTTTTTTTTTTTTAATAAATTATAAGTTATGCAATAAAAATAAGTATAAAGCACTTGACACATCGAGAGTGTCTCCGAGCTAAGAATGAGGTATTAGTACAACATATTTTTTATATTTCTCGGGAAAAAGCCAGGTATACGAGCTTCAGCTAGAAGAATCGAGGAATTCGACCTCTCGGGGTCAATTCACAACCCGTTGCAGGCTCCAAAATTGCTGCGGAGGCCGCGCTTGATCAAGATCCGCCGTTAATTCATCCTAAGGTTAAGGAACACCACTGGTCTTCGTTTTGCCTCGCCTCCGCTCAATTAAATTCTACTTCAGGGAGATTATTTCATAAATCACATCCTGCCCTCGAACACACGCGCAAAGATGTTCCTTCCTCTCTATTCACCTTCTCACCTACTTGTTCCATCGCCACATAACAATTTGCTACTATTATTTGAAAGACGAAGACAAAAGCAAGATCATTAGGACGTGTTAACCTTACACAGGTTACAAGAATACTCGTTAGTTAATACATACATATAATTTGGCTACTACGATTTCAATTCCTTTTTATTCTTAAGCTAAGAGAAGATATTTTCTTTATATTCTTGCTTGCAGTAAACCAGATCTGAGAAAATGCACGTCAAAACGGGAAACAACATTTCTGGATATAATATCTTTATTTGTTCGCGTCTGGGTCGCAAAATTCCAGCCCAGGAGTTTAGCTCGTCACGCTTGAGGAATAATGAGAGAAGAAATGCGCCGGTTATGCAATTCGCGAAAGAAGCGAGAAGGCAGTCGTCCGTACGGCGCAAAAAGAACCCGCACGCTCGCATTCTTGCATACCCGTGAATCGATCGCTGCCACGGTATACGATTGAGGGAAAATTCTCCGCGTTTCACGGGTATCTTGGCTCAACGGCGCGCCGATCAGATGGTTCCACGGACTCGCGTGTCCCGGCGTTTAATTATTTTCATATTGAATTTTCGCGCTTGTGAAACGACGACGCCCGGCCACTTCTCGTTCCTCAGCCTCGCGTCACGACGGCGGCATTACGGTATCCTAACGTAACAATTTAATAGCATAGTATCTCCAACCGACACCACCTGGCGGTCAGGTATGCCACATCAAAGTCTTTATTAAGCCCGCTTGAAACGTTACTGCGGCTCCACTTGCTCATACGCTGCCGTGCAATTACGCGGCGATGGCAGTAGAATTTTCGTCTTTATGTGACTACGCACCAAAGTCCCGCTTGCGTTTTATTTTTTTTTTTTAATTGTTACAATTCATTGGCCGCCTCGCTACAAAACATATTCCAATCCGAGTTTGATACAAATGTTACGTATTTTAATTTTACAAAATAAGTTTGCCAGTCGACGCAGTTGCCATTTATCATTTTGCAACAGTTACTTTTCACTCATGCGGCTCTGAAAATTAATGACAGAACGAAGATGAATATATCGAGTCGTGCCAGCTGAGGAACGAATGTTGTCAATGCGCCGACAAAGCCTCTTCTCGCCACTCACGGTAAGCGACTTTAAAGTAGACGGAGCGCTTTTATACACGCACGCTCTCGCATACACGCGGTACGCTGACGTCGCACAGATATAATTCAATATAATGTAGGCACCAGCGACATTATCTGGTCCGGTGCAGTCAGCCCGGGACTCGGGCTCTGATTAATCTCGACTCAATCTCAACGAAGCGCGGATTTATAATCTCCTTGCACGACCAGGCCTTCACTTAAATCCCCCCCTCTTTTTTTTTTTTTCGACGAACTCGTTTCTTTTCCACGTCAAGTTTTCTTTTCCCTTTCTTTTTCACGTCAAATCTTCTCGCCCTGACATCCTATTATACTTTTTTGTCAATCTTCTGATCGAAACTCGTGTAATCGCTTATCAATCTCAAACAGATGCTCTTTGCCCCTTTTTTTTCATCTTTTAACTTTTACATCCTATTTTAAATAGCTTTTAAAATATTAATTATTTTAATATTTATTAATATCATTTCGTTATTTTCCTTACTAGATTTAACGACTTGTCTCATCTATGCATGCGAGCTGCATTATTCCGATTATTTGGTATCTTGCAAAGACTCTAAAAATTGCTTCGGACCGATTGTGTATTAAAACTTTCTCCGACGCGATATCTACTTGCTCCGATCAGCAATCGTTCCTTGTCATTGTCACACCCCGCGATCGGCGGATGCGCAATTGCAGGTCGGAACTTCGCGAGAGCGGAACGAAGGTAATATTCAACGTAATGCAACGCCGAATTAAGAGGAAATCAGTAATGGGCCATGAAATCGAGTCTATGAATTCTCGTTGCCCCGCATCGTTACGCATTTCGTATACCGGGGACCGTGCGCAATTGGTAATTACGACAAGGAGACAAGCAACGACACTGCCGGAACATCCTCCTCCACCTGCGTCATGTTGCATCTCTCGAAACGCGCTCGTATAAGTACTTCGAAGGATCGATTGACGACGGCGCGCCAATCCGCTCTTATTCGTTCGCATCTTTGTTGCGAATCCGCATCCCTTTCTCGGTCCATATATGCAGATCCCAATTGCTCGTAGAATCGATTATCCGCAACCTGATCGTGACCGTGCACATTCACGCGATGCACGCGCGTACCGCAACAGACAAATGAGAGATTCCTGACTGCTGAGCTGTAGCTTCACCTCGATACATACGCGCTAGCGATTTCAGACTGCTCATTCGAACCCGTTTCCTTCCACCGCGCGTACTTACGACGTTCCTATCATTAAGATGCACCAACGAATCATTTCTATATCGAACCAGTCGATAGCGAGATCTTTCACTCTCGAGTAAACTTCAAGAATGCGCTCTTATTATCACGAAATTTTAATTTAATTTTTTATATTTCTTTATATGTCGTTAAAAAGAAAAAAAAAAAAAAAAGAAAAATAATAATGAGGTGCTCGCCAAGCAAACGTCGTGTTAATATTTAACAAGTTAAATATATTCCCTCAAGAGATATTGTCCGCGTGAAAAAGAAAGACGGAAAAAAAATGCACGAAAATAATTGGACAATCCGGTTTCTCGAATATTTCGAGAACGACATTCCATCGATAATTACGCAGTGTCTTCAATGTTCACTTTAGAACGCTCGACTTAAAAACGTCCTTCGAATTTCGATCGAAGCGCTCGCCTGAATGCATACGTCGTAATCATTTCAGAGGAGCGATAAAAATACATACAGGGTGTAACAGGGCAGTCGTTAATCGCATGTCGTCCGACTTACCTGTAAGATCCGTGAATATTCTTGCAGGTACCGTGTTTGCATGGGTCCCTCTCACACTCGTCGATGTCGTCCGCGCAATTCGGTCCCGTGAAACCAGGTGCACACGTGCACTCGTAGCTGTCCTCGAGCGAGCGACACTCGGCCCCGTTTCGACAGGGCGACGAGGCGCAGTAATCCTGTCGTTCGCAATGATCACCTGGACAAAAAAAAAGAAGCAATTTTGTTTAACGTCTTGTCTTGCACCGACGCACCCTCTCTTCGAGTATGTATACGGTTAAAAATTCGTGGTGCAACGTTGTTAAATATCACGGCTCAATTTATAATTTTAAAATTTATGGCACGAAATTTCATCAGTGCAAAACAAAAACTGCAGAAAATATTTTAATATTCAAGAGTTGATTTAGATTTGAAAATATATTTTCTATTAAAGTCCTGACATTTACTCGCTAAATCGTCGTAGAATATTTTCAGAGCCCCCGAGGACGAACGTTACAACGCAAAATCATAAAAATAACGTTTAGTAGATGAAGATTCCAGCGAAGATAAGAATAAATTAGCTCGGTATTTCTTGCTAGCTAGCATTCGGTACGCAAGTAGAGATATCCCTTAAGATGGCGATAATCCCGGACGGCGGAGCATGTATCTAAGGTAAGCGTTTCTCTTTCCCTTTCCTTCGCAGACTACTGATTAGTGAAACTAATTACCGGACTCGCTACTTGTTCTCTTGCAGCCGAGATGTCTTTGCTTTTGCGATCTGCACCGTGCAACCGTTGTAACTTTAGCGGTGCTCATTGTTCACGACTTAAGTACATATTAAAGAAAGTTTCTTTTCTTTATTAATCCGTTAATCATTTACATCTATATATTCTATCGTCTAAACGCGCGCCTCATAAATATAAATGCAAAATAAAATTTAATCCAATACCTAAATTAAAAACAACGATAATTAATATATTCACAATTGTCCAACGACTATTAATACTTTTTTAAATAAAGAAAAAGAAAAATTAATTATTATTTTTAATCGGTAAGTTGTATTTGCGTAAGACCTTTGGCGAGTTCAGTGAAAATACGAGAACCTGAGCACCACTTATTCAAAGACATACCGCCGCAACAAAATACCGCATAATTCTTCGCCAGTTATTTCCGTACATTTCAACCTATCCTTTATTCTTTCATCCCTTCTTCAATTCTTTTTCTCGCGTTTCTTTCAAAAATCCACATATTTACAGATTCAGCACTATGTGCTTTAGTGCTTTACTTTCGAGAATATTATTTTAAAAATTAATACAAACTCTGTCGTTTAATATTGCACACAAGTAGAGTACCTTTTATTAGCGCAATGCAAATTTACAGTTATAGCTTGGTCTCGACATTTCTTTACGACGCGTAACACAATGCAAACTGGTTAATTGCAACACGTTATCGTCCTGTCTATCTATTAACCTTGCTATTCAACCCACGCGAATCGATAAGCATATTTAAATATTCGATGACTAACGTGCGGCTATTCATTGTCGGACTTGAGCAATTATTCCCCTTTAAGAGTCCTCATAGTTTTCCTTTAACACCTATGACAACCGTAAAGTTGCTTTTGATCAATTTTTCCCTTCGGTGCAATCAGTCGTTTATACATTCATTTTTATCAACGTTTATAGCGATCCTTGATAAACAGTTTAGAATTATTTTAATTAAGTTTTAAATTAATACAAATGTAGATATATCTAAAATTCGCGTTAAAAAATGTTTTAAGATTTTAATTTCTGGTTAAATCGCAAGAATGAAAAAAGTGGAAATCGTTCACTAACCTGTATATCCAATGCTGCACGTGCACACATATTCGTGCAACGACTTGAGATTGCATGCAGCACCATTGAAACAGGGTGAGGAATCACAGGCGTTTTCAATAGGGATTTCGCAGAGACTGGCGGTAAAACCGACGGGACATGCACACGTGAAGGACGGTGTGCCACCCCCGATGCCCTCGCGTACTCTGCACGAACCACCGTTTTGGCAGCGTGATCCCGTATAGCACGGATTTAAGTGTTGGCAGTATTCTCCCACGTATTTTGATGTGCAGCTGAAACAAAATTACGTCAGAATTAGATCGATATTTTTCATTATCATTGCAAATGAATATATAAATAATAATTTCAAACGGTGGATCGATTCTATAAAATAATTGCAGTTTTATAATTGTATCTCTGATACAACTCTTAAAGATAAATCAAAAGTGTAATAAAAATGTAGTTTGCTTTTGTCAGAAAATATATATATTTTTTTAAATTCTGTATAAATAAAATAAAAACGAGATAAAAAAGAATGGCGGCATCTTGATCGAGATGGGTAATTTCAAGGGGGGCTATAATGCGTTCTTGCGAAAAGGTGTATCTCGCATTGCGGTTCAGAATTCCACGAAGGCCCAGAAAGCCGAAGAGCCTGGTCCAGGTTTTGTGAGGGGTCTGTTGTAGCAGATTCGGCAAGCAAATATCTATTATCACTTCGTGCGATGCATCTCTTATTTTTTAAAATCTTTTTTTATTTTTTATTTTATTTTTTTTTTTTAATTTCTGTCGAACTCATCGTTCGTGTAAAGTAGCATGGGAAAGAAAACACATCTCAAATAAAAAAAAAAAATGTTTTTTCGTGATCTTTCTTTTATATTTAACTTCGCGTTTGATCGGTATCTAACGTTTGTCGAGTTCAAAGCCTCATAAAAGTACCATGAGACACTAAATGCGCAAATACCGTTTCAGTGATAGGGTCAACGATCGTGCCTTCTCGTTAAGGAAATTATTGCCGTGTTTTGTGGACTTTCAAAAAAGCGATAGTCTAACGGGCCCTAATGATTGCCGGACGGGATACGTCATACTGCAAGCTGCGATCGATCCTATACATTGCCGTCCCATCGATACACGAAAGAACTTAGGGGCACTAGTACCTTTAAGGTAACTTGCGTCTCCTTACGCAGACCGACCATAAAAGTTTTTCTCAACCGCAACGTCCTTACGACCTCATGTAGCACGCGTATCCTCATTACCTTGAAAGGACCTTCGTTATCTTCTTACGGCACAAGACAAATTGCGGCACTCATTTACGAAATGAGTTCACCCGCTTTCGAGTTTAACGCGTGTTATATTCACATATATAACAACAGCGGTACCTTTTCACGGCATTGACCTATTAATTTTCTTTTTTCACTTTTCGTTTTTTCTTTTATTGTTCGCAAAATAACGGGAAGACTAATCTACGGGATCATTTACAGCTCAGAAAAGATCCACGCGATAAAAGTGATCTGTGCGAAGACGGTTAAACAACTAGCGATCCAATCTAAGTTCCTGGATGTAATTTAAAAATTCTCGGATGAGTTCGAGTCCGATATACAGTTCGTTCACGTGTATTTATTCTATCGGTGCAACCGAGATTGTGGTATCTTCTCGTCGGCATCGTCGATATGCAGAAACGTATCGAGTGCATTGTCCCGCGGCTGCAGCTGCATTGCACCGGGCTTCGTCTCGACTTCTTTCGCCGCTTTCCATCGCGTATGTGCGCGCACGATCGCATAGACCCATAGCCGGTATCTCTATAAACGGAAACGACGATTCCACGGCCATTACTTGCTTCAACAGCGAGTTTCTTCTCTTAGCTGCCGGTCAGGGCAGGTATGCGTTATGCCATTTGGATTTATTAACTTCCACCCGTAAATATCCAATCCGCGCTCGAAACGCAAAGAGATTAAAACAAAATCGCTAATATGAGCGAGTTAAAGATGCAATAAATTAATGTCTTCTCTCGCGCAATAACTTTCTCTTTCACAAAAGCAGATTAAAAAAAAAATAGTTATAAAAGTAGCGTATAATTCTATGTAAAAAAAAAAAAAATTGGTGTGCACGTTTCATACGCGCGAACGTTTCAATCGTTTGAATGAGATAAAGGGGCATCATGAAAAGCGTACATGGCGTTAAACGCGACGTTCTTGCTACAGATATCTAACGCGATAAGCCGGATCGGAGACGCCGCACCAACGAGATTGTAATTATCAACAAATGTCGCAACATCCTGCTCCAGGATAATCTTACAAATACAGAGATAAGTATCATCCTTGTAAGTCCATAGATAAGTAACAAATAAGCGGCCAGGCGGCAAAGAACAGATTCGTGTTATGTAAATTATCAGTTCCACGTTGCTCTCGATCTGCAATGACAGTGCCGCGATTCCGGAAGCGTTTTATCAATTTAACGCTCTACAGGCCCGTCTCCTCTATTCCGCGACTGCAAACCGGTCATCGTAGACGCTGTAAATTATGCGAGTACTGATGTTTAGCGAGCGCAGCGCGGCTCGCCGATAAGATTGTCGCACGCTTAGCGTGACGTGCCGCAGCTTCGCACATTTATAAAGGCGTACGAAAACGTTTCGCCGCGAGGCGAGACTCGTCGCCCTGCTCGCTAATTGCGTTGGTCATCAATTACGGAGTCATTTAAGCGCCGGCGCAGCTGGCGTTCCGAACGAACGCGATTTCCCAGCAGAGGACGTGTGCGTCAAACGCGTGTACGAAAATACGTGACAAACGGCCGAGAAAAAGATTTTTTTTTACCCGTGCAATGTGTTTGCAAGATTATTTATTAATAACGATACGATATCACGATAACGGAAATCAAATACCTGGTTCTGTAAACTTGGTAATATATGAGAATCTAGCTATTAATTAACATATATTACGACTTTCTACGAGTTCTATTTTTAGGGTTAACTAGATAGCTTCTAACGGTGCTAACTAATATCTCAAACAAACCAATACGATCTCTAAACTGTGCCTCGTGTACTTATTTCGTCGGTATACATAATATGGAGGATCATTAATTAGTGCATGCTAATCGAACGGGAAAACGTAATTCATCAACGTAAATTATTCAAAAACGACAGGTAATATTCTTATTAAACAATCATTAAATATTACAATATATATTTCGGATAAAAAAAAAATTTTGCTTATCGTTATGTTTGAAAAACTTTTGTTTCGCTACTCCGAGCTCACGTTGCCACGGAATTCTAATTCTATTTGCAAATTTTGATGCAACCGGAAACGAGAGTATCCTACATCAATTTTAATTTTGTTTCGCACAATAAAGATTATTGAAATGCTCGTACATTATGCGATCGAGAACGTGGGAGTGCAAAGTTCCTACCGGCTCCATGCCAATTTCCGCGATCTTCCTAGCTCGCGAACTAAGTTCTTAATTTGTTCACACGTTAAATTAGTAGATGCTGTATTTGGACGAGAAAAAGTATGAATTGCATCCAAATATCATTTTTTGTTTTTAATAAAATATATATTTAATAACGTTGTTCAATCGATCAGAAAAAATTTATTCAACATATAAAATCGAGCGTTATTCGATCATTTAAAAATCTTAAAGTAACAAAGGTATCCGTGAGAAGTGCAACAAATTTTCTTTAGTAAATCGAGAAGTCAAAAAATCTTTCGTGAAAAAACAAGAAAACAAAATTAATAAAGCTAGATCGCCAGGATATTGCACGCGGCAGCATCCAGCTCGTGGCACGTTCGCGTGAAAGATCGATAACCAAGATCTCCGTGAAGTTATCGCGCAGAATCATCCGGAAATTAACGGATCGCTCGCCGAAATTGCCTCGTAAATCCGAAGGATATTCTCTCGCCCCGGCTTGTTCCTGTCTCTCCCTTCGCTGCGAGATGTGATAAACGGCCGTACGCGTTCACCGTGATCTAAACAGGT
Source organism: Cardiocondyla obscurior (assembly GCF_019399895.1). NCBI lineage: Eukaryota > Metazoa > Arthropoda > Insecta > Hymenoptera > Formicidae > Cardiocondyla > Cardiocondyla obscurior. The sequence continues at coordinate 719,941 of NC_091875.1, read as the reverse complement.
ATCTGATACTGCGTCGCGTGCAGCACCTCTCTAGTAAGTCTTTACTGATCTTAGGAGCTTAATTGATAAATAAATGCGGTACAGCAAAACGATATGCTAGATAAAGTGATTAATGAAATACATCAATATATTGCCATTAAAAAGGTAAAAATAAATGTACTGTTATCAATATCGATACGTGCGATAATAAGTTGGTGCGTTAAAGACCGCAGCTTTTTCATCTGAGATATTTAGTAAGCAAGTGTGCAAAGATGGAAAAAAAAAAACGAGAAAAGAACGAGAAAAAAAAGGGGGAACAGAGACAGAGAAAAAATATAAAGGCGACTATCGTCATCCCCCGCCGATAATGCGCGGCACTTAGCACTAAAATGGCAGCCTCCGGTGTCATTACGAATCGTCCACTTAGCCGGTAATAACCCGGCAGTCCCAGACGGAAAGCCAAGCGTGAGCAAAACGAGCTCGAGCGTCTCAAATCGAGGATCTCGGGAAGTAAGGGTCTCCCTACCTCCCCCTTCAACCCCGTCAACAGTACATTCTTGATCGTACATCAAAAGCGATAAATTTCTCAAACAGTAAATTCCGCAGATACTCACACCAAATCTGGAGATTAGAAAAAAAAAAAAAGTTTACTTTCAAGTCTTTGTATTAAGAAATATTCTATATCATCGAAAATGTAAGATCCTATTACACACCTAGACAGATGTCTGAACGTTGAGGAAAGAAAGTTATAATTATATCAAGGGGATAATCATCTAGAACGAAGCGCGGGTAAAGGAGAGAGAGGTAAAGGTCGCTTATTATTGGCCCTCAGTGACCGATGGATTTGGGACCGGAACTAACGACTTCGAAGGTAAAGGCATTCAGCCGCGGTAAATTCTCCAGCTTCTTTTGGCACGAGTTCGAATTACTTCGGCGAACGAAAGAAGCGGAAAGGGAGCAGGAAGAAGGAAAAGTAACGAAGACGAAAGGACACGAGTGTCCGCGACGTGAAAAGAGAAAAGAGGTACGAGGTGGAAGACGAAAGAGAAAAAGGGGTAAAGACAGTTGTTATTGGTGGCTCTTAGGTGGGCAACACGCTTCGTCGGTCGCATTAACGACTCGGCCAGGCCAAATCGTTCGTTTTTACGAACGGCGAGAGATCGCCCGCCACTTTTTCCGGCCGGCTTGAACGCGAGCAATTGCACTCGTCGAAAAGCGGACGTGCCGCACCGCGATATCGGATCGGCGATCGTTTTATGTAAGCGAGAAGCGCGAGCGATTTTTCGGAGGGCGAATGATCGATCACTCAATGTCGGTCGCTACGTGATCGTCGCTCGAAGCTCCGCAAGAAACAACAATTTACGCGAAAGCTTATGCGATGAAAGTATCCAACCGATATGCGCCTCTATATTGAATAAATCAATTCTTTATCAAACGGAATATTTTCTAAAAAAAAAAAAAAAAAAAAAATACTCCTGTTCAGTTAAAAGTTATAAATTTTAAAGTAATTAAATTTAGAAAAATTACATTTTAAATAATGTGAAAAAATCACTTATTTTTTTCGAAATAAACCACTCCCTTTGACATATTAGTATTTAAAAATCCTATTTAAAATTTATTTTGTAATCATCCATTTGTCACGAGCCACGAAGCTTGCAGAATGCAAAGACATTCCGCGATGAATCTCAGAATGTTCCTCTCGCGCGGAGGCGCAATATCACGAAAACTCATCTAGAAGCCGGTCCTTCCACGGGATAGTAAACGGAGACGGAAAGGATGCAGCTCTTCGGTACTAAGATCACCAGTCAGCCACCAGCATCACCACCCACCATCAATGCTTGGTGGACCGCCCAACCACTCGTGCCGGGTCCATTAGTGTCTCGGCTTGTAATTTGCCGCGCCGAATGTTAATGGACTTCGGGGATTCCCCCTCTCCCCCCTTCTTTAGTCTCCTCTCCGAAAAATTCTTCTTGGTACATGGACTGACCGCGTCCTTGCGTTTCAAGAGCGAAAAGGATCGGAGTCTAGAAAACCGACTACCGAAACCAAAAAAAAAAGGGGGGGAAAAAAAAGAAAAACGAACTAATGGACACCAGTAATAGGAAGAAATATTCTTTTACTCTCTCACAAATACGTAATTTCTATCTTTCGCTCTCGCTCTCTCTCCTGCTCTATCTGGCTCTAGAAGCGTGTAATTACCCGATCACTCTGGCACCCGCGGCGACCGGCTAATTAAGAAACGCCACCGTAATACCATCGTCGTCGAATTAGCATCCATTAAGGCTGGGAGCGTCGCCGACAGAAAACCGATGCCGACTGTCTGACGAAGTTGGTGAACGAGAAAGGTATAGCGACTATAGCGAGAAGTCAATAGCGATTCGACGAATAATTAAGGGCCAACAAACACGATCAATTAACGACAGGGTAGAGATAAGGATCTCAGAAATAGGAAGCTGCCGCTATTCCATCGTGCTCGAGTGCTCGAGTGCAATAGCAACGATTGAAGATCTAAGATCGATCGTGATTTTGTTAAATTAAAAATTACATAAGATTCCTAGAAGAGATCAAATATATTACGACGCTTACTCACATAAAGTAATTAAGTCTTAGATTTACGCTATATTAATTTCATGAAATTAGTTTCTTATTTTTTAACAAGACGCGAATATTATACATACATATAATAAGAGACATAAAATATTTTAATTTAAATCACATTCTTTATTTTTTATTAAATGTATCTCAACGTTAAAATTAAATTTTAATTATTTACGGTTTTTAAAATGCAGAAGCAATATACTATGAGAACACGTATGTGTTTAAAAGTGTACGTAAGGAGTCTGAAAGGTACGAAGAATGTGCGTCTTGTAAATCGCGGTGTCACCATCGATGTATGTATATCAGAATATTCTAAACGGGTTATGAGGGTAAAGAAGTACGATTGTGAATGACAGGGTAAGAGCGAAAGAAATTTCCCACGTGGATAATGTGACTGTGGGTTGAGGGAGTATTCCCCTGTACTCTCTTACGGGGGAGTGAATACAATTTACGAGTGCACATAAAGATGAACAACAGCCCTTGTTTATGAAACTCTCGGATTGTACGGATGACAAGACTAATCCTTCATTAGTTGACGAATTATCTAACCACTTTTGACACCGTACAGTAAAATTACAAATAATTGTAAAATAAAATAATCAGAGTTCCAATATCGTGATATCAATTTTATCATGACGTAATTACTCTCAACTTTCGTTGTAACAATTTAAAAAAAAAAAAAAAAAAAAGAAAAGCAAACTCGAATATCCAAATAAGGAGAACGGACCGAGGCATATTCCCAGGAGAAGAGGACAACGACGTATGTCCTGCGGCTTTTGAAACGTAACACTTGGTGGCTCGTGTGGCCGACACGATCATAAAATGCGAGACCGCTGACGATTGCGACAACGAACGTGTTTGAAAGAAACAACGTGAAGGCAGGCCATCGGCCTTTTTTAAAACGCGACCTGCGGTAACGCCGTAGGTGATCGCGGTCACGCTATACTCTATAAGACGCACGCACGTGCGTGTACCAAGGTGGAAAAGCATCGTTATTCGTCACGGCATTGAGAGTCGTAGCGCCGTCGACGACGTGTCGTCTTCTTTGTCCGAGAACGTCGATCTCTCGCTAAGCGTAAAAAAAAAAAAAAACGTGTAGTAATTATACTTGATCGTGTAATTTCGTTACATCTTATTACGGAAGCACGTCTTGCATCTTAATCCGAAAATTCCGTTTAATTTTGCCGTTACGTGAACGCGAGCGCGAGAATTTATACTCCAATCGCGTGTTACAGAATTAATGTTCAACACTGTAATCCCCGCATAAATAATTAATCCGTGTCCTCAAACGAAGAGTTCCCACGCACGACGATAAGGTCATCGCTACCGGCAGCATAAACCACGCGATATGCGCCGTTTCCAGTAATAATAAAGTTTATGCGCGGCTTTATACGTGCATGGCGGTGCGTGTAATGCGTGCTCTCGAGCATGTAAAACAGAGACCTCGTTTTTGTCACATCTCCTTGTTGGCGATGACGACAACGACGGCGCGATCGGTACCATGTGCACAGCAAGCATGCTTTTAACGAAGCTATCGAGTGCGAAGGGGAATAAGAAAGCGGAGAAAGAAATAAAGAAAAAGGCGGGGAGAAAGAGAGCGCAGGAAAAGGTGAGGAGGTTCTCACGGAGGGCATCGGTTTATTTTTGTACTCCCTCACACTTCAAGGGTGGTTCATTGATAAGGTAAATGGTCCCGTGATACGTCATTAAGTTTAACGTCCTGAGAACGTAATGCGACGCTCAACAAATATGTATATTGTCGCATGCGCCAAGTGTGAGAAAAGATTGCGAGAAAAGCGTCAACTGTCCATGCTTCCAAAATATACGTAAACGTTACAATAGACGCGCGATCAATGTGTCTACTCTCGATACGCTAAATACCGATTGTTTGTAAAAATCAACGCGCTACAACCGTGAATTAAAATTGAAATTAAAAAATACACTCGACGTTATATTTAACGTTCATTGACTCGAGCGTTGGTATCACGACTGATGAAATTTGTACAAGTCCACGGAACATTTTCGTCTAATTTGACGCTACGCTGCATCATGTACGTCGAGTAATGTATAATTTAGCCGTCAAACGCTAATGTTCATCGAGCCACTGATTGTGAGTCAAGAAACTCGTTGAACAACGCGAGACGCGGAGGTGAGAGGCCAGCAAGAATTCGATCGATCCGAAGATTCGACAGGCGAACGAACCGGCTGGGTGTAATTATCGAAAAATCATGGGGGGATCTGGGTCGATCGGAAGACGCGGTCGAAGGAGGCCCAATTAGGTCGTCGACAACGCGCCGTGTCTGTCGACCACCTGTAGCCATTCACCGGCAAGAAGTGCCGGCACTTTAGCCGATCCTTCGGGATCGGGAACACGATCCTCTTTCCGGTAATGCGTGACCGATCGTTTCGAAAGAATCAATGACGTTGCTGATCATTCGCAAACACAAGAGATAACTACCTCGGAATACAAAGACAGAGGATATAATTACTTTTATTATTATTTTTTTTTTTTTTAATCTTTTTTTATACGCAGGACATTGTTATTCAATGAATTCTTTGATCACGTTGCCGCTGTGTTTGATCAAAATTTAAGTGACGAGGAAATCAATCAATTTTATTTCACATCCGTCACATTGTAGCTTGAAATTTCCGAGTCGCTACCTCATTATAATCCAATCTCTATCACAAATGCATAAACGTCTGGTGCAAATTTTACGTGATGCTCCGAAGACGAAGGCATGCATGGTAACCAGATGGGCTGTCGTGTGGAAGAGTTAAACATTAAAAAGCACGACGAGAGAAAAAACTAGAATGAAGAAAAACGTGGAGGAGATAGCAAAAGCCTTCTTCTCGTCACCGAGGCGCGAGTCGCATCGCCAACAATTTACGACGGTGGCGTTTGCGTATCGCCATGTGTCACTCGTGCTCTCCTCTTTCTCTCAACTACATCCTCTTTCCTGCGCTGCTCTTCAATCGGGGAGAAAAAGCTCTCCCCGGTTCTTTTTTTACTAGACCGTGGCAATGATATTTCCGTCTGCTCACTTCAAGCCAGCAAACAGGTCGTCGGAATATTTTTCTACAGCGTTTCCTTCTTTTTCCGTGACGTGCATAAGGATCTCACATACGTCTCGTTCTTTCGCTCCTCTTCAGAGTGATCGTGTTGGAAAAATATACATTCCTCTCCAAAGAACCTCTTTCAGAATTCGAGGGATTGTTCACGTTAATGGAAACGACGTATGAATATATGTACAAAAAAAAGCAGACGATACTAAAAATTTTTTAATAACCTTAGCTAAATAATAGATTTTATATTTTCCGTTGTGAAATAATTTATAAAAGATAAAAACTCCCGAGATAAAATTTTATATATTCCAATTAGCTCGTAATTTTCGTAATAATAAGTGAAATTAATATAGCATTCTCGTAAATTTATCGCAACGATTTTACTGAACGTTCCTGGAAGATATCGAGGCTCTCTGAAGGAAAGGAAGGAGAGATGGAACGATTTGCAAGCCACTTATGAACGCACGTGAGAGCCCACGGTTCTGATTGTCAGATCTTCGACTTACGCGGAGCAGATTGCTGTAGTAATACGCGTATGTACTCGCATCTCGATGGCTGATCTCATCAAGGTCGCTCAGGTGTGGCTCGCCTCTATGGAGAATAACGCACGGAAACTGCTGGCGATCATAATAATCAAGATGCATAGCGGTGCAAAGTTACCATCTTACAAGAAGGCGCGCTCGCGCACCGGCGAATCCCGCGTGCAATTTAATTTTACTCGCAACCAGTACCTCGTTACTTTCGCAAGAAATGCAACGCGTCTGAATATCCGATCTCCATTGATCCGCGATACGTCGATGTTTCAAACATATCCTCGACAAATTGCGACCATCAAGGACAATGCGCTCGACAAGTTAACGACGATACCTTCCGCGCCACCTTAGTTTTCACGCCGAGCGATCGAGCGTTTTGAAAATCGAGAACGAACATCCGTTACGAGCGCCGCCGGTCGTGCCGTAAGCGGAAAACGGCGGCGAAACCGCAGCGAGATTGCGCGCGGTAAGGCCGCTTATTCGCTGTTTGCGCCAATGTAAAACTCCCCCAGGTTGACCGCGGACAGATACCGGAGGTCTGCGCGCTCCTCGATGTGGATCAAGGTGGGACTCGTTTTCCTATGAAGTTCTCAGAAACCCTTTCCGGCCGCCTCTACGCGAACAGACACGGTCGCACGCGTCGCCTGTACTACAAGATTGCGTCTCGCATTTTTTCAACTCGTACCGAAATAACAGATTATCACGTGGTGGCTTAAACACCCAATACCGATTTCTAATTTCACCCGTTTTATTCGATGGAATTATCGCCGCGATAATTCTCGCGCGTTTAGCAAAAGGGTGAAGTTCGTCTTTCACCGGCGTGGGAGAATTCTTTTCTTCGGTAATTATACCGCGCATTAAAACTAGATTTATCGTCGGGTGGAGTCGCGCGTAGAAATACCGCGAATGCCGCCAACGCGAATAAATATGCTGACTTGTGTAAGCGTCACGCGGCTGTGCACACATAACAGTACTATCTTACTCACCACGGCAATTTTACATATCCGTCTCGCAACGAGCTTTTACGCGCTAGATCGATGACGAAGAAATAGATGCATTAATATTAATGTTGTCCGCCGATGTCTTTATAATATCCGCGCGGTATTGGCAATGTATTTTTTTTTTTCTTTTTTTTTTTACGTATAACATTCCGCAATTACTAGATCGTGAATATCAGGTTTAACGCTTACTATAAAATAAAATGGTTTTGTCTCGCTTGGCTTCCATATGCAACAGCGATACAATAATTGATATTATTATTGCCTTCTTTTTATTTAAGAATTTTATTTAAAAAAAAAAAAAACAAAAAAAAAAAACTAGCGCGAGCAAAAAGATATCGCAGCACATAAATATAATAACTGCAATAAATTATCTCTATTATTAGATGAAACGTTTCGTTAAAAAAGTGCATCGTTTATCGATACATATTTCAAGCATCTAAGTTCATACAAAAGTAAGATCGGTGGGAATCGAAGTCTGTCGGGCTGACCTCATGAGCGCGATGTCAACGAGCTTAAACTCCAGCCATTGTCGTTCCGTGCTCTCGCCTTGGCGAGCAATAGGCGCAGCTTTGAAAAAAAGGCCGCCGAGCAAACGCCTCGCCAAAGACGAACGTGATGAACGTGGAAAGCAATTGGCACGCAATTGACGGGGAAAAACGAAGGAGCACAAGTAAATTGATAATCAACCTCGAATCTTTCTTCTTGTATTACGCGCCACGAAGGGAAACGGTTACTTCTGCTTCTGATAATACTAGTCTAACGAACAATAAATGGCGCTCAAACCCTAAGACAATTGTGCAAACTTATTTGCCGCGACCGCTGCAATCAGGACGCGGTCACGAGAAAGTGGATGTTCACGAGCCGCGAGGATCCCGTTGATAAGAAGACCTGGCGAGGCTGATGAAAAAGAAAGAGAGACGGGGGAAGACGCGACCGAAATTGGTGAGAAGCAAAGGGTTGCGGGGGACCGAGTAAATAAAGGACCGCGGATTCTATTAGCGACGGTTTGCCTCCTCCTACTGGAACAATAAAATGACGAGGATGGACGAGGCCGAGACAGTAAAGGGAGGGAAAAGAAAAAAGAAGATACCGAAGAACAAGAAAGAAAAAGTGCGCCGCTGAGAGCTGTCCGCTAATCTTCTTTCGTCCCCTCCTCTTTGGTTCGACAGAGGCGGATCGCGCTTTGTCTCTGCGGTTTCTACGAGCTGCTTCCCGCCAAAAGATAACTTCTTTCGTTGTACTCTAGGAAATATTCCCAAGGATAATCGGGAGGGTCGCGTTCGGCCGCAACGATCACGCGAACACCGTGATATTATTACCAGACGCAAAAAGTTTTTTATCAGGGGCATCTCCGTTTTGCGGTGTAAAATGACGATTAATTCCAAGAGTAACGTATCAATAAAATCTGAGATATTTATAAATTTAAGAACGTCTTAAAATTTTTTTTCAAAAATTATAAAGGAGTTTTCTCCTGTATTAACCGTACGTTTAAAAAAAAAATTATCTTAATAAAATAATATAAAATAAGTAAATACCAACATTTCTCTGTACGTTTCTAATCGAATATCACGGAGAAACATGTACCGGCGTCATCGTGTCAACTACTTTAATCTTCGGGAATTGAATAAATTATGCATTCGCATAGAGAAAATAGATTTTGTTCGCACGAGACGTCCAATATGACAGGTACATGTCCGATCTTGTAATTGCCACGGCTTTGAGCTAACGACAATCTGACACACTCTTCAGATAGGAACATATAGGCTGCCATAAGTGCCAGCTCGATTATACCGTCGTCGAATCAAATTCGACGACGCGATGATGCCGTACCGAGAGGCAAATGAGTGGCTAGGATGATGGAAAGTGGCTCGACAGTCTTTTTGCGCGATAATGCGAACACGAGGCTCGTTGTACGGCCGCCTAATGCATTCTCGCTCGTCGATAATGACAGCGATTTCCTTTCCGGCGCGCGCGGACTGAACAATTCGAGATGAAAGCGGGTGAAACGCGCGATAATTTACATTACGGATCGAGCCCGAACGTTACTTGGCCTAATCGCAAAATGCTATTGTGACCTTGTGCTCAGCAACGTTCATTAACTCTGACATCGGTATGCTTTCTTGCCGAGAATAAAAATACACCAAATTAATATGAATAAATATACCCCGCTCCGCTGCTATTATTTTATCTGTAATTCAACGTTTCTATCACACGATCGATAACGTTAACGAGGTATAAAAAACTATTTGTGGGACGTAGACAAATTCACTCGATTTCACCAATCTTCTGAAATAGCTAATATAACATGCATCAAGTCACAAACTATTCTATGAATATAAATTTCCTACTGGGTTCGAGTAATTTTATTAAATATTGACGTCAATTTATAAACTTAAAAAAATTCTATAGAATTCTAAATTATGCAAATTTGCCTCAAATATTTTTACCTATTTACAAAGAAGAAATATACACAGACAAAAATTGCGTGTATAAATTTATGTGCTTGTAGAAGCATCGAGCTTTTTTAAAAATTGTATTCCAATAATTAGACCCTGATAAACTATATTTATAAATTTACTTCACTCGTGAACACGCTTCACGATATAATTGAGTACTTGATGAATGCGCTTGTGCGTTCTCGTAAAACACGTCCGCGAATTATATACAGTTTTGCACCTTGTACCACGAAAATGTGCGTTCCCGCTGGACCAGGATGTCGTAGGTCACGGGATACACACATGTGACGGCAACAATCTAAGAGGCGTCTTACGACGCCGTGATTATACGCTGGTACAAAAGGAGGTACAATTTCAGATTAGCCACACGTCGTTTGTACCAGCCGTTCGCTTTGAAGATAAAGATTCAAGTTTAAATTTGGATTCATAGAGAATAAAAGCGCCCCTCGTCTCGATACGAAAAATTAGAAGATATAATTTTACGAATACGCCTTCGCATATAATTCTTGTAACCATTGAAATCACATTTTTCAATGCAACAGGTACAATTTTTTTTTAATATTTATTATATTCTTTTTTATAATTATTTCCAACAACTTATTTTAATTTTTAACATCTTCAAAATTCTTTATTTCTCATAAAGACACGAACGTAAAAAAGAAATGCATGTCTATTCGATAAATATTTTTGAATTATACGTTGCTACGCAATATTCCTTAACAGGTAAACATTCGTCGGTACGCGTATCCCTAATTGCAAGATTGCGAGTGTATCCGCGGGCAAAATTTCCTTCTTCTCTCTTGCTTGAGTTCCCCTGTATTGCCCAGAAAAAGAGCCAGTTCGTCACGACCTACGGGGCCACGTACGCAATTTACTTAATATCATTAGATCGATAAAAATGCGCGATCCAGACGCGATTGCTAACGCAGAGGGCCCGCGCTACGTCGTCTCCTCTCCAGTAATAGCAACACGCGGATTCTTATGCGTCGCTTGGAATCCGAGCGGGTATGCGGCAGAACCGTGCTTTAATGGTTCGAACGGTTCTTCTAACGACCGTTTGCATTTGGTACTCGCGTCGGTTGTATTCGCGAAGCCGCGCTCTTAGTAGAGACGAAAGTACACGCTTCCGGTTCTACGACACGGAAATTAACGTGCATTTAGTACGCACCGTCGCTGCCGGCGATCGTACCGATGAAAGCGAATTGAAAACCTGCTCGTTAACGCGAGCGCTGAGCTCTCGAAACGACAGCACGATCCATTAAAGTCACGTAATTCTCGGCGCGACGCGACGATGCGCGCGATCAGTGGGAGGCAAAACACGTGTAACGTGGGCACTTTTATGCTCTAATGGCCGGGGAAAACAATAGTTACAGCCGAGCACCTGCAAATGCCGCCGTGAAACAAGCAGCTCGAACACGATTTCGCTCCCTTTCATTAGCGACCGATCGAGAGGTAGTTAATTTCTCACTCGACTGCGAAACGCGATGGCAACCGACGGCGGAGGGAAAAAAAAAAAAAAGATAGGAGTAAAAGGTGTAATCAAAAATCTATGACCGTGCAGTGACCGATTTCAAGATCGTCTCGGCATTATACAGCAATTTTCACTAGCGATCGTTAAACTGTGAGACGTGTCGAAGGTCGATGTCATATTTTACCTCAAGCAGCTGTAATTAATTTAAAATCCTGTCGAGTCTATCGAGACTCCCGTATTGAGCGTCCATTGTTTCGCTATCAAATTTCAATCGTCACTCAACGCTTTATCTACTTTCAAAATTAAAAAATAATACACACGGCAAATATTAATTAAAAAAATTTCCAGCTTGAAAGACTTAACTAAATGCACCTAATGAGCGCGTTTCAATCGTGGGGGACAACGAGCAGCGAGGATGCCATCCGGCCGGAACGGAGATAGAGCGGCTCGCCGACAGACAACAAACGAAACGAATTAGCGAACACCGACGATAATGACCTGCAAGGGCGCGGTAAATTTTTTTCCACCGCGCCTACTTCCTGCAACGACATGCTGCGCGCCCGTCAAAAATCTCAAAACGGAAGGGAGGTATGCCTCTCGTTGGGAATTACAGAAACACGCTGCGCGCAAAGGGAAGAGAGAAGACGAATGATCGCGAATGCACGGGTATTAGCGAAAGAAGGAATAGAGATATGAGAGAAAGAGTCACGCGTACTACAAGGAATGATACACGGGACGAACCGGGGGTCGCAGCGAGAAGATGCAAAGGCGCGCTAAATCGTCTGCGGATACTCGTCTTCCTCGTCCTCCCGTCGTTGTTTCACCCTTACCAACGATTTCTTACATGGAGGAGTACGAGCCTCACATGGGCTTCATACGCATCTATGCCGCTCGCGATTAAGTCACGTGCACATCAGCGAACGATAAGCACTAATTTATATTATGCTAGCAATCGGATCGAGTCTCCAAATAGATTAATCACGTAGGGATCAAATGATACTCTCGTCTGAATCTATGATAAAATAGTAAAGTGATAGCAAACGATTCGAGTCGATAATCAAATCAATGCAAATGCATTAAATTTGTTTAATTATTATCTCACGACATGTGTGTAGAATTAATTTTGTTGATTAATATTGATGCGCGGATTTTGTATTTTTCTGAAAGCATATGTAAAACAAATTTTATATAAAATTAATTTTTATTATGTTAAAAGCTATGTATTTTTGTAAAATTTTAATAAATAAAGTGATATTATCGCTTGCCAATTGTGCACAAAACTTTATTCCCTACTTCAACATGTACACCTCCTCGTGATTACGACTACGATTGCGATGTAAATCGCGAACCTACGTTCAATCACGCGCGTACGGGTGTAAGTCTTCTTCCCATGGCCTTCGACTACACCGAACGACGTGCTCGTCGCTCTTCTCTTCGTTCCGTGACGAAGATCGAACATGCCGCTGGTAATCCCCGCGACAAAAGCAATGGATCCGGATTTTAATTACAATATACAAAGATAAAAGAAATTTCGAAGGTTCGAGCTTTTTCCAAGATGCTCAACGAAGAAGCAATCGATCTCGAGAAATAATTTATGCATTAATTAAAAAAAAAATTGCTTAAATATATAACTTTGTAAAATAATCAAGTTAAAAGTTTAATTCTTTTCTTTGTCTTCAAGGAGCAAGACAACATATAATTTCTCCCGGGACACCGAATAGGTGTATAATTACGAGTCTAATAGAATTATTTTTTTTTTTTTTTAGTACGACCTCGCGATCGTAGTTGGTCTCGCGAACCGTCGAGATTACGTTATACGGTTGGCTTAAGATTGCGCCATGGTTCCCCGTGTCCTTCGAACGGCCGAACGTGACGTGAACTGTAGGACTCGCATCGTCGGTCAATTATCCCAACGTAATTATTCGCGATCCGATTAGTATCGAGTCTGCTTGGCCCGATTGAGCACATCTCCGCCAGGACATCACGGTCGCGAAGCAATATCCGCTATTATTCGTAAACGATTGTTTCCATGTTAAATGTCAGCGATAGTGTCGGGACACAGCTTCGCGTCACTCGCGTTTATTTCTTCGCCTAATACGTCTCGAACATACGCTCTGTCATCGGTCTTCCATCCCGCAGAAATTCTGCGCGCACGATCGGCAAGCTACGCGATAGTTTTTACGTTACGTCTTCCTGGTATCTTCCTGAGTCAACCTACATAAGGTTGCTCGCTAACTCCGTCTCGTGAGCATCTGACTTTTTCTGTGCAAATTCTCCCTCTCGACGGTGTACCTGACGATGACGCGGCACGCTACTAGTTCTCGGAGAACGAACCGTGGATCGGAGTTTATCGTTTCCTGTAGTTTTATGATCTCCCCCCTTCGACTTCACCCTCTGCCTAACCTTTTTCCTTCCTTTTCATCCGCCGACTCGACCTCATTTTTATTATTTTATATCTATATCTTCGCGAGGCGGTATACTGCCTTTTGGTGTCTTCAAGAATTCTGCTCGATTTATTATCAGCATTCTGAATTTTTATTTGACGAGATTTTATTACTTTTAATTTAGAATTTATAAAGCGCGTTATATTGCAGCTATAAAATTTATAAATTTATAAATCAGAAAATAAAATGTTCAAAATCTAGATATTAAAGATAATTGATGGTAAAAAAAAGAACAAACAAAAAAAAAAAAAACCATGGTACGTATTTGGAAATAACTAGTCTGCGGCCAAATATGTTTAGAGCCGCTATTAACTAAACACGAATTCCGCTCACAGCGATTACTCAAATTCTTTTCGTGCGAACAATATACGAGGCGTACCATAAAGAAACGCCGAACGCTAAAATTCTCACAGACACCGTCTCTCGCTTTACAACTTTTTCTTACGTGTAGAAAATAGTTCCTTTGCTACATCGGCGCGGGTCGACGGCCGTTAAACGCGCCGGAGAAACCGGCGTATGCACGCGAAGCGCCCGCCGCTAGACGCTTTGGGAGAATAGGAAGAAGTTAAGGTCGCGACAAAAATTAACTTTCATTAAATTACATCGGCACAATCAGGTTGGCGCGCAACTGACCCGATGTGCGCGACGGCCTAGGTAATTTTGCAATTAAAAAAGATATTACGAGGATACAACAGTTAAATAGTTAACGATAGGTTGATGTTGGCGCAGCCTCTTTCTTTCATCGCTCTCCGATTTAACGGAGATCGCTTTCACATCGCGATACTATCCACGTATCAACGCGTTTTCAAACTCACGTGCAGTGAAATCACCACTGCGGTTAGATAAATAACGGCTCTTCGCGGGACTATTCATCATTATTCACCATCATTTAATACAGTCGCTTTTATTCAAACAAGAAACTTGAAACATCGAGGCGATTCCGCTTGCACGTCTACGTTTTTCTCGAAATCGCGGGATGAACTAAACCAGACTGCGGGACGGCTGAATTAAGCTGAAAAAATGAAAAAGTGCTGCTAGAAGAATCGAAGCACGCCTGAGAAAATTAACGGCGGAAGAACACCGATTGAATCGTAAACGTCTACTTCGGAACTTATGGGCATTGCGATTTCTAATATGAGAACGATAGTAAAAAGTGAAACGCGCTATTTATAGAAATTCCCATCTATTCTGTGTACACAATCGCGAGAAGCGTTGGTTCCTTCCTCTCGATACCGCAATACGAGCATGAGTCCAACGAAGATTGGAGCGCGCTTACATCAGCGTATTTAATCGCGATCGACACCCTCGCTATACACGATCGCGCTGCGACTTGAGGCCTCCCACGGGAATGAGATGTGCGTCGTCGGACCGCGCGTGCTGTGTAACTCTAATTAATAGTCGGTTAAAAGCCGGGAGCTGTCCGTTCGGACGCCGATGTACGCGCCCATTTAATTAATTACGTACCGGCCGGTTGGTATTACGAGCGAGCTTTTTGCAGACGACGAGATGCCAGTCGGGAAGGCGTCGCGTCGCGGCCGAGGCGATCGTCGGCTATAAGGTGAAAGACAATAGGCTCGTTACGGATTCGCTGGTGCCGTTTCCATACGCAAGAGACGTAATGCGCAATTTGCTTCATCGTGCCGCTCGCAACGAAACGCACTTAGCAAGTCGATTGCGGGCAGACTGAATACGAAATTAACGCGGTTGGAAGATAAATATTAATTGTAATTATTACAAGATTTCAATGTAAATTTTTTGTAATAAAGATTTTTAAAGATTTATAATTTTTGTTTTTTTTTTTGCAAACCGGGGAAAATTATATTTAACTTTCCATAAATTTATACGCGAATTAGGTACTTGCATTTACTTATTCCGCGTTCTCTTACACACGAATGCGCCAATGTACTCCGCTCGAGTTCAGGTTTCGCATTGACGAGGCGAATTCTACGAGAAGCACGCCGGATGCCGGCAGCGGCGTCTTAATAAGCGGAAATTCCAGCGACCTTGACGCCTTCTTGCCGATAACAACGATGAAAATCACGATGGTCAGAACGATAATAAACCAACGCTAATGAGCGCTCATATTCTATCCCTTTCTTCAATACCAGAAGGGGGCGAAACCTTCGTCGATAAATTAAAATATAATCCTAATATATATCTAATAATAAAAAAAAAATAAAATAAAATTCTAAATGTATAAAACAACCTCTGAAAGCACACGAAATTCTCGTTAAAAAAAATTAAAAAAACGCGAGTATACTAAATAATATGTAGCGTATAAAATCTACACAAGTCCATTGAAACATCAAGTTAAATAAATAGATAAAAATTTTTGCAATCTCTGACCTGTAAATTGATATAATCGATCCACCGTGTAGGACAATAATCAGCTCGGTCAATTTACTTACCTGCAACAAAAAAAAAAACAAATAATTAGTACTTCTTACTATTTAAAATATTTCTGATAACATCTATTTTCGTGAATCTCAAATAATTAATCATCTTAAATTAATGTTCTTGCAACGATATATTTTACAAGCATATTATTAGCTTCTTAAGAGAATAAATAAAGATCGTTCCTAACGATTCAAAAATACGAAAATTTAATGTAGAGAGTATTTGCCGCGTAAAAGTAAAGAGGCAAGAAAAAGAAAAGGAAAACGTGACTGCGAGGCTTTCCAGGAGCAGCCAGAGATGTACAAGAATGGTTAGAGGTCATCAACATCGCAACACCATCGTGTTTCTGACCTCGTTGACTGCGCACGCCAGATGACTCGGTAAACAGGAGAGCTTCTTCCCGGGTGTAAGCCCAGACGAAGTTCCATCAGAATTGAAAGTCTGTATGTGTTCCTTCTCCAAGATTATATTTTACAAGGTTAAATTTAATTTTTTTTTTTTTTTTACAAATAAAGTGCTTTGACAATAGTACAGTTCTGCAAAATTGCATTCTCAATATAACAAATATTACATTAAAAAAAAAAAATCTACAATTTCTTTTCATACAGACGTCCAAATAACGAAACTGCTATAAATTTAACCTGTCCGTGATTTTAAACCTTTTGTACACATTCGGGAAAAAGTGTTTGGCGGAAAGTTACGAGTTGTTACATAAACGATTAATGGCACCGCGGATATTTCGAGTCGAGTCGAAATGCCGGCCAAGTTCTTGCGAAAGAACCGCTGATCATAGCCATTAATAATGCGAGGTCCTAAAAAAAAAAAGATGACACTTCTTTCGAAACAAGAAGAAACGAAGCGGGGAGTACAAAGCGATATTTTAAAGGCATAGCTTTAATCGAGAAAACTTTTTCGACACATCAGCGCAAATCGCGAGTCATGCCACTTGCCTCCAGCTCTAACTGTTAGTTACGTCCTCTTGCCCATCGAGTTTAAAGTGACTCTCCCTCTTCGCCTCGTGCGCCGCAACGCTCCCTTAATCTTTTTTTTTTTTCTTTTTTTTGGCATAATTGCATATAATAATAGCTTTATTCACGAGCGCGAACGTAATAACGTTTTAATGGTACCGCGCTGGTTTTTACAGTGGCCATTGTGTCCTCTCTGGACACATAATGATCTTCTGATTTCACACGGGTTTTATCATTAAGGTCTCTTCTCTCGCTTACTTTCCGCATCAAAAGTGGAACTTGATTTTTTTTACAGCGTCTTAATGGCTCCTGCGTCTTGCATTTTGTACCCCGTTAATTTTTCCAACTGTCGGAAGCGAAAATTTATGTGTGCCGCGATTTATGCAGCTTCGACAGTGTAAAAAAAAAAAGGAGGAATGCTATCTAAAGATTTATATTATTTTTTTTTGTTTCGCGGTAGCTGACACAAATACGTAAAAGTGCTTGAATTCTTGTGTGTCTCGTTACAAGTTAACCGTATATAGTGTGTATTAGCGATAATAAGATTGCGAGGCACTTACTAGAAAGGACTCAGGCGAGATTCGTTCACTTTGGTAGTCCAACATTGACGCGTTTTTTTTTGTCCGCCAAGAAATAGATCACCCGCTAATTGGCTCGAAAAGCACGGCGGTTCCCGTTTGCCGATCGTGAGAGGTTCTGAGAGATTGACGTTACGATCGAATCTTAGCGCAACGTTCGCACACGCGGACTCCGGAAGATCGGCAAACGCGTGTCGTTGGGTCACTCGACAGTACAATCGAGAAAATAAACCCTTTCGAGTTCGTGTCTGCCATAACTGTCTCTCTTACATTTTTTACACAATTAATGAACACGATGTATCATTAAAAGTAATAATAACGTAACCGTAAACCGATCTTAAAAATAATAAAATCAATAGCATAAAATATTATCAAAATAGAAAATAATAATTTTCTCCTTAGCAACATTAAAAAAAAAAAAAAAAAAAGTTTACACGTGTTTAATCTGTGACAGAAAAGTAGAGCTTTCATTTCCCTTATTGGACCAGTTCAGATGTCGTAAGCTTTCAAACCTATCTACTAGACCATGGCGCATTTATCGCCGTCATTTCTCGTCGAGCGATCTGGCATAAACGAGAACTGAGAACCGTGGGACGGTATATCAATTTTGCATGTTGCTATCAGCGAACGGCGGCCGGGGGATCGCCTTTTGCATTTCGCGGCTCGAGACAAAACGATCGCGCCGCTCCGCGCGCTCGGATAACGTCCGGCTGAGTTTCTCAAACTTTCACTGGGCTCGCCCAACTCGCTCACACGGGCCATCGATAAGAACACGCAGCCCGGGAAAATCGTGACTCCGATATCGGGCCGGGCACACCGGTCGCGGTTCCGCGAGGCAGCCATGCGCGAAGTGACATCGGCCTCTCTCGCGCGCACATTTCCCCGCGTGATTACGTTTTACGCCAAACGCTCGCTCTAGCATGACCGCGAATGCCGGCTGGACCCGAACGAACGGGCAACGAAAGGCGCAAGTTAACGATAGCTCGTTGCTCGAGCTGCTTCCGGACTTGTCGGCGCGCTTACCGTCCCGCGACAGACAAATCTAATTTCTATTAACCACATACAACGATAGAGCGTAAGCATCCCTAACGAGCATCCAGTTATTTTATAGCGATTACGTAACATGCTTTTTCAACGGAATAAGCCCCCGAACGCCGTCGTATATAAGTGATAAGAATACATAAAATCTAAAACGTTGGATAAAGAGAAATGAGAAAAATTCGAACGGAGAGAAAAAGAGAAATCGGAATATTATAGTCGGCAATAAAAAAGAAATTAAGTACAGCGTTATTAACATGTTCATATTATATTAAGAGCAATTTTAACTACGTACGAGATATATTTCTTTTTCTAATATAGATCGTAAAGTTGAACGAGAAACAACGTTTATGGATAGAGACCGTAATAGCTACCAGGACTAATAGCACACGCGACGCTAGTTTTTCAGATGACTTCGTGCGAGAGCCATTACGAAAGCGTGAGAAGGGTGAGTTGGTACTGGTAGCTCTTTGGCCAAGGGCTCGCGCTAATTACGTCATTATGCGGGACAGGGTGGATAGCTCTAACGAACCTGCTGCGCTCCGCAACGCGCTCGTCCTATGAATAGTGATGAGTATATAACCAGCAACCAATTACGTAGCATTATAGTAAGCCAGTTTCTCCGCATTCAGTGGACCCCTTTTGCATAATAATTAAAAATATTCGAGCTGCGCCTTTTTAAAATATTTCTTCTCCTCGACCGTCCCTAACTCAACCGATATAAAATATCTCTCGAGACCAAAGAGATTCGAGAAAACTGTCGCGACATAAGGAATAAATATTCTACATATAATGAAATTGTGAAATGTAATTTTTCACCACATTCGCGCAAAAACTAGTTCTGGAGCAAACACCTGACATTCAAGACTTAATTGACTGAGAAATATGTTCTTGTAAGAAAATTAGTGTCCATATCTACACTGACCGTCAGGAATAGCGTTCATGGTGCTGCGACGGCGGCTAGCGTACGTGATCTTGGCGTAATGTGCGTCGAATCTTACACGAAGGACTGAGGGAGAACGCGGCCTACTACACCTCCCCGCACTCGGCGACTGAGAGAGAGGAAAGTCACGTACGCCGCTATATCTGTCTTTCGCTGCTCGTCGCAGCAAACGCCATATCTGTTTTTCAGAGTATACCTATATACTTGCTTGAGGAAATGAGATTTCTATAAGAAATCGTGCTAATCGAAAATTTCGAAACTCTCCGGCCGCGGCGGTGCGAATTTATCGAGTCGGAGAGTGGGCCTAAATACCAGGCCGGTATCTATATCATTGTTGTAAGTTACGATACGCGCGAACGTATCATTATCATAATCGCCAGCGGCCCCGCATACGATCCAAAGAATCGGCCGGAGATCCTCGAAGAGGCCTGTCGGAGGCCTAATCGCGATAATGGCCCGGAATCGCTTCGTGACCGCAGAAACGGAAAACGTCCCCGTCTGATCCGAGACGAGAAAATAGAGCCGAGTTGCCGATCGCCCACACTTTTACGTCCATTCCGACGCGAATTGACCGATCATTGAATGCCAAGCAAAAACCTGTTGCATCGCGCGTCTTTATCGTCGTTGCAAAATCTCGAGATTATAATGGACGAAGCAGCGCGGTGCTCGCTAGAACGTTTGCGAGGGACAACAAAGTTTCATTCGAAATGATTTCGCGTGCACGATAACAAAACGAGATTGTTACAACATTCTAAGCGGCGCGTTTTTCGCGAATCTTACAATTTCCACTTCTGTGCGGGGCAACATTTGCCATACCCAGCGCGCGATTATGCAACAATTTCAATGCAAGAAAACGAGACTTTCGTTCATTTTGTTTTAACGCTCGAATTCGAGAGAAAGGAAGAGGCGAGCCGAGAAATAAGTACTCCGGTTCTTCGCGGGTTGAGGAGAAAAACAATATGTGCTAAAGGCGGCACTGATAGGAAATGCTGCAAGTAAACATTAAAACGCGAAGCGCGTGTACCGCAAAGATAAATGCAGCGAGATAACAACAAAGTAAAAACACTCGTTGCCGTACGTGACACGTAGCAATTACTCCCGACGCAATAAAATCCAATCGATCGCACTCTTCGGGATTTATCCGTGCCTTCCACCTACCTAATTAAAGAAGCTTCTTTTATTCCTTCGTCTGCGGAACGAATAATTATCCTTGACGTGACAAGCGCGATATCATTTTGCAATAAGGCCAACTCGATATGTTAAAGCCAAGCGTGTACACGAACAAAGTACAGATATCGATCAGAACGTGTATAAATATCGAATACAAAATGGAATTTCCCGTCGTTGAGCTACATACATTTAACATTTTTCAGTTTAAATATAATATATACCTGTTAAAAAAAGATTAAAAAAAAAATCTCGTTGGGAGAACTTACGCAATAATGACATTAATATCTGAGAATTAAATCCGATCCCGTACAACTCCTGTACAAATTCATAATTTCACAATTCAGGATGAACGTCAAACTGTGGATATAACTTATCCGCAACGAAGATAAGTCATATTTATCCCGTTCGGATAATTACGATTGATTACTCTCTCCGTATCGCGAAATCAATTCTTTTTCAACTTCTACAGCGACTACTATATAGGTGCGACTAGATAATGTACTACAATTACGAGGAATAAGCACGAAAACGGAGTCAGGAGGCACGAAAAGATGCACGGTGGAGAAGAAGAGAAGTAGGCTGGACCAGGAGGGTTACCCTCCGGATCGTTAATAATACGGCGGGTCTGCGGGTCCCTCTTCAGGTATGCCGGTCTCGAAAAGCACCTTCTTTCACGGCGAAACGTTACCATCATCGAATCGGCCACATCTAGGCACCTTAGCCTCTCTACGCGCCTCCCTACACGCCTCCGAGCACGAGCGCGTTTAATCATAGTTTCGTACGGTCCATACGGCACGAATAACGAACGTGTATGGGGCAATCCAAGTGCAGACTCGGAAGGGGACCTCGAAGCTCGCGAACGGGGAGCGAGGCCGAAGAATTCGAGGCGAGCGAACTGGTCGGCAGTCCAGATTTTTACGCGAATAGAAGAAGTACCGGACGATGGGAGCAAAGGGGCGAACGGGTGGAGGGAAGGGAAAGGGAGGGAAATGGGCCGCGTTAGTCACGAAAGGTGAATGAAGCGACCGGCTGGCCACTCGAGGTCTTCTCCCCTCGGAAACTCATAACTCCGGATTGCCCTAAACGTTGCTAACGCGAGGATCGAACGTTTCCGAGAAGAGGCGGCGAGCAACGTGGCGAGATGGATCATCGTTAAAAAATATTTATTAGGAAAAACGGGCTGGGTGACGTAATTTTGATATAGTTTCGGAAAATTAATCTTTACAAAAAAAAATAAAAGGGAAAGGGACGAGAAGTTTGTTGTATGTATATGCAAAGTAAGACCTCGGGAGTTTCGTTTCTTCATTTTGTCGATGATACGGGTGGAACGAATGAATCTAACGCCGGTTGATCATTAAGAGACAACATCGTGGTCCTCAGTAAGATAAATTATATAAGCTTCGCCGGATTATCCGACGCTTATCAAATAAAACTTTAATACCCAGTAAAAGTAGTATAAAATCTCTACGTCGAGATGACTCGCGATAAATCGCGCTGTTGAATCGCACTTGCCAAGCTGGTCGGGATGTATATCGCCAAGCTTGAATGGCATAAGTTTAATTATTTCCGCGAGTTAAATAAAATAAGCATTGCAAGCATTTTTAAATTTCTGATTATAAAAGTAAAAAAAAAAGAAAAAAAAAATTAGTAATATTGTATCGCGCAAAAAATGCGTGATTGTATTTCGAAAAAAAAAAAACTTATTTTATACAATCTTTCACTTTAAATTTCTACAAGTTTGAAGCAGGCGGCGGTAAAAAGAAGGAAATATGAACGAAACGTTCGTGTCCTAGCTGCATCGTCGAAAAAGGAAAGTCTGGTCCTTACCAGAGCAGAATAACAAATGAACTGTTGGGACCTAGTGGGCCTGCCGCAGTGCCGTTTCGAAGTTGAAGAAAGTAACGCTGAAACCGGCTCGGCCGGAGCATACTAATCGTTCTATGAAGGACGAAGGGAAGAGAGGACCAGAAACAAAAAAAGAGGCATCCCAAAGGAGGGCTGGAATACTCCTATGTATTATATAGGGCGGATTATAAGAAACAAGAGCCTAGCATATTCAATAGGTCTAAAACAATCAGATGGCAAAACATACGCAACGATTTTTATCTCGGAATTAAATCCTGAAGTGAAATAAAATGTATTTGTTAATTCTGAAATTAAAATAAAACTTAGAATGTCAAATTATATTATTTTTAAGCTTAAATTTTATTACAGACGAGAAATGACAATCTAAATAAAAAGTAATTGTTGCTGTAAAGTTTTTAGCCACGAGAAGAATCTCTGTTTACGAGTCACCCGATAGACAATGGAATCTGTTTCTCGTTTCGACGGCCACACGCCACTTATTACGGCACAGTGTGTTCAGAGGAGCGCATCCACTTAGTGACCCGTGCAGCCGAAAATTCTTGGGGAGATATATCCGCTTGGTTGACTAGTCCGATCCTGGCACGCGATGTGGTCCAGGATCGGAACAGCTGCCATTATAGATTTTATCGCATTGAATAATATTCGTCATTGAATTTACAGTTTCAAATTTCTCTAGTAATAATTGAGAAATTTATCTTAAATTCCTTTGCGTCGATTCGTAAAATGCGGCATGCTGTCCTCGAGGAACTTACTTCGACAAACGAAGGAACCGCAAGAAGAGCGAGCGCAAGTTATCTGCAAATCGTGCAGGTGTATTTTATCGCCTCATATATCGTGACATGCTATTAAAAAGGAAAGACGTTGCAAATTTTTTAAACCAGCCAGTTAAACAGACTGGTTCATTTGAGTATCGCAAACGTGCGCATGTTAAGCTCCGTTCTGATTATAATTCGAGATTTTAAAGTCGCGTGTACTGGTTTTGATTCCGGTTTGACGATGATGTTCGTACTTAATTGCGACAAGCTGCGAGTGCGAAAGGACGCCCGCTTTTCCATACCCCAGGTCGTAAATATTTCAAAAACCCATCGCGAAATATTTTTAATGATCACTCGTCCACAACAATATCCACGCAAGTAATAGTTCTCATCGAAATATTCAAGATGGTGAAATAATCACCGCAATAAAAAATTAAGATCTTCAAAATATTGAATAAATTAAAAAATGTTTAACAAATAAAAAAAAATTCGGACTTTGACATTTTCAGAAGTCCATCCGGTTAATCTCCATTGGTAAAAGCTATCGTAAATCTTTTAATCGTCGCATAAATCAAAATGCATTAAAAATCGGGACAAAAAAAAGAAGAAAAAAATAAAGAATCCTACCAATTTTATCTAATTTACGGGTATATGAAAGGGACACGCTTTCAAGATACAGGCCGCGATTCAAAGCGTATAATCAGCTCTTCTTTCGGCTCTTAAACACTATGATGGTATTCCAATGCCATGCTAGGATATCATCGATAATCACAGACGTGGCGGACATCTACAGATATCTCTGTGCAGACTGCACA
Organism: Cardiocondyla obscurior; assembly: GCF_019399895.1. Lineage (NCBI taxonomy): Eukaryota > Metazoa > Arthropoda > Insecta > Hymenoptera > Formicidae > Cardiocondyla > Cardiocondyla obscurior. The sequence continues at coordinate 695,866 of NC_091875.1, read as the reverse complement.
GAGATAAAGAGAGACAAAAGGTAGAATGCTACAGGAGCCCTAATGTGCTTTCGCCAATTCTAAATGACATTTTAAATGCCGAGCCCGCCGAATCTTGTATACGGAGCTAGACGGTAGCTCTATGCCCGATGTCGGAATATCGCCAGCAGAAAAGAAACGGAAAGACCTCCTGTGCAATTACACCGCAGGTGGCTGCGGGCTGAACGCGATGACTTCGAGACTACCTATATCCGAGGAACGGCGCGAGAAGCACGTGCTGATTAACGGAAGGCTCTTCAGAAGGAGGCTCCTAAATAAATAGACTGGTCCAAGTCGAAAGGGAGGAACCGGATCGTTTTCTAGTTAATTATTAATCCAACAATTCTGCTTATATCGAGCACGCTTGAAACGATCGCGCAGTCTCTTTTTTCGACCTGACTTGCATCATTATTCATCTTACATAAATGACAAACGCGGTATCGTTCATATGCAAACGACGCGAGAATACAGGACGTCATTCACCCGTGCATGTCGCGTTAGTTAAAATGCTAGTAAAAATGTCTCGGCGGACTTGAACGCGTCGTCAAAATTTATCTTCGCGGTTTCCTCGCTCCCGAGGATCGAAGCGTGAATAGAACGGAACGCTGGAGCACGACGCCGGGTCCGAGCACTTCACTTTGTTTACGAGTTTTTTTTATATTCTTTTTTTTTTCTCCGCCGTAAACAGAACTCGCGCGGTCGTACAATGCGGATACGAGAGCACGGGATCTCCCGCCTTAAAAACGCAGATCCTATTGCCGCGGACGACACGAGAAACGAAAGCCCTGTCCTCGATTTGAATTTGCGGCATAACGAGAAGCGGACGGAGGAGCGAGAAAGATGAGGGAGAGATAAAGGGACGGGGCGTGGGAGGGCTTCGTTCTGGACGGATTGGAATTACCATGCGAAAGGAGCCCGACCCTTCCAAAAGCTTATGTTTATTTCAATTATCGTCGTCCCTACCCGCGTCTCTTCACGAGTGGATCGCCGAAGAAGGGAGGTAAAAAAAAAAAAAATAAAATAAAATAATAAAATAAAGAACGATCACACGAGGCAAAAAGAAGAAGCGCGACGACATGAACAACGACGTTCGCGCAGCAACATTTTCGTACATCGAAATTATTGCGAGTATCGCCACCGTAAATGTTTCCGTAGCGATTTAGAGAATCGTTTGATTCACTTTCGCGCAAATATATATTATTTAAATTATTATAATTTTTTTTTTTTTTTAAGAAAAAAGAATCTGATATCTCCTCGATAATTGAACGTAATGAAGATGAGAGAAAGTAACGTCCCGTTTCGGTTCGTTCGCATAAATGTCGCTAATTGGATTTATATGTCACTTGAAAGCGTTTCCGCCTCGATTCTTAATGAAGCATAAAACGTGAGGCACAGCAGATACACGTGTATCATTTTCTGTAAGACGGATTTTATTTTTACTGTACAATAAGAAAGTTGTGCGGAGCACAGCTTCTGAAATGGCAATGCCCCCATTTTTGGCATTTTAAATGCTCAGTTGCGTAAGATTTGAAGTTGCTCGTTATGTGTAATCTATGATTTCCTCGATTGCTTTTTGTGACACTCGTTAACATTGGCTTTCATACGCGTAATACCGCATGCATAAATGTAATCGAACACAAAACTGTAATACAGACATATCTTAAGTACTATTTATGCGTTTTGCTTCATAAATTCAAATTAGAGTAAGCGGTATTAATTAAAAATATTAATATTAATACACGAAATAAAATAAAATATAATATATAATTTGATCCAAAAGTTTTGCAGTTGTTAAACTGTTTTAAAAAAGCATACCATTATAAATTACAATTCGCGAGTGATTGTAAAATTTTTTTATTCTAAAAATTCAATAAAAATTAAAGTAAAATTATACGTAAAAAATAAATATAGACGAATTAATTATAAATTCAAAGTTAATTAAAAAAAAAAAAAAGAAATTAGTTCTTTTAGAATATCAGGCCCACGGTATACCTTTCATTAATTTAGATTTAATTGAGCCAAACGTCGGAAATAATTGTTGTACCGGGATCTGCGTAACTTCCGCAAAAATTTCTGCCATGGGAGCGAGCAGTTTCTCACAGAATAGAATATTCCTTCATCGGCAAGGTGCCACGAAGAAAACTGGTGAGATTGTCAGATAGAAATTTAACATGGTATCGCAACGTTTTCTTATTAACCTACTGAACATTGTATACACATGTGAGCCCTCCGCTACTGTCGAGCATGCGTGAATGCAGTGACTTAATTATGAGAGTTAGGGCACACGATCTCGGCCGAGAGCTGTTTGGCACGAATATATATGCTAACCGACGATTATCGTTTTTAATTAATGACGTTCATGAATATTACACGTCCGAACATTTCCTATTACTCGTCCCTCGACGTGCGGCGTAACATTCATTCATATTTGCGTCCTAGCTTGAGAACTTTTTTATGTATATCGAACAATGTAACATGTACACACATAAAGAATACACGTATAGTAATCGTTAATTAGGGCGGCTATATAATCCGGATTTCTCAACTGTTTAAAAAAAGGATTTGTACGTGTGTACCGTTGTGTTTAGCCAGAGGATAGCCTTTAGCTACGTACGCCATACATGCAGACATACATAAACGTTCAGTGAAGACCCTTCTCGTTTATAGCAAAGACGAATAAAGTATTATAAAATAGTCGATTAAAGTTCTATTTGTTATTACCTTTTGTTTAAGAATTAATAACTAAAAATCTAATTGTAAAAACGGATTGTTAACGTAGATCAATGTGCTGTAAATATATTTCAATTTTTAATAATACTTAAAAAAAAAAAAAAGTCTTTTTTTCGTCCCAGAATACATATTGGCAGGTGGACACTGCGGATTTACGCACGTGAAGAAATGATACGGGAAGCTTGTAAGAAGAACATAAAAAAAAAAGAGAGAGAAAAGAATGAAGAAGAGGAAGAGCATGACACGAAATAAAAGGAAGCCCTTAAATAGCATTCACGGGGGTGTTGTGAAGCGGGCGCCATAAAGAAAGTTGAAAAACGAGTTGCTGGCGACTCGACATCACCGTCTCGTCGAGCGACGATCATTTTTACTGCGAATGGCCTATACGACGTACAGTTGGTCAAAGGTATCGTCATATTTTCATCTGCGGGCGGAACGCTTGGTCGAAAATATTTAATCGACAAAGAGATACTTTATAACGTTCCACTTATCATTCATAATCATACTTGAAAAATGCTAAAGGAACCAGGGCTGATTTTTATATACAGAAATATTTACACCCTACTTTTTTTTCTTATTACTTTAAAAAATTTCATTTAAAAAATTGTAATGGTATTTAATAATTTAAAAACACCAATATAATTTATAATGCAGAAAGATGATAATAACACGTACTTATTAAATATCTTAACGTTAACACTCTTTGACATTGATACTAAACGATAATCACCTCTCAAAAACGATTGGCAAGCACGTGCTAACACGGAACCATCCATCCGTTCGCTCATAGTAATGAGCCGAAATGAATATTTTTCTGCCAGGCTTCACTTATTTCACAGAAACGTGTGGAAATCGCGCGATTTGCGCCAAAAAGCGACAATGACGAATATAAACGTTGGCCACCGAGAAAGAAGAAAATGAAAGAAGAATCGTGGGCCGCTTCGAAGATCGTTAGGCGTACGCTTCTAATTAACGCTAAATAATATTTTTTTCCCTCTCTTCAAGATCTACGCTAATCCTGCTGTCCGCGTGGGTTTTCTCGAACAAACCTATTACTGTACGACAATATTCGCGTTGGCAATCAGCATGTCGGTGCGAGAGAACAACGGTTACGTTCGCGGTCGCTTCATTATGCGCGGCGTCGACGACGACCACGACCACGACCACGAAGACGAAGACGAAGACGAAGACGTCGCATCGTCGTTGCTCTCAACTCGGCACTAACGAGGAGACTACTCTTTTACCGAGGTACCAGCGTCCGCAAGACGTTCCAGACACTGACCAACATCACCGTCGAGTCACTCGACCATCAAGTGAATAACGAGGATCAATAAATCGACCCTATTTGCATCGAATAATAAAAAGATCTATATTTATCTGTGCTAAAAATTAGTTGAACACATTTTTTAATTTAATAATTTAAAACTGCATATACAAGGCCTAGGAAACATTGCATTATTTCTAAGCAAATTTTTTTTTTTTTTCTTTATCTATGCTTATTATTTTTTTTTAACTAATTTCAAGTTACTCTTCTGTAGTCCAGCTAAGAAATTTCCTCAACTACTTTCTCGTTCGTATAAACTTCCGTACATGCGTAAAAGAAATCCGTGCGTTTTAGAGTCGGAATGCTCGGTAGCTCGGCAAATAATTATAAAACCAACGTTAACAGATTAATCGCTCACGGCGTCGTAAAACTAACATAGGATATCCGGGGATTCACGTCAACGAGCGGAAGAATACCGTAGTAACAAACAAACGACGTGCCGTCGGTTTATTGGGCACTTCTCGGCTCTTGTTACCGTCCAGCGGAAATAGTTGCGGAATGCCGTAAGCTCGTCTTCTCTCATGAGAACGAGTGAAACCGTCTCGCGTAAGGCATTCGCAAATAACACGTTCCGAAGGGTTGCGAAGGTTCTGCAAACATTTCAGGCACCGCTCTCTTATCCAGCGCGCGGTAGACCCCGCGATACTTCCAGGTCTGAAAAATCTCCGAAGTCCTTAACCTTCGCATTCCCCGAACGGGGCCTCCTGGTCTCGCCGGGCTTTCGTACGTCCGAAAAAGATATTACGGGTCCCGCGTATAATACATACCGAGTAAGTAATCAGCCTTATGTAACGCGGGGCAATGGCAGAAAATGTCAAACGGCCACGATTACGTTTACGATATAACTCGAATAAGCCTGCGGACGTAATATCGAAGCGTACAACAAGCGAAATCAACGTCGCCCGATATCCGATCGAACAAATTAACCGACGTTCTCTTCCTCCCCCTCCAGCCCTCTCTGGTCTTAATTTATTTTTACCCATTTATTTTTACGAATGCGAACGTGACCGAGATCGGTATCTTAATCGATACCTCGATGAATATTCAAGCGCGAGCGGCACGATATAAATCTTTGAAACCCTCCTCGCGACGACTGCGTGTATGCCGCGAGTATGACATCTCTGCGATTGCGGCAGCGAGCGGAAAGAGCATTAATCCCGTAAGATTTCGCCACTTTGAAGGGAAGTAGTTCACCGAAGCCGCGACGTGCATCCATTCGGAACCAATGTCATCACGCATCGGCGACGAGACGGTAGCAACGATGAGCCGAGCGACGATAATCATTAGAGCAGCATTCGTTGCGCGAAGCAGGCGGAAAAAGAGTGGCGGCTGCGAGGAGAGCAGAGAGCAGAAAGAGAGAGAAAGAGAGAGAGAGTCGGACGGTAAACCGACGCGCCGGCCGGCGAGACAAGTGGTGGAAATGAATATTGTGCGCGGGCGAGGCGTACGAAGAAAGAACGCGGTGGAGAGAAAGAACGGCGGACGTGGGTCCGCGTCGCGCTTGAATCTATGCGGATGTCGGGAGGGAGCGAGAGGCACCGGGTGGAGTGGAGAACGAACGGACCAAAGGGCAGGGACGCGAGGGAAGAGAGAGGGAGCGCAAAGAGCCTCCAGGAGAAAAGAGAAAGACGAAGAAAAAGAGAGACCAGCGGGGGTAAGAGAGAGAGGCGAACGACGCGACGGTGCGGGTCCACATGACAGAAGGAATCGCTCTTGAAGGAGCAACGAGGACGAACGGCCCCCCTTTGCGCTGCGGCGCGATAGAGAAAAAGAGAAAGACGTTCCCGGTGAAGAGGGGTACCCGATTACCTGTGCAGGGGGACCGAAGCTCGACGCATGCGCGACGGGCGTGGGAACGCGCGCCTGTACCCAGACAATCCCTCGTTCTTTCTCTCGCGCGGCGGCCCCTTCTGCTTTCGTCTCGCTCGCTCGCTCGGCAAGCCGCCCGTTCCCTCGCCCATTCGAGGGCTTGAATCTCTCCTCGTCTCGCATGCATTGTCCCGCCCGTTCTCGCTATCGAAGGGGGGTCCACTCTGTCCCCCTCTGGTACCCCTCTGTAAGGACGCACCGGCGAGCCTCGCCGATCACGGCCGAGTGCTCACGATCCAAGGCCCCGCGGGCGCGCGTTGTTATTCGTTCAGGGGTGCTCAGTATCTGGGTGATCGCCAATGCAAATAAAGATAATACTTGGCGTACGATAATGTCGTGTAATTACTCGGCATACCGAATATAATTGCGCTCTGGCTTTTCTAGCGCTTCAATTATGCCGCGGCGAGACCCTTGCCAGGGTGGTTCGCATACTGCGGGACGACGGTAAAACATGCCCCGGTACAAGCATATATTTTCAGTAATGAGAGACATAACTTAATATATTTTTAATGTTAAAAAACAAAGACAAAGTAAAATATGGTTTTCAAGTAATTTTCTATAAAAAGCCGAGTGTTTCGTGCTTTATTCGCAACGCAATCTTCCTAACAACGGCAAAAATGCGCAAGCACATTAGTCAATTTTATTTTAATTAAAATTTAGTTTAAGGCATTAAGAGAACGCGGCAGAAGGGTGTTTTTGACGTTCGCTTCGAAATTATCTGCCTCGGGGCGTGCATCCGCGTGACTAACACGCGAACCGGATGTTTTGAAGACGGCGAGCGATTTGCAGGTAAGTCCCGTCCGCGGGAAATCTCACAGTCGATCGACACGCGCGATAGATCATTTGGCGCGGCCCCGCATTTGCAGCGTCGTCCGCGCACGGGTAAATTGTTGCAACGCGTGCTGGCGACGATCGCGCGACACGCGCGTGTCTCGCGGCGGCGCGCGGACCCGGCGGGGCAGCGCGTACGAGTTGCGTCGGCTGGTGCATGGTAATGCATAACGGCTCGCGCACGGCGGGGTGCGCTCCGGGCGAAGAAAAAGGGACACGGTATTTTGACAGCGCGCGCCTCAGCAACCTTCGTCATCCCGCCGTCGATTCCCTTCGCGCCAGGCCGCCGCGCGCGGCCGAGACTCGTAGAACAAAGAATATCGCCCTTTACCCTCCAGACCGCGCGCCTCCCCAAGTTCACGGTCGCGAGTGACATGGGCGAAAACGACGCGGCATCGCCCCGCAAGTTTTAAGGCCCGAACGCTACTTGGGCGTCGACTCGATCGAGCCATCTCGCAATCTCTCCCGAACGTAATAATAAAAAAAAAAACACTTGTACTAAATAATCTAAACATGAGACCTTTATTTTAAAATATCTCCACGCGTAGATAAACTGCTTTCCGCGGCCTTTATGCGTCGTCGTTTATGAAGGGAGTCCGCGCAGAAATGAGCACCAAAGAAAAAAAAAAAAATCCTAAGAGATCACGAAAATGGTGTATTCGCGAGCTGCGAGAACCGCGAGGTAGATTATTCTCCTGATTAGTTCCGCGATTTGCTGCCCTACGCAGCATGCCGTTCGATAGAGTGCCCAGGGGAGAACGGATTAACTTTTTATCGCTCCGATATAAGAGTAATCTCACCAGGAGTTCCGCGGTGACTCTTTCATGCATTCCTCAACCGGCGAAAAAGTCGATGAGGAATGACGTTACTGTGTCCGTAATCTACGTAAATCGCGCACCGACGCGTTGCCACGGCAGACCGATAACTTCCCGACGAGCGAACGTAAAGCATTTCTCTCTTTCTTTCTCCCTCTTTCTTTCTACGCCGGTAGAACAGATGGCAATGATTACTGCTAATGACAGCCATCAATTCACGACGCATTCGTGCGGCCAGAAGCCACCGCAATGCCCGCGTACGCACGGCACCAGCTCGGCGACATTAAATACCGACGGAAATGGCATCCAAAGTGTAATTTCGGCACTGATAAAGAAAATAAACACCGACGCGTCGAAAAAGGAAAGAACGAAGCAAGAATCAACCGAATTGGAGCGTGAAACGCTTCCCTCTGTTCGCCCGCGAAGAAAATGTGCAAACGCATTTCGTCGATCGTAGACCCCGTATTTGGCCGCGAACGTATTTCCGCTCGATGTAGAAAGAGTGATTGTAGCTCGAATTGAAAAAGAATATAATAGCCCTCGATTTAAAATAACCAATACTACTTGGTTACACAAAAGCGCATAAACATATATCGCGTTACAGACCGTGATTTTTCTCGTCTCGTCTGCGAGATTCAACGAATTACAAATCAGTTGCCTCGTTGCCCTGGCATTGAGACATTTCGCTGGCTATGACAGCGATAAGGCCGTTGAAAGTAAAACGAGGAGAAAGTTTAATTAAACCACTAATTGACGTTGGTGTTATATACCTTTCAGGAAATTACGACTAACAGCCTTTGAACGTGCGATCTGAACTAGCGCGGTAATTAATATCACGGATTTACAAGAGCGCTTACAGGGAAGCCTGGCTTTCGCCGGTATCATTTGTATAGGATCTACATTGGAGTAATCGCACTCCGAAGATAGGTAATGAACGCGCGGATCGTTGTAGAATATGGGCGACCACCCTTTTTGCGGCCGCTGGGGGATTTAAGATACACTTATAAGAGGATCGCCAACGATATGTCTACAATAGCGCCCCTGCGAGTCCAAGGGTCGTTGCGTGCATATCGCCATCCATCATCGCGCATATGTTGCTCCCTTCGATCAACCCTTAAAGGGTGAGGTGAAACATTTATCGAGTTAACGGTTAACAGCTGCGCTTAACTGTAAATCCGCTTCTTTCGTTAAACTTTCGAAAATAAAGATTGACAACTTTATTACTAAATTTTTATCGAACTTATAATATAAGAAAATTTATTTAAAAATAAAAGAGATTCGTGAAATATTTACGGACTGATAAAAAATTTTATAAATTAAAAATTTCTACTACGAGAAATGTCATCGACAACTATAGGTATATTTCGCAGAGAATGCTATTTCCTACGGCGTGAATGACGGAAATGAAAAAATAATATTGTTTTTCAATAATAACCCTTTCGACGAGAAATGTTCGGCTTAGATAGATTCGACGTGTATGCGGGGTCCACGTGCACCGCCACGTGACCTGTCCACACTTGATGCTTCAGTATACACGCGCGAACGCGCCCACAAAGAGATGCTGCACGTCGCTTTTACTAAAATCCCTGTGTAAGTGTCAGCCGCGGGGGTTTTACGAGTGTGAGTGTACCTTGCAACATAAACGCATAATGCACGCGTGTGAAAGCCGCGAGCGTGACGAGGGATTGTTGTCTTTCTATACAGGATCCTTTATTCTATTGGGGTAACTTTAACTCGCCATATTGTCAAGTGGAGTCGCTCAAATTTGTTATCACATAGAACTACACTTACTTCACAAAGTTTGCAATAATAATAAAAAAAAGTAATATTATATGAAACCTGGATTTTAACTAATATATATATTTTTTTTTTCTTTCTTTTTTTTTGTAATTTATTTTAAAAAATATAATAAATATCCTGCTGAATATGTTTCCTCAAATTTTACGCAACCTGCATTTTACGAGTCCGATGCCTGACGTTAAACAAACCGGAATCCCAAAAGTCTGACGGACTCGTCTGGCGCGTCGAGAATGCAAACCCAATGATGACCTTATGCGAATCGAGAACGGTTTTCAGTTTCAACACATTCGAGAAATTTATTTTTAGTACACCTGCGAATTTTTTACGTTCGTTCCGTCGTCGACCAATTAAGAGCCATTTAAATAAAAGATCTCTTCTTCTTCGCGATTACCGATCGTTCGACGCATAAATACGCGAAGGGATGAGAGCTCGCAGCTTCAACGTTAATAACATACATTTAACTTTCTTTTTCGTTTCCAGACTTGCGCGCAGATCTCATTAAATCGAACCCCAATGCGCCTCGAGTTTGTGGTCCGTATTACGCCGATTGCTTCTCTAATTAAACAATTAACATATTCCTTTTCTTTACAGGTGACAGGGGTCTTGAAACGCTCTTGGTTTAGCTCGCTGCTGTAAAAGCCGAACGCGCTATAAACCCGTTACGTTCGCGATATATCAAAATAATTTAATATTCGCCGCCCGTGGTTTTCTATTTAAATAGCGTGGCAAAACTCCGCGGCGACGGTAATATGAAAATCGCTGCGTGGAAAAGACCGGGGCACGTCTCTGAAATTTCTTGCAACTATTTCCGCGAACGCGAATGATTAGACAGAAACGCGGTGCTGTCGTAATAACATTTATCACGCGCTCGCACAAATTGCACTCGTGTTAACGCCACGCGAGATCAAACGCAGCAAGGAGGATCGGATGAAACAAGAGTAGAAAATATAACCGAGATCGCGGAGCGCGAAATCTCTTCGGGCTCTGGACACGAAGGTCGCCGGGGCATAACGGTATTAATCCGAGGGTTGCAATTAATTCTGATACCGCGAGCGTTCGCAGTAGTGCGGCACGTCGCCGAGCCGCGTGCGCGCGCGCGCCTCCGTATCTTATGTTAGATTACGCGAAATGAGATAGCCGCGGCACATGCAGGCCCGCATCTGTAACGAGTTCGTGAAATATTGCGGTTCGTAAGCGGCGCATTCTTTTCCCAAATATGTATAAGTACCACGTCGATGCGAGCGTCCTGTGACGTCACGCTCGAAAAGATCTCGCCGCGCTATAAAAGTCCCGATAAATCTTGAGCAATTAAAATTTTTGTTACGAATTTTTTCGGCTAATTTCGAATAGAATTTGTTTATGAAAGTGTCCCAATTGAAGCACGATAATTGACTTTGTCTAAAAGGTAATGCTTCAGCCGCAGAATACGATCGAATGATAAATGTTCTCGGGTTCGCGCCACCGTTTGCAGAAAGTCGGGCTGCATGTGTACGCGGGTGTACGTGAAACAAGGGAATCACCGTCGAGCATCAAGGGATCACGGAGGCGTCGAGTTGACTGATACAAAAGTGAAACCTACGACGACCGGGAGAGAGATAAAGGTAATTTAGATGCGTCGCCGGGTCACGACTGCCGACTATTACCGCTATTACCGGATCCCGACCCATCTCGTTTCATCCCGTTCCGTATCGTCCCACGCCATTCTGTTGGTATTACGTTCCGCCGATGCGAGTCTAAGCGTTATTTTGCGCGCGATCAAATTGTAGCAGATTGCAATTGCAGACACATTGATTTCCATGTGAAGAGAATGCTTCAGCGAACTTGGTTTGGAGCTCGGTTTTCGACACGATAAGACAAAATTTCTGCTACGTGAATCACGAGCGTGCACGATAGGTTGGGACCGAGAATGTAAATTGGAAATTTGTGCTTTTATCGAAGCGTGCAAACGACTCAATTAACAAGCGATCAAACGAGCAAACTGTCTGCAATTTCTTACGTTTGTGGATTATGTTGAAATAATTGTTAATATTTTAACGCAACATATATGTGTATGAATAAATCTTTTTGGTTATTAGTTATTATTATGTAAATTTAATAACGCATGAATTTATGTATAAGTATGTTTGTGATATATCTATCGTGTAGATAATATTTTTTCACATTCAAAATGGCGTTTGACAACGATTATCCGTTCGCGAATCATTTATACAGACAGACTCCCTGTCGGACTACTAAAGTATTGGTCAGAAATCATGCCCGCCACGTTTATTACCCCGTATTTTGAGAGGGCGATCGACGGAGGAAAACGGCATGATAATTTTCCAATTATCCATGACGACCGTGAGCCCTTCGGCGCTCACGTACTAGACGTCGATCGTTTCGATCTGGCGTGAGAGTGCAACGATGCAAAGCAATGTGCCAGAGCTTGTCGCGAAGAGACGAAATACGAATGTTAATCGAGATCAACGACGGTCATCTACACACAAGCTGATAAGCGTGAATTAATTTTTGTTTCAATTTTTTAAACAATATAAAAAAAAAATTTATTACATAAAAGTTGATTCGTCTGTGATTTAAGTCGTACAACGTTTGCATCCGTAAACGAACCTTTACTGCCAAGAAAAATTAATAAATATATCGACGATATAATTAATTAATAAAATACAAAATCGGAACAATCATCTCACGAGCCACTGTCTAGTAAAATAAAATGCAATAAGCCCCAAAAAAATTAAAAAAAAAAAGTTTTCTTTTTGTATTATAAATTTAAAAGAACACCGCGATTTTCCAACGCAAAATTTTCCAGATTTTGCGTGATTTCGCGTCGGGGAAGTTGCGACTTCCAGTCCTCCGTGCCTTTCTTCTCCTCGTCTTCTTTTCTCTTTCCTTTTCTTTTCACGGTTTCTCATCCTTTTCGCGTGGGAGGCGGCGAAACGTCCGGTTCTCTCGCCTCCTCCTTGTCTTTTCCTCTCACCCCGTAATACCCCTCGAGCCCCCACGGTATCTCTCTTTATCCCCTCCCCCTTTTTAGACCCGGTCGTCGATCGCCAACTCGGAGTGTAAAGGTGCGTTTACTACGCGAGTACCGACGAACGAATTGATTTGTTGTAATACGATAGATTGAAAGAAAATGAATTTCATCGATAAACTAATCTAAATAACATTTAAAGCTTTTTTTGAAAATTTTAATTTTCAATTAATTAAAAAATTTACGTATAATTTAAAACAAATTAATAGTGAATAATAAGCCGGCGCTTGTGCATGTGTGGAGATGTGCGTGTCGTAATTACGACTTTGAGAATTCGATCGTTTCTAACTGACAAAGATTATCTCACGCTCAGTCGTATGACGCGCACGCCGAGTAATATGCACACGCTCATGCGGAAGCAAGAACGTTAATTCGCAATTACGAATAAAATAATAAAAGTGATGGAGCGGCTAGTTACTTACTTGCAATGTGACTCGTCGCGCGGTGTCGAGATGCAGAGTCCTCCGTTTTTGCAAGGGCTAGGCGAACACGAGACGAAACCTGTAACAAATGAAAAATATAAAAATATAGTTATTTTATGTATAACATTAAAATACTATGTAATAATATTAAAATACTGTAATAACACATTTGAGAATACATTGTGAGTTCTACCCGTCTGTATTACGTGCACGTGATATACTTAGCATGCCTTAAAGAAAAATATTACTTTTTACGCAAATGATACGAACGCGAAATCTCGCTTATCGAAACCTCGCTGCAATTAGAGTGTATCTTGGAGCCACACGAGGAAAGGGACTCCGGCGAGGTCGAAGGGAACCTTTGACATACCGTGCAAATTGAACTTTCGTGTAGGGCCCGGCGAAGAGGACGGAGATAAAAGGCCGAGGGGGCGAGAAGAAAGAGAGGACAGAGGGGGAAGGCAAAACGTCTCGTATTCCAGGAGTACTTTTTAAAAAAAAGGGAGGCTCCTCGATGTAAACGCTACCAAGGAGGTAGGGACCCGACGAAACCATTCGCCGCATATCCTGCTTTAACCGTTGCCGCGACTTCGACTCGTATAATTTCACACGCACTCGCGCGTACATACGTTCGGCGAGAGAATTAAAAGCGACATCAGATTTCGCGGGTCACCGGTAAATCCGACAGCCAAACGGAGGCAACGCCCAACGGAGTATTTCGAAATTTACCCGATACGCCTTCGTCGATACCTGGTAAATTCGTTCCTGTCGCTGCGCGCGAGCTTTGTCCGAGTATCGACGGCGACACGCAGTAAAAGCCTTTTACGATCGCGAGGGTGAAATTTTTATCCCTCCCATAAAATTTAATATCGAGCCGAATGGTGACGCGCGCTTTCGCGTGTCGCGCGCTTGAGAAGCGCTAAAAAGAAGACCCTGAAACCGCTAGTACAAGAAGAGCGCGCGTTTAAGGGCGCGATTAACGCAGCCGGCGTGGCGCATAAAGCACTGTGAACAACTAATGCACGCGTACCCAGCGCCGGTATAATAACAACGCAGCAAATAACCGCTTAGCGTAGACAAGCAGCGAGAGGCGCGGAGAGAGTACAAGTCTCATGTACTTATGTTTTATCAGAGTACGCCGCAACGAAGGGCCGCGTCATTTACCCGTCCCTTACCTCTCCCTCGATGGTCCCCGTCGCGCAAGGGACTCTCAACTTCCTGCAAGATTACGCTCGCATAAATTTGCAAATGCTTGAAATTATAATCATATTTTTATATCGTTCCCTCGCGATAAGTTTGTTCGTAAATAAAACTTTTCCACTTGGCCCGTTCCGCAGCTGCGACTTATTAAAATAGTCGCGCAAAAAAAATGCATTCTACTGTTGCGAGTATTCACCTAATTTGATATCCATCACGCTACGTCAAGCTGCCAAGGAAGAATTATCAACGGTGTAAAGCCTGTGGCGCAATGAGCACGAGGCTTCATGAAGTCGCGTGGGACGCAGAAAGCCGTCTTAACGTTTGAAAATGTCAGTAATGGCACACATTATTTGGTCGTCACCTCGCTCTCACACGCGACACGTTATAACTATACGATTCCGGCACGACCCAAATTCATATAATTTGCTACGGAATTTTTCAAACGATTCTACACTATTTACGACTTCGTTAGATAATTTATATTCCCCCTTCAAAAAAAAAGAAAAAAAACTTTTATACAATAAAAATTTCTTTCCAGGAGAACATTTGTTTCTAGAAAATACAAACTGATCTTCCTCTAATTCGCATAATAAAAATATTAAAAAAAAAAAAGAAGATATAAATTTTATTTTTTCCTATTTTCGCTTAAAGTTTGGTTCATATCTATGTATGTTCATCGAAATTACAAATGGTCGTTGGCCTGTCAGGGCCATCGGGACAATTCAATCCGTTTAAGTAAGACCGCCGCGACGGAGCGGAGCTCGCGAGCAATGAAGTCGACCAGCTGTCAACGTCGTCGCGACGACAACGAGAGCGAAGACAATCGGCTGGGCGACGCGTCGCACCGTTCGCGACCAAGACGGATGAGATCAGTTAAACCAAACTGCCTTCGTGACAAATCCTCTGTTTCCTCTGTCGCTTCGCGAGGCTCTGTTCTCCGCTCTCTCGTCGACGCACTCGCGTGTACGAACGCACGCGCTCTCCTTCGTGACACGCTCGTCTGTAATTCGTTATACGTGGGACGAGCAAATCGTCTCTCTCTCTCTCTTTTTCGGTGTGATTCGCCAGGATTTCCGGCTGCCGACACGCGCGATTAAGTATCGCAGCCAGCGCTAATCGAGAGGAACGGCCGCGTTCGGCCGAAGAAATTGAGGCACAGCCATTGCGTCATCTATTGTTACAGTCATAATAGATTTCTCGCACTCGGTTCGTGCTTGCTAGTATTGGTCGAAATGGGAAATGCATTAAATTAACTATTTTCTGTGTCAAGGCTACGAAAGGAGTCAACGAATGCGACTGTTACGTAAAGTGTCCTCCGTTTTCTAGATTCTTATTGTGATTTATAAAAATTAATCAAAGTAGACGTTTAATAAATTCGTACGCAAATAAAATTACACGCATACGCTAAAATACTTTACCCAAATGTGGAATTCGAACCAGAGAATAATACGAGCGAGTGAGTTATTAAAGAAAAATTATTGCATAAAATGAATATTTAATTAAGGCGATTACGTAATCGCTTTGGTATTTTCACTTTCAACCTCCGGTGAACTGCTGTATCATCGTCATGTGTGCTCGCACAATAATCTGCATCACTCCGAGGAAAAATGAGTTTAATTGTTTCAATTCCAGAGTAAATTACCGCCGCGGTAGAAAGCCACCGTTGAATTACGCCTTCCTTCCTGCTCTCGTCCGCAAAATTAATTCGCGCTGGCACTAATAATGGAGCCGTGCATTTTGTCACAAATGCGGTAAACTAGAGTTGCATTTAGCACATATTAAATTTGTATTCGCTACAGATCGCGGAGCGCGTATTTTAAGCGCGTTGTCACATTCGGACATTGGTTAATTGTATTAATTTCTTTAAAATAATTTCTGAGCTAATCTGTTTACGTTTATTTGATGCGCTTGCCGGACTCAAGCGTCTTTTCCCAAAACAAAAAAACGAGCTCGCGCTCGAGCATGTTTCTTCGCAATTCCGAGCTCATATTAGCTTTGAATAAATTACCATGACATTTCTAGGCTTTTAATTTTACATCACGTAAAAGAACTCTCGTTGCATATCATGTCACTGCGGGTCTTCGATATCTCAGGAATCCGCGATACGAACACCCCGAGCAATAACAAAGAGCGGAGAATAATACGAGCTCGATATAGAACGGACTCTCGCAGGGTCGCGCGATAAAGCGCGATAAAGCGCGATAATGAACGGCGCGGCGTAATCTGAGATTAGAATCGGTTGCACATACGCGGGTGCGTGCCATCACGCGTGTCGGTGGAATTGCACGTAGTTATCCTCGCGATACGTTGCCGGGGTCGTGTTAAACCGAAGGAGGCGGCAGCGGCGGGACGCCGGTATTTTGCATCATGTTACGCACCGCTCTCGGTATCAAACGGGCTAAACCATGCGTCGCGCGCTTACGTAAAAACCCACCCGATGTTCTTCCAGCTGGTATGGAGACGTGCACGTAAATGTTATGCATTTACGAGACACGCCGTCGCGACAATGATGCACTATCCGCAACGATCTCCCTGCCTCTCTCCTAAGCGTTTCCCGCGGGATGAACGATGCATCGACCGCGGTTTCCGTGTACGGCACGTGTGCACGCGAACCTGATATCATAAATCTGACAAGGGGCTTGCATTTTTTTGGCTGACGTCGGAAAATTTATTGGTCTTGCAATCTATCGATTTTTAGGAATAGATAAGGTAAGTAATGCGAGAACGCACGATTATATTTTGTAGTGAAATATTGATTTACAGTTCTACTTGTTACTTGATCCCGATCTGAATGTTAATTAGACTGGAAGCACGTTGCAGACGGAACAATTTCCTTTTTTTTTTAAAAAAAAAAAAAACGTTAATTGTTGAATGGGTAATTCTAATCTTTTATTTAAATGTTTCACGATCGAGACACGACGGTGTCAATGCCATGGGGATACATAGTACGACGAAGATCTCTCGCTCTCTTTTTCTCTATTAAAATGCATTAAAGAGATCTCTCTTTCTCTCTCTCTTGTCTTTTCCTCACGCACGTATGCCCTTTCCTTCTCCCTTTACCCCGAGGAGAAGAGACTTCGAACCGAAGAGATATGTACTCTCAATCAGCGTGGGCGCCGATTTCTCGCCCGCCGCGCGACGGCTCCGCTCGATCCGCCCACGTGTAGATCAAGATCGATGCGAGGTGCGTCGCTACTTTTCTTTTTTTTTTCTCTCGCATCCTCGCATGAGCGCGCAGGGGACTGAGAGAAGTGCCGTTTGCACAATGTAATATATACGACGTATTGTTCGACCCTCAAAACTTATTAACCTTCCAAGTATGGTTCGAAAATTAAATAAAAATCGGAAGATATTCAAATCGGGTGTCTGCGGGTATAAAATATTCCCAGTAAGTCAGAAAATCATAAAACTAGCTTCGGCTATCGGTCTCGCTTAAAAGATAGTCCAACAAACGGCGTTTGTGCCATGCACTTGCGGCGCGCATTACGATGCGTATGCCACGCGATACGCGGTGGAGATGGGTAGCCCGAGTCACGACCTCGTGGATTACGTAATCCACCACGTGTGTGGATAACCCGCGGTGCGGTATCACCATCGGGATATCGGCACGATAATGCGGCTCCTTGCCCTCACCGTTGGCTGCCGCCGAACGTTTTCGCCAAGCAAACACCCGGGACGAGTTTTATTCATTCCCGACGAAGTAGAAGATCCACTTTTACTATTCGTGACCCAACATTTCAGAAGGTCGTTGCACCGCAAGCCTCGTTTGAAGATGGGGTCGGGGGTTACGCGCAAGGGTCTCTCTTTCCTACGTCGCGCTATCGTTAGCCCGCATTTACGACCACTCGCGCGAGCATTAAAAAAGACATCGTTAAATACTCGAAAGCCGCTTCCAATATCTTTAACGTCTTCCGTTCTCTTCGTTTACGATTTTTCATTGATGCATTAAAGGTCCAAGAGCCGCCTCATGTTATCAGCAAGTCAAATGGATTTAAATCGTCACGCAAAAAACTTTTTTTAATTCGAATTTATGCACGCGCGCTTGCTTGCTTGCCCGAACGCGGTTTTAAAATAAATCATTTACTGTTTATTCTTAGATTATAAATACAAATTAATATTTTTTCCCGTTTTTTTTTTTTATTTATATTTGAAAGTATTTTATATGCGTCACGGAATACATCGGGCAAGTTTCACTGTACGGTACGATGGCGCACATTTGTAAGGAATTTATGGTTTCATATATCGCATTTACGGTACGAGTAAGACGACCGCTATGCAGTGATTTATAATCTTTGGATTGACACAGTCAATGTACAGCTTGATAACGTTTTTAATCAATAGGACGGCAATAAATCATTAACTCATTATAACGCTAATGTCTAGGAAGCTATCGCGCCGTTATATAATGTCCTCGAATTAATATCTGTTAACAAATCTGACGAGCTATCGCCTGTGACTTTACATCCATGTTCTTATTATCAACTATGTTATCTCCGAGGAAAACAAGTTAAATCCGTTAATGTTGTCCTTTCGTGCAATGTACGACGTACTATGTCCTCACACATTGTAATTACTTATTTTTTTGGTCATTATTGCTAATCATAAATCGATGAATTCTCCAGCATTTTGCATTGTACTTGTTCAAATTTAATAAACAATATTTTGAACAATTATTCCTACCTACATTTCCTTACAATCCTTACATCATATGATTTATATTATATTCACAGGATTGTGCGACCGATTCGTCAGTTTATGATCCTGAAAGCCGAATAACATCCTCCTACGTTGAATTCTACGACCGTGCATTAACTTGTAAGAAACCGTCCGCGAGATAAGAGGCTGAAAAACATGGAAACTCCATTCCTACAGATTAGAGGATGTTGTCTCGTTTAGAGGTGCTAAAATACTACTTTTTATTCAGAATGAAAAATGTCCTAATTTTTCAGTAATTTCATTTTTCTAAACCGTAATATTTTTTTTAATTTTGAGGAAATTATAAAGGATTAAAATCAGAAACTTGAAAAAAAAATTTAACAATGCGTCCTTTACGCTTTTTTTTTTTTCTAGAAAATAAAATGCAATTTTTAAGTGTAATATACTAATCTTATGACTTTCATGGCGTATCCTTTATAAGATTTTTCTTTTTGGCGTGAATATCTTAATTCGTCCGAGAGTAACGACCGTAAAAAGCTGCATCGCATTATGACGCCTTAAGGTGCAGTTTTTAGGCAGATAACAAGAGAAGAGCTCTTTGCCAGTGGCATGGGACACGTCATTAGCACGCGAACAAATCGTCCCTCGAAACTTATCGGCCGTGTCAATCAGCAAGCTGCTGATGGTAGACACGTAAATTTTGCCGGTTGTGTGGGAAGAAGAACGCTACGACTCTTTAGCCGAAGAGAAGCTCTCGTGATCTTGACGTTGCGATCGAAGAAAAGGTAGATGGATCGAACGACAAAGATAAAAGAGCTAGTTTTACAAGTTGCACGCGACAAGAGAGAAACCCTAAAACTTTTCAGGCGAACGTTTTCTCGAATTACTATCAGAATTATAATTAATAATTTTTTATTAATCTCGAAATAAATGATTGCTCTCGTACGAATGTTAAAACAAAATGCGGGATGAATCACGCCGCGAGAACGCGACGCTAATTCCCTTCTCACGAAAATCTAAATGATCCTTCTTGTTATCCTTGAAAAATCTCGAAAACCATTTTCACTATTGTTATTCGGCCGCGATTGTTACGAATCACGTCTACGCCGCATCGAAATCGTTCGTCGTCATTCCCGGCACGATTCGAGACGGCCGGCTCGCATTAGCGGGCCCATTAATCACAATTACGTGAATTCAGGTCCTGGTACCGCGTGCGTGCGTGCGTCCGTGCGTGCTCACGTGTGCTAAAAGCATCTATATGTGTGCGCAAGTCCGCATCTCGCGGATGAGGACACGCTCGGCGCGGCGGTGAGAAATGCCACGATTCACCATGGTAAAAATACTGGACAACCGGCGACAAACCCTCCCCCCTGTCATCGCGTTCGTATCGGGTGGATTATGCATCCCCCGCTTGCCCCTCTCCCTCGCCTCCCCGCGACCGGAATTTTGATTGTGCACGGAAAGCTTCCTGAAAATCATCCGGATCGTTCGCGGAATTCGCACTGGGCCCAACAAAATAATTCTTGGCGAGACCGTCCGCCGTTCGTCGGCCCCGTATTTTCGACCGACGTACAAACCGTCGAGGATTCCCGTTGATTTCGTGCAACCATAAACCCGAGCCTCTCGAGAACTGATTGCGAGAAAACGATTTTGTAACCGAGTTTTGCAAAATTATTTTTTTTACATTCATCGGAAATTGAGATAAAATTATATAAAGCAAAATATAATTTCTAAACGCAAATAAAATTTGTATCAAGCTAAATACTAAGACATTCAGCTATATACATTTTAGTTCAATCGCGTAGGTTATAAATTATTCATAAGTTGATATCTTTCGTGTTTGAGCGCGAGTAAATGCTTACGGATAGGCAAAGATCGACGTTAAACATCAAACAAGAATAATCTCCGTGAAAATATGTCGGTGGATCAATGACAAGCATCGATAGTATGAATGAAAGCCTTGAATGAAGTTCGACGTTCACTCGCACGCGGCAATGCATAGGCGCATGTATGTAAACGTACACTCGTGATTATCGTTAAAGGCATGGTTCTCGAGAGTGGCTACGCGTTGGTCGTCGTCGAAGTAATAATTCGCGTACGAGATATTATTTACTAATGTAAAAAAAAAAGGCAGACGCAACACTGCGTACCTAATTATAAAAAATAGGCGAAGTAATATATAATGTATAATAAGTCTAACTTTGTACTTGAATACATTTCAATTACTATCGATTTATCATAATTATTTTCACGTTTAAGCTATCGGTAGTCAATACAGGGATCGTAATCTTCATTTGTGTATTATTTTCTCATTCCTTATTTTTACGATAATTCTGCTTGATTAATGATAGACCAGGTCAGCTAAACGCGGTGGATTATTTAGAGTCTGGCTTAAGTGTCTCTGAAGCCGCTGGTCTGAGCGTGAGGCAGAGATCGCCGCAAACCGGCGGAAGAAGAATTACCCGGCGTAATGGACGCGCGCGCGTAATCCGCTATAACGCGCACGTCACGCACGGCTTTCGAAATCGCAAATAGCGGCAAGACCGCGGAGAGGAAAAAAGCTGTCCCGCGGCTTTGTGGACCGACCGTGGCCGGCAGTGATTTTCTTCCCTTTTAACGCGACGCGCGATACAATTCGCGGCGCAATGCGATTCGCGATCACGAAGCAGAAAGATAACTGTTTGTAACGATTCCTATCGAATATGGCACGAGTTTTCGTTATGCAACGCGGCGATGTAATTTGACAGTGCGCCTAGCGTCGACGATCGTCGGATAATTTCCTGTTCCCAACTGCATGGAAACTAATTTGTGAGCTTTCACGTATTCGCGCCTATCGCAGGAAATGGTCAATGACATCGCGGACCTTGTACCGGTATTTTAAATCGAAACCAAAGATTTACATATGAATTGATATATCCGTTACCTACATAAAAGGTTGCGCATTTTAAATACGCGAATTAGACTCTTTATTTTTTTATTTTTTTTATTAGAACGAATGCTCCGGCTAAGTCAATCACAATGCGTTGAGAATTACATTTTACAATTTTACAAAAAGAAATTAATTGCTTTAAAGAAACGAGTAAATTTTATAGAGAAATTCTTTTAAGACAAATTAAGACAACCTAAACAATTGTTTCATTTGGCATAAACAATTGAATTCTCTCGTTTGAAAATGTAATATAGTGTAAAGCGCGACTTCCTCGCAGCGTTCACGGAACGCCGTGTAAGGCGCATAATGCGAATTGCGTCCCATTGTGTGCCCACGAGCTGACCATGTGTATATAACACAAACCCGCCTTTTCCTTCGTTACGTTCGCCGTGCCGCAGTAGTCCTCAACGTGCAGTGTTTACTTTGACGAGCGCAGTCGTAAAGTTCGCGAACGATTATGTTTTTTTTTTTTCCTCTCTTTCTTTCTCCTTTTCCGGACCCTCCCCCGTACTGCGAGGCCCTCGAAACGATAGCCACTTGCGAGTTTCGAACGTACTAAGGTGCTGGTTTGAAGAGTATCGCTACCGCACGCAAGAGTATCAGTGCCATCGCTACCGTAATAGCTACATTGTTAAGAAGTCTACAATATTGCGACTTGACGGCGAAACCTTGGAGAAAATGTGCAAACCAGGGCGAATTTCTCAGATCTCTTCGCAGCCTATCATCATCGGTCTTTCACAACGACTGCACCATAACTCATTGTGTGCATTTCTCGGCAGATCTCGGTATTCCGTAATAAAAATCTTTTCTATATATATATATATTTTTTTTTCCCTCCCAAAATAAAAATAGGCACGGAATTATTTTTTTCTTTTAATTTATAAACTATTTTTTCAATAAACTTTGTTCGAATTATACTATAATATTTTTTAAAAATACAAAAATTCGTTTTATTATGTATTAAGATCTGAAATAATTGCAATTATGAGCCTACATTAAATGAACAAATGTGATATCATCAACACGCAACAGTGTCAATTTATAGTAAACAATATTTCGCAAATTCGAGTTAATATTTTCACGTTCGACGGACTTTCCTGCGATCCCCTTTTGAAACCACCTTTCGTTTCTGTTCTCCTTTTAATCCGCTCGCGAATGAACGGCTGCGCCGCGCGGTTATTCATCGAGCCCTGAATCGTTTGTTAAATTATCGCGAAATTTTGCCGACAGCAGGCGTGATTGCGATTTATGAAGCGACCTAAAGATATTTTTTATCAGTTCGTTAGCTCTACCCTTATACGCGTCGGATTCTTTTCTGATCATGTAATTAAGGAATTCATATCCTTTTTGATGCAGCATCACCTGTTATTTCGTCGGCGATAAATGCTCGGTAGCAAACACGAACGAATCGTGTTCCGGCAATTAAATATTATAGTTATAAGTTATCGCAGTGATTGATCGTAATCACGTACGATTGTAACGTGCGATTTTTCAGAAAACTTTCAGGCTAATAAATATTAAAAGAATTAAAATATGAAAGAGATTTGAATTTTATATCAAGTTACGTAACAAACAATTTGTCTATAAAAAAATAAAAAATATTTAGCAGATTCGATCGAATAAAATTGAAACAACACAGAAATCAATTTTAAGAACTGTCTGTAAAAAGCGGCGAATAATGAGGTTCTCTTCTATGAAGGCTCGCGTGTTTTTTTCTTTTTTTTTTTTTTACTGTTTCAGGCGTCGTCAGAGACTTCTCTCGTGGCTCGCGGTGCCTTATTATTCGGGAATTCCACCTCGTGCGCATAATATTCGCGAACATTCGCGGGCCCACCGCTCCCGACTCGTATTCCCAAAGTGTTTTCCATGCGGCGGGCGGACCAGACTAGCCGCTCGTCCGCGTGCAAAAACGCGCACGGGTGGGATGCTTTTTGGCTTCGCTTTTTGCCGTGAGGGCCGGCCGTAAAATTAGCATAACTCCAATATATTATCCGCCTGTCCGTGGACGAGCCACAAAGTCCCGTGCTTATGCGGCCCGTGCGCATAACGCCGGAGACCTTTTACGAGCGGCCCGATGCGGCTCGAAAGCGCAGTTTCATTGAAAATAAACTTGTCGACCCCGCACGGATAATTGCGTGTACACCGCGACACCTAGACGGCCACGCGACTCTCGCCAACGTAAACACACACGTACTCCACGTGTCTTTTCCGTTAACAGTCGCCGTCCGAAGGCTCGTTATAATTTCGAAAGACTTCTCGAGAGGGAAGTAAAATTTTTATTTATATCTTTGCGACCAAATCTAAATACTGCGTAAAAATTATACCCTCCCTTGTCGAACTTATCGTCAAAAATGTCAAAAGAAAATCCGATAAAGGTAAGAGGTTGCGACCCTACATCTCGCCTCTCTATAAGGAATGCCGCATATCGGAGCACGGTATTCTCTCGATATTCGATATCCACTTCGACACTCGATACCTAACTAGACCGGTCGTCCGCTTCGAATACGGGCTTGATGGAGTACTCTTCTTCTATTTTCCCTTCATCATTGTCGACCGCTTGTCGTATCTCATCTTCCTCCGCAGGATGCGTCGGCACCCCGACGAAGAGATGAAAAACGACAGGTGATGTTACGAGAATCACCGGAAAACATATCTACGATCAGTTTAAAATTTAACATTTTCGCGTTCGTTCGTTCGTTTTTACTTTTACCAGAAAAATTTTTTTTTTCTTTCTTTTAATTTCAGCCTCTAAAAACTCGTTTACCCCAGTTGAAAGTAATCAATGTTTCTGCAGACATCCGGCACATGTTAACTGCGCGTTTTATGACGCGCCGGAAAGTGCGCTCTGTCGCCGATATGTTTACTCGCTCGAGAACTCATGAACCAGAGGTAAACGCCACTTAAAACACGTGTTCAGTACGGCCAAATTTGCAACGGTCATAAAGAAAAATGCAGATTATACTAAAGTCGCAGCTTTGTTTCTTCGAATTTCGTACAACAAAGCAATAAAACGGCAAATTGTGCAATATTAAATAAAAAGATCTCGCAATTATTCAAAAAAAAAAAAAACAAAAATGTCGACACTTTAAAATTCAAAAATAAACAATACTAATTTATTAAAAAAAAAAAAAATAATAAAAAACGCTCTACAAGCGCTCTATTACTAATTTCTCCTGTACTAATTATATTAAACAAATAATATTAAATTCCGCAATAAGTCAGTGGACCAGTTCTACCAATCGGATTTATTTAATTCTCTTTCGTGATCGGTAATTTATATCGAGGCAACGTTACGGGGAATATTATCGATCTAGAATCTCGAAAGACCCACGGAGCGTCTCAGGTATGCAAGGGTTTTAAGTCACGAAGCCAGTATATCTGGCTTTTGTTTTGACTGCTTCTAACTGAAGGACCCCTACATCCTCCCATCTACCGCTTCGAATCCTGAAGAACCCGAAGAATCGAACGACCAGAATGCAACGCTATTGTTTTCGGGAGCTGAGCAGGTAGAAATAGAAAAAAGCGAAGCGAGATTGGTAGGTAGGGTAGATCAGAGTATTGTATTATAATGCATATCACAAACCGTTTGCCTAAGTGGCTCACTGTCTGCTCCTATTGCACAATTTATAGCTGCTCGTTAACCAGTCATATTATTTCCCAGCTGGACGTATTCGGATTCGCATTCCGAATACACACAATATTCCGACAATACCCTGAGAACCTTTCTTTTCTTCGAGTTGAATCTTAAATCGTACGAGTGATAACGTGTATACGTGAGATTTCCGTTCTAAAGAGCAAATACGGTTGCGAATTTAATTTCTCTGATACGCCGACAAAAATTGAATAAAAATACCGTTTAGGCGCCTCTCTCGAAGACCGCGATCGAAGGAAAATCTTTGGGGAGAATCGACGGATGCAGCTGTTCGGCCCGATATTATCGATTCCTTGGTACGCGACAACGTCGAGAACGTGCGTGTATCCGTGACTTTATACAGCCTTGCGAGGGACCCTCCGTAGCGGGCGGCGGGACGAATGGAACATCTGCCGGTGGTCCGGACCCTTCTCCAAACACCACCACCTTGCACTATATTACACAGAGGACCCCAGCACCGTGTGTACGCGTTACTATCCACGTTGCAAACATTGACCGAGTTACACACATAGTACGATTTATTTCAATTTTTACGCATCGCAATTGGAGAACGATCAGATTTTTCGAACAGCTAAAGTCGAAATAATTTTCAGCTTTCGAGAATATTGAAAAACTCGATATTACGCGGACGTTGAAATCGCCGACAGATTTTCAGCGACTTCAACGGTATTTAACGTAAGGCACACGCCCTGAAAATATTTTAAATGCGAAACTGTGCTTTTTATTGTACTAAAATAAAATTAATTTTTATAGATTTAATTTAAAGATGATATAAATAATTATGACGATAACAGTATCTCTACTTTAAACGTAGATTATCATCGGGAGTTCTGAGTAGCGACATAAATAAACTCGCGTATCACGGGTTTCTTATTCAGTTACAAGAGCTTCAGTTACAATCAGCAGAGGAAAAGACAACGAGCGTAAATTCAATGGTCGTCCAAGAGTGGAGAAACGGAAAATCGAGTATGAAATAAAACAGATGGAATTTTGTCCACTAGTTACCATAACTATAAATCTAATTTTCTCTTAGACTCGCGGCAGAAAAAGGACGAGACAAATGTGAGATAAATAAGAGAACTTCAACGGTACATTGATTTGTAAATCGTTAGTCATTACGGGTTAGTCTCCTAATGAACGCACGGTAACCTATGGTGCGCCTACGACGGCGGCTTGCAAGCAGCCGCGATTACGAATCGGTGGAGCGTTAAAAGTATCTTCGGGGTTCTTCACTTTAGAATGAAGGTACAGTTACGCCGAGGTCTGTGTAGACGCGCGGGATGTTTGCTGCGCCAGGTGCATTTATCCTAGCAATTATAGAGAGGAGGCGCGGCAATTTCAGGTCTGTCGATAGAAACAATTTACGCCCTCAATCAGAAAAAGAAAATCTATAAATAAACGCAAATAAAAGGCTTGAATTATCCCAAGAGACGTATTGCCGAGTTCTAATTAGAAATTTACGAATGCGTGAATATATCGATTAATAATTGTATTTTTTTTTTTTTTAGTTGTTTTTAAATGCCTTAATAAGGTAATGGTAATCAAGCAAGTATGAGAAATATGGAAGTCGAATGGATTAAAGATTAAATGCATTAAATGTATATATCGTTTGTTCACCTAACGCTGACCTTACCTTAAAAAAAAAAAAAAAAAAAATATATATATGTATATATATATGAGTGTAATTATTACAACGCTATCTTTATTATAACCACCTGATTCCCACGCTCCTTTACTCTGGTCCTGACAATTACGCAATGTCGAACATTGCGTTACCATGAATTTTGCTGTTCTATCGTGTAGGAAAAGAGTGGACGAGCACGCGAGGCGACCAGCGAGACATTTCGTGCCAAACATAAAAAGTGATCCAGCTTTTGAAACTGTTGAGAGTGACGAACGAAATTCTGCTCACGTTCGAGAGCGAGTTGCTAGTAAAAGAACGACGTTTATCGACGACACGAGCTACGACCGTGTTTCGTCTGTGTAACAATGTAACGGCGTGCTATTATGCAAACGTAATTTGAGCTTTGTTCGTGTTAAAATTCACATCGGCGATGTATTAGAGGAAGTTCAAGAGATAGGGAGTTTGCTATGTCGCGTGTTAAAAAAAGAAAATTTACTTCGCGCGTATATGTATATTTTACAGAACAAGACACTTCGATTCGTAATATGAATTTCGCTAAACGCAATATGAAACATTAAATTATGTCAAAGCTACCTAAAATTTTTTATCTTATATATTTTATTTTTTTTTTTAATTAAAAAAAAAATATCTTTACAGTATAACCGGAAACTTTTTTCACGTCCGGCAGAGTTTCTCAGTAATCCTGAAGCTGACGCTCATAAAAGGTCCGTGAGTAAACAGGATTCTAGGAATAATGTCAAATATTGTCACGTCTTATCTCACACGTGCGTCTCTTACTCGCAGTTATCGCGTTAAGAAAGAGAATCGGCTATTTAATGAAGACAAATAAAAGAACACAAAGTCCTGTGCACACCTTCTTTCAAATAAATGTGAAAAGATCAGAAACTGTAATTTACACAGTTATATATCGCATTAAGTGCAAAATAAAGAAATTTTTTTTTTATAACAGTTACTAAATATAAAATAAGTTATGCAATGTATTATTATCGTTAAATTTATTATTATTTTTTTTTAATAGAAACTGTACCTTAAAAAATTTACCGCAATATCATTTTTTGAGACAAAATTATTGATAAGGTGTTACAAGTAATATAATACAATGTGTGCACGTATGTGTGCATATATCTTTGTGCTCTGCTGTTGGAGAGAAAGTTCATACCTTGCGGCGGTTAAGTAACTCGCTATAGAACTAATCCCCTATGAAGATTAGAGCGTGAGAGCTTTGATTTATGGCACGTAATTAATAAAGAGAGCAGCGATTGAATATCTTGCGAATCTAAACCCGGCACACGATACACAGTCGTCGGTAATATTATTTCAAGGAGAAAAAAAATTTTTCGAAGAACACCCGTATTCATTATCATCAAAATAATAAAAGATTATTAAAAGATAATTAAATTATTTTTTAAATAAAATAATTATAAAAATATGACGAACAATTATTCCTTGTTGATTCTAAATCGTTTTTTTTTTTATGTCAGAATTTGTAATATTTCGAGACAGCTAAGTTTTACGATACAACATTGCATATATTCATCTAAACATGATAAATACAAGATACCTATAGCACACCCATTTAATAAGTACATTAGTACTTTCTCCAACATACTGAAAAGGTTAAGACCCTCACAAACTCGGAGAAACTCATGCTAGATATCACAGAGGAAGTCGGTTAGAATTCATTACTGCGAGGAAAGAAAGGAGATTACCCGCATATTATTCCTGCTCAAGCCGATACAAACTTGTTCACGATAAATCTTATTTAGCTTCGTTTAAATTAATACACCTATGTAAGTCACCGCTCATCGTGATCGATTATTGCTTCGGGACACGAAATTCGCGAATCACATTTCTATTATCAGCGTATTGCATATACATATATGTATATGTGCAATTACATACTTTGCACATCGTGAATCGAACAGCATCAAATATGATTTTCAATCGGCCGTAATCGGCTTGTCGTTTTCTGAATGAAGCTTCATCGACGTGACTGCGCATCTCCCGACCTCGCCTGAAGCAACCTCGCGCGAGAGAATTGAATTATGTCATAAGATCATTTTCCACGCATCATCACGTCGATTCTCATTCATCGCGCGCAATTTCCATCATTCCTAGCATCAAGTAGCGGACACACTCGGTAATATCAGATCCTAACGCAGCGCAAATAAATTCCCATCGAGAGAAGAGTAGTCAACTAGATCTCCGAATAAACGAATGCACAATACGCGGCTAAGAATAAACTTCTATAAAAAGGAAAGTAATTCGCAACGCATTCCGTTACGACGCATCGTGTAACGACCGGCCTTTTATTAAACGTAAGAACAAGACCGATTTTCTTGGATCTATGTAAAATTGCAAATCACCGCGACTGATCGCGAATAGCACGAAGACGTTTCAAGGCGGGAGACCGAGCCCTTCTAGGTCGATGTAAGGTCCCAGCCTAGAGCCATTATACTTAGTATCCCCTCGGTGTGTTCTTATGCCTCGCGATAATAAAGTCGATGCCGATCCGAGCACGCCAGTCGCAGCGCACGTTATGAATAAGTACGCATAACATAGCGACGTGTGTGCAAGAACGTATCTATATTCATGTAGGTACGAGTATTGCCGCAGGGCTCGGCCGAACAATACGCGAGGAAATACCGTATGTAAGAGCCGGCCCTCCTTCGGTGCGAGGCATAAGGTTCCTGCAAACGTGGCCATTATGCAAAGGAACCGGGTACGCAAGTTAATTAGTTTATACCTACAGCGAGGCACTGAGAAACTGTAGCGATAATCACCGCGCGAATGCACCGACAGAGTCGGAGCTTTCGCACTAAACGTGAAAAGGAAAGAACTCTACGAATACGCGTGCGATTATTTTATGATACATGCCGATCGGGCTTATTATCATTTTATACCTTAATAGGATATTCGATAACACCATATAAGCTTCTCTCTGCATTTACAGCGACAGAAATAAATTTTAACATACACGCTTGAATTTTTAATATACGTTTTGCATTAATTTTATTAATAATTTACATTGCAGGATTTTAGTGAATTTAACGTGCTTGGTTTTTAACCAACAAATGCTGACTTTCTACTACACGTACATTATAAAAAAAAAAAAAAAACGTATACATTTCGTACGTTTTTTATATGTTTAAACAGTTCCATGTAGTCAATTAATTCCAATCGCTGTACAACGCATAGGAGGGCAAAGAACTGATCGATTATGCAGACTACAGTATAAAACGCCAATGAGAAATGTATTAAGAATTAATTGAAAGTCCTGCGAATATAGTACGCCGGGGCAAGTTGTCGATAGGAAGACGGGCAGGTCAGAGGAGCGAAGTAATCGATTGCAAATACCTCTCGATACTCGGTACACTCGGACGTAACCTGCATAAGGGGAAGTGGCAAGAAGAAGAATCGTGACTTTGGCTGTGCCCGCGCGCAAGAGCCGAACGGATAATTATTATCACGAGGAGGCGCGCGCGAAAAACAGGGAGGGAAGAGATGAAAATGGAAGCGAAGCGAGAAAGAGGGAGGGAGAACGGCAGAAGGAGAAGGTGGAAGAGTACGAGGCTCGGCAGGGTTGCAAGGGACGGGCAAGATGAAGCGGAGGAGAAAGGTGTTGGATGCGAGCACGTTGATCTGAGGTAGAGATGGTTCAAGGATCAATATACATGCACATTCTCTGTTAGTGCGCGCCGTCGAATCTGCCTTTCTCTTTCTCTCTTTCTCTCTCTCCCGCGTCATCGGCGAACCCTTACCTACTCGTACCTTCTCTCTGTCTCGTTCTCTCCCACCCCTTGCCTCGTTGACCCCAAATACCAACGCACGATTAAGTACTCGGCCGGCGATTCTTTCGTGACCGGCGAGCGCAAAGAGGCGCGCGCGATATAAATGTCTATATATGCGCGAATGAAGATAACGACTGCGTGCTGACGGAGAGGAAAGATCGAAAACCGGTCAGCGGCAAAGGTCGGACAGCGAATTTTCCTCGAACGCAGGAAGCTAATCGAGATGACCAGCAGCGCCGATACGCATATCGAGATTAATATAAATAAAAATTTGCCGAAGATGCAGTCTTCCCGCAAGAAATCTAATTTTGTTAAATTGCGTTCTCGAAATGAATGGCAAAGGATGAAACGAAAAACCTCTCGATTGTCGTGCGGAATCTCGCAAATAAATCCGGCGACTAAAAACCACGAGCGATCTCGCTGTTTTCCCGTACCTTGCATGAGCGTCAAAGTACCGCGGCGGAACCTCATCCTCGGGGGAACAAACCACGGTGAAAACGTTGTTGGCTACCTTCGTATCTCGCACCTGCCGCTGACAAGACGCCCAAGTATTCTCTGCGGCGATGGTACAGGACATCAGCGTGGTTTTTGCGCGCCATCGTCCGCTACAGCTATCGGCAGCAATTGCCATCAAGCCCCTGCCGCAATAATTCGTCGCCGATTGCCATATATGTACGTGCACCACGAACGAAAATAACGAGAGTGGGACAAATTATCGAAGTAACGAGCGTAAGAAGCGGAGAGAAATGCCGTCAGCTCGGACACCCGCGCGAGATTAACGAGAGCTAAATACTGATTTCTTTCTTATTATGTCGCGCGCATACGTAAGATTTTTTTGTGGCTTAGGAGGGAGGGGTAAAAAATTTAATCGTATTAAATGGAATAAAAATAAATGCAGAAACATATGTTACATATGTTTGAGGTGCATTAATTATTGGATGACATTCCTGTTTCGACTTGAGTTACCATTCCAATTGCCCATAATTACAACGAAATCGTTTACACATAATCAGGTTCTGCGTGGTGTGCGGTTTGCCGCGTTATATAAATCTAGAAATTCTCGAAACTTTTTTTACGATCGGACATACAAGAGAAATCAACGTAATAAATTTACACATAAATTAAAAAATTTTTTTTATATTGTTACATTGGGTATTTTATGCCTTCTACGGAATATCCATCGTTAAAATTTATAAATTAGGTTTCTCTTGCATACAATTTGATTTAATTTAATTTAAAATATAATTATTTGAGCTGTGGCAAAGTGCGCAATATTCTTTAAGTTAAGTATTCAAGAAACTAACGGAAATGTACTATCCACCCTGAAAACAAAGTGTCACCCTTTTCTAACGCGTTCCGTCACGCACGGGGACTTATCGAAAACGCACCTGGCAATCGATAATCATACAAAGGTCCTCCAAGGCTCAAAACGGTTAAAAAGGCCAAAGAAAGAGGGTGCCGCACGTTGTCATATGATCAATTCGAGTAATAACTACTATTTCCCCATCTATGTAATATTTTTCAATCCATCTTGTCATACATATTTGAAACGAATAAAATAATAAAATAAAATTATATAAAGTTAAAGTCTTTTTTTATTTATAATCACTTCCCTGTTAAATTCCTTATTCATTAATGTCTATTTTTCATAATTCTTTTTTTTTTTTTTAATTAAAAGTACAACAATATTTTGCGATAAAGAAATCTGTTAGAATCTATTACGAGACGACGTAGAATTTCATTGACGAGCGGATGTTGACCAGACAGATCGAGAAAGACATATAATCGTGAAGAAATTCACAGGAAACTTTTCGTGCGGCATCAAAATTATATCGAAAATTACACAAAGACAGCGACACGCGAACGTTCTCCACTTCATCGAGATGTTTCGAGAGGCTCGGGTCTTGCAAACAATACGGGTCCATTGTGATTCGGAATGTCGGGCCAGAAGAAGGGGAAAAAGAAGACTCTTAATTTGTTAATAAAGACATGACACAGGAAGCGTACTTCAAAAGGATGCGCCCCATCTCCGCTCAAACGGACGTACGAAATACTTATCAAGGAATAAAAGGAACAGTAACATGAGAAATGGAGATTGGCGCGGCGATGCCAACCGGTTGTCGCACGTCAGTGCTCGCCATTTCTGACTCGTCACCAATCTGGTTCGCCGCTGAATTAGCTTGGCACCTGCTAATTGCCGCGAAGACTCTTTTCATACGTTCGAAATCACGCTAATTGAGAAAGAATTTGCCGTGTAGTCAGTGGTCGTCAAGATTCTACGGACCTGCCTGCGAAATATGAGAAAAGTCGGAACAACCAATCCAAGCGCGGTTATTTCGTTGCAGTACGGTTTGCACGATAGCGCTAATTTCCACGATCAGACAAAAAGTATGGACGTGTAAGAATAATATTCGCGTACCGTGCTGTATGCGCGCATAATTAAGTCTCCAAGTAAACGTGTACATCTTCGACTTTCAACAAACGTTTTCGTTGCAACGAGTTATAGAATATTTTTCTCGACGATTCGTAAAATTATCGCAAACAGTTGCAAAAAAAAAAAAAAAACAAGAAAAAAAATAAAATTAAAACTCATTCTTGCGATAGGGTCGCTAACTCGAAATTTCCGCGCTTATCCATCTAGTACGCGGCTCGCGTTCAATGCCGGCGTCAGAGATGAGGATCGGACAGCCCGATTTAACGCTAAATGAGACTGTGGGGCGTGATGTTCGCGTAGAAGGCGCATGTAGCGTAAGATTTACACGGGCCGACGCGTCGGCGAGCACAGCCGCGGTCAAACGGCGTGACGTGCTCTCGCATCGACACGATTACACGTGCGATCGTCGTCGATAGGCGGATTCCTCGGCTACGCGGCATGCGTGCGATCATTTCGTTGTTACGGCGAAGAAAGGGGCGCGGACAGAAAGAGGCACCGAACACGGGGGAGCTTGTGCAATTCCATTGCGGCCGCTCGCTTGCTCGCTCGGCCAAGCTTGACGGAAATGCACGACCGACGATGATGATTGACGAGTGTCGCGCGCGATCATTACGGGGGAAACAAAACGGCGCAGGGGAGGATCCGCTTGGACGATCACTTGAATCGAAACTGACAATCGAGGACTAAACGGCTGAGAAATATACGCGAATATGACGTCTAAGTGATTTTTTCATTTTCCATTTTGTAAAGACATCCGGCAAATGATTCGTACGCGTCGTAAAATTATTCTAAATGTCAACAATAACTTAAGAACTTTCTGCTGGGTATTATTAACGAGGACTGTTATTAAAATGTGCAAGCATTACGGAGTTCGCACAGGAATTACCGGTTTACCTGTGTAGAGAAGTCCAGTCTCATTTCTCAGTCAGTAATTCACATGGCAATGAAAAGAAAGCGATAAAGAAAAAATAAATAAAGATTCAAAGAATTTTTTTTTTTTTATCGCAGTGTTTTCTTTAAAATCATACCGCGAAAAGCACACGATCAACCCGCAATGTCATCGGTAATTGCGCCGCTTTTGTGAGTTAAAAAAGAGTGGAAAAAAGAAACATACGCGTAAGACGCAAATCCTGGGAATCCTGCAAGGGCTCGTGCTGTTTGGTGGCAGGGCGTGGGAGAGACCAGCTGCTGGTCGATGTTGGTTCAAGGACCATTACACAATGGCACTGCATGTGCGAGAGAGCGGGTGGGATACGAGAAAGTCACGTTTTCGTAGAGAGTACGCTGCCGAGAGTCGCGGCGAAAGATGAGGGAAAGGGGGTGAACGGGGTCTCGAGGGGGGTCACGTTTTCCGGGAAATCAAGTCGTGACTTCATTCGCGTCCGCGCGAGGGATGTGACTTTATTATCCAGATGGGAAATAAATTCGCGACGAAATTGCCGGTCGGCCACTTTCTTCTGCGACACAATGTACGCCGCATACGGAGCAGCGGTTGCATTCGCATGCATATACGCTATTTACATTGCCGTCCACGTTCGATTACGTTCGGTTGATTGCGAGTTTCAAGCAAGTGCATTCCAGCGCCTCCACTAATGTTTTTTCTTTTTTTTCTTTTTTTTTTCTTTCCCCGGTATGTTGAAATTTTTAACTCCGAGAAAATTTAAATCGAAAAACGTACGTGATAAATCGCCGTTTAACTCTCAACTAATAAGTGTTAATAACGAAACTTTTATTTCGCAATCGAACAGCCGGGAACATATTTTACAGCAATTCCTTAATTATCCGAAAATTATTCCAATTAGCAGGTATCATAAATTGAGCCTTCCACGATTGCGTAATCGTCTTATCAGCTGGACTGTTAATTAAGGCGGGAGGCTTATCGAAAACGTGCGTCGTCGTGAAAAATATTCGTCGAGCTGCGAGCGCGCGAGGCGGCGCGATGTCTTCGATGTTTTTGATCGTAAATTTATTTGGCCATCGTGCCGGCTCGGTAGCAAATATACAACGATTTAAGAAAACCAAATTGACTCCCGGCAGCGGGAACTACCGCTTCCTTTCGTACTCCGCGAGGCGGAGGCGCCTAATTAAAGTCAAGCGGACCAATCAACGTGAAAGCGCGGGACAACGTAAGCGCGAAGCGTGCGTTATCACATGGCGAGATCGCGAGCGACCAGTTTGTGGGAAGGTGGTTGATAAATCGACGCACACCATCGTCGGTAGCTCGCACGGATACTCGCACGGTTCAGAACACGAGCGAACGCTTTCATACGTATGCACGTACGCGTTCGCGGCGTACGGCGTGCCGAGACTTCGCGATGAGACTCCATAGAAACGGCGTTTCTCACTTACAAGTTGCGAAAGACTACGTTAGCACGCGATATCTTCCTCGTTATACGCGCCAAAGTTGAGCGGAGATTCGCCACGACGATACTCGGAAAGAGAAAGCCCGACGTAACTTCCGTCCGCGTCTTAGTCGCGATTTTGCCGAAAGTAGAGCGGGGGTCCGGTATAATACGAAGATTCAAATACGAGACAAAAATAAAAAGAGATGCCTACACCGAGAAAATGTTTCAGACAAATTCCATCCGGATAAACTTAGCTAGAATTATAATTAAGTAATAATTTATCGTAGGTTAGAAGCATCAGATAAGGTATCTATCCAAGTAAATAATTAAATATACTGGGACGATCAATTAACGGTGCGGTTGTCGGCGCATTTAATGGAATGTTAGCTGCGTAAGTACAGGTTTCGATTGTTCCGTCGCCTAAGCATGTAATATGAGCCAACTAGCCGTGTCTGCTAAGGGGGCCTGGACTTTCAGACACATACAGGCTTCACTGACCGCGTGAAAAATTAATCAAGGCATCGTTCCACGACGCCGATTGTAAAAACCCCGTTGCAGCGGTGCGCTCGTTATCGGACGCGCCGTCGTTACGGAGAAAATTAACAACATAAATTCAGCAATCGTTAATTTAAGTCGCGACGCGTAAAAATAGATGGACGTTCGCCGCGTTGCGGTTAATTGACGGCGAGACGGTCGGTCGCTTCTGCTACCGATTTCTCTTACGATCAAAATGTCGGTCGGCCATAACACGGTGATAATAATTGAAGAAGCTAACGCGGCGCACTCGGCCGCCTTTAAATCAGATTCTCGACTTTAATGGGCAATTATAAAAAAAAAAAAAAGAAAAAAAAAGAAAAGAAAAAAAAAACATTGAGCGATAGCAAAGACTCGATTGAACGATGTACCGAGGTGTTGCGAACATGCTTAATTGAATCCGATAACCAGCGCAAATTAACGCATATGATTCCATAATAATAAATCTATTTTATTATAGGAAAAGTAGCTGGAGAATTTTTTAAACTCCGCAATGCCATGGTTTTACGTTACTTAAAGATGTTACCGTGCAACTTCTTGCTTCAAGCAAAAAATGAAACAGGTAGTAGTGCAAGTGAAAATTGGATTTCGCGAGTTGGGCGAAAACGCAAATCGCAATACAAACACGACAGATTTCTCAAGACCTTTTTACGATTGGAAAGGTGTTATTAGTCCGTCAACGATCAACCGTGTGCAGTGCACTCCGCCTTAGCAGCGCGCGTATTGCCATTTATCACACGAATGAGCGGCCGTGCGCGCGCGTTCTTACGCCGATGCGGAGCGAGAGACGATACCGATGTTGGTTAAAGCCGGAGATGATTAATAGATACGATCGCGTTGACTCGGTACGCGCGCAGAATGCGCTTATCTTCGTCCGTACTCTTGAGAAAAACCACCATCGGTACGAGCGTATGAACAACGATCCTTGTCCGTGCTCCCGCGTCCAAAGTAATCGCTTTAAACCGATACGAATCCGGATTACGTTAAAACGCTTCCACGTGCGTCGCAAACTACGCGGGAAAACAACACCGGGTGGTCCGCCATGTCGCGCGTGGACCAGCACACATCTCGCTTCTTTTTGGACACGCCGTCTCTCCTTTCTCGCGCTCCTTCGTCGGACCACACGGGGCGCCTGACGATGAAGAATCTCGTGTCGCGTATGCAAAAACGTCAGTTGGCGTGGGAGCATACGTCGAAACAGAACGTACCACGCAAAGAATTCAGAGATGAAACGGGATAAGTGTAACGATATATCTTTCGCAGAAAATAAATGGAACGATTATTCGTAATTTCTCTATTCGAAAAAAGATGCCCACGGTGGATTTTTAGTTTTGATAGCGGTAGAGATATCTAATCGCTCTAAGATCGCGGTACTTGCCGATTGTCTGAAAATCACGCGAACGTACACGTATCGAGCTTCTCTCGAAGCTTTTCTGCATAGCGCTCACGCGAGGAATAGATCTTAGGAATAGATGCTTTATAAGGACTCGTCGCCGTCCCGCATGTTGACTGACGGCACAATCCTCGATCCTTCCACGATACCCCGGGACTCTCCTCTCGGGATCTTTCCGGGACGACGTAACTAGCAGCGAGAAACGGACGGAAGAACGGATAGACGGACAGACGGACGGACATGTGCGGTAGCGAGGGTCCTTAATTATGCGGTTTTACGCTAGAGGCATCTACGCCAGCAAGAAGCGCAGGGACGAATGCAAATACCTGGGTTGGTTCTCGATAGATCTTGCCCTTTTAGTTAGCAGATGCCGCGAGATACCCTACTATTTTCCTATCCCGCTCCCTTCGACGGAAAAGAATGATCAAGTAGGAAGAAAAATGCAAAGACTTCTAGATTACAAGACACATAGATCTACGCCTAGGGATCTTCAATCTCGAGAGAAGGAAAAACATTCAACCACCCTACGCTCTTAAGTTCTCACAAAATATATCTTCTCTAAGATATTTTTACGCATTTTTATTTTGTGCAATAAATTAAGAATAAATTTTATAAAAATTGGTAGTTTTTGCGGGAATGTAAATAACGATTGATTTATTCCTAGTTGTGCAACAAAGTCTAATCCTTTCAAACTTAACATCGATATGTATGATTTATAACGTTTTATTTTTAATGTTAACGATTTCTGAACGACGTTAAAAAATTACTCCCATTACTCAATAATTTTTTTCCGCAGTAGCTTTTCTCAAGCGAATGGCGTTACTCGATTCCCAAATTACGTAACACGTTTCAATTGTGCGGCACATAATGCTAATAACGATACCAAACTGATACAGCAACAAACAACAGCTGACACAGCGGCATACTCTGATACTTGGATGAAAGATTAGCAAAATATCGCGCGCGTACGCGCGAGTCAATGGAAACGAAGGCAGGAGCAACTCCGCGGCATACACACGTAGCCGTACACGCATTTCACGTGCGTATGTGTGTGTACACGGCTGATTGCACACGTGTGCAGAACCCGGATTAGCTCGTGTGCCGGCCTGAACCGATGAAAGGGAACGAGAAACCGGTTGCAGGTCGATCGCACGACGACGGTTTCTAAGTCGCACGAAGGTTTCGAATGTCCCGGGAGTGGTATCGAGCCGATTTCCTGCAGTACTTCTTGCACGTTGTATCACCGGTCTATACTTAGATCGTCGCCACGCGCGAGAAAGGAAAAATATCAGCCGGACATATTAAAGTTTTTAATTGAACTTAACGCCTATCGGTCCGGGATGCGAAATCGACTAAATCGACGCGGTACAAGTTATGCTAAACACGTCGGCTTTAATTCATCGAGTTTTCAATTAACGTGCACGACGAAGAAATGCAAATCGAGACGCTATTACGAAACCGGAAAATATTTCTTTTTTTAATTATAAACTGGCGCCTGAAACGTGACTTCTTGCTTCTCGAAAGGGAAATGACTTCGAAACTTTATTGTGGCGCGCATTCGCGACGCACAATAAAGCGCGGATTTATTTGCGGAATGACATAACATTTTAGGCGGACAGATATTTATCGTAGAAATCTCTCGCGGATCTGGTCGCGCCGCTTTCGACGCATTATCACCCGCGAGTGAGCGATACTCCAAGGATAAAATGTTGAAGCCACATCGCGGACTTTCGCAAACGGCGCGATCCATATCCCGGCGTTTCGATACACGGGGATCCCGAATACTTTCAGGGCGGCATTCCGCCGACACGACGGTGTTTTAATATTCGCGAAATGTAACCCTTGCACGCCACGTCTCGCGTGGAGGCGAACGCGGCGGGTCTCGTGTGAAAGCACGTTAAGCCCGGGCGGATCAGTTTCTAAGGAGAGAGAGAAGAGAAAGCCTGAGAACATAAGAGCGGCGAACGTCTGGAGCGCGCCGCCACCGCAGCCGTGCCGCATCCAGAGTATCGCGAGATATATAGCGAACGCGAGCCTTGGAACGAGATCCTCGTCCGATTCCCTGGAACGGTTATCGGAGACGGTCGGAGTCGCGGAATACTCTCGTGCTCGCGCGACACCCGCTGCAGGCATTGTTACTTAATTTCCAGGAGCGAAATACGTCAGTAAAGTACAAGTTTGAAAATCAAAAAGAATTTTAAAAAGCTACCAGGTGCACGAGATGAGAAAGGGGAAAATTGTTATTGGCTTTACGCAGAACAAATTCTGAAACAACGTGCGACTCTTGAAAGACTCGGAAAGATCTATGGACGAACCTCGAAATATGTATCGCAGGTTAATTGCAAAACAGAAGAATAATAAGGCTAATGGATTTTAATTACGCTCCCCTGACTTTATTCCTATCCGATGGATTCTACCGACTTTCCTTGCTCGCCATTTTACAACGACATATGCGGCAATACTCCCTGCATCGATGTATTACGTCACGTTAATTTATGTCCCGGCGAAAAGTCAAGATAGAAATTTACCAGAGATAAACAATTATCGTCCATTAATTCCCCGCTGAATACGTTCAGAAAAATAATCATAAAAAGATTATCGTATTTATGTTATTAAGATATATTTATTCAACTTCGTTAATCTATTAATTAAGTTCGAGAAGTAATTGTATTTAATTGTATATTTTCTTATACCAGAATAAATGATTGAAATTCGCAACCACCTGTTGCATCATTTCCACGTACATTCGTCAAGTATTTAAAAATGATCACCCTAAATCTATGTTTTTATTAAATTTTTGCAATTAATTTTGACGCTCCGCGTCGATCGATTTAATGTTATTTTAATTAATATACTTTCGAGTTCCTTCATTTCGACAACGAAAGGTCACGTTCTCACAAGTGTCGTTTCCGTTTCTGCCAAATCATTGCAATATTTTACGAATTACCACGCACGGTAAAGCGTTTGATAAGAAAACGCGAAATTCTCACGAGTTTATCTCGGCTCTACAACGCGCGCGTTAATCATTTTGGCCGTTATATATTCAACAGGTTTACTATTTCTTTCTTTTTCCACAAAGCGTCACTCCGCTCGTATATTGTCTTTATCTAATTTCTGGAAAGAACGTGTTATTAGCGTTTAGAAATTGTAATAGTAGTAAATATACGCTATCAATGTAAATTATAATGCTCGTAAATTAATTAAATTCATAATGCACGCGTATATAGCCACAAATTAAACCTCGGTAACTTTTTTAATAAATCAAGTCCAAATTAATAAAGAATAAATTATGTAAAAATTATGGTAATAAAAAAAAGAAATTAAATTGTGCAGTAATGTTATTTTCTCGAATCCCTAAAATTTTTCGACAACCCCGGGAGCGCAAACGCACTCATCGAATACTCCTCAATCGCAAGAGGGTCAAAACAGGATACGGTTCCCGCGGAAGGGGCCCACCGCGGCCCCCGTTCGTTTCGTGCACAAAATATCGAGAGGGAACAGCGAAATGTCGAGTCTGAACGTGTTAACGCACAGAAGAAGGGATGGCTCGCTTCCTGGAAAGCTGGGGCTGGGCACCTGTCCCTCAGGGGTTATCAACCGGGACGAGGGTACGCGCGGCTCCCCCCTTGACCCCCGGGTACCGCGTTAACGCCGCGAATGAGCGCCGCTGCATTGTTAAACACACCATCACGTGCGTCCGTTTGGAGCGTCGCTTCGGGACGACCCGCACACGCTCGCCTTCGCGCTTGTCAGCCGACAGCGTCGACCTATCGGCCCGTCCAACACGAGAGGAAGATCGGTGAAACATGTTCTCGCGCGCCCCGAACGCGAACCCTTTCAGCCCGAGTAAACAAAAACGGAGCACAAAAAAAAAAGGAAAGAAAATTGCGCCGACGAAACGCGCCTGACGATCGAATCTTCGAGAAGACGGCGGTCGTTCGCATCGACGATCTTCGTGGAACACTCGCGGAGCTCGCGAGATCGAGCTCGATCGCACGCGATCCGGTGATGGCCGATATTTTCAAGACAGATAGTAAGCTGAGGCAAAGCCGAGCGCGGTAATGTCGGGCGCTCGAGAGAAACAAAACAGGCGATCTCCTCGAGCTCGAGGGGGCAACGAGACCGGCGCGAGTATCAATGAGAATAACCATCGTCGCTTGGAACGACGCGACGCGACGCATTGGATGCGCCGGCGTCGCGATCCTGTCGCCTAGCAGCGGAGCAACATGTGGCAGATCACGCGAGGGAGCGCACATATAAAAAATTTTGGTACTCACCGGACACCGCAGGCACGCAGGTGAACGCCAACAGCGCGAGCAGCAACGGTCCGGCCGCGTAATCCAATCTTGGCCGTGGCGGCGACATGGCGTCGTAAATATATGGTCGTTGCTTTTTGTTATCCACACACGTCGTCAGGTAGACACACACTCATCGGAAGAGAGCACGGGCGCGCACACACACGGAGCGAAACGAAACTCGGGACGAACAAACGAACGAACGAACGAAAGGTTGGACGAAAGGACACTCACCCGGCGCGACGCACACTTGTCCGGGTACGTTAGTGTATCACCGCGTGCCGTCACTCGACCGGGCGCATCTTACGCGACGCGCGTCACCAGCGAATACGTCGCCGATCGGGTCCCAGTGTGCACAGCGTGCTTGCGCGGCTCCGGGAAAAAAAAGCATACGGCCCCGACGTAAACGAACACGACCGCGTCCGAAACACTTCTGGGATCCCTATTGTTCGCTTAACGCGCTGAAAGTAGTTCCCCGTTGCGCGCGCACCTGCCGACTGCGCGGCTCTGCGCGCCTCTGCACGATGTATCCTTACGCCACCACAAAATGGCCGCACCGCGCGGCAGCCAGTGAGCGAGTGAGTACAACGGCACGCCGACCGCGACACTCCGTCGCTAGCTAGGTCTCCCCGCGCATGCGCCACGTTGTCCGTTTAGAGGGATGATTCCAGATTCAGGTCCGAGCGGCTCAAGCTGGAATATTTTTATTTTAATAGATGATGATCTGAGATAACCTCGAATAATATTTAAAAAATAAAAAACTTGCGTATATTTATATCCCGATGCAACCCTGATATTACTTTATATTTATACCGTTTTGTTGTATTAATTACCGTCTTAATAAACGTTAATAAATATTTATGTATTAATTTATTAACATAAATTCATAATTATTAGAATTGCTCGATTTAAATATAGGAGTAAAGTTGAACTACTGTAAGCAATTTATACTAACGTGTCTCTATCGAAAAATGCCTGATCGCTGAACCGGAATAATTAATGTGGCACTTTATTCACGGATCCTTAACGACGGATCCCATTATATCTCATGTGAAAGATGTCTTTAATTAACACTTGATATTTCTTTTTTCTACGACGTTACCTTAATTACATACGAATAATTAGCGTTAATTAATCTGTGGACACAAGAAGTGTCCTGGATTTTTATTCATGATTAGACACTCATATTCTTAAAAAATTAACAGTTCTCTCGAATACTAACTGCTCCTACAATGACGAAACAAATCTCTAAGATTCTGAACGCAACAAGCGGAATATACATATATTTAAAAATAATTACCACTATCAATTGTTTTTCACGTATCAAATCTGATTAGGTTAGGTTACGTCTTGGGCGCCGATAACAACAACTTACGGTATACGTACTAAGAGAAGCATATAGCGCGCTTGATCATTAATTAACGCCCGGCCGCGCTTGATTGCGTGTAACGCAAAATTCATCGCTGCTACAGCCTTAACCAGCGGATGCCTTAACGAATACAAATGCGGAATTATAATTCGGTGAACCCGGTCTTAAGACCGTCCCGCGATGGAGAAATGAGGAAGAGGCGAAAGAAGCAGGCAAGAGGGACCTTTACGAATAATCTCCTCTACCCTTTTGTGCCCGTAGCACGCGAGATGTGCGCGTGAAGCTGCAGACACACGCTTCCCATTGGCCTTATTAATGATGCCATTAACCTTATCATCGAACTGCAAACATCTGCGCCTGGCGACAACGACGTAACGCAGCCACAGAGTACAGACAATTGTCTTGTGAGTGCAAAGACGATTGACGACCACTCTGTAAGATTCATCTTTAAACAAACCAGGTAAAGAAATATACATAGCGTCACAAGTTCCAAAGAAAGTTATCAAAGATATTATTATTTAATAAATATATATATATCTTTTTAAGATTTATTTTTTTCACTATTGTAAATATAATTATAAGTTAATAAAATAATACATAAAATTATTCGTTTTTTAATCATTTACACTTTTTTTTCTATTCTGTGATTGTACGTTTTATAGGATATTAATTTCTCAGCATGCAACATCAAAGACCTGAGTTGTCTAGACGACGAAAAATATTATTAAATCAATACAATGTTCCACTTGGATATCTTTTCTCAATCGAGAAAACATGTCTGAACATCAAGCTTTATCTGCCACCGAGAACAAATTGAACGAACTGAATAAGAAGATCGTCGAGATCAAGAAAAAAATTCAATTGTCAGGTAATGGGTCAACTACCCAAAGGTTCCTTTGTTAATTTATATCATCCTACTTTGTATGCAACCTTATCTTAAGACTCCTGTTCACTCACCATTACTATCGCAAATTGTAAATGTTATTTGATTAAAAAATATTTTTATATGAATATATTTCACAGGAAAATTTATTGTTAAATATATTATATTAATATATTTTTCAGAGGGTCAAAGAAAAGCTAATTTCGAAGAATACGATGCAAAAAAATGTGAAAATGCTCAAAAAATTTCTAATCTTAAAAAGAAAGTTAGAGAACTTTACGTAAAATATTCGAGAGCGAAAAATGTAACGTAAATTGTCAAACAGAAAAAAAAAGATAGACATATAATTTTTGTTAATTAATGTTACTTTTAGAATAAAGAAGCGATGGAACGAGCTACTCAGCTGAGCCGCGATGCTGTAGCTTGCACGAACA
The DNA here is from genome assembly GCF_019399895.1 of Cardiocondyla obscurior. Classification (NCBI taxonomy): domain Eukaryota; kingdom Metazoa; phylum Arthropoda; class Insecta; order Hymenoptera; family Formicidae; genus Cardiocondyla; species Cardiocondyla obscurior. Next base: position 651,469 of record NC_091875.1, on the reverse strand, counting down.
AATGTAATTTAGAGGAAATAATAAACACGGCAAGTGAGAACAATGTGCGTCTAAGAAAGAAGCTAGATTTAATTAAATATGAGAAAGCAAAAGTAAGTAATAGTTGTATGTGTTTTTTCTGGAGCTATGTAAAATATTTTAACATCTACATTTTATTAGCACGAACATATGTTTAACAATTTGCAAACGGAAAGCAAAGAATTGGCACACAGACGCGATCATTGCATATTTAAAAAGAAAACTGAAAATCCTATGAAAAAGGTAATTTTAATTTACTGATTACGTTTCGTAAGTTATGACTTTCACAAATGCACTCTTGGACTCGTTCAGAAAATCGAGACATTGGAAGTACAGCTGGAGCATATCCGAATGATGCAAATTAAGGCAAATATTTCGCGGATGAAATATCGTTCTGTTTGTTCCGAGTTAAAAGAAAAGTCAGTCTTTTACGCTTCTTCTTTAAAGGATTTGGAAGACGGTATAAAGCAACAGGAAAACGAAATCAAACGCTTAAAGGTAAAGTCAAGAAGTGAGTAATAAATTAATAGAAATAAAAATTTGAAAACGCAATTAGAAATGATACATTTTTCTTAATGCCATCGTTGATTGTAGGGAGTAAAAGAAGAAGCTATAGAATTAAAAGATAGTACTCAAGAGACTTTGGTGAAAGAGGAAATCGAGGAAACAAATTCTAGCAAAAAACGCGACTCTATCATCAAGGAATATAGGTCTACAATAACAGCCTTATATTAAAAAAAATTAGCTTTTTGTTGTAAGTATAAATTGGCATTATATATTTTTGCGTGATCAGGCAGCGTGTGTCGGACCGAAAAATGGAATTGGAGCGATTAGAGCGCATGATATTTCATACACGTCCGCGGGATGATTTCGAAACACGTGGAAAAAGTCGTGTACAGATACAAGAGGACATAATCAAGGACGAGCTGACGCGACTTGAGGAGACATTCGCCAAGTTGCAGAACGCCACTGGAGTATCCAGATCCGAAGAAGTTTTGAACCGGTTTCTAGGTCAGCAAGCGACCAAAGAGAGTCTACAGAAAATGCGAATGATCACAGAACAAGAGAAGATGGTATTAGAAAAGAAGAGGCAGGAACTTACCATCGAGATAGAAACAAGAAAATTTTCAGAAACGAAGAGCGCCGAACAGTTAGTTTTCAAGAAAACAAAATTAATAGTAAAATTTTGAAACCTTCAATTAGAGTTATTAATTTAAACTGAAAACATAATTTATTGAAACAATATGAATTTTTTATATGTTACGTTGTTCGAGTTGTGTCTTTGATTAATTTATCACATTAAAATTTTAATATTTTAGAAATGCAGAAATAATGGCAAAACTGAACTTGCAAATTGATGAACAACGATTTCGTAGGGAAAGAGCTGAAAGTGCAAGTCGACGAATCCGTGAACTTTTAAATGAAATAACTAATATACTGTATAAATTGTGCGAAAAGTTCCAGGTGAGAGTTATTAAAAAAATATTTCTAACTCACCGATTTGTTGCGTTGTGGTGGAGTTGTACAGCTACGTTGTTACGACGAAACTGTAACATAAAAATTACAATTTTTTATTGTAGAAACACTTAAAATGATTTTTTTATCTCTGATTAATTTTTTAATGGAACAGTTAAAAGTAAAGTTATCTATTAATTTTATTCTCACCCCACACAGTAGTTTATTACTGAAAATTATTATATGTAAAATATTTTTTAACGAAGTATTTAAGTAAAAGCAAGTGAATCTTGTGAACAAAGCGCACGCTTTGTAATCTCTAGCAATGAATAAAAATAACGATAAAAAAATATTGATGGAATGATCAGCTCTCAAAATAGAAAAAAAAAAGGAAGATCTTAATTAACGCTTTTCTTTACGCGACCAGCAAAGTGTCTCTACGAATTATCACATACGAACGAACATATTCAGTGGATAAAGCTCAGTAATGTCGAAATGGAAATGCCGTGTATACGCCTAATTAAATTAGTAAAGCACCTTTAGTGATGCCTGACTACAGGGACTACCTTCGACTACTTATTGTTCCTGGAAAGTCTGACACCCCCTGGCCTCGCTCATCTCTTATTGTCGATGGATTTTCTTGAATAACCTACGTTCTGTAATTCTCACCTCGAGTGAGCATCGCCAGCCCCGCACATTAACACCTCCGTATTCGATAGAAAATAAACATTTCCGTAACACGCAGAGAGCCGCGTGAAAAATCAGTATTGATTCTATTGGAAGTATACTGAAATCATTTAGTACTCGTTAATTTCCGATACAAATTATCTGATCGATCTTTGGGTACATTGGCTAACTAAAACTGTTCTTGATAAACATTTTTACAATAAAAGCTCAATTTTTTCTCTTTCTCAATCAGTCCTATTTACTAAGATACACATTTGCAGTATGTTACAGAGACTCCTTTGCTTGAAGATGTTAAGGCAGATGATACTTTAGCAATTATTGAACTATTAAACAGTAAAGTCAAACACGGAATGGAAATTTTGACAGCGTCCGAAAAATATCTTGAAACAGTGGACGAAACTCTGCTAGACAAGGTCAGTTTTACATTTGTTAAGCTTTCTAAATCTGTTATTTTTATGATCGATGTTATACCGTCCACGGGCAGTTTCTCGAACTCGCGTGCAAATTCTACGTGATTCATGTAAGCGGAAATTCAAGGGATCGTTAAATTGACACAATCGGCCATAAATATCACCTTTGTCTCTTCAGGTAGAAACAATGTCGATCGCTACGACTTCAGCAGAAGGCAAAACAATGCGTGTTAACAGCGGCGGTCCATTGTTTCCAAGGTTTCCGTCTTGTGCGACTCCGGCTGCTCCCCTTTCCGAAGATGAGGACGAAATCCCATCCAGAAATGTATTAAAAAGACAGGCACAGTTGCTCGTCGATACCAAAAGCCGTCGTAAAGGATTCGCTTTCCGGAGATGAATTGTTCGAATACGGAAACTTTAAAGCCTTGAAAAATAAAAATCTTATTATACCTCGATCTTTACCTTAATCCATATAATAAATATTAATATATTAAAGTAATGGAAAAAATATAAAACAAACTTCTTTCGCTGCTCACAAAAAGCTATTACAGTAATATATACAAATTGTTTTAATCACCTGAGTACGTTTTTATTCTCTTTTGTGTAGTCTTTTAGTTTACGCCATTTTTATAAATTAGTTTTTATAAATCTAGATAAAGATATAGGTAGATGTATAAACTTGCAAATCAGATTTGATATTGCAGTGCCATCTAACAGTGACGCGGGTAGTTTGTTACACTATACCTGGCGTATCCATTCGCGTTGATACGATCGCACGTGTTTCTTGTGTATGTGAGTTAGTTTCAAGTATTATTTTAGATAAAATGGGAAATAAAAGAAAAAAGCGTGACGAAAGCGAGTACGAATATGATCCGGCTCCAAGGCATTTGCAAGTAGGACATATCAAGAATCAAGAAAAGCGTCTTATCGTTATATTGGAAAATGCTCAACTAGAATCTGTGAAAGTATGGTTATATTTTTACTTACTCTAATCGTCAATGTTTAAAAATTTATTAATACTCTATTTATCATTATTATTTATAGGAATTCATAATTTTAATATATTCCATATTTATAAGCGTGAATTTACGTAATTGCAGGTTGGAAATAGCTTTGAATTGTTGAACTGTGACGATCACGCAAGTATTTTAAAAAAATATAATCGCGAACCAGGCACATGCAGGCCAGATATAGCCCATCAATGCTTACTGATGCTACTGGATAGTCCGCTAAATCGCGCTGGATTGCTGCAAGTTTATGTACATACAGAAAAAAATGTTTTAATAGAAGTTAATCCACAAACCAGGATACCTAGAACATTCAAACGTTTTGCTGGATTAATGGGTAAATATTGATAATTAATTTTTAATTATTATATATGTAATAAAATTATGAATTTAAATCTTAGTATTTCCATTATTAATATATTAAATATTTTATTGCAGTACAATTGTTGCATAAATTCAATGTTAGAGCATCAGATGGACCTATGAAGCTTCTTAAAGTGATTAAAAATCCTATTACAAATCATCTTCCAGTCGGCTGTCGTAAAATATTAATGTCATTTAATGCAAATAAAGTATTGAATCCGCGAGAGCTTGTACCTGCCGAAGATCCTGTTACTATTGTAGTTGGAGCTATGGCACATGGTCAAGTAAGTTATTAAAACAGTATTGTTATTAAATTTAATAAGTTATTTGTTTAAATATATGTATAAAACAATTATTTATATTCTTATTAATTTTTAGGTAAAAACAGATTATACGGAAGATACTTTCTCAATTAGTAATTATCCTCTCTCAGGTGCAGTTACATGTAGTAAATTATGTACAGCATTTGAAGAAGTTTGGGGAATTATTTAATGAAAATAGATATTGATAAGAAACTAAGAAATATAAACTAAATTTTAAGTGAACAAAAAATTGATATAATCGTGTATATTAAATATTTTGCAAGCAAATCAATTAAATATACGATTACTGATGACAAAATGAACTAAAACAGAATTAACACCAGTAATACACTTCAAATTAGATTGGGTTTTTGGAATTAAATTATTTTAATAGCAATTATCGACGAAAATAATGTGACGTTGAATCTGTAATGAATCGACAGAATACGATATCTATAAAAATGTTGCAGCATAAGTAAATATTATAAATGAATATACATATCCATATTTTTATGCATTTTGTTGAATTTGTATCGAATCTTTTTTTATACTTAACATTATATTTAAATTATAAAATACGTATATCTCAAATGTTTATTGCAAAAAAATATTTGGAGGGAAATAATATTTTTTTTTTATTGATATAAGGTATTCTAAAAAATATATTTATATAGCAATCGATCCAGACTCGTTTGAGTCGTATTACTTTAATAATAAATGCAAATTTTAGAATGCTTTGCGACGTTTTCCATCTGCAAGAATTGCTCGTATCTTTATGTATCTTTATATGCGTTTAACTAATGTGTTTTAATAGAGAAACTTTCACAAGAAAACCTATACGTAGTCATCAAAAGTTGTTCTACAAGAATTTCCCTTATTATCTTATCGTATTTAATATAAATAGGAATATCTTGAGAAACTAATCATTAATATACTTTCTCAAAAAAACACAAAAAAAATTTTTTTAAGTTGAAACATCGCTTCGTCAGATAAGCTGACGAATATCGTTTACCGTTATTTCTGTATCGGTCAGGTATCGGCATGTCTTATCGCCAACGCGATGACTCATCAATATCGGTTCTTCAGATGATTGGGCCGCGTCAGAGGGACGCCGAGGCACGAGCCTATCGGCGTACAGAACGCGGAGTTAAACGGTGATCAGAAAGAGAGGAAACGCGCAGAGTCTGACGCACCGTCGTGTATATCTATCGTTATATGTTATACGTATCGCTTCTTTTTTTCTCTCTTTCTATCCACCTCTCCCTTCCCTCGCTTGCATACGTCGTCAGAGCAGAGAGGCGGGTTTTGTCAATGTCAAGAATATATTAGGCAATCCCGTCGTCTCGCGCGTCACGGTATTAGGTGCCGTCGGACGTTGGCGCCGAATCCGACCGACGGCAGTTCGCGTTGGTGATTCTTCAGTCCAATAGGTCCAGTGAGAGTCGGTTCGGCGTAGTGCGAGGTAGTGGTCGAGTGATTGCGCGCGTGTACGCACACTTACACACATACACGCGCTTACACAGGAGAAGAATCGCCATATTGTGCCGCCGAGGAGTGACGCCGTCGCGTGAAAACGCATGCGAGCGGCCGTCTACCAGGAGTTTCCTGCAATGAACTGAATGGAAAACGTTAGTTCCCTGAAAAAAATTATAACATTTCTTGCGTGCACACTGCCGACTGGAACGAGTCGCCACTGCGACCCGACACTTTATTTGACTTTCGTAGTGGCGCGTGTCACGAGTCCACGATTCTGCTTAATGTCGAAGATAAAGACCGCGACCGCGTCGTCACGAGCATCCTAGCGATGTCCGGAACGTTCGCGAGACGTCCCGGCAAGCCATGTAGCAATGTTCTTTGCCGCGCTTATTCGCGATATCGGCGTATCTAACGCTGTACGGTCCGGTATGAGTCGCGGCGGTTGCGAAGCTTAGAAGGGGGACGGGGGGGGGCAAAGGGACAGAGAAAGAAGATCGATCGTTCCGTATCGCCATGTTGAATAAGCATTAACGGAACCCAAAACGACGTTACACGTCACGGCGGTGCGTGCCACCGTGAAACGTACGAGGAAAACTCTCGTGGCTACGTGCTCGCGTCGGCTTTCCCGAGTGATCGAGCGTCCGGTTGGCGACGCGTTGTCTGAACGCGCGGTCGGTACCTCCGTGGTCGGTAATTATGGATTTTGCGTCTCGCGCATACCCATGATGCGTCGTGTCAGGCAGAATCGTGGAATCGGACTGTTACTCGGCCCGGCGGTGATTCGGCGGGCGACGCCGAAATCTCGATGCCCGGTGTGCTCGGATGACCGCGCGCGATATGGCGAGGCTCTCCGACGATAGCGAAGCTCATTTTATCGTAATCTGTATTAATGAAAGCCGCCGATTCGATTTCAACCTCCGACAGGTGCATTATGGGTGAACATGGAACGATGGAAATTAACCATTAATTCTCGCATTGGTTGGATCAAGTGTAACACGTATATACGTGAATACGATATATAAATAAAGATTTATGGTCTTCCTAATATGCATTTCTATTGTCTTTCTTTCTGAGTAATAAACGTAGCTGACGTTTAGGTCAACGTTGACTTTCACCCTGAACGAGCGCTAGAAAAGTCCCGGGTGATCCTATTAGGTATTCCTTTGCATGCACATTTCTAAAAGCTTCTCACATGCGTGTTCGCATAGCGACGAGCACGTTGGCAACAGTCTCGCCGTGAAGAGATTCGATTCAGAAAGGGAAAGGAAAGAATGGCCGTAGCAACGCCTCCGGTATTGTCAAACGTCCAATAGAACCGATATCGACGACGAATTGGTATTTCTGTCGAGATAAAAAGACGGGAGATCCGTTAGGCGTCGCTGTAGTGTTCGTAATTGGCGCGTTCGCGTTTGGCGAAACTCGAGCGCCCTCAGACTCGGTCAGTCTCTGGTGGAGGCGCGGAGCGTCGCTAGTCGCGGTAGTACGCGGTGAGGGAGACGGGTGGACAGGTCGTGCGTGCGGAACGGTGGAACAGGACCATTTAGGTACGTCGCGGAAGAATGCGTAGCCATTGTTGGTGCTGCGATCGTTAGTTTCTAGATCCCGAGAGATCGCCATGGGCACGGAAAAGGACTCGACTGCGCGGAGCTCGTGGATAACGTCGGCCGGGCACGGCGCGGGCCATTGATACGTGTCGCCGAGTCGCGCTTTAGTGAGACGGACGCGCGCCGTAAGTCTGGGACTGAACTGCCTCTCTGGTCGAACCGCGTCTCCGCGTTCCCGTCCCGTCGTCTCGTTCTCTTCGTCGGCGGTACGCGGCGAACCGAGCGCTCGCGCTCGCACGAGTGAGAGTGAGTGCGGTGATCGGCAGCAGCAGCAACGGTGGGGCCACTACTCGCGGAGCGGCGGCCATAATACCGACCAACCAACCAAACTAAAACCCGTGCGCGAGGGAGAAAGCTTAGTGCGCCGAGGCTGCCGTCCCCGGGGGCCGTAGTGGTAGTGTTTTCCGAGTTGAGTTCCCGTCGCGGATAAGCGGACTCCCGTCTCTGATCAGGTAAGCGATCGCGCGCGACGCCGGGAGGCGTCGGGCGGCGAAGCTCCATTTCGCCGCCGTTATAGAGGCGTTAAGCGCGCGTGGCGTGTTAGGAGCCGCCGCGGCGGTATGGAACACGAGCGCGGCGCGCTGCGCCGCGCCGCGCTGCGACGTAGCGGCGGGGCCCTTGGGAGCTTTCTTTCCCGAACGGCCATACCCGCCATGTTGAGACCTACGCCGAATCCATCGTGTGTGTCCGGTCTGCCCTGAGTTGCCGCGCGGTAATCCTTGTCCACGGCTCTCTTTCTCTCTCTCTCTTTCTCTCTCTATCGCCCATACGCCGTGAAATTCTCACGGCGTCATCTCTCTTTCTCTCTCTCCCCCCGTGGCGCCAGTCGCCTCGTTCGCTCGGCTGGCTGCTTGGCTAGCCGGACGGACGGATCATCGGCGGCGGTGGCGGTGGCGGCAGCGGCGACTCGCTCGTGTTTGTTGTGCGTCGGCTGGGCGCGGATCCGCTGCTCTCCCCCTCGCCTTTCTCTCCGGCTCTCCGGTTCGTCACTTCGTGATTCTCAGCTGCCTCTGCCACTGTCATCGTCGTCGTTATCGTTATCATTCTCGTCATCAAAGTCATTGTCATCATTATCATCGTCGTTGTCGCCGTCGTCGTCATCATTGTCGTTGTCGTTGTCCTCCTAAGGCCACACTTGCTTCTCTCTCACGTCTCGCTCGTGGATCTCGCCTTTCTCCTACCTCGGATGTGACTTTTTCGAGCACCTGTTCGCGCCAAGCGCGAGATCTCTTATCTGTGCCTGTCCCTGATACTTGGCACGTCGTCGCGGCGTGGATTCTCTTCTGGTAGGAATCTTTCCAGTGCCGCGATCGAGACGAGAACCTCGTTTACCGACGACCCGGAGGATTCAACGGTCGTCGTAGACTCAAAGTGTAATCTTCCCTCGCGCTTCTCTGTCAGTTTTGTGTTTTAACAGGCTCCTCGCTTTCTATACCAGTGTAACACTTATTTGTGCTACTTTAGTCAAACTTTCCATTTTGGCTCGCTTTGGCCACCGAAGAACTCGGTGATACGCCAAATCTCGGATGCAGTTCCGGTTTCGAGTGAATTCGAGAATTTTTTCATGTATTTTGAGATTAAGTATTTTAGTGCCGATTGAATACGTTCTCTTATGCATCTCTGTACAAAAATCATGTCGTTAAAGATCTCGTGTGTAATCTTATTCTTAATCGTTACAGTTAATCATTCCGTTCTCATAGAAATAAGTTAGGCATTAGACTGGTATAAATTAATGTTTTCTAGTTTATATATAGAAATATTCCTTTTTTTATAATGTACATATATTATTAAGATAAAACTTGTCAAGGCTATATTTTGCCTTTATCAATTGAAATATTAATTGTACAAATCTTGAAAGAAAAAAAAAAGAAAAAAATAAAATCGAAATAAAATTATACTTTTTAAATATTTTATTTAAAAAAATAAAAAATTTTGTAAATTATCCAAAGAAATTTAAATCTTTTTGAAACATAATGTGATTTTATTACAGTACTTTACTTCAAAATTTTTTATTGCATTATTATAACATTCAGCTTGTAGATCATATTAAATTTTACTTATCGTCTAATAGCATTTATGGCATTTGTATTTTTTTAAGAAAAATATGTAATATGTAAGAGAAAGAAGAACAAATTATACATATTTCTTTAAATAACCTATTAATATATAGTAATATAGTAAGAAATAGATTTTGCTTTTCCAGCATGTACCACTAGATTCAGTTTTGCATGATATGTTAAATAATATAAAAATTCCCTGAGAGTACATCTCAATGTAAAAAAAAAATCTCATTCTAAAGCGATGAAACAATTTTGGGGTTGTTACAATATGGGGTCCTATTGTTATGTTATCCAGATGTTGCTAATGTCGCGAGTCTTACCTGGAGGTACGGAGTCTCACAGCAGTATACAGGGCTGACATTCAAAGTACTACCACTCGGTAGGCTTGTGTAGTGTTATGCCTCCTCGGCACCAATACCCCTGGTTGCAGCGCAATCGTCTTGGCAAGCAATTAATGAGCTACCATGCTCAATTCAGAATATATACTTGCCATCTCAATTGTTGATGAAGCCTCATAGCGTCAAGCATCAACGTAAGGCAGTTACCTGCTGCGTAGCATTTATGTATCATATATGTCGGAAAGGTAGGTGAAGCTCATTATCGTGAAGTGGATGAGCCATATATTATAAATGATTACTCGGAAAAAAAAAAAGAAACTTAACGAGTTTTTAATACATTTAGTAAACCACCTGTCAAACACTTTACTAGACGCTAGATTATGCGTGGACTGCTAGTCGAGAAAATTGCCTTGAGAAAGATTCAATAAATGTCAACGCGGTAAATAAAATTTGAGAAACTATTATTTCCTTTTGAACAATATCAATGTAACTTTTTTTTTAGATAGGATTACCAACACTTGCTCTTTTTTTTCTATTTTACAAAGTTATCACATTTCACGAACTATTTCGATATATTTTGTGAAATTATCACGTAATTCGATACAACACATTTCTATTTTACTGTATTTTACCGATTTCATAAATGAGACTTATCATGCCATGCTTTTTCTGTTGCAGAAACGAAGTCAAGATGCAGCAGGTGGACACCATCTCGCAGAACAATTCTGTGAGTATTTAGCGTTATAATTTTTTTTTTTTTGTATTTTGCAATAATGCAGAATGCACCTAGCTTATTAACTCTCTATGCAATATCAGATCTACATTCAATTGAGTAATATATTCATACTAGCTATCAATTTTCAAAATTTTAATGCATTGTACATCGTATAACGTGAAATTTTACTTAAACATGTATTGCTTTCCTATCTTCCAGGGTATTTAAGTTATATGTTTAACTGTATGTTTTTTTTTGCCCCAAATAACTTGTGAGTTATTTGCTATATGATCGTATTTGTACATAATTATTTTTATTAATTTTTATTAATTTCTTTGTGGTTGAATAAATCCTAATATTGTTTGCATCTTTCATTTTTTACATAATTGTCGATGTAAATTAATTCACTAAAAAAATTTTACTGAATAGTATGTATGAATTACAGTTAGATGTGGAGGAGCGAGAAAGGCTGTGTAATATACCGAAGGTGAGAAACCTTGCTAACTTTGGTTTCGAGGTTTAGGATATTATTGAAATATGAATTGGCAACTAATAATTCGTGCTATTTAAAATAATTGATAAATCTTGTTTTGTTTTCTATTATTAGTAAATAACAACTATAATTAGCTACTAATTTTATGACTGGAACAAAAAAAGTTAATGATAAAAATCTTTTAAAATATTAAGCATAATTTTAAAATATTAATTAAAATATAAGTTCTTCAGTCTTATCGATATTACTGTAGAAGCAAGGTTCTTTTCGTTTTGCTCATACATTCTAAGCACCTACGTAGCATTATAAATGTTTTTCATGTATTACTATGGTTCAATTATTATACTTGCTTTTGATTTAACGATATAAGGATTTTTTTCCCTACATTTTTGCATGAGTTACACATAGGTGCCATTATATTTCATTTCTAAATTTTTCACTGTTGCTGTTATGGTTTCTAGTAACAATCTTCTGCAAAATTCCAAATTGCTTGCCTGTGGTTATAGAAATTAAATATTTAGCAGCCTAATTCGCTCGTTGCATGGACGATGTTAACTTACATTAACTTAAAGTGGCATTTAGTGATAACTTACATTTATGTATCGTGCAAGATATTTTTTTAATTTATGTGCTATTTTTATAGAAAAGATTTTAGTATAATTTTGTCGAGTGTTGTAGATTATATTAATTCATATACTTGGCTATTAATATTTCACATCAATGTAACATAACACACATGTACACGACAACGTTCTCAGATGGAGGGACAGATCCGCGCACGCGCTATAATACGTATATTAGCAGACGTGCCTTAAGCCTCTGTCCATTTCGTTCGTCTCCTCGGTTAGTTTTCCCTCCAAAATCAAGGCCGAGTAATAATGTATTCAATACGTACAGACTATTTTTTGTTATAGCCACGTACCGTTGCTACCTGAAACAGGGTAAAGGTTCTTAAAGCATTTCTTTTTTTTTTTTTCCCCCCCAAAATGTTGAATGCCCATACTTTAACAAAACAATAAAAGACAAGAAAATTTTTTGTCCATTGCATTTATTTTAGATTTTTACTTTTATATTTTACGTTAAGAGAAGATGCAGTACTATAGTTAAAACGTTCAGATCTTTTTTCTTTTTGGTAATTATGTACATTGTTGTCAAAGACAATATATGGCTTTGAGGATCATTAATCTTCTTTGAGACATTTGAACAATGAGATTTTCATTACATTTTCTATTCTTGTTTCATTAAGTTTCTCTTTTAAAATTTCTAAAAATAAAAAAATAGTATTGTTTTGAATGGACTAATAAAAGAGATATATCTTTATTTAATGTACTTTTATCGGTAAAATATTATTGGTTGAAATTTTTCGAGGGTTAACTAATAAGAAGCCTTGGTTTCTCTCCCATTTTCGAAAATAAATTTGATCGGATGCTTGAAACTAACATTTTTCGTATTTCGACTGTATTTCAGTGGTGACCATACGTTGATCAAGTACTAGTGCTGATACTTTCATAAATACTATTTATTTTGCAACAAATATTATATACTTTGTGGAAAAATGGATTATTATACGGTAATTAATATTATTTTTAATTCTTTTGTTAGTACTTTATTAATATTGTTAATTTTTATTATAAAAATTAAGAGTTACTGAAAATTGTTTTAGCTAACCTTAACCTAATATAGTCTAACTTCGTCAACGTTCTAGCAAACACGTGGGTTTAGCTTTTCTTGGTTTTTCTTGTTTAAAAATAGCTTTTTACAGTTAAAGTCAACAAAGCTTGAAAAAAATATTAAAAATATAATTATAGGTAATAAAATAGAAAGTCCAATAATTCTCACGTTTAATGAAAATATCATGTTATAACTTTCATTTTTGTGTTAACTTGTTATATAAAAAAGATTTAATTTATTTCAGATGTAATATTAATCGTTCAAAATGTAATATACTCAGACATGACGTTGAACAATTACTATATGTATTATTTTACAATTTCTGTGATATTTGAAGATGAAGAGACCACATAAAATTACTGCGGCGTTTTTGAAAAGTTTCAATAATTCCATATTAATATTATTTGCACGAGCAATATTAAACGCTGAATTTTTTTTTTAATTCTGTAAAAATTGTTTACAAAAAATTTTTATAAATAAAATTTTTTCAAAAATATACACAGTTTGTACAATATTTTATTGTATTAATATTTTATACACAGTTAAATGTATTATAAAAAAAATTAGGGAATTATATGTAATTGTGTGAATTGTCTGAGAAAATTATACGTTTTTAAATTAACATATACACAATCTCATGCACGCTGTTGTACTCACATAAACAATGTTTAAAAATACTTTAAACATTCTTATGCATATAATTGCAATAACGTAAACAATTGCATAACATTTTTTTTTTAGATTTTAATTCTAGATGTGACAAGGATTATTTTGAAATCTGTTTGCTTTGCGTTTTTTAGAAGATAGTATTTAAAACATAAAAAATTTATAGATTAATATTTATAAGAGCATGATAGTTTTAAATAATTAATTAATAGAAATGTAGAAATAAGATTTACTTTTGCATTTATATGTATTTAACGTGATTTTATATTTAGAAATTTATGATCAGTGTAAGTTTTACATCCCGCTATGGGCTATGGGAAAAACTTTTTAACATATTCTTTTAGTAAAAATTAGAAAGTTGAATAAATTGAAACAAAATTGAATAGAAATATCTAACTTAGCAACAAGGTATTCGAAGCATGTGGACTATTGTCTTCTTAATGACTGTAGCGGATGACTGTACTTGACAAAGGATAGAAATTCATTTTAAGAACGTACATAAAAAATTTTTAATTTCTTGTCTGCTATTGATTTGCTTAGCTTTAAATAGTTTACTTATCTTTTGAGATACTACGGCTTTGAACTGTGACAAAAGAAGTTGAATTTGAATTTAAAGAAAAGGAATTTTGTCTTAAAAAGAAAAATAAATTAAATTTTAATAATTTTTAATATAGTTTTAGTTTTTTTAATGTAATGATTTTTTTACTGCACATGAATCTAAATATAAAAAAATAGTAGTTTTACAATATATCTGAAAACATATATAAATATGTTGCATTTATTTTAAGCTGCATGATACTGACATAAAAGTAACGAAATATATATGAATATGTCAGTGTTAAAAGTAGAGTTATTTTATAATTTGCAAAACATAATGTGCTTAACATATTTTCTTTAACATGTAAAAATACTACAACGTAGATACGTAAATAATTGAAAAATATCTACTTACTTAAATAATAAAATAAAAATGCATAATACAGACGAGCACACCTGGTAAGGCTTCGACTACGCCAGCGAGTCCTGCAAAGGAACCGCCTCCACGTGACGAACCACCTTTGGAACCGGTGAACGGCATAGTTCAACCACCGGTTGTTCCGCCACCGAATCGTCCAGGACGTATTACGAATCAGTTACAATTTTTGCAAAAGGGTGTTTTGAAGCCAGTATGGAAACATCAATTTGCCTGGCCCTTCCAACAACCTGTCGATGCGAAAAAACTCAACTTACCAGTATGTTAAGTTTGCATCTCTTAAATGTCACATAATATTAAAAATAATACATTTACATAAAAAATAGTTATACACTTGTAAATTTTTTTAATATTTTTTTACAAATTTTTAATAATATTATGTGAGTAGTTGCTAAATATATTTTTATTTAAAAGGATTATCACAAAATCATCAAAAAACCAATGGACTTGGGCACAATCAAAAAGCGGTTGGAGAATTCGTATTACTGGAGTGGAAAAGAATGTATACAGGACTTCAATACTATGTTCACCAACTGCTATGTCTACAACAAACCAGGAGAGGATGTTGTAGTTATGGCACAAGCTCTCGAAAAATTGTTTCTTACAAAGGTATTTCTTCTTTCTTATTATGGCATATTTTTATATCATTTGTTAAATAAAAATTAATATTGATAAAGAAGAAACGGAAAAAGAAATAATGCAAACGTGAAATATTTAGATAAAACGATAGCATAAAAATTGTTTAGGTTGCACATATGCCGAAAGAAGAAGTGGAGTTAGATCCACCTGTCCCGAAAGGACCCAAAGGCAAGAAAGCTGGAAGAGTTGGTGGACCAGGAGTAGGTGGAGTAACAGGAGGTACAGGAGCAGGTAGAGGACGACCATCTTCGGGAGCAGCCGCTGTCACTTCCAGTGTACCAAATAGTTTAACACCTTCTGCTACGTCAGCTGGAACAACTGGTGTTATACCTATGCCGCCCCTTGGTACTCAGGCACCAGCTTCAGTACCTGGAAGCACGAATACTACCACAATTGCTCCACCGTCAAGTATGGGCGTCACACCGATGGCTACTCATAATTCTTTGCCTCAGCAAGTTGTCCCTCCAACCACGGGTTACCATGCGCAGCCAGCAATGGATCCTCAAACAGCCTCTGCTGTACCTCCTCCTCCACAAGTCCCTGCAACGCCCACAGTAATGCCTCCGTCACAACCTGCCAAACTTAAAAAAGGGGTTAAAAGAAAAGCTGACACTACAACTCCGACCGCAAATGCGTTTGATCCATTATATACACCTATGGATGCCAAGAATACCAAAATACCTACGAGAAGGGAATCTGGCAGGCAAATTAAGAAGGTGGGTGAACAAATTTATTAACATTACTTATTTCTATATTTTGTATTCGGATAAAAAACATTAAAAAGATATGCGTTAATGTATCTGTAAAATAAAAGTTATTTATACATATAGAAATCAAAAATCATTTATGTAATAAATGTTTTATATAAATGTTTAACTTTTAATGTGCATGTTTTTTTTTTTTTTAATTAAAAATTTTTGTATAAATATAAAACAAAATTACTATTAATGAATAAAATTCTATTATTGATATATCTTTTTAAATGTGAAAAGTACATTATTTTAGTGTTTTACAAAATCATAATACATAATAAACGTCCTTATTCCTTGCATCTATAATTATCACATTTCATTAATTATGTTGATTTGTAATTAAAATAATAACATTAGGCGACAATTTAAACAATTCGTATCATGGCTGTTTCAGCCAACGAGACAAGCGGAAGACGGCTTAGTGCCATACCACCAGGCCAATATGCCTCTTATGGGGGCAATGGCCCAACAGGTACATTTATTACTATTCCTTCAAATTCCTTCCTTTCATTTGTGTTGTCTTATCATCTATCGAGTGACATTTATCAGACTTACAATAAATAACGCAATGTATTTTATATTTGATAATAATAAATTTTTAATCTCTTTCTTTTTTTTTTTTTTTTTTTTTTTTGGTATGAATAAAATATAAAATTTGATATACAATATTTTTTTAATAAAAAAAAATTTTTTTTGTATATTTAAAAAATAAGCTAAATGATTGATATAGCTATTTTCTATTTAAGGAAACTTTATTTTTAAATAAAATAGAATTATATTTTAATATGTTATATTGTTTTTTTACACTTTCTTTTTTACTTTTTAGCCTCCGCATGCTGGTGTCAAAGGAAAAGAAAAATTGTCTGAAGCACTAAAGTCTTGCAATGATATTTTGAAGGAACTTTTCGCTAAAAAGCATTCGGTAATTGTGACATATTCTTTTTATTTACGATTAACAAATATAAACGCGACAAATCGTGCTGATTTATGTAATTTAATTTTTTCTTTCTTTAATAATGTACAGCCCTATGCTTGGCCTTTTTACAAACCTGTTGATGCAGAACTTCTAGGCCTTCATGACTATCATGAAATTATCAAGAAACCTATGGATCTTGGTACAGTAAAGGTACGTATCTTTGATAACGTGAATATAATTATATACACACTGTACCGAACAAAATTAAATCTATAAACTTCTAAAATTATAAGAATTATAAATTATCATAAATTTTAGATTTTTTTAAATAATGAATTCAAATATTTTGATTATATAAAAATCTAACATTTTTTACAGACGAAAATGGATAATCGTCAATATAAAACTGCACACGAATTTGCAAGTGATGTACGACTTATATTTACTAATTGTTATAAATATAATCCTCCTGATCACGATGTTGTTTCAATGGCAAGAAAACTTCAAGATATATTTGAAATGAGGTTGGTAAAAATCATTCTAAAAATCTCGAGTTTGAACGGAATACATAATATAATCATGTAATTGAATATATGCTTAGATATGCTAAAGTCCCGGATGAACCGATGGGTAGTAGTATGGTGGCTATAAAAGGAAGTAGCAGTGGTAGTGCTAGTAGTTCTGGAGGAGATAGTTCTTCCGATAGTGATGATTCCGTTGAGGAACGCACTCAGAAATTACTTGAATTACAACAAGAGGTATGATCTTTAAAAAATAAAATTTTTTGTCGACAAATGTAATATAGAAAATATAATTTACATTATTTTATTCATAGTTGAAAGCTATGCAAGAGCAAATGAGGAAATTAGTAGAGGAAAGTGGTAAAAAGAAAAATAAAAAGAAGAAGCCGGAAAAGCCAAAATCGAAGCCAATGAGCAATAAGAACAGCAGCCTTGTTGCCAGTCACACTGGTGCCATGAAAGAACTTATGAAACCGAGTGGTGGCATTCCTAATGTGTCCGATAGTGTTGGTGCTAGTATAGCAAGTGTTGCAATGGCTGCAGGCGATTTGAAAATGCCTGGTATAACTAGTGATCTTCACCATCAAACTACAGCAGTAGGACCTAATAAGACACATGGTGCGGGAAGTTTAGGACATCATTTGCCGACAACGGCGAATGCTAAGCCGAAAGGTAAACGGGGACCTGGAAAAGCTGCCGCAACTCCGAATACCGCAACGAAAAGGCCAAAGGCTAATAGCAGATCTACTGGGAACAAGAAGAAAAATACTGGCAATCAACCACCTCCGATGACGTTTGATTCGGAAGATGAAGATAACGCTAAACCAATGTCTTACGATGAAAAGAGGCAGCTCAGCCTGGATATTAATAAACTACCAGGTATACATTAAAGTAATATTCTCATTATATTAAGAAATTAATAATCAAAATATAATAGGTAATATAAAATCGTTACAGCGTAAATGTTTTTAAAATAAGACGAAAGAAATAAAAAATATTAGTTTTAAATTAATTTTTTTGTTTTTACACTTTAGGTGATAAATTAGGTCGTGTAGTACACATAATACAGTCACGGGAACCTTCATTGAGGGATTCAAACCCAGATGAAATCGAAATTGATTTTGAAACACTGAAACCATCAACGCTTAGAGAGCTGGAAAGCTATGTTGCATCATGCCTCAGAAAGAAGCCGCGTAAGCCCATTTTTTTATCTTTAATTTTAATTTTATAAAATTTAAGTATTTCCGACAATGGCAATATACTATATAATTAAGATACATATACAAAATATATATTCCAATCGTAATGTTATTTATTGAATTATTAATATTTTAGTAGTTTTTAATAAGATATTAAAGATAATATATAAAATTTTTTTTTTTAATTATTCACAATATTATAATACTGTTCACATACATATATGCGAGCACACAAATACACGTATTTATGAGACACATTTTTTAATATTTATTTTATCATGTGTTAACAGACAAGAAAGTTAGTGGTAAGTCCAAGGATGAACAAATGGCAGAGAAGAAACAAGAATTAGAAAAGAGGTTACAAGATGTAACGGGACAGTTGGGCAATGTTAAGAAAACTGCCAAGAAAGGTTAGCATGTTTAGTTTTTTAAATAAAATTTATAATAGAATTTTTTAAACGTGTCAACTGTTAAAATATATTTAAAATATTTACGAAATTAATATGTAATAAATTGTGTATTGCATTACTTACAGAAGACAGTAGTAAGTCCGTTGATGTAGTTGGAACTGGTGGTGCCAGTGGACCTTCACGATTGTCGGCATCGAGCAGTAGTAGCAGCGATAGTGATTCCAGCAGTAGTTCGCTTTCTTCAACGAGCACTGATTCAAGCGACAGTGAAGCAGGTTAGATATAAACGCAACTGTTGTTACTATTAGACCCGTACTTGGGAACAAAAAACTACTTGTAACTAAGTAGTTGTCACAAAAATATGAATAATTTCTTCGGTCAAATTCAAAATTATGGGGTTATGTAACTATCTGTTTTAATATATATATGTGTATATTATATTTTTTTTTAATATATGTGTATATATACAAACAGATATACAAATATACTTTTGGGGAAATA
This sequence comes from Cardiocondyla obscurior, assembly GCF_019399895.1. Classification (NCBI taxonomy): domain Eukaryota; kingdom Metazoa; phylum Arthropoda; class Insecta; order Hymenoptera; family Formicidae; genus Cardiocondyla; species Cardiocondyla obscurior. Next base: position 632,293 of record NC_091875.1, on the reverse strand, counting down.
ACGTATTTCTGTACTTTTTCGAGTTCTTTGCAAAAATTTGTTACTTCCTGACTTATGCATTATAAAGCACAGATTTTCATACTCACGTTTACGCCCAAATTGTAAAAGACAATACATTTTTACAAAGACACAAAATACAAACATGTCTAAATTATTAATACACTCTTTCTCATCGTAAAGTATAACAGGGTTATCTATTTAAAGATGTAGAAAGGCCAAGGCATTTTTACATCTTTAAAAATTCTTATTTTCTCTGTGTTTTTTAATATTTTTTTGTGTTATTTAATATTATAAATAATTTATATAATAATATCAATTTAGAACGATGAAAAATGTTCTTTAACAAAAATAGCGGTAAAATCGCGCGTAGACGTGAAGTTTATACTTGTAAAAAAAAAAAATAACTCACCATTTCATGTGGCATTTAATCCTGTCTGTTTATAAAAAACAATTAAATATTCTTATAAATTATAATTTCTTAATGATACAGTATCAGTAGCAGTATAGTTATAGTTATGTATAATTATTATAATAAAATTTCCATTAATGAAGTTAAAAGTTCTAAAATATTTGATCGTACAATAATAATTTTTATGTTATAAAGTTAATTTATTTATTTCGAAGTCAAATTAATAAAATAATTTAAAAGAACACGGTAACTAATTTAATTTTTTATTTTTCGTAAAATAAATTGTTATTCAAAACTGTAATTTAGTTTTTATAAAACATAATTAATAATTGCTTTATTTGGTCTTGTTTCATAATGTCATTTAAGAAACGCCTCATGATTTGGTGATAGAATTAAGAATTTCAGAGATTATTTATGAAGTCTGTGCCTAACCAATTTTCTATTGGCAAATTAAATAATTGAAAAAACTGATATATCATTAATAATACAATAATATTTAATGTGAATGATGATTAATGTTTGCTATGCAAGAAGGAAGTTACAAACTAGATGTATAAAATTTCTTTTTAATGGGGGTTAAACGCAAATATCTCCTTAAGCTGCTGAATCGTGCTTATTAATTATTGTATTTATTAGGACGACGTTATTCATGTAGCTTAAGTGCTGCGTTATAATAATGCAAGTATGAATGTGGCGTCAAGTTTCATCTTGCATACGAGCTGTAGAACAAGATTTGTTATGTCTACGTAATTTTGTACATTTTTCGCTATACAAGCGATTTGCAGATCTACAATCGTGTACAAGATAGAAACTTGATACACGATTAAAAAATTTTTATTTAATTTACGAGACATATGCAATGGTAAGAACAAAGGTGAGCTAGTGGAGTGCAGACTGTGTTTAGAGGATACCATGCCAGCTTGTTTCACGAATTATATTATTGATTCTGAACAATATGATTATTTTCTCTTGTCCTATCGGTGTTGACAATACGTTCTGTTGCTCGAAAGTCAAATATAGTTTGCTATTCAAGATTATTGAATTTTTCACTGCAGTTCCGCCTTTGGGTTCGTAAGAAAGTCATTGCTTCTAAGGTTAGTAAAATATCTGAAAAGATCTCATCCTGCAATCAGCGACGTTACACTTGACTAAAGTGTATTGTTGCCATGACTGTAGTGTCGAATATTAGTACCTTGTAATAAGTTACACAACTATTTACCGTAGCTTTCCCCGATAATTATATATTGCCCCATGTAACCCAAAAGATAATGCAATATTAATTTTTGCAAATTCGTTATTTAGTTACATTAAATTAAACGATAAGCCAGAACATTACTTGTATCACTGTGTTTTCGAATCATTAAGTTTGTTTTCTCGCATTGATTCATTCATGCCGTATCATTTCTCAGAGTCTAAAATAATGAAATTAACATGCGTCATGAACTAAAAAGTGGGTATATAGTACGCAATATTATCAATATATTGACGTGAGAAGTGCGTTTATGCTCCTAAAAAAATGGTCACACATTCCCGCATATTTTAAATTATGCGAACTTTAACATCGGTCGAAGTAAAAAATATAAAGAGATAAATTAGGCAACGATCATAGCGATACACACGGGAGATATTGCAGACAATGTGTATTGGTGGCTAGATTTGCAAATCAGTGCATTTTAAGATTAGCATAGTTACGCGTTGCATTTTACTAGTAAGCTACGCTCTTGTGAGTAAGTTCTTGTCTCCGCAAAAAAAGTTCTAACAAGTTTCTTCTGAATATGAAGAAACTTAATCCTAGTTACCTCAGATTACTATTTCCATTTCAAACTTAGTTTATCATAGCCAAATATGTGCTTCCTTTAAAAAGTCAATTATTAAAATGTTACGTCTCTTGCAAACCGAATTTGATAACAATGTTACGTTGCTTGAGACAAGCGAAAACTGAATACAAATCTTCCTTACTGTCTTGCTCTAAATAAATGCATAGATTCAAATAAAGTAATTCTTATGAATCTCTAACAGAGTTATATTGATGCGGAGTACATTTATATGTGAATTCTTTCCGAAAGAAAGAATTGACAAATCTCGTTGTTTTGTTTGTTTGTTCTTTTTTTTTTCCGTAAAATTAATGACTTTGAGCATATGTATAAATATACAAAGTATTTAAGTTGATATGTAAAGGAGTAGAAGGTAAGATAAGACCGAGAGACGACTGAGAAAAGGATTCGAAAGGTTGATCACACACGAAGAAAGCAAGTGGAAAAGGAGAGGAATAGGAAGGGAAACAAGTTAAGGAGATGGTCTAATCTATATTATAGATACATATATGTATATACATATATACACAAGGCGCCCTAGCCTCCAAACACATTGTTTGCACTCCGCTAAGCTTTGCTAATCGTCGTTTCATCCTATATATCACTAGTTCTTCACCGGTAACCATTGTCAGTTTTCTTATCGCTCAAATGATTGAAAAGAAAAGTTTAATATTGTCTTCTTGCTATTAAAATTGATATCATTATTCCAATGACAATTACAAATTGGTGTGGTTTTACATGCCTTAATATATGAAGTAGCAATTATTCCTGTTAAGCATACACTTCGTTTCTTGTCGCAATAGAATTTCACATGTATTGTAAATATCACAAATTTTCAACTAACGAATATCATAGTTTTGGAAGTAACATTGCTTTTAACTCGCGCGTGTTCTATCAAAACGTTTTTAGAAAATCTTTTATACGAGTTTAAACAAGATTAATTTTAATAATAATATTTGTTTTTGTATTTTTATGTGTAAATGTCTGCTCCAGAATGTTTTTTTTTGTTGAGATATCGTGTAAATTTAGTTCTAGCAAGGTGTATACATAAGAATTTATTGTGAACGTAACCGATAATGACGCTCTAGGATGCTCTCCAAGAAGCAATCCTTGTAATTGAACATGTCATAATATGAGCATTAAGAATAACCGAATTTGCACTCGAGTACAATTGAATAGTATCATGAATCATACACTCAGAGCAACGTACTTACTGCCCCGACAAAGTAAGGTAGAAAGAAAACGAGAGTTCGGGCGATTAATCATGATAACTCGATACAAACAAGCCATAATTGGTCGGAAAAAAAGTGTTCGTCGGTATTTAAGAAAATTATTGATATTGAATTATAAGCATTTAACAGGTAGATGCAAGAATGTCGGGCAGATTAATACCTATTACCAATTTATGTTTCCCAAGATACTGAAAGTGACTAGAAAAATCCCAAGATTTAGCTAGACTATGAAAGAACAAATTTTGACAACGTGTGCTGAAATAGATACTACACATCTATTAAGATACAATCAGCATTAGCTTATAACGCGAAGTATCATAGGGCATTTTATAAACGATATTCATATTGCCTTCCAAAATTTTTGTAGCAACTACTAAATGCGCAGGCATGCATTCTAAATTCTTTTGCTCGTGTTTTTTCACCCAGACGGGAACGTCATTCTTCCTGCTATAAATTATATTCCTGCTTGCGTTATACGCAAAAGCAGATTTAAGAATTCTAAATATTTTATTCATGGAAGATAACATTACACCTTTTATTTAATTTCGCCAATTATCTTCCTCTCCGTCGTATGTAAGCGTTCCGTCTGTTTTTTGCGTATCGCGAGTTTAATAGTAATGATAAACACGGTCGTACGTGTTTTGTACATAGTGAAAACTAATATATCATAAAATATTAATAAATAGCTGTAAGTTATACTTATGGAGGAATAAAAAAAAAAAAAAAAACGACATACACGACGCGCGAAACTTTTCTAAGTGCATACACAAAGTTAAAGAGTGAAATAGACATTAATTCTTCGAGAGTCGCGGTTGGCTCATATGTGGTGGTCCAGTTAACTATATTATATAAATTAAGATACGCTGGTACTCCTCCTCGTTGTTTCGTCGTTTTCATTTTGTTGTCGGATTTAGCAAGGTTGTCGATTACATTCCATCGATAAATTATCAGTGCTGTGACTTCACGATTGTTGCAATCACAAATTGTTTTAAGAGCACATATTAGACAAAAATAATGATGTCTTATGGTATCACTCTTTTTCCATGTATCTACCATCGTCGCTGATTTATGTAATACGATAAACATCGAGCAGGAGTCTCTTGCCACCGATCTCAATATTGCGCTAACTACGACTTTAACATTAACATTAAACAATTTGTAAGAGTTTTTCGCTCTTGTATCATTCATCTTTAAGTTGAGCCTGTATTGTACCATTTATGTGACCTTTATTTACACATTACTCCTATTATTATATAATATTACATTAATTATATTATATTAAAAAAAAAAGGAAGTAAAAGAAAGACGGCAGAGTTTGATGATTTTTGTAGTCAATATTTTATAATCGTCATTTCCGCCACCGTAACGATTATTATTACTGTTATTGTATCGATACATAAAAACGACGAGAATAGGCGCGTGCTCTCGCATGCATATATGTAAAAACATATATGTATGTGTGACAATTTCGCGATACGTATGTATGTATGTGTGGGCGCGCGTGCGATATATATGTATGTACGTCTATACATATATGTACATATATATATGCACACGCAAATATTCATAAATGACAACTAACTTTACGTAGAATGGGAAGAAAGAATTGTTCTGCGTATTAAAATTTTTTAATAAAAAAAAAAAAAAAAAAAATCATTAAGATGAAAGTCCACAAAAAAAGGAGCATACAATTGAGATATTTAAATTAACATTGTTGTACACAGTGATACAATTATAATATAAGCATATGAATAAAATCTATTAGAAAATATACGCACGAAGTTGTTTGATTTTTGTTTCTGATGTATCTTACGTGTCTTTGCGTATTACTTAGCGTTTTGCGACACGCAATAGCTGGTATCCTCTGCACATTGCATTTCGCTAGTTCTCCAACGACCTGCGTCTCTTGATGTGACAGAAACAATAATTGATTGCACGTAACTCACTACTAGATGCACATTACATTAAATTTCAGGAAACTCATCGAATCGTCCACATAGAAAGAAAGCAAAGAAGAATCCACCAAGCACAGGACCCTCTGCAGCAACCGCAACTACTGTAGCATCGGTAAGATAACCGCTCAATAAATCAACGAAAAAAAATGCATATATACTTATTCTTTATATTATGCTGTGGGATAAGTTATAAGCATTTTCTAGATTTTTTATGTTATACCGTGGGATAAGATCTAGATAATACTTATGTTCCTTGAGATTTTTGTAAGTACTATATCACAAATTATTTAAAGGAATAGTACGTTATATTGTAAATACACGATATGATATTTATAACAATATTTAGCTTAATCTGACGCATAAATTTTATATGTGAATATTGATTCAAAGGACATATTTCTTTACATGTAGGCACCTACATTAAATCATAGTGGAACTCTTTTAATGAATAATCAGCCATCCACGAATTCTACGGGACCAATAACAAAACCGCCTGTTACGCAAGCAAGCAATATTCCTTCAGAATCAGGTATTATATTAATCAAATCTTGAAATAATATCGCTTAAAAATGTTCACGTTGAGAGTACTGTTGTTGAATACAATGTAAATTGAAAATTAAGATCGTCTTTTGACATTTACATGTTTATGCTTTTATTTATTTATAGTTGACATAACTTTATAATTGTAATTTTAAACTAAATTCTTTTGTATCTTGTGATTTGTATAAGATTCAGTAATATATATAAGATTAAAATGTTAATTTTTAAATTGTTAAGTTTGATAATTTATTGATACGTTTGTTAAAACTTAAATTTGTAATTATCTGTAAATTATTAGGAAAAAAGATACGTATTATTGCAAAACAATACTGTAATGTACGATTATATATCAAATTAATAGACTGAGACGTAAGTGCAAAAAATTCTTTTAGGAGGCAATAATAATCAACAGCCTGTCGCAGTGGCTGCTGTCACAACAGGGCAAAGTATACCTGTCGCGAGTCATGCATCTATGCCAGCTCAACCGTCACGACCTACAGCTTTGGCTACGGCCGCTCCTGTAAAAAAACCAACACCAACACCACCACCACCACCAACAACATCTAACCCATCAACTCCGTCGATTTCTGTACCTACTCCACCGCCCAGTGTCACACCTACAAATACGAATTCTATGACAGCCTCTCCAGCTGTATCTCAACCACCGCAACAACCACCAACATCCATTAGTTCCTTTCCAAATGCAAATACGTCCGTATCCACAGACGGGACAAATTTAAATCAACAGTCTGATCTTTTACAGCCATACAATACTTTAGGTATCTATAACTAGATACTATTATTAGTATTGTTTGTAAATATCATACATGAAATTATATTTTATAATATTTTATAACGTGAAAAGCATATATAATGTGACTAATATTTTATACGTATTTTATATAGCATCGGTGCCTACTACACAGTCCTCCTTGGATCAAGCACTTGCAATTAAGAAGGAGCCTTCATTTATTCAAACACAACCTACTTTGGATCAAGCACTCGCTGTTAAGAAGGAGCCTTCATTTATCCAAGCATCTCATGCGACGAATAATACTAATAACAACACCAATCTTAATTTAATACCGGATGTCAAACCTGTGAACATGATGCCGACGAGTATGGCTTCTAATTTGAATTTGGGCAATATTAATATGACAAATTTGAACATAAATTTGTCGCAAGGACTGACAGCACATATGTCGATGCACAATCAATTAGAAAATATGATTAATACTACTGCGCCGTTGACTAATATACCGAATTCGCATAACGTTACAATATCGCAGCAGCATTCCAACGGATTTCCAAATACAAAACGTGGAAATTCATCGCCCAATATGCTGAACAATAACGGCATTCCAGGATTGAACATAGGAATGAATGTGGGAGGCATGAGCTCTATATTTGATCCTCTTCCTATATCAACTATGCCGATGCAAATTTCTCAAATTCCTATAAAGAAAGAAGAGAAAACTTTGCCGATTTCTCAATCTCAACTGACGCAAAAGCCTATGGATGGTTTGTACAATACATTAATTTTATATATTCTTCTGTAGAACGCTTTTCTCTAAATTTGTATATAAATTACGCAAATGTTTAATCATTACTTTTTTTTTAAATAATTTACATTAATTAATTTTGCTTTTTGCTGTTGCTCGATTTTTTTTATTACAATCTAATTAACTACTTAATATTATTTTATTTTTTGAATTTTGTATGTAACCATTATTCTTGTCAGTTTTACTGTTTTATACGTGTTTTAACCGCTGAACTTTAATCGCTTACTAACCAAATATATAATACTATTGCTCTAGCAGGAGCTTTTTTTGCAGAAATAAATGCTCTAGGAATGCCATCGATGGGTAATCATGCTAGTACTCAATTGATGCCAGAAAAGAAAATGACCCCACCTGACTCGAAGAATCCCGCCGCAAACTTTGCGTCAGCCTTTAAAAATAAGGTATAAAAGTTTTTTTTAAATATTTTTTGACAATTTACATTATCACAATACTAACCGCTATTTGGAAAATTGTATTAAAATTTAATACATGCTTTTAATCATAGACTGTAGAGCAAAATGTAAAGAATGCATCATCCTGGTCTTCCTTGGCGCAAGCTTCGAGTCCACAATCGGCAGCTGCAGGAAGTAGTATGAAAAGTGCGGCGCGAGATTCATTCCAGGCATTTAAGAAACAAGCTAAAGAAAAACAAGATAGGGTTAGTTGATTCTACAAATTAATTCTTCATATAGCGTAATATATCAGCTGTTATAATATTTTTATTAATATATATAAAACAGCAAAGAGCACTGCTGGAACAACAAGAGATGCGTAGACAACAGAAGGAACAAGCAGAACGGGAAAGATTATTACGACAGGAGAACGAAAGAAGGCGAGAGCGAGAGGAAGAAGAAGCCTTGGATAAAGTTAGGAAAAATATTGGCGATCAGCAAGGCAATGTTATGACTGCCCCTACAAGAACGGAAGAAGTAAAAGCTATTACTGATACAGACAGCAGTAGTCCGAGTCATTCGTCCAGTCAGGACAAGTCCGCTGCAGAAAGAGAACGTTTAAGGCAACGAGAGCAAGAACGCCGACGACGAGAAGCGGTAAGTATTTAACATTTATGAAATTTCTATTTGTTGTAATTTTTTAACAAAATATTAATTAAAAATATTTAATGTACAATATTTTAAACTTAATACATAAAAATAAGCAAGATTAAGAATTCGTGCAATATTGAAATATGTAAAAAAATCGTGTTAAAAAATCATTGTTTCTGCTGCATGATCTAAATCTAACTTGATACGTGATTAAATAATATAATTATCTTTTTACATAACAATACTATAAAATATTAATTACGTTATATAAATGCAAATATAAAATAAGGTATACTAAAAAATATGACATAATGTCAATGTTATTAATTATTATATATAACTTGTGATATAACTTAAAGTTAATTTAATTTTTAAATAGATTTTTATGTAAAAGTACACGAAAACGAATTACTTTCGACACCGGATTAGTAAAGGGACTAGCGAAGAATAGTTATATTTATCTTTTCAGATGGCTAGCCAAATTGACATGAACTTGCAGAGCGATTTGATGGCTGCGTTTGAGGAATCTTTATAATGTTACTATATCCTGTTTATAATAATTCTACAAAAAAAACTTGGCAGAAGTCGGATGTATATTTGGCGTCGAACGATGTTGTAACAATCTTTAAAAAAACGACGCTAATTAATGAAAAAAAACAACGCAGACAATGAAATTGGATAAATTAATAACGATAACGACATGCCCGTGTGCTAGTTATCGTAAAATGGTGGTATAGTTGGGACATTCCAACAGAAATCGTATTCGGTCATCAGAAGATTCAAACAGTTTTATTAAAATAGAGACAAACTATATTGTCTCTAAAACAACAGACACTTAAGTGCGACTATGTAATTAGATAAATACTTATATGATACTTCGAAAATGCTACACTGACTTGTGTTACATTTTTCCGGTTTTCATAAGTTTGTACTTTATGTAAATTTGGAAACAATATATATATTATGCATATAAGAAGTTTGTATGTGATAATTGAATGCATGTGAGTAAATATGAATGTCGGTTTCAAGAAGAATAAAAATCATGTACATTTAATTAAGTTTTGTATTTTTCCACATTGAGTCATTAATCGTTGGTAGGATTACGTAGAAAAGTGTTTCTGCCAATAATACATGTAATTAATTATCATTAATAACGCCCTTGGAAATTTCTTTCTCCATTATTCATATACGCTATTTGTAATCACAAAAATAGCTAAGCGTATATTTGAATAATGATAAGAAAATGTAAGATAATATCCAAGAACTTGGTAAATTTATTAACGATCATCACGGCTGTCCACTTGTGACTTCAACTGATCAATTACTAATCGATCAGAATATTAACATCATATATTATTGTAATTAATTCAATAGTTATTGCGAGCCAACTGATCGATTCAAAGATTTCATTAACTCACTTTAGAACTATGGCGTCAATTATTAAGAATAACGATAAGATAATTCTAGAATTGAAGTAGTTTCGATCCTACCAACTATTAGATCAGACCATGTACCTAATCGGTGCACCTTTAGGCGCGTGGGAAAGAAAATTACGATGTCGTATGAATGACATTTGTTAGGAAAAAATTATATTTATTCGATTATTAGGGTATTATATTCTGCGATATCGAAAATTAAAATATAAAAAAAAATTTTGGGAAATGTTTGCGTGTAATCTTAAAGTATCTTAAAATCTCTTTAAATTCGACGTATCGTGAGTGAGCAATTATACGTTGAATACTTCAGGCATGGTTCAACTAATAACTAAGCCGCCTGCAGAAAATTCACAAGACGTGAATGGAATAAATCCTAATAATAATAATTAAAAAAAAAAAAAAAAAAAAAATTTAATCGGCCAAAAAGTACAAAAAATGTTAAGTGTTAAAGCAATTTTTTCATTAATTGTGATTTTTAATATTAATTTCTTAAAAGTATTTAGATTACACATAAAGGCATTAATAATATGCTAAATATAAATTTAAAATAGTACTATTATTAAATTATTCATTTAATTGCAATTTTATTTTTGTAAGAACATTGTATAGTGTTTATTTGTAAATATGACGATATTTGTCGGCGATGAACAATCGTTATGGTGGCACAGTTTGTCAAGTGATTGATTCAAAAGCATTATTACTGTCTAAAATTCAGATTTTAAATTATAATTTTAAAAAATTATGAACAATAGTTTATTGATCAGGATTAATTAGACGGAAATATAAGTATATACATAAGAGAATCACGAAATTTTGATGAATTTACAATTCTTCTTTTGGCAAATGTCCGAATTCCTCTAGCTCTTTATTAAAGATCAAGTTTTTAAAAAATACAATCATTATTAATTATTTGATAGAAAAGCCACTTTTGAATGTTCAAGCCGTCTTTTGCAATCCTATTGTCATGATTTCGTGTATTGGAGATTAAAAAAAAAAAAAACTTTTCAGAAAAAGTGAAAGCAGAAACAATGCTATTCGTTCTTGGGTATTGTTATTTTATATTACTAACGATCATGCTCTCGTTGATCATTAACATCTAGCAATATTAGAATATTTCTGCAATTCTTCATTTTTAATGTGTCTTTGGGCCCAATACGTGACCCTGCAGTTTTTATCTAATCAAAATTAAGAAAGATCTATGATCTTATTCTTAAAACGTGCTCCATTTACACGCGTGTCCGCTGCGATAGTAATATTCGCACGGTTTAGTATGTACAATGATTTAGTCATCGATATATTATTGTTGATGTATACACTTAAGGAAGTTAGACAATTCGGTGCGAGATTAACAATTTAACAATGTATAAAAGTTAGTAAATATATCCCTTGTGTTCGTTAATTTTTCATTGCAAACGCATTTTTAGTATAATGGAAAATAATTGGGATATTTACCGTTTTACTTCATAAACCTCGATTATCTGTACGCGAAGAAATTTTCAATGCGAAAGGAATTATTAATAATTTGATGAATATAACTTCATGATAACTTTTGAAGTAGCAAAATGGTAATGTAAATTTTTGACAGAAGCAATTAAAGTGTGTTAGGTACTATCACCATGAACATTTGGTTTAACGAGAGTTAATAAATTGCATAACGATTTGACCAATAGTTTGCATTACCATTTTATTATTCTTTCGATATAATGTCACATAAAAATAAACTTTAAATAGTTTTGTTTCTTTTTTTGTTATTACATGCTCAGAATTCATACATGCGGCCAGCACAAGTGAATACATTAATGCGTGGCAATGTAATAATCGAAAAAGAAACAAAAAGAATATAAGTGCATGTTAGAAAGAAAGGGATAATTAGGAGGGAAAACTGAGAGTATGAAAGCGAAGAAGGACGTGTGTAATACATATTAAGATTGTATAATATGTAGTTTGTAATTGTATATACGAGGTGACATCGGCAGCATATGGAATACAGAAAATATCTATGCATTGTATAAAATACAAGTACTAATAATACAAATGTTTATGTATGTGATAAGATTTATAAGAAAGCCGACGGATAGATTGTATAACCAATTAGGATCTCAGTATAAGTTAGGATGTAAACAACATACACCCATATTTCATAAGTAACACGAAAATCACTCAGCTCTGTATCAAAAAGTAATTTTTTATATAAGTTCCCACGAACGCACATCATCTCCAATAGAACACGAATTTTAGAAAACTTATTACGACTAACGATAGCGAACATTTAAAACTGGTTGTACATAAATAATAACGAAACGAAAAAATAAATGGCTAAAATAAAAGAGATGCTTGATGTTGTTAAATAAGGGAGGGAAAGAGAGAGAGAGAGAGAGAGAGAGAGAGAGAGAAAATGAGTGAGAAAAAGAGCGACTGTTAATTGAGCGTCGATTGCGTTCATGTACCTTTCCTTCTTTCGTTATATCGATGGCGCTAGCTCATAAATTTACTTTGGTATTTATGTTAAATCTAATTTTTTATAAATAAATTGAATTAAAAAAAATGATTCGTAAAGCGCTGTAGTGAGTTTCAATTTTTCCAATCTTGTAATATAGTCTGTTAGCAAAATATCGAATATTTCAGATATATGTAATTTTTTGATCTTAATTTCTTTTCCTATTAATACTTTAGAGATTAATACAATTCTGCATTAAAAAATAAATTATTAATTTAATTTTTGTACGACAAAAGCTGCATATTTGCAATTTTGATTGATTATACATATGCATATGATGTGACATACACACTTATATGTATATATCTCTGTACATTTATATTATATATATACATATATCTCTCTACTTATTTAACAACATCAATCAAATTATTATTAATCGTCGGAAATAATGAAAAATAACAAATTTATTATTTGAACTAACATTAACGTGCAAACGTGAACACAAGAGTTACTACAACAAATAATTAATTGTATATGCATGAGAAATTACCTTTTACTAGTTTGTAATTTTGCATGTTACGTATATGTAAAATGAAGATTAAGCGGAACAGAATGCGATTATTAAAAAATCTGTATAGAATCGCTCATAGCCAAGATATAGATATATCAGAAGAAGTCACTGTCATGATTTCGTATTTGACAGTTTCTTTCCTTGAGTTGCTATGTCGAAATAGTACAGACGCAGGAGAAAAAAAAAGATCATGCACTGTGTATACTATTATTGATATATCCTTAAAAAGTACGACACATTATATTATAATCTTCACGAATATGCTAAGATAATTTTAAGATTTAATTAATTAATAACTATAAAACGAAAACGAAAAATGTAATGATAGTGTTTTATTGCGAAACCTTACCTTCTTTCCACAATCGCTGCATGATCTGTGAAGTGTTCGGATTTTTAGAGATGGATTTTGCCTAGAGTTAATTGTTATGTAATCGTTAAACATTTTCTCACACGATTACTCTTCTCACTGCGATACTTTGCAAACCTTTCCAAAATTGTTCATGTACGTATAGACGTTTAAGGCAAATAAAGTAGTGTTCTACTAATTGCAGTGTCCATCCTTTATTGAAACTTATAACTTGCAATAAAATCGTGATTTAATTAATCAACTGTACATTAAAATGTACTTTATGTATTGAGATTTATTGAAGATAAATTATTGAGTTGTTTATTAAAACGATTAAACTCTTTTAGTCTCAGAGCTTGCGTGCGGATAAATCCTGTTGCATCAGTCGGTTCGAAATCACCTTGAATATCCATCGAAACGAGGGTCTGGTTGTATAACGAAACCTCACTTGATCTAGCTATTGCCATAGCTGCAAAAGCAAAAAGAAGTAATAATTTTTATTATAAATATAAAAAAGAATGTGTTCGCACTATGTATGTCTGTCCAGCGGCAAATTTTGTATAAATCTCACATAAATCTACTAACCCCGTCCTTTGTACAGTTGTAATCTTACGGTGCCATTCACATCTCTCTGTGAATGTTGGATGCATACTCGGACAAAGTCGCATTCCGGCGAAAACCAGAAACCTGAAAAATATTTTTGTTAGAATTGAATTAAAATTATTAAAAAAAATATTTTATAATTTTATGTTATATTTAATATCAGTTCCACGTTGCGTCTACCATTATAAACGTAATCTGACATCTTATCCGTCAAATACGACTTGACCCTCAAAACCTCGCGATCTAAAATGAATACTTCAAGATCTCGATGTGCGACCTCCAAAATTTTTATGCCTGGCGACTCGTAAATGCCTCGAGACTGAAATGTTTGAGCAAATATTGTTACAGTTAATTTTATTAATTTAATGCTTCGATTATTTTATACAAAATGTACCTTTAATCCGATGTAACGATTTTCGACAATGTCTATTCTCCCAATACCGTGTGCACCTCCAACTTCATTAAGATACTCAATTATTGCAAAAGGATCATTGAATATTTTCCCGTCTTTTAAACTCTTCACATTAGTCGGTAGTCCTTTCTTAAAACTAATTTCGATTTCTTCCATTTCCAAAACGGAATCGGTCGGATCAATGGTCATTTTATAGAGCCCTTTTGGCGCTGGAACGGCAGGATTCTCTAGTATTCCTGATTCATAACTACAAATTAAGAATACGAGATTAATATCGTTTTAGAATTTTCAAAAGCCTTTAAATCTTTTGCTTCAAGACTTATACCTAATATGTACAAGATTAGCATCGGTGCTCCATGGTTCTTTCGGCGTTGCTGAAATCGGGATATCATTTTGCCGTGCGTACTCCATCAGGTCCGGTCTTCCTTGGAATTTCGTGTAAAACTCAACTTCCCTCCATGGAGCTAAAATCTAGATAATTTTTTATATCACAAGTAACATACTTTAATACAATTACTTGATCGTAAAAAAAATATATATTTGCCGCCATCAAAAAGAAAAATTTCTCTGGTGCTATTTTTCTATTTCTTAGGTACGCCTCAAATTTTTGCTTGTAAAATAATCATTAATAAAATTAAGTAAATTACCGTAATGTCAGGATTCAAACTGTAGCAGCTCAATTCGAACCGAACTTGATCGTTTCCTTTACCAGTTGCTCCATGCGCGATAATATTGGCACCTTCAGCTTTTGCGACGTTTATTAAACCATTGGTAATACATGGTCGTGCTAAAGAGGTACCCAGAAGATATCTTCCCTCATACAATAAGCCACAGGCCACAGCAGGCCACACATAAGACGTTAAGAATTCATCTCTAACGTCATCTATCATAACCTTGAATAATTGAGGTTATGTAAATTTTTCATCAACAGGCCGAAATTATTTAGCATTGTTAGACAAATAAAAATTTATTTCTAATATTCGTATATTATTGCACATTGTAAAATGTTAAATAAAAAAATTTTTGTATATTATTGCACATCGTAAAATGTTAAATAAAAATTTTTTTTTAATTACCTTAGAGGCACCAATTTTAAGGGCTTTATCACTAATTGCATCAAAATCCTCCTTTTGCCCGATGTTCGCCTAAAGAATTTTTACGTGTTTACTGTCTTTACATTTATCCGACTGCAAGAAAACAGAGTTTAGTTATAAAATTTCTTACCACATACGCGATAACTTGATATCCTTTTTCTTTCAACCACAATAATATGCAAGAGGTATCTAAACCACCGCTGTATGCTAGAACTACTTTTTCTTTTGACATTTTTCGCAGCTTTGTTTTAAGTAAAAACTAGGAAACGTTAAAATATTGGTGGAAAGAAGAGAACAGCTGGTAACAGTATGCAATTATAAAGTTCTCGTTTCGGCATTAAGTAAAGTTTTGTTGGCCTTTATTACTGATAACCTTCGGAAACTTGAACTGTGACCGGCATATCAAGAAATATCAAGATATTTCCAAATAAAACATCACTTGAGTTTTCTTTCTATCATATTTATTATATTCTATTATAATTTAATGTTCAATTAATAGATTATCAGTGCTATAATAATAATTGAAAGAAAATCCAAGAATATAGCTCATCATAGGCCTTTATAAGTAATTAACGCTGCTGAAACTATAATTTCTACACAAACACAGACATATATATATGTATATGTAACAGGATATACTTTATAAATATCTAACTTTATAATAATCTCTTCGCTAGTAGACTGCAACATTTATTGACATTACATTAATAATTATTACCATTCTTAATCATCAACAAGCGCAAGCTTCTGATCGAGGAGAAACGCTTCTTTATCATAACCACGGAACGCGATTGTGATACATCTTGCGATACATATATATCGATGTATTATGTCTTGTATCTGTATTACATTCAACAGAAATAGTCTCTAATCAAATATGTCAAAGAGAGAGCTGAACATTACACAGTGTGAATATTACATACTTATGAGTACATTAAATGTAGCGTCTAAATTGGCAAATAATTAACCGAGAAATGTACATACAAGAATGCGTAAAACAATGAAAGTACAGATAAATAAGTTAACAAAGGAAGAACAAGCTGTATACATCTAGCAAGTTTATTTTACATTTAATACCATTAATTAGTAGCTTTTAAGAAAGAACTATATTTAATAAATAACTCTTGTTACGTCAGTAACATAGTTAAAGTGAATAAAGCGAAATGCGATTGACATTTAAATTTGGTATCTCTTTAATAGTAAGATTTTAGAAGTAATAAAAATAGATTTGACGAACAAAAATAATCTACATTTAAAACGTTAACTTGAACACGATTTTAATAAGGGAAAGATAACAAAATATTAATATCGAGAAATGTACAGTAATATCACGATCTTTCCCTATGACACATAGATCTTCACAAATTCTCTTTTATTGAGAAAATAACGATCACGAATCTCTAGAGTTGTACTAAAGGCTTGATATCATTATACAGCTTCGTGCAATCTATATTATTGCCAAAGTGTCTCTCACAATCCTTGATAATTATGTATTCGCGCAGGCACTTGATAACGGGGTCTGATCAAGACTCTTGTGCTCGATTAATACACGAATACTTTCATTGGTTTTTATCTGATAATGGGACATTTACTTGAGATTTCCGGAATGAGGCGCTCTCGCATAAAGAATTGACTCTGTGTTCGTTATTCATTTAAATACTCTACCTTCATACTTGAGATCATTTACGACTTCATAACTGATATTACTGATAGAATTAAAGCTAATGGCAAATTAGAAATTCGGGAATGTTAACATTTCTATTAGATACACGATCGTTTAAACGTGTAGCTTGCTCAAGTCGTTCAGGAATGACTTTGGTGTAATGACATGGGATGAACCTATAAAAATGTATATGTTAGTATTGAATAAACTTTATACCTCGTATTTCGATTAAAAATTTTTTTATATTTAAATAAAAGTTAAATGTTAGAAATTCTTACCAATTATAACTTCCCAATTTTTTAATGCGTTCGTAACTTCGTACGCACATCGTATTTCAGAGAAGCACACTCCACCAACTATAAAAACGATCAAACGCGGAACATTTTTAATAGTCTGTTGGCCTTTGTCTTTGTGCCAGTGTCCATATCGTGCACTGTAAATATTCATTATTTTTTAAAGACATAATAATAACGATAAAATTAACCAAAGAAAGGAAATTTTAATTATATACCTAGTTGGTGCATGATATCCTGAACTAGCTGCACGTCCGGCAAGGAATGGAAAATGTTTATGATCAAGTTTATCTTCGATGGAATCTTCCATAACGTCTTTAATGATTGGAGTCCAACGGCTCATTTGGTAAGTTTGTTCTGTAATTCTTTCTTTACGTGGTACGGTATATAATTTTTTGCGATTGCTCTGTAAAATACGTTGAAAATAAGAGAATTAAATTATCGTATAAAATGTTAGTAAAATATTTTATAATACGAGGTATTATTCTACAGTGATTTACTTACATCTACAACAACATTAATGCCGAGATTTGCCATATTGACAATAGTCTGTTTATCATCGATAGACACTTGGGCATGATGGACCAAACGTTGAAGATTTTCATCGGTGATGCCGTTTTTGCTAATGACATATAAAGCTATGATACGTAATTTATCCAAATGATGTACAGTTTGATCAAGTAAAATCGGTGTGATATTTCTCATGTGATCTTTAATACGTTCACCTTCTGCATCAGTCCCCATGGCTAAATCCTGAAGACACAGTTAAAATAATTGTAATAAAAAAAATTGTTTGCTAAATAAAATAATAATTATAATATTACATACTTGCTCTACTTTACAAAGCTTATCTACATTTCCTTGATAACGTTTCATGCAATCTTCAGCTAATTGTAAGTGAGTAGCATATTTGCTTAGTTCTTTTTGATATTGTGGCATCTTTTTGATCATCTGGGACAAATCTCGCATACTCTGCTTATCACCTTGTGGCATTCTTTTTGATTCTGTAAACTTTTTCAAATTTTTAGTCACGTTCCTGTAAAATAACGTTTTATTATTATAATATCCTTCATAATTATTAATTTTTTAGAAAACTTGAAACGATATATGTACTGAGATACTACGGCAATATGTTGATGCCTGAGTTCTACCCATAAATCATCATTTTCATCTAATAATACTTCTTTTTCTTGACCTGCTGTTGCCTCAAACCTGTTTAATATTTTATAGCATTAGTCTCGTTTTAAATTTTTATTCACAAGTTATTTTAAATTTATAATAATTTTACTCGCCTGTATACATCATTATCAATGTCCAGTAAGTCATATGCCATAGCTTGCAGTGTAAGTTCGTGTAATAAAGGTGAGACGCAATCAAATCCTCTATCTAAAATCAATAATTGAGAACGTGCTTTCTCAGGCCCTTCTCCCATTGTTGGTTCATCAGCTTTGTACGCATCTAGCTTTTGCTGTACCAACTGAGCAAGTTCAACATTGCGATCAAAGTCACTATAATAAATATTAAAAGCATTTATTTAACATTATTAAATTGTCCAATGGTTTCCAATCAGTAAAGAAATAATAAATTATTATTTTAAAATTGTATTTAAAGATTACCTGCGATATCTAACTGAAGGATATTCTCCAAGAGTGGCGCAGAGTGTTGCGATTTGTTCAGCAATCCGCTCCATATTAGCTGATCTCAAGTTAAAGAAAGAGGGATTGTAAAAGCAAGCGAAAGTTTCGCGTGAGTCCAACGAGAAAACCTAAGAAAATGAAAGAATTAGTTTTGAAATATTTTCATCCCGATTAAAAAAAAATGCAATTTTACTACAAATTTGTATACTTAAAGCAAAACAAATAAGCATGCTAATTAGTAATTTAAAAAATAAATCGAACAATTTAATTAATGATCACATTACAAACATGTACGTACAACAAACAGATATTATTGAGTCGAAAGGAAAAATGATGCAAAGAAGACTCCTCAACAAGAAGCCTATCGCCTTTTGCAATCTAAAAAGTAAACCGACGATCCGGAAAAAGCAGAGAAATATCTAAGCTCACGAATACTCGAAGACTGAAGGCAAATTTCGCGCTCTAGAGCTTTACAACTAGCGTCTATTAATTTCGTCTGCTTAATCGTCACCTGCGATTCATACGGCAAGAATGCGATGTTGATCTCTTTGAGGGTTTTGACTTTTTTAGCGGCAAGAGACTTGCAGATTTCATTGAACAGCTCCTCCGGGCATACTGGCATCGATTGCAAGCATGAATGCATTCTGATTATTAGTATGTGCTTGTTCATGAGTCCATGTGAAAGGATAGACTGGACAGATCGGATGAGAGGGAAACGTAACAATATAGTCCCGATTTACATCCGGATGAGACCCGTGTGATTAAATTTACGTGATTGAAGGCCGAGAAGTGAACGTAGAACGCGTGAATAAATAATTGTTTTACAACGTTTATATGTGTCTGTGTATATGTGTGTATATGCCCACCACCACGAAGGACAGAACGATCAAATATTTTTCTTTTTATAGTGTTCGTTGCTTTACCTGCTCTTCATACGGTATGAAAGCGATGTTGATCTCTTTTAGTGTCTTTATGTGCTTAGCTACCAGCGAGTGACACAAATCTTTGAACAACTCGTCAGGGCATGCTGCAAAGAGATATACTGAGTATGTCGAACTACGAGAAATTGAAAAAAAAAAGAAAAAAAGAAATTAAACCGATTAATCTCGTACGATTGTTCACGTCAAACATTTTTAGTGAGTATATTAACTTATATTTAAGAAGAGAGTTAATAGGTCCGGGTCTTTACGCTGATTTTAGATGATCGGTTACATTTGCGTGGAAACCTGTAAGGATTAGGTAGGATGAACAGGATTGATTTTGATGAATCTCAAATATTAAATATGTATTTAAAATCTGCTAAGAGTAAAATATTAAAAATAATCTAATATAGATAAGTAAAATAGCTAAATCGTTATATACTCTAATAAATATTAATTTAATTTTATATTAAATTTTATATTCAAGTAAACTGCGCGTACTGCAAATTAGAATTAATTGTTACAAACTAGCGCAGTTTTTTTGCAGAAAAAAAAAGAAAAAAAATTTGGATTGCTTGGATTTATCATTGGAAAAAAAGGAAGTATCTTTCGATCAAATATACAGAGTCAAATTGTGACAAATACCTTCCGTGAAGTACACGTGGGCAACTTTATAAGTGGTTCTTGTCGGGTTACTGAAGTCGTCAATCAATTTCTGCACCGACGGATTACAAGGCGTGATGAGGTAAATGGCCTCCATCGTCGGCAGAGGTTCACGCTTCTTATTGATATCTTCTACTAGGGTGATACCCTGAGCGCTGATATCGTGCATCTTACAGCAGGCAGATACCATTCTCATGGCGAGCTGATCCACCACCAAGATTCGCCATTCTACCCCACCTGTTGGTTTCTTCTTCTGCTTGATCACCTCGTTCATAATCTCTAATTATTAAAAATATGCAACTTTAATTAATGGATTTCAAACATAAACTGTACATTTTCCTACAAAATATAAATTGTAAAATATCATTTTTTACTGTATCTATATAAAAGTGTAATATTTATATCAGATCATAAATATATAATAGAAAAGATATCAATACTTTAATTGTACCCCTCTCATATATACATATACATTACATGTTCCACTTGTGAATCAAATACATATTAAAAAAAATCTTTATAAAGATAAATATTGCAGTTATCAATTTACCAAATATAAATATATTTTTTTTATTGAAATAACAATCGGACTACATATAAAAGTTAAAAAAAAAAAAAAACTTGAACTGTTTCAACATTATTGTATTTAAATTATTTAGAAAAAACATTTAAAAAAATTAAATAAATTGTGACGTCGATGATAGCATGCAAGCATTAACTTTGTATCGAGTCACTGATGACGCGATGATTGATAATTGAAATCGCTGACCGACCAAGAAGTCCTTTGACGTTTTTCACCTGATATATTGATCGAGTTTCAAGATGACGTCACTGCGTAACAAGCGCGCATCACGGAAGTTGCAAACCCCATTTTTCATTATTCTTTTAAGTAAAACAATCAATTATTTAAAAAAAAATTCAAGATGTCCAAAAAGAAAACCTTCCCTAATTTCTCGTTCGGCAGAGCAAACTTCTTGGCTTTTAACATCATTAATATAAAGGATTTTTTTGGACGGATGATTTAATTTATAAATAAATTAAAGAAGTTCATAGAAAACTAGATAAAAAAAAAACAAGTATCGCTCTGAAAAGGCCAGTTATTTTAAGGAATCTGCGCTGTAGAAGTGCGATCGAAAATACTAGGCAGCGTTCATTCCAACAAGTGCTTACATCAAAGTTTTTTTTTTTTTTTTTTTTTACAGGAAGCTAAGGTAAGTTAAATAAATTTTTTTTTAATTAACGAGATTTATCGAATCTACAGATAATCGCCGATGTAAAAATATTTTTACAAGGATTTTCACAAAAGCCGTCTGTACTTTCCGTATTTATAAGTCGATATTCCTCGTTCGTTCTAAGCGTCCCAGATGTGTAAATTAGCAACTAAATGCTAATATTAATGTTATTTCGAGAAAAAGAGCAGTTCTCGGTGCAAGTGCACGGGAATGTTCCAGTGTTTAGACACGACGATCGACACGCGACGATCGACGTGAAGCATACTTATCAGAAGGTCGGAAATCAGATCGTAGGACTTGGAATTCTCGCGAGAAAGGTCGGATATTTTTCCCGGCGTTCACCGTCGGCGGTCAGCGTTTTCTCCGTCGTCCTTCCGTGCGATGAAATCATCGGTTAAGGGGACAGGGGAGAGAGGGGACGTGTACGCCCTAATAGAGATGCGTCCGTCAACGGTAATCGCGAGATCGGCAGGTGCCAGATAAACATGGCCGAGACGCCGCGCGGGTTGCCCAATGATATCGCGCTATCGTATTCCCAAATAGATTCTAATGCCGCACGAAATTAACGCTCTTTTCACGTTACTCACTTTGGCCGACTTGTGCCTTGAGCGCCATTTTGACAGAACTGACTGCCGGCAAGCTCGTCAGATAGCGCCGCTAACTCCGCGAAGTTGCCCGAGCTCGAGAGTCGCGGCTTCGATCAGCACCTGCGCGACACCACTGTTCCCGTCTCACCATCTTGCGTATTGCCAGCGATCCTCTACTGTTCGCCCGTCTCTCTCCTCTCCCTACATCTCGCTCCTCCACTCTTCTCGCTCCTTGAGGGATACAAGGTATACACCTACTTTAATTCAAATACCGTGCACGATAAACGACAGGGAGATTAGAAAAGGTGGGATAATTGGGGGGGGACTTCTTGATCGCGGAATGGAAATTGAAACCGGCTAATTATGTACCTAAGTCGGTTATGCGCGGAGCTCGGAAAAGTACGTTAAGGGAACCGGGGCTCGATGCTTGCGTTTCGTCGCAGCGTTCCGTTCACTGCATCGCGGCTTGCTCTCGATTCAAAGCGTCGTTCGAATATATTTTTGGAATCGCGATGATTAACGGAGCATATCGCGACGTTTTCGAAATTGTCGTATTGAGCGCACGTAGATAAATTTTTACTTGCGTTAGAAACAAGATGGCGCGAAATTGCCGCAGGATATTACTTGTAATAGTAACCTTTCGAATAAAACTAAATTTACGAACGTTGAAGAAAATTAAAACCCCTTCTGTCGAATTTTATATTTTTATCCCGAGGAACGAATACTCTCGCATATCGGGTAAAGTACCTACGCATATTTTCATAATCTAACCGCAGAGGGTATTGGGCCTGAGTGCCGCGAAAGTATCGCGGGGTATCGAGGTGTCGGGATCAAAGTGGCCGATTTGTCGGCGGCGATTACGCGCGAGAAACGTAAAGTGTGCGGCGGGCGAAAACAGGCCGGCCACCTGATAACGAGAGTGAAAGGAGCGAGCGAGACGGTGCATCCGTCGCGAACGAAGCTGAGAGAGAGGCGCTCGAGCCAATCGGCGACGGCGCGCGAGTCTCTAGTTCCGTATCGTACCGGTCGCGTCGCCGACGACGCCGTCGTCGTCGCCGTGGCTTAGTTCGAATTTGTTCGCCGTCGTGTGTTGTCGCGGTTCGCGCGCGCGCGCCCGTGTTCTGAAGAGAAGTGGCGTTCGCGGTGTGTATCCGCTATCTTCGCCGCGATACGGGACCACCCGCGCCGTTCACCCTTGTGCGTTCTCTCGGGACGTTATCGCGTTCGTTAACGGTGCCTCGAAAGATTCGGTTGGCGGTCCGGCTCTCTCTGCGTGCCACCCTCGTGCCGCGAAACTCGTGACGGGCGAGAGAGGGAAGCCGCGTGTCCCGCGTGTCGCGGAAGAATGTGTGCCGCGGCGGTATCGTTCGCCGACATCGTTTCTCAGTGATAATTGGACGCAAGAGGCGGAGGAGGAGGTTTGTGATCAAGTGCCTGACCCCGCAGTGCCGAGGGAGCAGCGTCAACCGCGGCCTGGATTTCGCGCGATCCAACGAAAATGAAGCTGGAGTATCCCTGCCGCGTCGAGGGCTGGCTCAACGTTTGCGGTGAGTACACGATTCGTGTTTACATCCCGCGCGCGGGTGTTGAAGAACGGAGAAGTGTGGCGACAGGTCGGTCGAAATAAATTGTATAACTCGACGGTAGTCTGTTGTTCTTGCACCGAGAAAACTATCAAAGAGAAATATCGCTTTTACGAAGGAACGTTAGGTCGCGTGACGGGATTCGTGCACATTTCTCGGAATGTGTTCTACTTAGAAAATAAAGAATTTTTTTTTTAAAGAAAAAGAAAAAAAAAAAAAAAAAAACTTAGAATTGTTTCTATTCGAATTTGTCCAGTTGCAAAGATCTCATAGAGATTTGCTTTGCTTAGTCGCTTGCATTTAATCTCTCGAATACACGCGCAACGCCGGGTTCCACAGGTTTCAGCGAATTACGTGAAATACTTTGTTGCATAATGCCAGGCATTAAATTATTGTATAATGGAGAAGCTGGACTATCAGGAGTCCGATGCATTTTGCGTTTGATCAAACGGATGGGCTTCGACGTAACTAGAGTTTAGAATATTAAACGTATGATTAAGTTTTAATTAATTAACTGACGAAAGTAAATAATTAAATAACGAATATAATGTAATAATATGGAAATTTGAGGCATATTCTTATGCACGATAATGAAACATATCGATGATGTATTTAAATAATTCTGTGCACAAAGAAATTGTGCATTTTCACTTAAAGTTGTGCGATTCGAATACAATTTCGTTACTCTTGTTAACTGTGTATCGGGTTATTGACATCCTCTTGAAAATTATCATACTAAGAGTAAAGTAAATATGATATTGAGCTTGGCGGTTATAATTCGTACAAAGATGGATATCATACGCAGATAGATTCAATAAAGTTTAAATCGTTATCGGACGAAACTTTTGCAGGAATTTATTTTTTAAGGAGGGGGGAAAAAACCGCTTATGTGTTTCAATAATACTGAATTACAGGTTATTATAAATGAAAACGTAGGTTTTGTTATGCGAAACGTCATTATCCTCAAAAGATTATATACCTTTTTTTTACAACATAATTATATGTATATGTAATTTCATATACAGTTATTTAATTTTTAAATGAAAGTGCAGGCAAGGTTAGCGCTTGTTACTTCTCACTGTAGGGAAAAAAAAGGGGGGAAAAAATTAAGAAAAAATTTATGGTGAAGACAATTCGGGCAAGGTCTTTATCAACTGCATTTTACCGTCGGGCTTCCATCTCTACTTTCCGTCGTCGTAAATAGAGTTTATAGCTCGTCGTTAATTCTTCCAAGTATCGTGCGATTGTATAATTTACAGACGCAGGGAATGGCTCTTTTTCTCCATCTTTCAGATTTGTCGAGCTGGTAATGGCTTACG
This sequence comes from Cardiocondyla obscurior, assembly GCF_019399895.1. Lineage (NCBI taxonomy): Eukaryota > Metazoa > Arthropoda > Insecta > Hymenoptera > Formicidae > Cardiocondyla > Cardiocondyla obscurior. The sequence goes on along the minus strand of NC_091875.1, from coordinate 606,939 downwards.
CAATCCAGTAACAAAACGTAATAAATAGCGGTCGGAAGTGTTGGACGTTGCGCGATAGTTTTTTACATGTATCTCTTGTGTTTCTCGCGAGATGCAGCACGTAGATCATAGATTTCTATTTTCTTTTTGTCGCACATTTCTCTCACTTTCTCGCGAAGGCTGTCACGCCGAGACAACGCGCGCCGGGTTCGCGAAAGAAAAAAGAAAGAAAAAAAAGAAAAAATAAGGCGAGGGTGAGATTTCTTTCCGTGGTAATTCTCATGTGGGTTCGACGGGATTTCTTACAACGTCGGGTTTAACGACCTCCTCCCGCTGCCTATTTTTTTTTTCTCGCGGATCTTGCGTAAAAACGGGAAAGTTCGATTTTTACGAACCGCTCGACACGTCGTGTGCGGTGCCTATCGATTCTTTATATAGGTGGCCTAAGAAAAATCCTCGGTCCAGTCGTCTGTGTCGTGTCCGCCTTTTTACTATCGATACCGAAAGAAGGCTCTGCCGCCCGTTAAACCCCATGACATTTTTACAGGTTGACCTTTGAAATTCGTGGGCTTTAGACGAGGATTAAACTGCGCGACGTGATTATTGGAAAATATTGAGAGAATCTACGCGTTTGAGAAAAAAAAAAAGAAAAAAAAAATTACAAATGTAAAAATTATATGAATTAAAAAAAAAATGTAAATGTATAATTTTTTTGCACTTATAAGTTATATATATTAATTTCTTTTTAATCGCGTGCACGTACGTACCGGTATGTTAACAAAGCGTAGTTTTTTTTTATTTTCACTTTTTAACGTTCACGTTTCATTTTCACTTGCAATTTATTTTATATTCGATCCGCAACGTCCTTCTATTTTCCGGCGGACGATCTGCGATTATTTGGATCGCATGCTCGTGGGAGTATTTTAATTTCCCTGCTTGTGTCTCGTTGCCAATCTGCATCGGGCGTATCGTCAAAGTATCGGCGTAAGCCCCACATCGCTCGTTATATCTTTTTTCACTCTCGATGTCTCGCGCACGCATTTGCATCGAAATGAAAACATTCCTATTTGATCGGCATCTCCATCGCAGAGGCCTTTTGTCTATATTCCTGCCACTGAATGGACGTTCTCTGTATCATGAATTTGTACACATCCGCCATTCACGGTCTACCACGGGAATGTCCTTGTCTTTACCGAGATAGTCTTCGAGGCACTTCCTTTGTTTTACCATTTATTCTCTTTACTTTACAAGATGGCTAGGAAATCTTCCTCTTTTAGTCGTTATCTACGATTTGCATAACAGTCAACCTTAGTTACACACAAAGTGTATTGTTTGGTTAAATTTGCATTTGATTACGCCAACATACAAAGTTCGAGTATAAAAACTGATTTTCAGAATTTTACTTTGACGATAATAATCGTAAAATAATGTCTTTGATCCTCCTTGAGGCGAGCCGTTTTTGGTTACGCTACATATATTTTTGGAACGTCCTTATTATCGTTCTCTCTTCGATCGAAATATTGAAATTAAATTTCGTCGACGACAGCGCGAATTGTTACGCGATTAAATAAGAAAAGTAATATCATGTGGTAAATGTCAGGATGCTTTTAGCAAGCCGTATTTGGTGAAGAAACGTTGAAACGTTTTTTGGAGTATGCAAGTACGTTATATAATCGTTACGTATAATAACACGTACGTACGTTGCCAATAAAATTTTTATCTAACATTAATTAAAATATTTCGTTGAGCCCGACGTGAACAATAATTCTCGAAACGCATACTTTATATTTAATGATGCTTTTACGCGTATCATATATCGACATTTGTGCGCGATCTTCTAGAAGTATGTGCAATTAATTGATTTATCGTAAAATTCTTTTACCCTTTCCCCCGCGCTTCTCATTTAACAAAGTTTGCGTGTATCGCGTAGAGGTTTCCGTTCACCATGATGCTGCGCCGATCAGGTTTATCAGCGATATTGCCATTATTACTTCGTTGTGTAATTGCACTAGTGTTCTCAGTAATCGATATCACGCCGCACACCCAGCTGTAAGCACGCTCGTAAAGCTTGAACCCGAGTTCACGGCGTACTGACTGCTGAGATACGAGCTCTCCCTTTTTCCCTCGTTCTCGTTTTCTTTCTCTTGCTCTCAATTTTTTTTTTTAACCGATAATCAATAAATAGATGTATTAATTAATAAATGTATCATCTGCTTGCAAATACCGATCGATAGACATTACTTTCTCACTTGAGGTGTTGAACTGGTTTTATGCCCGGTTTAATTAACCGAGTGGCCGGCTTAAGCAATGTTGATAAAGATTTTATAACTGGGGGAGGAATACATTCAAGGTAATATATAGTTATAGTAGGGCAATCGATATAGATTTGCGTAATTCTTAATCTTACTAAAAGAAACCAAGCTCGCGCTATTTTTTAAGATAGGATTTTTGCATGAAATTATTGGACACTTGTCGAATTTTAGAGCAGAAGCGGCTACGAAAAAGATTACTCTAGATTGTTGGATCAAACAACATAGTGTCGTACCATATTCTTTATCTCGCTTTTTCTCCCTTTTCTTTTTTCTTTCACGAGCGATGCACAAATAATAAATATTGACACAGGTTTGCTGGCGCCAGGTCTTTAAACTCTCCTCAGCCTCACTTTTACGACATATGATTGATGCGGAAATTGGCACGTCGTCCTCGGTGGCCTTACGATTTTCGCAGAAAATCTGCATAGTCAACGAGAATCTTATATTTTATCTCGTGACGTTCCGCGGTATCATGTCCTCATCTTTCCACATGAATTTTAAGTAAAAAAGATTATGTAACAGTATCAACATAAAAAAAAAAGACATAAGACAAAATTTATCTCTTTATACTTTTTTAGTTATCAAATTTAAATGTAAATTGATAGAATGTTGATACGATAATTGGAATTAAATTAATGAATTATTTTAATATGGTTTAGTAATAATTTACTTTTATAACAATATTTTGCGTAAAAAAAAAATTTTATAAAGTCAAGATTTGCAGTTGTGGTTTTCATATAAATCGTGTTTGCTGAGTTTCCGCACTCTCTATGTTGAGAAACTTGGAGATCGAATAGCAAATAGGAGATATCGAATTCGCCCTTTAGTTCCGCCGCAATAGGAGCAAACATGGGTCTTAATATCGAATCGTTAGCCCGTAATGAGAGACGTGACCTTCTCTGTAAGCGTCTGAGTGCATGGATGCACAAATCGGAACACGTTCGTCTATCCGGTCGACATTCGAAATGCACTTCAATCGGTCTGCAGTAAATATTTAAAGATTCAACTGGCAGCGCTAAGACTAAAGATAATCGGACATTTTATCTATTTGCAGATGCAATTCGAAAAAATTATAATAAAGTATAACGTAAATCAAATCTATTGGCTCTGTTATATTTTAGCAACAAAATTTTTTCATTTAAAATTATGATTTTTAATTTAACGCCATCTTTTTTATTTTTTTATTTTTTTTATAAGATATTAAAAATGTTCATTATTCAACATTTATTATCAAAGAAATAATTTAATTACGTTAAAAATCACTTTCTTTTACGTAAAACTTTAAGTGCAAATATTATTCGATGAACAAAAGTAATCGGTGTGCTAAAGGATTTTATGCAAAAATCTTCGATGATGTTGACAGACTTCGCAAAAATTGTCTCTTCTCGGGAAGGACTTTCAAAGTCGTGGTTTAATTATTCGTCTTGTATACTTAGTGGAGAGGATGGAATCGAGCCAACGTTACCGCTGACAGTGATGAGGTCGTGAAAACTTTTAGCAGACGTAGATTTACGGTTATTACCGGAGTACATTTCCGACATTTTCAAACAATTCTTTTCTCGGCCGAAGTATGAGCGGCGCATGTTTCACTACGATAAAAATCATCATTAATATATCGTATATTACTGTTGAATTATTAAATATGCGGGTAGATCGTTAAATGCCAACACGGGATGCCAGATGATATTTATTAACGTAATCCGCTAAGAATATCAATCCGCGAGATTGTGTTCCCGCAACCGCGTATCGTATCGGTCTTGAAGCAGAAATAAATTTCGAGATATTCAAGTTTCCGTTTATTCAGTCTACTACGAAGCAGACCCAGTCTTTTCGGCAAGGAGTACATAAAATCATCGATAAGTTATGGACTCGCTTTTATTGACGTTGCCTCATAAATTCGTAGCGGCCACGGTAAAGTTACTCACGCGAAAGCTATAATCGGCAAACTGACTGAAGGGACATTTCGCGTAGCTCGTCTTATTATTCAATACTTTCCAAAGTCTCGTACTCAGAAGTGGAAGTACATCGCTACCTCGATATCAAAATATGAATCGAAAGTAAATCCTTATTCATCTGGCAATTGGTTTAGACGCTTAATACCCGAGTTTAATTCTACGAGCTTCTCGCATTCGTTATTTACATAAAACGCTCGTTATCGCATTCGTTGAAAGCGTTGCATTGTTTCGCCAGTTAATAGCGCTTCAACGGCGCTGGTAAAACCTGTCAAATCCGATTTAATATGAAACAGAGTCGTGTCCAAGGTCTGGGTTAAACTCGGTAGTAAGAATATTTTTTATTGCATTTTGTTCGATTTGTTTTATCTACATGTACGTTCGCTACACTGATGTTAATCGCGACGTAACTTTCTCTACGAAATAAAACAAAAACAGTTACTGCGGTACGAACCTGGTTTTATATAAAAAATTAATTTACGCGCAACTCTAACGATTTTATTTTTGCGCGATAAAATAATTAACTTTCTTGCTTTCCACACCGATATACTTTTCAATATACATCTTTGATAAAAAAAACTATAATTAAACTATAAATGTATTGAATTTCACATGTGCTTATTGTCTGAGATATTTTACGAGAACAAACACATCTCTGACGGAGCAGTAGAATACATTGAGGACTTGATCGTCTAAGGATCATATGAGAGACATGTTCTAAAACACTCCGTTGATCGTTGCTTGGGAAACGCCGCTTCACATTCATCTCTATCTTCCATTAGGCTAACGATAGACGTATATATCTCTAATGCATCTCATCTTTCGGCGCGCACGTGTCTGACACGTCGTTTACACGGGAACGTTACACCGAGGCGTTTCAGTGATTTACGAGAACGCGTATGCAAATCGACAGCGACTCAGATACACGCGCGCGTTCACGCGCATACATCTAACGTGCGAGAGCTAAACAATTCACCGGTCCTGTTGTACCTGTGCATAAACACTATCGTTCCCGGCAGAGAGATAAACGCGAGAACACAAAGTGAATTCGTGATTCACTTAGCGAAAATAGAGCAAGGAAATGAAACCGAGTAATGGGATAATAGGAGAAAGTCTTGTAAAAAAAATCAGAGTTATCAGAAATGACTGCAGCAGCATCGAGATCTCGTTAACCTTTGCTCTTATTGTCGTTTCGCGATATATTCAAAGACAAATTTATATGTTATACTCAATAATACTTGTATGATTGGTTTATTGTTTATATATATTATATTAAAAATATTTTATTAATTTTTTTCTCATTTTATATATATATATATATTTTTTTTTTTTTTTTAATACGTCGACTTAAATTTTATATATTTTTTTAAAGACGACGCGATCATATTTCAAACGTCATATATGTACGTCAGAAATATAATTTATTATTTAATCGATTCGTTTTTCCTATTTTTCACGCGGAGTTTAAACTTGATCTTCCCTTTTCTCTCCGTCTATCGATATACAACTTACGTATCTTATACTCGTGATTCGTTCATCAAAACGTTCTCTCACTAGAGCTACGAGATGCTGTAAAAGGATATAGAGGGATAGAGATGAGATCGGTGGATTGATGAGACTGAGTTCGCGGTGGGATCGTGTTTCGCGGGAAAACGACGTCTGTAATCGGTCACGTTTCGTGCATTCGCTGGCGTAAAATCCAGTGTAAGTCTATACACACGTGCAGCATATGGAACTCGCTGAATTGTAATTCATCATTTAACGGAAGAAGAAAAAAATGTTAAGGCATCAATTTTAGTTCAATCAATCATTTAGAAAACAAAAAATAATATTTGTCACGTTCAACTTAAATGGTATAAAGAGCTTACAGGAAGAGATTACAGATTAATTAACAAATGTTCTTAGTGGGAAAAAAGTTAGAATTGAAACTTACGCGTATTACAATTTTTTTATTTTTTATTTTTGAAGACGGGAGAATAACATGAGTTATTGCGATTGGAAGATACCACGCGAAATTATTATAAGGAAAAAAACGTGGAAGTCGGTGGGTAAAAGACGAGGAAAATACTGTGCGTTCCAAACTCGAAGAAGGCGGCAATTTAATAATTGGTCACGTTTGGCGCATTTGCCACGCCAGGAAGAAGTTGGGTAAACGTTTAACACATACGTTCATACATGTACACGCACACTGCGCTCGTATACCGTAATCTCGCGACATCTTGGGCAAGTTGAGGTATTTTTTGAAATTCGCTAGTAAGACAGCACAATAGTAAAGGGCGAATGAGCGAGAGATAGAAGAGAAAGAGAGAGAGAGAGAGAGAAGTTTCACGTGGCACGTAGTGGCGATAATTATTCGAGTTTATTGCCTAATGAAGGCAGAGAATAGACCCGGCTAATAGCTACTTTGCATCATATGATACGGGAGACAGTACATAGGATACAGTATAGTGTAACGTTAAAGTTAATTAACAACTCAGGATACACGTGCGGAACATGGCGACAAGAAGTTAATTGAACATCCCACGTTTGACGAACCGTCACGATTAAATTGATCGGTATATTGGCTGCTGTATATTGAAGAGATTGATTCTCTTGAAATTTCTAAACACCAACGATTTGGCAAATAGATCGTCTGCAGAATTGATTGACTGCTCGTGAACGATTACGCGTTAATTTATCTTTCATACAAACTTTGAATGTTCGTCCAAATAATAAGTATTTTGTTGTCACAATTTTTTTTTCGTAACCATTGCAATTAAAAATAAATTTAACAAAATTTTAGCTTGTTACGATCCACGCGTATTGCATAATTTCATTTCTAAGCGGAACAGAATGCAATATTTATCAGCACGCTGCATTGTGGTATGTTTAATGTAGCATCAGTATGTTACCGCGATATCCACGTACCAACAGAATTCAATATGTTCGAATTTTGTTCGATCATAAATCAAATTTTTCCCCTCTATCTTTGTCGCGTATCACGTGCAGTTGAAAAATAATACCTTTAAATTTTCACAATTTAAAGAAGAGCTATTACGTTTAATTAATCATTTGCGATTTTGCATTTCTAATATTACCGCTTATTTGTAATTCATAAGTCAATTTGATTATGATGTAATAAATTACTTTTAAATTTACATACATTAATACCTAGAAGGAATGTAATTAAAAATGTCAAGGCTAGTAGACCTAGAAAAAAAAAAAAAAAAAAAGAAATTGCATCGCAAAGATCTTTTGAATTGCCTTCATAATGCAGCGCAATCTCTGTAATTTCACGATAATAATGTAAACAATGTGACCGCCTTCGCCTTCGCCTCCGCCACCTTTCTTTTTAATCGCACTCTGCATCTTTTCGCGCCACTGCACGCCTTATATTTTTAATGTCCCGTTTAATCTCCCACGTATCCGCCTCTGTCTTTATATTCCAGTATCCCTAGTCATCCCATCGTGATTTATCTGCTAGTCCTTTATGATCCATCCGCTTTTGCGCGGGCATGCTCGCGGTACCTCCAGATATAAACTCGTCTTATAATCGCCTATAAAACCGCCGGTCGCGCTATTACGGGGCCGCTAGACCGTTTCACTTAAAGTCATTTCCCTTTTCTGTTACGTCAATCATTTTTCTATCTCGGTTCTCTTTTTACACGGCACTGTCGCTCAACCGATCGTACCGGATTCCCGTTCGTTTAACTTTCCCACCGTCAGTTTTTATGCCACGGCGAAGTGTCAGGTGCGATACAGCTTCGACAGAACGCGATTCGTGAAAGTTTGCGCAAAGTCACCGTCAAGCTCGGCTCTCGGGTCTCTCGGAGAGAGAAATTGGAACTTCGGTGCATCCCGCACGTATCGTGTACTTCATTTACGTGTCGGTTAAGCGACGAACGTTTACGGGAACGTGCTGGAGTAAGTTTATTTCGCGTATACGTTAACTCACGTGCTGCGCGTCCGTGATTTTTATTACCAGAAAAAAAAAAAAAAAAAAAAAATTTGTCACATCGAGATAAGGACCATCTGTTGTGCCAGAAATTCTGATAGCTTCAATTGAAACGATAATTTACATTTCGCTGTCATAGCCACAGCCGCGATAACAACTGTGCCCCTATTTCGAATGTCAATTACATTTGTATGTACGACGACCACTTGACAGCGAATAAGCTGTAAGCTCGTGTCACAAAACAGTCTTTAAAGTGTTTGTTCTCAAAACTAAACGTTCTCGATAGTACATCGATGTACTCAATATACGTATTTTTTTGCGAATTTTATTTAAACTTTTCTCACCTTTTTTTTTCTTACTTTTAATTATGCTCGTTTGTGGATTACAATTTCAAATAGCGTAATAGGAAATAGATTACGATAATTTTCTAATTTACTTTTCGATGTTGTCACTTTCTCTTAGCTACACATTGTAAATTAGTCTTATATTTAACTTCACAACTGAGAGGGGCTTGGTTTTGTTCGTTGCTATTCGGAATATTCCGTATTTCAAGTATACACGGACAGATAACGGACGCACACTGAGAAACGCATACACGTCATCCATACAAATTTGCGCGTAACTGGTTTTCGGTTTTCTCCGCGGGGGAGATCGCCAACGTCCCAGATCGTCTGGCGCGTAAATGTCAATTGTTGCGTACGCTTCTCGGAATATTAACACGGTCACGAAAGAATACACGTAACGGATATACCCGCGGCGGATTCGACAGGGGAAAAAAAAAAGAAAAAAAAAGAAAAACAAACAAACACAACGCCCCGATTGATTAGCATGTCGCGCTAGCAGTTTTACAGTTTGTTTTGTCTCGATGTGTGATTCAGCACGCGCGTACGTACACGCGTTTCTCGAGGAGGCCGAACCAAAGGAATTATTAGCGCTATAAAGTCAAAGCGTGCACCACGATTCGATTGAGTTTGTGTGCGAGAGGAAACACGAAATTTATTACCTACAAATTATTATAGCGCCGCACCTTGACGTGTAATAAGACGTGATGCGACACCAACGCACTTTCCTCGGACTAATTAATAGATGTCGTGCGCTCAATCGACTGTAACTGATGGGAGACTAATTGATTATCACGCGAAACAATATGTTTGGTGGTCTTATTTTTTGCGCGGACTATAGTTGTTTCTTAAAAAAAAAAAAAAAATTTACACGAGTTTGATAATAAAAATATAAAAAATAAACGTTTATTGTTACATTTTTAAGTAAATTTTTATGTGTCGTATATTTAGACATTGCAGCATTATTTGCTGCACATTGCACGATGTACGGCTGGTTCTTGTTTCCATACGGATTGACCGTGTTATTATTAAATTATACCAAATGTCTGTGTATACTAAACCTGGGTTTATAACGTAATATGAAAATTATGCATCGAAGCGGACATATTTACTTTACACGGTAATGCTTGTTCATTGAATGCATCGAGCGTGTGATGGCACTTTGAGAACTCACCATATAATGACCCGTCTAATTTGGTTACCTTTGAGCCACGATACCTTTATCCATCTATTAATCGGAAGGGCAGGCTATCTATCTACTACTATAATTAGTATCTTTTGAAAGATTTTTTTTTTTAAATATAATTATAAACACCTTGTGTTAGATATCTTTCAAAAATAAAGATACATATCATTAAAAAATTATTTTTACTTTATTATTTTTAAAAATAGTTATTTAATTTTTGTAGAAATATATATCTTTTTTTATTTTGACCTAAGTGCAGAAATGTGCAGAAAATATCAGCATATTTTTTTCATAAAGATCGTTAAAACAGTAAATCGCGTGCGATTTATATCGTAAAGAACGAGGGGTCGAATTGCATTTAACAACATTCGCTAATTGACAAGCAAATTACAAGGTATTTAATATACAAACGTCGAGAGCATTACGCATTTCTCACATATAGCACAAAACCGCGTATGTTTAACTATTGCATTATGATGTAATATGGTCAGGTCAACTTGGTCTCACACTCAGTCGCATTAAAAAAAAAAAAAAAAAATATTACTCTGCAACTAAGTGCATAAATTTCATTTATAATTTTAATACAGTTTAAAAATATATATTTCTTTTCGAATCTCTCACAAACTCGGCTGTCAAAAAATTTCTTTTACTCGGTTTCTTTACTCATCGGCATTTATCACGGCCTTATTTACATTTCCTGGATTTTTTTGCGCTTTTGTTTATATAATCTCCGACGGTCTCTGTATCTTTTAAAGCTGTTGATGCTTTTTCACTTATGATCGAAATACAATTCTCGCTTCAATCTCTTCGTTATATAGCGTCGCTCAAGAGCTCCTATTTACCTCTCCGACTTCGGTGATGTCGCGAATAAAACCATTTCACGTTACCGCGTTACGTTTATCTTGAAAGGTAGCCAGATGCCGTTTAAACGATCTTAGCTCTACCGCGTATCTTCTTACCGAGTCAATTTATAACTTCTGCTGAATGGGGTATCGCGATGGACTTCCCCTCCGTGGAAAGGCATGGATGGACGTGAGGAATTCTTAGGAACTACGATCGCTTGGATAACGCCATTTTTTCATATCTCACTTTAACCGCGGTGCATTATTCGCCGTATACAATTGCCTTTCGGACATCATTACCGCTATCTATTTCGTAACGTCTTGCGCGATTGCGAGTGCCTGGTTTGCGACCAGGATTACGATTTATCTTTGGCTTGGCGCGTACGGTACGCCAACGTATCCCGTCGGTGTACATCGGAGCCAGGGAGATGTTGAAACGCGTATCTACTGCGTAATTGGTACCGTTGACGCGCAAGTGAATCTCCAAGGTTTATTACGACGAGCACGTATGTCCAGATGCAATAATGTGGGGGTGAAGACGAGGGGGATCGCTTAGTGTAATTCGAGAGAGAAGCACGTGTGTGGTGAACTATACCCACGTTTCTTCCTCCCACTCTAAATATTTACGAATATTCTTGCAAATGTTAATCTTTTCAATATTTACAAGCCGCGTGGTATCACGTCGCCTCTTCCCTCCATCTGTTTCACGTCGAGCCGTAAAAGAGATCGCGAGATTCGCTTACCGCGCGACGTTATCTTATCGAGTTATCCATCTCCTTTTCCTCGCCCTTTTTTTTTTCTGGCCCACTAAATTATCTCGCGCTACGATACCTCGGGGAAATTGCGGCAATAATAAAATTCTACTCGTGTGAAAAATTTTGATTTTATGACAATTATTTGAATATACATACCGAGTATAGGGATGCGTACGATAAGATCAATATGATTAATATTCGAATTGATAGACGTGTTGTTTAACTTTCGTTATTTTTCTTTCTCTCTTTGCAACGAACACGACGAAGATGATTGCCGCCTCATATTCTGGCACCGTTTTCACACTAAAATAGAATCGCGAAATGTGTGTTATTAATATAAAATTTAATTTAATTTCCCAGATATAAATGTGAATCCCAATGTAGGTCACACTTTTAACTCGCTTCCTTGTTTTATTTATTACGCACAAAGCGTAAAGATGCAAATCGCGCGATTTGATTTCATCTCGCAACGGGCGTCTTCCGGCGAATTCCGCGGGATACACGAAAACTAGTCGAGCGGATCTGATTATGCGTACAACACGCGCTCGGGTTCTATTCTTACCGCGATATTAACGACATCGAGAAGATCGCCCGACACGTCGTGATTTATGCCCGTTTCGTTTTTCGTCGTCTGCAGATCTCTCACGATTGCGTCTTTGCGCGTACGCGGTCCGCAGGGACAGTGCATATATAATATTCCGCGACCGCCGCTCGCCGGTGATTTCCGGGTGCATATACGATTCTCATCGCGTGGGTCTCCCTAACAAGCAGAATTTGTGGCCAGGAGATGCATCCAACCACCGAAGGTTGGCATCCGCGATGACGAAGGTCGGCGACCTTGTGGGAACTGACCATCTCCGGACCTACTTACGGAACAATGATAGTTCTTTGCTAATGAGCCGCTACCTCCTCGGCTGGCGACGGGCAATAATAAACAGTAGCGTCTTAATTGTCTTGTTTCGCCGTCTCGCTCCGACGCAGCTGTCGCAATCGTTCCACGCGCGATTCCTATTGCTGGGGATTCATAGATTACGTTATCTCGCATCCATATAATCGCACGTTTATCGCGCAGTTCTCACGGAGGGGTATTATTACCTGCCAATTTCCGCGTAATACGAGCGGAAGGATTAGGAAAACAAACGATTTCCGCGAGCCAGTTGCGCGCGGTTGCATGCTCCTCGCTTGCAGCTAGAAACCGAGCGGAAGTTATTTCGCGCTAATGTACTCGCGTGACACTCGCGGTCCCGGGTCGCCGATTTTCATTCGCGGATCTCTACGAGAGTGCAGCTTTCGTTATCCTTTGGCCCGTCGCAATTATCGCGCTCCCACGGACATTATCGACGATCTCGCCATTCAATCTCTGAGAAATAGCATTTCGGTCCAGGACCTCGTCGCCGGTAATAATAATCTTCGTCACACCTTTTTCGTGTCTGTCTATACCAATTTGTCAAAACGGGTGGCTTACATCGCTCGTAATAGCTTCTCACGAGATAAGTAGACGAGGACAGAATGCGGCGGCGTGCATAACCCGGTTCACGTGCGATCGGGGGAACTTCGCGAATCTATCGCATCTCTTTACAAATTGGGGACGCGGGCATGAGAAATGATGTTGCATCTGACAGGGACGAGAATAAATTCGTGATGGCAACGATTTAAAGCCTGCACACATCTCGCCTTCCAGACACTTCCTTTCGACATATTTTTGGTCCCGAAGTTGCGCCACTTATTTCTCAAATTAGACTGCCGTCTTTTTCATTCCTCCCTCTACCGGATTCTACGAGTCACGGGCGCGAAAACAGCGAGGCGCGTATGCTTGCGAATTTAAATTTTTCTAAATTAATAATATATATTGAGATTTTTAATATTTTTAAGCTATATTAAAGCTCGTTATAAAAGAATTATTAAGTTCAATAAATAACAATTTTTAATTAAAAAAAAAAAGAGAAAAGGATGCAGCACATGCGTTTCGTTCTAAAGTTGCGTATCCCGTTTAGAACGGTTCGTGTTTCAATATTGTTAAATTGATTAATTTTTAAGAGTGAAACGTGGGATACGAAAAGAAACGCCGATAATTGGCAGCAGGCACATATACCTTGATTAAAATTCCGTGAAATTTTCGAGGATTAATAGGATACTCATCAGAACCGTCCGCAGTGCGGCTTGGGTTCTGGTTTCAGGAAAAATAGAGCTCAATCCTATTAGAACTGCTTGTATTTAATCTAGGACTCCTGTTCGTTTTTCGTCCAATTCGCGAAGTGATCTGCGAAAAAAGAATCGTTCTCGAGAATCGGACTCGTAAAAATGAGATCTCTTTTCGGGAGTATGAAGAATTTGAGAAAAAAAAGCCAGGAGGAACGGTCTGACAATAAGCGAAGAAATATGACATTTGGCCGCAGTCGGCAATATCGACGCGAAATCGATGTTTTCACGTACGAAGGTTTTCCGATTTTCAATTACTGTATTTTTGATCGAGTTATTTTCTCGAAGTCTATTATAAGTTTGATATATTTCTAATGACACGTACAGCCACGTTTAATTGTTTAGTTACTTTAAATTGTTATAATTGAAAACTCTAATCATTCTTATCTTAAGACAGCAAAAGGGAAAAGGAGTAAAGGAGAAAACTTTCGAACCTTTTATCTGTTTTACGATGGGGATTTAAAGTTTCCATAAGAGATTCGATCGCCGGAAATGAGAAAATCGGGTTTCTCTGCACGAGCGTGATAAGAGAGTAACATGTACACAATGGCTTTTTATTGTGGTTTTCTTGCCTAACTATAAATATTGTAAAAAAGATTCAATTAACTTAAAATATTCACACGACACATCAACCCAGCGAGAAACAATCTTTGATATGATATGATATCGATATTACGATTTGATATTGATTTCTCTCACTTAAATTCACGTTTCATTGATATACGGTGAGCGACTCGGTAAATATCTCGCGCGCCGTGACTTTTTTATTTATACCCAGATAAGGGCGTGATAAAAAAAAATACCCTTCGATTTATCGCGAATCCGTACCTATGTGAATACGTCGCGATATTCGTCGATTAAATTATTCGATTATATTTTCCATAATTATCTTAAGAAAATTAATTTAATTAATTAATGACCGAATATAATGACGCGCGTGCATCGCGCGCTCCGTAATCTCTAGTACTTTATAATTTTTCATAAATTTTTGGCCCCTCATAAGTTTCGCGGTTTATTTTTTTTTTTTTTTTGTATAAATTAACTTTGTATGACAAGTTTATAGAAAAAAATTCTACGTTTGTTTCATCATTTTGATCATCAAGCCGTGATCTCGATAAAACGAAATGACGAGACTCTCTAACCGAAATTCCACGTCAATTAACGAGACGCATTGTACGTACCGACCAATTTCTCACTCACTGCTCGCCGCTCAATTGTCTCTCTTTTTGCACGTTGCGGGTGATTCGTCAATTCATCCGACGTACATTCCCGACGTGCTTCTTCATCATTCGTTTTGTATTCGCTTCTTTTACAGATTTTACCTGTTCTTGCAAACTTTTGTAATATCAAACTTGTGTAGTTTTTCTCGAAGAGAAGAGTACTAAATTATTAATATCGCTAACAAATAAAATAATTATCGTGACAAGCATGCAGATCTGTAATTATCAAAATTTATCTGCTAAGATTTTTTTATTTATTCATTCGTTCATCTAAAATTGTGGTAATTAATTTTTTTGGGAATGTCGCGTTCGCTGTTCGTTCGCAAAGTATATATCTATACTATCATATTAATCATATTAATTACTACAAAAATAACACATCGCCAACGAATGTCTGCGTTTGCTGTGTTCTCTCGCTAAGAGTATACATCTATACTAATACGAAGGTTATCAGTGTATCGCCGTGTAAAGTAAAAAATATCAATCGTTTTAGCTTATCGTACGAACTATTCTCATCAGCGCGATCGAGCGGTGCGGTCACGTTTTCCGAGATATCGGCTGCAGGTTCACAAAGTTCTTTCCATTTATTTCATACATCTTTGTCATCCGTGGCATATGACAGTGCAGGAATTTCATTTGACAAGGCCACGCGAGGGGGAACGTCGAGCACGTCAAAGAGATACCATCGTTGTTTCTATCCGCGCGTGGAAAGTGCCGCATGCCACGTGCTTCTATGCCCATGTCGAGCGATGTTGTGGACGCGTCGCGAAATTTTTCGCAAAACATGTATTTCTCTCGGGCCGCGCGCGTTTTGTTCGCCGCTGCACGCGCGGATTTTTTCGACCCCACGGAAAATCCGCATCGAAAGCGTGAGCCAATTCGAATCATTCGCTTACGGAATGTCAATAGATCGAAGAAATAAGTGCATTCCGCCGGTGGTTTAATAGAATATTTTTACATTCGAAAGGCAAGAAAGCTAAAAATGAACATCTGGAATAAAAGACGTACTATCGATATATGTAATCGCGGTCTGATATTAAGCAAAGAGAACGTGGACTCGCGTAATAATAGCAAACGTGATGTTAAATATAACCCGACGTTTATATTACTCTCGTATAATTTTAATTTACAATACTTAAGAACGTGTAGTAAGGCAAAAACAGCTCGCATGACGTTTCGTTATCAAAATGAAATATTAACGGTGCATACGATCGCGGAGAGGAAAAAAAAAAAAGAGTGAGAGAGAAAGAGGAGAGGAATTCTGCCGTCGCGTGTATTATGAAACGGCGGAGCTTTGTCAATCACAATGTGCGGGTGTAAATTTTTAATCGCTCACATGCGCGATATGAAATTTATTATTACCCTGTCTCGTACCTGCTACGCCAAATGTTTTACTATATTTCCGATATCGCCCACGGTGATTAATTTTAACAATGTGCGACTGCTTGTTGAACAGCACGTAGTGTCGATCGGCGAATGATGGCTCCGCGAAAAATGTCAACACTGTCAACGTTCCATACCGATCCAATTATTTATATTCGTGTCGCGAGGGTGCTTTGGTGGAAATTATTTAATTAGAATTAAATTAATCGTATCGATGTCCCATTTCATTTTCAGTAACTTGCACCGGTGCATCGTTACTGAGTAATATTGAGATTACGTAAATTTATTACAATGAGATAAAGAATATGTAATATAAAAGAAAAATGTTTCTTTCGTTTTCAAGGAATAACTTACTTTTATTTTTTTAAATAAAATTATTAGGTTTGTTCGTTTGAGAAATTTATATTTTTTTTTAATGATATATCTAATCGCACTAAAAAATCAGACAGACACAAATTAGCCTAATGAATAATGAAATGCAGTCCGCTTGTGCCTGAGATTTAATTTTTAACGCGAGCTTGTGTTGATGTATGTGGCTTCTTTTCGAGAGGAATGCCGTATAATTTCCGCTCACGTTTGTTGAGCACATCCCGCGTGCATAAATATGCGCACCGAGACATGCATAACGAGAACGAAAGAAAGAAAATATTATTCAATACACACCCAACATAATAAGCCCATTTCACGAATTGGAAACCGCGTGGGTAAAATGAAATAATTCAACAATTCGCGCGGCGCGTGAATTTTTGCACCGCGATAAAAATGCCCGGAATGCGTGAAATGCTTTACAATTTTCAGTTACGGGGAACGGGTCCATGCCACTGTCGAATAAAGTGAGAGAGAAAGAAAAAAAAAAAAGGGAAAGAAAAAGAAAGAAACAAAAATAATAAAAAACAAAGCGCGAGAATCCGTGCATCGCATTGACGTGGCGTGACGCTCAGCTGTCAGCGCGTATCGACGCGTGCAAAATATTCACACCAGCTCACGCAATGCTCTAAACGATTTTTCCCCTTTCCCCTCTTTCCCGCTCTCGTTTCTCCACAAAATTTCGAGCGATACGAGCCAAAACGGCGGGGCAGCTTTTAACGGTTTGTAGACGCAGGCATGCGAATACACGCGCGTACATTCGGTGGTGCGTGTCACCTATGCGTGTCACGCACGGCGAACACGCTTCCGGCACTTTGTGCCTGCAGTTACATCTACGTATCTACCCGCGACCGCCATCCGGTGCGGGCTTATAGTTAAACCGTAAGGCGTGCACGTCGCTTTTGTCTACCGGGAAAGTAATAAGTCTCGTCCCGTCATTAATGCTAGCGAAATAGTTGGACCGCACACTGCGCTTTCCTTTAATCATAGGAATCTGCGGGCGACGCTCACTGCAATGATCTATATCGCTGTCGTGTGAATACTGTTCTATAAAAATGTTTATCCTAAAACGCTTGAGCAGAGTAGAAGAATTCGTGTCTGCAGTGAGCATTAAATAAACCATGAAAAAAGGGAAAAACGTTAAAAATTAACATGTACCCTAGGCGGCAGAAGCAGGGGATGAGAGGAGAAAACGGGGAGAAATCAGTCTTCGGCAAACCGGCCGGCGCGGTATATACATGCGGTACATGTGAAAAACTCGACGCACACGACGCTAAAGTCACGTTTGCTAGCTGCCGTCGTCATATCTGCCTTTCAGCGTACATACTAAAAAAAGTTTTATGTTCCAATTGAGTGTTTGAATTAAGTTTCTTGACGGTGGGTATTAGTAGAATATAAAAAATATCGAGCGGAGAGAAAAGAGGAAGGCGAAACGTGACGCAGAGAACCAATTCAATTTTGCGTAGTACCATTCAATAACCGCGTACGTGCAAATGTGTCGATACGCGAAGCACTCTTGCCTAAATTCGTGCGGAAGTACGAGGTCCTGCTATTAATGCCGGGGCCGCGATGTTCACGCGAACGTTAATAATGGCTAGGAGAATGGCGAATGCCAGGGGAACGGCTTTAGTTTTCCTTGCGTACACCGAGGACAAAGGCGATACGCGACAAACCAGCTGGCGTTAACGCTTTTACCCTTATCGCAATGTCTTTCATGGAAGAATTGCCACAAAGGCAGAACGACGCGTTAAAATCATTAAAGGTGTTAACGTATAGGTGCTGTCGCTGTAATCACGGAGAAAGAAAGAGAAAGGGAGATAGAGGGCCTCCACTGAACTAGTTTTTTCTTTACCGATATGGAATAATAATAGGAAAATATAGAAAACGTGTTATTTTCTGCCAGCATGTTATCGTAAAATATCGAACGTTCTAAAATATATTCATGCATAAAGTATCAGTCTGCGTAAAAGTGTTTTTTTTTAATTATGACAGTTTTAATATAGAACAATGTAATACAATAGTTTTTTTGAAAGCCTTTAGATTTAGAATTTTTTTTTTTTTTCTTTTTAGGAATTTACACTGAGAGGGCAAATTGATATTTTAATAAAAAGGTACAAACGAGAAAAGTGAGTGGTAGAATACGCGTACTTTCCGGATACCGTTTGATCCTCCCTATTAATAAGAGGTTGCTGCTTCCATGGCGGTTCAGCCCTGACCCGAACAGAGGCAGCTACCGAGTGTTATTTCAGACTCGTACTCCTACTCATTACGGGCGGTATAAAGCATGCGGCCTCAAAAAACGGCACTCGATTAAAAAATGTGGTCATTACTATACCGGTAATGTTACCGTAACTATGCATTGATTACGCTTCTGAATTACGCCAGCCTCTTGTAACGATCAAAGGATATGTGGTACACTATTACGTTGTACGATACAATTCAGACGTGAAAATCATGAATAAGTAACGTGAGAAATCGTGACTGTAATAAAAGCGTGACATAATAAAAAATATATTAAAATGCCGATAATTAATGCTGTTAAAATTTTTTATTTAAAATTTTGGCGAACCTCGTTTCGGGAGAAAGAAAAAAAAATCTAATAACGATAGTACGTGTGAAAAACTGTTGGGAAAACGAAAAATATATCACGTGTTTATTTTCTGTGAAAACACGATATATTTGCAACGATGCAGTGGCCGGACGAGCCGTTCAGAAGCCAGCAATAATCGGGGTTGTATGCGCAAACATCCCTTAGGGATACTGTATTCACTTGCGCGGTGCAACATTTGTACATTTTGCCCGTCGACTTCGCCGTTTATCGCCCGGACTTCCAAAACGAGCAATCTCGCGCGCGCGTGTACGCAATTTACAAATTCTACGGGGCTCCTATCGCGCTGCGGAATATGTTTTACTACGCGAGTACGGGAATAGAGAGAACGGGGGATGAGACGGCCGCATGGGACTTTCGCCATGTTACCGCGGACGCGAATGAAAACGTGGGTGTCGCGAGCGCGCCATACGCAGGGGTAGTTATTTACACCGCGGGAACGTGACTATTGCGGTCCGTACACTACGATTAGGGGCGCGTGATAGAAACATCGGGACATGAAAGGGTTACTCCCGATATGTGGTATGTGTCCATTTGTCACGGTTAACGTCCGTCCGCTCGTCTGTCCGTTGGAGGGTCGAGAGCCTCACGTAATAGCGAGTTCATTCGAGGAATCCGCCAGATAAATCACTTTACCTATCGCGTCAAGGGAGATAACGCTCTTGAATTCCTGTCGAAAAATTAAACGCGTTATGAAACACGGTAATCCATCCCGTGGCTTAGCGGCGATTGCCAGTGATGGATTATTTTGGAATTTCAGCGATTTTTTTTATTTTTATTATTATTTTTCGCTTTTATCTCACGTTATCTTCTCGCTTTACGATCAATTCTCGCGGATAAATGTACATTTGTTTTGCACTTATTTTGCGGAGGTTGCGTCCACGTGCGTCTGTAAAGAGTTTGTACAATGAAATATTTTCATAATTAAATAAAACTTAGGGAGTTGTTAAGATATTTTATTATATTTTAGTAACGTAAATTTAAAGAAGAAAAAAGTAGCACATAGCGGGTTTTCCTGGGTTATCATCTTACATTCATCATATTCACGTGGACACAAAGTACAGCTACGCGTGTGTCACGCTACAGTAGCTGTCTGAATGCAAATTTGCGGCTGGCTTATTTATTACAGTCACTTTTATCCCGTTGGAATATTTAAAGTAGCTTTTAATATGATCCCATCGTAATAAAAGTTACCGCGCGGGTGTGCATTTCATAGAATATCAATATCACGATCGCATCTTTTAGATTCACGGTATTATACGTCACACGACGTAGAAGGACTTGACGTTGAATCGCGAATGCGTCAGTAAACGGGTACTTTCGTTTAAATTGCAAACTTTACGAGGCATAAAGATTACATTCTTTTTAAAATCGTGCGATTCTTTATTACTCGACACGTTAAGGAATATAGTATTTAAAGTTAACTCGCGGACATTTAATTGCTTATCGATAAAAATTCATTAAGTTAAATTTTGAAGAGTGCAATGGTAATTTATATATGTAGAAAGTTGTAAGTTTACATTTCTAAATACATTTAAATTGCCTGGCGTTTACACATGTTCCGCTCTTTTCGCTTTCGCGAGGACATCACGCGGGGATGCGTTTATTCAATTCACATGAGCGCGCGTGTTTGATGACTCTTTCGCATGCCAACGCGAACGATTTCCCTCTGTCTCGATCGGCAAGCCTAATTGCTCGTTTTCGCAAACGATTTCTAAATGATAGTCTTTACGTCGGAGTACCGCCGAACATGCATTAATGTAATGCATATAAATATTTTTGCGGAAAAAAAAAAAAATGTTAACAATCTGCTTAGAAAAGAATAAGCCGAAAGATAATTTTGTACGCATACATCTCTCTACATAATTTGCTACGAAACAAGTTTGCAAGTGATGTCATAGTGTTCATACATCGCCGTTCCGCAATTTTGTGTCGTTGACCCGTTATTACCAAGAAAGAAACGGCTTTCTTCAAACATTATTTAAGGTTGAAGTACGATGTACTTTCCTGATAAAATTCTTTGCGAATATCTTACGATTTATCTTGCACTTCTTGTTTTCCGAATCTGCTAAATTTGCGCTCGTGTGTAGACCCGGTCGCGTACGTAATTTATGCACGCGCATGAGTGAGAAATACGGTAAACCGTATACAGAGGTGGTAACTGCAAGTGGACTGCAATTACGGTTGCTGTACTCGCGCACTTTGGAAACCCCGGCGGCGGAAAAACCGCCTGCCGGCGAGATTGTTTGGGTGAGATCGTCGCGGGTTAATCGGACTCTACCTCGAAAACCGGCATGTCCTCGAAATTTCCGAGGCGTTCATGCTCCGCGTGTGTCCTACGCATACCGCGAGCGAATTTCGCGAACTTTCGGTGCGTCAGGGAAACCAGTTCTCGCGTCATCAAGACGAGCGTTTTGTACGCTTCGCTTTAATCTGCTCGCGCATATTGATATACGACCGTGCCATTTTTAAACCGCCACTATAGCCTACGGTCATTTATAATACAGTACGTTATTTTCCTGCGGTTTTTATACTTTTTTTTGTTATATCAATTATATTATTATAATATTACGAAAACAAATAAATATCGATTTGAAGCATTATTTTTAATCGGCGATCTTTGCAAATCTTGAAACGTAGGCTGGCAAACAGCGTTTATCCCTTTTGACAAACCGGTCCATCTACTTAATGATATTCTACGCATTCCAGGTTTGGTGTAAACTTAATAAGCGGATATAGCTGTTGTCTTGTGAGCGATCTATTATGTCGTGTTACTCCACTACATTCCATTCAACAATTTAATAACCGGCTCGTTGTATTCGGGACACAAACTCGTTACACGTTACAAAAGCCAAGTTTCCCGCCTATGCGATGGCCCCTGTGTGACCCTTGATACGAACCCCCTCCGGATTTTCGAGGGATGATAGCGCAAATGATCGCTAACGCCACGTTGTCCGCATTGCGATAGCGTGCGGCCGACCGTCCGGGTTGCTTGCGAGAAGATCGGGATCGCGCGCGTATGTGGATCATGTCCGTTATCGATCGCGTCGGATGCCGGCCAAAATAGACTGTCGTAAATCGCAGGCACGGGGCATCGATCGCATTGTTATGGTACGAAGGGTGGTATTCCTCTGTCGATCGATAAAAGTAAAGTGTATGCGCGTATATTTCCACACATTTTTTTTGTTACTTTTAGTTCCCGATAAGTGAACTTCCCACCCCGTCAATTTTTTATCCACGAAAAATTATTATGCCTTTAAAGTTATACGAGAGATTATTCCTTTGCGCGTCAACTAACATTTTAGCGGTTTTCTATACACATTTTCCGATTTAGAACGTTATTTCGTTATATTTTTATTTTCTACCATCAGACATTTTTAATAAAGTAGAAATAAATAGGTTATGTTAATAGCGAAGTTAAACTTTCTTTGTGAGAATTTTTTCAACAAATATACGTCTTTGACCTGAAATAATAAGAGTTATGAATAGTATGCGCGATGTGTAGGAAGCGATATGTAAAAGAACGAATCAACATACACGCGTCTGTACATAGATTGCAATCAATTTCAATAGGGAATCGCAAATCGGGTGGAATTTAAAAATATTTTAAATAATATAATTGAAATCGTTGCAAATTCAATGTTATACGGAAACGTGAAATCCATCGATTGAATCAGTCATTATAACAGAACGATCTAATTTCTTTGATACGGCTGCGATAAATATGTCATTAATACGCCGTGTCCAGTTCTATAAAGCCCTTTTTTGATCTGTATAGAGGTATGAAAAGCGGAGAGAAAATTGAATGTGATGAAAAAAAAAATAGAAAAGAGCGTTCAGAATGCGCAGCATGGCATTCCAGTCGTTGCTCAAGTGAGAGCGAAGTCTCGATGGAGATTCACGTCTGGCCTCTTCACGAGCGGATTTTCAAGGAGCGCATACACATGCGGGCGCGTGCACGCAGGCGTGCGTAATGGAGCTTACGTTACGAAGCTTTTGCGTTTATAATGCGTTCTCCGCTCGGAAAATGCCGGGCAAAGTGCCGTACACGTCGCCGAGATAAAAGCACAATTCGACACACGCGAGGTGTGTGTGTATGCACGCATGCGTGCGTTACAAATGTATGCTATAATATCGATATCTTCAAACAAGACTGACGTCGTTCTGCATTTCATAGTTTGAAATAACAAACGTACGTGCTTTTTGTACGTTTATGAGACATTTAATTATTTAACTATTTTTATTTACAAATGAATGAGTTATTTTTACATTTTTATTAGAAAACGATTAGGTATGTTATTACATTACGTCACACGTTTGCAACTGCAAGGTGAAGCTTTATAGCACGCAGCGGGAATTAATATAGCATTCGTTTTACTCGGGAAAATTTTTTCACGTGTCGGAATAAAATTTTTATTTTTTTATTTTCGTTTATTATTTTAGATGCCGGAATCGGCACGTTCGAGGAAATTAATTTTCATAGAATTCTATGAAGTAGGAAACTATTCGCGAGGATGTTTTGTTAACACTAGCGGGACGCGTCCGGTCGTGAATGGTGTATGAATCACGACGAGATATACACACGGAATTCGAAGCACGGAAATTATCGTTCGGAGTATTACGAAAGACTTATGTCAGGCGGTAAAAATAGACGTAGATGCGTTGGCAGAGAAAGGTGATTTCTATAAATCAAGATTGCATTTTAAATCGATGAAATAATTGAGCATCATACGTGTTAATACGATGAGCAAGAGACTTTTATTATGTACTAAAAATTCTTCTGGAATTGCTTATTACGAAAATGCGGTAAAACAAAGTTTTTTTAATTATCAAAATTAAGTTATAAAATTGAAACAACTAATAATTTGTTTAACGTAAAAAGTAATAATAAAGTACAAATAGAGGCAAACTTATTATAATCCGTTGAATATTTCCTATTGTACAAGTAATAAAAAAAAATTTTACATTAGATTTTTATTTTTAATAGTATCACGTCGTTTAAAAAAATTATTTAAAACAAAAATTTTTATATTATGTTACGAGGTAAGATCGCTTCACCTAGCCGCGTGAAAAAGTAGTTCACACAGCCATGGGACGACCTGAGCCTCTTCAAAAATTGTTTCGCTTAATGCAGCATAGCTAAGCGTTACCAAAGCTCTATATTTTCCTTACTCATTAGTTTAAGGCACGAGTTGTCGATCTCGCAGCCACGTACTTATACTTACCAAATCGTTTTTTTCTCACGAGAGAGGACTATATTAAGTTTGCCATCTATTGAGTATAGAACGTACTATAGCACTGAATTCGTGCTTGTTTAATGTTATAAATATTTGCATTTTTTTGGCAATTTTTGTTACAAAAGGATTAATATTGAATTAATTAATAAAAAAGAAAATGAGTTCTTATTTAAATGTATTTATCGATATTTTTATATTTTAGTTATCACCAAATAATATTTTATTAACAATTTTTTTTTAAGATTAGAAACTTGTAAACTAAACAATTTATCCAAGTTAGTAAAACCATTAAAATTTTTTTTTTTTTAATAAGGAAAAAAATTGTGTTTAAAAATGTCGAAGCTGCTAAGCGCATTCTAATACTTTCATTATGTCATAATAAACCTTATAATGATATTAGACTCATTATGCGCGACGCTTATTAAAACTGTGCACTTTGACCAAGTAAGTTCCGTTTGAATATTCCAGCCAGTAACTTTGCCACGGCTTATATCCTTATCAATTTGCTACGGTAACGAATTGATTTTAACCGTTCGTTGGATGGAGCGGTATAATAAAGGCTGCTTATCGAAGCGGCGATAATGAAACGCTCAAAGACGTTTTAAATCTCCCTCTTTCTTCGCTATGTTCATCCTGCCATTTATTAAATTGCATTGAGAAAATAAAAGTAATACGTCGCTCGCGAAATATACGATCGACGCATCCCGTATGGATCGATGATCGATGAATTAGTTCAATCATTTCGGATAGATATCTCGTATGATTTATGCGGAAACTTAGTTGTAGTCAAGAAAGCTAACGTTGATGTGTCAGGGCAATAGGAAATGACACGAGACGAGAAGTGCTTCTACTGAGCTTACGTGCACGCAACTCGACTTCGTCGTCTAATGCACAGATGTCAGAGAGAAACGCTCAGCAACCCTAAATAACGAGGGACGTAATTTGTCGTCGCGTGCAAAATTAAAACGTCCCTTCCGCTCCTTTGGCCCGTCCTTTTCGCCGTTGATATTGTTACTACGTGAAGAAAGACTCAGCATACCAACTATCTCGTTACGAGTCTCGTTTACGAATTAACACAAATGTTGAAGATGCGAGAGAAATGATTAATTTGTGGAAAAAAAAAAAAAAATGTTTCTTGCAAAAGTTCTATTCTTTATTATTTCGATATTAAAACGTATGTAATTATTTGATGTATTAATAAATTAAATTTAGTTGAAGTATAAATATTAAAATTTTTTAATCATTGCCTCGGTTATATTTGTATTTTATTTTACGTTTAATGTCTATTTCTCTGCGAATAATATATTAATTTTTCAATTATAATTTATCGTGTTGAATAAATGAAAATTCAACAATGCAATCGCGTTATCGTTATTGCGGCATTATGATTTAGGGGCTGAGTGTCACGTGTGTGTCGAGGGTGGTTCCGTAGCTTTTCGCGTACGCTGCATACAGAAAAAGAGGGTAGTTAGTAGACGTATCCTGGTAACGCGCGTGGGTGCAGAATGAACCCCATGCAGAATCGGGTGTACGCGTGGACATGGGGCGACACGAGTCTGGAAACGAAAACGGGCGCGGAGCGAGCGCGTTGTAACTCTCAAGGGGATTGATTTGGTCCAGGTCGGAAAAGAGGAGGGGAGAGGGGAGCGGACGATATCGATTGCCCAGCATCCACGCGGATCTGTAGGGGAATACAAAAAGGGAGCCTTTACGATCGAACTTCATCTTCAAGCTGATTCTCGTAGATCTCTCCTTTCTTCTCCTTTCTTATATTCCGTGCCATTCTCTTGTCGGTGATATTGAAAGCGTCCGTACGTTCGTATGTACGTACTTTCCATTGCGGAAGACACTTCCGTCGGGTAAGTCCGATTAAATCGTCTTTTCATCAAAATATTTCATTTCGTTCTACTTCTCATAGAACCGCGCGCGAACGGTAGATCCGTCATTCACAAACTTTCAGAGACGGGTAACTTCTCGTGCTGAGATAGTTACACTCTCTCCCCCGAGATTTCTTGGGAAAAGTTGCTCGTCCGGAACGTGACGCTTTACAAATTTAAACGAATCTGAAAATTTTGATAGGCCGTTCGTTTGTTCGTGACTGTCTAAATTCGCTGTTTTTGCCAATGTTAAAGAAGCGTTCGATTCAGGAATCGCTGAAACATTCATCGGTTGTCGGAGAACATTAAGTTTGTAGAACGCAGAACGTAGGGCGCTTTCCATTAACTGAACTACCTCGTGTAATCTCCCATTAGCCTTCGGCCATGTGCGAACATAATCCCAACCGAAATGCGCGAGTATTTTACATTAAGCGGAAATTAGTTTATTCTGCTCATTTTGTTAATCGACGTTCGTCTAATTATGTAATGAACGATTGAGCGATCGCTCGTGCGAAGATACTTTGCGAAATAACTGTACGGGCGATCGCCGCGCGTGTTTTGTAATCGCAGTTTCGTCGAGAAACTTGGCCGAAACTAATCTTGAGAATTAATAATTAATTAAATAAATCTTGAGTTTTATGTAATTTTAGTTTTACAGTTTAACATGTTCGTAAGATTTTAATCTTTTTTCTTTATTTTTTTTATTTTTAATTTTTCCACGAAAGCTTTGACGAGAAGCTGTCTATGCTTGTCAAACTTCTTAACTTACTACCGTTTCTATCGTTGCGAGTTTCACTCTACAGTTCGAAGGACTTCTTGGGTTTGGATTAAGCGGGTGGAAACTGCACTGTAGTTTGTATCGGATTTACATTCTGCCGGGATAATGGCCGTCGAAGTTTCGCCGAAGAGCGATATAGAACCTTAAGACAATAGATAAGACTAAACTTTCCAGAATAATTATTATCCTTCTACTTGAACATGTTGATAGATTTCTCTGATTTTCTAGGACAACAATCGAGACAAAGGAACGATATCAATTTTTGAATTGTTAACATGCCGGTGTAAATGCTGAATTAATTAGTATTCGTTTTTAAACACGTATCTGCTTTTAGTACAGCAGTTTACAATTGCAAATATTTCCGATTGTGGGTATTATTGGCCTCTAAACGCAGCGCTGTGAGAGCCGCCGATAAGGTTTCCCCGAGTGTTAATTACGTTCCCGTCAAACGCATCGCGTCTATCCCGTGCGGGCACACATCCTATCTCTCGGGACCTTTAGCCGTCGCAATTACGTTAGAACCACTCGATATTCCAACCCGCATAGCAACGATTCTCTATCTCGACTATTTTCTCTTTCTCTCCTTCTCTCTGTTGCGTCTTCTTTCATTTTCATTTTTTTTTTTCTTTCTACATCTCTGTCTTTTCTTTATTCGTTTCCCCGTTTTCCCCTCTCGTCACACTATTTCGCAACGTCGTTTTCGATTAACATAAAGCACATTGCCTTCCAGTTTTCTAATTCGATAACAAAGCGCGCGAACGCGATAGAGAACCTCCGTGGCTCGTGGAACCTAGGGATTGCTCGAATCGATATGGTCACGAGGCGCGTTCGCTCGATAGACGAAAATCGACTTGGAATAATCGGGCATGATGCGCCGGTACGCAGTTTCACGAACAATGGAATGGGATTATGCTTAGGATGAGGGGCTGGTCGTGTGTGGTTAGCCGCGGAGTCTGACGATGAATATTACGCGGCTGAATGGAAGGGCGCCGGTGAGAGAAATTGCGAGTTTTACATGCTAATTTATTCCCGTCGTTTTTCACACCGCAACGCGTTGCACGAAAAACGTGGACTATGGCTCGAAGCAATTGTAATCGCGTTATTATCGAGTCTGGGTGGAAAATCCACGAGGTGCTACCGCGCGATTTTATGAGATCAATGCCTCATCTCTACTTTATGTTCTCTACGCATTAACGCGAGAGCGATTGTAACTTTAAAAAAAAAAAAAAAAAAGAAGTCTTTGGAGCTATTATCGTTTTAATAATATTTTTAATATAATTTTATTGCCGCGATGCAATATAGTTCCCGATCGAAATATTCCGTCATGAAAATGCAGGTAAATATTCAAATTTTATGGCAGCGTTTACACAGGCGCATCCCGTATGCATAATACTAAGCCGCAGTGTATATATTTCCGGAGAGAAACGACTTTCGGTGGTATAAATTTTATTCGATACGAAAATTCAATCCGCCGAACTACCAGCGCGGCACGTTCAACACCGAAAGAAACGCTGTCCGCAAGGAGTTCGTAATTCTCCATGCAAATCCGCATCGTAGAAAGCGCGACCACCTTTTCCCCTCTCATGGTTTTAGTCATATCGGCGCGATTCGTTTCTTCCGCTTAAGAAATACTTTCCGTGATCACGTTACCATCCACGAGAATTATCACGAAAGTAAATTATTTCCGCAGTTTGGCCGTTTTCTCAATTTATTTCTTTTAGAAAGAATACGTAAAGGACGATTTTTTACTTGAATGTTTTTTACGAGCTCGACACGACTCAAAAAAAATATTCTTTTATCTAGAAACATTTTTTATTTATTTATTATTAGACCTACGTTTAATTTAAATATAAATTAACACTCCATTTGGATTTATGATTACATTAAATTTCTTTATGATTCTTAGACCTGATTGTGATTAACTTATATTGGAACTTACGTCGAAGTACTTGCTCTTAACCGCATACCTTTTTTATTTTCTATTTTTCTCGCCTTTGTCTGGAATTCACCTTCTTTTTTTTTTTTTTTTCCTCAACTTTTACGCGTTCCACAACTTTCGGAAATTTCCTGGAATATAAATTTTACCGAGCGTGACGCTAAGAGAAGGAGGAAAATCCCTCCCGTTGTCGACGAGTCACTTTGGTTCTCCCTGGCTATTAAATTAACAACGCTCGACGACGGTTTCGAAGTCGGTACGTCGCGGATCCTTCCAGGAAGCTCTCCTCGGTATTGTAAGAGTTTTCAATTACAACGGCCTTGAAGTACCATGATCACGATTTATGATTACGGCGTTTCGAGAAGCGAGCGTGGATGCTGGAAAGAGTGGAGCTGTTGCTCGCAGAAAAAAAAAAGAGAGAAAACAGGGGTTTCTTTCTATGGCATAAGCTGCCGCAGTTATTTTCGCCATTTTTGTACTTAAACGAGTTCGTTAAACGCTTTCCGCTTTCGCGAGATGAGTGGGTGAGATATCGCGGCATCTAGACAACGCCCGACTGTTTCTACCGTCCTACACGCGCCATCGTGAGATGACTGGCTCTGTCACGCGGGTACGTGTTAATGAACTTGGCGAGATCGATGCGCGAGATCTCGAGCGCAGGTGTTATCACCGAAGCCGTTGCGGCGTCGTAGTTGTAAACGATGAGAATCGAGAGTGCCGTGCCTCACTATCTCACGTTATATTACCCAACGCTCAGTTTTACGGGCGATTATGCCGATCTCCCTGCTCCGACAGCGGGAAAAAGTATAAATGCGAAGAAAGTGTGGGACGCGTTAATGAAGTTGGAAAAAGCGCGATTAGCCCGGCACGCATGCCGTGGGATATGAATATTAACGATCTGTCATAACGAGTGTCACAATGCGTGTATTTCAGGCGTCGGAATATATCGTGGAACGACCCTCTCTCTTTCTCGACATAATGCGCCTCTTCGCGCACTTACTTAAATGAATGAACGGAGAAGCGAAAAGGCGAAGGGAAAAAAAAAATATCACGGGGACGTTGGTAAGGAAACAGACAGTCGAGTTAAAAGGCTTTGAGGGAAATCCGTAATTTTATATACGAAAAGCCTGGTTGGCGAAGGGAAAGCATTTTTGCCCGTCTCGGCCAGGCGCAGTTATTATCACTCATTTTACCTCTGAACAAAAGCTTCGTGAACCGCGGAGATAGAAATAGCGAGGCTCGGTCGGTGACCAGCGCTATTGTCAGGCAAGACGATGGCGTAGAGACTTCTTTGAAAAGCTTTTTTTTTTTTCTTGAGTCGAAGAAAAAAAGCTCGAGAAAGAGAGAAAGACTTCATAATATTCATCTTTTTTTTTTCTTTTTTTTACTGCCGCCGCAGCATTTCTATAAGAAAGTGGATTGAATTTCTTTCCCAGCTTTGTTTTGCATTTAATAATAAGTTCATTATTTTATCATTATTTTATTACTTAAAGTTAAGAAGAAAAAAAAATACAATTGTGAGTTTTAATGAGAATAAGAACAATATTTTTGTAAAAAAAATATAATCTTAATAAATTTATATCTAACGACTAGTTAAGCCAATTCACGAAACACGTCGTCATTTATTTCTGGCTAATAACGAGTTAGAAAAGCTAGATATCTAAACGTTTTTCATCGCGTACTAGACTTTTACGCGTACTTATCTATGTCAACGTGCTCTCAGCTGCCGAGTCCTCCAGGTCAGCTGGGTCCGCGCCACATGGACTCGCAGCGCAATGACTGCCGGCCGATGTAAATACACGCACGTGCTCACACTGACCGCGGCGACCAGCGAACTCGGCAGTGGCACGTTGGCATAAGTCAATACGCGCGGTAGGCTAGCACGCGGCGAAAAAACGTTTAAACATCTAGCTTTTCTAGCTCGTTATCAGCCAACAATAAATGACGACGCATTTCGTGATTAAGAAATTTAGAATTTGCCTAATCGAGAAACATTACGCGACAGTAGCCATAAACCACTCGGCTTCCCTTTGGCACGGTATACCCTTCTTTGCTAATTACCAATTAAGCCCCTGCTCTTACACCCGAGATTTAGGCAGCTCTCCGCGCGAGAGAAATTGGAGAATCTTCCAGTAATTAACTCTTACGAAAGATTAACGAACTACTGTGCGACTGCGGTTATGTGGATCGTCGTTTCGCGCCCGTGACAAGAGCGACGAATTTATGCGCGCTATTATGTGCCCGGATATACTTCGCTAAGCGCGGACAAATGTTGCGCTTATACATGGATCATTTGTACACGGTTAGTTTCGTTCTCCTTAATTCTCGTAGAATACGAGTAAAAATAATCGAGATTATCTCAATCGATTTAAATGCATAAAAGTTAAACTCGGCTTTACTACAATGGATTACTCTCGCGACTTTTTATATTAGTTTTGTCATATTAAAATTTCTTTTTATACCGACAATTCTTTTTTTACAAGTACAAATTTAAAAATCGATATTGATGAAATTGGATTACAATTACACGTAATAGATTGAATTACATTATATTTCAATGGAAACGAAATTTAAAGTTAAAAAGCTTTTCTTGGGTATTACCTTGCACATTTAACTGGAAGTTTGAAATTTACTCTACAGAGCAATCTCATTTTCATGCTAAACAATGTAGCAGAAAATCGGATGGAGGAAATAGGATAGAAACTGGCTCACGCTAAATTAGATACATTTGATCCATATGTAAAGTGCACAATTAACACTGCAATTTCGTTTTCCTCTGTAATTCTCGGCGTACTCTAAGAACTTATTAACATAGTCTTAGCATTTTCTTAATTTTTATTTTCCTAAAGTATTAATATATTTCTCCGAATGCTTCAAATTTTATTATCTCACTCAAGTGAGCTAGAAAATCCGTTTAAATTTCAACGTTTAATTGAGAGAATAAACCAGTAATTCGTTTACATAAGCGAGAGCGGGTATCGATTGCGTCGCGACGCTGTATTTATGTCACTTTCTAATAGATACAGCCGTAGACGATAAATGACGGTTCTTCGACCGATACGCGTGCACTTATGCGGCGCCTGGGTGTACCTTTAGCACTCGCGCGAGGGGCATCGTTTTGCATACGAAGTGATAGACGTTACTCATTCTCGTCGAATAATCGAGGCTCGTTCATATGCGCGCCGGTTACTCGCGTGTACAGATACCGTGGTAGACCGAACGTACGGAATGTATGCCTGTGTTCGGACCGCCTGGCGCGCAGTGTGCTCCCACAGGTGCGTAGGAGTCGTCACCTATCTATCTAACACGTTTAACGACGGGAGCCTTCGGTAACGTTATCTGTCAGGGACTAATTGCCGCGACTGGTATCCGACCGCTCCGCTGACGTTCGGCGATAATCGTTTTACTACGGCAGATCGGTGATCACTACCATGCGAGAAGGAACATTAATTGATATAATTTAACCGATGACACAAGTCTGTTTTAAAATAAAATAAAATAAGCACATGAAAAATCTCTAAACGCGCCGTATTTGGCTCTTTGCATTGATCATAAAAATTATTTATAAGATAGTAACGTTTTGGCATGAAATCTTAGACGGTTGGATAAGATCCATGAAAAGAGAAATAAAAAGTTAAGTTTATTGGCAATTTCCTCTGCGTTGAAGAAAAATCATATATTTTTATCGCAAACGTCCGGTTAAGAAGACGGATTTCACAATTCGTAATATCGAGAGTGTTACGAAATCCGATGACGAGTTCATATATAGCCAATTTAATTTGTTTAAAAAATTTTTGAATTAAAACTAACAAAAAAATTAATAAATAAAAAAATAGTGACGCACAAATTAGAAATATTGCGGAACTAATTCACGTTTATGCAGTAATTACATGTATACTAAGAAAATGCGTTCTGATTCTCTGTCGGCAAGAAACAGCTTGTCATTAAAATCTATCACACGCATGTTTCCGTTCCATTTATTTATTTTTAACGACAGATAATGCACGGTTTTTTTCACGATTGCATAAATCGTGCGTCAATGTTTTCCCTTATATTCAACCTTTAATCCAAGGACAACGACTTCGGAAACGCGTTCGGTCGATCAAAGCGAGTCAATTCTGTCGACATATTATGAACAGGAAATTTGACGTAATGTAGAAAATAGCGAATACAGCTATCGGGGTCAGACAGTCCTTATCCACTCACAATGATATTACGCAAAATTGTTAGGCAATTAGGGAAAAATGCTGTCTGCTGCTTTTGACTCGGTGTGAATGCTCGCTTAGTTAGTGACATTTCTGTGACTGCTGAATCTGATGGTATGCAAGCCTCGCCTGATCAGCGTTTGCATTCAAAGCGATGCATGCAATTGTATTAATTCGAACGACTTTTCTTCCTAACATAACTATAGTAAAAAAAAATCCGATATAATAATATAAAATTTTTACTACACTTTCGTTATCATAAATCATAAAATTAATCTTACTGTTTTTCTTGCCGTAAAGCAATTTTATTATCTTGTCGATAAAATTAAACGCTACAAATTAGATTTGTATGGAATTAATTTGCAATAACTCACTGTAAATGTAACACATGGACGATTTGTTTCGAGCTTGCCAGTTAAACGCTTTTAATGAGTCTGTTGTTGCGGTAGCATCGGTGCCCGTATAATAGCGGAAAACGTCATGCATGCATTTAACGTGTATTGAAATAACGTGGCAGCCTAAATACTGTAAGTCTATTGTTATCGCAATCACGTGTCTGCCACGAGCTAATACAATCGCTTTAATCGTTTAATGAAAAGCAAATGCCAAAATTGTTCACAATCGTAATCAAAAATAATCATTTTTACTATCAAAGATTTTATTTTTTGCAAAGAGTCGTTAATTGAAAATTAATAAACAGCAGCATTAAGTGAATCTTTCGTCTACGGGCTTCGTTGTAAATTATTTTCTTGATATATGATCGAAAGTATATTTCGCTGGCGGGTTGTAAGAGAGAAGGAAGTGTAAGAGATATTTTCTGAGCGCAAGAGACGTACTAGTGTTACTAAGACACGATCCAGTCCATGTAGTCCGATCGAGACAGGACACAGTATACGAGCAGCTCTTGCCGGTACCGACTCGTAAGCTCTTGCTGTGCGTAAACTGACCAGACTTAGCCGTGGGAACTGGAGAACATTCGCCTTTCTCTCCACGCTCGCTCGCTCGCTCGCGTGTCCGATAAACAGCGGGGATAGTTTCACCGTTTTGGTTTCCGCGAACTTAATGGCAAATATTGCGTAACTTCGTGCTGCCATTGCACCAGTTACACGCGAATTAAGCGCGATTCACGTTGCGCGAATATTCGAGATAATAAGCCGCAGTAACCCCCCCCTGGTTACCCTAGGCCCTTAACCACCTGCTCCGCGCGTATGCAGGACGCTTTTTTTTTCTTCTTCCTAATTGGACGGTGGAAAAAGGAACCGTTACCACACTTACGATTTATGTTCCATTTCCTACCCGGTAGGAAATTATGGTCCAATTAATGAGGGAAGCACCGCCGTGCTGCGCGCTAGCGCCGCCGTTTGTTAGCCGTACCTATGCGCGCTTCGTTATTTAACTCGTTTAATGATTCCATCGACCTTATTAATTTACGTCCGTAATTCGTTTATGCTGCCAATTCGGACAACTGTAAACATCACGTGATTTATTGCAAATTTAATTGTAAATTTCCATTCCAAAACAATTTGCAGAAAAATTTCTTTTTTTTCTTTTTTATAACGCGTTCTGAAGAATTTTTAATAAAATTACAAAATGTTGATATTTATTTAAAAAAAAGTTTAATCGTTTTTTCTCTCTCTTTGAAAGATTCCGCTTTTTACGAATATCTGAAAGGTTTCCAAGTTCAAAGGCAGGTTGTTTGTATCCGCGTGCCCACTTTCTAACGGTGTGCACCGCCCGAGGGTACATTCGCGCTTTCATCATCGCGAATCGTGGATGAATCACGACTCTTTGCAGTCTCGAGGTCCGTCATTATGAATCATCGTCGCGATGACGACGGGCAACGGGTACTTGGCGAACGAGACCTGCCGCGGAGACAAGCGCGAGAAGGAGGAGCGGAATGTAAATGCCGCTCCGCTCGATCGAAGATAGGTGTCTCGATGGCCCGCGACCGTACCGCTCGTGTCACGGCGCACCTCCGCGACCATGACTCCACAAAGTGTACGAGTACGCATAACCATATGCAAACCTTTGATTTGCATCTTAATATTACTGCTCAGACGAGGCCAGATGCCGTACAATGTTATAGGAGCGGAGACACGATTGTTTTCCCAAGAAATTCCACAGTCTCATCGCTTGTCTAGAACTTTGTCAATCAGTTCCTTCTACTAACGTTATCAAAGATTAAATGAAGAATGACTAATGAAAAGGTGTTTCATTGATTACTTTCCGTTTTGCTTTCTAAACGCGTATTCTTTCTACTTTTTTTTATGTGATGATTTTTCTATCGCGAAATAATAATTGTGTAAAGTAGATTTAATCGTTTTTTATAAACATATCTATATGTTTTATGAAAATTGTTAAATTATTACAAATTGATTTCATTTAAAAGCT
Source organism: Cardiocondyla obscurior (assembly GCF_019399895.1). Classification (NCBI taxonomy): domain Eukaryota; kingdom Metazoa; phylum Arthropoda; class Insecta; order Hymenoptera; family Formicidae; genus Cardiocondyla; species Cardiocondyla obscurior. The sequence goes on along the minus strand of NC_091875.1, from coordinate 571,438 downwards.
GGTCAAAGTAGTATGTAAGAAAAAAAAAAAAAAAAAAAGAAGCATCAAAGCGGCGGGAATATATTTCCGAGCAATGCCAGCTTACCTGCTATCTTCGGCAGGTAAAATGAGTATTATGGCGAGATCTTTTCAAAGGGATAATTTGCTGTTTTTATCTCCAAAGCGGTTGTTCGAATGGTCAGTTTGAAACGTAATGGAAATATGCCGCGTAATTTGGCCATAAACATGGGTATCTGGTGCACTGTCCTTCTAAGGAAAACCACGGGAAAGATTCCCGGTGTACGGGCCGATTGGACGAAAAACGTTTCTAATATATCATTATAGTAGGCTCGGCGGATCGCGATCGAGAGAACGCGCGCGTTTAAAATTCCATCATTCCTCGGTGATGGATGTATTAAAAATTTGTTGCACGATCGACTGAAAATAACAACGCGGTTTCACAGAGCTCTGAAAAATGCACCATTTATTCTAAATATTTCAACGTTAAAATGAAAGAAGAAAAGTGTTAATAAACGCGGGGTGATTTACGGATCAGATATAGAATATAATGCGATGGTAAATCGAGCGTGGTTAATCATGCGTATTACGTAAATGCATTATTTATTCGTAAGGACGCTCATGAGAAATCGCGCGTACGTGTACTGCGGTATTGGAACAAAATTTATGTGACTCGTGCGACTTGTACAAATCAATAAAATGAAGAAGAAAGAAAGAAAAAAAAAGTATAGAAACGATTTCCTCGCGTGCATCGTGCACATTGTTGTTGAACAAAGTGGATTCGCTTTTTTTAAGCAATATAATGGTGAACATACTCTGCGGTAACTATTACTTTGGTATATATTCCACAGCGATGGCTAGTTACTAACTAATTTATCGGCTAGCGTGTTGGACAACACGAAAGTGTATTGCAAAAGCTATGTAATTGTGCTAAGTGTAACGGACAATCATCTAATTAGGTTGAAACGAATTTCAAAAATTAATAAAGAATAGTAAGCGTTATGGAACTAGTAGCGGGGCTTCGTAAATTTTCGACACTGCCGTATTTCGAGCGACAGGTCGGCAGACGGGAATTTTTAGTGCTAAAATCGATTCGAGAACTGGAACAGATTAAATATTTTACTAGCTGAGCGAACGTTACGTGACGGAGCTGCGAATAAATGGACGAAAATATATAATGACCCGCTTGCACTTATCGTCATCAACCATTGACCTAATTTCGAGCTGTCGCTAAGAAAAGGTCACGAGCCTCGAATAACGCTTTCACATTTGATTGTTCGAGCTATCTTCTATATCAAACAATTGTCCGCAGCGGCGAAGCCGCTGTTCACAGAACCCTATCTTGCGATTAAAATAAATTCGACGAACGTAAATAAAATAAAATAAAATTCTAATAATTAAAAATTGCTTATACTTTTAAGGTTAAAATTCTACATTTCATATTAAAGTAAATATATAATAAATCAAAGATAAATTAGAAAAAAATTTCTTTAGAATTAAAAGAAAGAAACTGTTACAGGTGTCTATAGATTTAGAGCCTCACTTTTTCAAATGCATGATCAGGTTAACCACTCGCGTAACTCAGTACTCGTCAGAATCTCATTAATCCAATTAGCTCGAACGTAGTTGCATGCTAATTAGTATTCTCCATGCGTTTTTAGCACTTGTAACTCTCATTGCGGGCGAGTTACATCCGAATCGTCTCGGTATCATGGTAGTAATATCGTTGCCATTACGCTAATGGACTGTATTACTCCGACTACGCTGTCGTCCATAAGAATTATTTCGCGCGCAACCAATTATACCGACGTAGAGCTCGAACGAAAAACAAACCGAATGGCTCGTTAATTATCACCCGGCAGACTCTGTAAGTTATCCCATACAATGGCTGGATGCTGGCTACAGTCACCGTTTTTTTTTTTTTTTTTTCTGCTGAATAATGAAGAGTGCATTTTTCCCAGATGAGACGTGTAATAGGATTTAAAAGCCATACTTTTGGAAAACAATCGTACTTGTTCATAAACACTTTCTCGCGCCGCTTCTCTTCCAACGTATAAAATTATATTAAAAAAGCAACGTGATAATGTAATTAAATCTATACGCGCGAAATGTATTCACCGTTGCGCTAATACATAATTGCATTTTAATTATGTACGTGTAACATTGTGCTGATCAAGTTGCTCTTTTTTTTTTTACAGGTAAGTCCGAGATCCCGAGGAAGCGAATCGATCGCAATTATCGTTATTCTGATTAGCGGCTGATCGTTGTCGTAACGATAATTAATTACTCGACATGGTACCGACGTGGCGTTTTGGGATGCGATTTCCCAATGGATGCAGCCATATTAACACGTACGTACATAACCGCGGAGGCTTATATACGTGTTCGTACACGTGTACACCCGTGTTTTACTTCTGTATGCATACGTGCATATACACGCTCCGATATGTGTATACCCGGCTGCGCAATCTATAGATGCAGATGATACCGCAGGTATTCGGATTCCGGCGTACCATGCTCGTCTTGCGAGCTTCCGCGCGTTCAGATGAGACTCCGTTGTCGTCGATCGTATTAAACATTTAATTTACTAATGAGACTGAATTTCCCCGTGGAATCGTCGACACGAGCTATTTCCTATTCCTTTCGCGGATGAATTATATAAAAGACTAGATAAAAAGCTATTGCGCGCCATTAATTCCGTGTCACTTAGCAGTCGCACCCGAATGACAGTTTCACGCCGATGACAGAAAGCCGTGTCACGTTTAATATCCATTTGGAGTTTTTTTTGCACAATATCAATATATCATAATTATTTTCAATATTGATTTACGTATTATTAAATTATGATTGCGTTTGACTTTCGTCGTTATTTTGCAAATCGTATTAATGAAGCTAATTGACGACGTGGAAATAATCGGAGTACAAAAACGAAAATATTGTTCGCTTTTATAATTTATGGATGACATAATATTTTATTGATATAATTAAAAAATTCGTTTTTACTCTCTCGGTGACAGATTAATATATAATTGTGGAGATTATAATTATTCCTTTTTGACATCAACGCGCATATTTATTAATGCATATTTTCTATTCCGCAATAAATTGCAACAGACAGTTTTCGGCTTGCGGAAAGCTTACGCGATCTGCAATAATTATTTACGGGGAGGTTATTTAATTAATTACTATCGAAACATCATGCCGACGTTGTGTTCGTTGGTTCGAGTACAACACGGTATTTAATATATTTTATCTTCTCGTTTATCCATTATTAATTCGATGCTGCCTAATCCGCATTCAAGAACACATACTCATTAAAAACAGGAGTACACCCGTTATTTACGGGTCCCGTTAATTAAACGTTTAATTACATAACGTAATGGCAATGAGTTGCACTATGCTTCAGTTTGTTTCGGTTATATTTATATGTGTACTTTATGATTTCGTGCACAATAAACGTTGCTCACGATAAATATATTATAATATTATATTATGACGCGTATATCATTGCGATATACACCATTTTTTTTATCGGAGTAAAAAAAAAAGGGGGGGAAACTTTATGAGAATGCCATAGTAAAGAGATCGAGCTAAATAATTTCTTTTTTTATATGTATATAAAAAAAGAAATTATTTAGCTCGATCTCTTTACTATGGCATTCTCATAAAGTTTCCCCCCCTTTTTTTTTTACTCCGATAAAAAAAATGGTGGTATTCAACTCGTGCACGTCGCAGGCTCGCGATCGGTGGACAATTGAACCGACCGACGTTCGTCAACGGTCGTCGTAGAATTAAATGCCGTGACGGTCCCGTTTCACAGCTGAGACTATTACTAACGCTCGTAAATAAACGACCTATTGTTAGCAGTCGGATACGGATATGACTGGAGTAAAAATGGCGAGCTACGCTATTTGTCAATGTGATGCGGACGACTGTCGCGATACGACTGTGCACTGACTATGTGCAACTTTATTACTGTTCTTCGGCTCCTCTAGACGAATATAAATCGGAAATGGGCTCGGGTATTGTCCCGGTAAATGTGATATTCAATGTATACGGAAGCTTTAGCCAGACATCTATACGAGATTTCACGTTTGCCAAAAAATTGTGATAACCAAAAAAATGTAGAAGACACTTTATAAATTTTAAAAATATGCAAATGCAAAGTCAAATCTTAAAAATGTACATTTCAACATTAAGAAGGATATTAAATAACATTTTCCCCGAGTTTAAAATTACTTAACAGTGCGGACGATAAATACTGGAACATTTAGAATGAAGATAAAATGATCTCTTCGTTATCCTAATCTATTTTAGTTAATTGTATTTGCCGTCTCGGAGACGCCATGTTACATTTCTTATCTAAATTTCTAGCGCATCAGTGATCTGTAATTATTTATCCCGCGGCTTTCCCATGACGACCTGCACGTGGGCGCAAGAATGCTTGCGCCTCGCCCTTGCGCGTCCACGCACGATCGACAACTTCCACCTACGATCCGTTCCGCCGGTCTTGTTCCGTGCATCGTGCATCCGATATCCCATGGGAATACGCCGAGCATTTATCCGCTTCGCACTCGCGACGTAGATTCCGTGGGGATAAGTCTAGTATCACACGCGGCGGGTATCGTGGAAGTGAACCGGCTGACCGTTTGATTGTTTACGGAAATCGCCGCGTTGTTGTCGTGAGAATCGCCGGAGTGAAATTACCGCGGAAACGTATTCTAACGCCGCGCGTTGCATGCAAATGCGATCGCGACAGGTGAGTCAATTAAGAAATTTACGTGTGATCGACATTGATATTGTCAACGATTTGTTTCACGCGATAATCTGCGGAGAGGAGGGGAAAGCTCTTTGAATATCAACGATGTGATAAATATTAATAAAATGTATGAGAAGCTACAAGTTATCCGCACGATACGATACGCAAATGATGCAACGTGATAAGACAAAGTTCTTGAAAGTGTTACCATGGAATAATTAATTTTTATGCAAATTATCAATTTAAATTTATTCTCAGTATATCAATTCTTTATGATTATCGGTTCTTGGAAAATTTTATAAATTGTACGTTGCAGAACGGTGAACGTTGATAATGGGCGAATTTCGACGAAAATACGGGCAATTTATCGCATAAATTCGAACACCCACGCTACTGAAATAAAAAACTGTCTCGTCGTTGCGTTCGCAATTTGATTTTTACAATCAAATTGGTCTCATTTGGGTGCACCGCTGTCCGTCGCGCTGCGGATAAATGAATGAAATCAATTTGTCGTTGCGTGAGTCGTTGCGGATAAAAAATTTCGTGTTTTTGTTCGTCGCGCGGTATGCCAGAAATGCTACATTTGTGGTGAAGTTAATGAATTTTGTCATGATAATTAAACGCTAACAAGAATTCATAATTACAAATAACAAATTATTCAAGAAATTATTCGGTAACTGTTTATCTTTAATTATTTTTATCACAGTATTAATTTTCTTTTGCTGCTGTTAGGATGACAAGTCGTAACTCAATTTTACGATAATGAAGTAGTGTGAACGTTTGACGCGATACATTCTGTAACTAGAAATACGAGCTTCAAATGATGTAAATATAATGTCAAAATGCGGAACGTATCGATCTTTACGACGTGATCAAGGAGTCGTGGGACCCGTAAAGCGAATAATCCGACGATCCTCGGTACATAAAACATCCGGACATAAGCGAAATACCCGGTAACGAGCGTTTAACGGCCGCCAAGTGCGGAGTCAAGGGCCACGCGCGTTTGCGAGGCACGAATAAAAATAAAACCGCAAATAAAAAAAAAAAATAAAAAATAATAAAAACGAAAGCAATCCTTTAATCACCTACCCGCGGGGGCTCGTAATGAAAACCTGCGTTCTTAATTTTATGATTTTATTCGCGAAGGAGGAAAGTGAGGACGGAACGAGGGAACAACGTTGATCTCAACCCTTACGAAAGGGTGGAAAATTGTTGCGACGAATACGCGGAAGAAGAGAGGACCGATATAATTAAATAAAACCTAACCGAGCGCTATTGAAACCGGGGAAAAATTAATTTGTACGATATCGAGTTGGAAGACCGTGAGATTTCCAGTTTTAATTACGATTCCAATGACTGGCAGAACTGGAATAAATAACAAGATTCCTGTATGATTCTGTTAGCTTTTCACTCTCCGCCTTCTGTTCTTACATTCTTTTTCACTCGTCATTTCCAGTTTACTTTTTTTTTTTATGCGAATCGCAGTTGATGTATATGTAACAATTTACTAGATACGTACGTATTGTGCTCTTAAATAATTTATCGTTTTGAACATAGATACGCGTTATAATTAGAGCCTAATTTACATAATCGTGTGCACACTCGGAAGCGAGCATTTATCGTGATTTGTATACTAATTATCAGTATATTATCGATTGCTTTGCCAGGCATTATTGAACACGCTTAAATGTTATATTTAATATTAGTAAATTATTAAACGGAAGGCTTTAGAATCATAATCTCAATATTACTTTTTACAATGCCGTATAAATTTATCATCATTAATTAATTAGATCATTTTGCGTTCAGTTTCATTAAAATTTAACGGTTGAGTTTCAACAAAGCAACGCGATACATAAAATTAAATGAAATCTCTCTTCATTAGTTAACAGTGCTTCTTCCGCAAATTATCCGTAACATAATATTCCCGATTAATAATTATTAAGAGATCGCGCTATTAATTTGGTTTCAAAAATGGCTGCTCAAAGTCTTTAACTTTTAAATTGATTAATGATATTAAAAATAGCGCGGTTAACGACGTCAGGGTGACGGGGAAGGTATTCAAAGAGCTTTCTGTTTGTGAGAATAGAAGAATCAAAGATCTGTGCACCTGATCTATGAGAACCGCAAGTCATTCCTCCTCCGGAGTTCATGAATGACTGTGCGAATACTATGTTTTACGAATGAGTATGGAGAGACGTTACCGCGTGTCCTTTCCGAAGCACACGTTCCGGTATACGTTCGTACATGCGTGCATACGTGCGTCGGTATTCCGGCGCGAACGCCGGCAAAGTCCGCGCCCACACGAGATCACGTTTGCGAGTTTGCGTTTCCCACGATATTCATTACGCACAGATTTATTTGCCCTTTCATGCAACGCGCACGATCTCTTTACATAACGTACGAAATACCGAATGGCTCGCCCTCGCGAGCGAGCGCACCGAAGAAAATTACCTCGTCGGAAGTAATCTTCAATCACGTCAACGACAGCTTCGCATTCCGTTTTGACGATAGCACGCGCAATTTCTGTGGCCGATGATGTGGCGCATTATTTTAAGCGCTAGACTTTGAAACGTGTATGCGAGGCGATAAATTGGAGGAATTAATGGCCCGAGAATTGCCTGGACTTAGAATTTCCTATTATCTACTACAGTTTATTACACGCGGAAGTTTTTACGGCGGATACCGTGATAGGTTTTTATTTTTTACATACTCATTTTTGCGCCTGGTTTAAAATTATTTGTAGATATAAATTCAGATGTAAAATGTATTGGCAGATCGTTAATTGTCGCACGGTTTAACGCGACACGAGATTATTGCGCGACGCATTGTCTGTAACAAATTTAAAACTATCCGAATGTCTCACATGTTTTCAATACAGCTTATTAGATTTACTGTAATAACAGATATTAGAGTCAGAACGGTGGAATTTAATGACGAAAACCGGATGGCAGTGATTGGTTTGCGCGGTATCATGTTTCCGTTCTTACGGTATTAATTGGAACGCAGTTAATTAATTTAATAACTCACCGGGTAATTTACACGACCTATTTACGAACCACGAGGCGTAGCGGCTCCGTTTTTTTTAACGCGTTCACGCGTATTTCGCAATCGCATTTATGAATTTTCCGTGACATTCACGTATTTTGTTATTAATAAAAATCACTTGTAGGAAGAGTTCACGGAATATACGACGATTCTCTTAGTTGTTACGAACTTTCTCAGTCTTTCAATTACCGCGGGGCACGAGATTGAATCCGTCTTGCAACGTCGAGCGCATCTGAAAAAATCTCGCAGCTTTCTCACGCGGGGTATCTTCGATTGTGTTGCTACGGGGTAGAGGATTGTATTTCGATATCTGTTAATACTTTTGACATGCGATACGCGAACGGGCAACGATACTTTGTTACGCAATCGACATGTATCCCGCTGCATAATATGAACGCGCGCGCACATATCTGTTGGAGATATATTGGGTTAATTAAATGTATTTCACTGCGAGGCCGAAGGCTAGGCTCGCCGATAGACCGATCAATAAGTCATACGTGAGGCTGTCGACCGGTGAATGGCAATCGTTGTCACCGCGTCTCTATCTCGCGAACTCACGGCATGAATCATCGTCATTAAGGATGATCCACGATGCCGCGAATGCCAATCACGAATCGCGCGTTAAGTGCACGAAGATGCACCTCGTCGCCGCGTTTCGTGTTACTTAACGATCTTGCTCGAGGTAAATGCGATCCTATCACGGACTGAATCTGATCTCATTCAGATCTCGATCGGGTTCAATTCTACATTCCTCTGTATTTTAATTTAAGTGTTAATTAAAAGTCTACCTTGATATATTTTTTTTTAATTAATATATTAAAGGTATTCTTAATATTTATCAGTATTAAGTATTTATTATATATACGAGTGTAATTTTTCTTTTTATCGTTATACGTCGCGAAATAGTTGAGAGCGAGATAAATCAAAAGAAATCGTACTCAATCGATTTCACTTCGTGCCAAGAGACAAGTCGCGTGATTCGGTTGCAAAAGATTGAAATCTTTATTTCGATCTACTGTTTGCCCCGCCTTGGCGAATGCACAGGTGTGTTATGAGTGTCAAACCCATTCTCGACTACAACCCCGTTATCATTGCGTTTGATCGCGTAAAAATCGAATCTGTAGAACGTTCGATGGATAGAAAGTCACGATCGCGGCTGTTGATTTCGATTCGATCTGTATAAGTCGTTTGGTCACGCAAAAACGATATTGAAATATCCTGGCTCGACACTTTCAATAACGATTGCATTTTTCCGCTTATTACGAAATTTATTCCGCTTGCCGCTATCGTTTCACGTTTGTTTTGCGAGCGCAATTTAAAAACCAGACGATACGAATTTATTACGACAATTGTATACCGAGTGTACTCTAAATTCATGGAAATTCTATTGCGGTGGAAGGATTTAATGAACCCGAAAATTAACAGGCGCGTTGGCGCAAACTTGATGAATGCGCAACGCATGTAAATTAATAGTGTAATACGTTGAACTAAAAGAGAGCCAATTAAATTTAATATCTCTGCTTTTTAGATACACACTAAAATAAACCATGATTTGTAACAAATAAGTGAAAAAATTAAATTATACAGCGCCTCTGATTTTTTAAATTGAATATTACAAAATTGAGTTATAAAAATTTTAAAGAAAAAAAAAAAAATAATCCTTACCATTTTTTTTTTTTTTATGTTTACAAGTTCTCTTATCACATTTGACGGTTTATTAAAAGTATGATAATTGCGCTCTCTAATAGTATCTGTTATTTTATATCTATTTTAAATTGAGAGACACTTTCACATTCGCACAAGAAGGCGTGTTAGCTCCCGGTCATTTTTTTTTATATTTATTTTATTTTACATTTCACGCCTTAGCTTAATTTCCGCTTCGTTGAGCTCGGTTATTGACCCATAAAATTCTTACAATAATTTCTTTTCTTATAATTTTTCGATACTTTTCGTTTTTAGAGTTTGATTTTTTAAATATACTTGGCACGCGTTACTATATTTGACTATTTTTTCACTACATTTTTTATAAAGTAAAAAAATTAATTTAAATTACATAAGAATTTTTTTGCTCAATTTTTTTAATTTGTTAAATAATATTTGTTATTCAGTAACGATTTAAAAGTTATTATTTACAACTTTCGTACTTATCTTTAATCAAGAAAATTAAGAAAACATTTATTCCGAAGTAGTGAAAGGATCTGCCGTTAGAACTAGTTTTCAGGACACCTCGCGGACGGAAAATTGAAAGTGTGAATAAATTTGTCGCATATCTCGCAAATGTTGACGATAGAAAGAGATGAACAGATGACCTAGCTAATCGTGCTGCATTGAGAAAGAAAAAGAAAGAGAGAGAGAGTTCACCGTATGGCATTTAGATGTGCATGCACCATGTTGCACCCAGATTTGCTCCGGTAGCCTTTCTCCGTGTCGGCGGTTGACCGGCGAACCGATTATCGACGGACGTAATTCGATTGTGTAATGGCCGGATAAACGCGTTAGATGACGATTAAATTACAACCCGACTTCATGCAAACACTCGCGCGTACATAATTGCACGGACCGGACAGGTGTCTAAAGACATGAACATTGATTTTGTCAAAATTATGAGATTGCTCGATATTTAAAACGTAGCGAAAAAATTAAAGTTTTCCCACCGTTTTTCGAATAGCAAAAACGCAAGTATGCGAGAAAATATAATTCAATTTAATTATCAAAATTTACCCCATATATAAAATGAATATTATTCTACGCAAAATATTTTAATCTTTGTAATGCGAATTAATTTTAGTTAGTACCTACATTAAACAAGAATACATTTTGCAAATAATTTATATATATTTCTGGCGTACCATTTTACTCTTTCAGATTCTGGTCACTTTCGTATTCATTCAAAATGCATGTAATTTTCAGAGTGATTCGTAAATCAAAGTATCTTTTGAAACTATTATTTAACGGAACCGGCCAAGGTAATTCGAAAGTTTTCGCGTCGGGTAAGACTTCTCCTTTTTAATTATTCCGACCTCGTAGCAGACTATTGCGGAGTCGGGCACGAATCGGCATCCAGCCCTTTGGTGGAACGTTTCGGTCGCGTAATTCTTATAGGTTCCCGCTCGCAACTTGACTTTTTATCGTCCGCACTTCCGCCGTCTTAAAAGACCGCGCGGTTGAATCCGAAACCCAGATAGGGAAGGGCGACGAGGCGATGGAGCATTAGGGAAGACAAAGTCGGCTAACATTAAAGTACGGAGTTAAAAGAGATCAAACCTCCCCCGTTTTCTGAGCAAGCGTGCGGAGACTAAATCAGTGCTGAATCCTCGGGCAATACGATACGATGTAGTAGTGGTCGGTAGTGGTTTCCCAATCAATCGATAAATGTGGGAACTTTTTCTAAACTATCGCGCAATTTTCGCTGTTTCGCCTTCTTTCGGATTTTCATTAGCAATTATTATCCCTCGTATGCCGCGAAAATCGATAATACCGTGTTCTAGTGAGATTTAACGCGAGTTGGATTATTCTTTATTTATAAAACTCGTAAATCTGTATCAAATTCCTATGAGATATAATTGACGAATGATAATAAAACACAGAAAATGATAATAATGCAAACGCGTAATGGGAAACCACTCTCGAAATTCGATACAAGATTATATCACGCTGTTGCGAAACGTCATTAACATTCGCATTAATATATCTTTTCACAACATTTTTTACGCGCGTTGCCGTAAAACGATAATTTACTTATAATTATTTTCGGTCTCGAATCGATCTCTGAACTCTCCGTGACTTTCTTTTCCCTGTCTATGTGTATGCACTTTCCTCCACCTTTTCGCGCGAAATTAGATCGACTGCTGAAAGTCTGTGGGAAAAGATTTAATTTCTGCGGTCGCTCTTGAAAACGTGTAATTTCTCTTCGAGATTCCTCGTAGAATCGAACTTCCACTCGGTTCGGCGAACGTAATTTGTCGGGAAAATTTCCACGGGATTAACGTCTATTCGAACGAGCAAGCAGCCGACGTGGCGAACGAATTATTAATGTTACACCGACCAATGTTCTTTAGCCCTTGATCTTTTGCTTCATTTTTTTTCTCACCTATCGCGTAATACTTTCATAAACAGAAGGGGAATAGCGTTGCGCGATATATCATTCATACTTCGTTTTGACGAAGATATTAAAAGTAATCCTACATCTGAATTTATAAAAGAAAATCCTGAATTTTATATAGACGAGCAATCTTTTTAGAAGTTTCTTTAAAAGGAAAAATAAAATGCTTATTACATTAATTTATTATTTTAGTCTATGGATTTTTAACAGTATTTTTTTAATGTAATTAAAAAACTTTTTTATTTACACTACATGTATTAATTTTTATTATTTCATTATTTATTATTTATTATTATAAGAAGAAATCATCCGCGCGCTATGCGCGGGCTCTTTTTTGTGAGACCCCAATTACAAACTACGGAAAAAAATTCATGCGACTCACCAATCTGCATGAACTTCAGCGGAGTTGAAGAATTCTGCCGGTGACTGTAACATAAAAAGAAAAATATTAATGTAGACATGAATATTAGTTAATCAAATTAATAAAAAAAAAAAAAAGTAGAGGTTAATCTTTGATAAAGATTTTATAAAAGAAATTTATGGTTACCTAAGAGTTGCTCCGCCGAAGCAGGATGCCTCCTGGGCCTGCTCATCCTCTCAGATGGGACGTGACGAGCCATCCTTCCGCGCACAAGTAACTCGCGAACGCGTCCGGGTGAAGCTACAATCGCGAAAATTACTTAACAAATTTTTCGACACTCCCGAATAAAAAGAATCGTAAAAACGCCCGGTAACTATCGGCAGCCCCGAACGACCGACGAACCGGCTGCTGTTCGTATTCGTATAATTTTGGCGAGCGACCCTTTTCTCCTTCGGATTTTTATCTAAGCAGAATTCTTGTTTCGCTCAGATAAAAATCCAAAGAAGTGTTGAGCTGCAATAATATCAACGTAAATTCCATACAAATGTATGCAATTTACATTGATATGTAAAATTAATATTAAGACAAGATATATAAATTGATCAAAATTTTTTTTAATTTACTTACATTGTTTAAAAAATTATTATTTTAGGTTTCCGACGCGGTGTATTAATATTTTATTTTATTAAATATTTATTTTATATTATGCACTAATATAATTGTGCCGCGGGTATAAATATAAAATTTTTTTCCCACCCGAAATGCTAATAATTATAATCTACAAAAAAAAAGCATGCAACTCACTTTCGGCGGAGTGTTGGTAAGGTGATCTGTAACAAATAAATGAAAAAAATTAAATTGCAAAGATCTCAATAATTATTTAGAAAAAGAAAAAAGATTATACGCGCTTCTGATTTTTTTAATTTAATATTTTAATTTAATATTTCAAATTAATTCGAATTTAAATTTAATATTGCAATATAATAACACAAAATTTAGTTTTAAAAACGACAAAAAAGAAATAAAAGATTTGATCCTTACCAATGGATTACTCCGCCGGTGCCTGATGCCTTTCCTAGGCCTCCTCCTCCTCTCAGAACTGGCCACTCTAACGGGGATGTTAGGCTGGTGCTCCTTTGACAAAAGTCTTCTTCTGGATTTCCATCTGAAACAAAAAAAAGTTATATTTGGTTAGTAAAATAACGAAAATTAAATGTGCTGCATTACAAGTAAATACAACTATTCCGTGTGAAATATTCGCTTTACAGATACTCGACACGTACATGTTATCTATCGCGAAGATCAGTTCGTATCAGCTAATATATTTACTTACACACGGCAACCGACCGGCCGGCACATACCTACGTTTTACGTGATCATCACGCGAGATGTGTACGCCGCGCGCGCGACCGACCTCTACTCTCGGTCACTACACAACTATAAAAATATGTTAATAGAATTTTCCAGCCTTCGTATTCTTACACCACGAATGAATACCTCCCGAATCTATCGCGGACCCGTCGATTAAAGCCCTCTTCCCTCGAGCCCGACTGTCCTCGTCCACGCTTCGTTAATGGCAAAGACACACGAATTTAATATACGCATACACGTGTTTTTAACTCACTTTATATCGAAAAGATGTAGTCGTCGGTACGCCCAGTTAATGCGGGAGGTAGTTCACGCCAGATTTAAGTGCCCTGACCCGTCGATTCTGCCCGTAGATCTTTAATACGTACGGAGCACGTGCTGCGTACGTACGTTTCGTTGGACCGCTGGAGAAGGACAGAGCGAGAGTGGGAGTAGTGGGGGAACGTAGCTCGCGCGCGGCACGTACGCCGCTCACCCTTCCCTCGTCTCCCTTCCCCCCAGCTCCCTGCCCATCTCTCTCTTTCTTTCTCACCTCTACACAATTTAACGCGTTACAAAAAAATTTATATGCTGAATATTAATTGCATATTGACCCGATACTGAATTTCATAACCTTCTTAACAACTAACGTTTACTCTCGTCCTTTTTTTTAATTACTATTAGGAATTGTTTAAATGATTTATCGTGTGTGCTTTACTTCAGAATTCTCCGCAATTCTGATACTTTAAATTTCACGTCTTAATTTGCAAATGGGATGTCGGCATTACAGAGAAAGCAGGGATAATTCTAACGAGTTGGGTTCTCGCATGTATCATATATCAATTGAAATGCGCTTTGTCGCTGTCGGCTTTCTCCTACTATTACGAGAGTTTTGGCAGTAACCATTCCCGAAACCTTCGCCTGTAGTTTGTTACGAAATTGTTTCGCCATTGTTCGCGACACGACCCTTCGAATTTACGGTCGCCCCCGATCGCTAATGCGCCCACTAACGATCGTTCTATTAGAGAACATGTGCGCTAGAGTACCTAAATAATGCAATTATTTCTTACCGAAATTTCGCCCGCTCGCGGCGATCAACAAACTTGAACATTTACGCTTAAATCGTTAAGGTAGAAAGTAATACAGCTTCAAATATTGAAACCTTTACCAGAGAGAGAGCGTATAATACGATTCAAATCTTCGTGTAGAAAGATTTTCATAAAACATAGAGAAAATTGAAGCAAGGGTGAAAGGTTCAAACTTCAAATATCTCATTATTCTATTTGCATGTCAAAAGTCGAAATTAGCTCTTAAAACATTTCCGTCAGGTGTTATCCGCAAAGAATCGAAAACGAATGTTGAACAAGATCACGCTTGGCTACGCAAAATCAATTGCCCTTCCGACGAAGGTTATTAACCCTTCATTATCCGGCTCGCATCCCGGTTCGTAGCGTAGCGCGATTTCATTTTTTTTTTTTTTTTTTCATCTGGGGTTTACGGGAGGAAGGAAACCGCGTGTCGCGCGCTCAGCTTCTTCGCAACTCGGACACACCGTTCATCTCGCGCGTGTCTTCGTGTTTCTCTCTTTTTTTTTTTTTTTTCTCCCTCGTCGTTCTCGCGGTCCAACGGGAGCGGAACGATGGGCCGGCTCGATCGATGGATTGCGGGATGATTCTGTGCAACGAGGGGTGCGGAATTTTCATGCCCGAACGAGCAGGCGCGCGGGACAGGCGGCCCCCGCGGCGCATACAGGCGAGACACACGAGTCGGGGTCGTTGCTTGTCGCTACCACCGGGGGTGTATAGTTTATGTATAGCCGGCGGCTAAGACTAAAAGGGATGCCGAGGGATGCTGAGGAGAGAGAACGAACGAGGGGTAGCTACGGCCGATGTGAGCGCCACGGCGGCAACCAGGCCGCGGCAACGGCGTTTGCTCATCGTCCCGTCACATCCGGGAACGTTGGCATCCGATTAAGACGGATCACCGAATCTGGGCCTTTTCAGCGCCGTCGATGGAAGCGCGTCAGGTGCGCTCTTCTTTCGCGTTGCTGACGCTTGGCGCGGAAAATATTCACCAACTGGGGCGAAGCGAAAACCATCTCTCGCGCCAAAGGTGCATCTCTCGAGTCGTCAGTCATTTAAATCACTTTTGCGTAGAAATTTTAAACGAAAGTACGTATATTTAACTGGTGATCTGGAATCGATTATTTGCCTGACCGTGTTTAACGCGATAGATTAAAGTTTTAGTCTTTAGGAATTGAATCGTAATTAAAAATGTAAGCGCGTGTTTTACTTCATTAATACGACGTTTAATATTCCAAATTGTTCAGCTAAACATTCGTGAGAGTAATTAAAGCGACATTATCATAGTGTTGTTTCAAAGTCTATTGCGATATTATTTTAGGATGGTGGATTAATTTATTGAGCCTCGAAATGATAATATAAGCTGAGTCGCGTCGAATTAATTGCTATCCATAATTTCATGCTCAATTTTGACGTATCATTCGAGCTGACTTTCACAAACTTCATTTTCATTCCTCAAACGTGACCTCATTAGGTATACGCAATTACCTCGTTATTAAGTAAACATCAATTAATGACAGTTGATACCAAGGCAGGTGAATCTGTAAAATTTCCATAAAACCCTTCGTCGAAAGACGAAGGCGATCCCGCGGGCTTTAGAAGTTTAAGCTAACGCATTATTATATCGGAACAATTCCATACTCCGTAAAAAGATTATCCATCTATATTTTACTTAAGCACGCTTCCAGGGTATCATTTTCATTCATATTCATTATTTCTTCGCACGGGATCGCGACGAAATAATTTAATAAACTTTCCGCGGTACACACGTCATGCATTTCCATATATTCGGCAGCCCTACGGAACCCCCGTCGCGCGTCGAAACTTCACAGTGAAATATCCTCGACATTTCACACGCGTACGTACCGAAAACAGTGTCGACGTAACGCATAGGGGTGGAGATACCTAGCGCGATTGAAATCGAAGAGCAACACGAGGGTTCGGTCTCGCATTAACGCACGCGAAACGCACTCGACAGCTTCAGCCCCGCGTGAGCTGACATTTTAATACCCTCGTCCAGATACTCCGTCAGAGTCGTCATATCACTCGCTTCCCGTCCAGGTCATCATCACCTTCGTAACTACCAGAGCACGAATCCCCTCTTCAAAGCGACCTGGATTTTTCATCACTTTGTTGTCCCTAGTGATTAAATACGCCCTACACGATAGTCTCTTCGCTGCGTTTTTGTACCGTTGTCGCGACATTGTCAACCCTTCCATTAACTTCGATTCTCATCTGTGCAAGTATCAAACGTAGAGGAAGAGAACCGATAAAGCGCACGATTCCATAAAGCCTCGCTTTTTTTCTAATTTTTTTTTTTTTACGCTTTGTTTAAGATATAACATTTATTTTACCGCGTAATTGTTGGACGATTTCACAAAGTTGACATGGATAATTAGTATAAATATCAATTTTATATATAACATGAGAATATAAGAAAAATTCTTAAACGATAGCTGCACATGATGAGAGCAAACGTGTTAGTGATTGATAAGATAGTAGTTAAGTGATTGCTATCTTTTATTACTAAATCCGAAAGCGATAAAAAGCATTGCTCGTATCTTACACTCGAAGTTTAGTAATTAAAATTCAGAAAGTTATTATATTCATTTTATATATTATTTTAAATATTTAGTTGCCTTGCGAAGACTTGAATTTCTACAAAGAGCATTACGAAATCTAACAATCAAACTTGATAAAACCGATAACGAATCTGAATTAAATTTCGTTATAAATTGCACGAGCGAACGCGAATGTCATTTCCCAAAGAAACCCCTTTCGTTATTCAATATGCCGTTTCTATATCAAATTCCCACGATGTTGTCTTGAGATTGCCGGCGTATTTGAATGCAATCGCGTGCTCAAAATATATCGCATTATCTACGTCCGTTTCGGAAGGAACCTCGGAAGTTGCGTTACAAGATATGTAAATTGTTGCGATATTAGTTTGCAGATAAAGAGAATATGGTAACGGGAAATGTCAGACCTGCAATCACAGAGAGAAGCAAGTTTTGGCTATCTGTGAAGTTCAACGATCGATAAAATACGAGCGTCCTTAAACAAGCTGCCTCGGCACATGGCTCGTCTTTCTTCACTACCCTTTCGCGCGATCCTTTTCACCCTCCGTATTTGCTGTCAGTCAAGGATGCCTCCGTCGACACTCAATCTCGCTACTCTGCTTCGCGAGAATCGGACGACTGACATAAACGTATTCCGAGAGAGCAGATTTAAATATCCTCTCCTGTCCCTTCACCGGCGGAATGAAATCGGCTCTTATCTTTCGAAAAGAACAATGAAAATTGACGTGCGCGTTCTGAAATCCGAACGGATGGCAAATGGGAAAATAAGATTTCGAAAAAGCTCACAGTTGTATAATACACCCTATCTTACACTGTATAAATTATTTTTTACAATAGCAATTATTGTAAATTAGCTAATTCGCAATAAAGAAAGAAGTTGATTTAAAAAATAAAAAAAGTATGACTTTTTTTTTCTTCTTTCTTTTGAAAGATCTCTTCTTCCACTACGTTTACTTTCACCATTCTTTTTTTTTTTATCCGGCAACTTCTCTTGTTATTTTTATTTTATTTATTGATCGATTCGGCTTTGGAATGCGACGCTCGCTTTGGCCGTCGTAAAATCCCATCGAAAACCCATTGAAAATGCGGATTGGACGACCAGTCCGGTGGTCGAACGTGGAAAATATTACGAGAAAAAAAGGGTATCCATATCCTGCCATCACGTGGCATCACGGGTGAATTGTGGGACGAGATAGGCGCGTTCAATCGAGTCGAAAAATGTTTCCGTGAAAGTGATAATCGTAAAACTCGATTATTTTATCATAGAAAAAGGACGAACTTTGTTTTGACGTAAACTGATACCTGACCTATTAATATCTTTTAATTAAATTATAATTATAAAAAAAAAGTCTTAGGTGATTATTTAGTACACTTTATTATTATTAATGGATTTCAAGTTTTTCTAGTAATTTACACACGGAAATATTTTTCCCTGTTTTCTTTTTCTTTGTAAATAATTAATTTCTTTTTTATTTAATTTTTAATTTGTTATTTATAGAGTAAATCTCGTCTCGGTAATATGCGACACCTAGATCAATTCTGATCAAGCTTCCAGATCCCTCAGAAAGCTGTTACCGATTATGTAGAAAACGTTTCTTACCGACAATCAGCTGTTATCACTGATAAAACATTTCATCCCAAGTTCATGGTGCGTTAAAAAAGAAGTTACGTACGCGCGCATATCGAATTAACAAAAATGTATCTTCAAATATATCTTTTATGAAAGTATAATTTTCCGTGCAAAGTGCACATTGCGTCTTGAAAGTACAAAGATGCACCTGGAACGTGCATAATAAGATAAAACTGCGAAGATTATTCATCACTCATTGTTTGTTACAATCTTTCATGAATAACATGCGTCAACATCACTTATTCATGAATCGCGAAACTCATTTATCGCCCCGCGCCGTCATTGTCGACAGATTTTCATCCAATTTGGAATGTTCGCGTCTGTTAATTTCTCATTACAATAGATAGCGCTTTAAATAATCGCGAGATAACGAGGTGCGCGGGCGCAACGCACGCAACGGCGTGAATTGCGAGAAGCGACGAGTTTCAGTCGCATCTACGAAACGGAAGCGGGACTCGCTGATGTTCGTGCAGGATTCCCTCGAGCCCTAAGGTCCGGACTCGAGGGCGACTGGTGGAATTTCCTTCCTTTTTTCTTTCTCGTTGTTGATGGTATCGCGCGACCAGTCCCGCGAATGCGTGCACGCACGTGGCTCGCCCACCCGCGCGATCGAAGGGTCGTAATGCCAATTAAATCGGTCCGCGAAAGCGTTTATCCCTCAGCTGACTTGATCTACGACGACCACATTGATTTCCGACTCTTCTTCATTCTTTTCTTTCTTTTCTCCGCATTTTATAACGCGTCGTCAATTTTTGTATCAAACCCTCGCGGAAAAATTAAAGTGCGTACTTTTCTTTTTTTATGTTATGGTTATTTGGATATGTGTACAATATATAAATTACTATTAATTTATTTTTATGGAAATTTGTTTAAGTTAAAACAATTGTTTTTATATTCAACTCTTTTTCCGATTTTTTTGTAATTTATTAATTATTAGCTGCCGAGCTAAAGCTATTTCGATTTTTAGAAGATAAGAGTTACATGATACAAAACTTGGTCGTAAAAACGGGAGATATGAAATAAAAAATGTAGCTACATATGTTCTCGCGAAGTGTCAGTGACATCGCAATAAAAATTTCAGAGATCTCGAGAAAGTAGTCGGCCAAGATGATATATTTACCGTTGTCTGATTGCGTGAACACTTTTATGTTTGTATGTTACTGAATATTCATCCGCTTAAATTCGGTAGGCTTTCCTCTGGGACATTCGTGCATATTCAACGAAAGGGAAATCACGTTCGTAATATTTGATATAAAAAAAAATTAACAAATAAAAACCCGAAGTACTAGCAACAATAAAATTTTTTTACTATCTAATATAAAGATTGTGCCGACAATATAATAAAAATAAACAGTCTACAGATTTACTCGTATTAACTGAGATGTTCGCGTCAATATCAATGCAAATAAATTTAATGCCGGCTAATCCAATGCGACTATCTTGTTATCACAGTTAGACCGTCGAATGTGTACCGTAAATTAATTCCCCAATCAAAACAACTACGCGACGATTTGTCGAACATTCCTCGCTGCAGATTGCAATCCGTAATTTCCATTTGCGTCTCGTTTTGCCGCCCGTGGTTCACTGGAGACCGACGGCTGCAAGGCGAGGTTCGCAAAGCTTGCAGGCGCGAAAGCACAAAGGGGAAGAGACAGATCGGGAAACATAGGACCGCCATGTGCTGGAGGATACGAGCCGCACTGGCACACGGAGAGGCGGCGGACCTCTTTTTATTCGTCTACTGAGTAACGGATGACAGGAATAATAACGGCATACGGAGGAGAGGTTTTCGAGGCCGACCGGATTAGAGCCAGCTCCGTCTGTCCGCGTTCCGCCGTTATACTTGTCGCACTCGCGCCTAGAATCCGTGATGTCGGCTCGCACGAGGGTTTACTTCGCAGCTCCGCCACGCACCTGTGCACGTGTGGTATACGACGTTTTCCATGATTACACGTTACCGCAACTGTTCGCTGTCGGTGTATGCCACGGACAACACACATACTCGAGTTGCCTTCGAGGAACGTTTCTTAAAGAGAACCGACGTGTCTGGATGTTCATTAATCATTTCGTTGTAGACGCGGTAATCGACAACTAGGATTTGATATGTGTAACGCTTTAGAATCTTTAGATGATAACTGTGTAATATTCAGTGGTTAAAAAAAAAAGAAGAGAGAGGAAATATTAGTCGTCGATTTACACGTGTTGATCTTAAACTTGATATAACTATGTAATTATTTAAATTAACTAACATATAATTGATATTGCTTGCCCGAGCAGATGCCTGTCATTAAAAAAAAAAATATCGTGTAATTAATTCAAAATTTTCTTTATAATTGTTTTTGAAAAGAGAAATAATTTTTTTTTTAGTAATATAAAATATATTATTTTCTACTTTAACTTTTTTTTATAAATTTCTAATTTATATTTTTTTATTTTAATTTTATATGAAAAATTATACGTATATTAGTGCTGTTTTATTTATTACAAATAATTTATGTCAACATTTGGGTATCGTGCGTTTTTTTTTCGCGAAAAATGGGCACTTTATAAAGCAAAGGCATTTCTGGTGCGTAATGCATCGCCGGCAGCAACGGGGAAAAGTAGAAGCGTGATAGATGCCCCTCGGTTTGCAATCAGACTACGTTGCTAATAAGAAATTGCTAGGGCGCGCCGACGTCAGCTGAGAGATAACGTAAGAAACGCTAACCAGAAAGTACCGGGGAGTCATTATGTATATGGCATGTACCTGGATTCTGAGAGTACGTTATTTAGCACGACGAAATCACGGATGAAATTAATAACCACGTAGTAACACACTATCTTAGAATCGCGTCCCATGTTCATTATGACGCAGGCAAAATTATTTCAAATAATCGTTCGAACTCGCTTAAGTGTAAAACAATTATTTAAGGTATTTGTAAAAAGTAGTACAGTAATTAATTAATCCTTAAAATTTCACGAATTTCATCGCTTTATCTGAGGAATGTTCGGAACGGTATCTATTGGCATATTTGTTCAGGGAAATCAGGTGCACGGTACAGAAATACCAGTCTCTCTCTTTCTATTTTTTTTTTTTTTTTTTTTAAATAACAATTCCCGCGAGGCTCGTTTAGCGATGGGAAAACCCGATGTGGAATAGGCACGAAACGAGGAGGCGGAAGGAACGGCGACGTCCGCGCTTACTCGCTCCGCTGCGCGTGTAAATGCGGTTAATGGTAGAACCGTAGAGCGGTTTACACGCATCATCCATAACAGGTACGCACGCTTACGCGATCGGCGTCGTCGTTCAACATTCGAAGGATTCGCCGTTTCCGTTTTTCCTTTTTTTGTTTTTTTTTTTGGCTCGCCGCATTTTAGACAGCAAAAGCGTCACGTTGCACTTTTGCATCACCGCTTGATCTCGCCCCGGCTGTTTCATATCGAGAAACTCCGGAGTTTTACGACACTCTCTGTTTTCCCTAACTTTCCATCGAGTTGAAGTAGTATCGGGGAGATATAATATGAGATATGTCTGTATTGCACAGTTACGATAAAAGATTTATATAGTAGACACGTCTTTCAATTAACTTTGTGTTGACGTCACGAAGTCGAGGAAGAGAGAGTCAAATTTGATATAATCTGAGATCGTAAAAGTATTCCGAGCGCTTTATCAATTAATATTAGCAGAATTCAACGATTTTTATTAACTAAAAATAAAAAATTGTACAAATTATTTTTCAATGAAAATTAAAGTCGACGTGATGAACAGAGATCGGATTCTCTCGTTCTTTTTTTTTTTTTCTTCCTGTAAGAACGCGATGATTTAACGTTTACATCGGGTCGCTATGTATGGGTACGTCGAAGATCGATGCCGACGCGTGTCGCAGTTTTCCTGCTGCCGCGGACAGAAAGGAGTACGTTACAAGCGATCTACGGGAAAGGTCGCGATAAATTCTGATTCTCTCTCACTTCGTCGCGCCGCGGCTTTGGGAGAAGGAGAGAAAGGCACGAGCAGAAGCTACGATTCCGAATGCCACGGCCAGTGGGAGGATCAGCATTGTCCCCCTTTTCTCCGCATCTTCCGTCTACCATCTTCTACTTCGATCTCACCTCGGGGCTTCCTTTTCCCTTGCTCGGCTCTTTCTCTCTTTCCCTCTCGACATGCTGATGCGCGCCGTTAGATTTATTCAAATGCGTGAATCTGCCGATTGATTTGAAATGCCACCGTGTATTTCCTCCTCCATCTTTTCTCTTTTCCGTGTCGTGCCTTCTCTCTTAGCTCTACGGATCTTGCATCACTGCCAAGCACCGTCGCAAATGAGAGGACACGTTTATAAGCGAATATTGTTGTGATAAATTCAACAACGTCAAAGGAAACCTGACTCTCTCTTTCTCTCGTGATTATTTACGCCTATTATATTTTTTAACTATTATATATTTTTAAAATCAGCTTAAAAATTTGTGTATAATAATACACAGAAATTAGTTTTTTATTTTATTTTATATGTGTTTGCCACACACAATAACAGGGAAATGCATGATTTTTTTCTCTTTCGTTTTATCTTGTCTTCTTTATGTACTGAGAATAAAATACGATGACACGCCGAGTGAAAGCTCATACGAACAATCGGAAAGATAAATTCTAACTCTTGCGGAAAGCGAACGAGAGCCAAACCGCAGGCTGATTCTTTCTTTTCACTGTTCTCGATAAATATAAAGTAGTACGGGGGTAAGCGTTCTGTCAATGTTTCCGCATTGTTCTGTCGACCGGAGTAGTTTTCTCCTTTCAATAAAATTGAATCAGGTATCAAGAAATAAGATAAATGTGCAGTGAAGTAATTTATGTCGGTTAGCGCCTTAAAAAATCGCGTTTTCGTTGTAAAAAAAAAAAAAGAAAGAAAGAATTCTGTGTAAAAGTAATCACAGATTTTTCGTTATTGTTCATAAGCTTCGTCGCCGATTATTTGATACGCATCGCGCGGGAGCGAACGGACTCTAAATAGTGGCAATACGTAACAGCTAGTTTTAATAGGTATTATTACGTGGAAAATCTGTTCTGGGCTGTCATGCGTTTCAGGGAATCGCGGTTATCTATTTCGTTAAGCCCTTTTGACTCCCTGAAATGAATTTTGCCAGATTATACGTTACATCAGACCGCGTCTGATACGGCGCATTATTGCGAACTACGTGCAAGTTTGTTCCGCCTTGATGTGGATAGTTACTTTCTTCTCTCCATTATCCCTGACCTAGGCACCATTTATCTGGTGTGCAACGAATTCTGAATGAGGAACGTTCGCTATTCACGGGAGGGAGATGTGATAGGGTGTGAAATAAATTTGTGTCGATCAAACGTCGATTGTAACAATAAAAATTCCTACGAATAAAATTAAAATCATCGCGCGTCGTACCGAATGATAAAATTCACTTGTTTCGATGCAGTTTATCTTTTATTTTTATCGGGTTATCCGCGTCGTGGAATTTGGAGCATCGAGATATCGAAGGATGTAATATTATCCCGAATTTTCCCATCAACTCGACCCGTAATTTTCTAACTACATATATGTCTCGCACGTCAGATCTGCGTAACGTTTCTTGGATCACGCGATTCCTCGTTCCGCTTATCGTGGGATCTCTTATAAATAGAAGGTCCGAGCGACCGAGAAGCGCGGAAGCGATAGCGCGCCGATCCTGCCTGCGCGTATTTTACACTCGAATAATCCCGTACATTTTATCGGATCATTACAGAGATAGGGATGCAGTCACGGGCGATAGTAAATGCATATTCCTGAACTGATTTCTCTATTCCGCGACGACAATGAATCCCGCGCGCGCGCGCTGTCCTTTCCTCGGGCTTTCTTAATGGGCACTGGAGTCGCATCATGCAAGTTCAACGATCCGGCACCGTTATTTTTCTCAAGAGCGAGAATACGGCTCTGTGCCAGTCGCGGGCTGGCGAGAATTTTTGGCTATTTTTGACTTCAAAGTCCCTCCTCTTTGCAAACCTCGCCCGGTCGCCTCCGGCACTTCGGCCGCTCGTGTCTGGCTAGCTTCAAATGCTTTATTTTCGCGAACGAGTCTTACGAGTCGCGGGAGCTGAAACCGGTATACCAATCGCTTCAGTTTTCGATGCTACGGAGATACGGTGAAAATCTGCGGACGCGTTTATCGCCGAGCATGATCGACCGATTGTAAATTCTGTTTATTTGGAAATCAGTTGGCACGTTGAATCAATGAAACGCTAGTCGTCGATACTGAGACTTGGATCTTATTTAACATTAATCACACGATGATGATATACGATTTGTGGCATTCACTGCTTTTTTTTATATATATACTATATTGCATGGACCACCAGCATAAAGACCTTCTTGTGTTCTCGCGTGGAGGTCGAAATATAAAGTCAGCTATATACTAATTTCAATCTACGGACTCTCTATGTCATTGGTCTCGCGCTAACTGTAACCAGAACTTGGTAATGACCGATTGATTGGACAGGGAACAGAGACGACTCTATCATCTCGGTACTAGGAGCACGTACACGAGTGCTGAAAAGCTTCACGATAGAAAACGCAAATTGCGGAACAGTCGCGCCGGAACTTTTATTTTTGTCTCTCCGATTCCCTTTCCAACTAACATTTTCATTACTCTGTTCTTTTTCTCTGTCGGATAAGGAAAACTCGTCATTAACCTCCAGCGTGGCCACTGCCATTTGTCACGGTGACATCTGCCAAGGAAGAACGTAGAAGTAAATTTTAAAAAGAAGGGGAAAGATCTAGAGAGATAGAGGATGATAGAAAGAAGCGATGCGAATTTAATGACAGATAGCGAATAAGTAAAAGAAAACTTGAGAAATAAAAAAAAAAAAGAACTTGTTAGAAAGTCGCGTCTCTATTTCTATAAATGAAAATTCGTATGCGTTAAATAAAATTTAGTAACGACGTAAAATATTTTAATTATACCAAATTGCTGAAAAATTAGAAGCAGATTTGTAAGAAGTGTCCTGTTATTTAATTTAATTTCCAATTTCAAGTCGAAACGTTTTTTTTTTTTTTTTTTTTTTTATAAAATTATTATTTATATTTAATTCTAATTTTGCCAAATGGTTCTCTAATGGTTTGTAAATTGGAGATAAATGCCTGACGATAGTGAGTTACCTTCTACATGAAAATCTCGAGTCGATTTGCGCCTACAGAGAATCTTATTTAACCGAACGTGACGTCGCGACGAGCTTGGTTCTTTAACGTCACTTTCGTGCGACGTCTGGATTTGTCTCCTTCCGCGGTTGACCGTGATAAAGCGCGATGTCTATTTAATAAATTGCGTCCTCGGGTACGATATGCAGGGAACACAGCCCGTGGAAAGTGCGATGTAGCATTCACGACCGGACCTGAGACCGGAACGCGATACACGCGAACGCTTCATTAATGCCGATCGAAAGTAAAGGAAATCAGTAAAAAGTGATGCATTGATTGGAGATTGTCAGACACTGCCGCCGCCTTTCACACTTCAGCAATTAAACTACAATCTGTTTTTTTTTTTTTTTTTTTTTTTTAATTTTTTCGTTCGCGTAGCGACGTCCGCGCGCAGAATTGAATTTATTAATCAAAAAAGTCTGAGTAAAAATTATTTTATAAAATATTAATATTCTTTATTCATCAAAATATGTCTTACGCGCACTTCGCAAAGTGTAAACTAGTCGCATTGATATTTTAATGTATCAACGGGATTTTATATCGCCGACAGCTACAAAACTAGTTCAATATCTCCGGTATCTCTTTATCGAGCGATGCATCTCTCTCGAATATCCCGCGAGGAGTGAAGTTCGCGGTAAGTCGCAGCAGTGAACGGCGGGAGGAGCGTCCGGAGCGCGAATCGCGAATGTGAATCCGCGTCGCGATCTTGTCCGATCGTCGACTTCACAGAACGGAACGGTCGAGAAATAGGAAATGAAAGGCGAGCGACGATTCCGTTTCGCGGACACGCCGTAGGCTGTTCGTCGTCAGGCTGTAGAATTGGCAGAAGGGCACCACGCGAGGGAACATCAATAGTCGGCCTCTCGCGGCCGTCAATCGGTCGTCGCACGTAGTGCACTAGCGTGCGCGCGAGTGCCGCCGGTTCTCGGCTGTTTCCGACTGAGCTCGACCGGCCTCTCGACGCCAGCATTGTCCCGCGTTCTCAGTCCGCGACGAGCTATTGCATCGGATGTTCGTTGCGTGTTCGCGCGCGGCAATTCGTACGATTCAGCGGGAAAATGTGACGATTTTTCGAGTGCCCGTGAGTGAGCCGAGTCTAGGAAAAAAGAAAAGAAGCGTGGGGGTGTGTTCTCCTTTTTCCAAACGCGAAGAAACAAAGAGGTGTTTGTCTCCATTTTTCTGTGGCCGAATGTTCCGGGAACTCCATCGTTCCGCGTTCGATTGTGACGACGGCTTCTTTCGCGTATATACCGGCACCAGCCAGGGCTCTGAGTCGATAGAAAAGTGACGGAGGTAAGCACAAAGGGGAGAGAGGTTAGACGGAGAACCGCAGTGAGGGGAGCGTGCCCTGTGAGATAATTCATATCGCCGACTTGTTCGAGGGTCTGCTCTTCGTAACTGCGCTCGTTGTACTTGATAGATATACGCTTCAAGTTTGGCGAAAGAAGAAAGTTTCGGCCGGTCCCAGTGATGAAGAGCAGACCCTTCGGGCGTCTCAAAGATCCGGCCGCGTTCATCCTTTGTCGCGTTCGTATATAGGAGTCACCGTGCGATTCAAAATGGGCAAATTTTTTTTTTTTTTTAAGCGACCTGAACACCACCATTTAATTGGCACGCCATATTTTATTTAAAGATGGGACGCGAATATATTCACGTCGCGGAGGTGTGACGTAAATTTGTCCCGCTGGAGCTTAAGCATAATGTAAATTTACCGCCGTTAAAACGCGTCGTAAAATTTAACGCGGGGAAGTGTCACGACGATATCGAAAATTGTTGCGCGAAATTGGAAGATATTTTATTTCGTGGATTTTCGTTTCAATTCGCGCGAGATTAATGCGACTCGCGAAAACTGGTTTCCGACACGTGCGGGATGAAAGATTTCAAAACTTAACATTTTCAGCATTAAATAGAAACGACACTTGAATTGCTTGTTAAATTCGCCTATTTATATTTCACACGTTTTATTTATTTTAATTATTATCAAAATATATATATTAACCAAAAAAAGAAAAAAATTAATTGAAAAATCTAAAATGTCTGCAACATGTGTATAAAAATGTTATCGAGACGCGGAAATTGTAAATTTATACTATCAAATAGATAGAAGTGTTATCTGAGCCCATTTATTACGGTATCTATATTCACGTATCTTGTATTGGTATTTGAAATTAATATTAAAAAATATAAAACATATTAAAAAAAATTAAAAAGTCTAAAATCTATTTTTAAAAAAATTAAATAAATAGATAAAATATGAAGTACACGAACAATGTATAGAAATATTCATCAAAGATGTTAGAACAATTTTAAACCCTCACATTTGCATTCTTCAACTTATTACAGTTTTAGCCTTTGATCTCAATGTTACAAGTTAGGATTATTAAATTTATACGTAACGTTGTAAGACCCTGGTAGTTCGTAATATCGCTGTAGCAAAGGTTACGAGTTTACTGGTATTTATCGCGGTTTTACGAGAGGCTGCCTCCGAAAGGAGAATTCCTCGCGGTGATCTCGCCTGAGTATTTCGACGTGAGATTTGATTCGCGAGTTGCAAAACGTGACGGCATGCCGTCGCCGTCGCGCGGGCTCGAGGACCCTTGAAACAACCGAAGTTTCTTTCAAGCGCATTCATCTCGATCGTGTGACAGAACGGAACAGGGGAGGAAAGGACAGCAACGAAAAAGTTGACGGTGATATTCGGAGGCCGTTGTCAAAGGGCGTTTCGTGGACGCCTATACTTAGAACGAGAGCAGATTTCTACGCGGACGCGTAAAAAGTTAATCAACCACAGAGTCTTTGTTTCTAGCTCGATAGTAAAAATAAAAATTCTACGATTAATTTTAATTAATTTTCATTTCTTTTTTTTTTTTTTTTTTTTTACGCGTTTTTACAGAGGTCCAACTTCGACCTACTTGCCTCGAAATAATGCGGGGTCGATAGTAAACAGTCCACGATAAACGCGACGCGGCTCGCCTTTGCGCCTCCGCGATGAAAACGTTTCGCGAGACGCGTATCGAGTTTCGCCGATCGAATCGGGGTCGCCGACGACTGGTTCCTAAGCTGCGAACGAGGCTTCTAGGACTCGCGCGCGAGAAGACTAGGACGGGATTGCTTCGATCGTGACCTTCGGCTTAATCACCGATCGGATAATTGATTATACGGCTTTCAATTCACGGAATACTTCGGACGATTCAATTTCACTATTGTCGCGTTCGAAATTGGAAAATTCTATTACGTCTCGCATGAAAGTTTCGGAATAGAAATACGCTTTTTATAAAGTTTTAATAAAATTTCGTGGAAGTCTCGCGCTTAAATTGAATTTTTTAAATTGTGAATTTTTACTTTTTTCTTTTTTTTTGTTTTATTTTATTTTTGAACGACATACGTTTATACGCTAATATATCTATATCTGCATTACCGCATGTTTCACAGTGAGTAACTGTATATTGGCCATAAGTGTGAGGGGTGTCACACGTCTCGTCTCTCGCTGACTTATTATACTCATTGGATCCTCGTCTTTGCGGATACAACATCCGTTAGTATATGTTAGTAAATGGCGATTGGTATGGACACGCGTGAAGTCGGATTGTGCGTATGAAGCAGTTAATCGAGAAATTATTTGCTGCCGTTAGCTGTAGACTGAATCTTCCTTCTTTCTTTGTGATACGTATGGA
This sequence comes from Cardiocondyla obscurior, assembly GCF_019399895.1. Taxonomy (NCBI): domain Eukaryota; kingdom Metazoa; phylum Arthropoda; class Insecta; order Hymenoptera; family Formicidae; genus Cardiocondyla; species Cardiocondyla obscurior. Next base: position 541,687 of record NC_091875.1, on the reverse strand, counting down.
GATAAGTTAGAAGGAGGTAACAAACTACGTTAATCTAGGGATTAGCTCCCGGGACTGTTACTAGGAACGTTGCAACTCTGTCTATGCGTTTCCGGTAATGAATTCTAAACTCTTTGGCTGTGCGGCAGCAGTTCGAGTTAAGTAATCTCTTAACTTGGCAGTGCGCAGTATTTCGTTTGACTAGATTCGCGTAAAGAAATCAAGTTAAACTAAAATTGTTAATTGAGTATAAATAAGACGTTCGATTTCTGACTTTTATTTACTTTTTTTGGAAAAAATTTCCTTAATTTTAATGTATTTTTATTTTATTTTATTTTTTTTTGGAAAATTATGTAATGTTTAATTAATGTGATATTTTGATATCAAGTCTGATGATACATTTAATTGGAATATAATTAATTATATCAACTGGGAATCGCGGCGTTGTTAAGCTCTACGTACGTTTAAAAACTAACACGGTGTTAAAATCGCACTACCATCTTTCGCCCATCACAATCGTGCGTTTCACAAGTGAACGAAGGGCGCTTTCGCTTCATTAATAATCCCTAACGATGCGCTTTAAATAAGGGTATCTTCTTTTCATCGTGAATAAGTGTTTGCACACGAACTTCGACGCATTTTCGCTCGCGTGTGCATGAACGGGATGAAAACCTATTTGCGCGGCAAATAATTTTTGTAAAATTTTGCATAATTAAATATAAATAGCTGATTGGTCGGCGGATAACTAAATACCCGGGATCGTCATCGCTTAGGCTTACATTCGTGCTGCGTCTGTTTGCCGATCGTTTCCAGATTTGAAATTCTAGCCGCGTCGCGGTTGAAACGTCTCGCGAAAGTCCGGCGCGACGCTATTATCCTCGAGGAAGAAAATTGCGAGCGCTTGAAACTTCTGCCGCACGAATGGTAGAATTTTTGCGAGCCCTCGCCGGCTCCGTGCTGTTTCGTTAATTGCGTTGTTTTGCACCGGAGCACTTCGTGATATTACGCTACTAAATCGCTCTCCCTATTCTGTGGTCGATTTCTTCGAGGGATTCGTAATATTCCGAATCTTTTACAATAACCACTTTCCGCGCGGATACTCGGCCCTAATAATGATGTTAACGAAAGAAATATATAATACAATAACTTTTGGTTAGAATTTAGAAATTTAGATTTAGATTCACCGCTTATTTAAGCAGCATGATAAAACTTGAATAGGAATTATACGGCTGTTAGGCTACGATACGCTTTCCAAGGCTTTGACGATAAATGAAAGAGTGAACTCTTTCTCTGTCCTTGCAAACCCGCCGGACTTTATCGTTGTCTAGCAGGACTTTTACTGTTAGATAGACATCTTGCGTTTCACTCCTTCGTCAAGAATCACGCGATATCGTGTGCCGGTTTTTATAGAGCAAAAGCTGTTATTAAGCTTCGGAATTTTTGAATTAGATACTTGTGGTTGAAATTTTGTTACTTATTTTATATAAATTAGCATACTTTCTTTCAAACGACCATATAATAAACGCAACATAGTTTTGATATATAATTAAGGATCCCATTTACTACAAAGTAATTCGTGATTTTTATTTTCTCTAATTTTTTACAGTGTTTAATATTTTGCAATTTGTTGCCGATTTTTTAAATATTTATTACATTTATTTCAATATATATTACGGAAATGGCAAAATCTGAAAAGAAACAGTAATTCCATTATTACATTCGGGATATCCGGCTAGATCGTCATTGCGAAGAAACAGTGATTTTACGGCCGTGAAAAAAAGTTCAATTGCCCGCCGTGGGTTCTCAAGGTAAGATGGATCGTAATAAGCCCTTGAACCTCCGGGCACGAGTCGGACTTTAAGATCGATGTCGCAAGAAACTTACAGGTCTTTGCCCCGTCGATTGTTAAAGTTTTATTTGGTATCTTCTAATAACAACAATTTCGTATTGCAATTTTCCACGATGATTGCATACAAAATATATATCTTGTTAAAAAAAATAAGAGAGCCATTGCCGTGAACATATATTGAAAAATTTGAAACGTAGTACTTTTCCTTGGAAAATAATGTAAATTTCTCTCACTAACACCTTGGCTTTTTAAATCGCAATTTTATGTCGGCACCAAAACGTATAAAAATGCAATTCAACGTGTCGATGTTGTTTTCTTCAAACTTTTTTTTTATGCAATATCCAGCTATAATTGTATTCCGAACGTTTTTCGCTGTTACTGTTTTTTTTTTGTTCATTTATAATACTATATGTTCATTTATAATACTATATGTAAATTTCTACACATTATCGCGCGTGTCGTACATAAAGTCACAGAATAGCCTATGTCCGCGTGAGCGTATCGTGAGAGACGTCACAGACGTCTTAAAATATCCTCCACGAAGTCTACATATGTGCCTCGCGTACGAGTCATCGCGAGTTCCGGCGAACGGAGAGAAGGTCAGCTCCGTTTCTTACCTCTCGCTTGATCGAGCCCGAACGAAATGGTCCGCGCGTCGGAGTAGAACGCCCGGGGGCCTCTGCGAACTTCTCCTTTGACTATATAATGTTACCCTTGCGCTTCCGTTTGATCCGAAGTTACCAAGTTCCCGATAAAGTCCCGGCGCGGTCGCGTGAATAGGAACCGCGCGCGTCGCAATGCCGCTCGTGAAACTTTGGGAAACGCTAAGTTCGCACTGGACCCCGCGTACCGCGAGCCACCGATTGTGCACTTCCAATCATCGGAGGACAAATTACTCGTTGTCGCTTTTGATCAATCTAACGTTCTCTCGTTCCGATAAGGCATACCGTAATTCCAATATGTTCTCGCGCAAAATTACTGAGACTTTGATGTTCTTAATTGCAGTCTTTGCGCCTATAATTATTTCTGCTCGTCATTAAATTCCAAAAGTCTACCGTTGTAGCTTAGAGAAAGATTTTAGATCAGTCAGTTACTCGCAATAATGTTTAGATTTTTTTTTTTTATTATTCTTTTCTATATCGCACGTGGTATTATATTTTATCCCGATTGCGCTGTAGAGGAAAAGATAATTTCCAGTTTGTACTTGCGCATCTGTGCAATCTATGCGCAATGAAAAATTAATCCTTGATTAATTTAAACGACTGTATGTTTAGTCTTGCGCGAGCCTCGTCATGCGATTTTGTCAATTTCCTATCTCGAGAAATCATGCGAGCGATGTCTAAGCGACAAATTACATAGCATCCTCTGCCTCTGACAAATCTCTCTCATATTCTTGATTTAAGAAAGCACTCCGTTGAATTCGCCAGAAGGCGGCTTTCCTCTCAGCTGATTCGATCTCGCCTGCTCGTTTCTCTCCTTCTTTTCTTGCGCTTCCACTTCTGTCTCTCCTTCGTTCGCAGTGTACAACGTAACATCGGGGTTGTTACTCGTGTTCCCCTCGAGGCGTAGACCGCATAACCGACTTATATTCAGATACATAACGCACTTTGTAGAAAGGAGTCTTGTGATTTTAAATTAGCGTTATCTGCCGCGGTGGCGTGCACGAGTGAATTGAAAATCGGACGTATTATTACGCGTCTGGCAAAAGACACTATCCTTATCCGGATGTTTAATTAATCGCGTCAGCTAATTGAAAATTTTCACGTGACGCATACTTCCCCGTACCTGCTTGTAACTTCTGAATCGAAAATGTTAGCGCAATTATAAATCGCGTAACCATAGAAATATACAGCAGCAGCGAACTAATAGTGAAAATGTAATTATATTATCCCGTGTGATTACACAAATAAGTATAATTTTTAATGCTGATGTGGCATTCACTGACGCTCTCATCCCACGCCGCAATTGGTACGCGAAGCTTTTTAATTACCTCTAAATGATTCGCGATTCTCCTGCGGACGATGTTTTCGAACGCTATTGTAAAGTTTCGAAGATCATCGCGGCTCAAACAATCAAGGCCTTCCATCAGCTCTCACGGATTTAATTCTATCCGCCATTCGTCGGATGCCACGAACATCATTAGCGGCCACGGTCGCGCGTACGTAATTAATAACGCGTGTCCCGACGCGCGTCCGTTCGCTCAATTAACCGTAAAGTTTTGAGGCAATTATGTCCGAGCTTGCTATCCGCGGCGGCGGCAAAAATGACGGGAATGCCTGAAGATCCTCCCTTCCCCTCCAGCCCGTGGCGTTACGCGCTGCCTCCCGCGGTCGATCGGTCGGTCGGCGGTCGTTATCGGTATCGCTGCACCTGGTATCCTTGTTCTCGCCGCGCCGCGGATTCCCAGGAGCCGTCTCGCCGTCCGATGTTTACGAGGGGGATCGCGGCTGTCGTAAGTAGGCACTTCGCTTCTCTGCCTCCTTTCTTCTTCCGCTCCTTTTCCTTTTCGGTTCTTCCTCCCGCGGCTTTTGCCACGAACCAGGCGGTCGCGAGATTCTCGTGGTAGCCGGAACCACGCGGTTCGTCCCCCCTCCCTCCCAAATGCTCTTGTTCGATGCCTCGTGATCGCTCTCGTGCACCGGCGGACCTTCGTGGTCGCCTTCTCTTCCGTGACCCCATCGAAATGTCAAGGTTCGCGGCACGGTACTCTCGCAGTTAAATCCGGAGGACGTATCAATACCCGCGGACGTGTTCTAGCGGCATCCTTTCTCTGTCGCGAGTTTACGAGACGGTCTTTTCACGACACGGGTCGCGCCCAGTCGATTCGGTCGCAATGCAGAGCAACTCGATGCACCTGCGACCGACAACGTTTTCGTATAAGGTGTATTAGATATACCCGGTGTACATTGGCGTTTTTCGTTCAACGAGGAGAATCGCTGAGAGTATAAATGATAAACGAGAATAGTAAAGGAACATTTGCGCAACTAATAAGAAAACACGGTAAAAATTAGAGAATTTTTTTGAATTTTTATGACGAGCAAAGAATTATTGAATTTTGATTATACGTTGCGGTATTATAATCATAAAACGGATATAGAAAAAAAGGGTAATAAAATTATTTTTTAATTAAATTCGGAGATAAATCACGATATACATATAAAATGAAGACAAATTATCACTTTGCCAGCTACGTTTTCAATAGACTTTGCTATTTCCTAAGCAACATTATCCATATAATGAGATAATTTGAAAAGATGTAGCACATCTCTGAAATTATAGGATACTATATTTGATCCCTGGTCGTTTATTCACACGTTATATAACGGATCAAGGAGATACGATAATGATCTACGTCTGACGTTTTTGAAGAGATGTTAATGCGAGTTCACGAGCGATGATCGTCGACCCCGCACGTGTGGAACGTTTCGAGGGAATATTTCGATAGGCTCCTATTGTTAACTTCTTCAACTTTGCCAACAACTTACGATCAGTAAATGTTTTTCAACTGTAGGATATATATGTCGATTGAAAATTTAACGCGATAGCGTACCGGGTACGCGAACTGCCAGGAAATTGTTAAGTCAGAATGTGTTAATCAAAAGCGCGATAGGAAATCTTAAGCGTTATTTTCCGCGCGATATATTTCAGCCGCAACAATTTACGGGAAATCGCTCGTAATTGAAGCCTTGAAAGCTCAAGACAATACTGCCACGTTTCTTGATGCAATACGGATCTTCCGCTGTGTATATTTCGTATTCGATGAATATAATTTTACACGAGGGGGGAATTGCGACGTGGCGTTTTATTCCCTCGCGATTAGTTTTTTTTTTTTTTTTAAAGTTGAACGCAATAATCTTTCGACCATCATTTCTGTATTTTTCGGTTACGCTCTCGCGAAAAATTTTGTGCGATCCGACAATTTTTCTCTCCCGTCGTATCCTTCTCTTTTGCGTTCTCGCAAGGGGGAGGAAGGGGAGTGGAGGGCAATGAATTCTACGTCGTAGTCACGAAACGCGACTACACGTTCGCCCGCCAACTTCGAACTCTGGATGCGAACGACCTCTCAGCCGGTCGCTTTCCTTTTCCTCTTCTTTTTCCTCCTTTCTCGCCTACTCGCTTCTTCGCTGCCGTCTTCGCTCTCCGTGCGTGCACGCGCTCGCCCGGTATATACCTACTCTCGCGCGCGAAACCAGTTCACGCGCCGTGATCTTCGGCGCGATCGCCTCTGAACGGAGCGTGCGATCTTGATCTTCGCCACACGCATGCACACACGCAATAAATTTCGGCGCGATTGGCGCACGCACGGCCGCGGAAACGCGCAAATCGTTCCTGCAAATTGCGGACGATCGATTATCGGCCGCGATTGGAAAAACGCACGTAGTTGATTGCGCCGATTGCGCGCAACCGAATTCGATCTGAAAATCGTCTCTTCTCGGCACAAGTTGTAACTAGAAAGTTTGTTAATGTCGAAAACACCCATCTCGAAAAAATAATACGATAACATTTGTTTACTGCATTCGTAATCGTGTTATGTAATTGCGGTTGCGAAAACAGGTCATCGGCATTCTACGATAACGATTCGCAGACTGGATCGGGCGTCCTTCGTGCGTATGACTAACGATTGCGTATTAGGTGTTTGTCGGGTATAAATCTGCCGGTATTTGGCCGGTATGCGAATCTTTTATGTCGTTAACATTTTCCTTCTTTTTTTATTTTTTTATTTTTTTTGAGAAACTGGTTTTTTCGCGTTTATCTGCGAGTCCTATGGGAAGTTGCGTCGCGTTAAATACGTGTAAATAATTTATCGGTGCTGGAAAGAGATAGCGGAACGCCGGTGTCATAATTTATATCAGGCTCGCGCGCGAGAACTGCGAGATAATTAATGTCTCATTCCTGCTTTAACCCTTTCGCTCGCAGCCTATTTTCACTGTTTCATGCAAAAGTGTTCGCATCTAGAGTTCGACATTGTTGAGAAGGAATGCTGCAAACGCATACCGGAAAACGTGCGTTAAACGTATATCTACCTACGCTAAACAAACTAATAATTTCAAAGTTAATAAAATTAGAATAAACGCTTATAGTGAGAGTGAGAGAGAGAGAGAGAGAAAAATGAATAAAAAAATATAAAATCTCAGCGGCATAGCAGTATTTCGATTTCTTGCACCTACATATGTTTCGCGATCAGAGAATGACAGCGAGAAAGTGAGTTCCTTCATCGCGCTCTTGAACTTGAAAGATTCGTAATGACAGGTTGGCACGGGCTGGCCGCCTGCCCGAGAAAGCGAGCGTCGTCGGGAGAACGCGCGACGGGGTCCCGCTTTCCTTCTCGCGCGTGTCGCCTCACGCACATTTGACACGGTAGACTCTTTACGAACAACTTTGTCATGCTCAGTGAATTCATACAAGTAGACCAGATCGAAGATTACAGGTTCGAAGCCTGTCGCGCTTGCCCGTCACCGTTAATTAATTTGTACATGTTTCGACATCTCAATCCTATGTCACGGACTTATGTTGATGCAATTATCGTCAAGAGAATATCTTCTTAAACTTATGCTTCGCTCCCGTTTCTATTGTATCGATGAAATTGACAGTATAAAAATAATTAATTTTTTTTTTTTTTTACTTATTCGCGCGTTAAACGTTAATCGTTGTATTAAACGCGGCACGTCGACAGACGTTAAAACTGCACAGATTGTGAAACCGATCAATTTCTGGTTCCTGTTCCGTCTTTTTGCTTTCAGTCGGCAAGTAATTAAAAGCTGAGCCTAATTAGGATGGTATAACGCGTGACTTATGAAAAAAATTGGCAGCGCGCGTCGGTGGGAGTTATTATGACGGTTATTAGTCTGGCGTGGGGTTAATTTATGAAAGCCATTAGAAACGAACGCTTGATTAAAACTCACACTGATACCTTACGTTCTGCTCAGAAAGAATCGCCGTATATGTACTTCGCGTTGCGCAAACGTATAAAGTATCTTTTAGGGCTTTGAAAGAAGTTCGGTTAAATCTGAATGCTGAAACGCGGACTGGCGTAATAAAAGGATGAACGCGGAGTGAGGAAATAATTTAATGAACAACGGGATACATTTCCTTTCTTCATATTATCTCTTTCTAGAGAAATGCTTTGTGCGTAAAATCTTCCAACTTTTGTTGCATCCGTAACTTGATCATAGATTTTTCAACAAATTCAAGGTTAAAATTTTACCAACAATTTTAAACTTGAACTTTTATTAAATTTTTCACGAAAAAGAAACAAAAAAATAATTAAAATTTAACTAAATTTATCATTAAGAAATCATTAATGAAAAATCTATTATTAAGATTTTACGCAATGAAGGTAGGACACTACCTATATTATATCTCACATCGCACGACGACCGAAGAAACATTATTTCCAACACGCGAAAGATTCAACCGATTCTTCTCAGATGAACGAACGCGAGTTACCGTGAAATGAAAAGGTGAGACTCGCAAGAGGTGCGCACAGGGACGCGGGACTCGCGACGAAGGGGCGAGGGATCCGTGGAAGAATTGATGCTGCACGAGAGATATATCTTCGTGAGAAAAGTTTGGTGCTCCGCCGAGCGTATGCGTCGCGGCCCTTATTAAGCGGACGACGCGAGCGGAGAGGAGGACTTTGCGGTTTTCGCGAGCGAGAGAGTATTCAACCGAAAATGGCACTGATGCCCCGATGCCGCGGAGGCGGCGGCGAGATCCTTTCCGAGGAGCTGGCGACCGAGGATGAGGGGACCAACGGGAGTAATTTCGAACCCCTGAGCGACTCCTGCGGCGAGAGCGATATGGAGGGCCTCGACCTCTCTCTCTTCGAGCCGCAGGTCGACGCCGCTTCCTGGTGCGACAGCCGCATTCATGCTGGGACGCTTCACATTTTGGTCCATTATTGCGGTAAGCTGTTCTTACGCGGTGTATATAATACATATATTTTGTGTATATAATATACATAAAATGTACGTATAATACATCTTCCTGTTTGCTTTTCTTTAGAAATTTACCGCTAGACAGACCTAGAGCGATTACAGTTCTCTACGCGCAAAGATTTCAATTTCCTTTCAGCTGATTTTCTATTTGCTCCAAGTTTTATAAAGAGCTGATTTAGATTTTTCGTCGTATTTATTATTGGTTCACGCTTCCTTTTTTTTTTTGTTTAAACAAAAGTATTGCATTTTATTTAGACGAGAGTAACCATGGTTTTTCTTTATGCTCTTTCTTTTAGTAATTTTATTAAAACGTTTTACCTCACACGACGAGAGTGAATAGTTCTTATACCAATGTTATTTTTTTATTTTTTATTTTTTTACGAATGTCGCTTTTCTTAGAATCGGGATCGGTGACTGACTTAGGATTCAAAGATCGGGCGCTAAAAACGAAAGAAACGAACGCAGAAACATGTCGCGCTTATTCGTTCCGGCTGAGATAACAAATGCGCGCGATCCTTTAGGATTTACGTCGTTCCTCGGCAGCGCCTTGCCATGAACTCGTATGTCGTCGTGAATTCACATTCGCGTAGGACAAGAACGCAGCCGTTATTTAAACATGCATTTAACACGTGTCGGTTCCATATATTTTTTTTTTTTTCTTTGCCTTTGATACAATATAAAAGTGATATCTCGGCACCACTTTGAGTGGCTTTAGCCAAGATCTTGCCCTCGATTAACATACGGCGTTAGCGAGGAGAGAGCGACGCACTTGCGCCATTATTCTGTAGCCATAGGCCAATTGCCAATTGCTATCCCCTTCGGATAATTGCTATTAACATACAATACTGCCGGCGCAGCGCACGCGTCGAAAGGGATATCCTCGCTCGTGATTTACCGTCGTAAAAACATCCTCGCGGCCAAGATTAAAAGCGAATCTACACTTCACTTTCTACGATTTAGACGACGCGAAGAGGAATACATTATATAAACGACTACCTCGAATTTAGCAATTCGTTCTGCTTTTAAGGATTTACTTTCGCTCGTTGAATTTCCAGTATAAAATAATTTATATTTACATATTTTTTTTTGTGCCGCTGATGCGAAAAAGAGTAATTTCATTACTTAATGCGATTAGATCTCTGTTTAATTATTTCCCGTCGAACTACGGAAATCCGTAGCGCTAAGTTCGGCCACGCAATCTACTTCCGACGGTGCGTTCAAATAAGAGCTCGCTCACCGAGTGCATTCATTTCGCATCGCACGGAGAATGAACCGTATAAATTCGCCTTAACCACGCAATTGCGCGCGTGGGCGCAGACCGCGAAATGAAACGGCCGTCGAGCTTTTCTGCGGATTCCCTTGGTAGGCAACTCCACCTTGACGCCGGATATGCATCTTGACGCCACGTCCAGAAAGTAATTGGGTAATTTAATCAAGGCAGATCGCGGTGAATCGGATAACGTATGCGCTATACGGGTTTATTAAGCCAATAGTATTAACTCGTTCACGCGAAAAGACAGGCAGTCCAAGTATGACCGTTTTATTATCGTTTCTCTGTAAACCGCGAGATAAATTTTACACGCGAAACGAATTTTTAATGCTAGAACAAACCATGCGCTCGCCTCGCGTACGCTATTTTTCGAATGGCCCCAATTCGTGCGCGTCATTATAATTGAGTAATTTACGGTCGACGACGTGTTATCGATTCAAGAGACCCGAGCACAAACTATGAGAAAAAAAAATGCGACTTACCCATCTGCATGAGCTTCAGCGGAGGTGTAGAGTTCTGCCGGTGACTGTAACATAAAATGCAGAATATTAATGTAGAGATGCTAGTATATCAATTAATATAGTTAATAAAAAAGGTAAATTTTTCTTTAATTAGAATTTTATTTAAAGAATTAATTCTCACCTAAAAGTTGCTCCGCCGATGCAGGATGCCCGTCCCGGGCCTGCTCCTCCTCTCAGATGGGACGTGACGAGCCATCCTTCCGCGCACAAGTCACTCGCGAAAACCCCGACCGTGATTTTATAATCGCGAAAACTTCCAATGATCACTCTCGCGCGTTTCATGCTCGGCACTCGCGATTAGAAGAAAGTCGTGTGTCGAAAAACTACGCCCGAATACTCAGCGGATCTCACGGGACGACCGACGAACCGACCGTGGTTCGTATATCTTAATATCGGCGGTGACGACACTCGTTGACGACGGCGGATGCAACTGCGTCAATCTGTAACAGAAAGAGATATCAAGTTTAATCGTAGTTATCGTGCCGGAAGGGTTTTTGGTAAAGGGAAGTGCGAATTACTTTCGGTACGGAGACACGTGCTCGCTGCGCAGTGTGTAGTACGTGTGTGCTCGCGCGACCGCTGGAGAAGGACAGAGCGAGAGTGGGAGTAGTGGGGGAATATACCTAGCGCGCGGCACGTAGGCTCGCGCTCGCTCTCACCCTGTCCCCCCCGCCTCGCCCCACCTCCCCCCGCGCCTATCTATTCGTTGCTCTCGTTCGATTTAATTGTAATATTTCAGATCGATCAAAGAATCAAAAGGACTTCGCTTTACAAAATTAAATCAAACCTTAAAATCGCCGATTTAATTAGCAAACATATAAATAGGAAACGTAAAAAAGAAAAAAAAAATACGATAGTAAGATAAACGGGCAACTCACTTTGTTAATAACGACATAAATAAAAATGATATCGTTATATAATGTGATGTAAATTCTATATTATTTTAATTTTATTTTCTGTATTTTAACGCGAATATAACTCTTTACTTTTCGCGTGGGTGAGAACGGCGGGCTGAAACGCCCGTCAAGATTTTCCTCGTCTCTTCTCGGATAAGGAATTTACCTTCGTGCACGCTAGATACGCATTCCAATACCACGTCGTAGAAGCAATTAGGTAATTTAATCGGGTGGGATGATCGCGCATGTCGTGGGTGCACGTTAACATTATCAAGACGACGCTATTAACATGTCTATGGAGAATGACAAGCGTGTTTCACAATTTTTATTATCCTTTATGTGGAATTTTTAATTTCGAAAATGCTTCGTACACGATTTTAACGTGAATTCAAAAAATGTTTAGAGAAGAAGAATCCTGTAATATTTAAATATCTGTATATTGCATTATTTTCGTCCTGTGGCATTGCGAGATTTGCTATTTATACAAAGCTTTCTGGAGCAGCACGCCGATAATAAACCGATCGACCTCGTAATAGATAACTTTTATTATCGTAAAATTTTTAACGGCGTCGTTGTCCGCTGCGAAATAAAACTTTAATAATATAATCCTAACATTTTGATATTTATAATTCTTTGCGGCTGCTATCTCGATTTTCTCTTCGGTAAATGTAATGCATGCACGTGCTCAGTCAGGTGTGCAACGCATTTTCATTCGCCGCGTGCGCGAATGCTTTTCACTCGGATTAGACGGCTGCCGGGTGAAACCGTCTGTCAAGATTTTCTGGGGGATTTTACCGAGTCGGGAATTTTACTATGGCGTGTCCCAGATGACACGCACCTTGACGTCGTGTCATAAAGATAATTGGGTGCATAGCATTATTAACTGGTATGTCGGACGAATGTGCCTGTCGCGCGTCAACATGAATGGGTGCTAAATGTTAACCCGGAACTCGTGGAATCTGTACGGAAGCCGGAGATGAAAATATATGTGTGTATACTGCGTAGACAACACACCGCGTGTCTCTCGTATTCGCGTGGAGGGCGTTTATACGAATGTTTAAATCTGCGAGCTTTCAGTTCTGAACATTTTACGGGCATATCATCTGAATTTTAACAGATTCCCCAAATTAATTTATCGTGAAATCAAGACACCTGTTCGAGAAAGAGAAGGAGAGGGATGGAAGATAGAAATATCATCATTTTTACCTTCGAGGCTTACAAGTAGATGTATGTATCGCGCATCAGCTCGCGTCACGTTATCCAATCCATCACATTTTACAGATGATCCACAAGCAAGGAGCGACGCCGCCATTCTTTCCGGCGTGCGCAAATTGCTGATTATTAATCTAACGACGCGCTATCTCTCGCCGTGAGCGCGGTCCGACGTGCGTGCTCGCCGCACTTAAACAGAAAATCGTCGCTCTAGGCGGCGTGGCGCGGTACAGACGCAACGTAGACGTAGAAGATGCAGGGTGAGAGCGATGCGTTCCGGGGCTCTTCTTCTCCGCCGTGGGCGACCGGCCGGCCGACCGGCGGGCGGCAGGGAAAGGAAACTGTTACGAGATCGATTCGCGGCGGAGACCAATTAAATCGTGATCCACCGCGCGCGGATGTAATGCCGGCTGAGATTCCCGCTCGCAGATACGATCTTTCTTTCTCTCTCTCTCTCTCTCCTCGTCGCAATAAATCGATGTAGGTAAATGAGTCGCGGCGCGGCGCGGCGCAACGCGGTGGTTTCCACTGCGGGCTATTTTCCGTCCTGCTTTCTTCTTTCGTTCCATTGCCCACTTACACCAGCTACGAGAGAGGAGATCCCGGTTACGTTGCTGCTCTCGTCGACGTAAACACACGTTGCGGCACGCCGCGCTGCTCCGGGAGTCTCCTCTTCTCGGTATCTTCGGTGCATCGAACGGGCAGGAAAACGGAGACGCTCGGACCGCTCGCAAGCTGACTCCGGGCTGATTCTCACGTAGGAAGAGCCCCCGCTCTGTCACGTATCGATGCAAAGTAATCGTTATCGGCCGCTTCCTACGATTTCTTCCTCGATCCCGCCGATTCGCTTTATATTCTCGAAAGGGACGACAGATTTATGGGGCTTTTGTGCTTGTACAATAAGATTGCCGACGATATACGTGTATCCATAGAAATTATGTAACTTTTAATGGAAAAAAAAAAAAAAATTTTTTTTTAATTGTACTTCTACGCGAAGCTATTGTTTCCCATTCACTGTATTTAATTTTCACGTTCACGTTTGTGACTTTACAAGTCCTTTCGATCTTTTGTACGGTTTAATGAAATTGTGCTTTCTGTGTTATAATTCAATGCATCGTTCGAAAACTGAGAGGAAAGTTGAGGAAAAGGTCGTTTTGCGCGGCCGACTGGATAAATGAGAGAACGTCGCGGCGTTCGATTGACTGCACCAATTCCATTAGTCCAGCTCGTAGTAGGCTGTTTCCGCGACGTGCGCACGTATCGAAGGTATTGTGAGGGCCACGTTTGTGTAGAGTATCCACACCGGAGAGTGCTTCTTGTTACAAGTCAGATCGGTATCCGGTGAGGAGATCATCAGTAGAATCACTCATGCGGACAATTAAAAATATAGATACGATGGTTATAGCGGCGCAATAAATCGATATATCTTGATCAATCAAGTGTGACGTTCGGATATATATCATCTTCGTTATTTTTCATAAAAAGAACTCCGATTGTTTTAATACATTATTAATAGCGATGAGAAGTCAATGTTATAGACTGCAGAGAATTTGCACAATAATGAATATGTAATTTAGAATTGATACACATCCGGGAGCAGTTTTAATGTATTATTTGTAGAAAGCTAATTATACGTATCTTATTAGAAAATTATTACTAATATATTATATTTCTTAGTGGTCTCGGGTGTCTTTTAGGAAATCAATTTTATTTACGGTCTACTTAATATTACGACTAAAGTTGTCTTCTAATTGCAAGTTAAACGGAAACTGAACTGTGAAAATATAGATATTGGAAAGTTTATGGATCAATACGGTTTTACTCTTTGAAATCTTTCCAGGACTCGATGCCAAGTTATCTACGATCTAATATAGTATCCAAATTAACTTGTGACCTGGATATTCAAATTCTTGAATGTTACTTGCAGTATAGATACATGTATTAGCCATTAATTACAAAAAATCAGTTTTTAAAAAATAATTACGTACAAAAAAGTCTAATGTGTCACGATGTAATCGTTATCTAGAAATGCTTAAACATGTAGCGCTTAAAAATAGGTTGACCATACACGTTCAATAAATTTGGGAGGCTAGAAAAAAGTTTACACGTTTGATTGCGTAAGTGATCGAATCTTCTCATTGCATCCACAGAGCAGCAAAGCCCGTTTCGCTGTCCGCGTATTCTGTCGTTGCAGATGCAACGAGTTCTCTCTTTCTCTTAATAGAAGTGTCAGCCGCACTCGTACGGATCGGGTATCCGATGCCTTTTATATATTTATTTAAATGCCTGCTTGTTTGGTCGAACAAACACTCTACGCGTAAGAGAATTTTTCAAAAGTGATTTAACGATCTGTACGAATTATCTTACAATCTCACTGAATAATTAATTGCAGCATCACTTTACATATCATGTAAATAAGTTTAAAAAAAATTTTATGAAATTATAATGTAGAGCGTAAAGTTTAAGAAAAAATATATAATCGCGCGACGTATATAAAATTCTTTTTATTAGTAATTTAACATAACGTTCTATAAATTTTATTTCTTAAACGAAAATACAAAAGCGATTTTCAAATAAAGTAGGATGGCTCGAAGAAGGCGTTTACGCCGCGACAGAAATTAATTATACGAAATGAACACGTCGCGTTCGTCGATGTCGGCCCCATTAAAACCAGGAAATTGTTCGGCTTCGACATTCCGATTACGCCAGATGTTTTGACTGGCTACTATGTACCAACACGGTAGCGAATCTCGCTTATAACCAGCCCCCCTTTCTCATTTCTACTGCTAATCGACGCGTTAATTAGTGGAAATAATTGAATATTCGTATAAATGTTGGATTATACTATGATTCTCATTAATGTAGTAATTAAATTTTTTATTTTATATATTTTTTTTTTCCTGACAGATCTATTAATAGCAATACAATATAATTGTAATTAAGGTCTGGCTTTAAATCACGACTTTTAAATATTTCTTTTCTCCCCCCAAACATAATTTACTTTACAATTATTTTACTCTCTATGTATTAAACAATTTTATATATTCGTGCGAGTGTGTACATATATTTACTAGTTGCAATATAAATTTTCAAGTTATATTAATAACTTCTATATTTTTAGAATCTTTTGCAAAAGGCACAAGAGCAAAAAGTGAAAGTAATTCCCTCGACCACTTGACATCAAATTACCTCTTTCGCGATAGAAATCACGGCTGAGAGGCGATTGAATTAACCGATTGTCGGATGTTACACACGGTAATGACACCGTTTCTCATTGACGCCGCGTACGCGCGCGATCAATTTGCGGATCGTGATATCCGCGCGCGACTCGTTCGCCGCGGTCGACGAGGTTCGCCACTGTAACGTGAAACGTCATTTGTCGCACATTTACCATTTGCAAATTGACGTACTTGCGATTCGTAGCTTCGAATATAGGTACGCCCGTCCGTTTTACCTCGCTCCACATATTTCAATTTTCTATAAAAGTCGGAAAACGATCCCGATGACCCAGTTGGGGTTTAATCAATTCGCATACGCTTCCGAGCGGCACAATGCGCGGAGAAGATTACGAGTACTCGTAACAATTGGAGCTGACAATTAAACGAATTGTGCCAGTTTGTCGGCTCAAAATGCGAAGGGAGAGGAAAGCGGAGTCATTTGAAGTTTACTAAGAGAATTAGTATTTTCCCGGTCCAGACTGCTGCGAATTTCGAGCCCCGTAGTTGACATGGAATTAAGTTTCTTGATAAGAGATCGGATGGAAAGGGAGTCTGTATGTCGAGTCAATTACGACTTTACCTTTATTTTTACGCGATACAAGAAAGTTATGCGAGTTGATCAAAAGGTTCAGAGAAGTTGAACTAACGTTTTAAGAGATGATTAAGGGAGATGGTTAAAAAATTTAGGTAGAGAGTATTGAACGCTTTTCGCGGGAATTTTTTTTTTTTGCAAAAGTTAATAATTAAATACAGCATATTTTATTTAACGAATTATTTGCTGCTCAATTATCTGAAATATTTTTATCTGCAGTATCAATTATTTATTTATTTTATTTCATGTATTATTTAATATTAAATATATTGGAAGCTTTTAAAATACGTAAACAATTCAATATATATTTAAATGACATATTAAGATAATTTAATACTTTTAAATGTGTAATATACAATATGGCTCCTTTCAATATATCTTCTAATCGTATAATATAATATATTGATTGGTAGAAGATCCTATTTCTTTTGGTTGCAATTGTAAAGACGACTGGTTTGATATCGAATCGTTCAGAGAAACGGATTGTAAAAAAAGAAAACGCAGATGATCGGAGAAAAGGTGGCCTTTTGAAAGCGATAGACACCTTTGTGAACGGCTCAGAAGATTCTTTATTGGAAGCGACTTCTGTGGTACGAGGCGACAGATGAAATCTGTCTGCTTTGGCCTCGCCTCCGTCTGGCATGAACATAGTTTATAGGCTGATAAACCGATTCATCTGAGAGGTTCGGAGGAAATAAAATCAGAAGCCGATCCGTTCATAAAAGCTGTGTACTTATGCTATTGAGAGCAGTGCTACTACCTTCTCGATATTTTAAATCATTACTTCTTTGATAGAGAAGTCCTTTCGTTATTAACTTCGTTTAAACGAGTTCTTACGCTGGCGATGATAAATTAAAAAAATGTTTTGAATTATATATCGCGTTGATTTTTTTTTGTTTTTTTTTTTTTTTAAGTGAAAATCTAAAAGTATCTTGATCTGTTAATTGCAAGTGGATTTGTAATTGACTTCATTGGGGTACTGCTGATTCGCGTTGCGTGTATGTATAAATGTATGTATTATGCAAATCGAACTGTGGACCGACTCGTGAAACAAAATGGTTATAATCTCATTCTCGCACATGTAGCAATTTACACGTTGTACGCGCTCTCGAGTATTCGAGCGTCTGCCCAATTACTTAATGACTATAATACAGTCTTGCACCGATCTTGCAGCGTGTTACGTTGCTAGCACCGTTGCTGATGGTTCCGTTTGACGGCGCGTGTACCGTGCTCATTAATTAATAACGATAAGAAGGAGTATTGCGATTGTGCGCGCCTAGTGTATTCTCTCACGAAAAATAAAATATAAAAATAAACGCGGAAAAAAAAATGCGATGCGAGCGTAGGGCGAGGATCACGGAGGAAAGGTGAAGGAAAAACGGTGGAGGAAAAGCTCTTTTGCGAGAAAACGGGTCAGAGATAAGATCGCTTGTAATGAACTATCCGGGCTCGAGTCTAATGAGGGCCGCAGAAATAATCTCGAGTTGAGATTATTTTTGCTGGAATCGCACCGGCACATCCGCCCGCGACACACGCGGCTCTTCGTTGTTCTCTTAGAGGGAGGACATCGTTTCCAGTGCCCGAAGAAACTGGAGGATTTCTCACCTGTCGTCCCTTGTCTTTTCCAACACTTCCGCGACGCGAGGGTTACGAGAGTTAATTTTTTTTTTTTCCATGCAAATAATGGTGGTGACACGCTCTCTGTGAGCGAAATTTTATTTAATATATTTCTTTCTTTTTAAAAATTGTTTAAACTCAAGGATTAAAGTATAAATTTTTCAACTTGCATCAGCGTACGATCGCCATGTACAAATCCTTTGACATTTCAGTTACGCGCAATTGATTGTGTTATCCGCGACACTCTCTTGACGTTCTTCGTTTTTTGCTCGAGATTTTCATCTAGAGTCTTGTGATCATTTCGAGAGGTCGGAGCACTTTCCCGCTCTCCTTTCACTATTTTCCTCTTTCGACACTTGACTTGGTACTCTCGTCCCGCATCTTCGTGCACTCGTCATCCCATCATGTAAATGCGATTAGTCGCGCGCGTGAGACCGCATGCCGCCTCGAAAAAAAAAAAAAAAAAATCTCGAAAGGACAAATCCGATTTCATTCCAGTAGAGAGTTCGGTGTAATTAAAGGCTAGCCAAACGGAACCGCGTCGACGTTTTCTCTTAATTTATTTCATGGATTTAATTAGTCCACGAGATAAGTAGAATCTACTTCCCAGTCGCGACACGCGCGATCATCCCTGAACGCTTCTCCTCTGCCGTAACTCTTGCACGTGAGGACATGGCTTTATCTCGAGAGTGACGAGCTCGGAGGAGGCTCCACCTCTGCCCTAGCATCATCCCTCATCTGTCTTCGTGTCCTCCGTGCAAATATAACTACAAGCGTAGAGACGTGCGCGCACTCGAGACGCGCGGCAGTGGACTTTCGGCCGGATATGGAATATTAACGAACGAGCAGGAGAGTCGAGCGTAAAATTAAGCGGTTTACACTTTTCGCGTCGGATAGGTATCCGCGTAGATGGAGATTTGTTCTACTGTTGGAATTAAAACGCTGCCAAGGACAGCGGGATATACGAATGAGGGGAGAAAAAGGGCGACGAGGAGCCGGGTAGCAACAGGAATTGATGCGTCATAAGAATCAGAATGGAGCTCGATATAAATCTCGAAAGTTAAAATAATTTAAAAAATAATAATAAAAATGAAAAAAGAAATTGTACATTAATTATTACGTATTACATGTTAAATAGCATGGGGAGTTTATATTTTATATGTAAATTATATCTATCAGAAATCGTATATGCCTTTCACATTCCTTCTATATGATTTTTTTTTTCCACACATAATATAGAAATAGGCATGATCTCTTTTCCGAAAAAAAAAAAAGTGGAGATGAGTGGAGAATGTTGAATATGACGCGACCTTATTCAAAATAGACGGATTGGAATAGAATACGCAAAAATTGGGATTTATTGCTAAGTCCCTCTCTCGGGGAAGAGTCCCGCGGGAATGCCGCCGCGTGCACCACACGCGCCTTTACGCACGGAGGAAAAATTCGAAGGAACTCGAAGGAGGAGAAAGATAAAATTTGATTCAAGGACAGGCGATGGCGGAATATTTCCGATTTTATTATGCGGCGTTCCCCCTTTTTTCTTTTCCGCGGAAAATGGTTGAGTCCCGCAGCCGCGTCTCGTCCCCGATTTCTCTCGGGAGCCGATACCGCGTGTTCGACTATTCGACGTGGCTCGCTGGTTATGCAGATGCAAAGACCTTGCGAGATCAACGGAGAAATACCGATGGTGATGGAACAACGTGACCATGGAGAAATAAAAACTGAAAATCAGGTGCTTGCAAAGTAACTGTACAATTCTAGATTCGAGACTCGCTCGCGAAACGATCTGCTCCGTTAATGATTTATTAGAAACGTAGATAAATATCTAACACCCGATTAATCGAGTGTAAAAAAATATCTTTGAAGCAATCTCTTTTTATAGAAAAAAAAATTAATGTAATATTAATTTGACAATATGGCAGTATTAAATATTTATGTTAATTATTTTAATATTTATTAAAACATAATTTAAGATGTTAAGAATATGTGGGAAGTAACGGTTTATGTTTCGTTAATGTCTAACTATTAAATATTAACAAAACTATAATTCTGTCTAAATCTAAAATGTTGACGTCAGCAGTGTACTAATCGCGACGTATATAATTATGATAAAGGTCTATAAAATTTACAAGATATGGGCAACGCGTTATCGTAACATTCCACGATGTAGAGACGAATGGACTCACGTCTTCCGGTTACATCGAGGCGTAAAAGTTAGAAGCCACGTCGTCGTATTGATTTTACGAGGCCAGTTCCCTGAACAAAAAGATAGAGCAGCTACCTAATGTTTTATCGATCTTACGACGGTGCCATTACCATTTATCGATAGAAAAATGAATAAAAGATCCCGGAGATGGTCATACGCCTGACTTTGATTTTCGTGGCACGTACATACGTCGATGTATAAATATTATTTCACGTTGTTCGCATTTACGGCCGTCATAAATATATTTAAATACATTACGACGATACATTATAACGTTACCTTGCGCAAAGACGTCGGTCGGAAAATCGTAGAAAGCTCTTTATTTATGATGTCGAATTCTTCTTCGACTCTGCGAACTTAACTTAAACACATCTAATTGCAGAAATTGATTTTAATAATATAAAGTGAATTTAGAAACCACAATTTTATATTTTCATCAATTTTCTAATATCATATGTTAGATTCTGATAACGAGAAATTAAGCGCATTGCACGTATTATTTCTGCATAGAAAATAGATAGAGTTATATGTATACTGTATGTATATTTTTTTTTTTTTTTTAATAAAGCAAAATTAAATTTTTTTTGATGTATTATTGAATTTAAAAAACGACAACGTAAGAGAAATTTTTTTTTTGTTTTATGGTTATTAACAAATGTCATAGAACGGTGGATAATTCTCTCGTTCCCTCCGTCTTTTCTGTTCATCTTTAATTCTATTTCTAGATGTGTAGCCGTGTCCTTGGCTTCTTCGTCATTTTCTTTTTCTTCCTCGCTCAGTTACCTGGTGTCTCGTGAATTTCGTTATCTTCTGTTTCCCCCTTGCGATATATAAGTTCGTTCCGTTGGAACTATCTCAAAGTTTGCGGAACTTCTAAGTATCTCTAGTCGTCGTCATCGTTCCGGATGGAACTTTGTATTATTCCATGTTGTAGCCGATGAAATCGAATTGTTGTACGGTTAACATTATGGGAAAGCAATGCGTTATCGATTTTCTTGCCAATTGTTTATTCGTTTCGATGCAGTAACGGGCGTGAATAAATTATTTTTATTGAAAATTATATATTAATTTGACATGTGAAAGTTTATGAAGTTAGTATTCCATCTGATATTCTATCTGTTATTCTATCTGATAAATTCAACAATATTAAAGAAAGAATTTTATTAGTAATATTATACATATAATGATTAAACTATCTGCTTTGCTATCAAACTATTCAATAAATTATGTAATAAATTAATATCTATGAACTGCTTATAGATATCAATAACATAATATCCAATTATCATTTGCTTTAATTAAATATCTAATATAGCGTATAATTTTACCTAAAAAAAATTGACGTTACGCGTTTTATACCGTAGATTTGGGAGCTCAAAAATGACATTTGATCTCGGAATCGTGAAGAAATATATTCGAGCGTCGAAGCAAGACGATGTTTTGTTTTGGGGGAGGAAGCCTCGAGCTCACCGAGCACATAAAAAAAACGTAAACAGATCGACTCGGAGTCGAGCTCGGCGCCTCCGCTCGAGATGGACAGCGTTCTGTTGACGATCGAACCTACAGGGGGGTGCGGTAGAGAGTGAGGCATGAGGAACGATGTTTTGTTTTGGGGGAGGAAGCCTCGAGCTCACCGAGCACATAAAAAAAACGTAAACAGATCGACTCGGAGTCGAGCTCGGCGCCTCCGCTCGAGATGGACAGCGTTCTGTTAACGATCGAACCTACAGGGGGGTGCGGTAGAGAGTGAGGCATGAGGAACGATGTTTTTAAATGCATCTTTAGTTTTTTCGCTTGTGGTCGAATATTTGACAGTCGCGGATTAGCGTCGCGAATCTTTTCCGAGAATGTACACGGACTCTGTCTTCCATCTTTGCAAGACGAGCACCGACCAATCAGCGATCGAGTTGCATCGACTGTCTCACTTTTTTTACGCGGTTGTCTCTTTCTCTCTAACGTCCGAAATCTGCAACGGTCAGTCTAGCTGCGGAGTCTCGGGCGTGAAGACGTGTCATTAATCGCTCCGCAGTTTCGCGAATTTTCGACCGCGGATAGGAAGTTTTCGCACACAATTAAGTGTCGACGGTGTCGACTCGGTATCGAACGATCATTTTCTACGCTTCTGTTATTCCACTCATCGTTCTGGACTTCGATTCGGGCCTCGAAGAAGTGCTTCGGAAAGGCTAGATGACGTCACGGGCGGAGTGCACGGAGCGTCCGGCATGAAGAGCGTCGCGCGTCCGACGTTACCGACCCGCTTCACTCGCCATCTTCTTCAGCAGCATTCAGCGGGTTCCGGCGACCGCCATTGTTGGAGTGTGACATCTACACCTCGCCCGTCTTCTTCGTCGCGGCCGGGATTCTCATCTTGCTTCGAGCAAGTGATTTTCGAAGAACTTGCGGAAGATACATAAGTGCGCGGGGAACATTTAATATCGCGGCTTGTCTCGTTCGTCGCTTGATACAAGTTTTCAGCGTCGTTTATTCCGCCGACGCAGTACTAGATCGAAGAATTTGAAGTAACCCCGCTTTACATCGCGGCCGCTTTCTTGCGACGAGATCGAGGACGACTCGAGGGAACATTGGACGGAAATAAGCAACGCTACAAATATCGAGAGTGGAAATTCGTGCAACAGCTGATCGTTCGTCGCGCTTCATAATTTTAATCCGTAAAAAATCGCCGCGATAACCCCCCGTTATTTTTTCGGTCGTTCGTCTCTCGAGTGATAGTGATTAGTGTTAGTGATTATTAAAAAAAAAGCAGAGCAGGGTAATATTATGTCGAGTGATTTAAAGTGCTACAAGACGTCAGGATAATCGGAAATACTACCGCGGAAAAAAGGAAAGAGGGAAGGATGCGAATTACGACCGGGTGTACAAATGTAAGTGAATTCGCAACACGCTGTCAGGCGTAGACCACTCGATTGTAATTTAAATTATTATAATTAATTAACGTTCGAATTTAATGACGCGCGCGAAGCGCGCGCTTTGTAATTTCTACTTAATATACAAAATAATCTATTTAATTTGTGCATTTCAAATGTATTTCAGGGTATTTATTTTATCAATGAATTGTGTATATCTTTTTATATTTTTTTACTTTTGCAACTAACAATCGAATACCAATTCCGCGCATTAATTTAATATTTTAAATTAATACCAAATATTTTTAACTCGCGTAAAAATTTTAATATGAAACGTTTTGATGTTTTAAAATTTTATTCGACGCTCATTAGTTAATTGTACGAAATTCACGCGTATGCATATAAGCCCTTCGATGTCTCGCGTACACCTTGCTCGGCCGTCTTGCCGATCGACGTGGTGCACGCATCAATTGTTCAGAATTCAAGGACGCGTGAAGCGGTGCGCGGGATCGATCAACCGCCAAAGAGCAGCGAAGCTTTCCGCCGGCGTTTAAGTCCTAATCGTCATCGTAATCGCCGGAGCGGTGGTTTGAATCGCCTCTCACGATATCGGCATTGTCCATTGTGCGCCATATACGTGCCGGAGGCCTCGCGACGGGATTTAGCATACGCGCATTCATAAGAACGCATTGATACGCGCCCGAAAAAAAAAAAAAATAAAAAAACTTTCGACGCTTATACCGGGCGCACGAGATTTCCGTAGATCGAGCCGGCTGAAGACGAGTCGAGCGCGGCACACAATTTTATGAAATACATTTTTTAACGCTCCCTGAACTTTTTTAACACGAAGACTTTTGCCGAGCGGAAATACGACGTCGCGCTTTTCCCCGCAGTGGCAACAAGTTTGAGAATTTCGGATAATAGAAAGCTCGGGGAATTTACACTTGAAATCTGATATTTGAAACTTCCATTTTCCGGCAACAAGCGGATGTATCGAGCGAAGGAACATGATGTTCTCTGTTAGCTCTACGAAAGGCAAAGAAAGGGAGTGTATCCCAATAGATTTTTATCTTGAAACTCGAATACTTATTGAATAACTCGCGGAAACATTGATAAAGATAAAAAAAAAAAAATAATACGGAATTATAAAATATCTTAGTTTACAAAAATAAAATTACTATAATCAGTATCGTTATACCATAAATCTTGTTATTAATACGAATTACAATTTAAAAAATTTATTTTTAATATAATTATTTTAATACGCGGTCATGGGAAGCAATTTAAAAAATATCAAATAATCATCGGTACAAATGCAGATGATACGGACATTTAGCTGAACGCTGTATTTTTTTTTTTTTTTCCCAGAAGATAAAAATAATGGAAAACTTAACCGCGAAGAGAAAGCTCAGCCGTTGCAGGTGAGCGGTGTATTTCGGAAGGAAAAAAGGAGTGCGCGATACGAAAGTTTAGCGAGAACCGTAAAGTGCCGCGAGTGCTCGAAGGCCGGGCGAACAATTTCGTCGGTTATAAAAGTAATGCGATATCTCGTGAGGGCGCGGGGGAATACAGAGAGGAAAGGGGTCTGCTTCCATTATGGAAAAAGCGCGCGGCGGCGGCGGGAAGTAACGAAAAATTTAGTGCCAAGCGAGACTAATCATTTAGGAACTTTTTTTTTTTTTGCGACGGTACCCGCGGGAATAGGGGTAGATTCCGCGCGGCACGATATATTTTTCAATATTCGCGGAATCAGAGACGCGAAGTAGTAAAGTAAGACGCTATTGAGGGTTGCGCTATCTACTTTCTGGGTTCGATTTATGTGCCGGTGGCTATTCCGAGTTTTATATTCAACTAAAACGTATCGAAAAGTTTCTCGACGTTGTTGCGCCTGAAACTTTGTGAAACCTGCGTCGGGAATATCATTAAAAAGACACACGACAAAAGGAAAGGAGAGTCTCCTTGCAGAATTTTACGATTACGATTTCGAAATAAAGAAAACATTTTACTCGGCCCGATAAAATGACGGGGGTATTCTCGAGTGATTAAGCGCCCGTTGCCTTTGAATAGCTTTCTCCTTTTAACGGGGATTCATAACTCTCCATCTGGTATTATTATTAAGACATATTACATAATATGTTTCGCATGACTATTCGCTGGTTGCAATTAACGCCTACGTTCGTCTAAACGGGTGTACCGCAGAATTCAACGGTATCAACAGCGGCACTGCTCATCAGCCGCACGAGCTCCTCTTCAGCCACAGACATCTATACTTACGCTAGACCGCTAATACCGTTGGCTGGCGTAGTACAAATTGAAGCGTACAACACCGGTATTCGAACAGAGGAAATAGCGCAGCCATATGTAATCACGTCTCGGTATGACTTGCGGGCATGCCATTAAAAATTATCACAAATAAAACGCAATGGGAAGAGCACGCCGTCGTAATAGTCATAAAATTGTCAGCGTGTTATCGTCTCACCCGTAAGAAACACATGCCGGTTACATTGTATGTACACGAATGGCTGCTATCGCCACGCCAGATTTCCACTCGTTATCTTTGTTCGCATTTACTGCTGTTAATGGCTCGCTCTAAATATACCAAACCATCATCTTTTGAACGAGTTTTTATTTTAAGCTTGAAATGAAGATTCTTATCTTAGGTTGTTTGTAATTTAGCGTATAAAAAAAAACGAAGTAAGAAAATTAAAATTGTGAGAAGGTAAAAGAATTAACGTGATATAAAAAGAAAAAAAAAAAGAAGTGATAAAGCGAAATTGTCTGAAGTAACGGTGTGGAAAAATAGATATTATAAAGTTAAAAAGATAATCTGTCAAACCTTTTAACTTTATTACAATAAATATTTTAAATAGTTTAACTATATTGTGACATTAATTTAAAAAATAATTTTTTTTTTAATTTTTTTTACTTGTTTCAAAATTTCTTTTCACGCTTTGAAAACGAGATGATTTTATGCTATGAAGACAAGTACTCGATAATGGATGATGTAATCGACTGCGCCAAATTACATTTCCCAGCGCGTTAGAAGTGCGAGAAGACCAAGAAAATTGAAGCGCCATAGAGTGCCTTATAATTTTATATCGACCACGTTCACGCGATTTTTCTGTAATATACGGTAGGGAGAGATGACTTAGCGCTACGCCTTCAAAGACGTTTTCAGGCTATTGCTTTTTATGAAAAGCGGTCAATCAGGAATTTATCCTATACATATACGTGTGGCAATTTATTATTAAAATGTTTTATATATATTAAAAAAAAAATTTGTTTTTTTTTTAATTTTAATATCAAATTATTTTTGTTTCATATTAAATGTAATATATGCTTGTTTTCGGCTACACGGTTTCAATAGTCAAATTAAAAAACCTCTTTGTTATATTCATCGCTTTGTTCTCCGGTCTACCTTCGCTTCTTTTTTTTTTCTACTCTTTCTTTTGTTTTTTTGCAAAAACAATGCGTTTCCAATCGTCAGATGATACGGATTGAAATCGATATATCCCGACTTACGCTTTGTCTGCACTCCGATTACAATCACGATTCTCATTGGGTGCTTTGGCGGCACTGCATGAGAAAAATGCTGCTATTGTTTCCGGCGAAATTATTTCGGAGACGTATGAGAAACTGTGCATAGTGCGACGTACGATAAATAAGGCGATATTGCGTGACATGAATGGAAAATTTATAATTACGATTCAGAAAGTCTCTTGGGTAATACGTAAGAGCCTCTGTAAAAGAATATCGAAACGCGTACCGCGGTGTGTAACGAGAGCGACAATTTTTTTAACAGCGGAACTTATTTTCTCCGGACTATCAAAGATGTGTTTTGCTCATTACATCGGTCTGCATTTCCGACCGTAATATATTCTCGTTTCCGTCATGTGCTCGTATAAGAATATTCTGCAGATAATGTTGTTACGCGTCAATGTGTAAATCTTAGACGATTACACACGTGCATCATAAATCATAGTCGGTGAACAGGTCGTAGCGGACCTATCATTCAAATATACTGTTAAACTTAGCGGAATACCAATTGTTTTAATCTTCGAGAGACATCGATCATTCCTGACTTATACAATTTAAATAAAAAAAAAAAAAAAAAGATTGATTAGATTTTTCGGAAATAATGGAGAAACGTTTTACATCTTATACAAATAAAAATAGCAGGCTTGAAGAATTGAAAATTGTTGAAGCAATTCGTTTTTTTACTTGTCTTTTTACAATTACGAATGGATTTATTAGTCAGATTTTTTAGGATTGCCTTTTTATTCGGAAATTACTTATATCTAAAGATTATTCCAGCTTTTCGATTCACAACGCGCGAGATAGTTACATTATTAAGTCCTTCCCGACACATCTCATTCTCCAAGTCATAACTGCAATTGGACGCGGTGTAATTGTGGAATTGCAATCGATATCTCGCGGAAGAATACACGTCCGATCGGTCATTACCGATGATTTCTCTCGACTACGCTTCTATTCTTTCTTTCTTGGGAGGATAATTGACGCCGGTCTATTATCCTTGCGAGTCACTCCTTTTGACCAGTGATTTTACTTTCTCGTAGGACGACGACACGCACAATGGTGTCGTCGGTGCCGTCGTCTATTTGCCTGTGTTATTCATGAGGGACCATCTTTCTCTTTTGCAGAGGCCGAATGCTGCATTGGTGAGGCTGCCAGCGAGGCATGCTGGGAACCTTGTTACTGCGTCCTCCTGCAGGACGAGCAGACCCTCACGGCTTACAGAAGCGAGGATATGGCGGTGAGTACATTTTTCTCTAAAAGCCTTTCCGATTCCCCTGAATTTATCCATCCCGCGGCTGTTTCGCTCTTTTCTCAGCACACACGCGACACTATCGTAAGGCATGAGATGAATTTACACCGGTGCTGTTACATGTTTATTTTCCGTAATGCGCGTTTTGTCGGCCCTCTTTTGGACACGAGTACCATCGACTTGTCGCGGCATATATGTTGCTCGGTTTTTAGATAACATTTTTATGAAAGAATAGTAAAAAAAAAAGTTTTTTTATTATTATTTAATTACGTTTCCAATACTTCATACGATATCAGATTGTTTTATTCGATTTACGTTTTTGTACGCATAATTTTGTATTAGAGCGCAGTTACATTTTTTTTTTTTTTTTTTTTTTTTAATCAAGAATCAATACAGCGAAATTTATTGACTGACGTAATTTCAGCTTACGATAGTTTACTATACGATCTTTTTGACAACCGTATCTTTTCCGCGCGCGAGCAATGTTTTAACTTAACAATACCTCCGCGGTGTCTTTTCAATATCTTCAAATTGGCATATCGGAGAACCTGTTTGATCGCTGAGTAAAATGCCACGGCAAAGGGAGCGCCGACCTCTAATTCGATTAGAAAGTTTATACTCCGTTGACTGACACGAATGAACACGTGAACGCTTTGAAGACTGCGGACTTCTGCCCGCAACCGCGGATCGTTGCGAATAACGTTGAAGATTATCCGGAATTGTTTCTCTTAAACATTACTACGGGGAACGCCGACGGTTCTCGAGTACGTTCAGCAGCGAAGACGATTCCTATCGCGCACACGACAACGAGTTCGTGGTGCTTCGCGACATTCGATGCGTTCCATTTAATTTATTTATAGACTAGCATATAATATTAAATACAATTCAGCTGAATTTTGGCAAGCGACTTTTGCGAATTCTGCGCACGATTCTCGTTGCATTTTCTTTAAACGCTAGGGATGAATTTGCTTAAACAACGAATTGCTATCCGACCGCTACGTTTAAAAATTATGAAAATAAAAAAATATTTGATATGAGTGTAGAGATAGATATTTTATATCTTTGGATATCGATACAAATAACAAACATAAAGAATACATCTATTACCTTTAGCTCACGATAAAGCAAATACACGAAGACACGCGAATGGCTTCTGGTTCCTAGCAACGCAAACACATAAAATCACCTGAGTTATCACGAGAGCGTTAAACTTTGCAAGTTATGCGACATACAGCTAGGCTTCTTTTACGATAGCGAAAGATTGAAATAGAATCTTTTGTATTCCACTATTGTCGAAAATTTACGCGACTGATACGCATTTAGTGATAGGCGCGACAGGTGTCTTTAATTCTGCACTTTATGCTTAATTAACGGTTCGCAATTGTCCGCTTTTGTGTCCAATTGTTATTTTGTGTACCGTGAAATCGAACCTCGGAGAGCCGTAAAAAAGAAAAAAAGAGAAAAAACGTAGATAACAAGCACGAGACGGATATTTCGTGTTTCGGAATCGTTTCATTCCCCTGTGTCTTTCCGCTATCGTATCTTGAGCTTTCAATTTCTTTCTCCTACTTCTAATCCCCCTCGGAGTGTGAACTCCGACTATTACTTGGAGAAGCGTTATTATCTTCGGTACACGTAGCGGAGGCTACTTTTTCCCGGTCCGAGACTAACCCATGTCGAATAAATTTAAGAGACGTTTACACAATCACATTATTATTAAATGTCTATGAATAAATTGACGTTTTAAATAACAATATCGATATGGAGGTCTTACAAAAAAAAAAGGTATTCAATTTGAAATTGATACACTATTATTTACAATTAATTTTCTTTGTAAGTTATAAAAATTATTTTTACGCAATTTTAATTTTTCAAGATAATGTGTTGAAAGGCAGAAATTTTTTTTTAATTGCTTCAACTTAATAAATTATAGCAAGTATCCCGAGGTTACATTCATATATTAATGGAAGTTTAAGATACCTAGTAGAGTTGCAGAAACGCTCATACTGTTTCGTCGTTTCGATTTCGCTGCGGCACGTTTTAGCTGACATAAGTGGCAACCATTATGTATTTAGGGCTGTCTGAAACTCGCGGAATTCACTCTCCGTAGAGCGTCGTCTTTCCTGCTTACATTTCACGTGAG
Organism: Cardiocondyla obscurior; assembly: GCF_019399895.1. Classification (NCBI taxonomy): domain Eukaryota; kingdom Metazoa; phylum Arthropoda; class Insecta; order Hymenoptera; family Formicidae; genus Cardiocondyla; species Cardiocondyla obscurior. The sequence continues at coordinate 511,596 of NC_091875.1, read as the reverse complement.
AGAGTTTCGCGAATTTATTTCTGTACACCTCGATTGTATTCAACAATCGTTTTAAAGCATTTTAAATTTCTCTTTACAAAAGTAGATTTTTCTCGATAACGAAAATAATGTCGACATTGTTTTTTTACGAATATACCTTTTTTTTTTTAAAAAAAAGATCCGAATCCACGATCACATATGCATACGCGTGCTCGTAGTCGTTGTCGAGATTGTACGCGCTATCTAGATGTTACAACATCTCTGTATAACGAGAAACCGGAATTCGAATTCCATTCATTGAATCATTCTCTGAAACGCTACTTTCTCGTGGAACCAGAAACCCTTGTAAATCCCCGGAGTTGGCCCTTAACCCTCGAGAAACTCCTGCGATACGCGATGTCGGATGTTGGATTAATTCGAACGTTGTCGTCCCAAGCGAACTTGTCTTCGCAAGTCGTCGTATTTTTATTATTCCATCGTCTAAATTGTATTATAATTTTCAATCTCATTTTCAATCTTAACATTATTCACGACGTCTATCTACTCGTTTCATTTTCTTCTGTGCCTGTATTTATCTTTTCAGGTACTTTTTAAAATTGTTTGCTTAGTTTTATTAAAATTTTATTATTTTACCGCGAATTAAAAAAGATTTAAAATTTCTTTCACATTCATACGTCTTGAACAAATTCTCTAGATGAAATCTCCGTTACGCTATGGCAGATGATACACGAACCTAATTTAAACTTTATTTAAACCTAATAATTTCCTTGAATCATACGTGCAATCTTGCCCATAAAGATTTCGGTAGGTTTCTCGTGGCGTAGTCTGTTACAGGAACAGTCTTCCTTCCCAGCATTTCAGCATATTGCGAAACAGACGCGGGACCCTGATTAGTACCTTCGTCGTGTACTCAGTTCCTTACTTTGAGAACTTGCTTTCTCATCTCGTGCCGCTTCAGTCTCGTCTCCCTTCCGTCCGTCGGCTGTCGCCGTCTTCGTCTTCGCGGGCTTCATGTAGTCACTCGCACATCTCTACTACGTGCCTTGTTATTACTAAATCAAGACAAGCGCCCTAGCCCTCCCTTTCCCTCTGTCTCTTCGTCCTTTCCTTCCTTCCATGTGTAATCACATTCAAGGGATCCAGGAACACAGTTCTGCTTCGTTATTTGCCGCTGAGGCCAGAAGGAACGGGGTTAACGGCCATTGAGGGATTCTTTCTTTTTTTCTTTTTTTTTTTTCCTCAAACGAGTCTTTTTTTCTTCCGGGATGATCGAGTTTAAAAATAGAGGCCTCGCGATGATGTTGAAATTTTATAATTAATAGGTTTTCTTTTTTACAATTTGTCAAGAAACTATGATTTTTATTTCCAGAAAATATTTGAGTTAAAAGAAAGTAATACAACGCATGGGTGTAAAAAAAATTTGAATTATTTCTAATAAGTAATAATTATAATCAGCGGATAAAAAACTTTTAACTTCGTGCGTTAGAGTAGATAGACATCGGTTATTTCCTATATATAATTTCAGATTTTATTTTGTGATTAAGATTCTGCTAAAATTTGAAGAGGATTTTATATTACGTGTCGATTAAATTTTGAATTTTATAACAAGTTATTACGATTTCTTACATTTTTATTGCAACGTTTTATGACGTTTTTCTTCCGCTGTTTTGAACACGCGGCGACTCTCAAAGGGCAAAGCATTTTGTTGCTTTGATTCATTAGCACCGACTTGATAGTCATAAATTGGATACGAAGTACACGAAGCTGAAGGTATACCCTTCGTAATCTTTTCGTTGTATAGGATACGAAACAAAGAAGATGTAAATAACGCAGATTAAGATAGCTGGACGCATAAGGGATAGATGAATAAGAGAATCGCACTTGCTTTCAATAGCATTATTGAAATATCTTTCTAGTAATAAAAAACGCACGATAGATTTGCATTTTTTTATATATATTTCTATTATTTCTTATTTTTTTACTGACTGAGTTTACGATGGCTTATTATTATTTCCCCCTCCGATCCATGCATCGCGGCTAAACTCTTCGATACGCACGGCCAAACCTGATCCATTCTGGTGATAAATTATGCTCGGCGTGTCTCAAAAGATAGCGTACACCCTCTCTCTGTGCTTTCATCCCTCGATAATGGCTCCCTAGATGCGCCCAAGGACATCTTCCTTGCTTTCCATCTACACCGACCAATCGCATCTCTCTACGAAGCCCTAAAGCGCCTATTTCCAATTACATCGGCTACTGTTTTAAAATTTTCCTCAGCGATGATAAGCTATTAGATATGTACGTATTTCCTTCAGCTAAATATGTATTGCAATATTTTTAAAGAAGAAATTATATACTATAGAACTTTTCATAGAGTAAAATTAATAAATCAGCGAAGCAGTCTAATTTCTAAATCTACCGTAATAATTTCTGTGTGAAAATATATCCCGATTCGCTTTTTCTGCGGCACGTTTTCGCTCGGCAAATTGCACGAATTTTGTGAATTTGGCGTGTGTTCACACTTGTCACGTACGGCACGCAAAGAAAACGCAACTCCGCCAGAATCGTCCACGGCATGGGAAGGGAGAGGAGTCAAAGGGGTGCTTTTGTGTATTAAGTCGCTGGCTTTTTTCCCCCTTTTCGCTCTTTTACTCTTTTCGTCCTCCCACTTCTTGCTTTCGTTTCCGTCTCCTTTATGAGTCCTCGTCGGAACGTGAGACGAATTAAGTACTCGCGATTAAATACGTCACTGTCTTTTGGACGTAATCCTATTTATTTCTATAATTTTGTCTTTTTTATTCCATGTTTTTAATGCATTTTATTATACGAGATAGATCGCAAATATTATTTTTATAAGTCGTTTTATTATCGAACTCTTAAATAAACTTGTAGCTCAATGCAATCGCAAGTCCCCTTTTCTTCTCTTTCTTTTTTAACTAATATTCTCTTAAACTGTTCGCTTTGTGCCCTTTTTTTTTCGCCGCGTTATTAAATTTCCCTTTCCGAGCATTCCGGAAGCAGAGACATTCCAGAAGGAAGAACCTTATAAAACTGGATATGATACAAAGCCTCGACTGACGAGCGATACTTTGATCTTCGTTTTCTCGAGGTATCTTATTTGCGTTACACGCACGAACTGATCAGCCAGGTATCACTGGTGGATCAGAATCATCTCAGCCGATCGTCTATTCCCTTCGAAAAAGAGATCTCGTCTTTTCGTCTGGAGGCGGAAGCCGTTTGTTCGTCTCGTCCTTCATCGACCGGCGCGCGCCGTTTGCACTTTCGTTCGACCCTTTTTTTTTTTTTTTTTTCCCTCCCAGAAGCGGAAGCTTACAGAATCGGAGGTATGGGTGAAGGTATTTTCGGTGTGAGGAGTTTTTCTCGGGTTTCCTCGTGTAGACTACCCGAGAGCTTGCCCTATACGTATCTCGCGTACCTCGTGAAAGGGATCCTAGGAGGATTCGGGGCTAAGGACCTCCTCGACTCCCCCGCTAGAATAAATCGACTTCGCCCTTTCGTATCGCCTCTGAGCTCCTCTTACCTCCAGAATCACCCTTGAGAGTGGGTGGAGTCCGAGGAGCTCAGAAATTCGTTGGACCGCGGCAGCTGGAGCGAGAAAGAGGAGAGCCGTTAGAGGAAAAGGCTTGTAAATCTCGAAAGCTTGTTTAACTCCGGGTGCCTAGCAATACGCGGACGGGGATGTCGTCTGTAATTAACGGAGGGGGCGAAAACTCATTATAAATTGTAATTGAGGCATTACGCGATAGTGTCAGAAATGTATATATATATTGACCATCGTCTACTATCATATTCCGTTTTCCATCACGCGATGAGAATAACCGTGTCTCCACACTGCAGTGCTCCGTTTTAGTAATGCGAAAATATTAGCGCCGGAAGGTATCCATCAAGGCGAGTTATTGTTCAGAACTAAAATAATCTTAAACTTCTGCTTAGCTTTTTCAGCTTCTCCGCAAAGTCATATACTTATATAGTATTATGCGATCTCTCTCCAGAATTGTTTAAAAATATTAAGATACTTAACAATGTGAAACAATTTATAATTAAACAATTAACATGTAAAACATGAGAGAGAATAAATTCTTTCATAAAATCTTTTTTATATTTTGCGATAATATTTTAAGATATCAGACACTATTCATTTCACGTTAAAATCTTTTTTGTAATAATTTCTTGCTCTCTTTCTTTCTCTACAAAGCTTTGACATTTTATATGGAAGAAGTAAAAGAAGCGTAAGTGGAATTTATGCATAAAAGGAGGTAATCCGCAGATTGTACAGTACGTGCCGAAAAAGGGAAAGATTCGTTATCATATTACCATAAGGATTAAGCGGTTTCCTAAGAAGATTTGGATTAGAATCAAAAGAAAGATTTTCCTTTTACGAATAAATACTCGCGTGCAAAAAAAAAAAATAAAAGACTTTTGTCGTGAAATCCCTGCATTTCGTGAGTGATTGCGTATCTCGCGCATATCTATGTATTTAAAAATCAACTTCATTACGTAGACTCGTGTAATCTGCGAAAATTACAGATGCGCAATTTGCATGTTATACGGGATAATTTTAGAACACACGGCGCACGGAAACGTAACACGCCGCATACATTATTCATGGGACGGACGAAACGCTTGGCTTTTAACCAGCCCATTTTTAATATCCATCTTGCAACAACAAAAAGAAGTTATCGAGCGCCTAAGTGATTGCCCTAACTGGCAAAGAAATCCATTGCCATCGAGCGCTTCGTCGAATTTGCTGGGAAATCTCGTAAACTACATTAGAAACGTCAAATATTAAACTTGGTAGAATCACGGAACCGACGCGGTACTGTTGCGGTCGATAGTCGCTCTATTGTTCTATTGCTCGTAATAATTAACAGAATATTTATATCCCATTCGTTGTTCATTAAACGACTTCGTTTAGTAATCTCTTTGATATATTATTCACTGCTGACTGCATTATTAAGAACGTTAAATCCACCGATTTCAGAGAGCACCCCGAATGGGATAGAACGCCACCGTCACGTAATAATCTCTTCGGCTTAATGCCAACGGTGTGTACCAAAGAGCATACACAGAGTTAGTCGGAAGCTTAACTGTGAGGTGCGCGCGAGGGATCGCGGGTCGGATCAGAAGGTCACGGTATTTCGCGGTCGAAATTGAGAGGGGGTGTTCGTAGGGAAACGGTAGCGATGGGGTGCATTTATATAAGGTCCGCCTCGAGCATCGCGTCGGCGAAGAAGAGAGTAAAAATAATCTGGACGTGATATTATCGTTGATAGAAAAGTCGACTACTTTATTCGCGATAAGCATTTTCTTTTTTTTTTTTTTTATCGTTACAGCGTTGGAAAAACCACTCAAATATTTTGTACATCTGTTCCGTAAAAGTGCGTTTACGCGAAAACTCGAGAGTCATCGTATTGTGAATGAAATAAATTTTGTTATACGTTTTAAAAATGCTGCTACTGTTTGGAATTTTTTTTTTTTTTTTTTTTTTTTAATGAAAAATGTCAAGCTGGTTCATAAATATTATTTAGATATATTAGTCGCTTTTAAGTTTTGTTTTTACTCGTAATATAATTATCTCTATCAATATTTTTTTGCAAGTCTATTTTTAATAAAGATATTTTAAGAACGCTAGGGCAAAGTGAAGAAGGTAGCGAGGCCAACTACCTCTTGGCTCGTTACATTTTTTTGTTACTTGAAGAATCTCTTCAGAAATTCAGAGTAGCTCGCAGCACTTTTTAATGAGACTTACTTTTTGTAAACGCGGATTTTGGTAAACGATCCGCAACGAGTAAAACAAAGAAAAACTTCTCAACTCGGCTACTATTTTAATCGAACGAAGACAACACAGTTTATATAAAAAAAAAAAAAGTAATTTACTTTTAATTTTATAAAAAATTTTATAAATTTGTACATTTAAATTTAAAAAAATTTGTATGATTAATTATATTATGAAAAAAATAAGAAATAAAAATAATAATGTAAAACAACTTATCGATATTACTCGTTGCTCATTAGCTTTATTTAGAAAGTCGCACGAGCGAGAAATTTACCAGTTGCTCCATTTCTCCGAGTGACTGGTGAAGTAGCACCTCGTTAGGAATTCGCGCAGTCCTACATTCTTTCTTTTCCTCCTTTTTCCACCGTTACACTTTGTTCGTTCTTCTCAAAAGCTCTCTTTTCAACGGGTTCGTAGTGTGACACGCGCGAAGCTTTCAATAAATACATAAGTATTCTGCAGTAAACTTTTTACTTTCAAGCTGAAGAATCGTTATCCTTTCTTTCTCTCCCATTATTCTCTCCTCCTCCTCCCTTTTCGCTTGAAAGAAAACGGATCGCGATGACTCGCACTGTAGTAGCGGCAAGAAAAAGAAAGAAAAAAAAAAAAAAAAAAACGGGGGAGCTTAACAATAAAAGTTGCGTTAGACAAATATATACGGCCAGAGGTAGAACGACGATTTCTCATAGCCGAGCGCATCGGACGACTTTACAATGCGCTGTTAACATGAAGTTTGGTCGCAGACATTTGGACCCTAGGCATTTTCATCAAGCGAGCATTCTCGCGTTTTGCACGACGATAACTGCATAACGCGTACAACCGTCGCGTCGGTTTCGTTTACTTGGGCATGTAAAGTGCTTCGGAACTCTCGCAACTCGTTGCAAATTGCAGACGTTACCGAGCTAAAAAGACGACACCTAAAATTCGCAAAACGTGCTCTTCCAGAGCTGCCGTTTCACTTTCGCTCGTACATTTCGAAAGTATGCAGATTGTATTATATTGAAATTTCTTGCCTCAACGCCGTTTAATGGGCGTTATTCCGTTAGACGGTTCGCGCCGACGACTGGAAAATATCTCAGGGAAACATTTCGCCTTCTCATTTCGCTCTTTTGTCATCGCAAGATTTCCCGTTATTTGACGAAACTTTTTCAATTAGTTGACGTCAAGAATGACTGCGCAGGAATAGGCCCAGTGAGCGGGCAAGAAAACTCGGCACGATAAATGGTTGCGTGCACGTCCTATTATTATCCCGAGAGACATTTCCGGGACGCGAATCGATTTCAACGTTACCGCTAGATCGATAGCCGGAGAAATGGGAACATACGTGCCAAGCGCGCAATCAGAATCGGGGCTGATCGATACGGATCGAACGCGGAAGGGTTCCAGCAGCCTACCTAAGCACGCGAACGCGATGGTCAATCTGAATCGAATTAAAATCAAGAAACCAAATTGTCTCGGTTCTTTCCCAATCACGTCTTGCGATCTAACGAGCATAATGTTTCTGAATGTAACAGTTCATACGTAAAACAACGATTTAATTGGTATATATTTTTGTACTAACATATAATAGACGATATTATTACCATTTCAATTGCATCGATCAATTTTATTCACTTCTGTGAAAATTAATGAATTATTTATCGACCGTTTTAAACTTTTTTTTTTTTTAATACGATAATAGGAAGAAGTAAATTAGCTTTAAAATCTGAGAGAAGTTTCTCAAAGCCAATCTTTCCCCTCCTGCCTCAAGACCTGGAAAAGAATGCAGACAGGGACAATGACTTTGCAAACCATAAATTACGGGAGGCTGGTGGACGGTTAATTATAATGATTCTCAAAGCTTTCATTGCTAGAAGCGACGCCGCGTTCTGTACCCACGCCGACGGTAGATACTTAAGATGTAATATTTTTCCGCCTTCGGTGATGCCGGCAGGGCATTAAATCGCTTCGCTGTGTTTTATTGCGTCGAATTAAAGGCTAGCGATTAATGTCGGGCCTGTGGGTTTCCGTAGTATAAACATGGCTCGCGCAAAGCACACGCGAAGAACGTGCACCCTAATAGCGTACGTCAAATGAATTTCGCCGGACGTACTTTATGCGTATGCCTATTAAAAAAAAAAAACAAAAAAAAAACGAAACAATTACCGAAGGTCTAAAGAGAATTTCGCAAGACGGTCGTAAGTCATTTTTCGGGGGAGCAGCGCGCGTGTTTTTCATTTTCGGCCCTTTATTTGTTACATTCCGCAATGATTGCGCCGCGAAAACTTTTTGTCGCTGTCGCACTTTTTTTTCACAAAGCGATTCAGCGTCCAGTATGTTTCTCAAACATTTCCCCGACAGACACAATTTTTTCCTGCGGGAAGTAACGCATTTTAATCCTGAGAATTGATTTAATATGTTAATTAACATTTTTGTATAAAGTTATATTCGAAACCGGTGTTTTATGCAATTGATATCGGCGACACAGCGTTTTAATAGATTATTTAAGTATTTTTTAATTAATTAATAATGTTGGCGTATGTATTAAAAATGCGATATTAAGTTAATCGACAGATGTCCTTACGAAAGCTAAGAAATAATGCAATCCAGAAAGATCTGCTAGTAATTCGGATCTCTCTGGATTTCCCGGAACAAAAAATAATGAATACGATTAGTAATTGATTTGTATCTTTCCTTTGGACGCAGCTATTCGCCGGGACCGCCTGTATGTTCAAGTCGCACAACAAGGTTTGTTCTTTTTTTTCTTTTTAATGTCTGCTAATGTGCATTGGTGTCACCTTTTAATATCGTCGATGTTCCGTTGGCTACTTTTCTTTACGCTGTTTTCCATTTGTGTCTTTAAATCCTACCACATCTCTTGTAAAAATCTTGATTAACGACGTTTGCATATAAAAGAACGCGCACACGCAGGGATTTGCATCGCAAAGTAATACGAAGATTAATTCGAGCCTCCTTGCCTTGACGTATCCGCCGTTTCGTTAGTTAAAGGACAATATTAATTGTTTCGTTGCCTTCGAAATCGCGGTAAGATGACGGGAAAGCGACACGGCGGGAGATAAAAGATAGAACGGGGCAACAAGAGGTTTGTATTGGATTGAATTAAATCGACAACGATCCTCTCTGCGACGTGGATAATAATAATTTTCCACAATCTCTTCGAAAAAGCGTAGTTTCAGCTTTAGTTTCATATTTTGCAGTCGATATTCCTTGATTTTTAAATAAAATTGCATTGTAATTTTCTATTTACATATATTTAAAATTTTTTAAGATTTAATTTATTTCAAATACATATTTAATAGATTTTTTTTTTTTAATCAAGAATTAAATTTCGATTTCGAGTTAATGAGTTTTTTCACCGTTATACTGCACTCTGTTGCATGTTTTCTCTGAGCATCGTCATGTTTTAGAAACCGAGGGAATGTGCATGTTTTAATAATGCAATTACAATTTCTAGATAATTAATCCATTTTTGTCTTAACTGTGTCTGTTGTCGTATTTAGTTTGTCACAAAAGTAATTGTCATTCTTTTTTTATGCACATTCTACGCACTATACTAGTTTTCTTTATTTTTCCCTGTGTCGTGCACTTTGCAGCGGAGCTATAAAATTTTTTTACAGTTTCGTCATCACAAATTCTGTATCTGTAGCGAGTTTATAAATTGCCAATTGTTTTTACATAATTTTATCGCTTGCGAAGTTTTCAATATGAATAACGTGGGTGGTCCGTTAATAAGAATAGCAGAAGTGCACGAATAATCGCTCACGTCGAGCTTGATCAATTACGCCGGCGATGTCCGACCAATTATGTTACCTGAAGTACTCGCGCGGCGAAAAGGGGTCACGTGCGAATTGGTCGAAAAGAATGCAATTACTAATTGGCGCCGCCGTGGGTTGATGGTTGGCCAACAACGCTCTTCGAGGCTCGCTGTTCATGCTGCCTCTCGCGTAATTGGGCACATTCGTTCGCGCCGGCCTGGCAATTGCAGCTAACATGTTAACTGCAACTGCGGTCGCGCGCTTCCTACTCCCTTATTCTTTAATTGATCGATCCGAAAATGATGCTTTGCCACCGAGGCTTGCGCGCCCGACACGTGCTCCGCTCTTTGTCGGCAGCCAGTCGACGGTATTAAATATAAACGGTTTAATAAGTTCCGATGTAATTGAAATGAATAGCTTTTCGCGCTTTATACTTATGACCTAATATAAATATTAATGATGTATTGGTTAAAATAATACTTCTTCTTTTACTGATATTAATATCTATTAAGATTTGTATCGTTCGTCTTGATTTAAAGTTCATAAAAGATAAATTTCTAAAAGCAATTGTTGTAAAGTTTTTTTTTTAATAGAACACATGAAATTGCAACATATTATGCTAAATGTAAAAAAAGAAAAAAAAAAAGACAAGTTATACATTTTGCTAAGCTTTGATAATTCACAATAGCTGACAAGCGCGGATAGCTCTGTGACATAAATCGAGATTAACAATTACACGAGCGTGATAAAACGGTGGGAAAAGGGAATTACTGACGAAAACAAAGGAGAGAGAGAAAAAAAAAAAGTGAGGCTGTCAACTCTCGAATTTCACGCGATCCCACAGCACGTCTCCCATCCAACGAGCTTTAATTAGTGACGTCAGCCTGTCGTCAGGTCAATTTACGATATTCCAAGATAAACCGCGCCAGACATGCTTTAGTCGCCGCTCAGCTTCGTTCTAAATAACTCTGATCTGTATTCGCGAATAGCCATGCTGCGAGCAGAACTCAAAGTCTGGTGGAGGTTTGCAAACATTGTTTAGGAACGATTTACGCATCTCGGCTAGTGACGGTTCGCTAATAATGTCTGTCTATGTCTGCTTTGTCGATGTATTCGGTGGTAGACGTCGTTTATAAGTGTGCCTAGTTTATCGTTCGATGACATCATGAGCTATGCGTTCAATTGAACGACGCGAATTCGTTAACCCGCGCCTCGACGATGGATGTCATCCGTGGTTACGTGAGTGTCTGGTTTTATGCACGGATAAATATACAGGCGAAGTTTCTTTAGTATACACGCATATTGAAAGAACTTTCGCTCCATTCTCATTTTTCATTCACGAAGGGATCAAGAAACTTGTTGTCAAAGAGCAATATAACAAAATTGCGGAACTTTGGTCTCCTGAGAGACGGTGAGAGAGATAAAAGAATTCGAAAAATTTAACTTTTCGAAATGTGTAAAAGTTTCTGCTGATTTAAAAACTTAATATTTGAAGAATGAAATCGTAACTTCAAGTTATATAATTACACGTCGGAAAAAAATATGTAAGCTCGAGCATTAAAGTATACATTCGAATGATGCTCCGCTTTCGCAATAGTAAAAAATATATATATATATTTTTTTTTTATAATGTGTGATATGACAAGGTACGCTTGTTCGAAACACCATCATTCATTTAGATGACATGATCGCTTGGAGTACAAGTGCCTCCAATTAAGAAGCCGATGTTTTAATGAACCTTCAAGCATACCGTTATCATTGCTTCTTAAATGGATGGCTCGCGAACAACTCCAGATGTTTGTGCCATACAGCTCATCTCATTGATATAACTTCTGTTATTATTTTTTTAATTATGGTATAAAAAAAAATTTTGACTAGAAAGTTCAAAACTAAAACGCCAGTTTTTAATTTTTATGTATCACGTGTGCAAGTTATTAGCATTTTATGTACGAGTAAAATATTTAAACTGGGCATAAAATTTTAAGCGATTCATTGAAGCTACAGCATCAATTAATTAATTTTAATCTGTGCATTATTTTACGACGCGATTATGCAAAATATTATAACGATTTATGTATTAACTTTACAATCTTAAACTTTTAGTTGCAATTTTTATGTGAGTTCCGACGTAACACTCACGCTTAGTTAAACATGATTCCACATCTTACAATCGCTAACTCACGTGCACATTTACTAGACTGATTTTCTTCTCATTAATCAGATGGAATAACGCTCTCTCAAATCGAGTTTGTCGACACGTAATCGGTCCCCGCACGGTTGTTGTTCATTGAAGTCTCCGCTTGCTAACGACTCTAATTTAACGCCGGCGGTATTTTACTTTCAGCTGGGCGACGCGATGTTCGTCGAGCTACCACGCGTTCGTCTGGATGGCGGAGCACGTGCTTTTCGACAACATTGGGGCTACGAGACGCGACCGTTAGCACCACCACCGCCGCTAATCGAAGAGGACGAAGCTGCTATCGAACCGGAAACTGTCAGCCTTCGGGAGGCCAACACCGCGTCGCCAATAGGTGAGTACCGTGAATTTATGTTGAAATCTTGAGATCAAAATATGGGTACACGTGTGGTGGTTTCGTTTTCGCGAACGGCATCCAATTGTATTTTTATATATCCGGCTGCTGTCCGCTTAGGATCGAGTTTTAGTTTAGAACGTTTAAAAGTTTCATCTTTTCGCCAGAAAAAAAGTGTTAGCTAAACGATTAAATATTCTAATAATTCTTTACTCTATTTTTTTTTTTTTTTTTTTTTTTTTTCCTCTACTTTTATCGAAATTTTGTTTATTATTTTATTTAAAAAAAAATTATCTTTTACGAGTTAAAATTCGAAATTACAATTAAATTGTTTTAAACATCAAGCTTTTTTCGTAACAATTTTATCTGACAGCAGTCAATAGCAGTTATCGTACATACGCCAAATTTTAATGGAAAGCGATAACTGCTGTTACATATGTGCGTGAATAACCATTGTCGCTATCACATGTCCGCATGAATAACCATTTGGAAAGCATTGGAGACAATTCCGTTAATTTTAATTACAATGCGACCACGAGTCTTTAATCTTGCATTTGTGTGTCCCGTGCAACGAGCTCGCGCGATTTCGCCGGAATCGTCAAAACCCTTTGTGTCCGCGGAAGCGCGGTGTTTAACACCGGTTGACATTTTGTCTTCGGTATAATAGCGAGAGAATCGAGGCCGGTTGACATTAATTGCGCTTTGTTTGAATTGTTGCTGGCGTCGCTGCGACTGACAGACAGACACCGAACGGCGGTGCGTTCTTAACGAGCTGATATTGTCCAAAAGGAATCAAGTACCCTCTTTTTCCCCCCTACGCTTCGTTTTTGCACCAACGCGAAAGGGCGGCGCAGGTAGAAAAAAAAAACATAATTACGCGGAAAATGAAGTGGGACGTTTTACATTTACAGCGTAATGCAATTATGAATTGGAAACACGAGACGAACTTTCGTGTTTTGTCCTTCGAGTACTTTGAAGTTAAAATGTTACAAGTTATTGAGGTACTTACAATTACTAAAAGAAAAAAATATATATCTTAACGAAATTTCTACTGCTCGCGTATTTTAATTCAACTTTAATTTGTCGCAGAATAAATTAATTAAAATTTTTATTAATGAACATGTTAGGGTCTCGCATCAAATATCGCAATCAAATGAGACCGACAGGGGGACTATTAAATTACGAGAAAATTTTTATAAAATAACAAATTATTTGCTGCGATTTTTTAATATCTAACATCTTAATATTTAAATAAAATAGATATCTAAAAATTAAATAATGTGGTCTAGGATAAAACAGTTCTCTACAATAATTATTTTTGCAACATGGAGACAAAGTAAAATAAAATTGTAATTTATTTAATATTTACATTTTCAATCACGTATTACGTTCCAGTAATTTAATAGTAATTTTTTTTGTTAATTATTCTTGTTAAATTCCCTGCCTTATCGATACGTTGTTGCATTATCTAAAGTCAGCCCAGCTTTATAGAAGTGTGTACTAGCAACTGTCGGTATCTTATTTCTCCCTGTACCACGTAGATGGCAATGGAAGTAAAGAATTTATTCGCTACGAAAGCGCAGAAATTACTCATGCAAGATTATTTAAATTTAATTAACAGATTAATAAAATCGATTCGTGATAATGCGAACATTTAATATAAATTCACACGCTATGTTAAAAAATTACAATCGATAAATACTTCTCGATTTATATTGAAATATTTTAATGATTATCAATTATTAATTTAAAAAAATTAAAATGGCTTGAATTGCAAGGGGGTGAGATGCGTTTTGCGAGGCTTGAACTATTTTCTATCGGGCTCTCTAATTCAGCTCTTCGTTGAAAGGCTAAGAAAGAAAGTACTACTCGAGCTTCCTTGGTAGATAGATATATCTCCGGCCTAATTTCGATAAGAGCCTCGAGAAAAATTTTTCTATGCGGCATTTAAAAGTCTCGTCGTGAAACGTTTCATTCCGCTATTGTGCGTGAGATTTGAGTGATCCAAAAAATATAGGTACAGATAATAGTCGCGATAAAATCTAGCACGAAGATTTGTTAGCAAAATGTCGTTTTTTTAATTTTATTTTTTTTTTTATACAGTTAAATTAACCACGACCAACTTGTTATCTAAAAGAAAAAGTACTTCTTTCGTTTAATACTCTCTACGTTAATTTACTCGTTTATTTCATCTTTTTCAATTGACTTCTTTCGGCCTGGTACATTATCCTTCTTTTTCTGCACTACGATCCGCGTACCTACATACTCGCATGGCAAAACCGTGTTCGCACGAATGCGCAATGACGATGCAAGGATAGCCGACGGATGCGGATTTTAATATACTCCCGGTGGCCTTCGATATCTTTGTCACGTACGAGCATTATGATACCGTCGGTGCAAGAACTTGAAAATTTTTAAAGAAGCATAAATAATTCGAAAAGAGACTCGCGCGCTGATCGTATCAATAGAGTTTTTCTTGCTAATGGATTCAGTTTTGAACTTTAGTGCAAGGTTTAAACATATCGAACGATATCTTAACTAATTTTTTTTTTTTAACGTAAAAAAAAAGTATGTATATTTTTATTTGAAAATGCATATTAAATATTGAGAAAGTAATCGTATTTGAATAAATTTCTTTAAATTAATTTTAATTAATTTTTTTATATTATTAATTTTTTTTTTTATAATTAATGAAGCGTATCTTTCGTTACTGTGGTATCTCCTCGCGCAGGAAATCGATATTAAAAATTAAATTTAACTAGCTTTATGATAAGCTAATTATGACAAGCTTATTCATCATGAACGAGATCGAAAGTATCGGTGAGCGACGTGTCGGCTCGGTCGAGAGAGTTGAGAGCCTCTAGTTGACAACTCTGTCTCATCGCGATCGTCATCGCCGCGGTATTGTCTGAAGCACCGGAAATGCTCCCGCCGGAAGAACGATCCTAGTAGTTCGAGGCACGAACCCCTCCTGTCATCGAGCTTTACGTAGGTCTTGGGCGCGTCCACGCACGCATGAATGCCCGCGCGTTTCCATCCACGTAAATACACGCTCGATCCCGGGACTGGCGTTCCCAATCACGTTCAGCACACGAGACACATCGCGTAGGATTAAATAGCAAACGGGTTCGAGAAGCGTGAGTCGCAAAGGATCAGTCGACATCAAGATGAAATCTTTCCATTCAATAAACGATTTATATTGCTATTATTTTGAATACCGCTCATTGAAACGTTATATACCATTGAGAAAGACAAATCGTTTTGTTTGTGGAAAAAGAAAAAAGAATTTAAAGAAAAACGTAATTAAAATTTATTTAAATTTTATGTTCTATTTAATTAGTTCTTTAATAAAAAAAAAAAATTTATTTTACGTAAAATTATTATTTAGAAATCTATTGACAAGATCAGATGTTAAATGTTAATTCCGAGATTAATTTCTTTAATTAATCGTTTTGTTTTCTTGGTAATATTCAGGATTTGGTCTACTGAAGTGATCGATTTTAATCTCTAATATACATAAATGTACGGTACACTTGGACTCGTAATCACGGAATCGAACATGCCGGCTTATCGCACATCTCGCAAGCTTGACAGTGAAGAAAATAGATGATCGTTTCCACGCGATTCGCGATATCCTGGAGGAAAATCGCGCCCGTGTCTGACGAATGCGAACCGTTAGCTGCCAGAGAGTCGCCATTAAAGTGTCTTGTCGTGAGTTAAGCACGCGATTTGTATGCACGAAGTGTACCGAACGTGACACATTCAATCGCGATTCCAACCGACGAGCCTAAGCAGGATAGAAATTTTTTTCTCTGAAGCTCAGAGATTAGTTTTGTCCAGGTAAAAGGATGCCGCGGTGACTAATTTTATTGATTAGTTATAATATCTCCAGAAAATTATATCTAAAAAAAAAAAAATTCTTGTAACTAAAAAATTTTGCTAACTTTCTCGAATCTTTATGCTTTTAATTGATCGTGTACCTATAATAAATGTTGAAAGAACATGGGGAAGAAAAATCAAAACTGTTACATTCGACACCTCAGTTCTGTTAGCTTTCGAGCTCGACACCTCGAAATTTCGATGAAAAAAAACAGGGAATCACGACGTTGCACATTTCTTACGCTACGCGCATAAATAATTAATGCAATTAAAGTCGCGTCGATCTAAATCTAATCTGGTGGAAATGTGCGCTCGTTAGCATATACAAAATGCTTTCTACTTCGCTTCTGGTAGCACCGTGGAATAAAGATCGCGTCTTGCATCGCCTACTTTGCGCCTGCGTCCCTAATCTCGCTATTGTTTCGCGAGGATTATTTTGCCGCGGAGGTGGTTAATTGCATGTCGCTGTTGAGGCGCGTGGGAAAGCACTAATGATTTCCACGCGTGATTTCACAAATGACGTTGTCTCGTCCGTATCGCTCCGACTTCGGGGAAAAAGAAATTGAGAATCCATTTTCGTCATCGGGCAAATGTTTCTCTCGCGCTCTTGTTTCAGAATTAGTTTCAGAATTAGTTTTAGAGTTAATTTCATAATTAATTTCATAATTCGCGGAATAGCGCTGTTATATTAAATTTCATCCCGCGTAAGGACTCGGTTTATTTAATTCATTCGTTTATTTTGATAAAATGCTACTTTCATCGCGAGCTAATGCTTATCGTCACTGACGACCGCACATCCTCTGCGATTACGGAACGAAGATCTATCAGGGACAGGCAGTCTGACTTGGACGTTTCTCCCATGGCCTTTTCCCATCGTCGCGACGATTGCACGCGTGCGACTCGATTGACGAGGCAAATTGAACGGCATCCGGAAGCCCCGTGTTGTTTCATCTTACATGGTGTATAGTGTCGCGGAAGCTTTCTATCGACCAATTTACATTATTTAATTACTTGTTGTCATACTTAATTATTTTCCTTGTACGTCGCTTTCTTTTATTCGAACACGCACGCAGGAAATGTTAATTTTTTATTACAAGTTTGAAGGTAATAGTTTTTTTTTTCTTTTTATTTATGGTCAATTGTTGCTTCTTATTAATTAAAAAAAAAATTATATTTTTACGCATTTAAATTCTATTGAGAAATCCACTGAAATTTCATATTTCTATTATCGGTTGTGCAAACTCGGCACGAAAATCTTCAGGGCTTCAAGTGAAATTGCGTTACACGTAAACATAATGTACTAGTTATCGTATTGCAGCCAGCTCTGCGATATGTAGATATTCGATTTTCAAACTGAATTGAATAGAAATTATGTTTACCTTATTTTTCAGAGACGCTCTATGCACATTTTCAATAACGCGCTAGCTCTTGCGCATAAACAATTCATACGTTTCGGAAAAATATTACCCAAGAGATTGTCGTGGGTCGAAAGTAAATAGACCGCGATACGAGCAGACATATTCGTCACAACGAAAATATCTTCACCGATCGAAACCGCGAGATAGCATCAAGTCGTATTTTCGTCCGATAGGCTGTATCTCTCACGAAATTGATTCGGAACGTGCGGCGCGATTGCGCCTGATTAGCGAATCTAACGTCAGAAATAGAATCGTCTTCGTAATCTCGTAATCTCGTAATACTGACTTCGAGTCTCTCCGCGAATCATCATCGCCCCTCCTCGCGGCGTGCGATGATTTCGCACGAGCCGATTGGCGCAGCGGACTGACACGCCGGAATCCTCCTCATCGAAAGAGTCCTCGGCGCCGGATGCGATAAAACGGCTCGCCGTCGTCGGCGTCGTACTCGTCATCGCTCGTTCTTCCGACCCGACACCGATATAAGTGCATTTACGCCGCTCGTCAGGCGAACGTTGCGAGAGCCGCGTGGACAAAAGTCGGTGAAGTGTGCTAGGTCATTGCTTTTTAGTAACCGGGCCGAGTGATCGATTACAATTGTCGCGTCATCCGCGGTTATCCGAAACGGTTGTCGTGCACCGCTTAAAATTTTTTTTTTTTTTTTTTTATCGCTACTCGTCACCGTGACGGGTTCATCAAAGCTAAATCGACATAAATAATGCGTGGCGACGCAAGTTCCGAGATTCTATTCGAAAGAATCGGATGGGACTCGGTAACCGATAGTCGACGTTCACTTCCGTTATGTGCGAAATTCCCTTTTAATTTTATCGCGGAAAGAAAGAAAAGCGCACTTAGATACTAGTGCGTACATTCAGGGACAAACCGCGTGGACGGAGAGCGCTTATCGTCGCGAATTTGCGTGGATTCATTGACTATTTGATCTCGAAGGAGTGGTCGTGCCTTTTGACGATGACGCGTCGATAAAGTACGACTTAATTGCGAGGAAAAAAAAAAAGTCGGGTCTCCTGTTTGATTACGTCGTTATTGGTATTTACAACACTAAAATTCGTCGAGCGGAATAAAAGTGCTTCGCATTGGGGGCGGCTGTCACTCGATTTCGCGATCGACATCGCGGCGGCAAAATGAGTCGCAAGAAGGTGTGGAACTCCATCATGCGACGTAAAAAGAAGAATCTCTTGGATTTAAATTCCACGGATGAGAATTCTCTGGGCAACGTTTGTAAGTTTTTCGAGGGAACCGAGGCGCGTCTTGTTTTCAGAGAGAAATCTTCATTTGCGATTTCGATAACAAGAGGCTCATATGGATGGATAAGCTCGAAATGTCAATGAATTATTTATCTGGAAATAATGAAGGTTCTTCTCTAAAACGCAAACACTGTTTCTCTCTCGCTTTGGCTTACACCAATGCTGCAACGCTTCGCCGGCATTATTTTCAATTAGCTCATTCGCACATTGTTTCAATAATAGCGTAGCTTCGCCGCGAGTTATGCGGAACGGCAGAAGCTCAGGGTCTTTTTGTGGAAATGAAAACCGCAACTTGTTTGCCTCACGTCATTAAATATCCCGAACGCGCGCGAGCGTGTGTGCGTGTATGCGTGAACTTCACGTGGCGCTTTATCGCTCGTAAAACCGTCGTCGGATCGTTCAGATTTACCACAATGCTTAGATTATTCATCATCTGTGATAAATGTATTTCTGCAAAACAAAACGTTTTTTTTTTCTACGTTGCTTTTTTTTTCCTTATTTTACATTTTCTTCGCTCACCGATTGTACATATATGTATAGACAAAATCGCAGTCGCGCACGTTTTATTTTTCTCCCCTCAAGTTTATTTTACACAGTTTTGGTTTATTTTACGAAATTTAATTCACGCTAGAGAGATTTCTCTCGAGGCGAGAGAACAAGTCGGATATTACGTTCTCTCTCTGTAACTTTTTATTTCCTATAAAATTTTCATTTCTACCCGTACCTCAGTCCGCGACGTTACCATCACCCTGACGCCTTTCGACATCCCACGGTCGAAAGAGAAAAGAGAAAAAGAGAGAAGTCAGAACTGGCGGCATCTGCTGAAACATCGAACGGGAACGACACCGTATATAATGGAGGAAAAATATGACTGGTCGCGATGCGGTAGAGCTCGGCGCGCGAGACGGAAAAAGAGGAAAATAAGAAAGGTGGAATAAGTGTGCTTAACCATAATGTAAAATAAACTCTCCTCCATAACTCCGTAAGCCGTGAAGTTGATATAAAATCGGAGCTAGGTCGAGTTAGAAGGAACATTATTGCGCTCCACAGACGGCGAATGTCCCCGAAAAGAGCAAAAGCCGGAGAAAATAAAACCGGAAAAGGAGTAAAGCCTCGGACATCTAATAACAGTGATAAAAGTACAGATAAAAGAGCAGAAACGCCGACAGCGCGAATAAGTCCGTAATAGTATTTTATTGATTGGATTGACATCCGTTATCTACTTTTTTTTTTCTCCCTCCTTTTCATTCTATCCGGAATCATTGCCAATGTCGGCAAAACCCCTCTTGAACTCTTTTGCGATCTGGTAAGACATGAATTATTTACAGCGCTTTCAAAGCGGATTTAAAATTCGAATCGACCTGTTTTCATTCGTCTCTGTGAATGGCGCGGATGAATAAAGAGGAAGAAATTGACATGGCTACGTTACCTCTCCAGACGACGGTTTTAATTGAAACGTCCGCGCATTTAATTAAAAATCACTGTCCGCTATGATATAGACCTGAAATCGGCTATCTGTGGTCACTCGGGTTTTCACGCGTGGTGAAATTGCCCTTTGTAATTTCGTTTTTCATTATACGTTGCAAACATACGTCACTAGATCGCACGCTCGCCTGTTGCGCGGAAGCAAGTGACACTTGGAACGAAATATAATTCGAGCGCTTAATCGAAAGCGTTATTTACATTTCAATAAAATTATTTCTATTACTATTTAAATTAAAATAATATTAACCCGGATGGCAGAATTTTTTAAAAATATCTTGCGCTCAATATTCATGCGATGTTGAAATTTAATACGTAGAAAAAAAAGAAAAAAAATTTCCTGATTATAAATAACTGTAAACCATACGTGGATCTCTATCTAAATTAATGTAATATAAGAAAAATATGTAATTAATTATGCGTAATTATTTTGAGATAACGTAAACCGTTAGATTTTTATGTCAGCGTCATGAAAGAATGACTATAAAGTAATCGGACCAGAACCTTACGCGCTTCTTTCTTGCGCTCGAGACGAGAGAGACGGACTCCGCTGCCCGTTTAAAGGGGCTCATTTGTTGAGGTATTAAATAATTTTGTACCGACGTTTCAAAGCCGAGATCGTTAATAATGCAGTGCAAACGGAACAGTTATATAGATTAATTGGCGGAACGAATCGGCACGAGGTGGTGCAGGCGCGACTCGTTCTGAATACGGAACCGCTCGCGTCGTACGACCGTTTCAACCTTTTTATTTTTGGCGCGGAGTGGAGAATCGAAATGGACGCAAAAGGAACGCCGAGGGTTAGAGCAGAGTGTAATATCCAAAATAATGGTCGAGTAATTCGCGCGAACGGCGTTAAGACGTAGCCGTCATTTCTCTCGCGGTAGGAGGTCGGTATTCAATTCTTTTTTTTTTCTTTTTTTTTTTTTTCCAAGTAAACGGCTAGTCGTTGTCGTCGCGAATCGGATTGCGAACTGTGGACGGTTCCGGATATGGAATGACGCTGGTACAAAGGAGAAGAAGCGGCTCGGAGGCGCGGTGCACCGAGTCACGAGTATTCTCTTTGTATCGCGACCCGGTAACGCAAGCGAATAATGATGTAAGGCGACTCCACGCTTCCGTACTTCGGTTTCACGCGATACAACTATCTCGCTTAATTGCGGACTAGGTTGTTAAGCGGGAATTATTTCGGCCGATTTAATGCACGATCCGGTTTCAAGTTTACGAGGCTGATAGATTCGAGACCAGTTAAATTCGTTTTATGAGTTGCGCGGACTAAATACTAGATAAATTGTTAAATCACGAGCAACGGGTATTAAAATGATCGCGCGTGCAAAAATCTAGCAACGATCGTCCGGCCGCGGTTGCCTTCTTTTGCGCCGCGGGATCGCGTCTCACAACAGGTACATTAATAATTAGAAGCTTTACGACGCGTACCGTCAGCTGGAGGACGAGAGTAATGGGCGGCTTTGTCTTTCGTCTCGAGGGTTCTTTCCTCTTCCGCCGCCACGCTCTTCGAGCCCTCCGCTTTCGTACGAGCGCGATTCCTACGTTCTCCTCACCCACTCTCTGTAAGACCGCGTATCCGCAATATCTTTCTTCGCGAGGTGAAATCTCGGGACGAGTGCGCGAACGCTAAAGAGCTAGAAAATTATCAAATGGCAGCCAAAGAAACTTCTTTGTTTTTCTTTACCATCCGGTATAATAATAATCAGAATTTGTCTTGCAATTTATCACGATTCGCTGAGTCAAGCTTACTTTTTTTTCTTGTCTTTTTCTTTTCTTTCTTTCTTTTTTTTTTTAAATTTTTTTTCTTTCTTAACTAAAGAAATCGAATCGAGCACGGATTTGTTAGTGTTTTATGGCCCGTAGAATACTTTCTTTTCTTTGAACTCGCGCATAATTGGAGTGCGGTAATTACAAATGTCGCTTGCCTTTTAAGGACCAAAATAGTCCATTGTGTATCTCTGCACTTTCTTTTTGCGACAACTCGTAAAAGTGATGCTCTAATTGTGCGCCGTAAATGTACATACTTAATCGCCGTTAAACTCAATTCGGATATTTTCGATTACTGAGAACACTAAATTAATAAAATAATTTGATTTAGTTAAATGCGATTTAAAAAATGCAAACATCAGATTAGTTTCTGTTTTTTTATCAATTAATTATTGATAAATTTATATTTCTAAAATTACGCGCATGTCAGGGTAATATTGAAATGATCGGATAAATCGATTGCGAATCTGATTTTTAAACGGAATGATCGTATCGAGTTGGTTAGGTTCAACTGGTTCATCCTACGTCGTCGTATGAGTCAATCTCCTTCTACGGCAAGGAGCGCGTCCGCTTATTTCGTGCCGGAAGTACAACGTGGTTGACGAGTTGATAGTCTTTCCTCATTATGAGCCGCACCTTGTAACTTTTTTTTCTTTTTTCTTTTCGCGAAATGGGGCTTGAATTATCTCGAATCTCGAATACAATTTTCACAAAATTGAAAGATACATCTTCCACGTTTGTAATTAATTGCTTTTATTTATTTATTTCGTAAAATATAAATATAATTGTAAAATATAATTTTATTTTAAATGATTTGTAACGAGAAATATTTAAATTAAATAGAAATTAAAATTGATAAGAAAGAAAGCAAAGAAGTATGTGTATCGACGATACGAAAAATTGCAATGCAGAAAATTACCGCAAGGCTGTTTCTGTATTTTTTTTTTCGTCAATTCTGGAGGAAATGGGTTACTGAAACAAGTCTACGACTCATTAACTATTGAATGCGAATGTGTGTATGACGTGACATATGCGGGTCTGCATATGTGGACGACAATTTCAGCAGATTACCGCGTAGTCACCGTTCTGACGGGGATGAATGGACCAGCATATCTGAATTAAATATCTGCCTTCTCTCTTCCCTCTCACATCCTCCCCATCATACGTCGATGCATTTGTGTCCGCAATATGAATACGTGTGCGAAGCGATAGAGTTACGGAAGCGTTTCCGTATTTTGTCGTCGGTCTTATCTGGTTTTCTGATTGCGGCAGTGGTTCTCAATCGATCGGTGCTTGGTGGTTTCCGGATATTTAACACGCTTAAGCATTACTGCCTAAAGATGTCTCGCGAATCCATTTACGCTTATCGAACATGCACTACTTATTGGATTTTATTAATATGAATAATCCTGCATAATCTATATTATATAAGTTTCTCTTAAAACCGCGTACCTAACACTTTATAACGTTCTTGGCAAGGTTACGCTTATTCTTTTTATATGTTCGCTATTTCGGATTTGTCATTGAAAATATAATGCCCATATAGCGCCGTTATTACGAGTTTCTACGTTGCCAAGGAGAGGATCCCAACACAGGCATACCTTGGATCCAGAATTGTCCTCATTGCGCGAGCATGATAACAATCATCTTTTCGTTGAGTGTAAGTTTTATCGCGTAAACATTTTTTATAAATATCATATACATAATATTTTATAGATTGGATCATAAAACTAAAGCAGTCCCTATTACTTGTCGATTTTTTAGGCCAATTTTCTGACTTCAAATCATCGTTTTAAATTTATTTCATTTCTTTTTTTAATTTACTGGACTTACGTATTTAGAAAAATGTTACTTTTCTCGTCACGATCATATCGAAAAGACGATGGAACGATGTTTCTAGTGTTTACGCGAGAAGATCGGCTGGCTGGAATCGAGCCAGCGGTATTTTTACGCGTTTCGTTGGTCGAATGAGACGGGAACTGCTGCGCAAACGAAAGCCGCAATATAAAACGATCTATGGTCGCCGTTACACGAAACGACCGGAATTTCGGGTCGCGGGCAAAGAGAGTTTTTCGATGCAGTTGTGCGGGCAGTGTTGCGGCACTCATGCGCGCAAACTATGACCCATATTCGCGGGCCATTCGCGAAATTGAAATGAGAAATCGCAAATGGAACGAATGTGGGCACGCTCGCTTATTTACTCTGTTCGATGCGGTATTTAAAATTTTTAATCGAAAGACGGATCTCTAGATATGTACTTCTAATGGAAAGTATACGATGCTTTCGTATTCCTGGTATTCGTATGAAATTTATGAAAGACGTACCGTGGAATAGTAATTTAAAATGATGATGTAAACGAGAGAAGAATAAAATAGAACAATTGACGAGACGCGAAAGCAACGAAGAAGAACGAACTATTCCATAACTAACGAACCCGCAATAAAAAGTAAAATTAATAGTCGATTAATACGGCTTGCACTCTAGGTTTTTCCCTACCGAATTAGGCTACCTGATCTTCCTTATTTGCACATCGTGGTGCTTTCCCTGTGAAAGTGAACGCTCACCTCACGAAATCTCATCGCGTAGGCAATTAAAAATGACAGAACGTAATCTACGAAATACATTATCTCGCATAGTCGCAATAACTTTTTTTTTTCTTTCCTTTTTTTTTATTACGTTTGCTTTAATCTTTCTAAGCATGTGAGAGATCTTTCTTTAAGATCTCGTGCAGATTAGAACGACGGAAGTAGACCGAGCGCGTGGAAATTGGCAGAGGTGCGCAATGAATGCGGCTTTCACCGGATTACGCAAAAGAGGCGGTGAGGCTGCAGCTCAAAATGCAGAGAACGTGAAACAATGACCAAGAAACGCGAGCAGATTCAATTCACGAAACGGGAGGAGAGATAAGTGTGTGCCGGTTTCTCAACCAGAAAAAGACAACCCCGGTGTGCAATTACAGCCGTAGAATATCCTTTGTATCTTTCGAGTCATTCCTCTTGTCAACCCTCTTAATCATTTCTCGTTAATTATACGAGTGAATTAAATGCGTGGACGTCGAATGTGCAATTAATTAATCTAGGATTTATTATTAATTTACTAGCATATTTTAGCTCGAAAAACGGGATGATCTTATTGACCGTGAATAGATTTAAGATCAAAGTAACACAAATTAATATAATTGCATTATTGTGATTGATTTTAATGAATATAACTAAATTAGCAAATCATTAATTGGTTATATATAATTAATTTACCAGTGGAGAATTAATTTTTGGGCGTGTTTACGTTTCAACGTCAAGTTTTAATTTGATATAAAGAAACGCGTTAATTTTGGACGTAATTTTTTAAAAACGTTATTTTAATGAATCTAAAAAATGTAATATAAAGTCACAATTATTTTTCGGCGCGTATTGAAATCCGCTACGCGATAATCTTGCGTGAGACGGTGTTCGGACACCGCTCGCACGAGCCACGAGCTGTCAACGCTATTGGATCTCTACTCGTCGTTCGGCCAACGCATACGTCCTGGTCGAAAATTCCGTGATCGTAGTTTGTTAAAAAAATGATTAAATGTAAAACCGTTTTCTTTACTTACGGAAAAGAAACAAGAGTAAATGAAAAAAAATTAATTTACGGTAAACTTTTTTTTTTTCCCCAATGTAACATAAATTTATATGTATACTAAAAATGTTTCGACGTTTTTTCGTTTATACAGCACTTTATCGACTTCAATAAAAATACATTTTTGTTAATAAAAAAAATATAAAAAAAAGAGAAAAATAGTAGATTGATATTACACGTTAATTTTTCATGTACAGATATTTTGTAACTGTAATATAGCCAATTAGCGAATTACTCACTCACCAGAGCAATTAATGAAAAGTAACCACACGCGAGACGAATCACCGACTCGACGCGTGCAATGAGCAAAAGTCAAAGATGATTTAATTACCGACGACCTTATTTATTGCAACGTTAAATTTCATATAGAAGACATTATCACTCTTAGCGAAGCTATAAAAATTACCGTTAAGTTAAAACGTATATTTACCTTTATTCTTTAAATTAATAATTTTAACAAATGGTCAACCATCCGAAATTAATTTGGTTGATACATACGAAAGAATATAAAATAAATACAATTATACACAGAGGAAGATGAAAAAGAGAATGATGCAAAGTATAATGAAGTCGATTTTGTTCATGCGTCACCGTCAGAATAATTTGCGATATTATTCGATCTTTAATTCCCTATATTATTAAATTAATTTACATTGTTGCCGTGGGCAACGAAAAACCATATTTATACCATGAAAAATAGCAACGAGCGTATTTACAGCGCGCCGAATATCTTCTATCGTGTCCGCAAAAATAATTGTATTCCAAAAAGGCGTATGGCGTACAATTGCGGTTTCTTCTGCACCTATCCTATCGCCAGTAAGCTTCGTTAGCGCGAGCGGCTGCGTAAAGTGTCGCGAACGAACGCGGGATTGACCCGACAGATCAACAGACGAGAAGGCCTTAATTGGTTCATGTATTAATTCCGCACGTATATACGTATCGTGTAAACGTTCGCGCGAATGCATCGAGCTGCGGCACGTTAGCTCTCGATCACCGATCGCGATCCCCGGACGGGTATATACGTATTTGTTGGCTTGTTCTGCAAAAGGACGCGGGAGAAAATCGCCGATAGTTTCCGACAGACAAGCGAAGGGTCGCCGAAATTGGTTTAATTGACCGGATTGGGCTCAGGCGGTACGGGCCGATCGTGTCGCGGTGCTTGACCCGGGCCAAATTCAATGAAAACGCTTTCATTAATCTTTATGTGGGGTGAAACGTGCACGAACTCGAAGCAGGTTCCATCCCTTACCCGCCCGATTCGAGATAATCCGTTGCGAGACTTCCGAGGAGTGTAAATATGAACGTTCTGCTGGATTTAGGCAGGCGTCAAGAGTTTGTTTCCTTGACTCAGCGATTCGACAAATAAATCGATGATGAAATTATATTGAAGGGAATAATGAATATTGTTCTAGATTGATTATTTTATACAGGGTGTTCGACACAAGCTGTCGAATCGGACCGTCGATTTAATTTTGCGACTATATATTCTAATTAAAATTATATTTTTTCGGAAGAAACTTTTATCGAACAACAGGAAGCGTATTGTAATTTACAGAGGGTACTTGCGTAATTGTTGCATTTTTATGCTGTTCAGATTATGTCGCAAACGATCATTAATCACTGTAAAAACAGTCGTACTGATAAAATCATCTGTGCTTTTTTTTTTTGTTACAGGTGAGTCGAAGTCACAATCTTTGCCAAGAGGCTTTCCACCACAGATAATAATTCAGCACATTGACGACGAAGGTAAAATCTAGTTAAGTCAATCTACGAAGTTAATTAGTTGCTAATATCAATTTTACAATCAAGCGTACTACCAGGCCGTTTCCTGGGAATGTTAATTACAAACGCGCGATTGTTTCTCGAGAAGTAACGCGCGAGTCCACGATCGTGGAAAAATCAAAAGCATTCAATATGCCGGCGTGATTCAATTCGTATTCACGATTGTTTGCTGCTTCGAAAGGCAGAGTCTCGCGGTGTTCTCATCGATTAGAAGCGGAAAAATCGAGCGCAAATACGTTCCAACGAAATTAACATATGGAAATATTGGAAACGATTTATTAGCCATCTCATTTATTAATGAAAATGCAGCAGCAAAAGGTGCTTAATTTTTCGTAATTAACTTAATATAATTGATCGATCTAACCAGTAATTTCATTCGCGTTGCATTAATTTAATGCGATTTAGAGCGGATTGAAATATAATTAAGATCTAATGACCTCCAGCGCAACCATTCAGAGTTGCGAACAATTTTCTACATTATCCATGAGCGTAACATTATTTTACGTAACAAAACCATTGAAATTTTCACAGTGCAAATTGCGCTGCCATTTGCAGTTTGTGATGAAAGAAAAAAATCGCTAATTTTTCTATTTACGCGTCCCAAGGTCTGATACGGTCCACGGCGCTATCAATTCTAAAGGTCCATGGACGAGTTTTTTTTTTTTTTTTTTTTTTTTTTATTTACCCTGCAATTTACCAGTCTTTGTTTTTACCGGCGATATAAGCGAGTGACCCTTATTTCTCAGCCCGTCGGTTGACCAAACGCATTCGTCTCGCAGGAAAATACCTATATCTCCGGCGCGCTGGAGTACCCCGTCCCCGTTAATTATTCAAATTGCCGCATGTGCGACCACCACTCATGGACACGGCTCGTTTGTAGCTCAGTCGACGAATATACCGCGTGCGTTTCCGGCTGTGCGTTACGTACGCGTTGACACGCACGAGCCTCGGACACGCAACGAATGGAGCATGCGTTCGTACGCCTTTGTCTCGTTATCTTTTCCGCGAGTGCACCGGAGGTGCATCTTGTCCTTCGGCGTTTCTACATACGTCATATATCCTTCCGTTTCAGATGAATTTTTTTTTCACGTATGAAAGCTTATTTTCTTATACTAGTTTTATAATCTTATGTTAATCAATAAATAATATTAAAAATATTAATTTGACGTGATTATAATTTTTTAATATACAGAATATATTAATGTGCCGAGGAAATAAAACGACGAGGAAAGTAAAGATAGTACAAAATTTATCAAATTAATAAAAAGAACTCTTCGCGGATGTAGATTATAAAAACAATTTTAAACGAACGAAAGATCCTGTTGCTTCTCGATAGAAATAATAGATTATTGCAATAACCGGCACAAAAATTATTTTATTAACGTCAATCGATACGAGCTGCTTTCGGTAACATCCGGTGGGGAATAATATTGTCGTTTCAATCACACGTACCGGAACCGGAAGAATATTGTCGGAGACGAGGTAAACCTAACAGGTGCTCTTCGCCTGTGGCTTCTTTGAGAGTAGTGCCGCTTTCTCGTTGTTGTCTACATTGAGCAATGCCTTTTTTTTTTTTTTTTCGTTTCTTCATCAGTATGCAAAGAAACGACTTCCGTTTTCCTCCATTATTTTTCGTGGGTCTCATTCTTCGTTCAGACATATATTAAAATTATAATTTGATTTTTATTGTCAACAAATTACGTTTAGAAAAAATTTTTAAACGTACGAATGAGAAGATGGAGTAATATTTTTTGTTTGTTTCTTTATTTTTACCGGGTGTATAATTAATGCATGATGTAACGCGAGAAA
Source organism: Cardiocondyla obscurior (assembly GCF_019399895.1). NCBI lineage: Eukaryota > Metazoa > Arthropoda > Insecta > Hymenoptera > Formicidae > Cardiocondyla > Cardiocondyla obscurior. The sequence goes on along the minus strand of NC_091875.1, from coordinate 482,505 downwards.
TGTAAATAAGGAAGCGATATCATTGCCAAAATTTCTTCAACCTTTTTGCCGCAATATCATTTTATTCGTTTAATACTGCACGAGGCAGATCGCGCGGCCAACTTCCTCGACGTTATATTTCACGTATAACTTCTACTTGCACGAAGATCAGTTCTTGGCAAGTGGCCCGAGGAAATGCGGGCACGGGTTTCATTGATACAAGTTTCAATGCTGAACTTTAACTTCGCCGCTGTTTCTCGATGTTACGCGCTCTGCCTGCCCGATACGTATATTTCAGAAATTGTTGGTTAGGTCATTAAAATTACACGATCTTCAACCGGATCGATGTAATAAATTTTAAAACGTCAAGATTGAAACTTCCAGACGTGAATTATTCTAAAATACCGTTAAGTTTCTTATTGATAAAGGAGGATTAATTTTGCACCGGCTATCAAGTTTGCGACGCCCCGATACAAATAACGGATTCAATGCTACTTTAAAAGAGAAAACCCACGTCTTCTAAATAAAACTTTAATCCGGGCGATTGGCCTATTTGTTATCTCAACCGGAACTTATCAGAAGCGTCGGGCATTCCGGAATGCGCTTTTAGTGCGGCGCGGAGAACTGGATCCAAGGTAAACGGATCAAGCAACGGGAACGAAGAGCGTGGCGCAGTACGCCATGCAAAACTAGAAAATTATCGACTACGCGCGATCGACGCTTCACCTTCGATGTTATTATCACAAACCGAAGACCCAGTAGGCATTGTTAGCGCGATATTTACGATGCGGCATGGCTAAGAGCCAGGATAATGCGACGGAATAATACATTGTTTTGCGTAAGACACAAGCATACGAGTCGCCTCTCGACTGTGTATACGTAACACACACGTGTCTAGATCGCCACGCGACGAGCCGGGATTTTGGAAACGGTTATGCTCCAAAACTCGCCGTACATATTTCATCGAAGAGCCATTAGGAGGATGGTTCGTGTGCTCGTGTGGAAATTCTACCCGCTGCCTCCAAGGTCTCCGTATCCTCCAAGGAATTTATATCTCTCCGCGACGCGGCGCGCGCCAAAAGCTTTCGTTCCCAATAACTGTTATTAATCGCGCATACAATAAGGAACGCTCTGAAAATACCGATCGATACTTTACTCCGCTCACACGATTCTTACCTCAATTACAATGCCCGGGTGTACCGGTATACCGATATATCGCTCAGGTTCCGTTAGCGTGTCGTGAGATCCATGTCGAAGATAAAGAATCTTACGCGAGATGATATAGTTACGCGAAACGTAAAGAAGAACAGCAGGACATTTTGTACGCTGTGCATTGATTTACATATTTCGTCTAGTTTGTCTCACGTGCGATATTGTTTCAATGTGGCGGTAGAAAATTTTGTTTATTAATATTATCCGCGCGGTGTTCCATTGCGATTCACGAAAGTACCGAATATTTCGCGCACGTAGAATGAGCGCTCGACAAAATTCTTTTGCGGATGTTTCCCGCATTCTGTGCCGAACGTGTCGCATAATAGATGTTCCGAAATCCTTTAGGAGTAAGAAGCTCATTGAGCGTTTTCCGTAAGAAAATACGAATGATAGCGTTACGATGCAAACATACTTTCGTGTGTGGGTTTCCATTACAGCTAACGCTCGGTGTATTAGGATAAAGAGATCGGAAAAGCAATCTTCGGAAATTGGCAAAGTTGCGCGGGAACGAGGATTCTTTTGTTCGCGATTCCCATTTATCAAGGAATAGCGCAAGAGGGAACTCGACTCCATTTATGGAATTAACTAATGATTTTTCATCCTTAAGCTTCGTGTATCGTGAAAAAAAAAGGCATTATTCACGTAGCAGAAGACGATAGCGAGAATTCTTGCTTCGATTGATTTTCAAATCTTTCATATATGTATGTATATTTACGGAACAACGAGAGTCCTTGCGATACTCTCAACAGCATAGTATCCGCAGGGCTAAAAATAATTCGTTCTGTAACCGTGGCACACTGGTTCGCTCACGTGTAGCTGGCGCATTCGCTTTTACATCGTACACGAAGAAGCGCGCGCGGCAAAGAAGCAGTAAAAGAACCATAAGGGAAAAAAAAAAAAGAAAAAAATAACAGCGTAAGTAATAAGGCGAACGTGAACGTCGGTTGGGAGGTAAAGTGCACATTATGCCGATCCATGCGGGTTTAATGATAAATGGCACTCGCTTGTTTACGAGTTTAATCATTCGTATCCTGAGACTAGCATTGTTTAAAAAGATTAACTTAAGAATATTAAAATTATTTTTATATTTGATATAAAAAAAAATTAATTTAATTTAATTTAATTTAAATGTTTGTACTGCTGAATTAGTAATTTTATTAATTAGTAAAGTAAATGTCATACCAGAATAATTATCTTTCTCATTAATTGTTGAATAAAGTAAATTATCTAACATGCTATTAATATTATTGTGACGTATTTGCAGCACAAAAAAAAATTTATTTATTAGTAATAATAAAACTGACATAAATGTCCGTTCAACGATAGAAACTATCGAGTGCAGGTGCGCTCGCGGTTAAAACAGAAAGCGACGAACTGGTAATCGTAATTATATCTCGCACGCAGCTGCTGCACGCATACATGTAAAATGAAATTGACTGTGTGTCGAGAGTGGAGAAATTGTCGCGATCGTTATCGGTCGATTCTAGAAATTGGCTAAAGTGCTGCGGTCACAGGTCAGCCTAGCACGACCAAAAGTGGCTGGCACGAAAAAGCAAAGAGAAATTGTGTCAGCTCAAATAAATCAGATTTTCTCCTACGATGTAAATTGAACGCTGTCCCTAATGCATATTAATTTATCCGTCGCCGCTTGTAACAATACTACAGCCGTTTAAAAAGGTCGCTCGAGGAATTAAATACTCTGAGAACGACAGCGACACGTTCGTGCATTTAGAATAAATTATTTTTGCTTTAAAAAAATTGTTGTTTCTAAAATATTTAAAGCACCCGGTTGATACGTTAAATAATTTTTGCATCATTTTGTTGATATTCGCCGCGTTATCAGTGGCCGCAAATGACAGCTTTGCAAACGAGCGGGTCGCTTCGTTCTTCATCTAGCGACATTGGTCCGGCTTTCGCCGGCGTTAACGCATCTCGAAATTCGTTTCGGTGGAAACCGGTTCGGTACTTTATCGTGTCGGCTGGCTTGCACTTTCGCACGATGCCACCTTCCCGCGACGTCAGTGAAATTACACCGATCTGACCTATACACGCTGTTTATAGCTGATGTAGGTTCCTCGTTGCGCGAGATCGCACACGAAGATGCGACCGAGAATATAAATTCTAAAGAAACGCGCGACAAATAAATCTGATGGAAGATACAACGAAAGACATCGACTAGGCGCGAACTTTATTAATTTACTTATATAAATCAATCACGTTGGAGCAGCAACAAAGTTGCATTAATTTTCTTACGTTGCTAATTATCTTTTCACGTACGCGTTTTATAAACCAATTAAAAGTAGCGTCCGTTTCGTAATTCCTTTCTATCTGGATGTCTAGTTATCCAAGTAAATTATTAGTTAATGTATGAAAGTTAAATGAAATTTATTAATCTTATACGTTTCGCGTGTTATTCCCTTGATAATTATCTCGAGAGAAAAAAAAAATTGCATCACTGCGACCTGTACTTGTATGCTTTCATGAATCATATGGGGTTTCAGAACCCCAACCGAGACTCGGAGTTCACACACGTGTCAGCGATACTCCGCTTGCTTTTTCTCCGTAGCTTTTCAAAGTTTGTCCTCAATCTGGTGCTATTTATCCATCCTCCCTCCCACGTCTTGGTATTTCACATTTCTGCCCGGACGACTTGGCACGTGCTCTATTCATGTGTTTGGAGGAATTACGAGCTTTTCCAAACGCGAGTTTAAACCGTACAGTACCCAATCCTTCCATCCGAACGGAATTGTATATTTGCGCACGTGATATTCTTGTTTATATCCGAATGCGGTATTTGATTAATCACATTACGTGGCTTTTTAATTGTGCCGCTTAATTTAATCGCGACGCTTGTTAACCGCGCGACGATTGCGCGAGCAGGTTTCTCAATTCCCCCATGGTGAAATAATTATCAAACGTATATATATATTTTTTTTTTGTTGGAAAAATTTTGCACGAAGAAAAGAATTTTCAAAGCTGCTCGCTTAATAAACGGGCTGACTAAGGCGTGTAATGCGCATAGGTAATTGAGGTTCGTTATCTTCAACAAGTCCGATAAATTATCAATGCCTATTTCAAGTTTCTCAGGGCTAACGGTAATAACAATAATAATTTCGAGCGACGTTAACTAAGCAATTTTTATCCTATTATTTATTAATTCGGGAAAGAAGAAACCGATGAATTTTATCTGAAGTCTTAAGCTCTCGAAAGCTCTTGGTAGCCCAGTTCCGCGAAAAGTGTTTTCAATTCTTAGCTACTCTTCAAGCTACTCGAACGGGAATCAGCTGATCAGTTCTGGCGAGAAAACGGTTTAAATGTGCGATGGTAGCGCTTGTATACGTAGCTGTGAGCGAACGCGAACGCATGCGCGAACACCTATACACTGTCAACGTTCTGTGTACAGCCTCGAACCTGCCTACCCATCGCGACGGCGGCGGCGGCGACGGCGGCAGTTCGGTTCTAATATTCCGCCGCGGCGGCACGCGGCAAACGAGTGCGCGTCCGAACGTTTTCCCGTTTGATCTACCGCCCACACCTGCCGATTATCAAACGCGGTGAGCAGTGTCGCGTCGCGAGTGCGACCGAACGATCGTCCCGGGTCGTTATCAAGTATCGTCGATCGACTTCCCTGACCTAACGACGACTCAGGTTTACAGAGTTCCGGTGTTCCTATTCCGGATATGCAGGGTATGCCCGAGGGATTTTGTGTGCGCTTACGTGTGCGATTGAGACGCGTGATTTAGCTCTGATGCACTTTGAAACGCGCCGTCAGTTGCAGGAAGCAGGTGCATTTTAGCTAACCACCGTTGCTTTGTAAAGTTGTAGGTATCGCATTTTGAAATACGTTGCGTTCAACATTCGCGGCGTTTTTGGAATTATTTTGGAATTATGTTGCTATTCCGCGAATGTTAAAGCAAAATCGTAATTACTTTCATACCCCCCCACGATGACAGGCTATTTTAAATACGCTATTTGAAAATTGTCGGTATTATTTGAAAGCGTTTTGTGTATTACCCAATTGCGTTAAAAAATATTTATATTTTATTTTTATTAACGAATAGAGCCGAGCCCTTTCTTTATCGCAATATCCTTCGTTTATCTCGCAATATTTCGCTGCGACTCCTTCCCAGAAGTGTCACTGGTGTTCACAGTTACCAGGCTTTCTTCCTACGCGAGAAAGAATGGGGAATTCGTAGATAGTCGCGCGTAGAGAGATTAGAGTCGATTAGGTTCCGTTGTGATCGCCGGCTGGCGACCGGCTCGCGTACGCATTCGGCAGAGAATCGCTCTGTCGCTCGGGCTTGTTTATGCACACTCGCCGCAGCTGTTAGTGAAAGAGTAACGACGCACTCGACTCGCCTGCCGGGTCGTATAGCGAAGGAGGAGCGATGTAGGTGCTTTATTGCGAATTTTTCCGAGCAACCTCTCGACGAGAACGCTCCTCTACGGGACGACCAAAATAAATCGCGAGCTTCACGAAATTTAGAGCGTCCAGATTGAATTTCTCCCGATTATTCATCCGCAAACCGTTTTCGCAAGTCACATTCTTTCGTTCGCGGTATAATTTGATCTATTTCTTTTTCCTTGAATTGCTTTTTTTATTTTTTTTTTTCTTCCTCCACCGTGTTACGCGCTGGCACGAAATCGCGACAAAAAATATCGTAAAATTGATATATCCTCCATGGATCGATAACTGAATTAATTTGTGAGATATCGCGGCAATTAAATGCGGTACGTACAAGCGAATAGTCTTGCGCGTCGTGAACCAGCGACTCAATTTTTTTTTTTTCTTTTTTTTTGCTCCGAACCCGATCCTTCTGTTGGCCGATTGGAGCGACTATCTTTTGTATCCCGGTCTCGTCTTCTGGCGACGCATGAAAACCTGTTATTCTATATCGTGCGACGTCCCTTCCCGCATGTGATCCGACAAGAGCGTCAATCCTTTACGTGTTATTACGCACTGCCATATATAATGCCTTAATAAAAATTATATCGAACCCTCTTAATTAGATCGTCCGTGTTGCCGCTCACTTAGCTGGTAGAGCCTCGACCCGTTAGAAATTCGTTTTGAAACTTTTTTACAAAGACATTTTACTTTATATAAAAAAAAATAAAAAAAAAAAGAATTTACTTACTAATTTTGAATTTAATTAAATGTAATTATTAACTTTAAATTTACTGCGAGGAGCGTTATTAAAAAATCAGACGCGGTTTCGAAATAATCCATAAGCGGTTATCGATTTCTATGCAGGTTATTCGTATTGAGTTGCACGCATCGATTGTCACGAATATTCATTGGTGGTCGTCGCTACTGATTGACGATTAATGTATTTAAATTACCTTTATTACATATTATGCACATATTCGCGTATATTACACGCGCAAATAATCAGTGGTAAATATTATAGAGTTGAGCAAACGTGCAGATACAACGTTTGCATTACGAGATCTATCATGTTTGATTCCGTATAACCTTACGCTAAACAATTAGCCATTATTGCTCGGGCCTTTGTACATCTACGATAAGCTAGAAAGAGACAGAGAGAGAGAGAGAGAGAGAGAGAGACAAGCAAAGCGAGACGAGAGTGAAATCAAAGAAATCGAAATACTTCGTACGACACGACTATTACGGCTGCGCAATGTTCGTACGAATTATAGATATTAAAGTACCCGTTTTATAGCAGTCGCACACACGCATTACCGTGAAAGACATAACAATGACTGACCACACCTAAGCGACCCTGACAATGCGCCACTCGACAATGCTCCGTCTAGACAATTCTCTCTACGCAAAGTGCACTCCTACTCCTTTCTCCATTATTTAACATACAAGTTTTCTTTACTTCCGCGAAAGAGTTTTCTGAAGAAAATTTCTCTTTTATCTTTCACAAAATGTCCATTCACATTTGAAAATATATGTATGCATTACTATACATATGTATATGAGTTATTAAAAGTAAAATGTTTGAGGTATTTTAATATTTTATTCAATAATCGCGCATTTTATGACGTTTCTTGGATCCTAGCAATTGCTTGTTTAACAGATTTTTTTTTTTTTTGTAAAATATGGCTTTCTTAAATAAATATATGTTTGCATAGTATATAAATTTACTTTAGTGAAATTAAATATTAATGTTTGAATTTTTATCGAACTTTAAGAGGATTATAAAGTCAAAGAGATTGGTTAACGAGGGCTGATAAGATAAACAGTCTTCCCACGATCATTCTCGCTATCACTTGCAACATACTAGCGTTATGATTCGATTGTAAAAATATTTTACATCGTAGAAACTTTTTAAAAATTTTATGTCTTAATGTTTCTCGATAATGATACGTTTGACTAAAGAAATAAACGCGAATTAATCACTTTTTATTAGATAAAAGTTATCGTTTTATCAGAAACACGCGAATAAGATAATTTGTCCACCTATCGTTCAAAACCTCCGATTTGTACGATATAAAATGATGATTATGTTGTTACACGTGTACCTATAGTATTGTCGTTTTCTTTTTTTTTTTTTTTTTTTTTTTTTTATTTCTGAACCTGATGGCAACGATTAATCATCTCGTCATGTTATTCTAGCACTGATCCTTTTACTTCTTCATATTGATACATTTTGCTTGTCGTGACACGAATAAAACATCTAATGTCCAAAAAATATGATATTTGTATCAAAAAAGATATCGTTAATTTTAGTTTATATTTACGAAAAACAAAGAAAATAAAATGTTTAGTTATCGCAAGTTAATCAATCTTAATAAAACTGAAAGAAATAAAGCCTAGTATGTCTTAAAATACACGATCAAAAAATATTATATTTGAGATTACAGTTAAAAAACCAGAAAAGACAATTTTTTTTATTAGATATCCAATCTTGGATTGATAATTTTTATCGCTGCTGTAACGTTTATTTTATATTTTGTGACATTGGTGAATTGTTTGTTCTCGGAAAAGTGTTGCAAAAAGAAAAACTTTTTTCTTTTGCACGCGAAAATTTAGTAAACCTTCTGTATCAATTCGTCAAGTATGAAATCGTTATTCGTTCCAGATGAGTCATAATTACGATTGTAGCGTCTTTCGGTTGTTAAATGTCTCGAGAGATTGATTGCAAAGCATAATGCCGTTCGCGGAATTGTTTTATATCTCTTTCGTTATAAGTGAACGTACTAAATGCAAGAATATGTTGCCTCAAATATGCTTACCTTAGGACGACACGAAGTATATCTCATGACACTATGATAAGAGAACTTGGTATCTAATTGCCGACTTAAAAAAATTTTTTTTTTTAATATTTAATATTTTTTATTTTTTTTTTTATCAAAATATTATATTTCTGCAGCGCAAAATAATAATTTTTAACAATAATCACGTCATGCATTCAATTAAAAGTTTCAGTATTCCGAAAAAACTAAACTTTTTTTTTTTTACAGTGTTTTCGTGTTATTTCTGTTTTTTCATTACGCGCTCTGTTTTATTATTTAACACGCAGCGTCGTTGCTCGTTTAATAATCGTGCGTTGCGGTTATTCGATTCGCTATACGATAAAAGCAATTAAATTATTGTGCCAACAGTCGTCGTTGCGGGACAATCGGCGTTAAATCGGCCCGTACGAATCTCCTGATTGTCGAATTTATTCCGTCGGTGTATCGCGAATAATGCCAGGGGCAATTTCTCGTTTGACGTAAAATGCCGCTTCGTCGTCGTTGTTCTTGTCGTCATATAATCCGGGTCAATTGTTACCGCACGCTCGGCAATTAAACGGACATTTTAAATCGTTTTAAAACAGCCACCGGAAGTGCCCGGGCACGTATGTCACATCGTGTTCGCGAGAATACGCGCTAACAAAAGTTGATACCGCGGGAACATTGAATTCTCACGCGGCACCGAATTATTATCCATCAGATTCTCCCGCTCTCCCGATTTCGCTCTCATCTGTCTTTTATCTTATTACGATCGCCCAACCGGCGAAGTTATCGCGGTCGTTGCATCTCGCTGTACGTGGCACGTCGAAGCCGATTCAGCGAAACATCATCTCCGTTCGACGTCAGCTTTCCAACCATCGCGCCGAGATGAATTTATGTGACGGGCGTTCTTATTGACAGCCGCGAAACGGTCGACGGCACAAAATGTAACGTGAATCCTATCGGAGGGCTCGGCCGGTTTCTTACTATCGTGCAGTTCTGCACCTGGCGCGTAACGTTTCCCTGGCCTCAATTTACTTTCCGTTCTCTCTCTTTGGAAAGAGGACAAAATAGCGTTTTTACGACAGTTTCGTTTTCAAGCAATAATGGCTGAATCCTCGACATTATTATTACGTTCTTTTTACTGTTAATGATACATATAAAATAAAATTTATATGAATTATAGACGCATTTCGTGCCTGCAAGTCTTTCGTTTATCACGGCTCTTAGATTTTTTTTATGTAGCGATAAATATCCACAATCTTTTTTTTTTTCTTAGTTTTGCGATCGATTCGTCGATAGTCGGTCACCAATTTCATTGATTGTTAGCAGAGACAGCAGGTGCAATCTCTTAATGATGGAATTCGAGTCACGTTTTAGCAGGTGCAAAAGAGACGTTTAACGATGCGCGACTCGTCCATATTTCGCACGAAGACTAGGTAATAGGCCTTATCAATAGGTCCGAAATTACTTTCCATAAATGATTTTGCCTTCGGATAACGAATTAGTGTAAAGTTTGGTTAACGTTGAAAAGCGGACGAGATATGTCGCTCGTTCGAGAGAGAGATATTTCCTCTCTTCGCAGTGCGCTCACGTGGCACCAGATAACAACGAGCGAAGCCGGACGTCGCGCTCGTTGCTTATGTCGCTTTGTCTTAATTGTCGAGCGCGTCGCCTTTAGTCAGCGAAAATTGCCAGTTCCGGCAATCGTCTGTGAGAAAATCACGCATTCTCAGCGAATAGGAAACGGGAAATTTATTAAGTGAAAGTTGTAAACTAGATCCCTGAGTCTTAATCGCGTAACTGACTACTCAATTACTGCTTCCCTCCCGAATTTTCAAAGGAAACATTTCTCGATAAAAAAGAAAAAAAAAGGAAGAAAAAAAAAAAAAAACTTGATGAAGGAAGATAACAAAACCACCCGCTTCAGATAATTGTTTTACGAAATCGGAACTTTTATTTCGAAAGGCGTATCGCGCATTTTTCTTTTCGCTTTGTTGCGAACATTGTGTAGTGGAATATCATTACCCTTCAGTCGCGCAACTGCACCGGCATCTATTTCAGTTTGACGACCACAGGAACGAACTCTTTTGTCAGCGAGGACAGGCGCCTCTCGGGCTGCATGTAACGCATATTAAAATTAACTCCGCGTAAAACACAATCCCTCGTGGCATGCCCCATTCAGAGCGGCGCAGTGACGTCTTTGTGCATGCAAGAAAGATCTCGGATCCCCGGCGCGAGTGCGTGTGTCGGCGTACCGACAGAATGGTATCCGGCGACGTTTCAGAATCCCTTGGACTTACATTCAAGTGGTACTGAGAGGAGGTAAGTTTAAGAAATTCTTAAAATTATGTAACGGCAAACGTTCTCCGAGGTGCTACGCGCGTGTCTCTTCACGAAGCCGAGATTCGTAAAACGCGTAATTTCTTTACACGACAGTACTTTAATTAGCTAAAGATTATTATCAAGTTAATCTGCATTGTGTTAAAAAAAAAATATAAAATATAAAAAAAATCGTGAACATTATTTTCTGACATTTTGGAATATTTGAGTCTCGGATAATTCCTCGTGCATTATCGATATGTCTGATAAATTCTCGCAGTACCACAGATTCCCGAAAGGTCTTTGTGTCGTAATTGATATTGGATTAATGCTTCGGTCTGACGGTGAAGTGAAGAGATGACGCGCATTTAACTGCAATAACACCGGCGATAAAGTTGATTATTAAATGGCTTTATCCATGGGACCCATGATCCACTTTGCCCCGTTAAAACTTGCTCTCGCATTATCATCCTGACGAGTCTGGCCGATTACAAGCAAAGTCGTTAACTGCGTGGAGCCGCGTGCGTTATCACATTAACACCGTGTAATCGCGAGAGTCCGGAAATTGCATTTCTGCAGGTATATTAACTATCGCCGACGATGACTACGAATCGAGAATGATTATAAACGGAATCGAGAAAGGTTCTCCATAACAATTACGGGCGAAATATTATCGCGTCGATCAATCGTTGTCTCCGCGTGGCTATTACGGATGCCGTTCGTGTTTTCGCGCGGGATTATGATTGATTATGCTCGCAATTAACGATAACGACCGAAGACGAACTGTAAGCCAACGTATGCGTTTCGAAACCTGCAGTATGGAATCGAGCTTTGACGCTCGCCAATTTTCTCACGTCGGTTTTTAAACTTTGCGCTAGTTCTCAAATTAAAAATATCAAAGTAACAGTGACAACGGAACGTTTAAAAGAATTATTAAGAGTTACTAGAAGCAAAATTAAATTTATATAATTATTTTAGATGCTCGTTTTACATCGTTAGCTACTTGACAGTCTCGTTTTTACAAGGTTTTAAACTATGCGGGTTTTAGTTGCGATATAAATTTACATGACGAAGTAATGCCGCCGCGCATAAAGTACACCCGTGCGAAAATACGATGAAAGAACACGAGGGGCAGCTTTAAAGTTCTCTTGTTTCGCGAAAGCACTTGGTTTAAGCAGCTTACGAATGCCGCGTTTCTCTGATAACAGGATTGCAAATTCTGCAACTTTATAATATATAGAATCCTCGGTAATTTCGCGTTGCTATTTTGACGCAACTTAATTTTGTAAAAATTAATAATAAATATCTCTTTTAGTAGAAATATTCGCCGGAAGAAATCTCGTATGTGTCCTTCACGTAATATCTAGAAGTTTCTTTATAACGCGAATGTCTAGAGAGCGAACCTTGTTCGAAGATCGTTCTAGCAAGTGTCTGAGAATGTGAATATATGTATATTTTTATTTTTTTTTCTTCTTTTCAATTTTTCCATAGGAAAGATATGAAGCATTGAGGCAGAGCATGAACGATCGATCGATCGCGGTTCCGTACTATTCTCGTCCGCCGGCCGAAGTACCTTTAATATAAAAGAGTGATAGTTACATGTACCACCTGACAAAGAAGTATCGCGTGGGTATCCTTTGACGTTTGCATTTTTTTGTTTCTCGGCTTCTTTTATAGTGCATAGAATAGCAGCAGAGAAGTGATGTTACACAAGAATTTTTAAAGGACTGGATTACGAATTATTTTTTACCACATTAAACGCGTTATATTAATATTAAAAAAAATTATCTTTATTGACCACATATGATAGTCTGCAAGCAACAAGCCTTTTTTAAAAAAATTTTTTTTACTTTCCTACTACTAGTTATGAGAAATTACGAAGTAGAAACTTGAAAATTTTTTATCGTGCTGTATAATAAGTAATTAACATTTTTTTTTTTTTTTAATTAAAAGAATGTAACTTATTCCTAACAGAATCATTAAATATACGTTATGCAACAAGCAGCAAAGTGTATGACAGAACTTAATAATCACGCAAAGAGTATATCTACCGGAAAAGAAAAGGGAGGAAACTATTCCTAATGCCCGTGACGACGATGTATAATATATTAGAGTTTATTATGGGGGAAAATTTTTGCGCCAGGTTAAAAATTCTATATTCAATGGAATGAGAAGGATGAGATAGGGCAATGCAATATCACAGCATGGTACAGGAAGCACCGTGCGGGCAGGTAGTCGCAACTTCCGGTGTGGATAACACCTAACAAAAGGAAGAGTCTTCTTTTGTAACGATGCGAATATCGTTTTTGCGGTATACTAAAAACTAGATTTTTTTTTTAATGATATAATCCTCTAAATGCATTGACCTTCTCCTTCTTATTCCAAGATTATAATATTTTTGTTCGAAAGTTTGAAACTTTTGAACATTGCAAATGAATCGAAATTAATGAAAAATCTATAATACTCGTGCTTTCACCGAGAAAGCTTTTGTTTCTCCTCATTGTCAGCCGTCGTGTATTATCGTCCCCCGCCAATTGAAGTAGAAATGTGTCGCTAGCAGATATTTTTGCAGGTTTTCACCTTGCAATTTTATAAATAGAACATACAAATATAGAGCTTAAAAGGCGTGTGGCAAGGTTAATTTAACCCAATTAGATTCATTTAACTAGCCGCGAAGTATCAACTTATTAAACTCATCCATACTTCACGTATTATATTTTACATATCGCATTTTATTACTGTAATATTGTAATATAAAAATAATTTAGTTCGGTATTTTTATCGTCGGTAATCTAGGCGCTTGTCATTTATGTTAAATCTTGACTACTTTCAATAGCATTTTAGCGAGGCGACAATTTTTTTACGGTCGTCCATTATTCAATCGTCATTTTCGTAGCTGATCCTCCTTTCATTTTCGCGGAATTTTCGCGTGAAAATCTCTTACTCGGCGGAGATGACCTATTTCGATCGACTCTAGGTGATTCACCATTGTTCTCAATTTTCCATCTTCTCACGCTTCTTGGCGAATAACGCCGATAAATGGAAATGAATGGAAATAAATGCGGGAAAGGGCTGAAAGGAAGAGATAGAGCGGCGGGGAGACTTCGTACACGTCTCACGTAATCGCGAGGGTGGTCACATCGTACTTTTTAAGCGAGCTTCAAGTTCTTCGGGTGTTACCGCTGTAAGTCTTCCCCCAGCCCGTACCTGCCCGCTATCTTTTTTTTTTTCTATTCGATGACGTAAAAGCATCGCCGTAGGAACTTGACCCAACACCATTTTTCTTTCGGCTCTGCGAAGCGCGCATAAAGCACATACCTGCCGTACATGTCATACAGATCGTGGAAACAGGTCAACCTAACGGATTCGTTGAATTTATCGCGTGTCGCCGTTTTTGCGTCGAGTCTTCTGAGAAGGATCGAATCCTCCATATCGTTTCCACTTGGAAAAAGTTTTTCTCGCTAAAGTAGATCCGCGAAAAGTGGCATCGGCATGCGAGCCGCGCATCTATCTTGTTACGAATTAAAACGGCAGTTAATTAAAAACGTGCCGCGATGCGTGCCGCGCGAATTAAATAAAATTATATCAAGGTCGAAAGAAAAAGCTTTCTTTTTACAGATCTGTATCTGGATCTTTCTCTCTCTCTCTCTCTCTCTCTCTCTCCGTACTATTTTGTTATTTTTAATCGCAAAAGATTAAAGATTTCTGTTAAGTTGGATGCTTCTTGGCTTATTACACGAATTAATAAGCGAGAAAAGCAAGTAATTGCGTGTAATTTTTTGTTTTTACTCATTCTTTGGTAGAAGTAAGCGCTTTATCCTATCCTTACAGCTTTGACAGCTAGACAAAGTAGCGAATGACGTCAACACCGTTTTAAATTGCTCCAACGTGATGAGATAATTAGAAGATTAGATTACTCACTCGCGCTTACATTCATGAATTTTCATGAGTTTTCCTTGCCGCGCATTTAACATAATAAACCTTGTTCGGAGGCCATGACTGATGTGACCTACATTCCGTAGCATCTCCGATCTTCGCGCTTATCAAGATTACTTATCAGGTCTTTGACTTCGGCGTGCAAAATATTACGATTGAAATATTGAATATTCCTTTTTAATTATCGGCGCATTAGCATTTATTACTTTCGTTACCTCGATGCAGTCAGTTACAGAAGTTTAAATATTATGCAATCGTTGCCCGTGAAGTAACATCATAATCGTAATACGCTCTCGAAACTAAACTTTACCTCGCCCGTCTATCTATCGAGAACTCATAAAGTGTGCCACATGATAAATGGTACTGGATGTTCAACAAAAGTTTACGGTAAATGATGCAGAGTCTCTTCAAACGGGAGATCAGCAAACGCGGTGGGAAAGGCGGTGGAAGTTAGTTACAAACTTACTTACAGACGTACAACGTTGTTTATCATCTACCGTGACGCGAGATTAACTTCCACAATAACAACGAAAAGTTTTCAGAAAATTCGAGTATTTAATTTCAGAACACAGGCGCCATGGACCCTTTTCTGTATTTGAACGCGAGAGATGAACAAACATTCCGTTTACTTGTATTAAAGTGATTATTATTTGCGACAAAGTAATATTTAACTAAACGTAATCAGACGCAGGCTTATTTTTTAATTAGAAATATCGTTATATTTTTAAAATTAATTTAACGTGTAACAGTATATTTTAAAAAATTGTTTTTTTTTTTTTTTTGTTTGTGTAACCAAAAACTTTCAATCTGTTGTTACATGTGAGAAATATCGAACCCTGCTTTTAAGAGATTAGGTCAGAAGGTCGAAGTTAAAATTGCGGTGCTGCGAACGCTTTCACCCGTAATTTAGATACGGCATTCCACTCGTCTACTTAATTGATAAAAATAGCTTTACCTTCCGCGAAAGTACACGAGTGGAAATGAAATATTTCTGAAGGTAGTTTCCCCGTAGCTTCGCACAAGAATTTACGACAGGAACTTTTGTCGAGAAAAATATTTTTGAATTCCGTGTTTGTTCGTTTTGCGCGTCGTTGCTCGTAAATTCGTCGGGCGCTCATGAGAGGGTTTGAATCGAAATCGTAATTTTCGAAAGACAGAAAAAAAGCCCTCGACCCTTACACTCGGTCAACGATAAGTTCGGGACGCAGACTGCGATAAATCACGGGCACGACTCGCGCGGCCCGGAAGTTTTTCCCGGAAGTGCGATGTGTGTCGAGCATTCGTGGCGCGATTATGTAACACAATTCGTTTCGCCGCGCGCTATGTCAAGACGATCTGACCGCCGTTAGATACATCACGGCGAAAAGGAATGTATCGGGAGAAACGTTCCTTTCGCGCGCACGTGCGAGAACGGAAGCGAGGGATCCTAGCGCGAATCAATTTCTTCCGGATTCAGCGTGGTACGTGTTTCTTTATCGTCGTAAATTTCAAATTCCTTAGTAACATAGTAATCTTTAAATTTCCGCGTCTTTTTTTTTTTTTTTTTTTAATGTGACATTATCAGGAAATATTTCGCGTAATTGCATTGCATGAAAATTAATTAATAATTTGTAATACATTGTTACATTATTCGCAGTAGTAATTTCTATTCTCGAAGTAAATTTTCTAGCGACGGTTTATCCGAACGATGTACCTATCTCGAATACGAAAGATTATTACACGCGTTAAACAAAAGCGACTGATGCTCGAGTTTTATTCCTTTGTCCATGGCAATCTGCGACAATTCCCACATGTCGTGGTTTCGCAAACGTGATTGCGCGAGTTGAATCCACGCGGGCATTGTACAATAGCGGAGTGCACTTCGAAGAATTGTTCAGATCATAAACGTTATTGCTTTGGAGAATCGAGTTTCCTGCGACGCGATCGCTGTCGGAGCAGCGCCGAGAAAGATCGTTCGAATCCGACCCTCCTTTCGCTGACACACGATTTAAAGCTAATAATATTCCCGACTGTGCTTTACTCAAAATTATTTCTCTAGTTTTCTGCTCGTATGTCCTTGTGCGAGCGTCTAATCTTTCCAACAATTTGCATTCGCAAGTTGTTTGCTCGCGTGGCTCTCCAGTGAATTCAGCCATTTACGACGGCGAGCTCAATTGAATGAATTCATCGCGGTCTCAATTTAGGCAAGCTAACGGCGCCGAAAGTTTCTCAAGCATCCGCTTCAACGCCGCTCTTGAATGCCCGCTATGTATAATTTTCGCTTACTTTCAGTAAACACTTCTGTCATAATATTTTTCTTCCCAGCTATTGCGAATTGAGGGTCTATTTTTAAAGAGTTAAAAATATATCGTCATGCAGCAAGAAGGCGCGGTCCTTTTTGCAAGGCGTGGTTTAACAAGAATTTTCCGTGCTCTTTTCTAATTATTAACACTCGAGTAATGTCTATTTTCAAAGAGATTTTAAAGAGTATCGCTTTTGGTTTATTACGTCATATCGCTTAAGATTATACAAAAATTATTTTGTCGGCGTAAAATGTCAATTATATGCGATTGTAAATGATGTTCGAAAATATATAGGAAAGTATGAAAGCTAAAACATTTCATTATCGATTTTGGATTTAAACAATACTTTAGTTAAAAGAAATACATAATCAACGCCTGCAAGTATGCTCCGAAGCGCGAGAGCTTGCCAAGAAATTCTTGAAATATTCTAACTAGACTTTGATCGCGATGAAAGCGAGACGAGGGAAACGGGAGCGTTGAAAAATGCATTTTATTATATTATAATTTTAATAAGTGTATATAACTTTATCTATTTTTACTTTCACGAATTGTAATTTTTTTTTCCCCATGAATCTATGAATGTACGAAAACGACGTATTCGTCTGTCGGTTGCGCTATCCTAATTAACTATCGATCGTTTTATTATCTGAACTTGAGCGATTTGTAGGATCGTTTTCTTTTACAACTTGTTAAACGGGTAGGAAAGAAAAGATTCCGGGAAAGTCGATCAATAAAATCAACGTAATCCGATTAAACAGGCTCGGATACGATAACGACCGACGAACTTCTGTTGATGTAAGACCGGATTCGAGATCGCTTACATGATTCTTAAAGGTTGCCACACGGCGGCAGAGCACTCACGTCGACGTTTCGTTAGAGATATAGGGGCTTAAAATAGAGAAGATCCGAGACGTTGCTGACCAACGCCGAGGGGCTTTTTGACGGGTAAAAGAGACGAAGCCGAAAAGATATTGCGAACGTTCACCCTTCGAAGAGTGCAGAAATCAGATTTGCAAACGCTGCACACGCTTTCGGATTGTTCGCCGGTATATTTGTTTTAAAATATTTTTAATTCTTTAATCTTTGTGATGGTCGAGAAAGAAATATTTAAATTTACAGATATAAAATGTAAAAGTATTCTTGAATGCGTACTTTATATATTAAAAAAAATTTTTTTCATAATATAATATTAAAAAAAAAATTTTTTTTTAATGATAGAATAATATAATAGAATGTGAGAATTAAAGAAATAACTAAATCAAATATTTCAATGAAGTATACAATTTTTCATTAAGCGATTATTGTCGCAACTTAGGTTCTGTTTATTCACATGCTATTGCATTGTTACGTTAGAGTATAAAATCGCGGAATGGCGCAACCTCGTTTACGGTATTGCTGTAAGTTTACGATGATTTGATGCCACTGAGAAGGCAGACGAGAGATATCTAGGGTGATATGTGAGAGTTCCGTTGCTATAAAACTGTCGATTACCGTAGGTCCGATAATAAAATCGTAACTCATATCGAAAAATGTCACTCGCGGTCGTTCCGCGGAGAGAAATATTCGTCTCCCGCGCGAGATCATAAAATATAATGATCTCGGCCGAGCGATTTTTAACAATTTATACACGGGCATAGACACAATTATGATTTCGCCAAATTTTTCCTATATTCGATTGAAATAATAATAGATACATAGTTTATATAATTCCAAATAATTTTGATACAAAAATTAAATGCAAGAATATATTTATTTTTCTAATTAATTTGTCAAAGTATTTCTAATTAGTACGAGTTCATCAGGACATCCCCCGCCACACCTCTCGCAAACAATAGCTGTAATTAGCTCATTACATTCTTCGTAATTAAATTCAATTTCCGGGAACGCATGACGCAATTCGAAAATAAAGTCATCTATTTTAATTGTAAACTGCGATAATTACTTGGTATTTTTCTTTTTTAATTATACGAGGGTATTTTTTACATATTATCGAACTTTATAGATTTCTGAATAACGAAATAATTAAAAAATTATATATCTATATCTTCTTCGTTAACTTTCTTTAATGAAATTTAAAATCTCGAATATAATTTGAATTATCGAGTTTCTTCGACGTTACATTAATTATTGTCATAACTTGCCCCTTAATTGCATCTGCTATTCCTGAATACGGAAAACGACCCTTTATTTCGAGGAAATAACTGCACTTCCGCCGTGCCGTAAATCGTCATGCGCGATTAGCGCAATTAGCTCTCACGTCGATCCGGTCTGAATTACCGGGGCCAATGAACGCGTATAGGCGGACGTTAATTAGTTCCACGAAATTTATTCCTCGCCCTGTGGCTTCGTTGTTTCAGCAACGAAATCCGTCGATGAAAACGAGAGTTCGAGCTCGAAGTACTCGCACGAAACTCGCAATGTTATTTACGGAGACAGATAATCATGCTGCACGTTCGTAATTGACGTTCCTCGGTCGAAGTCCGTAAATCTCTCGGTATCCCCGATTAAACGGCGTTCCTAGGGTTCTAATGAGTCACGCTAATGATCATTACGCGGACAACGACGAGGTAATTAATGAGCTTTTTACAAATTGTGTGAACGTGTGCTTTATGTCTATTAATAGACGTTACTACGGTGTTTCTTATTAATTATATTTCTTTACGCCTTTGGATGTTATCAATTATTAATATGTTTAAATACTATCCCGCGGTTTTACAACATTTTCTGTCGTCTATATGTTTCATAAAGAACCGTATATTTAATCCTCACAATTTAGAAGTGTGGTAATACATTTTTAACGTCTCGTTGGATTTTTCCGCGTTAATACGTCGTAAGTCAGGCGTAAATTTTTTTTTTTTATGACTTTTACAGGCTAATACGTCGCGGTTATCCGCGCGATGCATTATTAGCGCGATGGTTTTTGCGCCATCGCGTCTGATTAATATTTAATTCACCATGGACGCCCAGATCGTTAATTAGCGCCGCGAAATGAAGCACCGTCGATTCCGGTTCGTAGGTGTCCGCTTCCCGCGGCGCAACGCCGTATTGGACGCGCCGCGGAAACTATAGTTTACGATCAACAGGTGGTTATAACGGATATCATATTCGCGGTGTTATATCAAGACCCTAATCACGGGATCTTTCACGCTTCACGGCCGAAGTTATGAGAATTGAATAATTCAAGCGATGTACCCGAATGGAAATTTATCTAAGATTCATTAATTTATCTGGATTAATTAATTGAGATCTATTGAGAAAGAATCAATATGCACAATTGAATTAAATAAAAAGATCGATAAATTGAAGCATATTTTATGCGTGGCTATATGTATATGCTGCACGTAACGATTAAGTTTTTCACAGCAATAAACGCGTAGCATAGTGGATATAAATAACGTCGCGACGCTCTTGTAATAACTGGATTTCACGTCGATCTTCTCGGTTAATCGATGCAGCTTGTTGATTATCGATAATAAATTAAGAGTTCATTGCACGTCAATGATTATATTTGGGCGGAACGTCCTTCAAGAATGCGATTCTCATTTGCATCGGCGGCATTCGATCGAAATTGAAATACCGCTCTGCCTTTTCAGGCACACATACATATTTTTAATTACACGCTTGTCCTAGTTAAAAACCACACCTCCGTGTGCTCGCAAATGTGCACCTACGCGTCGGGTATAAATTATGCATCGATCAATCCCGCACGTTAATGCTCACAAAATGACCGAGCAAACTTACGTACCGAGGATGTCTTCCTTTTAGTTTTTATTTAGTTTAGTTAAATTTTTTTTTTTATTGGAAATTGAACCCCGTGAATCGATTAAAATTTATGCGATGAAAATCCATACGACCGTATTAAAATATCCAAGTAATAAAGTAATAAAATTTAACACAAATGTTATATTTATATAAAATGTAAATTCTTTTAAACAAATATATAATTTAAATGTGCAAAAAAAAAATTAAAATAAATCAAATTTAAAAAATGTTTAATCAAATTAAAAAAATTAAAAACATATTGCTTGGGTAGAATTAATATACAATCTGTGGATTACATAACTTAGATTCGCATTAAGGAATGATCAAGTTGGAGTTGTCACGCGTGTTTGTAGCGAAAATTTAAACTCGTACCCATAAATTGTTGTGACATAACTAGTCTGACTTTACATATGTGACTTACGGGAAATTATCTATACATATGCGAAGCACGATTTCGAAAAAATAATGGGCCATTCACCACATTTGGGCACACATCGGCGCAACTTTCGTCATCCTACGTTATTGTGGTTGCGCAATATCATTATACTAGATGGATTGCGAATTACGCGAGAATGTATGATTTATACATCGTCACGGTGAAATTATTTTCCGGGAGCAATATAAGAAAGACCCTCATTTCTCGCGTACTTAGCCTTCTCGCCGTACTTGGCTAACACAATGAACGAAAATGTTCGGCTGGCGTGTTGCGGACTAGACATTTTTTACGTTGATTAATATCGCAAAGAGGAAGAGAAAGAGGAGATTATGTCCGAACAAATATTATTAGATCTTTCGTTTCGCAGTTTCTGAGAACGAAAATAAATTTATAACGAGTAAACTTCAAAATTGATGAGGAAAAAAGTGGATCCGGTCGTCTTATCGGGTTCGTCAGGATTTATTTTTTTTTTTCCCTCCCTTCCCTCCCGAAACTTGGATCATAGGTCCGCAACGTTTCAGTATTTTTGGAGAACGTTTGCCGCGACGTGTATACATATTGACCTACGTCGTATCGGCAACGAACCGTTGGGTTTTCTTTGCAGGTGAACTAGAGCGAGGAGGAGGAGACAGCATAACGAGCGGATTGTCCGCGACCTACCACCCTCGCACACGTGCGATTACCGTATGCGCGCGTGCATTAGCGGTTAATTAGCGCTTAATTATTCGCCTCCCGTTATTATTCGCGACTCGAGTCGCTAAAAAGGAAAGAAGTGAGATGACGCGATCCCGTTCGCCTCATCCCAGTTCTACTTGAACTTGAGGAGCATTATCGTCGCTGCGACACCGAACCGCGCGCGTTTATCAAGGATGCAGAGCGTTTCGACGGAAGGCGCCTCACCCGGCGGTCGCCGGCTGTCCCGCAGTTTTCACTCCTGCCTTCGCGGAGCCGACCAGGACGACCTTGAATCAGGTATCTACAATACGAAGTTGCATGTTGCGCACTCGCCGTGAGCGTATCGCGAGTAAATCGCGCCGATACTGTAATTGCGATATCGTTATGCGAGAAGGGGGATACATCTCGGCAGATGTAATGGCAGATGTTTATCGAAGTTTTAAGTAACGATAATGGCGGTCTACCTTCAGGCCGCGTCGATTTTTACCAAGGGAATTGAAATATTACGGAAGGCGAGCGTTCAGAAAGTGCTCACTTCAACGATTCTCTTTTTATGGTACCGAGCGATCTGGGGTGCGTAGGATAATGACGTACATGATTAATAAGTAATACGTAGGTGAACTCTACGCAATATCGCGTGCCTACGCTTGTTAAAGTCGCACTTACTTCTTTTTCTTTTCCTTTTATTTTTTCCAGTACTCGACACCTCGCGACGCGAAAAACTCAAATAGATTAATTACCGAATACTTTTAATTGCTGCTGAGTTTCGATCTTTTGTTTCTTTCTCCGTTTATTTTATATCGTTGACTTACTAAAACTTTATTTTATTCATTTCCCATTTAAATCGCATTTAAAAGTCGTCTGGAAAATGTTCAAAAAGTTTCCTAACTATCTATCTTATTTTTAAACGAATTTAATCTTTTACTTAACAAACGGTCTTAGCGTTATATAGACAGAAATGTTGTTAAATTCTTTTTTATTATTATTATTATTATTTTATAATTATATCATATTAAATATATAATTAGATTTGTTGAAAATTTGGACTTTGAAGCCCAGGCTTCACGTGGCTGCGATTGCCAGACGTAGACGGTTATCGCGTCTGTTCTCGTGTCGTAAAAGTCGCGGAACGGAAATAACGCACACCGTGATTGATACTAAACAGATGATACGCACTGGCTCGCATACGCGCACCCACGAGCTGTAAGGCTCACCAATGTGACAACGTTATTCACGAGAGTGGCACACTCGTATTGATACTCACGATCACACGCCGCACGCCGGCGGTCGGCGACGAGTAAGTGTAAGCGAGGGAGAGACCACGTTAATATTTACTTTCATACGCAGCCTCCGTTCGCGGCAGTCTATTCCCGACAGTATCGTGTTCACTGTCTCGAGCCGGCTCGAGAGGGACTCTCGGTGAGTCGATCCGATGTCACGGATCCTCGATACTCCGATCGACAGCGGTTATCGTCGGAGAAATTCACCGCGGATGTGAGACGAATAAATTACTTGTGAATACCTGAAGTGAATAAAGGCAACGCCAATTTATCGCGTTGCTCGATTTTGTGGCAAATGCAAAGAAGATTGGGACGTTTCGAGCCGATTAAACGGAAGCTACGTCGTACGGACGGAATATTTATATGAGCGATAGATCTATTCGAGCTGGAGAGTCGCAGAATTTCTAAAAAGTTATTACATTTTACCTGTTCGTTTGTAACGAGTGCACGGCCAAATCTGATCAAGACAGAATCCTGATAACGGTATATACATATTTGATGTGACGATATAAATGGAGCGACAGTGATAACTTGCTCAGGATGTGAGCGATTGACTATCAATCAGAATATTAAACGCGCTGTTTAGTGAGAATAAGTGAGTCCGTCTTAACAGTAAAAATTATATAAAATTGATATAGAATCGAGAGGCTGCGAGACGAAAGTTCGCTCGATCGTCGTCGTGTAACGTCCTTAATTTCATTGGAAATTGCAAAATTATAATGATGAAAAGTGATTGGAAAACATTATTCTTGACGGTGCTTTATGAAACAATGAGGATGAGCAAAGCGATACTCGAATAGCGCGAAGTGACGCGAGATTCTCTTCGGTCCCTTGGTTCTTAAACCGATGACCTAATAATAATCGCTCAAGGACGACGCAACGTGTTATAAGATAATCTACATCATCGACATGAGGATCCGTTACGTGCCACAGGATATCGCGAACTGCCACAGACGTATGATACTTTTATTTTCACTCACGGAATGATTAAAAAAGCATATTACGATTTTGTCCTATTTAGAAAATTGCAATTTATTTTTGTCGCGCTCGAATGCACCGGATATTTTGTAAATTATATCTTTGCGCTTTTAAAAATAATTTTCACGAGTGTAAGAATATAACGGGGATGTAATTTGTAGAATATAGAGCGTGATCAACTCGTGAAAAGTATAAATTACAATTTTTTTTAATTACATTATTTTTACCGCAAAGATGTAATGGGATGTTATTTTGCATATTTAATGTTTGATCGCGAACGTACAACTAGCTATAAACAAGTTCCTCCTTCTGTATTTTAATGGATGGACATTAAATAGCTTTCTTCGATACTTTAAATCCAATTTTAGGAGTTACATAATCAATGGTTTCAATATTATGTCACGTTTAATAAATAACCGAAAGATTTCTCGCACATGCTATAAATCTCACGAAACGCTTACTGCCAAAAATTATTCATAGCCCAAAGGCAAATGCCTTATATTAGAATTGATTTACATGGACGCAGCTTCTAACGCGCGTTCCGCTAGACCATAAAGCCAGCTCATGCAACCGTGAAGGCTGCTACTTCATTCGATCGTACGAAGTCACATTTCTTACGGACGCGCTGAGAAACGACGATTATTCCCAAATTTTATTTTTAATAGGAATATTTTATATTTTTGTGTCGAGCTTTTTTTTCTTGATTTTTATATATACTTCGTCGTTATTTCTTCGATATCTCACCAACAGTTTTTACTTGGACAATCTAATGTTGTGTCTGTTTCCGAGTCGAATGTTACGGAGGAAAAACACGACCCGTTACACGCACGATATGTGTGTTTTGCGCGGTGCCTCTGCTGGAGTATCGAACTCGATTCTGGCGCGACTCTTTCTCGGAGTAAGCTGATAAAAGCACACCTTAAACGCACTCCCCGACCTCCCGCGTAATTCGCATATTGAAACGTTATTTCCGCCGATTAACGCTGTTAAACAAACTAAATCGATTCGTTATCCTCCCGCGGTTAGCAAATGGGACTTAATCCTTATCAATCCGATACAAATCGAAGTAATGTGCGCATACATGTTTTAAAATGAAAAATATTCCGTTATTCTGCGTCGCGTAACATATAAATGGAAATCCCGTTAATTTTCCGTCGGACAATTTATACCGCGAATTGTTTCCTTTTTTGTTAACGCATTATTTTTATTCAATTGCCAGTAAGCGATTTTATGTACAGTTTAGCAAAATGTTACATAATGCGTTTTGGTTCATATACGATGCTGCTTTAAAAAACCACGCTTTCATATCGCCTCCGGTATATCAATTAAAAATATTATTACATTAACAAGTATATTTTCCACATTTTCGATAAATGGTACAAAATATAATATATAAAATATATATTAAAAAAAAATATACGAATGTAGTTTTATGATAATTCCATCTCTCCGTGCAATTTAATTAAAATTGAAATGACAAAACCGAGGGAGTATTCATCTAGCGTATGTATATAGCGTAATTATACAATTTCCGAGATGTAACACTGTTAAGCACCATTAAAATATAATTTTCACAAAAATCTGCTGCCTCGCGAAACGGTACGTGTTGTATGAAAAAAAAGGAAACATTAAATTTCATTACAGGCATCATTTACAGTATTTTGTGCACGGTCTACTTTGCTTTAATTATAATTTTTTTTTAATCAATTTGCAACTAAAATAACAAATAAATTGAAGCATATTTAGAGATAAATTTTATATTAATATTTTTATTAAACTTTTTTATTACGTGAGTATTTAATTATTAACGAGTGTATAAAATACTAAAATTCGTTGTTCAGTTTATTTATTAAAATTAATTAAAAGTCTAAGCTAGGAGATGGAATACTCAGCAAAGATTTTGCTTCGCAGTGTATTAAAAATTTTGCGAAAATAAAGTGGCGTATGACTTGAACTTTATTAGTAATCGGCACAAGCTACTGTGTACACAAGGTCGTTATGCCTCGTGTCGTCATTCGTGCGGCGAGACAAGCGACCAAGTAACGGCGCGTGTCGTTGTATTATTTCTTTAGTCGCGAGGAATACCGGCGAAGCATTATCATTCTTTAAGACATTATGCAATAAGCAATTATTAGTTTATGTTTAGAAGATTTCGTCAAGAGTGACGCGTAACTCCGCGCAGTAGCTATCGAGTCCATTAATGGATTTCAAGTACTTTTATTTCCACGTTGCTTGAAAAATATACTTGTTAATTATTTGTCTTTGTTCTTTTATTTTCTTTCAGAGATAAGCATTTAAGTTGCGCGACAGAACAAGCAATCTCGTTTATATTCTTTAATTCTTTTGGCGAACGGAGTATAAAGTGCAAGTGCATATTTGTTAAAAATAAATTTCGTAAAATGTCCCAGAAAAATACTTGAAGAACGTTATAAATGTAAATTGAATCGATCATTATGCAAAAAAAAAAACAAAATTTATAAGGATTATTATGTGAAATGTATATTGATCCGTGACGTTAATATGTAGTTATGCAAGAAATTGTCACTGTAATTACTTGGTAATTACTTGTTAAAGTAAAACGTGTACTGTGATGTCCAAATCTTTGACGCGCTTCTCCTGCCGTGAACGATTACGTGAGTAACTACCGTAAAAGAAGTTGCACAAGCGCCTTTGCGTTTCGCTTTTACGCGCTCAACGGTTATAAGACTGATCGTAAAATGGCATTCAAATTTACGTTGGAGAGAAATCGAAACTGCAGATATGCATTCTTTGCCAGGCTACTTGTTTCTCTTCCTATTTTCTAATTTGTACGAAACACGTAACTTTTTATTCAAATTTTTTCCCTTTTTCTTTATAATTACAACATCATATCCAAATCAAAATTCGTAAGTACATATATTTATTTTAGCGTGTTGTATTTTGGCTTTTAATTTTAAAGAAAAAATATATTACGGAAAATCATTGTTGAAAATCATACTGCGAGTCAAGAGCATTATTGCCATTATAATTACCGTGATTATAAATGTGATGACTAATTATTCTTGTAATTGTTCACGTAATACGTGATCATATCTCACGCAATATATATTACTGGGAAAAATTGTCAATGCTTATTCTTCTTGGATTATATATTATTAAAATTTTGAATATTAATTAGACGTGACTAATCATTGGATCGATGAGATTTTATTATAAATAAAATTCAGCTAAATTTTAATTTTTAAAAATACAATTTTAAACATGATTTTATTCATAGTACATAAATACGATATTTCAT
Source organism: Cardiocondyla obscurior (assembly GCF_019399895.1). Taxonomy (NCBI): domain Eukaryota; kingdom Metazoa; phylum Arthropoda; class Insecta; order Hymenoptera; family Formicidae; genus Cardiocondyla; species Cardiocondyla obscurior. Next base: position 455,184 of record NC_091875.1, on the reverse strand, counting down.
TGTATTATATTACGAAATAATATACGATGTACCTTTATTTTTATGATACGTTTCTCGTTTTTTTCATATCTTATCGCATAACTTTCCCTATTAATTTTCAGTTTCTGTATATCCATTTTTATTATTTCAATATCTATAAGTTTCTTTAAGAAAGTCAGTACTTTCACGTAGGATTTTCCTGATAAATTCAGAGTGCAATTAGATATCAAATCGATTTTAATTAACGTTTGAACTAAGAGACGAGCGAACGAAACGTTAATAAAGAGATAATCCCGGCTATGAACTTACTTAGAATATAGATACTTTCCCCCGTTAAAGGAACTTGTTACGCGGGATCAAGACATCTAAGAAATCGCGTGAAAAGTCTCGGAAATAAATTTATTTCCGGCGACGCAAATAAATTTACGACCAAGTATTCCAAGTTCTGTACCTACATCTCGTGGCCATTAGCAGCAAGCGTTCCGTAAATGAAATTAAAATTCTCTCTCCTTCTCTCTTTCTCTCGCACACTTATACGTTGTAAATTACGTTGTAAATCTGGTTTGGATGATGGTTAACGTGTCCATCAGAGAGGAGCGATCAATCATCCTCTGCGGTTCGCAAGAAGAACATTCTATCGTTTTTCTCTAAACATTAACTTTTCCACTTACAATGAAATCGATTCTGCTGCTTTCGAAAGTATTATCGAGATGTACAGTCAAATGTTTACAGAGCCATGGTTTTCTCGAATCGCGCAATTTATATAAATCAGGATTACTACGTGAATTTCTCTTTTTCAAAACGTGATCATTATCATTAGCTCGCGTATCAGCCATACCCGCCAATTATCGTTCTACTTAGCAATTATCGCCAGTAGCAAAAGCAAAAGATTATTCTTACTACTCGCAAAAATGTATTCTCTTATTTTACACGGCTTTAGAATATATCGTTTCTGTCTTTTGCTAGAACCATTTCCCTTAATTTTATTGCAGCGCTATTAAACGGCGGCGCTATTAAATTGCAGCAGATAACGCGTATTTAAATGGGATCGAATCGAGTCTACATACGCCAACGAATTAAAATTAATTTGTCTTCGAATAAATTGGCGATGTGTAATTCTCAATGTTCGCAGTTTCATTAAATATTTTCGTAATATTTGTACATGTCTTGTACATTTTCCGAAAGAGAGAAAAAGAAAGAAAGAAAGAGAGAGAAATATTGGTAAAAATGCATTTCTTAAATAACGAAGGAATTATATCCGACTTTTAAAAGTTAGAAAGTTTAGTCGAAAAAAAGAGAAAAAGAAATTAAATGTTTAATCATTAACAATACCATTTTACTTTTTAGTTTTAAACTTTATTCTGAAATAATTGTAATCCTTGTGCGCCGTCTTTCTTTGTGCATTATTTTCTTTTACAACAAATATAAGATTTCTCCCAAGATTTCTCTCAAGATAATATCCTTAGTCACGCAGTCGTCTTTTTAAAGTTTAATATAACGGTTCATTTTTTAATTATATCTGCAATCTTTAATATTTCGCGATATCTTCTTTTATTTATTTAGCTCAAGTCGTAAAATTTCGATTCGCCGCAGTTCAGTCGAAAAATAAGAAAGAAGAAAAAAAAAAAGAAGGTTTAGGAACCGAGATCTTATGGTGGCTTCTTTCACAGACACGTATTTAGCACGTCGTAAAAAGAAGAAGGGACTCGCGCGGTCTGTAATTAGCGCGACCGTTTGGCACGTGCAATTAGACGAAAGTGTCCGCTGGCGCACGCGGATGCGACATCTTACCTGTCCCAAGCTGCCGCACTTGGCTCGGCTGGGACTCGCGAGAATTGGAGCGTACCCTCTTGGATACGGTCGGAGCGTTCATTACGGCCATGCGACGCGCCGTGAAAAAGCTGTCCCCGCGAAAAAGCCGCGAAACGGAGCCGCATAACAGAACCCGGCGCGACGGACTTCTGGTTCCGTGATCGCGGATGCGTGCAGTCGACGCTTCTGACTGCACTCTCATCGCGAATAAGGTCACCGATACTCTACATTTATACCGATATTAGAAAGGAAAAATCGATATAAATTCTTTAAGAAATTACCCTAGGACTTTTCTCATACTTTTTTCATTATTTAATGCGCAATCTTAATAAACCTTTTCTTAAAAGAACCAACTGGTACGGTGTGTAAATGTAAACTTTCTTTGCGAAAAGAAATAAAGAGAAAAAAAAATTGTATTTGATCAAAAGCTAATTTTTATAATAAGATTATTTTCAGTAAATAATAATTACAATTTTAATGTTTAAGAACTTGAATAATATAAACGTGATTATTTTTTGTTACAGGTGAGTCTAAAAGCAGATCTTTACCTAAAACTGCTCGACCAGAACGGAACCGCAATATTCGAGGTGAGTGTCGAGCGATAGGTAGCTTATTTTTTTCTCTCGTTAGTCTCGTTTTTCTTTATACTTCTTTTTTGTACGTTTAGGAAATTTGCATATTTAGTTGAAATCGAAAAATTACGTACGAAAATCATTCGTTATCAACCATAAAAGGTTTTTTTTTTGTTCTTTTTTATCAACGCCTTGATCCTAATTAAACAAATCACTCGATAACATCTATACCTCCTCATACAACCTCCTCGCGTGAATTTGTCGTTACGTGCTACCTACACTTAACGCCTCTGTAATTTCTACAGAGAACAATGGTTCACATTGAACGAAATGACAATGATCTACTACTTATAATAGCAGTTGCATACATAAAATATTGCGTAAAGAAATAAAACTAGACGTGATTCATAATACGAAGGAGATAGGAAGGAACTCTCAACTCGAACAGTTATCAGTATCTGTTTTTTTATTAGCTTCGCAATGCCCTTTGAAGACTTATCTTAAGTGCAAAATGTTAACCCACCCGAAATTATACTGACAGTTACTTAAAATGGAAACTAAAGATAATATTTTAATTCCTATTTAAAAGTAAATGTCAATTTAATTGTTAAGATTTTCTAAATGTTCAGTATTATTTTTTTTTTTAATTTAAATTTTTATCACGAGAATTAATATATATATATATATTGCGATACGAGTTACGAGGAGACGGATTTAAAAACGAATTTTATTTATCGGATCGGAAAGTACTCGACTACACCGTAAGTAGTCGTAAAAGACGGTTTTTGTTTTTCTATTTTCAAACTACACTACTTTTCAATGCCTACTACTGCTACTGTAGGCAACGAATTTACGAGTTGCATTGTTATTAATTATTATAATTCAACATACTTATATTACAAAATTTATTTTTTTCGCAAATTTGTTGCTTTGGTAAAAAAAAATTTCACTCACATTCGATGCGACGCGGGCAGAGTTCAGCTACAAACGGCAGGACGGACGATAGGATGATATTCTGTAACAGAAATATAAAAAACAAATGAAAAATATGCATAAAATAATAGTTATTGATTTAAAATATGATTTCTATACACGATCTTTATTTATATTTGGAAAAAGATATTAAAATAATTAACTATTTTTTAAATAGATTTTTGCGAAAGAAAAGTTTTCTACAAATTTTTTTTTCTTTTATTTTACAATTATTTCTCAAGTTACTATCGGGAATTTATCCAAAAAGTGTTACTTTTATACGAATGAGAAAAGACATTTACCCAAACGTTGCTCTGCCGGTGCCCGATGTCCATCCAGGACCTGCTCCTCCTCTCAGAACTCAGATTCTTCTACTGGTCACTCGCGTCACTCCCGGAATTCGCGGATGCGCGGCCGGTTTGTGTACTGAATTTATTCGCGCTACTCTGGCGGTACTACCGTGTTTAAAATTTATGTAATAAATGTCGAACGCCCGATTACTATTTCGGTAATCGCGACGAACCCCGATCTAGGTTCGTTTACGTAATTATCGGCGGCGACGATACTTGGAATTCTCTTTCGAATTGTTATTTAAGTAAAACAATGAGTTTCACTTAGATAAAATTCTAGGAGACTTGGCTGTAAGAGAACTGTATTAATTTGCACATTTATACATTTATACAATTGATATGAAGCAACTACTTTACTACTTCTACTGGATATTATATTGTCGAAAAAGTCATGAGCGTTTTTAAAATATTTTTTAAAAGTAATTTATAAAATATGCTATGACTTCCGATAACCCAATATCACTTATATAATACTATAATTTACGCGAATTACGCGAAGAACGCGATTTACGCGAAGTTCCCGGTTTACGCGATTAATTAGAAGTTGCTGATTTACGCGAATTCTTTTTTTAAATATTTTTAATTAATTTAAAAAGAAAATTTTATTCACCGTGCAGCGGAGTTATAGGTAAAGTTGATTCTGTAACAGAAAAAATATAACATTTTATTCTAGACGTGTTGGAAATAATTTGCAATATTAAAAAAAAAACATTTATACGCGAATCTAACGTTTTCTTTATTACCGAAACGAAAAAACTATTAATTTTGTGTAAAGAAAAAGCGATTCTTACCCTGAGGTTGCTCCGCTGATGCCTGATACCCTTCCTGGGCCTCCTCCTCCTCTCAGTTCGTCCGGGATATTCGGTCTTCTTCGTTAGCTTCTCCTCCAGATTCTAATCTGAAACAGAAAAAGAGTCACTTGATTAATATCATATCTCAAATCGTATATCTGTATAGATTTGCTATCGCAGAATCTAATTGGCATACGTACTTTTTAGCAATGAGTGGCCAAAGCTCTGCTTTCCACGTTGTACAGGTGTAGTATTGTATGTGTTGTGTGTAGTGCGAGGTCCGACTAAAGGATGCAGCGCCCAAGGCCACCTACGCCGCGCGCGCCCGCAGGCCGACCGATGTGTGTGTACATTCCTCGCGCTCGGCCAAGTAAACACTCTGTAAAAGAATTCCAGACTGAATATTATTTCCGAATATTATATTGAACGTCTCGCAGGTTTTGATTTTAAGACAACGAAAAATAATGCTTACTGGAGATCCGCCGATGCTTCTCCGAGGCCTCTTTCTCTTCCTTCTCCTTCTGACCATCGTCGACGGCGGTACGTTATCTTCTCCTCCAGATCTTTATCTGCAACAGAAAACTTTTCATTTGATTAATATCTCAGAATATAGAGCGACAAGATATAGCGCAGAGGGTTATTCGCGAACGTACGTTATTTGTCGCCGTATTCAGAGTCCCGCTAGTTACGAAAGACGGCGTAGAGACGCCAGCGGCGCTGGCTACGTGGCCGATCATCTTGCCCGACGCGAGATATAAACTCGCGCGCGAGTCTCGCACGGGGCCGAGATCGTCGTAGATCATTTTGCGACGTTAGCTGTATGACTATCTTGCACGAGGGAATACCTAACTCTGTGCGCGCGAGCTATGTACGTACGCTCACCTTGATGCCCGCGCGGTCACGCGAACTGCGTTACCGTCCACATTTCGGGACTCGTGCGCTACGTAGAAATATTACCTGGAAAATGTCGCTGCTCTCGTACACGAAATCCCGCTTCCAATGAGCTCCAGCCGTGCTGGTGAGTAATTAACTTTCAGTTTTATGTATAACCTTCCTATCGGCCGTGTCGCGGAACATTTATGACCGGACATTATTACTCACAAATTAATTACTCGCGAAAGAATCATTCGTGAATTGATAACGTTACGTCCGGACGAGTATGTACATGTGAATTTTGTATAACTTACGTTAACGAACGAGAGGTCTCTTGCGGAGGTGTTGCTCGGTCTGTGGATAGCGGGGGAATGAACGGGAGGCCGGCGGTAGTCGGCACGGCGCACCACTGAGCTTGCGCAGCTAGCGCTGACAAAAGTACTAGAACGTTGAACGTTCTCTGCAACTTTTACGAATTACAATCATCCATGACGAATTAATACCACGTCATGGATGATTGTATGATACAATTCTACGCGTAATATTCACTATTACAGACAATCACTATCGCAATTGGTCTGTTCGTAAAAATCAGTAGTCGAAGAAGCGTACTCGATGTTCATTAATTTTCTTAATCTGCTGCTTTCGTTAATTTTGCCTTGATAAAAAAAGGCTAATATTCTAAATATAAGTTTTTAAATGAACAAATGCATGATAATATGTTAATTTAAGTAAATTCGCGATAATGACTTCGTCGAATATGTCTCTTTTTTTTTTTTTACGAAGCCTGCTGCCGGGAATAAGAATCTTTAGATTAACAGTGGAACTTTGAGTGATAGTACTGATAATAATTCTTGCGAGATCTCACAAACTAGACCGTTAATCGATAAATTCCGCGAAAGAGAAAAAATTCAATTTAATTATACTTTGTGATTGAGAACGTCCGAGTTACATCACGCATTACGCATTTCGTGAAAAATGACGTCAATTACGATGATAGAAGAGAAACGTCAAGCGATCGAGCGAAAGCGTAATGATAATGAGCATCGTCCACTTCTGACTCGCTGTTGTGTCTTTATTATGCATTGTTGAACTTACACAGGCATACCAAAGATAAATCGATTGCAAGGTTGGAATCTCGTAGGCGCGAAGATGATGATAAAATTAATTCGTTAGGCAATCAATTGAGGTCACAAACGTCCTCGCATTTTTTTCTTTTTTTTTTTTTAATATGTATATTCATCTTATTAAATGAGAAAAAAAGTTTCGACGCAAACTATTTAGTACATTTTGCCGACAAAGATAATAATATTGAATACTTTAGTATTCGCTTGGTATCTGTTACGTGAAATGATAAAAATTGGCGTTTACGAAGTTAACATCTTTTTTTTTTTTTTCTCTCTCTCCGAATTCTCGCACTTTTCGTTTTCCACTTTTTCGCAATTTCGTTGCGGGATTCGGCGACACGGGAATGAAATTTACGATGGGTAGGTACGTGCCGACGCGTTTTTACTTTCCCGGAGCCCTTTCTCGTTCGTAGCGTAAAAATTTAATTGTTCGTCGAGTGGCTAAATTAGATTTTTTCCGCTTACTTTGTCGCAGTGTCTCTCAGCGCGGAAGATAAATGGCAGCTCGCTGGTAGAAAGATATTTATAGCATTTACACATTTATTAACAAACTGATAAAAATTTCGTTTGAAATTAATCGTGTAATTAAAAATTCGATGGATTTTACGAATATATAGAATAAAATAAATAAGCTTGCGAAGTATTAAGATAAAAAGAAAGAAAAAAAACGTATTATATTAAATATTATGCATTAAAATACCAAAAATATATTTTTTAGGTTTAATGTGGTTTAATTAGGTATAATGTGATAAGTTGTATTATCAAATAAAGAATATATCAAATGCTGCATTATGATACAGCATGCAACTTTATCGACGTTAGGATCGGTACGAAGGTATAAGTCAGCAACTCGGCACGTGGCGTCAGCTGCGGTTTGCATTGGAAACATTGCACCTTCCAAGGATTGATAACAGTTAAGATAGAAAACTTCTACAATTAAACTATATCATAATGACATCATAATAACATAATTAATTTTATTTTATATTTTTAATAGATCAGATCACAGACAAGATATTAATTTTAATTAATTTTTTTTTGTATTTTTTTTTTTTAATATTATCAGAGACGTATTAAAGATTTAATAATAAATAACTTAATATAAAAATAAAAAAAAAAGTTTTTATTAGCATATCATTTTTTTGAATATCTCGAAACGATAAATGAAACTGATTTCGATAAGTGATCGAGGTACACCGAAGGACAGATAAGGCATTTTTTGCCGCGACAGGGGCTAACGTACGTAACCCCAGGTGGTAAAGGCAGGGGATGAAAGAACGGAAAGAAATCAGTCTTCGGCAATCCGGCCGGCGCGGTATATACATGCAATACATGTAAAACTCGACGTACACGACGCTAAAGTCACGTTCGCTAGCTGCCGCCGTCATATCTGCCTTTCAGCGTACATATAAAGGCGCCGTCTCGTTAATTATCCCCAGTAATTAATGTACCGTATTGGCTACGAAACCGTAACGTTTCAAGGATCGCGTCAAGTTTCTCAAGCATCGGATTCTTTCGATGCGCGTGTCGTCGTATAGTACGCTATTAACGGTCATACACCCCCTATAAGGTAGGCCGCGTGAAGATCATGGTCGGATCGTCGTATATGGCTGTCCATTCGTCGGATCGTTGACCGTGAGCGAGGTGATATCGTACTCCTTCGGCTTGGAACTCGCCGCACGTTCGTGCGCGCAGGCAAATTAATTTCCACTTAAAGCCCGCTTAAAGCCGTTTCCTCTGCATTCCGCACGAAACGTTATTTCTACGTGTCCGTCGCTTTCCGCGATCTATTCCCGCTCCCGGGTCCGCACAATTGACCGATCGGCTGGCAGAGGCGCGTGACTTTTACGGAAATTGCCTCCGTAAGTTAACGATCTCGAGGGATTCTCGCTATTCATTAAACGTGACCTCTTGCGGGGAAATTAAACGCATGCTTTTTGCAACGGTCTACCTGAGCGTCGACGCCGGTGGTCCGTGATGTTATTGATATCCGCGGCCTGCCTCGATTTCGATCCGTCCTTCGCCCTCGTGCGTCTCAATTGCTAAAAGTCTACGCGAATAAAAACGTCGTCAAACATTCCTCGCGATACTTCACCGAACCGATAATAATTATCTTTAGATGTATCGTTTTTAACATTGTTAATCTACGTAGCTTTCTTCAACTTTTACATTTAAAAATTTTATCTGTTTCGTCGCGTTAAATGTTTCATGAGCTAATCACCTCTTGAATCTCACTCCTTTCTCACGTCTAGCCCAGCCTTCATCTATCTTTCAACAAAGCGACGTAACATTATCTCACCTAAATGCTCATAGTTCTTCCGTTTCGCGCTAAGTGGCCTAAGTGCGGTGTAGGCTCACCTTAAAAAAATTTATCCGCTTGCAGTTAATTTACGAGTGCACAGCGGAGGTCGTAATTCCTTCGTTTATATACCCCGGCGTGTATTTAAGCGTGTGATTAACGAAGAGCAACACTTCGTTGGGGATATCGCGGCGTTGTTTAAAAACTCGTACTCGACGTTTCCGCGATGCCTTTTAATGGCTAACTAATTGGCCTAAAAAATAGCTAATTATTTTATCACGTACTCGACTTTTCTATATATTCAAACGTTAAAAACAATGTAGCGCGATTTTTTTATTCCATCCAGTAATAATTTCCGTTACGCTTCCACGCGTTTCATCACGATTGACTGACAGTAGAATGGAAAATTTGCTACGAGACGCCCGCATAAGATTCCGCAATGTCACGAGCAACCCGGCGCACAATGTATCGCGCCGAGAACGACGGTGAAAGTGTCGTAACGCAACAGAAATTACATAACAAATCGAATGACCGTCGCCAATGCGATTTAACACTCGCAAATTAATCCTCTCCATTCAATTCGTACCGATAATTGCCAGCGCGCGCGCGCGCGCAATTCTTTTTTTCCATATCTATCAGTTTGCATTTTCTTTGTCGCGGAGACGCACGGTGACGATAGGTTCCATCGCGTTGTATTCCAGGCTCGCTTGTAGAACCGAGCATCTTCTGCGGTTGCACAGTCACGTATTCTCTGTCCCTGATCGCACTTCGGAGTTATTGTCCCCTTTCTCTTTTCCTCCCGCCAGCCCGTTTCCCTCCATCCTATTTCACCGTGTCATTGTCCTAGGGATGTAGCAGGATATCTCGATTCCCTTTTTATCATTGATAGGAGGCGCTATTCAGCCGCGAGTCGCGATATACGATTTAACAGAATAGAAATAAATAAGCTAAAAATTGTGGTTTTTTTTTCTTTTTTTTTTTAAGTACGTTAAGATAAATGTATAACGCTAAAGACGCATGCATATTGCAATAATGACGCATATTGAAGATTGCAAACCATACGATTTGTGCTGCTCCCATATTCCCGGGCAAAAAATCATTCGCTCCTCGTTATAATTATCACGCATAAATTACGGTGCAGTCGTCTTACGCTACGCGTCAATACAGAGTCTGAAACTGCGCTCGGTAGTGAATTAATACCTGTCGGCGATATGCTTGAAAGGTACAAGCGCTTCCAAGGCACGCTCTGTAACTTCGATACGTGATATCTTGGAAGTGGCAAAAAGAGCTTCATCAGCCCACTTGATCGTAACCAAAGTTTATGTTTCGAGCAATATATACGTAACTGTTAACTACTAACGCTGTTCTTCCGCTAATTGCTGCGCGTTAAATCACTCCTCTCTTTCTCGCGGCCTGAACACGAAATACGGATGTCGAGGACGAGAGAAAAAAAAATTTTTTAAAAATAAATCAATAAAAAGAAGTAATAATTTTTTAGACAAGAATTCAGTATTTTGATTTAGAAAATAAATTTTTACCTATTATTCCAAACCGATTCTACACTACAAAATAATATAATAATAGTGTTACCGTGTCACATTTAATTCTTCTACCTAAAAGAAATAGAAAAAAAATTCTAACCAAATTAAAAATACCGCAGAAAATTCCTTGCAACGGTCAAGCTTTTCAGGCGTATGTTTCGGAATTCCGCTGTTCTGTCGGCTTCACAAAGTGGTGCGATGCCGAGGGAGATTGTTAAACGCTAAGTAGTATTTGTAAATTTATTCCTAGGCGTTGGTGAGAGCGTTCTCGACGCGGCTCGACAGCGCGGAATTTCTATCTCGTGAACGAGCGCGAGCGCAAAGTACGGCAGATAAAGGGAGGAGTCGCGAGAAACACCGGCGTGGTTACTTTAGACCAACATCGCCGACTCTCTCCTTCTCTCGTCTTTTTTTTTTTTCGTTTCTTTCGTTTCTTTCTTTCTATTCAGGGTCCGTCGTCGCGATGCAAATATGTTTGATGCAAATGCTCGGCCGCCTCCGGAGAGGCGGCGGTAACGGAAGTGGTAGCGTGTACGCGTGGATCGCACACTCCGTTATATTTCCTGCCTGACACGAGCCGTTCCGGTGTCTCCACACGTGCGCTCGTATCGACTCACGTGTGGTTTCTTCATGTAAATCCCATCAGCCACCCGGGCCATTACGTCGGTTTCAAACGCGGAATAAGAAGCGTTTTCCGAGATCACGTTTTACGCGCGGCCCAACATCCGCTAAAACGCAAATTCGGGTCATTGAATCGTGCGAAGTTATTAATGACTTAATTGCGTTGAATGTACTCATCGGGAAAGAGGTCAAGGTGTAATTATCAAACATTTTAAATTAATTTTTCCTTGCGTATGTTAATAATATTTGGAGCTTGGAAAATTGTACATTTTGTGATAATAAAGAATTAATACGGATCGCGCGTATTATTTTATAACACGATATACGAACACATGCGTGAATAGAAACCACTAGGAGTTCAGAGTAGTCGGAATAGTCCGGTCTAAGTTTAGATTCTGTTACCGAGCGAGCGTACGTACCTTCGACGTATTTCGGCGTATTAAGTTCGACGGTCCGGAAATAAAGTCGCTCCTCAACGTCGCGCAGACGAACGCCTACATGCAACGACTTCCGGCTGGGGTTGACGACGTTTTGTTTATTTCTCCGCTATCGCCCGTAACTTGCCCGTCGCAGCACGCGAAGAATCCGAAAGTAGAGGCGTTAGCTGTACAACTAGACGCGCGGAAACCGCGCGCGAGAAGAATGCTAATCCACTACGTGACGTTTGTACATTCGCATTATAATCTCGTAAGGGAAAAAGGAAAACATTCTAAATATCGTTACAGTTTTATTCGCTGGGTAAAAGCGAATTAAATCGGGAGCGAAAGCGTTTATATAACCGGTAAAAAAAAAAAAAAAAAAATAAAATAAATAAATAATAATAATGTTCAGCTTCGCCATTTCGAGATTAAATCGCCTTCGCTCTGCTTTTATACGATGCATAATATAGTCGCATAAAGTGCGCGGGCAATTACGCCGAATGCCATTTCGATGATAACAGTCGCGATCGATATAAACCGCGATATAAATTCCACGTGGCTCTCTTGATTTAATTAAATCTTTTAAAAGACCCTCCTTTTTTTTTTTCCTCGATTTAATCGTTGCTTACCGAACCACTGATCCTTAAGATGTCAGGTTTTCTCTTTCAATCAGGTTTATGTATCAGTTCGATTCACACGGTTTCCCACCACGAAAGCGAGTCGGACGACGGTGTCATCTCTCTGAGCGAACTCGAATTCCGAGCAGACTGCGGTGTCGGCGGGCACCTGGACGATCCGGGCCTTCGGTCGATCGGCCTCGAAGTTGCATTTCAGTACGGTGCATCTCGGCGAATGTTGCGAGCCATGGCAGATGGGTAGCGTACGTTCAAGGCCGCTGGACTATCGGGAATCGAATTACATGCCTACAGCTCGCGTCCAGCTTATGACGCGCCTTTATGCCGCAGTAGCCCGAACACCCTTTGAGATCTCTATTTAAAATCCCTTCGCCGCGCCTTCTCCGATAAATTTCGCATTAAATGCCGCGGTCTCCGATTGCGGTCCCTGATCGAGGGAGCAAAGAAAGGCACGGGATCCTCGCGATACGTTGGCAAAGTTTCTCCAAGGCCGCGATGCTCGCTCAGGCTCGAATTACGCGTCTTGTATCGCTCGGCGACTTCTACCACTGACCGTGTTGTCTGTTGTCGGCTTGTTAACCGGCGCAGCAATTCTTTTTTTTTCTTTTTTTTTGCCGGAATATCTACTTGCAATCACGTCGAGCGTGTCCTGTGCATTTCGCTTCCACATGCGATAATTCCAATTTGCGTCTACCATCGTGCACTTGAGCGGCAGATACTTTTTTCTTTATTAATAATCGATTTTTAAAGAACAATGATATTTCTTTGAGATTTGTGCGGGTTTACGTGTCTCGCATTTATTCGAAACTTTGCGTAGTGTCGAAAATACAAAGTAACACACTAGAATCGTCAGTTTAAAGAGAAAGTCTCTTTGGTATATCAAGTATAGGAATACATGTTCTGGCATAATTATAATAACGTGGTGAATTGATATTTAATTGCCGGCTGATAAATACCGCGTGACAAAGTGATGGGTTTTTATTTGTAACGCGCTTTAAATAATGGAGAAAAGTGTACGCGACACATAAGAAAGCGAGATAAAAGAGAACGGAACGCGAGAATGAAAAAGACGATCGTGCAGGATGTTGCAGCTGCTCGGGAGAAGAAAATGTGCAAAGACGAGAAGAGTATAGCAACGAGAGAGATAGAGAGGAGGCTCCCTTTTGACTCATTTACGGCTGCATACGTCACCGCGAATTAACAGACGACGAGTCTGCGACATGTCTTTCTCGGCGGTTTAGCTCGTGGTCGAAATACAGAAACGTCGTCCAAACTCTTTTTCTTTTTTTTTTTTTTACAACGTTGTAGTGAAAAGGAATTCATGAAATGCCATTCCTAAATGAGTCGCACTATTCATCATCGCCGTACTGACATCTTATATTAAAACTAAGCTTATAAGTTAATTGTGATTAATTTTCTTACTCGAGATAGCGAAGCATTCTTTTGTCGCTTGCTAATTTTACTGGGCTCGACTTTAGTTTCTAAATCTTGTCCAAAAAAAAAAAAAAAATTTAATTTAAAATATTATTCACGTAAAAAAAAATTCTATTTATATTTAATGACCGAAAGTGGTACGCGCAATAACTGTCAATGTCAATCGGCATGAAGGTGTAAAGCTGGAATAATGCGTGACAATACCAGTCGCAAAAGTTGCTTCGCGGTGCGTGATCACGAATGCAATTCTTATTGTCGAATGCCTACGAATTTTACACCGGTCACTAAACTGGTCCCGTCTGTCCGTCCGCACGTCCGTCTCTTCGTCCGTCAATCGATTCAAATCCCGAAATAAGCGTGCTACCCAGTGTCCGGCAAGCGTATGCAAATTGCTCCGTTGCCCCCCTATGAAGAAAGAAGCTACCAACATTACGCTACAGCTGCCCTTGTCCGGCTCTGTAGAAATTTTTTCGCTCGATTTCATATGACTGCGCGCCCATAATGTATCCCACTTTAAAGCTTAATAATGAATAATCATTTCTAACGAGGGGAACGACGATAACGTGTGATTTTTGTTAAGGCTATTATGAAACTGCTATGTGGAATACTGAGAGGGGACGAGGGAGATCCATTTATGATGTGCTAAAATATTCATTATCCTCACGAGGCACATTATTTTTTAACGATTTATCATCCATTGCTTAAAGTCGTATTACGACCTCGTCGCGATAATTGGACTTGATTTTGCAACAGTTCGTTATATCGAGTAATGCCTCGAAGCTACGGGATGATCGGAAAAGCATTTGACAGCTCTAGAGATAAATACGGCGCCGATCGAGCAAGCGCGCGTTTAAATATCGCAGATAATATCAGCGTGTCGTGGCATTCGCTTGTTCAAACAGCGCGGCAGACAGCACCTATGCGGTTTCGTTCCGCTTGAACGGTAGAACAAGCATAAAAGGGACTTCGCACATGCGACAAGCCACGGGTCTCTTTTCGTTCCGCAGAAAACGGGAGCATCGGTCGCTGTGTCGACAAGTTTGTTCGTAATTCTTGCTTCTCCAATCGGTATCTGCTCCGCAATCTTATCTCATCAATGCGGCTCGCAACAGAAAAGTTTACATCAATTGAAATTAATTATAAGATTTATTGAGATCCGTCCGATATCGATGTATCGAGGAATTAGAGAGAACCAGCAAATTAATTTGAAACGTGAGATTCATCTTTTCGCATTGCTCATCGGACAGATTGTAATATTTCATTTAATTATTTCCAATTACAGTTTTTTTACGCCGAAAACTATTAACAATATCTAATATTACCCTCTCGGAATTTTAATTAAAATTTGATAGAGAATCTTATCAACTACCTAGTATAGAACTGAGAAATATAGAGTTAAATTTGAAGTCTAGTCGGAACAAATTGACTCTGTCGCTTGTCTACTCCGCTATCATCGCTTTAGCCCGTTGTCGGGGCCGTCTTCGTCGTCATCCTTCTTTTGGCAGCGTCTGTCGTTGTCGAGACGCGAGGAGGCGACTGCAAAAAATAGTGAAGGATGAGAAAAACGAAGGATGAAGACGGAGACGCGCTTGTCAAGACTTCGCCTACACGCACTTCGCTAAGGTTCGTCTTCCCACACGATATATCTCGTTCCTTTAATGCTCGTTCCCTGCACTCCTTAATCCCCCTACCCTGCCTTTTCGTTCTCCCCCGCTTAATCTCGCCGTAAATCTGACGCGCTTACTCCTTGCGCACGGCCAAGGAACCGGAATTGAGATAGCGCTACGTTAATTGCCGCCGATAATAGGTTGCGTAATAGAATGAACGGTCGATCAATCGCGCCGCATCTTTGCACGAAGCGGCTAATAATTACGCTAATCACGTGTAACGTGCATTTTTAAATAACGTGGCAAACCAATAAACATGACTCTCGTATGATTTGCAACCATTAGGAGTTATTATTTTCAATGAAAAAATTAATTTTTCCGGTAATTTGAGACTTTTATGATATAAAACTGAAAATTAATTAGCTTTAATACATCAAGTTTATTCTTATTATTAAATGCATATACGTTTATCAATATTTTGCATAATATACATAAATCCTATTCTTTTTGTATATTTTTTTTTTTCTTCTCGGTTATTAAATTAATTGACAATTACCACAAATCTGTCCGAAACCATACGTCAGATATTTATCGTTAATTCGAGTCGAATCTCGCTGTACGAGGGTACCTTATGGGAAGTTATGCTTAACATTTAATCGGTTCTAGGATCGAGTGCAAGACGCGATCTTGTATTTTCCTGCAGCCAATTATAATTTTTGCCTACACCGAGCGACGTAATCGTTGGATTCGAATCATGTCAGGAATTTACAAATCTACGCAAATACACATTAGCTAATAGAACTTTCATCTCCGTGCTGCCTCCCCTTAATTCTATTAGAAATATCCATATTTTATTTTTATCACGTTGTGATAACGGTGTGATGCAATGGCGAAAACTTCAATTACAATAAGATTTCGTTATCGAGAAGACTTCTTGCGCCGATTCTTCGAGTCATTTTCTCTGAGCATTCTATTTGTCTCATGACTTAAAAAAAAAAAAAATTGTTTAATTGCCACGCTATACCACGATCAGTGCTGTCTAACTCGTTTAAGTACAGGTCGTTAAGATTCCCTGTCGTGCACGGCGGATGTTGCGAACGTCAGCTTCAAAGGCACGTGCTCAGACGCCTGCTTTCGGTGCGAGGGAGATAAGTAGTGACGTCGAAAACGTGCTTGTAAATGCATTTCCCAGCCAGCACTGTCGTAAAATGCTAATTGCATTATACATCCAACAAAGGATTTGGGAACGACATTTTATTCAGGGCGACATTCGTCGTTTCCCTTTTTTCCCAATTTTTTTTTTTCTTTTTTTTTTACATTCCTAGCCGAAGCGTTGATCGCAAGTTTTGACTTGTGAGAAACCGTAGGTTTTTTGTTTCGTAAAGGTGAATATACCATGCAGCGGTGTAGGTAGCGCAAAGAGAATCTGTGATCCACGAGATTATTCGTTTTGCTCTCTTTACAATCACATTCGTGCTCCTGGGTCATTATTCATTTTAAGCGGCGGCATGGCACGTCAATCTTCGCGATGAGGAAAGCGCGTTCGGCGCCACCGCCGGATCTTGCGTATTATTACAATTAGCGATGTCGCAAACGACAAGAGTGTGATTGTGTCTCACGACATGCGGAAGTTGCTGCATTGTGTCTCGGTATAAAAATTTGACTTGAACGAATAATCTTTTTTGCGCAACAGATGGCACAGAATTTTTTTACAATTTACACATTTCAACAGTGATTGTGTTATTGATCATATGTAGAATTTTTTCTAATCGGTATACGTGACAATAATTTTGATCGATTATAAAAATCGAACTGGCTTCATAAAAGTGAAAGGAGTCGTTCCACAGCATTGCTTTAAAACTCACGCTTGAAAGACATGAAATAATTCTGATCTGCTTCTACATCGTCGGTCTGGCAATTTATTCTTTTTAATCGCGCACGCGGTTTATATTTGTTGGTAACAAAATATATCGGATTATAATTCTATATTTCGACTTAGAAGAAGTCACGAATTATGTCATAATTTCGACGATTTAACGAAGAGAAGAAATAAAAATTAGATACGGACTAGGAGTTAACACGTAACGCACAAAAGTGAAATTTTTGCGCGAGTTTACTTTCGACGGGCATTCGAAGAATAATCGCGTGAACGCACGCGTTTTCCGCGATTGGAATAAGTGATTGTATCTAAACAGAGAGACATACGTGAAAGCCTACGAACGCATTATCTACTGAAACGCTGCGTGAACACAACTGAGAGGATTTTTTTTTTATTTTTCACACGGTTGTTTTGAGCAAAAACGGGCGGTAAAGTTCTTGAAGATTTCACGGGATTTTTTTGTAAACGGAAGCGGAGTTAATAAAATCAAACCAATTAATTTTTTGTTTAATTTGTAGAAAAATTTTTGAATGCCATGCTTTACTTATATTTCATTGTAACAATAAAATTTTTAACTGTATGTAGATATATGAAAGTCGAGAGAGCTTTTTGTCAACGGTCGCGACATCGCATAAATCGTCCTAAGCCGTCTCAGAGACTGGCTATCAAGAAATGAGAACGTGGTTTTGAAATCCGAATAGTTCACGCTGAGCCGACGTTATTTATCGAGTCACATCCTTTCTCGGTCCTTTTGACTGATATCCTTGAACGCAGTTCCGCATATAAATTCAGTAATATGAATTTTTAAGCTCTAGCCGAGCTTTTCATTATATTTTTTAAATTTAAATATTTAATAATATCGATTAATAATTGTTACTATTATAAGATAAATGATACAATGTTACGACAATTTCATTTACTATTCATATTTGATGTCATAAAAAAAAATTAAGTTTAAAAAAATTTTGAATTATTTAAACCCGTAGCTTTTGAATAATCAATGACATCTTTTTCTTTTCCCCGGTTTTTGGGTACGGCTCATTTTTAGAATGAAAAATTGAATCGTGACTTTTCTCTTTCACGTTGATCTTACGGCAGTTTAGTGTAAAAAATATAGTAGTACCACAGGTAGCAGAACAGCGAGGAAATAATTATGAACGTGAGTCTGGTGACGTCGTAGAGATTTTCTCGTACACGTTTAATTTTCTGGAAAGAACCCCTGTCGTTTTTGAAACGTCACGAAACTTGTTGCATCGATGACTGGGCGATTTCCACGTCGCAAAGTTAATTCATTAAAAAATTCAAGAGAAAGTATGTTTTTACACGAAAGAACACGAGCAAAACATCTGGTCTATGGAAAAAAAAAAAATTATCGCACAATTATAAAATTACGTTTTTTTTATTATTTTTTTTTGTAATAAAATGTGCATTGATTAATTCGACACTAGTCTTCCGAGGTTGTAATCGAAATTTCTATTTTAAATAACGAAAACATTTTACACCGCCCGCCCACGTAACAATTAGCGCGTCGTTACATAAGACATCCCGCGGTTGAAGTTACCTCTCTCATTATCACTACGTCTTAATTATTGCAAGTGCAATGCTCGTAGCCTATTCGCAGAACGCTTTCACGTTGCTGCAATATCGTAAATCATATGTAGAAAATAAATAATATCCTCGGCTGTTCAACCATCGCAAATTGTATTTAGAAATTTTTATTGTAAAATCGGGTCGAGCAGTGGGAGATAGCCGAAAGGTTTACGATAACGGGGCTTATTAGCTTCAAACGATTCTGTTTAATTTGTTTTAAAGTACGGTCTCTTGACAACTCCTCCACTGATCGTCAGTTAAAACTGACATTTGCCAGAAGCGATTCGTGCACGGCATCCAAGTGTTTTCACTCAAATCTTTATCTCCGAAAGTTTTTCTCTAAGTTATGACAGAAATTCATACAACTCGCATATATCTATAAAACTGTAAAAAAGAAAAGAAACAATAGAAATTTTTCTTTGGAAAAATTTTCAGATCTAATTTATTCGTTAATTTATTTTTATTCCGGAAAGTTTTTTGGAGCACGAGGACTCTGGGAATTAACACCTTTATTGTTACGTGATTAAAATACTTAATAATTATTTACGAAAATGTAGAAAGTTCGTTTGGGCTCCGTTTTGAAGCCACCCTCGGCAATATTTTTTTTTTCGAGATGTAAGTCGTTTTCCAGAATACTATTTTTTTTTTATTTATTTTTTTTCTTTTCTCATTTACCCAAGCATTCCGTTGCACTTCTCCGCGGGTTATCCTGACGACCAAGCATTTCTGGAAGTATGGTCGAGTGCAGCGTACAGTCGACGCGTGCATTCGTCGCCGATCCTCCGACAGGTCGGCTCTCTTTCTCTCCTCTCTCCTCTCCCTTTTTCTCGGGCTCTCTTTCATGCGCCGAGGAGACCGCCGCCGATAGAGGCGCTCGCTGCACGCACGGAGGCTCGGATTAAGTCCGGCTCGTCGAGCCAGATAGCCGTGAGTCCGTCCGCGGTGCGGACCGATCGCGCGCAACGTTCGTCGCCGTACGCGCCTCACACGCGGAAATACGCGTCAGGTCGACAATAGGATAGTACGGGAAACGCGCCTCTGTTCGCGCGAAGTGGACGGCGGCCAGTGAGATAGAGAAAAGACGAGGGTGACCGTCGACAACTCGTGGGAGCAGCCGTAAGAATTCCTTTTACTTTTCTCGACGCGACGGCCGTTCGACTGTCGCGCGGCCTGGTCCATCGAACGAAGTCTGCGCCGCATCGGTAGATCGTACTCGGTGAATTTACCTCCGGAATAGTCGGCGCGCGA
This sequence comes from Cardiocondyla obscurior, assembly GCF_019399895.1. Lineage (NCBI taxonomy): Eukaryota > Metazoa > Arthropoda > Insecta > Hymenoptera > Formicidae > Cardiocondyla > Cardiocondyla obscurior. The sequence goes on along the minus strand of NC_091875.1, from coordinate 435,435 downwards.
GTTCAGCGTGAGGTGCGCGGGAGTGTTCCGTGTGTGCCTGTGTGTGCGTGCGCGTCGCGAGAGGAATGCGCCGTGTCTTCAACGGGAGAAGAGTTTATCTCCGTGATGTGTGACGCGACGCGTGTCTCGGAGTGAGCTGGGAGCGACCGCGCGCTCCTCTTCCGCCGTGGGAGCTGCGACGTGGTCGGAATGCGTCAACTCAGGAGGAATCGCGACTGTACTTTACGGTGAATAAATCGGCGGGCAGGTGCTCACATCCCGCGCCGATCGGCGACGCTAGGATCGTGCCTCGAGCTCAGCCTCTTCAGGGATTCAATTTGGGTCATAATCCGGCGCCTATAAATCGTCGCGCAAATTTTCCCCTCCCCCTTCCTCTTCCGCCGATCGACCCACGATCGACTCGCGCTCGCCGGGATCGTAAATCTCGACCGGCTTTGCCAACAATTCCTACGGCCGTGCATCCTATCCACACCGACGGCAATTCTCCGCGATCGCGTCGCGGATTCTTCGACCAGTTCCACCTGTAATCTCCAGCTGCATCTCCTCATCCATCGGTTTCTTCTACGGCGCATCCCTCTCCGCCGTTCTCTGCTGAGGCCTACCAACTATCGCCAACACCGCCACGTTTCTTCCGACGTGAGCCACGCCGTGATTTTCGTTCGGAGCAGATCGAACGGTGGGATCCGTTCCTTCTAGACTGAACGTGAGGAGTACCCCGGATAGATAGGAGGAGGAGGAACCTACATTACGCGATAAGAACCGAGATAACCTTCCGCGATAAGCGGCAATGGTAATAAATTATATTTCGACAAAAGATCTCGGTTTAAAAACTGTGAGATAAAACAGCGTAAAAAATTCATCGATGTTTTTTTTTACTTTTTAAATATGTAATAGAAAGATAGAATATATGTTAAGTATTGAAAGGTTAAGGGAACGTATATAAAGGTAGAATTTCTCGTGGAAGAAACCAGTCGCGCCATTTCCGAAGGTATACGGGTACGTGAAACAAACTGAAACGAGGCGCAGATAAAAGGTAGCTCCGCGGAAGACGCGACTTCGCTGTCCGAGGAGAGGACACGGCGAAGGGGTCGCACGTTCACAGTTCAACGCCTGGAGTTATCCGCGGTATCGGCAGTACAGAGATAACGCAGCCAGCTGATATTCGTCTTGCCTTAACGACGCACGCGCTCTTCTTCCCTCTCTCCCGTTCGCCTCGACTATTCGATAGTCTATATTTAGCGCGGGTGTCGAGAAAGGAAGAAAACGACCGAGAGATACTCCGAAGGGACAAGTCAGCGACGATCTCTCGAAAGAACCGTCACGAAAAAGAAAAAAAAAATTCCTAGAGTAAAAGAGAGAAGCGAGAGAGATGTAATCATTGTTATTACCGCGACTGTGAAGATCATATGTGACTCGTTCTCGAGCTCCTCCGAAGAGTGGAGGGCTCTACCCGCGGGCAGGATATCGACGGGCGTATCCTTGACATTGCCGCCGATTGCAGTCGATACCGAGGGGACACCCGATACGCAAAAATGCAATAGCGCGGAGTCCTGGAAAGCGAAGTCGGGACCAATCGAGAGTAAATCGTCCGCGATCGGGTTGGTATCGCGTGGCGTTCGCGTATAGTGTTACTACGAAGAGGAGCTCGGCGCGAGATAAAGCGGATGCGGACGTGGCAGATAAAAACTGTCAGCGCGCTCGGTTGAAAAATCCGCGTCGACCCGCGCTTGACGGGAAAAAGAAAGCGGACCGACGACTCGATCGCGCCATGATAGGACTGCCGGACTTCTAGAGCGACGTCTGGCTGGACGAGGCAATTTGCGTCGTGACGCGACAACATTGCGAATCCCGCATCGCTTCGAGGCGATTTGAGAAATGCGAAGACATGCTGACCGCTGAGAATCCCGAGGAATCGCCGAAGCGGCGGTCCACGTTCTACGTGCCGCTGGACGGCGGCGAGCCGACGCGGCAGCCGATCGCGAAGCTAACGAAGGGACACTCGACGGACGGCAGCTGCGAGAAATTCGCCTGCAACACCTTCCCCATCGGCAGCACGTCGAAGACGCCGACGACCGGCTCGCTTACGCGCACCTTGAGCAACAACGACGGCTTCACGTCGAGCGCGAGGAGAACCGCGGAGGAGGCTTTGCCGGAAGTGCGAGGAAAGGTGCAGTCGTTGACGAGGATTTTCGAGGCGTCCAAGTGCGACCGGGCGCCCGCAACGTCCAGCGGTCAAGCGGAGCAGAGGAAGAAGGTCGAGAGAACGAGATCGTTCAAGACGATCGAGCGATTCCAGAGCCGATTCACGGGCAGAAAAGACCCCGGAAGCAGGAAAGACAGTCGTTTGAACAACACCATCGCCTGCTTCGAAGTGGAGAACGATCCCGGATCCAGGAAGAAGCCGGCAAACGCCGAGGAGAAGCCCGCGACGAGAATCGTCGTCGAGTCGGCGCCAAAGTCCACCGGATCGGGCCGCGAGCATAGAATCAGTCATCAAGAACCGCGGATCAAGCAGAACACGACTCTCACGAATCTCCTGATCCGTAGGACTCACAGCACGAAGCTGGCGAGAAGCAGCAGTACGCTGGTACGACTCGGAAGGCACGCGTCCGTTGATAGCCCTTGCACCGTCGAGAAGACGGACGTACGTGCGAGTAACGATAGGTTCAAGAACCAAGAAGAAACCACCGAGGATCCCGCCATCGCCGATGATGAATGCGTCGAGTCGTCCGTCTTCGAGGACGCCGATATCGACGGCGGAATACACTCAGGTGGGCAAACGAGTCTTTCCGGTTTATTAAAATATCGCACAGATCTTCAATCCGGGTTGCTGGCGCTATAAATTAAATATATGATAAAGATACATTGTTTAGCATAATTGCTAAACATCGTGTAGATTACCACGCTAATGCGATTCCGCATTGATGCCAATCTACGTAATTGAAGTGGTTCATTGAATCTCATTGAAGCGATTTTATAAGTCATATAATGTATTACATATTTCACTAGCTACTATAATATGTGCATTATAGTAAGGGGCAGCTATACGGCCTACAGTTATTTAAAATCATGTATACATATACTTAGTTTTTTCTATCTACAAACTAAAATAAGATATTCCTTTTTCTTTATTTTAATACACAAAGTTTGAATCGAGATAATCTTTCAAATAGATGGATTAATAAATAATTCTTACAAATCATTCTATCATAATATCGTGTTATCTTAATGAGCAGGAACGATATGTTCGCGAAACGATGTAAAATAGACGCTCAGTGATTCGATAGTGGGATATTTAATAGTAAACTGCTCGTGAGATAAATCACATCGCGGTACTTAAGCTCGCGAGATCGTCGGAGCGATCTTCAAATAATCGGCTGAATGCCGGTTTGTCTGAGCAAGCGACGAGTGTTAATTAGCCACTTCCGTACAATCTCTCACGTCGCTCCCTAAACGATTTTTGACTTGATAATTACTCAATAATAACACGTTGTGGCGCTCCACAAAGCTTCGTTTAAAAGTACAACGAGATTTACGAGGAGATCGAGATCCCGGAGTCTTATCATTTTTAAATTATATTTCCTTTCTTTCCTCTAAGGATAAATACTGCATTTTCATAAATTTAAAAAAGTTTTGCACATTAATAATCCTTGCCGTAGAAAGAATAAGAAATGAAAAATTCTTTTTGTATTATAATCGGCACGTAAAATCGGTTTTTTTTTGGAGAAAAATTTATTGTTCTAGTTTGTGAAGGATCGCATGAAATGTATTACGCTCTTGCGACTCGTCAAGAGTCTTGGTACGGTGGCTGAAAGTATAAAATTTTTACGAGCCACGGTACAATCGTAATTACAAAGTGCAAAATTACAGAGCGCGTTTATCGCCAGAAGAATCCCGAGACTTTTAAAGGAAACATACGCACGTAATGATTATACATGCAAGCTGAAACGGCGTTACGCATTGTTGTATCTGTCTTGATAATGTATCAGCTTTTTGCGGACGGTGATAATATTTATGCGGAAAACATGCACACACGGAAAGATTAGTATTTCCAACATATTTGAATTATTTAGAAATAGATTTCTCTTATCTATATAAAGAGAATCTATACAGAACTATTTTTTTTTTAACTCAGATGAATATTACATATTTTTATGAAATTGTCTTTTTTTATAAAATTATTAAGTTAGTTTCAAAACGTTTAATGTTAGCCTCATTTAATATTCTTAACTAGGGGCTTAAAATAAAAACTGTTGAACGTATTAAGTGTTGAAAACGTTAAAGATAAAAAAGAATTCTTAGCTCAAGTTCTTCAAAATAATAGATCAAGTTCCATGTGAATAGAAGCAAGAATCTTATATCGAATAATTTACGACTCAAGATTAAAAGACTCAAAGTAGCCGACAAGGCTTTTATCTAATTCAAACTGCAGCGAGTGAATCGTCGCATTTCGCGTCAGCGTGTCCTCTTTCCCTCGAGCTAATTGCGAAGAATGCAAAGCACACACAGTTAAACACGGTTATCGGACTAAGTACACACGGTCGCGTGCATTAAACCTTCTCTCGGTATATTTCGATGTCGCAGATGATTGAGCGTTTACTTGAGTTTTTCCCCTCTTTGCTCTGTAAAATCATCTTGATATACTAGCGAAACTTAATTGGTTAAATCCAATATTTTCAAGAACGTTGCTGTGATATATCGATCATATCGTAACTCGAACAGAAATATACAGAATGCTCCAGTTCTGATTTTATATTCGATGCAACTTGCTTGTTAAAAATTATTTAAATTAGAAAAATGGTAATGTTATTTAATATTAAAAAAAAAAGAAAAAAATGTTTTTAATCGTCATCGATAAGTTAAAGAAAATTGATGAAGATTGCTCGAGCCACTGTCGCGTGTCACGAGCTCTTTCGAGAGCAACGGCAGAAATCGTAGAGATATCCGATCGTAATGTGGCGAAGGGAATAGACATAAATAAAGGTGTAAGACGTTTCACGTGGATGCCTCGTAGCGGTCTCGCGTTGTCTAATTCCACGATCTACTTTGCGAGGACTTATTGCGTCGTTCTCTGAGCTATATGAAATTATTCCGACGTACCGATAAAGCGAAACCGAGCGAATCTGCCGCGAGGTTTCACAAAAGGCGCCGTTGCGACACGCCGTTCGCTCGATGCCATTTGCCGCTCCGCGACCGTTCCACATCGCCTTTTCACCGCCGATCTCTCTATGCTAATTTCGTTGGGAAGCAGGAAATGGTGCGGCGCAGTAGGGCCGATTCGCGGAAAGAAATGGCAAAACAGTAAATTACGTTTACATTGCATCGCGAACGGAATAAACGCGATAGACGTGCCAAGGGCTTTATCGCGAAGTTTAGAATGATTTATACTACGGACTGCGTATCCCCGAGCTGCATTTAACAAAGTTCTGTAGCACTGTACATTTTTTTTGCGGCTACATACCGACATGCGTCGCAGTAAAAGCTCTCTGCTTTTTATCTTATGGCCGGCCGTTATGGATTTTATATCGCCGTTTCAAATTCAGATGATTTGAGTGAGTTTTATAGCGCAATGTGTTACGAGGGAAAAGTCAATTTATATTCCGTCGCGGTATCGGGTCCACGCAATATTGAAAATTTAAAAAGCAGGGATGCACCACTTCGGAATATTCGTAGCGATATCAATTTAAGCGGTGGATTCAAAATTTGTAGTTTCGCCGGCGCGGGTATGAGATTCTCTCTGTGTTCTCAATTCGCGGTACGTGATTTGCAGAATTTGAGGAGAACGCGAGAAACGTCAGTCACTGGTAGATCCCACCATAGATCCTATCCGCGTGGTTATATGTCGAAAATTGTGCGGTAAATTGGACGGGTTGAGTGACAGAAATGAACGGGAGGGTTCTCGCGCGGTGGCCTCGTAAATCAAGCTGATACAAGGCGGTAAAGAGAGAGGGAAAGAACAGGAGATCGAATTTAGCCATCCCGTCGAATTCGCCGGTACCGTTAGGGCGGCAGAAATTGCATCGCCATCAAACACTCGCCACCGCGCGCCTTTTATTTCGTCGAAGACCATCTTAATTAAAGAAAACGCAGCGTTACGCGCGTCGACCCGAAAATTTATTCCTAGATATTCCTTATTGGATTTAATAGTTCAATTCTCTTTGTCAGTTGCCTCGTCAATTTTCGCAATAAATTGTGCACTCAATCGATGTGATGTCATTGTTAGGAGAATATTAAAAGTCCATGTTATTTTCGGCGAAGGAGCCAAGATTAATAAGCCCGGCGGGAATGCAGTCCTCGGGATTTTTGTGACTAACTAGTTTGTCTTGGAGCACGCGATTACTAACACGCTGAGAATCTCCGTTCGCAAATCGCACTGATTGCAATCCGGGGACCTTTCCATCGACATTTTAGGAACCTACTTATGTAGGGCCTGCTCGAAGCAGCCACCTGCTCTCTTCGAGTTCAAATTAAAAGAAAAAGTCACCGCAATTATAGTTTCCTCGACCAAACTTCCTCGTCGGCTCGTTTTATTAGTATACATATATTTATAATACTTTTAGTAAATATATAAATAAATTAAAATTAGCTATTCTTTTTTTTCTTAATTATATCTATTACGTATTAGAAAAATTAGAAGAGAATTTATTCAAAAAAAAACTCTAAAAGTTAATACTTTTATATTTTTAAAAACTGGGTAAAATTTTTGAAGTAATTAAATCAAATTTGATACATATTGCGCTTTTGATACATAAATAAAAAGTAAAAATGTTGAATAAATACCATTTTAATAATTATTTGGCTTGATAGTAGGAAAAAAAAAAAATTTAATCTTTCATGGGTTCTCTATACAGCCCGATGCATACGATAAGCGAACTGTGCCAAAGCACCATAAGGTCGGTATCGCGCGATATTGCTATCTGGACCATATTGCACGTAGAAAAACCAGAGATATCACACCGTCACCGTACCACGTCGTTTATTCGTCATAGTGCTTTCACAATTTTATTGCGTTTCGCGCAACGACACGAGTCCAATTTTTCAAGTTCGTTCCGACAGTCTCTGAATTGTCGGATTAAAAAAAAAAATAAAATAAAATAAATCATTTTATCAAGTGATTTTATAAAAGAACGCGAGATCTCGCCAGATCATTTTTTCCCACTCGTGTTCTATTTTCACCGCTTGCCTTGTCGCTGTGAAAAATCGTGATGACATCGCGCGTTTATGTCGGTAACTGTCGAAGAGCAAGATGAAAGAATTCGCTTAGAAGTGACGTGAGAATTTTTTTTTAAAGCAAAAAAAAAAGAAAAAGGGTGGAATAAGGGCAAAGAATTTAAAATTGAAAAATTCTTTAACGTTCTAGAGTGATAGGTGCACTTTATTCAAAGCGCATATTATTTGATTTAGCCTAGACTTCTGTTTAAATTTAATATTCTACGTTATTGCTTAGCGAGCTGCGATAACGGACGATATATGTCGCTGTACGAGATAAGGAGACATTGTCTATTATAAAATGCGTCACCGGATTGATTTCAGGGCAGGCGCAAATGTTGTTTTATTCACGAAAAGTTCCGTGTACGAGACCGAGTCGGATATCTTCGAAGCGCGTTACTCAATGTAGGTCTCGTTGTGAAACGATTTCAACACGACGTTACTTAATTATGGTTGATGCCAATTTAACCCGTGGCCTTATATTTCGTACCGCGGTACAGTTTGCACATTACCAATTAAACCTTTCATCGTCGATCATGATTTTCACGATAGTATCTAATTTGAATGTTACGTTTTTTGTACACGCGTAATTGCCGGCTTAATGCGCGGCAATTAAAGTACAATTACATTTCAGTATTAGAAACGTAGAGAATTTAATTGTATTAAATAGTAAAATAGATTAGTAAAATAGACAGATATTGAATACATTTTTAAAAAACTACATGCCACTGTTTTATATTAGCGGAAATCGAATGAATCGAATTCGAGCGAGAAAAATAACGTCTTCTGCGAACGGCCGAACGTGAGAATATGCCGGAAATCTTTTCCCATCGGATTTCCCAGTATACCGAGACACTTCGATTCTTTCCAAAGGAGATTCCGACGACTTGTTCTCGTTTTCTCACGATAAAATCTCGCGATCGCGACCGATTTCGATTTTTCATTTTACGTCCACCACGGATAGGAAAGCTCGGACCGATCAGTTTTGTCCGTCAGTTTCGTAAAACCTTGGATTTCCATACAACGAGTATCGGGCAGCCACAGCGCGGAAATTCGGTACGAGATACTTCGAGGATTTTCGACAAACAACAAGAGTGAACGTAACGATAGTAATGTCTAAATTATTAGTTTTACATCTAGGCATAGATTTGAATAATTTTTATCTTTCCACCGATAACTCCCGACGGCACACTTCAGAATCTCTTCGTATTTACGGCCGATTTACATCGCGGCGCAATGTTAGAGCAAAGTTCTGTTAGTCAAGGCGAGCTAACAGTCGACAGACCGCAATTACACAAAGTGAGCGGATTTCTTTCCTTTCGCCCGGCGGCGGTGGCGGTGCGTGAGAACAGCGAGAGATCGTATATGCTGCTGTGCATGTCAAAAGTCGGTAACGAAACCTGTTATTTTTTAATACCCGATCGTTTGCCAACTTTTTTATCGCGGTTACCTGCCCAAAGAGTCGAACGAATCTTTTTTAGGAGAATTATTCAAACAATGCAGATCAACAAAGTAGCATTCGTTCGTTCGAAAGTTCATTTAGAGTACCGAGCGTTTATCAGTCTTAAATTTCTTCAGCCGAAATTTTAATTTTTTTTTATTTTATTTTAACTTACTTCTCTCCGATCTGTTCTACTTGATTCGTTACACGAAGCTTGAAATCAAAAGGTACACCTCGGCATTACGCTATTGTTATGGAAGTAGGGCGTGGCTGAGAAATAACTATCGGGAAAGGTTGCGGATTAAAACAGCTCGCTTTATTTCGAGTGAGAAAACGACGCTCGTAAATTCGACATTACTACAAGGATATATATTTCTGTGTCATATGCCACGGCAAGAATCGATTCTTACAGCGATCGATTAAGCTCCACGTTATGAGCACAGTCCGACTTTATCAATTAATCAACTATCAACTTTATTTTTAAAAAATCGTATTCGCTTAATCAACATCGTATAAATACATTCGTACTTGCAAGATATAATACTTTATTTATTTAATTTATTAAAATTATATATATATATATCTTGATCGTTCTAGCCTATGAATAGACATATGACGCATTCGCGGTTGATACGCACGTGCGTGCGTCTTTCATCGTTGATCATTTCACCGTAGGTACACGTGTTTCTCCTCGACACGCGATTTTCTACGTCCTTCGTAACTGGTCTACTGAACTCTGACCTGTGCGTAGTGAATCAACGTGTGCGAGTCGTACGCGGCGTCTCGTTTATTGATTGCACGTGCGATCATTAAAGACCAAAGTTGCCCGATAAATTTTTAACGCGAGGTGGCCGTCAACAATGCGCGCCACCCGACAGACGTTTTCCGTGCGTTTAGAACATCCCACGTGGAATAATCCGGCAGAAAATGATGGACGGAGGTTCGAAAGCGATCCACTGACGTGGTTGACGTATGCAAATACGACTGTTCCTTTCCCTTCGAAGATAGAAATCCCGTGACGCCGTAGTGCGATCCCTCGTTTACTCTTGCATCTGTAAGGCGCACCAACTCGACAATAAATATGCTAATTTCCCGGTCGCTGCACTCTAGTTTTTCAATAGGGGGAAGATACGCGCGTTACAAACGAATAAAACGATCCAAAAGTCGCCCGATCGAATTGTTTGTTTAGTAGGATTCCCTTTAACCATAAATTACCACAAAATATTATAATGTGGTTTTTATTGATAGTAAATAATTTAATTTTACTCATCTGGATGAAACTTAAGGTTTATTATTAAAAAAAAAAATTTTTTTTTCTTCAATTTACTACACACAATTATAATTTATATCACGTTTATTGTGACGTGTCAATAAACTTTTAACTATTGCTTGGACTAGGAAAAAAAATATCGCGCCGACGGTACGATTACATATCGCGACACATTTTTCCATCTCTCTCCCAGATGATCCACTTCGCGTTTCGCGAAGCAACAGCTGACATTATCAAGTTCAGAACGGTTCACCGGACATGACGCGACGATATGCGCCGGCGGCCTCGAGAATATAGTGCGACTAATTCGCCGTTTAGTCAAACAAATTTCGCTTGATTGTAAAACAGGCAGGGAAGATCGAAATTCGAAATACTGAATGCACGAGACCCGTCCGTTTATGTAATGCCCGATTTTTTTAGATACGATTCCGGCTTTTGGGGCGACCGTTTACTTTATTGCCCCGAAATATTGGCAGACCCTCCCCTTTCCAATCATAATAATCGGCACGTAATTGGCCCAAAGCTTCCTCGTTTCCCTACATTTGAATGGAACTGCCGGAAGTAACATGAGGCGAAGTGCGTGACGGGCGTACGTCGGGTCGCAATGAGTTCCGCGGAAAAGTGACCGATGCACGTGTCCTACAATGCAGTCAGATGCCATTAAGTAACGGTCGGCACAAATGCATTGTCGAGGACGCGTTCAATTGAGGTAACAATTTACCGCGAGGTTAGCGGCAAAATTGAGCGTTAAATTGCGCGGGGGTGAAACCAGGAAAATTTACATGTTGCCTTGATTGAAAAGGAAGCACGGTCTACTAGAGAAAAAAAAAAAAAAAGAAAAAAGTGTTACGAAATCTGACACAATAGCGATACAAAATCAGTTAACTAGCTTGATACATTGAGTCTGTAAACGCGCTCTGTTGTTACGTAAAAATTCGCTTCATACGTCATGATTAGGCGCTTAAAAGTTGTAAAAAAAAATGCAGAAGAAATGTTTTCAAAGTAATGCTTATAAGTATATTTCAAGCTCAGACAACGGGTGCATATATCGTGATGTGTCAGTCTTGACATTTTATTCCTTTATCAATTAACAGAATAATTGAAATTATATTAGGCATGTTCTTTTTTTGGTGTGAAATATTTAAATAGGCGAATCTATTATTTTAATTTACTATTGCATTGAATATATAGAAATCGAAACACATTGTGATTCTGCTTGCATGGAGCAACGAACTCGTCGATTAATTACAACAGCTGATTAGCGACGCGCGCGCGGCAACAACTTATTAACGCAATTAATCACACGATTGTGATTAATTAAAGCGTCATACTTTTTACTTTTCCGATCATCGCATTACACAATGCCGTTGTAATTTTTATTGCGTGAGTCATCGTGACCTCCGAATTGCCGCGCAATACCGTGTTAATAATAGTTACGTAAAATGCTGTTATATTTTTTTTTATGGGGCGACATTAATCAAGTACACTTTCTTTTTTTTTTTTTTTTTAAGATTTTATATTTACAAATGAAAGTTAGTTTTGTGCAGTGCATGGAAGATATACCGTAAGAAACTTATTGTCACGAGACAATTAGTGAGATATTTGATACGCGACCTCGACAGTGACAGAATGCATAATTGTCGTAACGGTACGCGAATATTGTCATCGATGGTTAATTAAGCTTGCGGTCGAAATTACCAACCGCTGTTATCACACGGTTTGCTTTTCCTTACCCGAGAGCGTTGCATCGCCGTGCTTCATCTCGTCGCGAGAATTGTAAACCGCAGAAGCTAGTTTCCGCCTTGGCAAAACCGTTGAATTTCCATTCCCGTCGAATACGAAAATTACCATTATCATTCGTTCATTTGTAAGGTAATTATATCGTTTATTCGGCCAGATACCTTTTTTTCTCATCGCCGACGATTTTGGCTAATGAAAGATCTAATCTCAATTAAAGAAAGAAAACAAGTAAATTTGCGAAAGGACATTATTGCGCCGCTGACTTCTGAAATGCCGCCTGTTACGAGATGTGAGAAGTATGACGTTTTACGCGCTTTGTGCGTTTCAAATCGCGAGTCCTGACTGAATTTTGCGCCTTGAAATGAGCCCCCGTATTAATTTACATAATTACGTTACCCGATAAAGATCATCCTCCATTGTTAGGATTTCCATGCACGGAAAGGAATTGCTCGACCTACATCGCCTCTGTTGCCTGTGTGCACGCATAGGTTGGGCTTGATTCGCCAACAATGAGCGCATAAACAGCGCCCTTAATCCGCAAAAATGTATCCCTTTGTGACAGCACGATCGTGCGCCGCCCTTCCATCACCCTTCTGATCACTTTAAAAGCTACTTTACGACGCGGGTCGCAGCTAGGTGAACGTCCCGATATCCCTGCCTCTTTGCGGCCCACCGTCGTTAAAGTTAAACTGTTTTTTTTTCTTTTTTCTTTTTTCGAACTTTGTCGCACCTTGTTTTCGAACGTGCGAGCATCTATCGACGCTGCATTTTATCAACCACTCCCCTTTCTCGTTGCATCTACATAATTCACCAAATCGATCCGACGGGCCCCTCTAATAGTTTATTTAGAAAGATGACGGTACTGAACCTCAGAAATAGTATGCCAAGTTGATTTATGCGACGCTTCGACCAGACGGTGATTATCAACGTCTCCAACATTGCAAAATACAAATAGAAATAATAAATGTAATCCAAAATATTAAAACAATAAAAAAACAAAATAAAAAAAAATTTGTTCCTTAATTGAGTATTAAGATTTATTCAAAATTAAAATTTAATGTACCGATGTTGTTGTTAAAATGAAACTCCTGTAGTTCGAGTAGTAGTTTAATCGCGAATTTCATCGCCGAGGGAAAATATAAATCCAATTCCGTGCGGTTTTACGGTGTATCGCGGGAGATGGAGGCATCCCGGTACGTGTATTTCGTTTGCAGTAATTCTTGCGTGGATACCGCGAATACTACGCGGGGCACTCGATTTGCTATGATCATGTTCTTACCTGCAATCCAAGAGCGTGAATCGGCTTTCGCGTCCGGATGTACTCTCGAGTCCGTCTCGACATAGAGAGCATTGCTTTCCTCCACACTATGTTCTTAGTTCTCTCCTTAGGGCGTGCGGATGAGTCACGTTCACTCCGACGAAGATCCGTGAACTCCTGCCTCGTCATCCGCCGAGAGTAATGACCCTGGCCGTTCCTTTTTCTCCGTCACAAACCAGAAACCGATCCTTCGATGTCGTCCACCTGGAAAAAAAAAGCTTTGTTAGATGGAAACTTACTGGGTCAGAAACTCAAGTTACTGCGACACGCTAATTTTTTATCGAATATAATTTTTTTTTTTTTTAATATAAATATTTCCAAAAAAATTTTTTTTGGCGATTAATTATACTAACAGCTTAGCTGACAATATAATTACACCGTATTAAACAATTTCCACTTTTATTAACGAAACTCGACGTGCTTGAAGCAGTTTATTAGATTGAGTTATGCCTATAAGAAAACATGCATTTGCGATAATTGTGTTTTCGCTTTACACCGTCTGGCATCGATATCCGCGCTGAAGAAAATAAATTTAACTTCTCGCCCCGTTCTTTTTCATTGGGTGCTATAGCTCTCGGAAGCTTATTTAAAGTTCTTTTCCCCCTAGCGCAGATTTCAGAGTTTCCGTTCCGAGCCCCAATATTATTACTCCGTATTCTCGCGCATATACTTTGGATAGGATTTATCGTCGATAAGCATTTCTTTTTAATGCTTCTGTTTTTTAGCAGAAAAGAAAAAAAAAATCATAGATGTATAATATGGATGTGTTGCAAGCTACGTTTCTCTTCGCAATGTATTCTCGAGGCTAAATATTAATAAACATCCGTCGCGTTTTTCTTCACTTATTGCGCTTTCGAGCCGCCAAGTACCATTGCCATCGTCTATTATCTCAATGGGTTTTCAAGGAAAAAATCATGATAAAAATTGTGCATGACTCGTACGTCCGTGAATGAAGCTGCGCGGCAAACGCACCGTACAAAAGCGACGCGCGAACATTGCAATAGCTATGAAACTGGGACATATCCGGCAAAAGCAACGCGTGAACGTAGTAAAAGCGACGATGAATAATATGCGCGCGTAGCGAGATTAGCGTTATTAAATTATTATGCCAATTTACCCGTCGCGAAAGGCTCGGCGATGCGCGCTTTTTACCCGGGAAAGTGGCTCGTCGCGCGCACGAAAAGTTCGCGTTTATTAATTTTCGCAGCCTCGCGGCTGCTTATTCGTCAGCGAAACGAGCGCGCGTGATCCTATTAATTACAAAGCTAATTAATCGGCTGTTAAATTTAGCCTCCTTAGGTTCTCCAAGCGGCATCGCTGCCGCGGAATCGCCAGCTGCGCGTTTGCGATTAAACCTAGATAGAAGCGAATCTAATTTCGTTTTTGTTGTCCACTTGTGACGTCGCGCCTTCGGGATTAATCTGAAGTACCCGTGACGAAGGCCTCTGACTTGTTATTTATAAGCGTGCGCTAATAATGAAATTGTAAATGTTAACCGGAAAAAAAAGAAAAAAAAAAAAACTGCCGGGATTCCCTTTGACATGGTTGTGCTGCGATGTCACCGTTGAAGGTTAACACGTTCACGAGTGGTCGGCGATAAATGATTATTTCACGCCGAACTAAACGTACGGATAAGAGCATTCGTCATACGCTGCCAATAGGGTCAGCAATAAAAGTAACGGTGGCGGTAATAAAGCCGCCTTATACCGATATTATCTGCCACGCCAGGAACTTACGGTCAAACGCCTTTCTCCTTACGTATTACACCCGTTCCGGTTCTCCTCGGAGGGAAACGTGGCCCTTACGTGCGTGCGTCATGCGATAGAAAACGAGACGATAAGAAATAGAGCGTACACTTGCACGATATTGCCCGGGCCGACAAATAAATGGCGGCGTATACAAGCGGGTCAAATGAACGATGAATCACGCGACCGTGCTAACTCTCGGAAAACGCTGGTCCCCTTCGCGGCGAAATACATAATTAAAGCGGTCTCTGAATCAGCTTGGGAATAAGGACCACCGCTCTGTCCTCTCTTAGTCACTGCGATCTTGCAACGATCAAACTCACGCGTCTGACGTCTCGGTTAAATATCCAAAGTATTTGCCGCGGTTCAAAGTAGAATTCTACGATAAGTGAGATACATTATAAAAATGCGAAAAAAAAAGAATATAATTATCGTGCCGAGTCACTTTCGCTCGTCGAACTTGATACGAGTTCTCCGACTATTAATCCGGTATATCCCGTAACCCTTCTCTCCACACATGAGCGAGCAATGTCTACAATTTATATATCGATATTCAATAAACAGAGCTCCGTAGAAAAAGAGCGAGCGGCTGAAAGTCTCCGATAAGAGTTCGCCTTTCGAGACGTATTAACAAGCTAAATTCTCATCACTCGTGGCCCGTTTTCGGGGCCACTCTCGCTTTCTCGGAGAATCATTGCCGGTTTTTCAACACGCCATGTATTTCTTGCCAGTCTCTCATTTATCACTGTCTCTCTAACACTTGGTTCATTTCAAACGTGATCGCGGTTGAATGGCCTCTTTTTGTCGCCCGAAAAGCCGCATCACCGTTATCGTAATTCATCTCGAACAAGCTAACAAATAATATATAATATAATAAGAATAAAAAAAAAAAGTTGTATCAACCAGACAATATCATGTCTTGTATTTAATAAATAATTGTTATATTCTTCGCTGAGATTTTCGCAAATTGATAAAATATTAATCGCATATATTTCTAAAAAAAAAAAAATTACATTTATAAATAAACTATCACGTAACGCACGAAAATTGTACGAAATTTAATAATCGATGTCATAAAAGTTTCCATCTACGTCGTCATATTTTTTTTCATTAGTTTAAAAGGCTAAGCAAATCAACACTTTAATTCGTACTGAAATGTAATCCTGATCGTTCTCTTTTTTTTTCTGTTTCAGGTGAGTTTAAAGAGAGAAATTTAATAATACGAGGGACAATATCCACACCCACTTCAGAGAAGTATACGCCTCTGTTTCTTTTTCATTTCGCTTAAAACATCTATGACGAACAATGGCCCGTGGAATGGCCGTAGAAATGCATCATCACAATTGCTTGTATTGCGTTTTATGTCACCGCGGTAGGTAGGAAATATTATTTTTGCGTGTTCCCTCTTGAAACCGAGTATTATTGCGGGGCGATAATGCAGACAGAAAATCGATTAAATCCACCGTCTATTTTCACACTTCCGATTCCACGTTGGAACAGAAGGCTAGAAATAACAATATAATCCGTGAATTCTATTTTGAAGAGGGTAATGCACTCTCGCGGCCAGTTTACCGGCCTCCAGTTAAATTACTGTCGAGATTGACGATCAGTTGAGTCTACTAAAAAGTTAAATCGTTTTTATCTTTCCTTCGACACTTGAAAATTAAAATTATATATATATATATAAAAAAATCTATTTTTAAAGATATTAAATTATAAGAAGATTAAATTCGCAGCACGAGTACCAGTTAGTATGATTAAAATTTGTTATTCAAAGGTGGACAGGCAAAGTGATTCCGCGCAGAGTAACCGCCCTCGACTTCGATATATTTTCTGCATGTTTTTATCACGTTGCACTTCGCAGAGCCGTGATTTAAGACATCGTCGACTTATCCGGGACGCGGTGTATTTTCTTTGTACAGTGCATTCTTTGTAGCGCTCGAGTAACAGGCGAGAACAAGGTTACGCATTACTGCATGCGTGTTTTTTTTTTCTTTTTTTTTTTTATAAGTGTAAATGAGAAACGCGTAGGTACGCGACGAGCAGGAAAAATTGCGTGACGAGCATAGAAATCGAGGAAGTCACGAAGAGAAGAAACAGATATAGCATCGACGGGGGAAAGTATTATAACCATAAGTGTCGATGATCTCAGCCCGTTGCATGTGCGCGAACTGGAGTGTAACTGGGCTCGTGACTTATTGCTTAGGCATTTAAAGGGGAAATTAATGTGTAGAAGAAGAGAGAAAATAGAGAAAGGATTTGGTTTAGAAAAACAGAGACGGAAGAGAAAATGTGTGCACACGCTCTCCAAGTGTGTGGCCGCCGTCGCTTAATTACGTTCGACTTGTGAAGCGCTCGAGAATACTCGAAGGTGAACGCGTCCGTAGCCGCAGAAATTGAACTAATTACTGCTATCGCACAGTGAGTCGTGTATCTTTCAAGTTGTCTCTTAAGAACGCGGCCGAGCACTCGTTTATAGCGAAGCTCAACAGCTATCGACTCGTATTTTCAGACAATTAATTCAGATCGTCTCATAGGATCTGCCCGG
The DNA here is from genome assembly GCF_019399895.1 of Cardiocondyla obscurior. Lineage (NCBI taxonomy): Eukaryota > Metazoa > Arthropoda > Insecta > Hymenoptera > Formicidae > Cardiocondyla > Cardiocondyla obscurior. Next base: position 418,164 of record NC_091875.1, on the reverse strand, counting down.
TAATTAATTTTTTTTTTCTTTTTTTTTCTAAGAAGCGCGAACAAAATTAATGTCAATTGAAACTTCCACGATGAACAAGAAATTATATTCTCGTTGCAATAAATTTTCCGATATAAAAACTGCTCCTAATCGGTACTTAAATTTAGCAGAAAGTCTTATTATTAACATTTTATTAGAATTTAATCAAATGACTTACCGATTTTAGCTTTGCTCTAAAATTAATTAGTCTCTTTTAAATTTAATGTATGTACAACATTTTATTATTATATTATTCCTGCGTACATAATGTAATTCTTATTAGATTAATTGGGACAGCGGCAAATTGCTGGTTTAAAATTATTTTCCAATTGATTGCTTTTATATCCCGGGACATTTTGCATTCGTATGTATGTCACGGCGATCGAGTTGTAAATAGAATCGTGATCGCGCGATGCATTTTTTACAATAATGCTAGCTAGAGACACTTCAATCATAGGCCAAACTCGTGCCTCTTGACTTTATTAAATACGCAAACGACTGTTCTGCCTTTCTGATTTCCATCACGTTGCCGATAAAAGCGCAACATAAATTTCTAATTAAATCTTTAAAGATTACTACGCTTGATTAATTACGGCGTTAAATTATTCGCATTAAATTATTATTTTTAGATCGTATCGCTAATCGCTCTTTAGCCTCGATGAATCTGATCGCTCGATAGACCGATCGTTTCGGACAATTAAGCACGATTTGTTTCGACCGTATCAAAATCTCGATAAGCTATCTCCGAATACGCGAGTTTGGTTCTGCATTGTTATTTTGTCTTCTCGCCATTTCTTTTTCTTTTCTTTTTTTTTTTCCTTTTTTTTTCGTGCGTATTCGAAAGCGGCATGTGTTCGGCGCACCTGCTTCTCAGAGTAGCTCTCTCGCCTGGAGAAAAACGCGAAAACGACATTTATTACGTCTTCGTATCGTGCCTCTCTCGGGGAAAGGTGGAACGCATCTGCTTGGAAGCGACGAGGGACACGTGCCTGGCTGCGTTCCAATTACGGTTAATTATTATCGCGATAATCGACATTACCGAAGCGGAATGTGTCGCGATTGGCGGTGCAGATAAGTGGCTCGCGCTCGGAGCGTGCTGCGCATCCTGCTCCCTCGTTTTTTTTTTTTTTTTTTCTGAACCATATTTGACGTGCCCGCTCGCCGACGTGACGATTCACAACGCGAGATAATCCGTGAAAGGGTATGCTCACGGCGGAAAAGTACGCAAATGATTGTCGTTAATCGCGCGCGCGCCGACTAGACGTGACGGTTTTCACCTTGCTAGGCGGATGGCACTTGGATCATTTAATTACCATTTGCGGCAGCTGCGCCATATAATCATTAAATTTACAAACACTTAGGAATATTGGTGAAATCGTTGGCGTGTTTCCGCACATGAGCATAGAAATGGGAAAATTTCTAAATAGATAAACAGGGTACGATTTATTCATTATTTGTAGAGCATGTTGAAAGTAGCGTGGCTAAGTGAACGTTATCGAAGTGTGATACGCGCAGCTTGGCTGAATATGAATATTATTCAAATAATTGAAAAAAAAAGTCTTGTAATCTACAAAGTAGGAAACAGTCGCAAAGAGAAAGAGAGAGAGAACACGTCACGTTTGCTGGAACAGCCGTTAGTATGAATAGTCTGACATAATAAAGCATATGGTTTGAAGAAGAATAATGGTAGGAGTGATTACGACATCGTAGTAAATATATTTCCGGTCGTTTACCGGGAGACTACTCTCCATTCTGTGAACGTACTCCGCGCTCTGATTTAAACCGTACTTATCCTCGATAAATTATAAGGTGAGGGAAACTAATAACTTTATCTAGACATTCCGCATATTATTCCCTTTCTTTTAGAAAGTCGAGAAAATCAAGACACGTATAATTATATTCCCTACGTAGAGTCGTCGAGATCGTGCTGGCTTGGCAATCTCTGTGTTTCGCGTTTAGATTTCCTGGACAAACAGTCATGATTTTTTTTTAAAGAACAGTTTAAAGCTGTTTAAATGTTTTATGTCGTAATGACATGTAACTTACTTTTATCGGAAATAAAAAAAAAAAATTTATTTAATAGATAATGAACCTCGATGGCGACAAAAAATTTAGAAAAATTAAGTCTAAACTCGAGCAATATTCGAGTAAACTCTTGTTAAATTACCATACCACCTAATTCTTCGATTAGCATCGTTCATTATAAATCTTTCCAGACCTCGCCGTACTTTTTCGCGGGCACAGGCTCGCTGACACGGAAATAAAATGTATGGAACTCTCGTAGCGTTAACGATGGCGATTTATCGCGAACTGTGAACGATCGTTAGAGCTCAGTGTGTGCCAGTTGAACGAGTGTGGTTATACATATGAGAGCCGGAGTATAGTTCACGATTAAAGGTGATCTCACACCGTAACGATTGTAGTTTTATTAGCGTAAAAAAAAAAAAAAAAAAAATTATATATGTCAATTCTAGTATTTATCTTTTCCGTTTCCAGCACGGCGAATCATTGCGTTTTCAACGAAGGGCTTAATAATCCATTAACGTACACCCTCAGGCATGGCTTAATGCAAACATCATTAAAGATATCGGTTGGCCACGCTCGCTTTTATTTGCGGCCTAAAAGGGCTTACGCCAGCCTAATTTATCTGCGTATCATTCAATTCGGGCTTATAGTGGCGCGAATACCGAATGGCGAGTAATGCTCCCCGAAATGCACAACAGCGTTTATACGAGGGTCCTCACTTTCTTTCTTTTCGTTCACGTGCGGGAGCACCGGCACTAAAACCGAGTGCCCACATAAGCCCTATCGAGTGGTCTCGACTGGTCAGCGAAGGGAGAAAGAACAAGAGGAGACCCTTCCAATCGGAAATACAAAGCGCATGTGCTAAGTCTCACCGGCTCTGCTAATCGAGTGCACAAACCGCGTAAAACGTGCGTATCAATGCCCGAAACCGTGGGCTCTTCGATACACGAAATGAACACTCAAGTTTTTCGATAGAAATGCTGTAAGATACTCTTTTTTTCCCTCTTTATTATTTTTATTATTATTGTCTTTATATAATATTTAAGTCATTTATATATTCAGTTATAATCTTGCAAGAAACGATTCCGCAGATATAAAATTATGTTTTTATCGGAACTCATTCAATTTAAATTATGTAGCGTCAAATCAGATAAACGACTAAGAGTTCGGAAAAAAAAATAAATTTTTCGTCTTACGTACTTGTGATCGCATTGGAAATATGGCAAGTCACCACGTAGGGTGGCTGCGAATCGGAGATGCGCCTGAAGCTACTCGCTGGACCTACATAGCGAGATAAAGCACGTTTACCTGGAAGGGAATAATTATTCGGCGCAAACCAGTTTCGCGGACACGACGCGCCTGTGTACAAAGGAGGAGAGCTTTCGCTTCGGAAATACCGTCGGATCGTGTTCGAGCCGTGGGACATGGCGTTTCTGTCGGGCGGAGGGTCGATTCCGTTTTAATTAAACGTCGGTTTACGCCGCGCGCCGTAAATCGCCGATGCCGGGTTCTTCTCGTCGCGCATTTTCGAATTAATCTCGATTTTCGCCCGGAGGTGCGCAACGCGTTTCGCGTTTCGCGCGCGCGAGAAACGAGTCTCCTCGTTTCCAAGAGCGACTCGGCGGAAACGATAAATTCCCCGAGGGTCTTCTAATAATTCGCGCATGCATCCACACCCGTGCGTTCTCGCATCTTAACGTGTATCCAGGCCACTAGGCTGCGGATATTTTCATCTCCATGAAATATAACCGCGACACTTCAGCTAAATAATTAATCACCGGGTTAATTAAATTTGGAATTTCAAATTAAATTTTGAATCTTAATTAAATAGTTTTGGATTTTAAATAAGGTTCAAGTTTTTGAACGTTCCGCGGTTAAAAAAAAAAATAATTTTCGGCGAAAATTACTCCGGCAATTTTTAATATAAAAATACGCGATGTAACATATGTTAATATATTCATTTTTGTAAATTATACGTAACTACGTATTATAAATTTTAAAGAGTAATGTGCGGACGCGCGTGCCGTGGGGGAATACGCGTTTAACTCTCTTTCCGTTTAATGGAATTCTTTATCTATGCATTGAAGTCATCGAGAAACGCACGGCACGCGTTCGCGGGTTAATTACCGGTTACGATGTGCGCCCGCGAACTACTGTTCTCCTAACACCTGGCTATTACGTAATTAAAAGGCACGTGAAGAGACCCTCGACTTTTAATTCCGATATCTAAAATAGTCGTGTATCCAAACGGCGCGTAACTTCCGCCGCGTATAATCGTCTATAATTTCTCATGAATATAATCGCGCTGCTTTACAAATCGACCCCATCCGTTGTTAAGATCTTACGATGAACATGCGATGTCGTGAACCACGATTACGCGCACCGTGAAAATAACACAATTGTCAGTTCGGTAATGAAGTTCCGCGTATAGATATCGCTAAATTTATTACAGTTTAATTAACGAGCACATTGCTCTCGGGGGAAACTACTAAAAAGTAACAGGAAATTTTTTTTGTACCTCGCGCATTTCTATAAATGATTATTCAACACGTGTGCAATCATGTTTTCGTTTCCCGCGCTCTAGAAGCAGCGTAACTTCGAGTTGCGTGAAAGGAAACAATTAAAGAATCCGCAAAGCGGATAATAAGGTAATGCGAGATGGATTACGTTCTGCCGGCTAATTAACATTCCCTTGAAACTGTCACTTGCCAACGAAATAAAATTAATACAATTAAAAAATACAGAGCGGAGAAAAAGACATTAGAAAGTTAATTCGAAATTCAATTCGTCGCACCCTCCACCGATCGTAATTGAAATACTTGCGTTTCGCGTATTTAATTTTTCACGCTTTATTATGCAAATTTCAAAACGATTATTTCCTTTTGGTAAAATTTCGCGCGTTGCGTTTCCAAGCGCGTCGCGTGTCGAGAACGCGCGCGACGCTCCCGTAACGGCGCCAGGCGATCCCACGCTCCTTGCATAACGTGATTGACCTACCGTATAGCCGGTAGTGCAACACGTAGGATCTAATATCTGGTCGGAGCTGGCGCGGCCGGCGCGTTGAAGTCGAAAGGAAATTCGCGCTGGCACGTAGATACGATGAAAAACGAGCCCTTGGCGCCCATGCAGGCGGTTGACCTGCCACCAAGACGGTATCGTAATTTCCATTCCGATCGAATACAGTTAGCGCGCTCGTCCTAATGTTTCCCGCGTCGGGCAATGGCACGTACCTATATTTGATTTAGCCCTCGTGAACTTTAACACTCTTGCGCTCAACATCGCTTATCACGTGTCGCGTACAGAAAGATCCGTTACAGAGAGATTAATTTTATGGATTTTATTTTATATTAATTCTATGGTGCTTTGGTTACAACTTGATAGCTTGCGTTTCATGTATTGACTCAGACGGTTGTGCTGTATTACGAATTGTAATGCAATACGGTATAATAGTGCGATAACGTGCGTTTTATGGGACAGAGCGTAATGCAAGCGCTTTTAAAGGATTGATAACCTTGTTTAGTCGCACGCTGACGCGGGAATGCTTTCTGTAATGTAGATTTACTGGATAAACATGTTCGGCATTTCATTTCAAATTAGGTACGAAGCTGAATGAATGGTTCTAATAATTTTCCATTTGTCTGTCTGTTAATAGCTGTCATCGGTATTTTCCGCGCAGCAGTACCGTTAATCAACCCGTGTATCCAAGATGATACTCTTTAGATCTAAAAAGTAAAGGATAAGAGATACTTTTACGATAAATAATTCAAACAAAAAAAAGGAATGTCATTTTTTTTCTGTCGTAATGCGTGCTATTTTCCTGGAATTTTTCAAGTAGGAATAAATGGGAAATTTCGATGCGCGATTAGATTTACCGAACGAAACGAGCAAAAGAAACCCCGAAGAAGTCGTCGAACAGGAAATCGCATCGCTGTAAAAAAACATGGGTATCATTAAGAGAAAGAAGTCGCTTGCGATTCCTTTAGTTATCTTCTCTTTTTCTCAAATCGTATGACCGGGAAAACTCGTGAACGACGCGAAGCTTTAGTGCCCTTTTCCGAGTCGCGTGACCGTCCCGCGTAACTGAAGACGCAATTTACGAGATTAAGCGACAATAAATTTTATGATCGTTTAATTAGTGGTCAATTACCGAGTGGATATTTATCTGGCTGTTAGATATCTAAACGTTTTCCGCTGCGTGTTAGTCTATTGCGCGTACTGACTTATGCCAACGCGCGCTCGACTGTCAATTCCAGCAGTGCAGCTACTGAGTACAAATCTAAAGATTGCTGCAAACATCGAAACGCTGAAACATTTTACTAGTTTCAATCACTACAGGAAATGTTTTTTTTTTTTTTTTACTAGCATCCGGAGTGCGAACTTCAATCCGGAAATCCGCGGTACGCCAGCACGAAAGGATAAAGCGATGTCGAAGCTTACGTAACCATGTCGCGATTTCCTGTAAACGCAGCAATTAATTACTTATGTATGCTCGGCTTGAGTACCCGCTCTGCCAAAGAGCCTTGAAATAACTCGCCTTGATATTTCTTGAGCTCTACTTATTTTCCTTTACATAAATTTTCATCACCACGGTATAAGAATATCAAAGAGTTTCATTGCGTTCTAGTTACAGATAACGCTCAGTTTTATATAATTACTATTGATTTCCCTCTCGATGCAAGTAAAACGTTTTACGGAAGCTTTACACCGAGAATTAATTGACGCCTTAAAAGTAACGAATATGTAGATCGTTCTATAATATCACGACGAACTATGCAGGTGCAACGGGTCGCATGCGGTGCTGGGAGCCAAAGTTATTCAAGTCAATCCCGTAACAAGCGCCTGCAAAGTTTCTATGGAATATCCGATGAACGTAACACTTGTGGCTAGGAACTACGCGATTGATCGGCATACCAGGTCGATGAAATATTAACGAGTGCGTTGACTTAGTGGAACAAAAACGCTGCATAATATCCCGGTTGCTTTCCTAAGCCGGATTTTTCCTTCCCCAGATGCCTCTCTCGTGCACGACGGTACGCGATATCATAACGTGGTTATGAAAAACGTTACGCCAGGGATGATCCTTAGGGAAAGTATAAATATAGGGGAGAGAAATGTGTGCTTGTTTCGACTTTCGCGTGACAAATGACTTTCGAATTTACGCTCTGTAGTTGTGCAGCGCCGTGTAGATACGTACGTCCCACCGTGTCCCAAATGCGCAACTCTCTAGAGAACGGGAGATTAGTTGCGAATACATGTGTGAATTTATGGTCGCGCGAACAATAGCGGTTACGTCGTCCACAAGCGGTCCGGGCTCGCGCGCCCCAAATGTCGATATTTAGGAATCCGTTTGTCCGAGTTACAATGCACTCTCGGCGGTTCTCTTTCCCGTTGCGCGTGTGTCGCTTATTCAGGTGAAGCAGCGACATATCGAACGCGGGCGCATTGGAATAAACACGTTTTTTTTTGTGCGAGTTTCAACGTTAGAGCGACATTTGTTACGAGTCTGATACTTTTCCACACGATTATATCGCTGCGCAGTTTCGTATCTTTGCAAAGAGAAATTAAATGATAAATTTGAACGTGACAAACTGACGTCTGGTATATTCGTCTTTCATGAGATATTAAAGTTAATTCTGGACATTACATTTTTTTTTTTTTGTATTAATTTCAATTCGATTTTACCTTTTCTAATTTTCACCATTGCCAAGAAATAGAAACTTACCGACGATTGCGCCGCAAAATTCTCTACACAAATATCTGCCGCGTCGAGCTTATCACGCCGCGACTGGAAGCACGTCCGGTAAGATTTCGTTTATCCATTATTACGAACGCAGGATTACATTTCAAGCGTAGAGATCGAGGGAGCGGTGTCGCAAGAGTCCCCGAGCTTGCGGCTGAATGGGACAAGCTTGCAATTTTATTCCTCGCGCATCGGGAATTGACTGTCGGAGACTGCCAGGATTGTTCGTACGACTATGTCCTTGCATAGATAGAGAAACGCAACGAGACCGCACGCGTATCGACACACCCATGTGCACACGCACGCACGGCTCAGGACACGCGAGAATCGACGTTTACGGTGATGCGCGCACAATGGACCACACCGCCGCTCATTTTGCGATGCGTGGTCGCCGGTGTAAATTGTGTTTGGTCATCCTCGGCCTATAAATAATTTCGCGGCGGACAATGAGCCGGTGGATGGAATGAAAACGCCCTTAAAACCGCGCTTTTGCAACGGGCGAACGAGCGACGGCTCCTCCATGAAACGTCGCCGCGATGAAAAATTGCGGGGGCGAGAAAGGACCTCGTACAGGGCGTGAAATTACCGGTCCTCTCGGCCGGGCTCGCGAGGGTGTGTATCGAAACGCGTCACATCTACAAAGCAAAATCGATGTGTCCGCGCGCAAGCGGACGTCGACGAGCCCAGAAATTTAATCGCGACGCGAGAAAGAAATTTTTTTCAATAGCGCAAATGCGTGTACACTCCGTATTTACATATTCCACTCGGGTTGTATAAGGTACACGATTTTATTGAAGTAACACGCAGTTCTGCGGAGGAGAAGCAAGAAATAATAAATGCAGAATTCATAAGATGATAAATAATACCATAAAATACACTAGACAAGACGAGCAAGCCAAATAAGTGCATACTTTATGCATCTTTTATGCGATTAACGATTGAAAATCATAAAATTGTGCAGAGGGGGTGGGGAGAGGGGAAAAAGATTTAATTGAGTGATTCCCAATCCGGGCAGGCTGGCTGCGATTAAAGTGCGGCGTGTGAAACGCAGTTCTAAGGTCGCTGACATTTACTCGCGATCACAGAAAGTTCGCTTTTAACGATACTCGTAAACGTATTATCAACGATCTTTAATGCCAGTCGCTAGTGGCCGGATTTGCATACGAGGTCGCGCACACGATTACGCGAATCTTCGTGAACTGGATTCTGCACCGATACGCTAAATCACACACAATGGTATTACATTGTATTTATGGACGCTAATGATCCGGACATTGTGTCCCGTGCGGTAGTACATAATAAAGCGATAAATTAAAAGTGCCAACCCTACTGGTCTGCTCTTTTTTTTTTTTTTTTTTTTTTCTTTGGGTTAGCGTAGAGTTAATGGTGTGTGAATCTCATGAATTGTTCTGGTTAGTAGACTACCTATAGATCTCGCTAACCCTTTGTCCATATGATTGACTTCAACTCAAAACCGTACTTGAATTTTTTTTTTAATGTTATAAAGTCCCGTATATTTAAAAATAAATCACTTTTAAATAATAATAAAGCTACGCTTTTTTTTTTCTCTTTTGATCAAATCCTCGCAATTATCCTCGCATGCGCGATAAAAGTAAATGTCGCAGTCGTACAGTGAAGTTTTCTACTACAAACCGACCGGTCTCGAACGAGGTGGACCGAATCGACTGATATACAGCTCGACGTAGGGGCCCGTAGTCATTCAGCCTACGATGAGGACCCGTTATGCCCGCAGGGTCCTTACGCACGACAAGATACGCGCGTCCTGCTTCGAAACAGCCACCGCCCCACACCACGTCGTCTATTTTCTTTTTACTCTTTTTTTTTTCCCCTCCCCCCTTACCTCTCTCTTATCTCTCCCCGCGTATTTAGTCACGGAACCTCGTTTCGTCTCGTTCTCTTTCCCCGCGACGATCCGACGTTCTGAATACGTCCGTCTTGTAGGAGCCGACTAGTTCCCGACTCTGAGAAACCGAGCGAGTCGCCTCGCTCGTGTGAAAGTCTCGCTCGAGTGCGAGCGAGAATGAAGAAACGTGTTATGCACGTGCTGCAAATGTTTATGACGAAGACGATTGATACGTCTCTTTATAAAAGGGTGACGCGCTGATCTTCTGGACCATCGCTACCAAAAACGTTGAGACGACTTTAGTAAATTCGTATTAAAATCATATTTCTATAAATAAATTTTTTTTTTTTTTATTATTAATTAATATTAAGCTGCGAAGTTTTTGATATTAAAACGTTTTTTTTTTTTTTAATTGTCAGTCAAATATTAGTATCTACTAAATTGTTTCGCGTGGATGTGAAAGATTGAATTTTTTGACGATCCATTAAGAGTTAAGAAGTTCAATGCGAGAATAATTGGCTAGTGCATTGCCGGAGGGTTTCTAGGTGAGGTGCATTGTCCTCCGAATAGCTCTCCCGTCTATTCAGGAGAAATTCTTGGCCGAGAGCCAAGCATTGAGCGGAACATGGAAACGGTCCGGGACATTTCCCTGGAGAATATCGAGATTCTACTTGAACTTTAAATGACTCGAGTGCCACATTATTTTTATGGATAATTATTACATACGCTTAAACATATTTTTCCGTCGGACTTCGGTACTCAATTTGACCAAATAATTATGCACCGATACCGCACTTTAATTCGACGCGCAGCCTCGCGATCGAGCCGATGAATCTCTGTCGATCGAGGTGCGTCGCGCGACAAAGGACGAATTACATTATTACGCAACGAACGTATGCATATTGAAAAGAAAAAAATATATATATACATGTAACGTTTCTCGGGTGAAAGACGGGTGCAAGATACGACGTGCGAAAGGCCTCTCGAGAGGTGTAGATACTCGCAATAAGCGTCAATGACGAGGCGGAACGTTCTCGTCTCGTTATTCACACATGTGTTTAATCGAGGCGTGTTTCGGCTGGGAACATTGGACAAAACATGTGTCGCTCGAGCATATTAATCACGAAGAATAAGAGGGTTGTGCTAAAAAAAAAAAAAAATTGACTTGAAATATTCTATTTTACATAATGTGCCGTACCTATGTATAAAACATGTATTTTATAATTTACGGTGTTCAATTATATTCATTCTTGTAAAAACGATGCAATTTTTATAATACCAACAGCCGACGCAGAAATAGAAAATAAAAATGAAAACTATCGGTGATTTGTAAAATTATGGTAGGATAGGCTTCCAAAGAAACGTACGAAAAGCATTGTAATATTATATAAAGCGTTAAATTAATTACTTATTTATAGTTCGTTACATTAATATCTCGAGAAAGGCTGTGTTACCAGTAAAAATTTGTAAATCGACTCATGAACATTTGTTCCGCAAGCGCATTGATTTCGCAACGAGTCATTCGTCGCGAAATGGGACCCCAAACGGTGCACATTTCACTCGTAACAATTACGCCGACCCCCCGTGTGATTTATCCGACCCGGCGATAACTATCACGTCGTATCAATTCATAAATATCCGCGCGTAGGTCTGGCAACTGCCATCGTTACGCTTTCATATGCATATCTCATTAATGAGTGGAGCGACGAAGAATCATAATCGCGTCTCTTTGATCGATAGCGAACTAATGAGTCTCTCTCTCTCCGCGCAAGATGTAACACCCGAAATAGAAATGTACGAATGAATATAGGGGTACAAGTCATAGAACCCCTTTCCTATACAAAGTCTCCGTTTTCTTTTTTCCTTTTGACAGTTCCTAACACGCCTTCTTCATCACTGAAATGATCCTCGCCAGTGAAAAATAGTTGTCATCGTACTCTTTCGATCGTTGCGTCTCGATAGCGAATTTAACTGGCGAGGCTTCGGGGAATACAATGGACGAAAAAAATATATTTGAGATCGATCGCGACCGCGAGGACTTGCTTTTACTACGACTCGCTCGTTTCTCGATCATTAATAACTGCTGACTTGCGCTACGATTGTTAGCGCGAAATCACGAAAGGCGAAAGGATTGACGAGGAGGAGAGTGAATTCACTCCCGCCATTACGCTCGATTTCGTTCTGTCGCGTTTCCATTTCGATTCGGGTTCTCTTTGTGTGTCGCCTTCTCCTCTGAGCCACTTGAGCTCGTACAAAGGATGCATTTCTCCCCACGTTGCACCAGGTCGCTGTGACCGGTGCAGCTGCAAGGCCACGAGGAAAAAAGGCCGAAATCGCGAGAAAAAAGAGAGAGAGAAAGAGAGAGATCGCTTCATCGTGAGTTTAATTAAAATTCATCGGCAAATAAAGTAAAAAAAATTTTCTCATCGCGACATGCTGTACTTAATATCTTCATTAATTCGGTTTGATTTACTAAAATTATTTAACATGATTTTAGCAGCGAGAATGCCCATGGGCCTTTGAAATATATTTTAGACCAGCTCCAAATCGCGATCGTGAGTTTCCGCGGCAGTTTTCTTTGTGCCGGCGGACCATAAACCAGGAATTAATTATCAGGAAGCACGCCGGTGCGGAGGGCTGTTTATGAGACTCGTAAAAAGTTGATTTTGAATTCGCCTCGCACGGCCATCGATACTTTATGCTAGCCGTCTCGTTTCGCCAATATTTCGCGGTTAACGGCGCAATCTGTCCACATTGTTTAATAAAGATAACAGTGACACAATCTATTCCGGAATGGCCTTGAATTCAATACGATAACTGTATTCGTTAATATAAAGATAATGTAATTATAAAATTGTTATATTTCAAGATAATAATTCAAGTACGAAAATAATTTGTTCGAAAAAAGAAAAAAAAAAGAAAGAAGAGAAAAATAGAAACATGCAGCACATGCGTCATCCATTTCGTAAAATAATTTCTGCGTTGTCCGGCAAGATTCACAAGCACGTGTAATGAACGAACGCGCAACATCTCTACTTGGCTTTTATGTTTTTACGCCCCAACCGGAATTGCTCCAATTGGCCGCGCATTTATTTCCGAACATCTTTATTTTCTACGTTGCGTCGTAAAAAGGACGGGACGTTCGCATTAAGGTTTTACAGCTAGGCTTTTCGCGTAACCACGACCGCAGGAACCGCGTGTGCACAAAATTATCGTCGTCATAACTTGCATAAAAGTGCAGCGTATATTACGACTAGTCACAATACGTTTAATCTCTGTTCGTTTATTGTCGCGGCTCGTCGTGATAAATTACTGTTGAAATATTCAAAGATTATTCCGAGTATTTCGAAGATAAAATTGCTTTCCTCTGTTTTTTTTCCATCTCGATACTTCTGTTCGTTACAATTAAAAAAAAAAATTCTTTTTTTTTTTCATTAGACACCTAATAAAAAAAATATATAACACTTCCAGGTATTTTGATCCGTGCGTTTTTCTACGGTGCAAATATTATGTTACATATTTTGACAATGGAAACTGGTAACCAGATATGGTTTCGCTTCGAACGATCCTTCTACGCGAGAGATCCTGTTTCTACAGTTGGAGGAACATATACGTTCTCGCGTAGCCACGCTATTAAAATTCCCAAACAGGAAACGTGAAGTTTTTTCGATATATTAATTTGATTTTTAATTGCTTCGAGTGCGCGGATTATTTTGAGTGAGATATATATCTTTGAGATATTCGCTGTGACTCGAAATTATATTGTATATTCGAAAAATTGCACTTAATGCCAGGCGAGTGTAATTAATGTTAAAAAGTCATTTTTATATAAGATTTGCCAAGAAATTGTTTTATAAGATTAAGATTATGAATTCAAGAGCACTCTGTACATGCCTTTACATAGAAGCGCAAGTAACTTGAGACTCTTGTGCGAGGTAACCGTTTAAACCGCTGACCGTAAACAGAGAAGCTCGGGAGAAAGGCTCGGCAGGCACCCTGGGTTCTTGTAAGGGCGTTAATTACGGGGCTGCTTTCTGTTTCTTCTCCCTCGGTCGATTTCTGTTATCCGAGTGCCTCTCGCCGGTGCAAAGGAGTAGACGTGAACGTCGAGTACGCAACCATTTACTCTTGGTACACTTATCTGAAGCGCTTAGTGCAAGTTAAATATAAATGGCAATTTTTTTTTTTTTTTTTTTTTTTTGTCGTCAGAAGAACTCTATTAGCGTTAATCTAATCCGCGAATATTTTTAAATAAACTAGATAAGCTAAGCTCTAATCTAGCGCATATCTGTTGGTGCGCTTGACGGCATTGTAACGATAATATTTTACGACAGATATCAGCAATAAATAATTAAAAAAAAGAAATTATTGTAAATATTTTGTGTTAAAAATTTTTTTTTAACATTGTTTTTTATTACGATCATTAATTTAATTTGTTTGTAAAATAATAGGAAATAATTCTCTTTTTTATACTTGATTTATAAAAGCGCATGCTTATTAAGCTGATCCTCTGATCTTTTAATTATCGCAGATTTTATATTCGTCTTTGTTCGTCTAAAATTAACTGTAGCTTTGTACGAAACGCTCTTCAGCGGGTTGAACGAACGTATCGCGTTACTTGTTCAATGACAGAGCAAGACCAACTATTGGCACGGACTATGTAATCATCGCCACAAGGTGGTTTCAGCTTACTTCGGTCGTGCACGGCCGAATTACCACCGCGGGCGTATACGAAACACGACACGCCAATTACTATTATTGAGTTTAAGCGTCTAAGCGTATGCTCATGCGAGTTGTTCGATTGTTCTGTTCCAGACACATCGTACGAGAAGGCTTGCCGAAGAGGCAGCGCGCCCGCAACCCCCGTACTCGGCGCACGACCCTTGGATGTAACCCCGAACAGAATTGTTGTAAGTAATATAATTTTATACGTAATTAAAAATTAGAAGATTCTTAGAAAAAAGACAGTAATATTAACTTCATCATAAAAAAAATTGAAAAAAAATAGTTTTCTTATAAATCAAACTTAAATATCACAACCATATTCTCCGGTCCGTTTCGCTGTCGTACTTTAGAATACACCCCCCTCGTAAATTGAGAGAACTGGCCATGCGGTATGCATCCGCGGATCGGTCGCTCATGAATGAAAATTGATTCTCCGAGGTGAAAGAGCCGGGATGAAGAGCTTCCCTCGGATAGCCGCGGATGTACATAGTTTACGCCGGCTCGTCGGCTAACTTAATGCCCGGCGCGTTGAATATTCACGAGATCCCGCCGAAATGCCCGTGGATTTACACCAGCGAGTACGAACATGCTCGCGCGCGCGCGCGATACGTTGGTAATTAGTTCGTTATACCGTCCCGGTGCTCTGTATATAGACGGCTTTACCGACGCCGACGACGGTGGGTTCAGCGATCTCATTTTCCGCGGGGGCCGCGGCGTTAACCGATTCGCCGGCTATATTTAACGTCGCGCGAGAGGGAGCCGGCGCTTTCGTCTGACAATTTCACGTTAATTTAATTTAATTGAATGGGGCAGACGAGGGCCATACATACGCCGTCACGGTGACGTATCTACCTGCCGCTCGCTACCGATATTATCGGGCTGAGAATCGACGTCGTAATGACGGAACGATTTGCGCACAGTACGGAGAAACGGATTTTCTCCAGCGGGAAACGTCCGCGCGATATCGCGGTGGTCTGTGATTATCAGTCGCGCCATCCGTTCTATTATTATTGCAAGCATAAGCGTTTAATGTCTCGGTGATACGCCAATTTGTATACGCACATTTAGCGCTAAACGTACCGTTTCTAATATCTTGGTTAATTAACGTGAAAGCGGTAGTTTTACGTTTAATTAATTGTATATGCGACATTTTACTTTTTGTTTGTTTAATATGAAAGTGGCAAAGTTAATATTAACGTATAACGATCGTTAAACAAATGCACCTTGAGTAGATACACGATAAAGTAGATACACGAGCCTGCGAATTTTTAGGGCGTCGAATTAGCATTGAATAAACGTCGTGATCAGCCAGATTTTACTGTTAGAAAATATTTAACTTTCGATCCCCCGGCAGATACCGCGCGATCGCACATTGAATTTCTTTTTAACCCGGAGGGTAGATTGCCATCGCGCGAGAATACTTTTCTCATCGGCAGCGAGTGCATTAACTTGGCGGATTATATCTAACGCTAATCACGCGCGGATTTTCTCGTGCAGATTAATCGGCGTTACGCCGCTTCTTGCGGCAACCGATCAGGCGTACGGTTTATTCTGTAACAACATTTCGAGATGTATTATCAGATTAATGTCTCCCCATCGGGAAGATTTTCCCATGCCGATCGATGGGTCCTCGATAACGGAAGATATACTGTCATATTATTTTACGTCATATGTATGTATATATATCTCGCAGTTTCATCGCTTCTGCTTTCGGGCAGATGCCAAAAATCCCCATCTTTTGCTCTTCCCTCATGTACTATTCGCCAATCGCGAAAACAAGATTTCAATCTTCCCATCACGTATCTTCGATCTCACAAATCTCTCGAGTCGCCAACCAGCTGATGTCTTATTCGAAGGCGAAACACGTTTCTTCCGCGTTTCAGAAACATCCAATTTTTTTCTTCAATCCGATAATGAGATTCCTCGAACTTTTTAGAAAAAAAAAAGTATGTTTTGAAAGTATTTTAGATTTATTCGTAAAATACGTAAGATTGAGCAAACAATTATTTCTTTTAAATGTTTTGTGGGTGTTATTATTCCGTAAATATTCCTTCGTAAATGTCAACTTATTTACAACTCCGTGTTATTGGAAACATCCCGCGTTCAGCTTGAATGTAAAAATATTCAGCGGAGAAAATATCGATCCAGACTTCACGCACGGGGCAGGTGTGCTCAATTCTCACGTGCTAGATTAAGTCTATCGCCGAGCGATCATTTTCCCGCCAAATTTTCCCGTGACTAAAACGTACTCTAATATATTCAAGTAAATTAAAAGAGTACATCCGTTTTATAACTTTACAATAAAACAAAAAAATTTTTATATGCGTAAAATTATCAAAAATCATAAAAAGACAATAAATTTCTTTTTATTTGATTCTATCAAAATTAAATATAAACTGTCAATATCAAAGACAGCGAGATTGTATTATTCAGCTTTACCTAATCTTGTGAAAGTTTTTTTTTTCTTTTTTTTTTCTTAATATGCCACTTTTACGATGCTCGGTGCATGGCGGCGGTTTACACATTCAGCATTTGATCGGAAGGGAACACGTAAGCTCGTTGACGAAGGGTTTTAAAGGAACAAAAGGACGAACGGACTGGTTTCGGGACAAGTCGTGACAGCCACGTTGCTGTTTCCGGTTGAGGAACGTCGCAGTCTACCGTTTACGAAACGAATTATTTACCAGTTGTCCCCTGTACGTGATTTAATAATCCGATTGCCATTCTAGATACCTAGCGCGATAAAAATCGCAGAGAGAGTGTCTTTTTCTTAATATTTTAAGAAAATTAGAAGAAAGATATAATTAGAGGAATAATTTAAAGAGACTCACAATTTGATCGACATAGAATCTTAAATAAATTTTAAACAATGACCACTCGTCTGTCTTCTCTATACTTTTTTTTTATATATTAGTCTTTACAGCTCCGGTCATATCGTGCCACTTGAGATTCACAGAGTATAACGGAAATGAATAAATTTACGCGCGTTACGAGTACAACAAAGGGAAGATTTGAAACGTTTCGATCGGTCGTTTATTTCGTACGTAGGGCACGTTCCACCCGGGGACTGATCGCAGATGCAATCAGCGGGCGCTGCATGTCGCAATCTCCGATTTGAGAACCCCTCGAAGACGTTTTTGTCCTTACCGGTGTCGGGATGGAGAAGCCGGGACTCGTAGAAGAGGGACTACGAGGGGAGCCAAGGGGTTTAGCCCGTTTTACCTTACCTGAATGCAGGGGCAGAGTTTTCGGTCGCGACACAAAGGTGCGCGCCCCAAGGATCCCTTGACTTCGGCTACCCGGATGAGCTAACATCTGCGTCAGTCGTCGACGAGATTTCGCCGCGGAATCGCGCGTAGTTTCCTCGAAATCTCGCGGGACGAAATTCGGTATATTCTCGTATACAGAAAACGTTGTCGATGGACGAAAAATTTTTACCGACAATCTATAATCATTGTGTTTCAAAAGCATTTAAATTGAGAAAGTTACACTGGCAAATCTATAATTGCGCCGTGATGCGATTAGATTTACTTCGTGTTATTCGGAAAGGATTTACTTCATTTTGCTCGTTGATTGGCATATACGAGAGTCCGATGTGTGTAACCAACTGTGTAACCGGTGCCAAAAAGATTGAAGGAGACAAAAAATTGCGGTCTTTCAATCTAGATACTTATTCGGTTGCGAGACAGGGTGTTGTGCAAGGAAATTAATTGCAACATAAGAAGCAGCGAATTTAAAAAGTTTATTAAAAAAAAAAAAAAAGTTACAAGTGACGTTTCATATTATAAATAACCTCTTCAGCTTTCTCCAGATCATAATCTCTAAAATTAAACCTATACAAAAATCTTTAAAAAAATAATTTAATTAAAAACTCTAGAAAATAATTTTTAAAATTATTTATTTCTTTTTTAAATGTGCGTTTTTATCGATACACAGCGATGTAAAATATCAATTGGTACATCTCTTTTCTAAAATTGTGACTTAATTTCAAATAAAAAGATACCGCTCGAAACGAGAATCTATTTATAATCAACCAAGCGCATTTCAGGACTCTGTCATGCCGCGAAAAAGTCCAGGTACGCTTGCGTAATACACCGATCGGTTATTATCCTCGTCAATGTAAGGCGTCCATCAGCTAAGTCATGAAATTCAATATAATCCAGCGCAGGCAAAAAATGCCTGATCGGATTCGCGCAGTGAGTGGCAAAATTTAGACGAGCGTTGCGCGCGAAGAGAAATAAGATCGCTTGTAACGATTTAAAGGGCCTTCTGATTTAAATCGCCAGTTAGGATCGACCGTCGACCGTTTGCCAGGCCGGTTGATAGGTCCGAGAGGTCCGACATTCCTTCAAGGTGTCGCTCTCAAGGCTGTAGGGATACCTGAGTAAAGGTTCAAAAAAGATTCCGAGCGTTCACTCATTTGTCAGGTAACAGCTGCCCGAAGTACGTCTCTCGAAAATACGTAGCGTGCTGTGCGAAACGTGAAATTCGTGCCGTCTGATTAAAAAGATTCGCGATCTTGTCTCCGCCTCGAAGGGATTTCTTTGGGTATAGAGCTGAATCGCGCGGGAGAATCCAGTGAATAACGCGCGTCATAACGAAATTAGTCTGCGCGCAAGGCAGCGACGAAAAATTTATCGTAATTAGAAGCCGAGGGAAAATTTTACGAAGGGGTAAAATCCCGAAAAAAGCGTCCGAGAATTTTCATCGGACTTTCCAGCCAAAACGCGCGACGCTGGCGCAAACCACGCGCGATTAAATTGCATCCCAACATTGGACCAGCCTTATCTCGTATCTCGTATACACGTGCACGTGCATGATAAGGCCGTGTTTTACTACAACGATAATACGCTCCATGGCGATGGTCATTTTTGACCTGATAACGGGCAGAGTAGCGAAACGAAAAAGCTTTGCACGAGGCAACGCTATCAATAATCAGCGAACCTTAATTAAACAATTCTCTAGTGCCCTGCTTGTGTAAAGACATTGAAATCATTGTATTTAAAATTGTGTGCGTGAAACTTACTGATAAGAAATGTCCATGGAAGACATTCAATTAAAAGTAAGTTTGCAAAGTCACTCGAAATTAAACATTATGACGTTCATGCAAATTTTATATTTAATTATTATTTAATGAACAATCTTCAAATAATAGACGATTATCGGCGATTAAATGACGAGTTATGTAAAAAAAAAAAGAAACATTTTAACTGACAAACACGTCGCTTTACTGCGCGACATAAAAAGTATCATAAAACACAATAAAAGTGCTTGTTAAACACTCGTTGGGCTTCTCTCGCGTACGAATTCACTTCGAATCGTACGAATGGTGAGAAGAAAAATGTGCGTCAAGCCAATGGAGGAGAACGAAGACGACAAAGTTGTCAGCATGATCGTCAACTATTTTAGTGCGAGGGTAAATATCGCGGGTGGGTCTGTCATGAAACAGATTTCTTTACTCATGTGTGCGTGCATGTTAATATTTTGATTGATGGACGCGGCGTAAACTCTTTCGAGTGAAAGACGCTCCCGAGGTAATGCTCGCGTTCTAAATCCCACGCGACTCTTAACCGAGATTGCTTTTTCCCATTTGCAGAACTTCTTCTCGAAGCGGTCGTTCCGGTCGAACCCTCTGAAGAGGACGAAGAGCGTAACGAAGCTCGAGCGGCAGAAGCAACGGGGCGCCGGTCTTCGAGGATGCCGTTCGCACGAGTCTCTGCTGTGCGGTCAGGCGGTGACCTCGATGGACCTAGCGGCGGTGACGCCGCTGCATCCAAGCCTCCTCGGCAGGCCCCACTGCTTCCAGGTCACGCCGAGCACCGGCGGGCCCAAGTATTTCAGCTGCAGAACCGCTCACGAACGGGACCAGTGGCTGCACAGGTCGGTTGAATCGGGCTGCGCGTCGCATTTTATTTATCGCCCCGCTGTCAGGCTAAATCCCTGTTTCGTTTTAATCATGCGTGGAAGACCCCTCCCCACCGATCATCTCGAAACCGAGTACCGTACGCGACGCTCTAGATTCATCGCGCAGTTTCCCGTCCATGAAATCGTCAAACGGTTGGAATTTAATTATGCATTATGCATTTCAATAGTAAACGGATTGAGATAACGTACATACATGTGGGAATTAGAATATTATCATGAATATATGTATATCTTCGATGATTTGAACGCTACGATAGGTATCTGATTTTAAGTCCGACAATCGGCAAATAAATAATTTAGTATTAAATCTTTATAAACTATTCGATTGTATGCGCAGCTTAAGGAAATCCGTTCAGCCGGATGCGGAACAGACACGCCGGACGGACAATTCCCTACAGATCTGGTTACTGGAAGCAAAGGGCGTGCCAGCGAAGAAACGATATTTTTGCGAGGTTTGCCTCGACAGCACCTTGTACGCCCGAACAACTGCCAAGCTGAAGGCCGATTTGTGCTTCTGGGGCGAGCATTTCGATTTCCACCACTTGCCCTCTGTCAATACTATCCAGGTGAATCTGTACCGAGAAGCGGACAGGAAAAAAAAGAGGGACAAGAACGTTTTAATCGGTAACTATTCAATTATGGAGAATCTTATTTTTATATCGTATTCAGATTACTTAATTCAGTTTTGTTTAATTACGTTATTTAATCCTTGTGTCTATATGCATATAGCAAGATGTCGAACTATATAAAATTTAATTTAAAATATATTACGTAGATTTAATAATGCGTAAATACAAAACTATAAAATGCGAGCTGCTGTAATTCAATGTAACGTGACATAAGCGTCACATGCGTCTAATGCTATTCTAACTGTCGTTTTCAGGTTCTGTCAGTATACCAGTGCACAATGTGACGTCGCGTTACTTGACGGAGAAATGGTATCCCGTAGTAGGTGACAAGGGACCTCTCAAGGAACCTCCTGCACTAAGAGTAAAGTGCCGTTTCCAGTCAGTTGACATACTACCGGTTCAAGTGTATCAAGAGTTTCTTGAATATCTGAAAACCGATTACGCGTCACTATGCGAAAAGTTGGAACCCGTCATCGGCGTCAAGGCGAAGGAAGACATCGCGACCGCTTTGGTAGCGGTGATGCAACGAGAGAAAAAAGCGCCGCAATTCCTCGCGGACCTCGTCATGATGGACATTCATCGAATAGGTCGGATTTTAATCGATTCTTGTACAAAATTAATATCTTATTCAATACCGTTTTTCACTACCGCTATTTACAAGAATTTTTACTTTCCTTTTTTTTTTTTTTTTTACCTTTAATTTATAATTTAGTTCATGTTTGATCATTAATTAAATTAAATATTTCAGACGATGAAAGACTCACTTTTCGAGGGAATTCATTAGCCACGAAAGCGATGGAAGCCTATTTGAAATTAACCGGAGACAGATATCTACAGGAAACTCTGGGGGCCGTTGTGAGAGGCGCAGTAGAAGGCGGTGATTGCGAGGTAGATCCACTCAAGGTCGCTTCCGTCGCCGCCTTGCACAAACAACAGCAGAACCTTCGTAATGCCGTCGAACTGGCTTGGAGCAGAATACTATCAAGCCACGCTCATTTTCCGCTAGAATTACGCGAGTGCTTCCGCATTTTCCGCGAACGCCTGGCCGATCTGGGCCGCGAAGACATCGCAGACAATCTCATCTCCGCATCGATCTTTCTCCGTTTCCTCTGCCCTGCCATTCTTAGTCCATCTCTCTTTAATATTACGCACGGTAGGTCAAAGTGTAATTGAGCGATAGAATTATTATCGATAGAGTTATTACAGAAAATTTTCATAAATCGAAAATAATTTCTACTTTTAGAATATCCGAATGAAAAAGCAGCGAGGAACCTTACTTTGGTTGCGAAAACACTCCAAACGCTTGCAAACTTTACGAGATTCCAGGGCAAGGAAAATTTTATGGAATTCATGAACGATCTACTTGAACGTGAAGCTCCGTCTATGAAAAATTTCTTACAGTTAATTAGTGTAAGTATTTTATGATATTTTATTTTATATTTTTATTTCGAATAATTTTATATTATTTTGATTTGAATATATTGATAAAAAAAGATGTGAAAACGTTTTTCTGTACGATCAAATGCATATAACTATATAATTATACTTTTTTATTTATAACAAATATATGATTATTTAAAATGTAAGTGATATAAATAATTTTTTTATTTAACAGAGCCCAATATCAAAAGATGCACCAACTAACAATTCGCTCGAGTTTGATGGCTACATAGATCTGGGAAAACAATTGTCTCTGCTACACGCTCTTTTGCGAGAAAGTGCAGCAGCGATAACACCATCCTCGCCATCGATGCCACCCTCACGATTACCCGAAATCCTTGATAGAATCTCTGTGGCATTGGATCAACCGGGTCCAAGCCCCGTATCCACTGCTCATCGTTATCCGAATCTGCAAAATAATATTTTCCGCTACAACGATCCGACGATCGCTAACAGCAATACGAATCTCTCTATCTCGGCCACGTCAACATTGAGCAATCATAGTACGATAAACGGCACGATCAGAGACAGCAATGAAGTGCTGCAGACCAATACTTTGGGCCACAACAGTTCGCGTAGTCCAAACGTTACCAGAGCGGCAACTCTACCCCGAAACGCTTACATGCCAACGAACGGCAAGTTACAGTTGCAAATCAGCTCTGACGATTATCCTTTGGAGCCGCCAGCGTTTGTGTCACGCTCACCTACACCGATTACGCGACAACACAGGCCACTTGGCCCCAATCGATCCGGACCGGGTTACAGACTAACAGCCAGCGCAAGCTTGGCGAATGTCAATCACTGCCAGACTCACCCAACAAGTCCTACGCGTTCCGAGAGTCATAACAATCTGAAGGACTCCAATTACAACATCACCACATCGCCTCAAAGCATTCAGTCGAGTAATGGCAGCATTGTTTCGCAACAACAACAACAGCAACAGCACCGGCATAACATCGCGCGCATGCAGAGTCTTGATATTCACGATCGGGAGGATAATTTCAATCATAATAATTATAATATTTCGAGATCCGCCAGCCGAAATCATTGTCATAAGGAAGAAAACGCTAATCAGACTCAACAGCGTAATTATAATAATGTCTCAAAGACTACAGTAAACGCCAATGTGGTCGTCAATCCGCCTACGAATCTCACGCTGTCAATCAACCATCAGCCCAACAATAATTACAATTCCAAGGCGAACAACGCATCCGCCAACGGAAATCTTGACGAATTGTCCGATTTACTGAGATACGCAGACGATGAAGTATCGGAATCCAAGTCGCAGAAGGGTTCACAGATCTCTATTTCTCAACTGAGCAACGTAGCTTCTTCGGGTTACCAAAGCTTCGCCGCTTACAGCCAGAGTTCCAGCCCGGTGGATCTCAGCAGCAACAATGCGAATGCACATATACTCAATACAGCGCCACTGGCATTTGCCAATCCCGTTTATCATATGGAATCGAATCACGCGAGGTCAGGCAGACGAGGTAGCACTAGCTCTGAAGAAAGAGATGGCAGCGGTGGCGGCGGTGTCGATAGTGTAAGAGGCGTCGATCTGAGTCCCTCGCCGCCGCCCAAAAATAACGTACGAAATCATCAGAGGAATGGCCAGAATCAATGGCGACAAAACAATCAGAACCATAGAAACAACTCGGAGCATACGCAGGACGTTTGCTGCACGAAACTTCGAAGAAGGCTTTCCCTCGATTCAACGAGGGATCTATCGGATACCAGTGAAGAAGAAAACTGTACCACCAGAAGAAGCAAGTCTCGTAGTCATCGGAGCATCGATCAAGTGAGTTAATAAAAAAAAAAAAAAAAAAAAGAAAAAAAACTGTTTTATACATTACAAGCAATTAATGAGCAATTAACGTAACACTCTAAATTGAATTAACGATCATATTGAATACAAAAAAAAAAACTGCAGTCTTTTAATTCTTTAAAATGTGTATAAACTAAATTGTAAATAACTGACTCTTTACTTTGCTCTGAATCTGCTGACTATATATAAACGATTGTAATTTTCTATTATCTATCGCCTAATAATTATTTGTCTACGCGGAAGTTCTATCTATCTCGTAACTAACACGCTTCTTCGTTTCCAGTACGAAGTGGATTTGTATGAGGTGGAAAGACTACAGAATAGCGTAGATCGGCTGCGATTGCGTGCGCGATTAGGCGCCACCGAGGATGCTGATATAGATCTCGTGTCCGACAACAACATGAAGAGCATCATTTCCAGGTACTTCATCTTAATTTCCGCGCTAGCTAAACAATGACCAAAACGTTGCCTGAGTGTGAACCTTGATACCACCGTGATCATTATCACTAGCTATGCGTATTTCACTTCGACGTCTCGCCATGTTCAGCCACTTGATCTTCCATGTCCTCATTTATCGACTTATTGTGAGATTCATTAAAAATTTTCATTAAAAAGTTCTATAATCATATGATTCATTCGAACTGGCAACTTCTGTTTAACGTTATATCTTATGAGAAATACATTTTTATGGAATTTACCATTTATACAAGTTCGTGATTAATTACTAATGAATTGAATTTATCGATAATAAATAACGAGATTTTAAATGCCAATTTAAAAAATTGTCCTATTTTGCATACTGATAAAGATGAACGTCGTCTAATCGCGTGTATAACTTTTTCTATGTCTAACGGAACTAATGGGGAAACACTCACCCGTATATGAACGGCTACTTTATCGAAACGATGTATGTTTAACTTATTGTGTGTTCCTGTGCATTCTATCCGCTGCATTTGGTATACTCTGGCTTGATCTGGATCTTTGGTGTAAGAGTCAATTATATTTCTAAGCTTTTCTTACATTTTTTATATTTTACTTGTTGGTTTCTCATCGTATTATATACCTTGATTTTCGAAAATTCGCTATTCGGGATTAAACTTGAAATAAAAAATTGTCTACGCTATTTTGGCATACTGATTACGAAATGTTATCATCAATTAAGCGTCATTGTCAACTTATCACCGAATTTGCGCTCATTGAACATTGACACGCTTCACGACATTACAACATTCTGCTCATGTGCACGAATATTCAATGACAATCATCCGCGTGGATCACAAAGAAAAAAAAAAAAAAGTGCGGATATCATATCTGCAAATATTCATCGCGATTTGTATCAAGCTCTCCAATATGTGGACATTTCTTTTTTTCTTTATATATATATATTTTTTTTTAATTATATATACGTACTCGCTATGATTGAGATACAGAGCTAACATGTAGTTTCTGGGAGGATTTTATATTCCAGCTGTTCTTCTCCAAGAGTATATTAAATTATGCACCAAACACTATTGCTTTTTACAGCTTTATTTTTATATATTAATGTTATTTCGATAATTGTGCATCGTGGTGCGCTTGGCTCTTTTTCAGCTTCGTGGTCGGCGTCTCTCAGTTTCAAATAAAGGAACGGAGTTGAATAACTCGATTTGAAATAAAATGATTACGAATTGAGCAATTGAGAAACTCGAGAGAGTTAATGAACGAAGCTTGATTCCTCAACGATCTTTATTCTTCGTGTCTTATTGTTAGTCGCTCGAAATAATAATTTCAGCATTCTTAAAACAGGCTGCCGAGGAATAAAGATCGGTTTGAGGAATAATTCCGATGAGACGCGCTGTAGTTTTTGTGTCGAATATTTTTCTCTCTTTATCGCGTAATCACACTTTTGATCCCAATTTAATGTTTACCATTTTTGCTCGCAGATTAATCTCCGTGGAGGAGGAGCTGCGTCGCGAACAGCAAAAGATGTCGGCGGCGTTATCGTACAAGCAGCGCGTGATCGACGCGCAGGAACAGCAAATAGCTGCCTTGGGCGCCGCAAATTCACGTCTGATGTCAACGAACGCGAGCCTGCTTTCGGCGCTGAGCAAGCAACGTTACAACGCCAAGTCCCAGGCCAACAGCGAAGCCGCACCCCTGCTGCAGAACATCGCTGACATCGGCGAGCTTAAAAGCTCATCGTGTTAGGCGCGCATTAAAAAATCAAGAACGCGAGAAGAAATCGCCGAAGGAAAAACATGCTTTTTGCGAAGTCTCGTGCTGCACCGCGTACCATAAACAGTTTTATCTACGCCGATAGTCACCTCTTTTAAATACTGACTTTGTAACAGCTCTACGAGATAACCGATTTATTAGAGGGATGATAAAAATAAGAAACTAATTATTGGTCAATCTTGTGAATTAACGTTCGAGAGAAACGGGGGAGGATTTTATTCGGAGAAGCGCGAGGGATGCATAGGTCTTCTTTGGTTGCGATTCGTTGTATAAATTCCACGAGTCGTTCAATCGACGTTCGTTATCTCTCGATTCCGAGACCATAAGGCTCGAAAATTTTTAATGGCGCAAGTAAATCCCCCCCGGTGTCGACTTGAACTCGCGAAACTCGAGGATGCGAGGTATCGTGTTGGAAAACAATAGATTGCGACATAGGAGAGAATGGCGTGCGAGAAATAGAGGCTATTTAGTGAATAGACAGACCGAGTAAGTAGAAAACTTTCGTCGAGTTTATATAATGTGACATAGCGTTAAGCTAGGTTTATTTGTACGCAAATAAGAAATTCCGCGACTCGTCCGAGATACGATTACGGAAAGCGGTCCCTTTCCTTCAATTGCTAAAAAGACGATCAAATCGCGCCAGCGTTGACCAGTAAAATAAATATTCGCGGACGCGAGTACTCTCACCAGCGACTTTGCTTCGTTCGGCATGAACGAAACGAAAGTGGCAACGAGATTTTGATTTTATCCAAATTAAGGATCCTTGATCAGCAACGAAAAGCGAATCGATTGCGTCTTCATCGATCCATTATTTTATTTCGATCGTATCTACATAATTATTGAGCGCATGAATTAAAATTGAAGTTCGTTAAATCGAATTTAATATCATTGTAAAGTATGAGCTGAAATTTATCGATCGAAAATTTATGAAAAATGTAACTCATTCGGTTTTATTTATGAGAATCTCATTTATGCGAAATACCCGGGAGAATCCCGAGGCTTTAACAATTTCGGTTTGCTATGCGATCAAAGATCGGATGGCGTCGAGCAACTCCGCATTGCTTGTGCGACGAAAGATCGATGTCCGATTCTAATTGGATCATCCAATTAAGGATCGCTTCGTCAACAAGCATTCAAGTGGCACATGAAGAAGCCCCCCGATCGTTGAATTGCGTGTATATGTTTCCCTAGTTTCAACTATCGTATCTACGCACAGCCACGCGCACCGTAACAGTTTAGAAATAGTATGATATCTGTGAAGAGCATAATATCGTCGTTCGCGCCACATCACGACGTAGGAGCAGCATCCTCGAGCACCGGATCGTTCTGCAGGACCTCGTATATATATACATATATATAGGCGTGTCTATTTTTCTAGTTTGTTCTTCGAGTGCGCGGTCTCTCACGGCCGTAAGACATGACTTTCATTTCTGCGTGTGAATTTTCCGACCGCGATGCCTGCGTTTCCTTTCCAAAACGTATGATGAATATGGCCGAGTAGCTCGCGCGATTTTTCTTTAGATCATTGAGTATCGAGCGAGGAAAGGAACTAGTTTCCACGACCAAAAGCCGTGAGTCCGTCGAGCGAAAAGAAGTCTCGGCAAAGCGGACTTCCAAAGCGACGTTTCGCGCCCGTCTTTGAATTATATATATATATTTTTTTTTATCTCGACGAGCCGCGAGCAAATCACGACTACCTTTGGTTTAGCACGACCCATTTACTCTAAGCGACGATATTTATTTAGTAGTGTTTACCAAAGATAAAGGATTTCGCATTGTAAAAAGAGTATTGAGATTTATGTAAGATATCTGGTTCTCTTAATTTTTGTTTTATAATTTTTTTTTGTCCTGCCGTTTCCGTCGAAAGCGACAATAATTAATATCGCTGGGAACGACGCAAACGGAAACGGCTTCTCGAGCTCGAGAAAAACAGTGTGCATGGGCACAACGAAATTCGGAGATCGTTTTTCCCGCTCGATATTGTCCGAAGTAAAAAAATAATTGCACATTTAAGGCGTGTGCAGGTTCCCCGTAACTTAACGCGCGTGTAAGCAGCGCTTAACGCATGACAATTAATTAATTAAATAATTAGATTTTTCAAAGGTCTCGCTCGTTCGCAAAGCATTAATGTGTTACGTTTTACATCACAATAACAATTATTATTGCAGCCATTGTCGTATAATGCGTGTGAAAGACTGAGTGAGAAAACGAGTGAGAGATTGGGAGAGAAAAGGAGAAGAAAAAGTGCGTATGAAAGATAGAACGAGAGAGTGTGAGCACGCGTGGGAAGGTGTGTGAGAAAGTATTATAATCGATCTAATCTCGATAAGGAAAAAAAAGTATTATCTCGTCAACTTTGTACCATAGTGTTATTCTCACCTGTCCGAGCGTTTGAGTTTCTTGCCCGACGCCCAATTACTTTTGTATAGAGATTTCCCTTATTTTCCTTTTCTTCTCGTTCCCTATCATTTCTTTTTATACTTTTCCCTCTACCTATGTGGAAAAACCATAACCGCACTGCGTTCGCAAGAAATCGCTCTTTTAGGAGTTACTTTCGTCGACTCGTCGAGTATTTACACCTTATAAAATTAATATATTAACGCTACCCCTCCTTGTTGGACGATGTAATCGATGAATATTTAAAAGAAAAATCACTTAAATTAGCGTGTACATTATTAAGTTTTGGTATATTCGTTTCTGCAATAGACCACCTGTATTTAAGCATATAGCGACTATTACACTACATGAACAAATAAATACGATTAGACATATTATAAACGAGCCCAGTTTTCCCTGATTCATTCGGCCACAGCTTTAACATTTAATCGTTAATTAATAATTCTAAATAGCAACATATTGATTTCGTTGATATAATCATTGATCAATTTAGAAAATCGAAAAAAATAATATTATATAAAAAAAATGCATAAAATGATACATATAATAATATTATATAAAATAATTATTATATAAAATTTATATAATATTATTTAAAGATTATATATATAATGTTATTTTGTTTCCAAATAGAACTGAGTGAATTTTTGAAAACATTTTACTTCACAAACCTAATCTAACCTCAATACGGATAAGTTTTGAGCGTAACTCCTTTCAGCTAAGGTTTTTATTTAATAATATCTTCAATATAAAATATAAAAATATGAGATATTTGATACCATTACTACATCTACTTGCATTATAATATATTATAATCTGCTGTGAATAATACACGATAGCTCCTAATAAATATATTGGTACATTATTTATACGTTTCGTATCAACTGAAAATGTTATCAAATAATAATCACATTCATATAATTCAGTGCAACATATTTGTGAATCGCGTATTTAATAAATGTATGCTAATTATTCGATAGCAAAACAT
Source organism: Cardiocondyla obscurior (assembly GCF_019399895.1). Taxonomy (NCBI): domain Eukaryota; kingdom Metazoa; phylum Arthropoda; class Insecta; order Hymenoptera; family Formicidae; genus Cardiocondyla; species Cardiocondyla obscurior. The sequence goes on along the minus strand of NC_091875.1, from coordinate 388,374 downwards.
AACAAATAAAATATTGATCTCTTATTTATATACATTATTTTTCATCAGTTATCATTTTTATCGAATTAAATATTAAAAATTTACTACATTATTAATTAACCGCAATATACGTAGTTTTAAAATATATTTATATAATTTATTTAAAAAAAATTGATTTAATTTAAATTTGAAGTCTACGTTGTCACGATATTTTTCCCGACATGCGCGAGATGGAGGCACAGGTCCGCTGGGGGTCGCTAAAAGTTGAAGCCAGGACGATATTCAAATTTAATTAACAAAACTTCAATGATCGAGCATGGTTCGTATCAACTTTGAATTGTTTTAACCGCAAAGAGATCAACTTGTAGTTCACCAATAATTAATTGTCAGTCTCTATCAAAATGAAGTTCTTCCTATCCGAATGAAATATCGTGCGTACACATGTCTAACCTCAACTGCATCAAAGATTCTCGTTTAAATAGATGAATCGCGATCGGTAACGGTAATCTGAGCTACTGCTTTAAATCTGTTTTTTTTTTTTTTTTTTTCTTTCAGAAAACCCATAGGAAAAGGGTCAATCACGAGCATGTACTAATCGCATTAGCCGTAATCCTCCCGGATCCTTATCGGCGTGTAGCCAGCGTCCGCGATATTGCCGTGTAAACAGGCGGTCGACGAGCGATCATTGCCGGCCAATCAATCTAATCGAGATGAGCCTCGATAACGTCGGTGGCCCTCGAAAAATCAATAATACGCAGCCCTCCGGCGTGTGAACGCGAACGACGCCACGCACGGTATTTCCAAGGCAAGCCCCGAATGAACCAACATGGAAATCTCCAAAGCGTTCCTTTTGCTTTTCACCGAAAAGGTAATTTCTTTTTTTTTTCTTTTTTACTTTTTTTTTCCCCCTTAAAATCCAATCCAAGACTAGCAGCATTTAATGGAAGACAAAGCGAATCCACTCCACCGCCAAATTCTCGTTATTTTTACTCCTCGATCGATATCTTCGACCGCAAATAGCGGCAAGATTTTTCTTTCGAAATGAACAGGTTTGAGTCGAGACGTTGAAATTATGAAGCGAAAAATTCTCGCCGCGGTCGAACTCGCGTAATACATCCTACCCGGCACACGTGGCAAGTGCGACGAGATTCGAAATAACAATTTAACCTCGCTTAAAACCGGACACGATACGATATCTATTTGAAGATAATTAAAAGATCAACGGGCGTATATACCGGAATGGCAGTCAGTGTCGGAGCGAATCAAACATTACTTTGCAGAGAACACCTATTACTTTGGTTAATTCACCGCAAAAGAAATACACAGTTGTGTCTAATGTAAAAAAAAAAAAAAAAAAAAATAAATTGTTAGAAAATATAAAAGAAAATTATAAGTATATGCTGCTCAGTGACACACGTTTAAAATATTTCGGCACGAGCGCGTCGATTTCGTTTATTTCAGTTCATCCGTTGCGAAATAGCAGCTTCTCACTTTCCGATCGCCAATCCGGTATATTGTCGTTAGTCGCACAATAAGTCCACACTTGCACGAAAGATTGCGATAAATATAGACCTGCATATCTGGCCGTAAGTTTTCGAAAACACATACGACAATGCTTTGCCGTTATCTTAGCCCGTACGTTCTTGGCGCGTTACGTAAGTCATTGTAAGTCATTGAATTTATCGGAGAGAAATCGTAAGAGGGCCCGAACATCAGAATCTAGCCACGTCGCGGATCGTTCCGACGAGCTGCCCCGAATGTTAGCCTGAAACGGAAATATTTGCAGATTACGTATATTCGCAGGGAACGGTGCTGCGAGAACGATGACGTAGAGAAATGGCAATGGCGATTAACGCGTGCGGCAATGTAGAATCATAACGCAATATTATAAGGTAGGCGAGATGTTTAGTCACTGATATCAAGGACTCGACAGCTCGAGTCGCAATAATACATATTAATGCTCGCGTACCTAATTTTAGATATATCCGCGACCGAGTAGCACTCGCTACAATGTCTGATGCAAGCTTAACGTTGCCAAGAAAGTGGCTGCAAAACGAAAAATTCGCCTTTCGTGCTAACAAATTCTGTTTCTCTTCGTTCTTTTGGTTGATTAAAAAAATTTTTTTAATTATTATATATATATAATTTTTTTTAATTTAAAAAAAAGTTTTTTTTTTTAATGCTTTTTTTTTTTTAAGGGAAAGTTATTTTGATTTTTCGGCTTTTAAAAGTTCTGATGTCTTGTAGTAATTTAATTGAACAGTATAACAGCGTCGATTATAATCTATTGCCTCCTCCGTTTCGCCAGTATACATACACGAGATTTACGGGAACGCCATCAACTTGCCACCGATTTTATCGCTCTCCGCACCGGCGAGAGCACCCGCGTACGAGGAATAATTTCTGCTCCATTTATGAAACATAAGCGCGGGGACTCCGTAAGCGATTTCTACTACGGGCATCCTTGCTGTAAACCTGTTGAACCAGCACGGCCGCTGTAACGGAAATGCGCCGCGTACACGATAAACGTATAAAAATAAATGTCTGAAAATAAAAGCCTGGAGAGATAATGGCACAATAACGCTCATTACAACCAGCCGCGAAGCAGTGATTTACGGCAAACCCCTCGAATGATTTCTTGACAATTTGAAGGAATAAAAATTAAAATTTATAACAAATCGCATTGGCACGTGTGTCGGAACGTTAAAAAATTACAGTTAAATAAACACGGAATTTTATTATTTAAAATAAAAATAGCGTCCAGCTAAAAGCGCACGATATTTTTTTTTATTTTTTTTTGTTGACTCGAGTTAACAAAAATTTTAGAATCATATTTTATACATACCTCGCGACGAGTGTCCGGTGTGCCTCGTAAAAATTTCACGAACGTACGCGAGTCTGCGAGGTAAAGAGTATATTCCCGTTCGCAGTTACGTGTGGCATGTCGAATGTAAACAGAAGTGAACTTGGCAGTGCCGATAATGTAATTCCAGCCGGGGGTCGTTGCAGTTCAAACGGCTCGAAGAAGAAAAAGTATGTCGCACGGGAGGGGAGGGAGACGGAAACCAGAGAGAGAAATCGAACGCAGAAAACAGAAAGAATGGTAGTGCTTTCGAGACACACTCTTGCGAGCCTTAGTTAACGATATTGACTGATTTACGTTCGCATGTCGAAGTCTTTTTGCCTGTCGGTCTTCTCTGGTTTCCTCCTTTTCCCCGCGAAAAGTCCGAACGATTTGGAACTTTAGAAAATGAGCGAAAACGTTTTTCTGATACTTGGTTCTAACCGTATTTTATGACGATTCATAAATATGAATTTTTTTATTTTAATTTTAAATACTTCAACATTTTCAATATATTTTCAGAAAACTATCACGCGAAGAAATAAATACGCAAAGTTCTCGATCGTAATTTTTCAGTGAACCGTCTTAGCGGTTGATGTGTCTAAAAAGAAAAAAAAAATAAAATTCTCATTTTTGCGAAAGCACTCTTATTTCAGAATACTCGAAAACTGTTCAGCTTTGTATACTTTACAATGCCGTAAATGCACACGGGGTCTTTTACGTCGTTTCATGAATTTTAACGAAATTCTGCATACAAAAGCGGTAGTCGACTCTTCAGATAGTAATACATAATAAATTGCCTCCGTTTTCCTGATTATCCGCGTATGCCGTCGCCGTCGCTGTCGCATGATTCACATTGTATTAATTTTCGCATTCCGGGACGATTCTTTTCATTTTCCTCCTCTCTCTCTCTCTATCTCTCTCTCTTTTCCTTTCCCTTTATTATAGCTGTGCCCCACTTGCTCATATTCTGACATACGCTGACTCCATGCGATCGCACGTGCTCGTTAGCGTCGCCGGTGAATTTGCATATTTTCTATAGTTGGAATCGATACTCCGGATAGCGACCCTTCGCGCGAACGTAAACGCTGACGATAGGAAAATATGGCATCGATGAATATTCCGTATAACGTCGCTTAAATCCATAGATTACGGAGGGATAGGTGGATAATTCACGTTTGTTTCCGGACACTCGTAGTTTTTGGATCACTATGGACCAAGAGCGCGGCGGGAATTGATGCAGCCTTCGCGAATGCATATATACGCGGGATTTATCGCACCATATATTATAACAGTTCCTGTATATTAGAGACCTATAAATCCTCCTCAGAGTATGCGGACATAGCTGAGCACCAAAGAGTGTTCGGATTATTAATATTAATACTGGCGGTGACGGCACTTTCGATGACGGCGGTGAATGCAGCTGCGTTAATCTGTAATAAAAAAAAATATATAATTTAATTGTGGAGATGCTTCAAATATTTAGTCTTCAAAAAAAGAATGCACGCGCTTTTAAATAATATATTAAATAAATAATTAAGAATAAAGTTTTCCATTACGAAAAGCCACTAGTTTTATGTTTGAAAAAAGTAAGTCTTATCTTTGGGGTTGTTCCGTTGTTGCACGATGCATTTCTGAAGCCTCCTCCTCCTCTCAAAATATCAGACTTCTTATCAATGTAACTAGTTTCCTTTCAGAGATTCTGACCTCGCGCTGGTCATCTGCAACAAAAGCCCAGATAATTAATTAAAATTACGCGAGTCTGTATAACACTTTGCCTCAGAGAATCATGATCGTAAAGATATAACTTACTTATACGGACAACGCGGTTGCTGCGTACGTACGTAGCGTGGCTCTTGTGTACGTACGTATCACTTGACCCGAACACGATCGCTGGTGGTTGCGGGTGAGACGCGGGGAAATCGCGAAGACCGTCTTTGCCTGAAACATACAAAATATTAAAATATTAATATAGAGCATACGAAAATGGAACACGCGGCCACTTCTCTCTTTTCGCTCAGCCTGACGTGCATAATTTATATTGTCACTGTTACACCGCAATTCCGCCTATTCTACAGCAAATTAAACAATTCTGTGGCGGAACGTGATGAGCCCGCGTGATTTAAGCCTCCAGCAACTTTTATATGGCGCAATCAACACGCCTTACGCAATGCTTTTTCTTCTTTTTTTTTTTTTCAACGAAAAATCGAATTACGTCACAACTGGTACGCAGTTATTATTACCCTCGGCGCTTGCAGATGAATACTACTTGCAATTATGCAAATTGCTGCTCCATTGCGGCCGACCGTATATGCACTCTCGTTTTTGCGAATCTAACAACAGTAGACTATTCGTCCTTAATAATATACCGACTTTTCATTACCGTTTGTTACTACACCACCGTGCAGCGTAACCAATAGCTATCGCTAGTAATTTGCGCTCTAACTATAGCATTGTCGTAATACTTATTGTTTTTTTTTTTTATAAGCGACTAATCAAAAAGTATATATAGTTAATCGACTGAACGATGTTTATGGAAACTAGCGACGGAAAGCCTTGGCAATGATGGACGTAAAATTATAGATCGAGATAAATTTCTCGACCTATGATGCAACGTTGTACTCAACATTTTTGATAGAATTGTCACTACGGTATCGCTTAATTATGATAGACAGACAGATATCAATTCTCTCGTGCTGACAAATACGTACATTTTTTTCTGCATTCGTGGGTGCGTTTCATAGTTCTATTAATTAATGCCAAGGCTACGCAAAGCACTTTTACTGCAATTTCGAGTTTCAAAATTGCGAAAGCGATTTTTTGCCATTAGCTTACCGAGGATTATTGAAAAATCTCGCGGTTCCATTGCAGCAAGCCGAGCAATAATTAATTTCGTTGTTTGTTCATATTTTTCAGGAAATTTCCCGTAGGCTTTTTACAAAACTAGAGGCCGAAGTCTAACATTTGGATAAAAGCATGGATCTGATATCGCGAAAGAGTTTGCGGCCTTTAGATTCGGTTCATCGTCAACGGATGGAGAGAATCGAGCATGCATGTGGAAACGTATGCGAGCTAGGCGACGATTTTCATGAGCCACAATAATCGGCACGGGAGCGAACGAGCGAGCGAACAAGCGAGCGGTGACTTAAGGAGACACAGCGCGGGGAGATAAGGTAAGGCGAAACAAGTGCGATAAGCCGAAATGAGATAGCGTCGTCGCGGCTAGTCGTCGTCGACGATATCTCAAAGTCAATGTCCTATGAAGGACTGGTGCGAGGCGTACGAGCGCGTTCACATATGCTTTTCTAATCGCGCGAGTCTCTCTTTCCCTTCCCCTCCTCTCACCTCTTTCTTAAGACTCCGAAGGAGGACGGATTGCTCTCGTTTTCTCTCTCATTCCCTCACAATCTCAACGCTTTTAATCTCCACGCTGCTCTCGATACGTGGGTGGGCGAAAGCATATTCGTACACGACACAAGCACGTAATCATTAAGAAACGACGATAAGGACACTTGGCTGGGGGAGTGGTCAAATATATGTGGTTGACCTTAAACTTCAGTTAATGCGTGAAGTATCAAGTGGAAACAAACTTGACAAATTGTACAGTTATATTTAAAAAGACGACCGCTTGAGAAAATAATTTTTACGTTTAAACGCTTTGTAATATGCCTTCGGTATTCTTGATAAAAAATAATAGTAAAAGAATCAAATGTAGTGCACGTAAAAACATGCATATACATTTTTAGTTTTGATTATCGCCTGGTGGTCATTTATTAATTTCATATTTTAATATTTATTTGTAATATATTTTATATGCATGCATGTGCATATTGCGTAACGCAATATGATAGAAGGAATATTACAATTGTTTAACGACGACGCAAATTGTCAATATGATAAAGCTATTTTTACGCATCTCGCAAAATTCGGTATTTTTATTTGAAATATATCAACTGTACTTGTACATGCCCATATATTGTATTGACAAGAGAGTTCAGGTACAAGTGCAAAGAGTTAATATTTGGAACTTCTGAGTGGAAACGCGATATCGGATTTCTACGTTTCCCGTGATTGAACTTTATGCACACAAATTGCTATTCAGAGAAATATTTACGTAAATTGAAATCAAGAGATTATGAATGATAAATATTCATTTCATTCACATATACAAAATTAATTTTACTCACGCATGCATAATTTGCAAATTAATAACAACGTTAATACATATGTTATTTTGCAACATTTTCGGTGAAAATTGTTTAAAACAAATGCTGATTAAAATAGAAAAATAAATTTTTATCTACTTTAAAATATTAATTGCCAAACGATACATGCCTCTTGATTATCTTATATCAAATCAATAATAAATAATTTAATTCAATTTCTTAAATCGTGCTTCTAAACTGGCAGCGACGAACAAGTCAGTCTCGATTGTTATTTAAAAAAATCACACGTACAATAAATAAAAAATTTAAAAAATTAAAAAATCGTAATTCGTCAAGATTATGCAATAAGTGCTCTTAATCAAAACGTTAAACATTTCATTGGAAAATATGGTTGATCAGTATCGACCTTGAACGACTTGATCAAGAGGAAGTTCCTGAACGGAAATTCTTAAGTAATCGCTAGCGCCAGTCTGATCAGTGATTAATTACTTCTACATTGTAATTTCTCGCGCCGTATATTCGCGTGCTTACAAGTTAAAGTAAATGAATATCGGGCATCGGAACTCCTCGACCGAAAATGTAGCGACTTAAAATCTTCGATTACAGCTTATCGAAAAAATAGTAGATTTTTGCGATCAAATTCCAATTAATTTTTTTTTACTTCAAACAAGCAGGCTATTAATTTTTTTAGGCTCAAACAAGTAACAGCACTCAAATACGTCGAATTTAAATTTAAAATAATAAAATTAAGATTTAAAGATTTTGAAGTACTCTGTGTATATTAAAAAAATATATATATTGGTCAAGTATCTTCGAAATTTAATCTTTAATACCTGATTGCGAGCACAACAAGAGTCGCGATAAAGAAAAAAAAAAGTCGCTGCTGTCCCAAACGGTGATTGCACGATATTTGATATTTACAAAAGTGCTTAAAAATGCGCTAACCGCGATAACTTCGTATTAATCTTTCCACGACAATGAAAATTTGACCCTGAAACGAAAAAGCTCCTTCATAAACGTGACATACTAACCGAATGACCCATTATTTATAATTCATTATGATATTTTTTTACTTCGCAAAAGGAGAAATAAGAAAAGTGCTCGAGAAGTATGCTTTACACTTTATAATAAAAGAGGTAGTAAAATGCAAATACAACGCGGGGGGGAATTTAAATGCATCCAGAACTTTGTTATCCTTTTATCGTTCGCTGTGGATACGTGATAACATCGGTGAAAGTTAATCTTAAAATTTCAAGTCAAACGAAATACCGAGAATTTGCTGAGAATAAATTACCGGTGAGACTTTCTTTTTGGCGTGATGCTCCAGTACCGAGGTTATTAAATTTTTTACGATTTATTCGTTCAAGTTCAAGAATCATATTTCACAAAAGAGAGTCGAGAGCGCGATATCGCGTTCGTTTGACCCTCGCGAGAGATCAAGATCGCCGCAACCTGCGCTTCGTACAGCGGCGTCCTCGTTCCAAGATCAAATTCAGACATAAGACCGAGTTTTGACGGAGGCCACCCCGAGGCATCGGGGGCATAGAATTTGACCCTGGATCGTACCCCCGTTTATCGCTAGAATCGGTCATCACTGACCCTCCGCTCGCCTCTGCGCATTTCTCACCCGCCATCTCATCGCGCTCGGGGGCGATGGAGAGAGAGCAGGGCGAGAGGGGAAAGCGTCGCTCCGAAACGGAATCAGGAAGAGAGGAGAGAACGTTGCACCGCTCGGAGGGTACACTGTTCCAGTGAACCCGGCGGCGTGCGCGCCTCCAGAGAACGCGTCCCCACCCTGTTGCCCGGTCGCGACCCAAGTGCGAGCGAGATCGAAGCGCGTTGGGGAGGTAGAAGAGGTTGACGGTGGAGCGGCGACGACAGCGGCTCCCCTCCGTTCTTCCATCGTTCGTGCACCCCGCCGGGTGGCGTTGGAGGGTGCCGAACGGGGTGCGTGGCCACCCCACTACAGGTCGCGCCTCCTTCTCTGCCGGCGCGAATTCACCCCTTCGACGAAGTGACGTTCGCACGCGCGACGTCGACGCGGCGACTCGGCGCGAAACGCCGCTGAGCGTCACGACGCCGGCGACGCTGCTCGGCCGCGCGTCTCGTTGCGTCGTTGGTGGAGGGAACAAGAGTTGGTGGGTAGGGTACGCGAGTGACGGGGAAAGGGAACCGACCGATGGTGGAGGAACGGTGGCGAGCGGAGAGCTCGACGACGACGAGGAGAGGTCATTGACCCGAGCGGCAGGCTGCCGGCTGCTAGAGTGCTACGTCGCTCGCGCCGCGCGCGCGCTGGCCTCTCCTCGTCTGTTCCGCGTTTGTCCGTAATCTCGTGTGTGCTCTCTGCGCGCGCGACGACGGCCCGCCGCTCTCTCGCACTCTCCGCGCGCAGCAGCCTCTCGTCTTATCGATATAATTGTATATATATATATATATATATATGTAAAACTAAATACATCGAAACGGATAATTAGATATTATATATACGTATACACGTGCGTAGACAGATCACACGTGCGTACGTTTCGTCTGGCTGCTCCCTGCAGCGTTTTCGTCTCTTCTCGCGCGCAGCCACCGATCTCGCTGGGGCGCGAAACGCGAAAAGCGGAGAGAGAACCGAGAGAAAAACAAAGGGAGGAAAGGAGGGCGAGGGAGAGAAGATAGGAAACGAGAAAAAGGGCCGAAACGTGAGAGCGAGTGAAAGAACACGCGGCGTGTGTTTCCCTACCTACGACGTGCGTTACACCGAGAGATCGCGCGGACCGTGGAGCGCGTGTTTCGCGTACGTTTCGTTCCGCCGACTACTTGGCTTCTTCTCGCTCGTACGTCGCGTCGTTTCACATCCCTCTCGCTCTCTCTTTCCCTCCCTACCTCCTACCTCCACCTCACCCGCTCTCTCGCTCTATTTGCCGAGTCGCGTTCTCCGGCGATCCCGTCTTCACCGTCCTCGTCGTCGTCGTCGCGCGTCCCGGCGAAAGCTAATGCGTCGCAAGTGGTAACCGTGGATCGACATCGTCGTCGTCGTCGTCGTCGTCGTCTCCAGAAACGTGCCGCGGATCGTGAATCAAGGGCGACGATCGCGGAGTTTGGTTCAGCATCGCCATCCGGTCTGCGAGTCCGAAGAAGAAAAACCCTGTGCACCACGCGGTCAACGAGCCAAGAGCTCCTTTTCGTCTTCCTACGTCGACTCTATCGGGGGCAAAGGACCGCGGTGACAAAAGACGCAATCACCATCTCCCGAGGGATTTGTCAGTGTTCCGCAGTTGTCGCCTTCAACAACGACATCGTCGTCGTGGTCGTTCCACGTGAGCCTCACGGTGCCGCGCTCTCGGACGAGGCGCGCGCGCCAGTTCCCCGCGGTGCGACAGGAGGGATTATTCGGTGGCGAAGAGAGGCGGAGGAGGAAGAGAAGCCGAGGAGGAGAGCCGCGAGAGTGCGACGACCGAACTCAACCGTCCGACCGACAGTAGTGCGCGGCGTTTGTTGTTACGAATCGTCGGGCCGGCTTCGCGCGCGCTGACGGCACCGACGACTCGCGCCCGCGGACGCGTCCGCGACCAAAGAGAGCGGACGAAACTGTACGCGAATGTGTGCCGCGGACACGTGTGTCAGTGTGTGACCAAGTTTTCTGTCTTTCTCGTTTGTATACCGTCTTACTTTATCGCGCAAGGCCCCCGTGCCTCCGTGCCTTCCTCCCCGAACTTTCGGTTCGAAGCTGGAGCTTCGGTGGTGGAGATCGCGATAACGACGTGCGCGAGTTAAAGATTACAACAGAGGAAACGATAGGACCAAGAAGACGAGGAGGAAGACTCGCCGATCGCGCGCGATTCACCGGCTTGATCGTTCTCGGCGAGCGAAAGAGAGAGAGAGAGAGAGAGAGAACCTCCTCATGATATATTCATCGTGCACGCATCCCTCGCACACATACATACGTATAAATATAGATGACACGTACTTGCGACCGGTCCGTCGTCGTCCGGAACCCCTGCGATCGCTAATCTCGATTCGTGCACAATTTACCCTCTCCTCCCTTGATCTCGCGCCTCCGCGTTACTCTCCCGGCCGTCGCGGCCTGCCCCAAGAGTACGCGGAAAAATTCTTTCGCGACCTTCGCGGCCTTTTCGCGAGTCCTTAACCCGCGCACTGCGAAGAGCGTTCCTCTCTTCTCGTCTCCGTTGCACGCGGCCCTGCCTCTCTCTTTGTCGCCCGGCCGTTCTTTCACCGCGTTCCTCTCACCGCCGCGCGCGCGATTGCTCTCTCGGCCTTTACGTTTCTTCCTCGGCACGCCTCGCGGTCACTCTCTCTTTCGTTCGCGTTCCGCGCGCGTCACTCGCTCTCGCCGGCCGCGAGCAAAACACACGTCTCTAGACTCCACTCGTCTCGTTTCCGCTTATCTCACCCACGACTCGGCGACTTTCTCCGTCTCGTTCTCTCTTCCGGTGCACATACGCGCGCACCCTCACACTCGCACACACGTGCACCGATATACACCTCATTATCACGTTCGTCACATCTTTTCTCTTCACCGCCACCCCTTTTTTTTCATCTCTCTCCGTCCGTCGTTCTCGATCGTCAGTCACGTCGTTATCACGTCACTTAAACTCTGCCGATTGTCGATCGACGAACGTCATCGTCCCCTGCGCCGCCGTCATCATCGCCTCGGCCTCACCCTCGCCGTCGTCGTCTTCGTCATCGTCACCAGGGTGATACTTAAATAAGCGAAATTTAAGTATACATTATTTTACCCTGTGCGCTAACGCATCGCGAGATGCGGCCGGTGACGTGATCAACACGATCTTCGCGATACTCGGTTCCCGTCGTCCTCGCCGCCGCCCCGCCGTTCCCTCGCATTCCGCACGTGCGTGCGTGTATCGCACGGCTCGGGACCCGCGCACGCGTTTAAGACGGTAAACGAATTTCCCGTCCTCCGTGATTTTCCGGATCGGGACCGTGACTCCGTGCTCCGGAACATCTCCGAGGATTCTCGCTAATTAATCTTTCCAAATTTCCGCGTTCAACCGGATATTTTATCCCCAGCTTCGCCTTCGACCAGTTTCGATCTCCGTGCGCGCTACGTGTGTGAAAATCGTTGAGAGGTCATTAAAAAAAAAAAAAAAATTTTTAATACGACGACGAATAGCTAGATACGTTCATTAAGTGGCCGGGAATGTCTCATTCAGTGTGCTGTATATAATTACGCTCGCTCGTGTCGACCGGGTGACGTCACTCATAAGGCTGGTTGTTAAAAAGTCCTTTTCTTAAATCGTTATTAGGAAACAAGTGTCGACAGTGGTACGTCGTTGATACGTTATTAACGGGGGGAGGCCACGCTAGGTCTCGCCGGTCCCGACTTATATTGGTTTCCGCTTAGAAACTACTCTTCCGCATTGATCATTCCGGCGCAACTCGGACGAGCAAAAGTTATCGCGGAATTCACGCTAACGGCGAAAGTCTCGCGAAAGCCTATCGTAGTTTCATTCCTCGGGTTAGGCCGATTTTCATCCATCCCCGTGGTGAAATTTCCTTCAAGTTTCAATATCGCCGCGTCTAGAAAATACCGCTCGCGTACGTTCACGACGGAATGAATTCCGTGGAACGGAAATAAGCCGCGTGATTATGCAAAATGCGGTTTGCGCCGAGTCAAATGTGAGAAACTGATTTCTTATTATTCGAATTAACCACATTTCCTGATTTTACTTACCGCTCGCGTTTATTCACTTTGTAATGTGCACAATTACAATTCGTAACGTCACGCACAATTAACAGCCTCGTACGCGACTTCTAGCTGCTTTCTCATCCAATTGGAGAAAAGTAACATGTAACGTTATGCAAAAGGAAATCGTGTAAAATTCCTTTCACGCCGCTTACACATATCGACGTAGAAATAAAAAAAAATAATTATAAATAAAAAAAAATAAAAAAAAAGAAATTAAGCAGATATCACACCTGACGCTCAAGATCGTCATATTTCGCTGGCTTTCTCGCAGACACTCGTGCGAATTAATAAAATACGACCGTCGCGGAACGGCCCTTATTTCGTTCTTGGACTTAATTATCAAATTTAATCAATCCCGATAAGATAAGAGACAATGGTTTCGCCACTGTTTATCATTCGGCGACTTCGCAATCGCGAGGCATCTCTTGAATGAGCCGTGATACGCACGCGAGAAGAGGATAGGCGTAAGCGGGCGTGCGTAATCTTCGACACGCGGTATCACGACCAGAGAGCCGCATCGCGCGCTTGCCGCGGTTATAAATAAAACGTCGCGGACGCCGGTGGCACGCCGCGCGCGTTACGCACTTCTCCGTCGCTTCATGTAACAACGTGTCAATAAAAATAGACGACAGCCCCTTTCCCACTTCCCCACGACACCGGTCGACAGGATTACGTGGATTCGGAAAGTTCTGCCGCCCACTTGCCAGATCAATCAGTTTTATATAACGCCGCGTTCTGAGAAACTGGTCCCGCGATGGAGAACGCAATCGGCATAGTCGCGAGCATGAGCACTTTGAATATAATTGTGACTGAAGTTAATTAAAATTTTTTTTTTTTACCGTACCAGGCTGCAGATTACTCGACGCCGCTAGGCGCGACTATTTTCGCGTCGTTGAAAATAAGCGAGACTGCCCGGTCACGGATCGCGATTTCGTATGCAGTAATCCAACGACGCGGCCACGATTTTCGATATTAGATTAGCCGATCACGTAAAACTGCACGTCTTGAGATCTTGATAAAAGAAAAGAAAAAAGAAAAAAAAAAGTTAAACGCGGAGAGACGTCGGAGAGATTTTTCGCCGGTGTTTTTGCTCGAATCCGGTCGATTCAAATTTAGCTGGACAATCATTTTTTAGCGTCTTTATCGTGTGAAAGCAATTTGCGAAAAAAGCATCTCGAAACGCTCACGGATACGGAAGGTATTCTCGATTTTCGGATAACAATATATATATATTCCTCTTGGAGTAAAGTTCTAATTCGGAACTCTCGGTAGGAGATTAATTAGCAACGGTCGTGAAGCGTCTCGCGAATTTAATCAACTGGATCCGACTACCCGCTTTGAGAATCAGTTACTTTAATCCAAGCCGATTTCGTTATCCGATGATATTTGTTAATTACAAACTGCTACATCGTTACATCGTAGAAAAAATTTAATTCAATTATCAATTACAATAACTGTTATCGTCTATAATCTACTTGTCGAATCTACATTTTTTTTATCCCTTAGTTTAATAAATTAAAATACTAATAAATTATTATTTTTATATATAATTAGCGTCAGGTCCAGCTAGTCTTATTGAGACGTCATCTACGTTGACAACGATTTAAATCCAAGAGATTCGAGCGCGCACGGAGATCGCTCTCGGTCGAGATTCACGACTATTGTTAGCTAATTAGTTGGGACATCCGTTCTCCGTCTTTATTATCGGGGTTTCGTGATTTCTCTCCCATTGTACGACGACGTTATTCCGCGATTCGAGAGGAATTTCGCGTGTCTCGTGAGTCTGTCTCAAGAATCACGTGCCATGAATTGTTTTTCTTTCCCCACGTTTAGCGGACGAAGCGAGGAGGAACGACCGTCGAGGTTCCGTGGGTTGTCCGGGGACGGATAACGAAACGCGCCGCCGTTAAGTACCACGAGATGAACAGTGACAATCGCGTAGAGCGAGATTTCGGACTTGAGCGAGACCCGCCGTGTTCTCGTAGCGAGCTTTTGTACCATCGTTGCGGCAAAAAGCGTTTTTGCTGAAAGTTTGTTCGAGTCCCGCGAGTGAATGCTAATCGCAACGTCGACGAACATGAGACACAAAGGTGGGAAGGGTAGTTAGTTTGTCGTAAAAAAAAAGAGACAAAGAAAGCAAACAAAAAAAAAACAAAAAAACGGCCGGCGTCATGTCCGACATTATTTCGCAACGCAGAACTTGCCGTTTTCTGTGAAACAGCTCGATACTTGCGGTACGGAGGATCGCGCCGCGCCTAGAAGAGGCGCCCGGCGCCAATTCGGAACAACCGGGTGGCCTTGACCGAGGCCCCGTACTGGTCGCGACCGATCGAGGGTCCGGGAAAACTGCCCGTCCGAACCGCGCTCAACTAATACCGACAATAGACAGACTGTTCTTTCTTCCTGCATCTTATCGATCTAGCCAGCCGTCGGCCGTTCGATCTTCAGAGTCCAAGAACGAGTCTGTATCCCCTCGGGTTCTAGAGGCCCGTCAACCAAGTAGACCACGAGATCCCGTTCGAGAGATCGCTCGTCAAAGCGTAGAGGAGCCGCATCGGTGACGTTATCGTTACGCTACGTCACGATAACGGTAATTCGCGTACGGTCGGCGCGAAGTGAAGAACCGGCGAGCGAGCGGCCTTCGCCGATGCGATTCGAGGCGGCAAGAGCTCCTCGTGGAATCTAAAAGTGAAACTGTGACACGTTATCCGGCACCTCTTTCTCCCATTCTTTTTTGCCTCTGTCGTTCGCCGCGCATCCTCCGCTTTTTCTTCGTCCACCCACGGCTCCCGTCTCCTTCCCTTTCCCTTCGCCTTCCCCGTATTCCTCCGCACCTGTGCGACCGGCGCGATTTTCATTTCCCTCTCCGTCCTCTTTCTTCCGCGACTCCGTCAAGTGAAGCTGCGCGCGAAAGAGGAAGAGAAGAGCGCGAGTGAAAGTGAATCTCGTTATGAATTTACAGAGTGATCAGCCGCTCGTTGTATTGTGATTCACGCGTTGGTGAAGCGTTCGGATTAGATCGGTAGCGATGATCGGCGTGCGCGAGTTTGGTACAAGCGGCAGCAGCTGAAACCGCCGACCGACCAGGCGTCGACCAGGCGGAACTTCTTCGACCGGGGATTTAGCAGGGTGAGAAGAGGAAGTACTACCAGCTGGCGCTCACGTTGATGGCCGATCATCGACGAACCAAAAATGTAAGTTTCTCTATCGATACGTTCTGCGTATTCACCGCTTTAAATTTAAGCGACCCTCGCGGCGGCACGAAAATCGCGAAAATTAAAAAAACACATATCCAATGGCGCATTATTTTTAACATCTCTTTCCAATTTCCAAGCTTATTTTTCATTACTTAAATTAGACACGCAATTTACATATACGCGATACAAAAACGTGGAGAAAATTTAGGAAATTGTTTCCGGTGCGATTGAATAAAGACGTAACCGTGGTCCATTCCGTTACATCTCATTGGTTTATCTCTCGTTTCGTTATCGAAGCCGCGCCGCTATATTCGCGGTACGACGATAATACGACTTAATTTACATATAAATTAGTTCCTGCGAATTCGCGACAGATTACAAATAGAACAGATATATGAGTTTTGATTCGTGCCCGCGATTCTGCGGTCAATCGTACGTTCTGGCCGTTCAGCCCGACGTCTATAAACCATCGTAATTATCGAGCCGAGATTCTGTTAACGATACCGAACTTCCCACCCCGCCACCCGTTTAACGTTCCTAGATCATGATCAATGGGATCGCCCGCGTGCACTCCACCGCCGGTATAATTCAGGCGATCGTCAATCCTTGTAAAGATCCATATAAACGATTTGTGTACCGGGAAGCGGCCGCGACAATTCGCGCATCGGAGAATAATCTCGGTTCGCCGAACGAATCACGACGTAGGAAAAAGGACGAAAGAGAATAGAAAACTATTTCTCTTGACGATCGGGAGACACTTGTCGTCATCTGTATCACGTAGTCTTCTCTTTTTTTCTCAACGTCATTGCGCTCTCGTGTCCCATGATTTGTTCGCTTACCGACGTTGGTAAGGAAAGACGACAACGGCGTCGAAGTGCCGTGAAAACGGGAATTTGCCAGTTTGTCACCAAAGGTTCGCTCCAAAAGCCCGGCCGAAGGGATGCGGAAATCGTTTTCCCGGCGTTTGACGGGCTCCTGTTTGCGCATCGCTCGTCGCGATCTCATTGCCGTAGTAACGGATTACGAATTACCTCTCGCGACGGGGCGGAGTGAGGAAACGAAAACCTTAACTCTCGATCACAAAGAAGTTCGCAACGTTTCTTTAAAAGCTCTCTTTTAAACAATTTACTCGGCACAATATTTTTTTTTTTTTACAAAATCGAAAAACAAAATTCCCACGAGTTGATTAGTTGCGTTTGCAGATTAAATAATCCTGAAATCGAATTTAAAGGCAAGAAGAGATTCTAAAGGAAGAACTTTGAGTTCTGCGCGTTTGAGGGGAGAGAAAAAAAAAGGAAAAAAAAAAACGTAGGAAAATACAGTCGGATGAAAACGAGGTTAACGACCTGTTAGAAAATGGCATAACTTGCCGAGTTCACCTCATCCGGAAAGAACCGGGGAGTGACCCACGGCAGTCGCGAGCTGCGCACGTGCGTCTCTCGGATATCGAAAGTTTTTCACGAGAGGAGGCTGCGGGAGAAATATTCATGCAACGCGCTCTCTTCGTGCGCGATACGGAGCAATGAACTGGCAGCGCGAGCGGCGAGGAGGGCGCGCGGACGATGCGATAATCAGGAGGAACGGAGAAAGGGTGAGAAAGGGAGCGAAGAAAGGGGATGGCGGGGAACGGGGGGAGGGTAGAGAGGGATGCAGGCAGGGCAGGTTAATTTTGTACCGATGATCGCCTCGACGTATGCGACTCCGCACGAATGCCGGCCCCGTTATGTAGGTTAATCCATGCTCGAAGGGAATCGATCTGCGCACGGGGAATCGTGCACCGGTCGGGTTAACGAATGGGGTAGGTTAAGGGCCGAGAGCCGCATCCTGCGGCATGCGCTCACGCGATTATTCCCTCTGATGTGATCCCGAGGTAAATTTGATTAACGCGCAATAATAATCGGATCTTCTCGGCGCGACGGTTGACATTTCGTGAAACCTTTTACCGTTCGCTCTATCAAATTCGCGTTTCCAGTAATATATCCTACGGCGCTCGCGACAAACGGGAAATCTCTTCGTCGTGGCTCGCTGCGGGAAGTGCCTCGCTTGTCCCCGAGGAAAATTAAGCGGCTATCGAGCGTAGTTATTCACCGGAATCGTCTTGGAAATACATGTCGTAATACGATAAAATTATAAAAGGCACGAAAGATTTGATTAGATAAAGCGACAATTTTATAATCAGATACGCGGAGATTGATAAACGAGAGAATAGATTTGTTTCTTCGCGACTTCGTAAACAACTTTGTCTACGGTTGTTTTAATAAATCAAATTCCGAATTGAACCTCAACACGATGTTACGCGATCGAAGACTGCTCTCTGAGGAGCGTTTTGTTACCCCGTGCGTTTCTGATGTGCAACAGTGTCTATTTATCTCGCTTCCGGCCTCGGCTGACCGTGCAAAAACGTATGCGCCGCAAATACATTCCGTGCATCTTACCACAATTTTCCGGCCACCAACCGAGAGGTCAAACCGCGACGAATATTAGCGCGAATAATTAATTGATAGTAAACGTAAAAATAAAATTATATGTTTCCGACGGTGATTAAAAACATTGACGTTGTCTTTAATGAAATATGAGGGACACTTGGCTTCAACTGATCTTTCGGTATGAGCCTGAACTTATATCAAAGAAGGGATTTCTTATAAATCCCTGCGGAGTACGTCGTTTGTGCTCAAGTCTTCACGGTTATTGATTTATGAAGCGTGGAATTTTATCAAACTCCGGAAATATCACGTCAAAAGTGACTTTCAGCGAGAAAAACCGTGTCGATATCCAATTGTATTTGCGAGTTACCAACATGTTTCAAATGGAAACGTGTAAGCGGCTAAATAAAGGATGTATTCATCGGGCGAGTATTACAGACAGTGCTGCATTAATTATAACTACATCAAGGTATTATCAAAATTATTATGTCGTCGTATCGAAATGAGACGAATGACTTGTAACACTTCGCGGAAATATGAAATTACGTCCGCATCAATTGCTAGAACCACATGTTTGGTTTTTAAATATTTTAAATTTTACTTGAAAGCGTACTATTTCGCGTAAAAAAAATTTAAAGAGTTTCTAACCGTATTTAATGTTTTAGACACGTCATATACGACTTGTAACATAACTACGAAATCGCGTTACGAAGATAAATTTATTCAGGTGAAGTAGGTTCGTACGTTGTATTTTCTCGTTGTTGATCGGGTTCATCCACATTTAAATAATTAATTAAAAGACTATCGTAAAATGCTAAAAAATAGCCTGTGCATCTGCCCGGGGATAACCTTATCAATAACACGACCACTATGTGGCAATTTTTTTTTTTTTTTCTTTTCGTCGCACTGTCGATTTTTTACACGTCCACTTAATTTTTCCTTCATGCGTGAAAATAACTGCAGTTTGATCTGTTCAAATATTAAAGCGTTTATCAGTGGAGCACTTATTGCTTGTCGTCGTTCTCTTCGAAATTAACGGACATAGTGTCGATCAAACATCTCACGAGTTCTCTTAAAGATGTGTTTCTCGCGCGATGTCGGATGTGCAAATATGTTTGATATTTAGGCGTCTTGGCAGATTTCTGACAAAGTGGTGATACGCTATCGTAAATATCAACGAGATAACAGAAGTCGCCACGGCCGGCATCTTACACGGCGAGCGCTTCTCGGAGAGCGGAGGAATTTTTCAGGTTGTCGGCTTTCTGATTGACGCGTTAATTAAAGGCTCGACCGATTAAACCACCATGATTGCACAAACGCGTGTGCGGAAAAAAGCAATTCTGCAATTAACGTACCAGCCGGGGACGCGAGCGTCGATTAAGACCCGCGAGTGTCGTACCTGTCCACTACTTAACCCAGAATCGGATGTAACGCATGCGGGAACAATAAAAAAAAATAGGCTCGTTGTTCACGAGCCGGTCAAAGGCGAGAAAAACGGCCCGTTTCGCGGCGCAGGTGACTCGAGATCGAGGTGTCGAACAGCGGTAACGATTCCGCTCTTGTGCAGAAGAAAGCGATCGTTTCTCCGACCTCGCGCGAGGAGGACTTTCAGCGTGCGAGCGGGAAAAGTTACGGACGCCGAGAGTGAGAGGCGCGCTCCTTTCTCTCTCCCCGAGAGCGAATTGCCTTTCTCCCTTTTCCTTCCGCGATCGACGTTTCCTCGCGGGTGGCCTCCCGTGATTTCCAGAGCTCGAGAGGTCGACCGCTTCTTCGGTCAAGGAGGAGAACATACATACTACACGGCCGAGACGCGGGCGAGAGGCATGGAGATGCTGCGCGAGAGACGAAACAGCGAGAGAGGCACGGCAGCGCGAGTGTAAGAGAGAAAGAAAGACAAAGTGAGGGACGAGTGCACGAAAGAAAAGAGAGAGAGAGAGAGAGAGAGAGAAACAGAGATAGAGAGAGTGAGAAAGAGAGAGGACGAGGGAGATGTGGAGACGAAGAACGACACCGCGCGATGTGTACGACAGCGGTGCGCTGCCACTCCGCTCGATGTGTCAGTGTGTGTCGCGCTGGAGGCCGGCTGAGGTCGTTGGCCTGGCGTTCGATCAGCGTCGTCGGCGCTCGGCCGCGCTCGGCACTAGGTCAGTGATGGAGTCACTGGCCGCCCCGAGCGTCGAGGCAATGACACCGAGCACGCCGTTGCTGCCACCGAACGCCCGGCGTTTCCCCGCTCGGCGTCTCTTTCCGCGGCCGCGCGCGCTATCCCTCCACCGCCGACGCCGACGTGACGGCAGAGCTGCGCTGCTCGCCATCCCTCCGATCCGTTCCCTACCCCTGGCCTGATCGCGCTTCTCCTCGATCTCCTCTTCGTCGTCACCCCCGCACGGCGAGGGAGAAGAGAAGAGAAGAGAAGAGAGGAGAGACGGACCGAGAAAGAGATGCCGCCGGAGGGGAGGGATGGAGAACCACCGGCACCGGCGCGCCGCGTTTCGAGCGTATACTGTCACCGCGAGATCGGAACCTGCCCTTTTCGAATTTTCCTAAAAGCGCAATCGACTTAGTTGGGTAGATTTCTTTGGCAATTACCGCGTTAAGTAGAAAGAAAGCGTGAAAGTCTCGATGATATAATTTAACCGCACATTGTTTTATATAATACCAATATTAATTTATGTGTACCGTGTATGTACCTATTTTTCATTTCTTGCTGTGAAGCCAAGTTGTATCCGCTCGCATGTGCCCGCGCATCTCATTGATTGCTGATTAACAATTTCTTTTATTCATTCACTTACATTCATATCTTTGGTAGCGTATATAATGCATATCGTACTGCTTACGATATTACACTGCCAGTTTTAGACCGTGCGCTTTCTTACTTTATATTTTAAACTTTGCAGACGTCGCGTTTTATTCTCATTCTTCCATATGACTGCTAAAAAAATTTAATTTTTGTAACCACTAATTAATATCGTTAGGTACTATTATCTATCGTACTTCATATCAACCTTCACCGGGTATTTGTTCTTCTGAAGTTCAGTTTATCGCTTTATTTAATAAATTCGTAATAGAGATATATATTGATATAGATAATGCGTGTCGCTATCTCATATTATTACGTATTTTACGGCGTTATCATTTTAGCAGTATGTTCGCACGTGCGAATGCTCGTGTATTTATTAGTCTAAAATATATGTGACTTTACGATGTATTCAATTCAATTGCTCTTCATTTAAATTCTCCGCTGTATATACGAGAAAATAGTTAAAAAAAATAAAATTTTTTTTCTTACTATTTTAATATTCTCTCTTTCTTGACTTCTCGACTCCTGCATCGTTAAAAATCCTAACCGTATTGTACCATTGAAAATTCTACGCATTAACCTAACGAATAAATAAAACTTCTTGGTACAACATCGCGCAGTTTACGTTTTATTTTTGCAGTTAATGAGATCTTCACCTTTGCCATTGGCATTCTTATCGACGTTAGTAACACCTTTGCGACAAGTCTCGATAAATCGTTGCATTGATTACAGTTCCGGATTCAAGAGTACGTCAAAAGAAACTCGAATAGGACGCTTCTCCGCGCTCCCGTACGTTTTCTAGTTTGCTCTCCCGGTCTCGAGCCTGTAATAATTTATCAGCAACCGAGACGGATTCACCTCGTTCGTTTTGGCGAAATTCTCATCTCCTATCCAGTACATCGTGGTTCTCTCATATCCGCTTTCCGCTAAAAATTGCCCGTGCCCTTATCGCGGCCGGCAATTCGCCGCGTTCTTTTCACGAATCGCTATTATAAGCTCCGCGACGTTATTTTTAATCGCCGTCTGTATCGCAGAGACGAGCGCCGGCGCGGAGCGAAGCCGTAGCCGTTCGCTCGTTCGCGCCTGATACCAGGAGGGGAAATGACTTGTGACGAGCTGAAATACCATTCTCTGTAACGTATGCGGGAATGTCGCAATCGCCGGCGTGGATGGTGATGCTTTGAACCATTTCTCGCGGGTGTAGCAATCGAATGTACTTGTCGCCGCGCGGATCTTATCGGCTTTGTAGGTGGCGGCGAAAGGCAGTAAGGTCATAGCGCGTGCCAATTAATAGACACTTTGTGGACGTAAATGTTAGAGGCGGAAAACGGCAATCAGACGCAATTCGCATCTTTTATTCGCGCCGAGCTCTATGCGATCTATGTTAAAATTGAACGCGTTATTAATCTGTATCTACGTGTTTTATAATGAACATGATATCGTATATGTATTTACAATAAAATAAGATAAGAGCTTGGTGCCTTTATCTGTTATAGTTGGCTTTAATGCCTGGTGCCGTGGGCGTGTGCGTGGGCGTGAAAGAAATGCAAATAGCGAAATATATCCGGTGCTTATGGCTTTCTCGCAGGAAAAATATTCGAGGATTCATTACTTATACAATACGCCTCGTTAGATAAAATGTGGACAAAGATTGCATTGAGCTCGAAACAATGCGAATCCTATCGCAAAAGTGCCACGACAACAATAGATGTACTAATACCGAATCCGATGACTCTCGCGGAATAAGTGAATAACTTCTACGACAGAAGTTGTGACATGTTTCTAGATATTGTTAAACGCGAAAGGAATAAGTGTTCCAAAGTTGTCGTGAGATAAACTCACGTTAAAAAGTTGGCCTCGTACGCGAGGAAAAAAAGCTAAAGTAGAAAAAAAAAATTAATTAATTAATTAAATTAAAAAAAAAATTAATTCTGATACAAGAATAGTCATATTATAATTTTGTTTAAAAACGCGTTCGGTATTAAGTATTTTATATTTCACAGGTAATATGACAGAAGCAATCTCTCGATGCACTCGCGGAAAAGATATTTTAATTTCTAGTAAGAGTGATTTCCTAAGTTAACGTTTGATTTAGAAACCGCACGTACCGAATGGAAACCACCGCGATTAGAATCAGTTTCCCGACGGGACACTTAAATCCAGCTGCACCGAGTAACTTCGTTCTAAATTCGCCCGATCGCGTCCCTCTCGCAGTTAAGCTCCTCGGCTGGATAACGCTCCGCCGATTCCTGTAAAGAACAGGCATTCGAACGATTCGTCACGGGACGAACGAACGTGTTTCCCGATTAGCGGCCGTCTATTCGCAATACGGTCGGGCCACGAAGTACACGTTAGCCCCCTTATTGTCTACCGTTATCGCGATCACAGCGGCAGCGGAATCATAATAGGCGATTTGCGGTGCTCGTTATCGACGACTGCCAATCGTGAGAAAGTCGTTTCACCACGTCGAACGCACGCGGGGTAACTATTACTGGTTGCAATTACAGCGTCCGTCCGATTCTTGATACACGCCGTTTGATCACCGTTAAAGCAAAGCCGGAATAAAACTCGCGGGCGCAACCGATAGAATCACTTGAGATAACATCGATGCTTGATAAGCGATTAACTATGATAGTTAAATTTTTTTTCGTTATTATCTAATAATAATCTGACGTTTTTTTTTTTTCTTTTTTTTTACCGCGTATTAGCTGTTAAAAAAACGAAAAGAAAGATTGAAGAATACGATTAAACAATTTATTAAAATGTTCCGGAGCATTGTGTGTTCTTTTAATAAGATTTACTGGATGCTGATCTTATTATTTTCTAATCCTGTTCTTTGATTGCTCTCGACGAAGAATACGTCATGACATTTCGCATCGCGGATCACCAAGCTCAGTTTTATTTCTGAGCTATTCAAGAAGTATTGCGCATCCACTTGGAGCGCGTTAGAAAGTCTTAAACGGAGCATTATGAGAGTGAAGTCATGTAAATCTCCTCGAAAACGGATAGAAGCGATGGTTTTATCATGCATTCCTGCGGGCAATCCGGCGGAAGGGCAAAGACATGAAGGAGAGAAAGGCTGAACAAGTAAACGCCACATGGTAAAACGCCGGACGAAAGTGTTTTTATACGCGGGAGGTCCTGAAAGCTTAAAAAGAAGAAACGGTCGACTTCGATACGAGAAGAGAAAGAAAGAAGGAAAAAGAAAGAAAGAAAGAAAGAGAGAATGTTTCGAATTTTTACCATGGTACAATAAAATAAAAAAAACGCGACGTTAAATAATTTTTAAATTGCAAATAAAAATTTTAACGAAATATTAAAATCCCAGGATCTCAAAATAAATTGCTTATTTTTATAACTTAATATATCGAAAAAGTACATTTTTTTTTTAAATTTTTAATTATTCGCTAATTCGTCCCACTGTGTTATTTGAATAATTAAGATTATCTGGATAATGAGAAATCATAATCGCGAAACTATACCGATGTGTAAATCGTCTTCGGATAACGGGAGTTCGCACTCGAGACATGCTAGACATTGCACTGGCTTATTTCTAGGCTCATTGTCGTCGCTGTAAGCACGAGGACCAAGTTCGTGCCCGCATTTAATCGACTTCGGTATAATTTAGCTTCACGAAGGTATCTCAGAGCATAGATAATAGCGAAGTTGAAACTAATTTCAGAGTTGAAAAACGAACAAAGTGTGCAGAATGTCATTAAGAAAATGCAATAACGCGCAAAGATTACAAATGCGCAAGGCCTTACGCGTAATCAAATATTATATTTATAATAAATCAATTTATCGTAATAATGAATTATGAAATATATATTTAAACCCTTTAATATTCTATATAAAATTTAAAACCGCAGAATAATGTTGAATAATAATAGGAAGCGAGGGGAATGTAAAAAATATTAATTAATAAAAAATTATACGTAAATGATTAATGGACATCGTATAAGGATAAACGTGGTCTTAGACGTCCTTCCTCACACCGGCCTTCCCTAAGGAAGCGGTCGAATTAGACGCGGCTGTTTCCTCTCGCGCGCGTCTCGTGCCTTCCTTCGTGAGTCACGAGACGGAAAGGGAAACCCCGGAAGCGCGGCGGCATGGCGGTCTAGACGCACACGCGCTGGCCGATGGCTCGGAATAGCTGCTAGAGCTAGCGGTACCGTGAGTACAAGTTAGCGGGCCTCGGCTCATCTAGGTTACGCCACTCGCCGGCCCGATGCGCTGTCACGGGACCGGGCCCAGGTCATCCCGGGCCCCACCGATGCTGAACACCCGGTTCATGGTTCTGAAGATGATGGTGGTGGCAGTTATGGCGCTCGCGCCGGACTTTCACCTCCTTTGAGCGAGTCCGCGGCCTACCGACAGCGCGGCCCGCTCTCACTAGCGTTCGACGCGTCTTCGGATACGGTCGTCAACGCGGTATTTCTCCTATTACCGAGATAATAGACGTACGATAATGAAGAAGAATAATTAAGGAATCTTATATGCTCAATGTCTCGGTTCTGCTCCCAGTTGAATACGAATCAACTACGAATGTGTCGTTGATCTTATATAAAATATGTAATAATACAATAATCAGTCGTCTGTTAAAAAAAAAAAAAAAATAGAATTTGTATTGGCTAATTTTAATTATTAATTTTTATATTATATATAAAATTATACTCGTTGTGCATTTATTATTATTAATGACATTTATAAATTTGCAACATTTCTAAAACTGAAAGAAGATATTATTTTCGAACAAAATTCTTTCCTTCGTCGAGACTAAATGATTTCGTCATATACAAATATAAATACTTTTGTTTCATAAGATCTTAATTTACCCATTTATTTTTTACGTTACGTAAAGTCGGATTGTATCAATGTAATTGCGAAATGCGCTGCAAGAAGGGGAGAAAAAAAAACAACAGGAAAAAGATCAACGACCGTTAGTGATGTGCTCACATTGAAAAGACATGACAGCCTTCAATAAAAGTGAAAAGCGTCTTCCGACGCGATTACGCGTGCATGTTCGACGACCAATAAAACGCAGTATCCTCGAGCTACTCTTACTTTCTAAACGCCAATTTCGTTCCTACCATTCTGTCGGCAACGCATCCTCGCAAAATCCGAAAGCGTACCGTAAATCATTCGGGACCTCGATGATGCGCGGATCTTTTCTCTTCCGCATCTTTAACCAGCCCGTTCATTAAAGGATTCTTCGCCGGCCGCCTTTCAGAGGATTTTATCGTTGCCAGCGACTATTCGCCTCGGCCGATACTTGATATTTCCTGGACAATGGGATTCCGCATAGCGCGAGAGCGCGGTAACTTACGTAGCCAGGATGAGCTGGACTTTTCATATCGCTGCATCGGTTACCTAACATTTCCGCGATACGTAGTTAAGCCACGTGTGAAAACGTGTACAGTCCGATAGATACGCGATCTTTGATCGTCTGGCGAAATCGGCAAGTCTTTATTTCCCTATTGATCATATCGAAGTAAACTTCATTATCGTCCGCTTAATATTAAATAAAAAAAAAAAATCTTAAACCGATATTAACGCCACGTAATGTATCTTTTCATTAAAAGCTTAGAAACTTGCGTAAAGAGAGATTGATGCTAGACGCAACAATGTAATTCCCAGTAAACAACGGATTAAAAAAAATAACGGTGGTGGTCCACGGAAGATTCACGGAAGCTCCGAACAATGCGAGAGATTTACGAGTCGAAAAAGCGCGATCGCGATAGCGAAGAAAGTCGCGGCGGAGCATCCTATTCTCGTACTCGTAATGCGTGTTCGCAGTCGTCTTAACGGCGAAGTTTATCCCGCATTTTCTCACAGAAACGATTTGCCCTTCACCTCGCACGGATACTCGACAAAAGGATCGCGCAATCCCGCCGGCACGATCGCGGGAATCCGCTCACTCGCACGTGCGCGATACGTGTCGCGCTTACGGTCAGCGCGGAGAGAAAGTTCTCCTCTCGCGAAGATGCGTGAGTTACGCAAACGCGCTCGCAATGTTGCATACGTCCCGGGGACGGTTAATTAATTTTTGTGAGGATCGCGGGAACGGACGGCCTTAAGGTTTGCGGCTTGGAAGAAACCGCATGTTCTCCTTTGCCGCCCGAGTTGAGCAACGATTCTTAATTCCGACGGTCCTCACGCGGGCTTAATTCTATTACGCAACCGACGTCTTTTTCTTTTATTATCGGAAAACGTTCGCAATTTGTAAGCTGGAATTTTTCTAAAATTTGCTGAAGACAAATTTGTAATATGTCGCTTGAGGTTCTCATCGAGGTTAAATTTTTTTGTTTTAATATTGTAAAGTCCAGGGAGAAAAAAAAATAAAAATGATCGCGGTCTGATTATTTTCTGCAGTCGAAAAGAATTATCTTTTTTCTCTATTTTTTTTTTTAAATAAGTTTCATCGTCAAATCGCGGCGTCGTTGATTGTCGATGACTAGGACAAAAAGGCGCGGCCTTATCGGTTATAACATTACTCGTACAATTGGAACGTAAACGTACGACTGGGATTATCGTTGATTTCAATCAGTCACATAGCGTTTGGGGATATCGCCTGTGCGCAGTGACAGACTCGGCCGGATCCGCGTATGGCGATTCCGCGTATCTGCGCGTTATGAAAACGCCACATTTATCGGCTTGCCGCATCTTGGACGGAACAATGCTCAGACCGGCTTTTACGAGCTATTAAAATTAACTGGGTTACAGGTGCGATAGTAAGCCTCCACGTTTCTGCTCCTTCGGAAACCCTTTTGTTCTCGCACGCGAGACGTATGATAAAATTAATTCCCACGTATCATCAACCGTCGGATAATTTAATCTACAAGTTAACTGTATATTTGAAAGAATTATAAAAGTAAAATAAAAAAAAAAAAAAAAATTACTATTATTATTATTCGATGAAAAAATCCGTTCCGTGTTAAAATTTATCATGAAATTTTTTTATGCCGAGCGTGTAGTTCGTCATAGCGTTCGAACGTTTCCCATGACCGTAGCACAGGAATGTACGCTCGCGGCGAGATGCCGGCCGATCGTGGAATACATTATTACCCGCGAGCAGAAGAATTGACGTCCAAGTCGACTCGCTTCGTGGGACAGCTCCCATTTTCACTTTTCGTGCTTCGGAGCGCGCCGGTTCGCACCGCAACGGCGTTGCGCAATCTCCTCGTCGTTCCTGTCGACCGACAGTGGGTTAAGCGAGATCCAATCCTGGTCAATCTTATCCCGGGCCTAGGTGCACGCCATCATCCGTCTCGGTTAGGTTGGGCTAGATCACGTATTACGCCGCTGCAACAGACTTTCTCCCCGAGGACGATGCACCCGATGCCCTCCCCTTCCCCACCGCCGGCTCTCGATCTCCTTGTCTCTCTCTGCCTCGCTCTTTCTCTCTTTCTCGTTTACTCCCGTCCTGCATCCGCTGCAACGGGACCGCGAATCTATCGTCGGTTGCGGATCAGAAAACGGGATGGGGGAAGACCGCCCGGTTGGTCGTTCGAACGTTCGATCGCAGAAAATACCGGAGGTCGTGATACGGATAGACTGCTCCGAATTTATGTCCCGGTTTACGTGCGTCTTCGACGTATACTTCGGCAAACTTAAGATTGAAAGATTGATTAGCGTCCCACTTAGAAAAATCCGAGATAAACGAGGATATAAATACTCGAGGAAGAAGTAATAATAAACGAGAAGTATCAAGCGGAGTAAAGTATTCGCGAATGTGTGAATTTGTCGTAAAAAAATCGTAATATGCACTTCGTCGAACTGCTCAGAAATGCATGAAATGAAATGAATTAAAATATTGAAAACATGAGAGCATTTCTCGAGTCAGGACTCTAATTTAGAATGCGATAGGCATAAATCAATGAAAAATATAAAAGTAAAAATAAAAATAAAAACTTACGGTGTTAATGTGGGGATTAAATTCTCACGTATGCTTCATTTAATTCACTTGCGTGAATCGCTTTCGCGTTTTAATGCTCTAGTGGTCAATGTCTTCCGAGGAATGAATCGCAGGTGCTTCGGCGGCGTGGGTTGCGCGCAACTTTTTTGCGCTTTCTTTCCCATTTTCAGCTCTTTTTTTTCTACGCTCTCTCTTTCTCTCTCTCTCTCTCTCTGTTCATTCCGGAGACTGACTCGCGAAGCTAATTTAACCGCGGCGACGACAACGACGACGACGATGTGCAGAAAAAAAAGTGATTGCGACGAATCTTCGGTCGCGCGCACACGTCGGGACGTCGCAGCGTTCGTTCGCGTAAACCACCGAGTTTAATGCGTCAGCGTGTATCGAATTTTAATCAAGCTCGCACGGACGCTCTCAAATTTTCGCATCCGGCTATATCGTTAACTTCGTTAAATGCATCTGGCCGTGATGCGCTCGAAATGCCGCGTGCGCGCTGACGCTCGATACCTTCATCCCGCAAATGCGCGATCTGATGCGGAGTTCTTCGCCAGTTTTTTTTTTCTTTTTTTTAAATATTGTATAGATTTCGCCGAAATGTGAATTTAATATTCCGTAATGATTTAAATATTTTTCTGCTTCTATTTATCCAACTCTTGTACAAATTATAAGAGAAAGTATACCTGTCTTATGAGAAAAAAAAAAAAATGACGTAATTCAAGTCGTATTTTACATTAACAATTTTTAAGCTTACATAACTCGGTTATTAATCTAAGCTAAATTTAAATCGAAACTAAATTAATTTATTTTAAATATAAAATTATTATCAGTTTCTTTCACCGAGTGACGCTTTTAACTGTTTTTTACGGTGATAAGGATATAAGTATATACGGTTATAAAATTCGCCTGTGATAACAACATGCTCTTTTTTTTTTTTAACAACCGCAATTACATTTACATAACTATTTCCACATTGGCGACACAATGTTTCAACGACCGAATGCGCTATCTCCACGCATAAAAATGCCAATTACTAATTGTCGTCACAACAATTTTATGAAACTTACGTAATATCTCAGGTCATTCACTTCGAGCCGCTTTCTCTGGGAAAGAGTTATCTCGCGTGTACTGATAAACGACACGATTCTTCGATATAGCATTAAATTGTCGTTTCACTGCGGCAAACATTT
Source organism: Cardiocondyla obscurior (assembly GCF_019399895.1). Lineage (NCBI taxonomy): Eukaryota > Metazoa > Arthropoda > Insecta > Hymenoptera > Formicidae > Cardiocondyla > Cardiocondyla obscurior. Next base: position 358,149 of record NC_091875.1, on the reverse strand, counting down.
CGTGCCTTATCGTTTTATAAACGTTGGTTAATTATTTTAATACATCGGCGGTTGATTTTTCATTAAACAGCGTTTGCGTAAAATAATCAGTTGGCCGTAAACTGAAATATCGAACGGGGCCGGCCCGCTGAAGGAACAAGGAAGAAAAGAAACGTTTCCCCCGGTGTACCCAAGGTTTATATAATCGGCAATCGGTCAGCGTGTTATGTCCGAAGCTTGCATAAATGGAAAGTTTGACAGCTCGCGCGTCGCGCGTGTGATTAGATTTTCCATAACTCGGCTATGTAACCGTCGTCACGGACGTATTCCGCAGCGGAAAGGATCGTTATGTATCCTCGAAGAAAACGCATCGTGCACGCCAAGGATTTCCTGCGCGGTGAGCGAGGAGGAAACGCGCCTTCTCTCTGCTTACATAACTCGTCGTATTCATAATCTCTTTATCTAGCTACACACAATCATATGCGAGTGTTGACTTAACAGAGTCGCCGAGGGTAATAAACTTTATTCCATATAACGAATCTCTCTTTTTTTTTCTTTCTCTCTCTCTCTCTCTCTTCCTCGATTCGAATGAGGAAATCGTTCGACAAGTATGATGAAATAAATTACTACATTTAGGAACAATCGTTAATAAAGTAAATTTTCCTTTCTCTTTCTCATATTATAATATATTAAATGTTACCTACAAGCGCTTCAATATATCGAATTTTATTCATATGACCATTTCTCCGCTGTATCGGATAACGGAAGGTCGTGTCGTGCCTCCGAGAAGATGCCTGCGAATGCGCCTCGCGAATTTCGCGTCACGTCGATTCTGCTACCTTCAACCGGCAGATCTCTCTTTTTTTTTTCTCTTCTTTTTTTCTTTCTTTCTCGCGCTGCCGATGGCAATACGGTATCTAAACCTCTTGCTCCCTCCCTTTCCGCTCGATCGGAGGAGGGCTCGTTACATATCACTCGCGTCGGATAAAAATACACCGTGGGAGCGATGACTTGGGCGTAAAAATACATCGAAATGCAACCACGACCGGCGCGTGTATATTTACGCGTGTGTCTCAAGCGGCGAATGAACGCTTCGACGTTCCAGCATGCGTGGGTGGACCCCGGTCTAGATGGAAAGGAAGAGACGGCGGGCGTAGAGACGGGATCCTGCGGACCCGAGAGCGGGAACGAGAAGGAGAAACGGACGCGCCGAGTGAATGGGACGTAAGAGAATTTACGGGTAAGAGACGCACCGCGAAAAGAACCGTCAAGACGGCCGATCGAGAAAAACGGAAATTTCCATAGGGATGCTCGCGTGAATTCCCCCGTGGAAAGGATTCCGCTTATACCGGGACAGAGCGCGAGGACTTTCGGAGCGTTCGCGACCTTCTTCTCAGGTGGCAGTTTCTACGGATTCTCGGTGGGGTCCTACCTCCCTCGCTTCTTCTTTAGACCTTTTGAATCCTCGACGGGATCTTTGGATACGGCCGATTAAAATTTCGAGAGCTTTATACCGGCGATGTGAAAAAGGATCTTGGCGCGGAACTCGCGCGGAAGGAAGAGCGAACCCGCGGCGCGAAGCGCGGCACCCGGCCGCGTTCTGCGCGTTCGACATTAAAGCTTCCAGGGTCATTGACTGGTGCAATGGTAGTTACACACAGCGTCACGTACCAATCGCGGCGTCCACGGATGTGGCCGTCGTTTGCGCGTGGGAGTTATTAAAAGCCGAACGAATCCGGCAAGAAAAAGCAGCCGCGGTTAAAAAAGGAACCGAACACGCGTCGCCATCGTTCGTTCCGTCGGGATGTCACGGACTCTGTCTCTCTTGCCTTTACTCTCTCTATCTATCTATCTCAGCTCTCTCCCTTTTTTCCATCCGAACTCGCGTTTGTCCGAGAAAGATGGAACGACCCGAACTCTTTCTAAAAAAACGCGCACCCTCCCCGACGCGGGCCGATACGACGCCGGTCTTTTCGTTTGAAACGGGATAATTGAGACGTTGCCTTTGCGAAAATGTTCGAGATGTTTTCGTCACGCGGTATTTCGGTATCAGACACTTCAAAACGAGTCTGGTTTTTTTTTCTTTTTTTTTTTTTTTAAAGACTCGCTAAGTATCGCAAGGTATTAACAAAAGAAATTTATAATAATTTGTATAATTGGAATTATCTACAAGGTGCGTTATAGATTCTGTAAATAGATTAAATAAAGAATGTTATTCGTCATTAAAACGATTATCTGTAGCTGCTCGACATAATATATGAATGGCGGTTATACGACCTAATATATCAAGCCCGCAATGTCGCGGACGATTTGCGGCGCATTAACCTAAACCTTGCAAAAAGAGAGGAATGTAATCTCGACCACGCTTTCCTTCCTGCCGGATAACAAGTGCGAGAATTGACAATGGGCCCTGCCGTTGCGGCCAGCTGATTACTTGATAAGGACAAAAGAAGACCACCAACGACTATGATAACGAAGCACTTTTGTGTCCTCGTTCGAAAAATCAACGCATTTTATCTCATAGGAGCGATCGTGCTTTTCGATAATTAATATACTAGAAGAAACAATGGGCGCGTTATTTTTTAACAGACAATCACAAACTACAAAAGAAAAAAAGTCATGCGACTTACCAATCTGTATTAACTTCAGCGGAGTTATCAAGTTTTGCCGGTGTCTGTAACATAAAATGGAAAGCATTAATGTAGACATAAAAGTATATTAGTTAATAAAATATTAAAATAAAGATAAGTTTCTTTTTTTTTTCACAAAAATTTTATTTTAAAAAAATTTATGCTGACCTAAAAGTTGCTCCGCCGGTGCTTGATGCCTTTCCTAGGCCCTCCTCCTCCTCTCAGTACTGGCCACTCCAACAGGGATGTCAGTCTGGTGCTCTTTTGACGAAAGTCTTCCTTTAGATTTTCATCTGAAACAAAAAAGTTATAATTTATTAGCAAAAATGACGAAAATTAAATAGGAAAATTAATATTTTAGATTTTAATTCAACTATTTAGCTATATCATTATTCTTTATCGATACAACTTAAGCATATCTCAAGTGTCATTGTCTCACTACATATTTAATTATTTTAATGCGTTTAAGTATCGTTATATTAACGTTGCGCCGCGACGTTTGCATGATTTTCTGACGTGGAAAACGTACCTATTTTTTTGCACGCAGAGTGCTTGTACAAAATATGAATAATGCCGAAAGGATGTTTTGAATGTCTACAACATACCAAAAACCTGGCAAAAGGAAAGCACGCACGCACGCACGGGCGAACACACGTGCGCGTTATAGGAGTGCACCGCGATTGTGCGTAGAGAGGCGCAGTTCTGCGCTCGTAAGTTGACCTCGGGCAACTTTCACCGCTGCACCAGAACGCCGGTCGCGGAATACGTCGTTACCCCGCGGTTCGCTATATGTGCACGCTCGTTGAGCGTAATTTATGCACGTTGCGTGCGATCATGGTCTCGCTGAGACCTGTGCTTCGCATGGTCAGGTACACGACGAGAAGAGGTTGGGTCCAGGGTCGGATAAGGCGATGCCATAAATTAAAGAAAAAGAGAAACTGTAAAATTTTGCCCGCACAATTTGTTAATCTGATTTGGTATTAAAAAAAAAAGGAGGGAAAAATCTTGTAAACCATTTATCAGGTCGATAAATATCAGACTCTATAAATATATTAAAATTTGAAAAGATAAGAAAACATTTATACTTTTTTGTGTTTTCTTTTTTTTTTTATTTTTTACAAAAGCTATTATTAATTTTATTTTTATTTAAAAAAATAGAACTTATAAGAAAATCTGCAGTAAAAGAGATTCGAATGATATTTTTAAATGTAAACTGTATATACGATAACTAACTTTTCTTAATAAGATTTTCGTAGATAACAAGCTTATCGAAACTGTCAAATATGATTAATCGAGTAAATGCGGAGTAAAAATAGCTACGGATAAAATTAGCCCACTATGGATTAGATGCGATTCAGTGTAATTAACAGATAAAATGTAAGGATCAATAAAAACCGCAGAAAGATTTGTGCAAGAGGGAGAGCACTTGCCGTGAGTAATACTGCTTGTACCAAAGCAATGTCCTGTATACAACTCGAACATAATCTCGATATTGTTAGCAGCAAGGCTTTTAGCTTAAACTACAATGGCAGGCATCATTAGCGCAATGTACGTCTTATCACGGTATAATATTACCAATAATTATTTAATTAAATAAATATTCGACTAAAAGGATATTTATGATAATTGATAAAAAAAAAGTATTATTCTCCCAGATAATGTATATCATTGAAACATATATGCGAATAAATGATTGAATCGAGAGACGAGCCTAAGAAAATATATCTGAGCCATTTCGGCATTTTACCATGATTCGCCTGCATTTCTATCGCGAGTACCATCGCTCGCGGAGTTTGGATTTATCATACATCGACAAATTCAGTATGCGCGAAATAAATCCTCGCTTCGCGCTTTCTGGCAATTCCTCCTTCACGTTTCGCGAAATATCTCTCACCTACCGCTATTTCTATTTCTCTCTTTCGTTCTCACTTTTAGAACTATCGGGGATCCAGCGGCTCTTCTCCAGCTCTGTCAGAAACATCGAGCTCGCGTGATTCGTGATCGAGCAGTCGCGACAAGGATCATGATTCTCGTGACGCGGAAGTCGATGCTGGCCGAAAAGAAGCCGCGGAGTTCGTGCCGGCTCGTTCTTCTGCTTCTTTCACTTATTCAGCGTCCTTCTTTTCCTCGCTCGATCGCCTAACGAGTCCTCTTTTTCTCTTCCCCTGCAATTTCATATAACAAATCCCTCCCCCTCGTTGAACGTTTGCGACCGACCGACGCGTTAAATACGACTAAACTTTAAAAAAGAATTATTTCTATCTTTTTCCTCGCTTCTAATTTATATTCATAAAATCCTTACATATTATAAGTTTCTACTTTAAAAAAGAAAATTTCCATTCCGCGTCTCGCGACCGTTAGCATAATTTCTTTAGCTTTCAAATCGCCCCCTGCTTTCTCTCCTCTTCTCGTTTCGTATATTCCATATTGCATTACTTTCTTTTTTTATTTTTATTTTTTTTTATTATTTTATTTTTACTTCTTTTTTTATCTAATGCGTCGTACAAAAAAAGATTTTCTCTGTCGTTTCCATCGGAATGTAATGTAATATCCAATATTACTCCACTGTTTCTCTTCTACTCTCCGTTACCAAGTATTGACGTATCTGTACGTACGTGCATCCGCGTACAGTCACGCGCCTGTACTGCGGAATCATGAATAGGCCTCCGCGGTAGCATTGTAACGCATGCTTGCACGTACATACACACGGAGGAGGCGGACCCGGCTCGTCAACGACGAGCCAGGACGTCGTGTAGTGGGTCACTAGTGAAAGTGCTTAGGCGGTGAGATGATTGCAGTTGCACCACGCGCGTCGCGGGGCAGTTTAGCGAGGCTGGCTTCGCTTCCTGGTGCGAGATGCCGCCGGTGATGCGGCGTCGCACGGCGCGGCACAATTTTCTCCGGCCTAACGTAATGACAGCTTCTAAATGCCCGGGATATTGCCGCCGAATAGTCGCCTTTAGATACCACCGAGCGGTCACGACATACGTATTCATTACAGTCGTTTCTCTCGCCGCAATAGACCGCCTGGAGAATAATTACGCGAGTAGGAAGTGGTTTTCGCGCTACTGAACTCTCCTCGGCTAGCGCTCCCTTCGAGTTCGTTACTTTATCTCTTTCGACGGAGGAAAAAAAAAAAAAAAAAAGAATCCAAGCACGCGATCTGTAGTTTGGAATTACGACCTTTACCAAAGATCACCTCGCCGGGTAATACGAAAAACGGCTTCGCGAATATGCGCGTAATAAATGGGTACAGCTTCTCCGTGGATGCTCGATACACGTATTGACGATTCAATCAATAGGTATGCGACGAATGTTCCAAAATCAAGAACCGACATAATTACGCCGCGCGAAATCTATTCGTAACCGGGGAGGAACATCACGAGCGAGTGTGGAGATTTCACCGACGCGGCGTTACCTCGTTCCGGGGGCCCGGCTTCATAATTCATCCTCATCTAAGGCTTCTTAATCCTTCGCTCCCACAGGGAACTAGCTCGAAAATAGTTTCACGTTGCGCGGACGCCGAAGACTCGGCGCATCGCACGGAGATCCCCCTTTTACCGCTCTGATGGCTCTCCTCAATTTGTACGAAAGGGGTGAGAATAGAGGGCCGTTAAATTTTCCACGAGGGTCCGCGCGTGAAAAAAAACTCCAAAAGTTGCCAAATGTTTCCCCGACACAATGTCGTATCGTTCCTCCAGCCTTCCGTCACCTTTATTCTAAGTTACGCTTTTTTTTTTTTAATTAAAATATATGAGAAACAGCTGTATAAAGATGTAAGAAGAATTATATTAAAAAATTGATTTCTTTCTTTTATATAAATATTTCTGACTAATTTAGCATGTCTCTTTGTTACGTAGGGATTTATATGAAAGAGTGGGCGACTTTTTTCGTTTCATAAATATTATACATTCAGCCCGGCAGTGTTATGATACGTGGCAATATCGATAATGGATTTTCAAAACGTAGTTATCTAAGAATCGGGAAAAGCTGTGCCGGGCAAACATTGTACGGGAATGGAAATTGTGATCGTAATGCGAACGCAATCTATTTATCTTGTACACGTTAATTAATGCACCGTTATGCTTTTACGTTATCAACGCAATAATACAAAATATTACACCCTCGCGTTTCTCGACGAACGAACATAAATCATTCTATTTGCAAAAAAAAAAAAAATTATTTTTAATAAAACCACGGCGAAAATTGAAGCAAAAAAAGGTTACGCAAATGTTTCTTTTATAATGTATCCCGCTGGGATGGTGATTTAAGTTTTAAAATAGAATGACATTAATATATGTTAACCGAGCGGAGAGATTATTTGTTTTCTGATAGGATTAAGCGCCATTTTTGACAAAACTGTCACCGCAGCGGTAAGAAGAAAAGAGACGTGCACGAAAGCGAGGCGAGATTAGGTCGTGTCGAGACGGGGAACGACAAATAAACAGACCACCTCGTTTCACCATGTCAGTGGGTTAATGGCGACGATAAATGAGAACGAAGTCAATGGGTCCGCCCTAGAGAGAAATGTCGCCTGTGTATGACCGCTTGAAATATGTCTTTCCGATTTCATTCGCGTACTATTTTGTCGCAAGATGCATCGATGCACCTAATCTGTGTCACATTGCATTTTAATCCGCCGATGTTCGATATTACACTTGATCCCGAGCGCGATGTTTATCTCTCTTTTGCACCACCATCCATCCTTTTCATATTCGCATATTTCTACTAGCACAAACATCAGCGAGCGGGGCCAGAGCAAAAATGGAATTTTTTGTTAATATTTCTTCGTTTGAAATGTCTTACGTAGAATGCATTACATCGTTTACGCCACGGAAAAAGTATCGCCTTCGTATGCGACCTTTTTAAGAGGATTTGCACGACATATCTCATTTCAATAATAGATTTAACGAACAGATTGATCTCTCTTGGAAAAAAGAAAAAAAAAGTAACCTCTTTTAAATTATTAAATTAAAATTTCTGAAGCATTTGAGTTATCGAATCTATATTTTAAAAAGTGAAATAAAATTTGTATCAAGAAAGAAAATTTTAAATTGAATGGAATATTTAATATTGTTTAACTTTTTGACTTTGAAATCCGAGTACGCTCAATGTTACATTCCAAAAAAAAAAAAAAAAAAAATGGTGTAAAAGCGATCGTCATCGAGCGGGAAGGGTAAAAAAATACCAGAGGCGCTTCACGGTAATACGCTTTTACAAGCGCGCGGGCATACAGGGCATAAAATGATATGACACGTACAGAGTGCGAGCGCACCTTTGGTGTGTCGGTAATCGTACATCACCCCTTTGCTCTTCCTCCGACGGCCACCGCCGCCGTCGCTCGTAATGTCTGATCAATGTTGCACGAGCAACTAGTCTGCTACGTGTTCGTTGTATTCTTTTGACCGAGGATCAAGACGTCCGAGCGCGCCCCGGAATCTCTTTGAGACGCCATCGATGAATAATACCGAAGAAAGACTATTGTTTCGTAGGATCGCTGATTTTGACGTTTGACACGGCGACAAAACGCCGCTCGATCTTCCTTTATCGCACGTCCTTATTTTATTTTCGGTTATAAATTTCTCATTGTTCTCTACATAAATTAGAAATTAAATTAAGAGACTTTTTTTCGCTAAGAAGAGCTCTAGGTTGTTGTCGAGATGCCGCGATGGTTTGCATTATTTATTTTAAATAAATATAAAATATTCAGGCAATGGAGAGTACGGGTTTCAATTACGGGATAGGATGTATGGTGCGAGATGTGTTTTTCATCAGTTCATTGAATTTTGCGTATTATATCCGAATAGCATGCTCAAGACGCCGGCTCGTTGCACATAATTTATATCTGTCGGACTTTCAAATGCACCTCGCATGCATACAAACGGCTACGTTGACGAGAAGCGAGACTCAACGCGAAGAGTCTCGAAAGTGCAAAGCAAGATATGCATCCTTGCTTGCGAATGCACACAGCAACGGAACGTGAGGTCTTGTATACATCCCTAAGATTGGTGGGTTACCAATCTTAGGAGAGCAGGATGACACGTTAACTGCTCGATTAAATTACATCGGTAAATTATAGTTGGCAAACCGTGAGTTTATATAATTCCACTAATTAAGAGCCGTAAATGTCACCGCTATACCGCAACTCTGATTGGTTTTTTTTTATTTTTCGTGTAAATTATTTCGTGAAGAAATATCAGAAATCAAGATTTAACAGCCAACTGAATAATACATCGCAATTAATTACAGTTTTCTCGACGTAATCTAGCATTGTTATACGCGAGATCCTTACTAGCCCATATCAAAAAATAAATAGAGCGCCCTTTGCCGCGTTCAACGAAAAAAAAATATATAAAAAAACGCGAGAAGCGACGTGTCGTGCATGCGTGCGCGAATGTCTGGACACGGAAGTAGGACGTGTGGAATTAGCGCATCGATTTCAAAAGGCCCTTATTATAGACTTGTACGTTCTCGAAATAAGTTTCGCGGAGAAAGAGAGGCGGTAAAGGAAGGCGGAAGAAAAGACTTCTCGTGGTCGGGCTCCGTATTTTGACGTTAAAAGGAAATCGCTCGGGAAGTAAGAAGCCCACCGCTGCAGCCGACGGTGCATCGTAAACCGAAACTGAGGGACAGGTCGAGAAAGAGTGACAACCGGCAAGAGAGAATACGAGAAAAAGAGTAAGGAGAAGAGAATGTGAGAGACAGAGAGAAAGAGAGAGAGAAAAAAAAGGAGGAGAAAGAAGAGAGTGCGCACCAGGGCGCTCCTCGGCAACTCTTCCCCTCCATCTCTTGCTGGATGTTTGTTCATTTTTTTCCACTCCGCGCCTGTGCCCTCCGCCCTGCCTCCCTCTCGACCGCGAAGCGCCCCGCCATCTCCTCCCTGCTCCCGCCAACCCTCCCGCCCTTCCGCTCCTTCCTTGAGCCGGAGTAAGGACGGGCATTGACCTCCACGCGGTGTATGGAGCGCTGCACCGAAATACATCGTTGTTGCTCGCACATGCGTCTCTCTTCTCCTCCCTACCTCTTTCTCTCTCGCTCTCTTTTTCTCTCCGGCTGCCTCTCCTGCGTTCTACGTACGTCCTCATCTCGTTCTCGCCGCGTGGAAAAATCACGCGAAGGGCGTAAACGCGCCGAAAAGAAGTCTCGTAATAACGCGGCCAATATGTGTCCTTCCCTAGGCCCCGCCGAAAAAAGATTCAAGTGCCACGATGACTTTTTTTTTTTTCTTTCGTTCTTTTTCCCTTCCCTTTAAGGTCATCCGATGAAGTCACGCGCACGTCACGGCCCCGTTCTTCCCGTCGGCCGTGATTTATCGAGACTCGGTAAATGCCCGGCTCGTCCGCCAAAGGGCTACGGGTGTCCGTGTTATTGCGCTTCCTCCGTAACTTTTTTTTTTGTGTGTTCTTTCTTCACCAAGTCTGAATATACTACTTTAATTTCAACGCAGGAGAGGGAGATGCAAGAAAACGCGGTAGACTTGTATCGTGTAATCTGTTTTATCTCGCGTTCGGGCGGAGCACCGAAAATCTTGGGTAATGACGACGGCGATGAGATGCGCGGGACCGGTACGACTGACTCGTGAGTTGATCAGGAAGCGAAAATTACGCCCGAATCATTTACGCGTATATTGCGAAGCCGCTGGATGATGATTCGCGATAATTACAAGAACGCTGATGCCGATATTCCGTGATACAATGTTTTTAATCGGACACGGTTACTGAACTCGATATGCACATTAAAGCCCTTGTTCGAGGATATGATCGAACGACGTGATTCGCAGACATCTTGCCAATCATAATAAACATATGCGAATTACACTTAATTTAAATTACGGTGGAAACTATGACGTTCAGCGTAAGAACTTTATTCGCTTAATTCAACGTGACGAAGATGAAGAAGAAATAAAATTTGCGTTACACGGTCCAAGAAAACTCGAGGGATATTATAAAAGTCAAAGTATCGATGCAATTTTTACTTAAATTTTAAATTATTTTCTCACCGATTAGTTCGTGTTCGAGACCTAAGGTACAAAAAACGAATGTCAGAAACTCGTGTATTACAAAGAAATAAAATGTCAATCGCGTAACCGTGTCTAATTAACACAGAACCAATCAGCAGCGTCGACAAACTCTTATTTTTACCGAGCTCTATTCTGATTCCGCCTTTTTTTTTGCGCGCGAGAAGCTAGTTACTTCACCGCGAGAAATAATACTGGAAATCGGCGACCTACGCCAACAAAATCGCGCGCGAGGTGCAACAACACGACGACGACAACGACGACGAACGACGGCGATGAGGAGGACAATGACAAATTCTCAGGACAAGAGCGAGAAGGCCGAAAGAGAAGAACACTCGTTAAGCCGCACGTATCGGGCCGCGCGTATCGCGAAATAAAAAATTCAAATGTCCCGTCGATGTCCAGAGAGGCCCGTCGAAATTGCGCCGCGAGACCGGCACCGCGCGGGGGACCGCAAGAGGAAGAGGCGTGGAGGAGGGAAGGGAGAGCGCGACACAATCGCTGCATTATGGGCGCCGCGGCTGCCAAAAGGCTGGCCGGGTTCAACGACCTCCCGATGCACTCCGAAACTCCTTTCCTTCCGCTCCTTCGCCCTCCCTCCCTTCACGCGGCCGCCGATCGATAAAGCCTGACCGTGAAAACGCGACGAATGTGCACGCGGCGACGTCCAGTCGATTTTCAGGGCCCCCCTCTCTGGTTCCAACCTCACTATCTCTCTTTCGCCTCCCCGTTCACCGCTCGGTCCTGCGTTGCTTCAACCACGCCGGTGGTGATCCTCGTCCTGCGCGTACGTCCACTATGAACTCTCTTCTTCTCTTTCTCTCTTTCTCTTTCTCTCTCTGCCTCCTCTCACGTTGCACAGCTCGCACATACACCCCTCTCCGGATACATGAGAGAGAAAGAGAGAGATTCGTGCATCCCCGCCAAGGCTCGTGAAGCTTCGAGGGCTTCTTCCCTCCTTGTTCCCTCTTGCCCCTGAAGACGTAGTACAACGTCGCGTCATCGCTCGACGTCGGTCGCGGGGCACGCCGAAATCTCATCATGTTGCAGACGGACAGGCACCTCTCGTCGTTTCGACAAAGGGAACTCGCCGGCGCACCGAGATTATAAGGTCACGCTGGTGATTTCGGAAGAGAAGAGGGTACGGACCGGTCAAATGTAAGCCGAAAATGTGGTAGATCAGCGGCGAGAAAGAATGAAAGAGAGAAAAAGAGAGAGAGAAAGAGAGAGAGAGAGAAAGAGAGAGAGAGAGAGAGGAGGGAGGGGGCCAGGGGAGGGCAGGTCGAGGACCTGAATGATTATGAGATGGGCGGGTAGCACGTTCTGATAGCGGTCTTGATGAACCGAACATGCGCTGCACCGTTGACGTTGATAGGCACGTCAATAGCATCCGCGAATAAGCAATCGCAAAATATTGTCAAGTGGTTTCTCCTATCTCGATCAAAATGCTCGCGTGCGTTTTAGATAAAAAAAAATAGGACTAATGTTTCTTCACACTTTGTCTTCGTAAATCAGAGAATTCAAGCCGGTACTCAATAATTACTTCGTAATTACTACGTGAATATACCTATGCATTTAACGCGGTGAAATGACGTTAAAAGTCTCGGAAAGAAGAAACAAATGCGACAGATTTGTAAACCTAATTATTGCTCCGTTCCCTTTTTTTTTTTCTTTCTTTCTTTAAATATACATCGTTATACATATCAGGGTGATAAAATCCGATAAACTGAATGAAGTTAGGTGACTTCTGCAGCCCCGTGGGCAATTTGTATGACCCTGACATGACTCCCGTGAAATTAATATTGAGCAATTCAACGTGGGCACGTTCGCAGAAACAATTTCAAAATTAGTAATAAATTGTTTAATCAGTCGGGTGCGGGAGAGAGACAGAAAAAGACGGAGGAATTTACATCAACGTGAAATTACATCGTGCTAAAAGGATAATTAAATCGCGCGGCCGGAGTGCGCTGGTCGAATTACGTGCCCGATGATTTTGCAAAGAACGTTTGATTATTTTCGGAGTAACGCGAGGATGTTATGTAAAGTAAATGTTTTCAGATGCAGTGGTACCGAGCGCGATGCCTCCGACGGCGCTTTATTGATCTTGATAATGCGTACAGAATGACTCAAGATACACGCACGTGCGTTTTCGTCCGCCGATAAAGAGCGAGCGGATAAAAATACTTGGCTTGCAGGGAAAAAGTGCGAGGATGCTTTTGCACGCGACAGGTGGTGCGTTGCAGCGTGGAAGTATGAATGAACTGTAAGATCAGCTTTTTGGCAATCGTGCACGCTCGAGCTAAAACGTGGTAAATTAAAGGCTTTGTTATCGCGATCGCGTAATCAGATTAAAAACATACGACAATGAATCAAATTGATTTAAATTAATCTACTTTCGGAATATATAAATCGGGAGGTTGTACTTGAGTAACGTTATCGTTGTCTCGCGTCGATTTTGTTGCAAAAAACTCAGCCTACTTTTTCATAATAATATACTTTCATTATCGCAAAATGTAATATCGTATTTCTCATAATTGTAATTTCATTACGTGGACATATTTCCTTGTAAAAAGTGGCAATGCTTATATCTTTTTTATTATTTAATTTTTAATGCGCTTCTGTCTCGAATAACTAAGATGTATGGAATATTTTCTTCCCTCCGGAGGCAAAATCAGATTACCGCACTCTCTCTCCCCCACCTTCGCCTTTATTCTCTCGCGTTCTTTTTCTCTCGTTAGATCCGCACAATACGAATCAACGCCAAACGATCGCTCGGTTGTGCAGATTGCTCTTGATGTACGGTGCTTGCCGCTTTAAGCCTCTTCGAGAACAACACGCGACGAGAGAGAAGGGAAAAGAAAAAGAAAAAAAAAAGAAAAAAAAAGTAGCTTTCCACGGAGGTACAGAGGCTCACTCGAGCTTATGCCTCCATTTTCTCCGACACCCGCTGACAAACGGAAATAAGAGCCGCCACCGTCGTCGTTACCGGTGCACGTCGTCCGTTTAAACTCTTTCATTTTATTCGCGCTTGTTTCGCGGTCCTCGAAATACGTATACGCTTTTCGCATACGCGGTGACCCTCGCCGTTACACCTGAAACCCTCCCTTCGCCCCTCGCTCCCTTTCCTCCCGTTAGTTGGTCCAAGGTGCACGCCGAGAACCATCTTGCATGCCGCTTCGGCATCGGATCGAAGAGGCACGGGCGGGACGTGAAGTCACGTGCATCTTGCACAACATACAGACACGTGGTAGCATATATATGGCGCCGTAGTATTCCGACCCGGCGATGCACCGCACTCTGCATCTTATCCAGAATTCGTTAGGAGTATTGCCTAGTCCGCCTGTCTGCTTCTTACGCTGGTCTACGCGGTATATAGTTCAGGATAGGTTTACTATCCTAGCGCGGCGCAGACGAGAGACGGGAGATCGGATGGAGGAAAGAGAGCGGGAGAGGACGAAGGAGAGTACAGCGAGAGAGCAAGAGAGAGAGAGAGAGAGAGAGAGAGAGAGAGAGAGAGAGAGAGAAGAGAGAGAGATAGAAAGAGATTCAGCTCCATCTGTCGGAGGTGCATAGTTGTATTGGTTCTCCGTGCAAGTGTTCGCGTTTGCGTGTGTGTGCTCGCAGCGTAGACAGGTCGTTGACCTTACGGCGCGCAGCACTCTGCGCTACACGTATTCCAAACTACACAAAACACACGAAGCTGAACGCTTTACAGGCCGTTTCGAATTTAATCTGACGAGTCCCCCGTGCCCTATGGGAGGGGGCGAGGGGGGAAGGTACAGCGGGATTGTATACGCGATCGGTGAAGAAACTAGCAACGAGTTAGAGTTTTGCGAGAGAAAGAGAAAGAGAGAAAAAGAGAAAGAGAAAAAAAGAAAGAGAAAGAAAGCAAAGGGTAAGGGGAAAAAAGAAAAAGAAAGACAAAAAAAAAGGGGGATTTAAGATGTAATGGTGCGAGGGACCACTGACGACGGGGGGGCGTGAATGAGCGAGACGGAGAAAGCGGAACGATCGATCGGTTACAAAGCGAGCGTAAGATAGCGGGATTGGCTCTCAAGAGGAAGCAACGATCCTCCTTGGCTGCTTCCGGCGCGACCTCGTAGTACTGATCGCTTCTTTTGTCTATGCGCGGGGTTGCGTAATTCTTCCCTTCAGCACGTAGGTATATATCTCGACCTGATGCTACACGCCCGTTCCGCATTCGCGAGATCCCGACAGTCGAGTTTCGATCACCGCTCCGATATAATTATAGCGCACTCGAGTCGATTTAAAAGATATAGGTAAAAAAAAAGGTAATTCAAGCGCGCCCATAACGTGCGAGATCCTAACACGGAAAGACTCTAACACGCGGCAAATCAAGGGTAATTAATCACGGCTGCAAAACGTCGTGACGCAACGCGATGTAAATCGAAATTCCGTCGGTGCCATTAGGTGCGAAATGCAGTTGATTGTGGCCGCGATTTCTTACGCGATTCCCGGCGAACGCGAGTAAGTACGTACGCGGAAACCGTTGTATAATACTGCGATCGCGAGCACTTTCTTCCTACAGTTTCGCGACGGGTCATCAACAGCGCAAGACAACTGACGTTTACTTTCTACAATTAAGCCGTAAACCACATACGCGCGCGCATACGATGGGCACCGTTTCTAATCTCGCATCTCATTTTTCATGCGGTCTATACGAGCTCGTTTATTGTCGCCGACATAAATGTTTCGCGCATATGAAACGATAACGCAGCATTTTTTTTTCTACTTCTATTTATTTATTTATTTCAAACGAGCAGCCGGACTGCAGTTTAGCATAAAATGTTTTTAAATCCTCGCTATAAAAGCTAAATAAATTTCGAAACGACGCTACGAGTGGCGATGCGAGGGTGGAAGGGGGATAAATCTCCTTTACGATAACATACATCTGAGCGGGTGAAAATATAGAGCCGCCGCCGCCCGCACGCTTCTCGGTCTCGTTAACCCGCGGAAACAGGAAATTTCGACGAAGCCGCGGTTTTATCGCGCTCGAAGTTAATAATAGACCGTTGTCGCCGATATACAGTCGTAAGTTTCACGCAAGAAGGAGCGGCGACGAGGGGTGGCCGGGGCAGCTGTCTCACCGCTGACATCGGTGCGGCGTGATAACATGTTGCGTGTATATAACACGCACGGGCGAACACGTGTGTGAAAACAGATGCACGCATAATCATGCGTACTCATAGACATTTATCGTATCGCGGACGAGCGAGAGCCGCGAACGCAAATGGGATCTTTACACCTTTCGTGCGTCGAATAATATAATTTTTATCAATCACCTGCTCAGAGTAAAATAGACTAACGCATTTGAATTAATATGTAAATAAAAGAAAATATATATATATCGATATTGTGGTTCGGTAAGATAATTTTAATTATTTAACTAACGTAATTTGTCGTAAAAATAGCGGAGAAGTTTCAGCAGGAACGTTTGATCATGCGTGTGTTGTATTTAACACCTTTATAAAATATAACGCATATGTATTGCGTTACTTCACTCGAATGCCGTGTAATGTTGTTAAAGTCTCGTTTGCAGTTGAATTACGAAATACCGGTTTTATTATGTTTCTATGTTACGTTCCCATTTTACTGGGAAAATTAATGACCTATTTTACAATGATACGCGATTATTAAGCCTCCGCGGTAGCCTATTTTTAACGCCTCACAGTTGATCGGCGTCGTGCGCGAAAGTTCTTATCGATCGTAGAATTTTTTAAATTCGCCAGCGAAGCGCGAGACGAGAAAATACGTGTCAAAGGCCGGCCCTGACCGATCGGCACCGGCATACAGTGGCGTGCGGATAGCCGTTGGCGTGCACAACGCAGAAATTGATGGTTAAGAAAGCTAGGCTAAATCATATCCTGTCATAATTGCTCGCAGTTTAACCCAATTCCTGCTCGCGGCCCACGCGGCCACCCACCGAGCGCTTTTCTTTCCCAGTCCGATTCAAGGATATCGCGATCGATCTGCATACGAGAAGTCGGGGTCTATCCAATCGTACGTAAGCGCGTGAGAATATTTAGCGCATAAATTACATTTAACAAAGATCAGGATTGCGCAAATTATAAAGAAGAGAAAACGGAGCGTTAAGGGCGAGGATTATTTTCAAAGCCGATCCCCTTAAATCTCAGCACTGGGGGGAAATAGAAATGCGTTTTCCGATGTCGCAAGAATCTAAGATCCGACGTTCTACGTGCGAGCGACGTATGAAAAGGGCAAAGTGTGCTTCTAGTCCATCAAATCCTCCCCTGTTTCTGGTTGCGTTCTCGCGAGCTCTCCTCGGATGCAGACAATCGAACGACAGGACAAAGGCGCTGATTAAAAAAAAAAAAAAGGGGGGGAGGAGAGGGGAGTTTTAATCCTTGGGATGCAGTTGGCCGTGGGGTAGGTAGGTAGGTAGGTAGGTTGTTAGGTTGCCAAGCGACAAACCGTGCGTTGACCTACCCCATCGTTCGCCGTGAGTACAACGTGTACATCAACGCGTCATGCACGTTGTCAAGGATACTGCGTATTCCAGCAGCTGAGGAACGTTTCTCTTCAAGATCTTAGACGTGCTCTACACCATAGAAATTTTTTTATTACCCTAACAAAACCATCGCGACGCAGACAAATTTGCTTCCAATCGAGAAAAGAAATCTCGTAGAAATTTATAAGAATTTATATTCCTGAACTTTCACGTATCGTCCTTTTAAATAAATTTTTATCGAAACTCAACCGTAACAAAAAGGTACGCTACAAAGACATTTAATTGTCTTTGACTTTTAAGTAGTCGTCTAATTCCGTACACACGAACGTTAACATAGTTTCTATTCGAAAATGATCTCTCGACTTATTCAACGGCCGAGGGAACTAAATGAGCTCGCGTCCCGTTTCGAAGACGAGCAACTCCCAAGTTACATCGCGAATTTCTATTACGAGCGCTTCTTAGACAATTGTCGGAGCGTCAATACCCTTATACCGTAGCAGCCCTTCGTCGACGTCCAGCGGCTTCGCAGGGCCATTAAACGTGCAACGTCGCCCGAGCGAGGAGAGCTGTATGCACGGCGCGCCCGCCGTGCCGTGAGGATCGCGAAATTCCATTGCGCTTGATGCAATTACGCGGCGGAAGGACGGGGATGGCAGTTAAGGGAGATGCGTTCGCGCTACGGGCCGGTTCCCGATCTCGCGTGGACCAATCCGCCCGTATGAAAATCGTTTCTGGCCGAGCCGTGTTCCAAAGTTCGGTGTTCCTTGCATCCGATGCACCCACCGTCCCTCGCGTTGCTCTCTCGTCCCGCCGGTGCGGTACCGCTCCTCCTCCCCCCCTTGCCGCCCCTGGCCCTGCCCCGCACCGTCGGCCAGACACGTGGATATAGCTACGGTCGTATATCGTATAATGCAGCAGACTACCGGTCCGCCGGTCGTAAACCGGGTGCAACGGCATTCTGAGTACCGACGCCTCCCGCCGCCGCCGACGACGTTCTCCGGCTAGCTCGCAACCGACGTCAATGATGGTTATCGGTACTGGATTATCCATCGCGACGGTCCTCCACCTCCCGCGACGCGGTAACTCTTTAATTTCATCGAAAATCATCGAACGTAACGTTAGTTTCGTTGAGAAACGCACCGAGACTTTGGTTCCCGTACGGCAAAATCAAAGAAAGAACGACGTAATCTTTCTCTTTATTTCTTTTTTTTTTTTTATAAAACAATATTAGTCACTCTAATAAGGCGACCGTATGATAAGAATCGTTTTTAATTCTCGTACTGTAATTAATGTGCATCGGATTATTTTTTTTCTCAACATTTTTCTACGCTATCCTTTAATTAATTAAATATCGTTTCTGATCCAACTAGTTTTTGACTTGCGCAACGTAATTTCTTGTTTGTAAATTTTCGAAAACACTGCGTGTAGATATATATCTCTAAAAATATTCTATAAAAATAATATGTTTGAAATTACAAATATGACAAAACGCATTTTGTTATATATTTCTTGTTTAAAGTTTACGTTGATGCATGTTTCATAACGGCAAACACTTAGCGTTAAAAATTTTTTTATATTTATTAAAATAAATCGCATTGACTATTTATTATTTGTTATACAACGATGATGCGTTACTTTTTATCGCTGTCAACGGTAGTTTATATAGATCGATATACATTTGGCTGTATTTATACAGCTGAATATAAAAGAACAAGCTGCAACCGATTTAGCCGGATTTAGTTGACATTTCATTAGAAGAATATTTCGCAAATGTAAAAATACAAATAACGGATATACGCGAAGAAAATTTATATGGATAGAAATATATACTTTAATCGATCTACGTGGTATTTCTTCCCCACGATGAATAAATTCCGACAATGTTCAACATTTCGCACCTCCCAAGATATTCCAGAGAGAGCCGCGTGTGCGCGTACGGGATCCTAATTAATCAGCGTCCATCGCGCGCATGTATGCACAATATAGCATTTCGCGCGGACGCGCGCCTCCGCACGGCACAGCCGCCGGAGTGAGTGTGTACATGCACACTCTCAGTTTTGAGGGTCACGTTCACAGGCGCGGCGCGCACAGCATCCCCCGTGACGCCGACGTCGTTGATTCGGTGGTTGCGCGAGGTCCGGGCCGCGAGGGGTGCGAGACTCGGCTCGAGAGAGAAAGGGGTGAGCGCTAGGAGAAATAACGGGGTGGCGGACGGGTGGAGGCGAGTTGAAGGGGAAGTGGCGGAGAGGGGTAGAGAAGAGAGCGATGGAGCAAGGGCTCGTCGGCGAGAGAGCGAGAAAGAGAGAGAGGGAGAGAGAGAGAGAAGGGAGTGCGGGAGGAACCGCAGAGCACCGGGCGGCGGCAACGACGGAGGCGGGATGAAAGGGGGTGCGGATGCACAGCTGAGCCATCGTCGGTCGATGCAACTGCACACGACCCCTCCAACAGTCAGCGCTTGCATTCGCTTCCCCTCCTCCTCTTTCTCGCTCTCCGTGCGTTCCTCCCCCTGTCCTCCACCGTTCCTTCGACCACCACTCTTCGCTTCGTCCCCGACAACCCCCGTACCCGTCTTGCTACCCCTCCATTCTCGTTGCACCCTCGGTCAATGACCTCCACGCGAGGTAACGCATCGCAACGTCGACTACTCTCCATCTCTCTCCCCTCACCCACCTCTCTTCCCTCCCTGTCTCGCTCACTCGTTTCTCTCACCTTGCGCTTCTCTCTCGCTAGCTCTTTCGCGCATTCTGCAACCATTCCGCTTCCTCCTTCAGCGTTGCAGTTTGTTTACATCGGTGCGGGACTTTTAATCGCGATCGATTCGCCGTAGCCTCGGCTCGCGCGAGCGCACCACGCGTTCGGTTAATTAACGTAGCCGCAAATTATCCGTAAGAGGATGGAGAAGTGAAAGAGAGAAGAAGGTAGGGAGATAGACAGCGGGTAGGTGCGTCCTGAGAAATTAAACGGCGGTCCAACGTCAGGCGGAGGAGAGCTGTCGCCAGGGTCGCGGCTAGGGCTTGTCGAAGTTCTAGTTCGTGACCTGGGAGCAGGTGCCGGGTGCCGGCTCGCGTATACCCTCCCCCCTCCCGCCCCTTACACCCTCATTCTCTTCGGGCACTCAAGTTTCGACGGGTGCTTAAATTCTCTGTCATTGCGGCTAACAAGATTAGGTGAATTAATTCGAGATGATTAATTGGTCTGCGCATGATATCGGATCGGCGTCGGCGCTAAATAATCGCGAGGAAAATTGTATGCATTTTAACGCAGTGGCTTATCGAATTAATCAGATTGGCGAGTATCATGTTGAGATTTCATCGTGGCACTGTTGTTGAGAACCAATGAAAGAAGAAACATCCCGCAGTAAAAAATAAAAAAAAAAAAAAGAAACAAAACGAAAGAAAAAAAAGCAACCATTGTTTAAAGCGGCAAGAAATCTTGTGATACCGTTATTGTATGTATAAAGCGAATTCGTAAAACAAAGCGTATCTCAAACCGCTAATAATAATAAATTATCTTTTTATTTCAACCTCTCCACTCTCCTTCTCTTTCACCGAGATCGCTCGGGATCGAAACAGCGGCTGAAATCGTTCACTGAGAGAGAGCGAGAGAGGAGAAGTTCGATTGATGTCGACGGAAGTATTCTCTCGGGACACGTCAATTTGGGCGTCTTTCTCGATTCCGTGCCCTTTCCACCCTTCCTCTTAAGCTTAACGCCTTCACGCTTCCTCCTTCAGGACTCTCGCAGCCAGAATAACACGCCGGTGTTTCGTTTCACACTGTCACGCCATTCTCTTATTCGTTCAACAAAGGGAAGACGTGCGCGAAAACGGAAGAAAGGAGAACGCGGATAGAGATAGTAATTGGCTTAAAGCCTCAAGTATGTTGGCGTTACGAAATCTTGCAATTGCCAACAAATTATCTGACGCATTAGAGAGGAATAGCCGTTCTAGCAACGCAAAGACTCATTCTTTTTTAAATATATACTACAATAAATCATGCTATTTTTCGAGGTCCCATTTCGCACGCGTTATTTTAATTGAGTAATTTATGGTCGACGACGTGTTATCGATTTAAGAGACTCGATTACAAATTATAAAAAAAAAATTATGTGACTTACCTATCAGCTGAACTTCAGCGGAGTTGTAGAGTTCTGCCAACTGTAACATAAAAAAGAAAATATCAATGTAGACAAGTATATTAGTATATTAGTCAATAAAATTAATAAAAAAAAATTAAAATTTTTTTTTAATAAGAATTTTAAAGATAAACATATTAATTAAATTTTAAAATTAAACCGGACCTCAAAATCGCCGATTTGATAGTTGACACATTAATGCAACCATTAAAACCAAACGAGAGAATTAATCAGCGTCGGTTTTAAGCCACAATAGAATCGAGTTTCAGCTAATTAAGATCCTTTTAAAAATTAAAAAAAAAAATTAATTATTTAGATTATTAGGAATTACGGAAATATATTTGTACGCTGAACAGTTCCGTTGCGCTGCTGGTCTGAAAATTAATCCGATCATTTCGAGAGGCTGCCCAAAGACGTTCGCCCGGCACGCGACTTCGCGCCTTCGGCGGAGAAAACGTACGCGGGTCCTTCACCCGCGATATCTCGTGCAATAGTCGCACACACGGCGGAGGTGACGACGGACCTAGTGCGACCGCTTCGTCGCCCGCCGATAAGGCAGCGGGTAGAGTCGTTGGGTTACTTACCGGCTGGAGGCGATAACGCGCATCCGGAACGGACGAAGAACGGCGAACGATTATGCTCTCTGCGTCGGATTACGTTGCGATTTAATACGAGGGGACGGAGGGAGAGAACGAGATAACTAACCGCGGGCGACCGCGTATCGCGCATTGTTGCGAGCGACTCTGCTTAAAGCGGGACTGGGATACCCCCGAGGGATTCTGAGAAGACTGTCGAATATCTCTCGGCACATGCAATCAATACTTTCGGAGATATTAAGTCTTCCCGATATCTCCGTTCATCGTTCTGCCACAAGAAAAAAAAAAAAAAGAAAAAAAAAATTCTGAATTTATATATTGTATATTAATAAAATGTAAAAATAAATAATATATGTTGATAACGTTTCAAAGAGTTGAACGGATTTAAATCAAACCTGACACTCCACGCGGGTGAGAAATTTCTGCATGAGCAATAATACAACTTGCAGTCCTACGTCGCAGCCGTTCCGCGAATCGCACGGTTTTAAACTGTATAAGCGATTGTACAAATGCACTGCTGAATGCCGCCGGAAAATTCACTTAAACGGTAGAAAAAATATCGCGTGAATCGCGTGCGCCGAGTCGCGTGTCGACGTGTCATATTTATATTTTAAGTACGGCCGTGTAAAACGGATTAGAAGATATCGAATATGTACGCGTGCACGAGTGCAATAAAAATGTCTCGGAGGTATCATTGAAATAATGAGAGCTAATACCGTGCCGTTCCAGAACACTAGAATCGCAAACGACTCGATTAATATCCCGATTAATAAATAAGCATTCACACTTTTTCGCTCGTCTGCTCTGCCACCGGCAAGTAATTTCCATAAAAAAAAAGAAAAAAAAAAGAAAAAAAAAGAAAAAAAAAGAAAAAAAAAGAAGAAGACTAAAGAGAAAAAAAAATAAATAAATTGGACACAGCTGTCGTCAATTTTTCTTTTCGCTGCAATAATTTCGACGCGATGCCATATTCGTGCAGTCATCTTATGAATATCTCGTCTCTCGATTTATTTCCTTCGTCGCTATACAACGCTAGTAAATCACTTGCTACGACTGAAGGGAAATGTTAACATCAAAGACGATCGGTAATCAAACATCGCGTTGCCGAAGCCTATCATTAAAAGAAATGACTGCGAATACATATTGGTAATAGCCTTCTTAAGCGAAAGAAAGTATCGTCGGTGGCCACCTAATTATCATCATCTTCTTCCTTCTCCGCGACGTTTCGAGCGAGAGATATTTTAAACATTTACTGCTCGATATGTAGAAACAAAAAGTAACTTATCGGAAAAATATTTTAATACAGCTCAATGGAAATCCAACAAATCCGAGACTTCCGGCAGGGTTTTTAATTTTGTATTGATTTTTCTACATTTATATATTCTGTCACGTCATAAAACAATATCGACGTGCGAGAGCAACAACGGACGTCGTTCCGTTTGGAAGTAACAGAACAAATGGCCTAGATATCCTAGATGAGCGTTTACTTCGCTCTTTTGCGCTTTACGCGAAACAACGTTGGCTGCAGCGGCGAAGGCGGTAAAATTTTTATCACGGCTTCGCGCTCAACTGTTAACCATTTTTGATTATTGCGCGAATTTACAACGAGAAGTAATTGCTATTCTCGGGAGGGCTTGATGGATATCAAGAGGGAATGTTAAGTTTCCCGAACGTTGCCCTTGGGTGGCATTCTTCCCGGGAGCATCCCGAGGTAACCGTTGGGCAGTTTAAGTTTCTTGTGTTCTTTCATAAATAATTTTATATAGCTATAGCGCGGTCGATTAACTTGATGGAATTTTACTTTATGCTGGAATTCTTCAGACCTTTAGTCGGGAATTGAAGCCGCCTGGAAATAACCCGTTTTAATCCTTATAGTTTGCTACGCGGAGAATGTTGTCTTACGTAACTCTCGCAAAAAGAATTGTATGTACGTACAAGAGATGTCTACGATTTCTTCATGTAACATGTTGATCGTTATATAACCGCGTGAAGAAAAAGTATTGAACATAGAGTTATTTATAATTTAAAAACTCTGACTGTGCTCTGAGTTAATTATTAATTAATTATTTTTGCCTAAATAATAATTAAACATGAAAAATCGCGAAATATTAAAAAAATCGAATTGCTTAAAAATATTTCTCGATATGGAGTTTATTTTATTTTAAATTTATCTGCTCGCGAAAATCGTAGATTCCAATTGTACGCGATATCGAGAAACGCGGCGCTCGAATCGATCTGTTAATTCCGCACAGACACTCGCAAGCGGCGACGGGGTGCATGAACTTTCAGCAGGTCCGAGGGAGCTTCCGAAACTTGATGAATCCACTCAAGTAAACGCGAGGGGAAAAAAAATGGAAGACGGGAGTGGTGTTCCCGGGTATCTGAAGCCGACGATTGCTGTCGATTCTCACCACCGAAAAACAAGAGACGAGCCAACGACCTTCTTCCCCTCTTTTCAACCCTAAGCGTACATTTTATCTCGATCTCCTCTGCGCATCCTGACCATCCACAAGCTGTCCTCTTTACTCCGTCGCGGAATACCGGTCCACCTCTTTTTACCTTCCCCTGCGCTATTTCTCATCCCCGCGGGATTCTCCGGTTGACGAGCCTCGGCGAAAAGAAAAGCGACCGGCAAGGACAAATAGAAGAATACGTTGGCCGGGGAGAAAAAAAAAAAAAAAAATTAAAAAAAAAAAAAAAAAAGAGGAAAAAGAAGCGATGACGAAAAGCACAGAAAGTCAAAGACGGAAAGAGAGATAAGTAAAGGGGTGCGCAAAGTCGACGGTACGGCAGCAGGGGGTGTCGAGGGAGGACAAGGGTGCGAGAGGCGGAGGCGGTGGAGAAGGGGAGTTGGCCTCGCGGTGTGCATTGAACCCAAACCGGTATCGAGCTAACCAACCCACTCAACCCGACAGCCGCCCCTATCTCGCCGTACCCCCGGCACGTATGTAGGTAGGTGCACCCCGAGAGGCGCGCATCGTGGCTGCTGCTTCTCTCTGTGCATCGCGGAGCCTGTGGTGTGCCGCTGCCACCGCTGTTACATGAGGGTCCGGACCTGCCACAAGCCAAGTCGCAGTGCGCAGCCGGGGAGTGTTTACTATCGTCGCGCATGCTCGTTGCACAACCGGCAGCCACCCCCTGAACCAGCGATTCATGTTCGGTCTTGCATCGACATAGTGGGGAAGCAATGTTGGAGGTGGCGGTCGTGGCAGAGACCGTGGAGAAGGGGTCGACTGTGCGCGAGAGGAGAAGAGAGGGCGAGAACGGAGGCAAAAGAAACGAGAGAGAAAGAGAGAGAGAGACCGTCCAGAACGATGGGGCAAGGGGGAGAAGAGAGCGAAAACGAAGAGAGGGAAACGGAAAATGCTGGTGGCCGTTATCGGATATGAGGCTGAGAGAAGATGGAGGGAAAGAGGAGAGCAGAGGTGCAACCACCGTGTCGGTGATGCTGAGAAGAGGACGGCGAGGAGAACGGTCGGCTATCCACGTGGTGGGACCGAGCGGGCGGGTGCAGCCTGAAAGAGAGAGAGAGGGAAAACGAAAGAGAAGTGCATTCCAGGTGGGGAATTCCCCTCACCGAGGTTTTATAGCGCGTAACCTACACCCTGTGCATCGGCCGCCGAACGGCGGCGACTGCACACGGCCGCCCGCCGATGCAACGGCGGTCGCGACCATCCGTTTGCTCGCTCGCCCGCGGCGGGAGAGAAAGTGCAGCGGATGCTGCGACACTGGAGCCGGAGCGAGGGTCGAGTCGATTAATGATCGTTCGGCGCGCTCCGCACCGGCGCGAGCGAATGTGAAGATCGAAAGGTTTTTCCCGACTCGCGAGGTTATCTCCCGAGATGTACGCTCTGCGAAATACAATGGGATTGAGACATAAGCGGATACCGAAGATTTCGAGCAAAGGCAGCGCGATGAGAACACGTTGAAGAAATAATGAGAAATGAACGAAACAAGGCGTACAAGAAAATTACGACGTGTACTTCATTATATAATTGATTAATTAATGGCAAAAAAGTCGATACATTTGCAAGTAGTCTACAAATATCTATCGCGCGGGATACCGTACGAGAAATGCGATTATATTAAACACACCTTCATTACGGAGAGGTAACGCGAAATAGAAAATTCTCCCGCAGTCGATTATGGTATTATGCAATAAATGTTCCGCGCGATCGCTGGCGTTCGAGATAACGAATTAAACGAAGTGACAAATGAAGTCTGCGATACCGGTGCTCACGTAAACGGGAGGGAATTTGCGTTGTCACGGCGACAAGCGGAGAACGTCAAAGGCAATTTATAAAAATCCTCAATGACGGAGATAAAATGTCACGATTCTACGGCGGGCGGTTTTTCAAAATCTGACGTGTTATACAACGCGCGGGGCCGCGCAAACGTGCTAATGAATCGAACAGTCCAGTCCAATAATGTACGCACGTCAAACGAGTTTTCCTAGATTACTGTCTTTAAGGCCTTCGTTCAAGGTAAAACCGGCCCGACTGCGCCTTATCGTTTCTGCACATCGGTGCATAATGCACGGTCCGCCTCTGCGCGACGGAGCATGAAATTATTGACGAAAGCGCGAGATCGGATGCCAATCGATATTACTAGGATCCGTTATGCATGCCACCCAATCGATCGTACCTCGGCGAGCACCGTAATAAATGTAAACAGTAAACGTTCCGCCCAATCAAAGTTTCACGCGCATCGTCTTCATGAAAATTAATATAATCCAATTATAATCCGATACTAAATTACCTTTTGATTTAAGCTGCTTGTCGCTACGAGCCTGCGTGTCAAACAGGAATTTGAACTGCCACGCGAAATCTGTTAATTGTAAAAAGCCCGTAACGAAAATGACAGTAGTACAGCGTTGCGATGGTCAGACAGGGAGTTCGTCGCGCTAATTCGATCTCGCCGAAACAATTACGATTCTATATTATTAGTCGCGCGGTCAAAGATATTCACGCTCTGCAAATATCGATTCCTTCGACGCCGTACAAAGTGTCCGAGGGAAAATGTAAATGTAAATAAAATAATTACGGGAACGTGCCTGTGATCGCGGACGCGATCAGAAACGCTCATGTTAATAGTTAACGTCGATTCGTGTCCACGAGTTATTATTTTGATACGTGGGGGTTGGCGGCGTTTCAGATAAAATCTATCGGAACGTATTTCATTTATATGTTACTTTTATTGCAAATTTTTCTTTTTATCAATTAGAATGTGACTTTTTCATTAACGATTAAAAATATGAAATATTTTTACGAACTTTAAAGAGAAAAAAAAAAAAAAATAGATAAGGTAGATCTTTCTTGATTAATCACAAGATAACGTTTCACGGCTCTTTAAACAAAATTTTAGTTTCACACTCACAAATATATTTCTTTATTCAAAAACTAAGGAAACGTGATCGACAATGGGTTCCTTCGGCATTCTCGTTAAGAAAGAAACCGTTTCAAATTAAAGACTCGAAAGGTTTTGTTTGGCCGACAATTCTAGAACGGCCTGTGCGCGTGATGTGCTATTCTGCGATCGCGCGAGCGAGCGGGCGAAAAATCGAGAGGGAACAGCCAGCGCGCGTTCGAGCGCGGCCGCTAAAAACAAGGCACGGTTACGTAATCGCGTTCGCCGCGCGCAGCAGTCCGACGACCTTCCTCTATGGAAAGGATGGATCTGAAATAGCAACGACCCGAATATGGGTCAGCATGCATTGTGGCGCGACTCTCCTCACGCAGAACGCCGCCGCCGCCGCCTCGCCGCATCGCCTCGTCGAGAGGCGGTAGAGGCGGCTTTTACGCTCACGAAAATAGACACTTTATCAGACCAGCTTCTCTCTAGCCAACTCCGCTTTACTCGTAAGATTATACGCCGTGCCGTTTGAATTGCTCCTCGTTACCGCAATCCTGAACCCTCCCCCACGCTGCGCGATATCGCATGAATCTTTAGAGATGGAATCTCTCTGCTGAATTAGTGCACACCTACAACCATCGACCTTTTTTTTTTTTCTTTTCGTCGCGCGAAGCTGACGTAAGATGCTCCTTCGCAAGACCGCGCAGGGTTAAGCGTTATTGTTTAATATCAGTAATAGTACGGTAAATGCCAACCATTCGTAATGTATAAACGGCGGGACATGCTTTTAGTTAATTAATGCTTTAATTTTTTTTTTTTTATAATACTTTTGTATGACATTTTCACAATTAGTTTACTCTGAAGAAGCAAATTTCCCTTGTTTTATTTTTTTTTTTGTTTTTTTTTGTTTTGTTTTAAATGTATTCAGATGCGACGCAAGAGACTTTATGAATGCCAATAGCGAGACCGATCGAGAATTGTATCATAGACCCTCGTTGGTACTTCGTATCTCTCTTTTTCCAACCGTCAAGATCATTTGTATAACGGAAGGAGCTCATTTACGTGCGGCACGGTGTGCATAGAACCGACATACAAAGGTTTTAAAAAGCACTCGAGTATTCGGTGGAGTGCGGGAGAAAGAGAATGAAAGAAGGTCGAAAGGGCGGAAAAATTAAAAGACGAAAGAGAAATGAGAGAAAAAAAAAAAAAAAATGAAAGAAAGAAAGAGTCACCGTGCGATATATAACGACCGAAGTAGGTCGCGATACAATTTTATCACATTTATTCGACTTTCCGTTTATTTCCGTTAATAAAGATTGATCTACATAAATCGTAACGTTTTATATGTAAATATAAATTGCATTCGTTAAAAGTGATTAACATTTATCGCGAATCCTTTGCGATCGAGCGATCCACGGTAAGAGGCCCGCGGGAACTGCATTCGGAATTACGACGAATGTAGATCAACAATTTCAATAACATTTACGCACTATTTGCATTAAATGGAAAATGTGTTGCACTTTGGTTGGAAGAAGAGCGAACGGATATGCCATTATAATCGTAATACATTTGCGATTGTAATTGGAATAAATCGCCAAGTATATTAATTTTTATGTTAATTGGGACAAAAATTTTATACGCGCGGCGTTAGAGTACGTGCAGGTTGCAAGTGGAGGTTCATAAATGTTTCATCATCTCGGTAACTTAAAAAGAGCAGCGCGAGAGAGCTCGTGTGTGATCTAAATAAACAAAAAAAAAAACTATCTTAATTAATTGTAACAAAATTTTTATTCAGGCCACCCGCGCTAGTATTTCGCTAGACGTACCGTCGGCGCGACAACTTTCGCGAGTCACGCAGTTGCATCAGCCGTGTATTTGCTACGGTTGGATTTAGACGGTGCTAAAAGCACGGCGCAGTCAAGCTCGCCTAGTGTTTGTAAATTTCGCTGGTACTGGAAGCGACTGCGAGGAGGCCACATGCGCGCCTAAAAAAAAACCGCGGAAACAAACGAGAAGGCGAATGGAATTATCTAATCGCGAACGAGTCACCCTTTGTCTCTCTCGTGTAAAAGCGCGCCTCGGCCCGCGCATAGCAATAATCTAATGGCCCGCTTTTAATTGCCTCGGCGATTGCATCGGTGGAAGACTATCAAGAGAGCGGCTCATAAATTATTGATGCATGACCTTTCCTTGTGTCGAGTTCAAAGGGACACTCGTACTTCCGCTTACATCCGTTTCGGTTCTACGACCTACTTTCTCCTCTTGAGAAAATATTTCTATCCGTGGTGGAAGTCGAGTACAATAGCCGAGAGGGGGTGGTTCGAACCGGACGTCACGTAATACGGGCTGAGCCGCGAGGTACAAAGTATTCACGAAGAAGTACTTCCCGAAGCGGAGAAGCGGGAGTAAGAGAAAAGAGAGCTCCGCGAGGAGAAAGAAAAAGAAAAGATACAGCGGTGGTAGTAGCAACTACTTGGGGTAGGTCGATCTATTTTTACGCGTGTTCAACTCATTGCGTTTACCTCGATTAGCGTATTAGCCGTAACATCCATCACCCGTGATCGGGACAATGTCGTTTAACATTGCGCCGTATATAAAGAAGTGTCCCGGAACCTTCAATTGGTTCTCTGGGGTGATTTAAATTTCAGATCAATTAGTTAAATAAAATTCATAAGTAGGAATGAAAAATATTAAAAGTACGTAATAAATTAATAAAATCAGCATGTCAAAAAGTTGCACGCTGTTTCATCGATTAAAACGATTTTTAACTAGACGCGAATCAATAACGCGGACAGAAATCAATTTTTATTACTTGAAAGTTCTACTTGAAGTAGCCACTAAAATATTGGTCGCGCGTACACGGTTCGCTAACAATCGATTACGAGCAATGAAGAAAGAATAACGTTGGCAGGGAGCAAAGAACAGAGAGCGAGGATAGCAGAAATAGACAGATAGAGAGAAAGGGTAAGAGAAAGAGAAAGACTAGACTGGAAGAGTGTCGGATAAATGTCGACTCGAGAGACGCTGAAACAAAGGAGGATATCGCAATGTTACGACGGAGAAAAAGAGAAGAACGGTAGCAGGAGACCAAAGGTGGGGGAGGGAGGAGAAGGAGAGAGAGGAGGAACATTCGGGTAGGTCAGATTGAAAGCACACCGCGCCTGACGTATATGTACGCAGGCGAAGGTGGGAGCGATGAGGTGGAGGACGAAGAGGTGGTCGGATTAGTTGAACGGAGACACGGCGTACGGGAATTCGCGGTGGAAAGAGCAGGGAGGAAAAAGACGGTGGAGAAGACGGAAGAGAATACACGCGCGGTGGAGGGAGCGAGATGCAGAAGGGCGCGGAGCGGAGAGCGAAGAAGAACCGACTCGCCGCCACGGAGGGTTGCGGCTTTCGCTTCGTCGCGAGGTCAGCGTTCCTCAACCTTTGCCCCAGAATGCCCCTGGTAATGCCGATACGCGACGCTTTCGAACCTCGTTAAATCGCGCTCGCGCCGCTCGCAATTTCAATCCGCGAGCCATACGTCAAGCGCGCGTCAGCCCGGCGTGCCGGGAACTCGGTGTTGCAGAAACGCGGGGATTTAGGACCCTTCGCGGATATTTATGTCACCAAGCCTCGGACGCGGGAGAAGCCTCCGCTTTAATGACGTTTAGCAGCGCCGCGCGTCCCACTTCGGCGGGATTCGCGCTCGCTCTTGCAATATGAGTCGTTACACATCGTAGGGCTCTTCCACTTTCGTGTGGATCCAAAGGTGCCGCGCGGCGTATAGCTGCTAACCTGCTCCGGTTTATGAACTGATTTAATCCGAGAACAGAGCCCGTCTTCGCGCAAAACCACCATATTGTTTAGGATCGCTTAAATTTTATTTCACCTCCGGTTTACGCCTCGCGACCGGTGACGCTTCTTCCACCGTCGCGCTCTGTACATGTCGAAGAAAATATTGTTCCGCGTTTACGACGTAGCGGGATCTATTTTCGCATATACTCAATTTAGGATCTTTCGCAAACGCTTATGTTATGCCTCGGACGTGAACTTTCGAAGCCGACACTTCCGCTATTACGTTCTATGTATATCAGAAGGCCCCAATCGCGTTTATGGTTAACGTTTATAACCCTTACGTGTCGTATTTTGTGTTACAATATAGAGCGTTACGAAATTCATTCAGGAAAAAAAAAAGAAAAAAGAAACAGAGCCTTATTAATTATAATTACACTGCATACATATTATTAATTTTATCTGTAATAACAAATCTAGTTTGAATCGTTTAGTCGTGAATCACGAAAAGGTATTACGATTCCAATACATTTCCTGCTACGAAATATTCCCTCAATTAAATATTAATAATTCTATGCATTTTTGTTTTATCCGGATCATTTTCTCACCCAATGCAATGCGTTCGAAATGTGTGATCGAATAAACGTTTACCCACAATTAAGTAAAGGCGCGCGGTACACACGATTTTTCCTCTACGAGGGGTTTATTTTCCCCGTTTTTATTCAGCGCGCGTGCAAATTCTATTTTGCAAACTGTTTTTCTCCGGGATTTTATTTATTTAGTAGCGCTTATACACCGCGAATTTTCAATTGAAACGTTATATTCATTACATCCCGCGTAAAGCGGTTCGCACGCGGGTATTTATGGCCGAACGTAAACTTTCAATCTGGACTCGTTTCCGACGTTCGTCCATTCGTTTCAATGATGCACGCGAATCAACTCTGCAAGATAACTCGTTAATTTATGATACTGCTGCATAATTTGCAGCTTGTAGACTGCAGGAAGCTATTTTTAGAGAATTCAATTTCGAACTTTCAAACCGTATTTTTTGTTTTAAACGTTTGGAAACGTTTTTTTGAATAAATAATTTTGACAAAATAAGCACGTTGCAATTTATTTGTACGTAAAACGTCCCAAAAATTAGAACAAAAAAAATTTCACGAAAAAAATATAAGAAGAATATATTATTAATAAATACCAAGAATGGACACGATGGACATATTAAATGGGAACAAAAATTTAGCGCAAAGCCCGCGGATTGGGTGTGTAGCCTTCGTTCGCGGCTCAATGTGCAATTCATAAAGAATATAATTCCCGATATAATTCCCGGATAATTTACCGGAATAATCTCACCAATAATTCTCTGTCGAATCCGATTATCTTCACAAGTCTGTCGATCGCAGGCGCCACGTCGTTACCATTATTACCGTTGCCGGTTATCCATTCGTACGGCAAATGCTAATGCCACTGCGAATTAGTCCACGGGTGCCCCTCCCGTTCCGCCTACATTTGCCTACCGATACTCGTTACTCCCTCCGTAATGTGGCCGGCGGCAGGGCATATCCCGCGCCCTCCTGCGAACCGCTCTTCCGCTTGCGGAGCGTAATTGCCATCGCGAAACCGTGCACCGGCCTGTCCTTCGACCGGCTGGTTGCATAACCGAGCGCACCGTACGCCCGTTTCTCGGTGCCTCCGCGGAGCACGCGTGTCACGTGGGCCGATTGATTTCACGTGCGTACCGCACTTCGTAAACTTTGGTCAATGACCGGCGAACCTTGAACGCATCCTTCGCAAAATCCGTGCGTTGTCGCGGCAAACAAATTTCCTGCGTCGAGTCAAATTTTTTTGTGACACTTGACGGGACGCGAAAATTAGACGCCCAAAATAAATCTAAAGAATTATCTCGTATGAATTTAAATAAATCCCACCCCAAAAAAACGTAAGAACGAATTAAAAAATTAAGTCCTATCCTCGTTTTAATTTCTTTCTCTTTAAGTGTGTGATTATTCTAAATAGCTAAATCTAGGTTTATAACATGCGCAGGATATTTTATCTCTATTTAATTATTATTAACTCAATGGACAATAAATAATTCGCATGAGTGTTGAGACGTCGAACACGTCACCTGCGTCGGCTTATGCAAGCTGACGCTGCTGTTTCTTCAGAAACTACGCATGTTTACGACACAGCTGATTATAGCGGCATAAAATGTAGCTAATAATACGAACGTAAAAGTGCAACTACGGGTCGTTATTTGTTCGGGATATGCATAGATCGTGTATGCATGTCGCGCAAGATGTGCAAGAAGTACGAAAATAAAGAATTTAATTTCTCCTGTAAATAAGATCGCGCTAATAGAGTGCGTTACAATAATAATTGCGGCAAAACGAAATTTCTGTGACTTATATTCATATCGTTAAATTTCGACGTACAAGATAAAAGTGCGACAGATTGCAAAACTTAAAACTTCCAGATCGGACAGTTCTAAAATGCGCGAAGCGCGCGGCATAAAACTTTTCGTGCAATCCTCTGATCTCCAAAACATTGTTAGCTCTCGAAAATAGCACCAAATTGCGTTACCAATTTCTTTGAACGAAAACACGTCAGGAATATTCGTAATCTTCTAGACGATCAATTTTCCCTTTATAAAAATTGATAAAAATAATTTCGCATTAAATAATTTTTTGAGAAGTGTACTTTAAGACAGACGACGAATAATGTACTAACAAAATACTAAACGCTGCCTGATTACTGGATCGAGTTAAATTAAGTAGAAATTTAATTTTCTAAATACGCGCGTTAATTTTTATTTACTTGCCTAAGAAAATTTGCTGCAAAGAGACGGTTCTTCAACCCTTTGACACTACATAAACAGAGTTGAGCAAAAATAACTCTCATATATCAGGGCTGCTGGATAAAAGACGCGCAAAACATGATGGAAAGCTTATGATAAAGTAAACTGGTGCAGCTCGCCAGCCCAATGACTCCGTCCTCTTTCTATTACGTGGCGGTAAATTTACCAGCGCAACACCTGTGCGTTCTTCATAAAAAATGCTAGCGTTAGAGCTGGCTGGTCAGAATTTAATGAAAATTGACAAGAGAAAAATCCTTAATCCTTTTCAGAATTATTAATTTCAAAAATGGAACACAATATGGAGCGTTTCATTATTAAAACAATATAATAACTAAATATTTGTTAAATCATAAAAATATAAATTTTTTTAAGATACTTATTTGCCAAGAAAACGATTCGTCTCGGATATGCGGCTAATTTTCATTCAATTGCGAAATGCTTTATCGGTTTTCCCCTTAAACTCCCCCTTGCAAGCGAACGTCACGCGCGACTTTCGTTTCCGTCGCAAATCATCGACGCGCTTGCAATTCTACGTTATTCCCGCGTGACGTAGCGGAAATTGTTTCCCGAAGCTCTCAAGACACCGCGACAATTTTTTACCGTTCTCTCGTAAAGCGAGTGATATGGAAATCGTGGTATATATCTCGTTGACAGGGGGGAAGATGGGAGGCAAGTGCAAAGGGCGCAAGTTGCGCGCGGATGCAGCGCGAGGGCAAGGCGGATCTTTTCCGCACTCCTTGGGTCCAAGGTCTGACCTCCATCAGGCCGCTTCGAGAATCGCACGGAAGGTTTCGACCGGCGAGGGTGCCGAGGGGGCGGCAAAACGCGTGAGGGAACGCGCGCCGTTGCGGATGTGCGAGAGGGAGAAAGCCGTGCGCGATAAACGACTAAGGGAAGGCCAAAGGGATGGGAAGAGAAGAGAGAGACAGAGAGGGAACGCTGCAAACCGGTGTGAGGGAACCGACAGAGGCGCTGTGTGACGACTGACCCAGTTACTCGCGGTGGAGGTAATGACCGATACTACGCTACCTAACCCTCCGTTTCCCTCCGTCCTTCCACCTCCAGGCAGCGGCCCCTCCTTATGCCGCGACGCTCGACTACGTTACGTGCGTGCATATACGATACATACATGTCGTGTGCATACGTACCTATAGGGAGGAGAAAGAGATAAAAGAGCGAGACGGACGAACAGCGCAGGCTTTCCGCGCGCGTACATACACACGTTCTCTTTAAACTACAATAGCGATCGAGACTCATCAGGGATGGAGTAGGATCTCACGGTAATTGGATTCTCTCTTAGAAAGAACGAAAGGGCCTCCGGAGGTTATCGGAGCCGTAGATGTTCGGCTTCAATTTAACCAATAGGAATGCCTAGAAATTACGGAAGTAAAGCTTCCTGTACTTTAAACCAACAAGCTTTAAACAACAGCCTTTTACTTCGCGAGTATTTATATAGAGATACGTAGTTACTTTAGTCCTCGCGAGTTTTGTTACAGAGAATGTAAGTGCGTGTAAAGCCTATTAAAAAAAAATTAAAAAAAAAAAGCAACGTAGTCAATGATTCTATTTTAATTCGTTTAAAAGTTGTAAAAATCTACCAACTACTAATTGCCGATAATATTAATTTTCATAGTTAAAGGCGCAAAAGGCCGATGTATCGTTTATCGAAGTAGTCGCACATAATGAGTGCAAAGCTTAGAGCTTTCAGCGACGAGTTCACACGAAGGGATCCTTGGCCAACGAGTTATGAGCAAAAGGGTCCTCTTCTCGTGCACGATGTGCACGCTCTACTTGCGATCCGATTGACGAAGGGCTCTCTCGCAAGTCTCTGCGTGGCCCGATGGTGCGAGGCGACGATGCGAACGGCTGGGATTGCCGATGGCCGCTTGATGAAGGGTCGCAATCATTTTCCACGATCATCTCGCGCAAGTTTTTTTTTTTTTTCCCTTCCCCTCGATTCTCGAGCGCGATCATAATTGCGCCGTTGCGCAACCGAAATTATATTCACTATCAATCGCGAGCGTTAATTCAATCGCGAATGTATCGACAATGAGTATTTGCCACATTGTTCAAGTAGCCGATGTTAAATATGCATGAGCGTCATAGCGTTGTGTATTTTATGCGACGTTCAATTATTGGCAACGAGTCTGATGAGCTTGCATTTCGCGAAGTAACATCGTCATCTGAGAGAGAAGTTCTGCACAGTTGCGACGGTTCCAAGTACGGTTCGATCTCGTTGTGTGCATGCATTAACTATCCTTCGAACGTTCATCGAGACATGTCACAACGTATTCTTTCTTTAGTACCGCGTTATGACAACCAAAGACGTCGCGATCTTTAACGTATCTATGAAAGATATATCGCCGTTCGTGTAACAATCTAGAAACGCGGTACATAAAGTCTTTAATTATCGCTTGCAAGACGTGCCGTTTTTCCTTCCATCGAGTAAGGTCGAAGGATATTACGCGATGATTCAACAATTGCGCCCAAGGCAAGAAGTCATTGCTCGTGCGCAAGGTGAACTCGCAAGAAATGATAGAAAAAAAAAAAAAAAAAAAAAAATGATAACCTTGTTGCCGCTAATTTATAATGTGTGACGGACAAGGAACTCGTGCAAAGTCCTCGCGTAAGTTACACGAAGAACAAAGTCTCGCTGTTGGTACGTCGGTATCGCCGTTTGCGAAACATCCTGTACGACGAATGCGGCGTTTACTGAGCCTAGAACTTGCACACAACCGCGCCGTGTTCGTCACACGTGACACATCCCCCACGTACTCGAGTGCGAAATATTGAAAATAAAATTTTAGTTTGCGATAATCGTTGCGCAAGCTCCGTTGTGAAATTACGCCGGTTCCTATTTTGATTTAGGAAACAGGAAGGACGAAGGAAGCTCCCTTCGCGAAGGAATAAATCAGACGTGACGTTAAGTCGCGAGAAACAGCCGCATATGTACTTCCTGCGCATTTTCGTAGCGCGTAACGACATTTTCGTTCTCGCTTTACACAGAGAGTGGAGGAGAATCGTTGAGCTAGAACCGACCTGTTTACGCGGCCGCGGTTGCTCGGTCGAAGTTTAACGAAGATCTGGGTCAGGCGGTGTTTGGAATCCTTGAATCGTACGCGAGCGAGCGCGCGCGCGCTGCACATAGGAGGAAAAAACGCTCGTCTATGGCGAATAGGAATCTCGTTCCAGAAGTCGTTGCCGGGGATAGCCTCGATGTATATGCATGCATACCCCTGGCACTGAGGTCGGCGCCGTTTCTCCGCGACTTAAAGAAGCTAGGCAGACAAGGATTCCGCGCGTACTTGCTACTCGCGACCGCTGTAGGTCACAGTCAAGTTGCGCTTTTCTTTACATTAAACGTTACGTAATTTCACGGAATGAGCCGCGCTCGGAGTCGGGAATACCTGGCGCCGCGTATTCGAGCGGAGGGATGCACGGGAGTGGGGTGAGACCATATTTGCCATTTTCGTTTCACTCCGTTTCGTGACGCGTAACGATTTTCTGGTTCTTTGTAACTTGAAAAAAGAAAAAAAAAAAAATTTCTGTACGTAGACATCGTTACGTAACGATCGGTCGCAAGGTTTCTAACACGAAGCACGAGATTTTATCACTCCGCTCTACATCGCGAGAGGCATAATTCGGGACGACGGATTACCCATTACGACATTCAGGCCAAATATTCCGTGAGAGTTTCAGCTAGGTTACTACCAGCGAATTTCATTTGCATTCGCCCTTATCCTCGACCGGGGGAAACCGTATCGGAAATAATTTTCTCCGACGTGAAATAACGTGCGACGAGATCGCTTCGATCTTAAAGTGAAAAACGATGATAATTACAATGGGATTCTCGTGAGAAATTTATGTGCGCCTCAACATTGCTGGCGCTCGCGCTTATATTCGATGCAACCGCGGGGTGTGAATTTTTTGATTCGCGATGCTTGACCGTAGGCGCTCGATAATAATCTCGCCTCGGCGAGGGACGTCTTGCGTGGCGTGTGCAGCCAGCACAATATGCAGCTGCGTTCTGCACTAGATCTTGAATACTTTCAATGACAAGGCGTAGACGACGAGGCGGCGACGGCGGCAGAGTGACGGCGGACGAGGAAAGGAGAGGGATACGAATTACTCGGTCGAGCCTTCCTACTGCTTTACTGGCACGATAAGACGAAGTAGGCCAAGCAAAAATTCACCGATACTCCGCGAAAGTAGGCGGAAAAATAAGCGTGCGAGCGCGATAGCGAAGTTTAATGCCAGTGGCGCTTTCTAGCCTGAACATCGACGGCGCGACTTACGCAACAAACTGCGCATCACAGAGAAAGGGATTATTATTTTTACGCTTATTAGCACATTAATTACATCGAGGGTCATTAATCTTTAACAATCTGTACAAGTAAACCGGTCAATCCTTATTTGTTCGCAGTGTATTATAACAGCGAGATATAAAAAATGTCTAATTATGAAACGTTATTATATTCTATTATATCGCTTTTCTAATATTTTTATTAATAATACAATTTATTTTTTATTACGAATGTTATTATAAAATGTATTGTTTCTCGTACGGTAAACAATAAAATATTATTCTGATCTATTAATAATTTTAATCACAATTTTTAACGTGAAATATAAGCTCTATCTATTTCAACCATATTATTCCATATTTTCTTTATTTTCTGCATTATTAATTTATTCTTACTTTGTGTGTATTGAAATTCGATATCATCAATATCGAAATACTAATCAAATTTCCCGAAAAAAAAGATTTCCCGGTGCTATTATTTTATTCCCAGTTAATAATAATACGTTTATTTAAAACGCGGCGGAGGTCGCGCCACGTCGTAACAATTAAAAAAAAAGAAAAAAAAAGAAAAAGAAAAAAAACCTGATTTTTCCCCGAAAGTCACTCAGCGATTTTATATCGCAACTCGCGAGGAACAAAGTCTTTCGCGAAAGAACGTCAATTATTGCGCTGTCAACGACAAATACGGAGAGAGCCAATGTCGACATCTACGGGACCGAGATCGGGACACGTTGAAATCATATCGAATTCAATCCTTGCCGTGCACATAATCTGCGCGGCTGTCACCATGTCGGATTCTTCCGGCCGTCAGCTATATCGGCTATCGCATTGCTGCATCGGGCGCAACGATGCGGCAGCATCGAATCTGTCGGCGCGCGTCGTCGCCGTCGTATAAGCGCACCAAGTCGACGACGAGTTTCCGAGCGGCGGCTAGGCTCGCGTTCGGGTCGATGTATTCTCGGTTGTTTATTTAGGCCACGGGAGGTGAATCGTTCGCTCTCTTAACGCTGGCAAGCGTAACGCGCGGCCGCGCGCCGAGCGCATGGTGCACGCCCGCTGCAAAAAAACGCGTGCACGCGCGAAGAGCCCCGCTATCGTCGCGAACGCGTATCGTCGACTGTCATCCCGATATCGCAGGGAGATCAAAGAGAAAAGCCCCCTACTTCGCATAAAAAGCGTGAGAAACTCCTATTTGCATAATTAACTATCGATTATTTTTTGTAGGCCTTGCGCGCATCTATTTTTTTTTGCCTATTGTTTGTTACGTACACAATAGGTGCGGAGCGAGCCGGATGAAAGACTTGTCGCGAGCTGTTATTTTTATCTCAAAATTTTCTAATTAATTCTCGCCGTCCTTGCGACAGGATTTGAAAAATAATTCGTAAACTGTACTAGTGATAATATTAAAGAATTCGTGTGCTACACGCTTCTAAGAATAATAAAAGATTTTTCTTGATAAAAAAAAATCGATAAATAAAAAAAAGCCTTATTAAAAACATGTGCGATATAGCCTCGCTATGTCTGCATCCAATAAACCCTCTTTTCTTTTTTCCCGCGGTATTTTAATTTGTAATTAAAAATAGATAGTCTCGATTTGTATATACTATAAATTGCAGATAAATCTGCAAATCCATTCACTTGTTTTCAATCGCCGATCGTAACTGGATGTGAATTATGCGTGACTTTTGCATGTGCATATCGTAAATCAATTTTCTGCCACTTTATCTTAACGGTCGCGAGTCTGGAATCATCGCCGTTGCGCGAAGTACACAAGGTAAAACGAGATCAAGACATCATGTGAAGTGCGTGTCTCATGTTTATTCCGCTCCCGCAAATAAAATATAAGAAATGCATATCTGTGTGAGATTACGACATCTCGATGATGCAAGTCGGACAAAGTGTGACAGCACCGATAACTGGGTTCGGTTATAAGCGTCATACTCGCGTTTATACACGTACCACATAAATAGTAAATATACGATTTTGCATCGCGTACGTTATGTGCATTTATTGTTACATTAATCGAAAGGTATGGATTCCCAAAAGCTGTATCTTTTGACATCCGTCCAATACGGAGCCAATAATATTCCAACAAAGACAAAAATTAGGGCAAACTGTGAAGTCCGAAAAAAACCGAGTGCAACATGGCGCGTGTAAATAAAATAAAAAAAATTTAAGGGAATTCTTTGCAAGTGGAAAATTCGACGCTATTTTACGAGTCTAAAAGTAAAGCAAAAAAAAAAAAAATAAATAAATAAATAAAATAAAATTGGTGTCGAAATACAATGTCACTGTTATAAAAAGCACGTCAAAAAATATTGCGTTTAAGATCAAAGTTATAAATATTTAAGAAACTTCCTGTGCAGCGAGTATGAACTGTAGGAAAATTGAATGCAGAGCGATAAACGTCGCTTTGTGCGATTTTCCGCCGACTGAACGGAAAATGAACGATATTGAATTATATGAACTGATAAAAGCCGCGTTTCTGACGGGCGAAAAAATTTAGCTGAATAATACGATAACGATAGAGACAGGTCAACTGAGTTAACTAAACTATTCATTGTCGATGCTACACAGCG
Source organism: Cardiocondyla obscurior (assembly GCF_019399895.1). Lineage (NCBI taxonomy): Eukaryota > Metazoa > Arthropoda > Insecta > Hymenoptera > Formicidae > Cardiocondyla > Cardiocondyla obscurior. Next base: position 317,440 of record NC_091875.1, on the reverse strand, counting down.
AGAATTGTGCGCCAAAGTTTTTCCCATTTGTACATCTCATTCCAGCATTTGTCGCGAATATCGCATGCACTTTGATCACAATAATTTCGCAATTTTATCAAATGGCGTATCATTATCCAAACAAAAAAATTTTATCATTAACGAGCATCTCTTTTATTGCAATAAAAGATAAGCCGTATATTGATACAGTTGTAATCAAATGCTGAAATGAAAGCTTTTTTTTTCCCCAACATTATTGAGTTTATTGGAAGCATCGTATATATTGTAGTTTTTCAAAATAAAAAAAAAACGAACAGCAATTGACAGCGTTCCTTGAAAAACAGACTGTGCTCGATATAAAATATGAAATAATCCAACCGAACCGCTACTCATCAAAACTAGTAATTTTACAAAATAAAACGATCACATATCGATAGTACCGATTGCAGAATTAATTAGGAACGTATTATTCAATTAATTGGCAGCATATGCATTTTCATAAAAATCTAGATTCTAAAAAAAAAAAAATTATGTGCATTAAGGGGAAAATTATTTCTTCGTTAGCCTAAAAATTTGACTATCTAGATCAAATGTGAAGAAATTCCAATTCGTTGAATGAACGGCAAGTCAAATGAATTTTAAATCAAGGGTCACAGGTAGTCTAAAGTTCTGAATCAAGTCGGTACCGTCATCGGCCGGGGAGGTCATCGGCGATCGCGAGTAATTAGCGAGCCTCGCGGCCACCGGCGTGCGACGGATGCAAATGGAGTGGGTGTCACGACGAGCCGGGGAAAGGCCGTCGCGCGACCGTGGCTCGTTGATATTATTATTACCGGCATGTTCGAATTGGCATTAACATTCACCGATACATTCCCGCGTGCGCTCTCGCTCGCGCGCGGCGTCGCGCCGCGCCATTTTCGTAACGTGACTTTGTATCATGAACTTTTCGATGACGTTTGCGCAATCCTATCAGTCAGCCAATACAGGCCTCAGCTGGCCGGCGTTGCGAGTGTCGATGCGTCGATGAATGCGCGAGCGACTCTCGTCGAAAATGTGATAAGAACCACCTATTACAGCGGCCGGTAAACGAGCGCCGAGAGTCTACGCGGTACGACGATCGGTCCCGACTTAGAATATCGTAATTGCAGGACTTACGAATGGATTAAACGTAACGAATAAACAACAAGTGTGTGTGACTTTACGTACTACTCGAATAACGGCGGTCTAGATTTACCACGCTGGTGCATGTACCCCGAAGGGGAGATATGGCGTTTTCTGCGGCGACAGCGGCTAGCGTACGTAATCCTAAGCGGCAGAAGCAAAGGATGAGAGAACGGGGGGAAAATCAGTCTTCGGCAATCCGGCCGGCGCGGTATATACATGCGGCACATGTGAAACTCGACGCACACGACGCTAAAGTCGCGTTCTCTAGCTACCGTTGTCGCAGAAAACGCTATATCTGCCTTTCAGCGTACACGCGCGACGCGTAAATAATGAAACTCTATCGGAGTGACGCACATAAATACCGTGGCTCTATAAATAATTTAAACGGACGAAAATAAATTTGCTGAAAATGACAGGCGGTAACGTGAGATCAAACGTTTGAAATGAGAGGCCGCTTTTGGATTGTTAATTTCCTAAATTGTGCGTTTTGCCGGACGGCGTACCAATCGATATCCACTCATCCGCATAAATTAAAGAATAATTTTAAATCCGTGACTATTCCTCGAGAAATCCGACTATTGTCTCTCGCTTGCGACTTGAATTCCGATCGTACCAATCACCTCGTTGCTGCATTGCAAAACGATCGGTCCGTTTGACGGTAGCTGGCACGCTATCGATTACGTAACTGGTGAAACTATCGGCTACCTGTCGATTGTACATAGATGCGCTTCGGTCGATCACCCGACTCGCCTCAGTCCAAAATTGCAATCAGCGATACCGCCGGTTGTAAATCCCTTGAAATAAAAGTGGGTTTGGCAGATGGTATTGTGCCTGATTTAATGCAACGAAACGTACGCACGATCATTCCCCGAACCCCGGAAAATGGTAATCTAAATCTCGATTTTAATTAAAAATCGTCGTAAAACTCATTCGGCTCGAGCAACTTTTTTTCAAGCTTATGGATCTTTTTGAATAGATGATTATCAATCTTTATTACAGTTATTACTGTAAGTCGCAAGTGGTGCTTATAATTTGCCAGTAGTTTGGATGCATTTCAATGGCTGTGTCTATATCAAAATGCCTCGTATAGATACTTTATCACAAGTATTGGAAAAAAAAAAAAAAAAAAGTAGGAGAGGCGGCACGATAGGTTTCTCCGCGGCGGTATCGCGACGAGCGGTAGTAGTAGTAGCGGCCGTCAGTGACCAGCCAATTAGAGTTATGCAACTAGTGAAACTATCCTGGCGGCAACGCGCTGCCACTGCCATCGGCGCGGCGTGGCCAGGTCGCGGCGTGCTCGCGCTCGATCCCGAGGCCCCCGCGTAAGTTTATTGCCAAAGTTTTCGAACACAACGACCGCGGGTAACCCTGGACGGGCACAGGGAACGGCCGAATGCGCACTCGCGGTGCCAACCCGCCGCGCGTATCCACGTGTGCTCGCCTGTGTTTCTGTGTAGGTAAGATATGTGCACGAAAACGACGTAATCGGCTGATTGCCCTCCCCCGTCATCCTCTCGCGCGCTACCTTCCAGATATTCTCGTCCTCATCGCGGTGGGCCGCCTTGTTTTTGCGAAAAATCTAATTGTAAGATTACCGGTTTCATTAATTCGCGACTTACTGCACGAAAAAGAGCGACGGCCGCGGTGGCGATTAATCACCGCGCGCTTCGGCTGGACGCAAAAACGGCGAATTAAATACTAGATGGACGAAGTTAAAAAAAAAAAAAAATTAGAAAAAGAAAAAAAAAACCCGTTGGTTTCTTTTTCCTTTACGTTATTATCCCTTCAATAAAAACGAAAGCCGAGCACGCTTCGATTAATCTGATATGTTTATTGCTATCTGGTTGCGTTATACATATAAAGCTCCGTAACGAGGTTTCCTGCGAGAAGTTCACGCTCGATGGTAATCGCGAGATCTCCGAGATCGCGTGGCTGGAGGCGGCCTCGGATACCTAGATACAGAAATAGGTACTTTTACTAACACCCACTATAAGTCGCGGTACCTGTTTCACCGCGTGTTTTCCGCCCTCGCCCTTCCCCTTTGCGAAACCGCCGCGCCTCCCGAGCTGGCACACCGTGAAAGTGGATAGGAAGGTGGTAACAGCAGGGAAAGATGAGGGCGACAAGGGGAAAGGAAGCAGGAGAGAGACCAAGCCGCGACTAGAGCGTTAAATAATCCCTCTAATTGGGTTATCCACGAGGAAGTAACCTGCGCGAGCGGTTGCAACCTCGCGGTATCGAAGACCTTCTGCTTCGTCTTCTCGTGTACCTTACCGCCACGGACACCCCACCTTCCTCCTGGCGAATCTGTCCGTTCACCTTCTCCCCTTCTCGCCCCCTACATCACCCCTTTATCCCTCTCGCATCCTCCCAGCCACGTAACTCTGCCAGATCGGTCGATCTATCGCGTAATGACGTACAAAGGAATTTATTTCCACCGAACAGTGAAGCTCAACTACCGTTGCCGTTGCGTCTCGATTCTTTCCAATTCGAATATCTTTTTGTAGTTAATTACGGATGTAGTGATTTTGAATTGTACGCGACAACTCCGACATTTTGGGAAATTCTGCGTGTTCGCTGTATAGCTGGCTAATTAATCTAGTTTTTATAGATATTATTTTTTGATAAATATATGTATATATATATTTATTTTATTTTACTTTATTTTATTTTATTTTATTTATTTTATATTTTTTTGCGCTAGGTTTGATATTTCAGAACAAACTGATTGCAAATCGAATTTATTAAAATAAAATAAAATAAAATTTGAGTCATAATTAAATTTGACGTATATTTTGAAGTACTTTCGAACACATTTTCAAGTGGTCTTAATATTAATATTCAGAATATTATTGATATTAATAGAACATCCCTCAAATTTTTTTTTTTTTTTTTGTAGTCATATTTGGTTTTTTTTAAAATTAAATACACCCTAATAAAATTATGCTCGTACAAATTGGAGAATGAATCAAGAATTATTGCCCGCTCGTTATCGCGACATATAATAATCCTATCACTTTACCACATATACATAAATGAAACTCGGCTAGAATCCACGTATCGCAAATAAGGTACAACAAATCCAGGCTTCCTTTGACCGATCGTTCAACCGCTTTCGTTATGCAACCGGTACACAGTCGAACGTACGTTATGTAAAATGACATTAAGAGATACAATTTCACAGATAGCGCGCATAATTCCACAGATTACTATCAATTTCGTTAATTTTGATAGAATAATTAGAAAAAAATCGCGAAATAAAACGCTTCCGATTCGCATCCAGCCTGTCAAGCGGCGTATCATCTCTTTCATTTTTTTTTTCTTTCCCCACCCTTTAGTCGACTGCGTTACCATCACTCGCCGTGTTAAATAACCGTTTAATTGCGTTATGCAACGGGAAATGAAATGACCCGGTCGTTTTAGCCGTGGGTGCCGTTTTGTCAATCTCATAGACGAGCACGCGCGTGCTTCATAAGCAAAAGGAATCAGAAAGCCACGTGACGCGGCAAGAAAAAGATCATTTTTTATAATCAGCACTTTTGATTCCATTCTCGATTTCACTCGACCGCGGTGAAGATAGGCCATAAACGTCGTGCCTACACTCCTACGGCTACGCCTACCCTATTCCGCTTGAATCATCGGTCATGGAACGTTACATAAGGACAAGCGATACCAAAGTAAGATAAAGCCTTGTCATCGATGATTACGCTATTAACTAAATTGTTTTACCTATTTATTATATCGTTTTTAATTACACTTAGCTATCGAAAAAATGGGGTCAATTTTTTTTTTTTTTTTTTCAAAAATTCGAGAAACCGAAAGTACGATATTTTTTGAAATCGTAGATTTCTGTAGCAGTTCTTTAATCAATTCGTCCTCTCGAAAGTTTTTTTAAAATAAAAAAAAAACTTTCTTTATCTTTTAATCACTTATTATCATCGCATTTCTCTACACATAATTATTTAATTTCATGTATAACAGTTTTTTTTTTAATTTGTATGCATCTATTATTTACATATATTATAATTCTGACAGTTTGCTTTATTAGGTTTATTATCTGTCACGTACTAGTTTTAAGATAAGGTATCTATGCAGAAATGTCAGACCGCAAAGTATGCTAAACATAAGAGCATTCGTGAAATAATTTTTCATTTTTCTCTTTTTATTCCGGCTCTCGATCGCGTAATGGCGCCTGGTTGACTTGCATGTTCAGGAAGTGAGTCTCCTACCAAGTGAAAGTCGTTAGCTCGGAGTATTAAACCAAGTAAAGATAGCTGTTACGAGCAACAGCGCGGATGTACGCGGGTGCAACAAGCGCATTAAAACGAGTTGAAATTTCGTTACGACCTACGGCGTAGGTACATCAAAGCTCGTTCGATTAAAAAAAGAAGAAAAAAAAAAAAAGATTATACTTCCCGACTGTATCTTTTCTCGCGCAATTTTCCAACCGCCGAAAAACTATTTCCACATTGCATCGTCGTCCCGTCGTTGATCATCGACCGAATCACGCGATGTATTAATAAACTAATGAATCGATGTCAAAGCACGCCGCAATTATGCAGACGGTTGATGTTTTTGCGAAAACGCTGATCGCTTTGCACCAGATATATCGCTGAAAATTATCGATAATTAGGCGTTTATGCCGACACACTTAATTGCCGGAGAACAACGCATACTGTTGATTTAATTGATACGCGCTATAATTAATTTTCTTGCAGCGTGTAACAGTTGTAATCGATAGTTCATACTCTCGTCGACCATGCATGTTTTATATTACACCATGAGATAAGGAAATTAAATCTAAATCTGTGAGAAAAATACCGATGCTATATTTACGTGTTATTGAACGTCTCGAATATTTTATAGCGATTTTTTTACTGCCGCCATTCGCAGCAAGTGTTATCTTATTGCATAAATGTGTCTCGCGATTTAAAAAAATTTGATTTAGTGCAATCGTTACTAGCGAAATATCTTCCAGCCGACAGCGCGCGATGAGAACCTTTGCGGAAGAGAGAGCGATCGGTCGCTGGCCTGCAATACTTTCGTGCGAACGTGAGCACGGTGAAGATCGGTTGCGTAAAAGCGCTAAGAAGGCCCAGGTGGTAATGGTGCGTGCATGCGTATCGCATTATTTCCCTCATTCAAGAGCATTCAACGACCCCCATTGTCAAGTTTAAATTCAGAATTGCTGAACCTGGACCGACAGGCGCGATCCATTTTCAACCGTTAAACGAATCAGTCGCTCATCTCTGATATTCTCTTTCCACGAGCACGCCGAACTGATATCCCTATCGTTTATCCTATCGCTATGCTACAAAGTATGATATGTTCGCAAATATGAAATGAGAATCGATAGTTGAAAATCGAAAAATAATTTGCATAAAAAAAAAAAAAATTTTTTAATTATCCTCAAATTATTTATGTTACCAAGTTAAATATTTGATACTTTTAGATGTAATTTTTGCTACTTTAATCTACTTTCATTATCTTTCGTCTAAATTACGTACAATTAATTTCCATAGTTCACGTTGCCTAACAAACCAACGGTTTCGGGATTAAGAAAGCGTGGGGCCTAAAATTCACAGATAGGACGTCGAATCTTTAGAACGCAAATTACACCTTTTCGCTGGCAGTCACGGCCAGAATCCGGGCGAAGCGACGCTTCGCGGAAACGAAGATATCAAAGTCGACTCTATTTCGAGTCCCCGTGTGCTCTTTATACCGAAGCCGAAGACACCGCTGTAATAGAGCAACCGGGGCGTTCATTGGTACGGCCGAGGGAAAGTGAGAGATTACCGGTTGCTGGAAGAGTGCGAGGAGGATAGAGAAGGAGAACTAGAAAGAGAGTACGGATATAAACGGGGGGAGACATGGTGGTATAAGTGTCGTGTCCTATGGACGGTGTAGGTAGAGTTCAACGAGTGTGGGAGGGTTAGCACGAGCAAGACAAGAGGTGGAAAAGAGCAAGGCGGGAGAGAAGCGCGCGGGGGCTGAAGCTCACACAAGGGTTTATAGATAGCAGCGCATGGCCTAGAAACTGTGCCGCTCGGTGTTTTTGACCCTTCGCCTAGCTACCGCTTCTGGGCCATTGCAACACGACGCGTTTATGCCACGTTAGGCCGCGTTCACACCGCGTGAGAGGTGCAAGTGATCAACAACACGCGCCTCAACCTGCTCGTTATTATTCATATTATTATCATCGCCGTGCGCACCTTTAATTTTAATATTCGATAGTAATATGTATTTTAGAAATCGCAACTTTAATATAAGGAGATAATTAAAACTATGCGTGCTGAATACTTACTGATAATATACGATATTCTGTACCTTGCGTCAAGTCGACTTTTATCCATGGATTCTTTAATCAAAATTTCTCGATAAAATTCTTCAACGAAATAAACGAAAATTTAAAAAATTAAAAAATAATAAATAAGAACGATATTCGTGTTATATAAATGTAACAGTAATATAAAGAAAGAGCACGAAATCCCGATATTGCTAGTTTAAAATTAATTATCGCATGTCAGTTACAATTCATGAACCATTGCAACACGCTGCGAGTACTTGTCAAGTAATATATTTACGTCATCGGCGACGCAATCGTCTTGCAATTAAACGAATTTTCGTGTTCTGCCGCGCATTGTAAAGCAAGGCAAATAAATTCCCTTTTCGTCGAACGGGGAAGAGAGCGTGCGCGATCCACTCGAGAACTTTACTTTTATTTTTATATATTTTATTAATTTTTTTAATTTTTTGTTTTCCCACGTGGAAATCGTACAGCGATAGAATTAATTCACTGTCCCGCATATCGCTGGCAAACGTTTAGCCGCCCTTCGTCGCTATCGCACGTGAAATAATAATGCATCAGATTTCGTGCAGCTTATCGTGTCATCGCGGTAACGTCGGAAACGCATCGCCGTTGTCTAAGATTGCATCGATTACGCGACGGGCACACACGCACGAAGGCGCACACGCATATGGCACATGCAAAACGGCATATCCGTACCAACGTGACGGATATACCACCCTGGAAAAACTCGCAACCGCTCCGTGTGTACGCGCCCGACCTCCTTATCGACCCGTGGGTTCGACCTCGCGCGTAGTTATCGCTTCCGGGTCGTTGCTTCGTGACGGGTCATTTTAAGCGACGTTCACAATCGATTCGACAAGTGTGCCCTGCATTCGCGTCGGAAATTGTCGAATCACGAGTCGTTGAAGTCAGACGTTGACTGAAAGTCGAGAGAGAAAATTTTTGCGCGATTGAATTTATCAGCGACTCTCACGCTCGTCTAAATAATTATCCAAGATTAACACGTCTCTTCCTGTTGAAATTATAACATCGTCCGGTGTTACGTTTATATATATTTTATATAATCCACTGGCCACCGTTACGAGGCAACGCATTAATAAGGATTGCGTAAATTTTTCAACTATTCCATCAATTAATTAATATTTTATCGATACCCTAAAACGCCATCCTGAATAATTTAAACGGAGCTTCTCTTCCCGCATAGCGCAACGAAAGGAAAATGCGCCGAGTTTTCGTAGATCCCGAGCCTCGGCTAGTTTCCTATGCGGCGTCAATTTTGATCAGCCTAAATCGAAACTCTTCGCCAGTGCTTCCTCGACAGTCGATCTCTCGCTTCGCGATGTCGTTATCGCGTTCACGCTTCTAAAACTTGACGGCAAAAGCGAATTAAAGAGCGGCGGCACGCCGCGGCGCGATAGCGAAAGCCATTTATAATTTCAGCTCTTCCTCGTCGACGGGCAGCGATTTTCCAAGTGGACGCCGATAGGATCGATTCTCGCCAGGCAACGGTGCCGCAACGTTTAAAGTGCAAGAAGACGCGAGAAGGACGGCTCGCCGAAAGACGAAAAAGCCGAGAACCGCCGCCAGCCGCCGTGCGCGATCGCGGCGCATACGTCGATAGCTCATTATGCGCACGTTATGTGCCCGCATGACTGACGTAAGAAACTTTCGCTCACCTCCGCCGGACTCCCCGGAGTGCCGTTGCACTACCTTGCACTTGCATTTGTACCTTCGCCAACACGGGAAAGCGATAAACGATTCGTGCCCACCAGCCACTTTGATCGGCGTTCACGTATCGGATTTCAAATCACCATCGTCTCAACTATTATTGTTAGCGGAACGCAACTTTAACGGCGACTCGCAATTGCAATTTTCTTACCAGATAATTAAGTAGATGTTATAAAACTGAATAATAATATATCATAAAGTATTTATTTGCCAACTAGCTTGTGCGAACGTTTCACGTACGTCTGTTCCTTTAATTTTTTGATTATCTTAATTATTACCGAGCGAGAGCTTCCGTTTTACTTCAACTGTTTCCTAATCGAATGCGCTATTATTTCGAATTTCCCTTGCAGCGGTGTAAAAAAAAAAATCAGAACTACGTCCGACGATAGCGCGTATTCTGTATGTACAATACCATCGACGAGATTGATGATATAAGCAAAGATTATCATTTTATCGAAAATCCACGTGCGCTACCGCTTACGCCGTTTTCTTTTACAGTCGCGCTACCGCGCTCGATACGATCTTGTGTTCCACATACATGCAATGCGGATTATTTCTTCAATGACGACCCCGTATGCACGTCACGCGCTTAGACACGCACGCGTGACCGTCGAACGGGAATGGAGGATTCTCCGCAGCGAAAGTGACGGTGAACGAAGTGCACGATGTCTCGCTCGTTTCGCTTCGCGAATTTCTCATCAGGCATAACCGCTATCTTGTAGAGTTTACCCGACGTGCACGACTGCATCTACAATAAGCTGCCACATATCGCTGTGCTAACAACCGCTGATCACGAACTAATATTGACGCGCATAAAAGAAATCACATCCGTATAAACAAGGGATTTTACCTTCTTTTGCGCGATTGCTCTGAAGGCTGCCTTCGTTGATTATCTAAGTCACGTTTGTTCGCCGCGCGTATTTAGAGAGAAGAAGAGTAGTATCGCGGATTGGTAAAAGCCGTATTGCTGAATCGGACGCAAGTTGTCACGTGGAACTTGTAGAAAAAGAAGAAAAAAAATTTGAGACCAATTTGCGAGTGAATTAACTTTGCGGTTCTTAAAAGCGAAACCGTTTCCGACTCGTTCATTCGTCCGATTCAGGCCCATCTCTAAGAACCCGTTTACTGTTGAATGGAAATGACGAGGCGAGAGCGAGCGAGGCGCAGCGAAAGTGACGGCGCGAACGCAAAGTACCGCTACCCAATGCGGTGCATCATCTCTCGCTTGACCGGGTTCTTATCTCTGTATTAAAAGCTTTTTTTCTGAAGGCTTTTAATTTTTTTTTTTTTCAATTATTTAACGATTTAATAAGCGATTAAAAATTTATAACCACAAATGTCTTCTTGTTAAAATACAATATTCACAAGAGACATTCTACTGACAATGAGATGTAACGAAAGAAATGGACAATAAAATATTATTTCCTCGAAATTGCAATAAATCAATTAATTTTATTCCCGTTGTAAAAAGTCGTTAGATTTAACGTAAGGTTCGGGAAGAAAAAATACGGTTCCTTTCCCGTTCGAAAATTAAACGAAGAAATTGCCGGAAGTCTTTACTTTGCGAAGGAATTCACATCGACTCGCGATTGCTGCAGCAACACGTAACACCTTAATTGATCTGGTCAGAGTAGATTCATTCGCCAGAACGAATGAAGCCATTAGCACCTCTACCTCGTTCTTTCGTTCTTTTTATTTTATTTTATTTATTTATTTCTAATTTTTTTTTTTTTTTTTTTTTTTTTTTAATACCGTAACGCGCTCGAATTCTTCGTCCTTCCTCACGTATCATGTGTCTTCTAGACTCCATACGAGTCACAGGCATCCACGTCGTACGGTTGCGCGAACGCGAAATATGTCGGTCGCAACTTTCTCTTTACCCAGCGGTTCTCAAACTCGCTTCCTGCTTTTCGCATATCCGCTAAGACGCATATCTCCCAAAGAGAAACGACCGGCTCGCCAAATCCCCACGGATAACAATTTAACGAATCAATTAAAACGATAATTTCAGTATAATTAATGAGAGCGCTCGTCCTTCTATCATGTTTCTTTTTTTCTCTTTTCCTTTTTTTACCTTTCACTTCTCCTCGAGTTCCTTTTCGTTATTTAAAGTTTTTATAACGATTCGTTAAAACGAACAGACGTAGCAATATTTAAAATTAATTGCTTAAAACAAATCAAAAAAAGAAAAGAAAAGAAAAAAAAAAAAAGATATAATTTGCTAGATCTCGAATACTAACGAGCAAATTAATTTTGTTCTTAGTGCCGACTTTGAAGATTATTATTATTACATCAAAGGGACCGATAACAATCGTAATCTAGCGCAATTCATATCGTTAATCATCCGCGCAAACGCGTACATACAGCCGACAGACAGTATCCGCGGTTAGTCTAACCATGCCGTAATTTACGCGCGCGCCCTTCTCGCCCACTTCTCATCTTACTTTGAGCAGCAGACCGGGGCCGTAACGCGGAATAACGCGTTATCCCAGCTAGCAGTTTCCTAGCCAAAATCTCACCACCCGGTGGGTCTATTAATAACCGTTCGCGACTACGGCCAGGTATTGCTATCCTCGAGTAGCGATCGCTTTGAAGAGGCAACATACAGTGTATACTGCTTCCGGTCCAGCCGGTTGCTGGAAACATCGTACCAGACGTAAGACTGCCGTTAACGTTACTCTTTGCCAAGTCGGGAAGGCTCATAATCCCCGTTTAAAATTTAACTTTTTCTCCCCGTTCGAATCTTTCTCCGCCGAAACCAACTTGGAAACGAAAGAAAGGATCGTCTGGTATTTTCTCGCTGGACACCTGCGTTCTTTATTTAGTTTTCGACTACGTTTCGTCGAACGAGCTTGCGGATATACGGGAGTTTTTAATAGTTTCCTACATGCGCCACACGATATTTGTATTATAATTAATAGATAATAAACTGAATAAATACGAGATAATGGAGTCACGTCTCTAATTACACGTCGAATCTAACGTTATCTCTCGTAACTCGACGAACGAACCGGTACCCGATCGGTCCAGCGCGGCGCTCAACCCGTTTACAAGAGCGGACTTTTCAGTCTTGGCAAAATGCAGAACTCGACGCGGCGACCGCGCTGCTGCGTTTACGTAATGGTAGAGAAACATCATCGTTAGTCGCGGTATAACGTCAAGAGTACGTTAACCCCGCGAGGCCGAACACGGCTTTCTCCGCCGCGGCGAGAAGCTTTGCTCTCCTCCCGTTCCCCTCCTCACCTCCGGCAAAAACTCCTTTCCTTGTTGTCGTACTCGATTAAATTTACCTTCTCTTTACCGCGTCCCAACGCCTGCTCTCTCTCTCTCTCTCTTTCTTCTATCGCTTTTTCACCGATTTTCCTATACCTCCCGCCACAGAAATTTCTACGAATTAGATGCTTAAGTACCTATATTACCCGCGAGACAAATCGTTGTATTGCATTCTGCATTAGAGATAAAATAGCAATTTCGTTACGGGCGCAAAGTGTTACTTTTAGGTAACGTAATCAATTTAGAAAAATAAATATGATTAATGTCTAAATAGATAAATTACAGTTAAAGGTTAAATATATTTTAACGTGCAAGCGCGCGTTTCATTGCACGATTTGCAGCCACTTGTAGGCGGATACATAATGGTGTATTATTCCATTTAAAGGGTACAAGACTTTACTATAAGCGCTGAGAGTTCAACGAAAGCGACCCTAAAAATCGATCCCGAGAGCAACCCTCCAGCTAACCGAAAAATCGACGCCTATAATAAATGTACGGCACAAAAGCTGCAGTGTTAATAATATATTCGTTTTATGAAACTCGGTGATCTTTTGAAAAATTCATGAAAATTTCTTCGCCATGATTTTCGCAAGTGTGCATTCTTGCGCATAACAAGCGGCTTGTAAGTCGCGTATGCGCCGTTCGCGCCTATGTATGCGTATCAAACGGAAGAGGAAGAGAACGAACGGAGGCGAAGAGGGTGTCGGCAGGGTCGTTGGTAGAGTGGGAGAAGGGCGCCCTTGCCCTTGGCATTGCCGCTCGATACGAATAGTCAGGGCTGTCCAAAACGGTGCCGAGCCAATTTAAACGTGCGCATAAGCCTCTTGTGCGTATACAAACGCCACCCCTTTCCCTTTGCTTACCGGAAGTGAAGTAAAAAGAAAACGTTGTTTTTCTCTTAATGAATTATTTTCTTTAAACATAAAAAAAGTGAAAACTTTTATATTTTAAACAAATATAAAAATTTGCATATATTCTTAAATATCTTTTTATATTTATTTAAATCGTCAAATAAAGCACGTCAGATTAATGCATAATTAAATTCATTTAAAAAAAAAAAAACGGAAATGATAAGAATTTCAAAAATAATATCTCAATTATTCCAATTTTATCTATTAATTAATAAAGACTAGAGCTTTCAAATTGCTTTCTTTTTCTTTCATTTTTTTTTTTTTTTAATACAAGAGCAGCATTTAAAAAACATTATCCTATATCTGTTAATTTTCGTTCGACGACCACGAAACGTGCGGCGAGGACGGTTATTCGTGTCCATGAATAATAAGGAAAGACATGTTTGTGCTTAAGGGAGGGATGGGGACGGAGGAGAAAATGGTTGTGGGAGGCGATTCTGATGGGCTTCGATTTATCTTTCTAGTGCGTCGTATACGCATGCCCTCGCCCTTGCCCTTGGTCGATACTCATCCCCTCGGCGAAGACTGCCTTTTTCCGGCGCGGTACAACCACCACCCTCGTCGATTACATCAGAGTGCCTGACGGAGTGCCGTTTCTCTTTCGCAGACCACCACGTGGTGTACGGCCACGTGGAGCGTTTTACGCGGCGCGCAGGTGCGGAGCAGACCGGCGGAAGGCAAGCGAGCACGCCAGATGGCGAGAATACACCCTCTCGACCGGGGGTGAACGACCTCTGCGCGGAAAGTAGGCTAGGCGTGGCCTAATTGCGAGCTCTTCGCGATATCCAGTGGCAACAGAAGGGTTGTGATATTTTCATGCGAGAATAATCAAAGGCGCGATTCGCAAACTTGCAATTAAATATAAAACGTCGACGAGCACGAGAATTTAAATATAAATAAAACTTAAAATAAAATATCGTTAGTGTCTTTAGATCGACTTCGATTGAGCGCAATTACACAAATTGATACGGTTTTCAATATATTTTTTATAATAAAAAAAAAAAAACTTTAATCAGAAATATAAAAGCGCAAGTCGCAATTAATCTTTCGTATCATTTTCGTTTTATCTCAGTCACGTAGCTCTAGAATAATAAGGGCTTATCCTCTTCGAAGATCAATGATCTTGACTGGTTTATCGCAAGAGGGACGAGACCCTTTCTTTCGAGAAGACATATGAATCGAGATACTCTACAATGACGTTTCTTCAACATATCGTTAATACGATATCTTTACCAGAATCCAATTAATGCTCGGCACAATTAATCATTTAATTGACCACGACAATATAAAGAATTTTTAATACGGTGCCAAATTTGATTTAAAAAAAAAAAAAAAAAAAAAAAAAATTACAGCAAGTTTTTACTTCGAAGTAAATTTACGTCCGCGTTGTTGTTGCACATTTAACAACGCTTAATCTGCTCCTACACATTCTAATAAATGTTCGCGTTTACGTCTTTTTTTCCGAACATTGTTCCCTCGATTTTTCGTAGTGGATTTGCGACGCGCCACCGCGGAGGAGGGTGTTACGAAACGTTTTAACCTCGTGCTCTCCCGAGGGTGACTCGCCCTTTAAGTAGCGACCAACGAATGGGGAACGGTTCGGTTTCAACGATACGATGCGGAATCGAATACACTTAAGGTGGCACTCATGCTGGCTGATAAAGGAAAACAGTATGGCTGAAGTAATGGCGATGTAAACGCGACTGATCGATTACAATTTCGCGGACGCATTCAGCATCACAAAAGATAAAATATATCTTCGAGCTTAACTCGAGCAGCAATTCGTTCATTGCTATGTTTGATAAAATACATAAGAAACTTTAAGAAGATAAATTTTAATTCAGTGTTTTAAAACAACAAGGATAATAAAATTAAATATCAATGAAATTAAATTAATAACTCGAAAAAAAAAAATGTTTAATGATTTAAATCACCGCGATATTGTATTTTGTGATGACATTTAACCTTTAGTTAGAGAACGAAATTTTATAAAGAAGTTACGGATAAAAAAACTATTTTCTGATTGTAAAAAGCACACGCTCTTGACAAAGCCAACTTCTCACCTTGCCTATTTTTACTCGTTCTAATACTTTTTTTCTCTCTTTATGTTTTAGGTAAGCCTTTCGTGCCCGTGAGATTTGTGTTTCAATTCGCACTTTAGATTTACGACCATTGCACGTGAGTGATACCAAGAGAATAGTAAGTAACGCAAAATTAAAAGTTTTATTCCAAGTATAAAGTATTGGCTGTTCTAGGTTAAATAAAATAACTGGACTCGACAGCAATTACGATTAATAATTAAATTTTTCAATAACTATACGCAAAAATGTCCCAGAAATTGTGTTTGTGGTTAGAAAAAAAAAATTTTTTTTCTTGAGAAAATCAGCAAATGTGAAAATTTTTCCATTTTCTGTTACACAGAATTGATTTTTCGAATTTAAATTCAAATTAAATTTTTCTTATTAAAAATTAACTGCAAGTCTGCAATCTTCGTTATCGAATTTAACATTTTTAAACTGTCAGTTTTCATTATCCACAATTTCGAGATTGTTAATGTCTTAATATAAAAATAGCCGTCTTCCTAGTCGTATAATGATGAAAAATAAATGCGTGTTTCGGACACATCTGATTTAAATTATTTCTTATCAGTGCGCAATACGGCGGCTAGAGTTGCACCGAACGACCCAAAACGTTTCTAACACCGGAGTCGCATCCTTTCATTATTTTTTAAACGCGTCTGCTCCTTAATTTTTTACGAGCGGTTCGAAGGGTCAAGTACAGTTGTAGAGATCGGTAATTTTGCAATCGAGAACAGGACAAAACAAAAAAAGGGAAAAAGAATTCGTAGATTCCGAAAGAAAAAAAAAAAAAAGAAGAGCGGAGAGAGAAAAAGAGAAAGAGGAACTCTGCGGGACAAACGAGTGGACGAAGATAGTGAGAATCGGTATCGAGTGTATACGAAGGGTGAACGACCGAAAGGCAGGGGCACTAGGCTGCTACCCTCTGCGACGAGAGAGAAAGATCAGTCGAGAAAGAGAGGGCGTCGGAAAGAGGAGAGGGAAACGAAAAGGGCGAAAGAGAGGTATGAGGAAAAGAGAGAGAAAGAGAGAAAGCACCAGAGGGAGGTTTCGATAGAGAGAACACATTGAGCAACCCCTAGTCTCCTCCTTTCCCCACCTTTCTCTCTTTCTCGCTCTCTCTCTCTCTCTCTCCCCTTTCCATCGTGCTAGCCGAAGATCAATACGAGCCACGTGGTGTGGCAGTAACGCCACGGAGAATGGCCTAACCCTCGTGCATGCAACAACCTAAAACGTGAACCATGGAAACGGAAATCTTTTCTAGCAAGAATAAATTCGGTGGTCCGCTATTGACAAATTTTTTTTCCGCAGAATATCTCGCCAATTTTTTGTTCGGCATAAAGCTTTCCGTAAGCGGCTTTTGCATACAGACGTTTACGAACTTGTTAACATTTCTAGATTTGTAGGACTTAAAATTAAACGTTTTCTTTGAACTTTCTTTTAAATGATAAAATACAAAAAAATAGAAAAAAAAAATTATAAACGTTTGTAGAAATAAACTTATAGTCGTAAATTTAAATATCAACATTCTTAATATGTAATAAAAATTTTTTTATCGTATAAAATGACCCCGATTTTTAATTTTAATATTACAAATTTATGATAAAATTATTACCTATAATAATTTTACTAATCATTCATTTTAGCATTATAGAATTTTTCTCAATTAGTAATTTAATTTCCATCACCTAATGGTTATTATCTAGTTTGCGCGTTTTAAATCTGTCTGTCTACTCTTCAATATGATCGAATGAAATAGTTTGAATTAATGAGAGTCATTGAAATTAAAGTATAATCCGAGAAAATTTCCAACACAGGGCAAATTCAAATGACCTCCGAATCGAGAACTGCTGGCATGAAGAACTTGGTTGGATGTGGATCCTATTTTTGGTCATCTATCGATCGCGTTACCCCGTGCCGTGCACTCGGGAAACTCACCCCGAGTTTATAAACCTACCAGCAGCTTTACTGGCCGGGGAACGGCCTTTATCTTTCTAGGACACGAAGTCATCGGCGCAGTCAGAAACGCGAATCTGCATCGATGATCTTCTGACCTCCGAGACGCAATTCTAGGCTTGTCACATAAAATTTCGACATCGCTGTATGCGACACGTTCACGCAATCGAAAATGTGAACTCATCGCGATAAAATCAAGTCGTAAACTGTCAGGCGAAATACTTATATAATTAAACTTTTATAAATGCATATTTTGCCATCAAAATTGAATTCTCAATTAGAAACAAAAAAAATATATACATATATAAAAGTCGTAAAAAAATCGAAATAACTATAATAACGTTGAATTGTGCAATCAATATCGTTCAGACTAGAATTAAAATTTTCACGAAGCAGATTGAGTAAGACACCGAGTGAAGAGATAGTGTTTCGTAAATCACAACATAGACGAAATTTGTATCCTTATTCGGTACTTCTTTAACGCTAACGATTCTGATATGTGCTCAATGTTATGGGGGGAGAGGGATGTGTTTTTGGCACACTCTCTTGCGTTCGTCGTACGACCGCAACCCTCGTGAGTTATACGCCCGATCTTTCTCACATAACGAACGCACACACCCACGTTCGCAAAGATATACATAGTGCCGTGAGAGCACAGGGCAAAGTGAAGGAAGAGAGAATGTAAAGCCTACCCTTGCAGATCGCTTTGAGGAGGGTTGCTATTACGGGTAGTTTCATACATTGCACACCCCTGACTTCGAGTCTAGGTCGGTCATTCACCCTATTGCCATCACCCGGCATTACCCGGCAACCCCTACCTACCACCCCACGCTCTTCCGCCACCTACCTCGTACACTCCCGTTCCCTTCGTTCCTCCACCGCTTCCACCCCTATTTCAGTGACGTCACAGGGCCGCCCCTCTATCGAGGGAGTTTTCCCTCTCCTACCGCGCGAGAGGGGTAACGATAGACGGAGTAGGAATGCCGAGTAGGGGAGTAAAAACAATGGCGTAGAATAGAAGGGGTGCAACAATTTGAAAGCTCACAAATGCAAGATAAGTGACGAACCGCGCTTCCGCGATTATTTGTCAGGACTTGTTATTACGTGATTGTTAAGATAAGAAACGAATTAAATGCACGGCGTAAATAATTGGCGAGATCAATCAAAGTTTGGATTATTATCATTACGATTTAAAGACCAACGTAAAAAGTGCAAAACCTGATGACACGATGCTGCGTAATACTGGAATAATCTGAACTAAATTCGGACTTGTTGTTTGTGCAATCCGTACAACACAAGAATCGCAAGGATTGAACGAACTATTTAGATACTAAAAAAATCTGGATAGTATTAGATATAATTAATTAAAATTTATATCATAAAAAAAACTTTGATTTACGGCAAAAATTATTATACCTATTTCCGTTAATGTAAATTGCTAAATAATTATTGTAATTTATATAAAATGTGAAAACCGCAAAGATACGAAAGAAGTGGCTTCTGTAATTCTCGCAATCGTTTTATTACGGCTGAGTTTTCCGCGATGACGGAACGCCCAATCTAACGAGATGAGATGACGTACGTAGTGCCGATACTCGCTTCATCATTAACGCATTGACGGCGGTTGACTCATAAACGGTGGGTAGCGTGACTATTATCTGCATCATGTCCATGATACGCGATATATCGGCCGACAACGAAAACACAAAGAGAAAGTTACTGGCCTCGCGACTCGTAAGACGTTCTCAACAGCGATAACGTTCCTTACATCTTCGCTTGAACATTTCGAGAATCCACGCGCGGTGCAAAATGTCAAAACGCACATATTTATTAAAAACTTTTTGAGTTTTATATTTTACGGATTTGATCCAACGACGCACAATGTTACTATTTTTATTACCGTGATTAGATGGAGATGTTCTCTCAATTTTCGTCGATGAACAACGTCGCCGAGTTAGCCTAAAGAAATTACAAACGGAGAACATGTTAGCCGGCGTATTTTTACGTTACGTATCGATGCATTCAAGTTTATTCGGAACAGAAATCGTCGACTGAGCGTCACTGTCGAGACAAGGCTGCTTCGCGTAAAAGGTGAATGCATCGGCGCTTCCTACATTTACGCAATCGATCCTACGAGCATAGTTCGCACGTAGGAATCGACACGCTCGCTTGATGCGTATTTACGCGCCAACGCGCGTCTGCTTTACTGGCCGCTGCGTACGGTATGCAGTATCGTGCGAACGAACGAATGTGGAAACAATTGTTTCTCGTGGATGCACCGGCGCGCGGCCCAGTCTCATTCAGAGAACCGAAGACAATAAGCGTGAATGAAGGGGTCTCGGCCGAACTAACGTAAGATGCGAAATGCGAGCTACCAGACAAGAGAGAGAGAGAGAGAGAGAGAGAGGAGAAGGATAAACGAAACTACGTCGTACTGAAATGCGCATTAACAATCGGCGGTCTCCAAGTCTTTCAATCTTCCTTCTTTTGACCCTGAGTTGAAAAGCGCAAAGCACAATATACTCCAGCGAAGTTATCGATGAACTTAACGCTATTATACGAGTTTCTTTTCACGATCGCAACTTTCAATCGCAACTCTTATTCAACACCTTAATACACGTTTCGTAACGCAATAGTATATAGATCGACAAAAAGTGCGCAAAAGTTATCTTATAATTACACGTTCGAGAACTCTTTAAGTGCCATCATTTATTATTATTTTATTTTTATTTTTATAATTTTTTTTTCTTTTTTTACACCGTACTACTAAAGACCGTTTTTTTTTTTTCTTGCACGATATTAATGTTGTTCCGCTCAAAACTATGTAACCTATTATTAATAATACTGTAAGTATTGTTCCTAAGAGTTTTAATTTTCGCGATTTTGGCTTTTATTTTAATTAAAAAATTATTGTATTGCATAAATTTTATTTCTAAAAAAAAATTTATTTAGAAAGAAGAAAGGCACCGAATATCAACTAAATATATAATTTATTGATCCTAGAAACGAATTGTCAAGATCACTTTGAACCTCTCTGAAAGCTTACAGTGCATAAATTATACGCGTTAGAAGGAAACCTTTTTTCAAGGTGGTTTAGTATGAATTTCGAAATTTGCTTGCATTCTAATGACTGTTCTGGTATGCAACCGTGAACGCAAAGCATCAGAATGCAATGGTTTTATCGTTATTTGCTAATGCTAAATGCTTATTAGTCAACATCTCCGATTACTGTTATGCCCTCCGTTACAAATAAGTATAACATTAGTAATGACTACTCAATGGAAGAAGAATGAAATTAAAAAATCTATTACCTCAGTTAATTATAACAATATTAAAAATTCCAACCAACGGCCAATAATCACGTCAAAAACAAAGTAAACAGTCCAATTAATTTTCGTGGCATAAATGATAATTAACATAAATAAAAGAAATTAAATGGCAGCGTAAAAGCTTCGAGAAACAGTTTGCAATTTTCTTTTTTTTTTTTTTTTTAATTTAAAAACAGATGCTATAAGCGGTACTAACGGTGATAGATTGGGGAGTTTCTGGTGAAAGCTGATCGTTAGGTCGGCCGGCCGGCCAGCCCTTGACCTTCCCTCGGCCGAATTCCGGCCGAAGGCGTCGAGGACTCGATTTCGTAACGCGACAAGGCACGCCCCTCCGAAGCACAATTTCGTGGCGAGCGCGACACGGTGAAAGGCCTCGATATGCGTGCAAGAGGTACGCGCGTGTGTGTAGAAGTCACGGGAGTAAACGGCCCGCACGCGGCGAAAACGAAAGGACTCTTCGTCTTGTCCTCCGTTGTGCGGATAAGCGCGCGCGATTCGCTTCCGCCGCGATTATTCGCCTTACCGACGCAGGTTACTTTCGCAAGACTTTCCCCATTGTTTAAAAAAATCAAGCCGCAAGTCGCGGACTCCCGCCGCCGCCGCTGCCGCCGCCGCGACCGCCGCCGCCGCCGCCGTCGAGGTCATTCAACCGTGCTAAACACACGCTTAAAGAGGTCGTTCAACCCCGTCGCGCGCAGCGTAAAATTTGCTCAACATACGGGAACAAAAATATATTCCATCTGATTACATACGTTTTGCATCTTATCTAGTTTAAAGATAATTTCGTTCAAGTACGAAGATCAAGAATTGAAAAAAAAATGACGTGTAAATAATAAGAAATAGATTACTAATTAAGTTTTAATTTTATACATTATCGATAAGTACGTTTATATATATATATTTTTTTTTTCTTTTAATTAAAATAATTAACTTTTGGAACAAAAATGATGATAAAGTCTTTGTAATAAAACATATAACGATATTAACAATATTGCTCAGTCTAGAACATCGTAGTACGAGTTTTTATCAATTGAATGCTCCGTTCAATATCGAGAATAATATAAGCTGTCCCATCGCTGACAGCGTGTAACTTAACGATCAGACTTTCGATCTCAGACTCCTCTCCTTCGCTATGCTCGACCCGGAAAATAGTGACGAGGAGAAAGGTCAGCCTAATACGGAAATCCTCGGTTTCTCGAGCGGCAATAAAAAAATAAACATATTTTACACCTGTGTCTTTCTGTCTTTAAACTCGGAAGTTGACGTCACCACGTCAGCGCGATAGTTATTCTTGCTTGTAATAATATGTTATTATCTTCACTTTCCTTTTTTAAACGCGGGTAACTTATCTAACTTTCGTTTTAACGGTAATAGTAAAAAAATTAATATTTCCAATATAAGTATATCGAGATACCGTTATTAAATCTCAATTAATTCAGAAACATTAATTATTTTTTTTTTTGCGTTAAAAGTAACTTACAGAATTTTTTTTT
Source organism: Cardiocondyla obscurior (assembly GCF_019399895.1). Taxonomy (NCBI): domain Eukaryota; kingdom Metazoa; phylum Arthropoda; class Insecta; order Hymenoptera; family Formicidae; genus Cardiocondyla; species Cardiocondyla obscurior. The sequence goes on along the minus strand of NC_091875.1, from coordinate 295,219 downwards.
AATATTTATAACAGCATTATTTCAGATTATGTTTTACAACACCCGACAAGTATTTTAATATATAATTTGATCGAATTTAAACGTAAAAAAAATTCTTAATGTTGATAACTTTTTTAACAATTTTGACATATGATAAACTGAGACAATTTATAAGAATTTTAACAGCCACGTATATATTTCTAAATTCCTCACCATTTTTATTACATAAGTTCAACTTATATGTTTCATCTCTGATAAGAATTAAGAAATTCATGTGTCTTTTTTACCATATAATTAATTCATGGAAAATTTGCTTCTGACTTTTTATCTCTAATATTTATGAAAGGCTGGCACCTGCTTGAATGTCTGTGCGATTCACGATTTACAACAAAAATATGAAATTAAAAGAAGTAAGTGCTTCGATAATGAAATGCGAAATTGGCGTTGTCATCGCAATCCATTTAGCAGCTTAATCTTTCTTGTGCCAAAAAATATGCACGATTCTCACGTGACTCAATAATTTAATTTTAAATTACAAAGTATACATTTTTTAATTAAAAATATACCTAAAATACGTAATTTATGGAGAGACTTTTTTTCTTTCATACTGTATAGAGCGCAAAGACTTGAATTCGCAACTCGATGTGACTTTATAATTTATTTCTGGAAGATTGGGAATCGCACTATTATTTCAAGTGGGTGACAGACTGCGTTTTTCAAGAACTTGAGACGTGGCTTAGAAACTTCTCGGTAAACATGGCCTCGTATCTAGGACGCTAAGTCGCCACGGTTCGTTCGTTTTCTTAGACTTTGAGAGACACGATTTGCCTATCCGTATCTCCGTTTCTCACACTTATTCTCTCATGCCTCTCGATAGTATTGCCGTACCTAGTCCAAGTCCGCGATAGCCTAGACGGGCGATTTCTCCAATGTGCAATGTACAATGGCAACGATGACCAACCTACACTTATTACTGCCTGGCAGTGAAACTGCTGCTGTTATTTGCTTATGCCTACACAAATATGTACGCGTGTACATACTCATCTATTTCATTCGCATATTCGCGAATATATTTAAATAAATTATTATTATTATTATTATTAAAATATTATATATCTGAAAAAAAATTTTATAATTCAAACACGAGCACCATTTTATTTAAATAATTCATGATTAATTAAACAAATTTTTTTTTAATAATAATATGCTAATGGTTTCTCGATTAAGTCTTTGAATGCCGTAATATCTTCATATCTAATTCTATTTTATAATGTGCCAACACAATAAGTAAATGATTGTTGCATTGTGAGCAACTCAATTCTCTCATGATAGACGTATTTTTTTTTTCTTTTTTTTCTAATCAGATAGGTTTCCATAAACAACAGCACGAATCGTTGAGATCGAAAGATAATCTCTAATTAACTTGTCAATTCTTAAAACATTCGAACAAATGAATTGATCAAACGCTTTTTTTGTACACTCACGAATAACAATCGCCGATTAGGTAAATGTTAACTTTTAATTCAATTTCAAAAAGGTGCATTAGCACAACGATATTATTCGGAGTGACTTTGATTTAACATTTCTAATGTAGAAATCCCAGAATTTTCATTAATAATTAGCTGGTTGAAATTAATAGTATTATCAATTCCGCGCCAATATTAATTGGAATGCAAATTATATTTGTCTACATATAACTACGTTATTAATCAAAATTGCGGCGACAAATGTTACCGCTCCTCATGAATAATCGATCAAGTCTTAAAGTTGCATTTGAACCATTTGACAAAATAATTATTAGATTCTTTATTCGATTAAAATAAAACGGATTTTATTGTATAATATGAGAAACTTTTTGTTTCTGTGCGGGATTTCTTTGTTAAATATAACGTACGTATTTAGAAATTATATGCGAATAGAAAAAGTGCCGCAGCATGACGGAAGGATAAAACTATTAGAACGATTACTATCAAAGAACTTGATTCTTGACCTAGAAAGTCTTTACCGGACAGCCGGACGAGGACCACTTTTTGTTTTACGGTTGTGTTTACTAATGTTAACCGTGTAGAATCGATGCGTGTATGCGTTAATCCCTAAGCAGAAATTAGTCACGTCGCTTACGTTTTTACCAAATAGAAAATGATTTATGACTTTTTGTTGCACGACAATGATATGCCGAATCAAAGCTTTCCGATAATTTAAGCGTCCCTCACTTTTCTATTTGCTGCATATGCTACATTGAACAAAATAATATCCGTAATAAAAGTATTAATCCAAATTAATTTTTTTTTTCATAAATCCATTAAATTGGTTTTCTACACATAAAATTTTATATCAAACAGTTTCCTAATATTACGTAAAATAAAATTACTTGTAACTAACAGCGCTATATTATTAGTCATGCGAATAATAAAAAAAAAAAAAAAAAAAGAAATAATTTTTCAACACAACTAAATCTATAGACGTAACTTTTTTTTTTTTTTTTAAATGCCAAATTACTTATGCACAAATGTGTACGTGTATTCCAACGTATTTCGCAATCACGAATGTATAACTTTGACTTATTACGAGCGATATAAGTAAACAGGTTCTCACTCGGCGTCGATAACTTCTATTCCGACTTGTTGCCGCACCGACGTCGTCGATTACGTGCGATAATCTTGAAATAATTGTCGCTCAGTCCGGCTGTGTGAAAGGCGGAATTTGAAATTAGAGTCTCGGTGAAAAAGACCGCTAATGCAGGCGGAAGCACCGATTTCTCCGACAGGCGACTTGACGTCACACGACGCGCGCGGTTTCGTTTTCTTCGCATTCGAGTTTCGTCGTGTTACAGTAATTATTTTATAGTTTCAGTATCGTGTAACTGTGCTCTTGTAAACGTCATTATATAACACTAGTATCCGTTACATATTATCGGCATATTTGTTTAATCATTTCGCGAATCGATTAGCGTACGAAATAGCGTAACGACCGCAAAATATCTTCGGCTTTGTACGATCCATTTTAAATCGTAATTAATTAATTCGATTCAAACGAAGACAATTAGTCATTACTTATTACTAAACGATTAATTATTACGAATTGCGAATACGATCGTTCGCGAAATATTCAATTTTTATCGTCGTCTCACGTATCTAATTTTATTATGCGGCTAACGCGACTGCTTCGGCGCGATCATTTATTAGGAAACTACATACACGCAATTGTGTTTCTGTCAATTCAATCGAAACGTTTCGACAACGTTGATTGCTTTTAGTGCGTCTACTTTGTAAGAAGACTCGTTTTTAAAAGTGCACTTACGACAGGGCAGTTGATATGCATTTTCTCACGCCTTTCCTAGTCCCGTTGCTCGATTATCTAATTACACATACGTAATCTCCTCGCGCACGGATATAGCTCGCAAACCGACAAACAAATTGCGTTTGAATCCCACCCGATTTTTAACAGTATGTTTATACATATTGTATATAGATACCTAATATTCATTTTATACAAACAAAACAAATAAAAAATTCACCTTATCAGGTGTTCAAATATGCAAATTAGAGTAAAAAAAAAAAAAAAAAAAAAAAAAATACGGAAGAAAAAAAAGGGTACGGTTGTTTGAAGACAATTCGAAGAGCGGTTCGTCCAGATTACCGTTGCACGAGGAAGGGATCAGTCGGTCGATTGCGGCGGACCCGAGTCCGTCACTTTAACAACCGTTGGACGTCCGTGCGCGGGGTACCGCAAGCCCCACTGACTTACAGAACTACTTTCCCTTCTTTCTCGCCATAGTGCTTGCCTCCGCCACCGCCGCCGCGAGTGGCCCGTTATCCAAGCGGCTCGTCGAGAGTGAAACGCCCGTATACACCGGAGTACTGTCTTCCCACGAAACGATTGTCGCACGCTCCGATCGGACGAGTCTTTCAATCTGATCAGGCGAACTTTCTTCCACTTCCGCCATCATCAATATTCTCGCGGTGATATAATCACGCGGCGGTGGATACACCCGGAATTTATTACGCCGATGGCATTGTCAAAAGATTCTACATTCGTGTTAAATTCAATAAAGCCGAGTTGATTTATTTCTTTTATTAATTTTTTTTTTTATTTTTTATTTTTTTTTTTATGTCGATCCTAATGTCTGATCCGGTTTTTTTTTCTTACAACTGAAAATATATCGTCTATTCTGCTTGGTATATCTCGCAGCGTATCCACGCTTTACGATATATTCATTCTACTATCAGATTCTGTACGACGGCCAGCGGTTAAAAGAAGAAAGTTAAATAATCCTGAGCGTAATCTCATCGCGAGACACCGTCTGCGATTATGTGCCATCGCACGGGTGTTTAACGAGGGCGAATGAAAGGTTCGTTAAGGATTTTAAGAGCGCATAATTCGTGCTTTCACCCGTCTAATAGAAGTGCTACCACTAATAGCGGAACTGAACGACTGACACACTTCCTATGACGAAAAGAGCAGAGAGTGACTTGGGCTCACGATCTTCTCAGAAAACTCTCGACGGCGACAACGGTAGACGGCGGCGATGCTTTATAACAACGAAAGTATTCAATACCGGAAATAGACTGCTTTTTAGGCCGACGAACAATAGTTGACCTAAATATGCGCCGAACGACGAAGAGACCGAACGACCCGAGGTCTGTAACAAACGGTGGCGCGAAAGGTCATCAACTGGGCAGGATCGCGACCAGGAACACTCCTCTCCCATTTGGCTGCGCAACATTTCGCTTATGATTAAACTCGCGAACACAAGACTCGATACATCTCTCCTCGGCGAACTGTTTTCGTATGCACGTCATGAGACAATTTTTCTAATCACGATAATATCGTTCAATAAAAAAAAATAAAAATAAAAAAAATCAGAAAACAAACATGATACTCGAAGTTACACCGTACGTAAAAATAAATGCAAATAAATTTTTGCATGGTATTCCATCTGTGCAGCATCGATCTATAAGCGCGCATAATTACCATGATTATAGAGCGAGAAAGAGAAAGAGAGAGAAAAAAAATGACAAGTACTTTTTGAGGTCAGGGCAATATCGTGATAGATCCTTGCGACTTTACGAGGTATCCTAGCGACCGGAGCCTTTGTCGAGTTTTTCGAGCAGGACTTGCCGGCACCTATCTGTCCTCCGCGACAGATGCGAAGGCAAAGGCTTGATTTTATTCCCTAGAAAACTGCAGAGATACGTCGCTCGCGCGGATCCTTGAGAAAAAAAAAAAAAAAAAAGGAATGTTTGATCGTAAATCTCATCGTGACCGATGACGATCTCACCGCGCCGCGTGGACTATTTTATTTTATTTTATTTTACGAACGGTACATTGTTCGTAACCGAAATCGTGAAATTAAATATTTGACCGGTAATCACCTTTCTCTGGTCATTAACGCGAATTGATTTTTCGTCAGTTGATCTTCGTAAAAGGTTTCTAGCTCGTCATATCTTCGTTAAATATTAACGCCTGGGTGGCTAAGTGCGAATTTATTTTAATCAATCTTATACTGTCAATGGTTATAAAAATTAAAAAAAAATTAAAAAAAAATCATATTTTTGCATTCAGGAAAGAATTCACAAAATGAAATGTTACCATTATAACGTTACACCTATAAGCTCTATGCACCGTGTTTTGTACGCTATTCTGTGTCGGCTCGTGCTATTCTAGAACATGACTTCGTTCCATAAAGACGGCGGCAAACGGATCACTGCGCTGCGCGATGCATGCCGAAATACGCGTGCACGATACTCAGAGATGTAGTTTCGTTGAACCGTTTTCGAACGAGCAAATAATATGTTAATAATATTTTTACGCAACAGATGAATTGAAAAGATCAAAACCAAGAAGCGGTGTAATTTAGACATAACGTACCGAGAAAGAACCGTACATCAAAAATCATTCGCAGCTACGAGGGAAGCATGATTCAAACGGTGAAAGTTTTTTGGTTATCGAACATCGTGGCCTAGACCGTAAAAGAATAACAAGAGCGTGTGCAGAAAAGTTGTCACGGGTATGTACTCGCGAACACGTGGCTTTCTCTTTCGATTTCGAACACAATAAACAACTTTTTTTTTTACAAATCCTTTATGCCTACTAGTAAAAAAAGAAGAACAAAGAATGAATTGGGCCAAAAGATTAGAAGTTTCTCGACATAAATCTCGGAGGGGCCAAAAAGCATTTTTACTACTTTTCAAACCCGCTTTCAACGTAAATTAATTCTTTGTTACGTAATAATACGTAAATTATAAATGATATAAATTTAATTATTTAATTAAAATTAATTTTATACAGTAATCGCAAAATGGACGAGCTTCACAGACACCCTGCCTAGTAAAATAAATTCTGACGTATAAAATTGAAATGTCGAATATCAGCCGCATGCTTTCCAGCAACTTATATACAATACAATAGTGTAATATTAAAAGTTTTATTAACACACGGTGTATGAACGTGCATTTCACGCACGAAATTGCCATCGAAATACGGAATAAAGTTTTAGTATCGCAAATTGCTGGCGCATTAAACAAAGTTGAACAAAGTAACGTCACCCCAATATCGCGGCAAGAATTATCATCTGTATATTTTTAAATTAATTGTGGGATCAACGTCACATTGTTATTTTGAAACTATTTAAAAATTAATTGCCAAAACGTATTGAGAAGGATTAGCGTTGATTCAAGTAACCATACGTCATACGTGTTAAAAGTTATAAAAAAAAAAAAATAATAATTAGCAAAAATATTATTGGCCTCTACTTTACATAACGTTTTCCCTCGTGATCGATTGATGTGAGAAAAGATGTCTAAAGTATTTCACCGAAATATCTCACAGCTCGAGCGGCTCGATAATCGAGCGAGCGTCAGTCAGCTGACCGCGAAAATGGAGCATCACGCATCCGCGTTACTGCGAAGAGAGAGAAGGTCGAGATGTTGAAATGCGGGAGGACTTTATGAGAAACGGAGGCACAAATTGCAGCCATTGACGAGATTGTTTAGAATCCCATTAAACGACAACAATGGTCAAATTACTGCAATATATAATTAGCCGGGGCAAAATCGAGTTAAAACAAAAAATTGATTCAAAGAACCTTCCATTCTCAAAGTGTCTAATAATTACACTTTTCAAGAGCGCATTAATTTACTCTTTAAATAATTGAGTATCGCGTATCAAAGTAACGTCGAGCGTCCCCGTGTTTTACCGCCTGAATCCTCGAGGAATAAAGCATCCGGCGCTCTAATGACGTTTATGGATATTTACGCCGCGATTATTTCTCGGCCGCGTCGCGACGCTCCTTTCCGTCTCGCGCGCGTGAAAAGCGTGATAGAGAGTCACGACTAGCTTGGCGCTCGGATGTGGATGGCGGCGTGGCTTTTTGCAACGACGGGCGGCGTGGCGCGGCGTCAGAAGTTCCCCTACTGGAGAACGTAGAGCGCAGCGCGGTTGCTGCCGTTTTACGAGGAGGGTTCTCTCTTCCACTTCCACGGCTCCTCCACCGCACGGCGCGCCGCGGGTTCTCGCTCGTCGTCGGTGAGCGCGAGCGAGGCAGCGCCGGTGCCCGTGGCCGCTGTCCCAGTCGTCGCCCTACTTTGTCGAAGCCAACTCGAAGCTCGACACATACTCGGCGGTTTTACACCTCCTCTCGGCACGACGGCGGTGACAAACGTTTCATGCTCGCGCGCGTATACGCGCGGCGTACACGTACACGGGACGCACACGCGTACGGACGACGCGTCTCCGCGGCGACGCACGCACGCGGCCCGACGACGACGAGGGCGAAGAAGACGTGCGCAAATCTCGATCCCGCCGGACGGATCCGAATGGTGAACCCAGTGGTGCTGCGATAATCGGTATCGACCGCGCGAAATTTCGATCCGCGACTATCTCGTCCTTTTCCGCGGACTGCGCGCGCTCGGTCCCGTTCTGTAATCCCCACGTGCATCGTGGGAAAAGAGTTGAAAGAAAAAAAAAGAAAAAAGAAAAGAGAGAAAGAGAGAGAAAAGAAGAGGAACCGGAAGCGACTGGTCCCGTGAAAGGTATCAAGCAAACAGCCCACCCGTCCGCATGTGTGCGCGGCCGTGGACGTACGTGCATTTGTGCGTGTGTGACCTACGACAACCTGCCGCCCGGTTTCGGCGCGCCACCCGAGTATGACGTCCGCACACCGACCCGGCCGAATCCCCCGTTCCACTTTTTCCACGGAGGTCACGGAGTGCCGCGCGTCAATTCGGAAGGTCGGCCAAGTAGGAGGTGGTGCACGAGGTAGAGCAAGAAAGACCGTTTGAGCTACTGGTGGCGAAGAGAAGACGGCGGTGGCACGAGAAATCGAACCCCCGGCGCACGGACACTTCTAGAATTATCGGCTCCGGACGTTGCCCTCCGGCACGCGAACGCTGCCGCGGTGTTCTAACGAGGCCGATCATTAAATTCAGAGATTTCGCGCGGGACACGGTGCCGCACGTGCGAATGTCAATCGGAGCTTTAAACGGCTCGTCAACGAATCGAAGATCGTGTCCCTTTCGCATCGCGATTCAGGCTGACCGTCTAGGTCTCGGACCCTGACTTTAGGACAGGCCGAGAGAGAGCCGATCAATCGATCGAATCGTGGCAGGAAAATATTCGCGTCGCGTTAGTCCGCCCGCATCGCTCAGGAGAGAAAGTGCGCGAACTCTCGAACCGGAAGTGCCATCGAGCGAAAATATTCAACGCCGCGCGATTCTGTCCGTTTCTTTCTTTATCCGTCCCACGGAATCTCTACCGCGCGATCTTTCTCTCTTCTACCATTTACGTAAACCTCGCCGCTCCGTGAATGCTACCGCGCCGTGTGCATTTAGATTATCGCGGGCTAACTACCGCGGTGCGCGGACCTGCTGATTCTCTCCTCGCGTTAAATCGACGGCGGATGACGACGTCCAGACGCGCGACCAGCAACGCAACCACCAGCTACGCCTGACTGACCGCCGCTGCGATCTCAAAACGCAAAACACTGCCAATTAACAGCGAAGCGACATAAGCGCACCGATCGAAAGCTCGTACTTTGCCCGGCGCCGTGATTTCTTCTCCCATCGCGAACAAGCTTGTCCACCACGGCCAAAGTCACACGCGGGTCTTTTCTGGGTCGGACATGCGCGACGGATTGCGTGTCCCCGAAACGACACTCGAGTTCGACGAAAGAAGAGACCGGAAGCGACCCTCAGTGATGAATCTCGGACGCTTCGCTCGCGACGCAAGACACTGCCGCCTCCGAAGTTAAGACACTGCCATTTTTTTTTTTCTTTTCGAGAGAGAAAGCAAACAGAACTGACCTAACAATCGCGGCCAATTTCCACTTATCGGAAGAGAAGCTTAAATTATTTCGGAACTGAGATTATCTTCGATCATATGACTGACTGGGGTGAAGCCGAGCCACGAATAAGCAACGATTTTTCTTTTTTTTTTATTTCCATGGTATTGAAAAATATGATTTCGATAAACCATTCTGTGAGCGAGATGAGCACCCGCTGTTCGCTAATCGTCAATCCGAGATATCAATGCTACTTCCTGCTAAGCGACTCCCGTGCGAGATTAAAGAAAGAAGAGTGATCGTATTACTTAATCCTCGCTCGAAAACGATTACCGTTTTGGTCCACGCATTAACGAACATTATCGCGAAGAACGATACGCGCGAGAGCTAAACGTGATCGCAACAGGATTACCTAAAGAGAGAAGAAAAGAGAAATCATTCGGCGAGACTTTCCGAACTTCGGCGATCAATCACTCGGAAATCACATCGCTTCTAAATCACGAGGAAGATCGACGTTCCGTTGTATTTAAATGCAGACAGAAGCCTTAAAGAGCACTCGAAACTAAATCTCGCGGAAGAGTTATAAGAGATTCATGAGCGACGAGTGAAAGAGCGTGACGGCCGAACGAACGATCGTGCAGTATTATTGATCGACGAAGGAGACCCGCGATATAGTCCAAGATAACATTAATGTAATGAATTAAGCGTTATCTGCACGAACGGACTTGATATCGATTTGATAGAGGAGCGATCGAGTGCATGCCCGGCGAATCGGTTCTGCATTCCGCATCGATCGATTCGAGACGCGGTCAAGTATCACGAGATTACGGCCGATCTTCGTATCCGTCGCGGTGCTCGTGTAACCGGTGATCGCTAATCGAAATCAAAAGCAACAATCAATCGTGTATGCAACGGGGTTGTCGAAGTAAAAGTCGAATCGACGCCTTAAGAAAGAAGATCGTCGGTGGATCAGGCGCGTCGTGGCTTTCCACGGCGTCGTCGATCGGCGATTACTTTCGCGGGCCGAGGAACAACGCGACCGCGTGGTGAACCGGTAACGAAACCGTTATCATTTCGTGACGCGAGGAAGCCGGAAATCCAAGAGCAGGCGGGATAATAAACGAGTTATCGCTGTTACTATTGGGACAAAAGATAACCTAGTTACCGATATATCCGAGACGCCTCGAGCGCGTGCCCAGTGCTCGTTCCACTGCCTTTCCGTCTAGATGAGATCGTCCAGAGCGCGCGGAAGAAAAGAATTATTTATAGATTATTTTACAGATCTCGCTAAAGCCCCCCCGCGTCCAACAATTGTCTAATCTAGCTTCTAATATTACTTCGCGTGCGCTTTAATTCGCGATAGCTTCACCTCGTCGAGTAAACCGACGACGTTAAGTATTCATTTCGAACCGTCCGCGCTCCAAGAATCGTAAAACCGACCGCGGCGGCGGCGGCGACTACTACGAAGGTGGCACATGGTGCCGAAAGTGTCGGACAAATGAAGAACAAGAGTGCGTGTAAGTGCTTGAGAAAACGGACCAGGCGACGGAGACGCGTATCCGACTGAAGCGGGTCGGAAGAGGCAAAAAAAAATCTGTGCGTGTTAGTGTGCGCGCGTGGTACTAAAGTTCGCAGTGACCGGCCGCTCCGATTCACCCGGCTTGGGTCATTCGTCATCGGCATCGCGGTGGCCACGTGCTTATCAACCGACGACTCCCCTCGTCGGCACCGAATTTCAACAAGACTCGCGCTCGCAGCCACCTTTTCGTATCTCGGATGTCTTAACCGAAAAAAGATGTAAGTCACGTAAAACGACACGAGCGTAGTCACCTAAGCTTCGCACCTAAGGGTGCTCCGGAATACTTTAGAGCGGGGTATCTCTCGCGCGAAAAAAAAAAAAGTAGACGTAAAGTAACGAGGGTCATCGCAGACGCATTTACGCTACGCGTATAAAACACAAACGGCGTTTATAGAGATATGAGTCATCATCAAAGAGCCAATTAGACAAGGTAATGAGCACTGCGAAATAGTTTTGCTCTTTAATGCGACAAATATTGCACAGTTAATTGGAATTCGTGCAGTGTTTAATGTGTCAATGATATTACAGCTATCATTACGTAAATTATCAACGTATTATTTTATTTTGTAATTTGTAATAATATATGTTGTGAAATATCTTGTCCATTTTGTATCAAGTGTCAGGCTATAAAGTTACCGGAATGATAATCATTATTCGGCTTTTGAGGTGAAACTCATAGACACTATGAAAATCATAAATACGTTACACTGAAGTATGAAGTTAACGTGATAAATATGATGCGAGATAACGTAGGAGCTTAACTTGAACGACAAATATTGCTTTACGCAATCTACGTTTTCGGAATGATTATAGGAATTATTACAGGCCCATGTGTTTACATATTATTTTAATGATGGTTTAAATGTTTTTAATTGAAGCACGTAAACGAGAAATAAATTTTAACTTTCGCTATTCCGTTACACATTTGCAAATCAAACGTTCGGATTTTATTTTTCTCGCCTCTGAATTATATTGCATTCTGCTTCTATTATTTAATTTATTGCGCTATTACTTGCTTTCGAAAACAATTTCATAGAAATATATATGACGAATATTGACAACGGGATACATCGATCGGATCGTATCCGAGGTACTGTGCAGATCAGTCCCTATGGAAAGCTCACTTTACCGGTGAACAAGATCTACATCGCACATGAAGCGTAAACAAGTCGCGTGTCATTGATGACGGAGTGCAAGAAGAAAAAAAAAAAATGTGTTAATAAAATGCAAATTACGGATGTATGCGCTCAACGTTAAAAGGTCTAGGTCGATACTGAACTGATAATTCCTTCCGGTAGATAAAATTTTTGTAAATTAATTCGTCAAACTTGAGGCGTGAAGGACGAGGTCCAAACCCACCCGAACATGCCCCCCGCTTCACCCACCTTCCGAATCAAGACGAAAGAAATTCGTGCGTAAACGCAACGCTGATGCAAGCATTAAAGACCACGCGATCGTAGATAGAAGCTGAGAGAGAGAGGGACAAGGAAGTGAGAATAGAGAGAGATATTGTTCTTTAACGAATTCTGCTAACCTTGGCGAGGCCATTAAAAAGCATGAAAACATCTACAATAAAGACGGCCGTGTGATCTACGTAATGTCGGTTGCAGGTTTATCGCGATTCTCATCGATTTTATTGTCAATTTATTGCGTCCGTATCATTTAACCCTGAAATATCGCAGAATTTCTTAAAAATTTTAATTAATTTTTTAATTTCAACAAGGCACTGCATTGTAATCTCGCTGAACGTGGCAATGAAACCGGAAGTAAAAGAAGTTAAAATTACGTGCCGCATGTTGAATATTGAACTTGAAAATTGGCTTTAAATAAATGATCGTAAATAAATAAGACGGTGACTGTTATTACTTAATTAACTGTAAAAATATTTGTACGTATCTCGATACGTTTGTTCAAATAAGCAAACGTGTACTTGCACTTCTTGATATTTATTAAATGCGAAATAAAACAGATGTGCGAACAGCCTTGGGGCGAGTAATTTTCAATGCGCAAATCAATTTATATATCACATATAGTCTTGTTTTCGATACATGGCTTATCATCAGATTTAAAATAATAAGTTACTAACTCATCATTATTATTCATTTTTTATTATATAACAGACATTCCCAGCTAATTGCGTTTATGCTTTACAACGATCGCTAAATATAAACCGTTACACAATAACTGGTACAAGGTATTTAATTATATCGTTAATTATGAATAAAACATAAACTTACATTGAAATTAAAAATATTTATACATACATATCAGTATCGATAAACAAAGCCAATATGTTAAAAATTCAGTATATATTTCCTTATATTTAATTACAAACATTTCCTATTAAATAAGTCGACAAATTCTTAAAAATTAATGTAATTGTCATTTTTCAATTTTTCAAAAAACGATTTCTAACGAAAATAACGCGTGCCACGAAACTCGAGATAAAAATAACGTGTTTTTAATATTCAATATAATCGTACGAGTTTCTTCAAATAAATTACAGATCGAGAACTTTGACGATTATGATAGATACATTATTGCAATACGATATATTTGTACGGTGTTAATTAGAATGCTGAAATCATCCGTTTTAATACCGCCGTGTTAAATTGAACGGATTGAGAACGGTGCGATAAGAACGGTATGAAGCGCGAGAGCCGAGTATTATGCAAAGTTGAAGTTTATTCTGGCAGATGAGCGCGCAATAGTCCACAGTCCTAATCCAGACTGACTTCACTCGCGGTTTGTAATTTCTCGGTGGTCGTGGTACGAGTGCATCAAAAAGACGTCGACGTTTTGCAAATATATTTGTCGCAAAATACGCACAGGGATCTTAATACGAGAGAATATTTACATTAAACTGTAATTAATATAAAATTAAGATTCTGAATAAGAATCAATTAAATTTTAATAACAGAACGAGGGGGTGAAGTAATATCTACAATCTAAACTATCTAAAAGAAGGTAATATTAATTTTTTGTCTTAAAAATTTTTTTTTTTTTTGCACGCGTTAATGACAGATGGCGATGAAAATTAAATGATTGACGAAAAAGACTATTATTCAAGAGACAAACAATCGAAAAAATTACGATGAATTATCGCGGTGATTTTTAACGACTAAAATCAAGAAGTTGCGGACGATCACCTGTTGTTCATCGACATTAATTTTTCATGTAATTTACCAATAAACCTTTTTCGTTAAAGGTTACAATGTTTGTTTGTTTGTTTGTTTGTTTTTTTAAATGGATAAAAAAAATATTGTTAAAGTAAGCAATATTCGAGACATAACGGATTATATTTCTGGACGTTAAACCGCTCATTTATCGCAGCATTACCCGTTTACAATCAAACTTACGTTCACAATGACATCGATGAAGCATCGAATCAAGCCAAGTTGTATTTAATAGCTCATGGCGCTTTACAGACTGATGTCGAGTTGGGGAGGTCTATGCGCCTAATTAGGATACACAAATAACGTATCTCTAGTTGCCGCGGTATGTTTAACACGAACGTAAAGCACACCAAAATGTATCATCCTCGAGTTTCATTAGCACCGTATGAATTTCACGTCGACATAATTCTATGCTACATCAACTCATTTTTAGTTACAAATACACGTAACGTCCTGTACATTCAACGTGTTAAAAAAAAGGTAGCGTGCTTATTTGATTAATAGTTAATTACGTAGTTCAATAAATAACCGCGATTTAACAATCGCAAAAAAACGGTCGGGTATGCTAACGGATGTAGAGCGGTCGACGTTTCTCACCTAGCTCAACCGCTTCTCGTTTCATCTACGCTGAACGCTCGCTCTTTCCAGATTGGGATAGGTCGGATGCGAACGCTCCTGCAGCCCGAATGCGTGACACTCTACGTGCGCTGAACGCACGTTATCGTGGAGTTACTCGTATAACACGCGATATCGCACACGCGGCGAGGGCGATTATTAACCATGGTCAATTCTCGTCGAGGACCTCAATGCGGATCGTTGTCGGCGTCGCTACGAGAGTGGCTCGACAACGCTTGGAAAATCTATCGTGACGGTTTAATTAACGATCGGTAAGACGAGGTAACTATAAATCGATTTTACAATCAAAGCCCTCAAAAATCAGGAAAATAATAAATCATGCTTCGTCTCCTCCGAATGGATAAATTATAAATTATAGTACGCTCTACGAAACGTTAAACAGAAAAAGGCTAATTAAACTAAAGATAAAATTTATTAAACTTTGTGCAATCTGTTGTTATCATATTGTTATTTTAGTTTCACATATTTTTCTGACGTGAGAAATTAAAAATGTGATTAAAATACATATATTTTTCTCTTCTACTTGGTGAACAGGAGACATTTTCAGATTCTGGCACAGAACACCCGTTGCTACTTCGGGAAACTGAAATTTTAGTTACGAACTGTCTGACCTTTGACCTACTTGCAATAAGATAAGATCTAAAATTTCAACTTTGAGTGAGCTAAGCGTCCCTTACAGATCATAATCTAGTAAAGAGAAAATTTCTAAAAGAAGGAATGCAAGATGTACGGTTGTTTCTGAAAGCAGCGATGCTATCCAAAGTATATAATTTATGAAAACATATAAAAATCAAAAAAACGATTTAATCTTATTTTATTAATCTACATACATTTTTTTCTTCTATAAATTTAGTTAAAATTCCGTCTAATACGTTTTACGATTGTCTGTTTTTTTTTTCCATTCACAGACGTAAAGAAATAACATACCTAAAACGTAGTTTCGTCAACATGAAAACGCTCGTTGCGGTAAAAAAGAAAAGGGAGACAGAATTTACCTATGACAAAATGCACAACCGTCCGTATTTATTAACTATTCCGTGCCGAAAATTTGCTACCTGTGCAAGTGTCGTGACCAAAGTGTTTTAAAAGCGCCGCGATTCAACCCGAAAAGTACGTCATTGTCCCTGTAAGTTCTACTTAGTTTTGGCCGGTAATAATCGCGTCGCCGATTATAACCGGCTAGATCTCGACCTATGGAGGCCACGTGCGTTGAAAACAGATAACGACTCAGCGGATTCTTCTCCTCACGCCTCGACCTATGCCAATCTAAAACTAAATATACACTCGCCAGTAATCGCGAGTGCAGCATGCATATGCGAGCTCGTACCGATTCAGCACAGGCTTTCAGAGTTTCCTTAATTAAATAATTACACGTTTAAGTGTGACATTTGATTTTGTGAAAGAAATTTAAAATTGTTTAACCACGTAATCAGTTGATATCGCTTTCCTAAACTGGTCTGTTTGTGCGTAATATTTTCCTCGTGTATAAAAACAATTTTTCACGTTAATTAAACTTTCACTTTAAAAAAAAAAAAAAAATCAGTTTTCTATGCAGACGAGTATTTAATTTAAAGCTTTCGTTTAATATTTGCTTACGATGCAATTTTACAAATTCTATGTTTGAAAAGCCATGCTAGGTCGAATCCCGAAAGCTTCCGGTTCAGAATGGAGATATAAACATAAGTGACGTCGACTATCGGCGCTGTCTTGGAAAAATATCACGATATAAGTAACAGTGTTTGCTATTGATACATTAAGGGTACACTGATACGTCAAGAATACGCTACAATATCTGAAAAATGGCACAGCTGATTTTAAGTAGAGGATGGACGTAAAAGACAGTTATACTGCGAAGCTATAAAATGTGAAATAAGTTTTCCCACAATCGACATCCATCGATTTTTTCGACGTACGCATCGAATACAATTCAGCTATTTAAAAAAGAAAAGAAGTGCTTTGTTTAAATTTCTTATATTCTGGATACACAAAATTAATAAAAAAAAAAATATTTGTAATCAATTTTTCTGCAACACGATATCCTTTTCTTTATGAACTAGTAGGATCGTAAATTAGCGCAAGATTGTGAATTACGACAATGTTGTCTCGAAATTCCCCAATGACATCATTTGACCATGACACGTGCAGCGACGAGTACCGGTGTTCGAATACACGTTCGTCGTTAAATAAAAAAAAAAAATAAAAAAAAGGAGAGGAAGAAACGGAGAAAGAGAAACGTAATCTCAGAAGGTGCATGACACTGCTGGTTCATGAATCGTTGCGTCGGCGTATCGAAAAGATTTAATGACTCACGAGAAGTGCATCACACGATAATCGCATTATCGGTGAATGTGCCACCCCGACAAACTTAAGAGAAAGCGACGAGAACGTTTCGGTAGCCACCGTTCGATTCGCTCTATCGGATTGTGAGAATTTGTCATTTATATGGCATCTGAGAAGAGAAATCAACTACCCAATATGGTTAACCTTTTTCGCGATCCTTTTCAAGACTTAAAAAAAAAAAAAAAAAAAAAAAAAATTGAGATGCTTGCAATTTATAATAATATTTCTTTTTCTTTTTCATAAAGTTAATGAATATCCGATAACAATGTTAAAAACATTCGCACTATCGGTGCATGTCTGGAAGGAATAGAACCAACTTCAACAATCTAAATGTATTTAATCGAGTTTTTTGGTATTATTTAATACGGCCATTAAGGGAATAACATATTGTTAATATCGTGTTAAAGAGAACTCGGTGCAATGTGGGTTTCTTGTACTTGGTATAAATTATTATTGACGTAAAAACTACATTAAAAAAAAAAAAAGAAAAAAATGAAAAGAAAAAAAACATCGATTTTATCAAACATGTATTATAACCAGCGAAACCATAAGACTGCTCTTACCATAAAAATGATTGTTTATCGCAGATAATGTATGGCAAATGCTCGACGTGACTCGCAATGTCGACACTTCGTTGAGGCCGACTTTCATGGACACGTTATGGCCTTACAGACTCAGAGATCTCGCGAGAAATCATCATTGTAATGCTATTAGTAGCAGTCAGCTTTAATCGAGGAAAATTATAAAGATCACGGTCTAAATGGTCAATAAAAAGAGAAAATGTTTTAAAAATAAAACTGTATCCTCAAGTTTATTTTTTTTTTTTTTTTTCCATTATTCTTCGATTTTGTTGTTTTGTTTTCTTTCTTTTTTTTTTATTTTTTTTTATCAAGAGAACACGTTTTTCGTTTAAAAAAAAAAAAAAAAAAAAAAGAAATGGCGAATTTAAAAGACATTTATTTACACGTCACGCTTAAATACGGCAATTTATAGACGTAATCTATATTTACGATATTTGTCAAATAAACACGGTCATTTAAATTACATGAATTGTGTTAAAATGTGCTAAAATAACATACAAATATCGCAATGATTAATACCGTTGGAGCATGCCAGAAGACTTGTTGCGCTACAATTTATGAAAGTAATTCAATTCTAAAAAGCAACTTCTTATTCTTTAATAAAATGCTAACATTTATAATAAAATATTACGTTACAAATGTTGATATTAATTAAGCATTCGTTGACGTTATCAAATAATAAACTTTATGAGAGATTACTATAGCGCCTGAATTTATATTTGGCATAGGCAATCTTGGCGTTGAAACTCGGCAGCGAATTTTTCCGCGTGATTGATATGTCGCGGTCGCGAATAATATTTGCTTCTTTGAACGAGGTGACGCAAAAATAGCGCGCCATTGAGAAAACAATGCGGAAAACACCGTTGGCTCCGTACATTTGTTCGCGAAAATGAAAATTGCATGCGGACCTCTACGCGCCTATTGACGGCTGGTTTTGACCGCTTTGTTGACACGCTGTTCTCTGCCAACTTCTAGCAATCGTGCCGCCGAATGTCAACGCCGAATGAGAAAACGTGAACAAGGGAATCAATATATCGGCCGCGTTCTCCTCGAAACTATAAATCGTACGTCTACGACGAAGAAATCTTTTGTAGGCCTATTCGCATTGCATAAATCACCAACGGCATTGTAATGAATATTCAAACTATAATATCTATGAAGTTTACTAGCGTTCAGAATTTATATTCATAAAAATCCTGCGTTTTTCTTAAAGCTTTAAGTGCGTCTTTTTCTCTCTCTCTCTCTCTCTCTCTCTCGAAGTACGATTCTTATATCGTTTATCTATTTATCGCGACAATCATAACCTATCTTAATGAGCAACGAGGCTAACGAGCAACCCTATCGGCGGCCGCGCGACACGTAACCGCATAAAGCTCTTATCGTGGATCGCGATCAAGAACATTCTGAGCGCGCAGGAGATAATGACCGGTGATTTTTCAGGGATCTCGCGGCCGGCGGCACCGTTTATTTATCGACCACGGTCGACACCGATCTCGAGAAACGCCTTTCAATTCCTCGCGCGCGATCTGCGAGCAACCGCCGTTCGCAAAGGCACTCAAGTTCAGAGCTACACTGACGCAACTACGTCGCCCAAGGTATCGATGATCGAGGAAATTGTGAAGGTTAAAGGCTAGAAGACCGCGGGGATTCGACGACGATCGAACCTCATTTTCATGGCTTAAGCGCACATATATGTATAATATGTTTAATTAATGAAAGACCACAGAAATCTGTTTTTTTTTTTCATTTTTTTTTCTACCATTTTATAATTAATTAATCTCCAACGTTGGAGTGTCAATCTTTTTCTAATTGCAAACAACTGCACGAGTGGAGTTGCTCGAACTTATTTGAATAAAATTTCGTGTTCGGGTGTCTCAATTGCTACGTCTTATTAAAGTGAAGAAGAAGACAAAGGGGATATTTTCCTGCTTTCTTTATGGAGTCGGATACTCGTAAGAAAATAATTATTCTACACCAACTATTGAAAAAGCCGCGGATGAAGCCGTGAAACACCGTAAGCGCGGACGCACGTACGCACATATACATAAGCGCACACGTTGGCGGTGCATGCTTGCTGGTGTGATTGACATTAGTAAGTATGCCATGGCCGACCGCTCACGGCGTGTACTGGTACGAACGACTGCAGCACTGCCCACACCGCCAACAAATGCACCGGCCGCTCGGCGATTCTACCGCCGCGCTCCATCCTTCTAAGATACACTTAGGAAAATTCTCAGAAAATCACGTCCGCAAGTTTCCGCTTGCGGACAGAAAATCAATTTCTCGATATCTCGCCAATAACCACGCAACTGTCTCACAAAATCTCAGAGAGATTCCTTCCTGTATATTTTCCGAACATTTACGTCAAACTTTTCTAACTTTCGTGACAAACGTTTGACGACAACGACGATCTCGTGTATTAACATTCACTTGCGACAGTGAAACAACAATTGTCGATACGCAGCTCTCCGTGCCGACCAAATATTTTAAGAACACCTGACAATAGATAGACTAAAAACTATTTAAAAGATTCTACACGTCTGAATTAAAGTATCGTAATGCTGTGTTGGAAACAGGTTTCGGCGAAAGTCCTTGAAAAATTATTTTTTTGAATAATTAATACCTTTTCATCTTCGCGCCTCCTTCATGATACAAATATATTTAATTAATTCAAATGAAACAATTATAGTATCGATATTAGTAATATTAATGAGATTTTAATTTTATTTAAATTGATTTGAAATTTAGATTTTTATATTTTTTTTTTTTTATCTCAAGAAAAATATACAATCATTAAATATATATTAACTTTTTATATTAATGATCGTAATAAAAAAAAAAAATAATAACTAATAAATATATGAATGAAATAAACCGGTTTCAAATCTTGTAAAAAAAACTTATTAACAAATTGTATTAATAAAAAAACGAAATATATTCTAGTTTTTTTTTTTTTTTTTCTAATCTTGATTCTTAAGAAATTCTTTAAAAAATACGCGATTGGTGCTCAATTTCAGATATTTTGATTGGTTCGCATGTGCAAAGATTCCACCTCCAAGAATTTCACGCAGTATCGGAGCCGGTATATTCACGCGAATTGCATGGCAATAAAAATCCGTGTGTGACGTAATGTAACCCTGTTCCCCGAAGGACACGGTTTTCACCGAGTTCGATCTTCCTGTAAGATGGTATCGTTCGCCGAGAACCGGTATCTGCACAGTGCAACGCAAGGAAGAGCAACCGAAATAAAGAGAGAGAGAAGAAAAAAAAAAGGGATATTTATTATATTCTAAAATAAACTCTATCTCTCTTTTTGAAGATGAATTAAAAGCACGTTGACCACAATGTAATAAAATACAAAAGCAACGTAGTGGAATAATTAACTATAAACTAAATTATATGTTTATTTAATGCCTCGTAATTCGAGTTTCTAACAAACATGAAAATTCGAGCTCAAATCGAATAAGCCACATCGATAACTAATAATAAATAATGTTAACATGATCTTAGATAAGAAAGATATAAAGAAGATTTGTCAGCAATAACGAGATAATGTCAAGTCCTGCTCTTCTACTTTTACTTTCAAGGAAATATTTCCGTCCGTCCGTCCATCTAGGTCGCCGCCTCCTGCCTTCCGCGCTTACCGAGGGCAAGTCCGAAACTTTCATCAGTGACTTTCGTTACTTTCTTATCGGTTAAAAGTGAAACACCCGGCGGTCTGGTTGCACGTGTCTTTCTTTCACTCGAAGCCACGGTGGACCATCTTCCGCGAGGACGGGGACGCTACACGGTCGATTATCGCGTAAGAGTCGCGCCATCGAGAGTGAAATCGCAATAAGAAAAAATTGATTCGAAAGTACTCGTCGCAAGCGTTGTTTCCATATTCGGAACTTCGCTCTCTATGCCCAGGATTCAGGCCGTGCGATCATTTACACGAAATACGGCTCGCTCGAATAATACACTTGAACGACAAAAATATTACTTTAACTCGGATAACTATGCGTGGAGTAAATTCAAGTAAACGCTAGACTCTACAGCACGTCGGTGCGGAAAGTACTGAGATCTTACGATTATGAATTTTATGTAAATTTTAATTAAATTCAAATTTCTAATTACATTCGGACAAGGAATTCAATTTGCAAGACAAACCATTTACTGGAATGGCAACGAAAGGGATGAAGGATTTAAAAATCCCCCCAAAAAAAAAAAAAAAAAAATTCTCTACATAAGAATTAATTGTATCTATATTGATCGATGATTTCGTATAGTGGCACGATCATGTAAAATTACCGGTTCTTCAATATGTTACATCTTAGTTTTATCACGTCTTGCCATCCTTGACCTTCGTTCTTTTCAGATATTTTCAATAATGTATCAATAATGTGAATTTGTCATCGAATTTTGCTGTTCTCATTCATCTACTGACGTAAAATTGATAAATGAAGAACGAGATTTACTATTTCTTTTAAAATTTCTTTTGACCGATGATATTAGTTGAAATTATCGTTTTAAAAATTAAATCTAAGATCTTCCATTCGTTGGGATAAAATTTCAGTAGCTAACACTATTAAATGCTGCATATGCATACCTCTCATGTACCAGAAACGTAAAACTTTTTATTGTATCACGATCACGTAGCTCATATTAAATACTTCCTTCTGTAAAAGCAACTCAAATTCTCTCAAAAATAGAAACTAATAGTTGAAACGTAAGTTTATTATTTTAAATCTCATTCTTCTTAATATTCATCGCGATTTACATCGCGTCCTCTCAAACGTGTAAAAGCATCGACGCCGACATGATTCATCGATGTCGGTCCCGAAAGAAGAGAAAGTTTAGCTCGCGAAGCCGATGTTTTTATTCCCGTTTATCCCGTTAGCGCCGCCGTCATTCACGTAAAGAGAGATAATGCCGATCGTAAAACGATCGTAAGTCAATCTAACCTACGAGTCTCATATCAAATTTTTATTTCTGCCATTGTTTAGTAAAACCTCGTGAAAAACTTGAAATTACCCTCCCAAAGGACCGGCGGTCGTCGTTTTCTTGTTTCACGAGAAACGATCGAGAGAGTGAAAGTTCCCGGCGTATACACGCACGCACGCACGCACGTACGCACGCGTGCACGCGTGTTCAGTTTTTTGGCATTGGGCGTTGGGATTGGAGGGTCTCGGTTGGTATCGAGGTCACCGGTACCACCACTACCGAACCACGGTGGCGGATCCACGACTTTGGCGGATCGCATGGCCCGCACGCTCTCGCGACCGGCTGGCCCAAAAAGTTTGGGCCGCGCGTCGCGTTCACATCGCGCTTCTCCGCGGGGACGTTCTCTTCCGGACCCCTCTATCTCCGTACCCGCGATCGCGGAAGTCCCGCGGGTGATTTATCTATCCACGTACGAAATCGCTCGGCGCGATAACCTCGCGGTGTTACGCTTATTATTTTCTGTCGATTCTAACTTCGAACGGACAGCTCTCGATCACGAGTGAGTGCCAAAATGTGCGAGAAACTAAGGAGCTTGTGCGACTATTGCAATTTGTATCGCTGACACTCGTGCGAATTCTTGAACGAGAAATCTAAAGTACCGCATGGATCATAGATTGGTGCGTGACTGTGATTGGAGTTGGCACGGGACATCGGCTGCCCAGAAAGTTTCCGCGGTTCGCTCGACTTGCCTCTGAATCACTATTCCTCGACAATATCATGTGCGCGAAGATGAGTGTTCTCCAAGGTCGGCACTCTTCCGTGTGCGCGAAGATAAGTGTCCTCCAAGGTAGGACCATTTCGCTCTAACAATTCGTGATTCTAACTAAAGCACTGTCCGCGAGACCCTACTCAAACTTCGACAAAGAAATGACAGAAATTATACGAGATATTTACCTAATATGCAGCGCAACGAGCCTCGAATCAAGCGAGTGAAAATTTGCTAGCGAACTTTTGCAAAATATTTTACCGCATCGTCGAATGTATTGTCCGTACGATTATTTAAACTACGTCACAGAAACGACGGAATTATATGCCATTTTTAGTAGATATAGTTGCAAATATAGTACCAAATTATATATACGCCAGTGAAACGAAACTTTCTCTGCTATAAAATTTGAATTATTGATCGAGATAACAAAATTCACTCCAATACTATCGAACACCCGACGTTCGGTGAAACATGATTTTACCGCAAATTACATTTACATTTAAATATTCATTACATATGATAATATTGAGTACGTAAGATGATTTATAATAAACAGATATATTATTCACGTGAGAAAGTAATATCTTGTCGATAAAAAAATAAAAAAAAAAAAAAATGTAATATATGCTATACAGTCGAATTTCTGAGAGAAATAATTTTAAATAAATAATAAAAAAAATTAGCTTTCGAAATTAATCAAGATATTTAAGAAATTATAATTTTGCGAGATGATTTATCTATGTTATATATCCTACGTTATACAATTAGAAATTATTATATTGCATTTATAAAGAAGAGTTGCACGTGACTTCTACTTGGGTTTATGCAATGCGCTCGCCCTTCGCTTGAAGGGTCTTTCACATAAATGATCGCCGTGCCATTCGCATCAGCAATCATAAGTTGTCCATTCCGCGCGAAACTGTTTAAGTAGAAACTAGCGACTAGTAACGAGACAAGTTCTGCCGGACTAGGATTGATTTTCGAGGTGCAACGAGGTGTCAGTTCGTCGGCGTCCCCGCCGGGTCAATAACACCGCGACACGATTTCACAATTGCACGCTTCGCTAATTACAAATCACAATTGCGTCCGCGCTGGCGGCGTGTCGACGCGGAATGCGCGAAAAAGCGCTCCATACCGCCGCTTCCGCGTTCATTTCCGTTCGACGACAAGAGACCCGAAGAGCGAAACTGATACCTCCTCACCGGCGGCTCATCGATGAAACATCGGCGCGCGGCTAATTATTGAAAATCTTATTTATCGCGTTCGGCAACCGAGAAAACTCCACTAAATTAAAAATGTCCTCTCGCGCGAATCGCAAAATTATTCGCTCGGCGATTATATCCCGAGATGGAGGATAGAACCGCGATATCTCGACGGGAAATGATTTTCGTACGGTATAAGGATGTCCGATAAATATTAATCTTCGTGTCCACTCGGCTATGACGGTCGATATTTCATTTGATCAACGCGATATCCGCGGAGACATATTCGATATTGAAGGAAACAAAGAAAAGCAATCCGAAATTCTGCCACAAAGCGTACCCCATTTTCGTCGCCGCGTTTTCTCCGACAGATTACACGCGATCGCTATCGCCGATACGTTACATAATCGATTTCGCCGAGGTTGGTGGGAACGTCGCGCAAACTTTTGCTCTAGATTGCAACACAGCAAGTGTGAGTAAGAGACGGGCATAAATTGCAAGATTGTTAAAATTTATCTATGATCGTGAAAGGAAAGAGGAAAATAAAATAAAACGTAAAAAAAAAAAAAAAAAAAAATTGTGCGAATCATTGTCAAAGAAAAAGAATGTCCATTATTACCTTATCTCTTGTTATGAATAAAAATTTTTCCTTTTTTATGTCAATGCCGTTAAAAAATAAATACGATAAATATGTAAATTATTTAAAATAAATTACATTGAAAATTAATTGCAAAATAGAACTCATCTATTCACTCTTTAAAATTCATTTTTCTAGAACTTCCTTCTTTCCATTCGTTATAAAAAAGTAGTTTTTAAATTTTTTATTTGCTTAATTTTTTTTTTATCAAATTTTTTTTAAGTCTCGCAAGTTATCAGACAGAGAAAATTACGTTTGAATCTCGATTTGAATCTATATTTTACGCTGTAAGTATCGCAACATGAGTTCGCGGACACGGCGAGCAAAAAGTCAAGATTTTTCACGTACGAGGTTCTTTGCTGCCGTCACGAACCGCCTCTTATTGTCGTAACTACCACCGCATAGACAGATGCACCTATACATATATGTCTTGCAATTTATCAACTACGAATCGTTCGTTGCTCAGCCCTATCGTCAATGAATATGAATCACGCTTTGCCGTACAATATTATAAAAAAAAAGAAATAATAATAATAAATCATACTCCTTGACACGAATGCATCTTAAAGTGCTTAGCCTTCATATAAGCTGGTGTGGCCAGGTCTCAACTTCTGCTCCTATTTTTTTTTTTTTTTTTTTTTTTAATTTAATAAATAGTTTTATTTGTTTCTACGTACTGCAATGCGCATCAAGTTAGTTCTTTTTCTAATTTCACTGAATTTTCCGCAGAGAGTCATCATTGCATTGTTCTTTAAACCATTATGTTTTGCAGTAGCTAATTCACCGTAAGACTCGAAGAAAGTCGGAAAATCACCGAGTGAATAAAAGGGGACCAAGTAATCGCGCTACGTTTTCAACTTCCGCAATGCCGAATCGGCGAACCGTATCACGCTCCCGACCGATTCGACGCGATCGACATTGATCCCCTGCAGAATTCGATCTACGTTACTTTTTCAAATTCCGAAGAAATCACAGTTTCTTAATATTTTCTGCCTTATAAGCGGTACAAATACTGTTATCCATTTTAGCCGCGAGTTACTTTGCATTACGAGAAAAATAGCATCGTTCCTAATACATTATAAAATATTATAATTACTTTTCGTTGACGCAAATAACCATTTATTATCAGGCTGTTGCTCGAAGTTAAAACGTGAACGAAAATCAGTTCTGCGCGATAGTTTACGGTTACGACCGCGGACGAAAATTGCCGGCCGGAAAAGTATGCTGGCCCCGGTTAGGAAATTAACGAGCGCGATTCGACTTCCGCCCGAAAAGAAAGAGACGAACCGCTCTTCGACAATGCCCGCCGTCAAATCGCGCGTCGACGACGTCGCCGCCGCCGCGGAGGAAACGAACGGAATGGGATCTTGATCTTTTACCCGTGGCGCACGCTCGCGCTTATGACACAACACGGTAGAGTTTGCCGTAGGAAAAGTAAGGTAAGGCCAGTGCTATAATAGAAACTTTCACTACGGAGGTTCAACGTACCTAGTCGCTGACTCTCACTGGCCGTTCTCACTGCTTGCCCGAGCATCTGACACACACGTACCGGGTGTCTTCATTTCCCTACACAATTCGCCGCGAGTTCTCATTTCGCTCCCGCTCTGAGAAACAAATGGCGAGACAATGTCTCCGCTGTTCCGTAGCCGGCGCTCTAGTGTCGCGTTAAATGCAAAAGAGAAAACCCCCGATGATTACCGCGTGACCGAGCGCGAGGATTCTTTCTTCCGCGATGGTAGTCAACGGAAACGAACGCCATTACCGCATTCATCGTTGTATTAAGAACTTTCTTGGAAGAATTGAATTCTAAACGAGAGCCGGCGCGTCACGGAACGTGCCGACCGGTGGATTCCGTTAAATTCCCGTGCGCGTAAAATAATGCAATACATTTATTTACGTCCCCTTTGAGCTAAGCTGCGCAATATTTTTTTATCAAAAAAATTCCTCCCAACAAATACTTGAAAAACTGAAGAAAATATGATTTGGCTGATATCTCGCGATATTTCTTAAGTCATTCCGATTAGTCATTCATTGTGACATCTTCGTGACGTTCGCGGAAGCAACGGCTTACTCATTTGTCGATCGTCGAGAAAAAGATAGACGAACAAGATCGGGATTGGATAGACCACGAGCAGCTGGCTCTACATTGTGACAACGACATGAAATGCTCAAGAATCTGACCCTTTAAGTAACCGAATTGAGTCGCTGATACGTTGATGTAATATATTGGCGATATACGTACAAACCGGCTATTAACGCAAACGATAAAACATTCCCTTTTCATCTTACGCTTGTCAATCAAATTTCGACGAAATAACAACGTTGAAAAATCTAAGGTGCCTATTAATTGGGCGACACAGTTTTCTCGTTCTGTCAAAGATAAAAAAATCTTTCTGCGAGCGTACACGTTATTACACATTGTAAATTTTATGAATGTGACTCAAAATAATGAATGTATCATACGTCAGCGTTTTATCTTTAGATAACGTTTTAATCTGTTAATATAAGTGTCAATGTTTGACGCGGTATACCAGATCGTGTTTATCACGCGAGTATTCGTTAACGGTAACGCCATTAAGAAATAAAACACCGTGTATGATGACCCCCTTCCGCCGATAAGCAATTTTAAGGTATGCTAAAAGACGAGACATTGTCGTTATCCATGTGGGTCTGCTTAGATAACTGCTAATTTATCTTTTCACATAACGGTGCCACATGAGAACAGATAAGATTATATTTACTGGACTAAACTGTATTACACTTGGACGACTTTAATATTTCTACGTGAAGAAGTAAGAATAAAATATAAAAAATGACCGATCGCGCCGTAAGAAATACAAAAGTGACGTCAACAATTTTTACTTGCATCTAACCGAAGGAAATAAAATTTCTCGTCATTTCGCGTTTATTTTGCGAGGATCGGCGATGTGTGTAACGTGTATGTTAGACTCCGGTAAAAATTTGATTGCACCATCGTGTGGAAATTATTGGCGATACGATATCCTACGATGAGAACCGCGACAGAAAAGGAAAAGAGAGATTATCGCCTAGGAGATACGGAGAAGCGGACACAGGTACGAAAGTGGGAGAGTCAGACTTAGGATGTCATAGCGTGGGAGAGTCACTTTCACCGTCAACGGTCCCCATATAGCGGTAAAATCTACGCGGTACGGAAAAGATGTCTCTCACCTTACGTTATCGATTCTTGACCGATTATAAAAGATCGTTATCAAAGGAATTTAATTGTCTTTACGCTTTTTATATCGCAAAATAATTCTATTTTTTTTATTTTTTTTTTTTAGTATAATATTGTATTGTTTGCCTCAATAAATGAGTTTTCGTGAATATGAAAATCTTTCCTTGCAGCGAATAATAAAAAAAAATATCGATTAAAATATTTTAAACTTTCTAGCTAATTTGTTACCTAGATTTGTAATCTATTATTACATAAATTAGTCAAACTGTGATAATTATCAACAGTTTTTCAACAGATCAGATTTTTGGAAAGCGCGAAGAAAGTGCAAACTCCGTCGTAAGATATCGTTAAACCTGCTCGAGCGTAGGAAAACGCGAAACTGTTCGTACGTGGAGTTTCACGCGCGGAGGACACGCGGGGAAAATACCGCCAAGTATACTAGTGGTACAAGATTCGGGTGGGGGATAAAAAGCTCGCCCGAGATAGATAAGCTTGCGTGGCTCCGCGCCCAACGGCCACGCTCTCGCGTTCGCGGACACGTACCTATGTATGAGTTTCGAGCGCCGGGCGGCCTCTCTCAAGAGGAGACCGTCGTAGGTAGGTTAGTGCATTGGCTGCACTTTCCGTCTCGGCGTTCTGCACGTATAGTCGCGTCGTGGTTCTCCTGCGCGCGCTCGTCCGTCGTATGCATGCATTGGTTACGCAAGAATAGCGGCGTGTGTGAGAGACTGCTGACCTACATACGGTAGGGAGCAAGGACCCCGCTCGCTGGTGTACCGCGTATACCCGACCGAGTGCGCGCACGTGTACGTGTGTCGCGGGGTACGCGCTAACACGCACGCGACATGCACATGCGTGGCTCGAAGGCAACGTGATGCGCTCGGCAAACCTCTCGCTGCTGTAACGTGCCATCTACCGCCGCGCGTTTCTACTAAGGCACGCATTCGCCCGCGCGGCTGATTAAGCGTCGTTCACATTACTTGCGCGGCTATCCGCTAACTCTTTAATGAACACTTGTACGCTTTATCTCTTTTGTTCTCAACAGCCCCGGTTTTTTTTTTTTTTTAATATACAGTTACTTTTATCGAGGTTATTTATGCGATTTATGCACGCTTTGCGTGCGTTATTTTTCCAAAGGGTTCCCGAAAGCGTGCGCATTTTTTACAATTGGGGATTAATTAATTATAATAAATTTTGTGATAATTACAATTAAGTAATCGATGATCGACGATGTTTTGCCGGTTTAAGCGACCCAATATAAAACAACGAAAAAAATTATGGGACTTACCAATCTGCACCTCAGCGGAGTTGAAAGATACTGCCGGTGACTGTAACATAAAATGCAGAATATTAATGTAGAGATGCTGGTATAACAATTAATGAAGTTAATAAAAAAAGTAAATTTTTTTTTAATTAAAGATTTTATTAAAAAAATTTATATTTACCTATAAGTTGCTCCGCCGATGCAGGATGCCCGTCCCGGGCCTGCTCCTCCTCTCAGTTCGGACGTCGTGACGAGTCCTCCTTCCGCGCACAAGTCACTCGCGAACGCGACCGTGATTTTATAATTCGCGAAAATTACAATCAACACTTTCGCGCGTCCTATGTTCGGTACTCGCGTTAAAAAGAAAATTTTACGTCAAAAAATTCCGCCCGAATACTCAACGAACTTTCGGAACGGCCGACGAACCGGACGCGGTTCGTATAATTTTAATACCGGCGGTGACGGCACTTTTCGACGACGGCGATGAATGCAGCTGCGTTGATCTAGAACAAAAAGAAATATATAATTTAATTGGAGAAATACTACAAATATTCAATCTTCAAAAAAGAATTAAATAATTAAATCATTAAATATAAAGTTTTTCATTACGACAAGCTACTAGTGTGTTTCAAAAGAGTGATTCTTACCTCTGGGGTTGCTCCGTTGATGCACGATGCCTTTCCGAGGCCTCCTCCTCCTCTCAGAATATCAGACTTTGTATCAAAGAGACTCGCTTCCTTTCAGAGACTCTGACTTTCGTCCTCGCGCTGGTCACCTGCAACAAAAGCCCGGATAATTAATAAAAATTACGCGAGTCTGTATAACACTTTGCCTCAGAGAATCATGATCGTAAAGATATAACTTATACGGACAACGCGGCTGCTGTGCACGTGCGTAGCGCGACTCTTGTGTACGTGCGTATCATCTGACCGCTGGAGAAGGACAGAGAGAATGCGAAGGTAATAGGGAAACGTAGCACGCGGCACGTACGTACGTATATCCGTCCTTACCTCTATCCTACCTCCCCTGCTACCTCCCGTCTCTCTCTCTCTCTCTTTCTCTCACTCACTCACTCACTCTCTCTCTCTCTCTCTCTCTCTCTTTCTCTCACCTCTATACGATTCAACGCGTTATAAAAACCTTTATATGCCGAATATTAATTACGCAAACTGAACTAATATCGAACCTCAAAACCTTCTTCTCAACAGCCGACGTTTGCTTTCGTTCGGCACCTTTTGATTCTACGTTCAATTCTCGTCGGCGGAACGAATGACCCGGAGAACTTGCGTCGAGCGGCGAATGAAATGAATTTATGTCGCTACAAAATTTCGATCGCGATCGTTGCATATGCCCGCGTATCGTCGCCCGACTACACATATGAGAAACTATCACAGCGGGATGAAAAATGAGAGAAATCACCTTTATTTGACTAGTCGAATATCGGTAGATGGGCAATGACGGTGTCCTGTGCGGGACACTGCGGTTTATAGAGTCTCCAGGGCGAGGCGAGACATAGGTATGCGATGATAAGTTGCGAGAGAACACGCAGATGCCTCGACATCTTTTCGTCGCGAAAACCGGTGTTCAGCACGTGGCCGGCGTACCTTCTTAACTACGCAGAGGGATGAGCAGGCCGTCCGCGATCAGGCGATCTACGGAGCGCTGTGATTGGTCGACGCGCTAGGATCTTTTACCACCCCCACTTATCGGTGGCCCGAACACGATCGCTAGTGATTGCGGGTGAGGCGCGGGGTGTAGGCGCGGGGTGTAGGCGCGGGGTGAGGCGCGGGGTGAGGCACGGGGTGAGGCACGGGGAAATCGCAAAGACCGTCTTTGCCTGAATATATTAATTTAATATTAAAATTAGCCCAAACCTGAAAATCGCCGATTTAATTAAAAAAAAAAAAAAATTTAATATTATTTAATAAACTGTTGAACGATTTGAGATTGAGCGATGTTAATTAAATACGAAGCTGGTTTGTAAGTGCAGCCACATTTTGTAGTTAAAATTAAAATCGAACGAGCGTAGGAATAGGTGCAATAAGTTCTAAAAGTGTTAAAATTAACAACTTTTGAAATGGAAACGGACAATGTTACGGAATATTAATGTCGCTCAAATTAGTTGAACAAAGTTTGCGCGCTGAAAACAAATAGAAAGCCCCGCGTACAAAGTGTCTACTTGATGAACTTCTCTTCCAAAGCATCTTTATGTCAGTCAACAAGCGTTCCGCAATATAAATGTATCTATGACAATGATGTAAATTATCGGAGAAGCAGTTAAGATTTACAAGTGGAGAAATGCACGCTCGTGCAAAGAGTCTCTCTAAATAAAACAGAGGATTTAGCTCACCGATGGAAAGCGATACGTCGAATATACATATTATTACTGTAAATGATCGCGGCGATATCGTGGACATGAAAAATTTCGAGAAAAAACTTATCCAATTTAAAATTCAAATGCCAGTCGAACGTGTAATTCGGTCGCAAGCTTCAAATGCATGTAATTACGAAAATTTCCCCGCTCCGCTCAAGATATCACAAATAATATTTTGCTAGTGTCCCAATTAACATGAAACGTAACTTCTGCTTTTAAGCATAAGTTACTTCGAGTTGAACGAGATCGTTAACGAAGATATATCGCGTCCAATTTTCGTCCGTGTGAATTCCGGAATTGTCTGAATCCGGAAACTTGAAATGTTTAATCGAGGGAGAGACAATTCGCGCTAAGTAGTGCGTAAACGTTACATCGAATGATTACTTAATTAGAAATTATTATATAAGTAAAAATTAATTTATCAAGATGCATTTTATCAAAATGCCTATGCAAATCGTTAATTTAATATTGGCAATTACAACAATGTGTAAACGCCGATGCGTTTCTCAGAACAAAGTAATGAATAAAGCCGCGCGTAAAAATTCATCCGATTGACGCGTCGCGCATCATCGTCCGTTTAAAGCGACCCGCGGCAATTAAGTCGGGGTGCAGTTGTAAAACGATAGACTTAGACACCCGGTCTCTCAGTGCGGCTGGGACGCGTATCGTTGGCCGTCCGGCTCCGCGAGTCGCGATAAGGCGAGCGCGATTTATTATTATAGCTGGCGACGTATTATTAAAATGACCCCCGCGTCTCGCAAAGACCTAGTCTTGTCTAGCCCGAGACCCCGAGCGGGCTCGTAAAACGTGCTAGATCTCGCAGATCGGCTGCTGCGTCAACGGATCAAGTATCACTAGGGTCCGCCTCTAATTATTCCATTGCTCGTACACTGTACGGTGACGGGATCCCGCTAGAACCCCATAAAACGAAGACGGTTTCGTGTCGCGGTAAAGCGATACATGGATCGTCATGCGACCGATCCAATTGCGCGTTATTGTCGGCTAAAGCGGGGTTAATAGCGAGACGCGCGTTCGCCGTAATCGCGACGAGAACGCGCGCGGTCATCCGCGTACACGTACTTTCACAT
Source organism: Cardiocondyla obscurior (assembly GCF_019399895.1). NCBI lineage: Eukaryota > Metazoa > Arthropoda > Insecta > Hymenoptera > Formicidae > Cardiocondyla > Cardiocondyla obscurior. The sequence continues at coordinate 262,195 of NC_091875.1, read as the reverse complement.
AAAAAAATTATTTTTGACTCACCGATCCCGATGTGCAGCCGCGGAGATGAACAGCTACAATTCTGTAACACACAAATATAAAATACAAATTGTAGAATATTGTCAAACGATTATTTTCGGGTGGCGTACAAGTTTATTCAAGTATGGAAATGCAAATCTGTTTTAATTTAGTTAAAATATTTTCGCGACGATGAGATTATTTTAGTAAAAATTTACGTAAACCGTGTTTCTTGTTAATAATTTATTTAAGAAACTGCGGAGATTTATTTTTGTCGTTTTCTGATTTCAGGAATTATGACCCTTCCGAGCAGCCCGTGTGAGATAGAAAACATGAGCTTGTTTCAAGACCTGAAGTTGAAAAGGAGAAAGGTCGACTCCCGATGTAGTAGCGACGGTAAGAATATCTCTAATCTATATATAATACGTTAAAATATCGTATCACGGTCCCGTGCGTGTCGAATTAACACTTTAGCAATTAACATTTATCCTGCGACGAAAATTGCTAGGTATAAAAAGTTCGTCCATCCAAGGGAATATCTCGCGGCAATATCTTTCACACATTCGCAGAGTATAGTAACGTTATTATTATCTCGTCATGTTTTATTTAACCCTACTATGCGTATATTCATCTTTTAATCAAGTGTCTCGATTCACAGCAACCGCTCATGATAAAACGGAAGGAAAAAGAGATGCGATCAATGAAAGTACAGGTCTGCATTTATTTCTCTATAATACTATACCTACTCGAGAATAAAAATTAAGTTGAATTATCTTTTGTTTCAATTTCTATACAATGCCAAGCGTTCGAGACAAGATGTCACGTATTTGATCATTTTTTTTTTTTTTTTTTGGTGAGTTTGATAAATCGAATTTTGTATCGATTCAAATATCCAAGTTATAACATAATTCGCAAATAATAAAGTAGACAATTTTCAGCAAGGTTTTTCAACAGAAATGCGAGTAATAAATACGAGTCATTAAACGTCGACTAGACGCAAAATAATGCTCGACAACTAGATTCGATTCTAATAGTTAACGTAATCGCGCCACGAGAAAAGATCGTCTATCACTGTCGAGCAAATTATGATACACTGGCCGATCTTTTCATTGTATATTGAGAATACTTGGAACGAGTTGTAAAACTGATTAATGCTCAAGCGTAACGATTATTTACCACGCGGTAATACAGGAACGGGATTTAATACAGGCGCGATACCGTTGATTTTTATAACCAACGACTACGGCGAATGAAAGATCGTTCTAGTTGCAGATGACGTAATTAATTCTTCCACTTTACGAAGAAAAAAAAATAATGTTAATGTTGAGAATAAAAAAAATATACGAAATATCTAATGTTCCTAGCGCCCATATCCAGAAATGTAATTTTTTCTCAGACGATAATTGTACGCACTTTAACCCTTTGACGCACATCTCGACCTCCATTCAAGTTCTTCATTCAGCCCCTCAATTTCCCGTTACGCGCACGCGCTTATTCCGCGTGTTCCTCGTTCCCGCGCTTTCCTCGTCACTCTCTCTCTCTACTTTTTTATCTTCCCCATACCTTTATTCGGTTGTAATAACACACGTTACATCGCGACGATGTAGCAAGCGGATTTTGCACACCCATCTTCTCATTGTGTCTTTCGAATGATCGACGAGGAAAGAAGAGAGGAATGCCGACGTGAGGGCAGAGGTTGAGTCGTAGGTGGTGCGTCGACGAAGTCCCCAGCTCGATGGAGCCGAGAGAGACGGAGAAAGGAGAGTGAGGGAGAGAACCCGAGGGGAAAGAGGGGGGTTGGGATGGTTGCTGCTGGCGGTGCAGGGTTGAACAGCAACCCACGCGGTCGTCCCGGACGTACGCCGGTGCTAGTTCGGTTTCGTCTGAACTCGCGTAACCACGCGGTCGTTGGATACTCCGTCGCGTACAGTGCCCGCGAAAAACGAGAAACGCGCGTGTTAACGTAAGGTAGGATCAGCTGAAAGAAACGAAACAAAGAAGAGCGGAGGATGCAAGGAGCAAGTCTACGACTAAACGATGGCTCATGTTGGACGAGTCGACGATGGGCGACGGTGTCGTCATTGCCATCAACGTTGATGTCTTACCCGTGGTAGTCTCGCGCGCGCGTCACATTACGACGTGTTGCCGCGGCCGCTGCTCCACCGAGCTGCATCGATTTTTCGACGCGTTCGCAAACACAACTGATACCAATGAACCTCGACCTACGGTCGATTTAAAGGTCAGAGGCTGCGTTAATGATACCGAGCGTCCGTCCGAATCGAAATGAGGATGCTGGATAATGTGACGAAGAACTAAGCCGACGTGAATCCCGAATCTGGATAACGCACAAGGCTGAGCGACAAAGAGCATCGAGATACGTAAACGAAACGGCGATCCTTTCGATTTACCAAAGAGATCTTACACTCCGGCAGTTGACACCGTCACCTACAGCCTCGCGGAATCATTGATCTTCCTCAGCCGCCTCTGTTGCACGAGAACGTCACAATTCAACGAATATAACGACGCAATTACCTGACAATGTCGCCACGAGCGACGTTTGCGAATACCAAGGGCCGATCGTTACAATAAAAAAAAATGGAGAGAAACATTTGTCGACTCGCGTAAAGATGACGTTTACGTACGCTAAAGGATTAAAAATTGGGATATATATGGTCGCTTAAAGCAACGTTTTATCACTGGAAAAGCAAGACTCGTGCAATTTTTACCTACCACGAATGAGAGAAGTAGAAACGTCGTTGCTATAGTCAGACATCTGAGCCGCGCTTTTTCACAGAAAACAAACCAAGTGATACATTTGTGCATATAAAAAATATAAAACAGATGGGCTAATTTTATAAAATTAATAGATTAAAGTCTCGATGTCGATTTATGAAAACACACAATCGCATATACCACTTGAAAAATAATATATTTTTTCCAAGTGTTTGTATAATATATCTAAACACAAACAGACATATCGTACAAAAATCAGATTCTATTTTTATGTCCCAATTACAATCAATAATTAAAGAATGATAGAAGAAAATTATTTTACACAAATACAAGTAATCTACGATAATATTTTTACTCAACACAAAAGCAAGAAATCTCTTTTTCTTACTAATTACACATAAACGACAAGTGCAACGATTTTTCTGATCTACAAAGACAATTAAAAAAAAAAAAAAAAAAAAAAAAAAAAAAACAATACAATCAAGAAAGAGAAAAGCGAGAGGAGATAATGTAAAGAAAAATTACTCTTATAATTAATTATAATAAATATGATATCTAGCAAAGCTAATTATCGATAATCATATCGTAAGTGTAAATTTATAGAATTACTTAAAAAATGTTTCCCTTGAGGAGTAACGTTTTTATCACTAAAAATCTTCAACGGGACCCACGAGATTGGAATCCGAGCATGGATCTATCCGCTTTCTACAGAATGCAGCAAGAAAGCAACTTTCTGCCCTACTTATCTATGTATCGGCCCTACAATAATCTTTTGATGGACCAAAATTACTTCGGGCATTTTACGTCGCACGGGCTCAATTACCCCACCTTCGATTATTACATGTGCCTGGACTCGAAGAACTTGTACGCGTCGCTCTTTGGTAAACATTACACTTATTTTTCCCGAGCATTGCATCTATTTGAACGATATTGCTTCACTCACTAATAATATAGAGTGCTTCCGCGTGTTTTCAACCAATTTGTTTTGAAGAGTTCGAAATCGAGTTTCTAGACAAAAGTCAAAGTTTCGGAAAAAGCTTTTCAAAAAATATTGCGAGTAAATTCTATTTTCTTCTAGTCTGTATTAGATTTTAGTTTAAATTGTTTTTTTTTTTTTTTTTCCCAGAAAGAAAAAAATATTTAAAATGATGTAATACAACTTTTTAAAGCTTAAAGTATTTTATTGCACATTTGTATGCAGCTAGTCAGTAAAAGAAACACCACGAGATCACTTGAGAGTTCGTTGGTACAGAATAGTATTTATTCGCGTCTTGGTCATGTGACTAATTCCGTTTATAATAATAGCAGCACCGAGGTCGCGAGTTTAGCTCGCGTCAGTCGTTTATAATGCGTAATATGGCCTAACTTAAACTTAGAATAAACGTAAAGTTCAATGCAATTAGAAGATATTCTCCACGTGCTATTAACGTGGCTCTATCATTTATTTTCTGTCTCCTTTGCCGCTTATCATTCGATATCTATTGACTCGGCTTTTTCGATTAAAGAGATTGAACGCCGAGCTAAGTTAAAGAATCCGAGAAACTAGAAAAGTGCATAAGTGAAAGGAATGGTGAAAGCGATCCCCGGTTACGTAATTATCATGAAATATAACTTGCATTATTGCGTTCCTAGGAACTATTTTCTTGGGCGTCTTGAAAAAATTCGGCTATCAATACAAAAGATCAATATCCTCGTCGCGTTTCGCGATGAATAATCGGTATTATCTTTAACTATCATTGTTGCGCCAGGCGTACGTCACTCATACATCATCAGCGCATTGACATTAGCAGTCGATCATCGGTCTGATATATGTACGAATGCCGCGCCGTTGCGTGTACGGTTAAACGAAATATAATTGCTCTACGAAAGCCACGATAGCCTCCCTTAATCACCAGCGACGATAGAGAACGGAGATCCGATTCAATCACCTTGATTTGGTAATCACGGCAATTTGTGATACATCGCGATGTCGAAACGTTGCAAATCTACGAATGCCCATCGAGATCAATTATTAATAGCTCGAAAACAGTCACCTAAGTATCTTAGTAATCACCTGGCCTTGCCAACTGCATTCCTTCCTTGACCTCGAACAACAGTCTCAATAGTCTCAACATTCTTTACGCGATAAGTGAAAGAACACGACGAGTGGCTATCATATTTGAAATTATCACTTGAATAAAAATATCATCCTTTTCGATTTAAAGAAATAAAAATGTTTTCTTATAAATATGAGAAATATTTTAGAAAGTCTTCTTTATATCTTAAAAAAATTTTTTTTATTTTATTTTAAATTTTAGTTAATATACCGCGAAGCGCCGGCCGCTGAAAACGGGAGTGGTGATCGAGAAGGCGAGGGGAGGAAGCAATGGGACTGTTCTCTCTCTCGGTTCTCGGTGGTTTTCAGTAACAACGATTGGAAATTAATATAAAGTTGAATTTCACCTTCTGCTCGTAATCGCGTAGAACATTTATGTTTATTGAACTATGATATCAATGCCGTACGTAGTCTCGATACAAGGATATCCCATTACCATCGTTAATATTACACGTGCCATCTCGATATATCCTTCAACACCTCAGGGTACAACATAGAACGCATCGAAAGCAAACGGATGCTTTAATGTTTCTCACTCGGAAACCCTCCTAACTCTTGTTACAACCTACCGCCGTAACTTCCCCATTATAAGAAACACAACACGCGCCGCGTGCTTTTTCCACGGTAAAGAAAAAAAAAAAAAAAAAACTTTTAAATAAAACTGCCAAACAAATAAAAATTGAATTTAAAATTATATTCCTTACCAATATATATTTTGCTAACATAATATTACTGAAATTTGACAAATTTTTGACCGCGATTATTAGAGAGAAAAATCATTTTCTTACTTGAATATCAGCGAGCTTTATTAAATATGAATTTAATATCTCCAATCTGCGAGTGGTACTTAAAATTCTGTTCACGTAAAAAAAATTACGAGATAATTAAGTCGTAAATAAACGTGATCAATGAGTATAAATGCAATAAGATGTACTGGAAAGGTTTAACAACACGATTATTGCGCGAATACAATTTAAAGTGTTTTATATAGAGAACAGGTAATTATGGGCGCGGCTAATACGAAGAGAGCACGTCCCATGTATATCGAAATCTATTATGAGAAGAGCTATTTTTATGAAAAACAGAGGCAAATGCTTAGCGCATTAATGATACGAGATTACATAACGAGCGGTTGCTTATCGAGATCAACGTAATCAGATATAATGAACGTTCTAAATCTGTTATCGATGCCATTTGCAATTTTATAATTTATAAGATAATGCATTTTTAGTTGATTTTATTATTTTGATGTAATTTTTTATATTTTTATACTGAATCTCCGGGTAAATAACGAATAATTATATTGCATACATGAAGTTTGTTAAATTCGGGGGTGTTAATGATCAATATGTCAATTTGAAATATCAAGGAAGACGTCACAGGGAAAAATGCAACACGTTAGGCTTCATCACAGCTCATTATCTCACCTTCGCCCTTCGATATCGGCCCGGCCGCCAATTAGTCGCGTACACGGCTGGTGTCAATCGGACGTGCAACGTCATTAACTTGCTCCAATTCCTCAATAACGACTCCCTCTATCCGTCCACCGTTCCTACATCGAATTTCATCGAATATAACGCGCACGTGAGTAACGACTCCCGCACTATCGTACTTGAACACACCTTTGCGAATAAAGAGATAGGAAAAAGAGGAAAAAAAAAAACAGAAAAGAAACGTCCCGCCGCGTTGCATACTCTCCGCAGTCAGAGTATAAACAAGAGACCAACGCCTTATTTCTCAGACTCCCCGGTATCCCTCGGATCAGCAGGCTCGCCGCAGGGAAACCCGACGACGGACGCACCTTCACCCATAAACTTTCCTGCTCCAGGGGAGAGCATGGCTGACACCTCGACCCTGTCACCGGAGACGAACATGCCAAGCTCGCCGGGCTGCCAGGTCAGAGTGTCGAACGAGTACCTGCTGGGCAGCCCGAGTCCAGGGCCACCGCGCGGAGGAGAATCTCTTCGTGGTGCTGGCGCCGGTGAAAGCGGAGGTGGAAGAGGAAGCGTCCAAGAGGGTCGCGACGCGGGGTGTTCGGATCGCGCGTCGCCCGACTCGGTCTTCCCGGATGCCGGCTCGATGGTGAGCTTCAGGGTCGCCGATGAGCAGCAACATCATCACCATCAATCGCAGCAGCAACAGCAGCGCTCCGCTACCCCCATGCCGATCAAATCGTCGCCGTACTCGCCGGTCCAGGCGGTCTCGTCGACTCCGATTGCCCAGGAGGCCTCCTCGAGGAGCGACAGCCCTCCGGATCTGAAGGGCGACCTATCGTCCGTCCAGACCAAGGAAGAATCCGACAACTCGGTCTTCGACGGCGGTGGAGGCGGCCGTACGGAAGCCTCGAACCAACCTAGTCACCGGAATAGCCCGTCATCTCAATTCAATCTCAACCAGAACGTCAGCAGTCTCGGGGCGATTGGTTCAGTTGGGCCGCACGGACCCGTACAACAACAATCGCCACCGGCGCCGCCAAGGTCGCGCGCGCCCTCGGTCCCACCGCATCTGCTGGCGGCTCATCACCAATTTTGGTCGCAGAACACTACTAGCGTGCAAGGATTCGCTACGCAGAGGCTACTCAACGGTGTCATCAGCAGCGCTGTCAGCTACGGCGGGCAAAATGTTACGACCGTCTCGACTAGTTCCGGAGGAAGTACTAGCAGCTCTGGCGGTACGAATTCCAGCACCAGCTGCGTCACTACCGGTGCTACCACCACGGCAACCTCATGTAAGTATTTTGACCACTCTATTAAATTTTCGACTAAACGAGACACCTGTATCTACTGTACGACAAAATTTACAACGAAATATTCCTCTCTACGTAATGAGCAACAACGATTATTTGATTCCAGGCGAAAGTATGAAACCACCGACGCAGAGAGCAGCGCCGGCACCACCGCGACCCCCGCCGACGGTGTTAATGGGTGAGATCGGAGGTGTTCGCACGATGATATGGTCGGCACCGCCGATGGATCCGGTACCGCCACCGGCGGCGTCCTGGTCGGCCACGGCGGCGGCGGCCGCCTCCTGCTCTTCGTCGGAGGAGTCCGCCGCCCAGCTGCTGCTAAACCTCGGCCAGGAGTCCAGGGGTAAACCGCCCTCGTCCTCTTCCGCGGTCTCGTACTCGTCCGCCGCCGGGCCGCCGCTCAACATGGAGAGGTTGTGGGCTGGCGATCTCACGCAGCTGCCGGCGGCGCAGCAGATGCAGGCGCTGAATCTCACGGCATCCGGTTCCGCCGCGCAGCCGTGGGTTAGCAACGGCGGGACAGTTGTCAAATCCGAGGCGGCCTCGCAATCCATATCGATAGCACCGCCCGCGCCCCCCTTGCCGCCGCAGGAACACGAGGAAGACGAGACGCCTATGATATGCATGATCTGCGAGGATAAGGCAACCGGCTTGCACTACGGCATCATTACGTGCGAAGGGTGAGTCCATGCTCGTTACGCAGATTTGATGTAATTAATTCTTTCACTGGGGAAACTGTTGGCGAAATCTCCCCTTATTTTATATGTATAATATATTTTAATAATTCTCTTGAAAATCCAACGTGTCATGTTTTCAGCGCGACATTTTAATTTATTTTAAAATATATCTCGGCCAAGGGATATTTCAGCGGGATATCTCGCAATTGTTTGTATAATTTGCAAGTCTTAATTAGATCAAGTTGATAATAATCTATGAGAATTCAAGGAATGGAGAATAATCCTGGCGTTTACTACGGTGTACCAGTACACTTTGTGTATTCCTCCCCCGTAGCAGTAATGATGCATTCGCGCGTAGAATGCAACTGAGTCGCACTAATGAGACCGGTTAACCTAGAATAGGAAACTTACGTTTCAAGTCTTTTGGATTATGCCTGCGTTGCAGTTCCACAATTACCGTTTAATTAGAGCGAATTATGTCGAAGCTATGTACACGCGTAGCGCAAGAAATACGCGGGTTCCAGACGATCATAAACGTATGTAACCTGTCGCAACTTTCGACCTTTGCCATGGGGAGTGTAGAGCTAACCGTATCTCGCAACGAGAAATCTCCAATTCTGAATAAGCGAGTTCCAGAGCAAATTGTTAAAATACTTAACCTCGCGACATAATGGAAAAAAGAAGAAGACAGGATTTATTTTTCTAATCTATCATGTCCTTAAAATTGAACTTTGCCTCGACTACTACACTTGAAAAAATTAATCAATAAACGGAACAAAAATCAGTCTTTTCTTATTAATTTCCAACTCGAACACGCCAATGTTTTTTTTTATGTAACTTTTATATTTCTTTTTTTTTATTATTTATTATTTTATTTGAAAAATATTTTAATTATTAATGTTTTAAAATTAAAATAAATAAACGAAATAAAATGTTATATTGGGAATTAAATTCAGATCTAGTTTATCGAATATATATATTTTAAAGAAAAATTTAAAAAACCGAAAAAAGATATACTTGGAATATTCTATCTGGTTTCATAAAAAGAAATGACCCATGGAGTCATATGTTTTCAACGTAATACGTAGCCTAGATGAAATTAAAAATTAACGGATAATCCCATAATTTTCTCGTCCCGTTCTCACAGCGATATCTACGCGAGACGAGGGAATACTTGTTGCGTCTACACTGTTGCGTATACTCGGATCACTTCTTGAACAACACCTTTGATTAAACCGTAAAATTACTATGGAGTATCGTTACTTCCTCGCTCGTCTTTGTCCAACTTTGTCGCCTCGAGCGAGTAAGTGGATTAGACGGAAAAAGTCTGCGACAAGTTTTTTTTTTTTACCCACGACACTCGTAATTCTGTGCGAATAAATCACTATTTTCGCTATCTAGAAACGCTTCTCAAAATAAACCATTTGTACAATACCTGATCTGTGTTAAGAAGCCGAAAAAATAAAAAAAATAATCGCGAAACTAGATTTTGTTTAAAAATTTAAGACGCGGGAGCGAATAAAATTATTCGTCGACAGTATATTCAATATAATGCCAGGATAAAAAAAAAAAAAAATTAAAAAATTTATCAAACGTAAGATAAGATATATGAAATCTGATACTCGCAAACCAAAAATATAATTTGATCATATCAATTTTTTATCACATCTTGGCAAAATTTTATTTCGACAATTCAACTTGTAAAAGTTAAAAAAAAATATATAAATTAATATTATTCCTACATTTACAAAATCCCGTGTTCTGTTCGTCACGATTTAATTTCTAGATACATTTTTTAATTGATTTCTGTCATTTTTTTATATTCAAATATCACAAACAAAGTAAAAAGTATAAAAGAAGTAAAAAAAAAAATTTCAAACTTACCGAACGCTGTCCGTCCTTCCGATTGATCGTCTACGTTGTTTCCAGCAAGTTTTGTTTTGCGATGTCCAACGTTTCTCGATGCCTTTTCCATGCGACTCTCGATGATATCCTTTACGCTGTTAGGTAACACTCGGGCTGTTTGGAATCACAATCGCAATATGGAAAAATGTCACAGGCACATTATTGGCAGTTTCTGAACACTATCTTCAAGAAACGAACGACCGAAAAAATAACGGGGGGTTATCGCGGCGATTATTTACGAATTAAAATTACGAAGCGCGACGAACGATCAGCTGTTGCACGAATTTCCACTCTCGATATCCGCAGCGTTGCTTATTTCCGTCGAATGTTCCCTCGAGTCGTCCTCGATCTCGTCGCAAGAAAGTGGCCGCGATGTTAAGCGAGGTTACTTTAGATTCTCCGATCTAGTACTGCGTCGGCGGAATAAACGGCGCTGAAAACTTGTATCAAGCGACGAACGAGACGGGCCGCGATATTAAATGTTCCCCGCGTACTTATGTATCATCCGCAAGTTCTTCGAAAATCATTTGCTCGAAGCAAGATGAGAATCCCGGCCGCGACGAAGAAGACGGGCGAGGTGTAGATGTCACACTCCAACAATGGCGGTCGCCGGAACCCGCTGAATGCTGCTGAAGGAAATGGCAAGAAAAGCGGGTTGGTAACGCCAGGCGCGCGGCGCTCTTCATACTGGTCACTCCGTGCGATCCGCCCGTGACGTCATCTTGCCCTGCCGAAGCACTTTTTTAGGTCCGAATCGAAGTCCAGAACGATGAGTGGAATAACAGAAGCGTAGAAAATGATCGTTCGGTACCGAGTCGACACCGTCGACACTCATCCGTACGCGAAAACTTCCTATCCGCGGTCGAAAATTCGCGTAACTGCGGAGCGATTAATGACACGTCCTCACGCCCGAGATTCCGCAGCTAGACTGACCGTTTAAGATTTTGGACGTTAGAGTAACAGAGACAACCGCGTAAAAAAAGTGAGACAGACGATGCAACTCGATCGCTGATTGGTCGGTGCTCGTCTTGCAAAGATGGGAGATCGAGTCCGTGTACATTCTCGGAAAAAATCAGCGACGCTAATCCGCGATTGTTAAGTGTATGACCACGATCGAAAAAACTAAAGAGGCATTTAAAGACCATCGTTCCTCATGCCTCACCCTCTACCGCACCCCCCTGTAGGTTCGATCGTCAACAGAACACGCTGTTTTTCTCGCGCGGAGGCGCCGAGCTCGACTCTGAGTTTTGTTTTCGTTTTTTTTATGAGCTCGCCGAGCTCGAGGCGTCTTTCTCCAAAACAAATGAGTGTCCTGCTCGACGCTCGAGTATGTTTTTTTACTATTCCGAGAAGCAGCTGTCATTTTCGAGCTCTCAGATCGTCGTCGTCATAAAATTCCGATTCGAGCCAGCTCCAAAATTAATCTAATAATCCGAACATTTTTCTATTTCGTAAAAATTTATATAATTTAAAAAAAATTACGCACAGGAACATTGACAGCTGACGTTTACTCTCGCTTAGCTCGAAGCCGAGCCAAGCGAAAAAAACCAATTAACGTCGCGGAAAAGCAGCAACAATTAACAGATAATTCACGCGTAAGACTAATTTTTTAGATAGAAGGAATATATCGCATTTAAATATTTTAATAAAAACCAGGCGATCCCTTCTTATTAAAATTAATACATATTCAATCTTGCAAATGTTTTTGACGTAAACTTTATACAGTGTCATAGGTGGAACTGCAAACTGCCATGTAAATGAAAGAAAGAATATAATGGATCGCTTTTTAAATGTGCTCTTCCGATATTAACACCCCGTGTGTTTAGCTCGCGATCTATATACATATGTTTTATATTCGATCTATGATAAGTTGCGACAGTGTAAAGATGTATAAGCTGTATAAAGTTGTTGAACGACCTAACTCCGCTCGGATCAAGTTGTTTTTCCCTGATCTGACCTGAACTGCATGATGCAAGAGCAAGTAGCTTAAGCATCGACCTAAAGTACATAAAGTATACCGGTATATTTTTATCTTGCTCGATATACGTCGTTTACGCGGACTAAATTTTTCCTATCCCGTCTGAAAAGCGTCGCGAAACTGTAAACCTCCTCGCTAAGCGGTTTTATTCCTCTGAAAATTTTCCTTGGCTGAAAATTTATAAGTTGATCAATTGCAAGTTACAATTGTAAGATGTGAGTGTTCCTTTATGCCACTCGTAGTACATTGGGAGAGTGTAGCGGCGCTGTTGTCGAGATATGTTAACCAGGCGTTATGTATGATTGGTTAATTCGTATTAGAGCGAGAATCTGACATGCCAGGATTGGACGCTTGAGTTACTGATGTGTAGTAGGGCGTGTGTGAGCAGTAGAGTCGTGGATAGTCGAGAGAAGACGTACAACGAAGGTTAGATGTGGCGTTTTCTGCGGCGACAGCGGCTAGAATACGTATTTCTAAGTGATAGAGGCAGGGGATGAGAGAACGGAGAGAAAACAGTCATCGGCAAACCGGCCGGCGCGATACATGTGAAACTCGACGCACACGACGATATCGATATAATAATGTCACGTTCGCTAGCTGCCGTCATATCTGCCTTTCAGTATGAGGGTATGAGAGCAATCACGTAAAGTATTCTGATTATTAAAAGTTTGTCTTAATTATTTCTTACATTAACCTAAAGTGTATTTTATCGACATCCAAATAAATTCGCGCTTTACACGGTATCTTAATTGGATTTGCGCAGGTGTAAGGGCTTCTTCAAGAGGACTGTGCAAAATAGACGGGTGTATACGTGCGTGGCGGAGGGTGGCTGCGAAATTACGAAGGCGCAGAGGAACAGGTGTCAGTACTGCCGGTTCAAGAAATGTATCGAACAGGGTATGGTCCTGCAGGCGGTTCGGGAGGACCGAATGCCTGGAGGTAGAAATTCCGGCGCGGTGTACAACCTTTACAAGGTAAGCTGCATTAAAATCATCATCGCTAATTAAGCTGAGAAGTGTTAACTTGTGAGAAGTGGAAACTTCCGTGTTAACTGGTTTAATCAGTTGCGATTGTTCGTTGAAAGTAATCGTTAATCTGTCGTAGGTAAAGTATAAGAAACATAAGAAGAGCAACAAGGCAGGCAGCGTCGGCAGCGGCATGAGTGGCAGCAGCAACGTCGGTGGCGTAAACGGCTCGGGAACTCTCGGTGGTACCAAGGGTGCTATGGGCACGACGATGCTGGACAAACACATGGCCGCGGCTGCAGCCGCCCATCACAGTCAGCAGCAGCAGCAGCAGCAGCAGCACGCCCAACTCGCTGGCGGTTTCCTTCATCATCACAAAATCTCGTCGGGCGACCCACTCGGTTCGCCACCCACTCCTAGCCACCCGAACCACCCTGCGCACTCAGGCCACCTCGTCAACGGGACTATCCTGAAGACGGCACTCACCAATCCCTCCGAAGTAAGTGTATCTCCTTTGCCATTTTTAACGCAGCATACTTTAATGTCTTTTCGAATGGTACTGTATTTTTTAAAGCACAATTATCACCCAGAATCGTCCGTAATAAAAGGAGAATTGAGTTACGCGAGAATCAAATTCTTTTTCGCACGGAATTATTAATGCTTCGAGATACCGATTAAAAATCAATGGACTTGAGATTGAGAAAAATATTAATAGATTCGATCATCGCAATTAAAATCGTGTCCGTGGCTCTTCGTAGGCTTCAAACGTACATCGCTATAATATTCGAATAAAAGTTTTATTGGCACAACGCACTCACCTCCAACGATATATCGCTGGCATCGAGATTGAATCGTGCGAATTCACGTCCAACGCGACAAGTTTCATCAAGGTAGAGATTGCACGATTCATTTCGTTTACTTCCGCGTGTCTCGCGAAATGGAATTGTCGAAGAACTAGTCTCATTGCAACAGAGTGCATCTCGCGCGCCAGTTAGCTTTTACTCATTTTATCCTTAATTATTCAAACGTTACGCAAGGCAAATGTTGTTAGCGGCGTCGTAATGTAGATTAATCTTAACTACGAGATTTATGTACATTATTCGTTGGGTGATGCGCGTGAGATATCCGCGGTAACTTTCTAAAAGTCGGTCCGATCGAATCGCACGATTATGCGACCTGTGAGTTCGTCGTTGTTCTACTATATGAAGGCATGAAAATCTTACGCCGTCTAATCCTGGTCGGGCAAACGTCGAGTTCGTTTGCAGATCAATGTCCGCGTACATCTTCATCTTCGTGCTTACCTGCAATTTGCACCGTGATTTATGCGAACGCCCCGGTTAGAAATCGAGTGTGGGTCAACAAAAGTTGACTCCTCGACTACTGACGGGGGAATCCGATGCTCTGGGATGAGAATGTCCCGCAGGCATCTTCGCTTTCACTTTCGAAGCAGCTGCGGCGACGACGTGAGATCGCGAAATCTTTACAGACGAGAGCATTCATTCTGGCGATTCAATAACGTATCACATCAAAAATCATCAATACCTATTTATGATTTTTATCTATTTTAGTATTAATTTTTTTTTTGTTTATTATTATTTATAAAATAGATTTAATTAAACATCAAAATTATTTCATAAATTCTAATTATTTGCGTGTACTTTTGTCTAGGAAAATAGAGATCGAAGCATTTCGATCAAGTCAGAATTGCATCATTTGTATCTGCAAATCTATGACAGTGAGGTGACCGTTACGCTCGCAAAGGAATCTTAGATCAATCATCGTGGAACATAATAGACTTTGTTCTCGACGTACCCTTTTAAGAACAAAGTAACGATAAATTGAACGAGATGTTTATTAATTAAATAATAACTGTTCTTTACCTTTTAGTAACAAGCATGAAGAAAGTAATTAACGTCATAGAGATATTTCTAAATCGAACTTCTAAAGGAAACGAGAGTTCGACTTATTACAACGAAGAGAAAATTAATTTCTAGAAAATCGAAGATCTTTCCTTTGATACTAAAAAGAAAAGAAAAAAAAAAAAAAAACTAATGTATTAATTATGAACCATATATCTTTAATATTCAAAATATTTTCATCATTGAATAAAATGAAGTTACACAAGGCGAATAGTAAATTCGGCGTGCGATCGGTTTCTTTCGCACCGATCCTAGAATGAATGAACTAGAGACGTAGATCGCAATTTCACTTTCTTACGACTTGACTTGTGCAAGCCTCAAGGTTTCCCACATTACGAAACCCAATAGATAGAACGAGCGAGTAGCATGCTCGTAAGAATCGACTGATCGTCGTCGCACTTTTTGCCTTTATTTACATTCTTTATATGCATATGAGATACTTATATAATTTGCAAAATTATATGCCTTTGCGAAGTAACGTTTTTCCGATGCTATGTAATTTTTGCACGAACGACATAAGCAGATTTTTTTTTTTTTTTTTTACAATGACCACTCGGTTAGGAATGTTATGCGTATGTTATATAACGCAAAATCATTTGCTGAAATCTCTTGAAAGTCGTTCTTATGTATATACCGAATAGAAGTATGTCCCATTATTTTTTTTTTTTTTACGTTACAATCGGTATGTTACAATTGCATTTTCGACTTTCTCAAGGGAGGTCTGACAAGAGTAATAAATAAATAAATATGCGCGTTACGTCCGATCAGATGAGCAAAACGAAGGAACTGCCGCGATCGTTCGAATGGCCCGGTAGAGGCCATTGCCAAAAGTGAAACCGATGCCGGTAAAACCGTATAAATATTGACCACGGCTGTGCTCCATTAAAGAGGTCACTTTCGAGCCGCGGCCGAGTCATCGTACGTGAGATGCATAGCGAAAAAAAAACCGCATCTTCACAGTAAATTTCGTGTAAGACAAGAAAAATGCGAATTACTTTCTACAAGAAGAAACATACCCCGGATTACTTTGTCGCGAAAATAACGTGGAATTAAATTACTTGATTATTTGTTTAATTCCAGTCGAGTTATCACGATGATCAGATTGACGTTCAACTTCATTAGAAGACATTCTTTCATAAACTTTTTCTACAGCAATTTTTTAATTAAATTCATATTTATAAATATATTATACGATGTATGCTTTTAAAGAGAATTACTTTCATTTTATTACTTATTTAATTTTTAATAATTACCTCAGATAAGAATGTCGTTATAAAATAATTTTATGAAATACACGTAAATTCTTTTTTAATACAATCCATTAGATATCATCTTTGTATCATATACATCCTACTTTGTTATTACGATTTCGCTAATAATTACTAGAAAAAATCGTAGAAAACAGATTAAACGTTTTTCTACTCCAATATATCTTTTTGTACGTTGCACTGCGTACAGCTCAACTATATCAATGAGTTTTATTAGTACCTATTACATATTGAAACAGTATCGGATATACTTTTATCATAATAAAGTATCAATCGTCATTCGTCATCGTCGCAACATGGAAACGTCGTGGTGAGCGCGACAACAACTGACGACGTAGGCAGGGACAATAGAAAATCAGCGGCAGCCGGTGCCAAGGACGGGCAGTTCTCCGGCGGTTTCGTAACTCGTGAAAGTCTGCACGAGGGACAGTGACCTCACCCTCCTCCCCCCTCTCGCTCGCGCTTCCTCTCCTCCGACACCTCTTGTGTATCTCCTCCTTGGTCTCCCCCGCGAAACTCTCCCGTCCCTTCCTCGTGTTAGAGAGCGCCTTCAGCTGCAAACGCCTCCCACAGTTCTCCGCGAGGCAGCCACTTATGCATGGACCTTACTCCGACAAAACGGCCAGCTTTCCCCGAAGTCGGGCAGAAACCTACTCGTGCAGGCCCTTTCTTTTTCTCTTTTCTCGGTCGCGTGCACTCTGTGCCCGACCTCGAGGAAACGTCTCGAGGTTCGAAAGGTCAGTGAAAGGCTGAATCTACCGGGGTTAGATGCGCGGCCACCGAACTCGGATTGCTACACCCACGGCGAAAGAAAATGCTGGCAGAATCGTAATTAACGCGCGGATTTCTTCGAAACTTTTTTGCACTGTGAAAAACTTTCAAGGCTATGTCAAGTTAGGCGTAAACAAAAGTGAAAAAAATTAATCTAGATAGCATAATATTAATTTTTCTAATATTTGATAGAATTACTGACTTTTTAATTTAGAAATGGAAATGCATTACTTGCCATACTTGATGTAAAACCGTATTAATTAATTAATTAATTTTATGTATTAACAATGTGTATTTAAGGTGGTGCATTTACGACAAAGGCTAGACAATGCAGTGAGCAGTTCAAGGGATCGAGTATTTCCTCTGGATACAACTCTAACTATGATTCAGACCCTTATAGACTGCGATGAGTTCCAAGATATTGCCACGTTAAGGGTAAGTAAATTTTTTTAATGGCAAACCATGATGTATAATAATCTAATTTAAAGGCAATAGCACTATTACGTAAAAGTTGTTCGAATTACAGAACTTGGACGAGCTGCTAGACCATAATTCAGACTTAAGTGACAAGCTGTGTCAGATAGGAGATAGCATAGTGTACAAGTTGGTGCAGTGGACCAAAAGGTTACCGTTTTACCTTGAGCTGCCGGTTGAAGTTCATACAAGGCTGCTCACCCACAAGTGGCATGAACTTCTTGTGCTGACCACGTCTGCCTATCAAGCGATGCACGGCCAGCACAGGTTAACAAATATTGCTACTGATGGAACGGGCGCAGAATTTATGCAAGAAGTAATTACATTTTACAATAATTTATAATTGTACACCTACCTCGTAATAATACAAAAAATTATTTTCTCATCTATTTTATAAAAGAATTTTTTATTTAAATTATTTTTATATAAAAGTTTGTTAAATTATGCAATCTGTACGTATCACACGACGATAAAGTATTTTTTTTAGTATCGTCAATTTACATAATGTTATTAATGCAACTGTGTTACATTATTAATCAGTAATATTATTCACTTTTATTAGTATTAACTTTAGGTTTAATTATAATACATGTATATTTAATTTAAAACTTGTAAATAGGACAAACATATTTACGGACCCATTCTAATCCAATTTTTACAACTAGGTAACGAACAACATGTATACGTTGCAAAGGTGCCTAACCAGCATGATGGGTCGGCCGATAACCATGGACCAATTGCGGCAAGACGTAGGGCTCATGGTAGAAAAAATCACGTATGTCACACTAATGTTCAGGCGGGTGAGGCTACGAATGGAAGAATATGTCTGTCTAAAAGTAATCACTATGCTCTCACAAGGTAGGTATTTTTACTAAATCTACGTCATTATCGCGAGTCGAGTTTCTCGGTATTACATGATGTACAAGAGCGATATATAATAATGTAATCTTATCTTCTTCCCAACGCTACAGTTGAAGACACGAAATGTAAGTTAGAGATACTTTCTAAAATCGTGCGTGCACGCATACATTTTTTTTCCCACGAGCAGACTTCAACGTGAAATTCTTCTTAAAGATTTTAATTAAATGTCTTTTAAGTTTGCAATACTTATCACTCAATATAGTATATGTAAAATTAAGTTTATTGAAAGAAAAAAATATTATATCGGAATTAAAAATATTTCATCAGTTGCAATTATTATTCAACGCATCTTTTTCTCGTTGAATATCTATAACATATATAATAAATATTCCAACTGATATCATTTGTTTTTTTTTAGCACGAGAAAATACAACTGGATACTCGGATTTAGAACAGATACAAGAACGGTACATGAGCTGTCTGCGAAGTTTTGTTGAGCACAGCGCTCCTCAGCAGCCAAGTCGATTTCATGATCTTCTCGTCAGGTTGCCCGAAGTAAGTTCAAATATTCATACGAATGCGAGCAAAATCTTCACAATTATTAAACATTTGAATCTGAATGTAGACCAAACGATTGGAATAAGCCCAATTAATTAATTTGCTTCAACGGATGCGAATGCAAATTCATATTTATCTGCTTGGTCTAGATCCAGCAGATCCGGAAAATAAGCATTTATTATTTACTGTTAAGTCCAATTTTGATTCAAATTGTTTTCGTTTTGCGCAGAATACGTACTTGCTGTCGAAAGATTCCGTTTAAACAAGGAATCCGTTTGCTTGTTGAATTTCAGGTACAATCGGCGGCAACTTTACTACTTGAGAGTAAAATGTTCTACGTTCCTTTTCTATTGAACTCAGCAATTCAAAGATAGTAATTAAACAAAGTGACGATAAACGAAGCTGAATACCTATATACATACTATACATACGTTATAAATATATATACAGAAAAACGTAAAAGAACCGAACAAATAGACATGCAACAAATGAACAGAAGAAAAAAAGAGTCCAACGAGAGAGAAAGAGAGACGACTCGAACCGCATGGGGAAAGGCTTTGTTTGCGTATGTATAATAAATATATAAAAAAAAGTATATATATATACACATATATATACATATAAATAATATAAATAATATAAATGTGTGTGTTCGTTGCGTTGTACAAACGAAGGAAGGTGGAGAGGAGGAATCGTTCAAGTGAAAAGATACGAAAAGAACACAAGTGGAAGATAGAAAGTAACCACGTCAGGACAGCGGCAGAAGGAGGATAGAAAAAAAGAAAAAAGAAATGAACGATTTTAAATATAATAATAAAGAAAAAGTATATGTGTAACATGTATCATACATACTATGGTACATATTATATATATATATATATTCGTATATAAAAGTTAAAGAAGAGCGAGAGTGAGAGAGGGAGAGAAAGGGAGGGAGAGAAAGAAAGCGCGCCACCTCGAGATGGGCAATCAGTCGAGGTGGGAACTGAACTTTTTTATCGAAACTAAAAGACTATAATAATATATTTCTGTACGCAAACACGTACCGCGCAACTACGTCATTGTGTGTTCACATTGCATAATCCGATCGATAAAATAAGACTCTCGTTACGTACCGCTCACCGTAGGCCACCTACTATTACTACTATTACTACTACTACTACTACTACTGCTACTGCTACTATTACCGCCACTTTCTACTACTATGCTCTTGAAGCTAAGAAGAAAAAGGAGACGAAAACAGGAAGATGTAAAACAGCAGCAGACACCACGAAACGACTGACTGAAGGATCAATTGTCCGGATCAACCGACCGACCGATGATCGACGATGGATTTTTCTTTATCTCATAGCTCGACGTATCATCACGAGCTACGATCAAACGAGTTCATATACACACGCACGTGCACGTATGTACAGATTATGTATCTTTTAAATGCCTACCACAAATCTCGTCGCGACGTACTGACTTTTTTTCTTCGCGATTAGCCGTTTGCCATTGTAAAAAATTCTTAACGATGTACGCAAAGAGTGTAATACTATCGTAGTTACTAACTCTTCTCTCGCGCTACTACCGTCACCTATAATAACACTATTGACAAGAATGTTACGAGCCCTTGTACTATGGATCACGTAATTCTAGCTGCCAGGAAGAGTGGAAAGGTGAAAAGTGCAGACTTTCACCTCGAATCTACCGAATCGACGCGAAACAACGAGATTCAATTGTACGAGATCCGCGTGAAATTCGAGGATCAGGAGCGAAAGGTGGCAAGGTGTACTGATCGATGTCCGGATAACGTGATCGCAAGAAAGAAAATCGCAAGAAAACTGTACGTAAGAACCGGGGGTTACACGTCCGTATTTCATCATATGCATCCGGATGCTAGTATTTGCTACGTATGTATATTTCAACATCATCGTTTCCGTCGTCGTTGTCATCATTGTCATTCAACACTCCGCAAGCAACGGTCCAAGCGCGCAACGCAAAAGACTTATTCTATTACAACACATCGGTTCATTCATTTTTGCCTTCGACGCGATTTTTATCGCGCAAATACACGAATCATCAGTCTTAGGATTTTTCGCGACGCGCGTTCTTCGGACGATTCTCGAGTTTCCATTTGTGATTTTCAAAGGCCATTTACGCCAATTTTCTACTTATTTTAATGTACTAGCTGTTACGTAGAATAAAATTTTCGTAAAGATGACTGAAACTTTTAATTAAGACTTATAAGAACAAAATCTACAAATCGACAGTGAAATTTCGTTACTATTAATGAATAAAATTATAATTTTAAAAGTGCAAATTATTAATTGAATAATACAGATGTTTAAAAAGTCGATTCTTTACTTTGTTGGCAATACAAATTTTAATATATTATTGTTAGCTAGATAAAATATTTTAAATATTTGTTGGTTGAATTCTAGTCGATTTTACTTAGTAATTCTTTTTATTATTTACAGACGTTTTAGTATACGGAGTAGTGGCCTGCCTTATAGAAGTAATGAGCAGAATTAATATTAATAATATTGCACGCATAATGTACATAATATTTTTTCAAAAAGAAACGAATTTTCGGTACAATAAGATATTATAAGGTAAATTTTTAGATTCTTTTAATAATTTTTTGATATGAGATTTTATATTACTTTTATATTTGCCGATGAGTTTTCTATTTTAACTTTTAATACATGAGATATATGGCATTTCTTCTATTGCATTTTTATTAGATTATTATTATATATATATGCAATGTCAAAATAAGAAATGGAAAGTCGAATCGTTTGAAGCGCACGCGTCCGTTTGTTCTGATAATTGCGACTAAAAGTACGAAGAGCGAAAAGTTCTCTCACGTTATTTCTCGCTGGAGCGATATTTTCATAGTATTATGATAAAAAAGAAATAAGTGGAATGTATATATATATATATATAAAAGAACGCTGCATATTAGTACTCGTATCCCAGTGTCGCAAGGAAGTTTCACGAAATTTTATTAGGAGTTATTATTCAAATAATTATACATTAATTGTATTAAAAAATTGTCCTGTTTTTTTTTTTTTTGGTTTTTTTTTTTAATATCTCATTAATAAGATGTAAACATACGTATTATTCATGCACAAATGTGCACGTGTGTAAAGACGTGAACCGGTTGTGACAATCGACCTCGCGAAACTAGGATACCGGTCGCTCCTAGCTCAATTATTTGTGCGAAACAGAGTAAATAAAATCGGCGGTTGACGCCAGTCGAAATGTTGTTCGTGTCTTGGAAGACATTGCTCCTTGTATACGCATGTAATGTATTACTCCACGCACGTTCTGCTGACGGTGATTGTTTCATCTTGCCTCTTCATAGTAAAATATCGTAAACACGCTAATCGCCTGACAGGCTTGTAGCCACGGATAACGATTTAAAAAATGCAAATTCCTCTAAGAAATTAAAGTTTATCAGTATTTTCTCTAAAGTTTTTAAGTTAAAAGATAAAAGTAATTAATGAAGCATAGTTATAAATTGCCGTAAAAGAAGGGTCTTAAATCAATATATTGACTCACTTTTATCTGCACAAGACTAAAACAATTTTACAGTACGTTATTTATAATTTCTAAAACGGACGTTAATTGTGATAATCGATTAGCATATTTTTCGTCTGTCTTTTCATTTTTTTCAATCGGATCCGTGGCCGCGGGTTCCACGTTTCAGAAATCACGAACTACAACACAGACCTTGGGCCTATTCGCCTAGGGATACTTGTCCATACTATAAGACTTAACTAAACAATGAGATACTTCATACAGTAAACGTTGTACATTATTTGACGTTAAGGAACATTAGGTGTAACGGTTCCTGTATTCCCCAGACATCATGCATTTGTATGTTTGTTTAATTAAAAATTACATTACTATAACGTATGCGTGCTGAACTCCGCTACAATTCATCTGATGATAATTAATTAACAAGACAAAATATGTATTTCGTTTATGATTAATTCGCTTACTTGTCGTTTATTTTTTATTCGTATGAAACAAATTAGATAAACGAGCACTATCGTTCAAGGCTTTATTTCTCTTTAAAAATAATTCTTTAAAAACTTTCAATTTTATAACATTAATAAAAATGTTTTTTTCCAGATACATTTACTTTTTGCATTTGTGTAACTTAGGAAGTTTATATCTGTAAAAGAATTATTTAATTAATGTAAAATACTTATAAGTAATGATGACTGGGAGTACAGTAGCTGCTTACGGGAGAGCTAAAGCGTTGGATCAGCAAGACTTAGGGCATTATACTACAAAGAGTATTATTATGCCCAACCCTTTAATATTTAAGTGCGAGTGAGAGTCTATCGAGCAAAAGAAAGATAAGAAAAAGAAAAAAAAAAAGAAAGAGAGAAATCTAACGAAAAAAAAAAAAAAGAAAACGGAAAAAACTAGTGCGCGCCTTTCGTTTGTGGGTTCAACTTTGTGTATATATTGTACGAAAGATTTAATAATATAACTATGTTGAAAGTACTAGTCCTGTCTTTGTATAATTCCGTGTTGAATACTTGTGCTCGCGACAGCGGCAAACGGCGCCGCCGTGATGCTCCCGCGAAAGTCACAGGGAAACGAATGAAAACGTGTGCGAGCAAGTTCTTTCATTTTACTTAATTCATTTCTATTTCGCATTTACCAATATAAAATACAAATTCGACACGTGCGTTTTAGTTAGCGAATTACACTTCCACGACGACAACGTGTGTATTGCTGAAATGCACGATCAAAAGTTTCGAGTGCACATCACTTTGAAATAACGTATCTTTTGTAAGACTATTTTATACCGAAAAGTCTTCGAATAATATGTGATAAATCTGTGGAAAAAAAAATCAATATTGGTCGAAAAGAAAGCTTTGATATTTATGACTAAAGTATCTCTTTTTGATCTCTCAAAGTTTTAATTTTATGGAATGGAATTAGTCCGTTTTAAAATAACTTTCTTCACAGTTGTAAACGATCACATCAGTCTTGGTGCTACAATCCTAGTGCCTTGTTGCATTTAATTAATTTATCGACGCTCAATTTCTTACAACTAGTGTAAGTTTAATTTTCCATAGTTTCTATGTTTACTTACATAATTTTTAATTAATTTTCGAAAGTGTACCTACGCATATTGCACACGTATCTTTTCGCTTTCTTTTGACCGGAATTGATCGGCGCCCTTTGCTGCGATACATCGAAAGAGAGGCACGAGGAAAAAATGCAAATGTTTAACCCAGAAACGATAGTAGGAAAGGAAGTACGAAACGCCGGATTAGCTAGGAAGAGAAAGAAAGAATATGTATGTATGATATGCGAGTGAGAAAGAAAGAGAGATACTTTTTCAATGAGTGAGTCAAAAGTTACCATATTTCTACCTACGTTTAGGAAGAAGTACGTTTTTATTATCTCGTTTATCTTCGATTATATTCCTTTTGTAATTGAGATTTCGGCGCCATTGCGTGAATTGCCGCTTTGCCAGAAACCGAGTATCGCGCCTCGCGATGTCGACGTCCACTATATGGTTTTCTTGATATACCGTGCGCCTCGCTGTCAAAAACTTCGTTTCATTTTTATCTGCAACGCAGCGAAAAACACGTTGATAAAAGTCAATTACGTTATGCGTTATGTTCATATAAATTTTGGATGAATTGTTTACGTTCCGCCTCTGCTTTCCGTAGAAACACCATGCAAGTCTGTCTCTTTAGAACGAGCACCTCGCAATCTTTTATATTATATGTAGATTTAATCATAGATACGCGATATGAGTAATTAAAAGACTGAGAATCGTTGACTTCGATACATTGATAAATTCGACGGAGTTAAATCATTTAATTATATATATATAACATCAATCAATTTCAATTTTCGTAATACGACTTTCTTCTCTTCTAAATTCGACATCGTTCTTGTCGATGTTATTGCATTAAGAGAATTACGCGCATATCATCAACGACAGTCGGTCGTGGCATTTCCTACTGCGGTTTTAAACTTTATCACGAGATTGTGATTTTTAATATAACTCGACAGTATAACACGAATAAAAAATTGGAGTACACTCCACGGTGAACAAGAAAATTGTTAATGTAGATAATACTTAGCTGTTCTAGCAATTAATTTGTTACAACAGCAGCTGAATATGTGGTATATGTAAGTAAATTTTCTTCGTGTAAAACTGATCGAAAATTACGGCGGACTGTTAGACACGTATGTAGTTGAAATAGGTATTTACAATTTGGCTAGAACAAACAAATGCGTCATTTACTACACCCACAGTCGATTCGAGCTTTCGGTTTTCGGCAAAGTAGGCCGAGTTTCACGCATGGCGCATGAACCCCCCTGTATTTTTATGAATAAATAAGATATTTAAAGTAAAGAAAAAAAAAAAAAAAAAAAAAAAAGAAGTAAATCTGAAGTCTGTTTGGAGATGCCTTTCATAGGGATTATAAATGTAGATAATATATTATACATATTGAACATAAATACACTATATTATTATATATAAATATATATATATATATATAAATAAGTAAGGAATAAATAGAATATTATATATATATATATATGATGAAAATAATATTATTACGAGTAAATAAACTGATTAAAGATTAATAAAAAAAAAAACTTGTGATATTTTATTATATCACTGATTCCTTCTCCTGATCTTATTTTTAAGGATTTATACTCGGTTTCGTTATCATAACATGCACCAGTGCCGAGAAAATTAGCGATGCGATCAAAGTGCGATTTTTTGCGCATTTTTATTACAGACGTTCTTTATTACATTAACATAACAAAGTCTATACTTTCAAGGTACATGATGATCGTTTTAAAATGGTATCTACCTGTGAGATCTTTAAGAATTATGCGCAGTGTTCAAGCTCCCGCACGGAGCACGTTAAGCTAAATTAGTCTTCGTTATTTTACCTTGCAAATTGTCTTTATTTGTTCTCTCTCTCGCGAGCTTACCGATTATTATTAGTATCGAGTCGCCGCAAGCGCTTGGACACTTCGATAAGATTAAAGCGATCACAGACAGAGGCATTCCGGTAAACGAAACGCCGCGAACACCCCAATAGATACAGAGGCTAATACTTTTTAGGATTTCTATGATACCCGTATCGCACGTAGGGCATTCCCGTCGTCGCGAGAAACCGTTTCACGACTCGGAGGCTGCAAATGTAGCGAGTCGAGTTTGTAACGCCAAGCTCCGTGTCTCGATTCGTTCTATATGCGCTCCTTTATCTAATGTAATACATTATTCGTGTAAAGTGTCGCGCAATTGTACGTTATTAATAAATGTAGTACAAATAGAGAATATACATCACGCGTGTGATGCAGTAAAATGTACGAGTAGACCTAAAAGATAGATAGTAAAATTGTAAAACGTAAATGTTGTAGAAAAGTTTCGCGAGAAAGCAAAAAATTTGTTCCAAAATAATGGCGAAAACGTTTATGAAATAGATGTAGGATAAAAAGGAAGAATGATAAAAATTTTATCTACGCATTCTCATTAAGCTCTGATATTTGTATGATTCTTCATCCTTACGTTAGTTCGTCTATGATTATTTGCCAGTAAGAAAGCATTTATACTTTACTTCTAGTAGACCGTCGTGTTATAGTTCTGAAGGCACTGTTCAAAAGTTTATTACATTTCTTGGAATAATGAGTCTTCACAAAATCTCTTTGAATATTGCGACATGGAGAGTCGTTATAAACATCGACATGACCATTGCGCACGCCTCCTTCGGTCTATATCACAAAATTCAAAATAGAGTAGTCTCAACTTGACAGCCTGTGCCACAATACCAATGCCGTATTTGTTGAGTCTGTGATCGGTTAGGAATTATCGTGAGCTAGCAAAAATCGATGGTCAGAATTCAGGCTTATGATACGCAATGGCCGGTGCATTTCCATTAATTATGTCATATCAATATCGTATCATTATATTACACAAACGCTTATTAATTTAGAGGCACATTGCTAAGGGTCTCGGTTTTTTTTCTTTTAAAGTTGCTCCCTACATTAATAAACTTATAACAATTAGCTAATCACGATTATTTAATACGACAGCGATTTGGCATATGATATTGAAAATTGTACGAAGATTTGGAGAATGCAATAGTATTGGAAAATATTGCTTTGTACACTGAAAGGCAGATACGGCGTTAGCTGCGAAGGACGGCGGCTAGCGTGATCCTAATGTGATGTACGTCGAGTTTCACACAAAGTGTCTTCTCGATTTTATCCCTCAGATGCTAAGAATTACGTACGTTAACTGCAATCACCGCAACAAACACAGTATCTGCTTTTCAGTGTGCACTGTATGTGTGTGTATATATATATATATATATATATATATATATATATATATATATATATATATATATATATATATATATATATATATATATATGTGTGTGTATATATATATATATATAGAAAGAGAAAGAAAAAAGAAAAGTGTGATTAACAAACAGATAAATTTTTGAAAAGATATTAAAACGTGATAGTATTTGAGTTCAAAATTTCTTAAAATTAAGTGTAAAAAATGTCATGTGCATAAAAGTAACAAGAAAATTCTATATAGATGCTATAACGATCCCGCTATCGGCTTTTCTTACCTAAGCAGGAAAACTTTGGCTACTGCTACACGCTATTTGTACTTCGGCGAAAATTTGCCGAATTTACGATTTTTACTAAGAACACTGATTGCGCATTTAGAAGAAAAAAAGAACGGCACGCAGCACACACAGTACCTAAACCAGCAACAGATCATTTATACGTTCAGGAAGACCTTAAACAGTACTATATATGCTCACGCTTTAATAAACCTGAATTCTATGCACAACGATTGTAATGTCAGAAAAGCATTCATTGTACTCAGAGTGTATTATTTGCCGGAATGTTTAAATGTTTTTTTATTTTTCTTTTTATTCATACACAGCACTGGACTGTTTGCGTTATTCGCACTCAGAATTTGGTTAAAAGCTCATAATTTTGTGAACAAAGAAGTCCAGAATGCTGCTCTGAGATATGAATGCTCTACAGAATGTACAATAGTAGACAGCAAAAGCGTCTAGACCACAGAATGTTCACATTTGCTTTGATGTAAAATATCTTTTTTTTTCTCAAACTACAAAAATCAGGCTGATGCAATGGCAGATACTATGTTATATATAAAAGTTAGCTTTACATGTAAAACCTGATAAAATTCTTAAAAAATCTAAAGAACATTCCCTGATTAAGAGTAATCACACGACAATTCAGTCCTCTAAGTACCGTATTTCGAATCGTAAAACGCATGAAATAATTTTTTTTTTAAGAGAAACAAAATTTTCTAGAGTAATATGTATAACTGATGAGGTTCTCATGAATTTATGGTTCCGTCATAGTACCAGCCTGGATCCAGCCAATCAAATCATGTGATTCCGTAGAGTCTAGACACAAACATTTCTCTTTCGCATCCGTACAGATGAGCGACTAAGATAGATCACAAAAAGTACGGAGTGGGCGTTAGAGGTGGGATTACTCTCTCGGAATCAGGCACTGCCTGGAACAGCACGGGTGTTCTCTGATCTACTGTCGTAAATTGCATGATACTAGCTATGTTACCACATCGATAACAATAATTTGGAGCCGACCACACTGTAACGAGTTTGTCATTAAACATGTACCTATAACCTGAAAGATAAAAATAATGAGTCATATTTTTTGAAATTGAGATAAAAGAATTTATTTATAACCGCAACCATACCTTCCTGAACTAGTTGGTGTGCTCTACAAATGAGTTTAAGATCATTCACTTCCATGAACATGTAAGTCACTTTGCTGCCAAACAGCCAGCCTGCACCACGTGGACTTACTGTCCATGCTTCTACATCTTCTGGATCAGACCAGACCAAATCACAGAAAGCACCTGTAATATAATAATTAGGTAAAAATATTTAATTATTATTATAGTAACATATTTAGTCACATAATTATTATTTTATAATAAAGCATTACTCATACAATTAGTATATACCTTTGTGTGGAATTTCTTGATTCCTTTCAATCGTTCTAATTTGATCTAGTGTTCTAATAGCTGGAGATAATCCACCATGTACACAAAGAACCTGTTCATCAATTAACTAAAACATCATTTTTTAGTTAGCAAAATATAATTAAAAATAAAATCATAAATTTTTTTTTGTAATTATTTATACAAATACTCACGGCAGCAACTGTGAGCAAGTCAAATACCCTACAACAGTACTTCCATGCATTAGCATTGCCATACTTGTTTTGGCATTCATCTATAATGTTGTTAAAAAAAAAAAAAAAAAAAAAGATTAAACCTTTGTTATACACAAATGCAAAATAAATGCAGCAGAAAAAAAAGTATCATTTACACACTTACCATAAAATCCATAAACATGCGTGATTTGTCTAGATTCATGATTACCACGTAATAACGTTATCCTGTCTGACCATTTAGCTTTAAGTGTGAGCAGACGAGTAAATGTTTCTAAACTGTAGTATCCTCGATCTACAAAATCTCCCAGAAATATGTAATTTGTATCTGGTACAGGGCCGCCGTTGCGAAACAATTCCTCTAAATCATAGAACTGTAATAACATAAAAAATTTGGCAGATGAAAAATCCGTTAAAACGTCGCTTCGATCTCAATGGACGGCGATGCTAAGAATTAAGGTTAGTTCGCGACATCCGGGACTTACTTGGCCGTGGATATCGCCGCATACCGTCACCGGGGTGGACACAGGCTGGATGTTGGACTCCTCCAGCAGCAAATCACATACCATGTCACAGAGTTTCTGTCGGCAACGGTAAAAGTTAACGTGATTATGTCGGAAAAAGCAAAAGTGCAATAACCTAAGGCGAGTAACCTAATCGGCAATCGTGGACGAAAGATGCGTTATCGCCCAGGATATTCGCCGGCTGGTACACGTCGCACTAATTACCTTGAGATCATTCTCGGGCAAGTATTTGCATTCTTTCGCGATCTCTATCCATTTATCGATGTCTGACATTTTGGATTCGCACCGTAAGAAAATACCAACGCTGATCGCGCCCCCATACAGCTACGCGTTGTTCGTGGTCCGTTGCTCGCTGGATCTCGCGAAAAGACAGCAGCGACACTAGCGTCGCAGCGACAATTAAAATATACGAGCGGATGCACAAAGAAGAAGAAGTCTGCGTGAGAACGCGTCTGAAAGCTTTGTCATATACTGTGGCAGAACTATCGATTACAAAGCAAGTTACTAGTGATCCCCGCTAGGGAAATTGTAGTTCCACAATAGACAATGGCCTGCTCGTGATCGACAATCGTTGTGCTGCGCGACTTATAAAAATAAAATAATTCAAAAATTCTTTAAAATAACAAAAGCACAAAATTTAATAGTGGCAGTAACGACCAAATTTCACATTTTTGTTTTCTATAATTCTTAGAGCAATAAAATGAGAACTAATTACGGATTGGAATTATGCTAGAAATTAATAGGTGCTCGTTTATATTGTTAAAATTAAGAATCGGTAAGGATATTTTATTAATTCACACCGACGTCAGACTTTGTCATCGTCAATATCGCCTGCCACAAATAGATCTCGATTGCACTCGCAGACAACTACGCTGAGAAGAAAAAGAAGAAGAGAGAAACAACGAGACTAAAATGTACTTTCACAATTTTTTTTTACAATTCAATCGTCTAGATTCAATGAGTGCGATAAACGTTAAAACCTGAAAATTGCCAGCGCCTTTCCATATTCGCACCGATACCAAATAAATCCTGTTTGAAGACATGTGGAAAACGCTGCATTAAAACTTCGACTTCGTTTGGTTTAATGCCGGGTTCCATTTTCTGCAAATAGGACCATAAATAATCCACGCTCGCGCCGAACGGATGGATATGTAGAAACGTCGCTATAAGTCCTGCAATACGTTACACATTAGTTAATATAATATATTAACGTTGTGAAAGTTGCATATTAATAAGTTAAGTTAATCGTTAATAATTAAACGTTAATTGTAAGTTAAAGGTAAGTGTGGTTGTGAGTTAAGTGTAAGTAAGTAGGTGTGAGTGCGAGTATAAAAAAGAATTTAGTATATATTTGTACGAGTTGTAAAATTTAAAGCTCTAAGGAGACTAAAAATTAAGTGTCTTATCTTATTAACATTGTAAAATTATTTTCAAAATTGTTTTCTAAAATTTCTGATGTTACCGATAAGTTTAGCGTCCTTCTGGGTAACATGCACGAAATTGGAGGTAAGAATGTGTTGCTTTGGTGTAGGAGGCTCTTCACTAATATCATCGTCGTCCTTGTCGAGAGTGATAATCTCGCTCTCTCTCGGCTCTTCCTTCTTTGTGGCATTTAGTTTGACGGTCAGATCCTTGATTTTCTGATCGTCCTGTGCCTGCTGTTTTCTCGACTGCATCAATTGCTCTTGCATACCCTTCAGCGTTTGCTGCAGCATCTTCATTTGCTTTTCCTTAGCTTCCAACTCCGCTTTCGTTTCAGATTTCAAAAGATCCACCTGTGGAAATTTATGAAGCAGAATTAAAAAAAAAAAAAAATTATTTTTTAAATTGAATTTTGCGTTACTACTTACTTCGTTCTTGTACGCTTCCAATTGACATCTCAGACTATCGTTTTCCTCTTTAAGACTCTGCAGTCTTTCAACGTCTTCCTGATTGCCATCCAGTTGATTGCGCGTCTTCTTACGTTGAGGTTCCTCCTCCGAGTCCGACACATCCATCTCACCCTCGCCTTCAATCAGACTGTCTTCCAGTTGCATCGCTTTTATTTCCTGCCATTACGAATAGAGAAACTTACAAAATGCTCCAAACTGTGACCGTTACTTTCTCACACAAATGCATGCAAAGTATGTAATATCCTATCTGCCGTTCAAACAATAGTATTAAAAAACAACCCTAAGCGCGTGGCTGGTTCTATTGGTTTTACTTTTTAATCAACATATAAACAGTATTATTAATGTACTCGTAATTTCATACATTTCTGTAATTCAGAGTTTAGGCGCGGTACGATTTTGTTCGAGTTTTTCGGAAGTGCTTCCAGGACTTTTGTTTCTTTCCAGATTTAGGCTTACCTGATTGTAAGAAGCAGATGCAGCTCTGAAGTACAGAAATAACAAGTATTGTATATCGAGTAACGCTGTTTCGAGAAAAGTGAAGCAAATCCATGCTGGACAGTCTGTAATTTCTTTTCGATTGGAAAGTGCTCTTCTTCGTATTACCTTCTGTTCCTTACTGTCGTTCATTAATGTTGTGCGTGTTGTTGACAGGATTTATCTGCCATACTTTTACGGTATTCCACGATAAAGTATTGAATTGTAACGCACGAGGAGAAGCGTGTGTCTGACCGATTTCTTTTTCATAACAAGCGATTCGAAAACCATCGAGGCTCTTTCCTCAAATTACACTTACCTGTCGTATCTTAGAAATACAATTTGCAAAACGAGCGTGTTTGGAAGTATCGTGCAAACGCGCAGAGGAGCATATTGCGACAGGAAAGAATTCAGAGATTGCTCTAAGTTATGCGAGAAAAAAGAAAAAATATACAAAAGACACGCTACCAGCATGTGAGAGTGCGTTTACATACATACCGAGGATTGTTTCTTCCACATCTCGATGTTCTTCCGCTGCGCCTTAGTGAAGTGATCCCAGACTTTCTTGTGGCTGGCCGCAGTAAAGACTCGTTCGATCTGACTGACTGTTGATGACATGTGGTCGCATGTTGCATACAAAAAAACACAACAAATCCACCGTTGTATACCTTTTGCTTGAAACTCTAAGCTCGGTAGTTTCGTCTATGCTTTTAGTACTCATTACGCATACTCGTTATGTTAAACGTTTAGCTATATCGTGATATTCCTCAAACGGTATCTCGAGCCCTCCTTTAATAATCGAAGTTTTTTTTTTTTTTTTTTTTTTTTCCCGTTCATATGTACAGCTATGGAGTCTCACGTAGATTGTGCCGAGTGTTGGAGCGCATCTAATCTAACGTAAAAGTTGGTTTCACCAAACATTCCGCTCTCATTGCTCGCCTTTCCACCATACTGCGGATAATGAAACCCGAAGACTTGCAATCTGCAGACTTCCTATGTCAAGGACTATTTTGAACAGTAAAAAATGCAACACAATAAAAATATATATATATATGCATCAACGATTAATAAAAAGATTTACACATGATTATACAAAGTTTTCAATTTATGGTTCAAAATAATCTTTTAACACTGGATGCCCAGCCCATCACCCTTACTCCTTAGCATTGCCAAGCATGCAACTTTCAAGTACACTATAACTCTATGGATAGAATTTGCGATAAAATCGCCTTCGTTCGTCAGTTTTGTTGGATCCTAAGTCCGAGAAGATAGGATTTTTTCACCCACCTTATCCTCGCTTATTATCTCTGATCCTTCCTACCGAGCCGCCTCCAATCGTGCATTGACCACAAACAGAATTCATAGACGAATTCACCATGATACACTTGAGAGATTGTTAAAGTTAGTTAGACGAGACAGAGAGACACTTCGTCGTATGTATCAAGAGTAGGTTTTACATCAAGTGTATCACTTGATATGCAAAAGCCGATTCTCGGAATATCATACGTCGAGAGATCGACAAGCTTAATATTCGACTTGACTTTGTACCTGATTATCAATTGGTTGCAGTACCATAATGTCATGAATCGTTATTCTTAATTATCACGTAACGATGTAACATACCTTCGTAACTGGTATAAGAAAAATCTCTGCTTTTTATCGGAACTCAATATGTGGCACAAGGATTCGTCATACACAGTGTGAAGAACGCAGCGAAACCGTTGTTGTTACTTTAAAATTACGAACGGGATAATCACGATTTTTGTTGCGTTTACTATATCCAAATAAGGTTTTCTTCTATTGGTTGTTGGGCCTATATGTGCCAGAGTGAACTTACCAGCCAATGCGGATTTTCTTAGCGCACACGAAATATGTTCGATAGTATGGAGCTATCTTAAAGATAAAAAACATAAAAAATTATGTAAACGTACATTGTATAAGGAGTCCTTGCATTCTTCCTTTCATTAATTCTTTGGCCTTTTGAAGCTCTTCCTCGTAAATGGCCTTCTCTGTCAGCAGCCGTCGAACGTGAGAGTTTGTCGATTGTATCATAGAGTAGAAGATATTGGCGTTACGTTTACTGCAATCTCCTCGTTCCAGCCACGTTACAACAATCTACGATACATTAAGATTATAAAAACGGGATTATAAAAAAAAAAAAAAAATTATAGAAACTAAAAAATAACGTATTATCGTATTTTCATAATTTATTACTTACTTGTACTGCTTTCATAAACGTATCATCTTGTTTAATTTTTTCGCAAATATTCGATGCTTCGTGATCCGTATAATGCACTACAGGAGGCGGACTCGATGGCGGCCTTTGTCTCTCCTTTTCCACTCTTTCCCTGTGACGTTGTTCTCTTTGCAATTGTCGTTGTCTGCATTCCCATTCGTATTGATCATCTCTAGCCTAAAATAATTATATTTAATTAATAATTTAATTAATATACATTTAATTTAATTATACATATACATTTTTACGAAAGTGATTTCCAAGAAATAACAAACCTGAGCAAAGTCTACATGGAGTCTACCGGTATTTGCTGGTTCTCCACTGGATCCTATTCTTACTCTATAACCAGATAAATAAATCGCTGCATCGACGCTAGCTTCTAAGACAAATCGTATATGACAAAAATTCTTCTTAGAAAGACGCAAAGTAGTGATTTCTCCACACCGCTCGAATATTTCCTGTATTATAGCTTCGGTAATATTTTCCGGCAATCCTGCACAAGTATAATTACAAAAATAATAAAGATATACGTCTTCGAGTTAGGCGATTATCTGCAATAAAAATTACCTCCTACAAAAATTGTTCTACACCCTGGTGGCCTCTCTCGCGTGGTAGGCGGTGGGGCATTTGGATTGGGTGGAAATAGCACACAACTTTTGCAGTGTATAATTTCTTTGGTACCCTGAGGAGTCATTGGCGGTGGTGGCAAGTTCGCGGTCATTATTTGCGCTGCGTCCGTCATGATCTGCTCGGCTCCCAATATCTGAGGGCCTATCATACTGCCGTCATGCGACATCATGCCCATACCCATCGGATTGTAGCCGTGTGTGTGACTCATGTGCGGACCGAGAGTCATCTCGCCCATCATGGGTGCCATAGGTCCCATAGGACCCATGCCCATCATAGGGTAACCCACCCCCATCCCCCAGACACCGGCGGCGGGTTCCATCTGTGTGGTTAAATTTGGCGCGTTGCTCGTGTTTGTCGATGGTAAAACTTCGTTGTTGCTGGAGTTGTTGACATGATTACTACTGTTTTTGGAAGAGTTTCCATTATTTCTATCCTCGACTCTTCGGTCATCCCTCCGATCGCGATCATTCCTTTCCTCCCTTCTGTCCCGGTCTCTGTCACGCCTGTCGCTGCGTTCTCCCCTCGACCTTTCGCAATATAATGCACAAGCTATAACTAAATCCGCAGATAGAATTTACAAAGTTATAACTATGCCTCGTAATTTTATCGTTATCTTTTTTGTACTGATAAAAAGCAAACAGAAATAAAGCGTTACCTTCTGTTGTTGTCTCGTGCCTCGCGATTATCCCTATTCTCCCGATCTCTCCTGCTGTCATTCTTGTCTGTGTTCCTCCTGTCGCCGTTGTCGTCTGACGTTTCTCGCACAACCGGGGGCTGGTTCTTATTCGTGCTGAACTCCAAAGGCGAGTCGTTCAGCCCGGGTAGCGGTATGGGCGGCGGTGGTAGCGGCGGGAAACCTTGACCCGCCAGTTCCATAAAGCTCTGTGGTCCCGCTAAAGGGCCCAGCGGACCTATTGGTCCCATGCCTGCGAAAGGAGCGCGTCATTAATACAGAAACGGCGCCGAGACGATGGGGACGCGTAATTCGTTGGATCGATGCGTCAGAGAAGAGACGTAGTCAAGTAAACGATTAGATAAATCTGTCGTCGCTTACCCATGGGCGGCATTGCGCTCGCCGGTACCCCAGGGAAATTGTAAGCCATCTCGCGCGCGATAGCCCCTGTATTCCGTGCTCGCGGGGCAGCAGGAGCGAGAGGCGACGGAGGTAAGCAACGAAACGCACAGCCTGCGAGGCACCTTAGCTCCGTTGCCCTCGAAATCGCGGAGATGGCGGCGACGACTGTAATCGGGCGATTATGCGGCACGGGGACGGTTAGTACCTGCGAGCACGACAGATAGCGTCATCGCCTGGTCGCGTCGCCCGCTGGCAAGTGCTGGGCGAGCCACTCTGCGGCTTCTCTCTGTCTCTTTCTTTCTCTCTGGTTGCCATTTAGCAACGGCCGGTGTGTAAACATAGATGGCCGCCTGCGAACGTCAAACTAGCCCCGAAACGCAGCCGCCGCGACGTTTTCTCGTGCGATCGTGTGTCCCCGAAGATGCTCATCATTTGCACATCACGGAATAATTACCAGCGCGATTCGATCAAGGTACGTACTCCCTACGTCTTGTCGAAATTATTCCGTAAATCGAGCTCCCGACGTCGCCACGCTGACGCGTCTCGGCGAGCAGCACGTTTGTTTACATGAATAAATCTTGTCACACGACTCGCAAGAGCGACACGTACTTCTCAAGCGAAAATTTGTAAAAGGGAAGATGCACGAGTTTATTAATTAAACTTGTCTGATCGTGACTGGGTTGGATAGACGCTGTGGAATAAAAAGATTAATTTTATTATGCAAATTGTCTATTAGATCTTAACAGACATTGGCGACAACAGTTTAAAATAAAAAGTATATTTATAGTATTTTCTCTCTAATAATAAAAATATATTTTTTATTTTATATATATATATATATATATATATATATATATATATATATATATATATATATATATATACATAGATATAAAGTAATATGAGTATAACGTACCTGTGAATTTCTAGATTTTGATAAATACACATATATCATAAAGAAAATGTAAATACATTTTCTTAAATATTTTATTGGTGCAATTTTTACTCTGCATTCTATGTGAATCTGGCATTAATCAAAACCTAAAACAAAGCGCCTAAAAAAAAATAAATGTTAAGTTGTCACATGTAAGATATAAATGTTACATAAAGCTAATGTTAAAAAATTAAATTTTTGCAAAAGAAAAATCTACATTAATACATATATATGGTTAAATTAATTTGCATACGAAATACGTTTCTACGAATTATTTTTCGCAGTAGAGAGCACAGATATAAAGTGTCATATCACTTTATTTAATCAATCGTAACATTCAATAATACATAATAAATTTAACTGATAAATGTATTTTGTGTTTAAATTTTTACATAAGGACATGCGTTTTGTAATGGTACGATACACTCGATTGTAGGTAATACCTATTATTATTATTATTTTTTTTTTTCCACTTCAATATCGTAGGCAACTATGTCGTGTAGTTTTTGACAAGATTCGAAACACTTCAACGCTCCATTTTGTAATTTACATACGTAATACAAACAACGACTCCAAGTAGTATATGTGCGATTGTATTTACATGAGTAACTTCGCGTTCTAACAGATAATTTAACGTATTTTTATACGTACTCTTGTTTAACCACCCTTAAGTATCAATGGCAAGAAGGTGCGTTTTAATCCTCTCACCCCTTTTGATGAGCTGCGTCGAAAAGATGATGCCTTGAATTACGATGTAACTTACAAAGTATGAATAATATTACACACACGTTTCGAATCCTATTGTATTGAGAGTCAAATGATGGTGCGCATCGTCGCATTCACTCATTCAAATAACATATGTACATAGTATATTCCCCGAGACCCGATCTCCACACCCACCCCATTCCCCAACGTAAAGTGAACAGATTAAGGCTCCAGCAGGCTATAGGCTACATTCTACAATGTATAATATATTATGTACTTTGTTAGTTTCCGTTTTCACGTACAATGTCTGGCTGTGTAATGTGTAGTAAGCGATAGCACCAAGAGATTTCCTCCGCTTTCGAACGATCCTTTCGTGACAGTTATACTAACGTGATTTAATTTAGAAACCAAATTGCGCAATGATTAACATTTATTTCATTCAGTAGTTTCATTAAACTTTGCAACGTATCCATTATATAATAGACATACTTATTATAAAACAATACATTTTAACAAAAAATGTATATAGACTTATACCTTTATGAAATGTAAAGTTGGATAAAAATAGTAGGCCTTGCCCACCAATATCTGTTAAGAATTATGTTTCCTTGTTTCTCGTACTTTGTGTATTTAACGCGGTAATGAACACTTAACGGTGTTCGATACCGGGTTGACAAATCGTGGATAGACACATCTAATGCCTTCATATTGTATTACATTTGATATATTATGCGTTTGATATCACCCATGGCCCCAGCATGTTGTATCGATAAGTAACATAATAATCAGAGAATATGTATATATATTTATATATATATATATTTATATATAATAAAAAAAAATTCGGATAAAAAACGATATATCCCCTACATATATCATTCTTTAAACCGAATTTTTAAATACACGAGATGTGTCATCGAATCGCATTAAGTGACGTAAGACTTAAAGCGTTACAGATTTGTCTTCCTTTTAAAACGAGAATCAGTCTAAAGGTGTTTCTTATACCTGACATAAACTATCAATTTCGCTATTTTATTCGTATATCACCACATTCGTAAGAAAATGCTTTTTTTTTTTTTTTTTTTTTTTTTTATCATGTAGTATTTTTCGTGCAGGCTCTATTCGTGTTCCACAAAATATTCATAATATAAAACGTAACCAACATATACTTTTTACTGTATGAATAGACTGTCTATGATAAAATAATTAAAATTATTTTGCTTTGAGTCAGGGTGAACCATCAAGACAGATAAATTGTGCTAGAGCAGATTGATGTAGTTGCAATGACAAGATTATCAATAAGATAATAACTTCAGTGAATAATATTGTATATTAATTTTCCTTTTATATTATAATAATATATAAGATATAATTTTTATTTTAGAGGAAAGCATTATATAAGTAAAAATATAAATAATTATAAAACATCACTGACGTTATTATATTTTTGATAAAGTTCGCAGAAATTTATAAATTTTGTCAATGGAAAAACTGCCTTTATCTGTGCTCCTTACTTCGCCACTACATGATTATAGTTTAAATTTATTTTCGCTATTTGTGTCTCACAATCTCAAGCTATTCAACACATTCAACTTCGATCACTTAAGTAAGAACAAGGATCCCCATTACCCCATTATAAATATTGAATAAATCTTTTGCTTCAATAATTATCGTTTGCATATTTAGTCCAAGTTAAAGATTATGTCCTGCACTATGCTGCACAATGCGAATATCACGGATATCATTTTGATAAAGTTAATTGGAATTAAAGCGAAGAAACAGCCTAATTTACACAAAGGTTCCACTGTCAGATATTGATTATTGAATTTACAAAAATTAGTACGTTTGCAAAAGTAATGCTTGCTTTAGCCATTAAACGTTACTTTATAACAAACTTGCGTAAAATTATTTGGAGAAATTCTCAATTCATTTTTTTAATACAATTGACAACGCCAAAAGTGTTGACCTCCTGGTTTTATTGCTTTTTGTAACAACATACAATATGGAGTCGAGAGGAACCTTGAGTGGCATGCATGAGTCGAATATTTCTAACCGGACATTATTTAGTAGTGTTATAATTTGCTCCCATGCACATCACACCTCCAGACTTCACTCATGCAGCAAAATGCGCTTTTTTTTTTTTGTTAATTATTTTTTTAATATAAAAAAATCTATTTCTATTGACTTTTAAGCTCTTTGCCAATACTGTACGACACAATTTTGTTCCAGTCGATTTTTGTTCGCATTACTGGTAATTGCCTTCGCAATGCCTTAAAAGTGGTATCGGACATTGTTTGATAGTTCTCGGAAATTGCCGTTTGATAATCGTTTTCGGATTCCTCGACAAACCGTATCA
Organism: Cardiocondyla obscurior; assembly: GCF_019399895.1. Taxonomy (NCBI): domain Eukaryota; kingdom Metazoa; phylum Arthropoda; class Insecta; order Hymenoptera; family Formicidae; genus Cardiocondyla; species Cardiocondyla obscurior. The sequence continues at coordinate 222,176 of NC_091875.1, read as the reverse complement.
AATCCTTCGCCGTTTGTTTCTCATTGGAGATCGGCAGGCTCTCCTTCACATCTTTGCTACTGACCAATTGTACATTTCCATCTTCGTAATAGTGTACTTGTACTTTGAGGCTACCTCTCAATTCGGCAGTACCCGAATTCGGGGTAAAACTGACGGTCCACACCGAACGCCAGCGGCCGTTCCAGAAGTTTTTAGGTTGAAACTGGTGATCCTCTATGCACGCCGTTAGCGTTATGTTTCCTGCATTAAAGTAAATTGTTATTCGGCACTCTCCGACTCGCTTAAACAATTGACTAATCGTTTATAACAATTACCTCCAAGGGATTTTCCAAAAACTGAGCAAGCACCGTGTCTGTAATGGCTTTGAGTGTAATTCGTTATCTCTTCTTGAAGGGCTGACCTCCAAGGCTCTGCTACAGGATCTGGTTCGTAAGATTCGTAATCTTGCGCTTCCTTCCTTAGGTGATCGTATTTAAAACTTTGCTTACTCTGCGCATCGTAAAACCTTTGAGATCCCAAGTCATTGTGTTCTGTTATGAGCGCTGGGTGATCACTTCCCTCTATCTGTGCGCAAAAAAAAAATTAATCGATTATTTTCATACGTTTATCTTTCCGAATACGTCACATTTTTCATGGTTTCCCATGCAAATAGATTAGTATCTGAAAACTCTAGACTGCAAAATAAACTGTTTACCGTAGAAGGAACTAAAAAAAGGCTCTGAAACATTGCCCCCGGCACAAGTGGTGAGCCTCTCAGCAAAATTAAAAATCTTCAAAATATACAGACGTCATAATATCGTTTCACTGTGAAATGGAAAGGAAATAGGAAATTGTCATATTTTTAGACAGCTGTACGATTTTTATTATCTATCCAGGGCAAAACTTTCATAACCAGCCGCGAGGGTGTCGGAGCCGGTACGGTAATCAAGAAACCCGTCGCGTGGCAAACGTCCCTCGAGGGGGACGTTGCTCCCACATCCGGAAGAAATTCCAGGAAAGCCGATAACGCGAGACAGCCGGAAACGGACCAAGGTCACCGTAATCGGGCTTTGCAATCGATAGGTACGCTTGAAAAGGAAAAGGAGGCGAGCGCGCGAAAGGGCGCCAAGGACTCGCGCGAGCCGCGGAGTCCGAGCAGTAAGGGCCGCGCGGAAAAACGCAGTCCGCGGCACCGCCGGTGGCTGTTCACGGTGACGACGGTGACGACGACGACGACGACAGTGACGGCGGCAATAATAACACCGACAGTGACGATGATAATGACGATACCTTAACAGGCGTGAGCTGGTCCTTGTTGTACTGGGCGAACGCTCCGGACGCACCCTCCTTCAACAGGTTGTCGTTGTTCAGCAGGACCCTCACGTCGTTGAACACCTCGTTGAACTCACCCGGCGGCGAGTGCAATATAAAATCCGAGACTATTCGCACTTTTTCCTGGTCCGGAATCACCGCATCTCCGTCCGCCGCCATCTTACCTTCGCCACTGGCACGCACACTCCGCCACCGCCGCCACCGCCGCCGATGTCAAAAGCGAGGGTACGGTGCGGTGATCACGGACGGGGTCAGGTTGTGCTTGGTCCCCCTCTCTTCGCCAGATCTTGGCTCCGCGTCCCGTCCCGAGGTGACGCTCGTGACGCCACCAACGTACCGGGTGATTTTCCCTTCTTTTTTTTTTTTCTTCTCTTTCTTTCGGTTCTCTTCCTCCTCCGGATCATCTTGGTGGTTTCCGTCAACTTCTTTTTCTTCCATTTGGTCTGTTACTTTCTTATTTATTATTCGTTTATACGTTTGCTTTATCGCCGAAACCCTGTTTCAGCCCTTTCGAAAATTGTCCCGACGTGGTCAACGATAATTAATAATTAATTAATTGGAGGATTAATAACTAATTAGGTTACATTAGCTAAAATAAATTGAATTAGGGAAGAATATTAACACAGAATTTGCCGTTTGCGCATTTACAATAATGCAAAGCAATGCGAGAAGGTATTCGGCTGATTGTCTTGTAATTATTATTTTAATTATTTTTCTTTTATACGTACGAATAGATAAGATAATAAAAACATATTAATATATTATGTATATACATATTTTTTTTTTTTTTTTTTTTTTTTTTTTTAGGTGAAATTCTTTAAAAATCGTATGTTATTTTCCATCTTTTTTCTCTGTAAAACTAAACTCCAACTGTTTTTTTTTATATTTTTTTTTATCTTCGTTACTTCTGAAGTTGTATACGTAGATGATTCATTTCTTGCGAGAATGAATCACCCTCAGAAAAATTTGTCACATTCAGAAACAGACGAGGTACCGTCACTAATATGCAGCGTTAATAAAAATCTGGCTCTAAAAACGGTAACCGGTGATAATCATAATAACATCACATTTTATAGTTCATTATTATTTGATTATTTTACCCATTACAATAGCGCTCCGATATATTTCTTTCCATACTTTTTTATACAAAAGAAAAATGTATGCGGCAATTATTTTTTAAATAATAAATATCTCAGATCCATTGTTTAATATGGATTGAAATAAACGTTAGATCGTAGGGTATTGTTGATCAGTCGAATTTTCTCATCTAGAAATCAGTAATGAAGTAATATCGGTCAGATACGTTACTAATGCCACGTCGAATTTTCAGCACCCGCATGTTGGTCGTCTCAAAGTTTGAAAGTACACCCTTTGTCAGCTCCAAGATATTAAAATTTTGATTGCAAATGGCAGACGATCCGAATCGTGACATTGTACCCGTAAGAGAAGGCTCGTACGCCGACACTACAGTCAGTGCCATAGGTTTGTATTCCTTTGTGTCTTTATAATCATAGATAATCCTGTGAGAATAATATTTTTTAATGTTGGAAGATCTTAGGGAACGTCATCTCGTTTGTAAGCTTGATCGTTGCCAACTGGAAGACAAATATCTGCGTTTACTCGATGAGGCAAGCAATCTTAAGAAATTATGTAACTGTCAAGAAGATAAGATCAAAAGACTTGGGACAAAGTTGATTAGACTGGCTGGTAATCCAAGGTGTGGATTTACGTTAGATGTTGCCGACGATAAGAATAGAACAACTGCTTTGGAACTTGAAAATGCCAAGGTAAATTTCAAATAACAGTAATTTTTTTTTTCTTTTTATATTGTAACATGATAACAGGATCATCGATTCGGAAGAATAATTCTTATGTTTTATTGTATTTTTATTTAGTATAGATATTATAATAATAATAATTTTTTAAATAAAATTTTTAACAAAATTAACACAAGCCGAAGATTATGTGCTCGTCATTTTGGTTTTAGTTTATTGTTAAATATTTCAGCTAAAGGAGAAAATCACTGTGATGAGAAATCAATTGTTGAGTCACACGATGAGCGGCAGGTCCTCGTCGCGCAACCGTAATCTTGTTAGACCATCATCTTCTGGGTTTGTGTAAGTATACGTGCACTACACCCGTATGTACCGTGACTCATGCCGCGACGCATTGAAATACTGAAATCGTCTTTTTTTAGAACGTGTCGAAGCGAGAATAATCGCATAAGAGCACCGTCTTGTCAGTGCATTGTCGGAGCAAGAGATGATGATGATAATGACACACGAAACTACCTCGTTAAAATCGAGGTAAAATAAATCAGTATAAATTTGAAATATTTGCACATGTTTCTATCTTTTTACTGCATCTCACCATATATCATTCACACAGCGCAATCAATGTTATATTTTGCATAGCAAAGTAAAATTAGTTTGCAGGATGATGTAAAATAGCAAGAGATGTGAAATATTGCACGAGTTTCTTTTCACGATTTGATATCACGTCTGGATAATTATACAGTTTCACGAATACGCAGGCTTTGTCGTTATTAATGTTACGCACCATAATTTGTTCTTAACGTCGGACGTCTGTTTGCAGAAACTGGAGGCGCAGAAGAAAGAAATGACATGCCATATAATAGAGCTAGAAAAAGAACTGGCACATTTAACTAATAATCAAAAGGAAAAAGTGGCGGAAAATGTAGAATACATACGTGTGTGGCGACAAATGAAGCAACTGAACGATAAATTAATGATAACTCAAGAAAAAAACGTTACACTAACCACTGAAATTAATGATTTGAAGACAACTCTTGAACAAACGACGAGGTATGTTTATAATTTGCCCTTTTTACGTTTATAATCTAAATATTACGAAATAAATTGCATTTAAAGTAGTATATTTCTAATTAAAAAATTTATTATTTTTTTTTAAAGAAACAGTCAGGAAATCGCCGCTGTTTTATCTTCTGAAAGAACACGCATGGCTGAAATTGACGATCAGATGCTAAAGGCGAAGAACTCACAGTTCTCGTTACGCGAGAAGGACGAGCGAATACGGGATCTTACTAGCGAAATAAAAATATTACAACAACATAATAATGAACTTATTGCGCTCACTTCGAAGTACGGACAAGTTGAATTGGAAAATATGGAATTGAAGAAGAAGCTTTGCGATGACACTCAGAAACAACAGACTTTAAAGAATGCATTTAATCAGGAGCAGGCTAATATTATAGCATTAAAAACTACCAACGAACAATTATTTGCAAAACTTGAAGAATTGCAAGCAAACATAGATACCTTAACGATGCAATTGACGGTTAGTATATACTTTCCGTATGACTCTTTAAAATTATACTATCTTTAAAAAATGCTCGACTAATTCTCAATTTTGTATTATTTCCAGTCTTTACATACGCAAGATAAAAAATCTGATTCCACAATACCAACACCGTCGTGTAAGGAAAAATGCAAAAAATGTTGCGAAATGTACGACAAAATTCTACAGCTAGAAAAAACTGTTAGTAACACCCGGGAAAATTGGCAATCGGCAGATAAGTCAGTGCAGACAGTTAATGCAATCAACACAAGGGAACAGGGTACAATGATAATTTTAAATAATGAAGACAAGACGCCGTTGCAGTCGCCGTTGAAGGAATGGAAAACGGAAATAAGTAATACGAGTGTTCTATCCCGAGAGAAAATATTGAAGCTGTTGGATCAGGCACAAATTAACACTCCTCTGGATGCGTCGAGGATTACTCCGAAGGAAGAATACGCAGGCATTTTGGACGTAACACAGAGGCACAGGCAAGTTGTACCTCTTGAAAAGTTACTGTTCGGTGATTCTGGTTGTTGACAAAAACTTTATCGTTCGGTTTAATAATACCGAACTTTTTAAATATAGTATTTATATTCTTATACAGTACAAATATCTAGCAAAAATTTAAATATTGTGTTAATGCTCTTAGGTATATATGTGTGCGTGCATTATTATAAACGATGTTTTTTAATTAGGAACGTTCTACACGTTCCCTTGATTTAATGATTGCAATCGGTATTTTATATTTCATATTTCTTATGTCTCGAGTTAAATTAGTAATTTATACATTATACAAAATATCGTGTGTTTGAACATTTACGAATTTATCAATATTAAAACGTAAATACATATATATTTTATATAATCTATTAAAATAAGTATATAGTTGTAACAAATTTTTATATTGTTAAAAATTGAATAACTTAGATTGTCATAATGTCATCATTAGCATCTATTACAGCGATCATGGAATGCCTTCTCAATGTGATGCATCAAACATTGTACAGAAGAGTTCGCAGAAAAAATTATCATACTTGGCGAATTTGACTAGAGAAGAAATGCTTCTGATGTTATATGATATTTTGCAAGAAATTTTATTGTTAAATGAAGTTGATAAGAAACCAACTATGACGCATCAAGTATCTGCGATTGGAGATTCGTTAACAGACATCAATAACAACAATCCTACAATAACTGTTCGTGATGTTAAGCAACATGCTTTTAGTACAGAATCGATTGAAGATTGCGGTAATAATAACATTATAATGATGTTTCGAAATTATTTTACAAATACTAAAGGATGCATTTACAAAAGTGTGAAGACGAACAATTACGTTCGTAATAATTTTGTTTAAACTTATATAAATTTAGAATCTGATTGTTGTTATACAAGCTGCTCTCTCCAATCGACTGACACTTTTTCTCAGAATTACGATCTTGTGTGTAAAAAAAAGTCAACCACTTTAACAAGAGAAGTTAGTTCACCAGTGAAAGACACATTCGATGCTACTTCTTTTTCTGGGATCCAGAAAAAATTATGTTATCGAGATATCAGTAAAGATTTCTGCGTAAGCAATTATCATAGTTTCCCGTGATATATTAATTAATTATGGAATAGCGTAACATCAATGTTTTTTTTTTATTTAGGCAGAAAAGACGATAAAGAGATTAAAACCGCCGCATTATACTAAATGTGATGTAATATGTCACTTGCGCAAAACGACAGAACCACAATTGATTCAGAAGTATAAATTACCTTGCAAGATCTCATGCTTGAATGACAGTGAAAAATTACCGATGCTCCCAATGGAATCCTCTCCTTTATTAATTAATGATAAACAAGGTCTCATTGAAATCCACATTTCGCGGTTGCAACTTTCAACGTCGGTTAGTATCATTTTCATTAATTACGTGCTGATTTTTATAATAGTAAAATTTATTTATTTTTAAAAATATAAAACATAATTTTATATATATTTGTTGAAATTATTAGGTTGCTAAAATACCGGATGAGGAAGACGTATCTAATCTTCGTATTTATATAAGCTGGGACGTGTGGAACGAAAAGACCGCTTACACACCGAAAATGAAGTGTCCCAATCTTATTTTCAATACGTCCTCCGTGTATCGCATAGTGGATCTCTTTTCCTTCTTTAAGAACGTATTGTTGGAGTATCTCATCTTCCGCGTGAACGTCGTTCGTCCAGCTGACACCAGCTACCTGCTTGCTATTGCAAAGGTCTCCATCAAGAACATTTTAGATTATCCACAGAACAAGTTGCATTATATCGTTCCTGTAAACAGTGTCATTTGCTCCTTGTCTGGTGTCAGTTTCGGTCAATTATCGTTGTGGATGAGATTAAGCTGTAATATCGATATGGTCGAAGCTTTTAAAAAGCAATACTGCATAAATTCAATGAAAAACATTCTCCACGCACCACCAATAAAAAAAGAGAAGGAAGAAGATGAGAACGGGAGAGTAGAAACGAAAGAAGAACGTGAGGTGAAGGATGAAAATGAGAATGAAGACGAAGAAGATGAAGAAATTATACCTAATAAATATAGACGTCGCACAACATATGCTCTACAAAACATCGTGTCGTTCAAAAAGCAGAAAGAAGAAGATGGTTTGGAGTCGAAAGATTTAGCAAGTCCAAAAATCCGATTGCCCTCGTACTCAAGTAACATTACATTACATTACATTATTATTTATTTAATTAAATTTTAATTCGTTAATTAGAATTTAATTAAGAACTTTTAATTAACGTCACGTCACTAATTATAGATTTTAATTCTGACATTGAAAACTCAAATAATGAAAATTACAACAACTCGAGTAATGATAAATCGTCCTCGTCTATCACCGAGACGAATAAAAAACTTGAAAAAAATAGAACAGTTGTAATGAAAAAGTAAGACTCTTTTTTTTTTTTTTTTTTTTTTTTTCTGTACGTTGCTTAATATGTTTTGACAAAATTATAAAGCATCATCTTTTAATCAGTCTAGATTCCAGAGCGGATAATATTGAGAAACGTGAATGTAATAACCCTTCGATGGATTCGTCAAGCATGGCAGAGTTTAGGACGTTACTTGCGAATGTAAGATACGTTTAACAGTGATTATGAAAACTTCTCGCGATTGTATAAGAAATAGCAAAAGCTCTATATTTTATCTGAAAATTATCGAAATTGCGGACGTATTTAGGGTAATTTGTTCGAAGAATCAAACACCACGATCCGCGATATCCGCGATATGAACGAGGTTATCTCGGACAAGAACTGGGAGAAGTACAAGCAGAGGAGTCTGCTGACTTTTACCAGTATACTTATTAGTAATTAATTACATCTGCATTTACATATTAATTGTATAGCCTTTGTACTGAATTTAGCTCGTCCTAAAACACTTGCAGGAGATAATCCGTTAAACGTGGAGGCGCAGGATTACCGAAATGACATCTCTTGTTGCGTACGATACTGCTTCATTAGTTTATATATTTAAGATTCTCCATTTAGAGTGTTAGATTACAGGCATAAATCTCATGATAATTTTACAGAATCTTTTTTTTTTTATTATTTGATTTTATTATTTTTAATACTTTGAAGTTAGCACTGTACACCAGCAGTGTTTATATCATACGAATGATAAGTAAGAGATACATTATGTAAATGAGAATAATTTAACAAGGGTTTTTTAAATAGATTTTTTTTTTTCTAATTTATACGTATTCGCCTTTTTTTTAGTGCCACAGAAAAGAAGATAATGCGATAGTTATAGAAATAGTCAGCATGCAACTTTTCAGTGGGAGTCGCGTCATGCAGGATGACGAGGCACGGTTACTTTACGTGGAGTATTCCTTCCTCGGAAATTATGGCGAAGATATGGAGACTGTTTCTGTGGTAAAACCAAAGACGAGCGATAAAGAAATGGTCTATAATTATAAAAAAAGTACATTATTTTTTTTATATATATAATTAAACATTACGAAACGCATAACGCGCACTGTTTATTCTCGTTTTTTTTTTTTATGTTAAAAAATATGATTTTACATTTAATAATTTGTAGCAGTTTGTTAACTACTACAGAAATCTGTACATCTCTTTCTTAAACAGAGAATTGCGAATATTTTTTTTAATTGATAAAAAACTATGCCGTACACTGAAAAACATTGCGTTTGATGCGGCGACGGCGGCTGGCGTACGTGACTTCCCCCTCTCTCGGCCGCCGAGTGCGGGGAGGTGTAGTAGGCCGCGTTCCCTCTCAGTCCCACTCAGTCCTCTGTGACCGGTGCTTCGCAACACGTGTACGCGCGCGCTTCGTGTGAGTTTCGACGCACCCCACGCCAAGATCACGTACGCTAGCAACCGTTGCAGCATCACGAACGCCACTTATGACGGTGAGTGTACGCTGAGAAACAGATATGGTTTGCTGTGGCGACGGCAGCTAGCGAATGAGACTTTAGCGTCGTGTGCACCGAAGACTGATTTTCTCCCCGTTCTCTCATCCTTTACCTCTGCCGCCTAGGGTTAGCCGCTGTCGCCGCAGAAAACGCCATGTTTGCTCTTCGGTGTACAAGTAGATACATTAATTTCGTAATTTCAGAGTTTTGGATAGACGAAGTGACACATCCCATACAAAGAGATAACTTGCGCGCTATGTTGGCCGAAACTATATGTCCTGATGTCAAATTTACTGTTCTTTGCGAACCATTACCCGAAGAAAGGGAAGATAAAGACTGTGAAGAAGTTGGGTGAGTGTAACAGTCTATTTTATTGAGATTTTTTATGAGTTATTACAAATATTTAATTTGTACAATCGTAAATTTTTTACCCTTTAGTTATGCAATTTTCAATATAAAAAAATATGCGCTTGGCGATGAATGCAAATATATATTCTTGCCGATTAATGATGATCAAGAAAAACAAATTGGCATCCTAAAGGTATTACATATATACGTATATAAATTATTCTTTTGTTAAAATTATAATTTTCGTATTTATCACTTACTGTAGATTGTAGTATCCGGTTTAAATGCCATTCGATTATGTTTGCCGAAATTAAAATAGATGATAATGTGAGAGGCGAATATTACATGAGCATTTAGTTTATTAGAAGATGATCAAACTCAAGTCGAACATTTAATTCTCCGAATCAAGAAACAAAATTAAATATTTAGTTATATAAAATTTTATTCAAAATTTTCTATATATCTTTTAATATATTTTAAATTATAATTGTGACGTTAATACATTTATTAATCTTTGAAGAACGCAAAACTTGCATTTCTTTGAGTTTACGTAAATTATTACTAAAAAAAATGTTTTATATTTTTGGCAAGGGTTTTTTTTTTTTTTTTTATATAACATTATCATTGCTCTCTTCATATCTTCGTTGAGATATTTAAAGCTTTTGCTTCTTTGCTTTATATTGATGTAGCGTGCTATTTTGCTGCGATGTACTATTCGCCAAGATTTCGGTCGCATTTCCGTTGTCTCTGTTATCTCTCTGAAACAATCGCATGATATCTCGGTGGCGTCTCTTCGTTCCTGACGACACTTTCGTCCGACAGAATATATCATTGTAGATATTCGTAGCAATCTGAAACTCTCTGCAATCTTGTGGACGACGGGCGATTGACCATACGCCCACTATCGTGTCAATACCCTGGCACACTCTGCATGCACCTATATGATCGTAGATCTTTTTTAAAATTTTCGACTAGTTTATTACGTGCAATGTCTCTCTAAAAATATATATTTGTTTAGTCGCCTGTTGTACCTGTGAATACCGCCAGAGATTTCGTACGATTGTCAGTGGCAAGCAAGGAAAACGGTCCACCCACTGCAAATGGCGCATATCCAGTTAGATTCCAACTGGGATCCAACAGGCCTTGATGAACAGGTGAAGGCGATAATTTCGCTAGAGTCACATTTATAGTGCGATTAGCAACTTTCATGTCAATTTGTACTCCACCCTGAATAGTCTCCCACGAACCGGACATCTTGCAAGGTAAGCCTATCAAGAATAAAGATTTTTTATTGAAATGCTTCTTAATTCATGTCTTATTAAACTATAACGATTAAAGTAGATTAACATTATGCAATGACCTTCTATCTGTTCGTTTTCAGTGGCTTGATTTAATTTCATTGCTTCCAACTCGTCAACAATTTTTTCTAATATCTGATTGGCAACTTCCTTGGTTTCGTTTAACGTTGTAGAAACATTTGCACGTTGAATCTTTTCTATTGTCTTTACCGTAGTTGCAGATATAAAATCATCGTTCGTTAATTTTTTATTTGCGCTATCATTATCTTGGAATTGTTTATGGATAATTCGAGCCGCTTCACGGCCTTTTTCAAACAACGCTTGCCTTTGGCTGTTATTGTACCAGCTTTGTTTGATTTTTTCTTGATCGGGAATTAAAACATGTTCTATTGGTCGATTATTATTTGATTGAGAATTAATGTGGTCAATAATTTTGTGCATGGTTTGCTCTGTAGGGACAGGATAAACGTAATTATTGGACAGAGGTACCATTGCGGATTCGGTGTCCTTCTCAGCAACGTATATATTTGAGGTACCCGGAATTTTTCGAAGGATGTGCGGCACATCCATCGAGGTATCGGAATAAAGCACCTGCACTTCCTTAGGTTTCCCTATTTTTGGTACGCTCGGTTTATTCTGATATTGTGGCATATCGCTGGGAATTTGTTTGACCTCAATTTTCGGACTGAGAATAGTGTTCGCGCTGGTCGTAAAAATCTCCGTTAGGTCGAAATCGGAGCTGATAAAATTATCAGTAGAAGATTTTATCTCATTGGCATATATGTTTTCTTTAGGCCGATTGATGTTCGGTACTTGAAATTGATTGAACCTCGGATCCTTCTGTAGAATGTAATATAGATCCTGTGGATTCATTTTCTGATGAGTCGGTATCGGCGAGTATGTAGGTCCATAATCGACAGCATTATCTTTATTTGCTTGAGTGATCACAGGGTGACTGGTTTTCCATGGTTTTAACGACTCATAATCGTAAGTTATATCCTTATCGTAGGAGTTCTTATCTGCGATTTGTTGTTTGGATTGCGAACGATGTTTAAATAAATTGCTGCCAAAGGCAGAACTGTTTGAGGTTTGCCTGACGATTCTATCATTTTTATCTCCTTTTAATTGCATTGTTTCAGCATTGCCATTGTCATAGTAGTCGGAATATTCGATTTCTTCATTGTCAGACATTTTTTTAGAATTTTTTGGTGAACGTTTAATCATTTCATTTGATATTTTATTATTTTTTTGATAGCTTTGTATTAAGTGCGAAGAATCCATATTGCGTCTAAAGTATTTATCATTTTTATTTATAAGGTTCTGTTTAGTAATATCACTTTTTGCCGGTATTTTTAATGCATTTTTATTTTGCTTTTTTTTTATATTAATAGGTAGATTACTTTTTCGTTGCTTTTTCTAAAAAATAAATGTTTAAAGTTAAGATTTAAGTCGATTTTAAAAAACCTTTTGACTAAGATCTTTACTCACCTTAAAGTGATCTTTTTTGTGTAACGAAGAATGTTCTTCGGGCCATCTCAATCCGTGTCTACGCTTACTTCTCTTTTTCTTCCCTTTTCTTTTATGATTTAACAATTTATTTAGCCTGCTCCTACTTTCTGTTAAGTCAAGTCTACTTTTTATTTCATCTGGTGAACGTTTTATTCCTTTAAAATGATTACTAAGAGTCCGGTTTAGATTTGCCAATTTCTTGATATTATGCTGTAATTGCGGGGAGCTAAGAGCCTCATTAGCCATTTTCTGTGCTAAGACTTTAATGTCTTTATGTTCAGGATCGTAAAATGTCATTTTTAAATTTGCACTTTCATCAAATCTTTCGTTAGGCGCCTGCTCGTCTAAATTCCATCTTTTTGCCACCGCTCTTCTTTTGCACATATTATTATTCTGTGTGTAAAAGGTATCCTTTGCAGGCGGGATATTCGATTGCACGACAGACACGTCATTGCAAATTATTTTGACCAATAATGATATTACGAAGAACCTACGTGATAATAAGGAAAAGCTTTCGTACATGTATCGTGATAAAATAAAATTGGCAAATACGTACGGTGCCAAGAATACCTATAGCGTTTGCTCGAGTCTCTTGGTATCATTTACGAAGTATTTACTAGCTTAACGAGAAAATCTTTCCTTTCCCTTTTTCTTTTTTAATTTGTGATTTATGTAGTATTCGTAGATCAGACCTCACTTCTTTATCCTTCATTGGCGAAACCGAAAGCATGCGTATTTTTGTTTACTTATTATCATAACTACATCGACAGACATGTAGATCAAAATTTACGACCGATAATCGACACATGAATGATGTTTTTTCTTCTTGTCGATCTCGTTTTATTGCGAATTACTTCATTGGATTGAAAGCGTTCTCATGTTGAAATTAGCTGCTCGTTTTGTTTGCAGTATAGAACATTTAGAATCTTTAAAAATTGTAGCTAATTAATGTTAATGTTTGTAGATAAATAATAAAATATGTTGCAGTTAGTATAATTTTATTCAAGTGTGCAGCTGTCTAGATATTGATTTAAATTCGTGAAGAGAAATCCCTGGAGAGACGTGTAGGCATTGATTATTATTAGAAGCAACTTGAAACGCGGCCGATCGACTGCGTTACAAATTAGCACATGCAAACCCCATAACAATGACTCTGTTGCAGTCCTATTTTAGCCATTTCGTTTATAAAACAAGAATAGGTCGTTGTATTACAAATAAAAATATGAAATAAATTAAAAGAGGCCGAATAATATTTAGTTATATAAGCAAACTTTAAAAGAAATATAAGAAATGCCATGTAATATTAAAAATGTGATAACAAATAGTTTAAATTTTTTAAAACTATTTTATTTATTTATTAATTTTATTAAATATATATATATATATATATATATTTTTTTTTTAATTTTTTTTTTTTTTTTTTTTTATATTAAGACAATGATAAAATTTTTTTTTAATACGTTGCGCATTATTATATATATGTATACATCTTTACAGACAAGGTGTTTACGGACATATTACTCAACTCACACACCACAATTACCGCAGAAGATTTAATCGGAGCAATGACTACATCGACCCAAATGTAGCGCGATTCGAAAATAAGAAGAATTTCAAGAATTAATGCGCGAAGGATAAAAGGAAGATATCGCTAAGGAGAAAGATTTAGGGGAGCAATTCGGAGTGAGTGAAGCACGCTATCGATGACGACGGCGGAGGTAGAGAAGAGAAGAAGAAGAAATTGTGCTTGGGACGCGTTGTCGCTGGCATTGGTAGCAGTCTCGAGATAGCCGTCGGCTGGCTTCCTCACTGGCTCGGGCGATTTATTCGGGGATTCCTAGATAGCCGAAGTGACGAGCGAGCTACTCGACGACGTCGACGGGGATCGGCGACGAAGATCATCTTGCACACGTAATTCGATTACTTTTTTTCTTTACGCGCTAAAACCGATAATCCGAGGGTTGGTGAGTGAGATCCGCGGTAATCTCGGAGGTCCTAGAGGTCAGTGCACATCTCTCTCCTTCTTCTCTTCCCCTGAGACAGCTCTCTTAATCTTCTTCTTCTTCCTCCCCTGATCGCGTTTCCCTTTCTGGCCGTTGTCTCTTCTTCTTTCTCTCGTTCGTCCCGTGTCAGCTCAGCTCGTTGGTGCTATTTTCGCGCGAGTGTGTTGTGCAAGTGTCGAATGTTAGCGTTAAGGTGCCGATTTCGATGTAGAGCTCGTTCGATAGGTCAAACCATCGTCATCTTTCGCTTCGTTCATCGGAGTTTCATCCCCGTTTAATTCACCCCCGTGCTCCAGGCTGGACACGTATATTCTGCTGCGAACGGTTTACGTATGCTTACGTGCAAGTACAAGATATATTTTTTTTTATATTAAATAATGAACGTGCGACAATTGGAAGTGTATAATTGATGTCATAACGAAACTTCTTTATTAGCACTGAATATTGCATTAATATTTATTATTGCATTAAACTCTGGCTATGAATGACACGCGGAATTGATGTGATAATAGTAATGTTGGAACATACGCATTCGGCTGACTGCCCGATTTGTCTGAAATGACAGGTGTAAAATACTGACGCTCTGCCATGCTTCCGCATGGCACGTTGCTTGTAACGAATTTAACGACGATAGTTTTTCGAGCCGTCGTGAGGACGTACAAGCAGACATTTCGCTTTAGTGAAACATATAGATTAAGTGCGGGTAATTAATTAAAGTCTGAAGACCAATATCGTCGTAAGCCAAATGTCCGTTCATATAGGTTTTTGCTTTCTAAATATTACATTAAAAAATTCCTCTCGCAAGTAAGACGAACGATAAGACGTGTAACCGCAATAATGAGTACAGTATGAAATTTCTGGCTAAATGGAATTTACATAGCTCTGGTCGCTCTCAAGGTGCTTCATAAAATAGCTGCACTATTTTCCTGGCACGGTTTCCCAGAGTCAAGCATTTAGTGAATCAAACCGTAGGAAGGCCAAGTTTTTAGCTTCATGTAAACAGAGTTATACATATGAGCTGACAGTTTAGGAATGCGACTACAGATTTTATTTAGCAAAATATGTGATTTAAACTGGATTTAATTTGCGTAGAACAATGAAAACTACTTTCACTATACTATAAGCGATAAATTTTATCAATTTCTAAATATGTTTTCCACTAACAAATCGGTAAAGAAATTTCTTTGTTATTATCTGGAAATATTTATTTTTCAATTTTAATCAGTGTCAGTAATACTGTCACTAGCCATACAAATTCTAAGCTACTAATTTTTGATCAAGATTTGCATTTGAGAAAGGCTTATACGATAGCTCTGGGGCCATGTGTTTAAGCCATGCGAAGTAGCGGATGTATCGTCGTTTAACACAAAGATAGTATATTTTCATTGCAGTAAAACGTCTAGGTGGATCACGAATTAGCACACTAGTGCCTTCATTGCGTCAACAATCGCAATCGCGGCAACGAAAGGTGGCAAAAAGTTTATAGTAAATTACATTTATATTAATTAAAAAAAAAAAAAAAAAAAAAAAAAAAAAATGTATAATTTAATGTAAAAATTAATGTGAGCAGCGCGTATTTCGAAAGTCGGAATTTACATCGACATTTGTAATTAATTGCGTCGCGGTTCTTCCTGAAATGAATCGATACTGCGAATCAACGCCGCCCTCGTGTTACGATAATTTGAATAGCGGAAGTGACCCCGATTAACAGCGCAACAGACGAAAATGCGGCCAACACCGCGACGAGCCGACAGAGTCAACCAATCGCGACGAACGACTACAACTGTTCGCGCGTCGGAAATAGATTTCGAATCTCTCAAACCAAAGGTTAGGTTGATCCACTGGGACGCTTACTTTAATCATTCGCGCAATACGACTTATCGCGGCTGTCTCTGGCAATTAGGTAATGAATTACGGCATCGATGGCAGAATCAAGGACCGTCGTAAACGACGACGCTTTTCACGCAACAGGAGAAATCATCCTCGAACAGTATTGTCTTGTAGGATATATATATATTTCTTTTTAATCTCTAACTTTAAGAGCCGTGAGGTTAAGTCTTTACGGTTAATTAATTTAAAAGACTTGAGTGATTGAGAATAATCGAAGGTGGAAGTTTGTTGCTTCGTTTTAGAACCTCGTATTCTTTATTTCACTTTGCGTTGCAGAATTTAGCCGACAATGAAATAAAGCGAGAGATATTAACAGAGCTATAGTGCTATCTGAATGATGTAGAAAGATTTCATTTTGCTTGTAAATTATTGTCAACCTAAAGTTAACTTGCAGTTGGCAACTGTTGCGAGTTTTATTATACCTGTGATTTTGAATGTGGATTTAAACAGGTATTAGATCGTGCGGTTGATGATAATTTAGAAGATTTCTCTGGATACATTTGCTGTGTTTTCTCATCTTTTCAACGTGGATAACTTACCTACTGCTCGAAAGAAAGAATTTCAAGAACTTGTAAACTTTTTTTTTTTTTTTTTTTTTTTTAACTTGTGCCTAAAAAATATTTTACAAATGTACATGTGTAAAATTAAAATTGTAATTATTTTTATTTATATCTGTTTCAGAATAATGATGTAACATTGACTAAAGCACAAAAATGGCATTTAATTCGCGAATGAGTACTACATCCAAAAGAAAAAAAGGTATATAATATACACTTGTTGAAAACTTACTATCTGCCTGTTTTTTAAATTATTACGCATCAAAAATGTAAGTACATTACTTTTGTCTCTGATTTTTTTTCAAATATATTGTGTATTGTTTCCACAGAATTTTCGTTGGAGTTATCCCGTACCATTGGCGGAACGAGAATTCAACGAGAAGTAACTGAAGAAGTACATTTAACAGGCAGAGTGAGTATCAATCTTAAAAAAAAAAGAAGAAAAAGAGCTTCTATTTTTCTCAGCTGTAAGTATATTTTATTACATCTTCCTTGTTTAAAATGAAACAAAATTACAACTGAGAGAAATAAAAAATTGCTTAGATTAATTAATGTTAACTAATACATAACAGTTAAGAAGCATCAATATTTTATTAGATAACTGTAAACTTTATACGATATATCACACGTGCGTTCGACATAAACTACTTGAGACCGAAACAAACATCAAACGAGAATTTATCACAGTAAATAATATTATATTTGAGGATTTTTTTTATAAAAATTATTTCTCAAAACACGAAAATACTATTTCTATAAAACGTACTTTATTTAAACAGCTTTTAGAGACAAATTTTTTTATTTTGAAAAATAATACAAGGGGCAACGTAAGTACTACACTTGGAGCCTCTAGACTACGTGAGTTCCATTCAGGGCGCCTGATTGACATGTCCTTGACGACGGTAACATCTTTTTTGACATCACGTCAACCCATTGGAAAACTTTGGGAGCTACTATGATCGAGAGGCGACCAAAGACGGGGTGCGTGACAGAGGTAGATGGAATACCTGATTCAATGCCAAAACCTGTGGTCCACGCATCGCCATTTCGAGCACTCCCGCGATACGCGTGCGTGTCTTTCGTCTTCGCACGTTGTCTTCCCTTTTTACGCCCGTCGGACTTTCGCTCAACGATCTTTTTCGGATCGTTCTCTTTCGCGCGATGCACACAAGGGATGCGTTATGTCGAATGCGTTTCGTGCTTCTCGGAAAAAGTTTTGCGCTGGCGTACCGAAATATCTGCTCCCTCAACCCTATTAAGTTTCGACTTGGGGTATCGCCATGTAATAAAATATTGATGCTTCTTAACTGTTACGTATTATATATTAGTTAACATTATTTAATCATACGATTTTTTTTAGTATTTTAATACGCATAATTAATTATTATTACGTTATTCTATATTTTTTATTGCTTGCACGAGGCATAGAATTCAAGAATGAAAGCCATATTTTATTTTTGTTATTATCAGCTTTCTACATTTCTTATCTCATTAAGCTTTTGGAACGCACATTATCACTGTTACTTTAGCACATGCTTCACCCTATTATCTTGAGACATTCCTGGAACTGGAGAACAGAGTATAAACTATTTTTAATGCAGATTGAGAACAAAGTACGACAGGTTTACACGATTTACATTTATACGCGAGGCAATTGCCCGACATTGGGGGTGATTGGTTTTTATTCTCGTTCTATTTTTGGCCGCCTTTCGCGTCGTACAGCTTCAACAACAGCCAGATGCGTTTATCGGTCGTCAGTGAGTTATATGTATGAGCGATCACGAATTCCGCTCACGAAATGCATATGTCTGGCGCCTCATCGCCAGGCATCATCTAAGAGAATCTTTCAAAATTTTCAATTTCAAGGGGAAGTGCAGTTGAGAATATAATAAAATAACTCAGCGTTATAATTGATTTTCGTAATAAATTTTTTTTAATTTACTTAGATAATTATACAAAATAATCCTCCCTTTTTTTCTCTTTGGTAGTAAATTTAACTTCTCATCGAAAGCTGATGATCTCATATATTGTAATATTATGCTCTTTCACAAATCGGTATCGACTTTGCACCCAGTAGATCATAATTCCCTGAGGAAGCTAACAGTTGTCGTAAATCACCGCGAACGACCGGAGAACAAAACGTTGAAGTAGCTTTGATCCATAAAGTCGCTTGCGGAAAATTGCTTGCACGGTCATAAAAATATTCAAGTGCATTTTGGATGCTCGCGCGATTTTTCCGTCGTTTGCCAGCATACTGGCACCGATTGAAGTTTAAGTTTAAGAGCCGTCGCTCATTCTCATCGTTTTTCATTGTAAAGCTTTATCGCGCCCATTTTACTCGACATTGCCAACAAAGCGTCCGCGCATTTGTTTACGAGGGGCTTAACCATCTCGAGCAAACCCTCTCTTGATCTTTTTAAATCAACGATGTGTCAGGAATTTAACGATTTATCACTGGGAATTAAGCCCGCTATTAAAGATATTTAAAATGAATCTCGTCACGTTACATTACTTAAACGATTAAGCAATTAATTGACATTTTAAATCTAATTTTATTAAATTAAATTATTAAAATATACGCTACTAAGCTTGCAAAATCAGGACGTAAGAGAACTTCCAAATTACATTATAAATAAATAAAAGAAACGTTCCTCTGGTAAATCAATGGTGGCGTAGTTATAAGCAGATAATTAACTTCAATTTTAATTATTTCGATGGAACGTGGCGCATTTGAAATGTTACGCGGATTTAGAATAGCGGCTACCGAGTGCATGGGAAAACCCATGACTTCTGAAACGCGAAAGACTTTTACGTGCTAACTTCCAAGCACTAAAACCTTGGTGTGGGCCATGTACGACTTTACGGAGATCCGGGTCCGTGTACTCCGTTCTAAAGATGTATTGGAGAAGTGTAAGAAGGGTAGGCTATTTCTGGTCGTGGGAGACGAGAGAGAGAAACTCGCCGTGCAAACGGCTCTTAGCCACTTCGTACGCAGAGTGTAGTCTCGCTTTCGCCGCGTATCGCCGATATACCCTTTCGGGAGGACCGCATCTCGCGAAAAGCTTGAACGATGTGACCGGTGTAGTGAGAGTGAGGATGCTCTGCTCGGTGATTAGCACGAACAAAGATCTACGCGTACTACGAAATTAATAAAGACTCTATGAAAGTAATGGAAAATGTATCTGATTACACCGGAAAAAAAAAGAACAAAGAACTAAGTATTACATAAAATAATAAAAAGAGAATTAATACTTTTATTGAGTAAGGATGAAATTATGAGGAATATAATAATTTTTTACTTCCAACATCGATATTAACTTTGAACATCAGTTTACGGAAAGAAATTTAGGAAGAACTTTTATCTTGCGGGACTGATCGTTGTCAATGGACTGAGATAATTTCTGTGCTGCCATATAAGTACTAAAGACAAGTGATTAATGTTTTTTTTTACAAAAATTTACATTTTTTATTAAGTATTTTTGAATAACTATTATATCGTTTGCATGAATGTACATTATACAGAATTGATAAGTGGATTAGTTAGAGTATCAAGACTGCGATTTGTAATATATGACATCAAAAAGTACTTTTTTTTTTTTTTTTTTTTTTTTAAATATAAAAGACTATAAATATGAAAAGTAAACTGTGAAAATCGCTTTAATATAACATGAGCAGGTGACGCGTGTGCTAGATGTTAAGTAATCAAAAGTAAAATGTCAAATGGTTAAATGCTTGTTCTGTGAGGACTGAGAATAAATAATTGTACGGATGTATGTTCGAGCAGGAAGATAAATTTCTTTTTATAGGCGACAACGTGGTGGAATCTTAATTAACTTTTGGATCAATTACAAAAATCTACAACGAAAATTACTGACAATACCGTGGCCTAAGCCGAACATTTTGATAGAGAAAAGAGAAAAAAATTCTTGGCAAGATGCTAGAATTGAGGCATATATGAATGAATATATGGATGAATCGATAAAAGAGGTCGATACAAAATTTAGCGAACGATATTGCGGCGGGGGCGAGACGACGATGCGTACAAATGATTGAAAGCGCAAAGCCTCGATTTCTTCTATCGTATGCCAAGTTTCGAGGTAATACCTATTTGTCCACGTCGCCGGCGGTGCGGACATAAATAACGCGATTGAAGATTAATTCTTAAGAAAGAAAGCGGTGTATAAATCGAGCTTTGGTCTGAGCCTTGTTAAAACACGAGCTTTCGCTCGTCCAAGATTAATGATTCACACGATTTGTGAGCTTGTGAATTTTTGCGAGTCTAAACCATCGAAAATTTTAGAATCTTAACATATCTATTAGAATCAATGTTTCATTAAAATTATAGACCGCTACTAATTATTTTATTTATTAATAACTTCGAGTTATCGTGGATGGGCACAATGAAAAATAATCGTGATATAATCAATGTGATCAGGATTAATTATCGTCTATCTCTTTGATAATGATTTGATAATGACACCTCTTTGCAATTATAAAATATCACTAATGACTTTGAGCGTTGAATAATTATTTCGGAAGGAAACAATGTCCTTCTGCAGGATCACGGGCAAAAGTCGGGGTCTCCCCAGACCAAATTATTTTCCACTTCTACCACCAATTAGCCCAGCGGATGCGAAACGATTCTGCCGCATCACCGGCAAGTCATACGGCCTGCCGACTCATCATTACATTCCGGTGCTGCTGGGCGCGCACGCCCATGACAAATCGCAATGCAAAATCACGACGAAAGCGTCAGGCTTAGGCCCGCATCACTATACTGCCGGTCTAATCGTCGGCGAGAAAAAGAGACATGTGGTGCTCAAGGATTATCGCTACGTCTTTCCGATTCTGGAGGGCGAGGGCGAACAGCAACGTGTTCTGAGAGAACTTTTGAACACGAAGCAGACACCGATCGAGGAAGCGGAGAAATTCGTATACACGGTGGAGGAGCGAAGATGCAGCCTTGTGTTTCCAGCCAAGTTGGAAGCTGCTGTCAGAGACGGAGACGTCAAGGATGTTATGCTGTCGAGAGATTGCGACACCGTTTTGCTAAGATTGAAGCAGGGAAAAAACGTGTCCGTGGATTTTAAGAATTTACAAGATTTTGAAAATCTTTATGACGGCATGGGACCGCGAGAGGAGGTGCTGAAGGAAAGAGAAAAACTTGAGGCCGAGGCTAAAAAACGAAAGAAGAAAAAGCAAACTGTATTAAATTATGCAAAAAAATTTTTTGAAGAGAAGGAGAGAGCAGATGAAGAGGAGTTTCAACGTACCAAACAGCTTAAACTGAGAAGCATCAAAGAAGAAGTTAAAGAAGAAACGGAGGACTGGAAGCACGTGAATGCGAAACAGGCGAGGCTCAAATCTTTCGATATCGTCAACATGTCGAATATTCTCAAGGATGCAGCGAAACCGATTTCTAACGTATTAGATTGGAATTTATTGCAACAAAATGCGAAAAAATCAGTCGGTGTACCCGTGATAGAGAAAATACCGACACCTATAAAAATCGAGCCGCAAATTATAGATCAAGAACCAATGTTATACGCTAGTCCTATATCCGACTTTGTAGGCGGTTTTGAAGCAGTCGCTATTTCAAAACCGCTGACACCTTTAATCGCGAAACCTGACATTACGCTGCAGAATTTAATTCCAACTATTTCGCACAACGAACTTGAAGGGAGTGCGAACGTGACGGAAAAATTCTTACAGGCTGGAGAACGAGCATTCGAGTGTCTGCCTAAAATAGAAGAAATTTCAGAATTAATACGAACCTTGCCCGCTGGCAAAAAAATTACGATGCATAACGTTAAAGGTCTCAAGCTGGATATTAAATCAGCGGAAAGATTTGTCGCTGGTCAAACGGTCCATACACCTTCCGGCAGCGTTTTCGTACCCGGACAAACCTTACAAACGCCTCAAGGCTCTATTTTTGTTCCAGGATTAACTCTCAATACGCCTGACGGTCCTCTGTTAGTTCCCGGACAGATTGTTACAGTGAACGAGCCTGACGGAGCGAAATCGCCGGTGTTTGTCGCTGGGCAAATTTTAAAGACTGAAAGAGGAGAGCGTTTCGTGCAAGGTCAGATACTGCATTCAAGCGAGGGAAGTAAGTTTGTCGAGGGTCAGACCGTTCTAACGGAAGAGGGGCCAAAATTCGTAGCGGGTCAAGTGATGGCAAACGGTAGTTTCGTTGCAGGTCAGCCGGTGATCACTCCAGACGGAGTACATTTTATGACGGGCCAAACGGTCACAGATTATCGCGGCGAGCCAATTTTCGTGCCAGGGCAAAATGTACAAATCGAAGGAAGGCACGAATTTGTGCCGGGTCAATGCATCGAATCGCTAAATGGCGAGCCGAAATTTGTTCCTGGACAGACATTGCTTACGGCTGAAGGTTCGCAATTTATTCCAGGCCAATACGTGAGCACGAAAACGGGCGAGAAGCAGTTTGTTCCTGGCGTTGTAAAAGAAACTCAAGATATCTCGACATTCGTGCCGGGAATGACCCTGGACACTCCGAAGGGTCAAAAATTCGTGGAAGGTCAGGTGCTGAAGACTCGAGAAGGCATAGTATTCTGCCCAGGGAAAACCATCGTTACCGAAAAAGGCTTTGATTTCGTTGCAGCGAGTAAATTCAACCAAGTAATTTTTCAAGATGCCGGTCCCGTCGGCATACCTGTAGATCCGAAGAGTGCGAGCGCAATATCGACTCTTGAGCAACGCGAGGTCTTCGGTCACATGGTGCAAACAGAAAAAGGTATTGAATTCTTTCCGGAAAACGCGAGAAATTTGCCGGAGGGCAGAAGAATTGTGCCCGGGCAATTAGTGACCGGCGATAAGGACGGACCGCGTTTTGTACCGGGTGTCATGACTGAGGATGGCTTTCTGCCGGGTCAGATAGTTACAACAGAAAAAGGAGAGGAATTTGTACCGGGCCAAGTGATCGATACTAGCAGCGGGCCAAAATTTGTACCCGGCCAGATAGTGGAAACTCGAACCGGACCGAAGTTTGTACCCGGTCAAACGGTAGATACACCGGACGGACCTCGTTTCGTGCCGGGTCAGATCGTCGATACGAAGGTAGGTCCGACGTTCATCCCCGGTCAGGTAATATATACCGAAGAAGAGGGATCTAGATTCGTCCCGGGACAAGTAGTAGATACATCTGACGGACCTAGATTTGTCCCAGGTCGTGTGGTAGAGTCCGGTGAAATGGGTGTAACTTTTGTACCCGGTCAAATTGTACAAACGGAAGAAGGGCCTTGTTTCGTCGCCTCCGATCTCATTGATACGCCTGAGGGCGAGCTAGAATTCTCTGTTCAAGGTTTCGAGGTCACGCCCGAGGAGCTACGATTGTTACGACCACAGCATCTGCATTATAATCCGCGCTTTCGCCACCGCGGCGAGACCAGCATAGATACTAAAATGTTGCGTGAGCTATCTGAGGCGGGATTATCTGTGGGACGAAAAATCGCAACGAATCTACCGACGGTGGACGTGGACGTAAATCCGAAAGCAGTGGCTTTAGAACAAGCTCTCGCCGTGGCGACGACAAAATTGAGCCTGCAAGGCTCTACGGCGGTGAAACTGGCGCAAATTATGTCAATGATTGCGCAATTAGCGAGAAATATTGTTTTGCAGCAACAGCAAAATTCAAATACTACGGACGCAATAACGTTGACGAACGAAGGCAATCAATCTCTTATTGAAACTGAAGACCGAAGAATAAATAATGATAATAACGGCGAACCACTTCGGAATTTAATTAGAGCGGCAATCGCAGCAGCAGCCGCCCTGACAATATCAGACGATCAACAAGTAATATTAGATAATAATAATTCTCAAGATTTCGTATTTTCTTCTATTAGCGAATCGTTCGGCACGTTGTTAAATCAGAATAACGTAGATCAATCGGTGGATGAAATTTTAAAAATTCTTTTAATTCCGCAGAATCGGAGTTCTCTCTGCCAAAGCATCCTGTCAGAATTGCTAGAAACAAAAAATAGTAAAGTAGACATACTCAAGTCAACTGTGAGCTCAGATCAACCATTGCAAAGAGACGCCGTACTTGAAAAGTTATCGATGGTTCTTCAGGAGGAACATGGCACGGATTTGATCGGACCAGCTTTTCGAACCGTTTCGAAAAATGATCCGGAACTAGTTTCGCTTGTATTGGAGAACGTGTCGCGACACGTGGCGCATGTCGCGACTGAAAAAGAGGCTGCAGAGACAGTTTATAAGGCGATCGTCGAAGCGGTCAGAGAATCGAGTGAAATCCGTGTGAAAGAGCTGCTGAATACCGAAGGATCGGACGTTCGCGAGATGCTGCTGCAAGCGGTAGGTTTGGCACGAGCTCTGGGAATGTCCGACACGGCGAACACCTTATTATCGGTGATCAGTGACGAAAGATCTACTCGAGCGTTGGCGAACGATCGTGTAACCATGGACGTATTAAGAAGATTGACGATTATGAGAAAACTTGCGGAAGAACGGCCACCTTTTATGAATGCACTCGGGCAGCTGTGCAGCGATCCCGAACTGGCCAGAGTGGATCCGCGATTACGAACTTTAGTAAGAGAGAGCGCCGCGCTAATGATAGTACCTGAAGAGACACCACTCTTGTCCTCGGCCGACGTTCCGACGGCATTGCTGTGCGCCGACAACAGCCTGGCAATGGAGGAGTTCCTACTGAGAAGAAGTCACAAGCGTTCGTCGATTTTTATGATTTTAAAGCAAGGCATGCAAGCGGTAGTGCCTAGAGAGGCATCCAGATCGGTTCTGACTGGTCAAGTTGCTTATACTGTTCTCGACGAGGATGGTATACATCATTTTGAGCCGTTGCATGTGTTCTCGGCGCTCAGGCTAAATCGCCCAGCCGCTCATCGGTTCTCCATGTATTGTTGCCCGGTGGCAAAAGAAGTGGACATCGACGGCGAAATAATGTCCACTACGCACACCGGGACGACTTCGATCGCAAGCAGTCTGGATAGCTCTGCCAATGGCAGTTCCAACAAGCAAGATAGCAATGGTGCTTTAACTTTATCAAGATCTGAACAATCGGCCGGTTTTTATTCAGTCAGCAGAGAAAACACGCCGAGTCTGAAGAGACTGAACGGTGCTCGGCAATGGGGCAGCTTCGACCGGGTAAAGTATCGAGAAGCTGGACGCCAAGGCTGAATATTTTTTATATTTTTTTTAATATTTAATATTAATAATATTTGCTTGTATCACAGATTTTCCGTCCGAAACTGACAGTAATTTATTTTATGTCAACGTGAATTACAATTAACCGGGATATAATTCGCATTAAATCTAATTTTTTTTTATCAATTATTATTTTCTATTACTATTAATTCTCCTTCAGCGCTGACTCCAAAATCTCATTTCTTTTATAATTCAACAGAGTTGTACAATTTATGAAATAAACTCACGACCTCTATCTTTATTTCAAGGTGCACTTAAAAAAGAAAAAAGAAAAAAGAAAAAAAAATTTAGATACGCTTTTCGTTTCTATTTGTGCCGTCGTATTTTTGTTACAGGGATCTTCCGAAAATTACGTCGTCGTGAAGGACTACGTAGCGGACACCGATGGATTCGCCGTGAATGTCGGCGACATCGTCGAGGCCATCGAGCACGACGGTTCAACAAAGTAAGCAATTTTTAGTTCAAGGAGAGAATTTAAAAAAGCGGGAGAAGACGAGGAGCCGGCTTTTTCGACGTTATTGTCATCGTGCAGTCTTTCGTATCGCTCGCGGTACACGTGGGTGGCGACCGTTTCGTGGTGGATAAAATCAACCGCGCACGACCTAAAGATAGACCTGCGGCGACTCATCGTTTACAAGCGCGTCTCGCGCAACGCACGTCGACATGCTTATGATAACGATTGTCAAAGCTGTTTATCACCGATACCCGAGATCTCGGCGTGCACACGGAAGCGACGGCCAAGAGATCGGAATTAAACGTGCGCATTTACGGCCGACAGGTGCGATCTCGCTTATTATTAATGCCGGCGCTGATTTTACGAAGACGAGCGCGGATAACGTCGAATCTTAAAGGCGGCTATTGTTTGTACGCGTAACCGCGGCTGCAATTACTTTCGCGTCGACGTCAAGTGCCCGCGGCTTTTCCGCCACCGGCCGTAAGAAAATCTGGAGGCCTCGGTCATGCTGACGCGGATGTCGAACCGTAGGGTTGACGAGGATCATTGCCCCGCGAGTAGAGATTACGCACGGGCTTTCTGTTTGCGCACCCACCCGCGGTGTTCTATTTTTACCCCGCACGGTGGTTTTATTGGCGTTCGGGCATGTCCCGGCTGACATGTTACGCGAAACTTGCGAATACTTTGACAGATGGAAAATTCGCGCGGAATTTACAGTCGCATAAAGATCCTGCGGCGGCGAGCTTGCGGTTACGCAAGAAAATTGGCGTCCGCGCCCTCGCGCTCACCGCGTATGAGTAATCCCCGAATGCCCGGGAATAAAAGTCGCGGAACCACTCCTAAATCGCATGCACCGGCCTTTTGGAATCAAGTAATATAACGGCGGAAGAGGACTGTATCGTGAAAGTTACGCCCCGCTATTACACGATGTAAAATTAGCACAGCACATGGCTTACGGCTACATCTGCAAAATTAACAAGGTGGAACGGCGTGTTGCAAAATATAATATAATCCGCAAGTGGCACTTTTATTCCGGCACAATACTACGAATTATATCCGTTTTAATTGCTTTGCACGCTAAGAACTCACGCGATTAACTCTATTAACTCGAGCAGATGACTCAATAGAAGGATACATAACATATGTAACAAATATATATAACATATAAATATAAAAAAAATTATATAACAGAGGCAAGTCTCTGCTCTGCAAACTTTTTGTCGCATAAGCGGACGAGATCATACAGCAAGATGCTTCGGGTTGTTATAGGAAAGCGAAGCTGGATCCCGATTTGCAAGTCCAAGTCGGTGATATCTTGGATAATTCGGCCGCCAAGCACAAGCTTTCGATTCGGCCGCGTCGAAATCACGCAGATCCACGTGCTCGTGGCAGTCCGAGCGTCGACTCGGACTCGAGCCTTCAAAGGTAAGACAAGATACCCAAGATCGAGGCTGCGAAATAAACTACATTCACCTATACCTTGGAAATCGTCTGATGGAGATGAGGTGGCTGGCGCTACAACGTTCCGCGTTCGCTAATTTTGTCACCGAAAGCGTAAATTAGCTCTTCGACGTGCGATATTTCACCCTGGCTCTCGTAACAAAGTCTAACCGACTCAAAATAGAATAATGAAGGCTGCGACATTAAATTTTGACTCATCAAGAACGGGTCACTATCGACTTCCTGTACGTGCTGCAAGATAACAATTGTCGTCGTCGTCGTCGTTAAAACATTTCTTTATTCCGACGTAAACAGTGATAACGCAAATTATAATTTATTAAGTTTAATTTTTTTTTTTTTTTTTTAATTAAATTGTTCCGCCGCATGTTTATGACAAGCGATTCGTTACTCTTGTATCGTTAGCGCGTTTAATAGAATAGTCGAATTCCTGCGGCACGTGCGTGCTTTGTGGCCCGTTTAAATACGACAGACGAGACAGGCGGCCCGTTGTTACGCGGCCGCATTGAGAGCAAATTTGGACATGCATAGTTTTGAAATAAATTCAACACCGCTGAATTATGACGACGCTAATGAAGATTAAGCATTTATAAACGTCTCGGGCAATAATATCTCGCACGATCGTATCTCCACGTGATTGGCGGCAGGCCAATCAGTTTAACCGATAGCGCACAACTTATCGTCAAAGGGAACCTCCGAATGCCGAAAAAATAACGACGTTAATTAAATAATGCGGATGTTTTGCAAAAAGAAATACATTTATGACTTCAGAAGGCTGTCTTTTTGAATTGATTCGACATGCAATGTGCTTTATTGCTCATGATTAACGTGATGCTCGAACTTGCGAAGATGAAATAATTTGCGGACATCTCTGTATAGCCGTAAGAATGGAAACGTCGCATGATTAAGTGTAGCAATTCGAGCACGTTCGCCAGCAGATTTTGCGTTCTGTGAATGGACGATGACTTCGATGACAAGATGGCACGATGCCTTAGTCATTCTGCATAAATATAACTGCGCGACTCCTACGCTTTCAAATGTCTATCTATAACGCCCCTTTCGATAACATCCGATCCGATCTAGTCTAGTTATTAGATGGACCTTAAAAGTATCAGTGAAAATATCGAGGCGATGGTTTATACAATAATTATTTTTGAAATGTGATGGATTTACGAGCTGCTAAATGCTAAAAACGTCCAAGTAGAATATCGGAAATAATTAATAAATTTTTCAAACAAATTTTTAGAAACGTAATATTATAAAATTTCACAGAATGTCTAGAATCTTAGAAAAATATAAAGCAGAATGTATTTTTTTTTTTTTATAATAATGCAAATGTCTAATAGAGTTTGTTGTTTCGCAGGATATACATTCGTACATCTGACGGAAGGCAAGGATGGTTACCATCATCTATTTTAATGCAAACGGCGCTTAGTGAAGAAACTTCATCAATGAGCCGACCAGAAGATTCTCATTATCGACGAGAGTAAGCATCTGCATTTAATTCTTAATTTTTTTTTTTTTTTTTAATTACAATACTTGTAAATTTGACAAATATATTTTATAATTAATACGATCAACAAATGAGAACAAAAATGTCTTACATTCGTTCTTCTTGCAGGGCTGTCGTGAAAGAGTTAATCGAAACGGAGGAAGAATTCGGCAAGGATATTCAACTTGTCGTTGAACGTTATTTGAAACCCCTTGATAATCCTGACGTCCCGCGCACCGTACGAGATAACAAAGAAGTTATTTTTACCAATCTCAAGCAAATAGCTGATTTTCATAACACGTATGTATTTACATCAACGTACACTGATAGGAAAACGCAAAGATGCATTACAACATTGTTAGACGATCATTACCATACAATACCCGATACAATTTTATTTTTTTAAATTGGTTTTTATTTAATTCAATGAAAGAAAAGGGATATTAGGCATATACACACGAATTATACAGATTAAGTATCATACTATTATCGGTGTACCTCAATATTTTATTATGTTAATATTTTGTTGATTGCGAACACATCGAAGAAACACATGCACACACGATGATCTTTTAATTAAATGTTGATTGACTTTGACTTATCAATTATATCACCAAAAATTCACACAATTTTCTATACACGATCACATTATATACACATACAATTTTCCACGCATTATTTCTTCACTTATAGCGGAATACGATGTACAAAGCGTAAGTTCGCAATTGAAAAGTATTTTGTGTTGTAGTGTGCTTCTTCGTATATGTGAATATGCCCCAAAAATTAATCTATATCTATACATTGCTTTTTTTTTTGAGAATTTGATTTTAACGCCCAACTTAACGTTAGACATTCTTACAAATGTAACATATCGTCTGTCATTATAAAACATGAGCTTGAAGTAAATATCAACATTTCTAATCTCGTTACGAAAAAAAAAAGAAATTATTTTACGACATTGATAGAAATTAATTTTGTATTAATTATGTCACTAACTCAGCCGATGCTAAATCATCGACACTTATCAATGTTGATCTTCCTGTTTTAAACTTATATTAAATTAGGTTCTTATCTCTTTCGTGATACCCGTAAACCTCACTTTCCACCCTCCGTACATTAGTAAATAATACTGACAATTAAAATTATTTTTTGGGTATATCTCTTCGTATCGTCCCTACGTAAAGTGTGTCGCATTCTGACACAAACTTCCATTCCGTAGCATGTTAGGCGTGGTGTGACTTTGGCATGATAATTAATTCCGGCCTTACTTAGATCGTTCGGCAGGGTGTTGATCGAGGGCGTCAAGTACTATGCGGATCAACCACGCATGCTTGGTAGAACTTTTTTGAGATTGGTAAGTACATACACCACCATTATTAAAATGGTTTCTTTTTTATTATATTTATAATTATTTTTTAATACTATTTATAATTTATTGTGCAAGAGTGTAAGATATTTTCTTCTATATGTAAAAATTGCACTTGTAGAAAAATGAAATAAAAGTTCTTATAAATCAATGTTATATATATATATATATATATATATATATATATATATATATATATATATATTTAATATTACGTTGTTTGTATTAATTAATATTTTAATTGCTTACTATAATAAAACATTGTTTTATTTTAGGAGAGAGACTTTGACGAACACGTGGCGTATTGTAGAGACGAGCCCGCTGCGCAGGAATTTCTTCAGACAAACGACCAAGTACGAGAATACTTTGAGGTAAGTTGTCGTACTAATTGTAATCACGGAAATTTATTTTCTAGTTATTTGTTAATAGGCATTATTCTTAGTTAAGTATATTAATTATTAAACTTGTATTAGCAAAATTAAAATGCAAGATTTGATTTTTTAAATATGTACGTTATTATTTTAAAGCTTCAAAGTAAATGGTTTTTTTGCTTGTAATTTTAATGCGTCACGCACGATGAGAGCTTTCATCGGGATTTTATGTTTGATCGCCACGGTATGGATTGGAGAAAATGAAGTAATTATATAACACGCGGGGGATATATGCGGGCGTGTGTCCAGCCCTCGAAATAGCTGAGTTTATTCTTAACAGACGTAACATCTTTCGCGCCTCTCTTACCTACTACTGATAGCACCGAAATGCGTATACTATTTAGAAAAACACACAGTTTTATATTAAAATTAATAATTCATTATACGCAGTATTGTTAAATTGTTGAAACATTTTCTCAATAATTCTCAATTTTTGAAAACTAAAACAAAAAAAAGAAAATATTTTACTAAAAGAAAATTAAGAAAAATATTTCAGATTCTTATCATCTTTCTGCGGATTCTTATCTCTTCTCTACACGTGATCCGAAGCCCTGAATAAGAAGAAAACGATTTCTCGTGCCATCGTACGAAAGACCCTAGAGGAACGGATTCCGTGATAGCGTATCGATGCTCCACTCAATTTTCGTGTTGTTTTCGTGCGTGGTCAGTCGTACACGAAATCCGTCCGGCGTCTAAGTATAGCCGTTGCCGTATCGGTCTTCCGACTGCGGCAGCAGCTGCGAGCGTCTGAAGATTCCTCTTCAGTGCTGCGGACCTACTGACCACCACACACCGTCCGTATGTGAGAATCTCCGCGCAATCTACGGAATCTGATCAGGAGCCGGACTCCTGCGCGCAATTTATCTGCGAGCAACCACGCGACGTTCTCCGCGACGATTGTACTTCGACCGGTAGCGATCCTAGGGTGGTCCCTCCTTTTCTTCTAAGGTGCGCGACGAGGCGATACGTAGTTTTAAGTTCTCTACTCTTCAAATATCGTTCCACTATGTGAAAGTCGTGGGACGTCACGAAACGTCATTTTCGCGCCATCATATCAACGTGCGAACGTGGTAACCACGCACTCTCTGCGGGGGTGACACACACCCGCGTTTGCATGTGCAAAATTCAGCAGTCACACATCCAAAAATACATATGTTCATGCCAAATCTTCCCGGTGTCGAATTACGGTGTCGAGGAATCCGTTCGTTGCGCGAGAACCACCGTTGAAATACCCCGATCTCACTTAATCCAAAAGCGTCCTGTGATTTGTCGTTTTCTTAAGCTCTAATTCGTATTTCGTACGAGACAAGTTACGGATATCTGACAGTAATGTGCTTACATGACGTTAAATGACTTCTTTCTTTTTAACATATAATCTTAATTTCTACAGCGTTGAACATTTTGATTATTCGTGTCATCATTTTGCTTCTTACAGGAGCTGAGTCAAACTCTGGGTGACGACAAGAGCATATCAGAACATCTGAAGCTCCCGATACAACGCATAAACGATTACCAGCTTCTGTTAAAGGTAAGTTAAAGAAAGAACTTTTACTTTCATTATGTTGGATATTTGTAATAGGAATCTCTCTATTTTTTATTTCTATTAATCATAGAATTAAAAAAAAAAAAAAAAAAAGAGAAAAAAGAACACCTTTAAAGATTATTATTTTTTTAAACGAGTATACAAAAAAAGATTTCACATATTCGACAGTCTGTTCGCTAATGAAATCATCATGTAACGAAACAATATGAGACAACCGAGTACACGATATACAGCATGACCTATATTTCCACTCGAATTTTATTGCGCCAGACGGAAATAGCGCGGCGCTAAAGCGCTTTTCACTTTGCCTTGAAATCATGTCTCCTCGACATAATTGCTACAGCCATTCATTCCAAGTATATTACAAAATTAAATTAACGAGGAATCAACTGTCCGCGTCATTTTAAACCACGCAGAAAAATTTCCATTGACAAGTATATATATATATATATATATATATATATATATATATATATATATATAATAAGTGCAATGGAATTTTTTAATCTAACCAATTTCAAGACTTGAGCGATTGTCAAGATTTTTCAAATATTTAGACAGTACTCGTCGTGACATCTAAGCCAAGAAGATTAATTTTATTAGCACGCAGAGTGGCTGGCCAAGAAAATGCACACTAAGACGGCAACTTTTACATTAGAGTTAAAAGCAACAACTCAGTTAATAGTTTTTCATCTATACATTGTTTATAGTAGCACTGCAGAGACCGCCGCTGTTTTAGCGATTGTATGTTTTAAAATAAGCGTAGTAAACATTAGCCAGAAGTCTTAAATAATACGGTAGTTAATTATTACTTCGTCGGCGTCAACAACTTTGCTAAATTTAGAACAAGTAAATATAATCGATGAATATGATTTTCTCTGTTAAGAAATCTTTGCCATTTTTGCGATTTAATATTAAAAAAAAAAAAAAAAAAAAATGTTTTGTAACGAGATGCTGGAAATCTGTTAAAAAAAATATTGCTCGATGTGTCGAAAAATGTATCGTTTGATAAACCTGGGCTCTATATAATAAACGACGATGTAGAACATTTCGCGTTTGTATTTGCACGATTGTGTGGGCGTCGTACGGATTTAGAGAGCTAAAAGCGAGCGTTCATCTATACGTAGATTATCCATCGAGTCACGATTTAGCTCTATGGAAAAACTATGCAAACACGAGACAGGTGCGAGCGTGGAAAATTGCGACGGCAATAATCGTATTGAAGTATACGAGTTAATTCGGTCCAAGGATGAGACACGTTGCGTAAACTTGGTGCGATCGTAGACGAACTAAGATAATTTTTTATTTTGGTCATAAAGTAATTGATTTTGAACGGCAATAATAAGGTTTGTAATACAGAAAAAGAAATTGTCATTAATTTACGCATATTCTTTGCAGGAGCTGGTGAAATACTCGACACGATTAGGTGAAAACTGCGACGATCTACAAAAAGCGCTAGAGTTAATGCTAGGAATCCCTCACAGGGCGACCGATAATAAATTTATAAGCAATATCGAGGGATACAAAGGAAACATTCATAAACTTGGTAGATTACTCACGCACGTAGGTATATGCTGAAAGATTAAAGAATACATATAATTTTATTAATTAAAAAATAAATTCTTGATAAATTGAAAAATTTCAATGTGTTTTTAGGAATGGTACACGGTTATTGACAAAGAAGGAAAAAGCAAAGAAAGATACTTGTTCCTATTCAAAGCGCGAATTCTCATTTGCAAAGTTAGACGAATATCGGAGGACAGATCAGTTTTCATCTTAAAAGATATTATTCGAGTAAGTGAAGATTGAGAGAACATTGTGATATTCGCAAAACGTATGTAATAATACAATGCATTATTTTATTTCAGTTACCAGAAGTAGAAGTAAAAGATCACCCCGACGACATACGATCTTTTGAACTGCATAATCCGGCTGTATCTAATTACCCTATCACTTTAGTAGCTCATAAAGATCCTGTAAAAGCGTACTGGCTTAAAGAAATCCGTCAATACGCAAGTGATTTGGTTGCTCTCGCCGAGCACGCAGCAGATGATCTTCAAGTAACTGAAGAAGCACCGGAAAGCAAGGAAGAGCTCAAGAGCGACGAGAAACCAGTGAAAATCGAACCACCGCAGTCGACAAATCCAGGATTACCTAAAGCGCAGAGTAACCCGAAAAAAGAAGCACAGGCGAAGACAGACGTTAAGGACTCTACGAAAGCTGCAGAGAAGAGGAAAGACTCCGCGAACACAATCGATACATCAGAAATAAAAAAGACTAAGGTTGAAGAAGCACAAGCAGACATGTCTCGAAGATATTCCGCGAGTCGATACAGCGCGTCTGCGAAAGTTGTGGAAGGTGAGACTTTATTGATAAAATTGTATGCAAGTTTTTTTTATTCTAGATCGATGTCGCATGTAAAAACTCGTAAAGCTGATGTAATTCGATGTTGCGCCGAATATATGTGTAGTTGCGACGCTTATTATATTTCGTTTATTGGTCAAATTCAAAAATGTTAAGAATGCTTCACATTTCTTCCGCCGTTTTCTCTCGGCAGAATTTAAATTCCGGTAAACTTCGTATCTTTTTAATTAGTTGCAGAAAAAATTTTTTTCAATCCTAATGTAAAATAAAATATGTGTCAAGTAGTAATAAGGTAGTTCTCGACTAATATCTCTGTAGAGTATTCATCAATATCGAGCAGTCGCAATGGCGTGTCCTCTTTCATGGAATCATCGGCGTCCGCCGTCGAGACGAGAATGTCTTCTTCGTCGCTAGGAATGGGTCGATTATCGGAAACCACGACTTCCTATGAGACTGCGATTGCAGGTGGTGCGGCAACGGATTCGAAGACCGAAAACAGAACTGCCAAAATCACTCTCGACAACGATGCTGGAAAACCGGTGTTTATCAAGACAATAGAGGGATGCAATGTAGAACGTAAGTATCGAACGGGCAAAACTTTGGATTTTACTGTTAATAACTATTTATTAGTCAAGGAATACAAAAATAGATAATTACTAGGAGTAATACATATGTTTTTTTTTTTTTTTTACCCCAATTAATTAACAAGACATAAGATACACTTTTACTGTTTTAGCGATGCGACCAAAAAAGGCATTGATACACGCCATAGGTAAAGTGACACATAATTTAGTTTATCAGCGTTCATTATTCTTTACATTTCTTTCACATATTTTTCCGTGTTCTTATAGCCAATAGAGCAAACAGCTTTTAGGCGTGATACGTGGCTGGTTAAACACGCTTTACTGCTAAACCATAGATGTTTCGCTATACAATATCTACACTAAACACTCACATTTCACTACACTGACACATTGTTTTGACACCGATATTTTTTTCTACACAGATGGACACATTTTTACACATATTGCTTCTTCAATCGTAAAACGACATCAAAGACATTTTTGTTTAGAAATATATTCATGTGTATATGTATGTTAGATTTTCAACAAACTTTTTTTTATAGCGAATGAGTTTTTGTCAAATATGAAACGGTAATATTTTTCGATGTATATTTTATATTTTAAAGTGTTTGTTCCCCGATGCACTTTTACTTTCATGATGTCAAAGCACTGTTATGTGTCAATCACATTCGATGTATACATATGCATACGTAACAGTCAAATTGTACGTTATCATACTTACAGATTGAATCGTAATAGATGGAAGCAGTTACCGATTGAACTTGAGTTAACGTTGTGTAATGCTATAAATACGAAGTGCTCGATCGTTAACGATTTACTTCCATTCATTATGATGCATCCTGTATATTTCACAACTACGTTAAATCCATTTTGGAGTCATTTTACATTCCTTCCTACTTGAATGTTGTATAACGTACGACATCATGTGTTTCGAATATTTTAGATACAGGACAGTCATAGGAATTGACGGACTTGCTTCTCACCATTCTCATTCCCTTTGGAATTACGATGTGTGTCGTTACTCCGCGTTAATTTAAATTGGTTTTTGTAGCCGGTGAGGTTGCCACTTTCGAGTGCGAGATGTTAACCAGCGACTCGACTACGAGAATGCAATGGTTGAAGGATAATAAACCCATGGAGGATAAGCTGGCTGATCGCGTCTCCACCACGTTGGACGATAACAAGTGCAAGCTTGAAATTCAAAACGTTTACGAATCAGACTCCGGCATATACATCGCACGCGCTCTGAACGCGAACGGTGAAGCGACGTGCACTGCTCAATTAGTAGTTCAACAATGTAAGTTATAATCTGAAGCACAATAAATAATTTCCTTTTTTTTTTTTTTTTTCTTTTTTATTGATGTGAATATTATAATATATTACAGTGAGTCCGGAAGAGAAAAAAGCAAGAGCAGACGCGAACTCTCCAATATTTTTGGTACGCCTGAAAGACACCGAGCTTCTCGAAAATACCTACTTACGTTTTATGATTAAAGTCAAGGGAGAGCCTAATCCAGAAATGAAATTGTAAGTTTCAAATTCTACGCAAAAATGTTCTACTTGTAAAATTTATATAATATGAACCTTGATTTATTTGATTCAATTAACTTTTTTTTTTTTTCTTTTCTTTTAGCTTTAAAGACGGCACTTTAATCGACGCGAAACACGAACGCGTAAAGATTATTCGAGACAACGCCGAGAAGGGATTTTATGAATTGGTAATCGCCGACGTCCAGAAGCAAGACGCTGGAAAATATTCGTGCACAGCTATGAATCGTTACGGTCAGGCTGCATGTGAGGCAATCGTAACAGTGACCGACGAAAAGCCACTATTTCAGGGTCTCCCCGAAGGTCTTCTCGAACTTGGAACAGAGCCGCGATTTATTTGGATGCGCGATGGACAGCCGTTTGATCCTGAAGAGAGATTTAAAGTTCTCTTCAAGGATAATGAGGACACTTTGGCACTTGTGTTTCAGCATGTAAAACCGGAAGACGCTGGTCTTTACACATGCGTAGCACAGACCAGTACAGGTAAAAATTATTAGGAATAAATAATATTGTTAATTAAATTCTTATAATTTTAATATATATTTTTTTAACAATAATTTGCAAAACTTTTTCAACACATAGGTAACATAAGCTGTAGCGCGGAGTTAACAGTGCAGGGGGCAGTGAATCAATTATTGAAAGACCCGGAAAAGCCGAAACTTGAAACAGAATCGAAACAGTCAGAGGTAAGCGCCGGTGGTTCCGCGATGTTAGATCTGCAAGTGAAAGGCTATCCAAAGCCGGATATTAAGTGGACCAAGGACGGTCAGGAGATTGTAGCGGGTGGAAGAATCAAATATCTTTGGGAAGATGAAGAATCTTTGTCATTAGTAATTAAACAAGTCACTGCTAAAGACGCTGGCGTTTATACCATTACGGCGAAGAATGATCTCGGCGAGGATAAGACGCAGATTGAGTTGATTGTGAAATCCGCACCGAAAATCACGAGAAAACAGGAAGATATGATGATTCTCATTGAAGACACTGGTACGATGACCGTACAAGTGGAGGCCACCCCGGCGCCGGAAGTAACGTGGTACAAGGACAGTCAGAAGATCGAAGAGAGCGACCGTATCAAGATTATTAAAGAAGGCAGTGACACGTACAAACTCGTGATGAAAAATGCCAAGTTAATTGACGCTGGCTCGTACTCTATTGTCGCGCGAAATGAAGTCAATCAAACAACTGACATGTGGAAAGTCGGTATCAGATGTCCACCGAAAATTAAGAAAGGATTGGGCGAGCCACGAGTAATCAATGAAGGCGACACATTGAATCTTCTGATCGAAGTGGAATCTGATGGAGAATCAACAATCAACTGGTACAAAGACGAACAGCTTTTAACCGCGAACGAACGCACGAAGATGACGAAGAACGGAAATAATTACATACTTACAGTCAGCGGTGCAAAAGTCGAAGACGCGGCTTTGTACAAGGCCGAGGTGGTGAACAAGCACGGAACAATTTCAGACGAGACGAGAATTAAGGTATATATAATTTAATCTCTTTATTAAAAAAATTATTTGTAAGATATATCTCAAAATAATTTTTTATATCTTGCTTGATGTAAAATAATTTAAAACTTAATAGCAAAATCTACAATTATTTTAAAAGAATTGTAATATTTTTATGTGGTATCGCAGGTACGCGGTATTCCGAGATTCAAGACAAAATTGTGCGATATCAGTGCGAACGAGGGCGAGTTAAACGTCGAGTTCGTGGTCGAGATCGAGGGCTTCCCGAAACCAAGCGTGCATTGGTTCTTAGGTGACGTTGAAATCACGGAAAAACGAACAGAATATACTCGCGTGGAGGAAGGCGACAATTATAAACTAATAATCAAAGAAGTGAAGACCGAGTTAAAGGGCCATTATACCTGCAAGGTGCAGAACGAGTATGGAGAGAACTCGAGCAGTTCTAATTTGACAGTGAATACTCGGCCAAAGCTTTTGAAGAAACTAGCGGATCAGAGGTTGAAGGAAGGCGACACGCTCAAGTTGACATTCGAGGTATCCGGCACACCGGATCCGGAAGTTAAGTGGTACAAGGACGGCGAGGAGGTGACGGCAGACGCCAGAATCAAGATCACTAGGGACAGCCAGCGAAAGGAGAGCTACGATTTAACTGTGACATTGCTGAAAGGCAGTAATGGTGGACTGTATGAAGTACGAGCGGAGAACGAGTTAGGTTACGTCACCAGCAAGAGCAAAGTCATCGTTTTGAGTAAGTCTTTGCATCCCTTCATTTTCTTTCTCAACTCTGGAACTCGAATTTATTTAATTTTATATTTAGTTAGAAAATTATGTATTAGATTTGTTGTACTATCTCTGTAAAGTGCGAGATTATATATCAATCGAATTCTAGAGTTAAACCCGAGAATAATTTTGACAAGTTAGAAAAATCTTATGACTAATGGTCGATATCGTGATAATTGCCGGAATGGTGGTGGTCAGCGATAAACAGCACATATTTTTTAATTTTAAAAATTCGCAGCGATAAAGTCGTCGAGTTGCGACAACGTTAAGTAAGTACTAAATGTTTAAATAAAATCGTGCCATTTCTTTTTCATTCTCTCAATATAACATCTACGGAATTATTAAACGACCTTTAACGACGAGGTCTTCAATCGGTAATCTTTATCGATTTTTTTAATCGACACATTTTTTCATAATTTTTCTACTTTTATTAAGGTACTGTATGTTGAAAAAGTATTCTCCTAATTTCCTTAAACGAAAGGGAGGAACATCATTTTCGACGCGTCAAACTGGTTGTGACGTTGACGCAAAATGTGTTCTCTGTTTTTGCTGTATTTTTGTTAGACCATTTATAAGTAATTACAAAATCGATTATGTGTTGCTCCGACACTTTTCCAATTTTTGTTTCTAATTCTTTTTGAATCTCTAAATGTTGTAACATAATTTAAAACTATCACGTCTTGAAACACGTCACGACAAAGACTCGAAAGAATGTACTTCCGTAGCTGAGACGGAAGAGGAAAAGATGAAAAAAGTAGAACCTCCGAAAGAAAAAGCCGAGGAGGTCAAGACAGAGGAAACAACAAAAGTAAAGAAATTAGTGGAAGAACAATTGCCGCAAGAAGAGGCTCTGCAGGCCGAAAAATCAGAAGGTAATGATCTACTGTCTAACTTGAGTGGCCGAATTAAAATGCATAAGAGTGAAAAAAGCAAATCTGACTTTTGCTGCACTTGAAAACGCAACAACGCTTCGACGATTATTACAGCATTCGTCACACGCTAAGGATTTTATGTCACGTTAGAAAAAATATTTTTACATTAAAATCATTTAGACAATTGGCATTAAAAAATATTGCATGCTAGACTTTAATTACGTTTTCCACCAGTTAGATTTTTGTAATTTGGTTTGACTTTTATTTTTAATAGATTAATTTTTTTTTTTTTTTTTTTTTTAAATATAAATGCATAACAATAATTAAAAAAAAAAAAAGTAAAAGTATATTCGTGTGTTTCGTATTCTACACATATCGTAATTTGTCATGCACATATGCGTACGCATACGTAACTTAGTATATACCGAGAAGAAGGTATCTGGTTAAAAATCATTCAGCGGTCAGAAACAATATTTGATAAATTTAGGTCGCGTCAGACTGGAGAAACAAAACATCCAAGTAATTCAAGGGGACAATGAAACAATCACTATCTCTGTGGCCTCCACGACATCACACGAAGCTATACTCACAGGTAATTTTACATATATACCACGCAATATCACATAAGTACGAACAATATCCAATCGACATAAAAGTTGAAAAGATATCTTACAGAGTTCTGTAAAGTCTTTTGGACGTTTGTGTCGTTTGAATATTCGGTAATTAACAATCGCACAAAACAAACAAGAAACACGAAACCGTGATATGCCTAAAATTAGAATATACTTAAAAATCGTTTTTGCCTTAAAATTTTCATCATCGCCTACTTATAACGTAGTCGAGGGTATTTCTATCTTTATCATTATAACATACATCGTGATTTTAGAAATATAAGCATGTAATTTGTGGAAACAGCTTTATGACGATCACAGCTGTCTAATAGCAATATGAAAAGATTATTTCTAAAGATAAATGCGGAAGACTTACGCGCAAATATACACTTGGATGCTGGTGGTAGTCGAAGGTATTTGATAAGGCCGTTCGCAGGTCCCGGTGAAAGTCACACGATTAGCAAGATGACGGCGACCAAAGTCGAGTGCCGGGAATCTGGACCTCATGTTGAAGAAGTCGCCTCTTACGCTTATTCCGTGCAAGAAGAGAACGCGAAGCCGCAGCACGGCGTATTGATCGAGGAATTTTCAGAAGCTGAGGAGAAGAAGTCAAATCTCGCTGCCAATCACCAAGGTGTCACAATTGTCTCCGTTTCCGACGACGAGTCGACTTTGAAGGCATTGTCACGAGATGTCAGCACAGAGGACGTGCAGTTGGCTGATCAACTTCCGGAGGACATAAAAGCGAATGGCATTCTTGACGAGTTCACTTTCAATGATACGCCAGAAGAGACGAAATATTTACAAGATATTAAACCACGTAGAACCTCCAGGATCACAGAAACTATCGTCGAGGAGCGATCTTCGGAGGAACCGTTGTCAGCAACGTTATCGGATCAAACTCTGAAGAGAGAGAGCTTGGATACGAAGACAGTAAACTTGCCCAGTCAAAGTTCAGTGAAAAACGTCGCGGAAAAAACGATAGATCAACCGAGTTCAGCTGTGGAGTCATCAAAAGAAACAGCGAAGCTTGAGGAGACGAAAACTTGGACAGCGTCGAGTGAAACTCTGTCAAGGCAGAGTTCTCAAAAGGCGCAGTTTGACGATGACGAAGAAGAAGAAGAAGAAGAAGACGAGGACATGAAAAATCTTCTGGCTCG
Source organism: Cardiocondyla obscurior (assembly GCF_019399895.1). Taxonomy (NCBI): domain Eukaryota; kingdom Metazoa; phylum Arthropoda; class Insecta; order Hymenoptera; family Formicidae; genus Cardiocondyla; species Cardiocondyla obscurior. The sequence continues at coordinate 180,198 of NC_091875.1, read as the reverse complement.
TGTTAAACGGCAACGTAGCGTATTAGATGAAATTCTTGATAAAGAGTCTGGCAGAGAATCAGGTACGATTCGAGGTTTCATTGACAGCTTCAACAGCTAACTTAAACTTCTAAACACAATCAATAGCAAAACCGTTGCATCTATAGTTATAATTAATAAATTCATCTCGCTAATTCTTTCATCCTCTCTTCTTTCTGGCATGTGACCCTATCGCAATCCATTTGTACAGAAACATAAAATAATCAAATCTGCAATTTTTCAAAATTTTATCTAATCTTTTTTTTTTTTTTTTTTTGGTATTTATAATTATTTTATTTAAAATTACATTATATTGATATGTGTATCAATGCATTATTTATGTTTCCATACGCAATATTGACTAGCTATATATCCTTAGAATTTTAATTTTTCAACGTTGCTCTTCGCCAGCTTAAAATAAATATCAAGGTAAGATATATTGCAGCTTACATTCTAAAATATGATAATCGACTTTATAATGTTCACCACGCAATTTTCTGAGCACCCAGTTTAATTAAGAACTTCTAGGTAAGTATGCTAAAAACCTAAGCACAGAAATTGAGGAAACAAATATATTAGTACCTATTCGACATCTTTTAAAAGTGCAATAAAATAAATTTAATTATGGATTATCACAATTATTTTAATAAGCTAAAAATGCATATAATAACGTTCTATAAAAAATTACGATTTGATTGCATAACATTCTTTGGCCCATCAAATTCTATTGTCCGTAGGATGTTAGAAATAAAGGGCTTGTTTAAAAGGCATGCAAAATTAATTTGTTAATATACTATAATGGCTCATTAGTTGCATTTTATTTCTCACAGCTCCGCCTCACGTCGTGAGCACAGATCTCAACGATCGAACAATCTTTGAAACACAAAGTACAAAGTTCGAAGTTAAGGCTACTGGTTTACCAAGGGCAGACGCGAAATGGCTTAAGGACGATAAAGCTCTTCGATCCGGGGACAGAATAAGGATTACGACTTCAGGAGAGTCATACGAGTTGAGTCTCAGCAAGGCCACTCTCGAGGATGAGGGTCTCTATTCGTGCATCTTGACGAACAAATTGGGTGAAGAAATTGTGGAAGGCTATTTAACAGTCGGAACAGTTGATGAGCTCCGGAAACCGAGATTTACCGAGCCTCTCAACGATGTCGATGTCGCCCTCGAGGCTAATGGCGAATTCAAAACTGTTTTCACTGCCGATCCTATTCCGGACATTACATGGTATATATTTATAATAAAGATAATTTAATTATGCCATACAATGTGGTTTTACATAAAATTATATATATTTTTAGGTACTGCAAGGGTCAGGAAATTCCCTCTGATGACTCTAGAATTAAGTGGACTATCACTAATGGACCGGCAGCAGATAAATTAACGGAGAGTAAAGTCACATTAAAAATACCGAAATGTACAAAAGACGATACTGGAGAATATACTTTGAAATTAAAGAATAAATGGGGTGAAGCTGAAAGTAGCGTAAGTGTAGTTGAATGTAGAATAATAATAAAATTAAATTACGTGAAATATTATTTATTAATAAATGAGATCTTTGTTTCTTTAGGCATTCTTAAATCTTCTACTGAAACCGGAAATTGATAGCTTTAAAGATCACTCTGAATCAGTTGACGAACGACTTGAATGGCAGGCTATTATCAAAGGAAATCCGAAACCCGATATTACATGGGTAAAGAATGGTAAAGAGCTGCAAAAGGACGAACGATATGACATGGAAGAAGATAAGAGAAATTGCAAATACAAACTTATTATTAAAAAGCTTAGTTTAGAAGATGAAGGCGTCTACACTGTCAAGGCAAAGAATTATTTAGGAGAAGCAAGTGCTCAAGCTACTCTTACACCCCACAGTACGTAAATCTAATTTTTAATCGAACTTAACACACATGAGCAAACTGAAAAAACTTTGTAGACATTTTTAATTAATTAAAATTAAAGATCAGAATAAAAACGCACATGCATTTTCCGTAGCTGAAGCTCCAATCTTTCTGAAAGATTTGTCAAAGACACAGTGCAGCGATCGCGAAGATGTCGAGCTCAAGATTCGCGCGACCGGTGTTCCGAGACCAAACGTGGAATGGTCAAAGAATGGTGAGATTATCAAGGAAGATGAAAGGTATCAAATAACGACTCACGTAGACGGCATAGTGGACAGCAGTCTCTCCATCAAAACTTTCTCTGCGAAAGACGCCGGCACTATAACGTGCACAGCGAGTAACGTTGCCGGAAGCGTGCAAACCAGCTGCGATTTGTCTATGACATTAACCGCGCCTTCATTCGGCAAGGCATTACCAAGATCAGAAGAGGTTGATGAGGGCGAACCTCTGGAGCTAAAGGCTAAAATCGATGGCAGTCCTATTCCTAATATTGCCTGGTTCAAAGACGGTGAGAAAATCACGACAGATGATCATGTAAAGATTACCACTTTACCGGACGGCACCACGAAACTCACGATTGACAAGGTGAAGCCTACCGATTGTGGTGCCTATAAACTCATTGTTTCGAATCCCAGCGGCGAGACTTCTTCGCTCTGTGCCGTCGCTGTTACACGTAAATATATTTTATTTTATTTTAAATTATTTACAATATTTATTGTATCGTATTGATTATCATTTTAATGTGAGGTATTTGTTACAGCCGAACGAAGGAGACCGTCGTTCACCAAGTCATTGGAAGATACTAAAGCTGTAGTTGGACAACCATTGAAATTAGAGGCCCAAATCTTAGCGTTTCCGAATCCACAAGTGCAATGGTTTAAAGATGGAATACCGTTAAGACATACGAAAGAAGTGAATTTTGTAAACGAGCCGAACGGTCTCATTGGATTAAAGATAGATTACGTGCGTCCAGAGGATGCAGGAACATATTCGGTAACCGTATCTAACGCGCTCGGCGAGATCACGGGTGCGGCTAAAGTAGAAGTGGAAGAAAGAGAAAAGAGACCGGAATTTGTTGCAAGTCTTCAACCGCAAACCGTTGTCGAAGGTTTCCCGGTAAAAATGGAAGTGAAAACTATAGGAAAACCAGCTCCCGAACTCAAATGGCTACGAGATAACGAAGAAGTCAGTATAATATTGTTGATAATTTTATTATAATATTGTCTCGATATATTTTAAATTAATATTTTATGTTTCAACAAAATGATATTCGTGATTAAATATTTGCAGATTGTTCCAGACAATAAACATATTAAGATTGTTAATCAACCGGATGGCAGTCAAGCTCTGATTCTTGATAAAGCGACGCCAGAAGACGTCGGCGAATATCAAGTGGTAGCTGGCAATACAGAAGGTACCGCCTCGTGCAAAGCTAAGCTCGACGTCGCCGGCAAGGTAAAATCAGATACGCCGGAAGAGAAACCGGCATTTACCAGCCCTATGCGCGACGTTTCTGTCGAAGAAGGCCAACCATTGGCGCTAGACGTGTCATTTGTCGGTAATCCGATTCCCGACGTGAACTGGACGAAAGATAACGAGCCGATTGTGCCGTCAGAACGTGTGACGATGAGCTGCGATGGGAGAAAAGTCGGCCTGCAAATTAATCCGTGCAACCCTAAAGATGCGGGCGTTTACGGTTGTCGTATAAGTAATCCATTAGGCGAGGATACTACTAACGCAAATGCTATCGTTCGCAAAGTTTATCAGTCGCCAACTTTTACACAGAGATTCACGGATTTACAGCAGCTGCCCACGTTCGATGCCAAGTTTCCGGCCCGCATCACCGGCATACCACAACCAGAGGTAACTTGGTACTTGAACGATAATCCGATCTTGAAAGATGACGATAAGTACAAAATAAAGCGTGATGGTGATGCTTGTTGCTTGTACGTGAAAGACTGCACTTACGATGATTCGGGGCAGTACAAATGCAGAGCCGTTAACAAAGGCGGCGAAGCAGAATGCACGGCAAATCTGGCCGTAGTCGATAAAATGTAAGATTTTATAAGAGGAAAAGAAAGATAAAAATTTTCAAGTTAATTTATTTACATTAATATTTATAATTTTAGTCAAAAAATGCAGAAGGTTGAGCCGCCGACATTCCTGAAGAGGATCGGTGACTGCGAAATTTACAGAGGCATGCCAGCTAAATTCACCGCGTGCGTCACGGGCTACCCGGAACCTGACTTCGAATGGTATCGCAATGGCGATCGAATCTGGCCCACCGATCGCATTAAAATGGATCAAGAGGGTAGTTTGTTGCGGCTCACAATATTCAACGTGGACGAGTTGGATGCAGGAAAATATGTATTAAAAATATTCAATCCTCACGGTGAGGATTCGTGCAGCGCCGAAATGGTTTATGAATGTAAGTAAATGAGTGTTATTTTCGAGAATATAAGTTACAAAATGCAATATTTGAGTTACTTTTACATTTTAATATTTTTCTAGCTCTGGAGCCACGAGCAAAAAGGCCTCTTGCCGATCAGTACACAGATTATGATAAATACCGAAAGTCTGGCATTCCGCTGCCTTTAGCGGACCGTCCGATCATCAGCCGCATGATGGATCGACATCTCACTCTCTCGTGGAAACCGTCTATCCCTATCGGTCCGCGGGTGCCCGTAACTTATTTAGTGGAGATGTGCGAGCTTCCGGATGGCGATTGGTTTACCGCTCGTAGTGGAATTCGCAGCTGTGTTTGTGACATTCGCAATCTCGAGCCGTTTCGTGATTACAAGTTTCGCATTCGCGTAGAAAACAAATACGGCATAAGCGATCCGTCGCCGTTCGCGCAAACATATCGCGCCAAATTGGAGCCGGAACCGCCTAAATTCTTCCCGTACTTACCGCCTGGCATCGACTTTCGTCCTGAAACCAGTCCTTACTTCCCGAAAGACTTCGATATTGAGCGACCGCCGCACGACGGCTATGCTCAGGCGCCTAGATTCTTACGTCAAGAATACGATACTCAGTACGGCGTAAAGAATCACAATTGTAATCTCTTCTGGTTTGTCTACGGTTATCCTAAGCCAAAAATGAACTATTATTTCAACGATGAATTGATTGAATCGGGCGGTCGATACGATCAGAGCTACACTAGAAACGGTCAGGCAACTCTGTTCATTAATAGAATGCTTGAAAGAGACGAAGGTGTCTACGAGGCTGTCGCTACGAACGAGCACGGCGAGGCTAGACAGAAAGTTATTTTCAAGATCGCCGAATATCCGACGTTTATCGAGAGGCCCGACGAGACGATCGTGATGGTACGAAGAACCGGCCAGTTGACCGCTCGTGTAACTGGTGTGCCCTACCCGGAACTCAAATGGTACAAGGATTGGAAGCCCATAGCCTCATCTTCCAGAATTAGGGTCTGTAGTCTCTTTTGTTCTATACGATGCTTTGATTTTACCATATAGAAAAAACGTGGCGAAACAATATTTCGAGATAAAAGGCAACAATGAAAGCAATTTTATTCTCAACGCCAATTTTTTTTTTTTTTTTTTTTTTTTTTTTTTTTTTTTAAGATAAGAATGTAGTAAAGTATATGAATTTTTATATGAATTAAAATATTTTTTAAAAGCTATCTTTTTAACATCAGATTCAGTTTACCGAACCTGACATCACGACTCTTATCGTCAACGACGCCATCGTGAAGGACGAGGGCCTTTACTCGATCAGCGCGGGTAACGTGGCCGGCTCAATATCTTGCTCTGTGATGCTGCATGTAGAAGAGGACGAGCACGAATACGGCTACAGGACGTACAGGAAAAAAATGGACGTGAAACCGCGCGACAAACCGTTCGACGATTTGTATGATCTCGGCGATGAGCTCGGTCGTGGTACTCAGGGTGTAACATATCATGCGGTTGAGCGAAGTACTGGAAGAAATTACGCTTCCAAGATTATGCACGGACGAGGTGATCTCAAACCATTCATGTATAACGAAATGGAGGCGATGAACAACTTGCATCACCGCAAATTATTGCGATTGCACGATGCTTTCGAGACGAACGATTCAGTTACGTTAGTTATGGAATTGTATCCTTGATTATTTCCGCATTTTATTTCTTGATATATGCATGCATAGTAATTCAAGTAATAATATAATTTTTTTTTTAATTAAATATTAATTTTTGCTATTAATTTTAAATTATTTTCGAAAGTAATACAATTTATTTAATATCCAAGCAAAATCCTTAACGACAATAATTCAGAGCGGCCGGTGGCGAATTAGTAGACAACCTCACCAGACAAGAACACTATACTGAGATAGATATTGCTCGTTACATACGTCAATTATTGTGGGGATTGGAATATATGCATGGAAATTATTATGCACATCTTGGCCTAACGGTGAGTTATTTAAATACGATAGATATGGTTTATTATTTTTTTTTTTTTTAAACTATTTGTATTTCTAAAGCTAAAATTTATTGTTTTAATTATGCAATATTTTATTTAATGTTTTCTCGCAGCTGGGCGATCTGCTAATTTCTCACGTTGGAGGAGACGATCTAAAGATTGGAGATTTCGGACTTGCACGCAGAATTTCGCATGCAAAGTTGATGACTTTAGCGTACGGCATGCCGGAATATGTTGCACCGGAAGTAACTAATAACGAAGGTGTTAGCTATGCCGCGGACATGTGGTCTGTAGGCATAATTACCTACATTCTGCTGTCGGGTATTTCACCATTCAAAGGCGCAAACGATAGAGAGACACTGAAGAAAATCAGAGAAGGCAAATGGGACTTTGACGATCGATGGAAAAATATCTCGAATGAAGCGCAAGATTTTATTCGCAGTTTGTTAATGTACAATGTCGACAGAAGAATGGACGTTAGAGCAGCTCTAGCTCATCCGTGGTTTAATTATATCGATAGCTCGCCGCCAGAACCTTACAGAATACCCTCTGAAAACCTGAAGAATTATTATAAACTTTATCGGTAATAAATTAATATATAATTTATAATTTAAAATTTATATAATTACGAATAAAAATTTTTTTATAGCGATTGGTACGGTAACGCTTCGTGCCGTACATGGTATCGCAGAAGAAAATTGGAGACAGCGTTTGAAGATCCATCGCGAATGGTATATCCACCGGGACATAGATTCACACCCGAACCTGACAAAAGTCACAGCCCATTGAAAAAACACTCGCCTAGGACATGGGAAAATCAAATACCATCCAGAGAACCGATCGACACGGAAATTGGAATAATTACAAGTGAAAGCCAGTAAGTAGAATATATATTACTTCTTACGTTAGATACGACGCGGGCGGAGTCGAACAACGATACCACACATAAAAAAATTCGTAACCCTGTTATAAATGCTTTGCGGCAATTTTAATTATCAAATTTATATAATGTTTTTATATTTTATTAATATTTTACAGTTATCAGAATGGTCCAGATACATATCTTCTTCAATTGCGGGACACCGATTTCCCTGTACGATTGCGTGAGTACATGAAAGTTGCATGCAACCGTAGTCCCGGATTCTCGCGTTCTATTACGGAAGACAATGGCTTTGATTGGAGGGTAATTGTACAATTACAACAAAATTATGTTAAAAAAGATTATTATTAATTTAAAAATTATGTACTATTATTTTTTTATCAGGCACCTATCATACGGGAACGTCGTCGATTCACGGATGTTATGGACGAAGAGATTGACGACGAGAGAAGGGCACGCATCAATCGATACGGATCGGCGGACACGTTCACGCTTAGACGCTTGAAGAACGAGCTGGGCACTCGATTAGACAGTTATGCCGAAGCTGAAGCGATGATCGAATCGAAAAAAGAGGGTCAGCCTCCGTTCTTCCGTGAAAAGCCACAGATATGCCCGATCGAGGAGGGAAAACCGGCGCATCTCACCTGTCTAGCGGTAGGAAATCCAAAGCCACTTATACAGTGGTTCAAAAACGACATGGTCATACAAGAAAACAATAGAATTAAAGTAACGGAGGACTCTGACGGAAGGTCCATACTTAGTTTTAATCCTACGAAAGAGCACGATATCGGAATATATAAAGTCGTAGCGAGGAATCCAATAGGACAAACGATCGTTAGAACCAGAGTGTTGCAGGCAACGGTTCCCTTCGGACCGGATTCTCCGGAGGTAATTAAGTTTTTTTTTTAAGTGGCGATTAATTTATATAAAATAGAATTTTTATTTTTTTTTTTATGTTTTACTTATCTTTGATTTCTCAGGGCTCTGATGTTTCGGATACCGAAGTCCTCCTGCGATGGAAGCAGCCAAAGTACGACGGCAACTCGCCCGTTCTATGTTATAATTTACAGTACAAAGAGGGTGATTCAATCGCCTGGATAGACGTCGCCTCCAACATTGATCATGAATTCTTTTTGGTACGTGATTTAAAACAAGACACAAGTTATAACTTTCGTTTGGCAGCGCGCAATCGTATCGGCTGGAGCGAGAAAGGCATCCCGTCGAAGTTGATAAAAACACGAATGCCGGGCTGCCCGAAGGTACAGATTACGCGAGCGATGAGGCACCTTCAAGAGCTGACTGAAGCCGGTCAGGAGATTGTCCCAGAAGAGGATAGACCACACATTGATTATTCCGTAGAAAAAAATCCGATTGAATGGTTGGTAGAGCCACAACTGTCCACTAAATACAGTTTTATTTCGGAGTTATCGCGCGGGCAATTCTCCGCGGTGGTAAAAGGTGTGGATAAAAGTTCGGATCGCGTAATCGTCGCCAAAATTCTGGAAGTAAACGCCGAGACAGAAAAGCAGGTAAATCGTGAGTACGAAGCATTACGTTCATTGCGACATGAACGGATAGCGATGCTGGAGGCTGCCTACAAGGCATCCAACTCTCCCGTGGCAGTATTCATCTTGGAAAAACTTCAAGGCGCCGATATACTCACGTATTTCTCTAGCCGACACGAATACACAGAAAACTGCGTGGCGAATGCCATTACACAGGTCCTTGATGGCCTGCAGTATCTCCACTGGCGCGGATACTGTCATCTGGATATTCAACCGGACAACGTTGTGATGTCCTCCGTGAGATCGGTGCAGGTGAAACTCGTTGATATGGGATCGGCTCATAGAGTCAGTAAACTAGGCACGGCGGTATCCATACATTTGGGCCATCCTGAATATAGATCGCCCGAGCTTTACAACGATGAACCCGTTTACCCGCAAACAGATATCTGGATGGTCGGTGTATTAACCTATGTGTTGCTGTCCGGAGTGTCCCCATTCCGTGGTAAAGATGCCGATGAAACCAGACAGAATATATCCTTCGTCAGATACAGATTCGAGTACCTTTACAAAGAGCTGAGTCAAGAAGCCACCAGATTTCTCATGTTGGTCTTCAAACGCGCGCCAAGGTTAGTATTAATTTAAAAAAATTGTTTTATTAATATAAAAATTTAATTTATTATGATTAGATGAATATATGTATTTAAAATTAAACGCGTGTTACAAATAAATTAGATAGCTATGATGCATTCAAGAAATGCAATTTTTTTTCAGCAAAAGACCAATACCCGAAGAGTGTCACGAACATCGGTGGCTACTACCGACTGATTTCATGATTAAAAAACGTGAGAGAGCTGTGTTTCTAGGTAACAGATTGAAGGAATATAATGAGGAGTATCACGAAGAAAAATCAAAAATAGCTTCCGATAGTGACAGTCTAGCAAGTGAAAGTTTGTTGGGCTCCAAACAGAGGCTCATCAGGTCAACCAGTATACAAGAAGAGTTGCTGACCACATTCTAATCATGGAGAGCTGCAATTTTTTATTTATATTTATGTACACATACACACAAACACATCCACGTATACGCGTATAGCCGTATCATTTCGCGTGCATGCCAAGTCTATATTAGAACAGCGCGGAAGAATGACGAGAACCGAGAGACACAAAGTGAAAAATTATCTCTCTTTGTTTTCTCTCTTTTGTTATTATTTATTTGTTATAACTTGTAATTATAACGAAACGTTGTCGACTAATTATCGACGCTTTGCCGACCATTTCATCGGCAACTAAATTTTCAGCCGTCCGTTAATTCGACGAGTATGACACAAATAAATAATAGTCTATACATTTTAGTAAAAATTAAAATCAAAAAGTACACGAAACAAATTAATTTTTTTGAAGTTTAAAAAATGTTGAGCAACAATTGTACGAAATTATGAATAAATACTTGACAAAATAATATTGTACACCTATATAACTTTCAATTCTTATTATGGGTGACATGATTTTTACATAAATACTCTTATGTTTTGCACAAGAGATATAAATATAGTGTAATAATTATTTAAATATACTATTAAACACCCATTTTATTTACAATTGCTCGTTAACATTACAATGTTTCATAAAGAAAAAAAGAACATTGTACGGATGATGTAATTTTAATCTTCGAAATACGATTACATTTTTTCTTTTTATTAATAGTATAGATTGTAATATATTAATTCCGCTATAACAGTCCAAAAGTTTGAATGTATAAAAGAGATAAAATCTCTCAGGCAAAAGGACTAGCAAAATGAAATTGAATTAAATCAGACAACCTAAAGCACATTTGAGCAAGTACTGTACTCATACACTAAAAAAGGCACGAAACCAATTTGAAAAATGTCAAGAATTATTTGTTACTTAAAAGATTACAGTGTGAATCATCTTTTTGCATATTGCATTACATAATCTTTAACTTTACTTCGAAAAGAATCCTTATCCTTAATAAACAAATCTGCTGCATCTCTATTCAAAGGATCATCAAAATTTAGGAGATCCTAAAAAAAAATATATATATTTATAATATATTCAACACAGTTCAACGAGTTATACAGAAAATACTTATATACGTACAGTAAAAAGAGAATTTAAACCCCACACAACATCTTTCAGTTTGCGCGTAGGTGCCCATCCCATTCCATCAATGCTGCTCTGTCTTAAAATGGATAGACACACATCACCATCTTCACTTATGTTAGGATGCCATAGTTTCGTTAAGCATTTTACTACAGGTGGCTGTAAAATATTTTAGTAAAATGTAAAATATTTTAACAGTGGTTAATGAATTTAGTATAACTCTTTCTTTTTTTTTTTTTTTGGCAACATCTTAATAATAAATTCAGTACAATATTCTTACAATTAAATTGTACAAAAATTAACAATATAAAATTACCGCCATATTGTACTCTTCACTTATATAAATTTGAAAATAGAAGTGGCCACCAATCCAATATCCCTCATCTGGTACAATTAGCAAAATAAATTCATGAAGACGATGTGGATCCTTGAATGTAACTTGACATGTTACTGGCAATGTCTGTTCCATTTCCTGGACCTATAAAAAAAATTATCCAGTGTGAATATAATCAGAATTTAAATGACATCACCCATATATAAAAATTATATTAAACTTACCTCTTTGATCAGTAGTTTATCCCGTATCGAAACTCGTCTGTTGTAGCTCTTTGAATTCGCTATGTCATTGTCTTTTTTAAGTTTTCCCCGTAACGTAATCATATTAAGCTGCACTAGAAACTTTCACAAAAAAATACAAAAATTTTCGATGACGTTCTTACATTGCTTCGCATCAGTTAATGTGACATTACGTAAAGTCCTAAATTAGTTTAAGCGAAATAAAAAGTAAAACTTACATATTTCAAAAAAATATAAAACCGACAACGTTACTCGCAAACTCGTAACAGAAAAAAAAGCCAAAGGATACGTACAAGTTAGAAATGTTTAATGTTTACAAGATACGAGGTCATGCTACACTTTGTAATTGAATTAAGGAGATACAGCAAGATCGGGGAAATGGGATTATATTATAGTTCGCAAAGGCTTTGTTAGGTTAAAAAAACAACACGTATTTGCCTGATAACGCGATATACCTTTCGTTGCCAAGTTTAACTAGCCTTGTCTCCGTATCACTTGGATCCCGTGCATTAAAGCGCCCGTAAAGGAGGCTTTTTCATCTCTGTTTATTTTCAATTTATTCCCATTGCGCAATGTAAATCTCCGAGAAAAGATCACGGATCTCTGGAGGTACTCTTGGCGTCATGAATCATAAATGCCTTATCACATAAGGCACTGAATTTAGCCACTCGTTACGTGCCAATTACGTTTAGATTTTTGCGTATTGTGGATCTCAGCTTTGCAAAATCCTCGGGAAGTTTGAATTTGTTGAGTAATTTTTTTATTCACCCTGCGTAAATAAGATTTTAAAAAAGTAGAAATCGATAGGAGAGAAAAGTAGATAAAAACATTTTACCATACGCCGGAAGTGGAATTTTTTTGATTACCAGGAGTGGAGACTGTTTTCTTCTGTTTACTAAATTTAAATTATTTTTTGTAGGACTATACATTAATGTAGACACGTAATAATTTATTGCGGCATAAAACGCGAATTTTTTTTAAGGAATAAATTGAATGCGTCCAGAAGAGCATCAGGAAAGCGAATACGTACCAAGTGAGTCAGAGAGCCCAACTGGAGATCGCGGCTTTTACGCGTACAAGATACAGAGGCTCGTCCGTGTGAAACCAGGTGCCAAAACCTCTGGCCTTTTCCTCTATCCGACGGGAGTGTATGTCAGTTGCCCACAGTTCTATTGCCCACGTAGCGATTGGCCACGTATCAATAGGACACAGTGCGATTGGACACAGCTCAATTGGACACAGATCAATTGGACACGGTTCTATTGCCCACGTAGCGATTGGCCACGTATCAAATGGACACAGTGCGATTGGACACGAAAAGTTGCCCACCGTTCAAATGACCACAGATCAGTTGCCCACCGTTCAAATGCCCACAGATCAAACGCCCACAGAAAGTGAATTTTTGTTCGTTTGCCCACAGATCAGTGGCCCACCGTTCAAAAGCCCACAGATCAATGGCCCACCGTTCAATGGCCCACAGATCAGTGGCCCACCGTTCAAAAGCCCACAGATCAGTGGCCCACCGTTCAATGGCCCACAGATCAGTGGCCCACCGTTCAATGGCCCACAGATCAGTGGCCCACCGTTCAATGGCCCACAGATCAGTGGCCCACCGTTCAAAAGCCCACAGATCAGTGGCCCACCGTTCAATAGCCCACAGATCAGTGGCCCACCGTTCAATGGCCCACAGATCAGTGGCCCACCGTTCAATGGCCCACAGATCAGTGGCCCACCGTTCAAATGCGACTTTTATATCATATACAGGATGAATCAGAAAATGGAAGTGCCACTTACCATATAAGACTGGTTACCGCAAAATATTAATTTAATATTATTTTTTATTTGTGGACGCGTTGTTTATGGATATTACTTTGTGCGAGGCAGTCAGCGGCAGGATAGAATAAAAATAGTAATTAGGAAGTAGGTATACCTACTTCCTAATTACTATTTTTATTCTATCCTGCCGCTGACTCTCACAAAGTAATATCCATAAACAACGCGTCCACAAATAAAAAATAATATTAAATTAATATTTTGCGGTAACCAGTCTTATATGGTAAGTGGCACTTCCATTTTCTGATTCACCCTGTATATGATATAAAAGTCGCATTTGAACGGTGGGCCACTGATCTGTGGGCCATTGAACGGTGGGCCACTGATCTGTGGGCTTTTGAACGGTGGGCCACTGATCTGTGGGCTATTGAACGGTGGGCCATTGATCTGTGGGCTTTTGAACGGTGGGCCACTGATCTGTGGGCAAACGAACAAAAATTCACTTTCTGTGGGCGTTTGATCTGTGGGCATTTGAACGGTGGGCAACTGATCTGTGGTCATTTAAACGGTGGGCAACTTTTCGTGTCCAATCGCACTGTGTCCATTTGATACGTGGCCAATCGCTACGTGGGCAATAGAACCGTGTCCAATTGATCTGTGTCCAATTGAACTGTGTCCAATCGCACTGTGTCCTATTGATACGTGGCCAATCGCTACGTGGGCAATAGAACTGTGGGCAACTGCACCGCCACCTTCCGCGCTACCCAGGAGGTGCAACTTACAGTGCGTTAGGTTTTTTAACGTGGACCTTCGCCGGTAGCCATATCATACCACATTTCTTAATATCTTTACCAACTTTAAATTGTTTAACACGCAAAGTGTTCGACAAACTTAATATTAAATTGTTAATAAATAAACTGTCTAACACGCAAAGTGTTTAACAGATTACGTATACTATATGTCGGAAGGATATTTTTTTTCGGGAGTAAATGAAAAAGAAGGGCGGCAATATTAGTTATTTAAATTTTTATTTTAATTAGAAATATTATAAAAAAATTAATATATATCTAGGCGTTCGCCCCGGTCTCGGCCACAGTTTATTTATTAACAAATTAATATTAAATTGTTAATAAATGAACTGTGGCCGAGGCCGAGGCGGTAGACGAGACCGGGGCGGACACCTAGTTATATATTAATTTTTTTATAATATTTCTAATTAAAATAAAAATTTAAATAACTAATATTGCCGCCCTTTTTTTTCATTTACTCCCGTAAAAAATTATTTTTCCGACATATAGTATACGCAATCTATTGAACACTTTGCGTTTTAGACAGTTTATTTATTAACAATTTAATATTAAGTTTGTCGAACACTTTGCGTGTTAAACAATTTAAAATTGGTAAAGATATTAAGAAATGTGGTATGATATGGCTACCGGCGAAGGTCCACGTTAAAAACCTAACGCACTGTGTTGCACCTCCTGGGTAGTGCGGAAGACCACATCGTATTCTAATATACAACCTGCAAAGAGAAACATGTATCTTAGTGCCCGTGATTCACGCGGGCCGCATCGCGCGATGTGTGCACTCATCGTAGTCGTAGGCTCGTTGGCCGACGTAGGCTACGACTCGTAGCTGCCTCGGTGCAAAGAAGACGGAACATATATATATCTGTCCTCTTCTGCAAGCCGAGCGAGGCCGAGCTTAGCCGAGCGAGGCGCGCTCACCGACAGGACATCGGCGTGTGTGCGTGGTCCCCCACTCCAGCAACATCGATGTTGTTCGGAGCTAAAATTCCCATCACTGCTCGGAGCTAAAATTCCCATCACTGATGAGAACCAATCGGCATCGGAGTAACAATCTAGCCACAATGAGATCTTTAACGTCTTTTTAGGTAAGGATAATATAATGTAATAAATATTAATTGCGTTTTTAATTATAAATTTGAAACTGATGGCAGCAATACTTAAAAATATTAATGAGCCTATATGAAATCAAATTGACTATGTAACGTTTATATTCTAGCAAAATTGACCAATATGTGTTACAACCTAACCTCGTTAAATGACATGGCCGAGAGAAACTTACATGCTACATGACTTTATCGAATGATCAAAGGTACTTAAAATCTTAATTGTTTACCGTCTAGTGCAAATAAAAAAAACACGCATGACTTGATCATAGTTTATTCGTGTTTACTGCAAATAAAAAAAAAAGAATAAAATAAAAAAGATGGATCACGAAGACGAATTTCTCAGTACCTTTTTCACTCAAGTTGCTCAATTATGCTGTGACAAAGCCAAGGAGACAGTTGTAAGTGACAAAATTTGTATTACATATATTGATTTAATTATTTAATGTACATTCTGATGTAAATACTTATAAAGTTGTATTTGAGAGTAAATATAAATATAATTTTAGGAAAGGGAAAGGGAATCATGCAAGCAGATGCAGATGGGTCCATGGGGAATGCTCTTAATGCACTTGCCACATATAGCTGTCGCAGAGCGTTCATATGCAGATTTAGGTTTTCTCAGTACTAAAAACAAAGGCTTCCTCAGGAAAGATGTATGTATACTAACCAGTGACTTGTTTTAGTTATTGATTATTTCAAGCTTTATTTAAGTCATTATTTACAGAACTCTTTGAAAACTGTCTATGAATCATTGAAATCTGATTTAAAAAGATTAGAGGAAATGACCAAGGGAACAAATTCTATTGGCACGACAGTTGCGAGTATTTCCAGCCAGCTTTGTCAATTCATCACGGCAAGAATCCAGCTGATAGATTTGTTAGTATAAGATTGCTTTGAATCTCTGGTTTTTAATGTCATATTTGTAATCATTACATTACAGTTATGAAAAAATGTATAACATGAGTATAAATAGCAAAATTATGAAACATCAAGAACTGCTGCAGTGCATAGAAGGGATAGTGAAATGCTATTTATTATCTTGTTCTCATTTGACATTAACTGCCATTAAGACGAGCTTAACGTATGTATTTTTTATTTAGAAATATAAAATATCGATTTTAACGAAGATAAGATGTTAATAATTATTATTTTTCCAGATTAGAATGTGAAACGTTAGTGCAGTTAATGAAAGCACAAGTAGAAGTGCAAAATTGGAGATTTTTACCAACCTTGATGGCACTTTATGGAGCCCAGACGCGAATGTCAGCTTGGGAAAGAACTTTACAGAGCAAAGAGGTTAATATATAAATAAAATCAAATCAGACTTCAGTATTCTAATTTAAGATTTTTTTTAGTCCTGGAAATTGGGTTTTGGTGCTACGTTCCTCAAGGCAAATCAACAACCAGCATTGTATCAATGGCTGGTAAAGCTTCGCAGTGCCATATTAGCTAAATGTTCTTTGTATTTTCATACTACTTTAAGCCAACAAGCTAGTCCAGGTGAAATGAGGAGTATCATGAGCAAACAGAGCGTAGATTATTATCACAAGTAAGACGGATGTTATTTTGTTGCTTGCCAGGAAACATAAAGTATGCAAATTGATTATTTTAGGATACAGAGTTTTCAAAGAAAGTACGATGTACTAGCGGTCCTGATAATTTTTGACTCGAGAGAAACGGAAAATTCAGGTCCGGGTTACAGGCATCCAGGAAGAGGAGCAAATTCTTCTGAGAGCTTTCCCGTTGTCGTTTGTTCTCCTGGCGTAAGTATAAACTTGTTTTTTAAATACATCAATGCGATATATTTTAATGGCTATTCGGGTTTCTTTTTCTTTTAGACATTCACGCAAAAACCATCGGTGCATTTGGATAATATTCAGACTAAGATAAAAGAACGACATGCCGAGCTGCTTATTATGGACAAAGTAATTTATCATAAAAGCACAGAGGTACGTTTATTACGAAATAATTTTTGACCAAATTGTATTAATGACATTTATACAGGACTTGTGTACATACTCTTTTCACAATACCGATCCCACTATGACTCTCGTGATCGTTTTCGAAAATGGAAAACAGAAGGAAGGGAAAGAAACTCACATCACATCATTTATGATGGATCTCTCGATGCAAATTAGATGTAACAAAGTTTACGAATGTCTTAAATTATCAAAATGAGTGTTTGCACGAAATGACATTGAATATCGCGCGCGCAGATCATACCAAAGATCTAATTGTCGTAATAAAAAGTTTACTCATATAATTTTATCATGTGATACACAAATATATAATGCTAGAAATAAACAAAAATATTCTTAGTATTATGTATACAAGCCTTGTAACGCATCCCTTGTATGCAAGCGTGCTGAAATTATTTTAAATAATGCTAAATTTAATAAGAGTTGATTTAAATATTTATATATACTACTGAATACCGATAATCTTTTTAATAAGTCAGTGACCAAGCGAGCAAATTTTAGTTTCAGTGAAATTCACTACGAGCCACCACTAACAAGATTACTGTGTAGATGCTAGTCAATATATCGATATATCGACTATCGAGTATTTCCCGGCGAGTGACGCCATCTTGTCGAATGCAATTAGGTGATTATTACATGCGTCGCACCGAGAGTTTGTGTTCAAGTCGCGCGTAATTTATCAAACGTTATTTCGTCGCAGATATTGCAGTTCAGGGTTTGTGAAATCGCGCGTGTTTCGCTACACCTTTTGGGCCTTTCGTCGCGAGTGCAGGGAGAGAACAGACTTTGTGGCGCGACCGCCTTCGTCGACCACAGTGAAGTGAGGTTATGTTTGTTTGGCGTCCTTCGAAGACACGGTGAAGATCGACGGTGTGCCGAATCCATTCCTCGGCGTCTGCGGACCAACAGCGAGAAACAAAAATGTAAGTAATGCTGCTGCTGCTTGTCTTATCTTCGTTATTATCGATATTTCGCTCAATTAGATTAAGCCAAACGTAAACAGGCATTTCAGTATCTAGTGTTTGCCTCATCTAGTGTTTATAGCTATTTTCCTGATAGTTTTACATTCTTTACAATCACGCGACTTTTATAAAGCTAAGCTCTTTGCAAAATAAAAGCAGTATAAATACATATTTTTATTAGCGATGAAGGGACAAGCAACGAATTAAGAAAATAACTTTTATTTTGAAAAAATAATGAGCTCTAAATATGTATTGGATTGATTGAAAAGAGTGACGAAGGTCGAAGGTGGAGTTTAATATTTTATTCGTATCCTTCAACGTTTGCATAAAGAGTCAAGTGATCTCGCGGTACGGACGTGTTCTTGTATCCGTGGGAAAATGCTCGCTACAAATTTTATCTTGAGAAAGATATGATGGGCGAACGCTGTCGAGCACTGAAATGTCTGTTTATGTCAAAAGAATATTGCCCGGCAGCGATGCTCGCCGAGCTACATCGACACGGGAAAACTTTTGCAGTATCGTACGCCGTGCATAAAACTTGATTCTGCAATAAATGTATCAGACAGCGGCGATATCGATTATCGCGTATTTTGATATCTCGTCGTTTCCACGCAACATCCTGTCATAATAAGTAACGAGAGATTCCAATAGCATTTCCCGATCGTTTCAATTATTCAGAACTCCTCGGGCGGAACAAAAAACGTAACTTTTTCTCCTATCAATTATTTTCGAAAGATAAAGGTAGAACGGAAACAAATCTAAATATTTTTATCAATTTAATTTTTATATCAAAGAATGATGGTAAGAAGACCTGTTTTTTTTTTGCTTATTTTTTGGATTTCGAATTTTAAACTTTTTTTTTATACCAAATAGTATTGTATGATGGGATATTAATTTCAGAAAAATTTTAAGATGAGCATAGACACGATTTGTGCTAGTCTTGAAATTTTCCTGAAACTTATGTTACATCTGATAGTATTAATTGGCATGAAAAATAAAAGTTTGAAATTTGAGGTTCAAGAAGTGGGCGAAATTTTCCATCACTCTTTTCGACGCGATTTTTAAATTGCTTCTCGCATGAAAAGATTTTGCAATAAAAGAAAGAAAACAGATAGATTGATTCGTGGAAAGTTCGATTATTTACCGTGATTAAGTACTATTTTAATCGCCGCGGTTTTTCTTGTGCTTTTTTTTTTTTTTTTATTCTTGCCGGGTTTTTTATTTCCCCGCTTTTGCCCTTTTCTATTTCGTTCGGTGTATCTTCATTTTTCACCGCGCGCATAACTTACGACCGCGGTCCCCCCCGTATCTGCTAAAAATACAACTTCCTTGACACGGGCGCGGCGTTATCTGGTCGATTCTCACGTGCGTAAACCCGGCGCTCTAGAGTAATAAAGCCACGCGCCGGTGACCGTGTATCGAAATTAGAAACCGTTTGATCATTTAAGCGGAGCTTTCGTGAATGCAAAGACGCGACTTGAAGTAATTGCGCGAAGTGCAGGAAACGACGAGTAACGTAAATTGCCAAGAGCCGAAAAATCGTCATCGAACGACCTGGGACAGAATTCGAATTAGGCGAGAATTAATTCAGGTTTCTAAAGTTATACTTAAAGTCGCTCGATTAGCGAGAAAGTACCAATCGAATAAGTTAAAGCATTTTTTTTCTTTTTTAATTTTATTTTACTGTTACTCTTTAAAGATCCTTTAGTGAAACTTAGGCTTTCCGGTTCGCGGATTAATATTCTGACGCCGTCGCGCAAAGAGATCGATCGAGTGTCGATCGAATTCCGATCTCTGACAAATTCCGGCATCCCTCTGGCGCGCACTTGCTTTTTCAACTGTGCCGCGGTGCACAGACTTGGTTATCCAGCCGTATCTGCTCTTAATAAGCGAATGTGGGACTCTTGTTATTGGTCGACAGAGGCACAGTAGTACCCGGGAACTGTTAGGGAAACCCGTAAGGAAAACAGCGTCTCTCGCTCTCGCGACGTCTCTCGCCTCCATCGGACCCACCGCGTCGACGTCTTTTTCACGTCGTCACATAGCTTTTCTGACCCGAGACGCCTTAGACGCATTGCGTCAGTGCCCTTGCCAGGAAACCATCGCAATACCGCCTTGTCGCGTCCACGTTGCGACAGGCTCTTCATCTTGGTCTGACCTCCTCGGCGGCCGCTCTTTCTAACGATCTCGATGCAATATTTCGCGTTCGCTTTCGCCGGACGTTCACAACAATGTCCGTTTTCCCTTTGAAAGATTTATTATCCAGTCGCTTATACACCTATCTTTGTTATCGGAGATTCTTGGGCTGATACAAAATTAGACTTTAAATAATTTACTAATGAAAATAATGTGGCGCACCAACAAGCTCATATGTTTTTTATTATTCGTATTATTTTCTACTTTCTCAACCACGTGGCAAAAACCGCCCTTGCAGATGTTGCAGATCGAGCATTCAGTCATGCTGTAGCTAGAGTCTTATTTCCGCGGCTTTTCTCTCTCTTTCTCTTCTCTCTATTTCTCTCGTCTCGAAGATATAAAGGCGGGCGAACGTAAGAGAACATTTGACATGAAGCTTGACGAATGGTTCCCCACGAGAAAATTAACCGAAAAGTCATAGGATATTTCACAATGTTATTCGCTAACGTTTTATTCTCCCGTTTCTTCGGTTTGCGGTCGCATATTTGCGTAGGTACAAATAATAGTATCACCGCTTGCGCATCTTACGTCAGCCGCACATGGCGCGAGATGCACGCTCTAGAGATGAGATATTTCGAGTGCGCGTAATCGGAACGGCGCGGAGAGAAGAGAGTCGCACGACAACGTATACCTACATCGCGTTTGTCTCAAACGAGTTTTATTTTAATTAATAACGGCCAGATCTATTTTTTTGTTTTTATTTATTTATTTATTTATTTATTTTGTAGATTATTATATTGTAATGTAGATTATTCGAAATAAATGTGTCTTAGTTCTGTCACTTTTTATTTCCGACCGCCGAAATAAATTGCAATATCGGCCCCGTTTGCCCCGCGCAAATCTCTCTCGAAACGGTGTCGTTGACCGTTGAAAATTTGATTTTGTTATAATTACGACGGGACCGATTCGACGCGTCGCGACAGGAAGCGCCGGAGTGATATCTTTCCGCGGCGTATAAATATCGCCTCGAAGAATCCCGTAAATAATTAAAAAGCTGCAGGAATGGGAGCTTAATGGACGTGGATCAGCCGGGCGAGTAGTGACATTTTGACGCGTGCCTCGACAGGATAAATCGCTAATGGAGCAAGAAACCCGAGCCATCCGCGATAATACGTCGGGGACGTGAGGGATCCCATAAACGCAGGAATATACTTAGTGCCGGTTTCGATATCACCAGGCCGGAAACAATTCCGCGTAATTTATCTCCTCGCGAAAGCGGAGACGCGATTATCGTCGCATTATTTTAGGCATCTAAAAAGATGGCCTTGCCGCATAATCGTCGCACGAGAGGCGAGAATAACGTCCGAGAGAAATGCAAACGTCTTGGTCTCAACCTGCAATGGTGAAACCGATTTTAGAAGCTTATCCCCGCCTCGATATACCTGCCGAGGAAATTGAATTCGCGCCTTAGAGTGTATTAACGGGGTCCATGTAGTCGGAAAATGGTTACTGCTGATTGCACGTAACTTATTCCGAAAGTGCAGCTTTTCCTCTGCCTTAGTAGCAATCTCCCGTATCTTCACTTTTATAGAAATTATTGAAATTTACAGCTCCGCGCGACTCTCACGTTTCTACAATTATTTTAAAGGAAATCGCGAGGGAAATTCTATATACTTATTTCCTCAAAAAAAAAAAAAAATAGCCATGTCAGATCGAATTTATTATTGCCACTTTTTACCGATGCTGATTCGCTCTCACGGCTGGCTCGTTTCGTCCCGCAAAAGTGAACGTCAGGTTAATTGTTATTAATTCGCAAGTTTATAATAATTATTACTTTTCTGTTTGAGTTAATTTTTTATTGGGGGAATAAGTAATTGTGATTTTATTACGACACAAAATTACGTATGCGATTTAAAATCGATATTTTTTACCAGTCGAAAAATTGACGAGAACGTTAACTGTGCCGCAGGTGGCCGAGGAAAACGAATTCTCGTACCGCAAGTGACTGAGAAAGTCTCTCCACTCTAATTAAATCTCTAGTTAAAAAAAAAAAAAAAAAGGAGAAAAAAGGAAAAAAAATTTAACCGGGAACTTTTATAAATAATTTTTACGTGTAAAATTTTTTAAGACGTTTTTAGCGGTCAGTTTTTAACGCGCACACGTTCGTGGCTATATTCATTTGTTCCGGGTGTCATAATTTTGGCTCCCCTCCAAACCTCGTCACCGAGCGAAGAATTATTGGATGCTCTGTAAACTTTCTTCTCAAATTTTATCCGTCGAACCGTTTGAATGCCTTGTAATGCATACAAAAAAAAACACAGGTGATAAATTTAATAATGAATCATATCTACACTATCTATTTTGTTATCTTTTAATTTTTTTTATAAGGGGTTAAATTGAATCAGAACCGTGCAATAAACAAAATGCGCACATTCCTTTATTATTCACGTTGCAGTTTATTATTCGCATTTATATAAAGTGAATGCTCGCGTTAAATCCCCGTGATATTGAATCGCTGCGGAACACATTAATACACAATAATTTCAATGTTGCTTTTAACTCCGCGTGACAGGGGAGCTGTTTAATTCAGAAATTCCAGGTAACGCATGCTGCCGCGTTTATTTGATAAATTATTCAATACGTATTCCTGATGGATTGACGGCCAAGCGAGATTTTTGACGTGAGTTACATTTAAGCGAAGTGCGTATCCACGCAAAATCTTTTTTTCTCCGTATACCTTTATGCCGACTTCGCTCGCGACGCAGCCCGCTATCGCGCGAAGTCGCAGATGAGAGGCGACTAACGCTTTTCTCGGGGACCTAGGCCAAGATTTAAACATTAGTTTCGTGACAGTTTAATGTCTACGCCTTGGCACGTCGCGCGAAACGACTGGCTACTAGATCTTTAGCGGCGATGTTGAAACCGGGATTATGACACGCTTGGATAATCCGGCCCACACGTAACAGCGGCATTTAATACCGCCCGTTGTCTTTTCCTTCCCGTTTATATTATAATAATAAATCCGATGGGAGCGTGGCGCGACAGGACGTCCAACCTATCGTCTCTTAATCGCGATAGGATGCGGGGGACGGGACGGGAACCGACGATGACACGAATAATCCGACCTGGAAACTGCGATACCTGGAAAAATCAATAAGATATTCAAACGAGCTTCGAACGCGAAAGGATTACGGCTCCTGCGTATACGCAATTGTTTATCAATAGGTCGTAATTCTACGCGTCATTAAAACTTGGGAACTAGAACGCCCTCAACATTTACGCTCGCGCACGTACCGCCGTCAACGAGTTATGGCACTCGCGGCTTTAAGTAAATTGAGGGGGACGCGAGGAACGCCGTAAAAATAGGAAATAAACCTTACGATCGCCAGACGGCGAGAAATAATTATAACATTAAGCACGTGCTCCGCCGGCGCTGGGTGCCGTTAAAATTTTAATATACTAAACACGAGGATTATTAGCGTTGTAACGTCGAATGATAAATTATTTCCCCGGTTAAGTTGTACGGGGGTTTTTTTTTTAAATATATATTATTTGTTTCTTGTTCGCCAGGCGTTATAGAACTGCCCGATTTAATTATTGTTAACGGTATCGCGTTTTCGATTAAGTTTCCGAGTGAAAATCATCTCGTGACAAAGCTTGGATGAGAATTCTCTGGGACGAAGAGAAGCGAGCGACGTCCCGCGTTATTTTCGCGATAGCCGAATAGATCGGTCGCATGACAAATCGCCGAGGGTCTGCCAGCGTAATTCATCATATCTGCCGTTGAGAAGTCCCCTCGATTTTCCGTGTATATCATTCGGTGCCGCGCGGTCCGGAGTTCCGATTGCAAGCTCGCTCGCTGTCGAGCCCCTCCTCGATCGAGCCACGAAATCTTGGCTGAAGCTAATTCGGAGCCGCACGACAACGCGCCAGAACGTTTTTGCGAAAGCGCGACAGATACGAGGTACTCGACGACTTGGGGAACACCCGTGGAGACGTCGGCGTGGAAGGTGGACGGAGGAGGATCAGGCAACAAAGAGAGGAGTCGCGCAAGCGCCGATCCAACGCGTGGAGAACGCTCGCCGTCCGCGTGGCGCGAGTTAGAACTTGACTTGGTGCTTTTAGTCTTGCCTCGTCCCTTCGTTCATCCTCGTTCTTGCCGAGGCGAGAGCAACCCCTGCGCCGGGGTTTCGTCAGAGAAAAAGTATGCGACCGACGGCTGGACCGGTCGCGCCGAGAGGGACGCGGCGTCAAGGAGGAGCCGGCGAACTGTTCGCCAACGATCAAGTAGAAACTCGCGTCGCCCCCACGTGCCTTCCACGGGTTCTCATCGTCACGGCGAAGTGAAAGTTCATTGACGTAACTTCTAAACGCCTCCGACGAACATCTGGGAAGATCGTCTCCTTCCGGCGAGCATCCGCCTACGTGACCCGCGGTCGGCGGGCATTTAAATCAGAAGCGAGAGTACCGGGGGCAGGATTTCCTCTGAAGATATTGTAATTGGAGAAGAAAACCGAGAAGCCGTACGTTATCGAGTACCAATTGATGTGCCTGTGCCTGGTCGAGACACGTCGCAGGAGATTTAATCCCGCAGAGAGATGCTCCCGGCCGAGACGAATGACCATCGCGGCACGAAGAGGAGCACCCGCGCCTTGCGCCGATGGCGCATCCTCGCCAGGGCGCTGACGGGCTCGCCGGAGCCGATCGGCAGCGAGTCCGACGAGGACGTGTCGGTGAGGCGGTTCACCAGCTTCGGGCTGCTTAGGTGCGCGTTGCTGAAGAACGTCCTGACGGACGGCGGGTCCAGCTGGTACGAGTACTCGGCCCAGGTTGACGGACGGCCGTACGACGTGCAGATACGCAGAATAAACAAGTGCTTCACAGCGAGCGAGCTGATCGGTTTCAACAACACCGGCAACGTGTGCGTGTGGCCGTCGGAGGAGTGTCTGGCCTACTACTTGCTGAGGAATCGTGGCCTCTGTCGGAATCGGAACGTCCTTGAACTCGGCGGGGGTATGAGCTGTCTGGCCGGCGTGCTTGCCGCCAAGTACTGCAATCCCAGCACCGTCACTCTCACGGACGGCAACGTGACCAGCGTCGACAACGTGCGCTGCATCATCGCCAGAAACGACATGGCGCATCTCGTGGAGTGCGGGGTCGTCCAGTGGGCCCAGGCCGCCAGGACCCTTCGCCAGACGGCGATCAACGGCAACCGCGTGAAGGTGAATCCTCAAAATTCGATTTTGACAGCGTCGGCCGATAGTCCGACGTCGCTCTTGAAATTAAAGTAGCAGTCGAAGCCCCGGTATCGGCAAGCAAGCGAGAATTAATGGAAACGTCACAAGTATTCTTCAAACGTTGCGGAGCCCCGGGTAGAGATCGTATCTCGGATTACTCGAGTAGTTTTCGTGGCTTCCGAGTCCTCTGTAAAAATCCATTTTAATTCAGAACGCAGACGGCCCAGCACGTTACTTCGTCTTTGAAGTTACACGTCGTAAATACATCTCCGATATGAAACGCGTTCCCGTCGCTTATTAATAGACCATATTTCATGTGATTTCTATGAACAAAGAACTGCAAGGTTGCATAATAAATATATATGTATATAAAAAAGAAGCACGTTCTCAAAGCGCGATATCGAAACGTGACGGGAATGCTTCAGTAACGGTATGCGATGAGGCCGGAAATTAAATATTGAAATTGTTAATGAGAAAGGCATTTTTTTTTAACTCCCTTACCGCGGTGCAGATATTCACGTTTAAATAAACATTTGTTCGCGCTAAATAGAAAAATTTAATTATCGTTTGCTGTATGGTGAAAAAGAAAAAAAAAATAAAAAAAATATATAACGCGTTGAAATTCTTTCAATAGAATACATATTCCGTTATCGACCTTTACGAATTCCTGGCAGGCTTCGGATGAGTATCGCGGAAACAGCGAGAAAAAGTCAGACGTTTGCGCTTACAAGTTTCGAGGATTCGCGGGTGACGATGAGAAGTCGAAGGGTCGGACTTTGAATTTTGCGGGACCGAATTCAATCTGGTCGTCGACCCCCCGCGACGGAATAATGCGTTCTCGTAATCTCGAGCCGCGACGTGATCGGTATCAATGACGAGCTCGACAGCCGCAATCGGCGACGGATCATCGGATATCGGCGCGCCCGGTTTCACGGTTACATTCCGATAGCGATGCACACGATCAGCGAAGCATCGTGATTCAGCGGTCATTACGAGACGACGGTAGAAAAATTCGGACTTGCTGGGAGGGCCGGTTAACGTCGGGGATGACGATTTCGGGGTCAAACGGTCGGTGAGGAACAACGATTTATGGCCGCGCTACCTAAAAGTGGTTTTGTACTTTCGCGACAATAGACACGTTTAAAGGGATCCTCTCTCGAATTGGAAAAGTTTAAAAGAGAGAACGATTCTGGGAGTGTAGCGCCAATGATAGAGGCCAATCTCTTTTTATAACTCGCGATATCTGTAAAATGCGCTATAAAAACCGCGTAAAACGAGACTGTTTCTTTTGAAACAGCGGGCGATATATTCGAGTCACGTAACAAAGATGCTATCGTAGCATATTTCAAAATGTCATGCTATCATAACGTCGTCGTCGTCGTCGTTGTTTATGGGATATTTTAGGAAGTATGTATATGTGCAAAAAGCTGCCCTATGCTCGAATTTCTTGTTAAATTAAATTCTTTTTAATTTTATTAAACGTGTTAATTTTGGGTGAAAAATTTAGATGAAATTAATGTCGGAAATTAATTTTTAATTTAAAAAAAAAAAAAAAAAAAAAAAATTAAGGGTTTAGAAAAAACATGTATGCTGTCTGCGTGTATTTTTCGTGATACGTATCGCAAAGAACAGCCGTATGGAAGCATAGAATCCCCGGGTGATCCTCGCGATGCTCACTTGAGATATATAGATATACCATTCGGACATTTCCGGCTAAACCTCAGCTCCATTTCCGGTAGCCTCCATAATGTAGCCTCTGTGTAACCTTTGCTCTTCCGGTGGCTCCGCAACGTTCCGCGCAATTGACATCTTTTTTCGCGGGGAGTTTCCGCTTGACCAGGACCGATCGAATCGGCGAGTCAGATCACTCGAAGACAACTCGGACGATCGACCGAGATTAATTACAAAAACGTACCCGTTCGACTCCGTTTATCATCATATTTACGCGAGAATTTATCTGGGAAGCTCGACGTTGAAAGATCGAACGTCTTTCATATATCCGTTTTCTGTAGCCTTTTTCATTCTAATACCGTACTTAGGATCATCGATTTCATCTCGATATCTATGGAATTCAAGCAGTAAGATAAAACTATTCAATAGTTATTCCATTAATCACGTCGAAGTCTCGGAATACAGATCGCGGATAGCTCGACCGGGACGTATATCGTTCCAGCGATTCACGATCCGTCTCTTTCAAGTCGGGCTTACACGAAAGACGAATCTGGACTCTCGATTGTGATTTCTCGATGTAGACTCGGACGGGCGAAGACGACGAAGACCCTCGACTGCCGTCTGGTCTCTACGACGTGATCCTGAGCGCCGACTGCCTCTTCTTCGACGACGCTCGGCTGGACCTGGTGGAGACGATCTACGGCTGGCTCACCGACGACGGGGTTGCTCTGGTGATGGCGCCAAGACGCGGCGCGACATTCCAAAGGTTCGCCGAGGCGTCGATCAAACGTGGCTTTATAGCGCGTCAAACGGAGCAGTACGACGACACGGTTTGGTCCAGGCATCTCGAGCTGCTGGCGAACAGTCCGGAGTACTGTCCGGATCTCCACTATCCGGTGTTGCTGGAGCTGACTAAGCAGAAGAAAACGCCGCCCGGATGATCGAGCTCGACCGACGGGGACGACGAGGACAGCCGGCTCGACGGGAGCTTCAGCGAGGAATGAAAATAATATCTCGAGGAACACGATTTTATCTTCTGAATATGTGCACTTTTATGTCGCGCGTCATAGAATTATTGCGACAACAAACGCATCGTTTTCGAGCGAAGATGTACGCGCTCGCTGTAATGGGACATAAAGATGCATAAAGCCACCGTTGTGTCGCCCGGGACAATGTCAAGGCCGATTTTTTATCAGCGCATCTGATGAAACGTTTAGCGGCCGCATATTCTCGCAGATCGATCTCGTACGCGTCGCTTCATCACGTCGTCGCCGCCGCTATCGGAAAAGTTGTACAAGGAAGGTATTATATGCGACGTGCGAGAGTCGCCCGCCGAGGTTGAACATGCCCGACTTTCCCTCCGCTTCCCATTAATTAACTACCCCCCCGTTCTCCCTCCTCGGGTGTTTCTGATAGATACCCGATGTTTCATGAACGAGTTCAAAAGTACAAATGTTAATTACGCTCGCGCTCTTAATACCCCTTATATTTATTTGAATTCACGCGCTACCGATTACGCAAATGTATTTATTTAAAGCGCTAAATGTTTTGCAGCACGTAGCACGCGGGACGCGTGCAGCGAGCCATAATCCTTCGCTTTAAATTAGTTTAAAATATCGTATAGCCCGCAGATATTATTCTCATTCGCGGCAGGTGAGATTTCTGGCACCACTTTGCGGGCGGCGTATATCGGGAAACAGGAATCAAGCTTCTGTCCGGAGAATAGAAAGCTTCGGACTTATTCGACTCTACGTGGAGAAACAACGGGCTTAAGGTTGTTCTTAAAATGTCTGCATCCGTGACAACGTACGCGTACATCGGATGGCAGAGATTACATCGCGGGAAGATGTGGTCTCAATTAGCTAGAGTTTTCGAGGATTAATCTCGTTCGGCAATCTAATAATCGGCAGTCTATGAAAGAACGTGTTTATAAGCTACGAGTAGCTTCGTTCGACGGATAAAACGTGGCTCTCGATAGAAAGAACTTCTCCTAGACGTACCTGAATTTACATTGCATCGGATAGAAAAGTCGGCGGTCGAGAATTTGGGTTTTGCGTTAAAGTATCGTTTACGACGCGGCAGTTTTGTTCAATTTGTTCAATCGCGAATTGAACGTCGACACTTAGATAGCTCGAGCAGTTTCGAGCTCCTCGTACTTCGCAGGACCAATTGTACAGGCCGAGTAACGTTTAGACGCGACCATCGACTGGCAGACTGCAAAGTCATTTCCAGCGAGTTACACCGTGAAACTGCGCTAAAAGACATCCTTCGTATTCTTGAATAAGGAAGAGAATATATTAGCGTTACTGTTTTATGCTATTTGGGTCCAAAAGTGCTGCGAAATCGGGGCAGAGGCGAAATATTACCGATTTACCGATTAGAATTTAAACGTGAATTAAATATCAATTATTGCGATCGTTAATTCTGAGCAGATATACGGATATAGATCGCCACGATCTGTATAACGTCCAGCTGCGGAATAAATTTAAGGCTCGCTCGTTCACCGCTATTCTCATTCTCGCACTCGCATCGTGACATCCGAAGCGAGAAAATCCACAATGAAATTTTCTTATAAAATATATGTAGAAATATATTTTTTTTTAATAAAACAAAATATTTGGACAAATATATTTCTACGCGAATAATATTTCGGCGAGAAATTTTATTGCGGCTTTTCTCGTTCCTGACGTCACAATACTGAGACAGTAAGCGGTGAGGAGAGGAGCTTTCAGGAGATAATTCTTACGCAAGTCGGACTTTGCCTTATTCACATTATGTACGTTGTAGTAATTTATTTGTTTAAGGTGCCGTTCGCACCTCTGCCCGACAAAAGGAGTTCTCGTATATTTCCTAAGTATTTCAGATCGCGTTACGAACCTGTTTACCTCAAAGGACCAATATTTATAGGCATAGTTTAAGTCTAGTCAGAATTACCAAACGTACTTCCATTATTACGTCTTACGTCTTGTAGAAGCTAAGTGCCCATAAAGTCTCTTTATCCGCGTGAAGCAGGAATTATAATAAATCAGGAGGATTATTTGTATCAAAAAAAAAAAAAAAAAAGTAACATTTTTCGTTTACAATAATTTTTTTTTTTTTTAATAAATAAATTCTAACGGTTTTCTAAGCTCGATATCGTTTTTATCATTTCGAGTTGAAAATTGGCGGACACGTTTTCTCGAGGCTGCTATTCCACACGGCCAGACGGAGAGAATTTATGGACCCTTTGTGGCCCTAGAGGGCCATTTGTGTACACGTGCATTATGCACGAGAGAATCTCCATAGTAATAAACTATTTTCACTTAAATCCGCCGCGGTTTTTCTCGCGTTGCATGCACCCTGCGAAGGATAATGCGATCGTCACGTTACGCTCATGTCGCGTGACGACGGAAACGCCGTTGACAAATCCACACGACAACGTGGCCGCGCGTCGTCACGTCAGAATAAATAATAACGTTTAGCGTACGTCAAACATCCTGCCTACCTTTCCGTTTGTCGTGCAATAGCTACGTTTGTCCACCTTCGTTCCGTCTACATACATATATCCGTGCAGTTACATAAGTATTTTCCCCCTTCGATGTAATTTCGCGTGTCACTTGTGTTACTTTTTAAAAAGAAAATTTAATTTTTCGATAACGAACTACGGACGCACGTACCTATTTCACGTAATACTTTAATTAAGCATGCCTTTCGTTCCCTTAAATTTAAATTAAATATTACATTCAGACGTTAATAATTACATATGCAGTTCTTTAGAATGATTTGCGGCCAAGCTAGAGAATCAATCGGCGAAAGCGCCGCGAAAAAGCGGTAATTATCGGGCAAGAATAAAATCTCTACGTCACCTTTTTAAATAAGGATATCAAAATGTCAAACAATTTATATTGATCGACGAAACAATAACGGAGCCGGCAGTGAAAGGGGTGCCGCTTGATTGTGCAACGACTATCAAGGATTTGCTAATTATCGCCTATAAGCTTATCTCGATTTGTTTCGAAGATTTGCGTTCGATTGCTGAAATTTAAAAATAAAAGCTCCGGCGGACGATCGCGATTAGCATCTCTGCGTTCCGTGACGAGGGATATAGTCGAGCAAATCGCTCCCAGGAAAGCAAAATCAATCTTGGGAATATCTCGGAGGTACAATATCGTCCGTTTATTTTATCATCTGCCCGTGTTACGTGTGTATTTCCGTCCATCTTAACTGCATGTTACATTCCGTGCAACGTGCGACACGACGGCTGTAAATTCGATCGCTCTAAATTCCGCCGGATCGACGGAAATTGCGCCGAAATCATCTCTCCGCCGATCGTATCTTGCGCGGCCGCTTACTTTCCGAACTTTATCACTTACTTTATAACAGCGTTAATAGCTTTCTTTTTTTTTTTACACCCTGGGCACGTGCCAAGATGTTCAGGCAAAGTTGCACGCCGCACAGTTTTCCGCGATTTCGATTATAAACCCATCGTCGCTGGACCATCGAAATATTTAAATAGACGCTAATTGATAAGATACCGCTATATTAATATCCACAGCTTTCGACGACATCGCGTTATCAATCGGAGTGGAAAGTTTTTTTTTTTCTTTTCGGCATTTTGCAAATTTCTAATCGCGACATAATAATTCCAGACGCGGGTCGTTTTTGCGCCCGTTTTTACATTGTCGTTTATAGCAGCCGTAATTATCTTCGCCGTCGCGGGGCGTCTATAAAAAGGAGAACGCGTCGGTGATTCGTTTATATAATTAGACACTTTCCTCGTCGCGGCCTCATTAAAATCAGTGTAACTAAGAGGCGTGCGTGCCGCCCGGGTTGATCGATCGCGGTAAGTAAATTTCCATTGCGTTTCGAGGTAGCTCCCGCGCCGGCCGGGAATAGATTTTTCGCCTGGTCGCGAGTGATTTTTAAAGGGCACTCGCCGCACAATTGCGGCTCCATAACAAAAGAAACAGCTGATCGGGATATCTCGTCTTGAGGAGGCCCTCGAGCATCCCCTTGCGCCGCAGGAAGTTCTCAGCATGAATTCAATCGATTATTATCACCCAACATTCGCCACGTTTAATCCCATCGACGGTTAGCTCGGGCTTTAATTAAGAAAAAACTTGACGCGTTAATTATCGCGTCACCGAGCGCATTAATTCTGCTGTTGAAAAAATAAGTCGAGTTAAATATTTAAGGAAATCCTGCTGAAAAATTTTGCACGAGCCAGCGGAAAAAAAAAAAAAAAAAAATTAGACGTAAGTCTTTGGAGCAATGTTATCCATCTTGAAGTAATAATCACAGCGATGAAGCAAATAGTATTATATGAAAGCCGACGTTAATGGTTTTCATATATAATAATGTAATCTGTGTGCTTTGTAAATTGAATTTATTTAAGGAAAATACTGACAATGAGATCCGCCGAATCGTGCCGATAGTTTATACGTTTCACTTTAACAGTATTCCACTCGGTTTCGCGCTTACGGCTTCCTCGGTCTGTTAATTAGCCGATGTTATTAGAAAATTTGAAGCCGAAGAATGCGGGATATAACGAGGAGGAGGGTTCTCGATAAGGAGGTCAAAACGTCTGCGGGAAAACTACGCCACGGACTCGTTAAGAGAACCGTGTATCTTGTTGGACGACAACCGGCTCCTTTTTCCCCCCCTCAGACTCAATGCAGATGATGAACTTAAGTTCGCGACTCGCCTCCGTCCGCATAATTCCCGGCATAAGTTTTTCCCCGTTTAGAAACTTTTCCGCCGACGTCTTCGTCTTACGCTATTGTTAAACAAGCCTTTTTGCCTTATTGTCCAAAGACACGACCGAAGTCACTCGAATTAATAAATTCTTGAAGAATTGATATTAAAGTAAATTCTCTTAATACAGCATTCAGTCATTTAATATCAACAATTGTAATATTTCCAGTTTGTTCCGAGTTGAATCGCATTTCGCCAAGTGGAAAACGTCACTTTTATTGCGGTTTCTTGCTCGGCGCTTTACGCCTGAAACTCGTCGAGAAATAAAAAGGGAACTGGAACGTGGATGACTGGTAGAAAATAGTCGTAGTAGCTGGCAGCGAGCGGTGCCAATATTTATTAGTAAGACGGGCGCTAATGGGTCCGAGTCGTTTTGTTGCGGCCCGAACGAAAACGATCGCGTTTTTCAAAAGATATCGCAGAAGAACGGAACCCGAACCGCAGCTCGGCGCGTGATGCAACGTTCATGCCATATGTTAATAATATTTATCCCCGACATCGCGTCGGTTAAACGTCCGTTGGAGCACATATAAACGCCGGGTCGTGAAATCCTCCAGAAATAACGCGGCCCTTCGACGGGAGCGATTACTTTACGACCGTCTTTGTTTCGTCTCGCGCCCGGACTAATTGGGCTTTATACGTATACGAAAGAAGCGGCGGATTAAACGCCCTTTCTTTTCCCGATGGGGAAGAGCTTCGTTTCGTCAAAGCACGAGCTCACTTCCGTCGAAATTTTAATTTAGACCCTTCCGAAAATTACGAGCTCGATGATAAATTGCTGCTCGGGACTGTCGCGAATCAAGATGAGTCTTTGGCAAATATTTTACGTTTAAGCTCGCGGGATAATTTATTTAACAGACCATTCCCTGCTTTTACATCCCGGGCAGAGCCAAGCGACAAAACGAGCCGACGTGGTTGGCCGTTCTCTTGGGTGCCTCGTCTCGAGGTGTGTGCCATTTCGTGGCGGCTCTCACTTTCGGCGCGAAACTATTTTCCG
Organism: Cardiocondyla obscurior; assembly: GCF_019399895.1. NCBI lineage: Eukaryota > Metazoa > Arthropoda > Insecta > Hymenoptera > Formicidae > Cardiocondyla > Cardiocondyla obscurior. Next base: position 146,367 of record NC_091875.1, on the reverse strand, counting down.
GCGTGTATCCCTTATCTCACTCCACGTTATCCGCCGTTATTGTAAATTCCACTGCCGCGCACGTGGGAATTCCCGGGGACGTTGGAGGACATCGGATAAACCGCCGACCTCATCCTCGCCGAGGCGGCAATTTATTCGGATACGGAATTGCGCTCACTGACAATTTCGCCGGAAAGCGGAGCCACTGGATTTGCATGCAAAAATTACTGTCGTACCAATCGCAATTTTGTTTAAAAAAAAAAAAAAAAAAAAAAAAAAGAGAGACAGAAAGAGAAGCGCGCGATTCGATACAAATAAATTTCGATAATCCCTGTTTAAAAAGAAGATGTAGAGATTTCATGGTTGAGCTTCACTCTAACGCACCGCTTGGTTCAGCTGACTGAAGAATACGCTAACATGACGTCATGTCACGCGAGATTTTTATTTACCTCACGCCTACGCAGGTTATCGCGTGATAAAAGAATTTATACGCCGAATATAATGTTGAATATTACCTTTAACGTATCATATCTGCGAGCACTGACTCTGAAATACACACAACATATTTTTATTTTAACACAAAAGAAGCAAAAGTGATCCTTCACTTCTTAAAAAAAAAAAAAAAAAAAAAAGAGGGGGGTATCAAAGTTTGTCTTTTAATTAATAAACAGTAAAGTAATAACGAGGTAGTTCAATAATGAAATGTAACGCTAAATCTCATACGCGTTTAGTTATCAGGCGCTTTCTTTTTGCAGCTACCTCGCATTTCTGAAGTATCTCGCGGCCGCGTACGCGATCGCCGTCGGTTTTAAACGATCCTCGTTCGTCATCTTCACCGCCGATTAATTACCCGTCCGTCATTTTGGATGCTCAGCGAAATTCTTCATTCCCCTTCGGTGCCCGGGAAAATCGCCCCGGCGATTTCCGACGAGGGCATGATCACTGTTTGCATTGTTACGACCCACAAACCCATATATCGGTATGGCGCGATTGCGCGGGCCGATGTGACGTTAAGTGACGTTGATTGTTATCAATGAATGCACGACGATGCTCGTCGATGACATATATTATCTTGATATATCGTTCATTATTTTACTCGCGAATTTCATGTCCACCCGCGTGTCGTCGGGGTGCAGGTAAAATCCATACAAATGCATACAGATGCGCTTTAGCGATGGAATCTTGCGTGACAAATGAGGACATTTTTACCGTTTGAATCAGATCCTTCTTTTCTTTCTTGCATTTTTTTTTTTGTCTTCCCTTGGGCGCTTTCGATCATAAATATAATTTTTTGTTTCCATAGATAAACGAGTCTATAATTTTAAAATCGATTATGCAGCACCTAAAGAGAGAGAAAACTTAAATTATTTAAAATTTTAGACAGTTATCAACGTGCGAGCAGTTTAGTAAAACATCTTTTGAATAGGTTTCCTTTTGGAAAATAAAAAAATTATATTGAAAAATAGGGCGCGCATAGTTGTTCTAGTATACGTAAAAAAAAAAAAAAAAAACATTAAAATTTTCTATTTTTTTTTTTTTTGTATCCTTCAGTTACGACTTATGTATTCGCGATAACGATAACAAGTTAATCTTAACCCTGATTAAGATTGTTGCTGTAGTCGGCGCCTGTTTATTAGATGCACACCTCCTGCGAACCGAGGAAACTGTTCGCTATCGAGCACGACAAAATTAGAACAACGTGCGAACCCGCCCTTTTTTTTATTGCGACTCCGCCTCGCGGGCAACAATTGTTCCGCCAACATTGTGTCTTTTGGCAAACTTCCCGATTTCGAGCAGGCGTAACGCAATGCTTGCGGGATTTCCGAGCGAAATCCGCGCGCGTCATTAATTAATTAATGGCACTCTTTAGCGCGATGCTTCGCGGCTGCAGCGGCATCCGCGCGTGTTTTATCTCGTTTTAATTAATATTGATTACCTCGCGTGCAAGAAAGAAGCCCGTACGCGAAAGCAAATTTATATTCGACCTGCACGTTAAATCAACGAACGGCACGGGACCAAAAAGAAAAAGAAAGAAAAAAAAGAAATAAGAGAAACGTTCGGAGAGAAACAAATTTGCTGCAATTCCGTGTAAAACCTGAATTTTGTTTTATCGCGAAAACGTTGTTCGCCGCGCTTCGTTGATACGCTTGTAACGACGAGCGTGTCGTGTTAAAATTACGATTGAGTTGTGCAGAATGGTTGCGAGTGTGCTCTACGACAGCTGGATCAAGGGCACGATCTCGGCATTGTCGTTGGTCGACGGTGCTTTCGAGGCACAATGTCGGAGTAACGTTAGATGTAAAATCATTGTTTCCCCGATAAACGAACCCGGGGCTTCGTCCAAATTGCCGTTGGCCGCCGCGGAAGCATCATAATATAATTGCCAATAAATCCGCCTCAGCACTGGCGAGAAAGCCTCGTGATTTTATTTAGAGATCGCTCTCCGTTGTCTTTACGCAAGAACTTTGTTAGTTCAGCGCGCAGCATCGTTTATAATAACAGAGAAAAGCGGAAAAAATTCATCAATTTAATTACTTAGGCGTTATGTAATATTTTAATTCGTTAAAAAAGCGAGAAAAAGAAAAAAGAAAAAAAAATGTATTTTCGTCGATGTAATTACGAGTAATATTTTATTTTTTTCCCTCGTGACTCGAGATGAAGCAAGCGGGAACGATAAGCGTGTCCTAACGTTTAATGCCCTATCGCGATTTCGTCGCAGACACAAACGCGTCACATTGAGATGATGTACCGCGACGATGACTCGGTGCAGCGGAGGCTGCCAAACAAGGAAGAGAAATGATCGGAGCTAGAGGAACGAGAAGGCCGGAGGCGCGCTGGTAAATTCTCTATCGCCGCTGTTTGGCCGTCGCGGATAATAAAGCGACGCATATTCGCCAAAGGGACGCGGAATCGCATTGAGAAATCGCGCCCAACTGTCCCACAACGATCCCGCCGCTATTAATACGTCGTATTAATAGCGACGGTCGCTCTATACATAGCTAAAGTAGACGCCTCGTATGTCGTCCCTGTAAGCTGCTTACGGGCGCAACGTCATTAGTTAGCGAGCGTAAATATCGCGAGATATAATGAGATTTTCGTTTACCGTTGAATTCGATAATTTAATTTCGACGGTGGGGACCGCCGATTTTGCCTCGCGGGGATTTGCGACCGGTCTTCCTCGTAACCGGGGAACATCCCCTCGAAATGTTAGAATTAACCCGGAGTCACCGGTGAGCCGGGGCGAGAGAGCGATCTTTCGCGCGACGCTGCCGGGCAAACCGCGATGTCAACGACCGGGGCGCATTCGGGGCGAGAATTTTGGTTTGATAAATCTCCAATCGCGTTTTGACAATCGCTGGATTTGCCCCAGCTGGTGGACGCGCGGGGTACCTGTTGCTGCAATAACAACGGTTGCATGCCACGCGGCTTACACATCTCCGCCCTTTTTCCTCTCTTTTCTGTGTAATCGCGCGGGTGACAAACGCGTCCGATAACTCGCGCGTGCATCAGCAAAAGCCGACGGTACGTACATGATGGATGTGACGGGCCGAGGGAACGAGGGGAAGCTTGCCGAAAGAGGGATATTTCCACTTTGGAACTTGGCCAATGGCCATGTGCTTTGAAATCTTATGTATTGATCTTGCTTAATCTCGCCCGCAAGCTTCACCGGCGTCCTAATTCATCCACAGCGATCTACTTCGCGCGAATGCTGTGCGCTGAACCATCGACCCGATAAAATACGCGAAGCTAATTACTTCCGGAAACTAAAACGAAACTTTAGAAATTAAAGGGGGAAAAAAAAATTAATCATTTATTGCCAAGTCTTTCTCAGCTTCGGAACTGTTTTCATTTTAACGTTACGCTTTGCCGCAGTTGAATTGAGTTCTGCGTAAAAGACCAGTTACGGAACAGTTGATAAAGCCTTAATAGAGCACGGCGAGGCATACCTATAATGGAAATAAACGTCACTGAGATACGTTCGTTGTCAAAGTGAATTTCTGCGACAAGACACAGCAACAGGTTGAAACTTTGTTCGCGGCTTGCAAAAAGGCACAATCGAGATGAATTGATCCATCTTACAAGAGGAGGCCGCGCTCAACGGCCGCTTTACCAAGTATCCCTAGGAACACCAATCTTCAAACCCTGCAAGTTTGAAGAAAATCAGTGTTCCGTTGAGCACGGCCTCCCCTTGTTAGTTATATTAAAGAAAGATTACTTAGTGCCGATTGATGGAATGCCGAAATTCTTAAATACTCGACATTTTTCTTGTTTTTTTTTTATTTTAACGTGAAATTTTAAGTATTTATAAATAACCGCGATCGGTAAATTTATCTCTGAATTTTCCTTTGCCTTCGCGATTAAATGCATTCAGTGATAAAATACGGCTAAGTTAATTTCTCTCGATGAAGCCGTTTTGATTATTTTAATTATCAACTATTATCAGTAACTTAGAAAGCCAAAAGGGGATTGAAATTTGTACAATCTTAGGCGTAACATTCCTTGAAAGATACGTACTCTCATCCAGGCGCTCGTCACGAACGAATAGATTCGAATTGTCATGATTAAATTAATTTCCATCGAAGGATATTCGTGTTTGCGCACCTCGTCAAAAATCGCTGAGTCGATTTCAGCTCGACCTGAATTCCTCCTCTGATAATAATTAGACGTGGTTTCATTTCTAATTGGCAGCCTCTAATTGGAGTTTCTTTTTTACAAGAATGCATACGTTCTTTCGGCCGCGAAATTTTCAATTGGCATTAATTACCTGTTTATTAATTTTAATATAAACGACATGAACTAATTATATCGCATTTCACTTTTGTTTTATTAATTTTATTTTTCTTTATCGCTAAACGAAATAGGAATACATTTTTCAAAGCGTATGTTTATTTCTTTTTCTTTATATTAAAAAAAAATATATTTCTATCTGTCGTAATACTTGACCACTCTCAGGCTCCTATTGAGTTTCTCAGGAGTCCTTTAGTCGCAAATGAGACGTAATACAAAGGTCGAGTAACGCTCAAGGCTGCGTAGGTCGGAGACTAATTACCAACTAATTTGCTCTCGTTTCAAACGGGAGAAAACATTTCTCCTAGACCGCGGATAACGTCGTTCGCGTTTCCTTCGATAATTGCTACGGGACGACCCCAGAATCGCCCGAATTAATCACTCTGGCCGATCGATGACGTCGAGAATAAGACTTCGGCTTATTTCGAGGGGGCGTTATATTATTTATTTTACTTCTGCGACGGGATTTGCAGAAGTGCAAATCTCAATACGACGAGGCACTTTATAAGGGATCGAGATTTAAGGACTGTTTTACAAACTCGAGGGGGGATACTGTACTTATAATGTATATTTCAATTTGTCTCGGCAAACTTTTGCCCGACGCCGCAGATATTTATTTATACGATGTCATCCCGGCTGTGATAACGGATTACAGGGCGGATTATTGGAAGTCCCAAGGTCGCAAGTTCTGCGACTTCTGCAAGTGCTGGATCGCCGATAATAAACCGAGTATCGACTTCCACGAGGGCGGCAAGAAGCACAAAGAAAATGTCAGCAAGCGGCTCAAGGAGATCCACAAGAATAGCGCTAAGCAAGCGAAGCAGAATAAAAAATTCGAGAGCGACATCAAGAAAATGGAAAATGTACGTATTTATCGTGGACAAGTCGACTTGAGGCGTCAATGTTAAAGTAAATCGTTTTCTTTGCGCAGGCGGCGATGGCTGCGTACTTGAGGGATGTCGAAAATAACACGCGAGATATGACCGCAGAGAGAATCATTAAGGAGAAGTTGAACAGGGTAGAAACCAAAGAGGTGAGTACGTCTGAAATTATATACACTTATATTATATTTTACACAATGTACGTGATGTAATGTGCGCATTTCTAGATTCCTCGAAATTGCGGCGCACCGTCAGCTGCTCCAGAAACGGCACCAAGATTTAAGAGTAATAGAGAACAACAGGTGCGTGAGCTCGTTAGCTCGACTTTTCTAATTATTTAATAATTAAGATGGTTAACAAAGCAAGAGTTCTTGCGAAATTCGGAGTAAATGTTAATTTATTTACGATATCTTGAGCACGCTTGTCCCGTAATTAAAAATCAGACAAAAAAAGCTACAACGTTCCGTCGTCGTCGTCGTCGTCGTCAATGCAAAGCGACTTTTTTCACTGTAACTTTTTTTTCAGTTCTCGCTGAACATAGATCCTTGTGACCCAACAACTTTATCAAGGAGCGCACCGTCGTTTCCACGGGTCCAGCAGCATAGCGGCGAGAACAGGACTCCGGGGAAGAGTAAAGGGAAGACAAAGGGAAAGGGGAAAAAGACCCAAGAGGACGATCGTCCAATCGCCCCCGCCAGGAAACTGTGGTACGAGGCTCGCAGTCCCGAAGGATACACTTACTATTGGCACATTGAAACGAACGGTGCGCACACTTTTGTCGGATCTTTTTATTTGTTCGCGTTTTTTTCTTTTTTTTCTATATTTCTTTTTATTTGGCAACAACTATATTCACAAATGTCACTGAATGTATATTAGAATCGATTTGGGAACCTCCGGAGGAGGGCTATATGACTTTCGCGGAGCAAGAAGAAGAAGCAAAGGAGGAGACCCTGCAGAAAGAGCTCATGGAACAATTGGACAAGGAAGAAGCAGCCGAGAAGGCAGATATTCTCGAAGAACAACGCGCCAACATCGAGAGAGAAAAGATGAGGGAGTTGAAGAAACGACCCGTTGAAGTCGACAGGGAAGACGATGTTCAAGGTGGCGACGTAGACGAGGAAATAAAGAAGAACACGGTCGAAGAGGAACGACCCTACTGGCGGGATTACAGCGTGCCCGAGAGACCGCAACCTTACGGATCCTGGCAAGTCGTGCAGCCAATGTAAATATTTGAACAGCTATTCTATTCCGATCGCCAAGATGGATTAAAACATTTTTCGCAAAGATTTATCGCGCAACAATAAACTTTCACTGTTGACATTGGTTCTCGAATGAGATGATGCGCAAGATACATTTGCATAATTTTGCGTTCGGTTAAATCGCATAGCGTTCACAGCTATTTACTTTTTCTTGAACTTAAATAAGCGTTAAATTAAAAATAAATTGAAACTAGATACATCTTATAATAAGAACACTTGAGGATTAATTAATTTCCTTGATTATTTTTCTGTGTAAACTCTGAGATAAGTACGAAAACATTTAACGTTTCAGTAAAAAGAAACCAGTGGATCTCCAGTTACCGAAACAAGAAAAACAGATACAGCTGCCCACGTTTGGGAGAGCAGAACCACCTCCACGGCAAAGAGCCTTTAAGGAAAAAACTGTTACACAAATTAGTGCAGGTGATAGCGATAACGAAGAGGCAGTCACTACTTTTAAAAAACGAAAGATTGGTAACAAAAACGTCCGTAAAAGAACGACTGACGATTGATCACAATACTAAGATAGGTAATATAATTTTGTATTTTCTTATTTAAATCTAAAATATTTTTAAATACTTCTAAATAATTTAATTAATACTTGGGCGGTGTAAATTTGCATTTGCATAAATTTAAAGTTTTTATTTATACGTATTTTATTACAAAATCTTATGTAAATAAATAAAAAATTTGTACTTTATAATCTACGTAAGTATACGTATGTACATACTTGGACATTTACACACACACACACACATACACGTACGCTCGTAAATATACTATTAATTGTACATAAAAAATATATTTTATATAAAAAGTTATGATTCTATTATAACTAATATTAATTTTTATTATTAAAAAGCATTATTAAAATTAATTAGGAATGCTGTTATAGAACAAGTACATACCTTTTTTCCATAAAAAAAAATATTTTTTTAACCAATTCTACGTGAATCCAATAGATCGGCAATATATTGATATTATTATTAAGTTTTTATATACGTATATTTATTTGCTCATCTGAATAATCATCGTTAATTCAAGCCTGTCATATTTGTCATGTCATATATCATGTATCGAAGTTCTTCAAATTAGCACTTTACATACTATAACGCGTTTGCTAAAACACACTTGCGAGATAATACATGACGTCACAAAGTTATAAATCTACGCAATCTTTGATAAGTTTAATGTTAATAAAAACTTTTTTTTAAATAGTGAACCAAACGACACAAAACTAACTCGTCTTCATTGTAGTTAAACGAAAACGATTTATTAATGATTTAATTACTTCGTTTTTATAATACATTGAGTCATATTATATCTTAAATAAATACTATAAATTATAAATAATGTGTAAATGCTAGAGAATTAAATAAAATGTAAAGGCTACGATAAGAATTTCGCGCATACTGCACGTTGTCAGTAAGAAAGATCTTTAAAAAAAATTGACAACACGCAAAGTGTTCTAAAACTATGTACAGAATAGAGTACGTATATCTACAATGTTTTTTACTACGTAATTATCAGTTTTTAAAGCTCCTGGATGGAAGCAACACTTTCACACATACGCCGCATGCACTGAATCGGTTCCAATTACATGCTTGGCATTATTGTTATTTTTCGAGCACCGCACACCATTAAGTTCATCCACAATGTCTTCGCGCATTCGTCCTTTAGTCTCTGGTAACAAAACGAAACAAAACACGAAGCTGCATGCACAGGAGGTAGCAAGGAAGAAGAAGCACCCGTGCGTGCCTAACAAAGTAATGAGATCGGTGAAACTCTTGGTCACAACGAAGGCGCTTCCCCAGCTTGCGGAAAGACTCACGGTCGAAGCCAAACTGGTCACGTCGCGGGTGAATATCTCGGCCATTATCACGACAGGCCCGTTACCCATTCCCAGAGAATATACTATCATGAAGGCGGACAACGCCACCACTGGTATCCAAGAATAGTCAGACATATCATATTGAAGGGCCTGGAAGTAACAGAACGCGCCCATCACGCTGTGACACACACACATTCCTGCGCAGGATAGAAGAAGCAAGGGCCGCCTGCCTGCACGCTCGACCAGGAACATCGCTAGGCACGATCCGACGAGCATTATGACCGCGACGATGATAGCTGATGCGTTTGGCGACAACGAACTGCCAGCCATCTTGAAGATAGTCTCCGTATTACTCAACTGTATGGAAAAATCAAAAACACAGTCTGTTTAAAATGGAATATTGAGAGAAGCCTGAACTATCGTTGCGATAATTATATACTTTACAAGCTATTTACAAGTTACTGATAATTACCATTGCAAAGATGCCGCAAAACTGTTGAGCGATGTACAGGCCCAAGACAATTATCAGTCCTTTTATCGTCGCTTTGTCTCTAAATAAGTCCGAGAACTTGGCAGACTTCACAGACGCACTCTCCTTAACTTGCACTTGGATATGTGACAGCGTGCGCTCTGCTACTAAACTGTTTCCAGCTTTCAGCCACTTTAAAGATCTGAAATAACAAGATACATCGTTACACCCTTTCTCTTAACATGTTTTAAGAAAAATCTTTGTACTTTTGTTTTCTAGATTTACCTGATTGCTTCGTTCATACGATTTCGTCGCACTAAATAGACCGGCGACTCCGGCATGAAGATAAAGAGGACGAGGAATACTATGAGCAACGCTATGACGGGCAGAGGAAAGGTGCGAAAAGACATTACGCCACCAAGAATATAAGCCAGCAATATTCCGAAGTTTACAGAGAATACCAAGATGCTTGCCAGCATGCCACGGATGCTGTCGCCCGCAATCTCCGAGATGTAATTCGGCACGAGGAAAAACGTGCCGGCGCCGGCAATACCGCTCAGGATTCTTGACATGTAGATGTGCAAGTGCTCGGTGGCAAAGGCGATCAGCAGCCAGGCGATCAACGCCGGCACCGTTAATACGTAGCCGATTCTCTTTCGGCTGAATATATCTGGCACTATCGACAACAATACGGTCATGATAGTACCGCTCAAGCATAAAGTGCCGGTCAGCCAGGACACCTCGTCGTCAGTCATAGGCTCGCTCACTATAGACAACGTGGAATTTTGCAGCTGCGGAGCTGACGGCGACTGCCATCCCATCACGATCCCGTAGGACAGAGCCAGCTGATTGACTACAACCATAATAGATAAAGTTAGAATCGAAGATGCAACCGTAACTACTCAACGTAATTTAAAAAAATTTCTATATATTATATATTTTATAATTGTTATCGATAAAAATGTTGTAATTATTATTATTATTTTTTTTTTTTATCTTTTTCTTTACGAGATTTATCGGAGGTGATTTTCTTTCGATCACGAAAACCAAATAAAAATCTATTTCGTGTTGCTGCTCAGCTATTCATTGAAAGACATCACGCTCATCGTACATGAAGATTTATTTTTTTTTTTTTTTTTTTTTGGAAGAGATCAAAGAGATTTTTCTCTTTCAACTTACCGACCAATGCGACAAGGAATTGCCGCAATTTTCCCGGCTCTTCCGGTGGCTTTTCGTGCTTCTCCATCGCAGGCTCTTGTAAACGATCACGATCGCACTAGTGGACCCGCGACTGTTCGACGGCTTCGATAGTCAGGGGTTAACAAGGGATGGAATCTGCGTGCGACAGAGTACCAATACATTGGCACGAACGGAATGCTTGTCTTGTACTCGATCTGCTGTACGCCGTAATTCGATTTATAGCGATCTTTATTCACGCGGAAATTCTCGTCAGGAAGGGGCACTCTTATCTCGTTGTCACCCGTTAATGAAAGCGCGTGAATAATAGGCACACAGTACACTGTGTACACGACAAACATGTCTCTTTATCGAATCCATCGTCGGGTTAAGGAAGTCTATTATAATAATCTCCGATTCACTTTGTGCATAAAGCCGAGAAGCGGCAAAGAAGTCTGTTTAACTCGCACGGATTGAATGTAATCTTTGATTCTTTGGACTTAAACGTGTGCCAACGACTGAATGCATCAATATTATGCATACGAATCAGATAAAAAAATGAATCGACAGCTAGACTGGCATTAATTTTAATCGGAAAAAAAGTTATGCCATTTAAAAGATTCTTTCTTTAGTATAGATTATTTATGTTTTGTTATATGTACTCAACAGCTTATCGTGATACGAAATTTCGTTTTTTTTTTTTTTTTTTTTTTTTTTCTCTGTTACGTAGAGACGTGGGCTTGTCGGGTCGAACAGAGTATAGTTTCCTTTATCTTTCATTCTAAATCATCATGTCACGCGTAAGCGAGAATTGCACAGCTATGATTTACTGCCGTCGCATTTCTCGCCGAATTATGGAAGAGAGTTAATTTACCACCGCTGTCCGACTGCGCAATTTGTTGATTAATTGATAAAATTACGACTCCCGCGTATAGCGAATTAATTATGACCCGGGAAACTTACGTTTACACGTTTATCGTACGATAAGAACTTTTTAAACGTCGAGCGGCAACGCAAATGTCCCAAATTACGTTCTATTTTAATTCTCATCGTGTTTTGCAATCGTAGAAATGCTCTTCTCGAGAGGACCCTTTTCTCCCTGTCTTTTTCTTTCTTTTTTTATTTTTTTTTACTAAGAAATCAATGATCCTCCGAGATGCTATCAAATTCGAATCTCGACTTCATCGACCGTGACGCGTCTCAGGTATCAGATTGGAGATGAAAAAGTCTAGTCGCCGCCAAACAAACGAATAGATAATTAAAGTCTAATCTTATCAAGCATGATATATTTAAAATGTACGGCCTATGAGCCTCTTGCCATTTACGATTCAAATTTCTAAAACCGTAGAACAGAAATAGAACAAAATAGGATGGTAGGAAAAAAAAATTTATTTCAATTCGTTGATAATAAGAATCATGGTTCAAAAAATAACATTTTATTCTTTCCCCCCTTTTTTTACGAGCTTAGAAATTAAATTAAAAAAAAAAAAAAAATCTTGTCGCTTTACGTTGCTTTACACCTTTACGCGACGCTTCGCGATTTAAATTTTAAAAGGTTCGCGGATTTCGGCAAGCATTTTAAATCGCGTATCGAAACTCGAGCGAGGCTCTCGCGAATCGATAGTCAACGCATCAGCTGTTCGTTCACTTCACTCCTCGCCTCGCCGTCCCCGCTTCCACCACCGAAGCACCCTTAAGGTCGCTACCTGTGTCATCGCGGCTTACGCCATATTTGGCACGCGTACAGGAGTAATGAGGACGTTTCTCGACAAATGAGACTCTCCTGAGGACTTTCGAGGTGCGCACGTTTTATCAGTTTCCGCCGATCGGTGATTGTCCGCCGAGGATCAGCGATCGGGCCGATCGCCGCGGCGGGCGTCCACCGCCTCCGTCGTTGTTCGCTCGATCATCTGTGTATTGTTTTATGCAAAGCAGGGTCTTCTCGGCTGCGCTTCGTGCCGTGCCTCCGTCCCCTCTGCGGATTACGCGTGACAATCGGCGAAGCATGGCATGGCACTGCAACGGCACTACGAACCAAGAGATGGTGACGAAGCTGAAAGGTAAATGACACCCTGCAACACGTCGGCCAGAACATTAATTACCGCCGATTCCTTCAATTAACACCGAGCCTAGACTTACATTCGCATTGCAATTGTGCGGTAATTAGGGGTAGATTATTCGCAGATGCTGGCATACTGGCGTCGGACAGGGCAGAAGCCGCCATGCTCGCCGTTGACAGAGCCAAGTACTGCCACGAGCCGGACCCTTATCTCGATCGTCCTCGCAGAATCGGCTACAATGTGACCATCAGCGCTCCGCACATGGTAAACATACGTTTCATTTATTCTGCGCCTTGTAAGCTTGATATGTGCTTGTGTATCAGACCACTTACAGTGCTTATGTCAAGCTGGATGTGTACGCAATTATGGAACACATTAGTGTAACTCATGATTTTTATGCTAAGCTGACTTTGGCTAGCAAAGTTTCTCCATCTACGCTCTAAGTTGATATCTGCCCAAATTTCTACAAATTAGTGTTTTATATCAATCTGTAGCATTTAGATAATGCTACAAATGGATACTTTCACATACAGTACTGTTGATGGGAACAATTATCAGGAATATGACTGAAAATGGGGGTATTGGAGCAACTCTCTTATCTTATTTCTACATTATTTATGTTAAACTCATAAAATATTAAGTTCATATTTGTTTTGATTAAGGCACTGCCAAACAACGCGTATCGACGCGTCACATAGATAATTGCCGAAGATAAAAAGTGCATTTCTGAAGATGTAATTCGCTTGGCAACGGCTTGATGACGTCCGTATCTCTTGCAGCATGCATACGCGTTGTCCATCCTTTCTGATCAACTCGCCGACGGCGCCAAGGCACTTGACGTTGGCTCAGGCTCGGGCTACCTGTCCGCCTGCATGGCACACATGGTGGAGTCCCGCGGGCGCGTGATAGGCATCGAGCACATTCCCGAGCTCATAGAGATCTCCACTAGAAACGTACGCGAGGACAATCCGCACTTCCTCAAAGAGGACCGCATCAAGTTTGTGGGTAAGCTGTCGATATTCCGTTTACGCTTGAATCCTCTCTATCACTCCCTGATAGTCCCCTCACGATCAGACAGTCGAAGCTCCTTCTCTCGTCAATGTTATGCCATTCCTTCACGTCATTTATCACGAATGTCAGCTCATCGCACGATGAGAGACAAAAAGCAAAAAAGAAAAAAGAAAAAAAAAGAATAGAAAAAAAACAAAAAAAAAAGAAACGACGAAGACGTATTACATGTATGCATAGTTAAAATAAAAGATACTCGTAATCCATCCACGTGGAGTAGGTATGTACGTTGCCGTGAAGAGTCGAACGGAACACTGTCCACCGACTGTGTGGCTTTGCTGTAAAGGTAAAAGATAAAGACAGGCCGACTAACGACTGGTCATTATGAATGCGCCTAGTGGGAGACGGCAGATTGGGACACGCTGCTGAGGGCCCTTACAACGCTATACACGTTGGGGCAGCGGCCGACACTTTACCGCAGACGGTGAGTACACATGATTACGTACCGTGCACGAGTCAGATAAAAAAAAAAAAAGAGAAAAATTATACGAGATTGCAACACACAGACCGCGTAACTGACGTGATTTTTCAGTTGATAGACCAACTGGCTCCTGGGGGTCGACTGATCTGCCCGGTCGTTGCCATAGAAGGTTTCCAAAGGTTCCAAGATCTGCTGCAGGTGGACAAGAATGCAGACGGCACGATTACGAGGAAGAAACTGATGCAAGTCTCTTACGTTCCTCTCACGGATCCTAGCACTCAATTACGTAATTAGCGTCATTAAGGTGAGGTGTCACGGTGGAAAGAAACGCGAAGTTTTGCGAGCCAAGCAAACTGTACGATCGCGCACGAGCCCGCTGACTAACGATAATTGGAAGTTCTTGTATCCATCAACTAATTTTTTTTCACGCATTCATAGATATGGAGTACACGTCGACTTCGATTGGAGATATATCAATAAACTATATATATTTTGTACAGGCCCCTCGTTGTTTCTCCGTATCGTCCATTTCTCTCATTGAGATAAAAAAATTTATTTATAAACGTTATTTGAGGTCTGTTAAGAAATATGTTAAAAATATTAATATATTTGTTACGCAAATCTCTCTAAAAACTTTCGTCAAAAATAAAAACCGTAGGAAACAAAATTAAATTAATAAAAAAATGAATCTAATAAGCTAAAATATAATTTCATATTTTATGTTTATACACGTAACGAGTATGTTTAATTGTTTAAATGAACAAATGTCGTAATTTTAAAGCATCTAAATTAAAGAGAGACATAAATTTAATTATGAATCGAATAATATGTAATGAGAAAGTTCGTTCAGGCAAGTTTCTATTTCGGGCGAGATTCGCGGGTGAAGATCGATCGAAGGTGTGCGAGAGTCTCCACCAGTTGCAGATCGTCGCTTAGGACGCTTGCGTGTTGCGATAAGCGAACCCATAGCGATTGGCGGCTTATTATCTATTTTTAAAAGAATTTTAGGCGTGCGCAGCACGTTTCGCGCGTTCTCCAACGTTGACGCGAAGGTCACGAGCACCCAAAAACCGCACACCGCACGTCGATCGGTCGGTTCCACGAGGATCTAGTTCGGTATCCTGTTGTCGTCGTAGGACTTAAAATCCATAGAAGGCAAGGAACGACCGTCTGCGAAGAAGAGTCACCGAAATTAGTTCCGCGGGCGGCGCCGGACACAGCTTTCGCAGCAAAAGCGACGGGGAGTCATCAGCTGATCCGCGACTCCGTCGTGCGTCATTTGTTTTCGTCCCTACGGCGCCACCCGGTCCGCCACGCATCCCTTTGGAATCCGGACCCCCGCGGTCGTCGAGTGCCTCTGCGCGACACTCGCGATCTTGTTGCCCGTTGCGCTTGCCCGTGATATGACCTACGCCATGCGTTACCGTGGCAAAAACAACCAGGAGCTTGTGCAGTACCTACGGCGTAAGTACCGTGCGGGTTATGCAACATTGTGTCATCGCGCCACATGCTGCCAGTCTCTCTCTCTCTCTCTCTCTCTCTCTCTCTCTCTCTCTCTCTCTCTCTCTCTCTCTCTCCCCTCCCTCCCTCTCACTCACTCACTCACTCACTCACTCACTCTCACTTTATCCCTTGTTATCAAGAGATGGATTTAGAATTGCATGCAATTAGTGCAATATTTACAAGTGTCAATTTGGAGTTAAATACGAAGATGTCTCTCAAGTTTCAATTTAATGCACAATTTTATTTTATAGAAAATATTCATGTGTATATATTCATTAGATGTACATTTTTATTATATAATTTTGTTAATTACTTGTTATTTTAGGGTCCAGGGTAATCAAGTCTGACAATGTGTTTGATGTAATGAGTTCTGTGGACAGGGGAAAATATACTCATCCCAACCATGCTTACATAGACGCACCGCAGGGAATCGGTTACGGTGTCACTATCAGTGCACCCCACATGGTATATCTATTTCTTTTGTTTGCATGTAAAAGTGAAAAATCAATATTCAATTTCCTCTGTAAGATAAGAGATAATTGCTTTGCAACAGAGTTTTATTTAAGATTGTTACTATAGTAATAAATAAATAAAGATTGACAAAAAATACTAAAAGGGAAATTACAAATTGGAAGACAAACGAAAATTCTTTAGCACGCATATGCCCTGGAATTGCTTGAAGAAAAGCTGCGTAATGGCACAAGGGCACTGGACGTCGGCTCTGGATCCGGATACTTGACAGCATGCATGGCTCTTATGATGGGATCGAACGGGATAGCCGTTGGAATCGATCATATTCCAGAACTAAGAGCGATGGCTGAAGAAAACATTCTACATGACCACGCAGAACTTCTGAGCGACGGACGTGTAGAATTAGTCGGTCAGTAAATTATTTTAAACTGTTGTATGCCTCAGCTGGTGCAACCAATTTAGAAATAAAAGTACATTTTATTTTATGCACCATTTATATACCACTATTATTCTTATTGTGAATAATTTGTAATTGTATTTGTGTAATTGTAGTTGGTGATGGAAGGCTAGGATATCCCAGTCGAGGACCATATAATGCTATTCACGTTGGAGCAGCTGCTAAAGAAATGCCACAACCGGTATGAAAATGCTTGCAGAATTATTTTTAGGTACGCTAGAACGAATATTCTTATATTTTTTATCTTGTAGTTGATAGATCAGTTGGCTCCTGGTGGGCGTTTAATAGTACCGATGGGTCCAGAGAATTCAGATCAAACTTTAGTACAAATCGACAAGACTTTAGATGGTAAAATCAAGCAACGACCTCTGATAAGTGTGGTATTTGTTCCTCTTACTGACAAAGATCGACAGTATCGTCGATCATGAGGCACGTGCCAGCTCCAATAAGTGAGCGCCATTTTATTTATGTTCATGATTACACATTTTTTAAAATTATTTTTATTTACATAAAATAGCGTTATAAAAAATACTTATATAAAATCAGTTAATTTATTTCTATGAGTGTTGCACTGACAATATTCTCCTACAGCAAATTTGTGAATCATTAAAAAAAAAAAAACATTGAAATACAGGAATGTTTTAGAAGTTTTAAGATTGTGATCGTATTATAGTTTTGCTTATTATACTTTTTTTTTACAAAAAAAAAACAAGTCTCATCCCAAAAGATTTGATTTTACATTTATTAGATACATAATAATATCGATTGTGTGTGATAATGTTCTTCAGCTTATAAACTATTGCTCGTCCACTTTATATAAAAGCGATTTATATTGCAGTATTATTTTGTACTTTGTAATTGGTTAAAACTTTAAATTAAACTTGAAAGGAATGTTATATGTACATATTAATATCTCTAAAGTTATCATCTAATAATTTATCACTTCGTAATCATCTTTGTAGGTTTCTAAAAGGTCCTATTTTACAGATGAAGAAGATTATGTAGTTTTATTCATTACCATAAGCGTTTTATTTATTAACATACATAAAACTGTATTTCTGTATAATGAGGCTATATATGTATCTATTACTTAAGTTATATTTTTTATATTTCTTTAAATTACGAATACTATGTTTGTCAGTAATTGTACATAATTTACAATATACAGTATCTGAATCTCAAATGCGTATATCTTTTTCATTGATATACATGTAATGTATATAGTTATACGTATTTTATCCAATAGACTATATATAATATATAATAATTATATATATATATATATATATATATATATATATATATATATATATATATATATATAATATTTATAACAAGTCAATACTTTAAAAAATATTTATTAAAATTATACTCGATTTAGGTCTATTCAGATTTTCGTTAAAACATTGCATCGAGAATTATCCATAAAAGAAAATAAGTCTCGCTAATTAGCATATTTTACTGCGATAATGACCGAGAAAAATCAACTTATTTTAATGTTATTATGCTGAAAGCTCGTAATTTGTAATCTCATGGTCCTATCTTTGAATTACAAAGGGCAGCTGAATCATGTATCTTATTACATTCGTCCTTAATTAAAAACGACATTAAAGAGCTTTTACCATGTATAAACTGAGTGGGGCACCAATTGCTAATCCTATACCCAAGAAGGCACCCATCATTGCAGATGCAACTTCTTTTTCTTGACTATCAACGACTCTGTAAAATTAATACATGCAATTGTTAAAGAATAAAAACAATTTTATGACAGACGGAATTTTATTAAAATTACTTACGTTGGTGCGAGAATAAATGTTAAATTATAGAGATAGCCATTAGTTACACCGAACATAACAGTTATCAATATATAATGTAAATCATTACTAATGTAAACAGGCAAATGATGCCTCGGTTGAGCATTGCAGAACATAAGCGCAGGTATAAAAATGCTTCTCGAAACGCTCATAAACATTACGAGCCATGGTCTGTTTTTTGGCTGCAACGATACAAATTTGATAAACAATTAAAAATACTTGTAAATTTTATTAAAATACAACGGACTCTTACCCATTGAAGAACACCGGATAATATTCGTCCTGCATAATCGCTTATACTGAAGATCAGGTATGTAACAACAGGTACGAAGTATATATCTGAAATGTCACTTCGGTTATATCTATGAATTCGTTATTTAATTTAAAAAACATTGAATATATATGAAGATTTTCGGTTACCATTCCACGCATTTCCTTTGCCTTTGTGTTCGCTCTCCACCAGTACAGTAACTGCCGGATATAACGCTACCGTTATGAAAAATACTATGAATAAACTGACACCGTAGTGCCAGATCCTCTTTAAAATTCGTGTGTAGGAAAGACTTAGATTTGAAGTTGAGAAGCTGACCTCCCCATTTATGGAATAATCGGATTCCACAAGTTCAGGTACACTTTCTAACATGTGATACTTGAATATTGGCTGTTAATAAAAAGAACATTATAAAATATGGGCTTTTGAACTAGATTTAATAAATCGGAGAAAATTAAAATCTGTGATCGGCAATGTTTAAAAGCTGTGCTGTGCATTAAGCGAATCATGTATAATTTAATTGCGTCTGTCAAATAAATTATAATACGATAGTGCGATATATCATGGAATGTATTATTGCAAGCGATTTGTCACATGTTTGTAAAACACATGTGCTGAATCATCGTTTTAATGAAACAATAAATATTAATGATGAGCTCATTGTTTTACATATGATCGGATTAAAGAAAATGGAGTATAATAAAGAAACAACATATGTTTGAATGGAATTGACTCACCACTCTCTCCAAAAGGATGTAGGCGATTAGTGACAACAGTAGCACTATATCGCCAATAATAAAGTATACTAAGCCAGAAAGTATAGGACTGGCACCAATCCACAAAGAGCATATTTCTGTTAAGGCTGCGAATATTCCGCCAATAGCTTGTCCACTGGACATTGCAGTTATGTATTTTGGAGAAAACTTGCCCGCAATGCCCATTAAACTCCCTCCAAATATTGCGCTCGCAGCTGGAATATTACATTAATTAATACTGTCTTGTATCGGAATTATTAATCTGTTCTTATTTTAAAGAAAAATTTAATAAAAATTATATACATACCATTTACAACGGCACTTGTCACCAATGTAATTATCAGGAATGTAATTTGCCCTGAAAACAATAGTAATTTTAATTATTATAATTTAATGATGGATGACAAAATAAATTATTGACTTACATTCGTCAGTCTCTATTTTCACAAATATAGTCGTCAAAATAAAAAGCACTAATATTATACATTGGGAGCTCACCATTCTTGCAGTTAGAGACACTCTAGGAATACATTAATTTTCAATTATTTTGATGAATAAACGTATAGTTTATTCATAGTTTTTAAAATGTATACTTAATAAATTTTTTTTAACGTTTCCTTTCTTACCTGTTACTAATAAACGCGTTTATTATTAAAAACAGAGTATTTGGCAGCGAACTAGCTATATTTAAATAAGAAGTAAAGCTGGCTTGGAGATCTGTCTTTTGTTCAAATAGTTCTGCATATGTATGACTGAGATTTGTCGTATTATTGTGAATGTCTCTAAATTTGTACATCCAATACTGAAAAAAAAAACATCATACAATTAACAGTACATTACATCTACATTAATTTGGAGTGGTAATTTGATGAAAGTAAAACAATGTTACTTACATCATCTGCAGTGACAAAAAAAGTCCATGGAATTAATGTATTCATCCCAAGTAAGTAAAACACAATGTATGCAATATTATATCTAAAATATACAAATGACATTAGATAAAAATACAAATTCCTTAGTTTAGATAACTAAGAAGCATACTTGTCATGTGGTTCACATGGTTTCAAAAATGGTTTTTTATCAGGAATTATTACACTGGAATCATCCACCTCAGTCTCCAGATCATCTTCAATTTCACTATCAGATGCACTGCCCAGCAAGGGTTTTTGATTGATGAAGTAAGACATGATTTCTCTCTGATGACAAGCTGTTTAGGAAATAGAAATCAAAAGGTAAGACAAGGAATATAAAACATTTGATTTCTTAACAAATTGTGTTATCAAACATAAGTCTAATGTCTATATTCATGCATGCATAAATATTGGAGTTTTATTAAGAAAAACTTTCCTATTTGTGAGCATGCAAGCAAGAATACTTTTGCACTGATGCAAACTAAGTCTTTGTTGTAAGAAGTAGATACTTACGAAGGCTGTGGAGAAAAGAACGTCCTGATAGGCAGTGAATTTCACAGGAGACCGTGTGTAACTGTGTAAAGCCACGGTTAAAGCATTTCTGGGCCGATCGGAGCACAAAAAACTACATGAACCTGGCGTCGTCTGAGATCAATTTGACAGCCATATGATCCCAAATCATCTGCAGGTGGGCGAATGACAGCTCAACCGCTGCGTATTCTTCATTTTGATCTGTTCCAAGTGATCAAGAGCTCGATTCTCTGATTGTTCAATCGCTCGTACCTACGTAGAGCTTGCATTTTTCGACTATTATCCACATACACATAAACCTCTCCAAGACCTTTGGCACGCCTCCTTCTGGCGTTCTGGCTACATGTGTTAGTGGGAACGCTGCTGGGGGAGTAGCGGAGAAAATCATGGCTGGCATTCATGTTTCATGGATTTATAATTCACGAGGAACCTACAGACGTCGCTACTGTCTCTCCGTTGAACAGAAAACACAAGCGTGTTCCCTCTCAAGCTTCTACCTGTAGACGACGACAAAATTTGCAAAATGGCGTCTCACTGAGAACTCTGTGTGTTCGTGCGTTCGTTACAGATCGTTACTGATTGTTATCGTGATAATCATTTAGAACATTGAAACTACTGTGTGTGGCGTGTACATGTGTATTGTGATTTTATGTTTTATCTACTAATTATTTACTGAACTTTATTATGGGGTAAGTGCGCTATGTGCGAAAACTCAATTAAATGTTACATTATCAACAGAGAGAAAGGGAAAGAGGTGGATAGATTTGTCCTCGATTTCTTGAATGAATGGAAAAGAAGGCATTTTTGTTTTTCTACGATCTTTTCACGAGACAATGTTTTATCAAGATATTTATGTATACATATTTTTTTTTAGTACGTCGGATATGGAAGATCCCGAAAGTAAAAGGGAATCCGTAGGATTAGATTCTGATGTAGATGGGGTAATTGATCAAAGAAAGAAAAAAAAGAGAAAACATAAGCATCATAAGCATAAGAAGGAAAAATTAATTGAACGAGAAGATGAGCGATTAGACAAGCAAGAGAGGTAGTATGAAACTAAGCAGCTAACAAATTAATAAAAATTTAAATTTTTGAAAATCTATAATTTTTTTTCTTTACAGACGGAAACATAAAAAACACAAGAGACTAAAAAAAGAGAGAAGTATAGAAAACGGTACTATGGATGAGAAATTAGTCTCGAATGTACATAAAGAGATTGGTATGAATGGAAAAACAAAATCTTCTGTATTAGAAGTTGTTTCTACAGAAGAAAGTGACGACGAAAAGTTGGTTGATCTTGATTCTGATGAAGTAGATTGTACAATCATAGAAGATGATATTGATCTAGAAGAATTAATGAAACAAAAGGTACACAAATATTTATTTATAATTAATTAAATAATGTCTTATGCATTACATTTATTACATGTTTTTTTAAGGCTTTAATTATGTATAAATATTTTTAATATTTGACTCAAGTTAAATAATGTTTAAATTAAAGAAAATTTTTGCCTTTTGCTGTAAAATATGCTATTGGTATATTCTCATGTGTATGTAACTTTACATTTATCTGATTAATATATAATCTTTATATGTATCACAGCATAAGCATTTGATGCATAATCCAGTGGTTGTAAGACAATGTATGAATGTTGGAATTTATTATAATTGCATTGTATATGTAGGAACGATTGCAAGCATGTTTAGTACAATATCTCTCGGATGAATCTGAAAAAGGAGAAGATAAGGAGTTACAAGGAGAAGAAGAAGAGGAAGAGGAGGAAGAAATTAAGACAGCAGATACCCCAGATGTGATACTTGTGGAAGATGACAGTGACGTTGATAATGTACCACCAAAGAAACGAGGTAGAAGCAAATCGCACAGTAAAGAACGTAAGAAAGTGATAAAAACTGAAAGACGTGTTATAGTTGATATGACTAGAGACAGAAAAATTCGTGAACCACACAAAGATAAAAGAAGAGATTTTGATAGGAAAAGAGACGAAAAAGTTCGCCTTAGAGAAGAAGGGAAAAGAGAAGAACCTCGAAGAGACGACAGATCTTTACGAAAACCTAACGATAGGCAGAAAGAAGATGCAAGAAGAGATGAGTCCTATAGAAAAGTAGATGATGATCAACAGAGACGTAAAGATTTAGCAAAGAGAGATGAAACACGGAAAAGAGAATCAGACAGACGGTAAATAGTAAATGTTATAATTATTTTTTTTTATTGCATTTGTTATTTAATCTAATTTATTAAAAAATATTATTATTAATGCATCAATAATTTATGTATGCAGAGAGGAAAATCGAAAACGAGAACAACCCACTCGTCATAGTTCAAAAACTCGCAACAACGATATAAAATGTTCGGATAATAAAAGTCGCGACAGGTTGGGAAGTCGCGAACGTCAAGACAGCCGAGATCGTCATATCAGTCATGATCGACGCAGTCGTGATAGATTATCCAGCAGAGAACCTCGCCGTCATGCTAGTCGGGATAGAAGGGATAGTAAAAGCAAAGACCGGCATGGAAATAGAGATCGATATGATAGCCGTGATCGACGAGATATTCGGTATCATGATCACCGGATGGAAGATCGGTCTCGCAGTACCGCGAGAAGATCACGCACTCCTACTCGAATCAGATTAGAAAGAGAACGAAACGATCGGTATAAAAGATCTAGATCTCCTTCTCGAAGTCATAGAGATCGAGACAAGCAACAGGTCAGAGATCATATTAAAGATCGCGATAAAGATAGAGAAAGAAATAGCAAGCGAGAACGCAGCGATAAGTATAAGGATTCATTGTCAGAAGGTCTCAAAATAGAATATTCAGATAGCTCGAGCGAAGAAAATATCAAAGATATCGATATCGAAGAAGAAGAAGATGAAGAAGCCATTATAGAACGACGACGAAAACAAAGGGAAGAATTGCTCAAAGTAAGCATATAAAATAATAAATTACATTCATGTTACTTGACTGTTGAACTTATGATAACGATGGATATATATTTTTCTTTTTTTCAGAGACTGAGTGGACCAAATGAAGATTCAAATATGTCTGCCGACATTAATGTTGTTGGTTCTCCAGAAAGCCAATCTAATATATCACAAAAATCTATAGAGATACCATCCAATAACAATGAATCCGTTTCGGAAAGCCATACTCCACCACTGCCCACAGAGAAACTAGACTCTCCACCCCCAGTTAAAAAGAGAAAGTCCAGATTCGATGATACGTCATTAAATGAATCTGATAAAGTTGAAAATAACAAGGTATCTGAAAGGTTGAAACAAGAAGAAAAACAAACTTCAAAAAAATCCAATGAATGGGACATGTTTGCAGAAGCAGATAATATTGGAGATTTTAATGTACGTTTCTTTATTTAACTTCTTTTAATATAGTATACATATTAATTTTATTTGTGATTCTTATTACGTTTCATATTCGATTTTTTTTATCCAGAGTCCTACGGTTGAAGGAAAACGTCAAGGAGGACCTGACAATCCTAGTTTAACAGATAATTGGGATGATGCTGAAGGATATTATCGGTTAGTTACATATCACTCCTTTATTTTATATCATTGTTTTACTTTAAAAATTAAATTAAATAATTAAAAAAATGGATAACTACAATATAATTTATTTTTCAGAGTGCGCGTTGGAGAAACGCTAGACGCACGATATGTAGTTTACGGATATACGGGACAAGGAGTATTTAGTAACGTAGTAAGAGCGAGAGACAGCGCTAGAGGAAATTTGGATGTAGCTGTAAAAATTATAAGAAATAATGAAATAATGTAAACATTTTAATATTTAATAATTGATAACTTGTGATATTTTTTGTATTAATTTTGATGCATACTTTACTGTTACTATTTTTACTTTACAGGCATAGAACTGGTTTAAAGGAATTAGAAATTCTTCGAAAATTGAACGATGCTGATCCGGAGGATAGATTTCACTGTTTACGTCTATTCAGGCATTTCTTTCACAAAAATCATTTGTGTATGGTTTTTGAACCTTTAGCCATGAATTTAAGAGAAGTACGTACGAGCCTTTGTTTATTATACATAAAATTTATAATTTAGAACGATTAATGACGATAAAACATGATTGTTACAATAATCATATTTGATGAAAAATTGCAGGTTTTAAAGAAATATGGCAAAGACGTTGGCTTACACGTTAAAGCGGTAAGATCGTATACGCAACAACTTTTTCTAGCACTAAAGTTATTAAAACGTGCGAATATTCTGCATGCTGACATCAAACCGGATAATATTCTAGTCAGTGAAAGCAAATTAGTGCTGAAACTCTGTGATTTTGGTTCTGCATCGCACGCCCACGAAAACGAAATCACACCATATTTAGTTTCGAGATTTTATCGTGCGCCTGAAATTAGTAAGTATTTTATTTTTTTTTAATAGAATCCTAGGTAGAAATCTAGGTATCATTATTCACTCTTTAGAGAAAGAGAAAGGAATGAATATTATTCCTCGACACAATTTTGTTTTATATTTATTCCAACAGCAATATCGTATATTATCACGAGTATTTCTGATAGATGCAAATAAAAAACAATATAAATTAATGATATATACGTTAATGATTCATTTATTAATATTGTTAATTTTTTACTGATAAGTTATATCTCGCAATAGCTGACAAGCGACGGCAAACTTTATCTACTACAGCGCAATTTTACCAGTGCTAGCTTTGGCTTTTTTATTTTGTGCCATACTTAAAACGGTAGAAATTACAGCTTTAATTATACATATATATGCATATCTGCAAATTTATATAACAATTCTTTTGCAAGAAACAACTTTTAATAAGAAAAAAAAATTTTGAAACCTTATTAAATATTATCTTATTGGAAATTGATAAGAATATTATGATACATATTTATTTATTAAAAATTAACTCAAAGTGTTTTTACGTTAAAAAAGTGATAGACACTTGTATTTGAAATGTCTGGAATCGAAAATAACATCGTTATTTTCTAGTTCTTGGTATACCATATGATTTTGGTATTGATATGTGGTCCGTGGGATGTACTATATATGAACTGTATACGGGAAAAATAATGTTTTCTGGAAAGACAAACAATCAAATGTTGAAGTATTTTATGGATCTAAAGGGCAAAATGCCGAACAAACTAATTAGAAAAGGATCGTTCAAGGATCAGCATTTTGACAGCAACTGCAATTTTCTCTATCATGAGGTTGACAAAGTTACTGAACGGGTAAGTCTACTTTATTGTACTATATTATATAGCAAAGCCTCAAGTTGCATAATGCTGCACTGTAAGTAATATTACTTTTCGCATTGCAGTGTGGTATAGAAGAAATGTAACGTATTCATTAATAACGCCATATTGTAATATTTTCGTGTTATTTACGGAAAATAAGTATTTGCTGATACGTGCTTTTCAGGAAAAAGTCGTTGTAATGTCAACGTTACCAGCGACTCGTGATCTCAGCGCAGAACTTGGTGGAAATTCTTTGCCACCAGAACAAAATCGTAAAGTCGGACAACTCAAGGATTTATTGGAACGAACATTGATGTTGGACGCAGGAAAGAGAATCACTGTGAATCATGCTCTGGCGCATCCCTTTATACAAGAAAAGATATAGGTAACCCTGTCTGGGGTCCTTTAGCTCCGAAAAATTCACTGACGTAACTTTGTAAAATGATACCGTTAATAATCTTTTCTATTAATGTTAAACATCACTTGGTAGAAAAGCGCGGTATGTCTCTCTACTTCTCTATCTCTTTCTCTCATTCTCATACCTTCCCCTTTACTCCGATACTATCATTTTTACATAAAATATTTTTTTTTTTTTTTTTTTTTTTTTTTTTTTCTTTTTCTTTTTTTTTTTTTTTCTCCTTTTTTGGTTAAGCAGAAAGAGGCGGTGCAAAAAGTCCAAGTTGTCTATTATAATACGAGAATTTTGCAACAAAACATGATGTTAATGTTGCACAAAACTGTACTCTATAGGTAATATTGTGTGAATTCAAATAAATATTACTTAATTGTGTATAATTATTGTTAGATGGACAGAGTATAATATTTTTATACTCAATATAATAATTGTGAATATAACAAAAAATAAATTTATTATATATAGATGAGGTCTTTAACATAGATTAGTCCGTGTTGTAATGCGTATCTAGAAACTCAAGTTACAAATGACAATTTCCCTTGCAACAAAACTTGTCGATTTTTATAGTTATTTTAATTAATAAGAAAGATACGAATAGAAAAGTAACAACCGCCTCTTTCAGCATAAATTAATACCTCTTTCCTTTTGCCAATTTTTCTGCTTTAGAAAACAAGGACAACGTCTTTATAAATATCATCCTTTACAAAGTGATTATAGAACGTGCGTTTATGTGACGTTATTATTGTACGTAACGTAATCCCACATAAAGCGAGAAAGATTCGTATATATAAAGAACTGTACACCCTTATGGATCACACATTGTTTGATCCATTTTAGAGTATTTCATCAGCGAGCATACGTGCACAGCATTTAGAAGCCTTAGTGGCAAAGAAATCTGTTTTAATTGGAAGATAAATTGTATAATGAATAGGTCAGTTATATTGAAATAAAATAACACATGCTTAATACAATGAGAAGAATAATCTGTATTTTGTCTTTTCAATCTTAAATTATAAATGATCATAGTTCAAGTATTTCTTATTGTAATATTTGTATCTTACTCTCTTTTTCTAGTTCTTTTTGCCTAGCTTTTTTATTCATTTCTTTCTCAATTTTTAAAATTAAAAAAAAAGAAAGCGTTCCAAATTAAGCACATTCAAATCCTGTTTTATGCAGAGACAATATAGTGTTATAAATATAAAATAAACGTGTGTACATATATGTATGACTACGTATATACGAATACATATACGTAATATATTATACATAACGTACATACATGCATACATACGTTATGTGTTGTGTATGGATGTGTGCACATATACACGTTTTACACATCAACGAATACATATGTTTAATAGTTTATCTAATGCAAACGTATAGTTTAAATTTACAATTCAGTATACAACGATGAAAAAAACACTTATTTTTTATTTCTACAATAAACATACGTAATTAAATTCATTTCTGATAAATGCTAAATAGAAAGTGAGAAATGTATATATTTAAAATACGATGCAAAATTTTAGGGCAAATATGGTTGATAAGACATGCGAAATATGTGTTAAATTAAGAGTCTTATTATTTTTTTCTAGTATAACAATCAAACTGTCGATTCTCTTATACTTGTTGCAATTTCTTAAAATTAGTTTTAAATTTGAAAATTTGGTTGTTTGTTTGAAATTAAAAGAATATCGATGCTGTTGTAAATGGTTCATGGCGTAATCTTGAAGTGACAAGATTGTACGAGACTGCTTATGTTTCAGATGCGTCTTCAATTCAAATCACCGTTAAGTGCGGCCGGATCTTTCAAGGGCCTTTAGCGCCGATCCCGTTACAAGGTATTCATGGGGTTGCCTGGGATACTTAGCACATCCATTATATATTATTCAGTTTAATAATGAAATCATAAGCCATATGAGAATAGTTCGAGTTTTGAAAATGCTTTATCTAATAAACTTTCTATGACAGTATAAAGTTTTTATTTGAGACAAAATGTAAAATTTCGAGTTTCTAAAATTTTCCATGTATGATATTGCAACAACATTTAATTGTTTTTTGCAAGAAAACTTGAAAGATAGAACAAACATTAAATTATTAGTCAGTATTAATATGCGGTATATAATAACATAAACAGACGTTTGAATATTTGTAACGAAAGGGATAATATGAGATATTGATAAAATCAACTGCCATAAAAAAACGAAACAGGAAAAAAATATATATGTTTCTCGGGAATGTTTCAATACAGAAGTAAAAATATACTATGAAACTACAATTAACGAGAATAAATGTATCGTTCTAATTGGCAATTTGGTAATGTTTCACTTGTAGCCCTCCCTGTGAGGAGGGGAGGCAATGGAAGAGATGATGAAAACGATTGATGAGGAGGAAAGGAAAAATGTACTTACGCCTACGTCGTGTCTACTGCGAAAAAATATGTGCACACTGTCGCTAAACAGGTCAACAAGGTTTATACAACGTTTAACTAAATTTATATCCGCGTGCTAAGGTTTCTCTTAGTATTACTTAAAATTGCAATCCAGGATTCGTAAGTATGTACATACACAGGTAAAGTACATGTGATTGTGAACATTTCGAGTGACATTATACAAATGTAAATAACTATACACTTATATCTTTTTTTTATTTTTTTTTTTTCAAAATTATTTTAATCAGAAATCAAATTGTACATTTATAAAGATTTAAAACTTGTATATAATACTAATATTTGCAACTTTTTTTGAGTTTTCAGATATTTAAAGACCACGCTCTGTGAAAATGAAAAACCAAATGCGATAAATACATTATTTTTAAGAAATTCACGCTCTCTTTTTGTCCCTTTCTTTTTCTCTTTTCCTCTTCCATCTATTTTCCATGTAAGTATTCTAAAAATGTGTAAAAATATTTTTATGTAAATGAAACCGAATAGATAAAAATTTTTTTTTTAATAAAATAATTCTTTTTTCTTTGATTTAAGAAAGCATATGTATACGTGTTACAATAATTATAGAAAGGACAAATGTAATATTACTTTTAAGCTTTTTTGGGATCAATATTTTATTTAGATTTATTAATATTAATGAACAATTTTTTGTGTATACAACAATATACTAACGTCCTATTATGTCTAAAATTGATATTATATTACAAGTGAAATAAACTTGTAAATTTATCCATTAAATCATATAATATAAAATATAATTCAAATATTTTAAATAAGTTAACAATTTCATTGACATTTTATAGATAAAAATACATGGTTAACAATATATAATGTATATATTCTTTAGTGATGTATACTGAATCTATACTTCTTCTTTCAGGTATTATTTACATCATTTTTAATGATTTATCCTGATATCTATAAAAGAAAACGTAGCCAATTTTTCTCATTTTTGCGTACAAAATTTTAAAATATTTTAATCTCGCTCTGGATAATATTGGACTATTGTTTTGGAAACTTGTTGGGCTAATTCCATTGACGATGCGCACAGTACTCTTCTGCTCAGCACATCAAACGGACCTCCTTTTAATAGAAGAAAGGAATAAGTTAGTCATGCATTATTTTGATATCTAATTTATTACAGTATATTATTTTTTTTTTTTTTTTTTTTTTTTTTGCTGTGACTTAATTATGTAATATTTTGTAACTATACCAGCTGGATCTATCGTCACCCCACCGGCTTCTCGAACAATGAGATCTCCGGCTGCAATATCCCAGGCATGTATACCGAATTCAAAAGAAACGTCAACCCCACCAAGAGCCACCATGGACAAATTAAGAGCCGCCGAACCAAGCGTTCGTATCCTGTATAATTGATAAATAAATCTGTAAGATCTTCCATTACAGTTTTTCACAAAAAACGTAAATATATCTTACCCATGAACACGTGGTGCAAGAAGTTCTAGATTTTGCAGAACTATTTTCGTTTTTTCTGGATCTCTACTAGTTCCCATTTCTATCATCACTAGTGCTTTACGCAAATCTGAAATAACGGCAGTTAATTAAATAAGACCAAATACTCAAAGAAAAAGAAGCCAACTTTAATGTTATATAAGACGATTTTACAAAAGAATTATATAATTTGTTTGCATACTTTCTGTATTTTACTGAAAGTAGAGAATAATTTACCTTTTTCGTTCGATACGTGAATGGGAGCGCCATTGAGAAAGGCTCCCTGACCTTTGCGAGCGGTAAAAAGCTGCTCCAAGATTGGATTGTACACTATTCCTATTTCCGCGACTTTATTAATAAGCAGCGCAACCGAGATGCAGGTGTGCGGTAAGCCGTGAACGAAATTCATTGTGCCATCGATGGGATCGATTATCCATGTTGGGGCATCCGTCAATTCAACTTTTTGTCCCGAGGCAGTGCTCTCCTCGCCAATAAACCTGTCACGAGAATTCATACGTTATTTATTTTAGAATTAATTTAGAAGTTGAAGATCATAGTCCACAACAAGTACCTAATTATCAATTCCATTTCAACTTACCTGTGACTGGAATATTTAGATGATATTCCATCAATCAAGAGTTTCTCTACCTCTTGATCCCATTTCGTGACCAAGTCAACGTCGCACGATTTCGTAAGTACATCTTTATGTTGGTAAATTTTTTCCCTGATAATCTGCAGACAAAAAGAAATTAATTAAAACTCTCCCCTTTTCTATCTTTCATTTTTTTATTTTATTTTTTTTTCAGGGAAACTGAATTAGATAAACTGCGTTATCATTATATAAACGCGATTACGATTATTAAGAAGAATTATTACGCGCATTATCGTATTAAATTACCTACATACCGTACACGTCTATCACATGCATGCTGCGATAACGTATATGGTACACGTATGTAATAACAGACGTAATAAATAATATGCAATAAACGTATGCATTAAGTGTGATTCACGATCGAAATATATTATTCGCTTTCGATTGATAATTGACATATATGATTAACGACACCGATAAGATAAGCCGAGTATCGCGGCACAAATGCGGTCAAGATTCTCCGAAGTATTCTGATACATGTTAATAGCCGCTAAATATTCTCCCACGATCTCCGGCCGCTACTCCGTTCTCCGCGGCACCTGGAAAACGGAGCTGACTGAATGACTTTTCGTTCGGCTTTCCCTGCTCGACTTACCGAGCCAGCTTGCTTCACCAGCCACAAAATTTCGACGTAGTACTCGTCCAGCGTATTCGACATCGCTCGCGTGGAAACTTATACGTCGGCCTCGTAGAAATGGAATCGCGTTGTCACGCTGCTCGCGCACTCCGGTGCAAATTTACTTCAGGTGCGCCGTCACCGATAGACGTAGATCTCTTGCAGACGCAGCGTGGACGCGCGTTAGTTTCGCGGTATACGGAGACTGCGAGTTGAGAGCGACCCTTGTCGACGCAACTGTGTTACCGAATGCACTGAATCCTGTGCATCGTGACACATCGAGCCGCGCTTGAACACATGTGGCTTTTAAATGGCTTCGTACTGACTTCCACCACCTACCGCCGCTTGTCGAATCGATTCTCGCAGCTGTATATATATATATACATACACACACACACACACACACACACACACTTGCGTAATGTATGTGTATATATATATATATATATAGATATATATGCAATAAAACGCAAGAAATTAATTAAAATGTTTTTTATTCTAGATGCTGCGCAAGAAATAAAGAGAAAGGATGAGAAAGAAATGATGAGACTTTCCAACGTTTAACAGAACAATTGCAATTATACATATATATATACATATGTGTGTTTTTAAAATATATATGTATATATCCGTCGGATTTTTTTTTTTAGACAGAGCTAGATCACTGTACGATTTTACAAGGGGTTTTATAACTTTAGACAAACTATTTTATCTAATAAAAATAAATCCTAACGGATATATATATATAATATAATATATCTGTCTGATATCACTTGTGTTTTATATCTACATACAATACAATACATATACACTTATCACACTTAAAGTTTTGTTCCACGAGGAATGATATGTATGTGACGTAACTCCCACGGGAGCACGAAGTAACTTTCGTTCAGAAGTACGTATGTTTATACACCCTTCTTTTTTTTTTTTTTTTTTTAATCGCGTATTTTTTAAAGGAAACAATGAGAAACGTCTCATCTCGGTTTTTAAGCTCGTCGAAGAACGTGTCGCTAAAACCGAATATATTTATGGTATAATAAATAACAGAAAGCAAGATTTTCCTCTTGCATTATAGCAACAACGCACCAGCAATAACGCGTACATATAGCTCAACTATATACTACATTCATCCGTTAAATAACAGTCATTAATTGTGCAATCAGCGTTCTACTACTGTGCCGTTCAATATAATTAATCTGTATTGAGCGTTTTCTGTCTTGGAATTAATTTTAAACTTAATTTTGAATTTAACAAAAAGACATTTAGACTACTGGCAATGCTTACGTAAGATATGTATCGCAGTCGCGGTAACTCGAAGGAGAGAGCGACTAATAATTTAATTAATTATATCAATATCTATTCTTTTGATACGTCCTTTTTTTATCAACTCGAGAGCTAGCAATGAGAATATAAAAAAAAAGAAGACGTATCCAAAGAATAACTTTTACTTCGACTTTAAAATCTTGAATGACAATATCAGAATGACGATATCAAATTGATTCGATCAATGAAAGAACGATAATATCTTTTTATGTATTTTGTACGTTTGTAGTCGTCAAATTGAAGAATACACGACAAGAGTTTGAAAAGTATACCCATCTCTGATATTGTGCAAATACACATAATAACTTCCGTGCGCAATCTATTATTTTTATCTTTATAAAACTATTCGGAATTTGATATGTTTCCAACACTCACCAAACAATTCTCTCAAAAAGAAAAACATTTTTCTATAATAAATAAGCAAAAAATGCATGATTTAAACGCATGGCCTTAATTCAAATAAAAGTTGAATAACACTTTCATCGGCCAGGGTTGATGTATCTCCAATATTCCTGTCGCCTGCTGCAATTTTTCTCAGCATACGTCTCATAATCTTCCCAGACCTTGTTTTCGGCAGAGCCGGAGCATGTTGGATAACATCCGGTTGAGCAAATGGACCAATCCTTTCACGTACTGCTCAAATCATATAAATGTTATACACGTATTAATTGTGTATTAAATACAATATAAATTGAATATCTTAATTAAATTAAAGGAACTCACCTTTCTTTTTAAGCTCGACTTGCAACTTTTCATCAAATTCCATTCCCGCGGTCGGAGTAATGAAACAATATAAACATTGACCTTTAACAGGATGCGATTTGCTGACCACTGCAGCTTCAGTTACCGAGGAATGTTCCGCCAACACACTTTCAACTTCAGCTGTTGACATTAAATGACCAGAAACGTTTAACATATCGTCAATACGACCTGTCACCCACAGATAACCATCCGCATCACGTCTCGCTCCTACAATCACAGATCAGATTTATATCATTTTTGTGTAAAAATCTAATCTATTATTATTTTATCTTCAATCTTTAACTGAATGAAAAAAAGATTAAAAATCATGCTTACCATCTCCCGTACAGTAAAATCCATTGAATCGATCAAAATACGTATTTTGGAAACGTTGATGATTCCCGTAGAGGGTCCGCATCATACCCGGCCACGGACGACGGAAGACAAGATATCCCTCTCCTTCGCCTTCAATTACGTGACCATCTTCGTCAAGGAGCTCCGGCAAAACCCCAAAGAAAGGAAATGTCTACACATTCGTTTCGCACATCAGAGATAAGTAATTATTTGTGACGCAGGAATTTTTCAACGGAAAAATTCTTTACCGCGGAGCCTGGCTTCATAGGTGTAGCACCGGGCAATGGTGTAATTACATGGCCACCAGTTTCTGTTTGCCAGAAAGTGTCTGCTATACTGCATTTGCTATGACCAACAAGATTATAAAACCAGAGCCAAGCTTCGGTATTGATTGGCTCGCCGACCGAACCGAGGACCTGAAACGTGTGTACGCATATGGCCTTTTTATAGATCAAACACACTTTTTCCTTTTTCTTTTCAATCGAAGTATAAACCCAACAAGGTTTACCTTGAGTGTGGATAAGTCGTGCTTCTTCACAAGATCATCGCCAAATTTCATTAATGATCTTATAGCGGTTGGTGCTGTATAAAATTGTGTGACCTTGTATTTGTCGACGATAGACCAGTATCGATCATTATCCGGATAGAAGGGTGTACCCTCAAACTGTCAAGCACAAATATGGATTATTAAGAGTAAAAAAAAAAAAAAAAAGCCAAGACGAATAATATTCGTAAAAAAAAGATAAATGTAAGGAAATCGCATACGCACTATAACGGATGTTGCACCATTCGCCAACGGACCATAAACGACGTAAGTGTGTCCTGTAATCCAGCCACAATCGGCGGTACACCAATAAACATCGCCTGGATGATAGTCGAAAACATATTTAAAGGTTGTCGCGGCATAAATCAAATATCCTGCAGTAGTATGGAGGACACCCTTCGGTTTTCCAGTAGAACCGCTACATAGACACGGAAAAGAGAAAAGAAAAAAACGCTAATTGTTAATAATTTTATTTTCTGTTTAGCTCCAAGTATGAAATAGATGCAAAATACGAACGAAATTAATGCGTACCTTGTATAAAGAATAAAAAGTGGGTCCTCGGCGGCCATCCAAACTGGATAACAGCTCGGTTCCGCATCCTCCATCTCGTCATGCCACCAAGCATCTCGATCATCGTCCCATGAAATATTAGGCATTTCCATGAGCGTACCGTTGCTAGTGCCGTTCACACCTTTTGTCTTAGGATTTCCCTGAGGATTGTTGAGTCTCCTCAGATGCGCAACGACGATACAGCTTTCTAGTTGATGGCCATGCTTCTTGACTTTATTCACAGCCTCGTCGCAAATATTTTTCAACAGAAGTAATTTCTCGCCTCTCCACACGCCATCCGTAGTGATCAGAACTTTGGCCTTGGAGTCGAGGATACGTTCCGCCAATGAGTCAGATGAATATCCTGCGAACTGCAATTGCATACATTGTTTTTTTTTTTTTGATTTCTGATTTTACTTGTGATAAAATAAGTGCTCCTAAGCATTTATACCGTTATTCACTTACCACTACGCTGTGAATGGCTCCTATTCTTGTACAAGCTAGCATGGCAATCGGTAGCTCCAAGATCATCGGCATGTAAATTACCACTTTGTCCCCAGTAGAAACACCTTTTGACTTGAGAACATTCGCAAATCTGCACGTTTCCTCGAGCAGTTTTCTATAGGTCAGTCGCGAATAATCTTCTGGATCGTTTCCTTCCCTAATAACATAATAAAAGTTAAAATCTCATATAGCAGAGAACATTACGGCAATGTTACAATAATGTCGCGACGTTGCTGCAATGTTTTATGTTGCGAAAAAAACGACAATTGTAGCGTATAATTTTAAAAAAATGCATAGCTGCAATTTTTTTTTAATTAAGAAGGTTGGATCTTAAAAAGATTGCTTGCCTTTTGCCACACGGATATATATATATATATAAATTACGCAGATACTAAGAATTATTATAGATTAGACTATTAAAGCAAGACAAAACTAGATGAGTATGCATCTAGCTGTGAAATCGTAAAACAACCGGCAAAAAATTACTTTTCACAAGAAAATCATAATCGGTCTCCTCTGAATAGAGAAAAATAGGTAATAAGATACAAGCGTGATGTGAACTAGATATTGGTCTCGTGCAAGGATTATCCTTGAAAAATATTACGCAAGGTGCGCCGTACTTGAAAATGGCCTTCGTTTTTCAATCTCCTCTCTAAATTCAGGGTTAGACAAATGTTAATTGAGGCACCGTATATATTCATTAAATTACACAAATGCGTTTTACATTATCTTTGCATTTCATTTGTAATGTTATGTTCTGCACGTTTGAACTTAAATTTGAATTTGTGTATCTTCACGACATTCCACTACCTCGTGCGCATGCATCTTTTTCTTGCTTCGGATCTGATACTCGTATCTTATCAACGGTCGTTTCAAAACAAACGTGAAGCGGTATCGTTTATAATTTAAAATTGTACTTTTCTTTTCTTTTTTTTTTTTGTTTTTTAATCTACTTTGCTCTCCCATCGAATCATTACTCGCGCGAATCGCGTGTTCGTGCATTTGTGGAAAAATTAGAAGAAAGAGACTTTGCTCGGATATCTATATGTATATCGTATCAGGAATAAGAATTTCCGGGAATGAAGTCCGCTTAGCGGCAAAGTTTTTAGTGGGAATTGCGTGATCGAATCGTGATATTCGGCGCTGGCGCGCACGCCAAGGTTGTGACGGAATCAGTGACGCGATAGCGCGCGATGCCTCGCTGGCCAATGAAACGTAGGTGCAGATCGTGTGTCGAACTTTTCGGCAAATAGACGGGCTTTGCTCCGATGCCCGACGTCGGACACGATCGCGTCATCAAGTAATTTCAACGTTGGGTACCCAGAAAAAAAAATGTTACAAAGTTGCATCAGCGTTCACATTTGAGAATCACGTGGAGCCGCATTTCGTATTTCCGAAGTGCAAGTTTCAATCTAATGTTCTTACACTCTCGGGGCGATAATAATCGATGAGTAATAATGGGTGAAGGGTAATCCGGCCACGATCCGGCTAACGTAGGTAGGCCGGAAATCAAATATGTATGAGGCCGTGATATCGCGAAACTCGCGTTTCTCTTTTGACTCGTGTCTTTCGCAAACGTAGCACGCATACACATACGTCCAAGCACCCCGCATACAATAGAGATTCTCACGAGAGAATCGAGTATCAATTGCAGGTAAAACTGGTGACGCGTTAACGGTCACATTAACGATAAGGAAAATAATAGCGCATAATGATACCGTCACATCGCAACGGTGAAACTATACCGTTTTGCGTAAGCAACGCAAGTTGATCAACGTTCGAATGACTTGCATCTATTATTCTTCAAGGTATACTTTGCATGGAAATGAACTCCACGCGTTGGGCGTTTGAACCGACCGATAATCGATCGCTATCTCTCGATCAGATCGCGGCATCGAAATAAACGGCGCCACGCCGCGCGATTTCAAGCAGCTCGCCACTGCGCGAGATCAGCACTCGATTGTCTTACCAGTAAAACGCTATTTTATCGCCGTTTCCGCTCTTGACGTTCTTGTCGAGTAGATTGAAGCTGATATTTGTCGACGCTCCCTCCATCCATCTTATAAAAATGTCACCCTTGCTTAGATCGAAGTTATATGAGAAAAACTTGTCCTCGGTCGCCGGAGTTTCCCAGTAAAATTGCTTGGCGATTTCACCCCAGAACTGCGCCGGCTCTTTTATAGACCTGAGAAAAATAAACGGACGTTAATTTTGGGAATTATCAGCATATAACTTTTCGCGATATGGCATGTAATAGTCGAAACAGTTGTCCGGAATTATTGCCACATCGATGACTTTATGCGCACGCAAAAACGTAGTCTCATTTATCTATCAAGTTTTTATTCTATTTACTTAAAACGTTTCGTCATTGCAATAAATGGAGTACGTAGCTTTTGTAGATTCGCGTTTAACGAATCGATTCTCTTCTCTTTCCTTACGTAACGTGAACGATTCTTCGGCCTACTTCGTATACAAATTTATGCACGTTCGGTGCACCCGCGAATTGTTATTGTGCATTAATAAAGTGCATTATTACTGACGTTTCCACATTAATTGGCCAAGTTTGCGCTTTCCGCCCTACTAGCGGAAGTAAATTACAGATAAAATTAATAAGGTGCAAATGTAAAATTGGAGGAAGGGAAAGGTGACGGGGATATTTCCCGCTACGTATCTAGATATGAGGAGCGCTCGTTCCTCCGCGAGGAAATTTGTCCCACCCCTGCGGGATCGATATCGCGCATCTATTCACGTCGTTTAAGGATACGATTTCATGCCCGAATCTGGCTAAAATTATCTAGGAGTCATCTCAATTTCTTTCTACGACATGTAATAATGTACACGAGATGTGTCGTGTCTTCCCCGGAAAAAAGTTACGACCATCGTTGCACCGACAGGATAACGTCTCCTTAAATTTAAAAAGAGCCCGTTTCCTCGCTATTCATCGTTCGATTGCATATTCCGATTGCAGCGAACAAAAGAGGAAACGACCGTTGTCATCGTCGCTTCTTCCATCAGTCCCTTCGCATCTCGCGACGTCTTTGCCTCGGCGAAACATGACGTGCGGACAATTCGATTTTCGACTCGACTCGACGCGTCGCGACACGGAGGGAGGCTTTGCTCTAAGAAACACGCTAAATGACAGGACCTGTCCATTCCTTTCTCTCTCATCTACAAGCTAGGGGGACATTTCAAAATCACTCACCTTTCGTGCATTCGTTTGTACTGCTCCATGCTGGAGCAGTGCGCCATCCTCGCGAGCTCCGAGTTGGGATAGTACAGTTTCTCTGCCATGTTTCGTCCCTCTATCTTTCCTCTGTCTCTCGTCGTTTGCGTTCAAGTCTTCGTTCGGGGCTGAAATGAGACGTACGAACGAGAAAGCCGTGATACTCTGGGCAAGATGCGTTACGGGAGACGTTGGAGCAGCGACTAATCAACTCGTCTCCTGCGCTTTGCCGGTCTAACGTCCAAGTCTTACCACCCCGACCGATAGCCCACGACTGATTGCGACCGAAACGCGCGCGCAACACGATCAACGGCGAATGCTGAGCACAGGTGAACGATGGTGAGGGATCAGTCTTGTCACGAGCAGCGCCCCCAATTACCTTTTCGTAATTACATCCTTACATATTGCGTCATTTTCCACTTAATTGGCGCATCCCTTTAAACTTATAGAATAAGCTTTTCCTCCCGTCATCCTCGGTTAACGCGTCACATTTCAACTTGTCAGTTTATCCACTCTGATCGATGACAATCATTTAGAAAATTCCCCGACTGGCAAACCGTTTCATCAGCTACTCCAACGCTCTTATTCCAGCTCATGAAAGGTTCACTCGTAATTTTCTGTAACGGAAACATGCTCTATATATATATATATATATATATATATATATATATATATATATATATATATATCACTCTTTAATACATACTTTTCTTTTCATTTCTTTTTATTTACAACCCTTGCCTATTTATTATATTATTTGATAATTATAAAAGAAATTTAACAACTTACGTGTAGGAATCACAAAGGGGAGAATACAATTATAATACCTTCGAGGGTGATATAATTATCATTAATTCAAGTTTTCCCATGCAGTAGTAGTTTGAAATGTGTGACGAGTCAAACGGTCAACGGAAAGTTCCTTAAATAACCTGTCCAGATCTACTCGAGAAGCTCTTCGTCTTTATCTCTCGACACTAAAAAAAAAGGGCTGCGTCAATGCACGGCATTGTTTGTACATTTGCTGCACAGGCAAATATGCATATATGCATACTTACATACGCGTGTAATGTGTAATATATGCGGTATACATACGTCATACGAATATTATACATATATGTGTGATATATACCTATTCACCGTCATCCATTATTCTTGGGTTAGGAAAGCGCGGCGCGCAAACTCTGTCTTCTTTAGGCTGCCTTAGGCTGAAAGCGGTAAACCGGCAAAGGTAGCGCTGACCAATCACAACCGAGGGTTCTCTTCGTCTATTGTAAGCTCGATGTTATAAAACAAATGAGACTCCTCCGGCACGTAACGCTGTGACCGAACATAACCTCGACGGTGTTGATGTCGGTGCATGCAGGAGTGATTTTAATATTTTGACGATAATGATTGAATTATTAATAAATTGTAGCTTATGTTAAGGTGTATCTCGCAAACCGCAATGTTTGTTCCATTTTTACGCATTTTACGCCGGTCAATGACGACTGCCGCAAGGTCTAAGCGGCGTGTCGTCGTGACCGGAATAGGGACCGTATGCCCTTTGGGAGTCGGAACGCGACACGTTTGGGAGGCTCTTGTCGATTCCAAGTGCGGAATCACGCGGCTTTCGGAACCGGACTACGAGAAGCTGCCGTGTAAAGTAGGTGAGCAGACTCTGACACTCACTGTCACAAGCCTGCACATGATGTATGCTGGATGTACTTTGATTTGATCTGCAATTGTTTTATATGTTTACAGGCTTTACCAATCTCGAGTACGTAATATAATTGCCGCTTTATATGCATTATGCTAAGTAATTATTAATAATTGATTTGTATTTACTAGCTGCATTGGTGCCAAAAGGGAATTCTCCTCACGAGCTCAACATAGACTCCCACTTTACAAAGAGTGAGCTACGCACAATGTGTCCTGCTACTGCCTATGCCCTAATAGCTTCAGAAGAGGCACTTGTGGATGCAAGGTGGAAGCCAACCGATGAGGCTGACAAGCGTGACACTGGAGTATCTGTAGGGATTGGCATGATAGATCTGGTTGACGTATGCATGACGTATGAGGCTCTGAAAAAGGGATACAGCAAAGTTAGTCCATACTTTGTGCCTAGAATACTGCCAAACATGGCTGCAGGTCAGATCAGCATTAAATATGGCTTTCGTGGACCAAATCATTCAGTGTCGACTGCATGTGCTACAGGTGCACATGCTATTGGTAATTGATTAGCTAAAATGATTTTGATTAATGCTCTTTCCACATCTGAGAGTTGTAATATATTGTATCTTTCAGGTGATGCTTTCCGCTTTATTCGTGGGGGTGAGACAAGTGTGATGGTATGCGGCGGGGCAGAGGCATGTATCAGTCCACTAGCCATAGCTGCGTTTTGCCGACTACGAGCATTGAGCACTTCGAAAAACGACATGCCGCGAGAGGCGTCTCGGCCCTTTGATCGCGACCGCGATGGTTTCGTCATGGGCGAAGGTGCTGCGATACTTGTCTTGGAAGAGCTGAATCACGCGCTCGCCCGGGATGCGACAATCTATGCGGAAGTGTTGGGCTATGGTCTGTCTGGCGACGCGTCGCACATAACGGCGCCCAGCGAAGACGGTACCGGGGCATTATTGGCGATGGATCGGGCATTAAAGGATGCTGGGATCGAAACAGCAGAAGTAACGCATGTAAACGCGCATGCCACGTCCACGCCGTTAGGTGATGCCATCGAGGTAAAGGCTATAGAATCCTTGATGGGCGAACACAGTAAAAATGTAATAGTAACAAGCACAAAAGGGGCGCACGGTCATCTGCTGGGTGCTGCTGGTAATCTTGAGGCTGTCTTTACGATCCTGACAGTTAAAAAAGGTATTATACCACCAACATTGAATCT
Organism: Cardiocondyla obscurior; assembly: GCF_019399895.1. NCBI lineage: Eukaryota > Metazoa > Arthropoda > Insecta > Hymenoptera > Formicidae > Cardiocondyla > Cardiocondyla obscurior. Next base: position 104,761 of record NC_091875.1, on the reverse strand, counting down.
GCACAACTTAGATATGGAAACATGTTTGAGATTTGCCCCACATACGAAAATGCAGTGGAACACGACGGTGAAGCGTCGAACAGCTTTAAAAAATGCATTCGGTTTTGGTGGAACAAACGCCTGCTTATGCTTCGCACAATACGTTAATTAAATTTAAAGTTTTCTAACTAAACTATATTACTATAGAATTTTAAGAAAAAAAAAATTAATATTTCAACTTACGACAAAAGTAGCATAAATGGAAATTAATTACTAGTCATTTCTTGCATTCACTGAAAAAAAGTATTTATTTGGCGCAAAATATTATCTTATCATTTAACCAAAGGAAAACATAAAATCTTAAAAAGCGAATTAATTTATAGATTTTTTTAGGTGCCGTTTTCTCTCCGCATAATTTATAAAACGGAAGATTTTACTTCTGTATGTACATATGTATAAAAACAAGGTCTAAAAAAAGTAAATTCAGTGACGAATTGAATTTCTCATAAGTGATATTACCAATAAATAGAGACTTAAATATTTTTAATAATTTTTATATAACATACAATATATATATATAGAGATATATATATATATGTATGAAAATTGCGATAATTGTTTGTATAGAATATTTTTACAGTGTGCGCAATAAAAGTTACAGAACGAAAAGGTTATAGGAATAGGAAAAGGATATTGGAATAATAAAATATATGTAAATATATGTATATATATGTACATATACATATAATGGAATGTAACATTGATTTTAATATTAAGTTTTTGACAATATTACATCACATCTCGGTTTGTTACAACATTGACACAAATTTACCAGTTATATCGTAAACAATCTCGAAAATAAAAACTTTCAAGAAAATACTTTTTAAATTACTGGAAAACTTGTCCCTAACAACTTGCATTTAATGTGAAATCGGATCTGCCATATTTTCACGGCCAAGGCATATTCATTCAAGATATCTACGTTTGCTTACATTACGAAGATTTATACAATTTTCAATTTTACGATACATATCAGTTTTCGCGTTACTTCGTATACGTTTCACGGTACCTTGATTTGCATTGTATATTCTGCACTTTTCTCAACGTCGACATGATTGTTTAATTGTCGAATGTGAAACTAATTTCCACAATATTTTTTATTGGATTCAATTTTTCTGTTCATAAAGATAAAGAGTATTATTATATGCATATAGTTTTCTGATATACATGTTATTCAGCATTGTATTTACATGAAAAGAATGTCAATCTCGAATGATAACAATTTCTTTAAAATTTGTGCCTTAATACTGATAGTAAATAGAAGTAAAAAAAGAAGAAAGGCAGATATATTACCATAGAAATTTTTAACGGAGAATGCTAAGTGGCTTCTGATGATTGCACAACATGGCAAAACGTTCCTTTAGCATTTGTCGGAGTTTTAGTCGTTTCTCTGTTAGATGACATATCCTTGATTTAAATTCTAATACTTCCTCTGCTGGAATATAACTCTCTTTTTCGTCATCGTCAGAAAAACAGGAATCCTGAAAACCAAACAATTGTCACATTAATTTTAAACTTTGTTGTAGAACTTGTTAAATATTATAACACGACAAAATTTAACTTTTTGTAATTTGACTGGTTCAATTTAAGTGATATTTGTCCTATTTTAAATTTACCTTTAACATTTGCGTAAGTGTTGGACCTCCTTCTTGTAATAAGGAGATACTCGAACTGGAATGATTATGTTTATTGTGACAAGTGTTTTCGCGATCGCAACATTCATCATTACAAGCTACTTCAGAACCCTCCGGTGTGCTAGGAAGAGAAGAACTGCTAATATTGTGTTCGGAAGAATATCCACAATCTTGAGACAGTTGCTCGTTTGAAAAATGGTTTTTCCTATTTTCGAAATGTTTTTCAATTTTTATCCACATAGTATATTTAGTTTTATTAGGTTCCGTTATCCAAGCATCTACCAATTCGTTAGTCACGGAATCTTTGCAATCGTCATTATAATTCCACTGATTTTCTACTTTTTCGTCATTCTTAAAGAGAAAAAAAAATCATAACGTTTTACTTTAGGAAATTTAACATTTTTACGATAGTTATATAAAATTGTTAATAAAAAAAAATACTTACTTTACACGATTCATAAATATTGGATGAATTCTCCTGAGGTAATTGTTTGCAAGACGTACTATTTTGTTTCGATTGACTTGTATTAAGTTTTTTCTTCGTTTGAGAAATATCTTTTTTAACTATAACTTTCTGAGAACCTTTTTTTACGGGGAATGTTAATTCTGTTTTATTTCGTGATTGTGATATACTAGACGTTTTTAATTTATTTAAACAATCCGGACATTTACACGTTAGTAAACCTTTGTTTTTTGGATCTAGAACCTGCAACTAAAATAAAAAAAGAAGAGAATATATATGTATATACAGTATACACTTGTGCATTTATATAAAATAAAATCTCATACCTTGTGTCGATTAATATTCTGCGTCGTCGCTTTCGATTCTGCACAAGTACAAGGAGATTCGCTTTGCCTCTCATTTGGACACTATGGTAAAATATACAGCTTAGCACTTTTATAGACAAACGTGGCAACTTTTTTTATATTTTTCGTAAAAAGTAAAAAATTAATAAACTTTTTAAGAAAAAGAAAAACATTTTACAGACAAATGTAACATACGTCACAGGAGTTTTCCTTTTCTTCCGTTTCGTTACGTCGTTCTTTTTTCTTCTTGCGTTTAAGACGTAACTTTTCACGTTTGTTCTGTTTTGCTATTTCTTCTCTTGTGAGTTCTTCATATAACAATTCCAATTGAGAAATACCTTGTTTCGTCTCAACTGCCACCTGAACAAGACAAAATATAGTTTTACTAAAAAACTGATCTATTACGTAAATTTGAATTTTCTAATAATGACATTAATCATATTTTTAAACTTTTTACCTGGAAATTTCTAGATAATGCATCGACCGCAACAGCAGCCAATACTTTACATACAGTTTCTTCTTCCTTTAGTCGCCGATGTATTCTGTGCAATCGTTCCGCAACACAGATACCTAAGCACGTAAGTACTTCTTCTTGAGCAATTTCCAGCGTTTTTGCATGGCGTTCCCTGAAATTCAAAGACATTTTTTTTTTTTTATTATTCCTTCTAAATGTCACATTTCACAAAATATATGTTTGAAAATTATTACCTTCCTATAAGCGCCCAAGGTTGCACGCGACCAACGAGAGTAGTTATATATTCCGTGATGGGTGGTAAATGAACGTGATGATCAGCTATGCAACGCTTAATTCCGGAATATAAGACCCCTACGTAACCCTTTTCTTTTGTAGGCTCGGGCTCTCGTGTTAAAAGAGACGATGCCAATAAAACTTTGTTGCGGCACTCGGTGCAAAACCTGATGATCACAGTCACATTATAAAAGAATAACAGAATATCACGAGACATATTCTATATAAAAATACTCTATGCACCTATGTTTACTTAGATAGATATCTAGAGCTTCATCAAGTGTATCGTTTTCTATTAATGTCAATTCCTGTCGACATGGTAGCTCCATGCAGTCCCATACTTCCTTCCAAGCATTCCATATTGGGGGACCTCGCTGAATCTCTAAAGTATGAAGTGCACATCGCCGAGACTTCCTATTTCTTTGTTGCTTTTCCATTAAATTGTTTAACCTGGTACTGCAAAAATGGAAACAATGATAATTTTTTCATGCATGTATTTAAGATAATATTTTTGTGTTTATCTATACCTATGCCCGTGTAATAGTGTACAAAGCAGTTGGGGTGATTTCAGAACTTCATCTTTTATAGAAAGCATACCATCAGAAGTAATAATCAGTGGGTCCAAAGCAGGATGTCCAGACTGCATTAGATCGTAGAATAATCTTTCAACACTGAATACAAAACATTTTATTATCTTGACAACATAATAATAGATGATTATTATTCTAATAAAAATTAAGTTTTTTCCAATTAGCCCAATAAAAATGATAATTACCTTCTTCGGCAACCTACGCATGGTTCAGCCTCATTCAAAATGTCATATATGTGCTTGCAAGTAACTTCAAAGGATGCTTTTATTTCTTCTTTCGAGAGCAAAGCAAGTTTCTTGGTAAACTCTTCCAGTTGCTTACCATTGACCAAGGGACTTTCACAGATAGCACCCAAACCACTGATATCCATAATCATCTAAAAGCCCAAAGACAAATGAATCGAATGGTAGATCGCAATGTAAATTTTTAAAAGAATAATCTATAATATTGCTACTTTCTTCTGATGCAAATATTTACAATCAAATGAGTGCTGGGAAATCATTTTTAACAAAAATACATGTGACGTAAGTAAAACCACCGGCTTATCCTTGTCTTATCGGAGACGGCGACGTTATCTACTCCACATTTTGACAACACACGATCACCGATTGATCGGAGCAGCCAAACGACATGCTCTTAGTCATGAGCCAACATTGTCGTTCTTTTCCTGTTTTTTTTGTTTTGCCTAGTTGTGTTTTAAAGTCAAAGACCCGCCACGTGAAGCGACGTCGCCGTCGTGCCCCAGGAGTCGCGCCGGTCAACGGTCGGAGGAAATCGGCGTCGCGTGCGCGCGGACGCGTGCGCCCTTACCTTCAAGTTCTCGTCAATGATCAGTGGCATTTGCTTGCTCGCGAGCTCCATCGGATCGTCATCTCGCCAAACGTTCACCAATCTCGCCATCGTCCTATCTGGCACGTTCACCAGGTTCTTCGTTCGTCCAAGACGTTCGCCGGCCGCTTCCCCTCCCTGCAAAATTCGGTGGAGTAAAGGGGGATCTGATTTGACGTGATGACCAAAACGCAACTGATGCCCGGTGACCCACGGAGGGGGGCTACGTACACCTAAGTCGGCTTCCTTGTCGGCACGGAGATTGGTCGCGGGAAATCTGCGACTCGCATCGACCGTACACTTTTCTATCCAGGTATAATCACGCACTGTCTGCCATTTGCAACGTACGGAGTCGCCGTCTAGCGCTCTTCCACTTCCGTCCCTCTCTCCGTTAGTGACGACGTCAACGCGTCGCCGTCTCTCGCGTTGAATCATACGGCATCCTACTCTCTTTCCTCCTTCGTAATTTTCCTTTTTTTTTCCTAATCGCGACTTGTCACCGCCCGTTCATGCTCGCAAGCGTGATAAGCAACGGCTGTTGGATCTCTGATGCGGAAACATCCTCTTGAAGATCAGTGTTCTGTATTTGAATGACCAAAGAAGGGATATATCCACTCAAGAGATTCTCTGCAAAATATACGTTTGCATGTTTTTTTTTTGTTGGATACTTGGATCAGATTAAAGATATATTTGCTGTTTTTTTTTTTTATGTATATGAAAACTCAGATAATTTTTACTTGTAACGTTATTTTATCTTTGTTAATTAACAAATATTGAAGAAAGACCAAATGATGTTATAAATCAAAATTATTAGAGTTCTTTTATGGAAATAAAAAGCAACTATCTATCTTATCAATTCCCGCTATAGGCGCGAAATATAAATATATTACGCATGCGAGCATATTATAAGTTTCATTTTTTAATACGTATTTTATATCGTTTGTTGTAAAAAATAGTTGGAATCCCTGCAACTGATTCCTTCTCAGTTTCTAATAGAATTTTGTGAACCAAGAATCGCTCTGGGAATTAATCTGGGATCCTGTACAATGGATACACATTTAATTAAAAAGTACTGCACGTGTTAAATAAGTTATATTAAAATAATATTGTACACACCGCTAGCTTAACATTTTATTTATAAATAAATAAAAATAAAACAAATTAATTTTTTATCAACGAAAATTCTAGCAGTTTTATAATAGTAATAATTACAATTTATAATTATTATTTCATCTCTTTTTTTCAAAGTTTTTAAAAGTGTTTTTTAAAACAAGACGGTTCGATATTAAATTAACGTCAGCCATAAAATTTTCAAGCCACTTACGGCAGATTCGTTCACATTAATTCTCTTTATGAAAGACTAGATTGATTGTAGATAAAAATCTAAGCTCCCGCCGGACTGCAATCGTTTGCTTTGCTCCAAAACCGCTCGAGCTTTGTATAAACCTTCAGCGCGACAGAGTTGTAATTCAATGCTTCGCATATGCGACAGTAATGTTTGGAGATGCTACCGAAGTAACCGTGCTCGTTGATCACCCGGTAATAATCGCGCCACTTGTGGTACTCGAGGTAACGTTCGTCGTCGCGGTCCAGATATTTAAGGTAGTCAGCGAGTGCATTTGCGTCCGCGAAATCGTCTGCATAAAGGAAAGAGTGCGGTGGCAACAATCGTCGACAGTCTCGTCGCGACGCTCCCATTATTATCGGGACCGCATATTTATGATACGCGTTCCAGAACACCTTTTCTGTCAAATACTCCTCACAGTTGGAGTTCTCAAACGACAGGTAGAATTTATAAGCACTTAGGGCAGTGCAGTCCTGGTCAAAGTGACCGGGACAAATAGTTCTGTTGCCGTCCAGACATCTCCCGAGGATGTCCAGGTCACTGCGAAGAAATGATTTGAGCGCTTTCACGTAGGACCACCGTCCGTTACGGCCACTGCAGTTGCTGCCCATTACAGCGACTAGTTTAGTCTTGGAGGTTCTCACGATAGCTGTCCACTGCTTGATTGGAGAACTGTCGGAGGCGCGTATCGTTCTTCCATAGGGAACCGGCACGTCGCTGTCCATTCGATACGACATCGACCAGTTGAATAGACCATCGTAGTGTGACAGTTTCTGATTACCGTGCAAAAACGTATGGAAAGGTGACTCATCCGTAAGGAAAATCCACCGTTGATCTGTTCGGCTTCTCACCGGTAATTCAGACGGACTCTTTGTAAAGTGCAAATGAAACACCATGGCATCCGCCCGTTGTAGATCGTTTTCATCGTAACTCAGCATACAGTTTTGTACTGAACATTGGTCCCACGGTGAAAACCTAGTCAATAAAAAAGATTCTATTCCTGAATCAGATTTAAAACTAGTTGTGCTACTTTATGAATAATCATAAATATAAGATAAGATAAGAATAGATAAAAAAAAAAGGAAAAAAAAAAAGATAAAACAGTCGCTGATAGCAATCGAGTAATAAAAGTAAGTGACCCTTATATGTTATAATACATATATGGCAAATATTATAAAGTATAAAACAAACGTCCTTAACCGACTTTTGTATTACTTTTGATATTTTTTGTTAAAAAAAAGAAGCATTACAAAATGTAAATTTTACTAACTTGGTAGACGTAAAACGCCTAATGTGTCTGCGTTCCAAGAATTGTCCATACTTCCAAATTAAGATCAAATAAAATTTATTAGTGTTCGATTGCGGAGGTGGAGTTCCTTCCGGCGCCAATAGCCATTTTCCGAGGGGAGACATACTCCCTATCTGAATAAAAACATATTATAATATATATTCAATTCTTTTCAGTGAATAAATTACAATCAGCAAATCTAGTGCATCATAATATCCATAAAAAGCTTTATTAAATTAAAAAAAAAAAAAAAAAAAGTTTAATTTAAAAAAAAAAAAGAAATTAAATAACGATATAAGACCATTCAACATTTTACCTCTTCATTAGTGAAACCTCTCCTTAAGAGATGCGCATCTAAAGATGCCATTTTCAAAAATTGCTGTGACACATTGAGTGGTCCGAGAGTAGGAGCGAATATTTTATTTTCTTCTCTTTCCTCTCCTATGAACACCTGTCCTTTTCGCGATGCGGAAGACTTTTTGTCGGCGGTAAGAAAACCCGAAGACAACAGCAGCGTGCAGAAAATCGTAACCGCTGTACCGATGAACAGGACAAACGCAAGCCGCGGTAAGTTGCGCATAATGCTCGCCGCCGTTCATTCTATCCCGAGTGTGCGTTAAGCAACTACTGACCGAGGCAGATTGAATTCTTCGGTCTTATCTACGCGTATCCGATAGTACCTTTCCTCACGATGTTTCCGTGAAGATACCCAGATTGCCCAACTCGCGCCTCAAAGGACAAAAGTACTCGATGACCTGTCGAATAAACAGTAATTTTATCAAACTTGATTTCCAAGTGACATGCGAAACAGTTCATACATCAGAAACAAAAATGACAGAAACATGAGATTGTATTTTCAAGCGAAATTGCATTACCCATTTTCATTTTTTGTAAGAAAAAGAAATCGAGAAAGAAATGGAAGATTGTCTTTTTAGACATTTTAATGTGTCGACAGAAAGTAAGATTTTTCGTCCTCGTTTCTTGATTTGTTTTTTCCTCAAATATCGCTTTCACAAAATATAAAGTTATGATTAAATCTAATTAAATATCTACGGTAAAGCCGTGTTAATCTGAAAGTAGAAGCAAACTCTCTTCGCGTTTTATTAATATAATTGATCGCATACAAATTATATTAAATTTAATACAAATAATGAGAAAAATGGATAAACGGTAGTTTGCGGTGGTGCGCGTTAAATTAATTACGTTGATTTGTTGATTAACCGATCGCGCGACGACGGTCACGGTGTTCGAACTAGAACGCGATAGAACTACTTAATGCTGATATCAGCGAAACAGTAAAATGATTGTGGGACAGGCGGATGATGGAAAGCACAAGGAAAGTTGCGGGTGCACGATTCCCGGGTGCAACAAGGATACACGCTGGCGCGCGACTGACCGTTGATCCCGATTGTCTTGGTTAACCAAGCATGACCACCGTCCTCTAGTCTCTAGACGTCATTCACCGTCGCCCGAACTTGCCGGTGCTACCACAATATACTTAGCTAACAGAAACGAGAATTGCGAGCAAACGTTTAGCATGTACGTACGCTGCTTATCAATCGCAATAACTGCCCGAGCTGATCGATTGTGCAACTCGTAACAGCAAATGTTTATTGCTGACTGCAAGACAGTCCAGAAAACAGAGCGACAGCATTCAACAGGTTCCAATTAATTCGAGTCTGACGAAGTGATCTTGATAGACAAACTGAGACGCACAGAAACGTGGACCTGAGTTATTATAATTGTAAAATTAATTGAAATTAGCATCTTCAATTATTTGTTTAATTTCATAGATTCAACCTGAAAACTAGAATACAAGCTCCGCGTGATGTACAAGCTCGTGTATTCTGTTAAAACATCATTGTCTCTCATTTGCAATTTGAATCGAGTCTATTCCATTGTGCTTTTACCTGTCTTCGTTCATTCCATTGCACAACATCGGGTGGCTTGCGCCTGGTAATTATTGCGCGATTATAAAGCTATTAGTCGAACGACGTATTGAATATGTCACATACGTTTTTATCTCGCCTCTTTTTGCGCGTTATGACGTGCTCATTGTATGGGGCAATACCTGACGCTGCATAAATTCTCCTCTGGCCTCGGTGACATTTATGAATTTCCACTATTATCGCACTTGTTTATCTTCGTTTTACGTGACTCTTCTAAAGCAAATCTGCAACTCAATGTATGTACAACGAACAAATACAACATTATTATACGCCTAGCTAATATGTATCCTTAGTTCTGCACAATACTTCCTTTTTTCGTCAATGGTTCGATAAAAATGACACTGATACTAACGATACCGTTCAAATGCGTTTAAACGATCCGATTTTGTTGGCGATTCCGTGACGGATGTGCCGCACGTAAAAATGAACTTTGGTGGCGGTAGTGTATCGCCTTCACTAAAATCACTAGACAATCTAGTAACACGAGGCTTTACGACGGAGAAGACGGAGAAAGCCAATTTCGTCCTGCTTTCTGCTATGGCCTTGCTTCCGATGGAGTTCTGGACTTCCAAAGTGTTTGTAAACAACATAATTATGTATTAAATGTATAAAAAAGTAATAGACATTTTTTTGATTTTGCTAGTGGTTATGTTTGGTTTGAGAAACTCAGGATTGCGTTGTTCAACTGGTGAAAAGAAAAAGCGTAATATGTCCTCGAAGTATCTTTGGTTGTCATTGCTATTTCTAATCGTGTATTTTTTATATACCCGTTTGAAGGAGGCAGGAGTATTAAACGTACCTTTCATATACCATTATCAGCTAAGTGGATATACTGGGGATCCGAGAGTGTTTTCCGCGACCGAACTGAAAGTATACACAAATAAGAAAAATGGTTTATATCTGTCGATATTGGGTCTGGTCTTTGATGTCACGCGAGGAGAACGGCAATATGGACCTGGGAAATCTTATCATGCTTTTACTGGTAATTGAATTCTTTATCCAAGACTTGAAATAATTTATCTAAGGCTTTGGTAACTAATATTTGTAATTAACTTTGTTTACTTGTAGGTCGTGATGCTTCTTTGGCGTTCATTACAGGCGAGTTTGAGAGCTCTAAATTAACAGACGATGTATCCAGTTTATCACCACGACAGATCAAGGCTTTGGATGATTGGCTACAATTTTATCACACAAACTATATCTACAAAGGTATAATTAATTTAAAGTGCCATAGGCAATTTATTTTTTCTCATAACTTTATCCTAAATAAAATAATATTGTGATATTCTGTCAGTCTGCTCAATAGGGTAAAATTAATGAATAGTACATTTAATTTTTTTTAAATGTTTTATAGTTTTCTAACTTATAAACATTGAATGAGATGAATCAACAGGCGTGTAACTTTTTCTAAAATATTTTATATATATACATATTTTTCAGGAAAATTACATGGCAGATATTATCATGAAGATGGTAGTCCAACAGCAGAATTTTACGTTGTACAAGAAAAGCTTTTGTTGGCAAAAAAAGAGAAAGCATTGGAAGAGAAGCAAGATAAGATGTTTCCTCTTTGTAATGTAGAATGGAATCGGGAGACTGGTACTGTATTCTGGTGCACGGAAAAAAGGTAAAAAATGATAAATTTATTCAAAGATTTGATATTAAAAAAAAAAATTGAAAGAAATGTCTTAAATAGTATTTTTTTAATGTAATTATATATTATATTCTTTTTAATAGCGGTGGAATTGATAGAGATTGGGTAGGTGTACCAAGAAAGTTATTTGAGACTACAAACGCGCAAAGTTCGTTTAGATGTGCTTGCGTTAAATTAGACAGTAAAGAGTACAAAGAAAATAAGGCTAGATTGAGAGATTATGATGGCTGTGAGAAGTATGCAACAAGATGTGTTTTGAAAACTAACGAGATATGACATTAAAAAAATATGTAAAAAAGTATTATTTATATTAATTTACAGAGAATTTTATATTTCATATTTTTACGTATCACAATGTAGAAATAAATACAGGTTTAAGTTATTAACTTTGTGTAATTTGTTTATAATTTTATATTCACTATAATTAGCGCCTTTTATGAAAGTACAGACAAATACAAAAATTTATATAAAAATCAGTGAGTTTAACATTATTGTATAAACTTGATCTATTTTTAGTACATAAAGATAACGATATATAATGAAGTATACGTATAAGAAAAGACATTCCTAAAAGAATGAAGTTTTTTTACTTAAATCTTGAAATAATCAGTCTTTATTACGTTTATTATTAATATTAGAAACAGAATAATTTTTTTCAGATCCTTATAACACATTAAAGTATAAAGTAGTTATAAAAATGTATGCTTCTATTGTTACTTGAAAATGTACATATAAATTTTGAATTAAGTTTGTATTATAAATGCAACATGTGGTACAAACAATGTTAAAGGCTCCTGTCTTTTTATCATTAGATTGAATTATGAAGAATATAAATTACATTAAGTTGTTTTAATTTCTTAATGTAATATTTTTATATAAAACAGCTAAATGCAAAAGTAGGAGCCTTTAAGAAAAAAAAGAAAAAAAAATATATATATACATATATATATGTGTGTAATTGCTCTTCATAATATGACATGTATAGTATTCTTAGTAGTAGAAGTGAGATAAATCTCAAACATGGAAATAGAAATACAATTATCACACAGCATGAACGTATGCTTATTTCAGAATATATGTAATCTATGATGTGAGAAATATATGTATAATTTCATGTAATATAATAATCTTCAAAAATGGAAATGTGACTTTTTTTCCATTTAATATTATTATAAAATAATTTTGATATATTTTTTTGATATTTTCAACAATACTTTTTTATCTTTACATGCAAGAAATATAAAAACAAAGAATAAATCATAAAATCCTGAAATAAACATTTCAACCAGTTACCATTTTTCACAAATCATAGAAAAGTTGACATTCTAATAACAAAAGACTCCGATATCATTTAATTTCATTGTCAGTTTTCAAAGGTGAATTCTCTCTAATTGTATTTAATTTATCTACAAGCGCTTGCATTGAACGACGTTCGTGTCTCTTATTTCTAACCTTAGATCCAAAGACTTTCTGTATTTTTGCACGTCTTTTTTTAAGCTTGGAAGTTGTAGGAGAAAACATCAGCATTCTCTTGAATCTCTTTACACTCATATTTATTGCAGCATCATCACTTGTTGCGTCGTTCTCCTCATATATTGTTTCAAGATTTTTTGATCTCTTATTTATCTTTTTATCTAAATAATATTCTTTGATAGTCTCTTCTTGTGGCTCGACTTCAGAAATTCTTCTCTTTTTTGGTTTGAGGCTACACCTTAACAATGCATAAGATATTAAATATACCTAACGATGTATTGCAGAATAACTTAAAGCTATATGTTACCTTCTATTAAGCACTTCTGAAGAAACAACTTTTGGTAATCTTTTCCTAAGAACCCTTTTGGTTTCTGTTGGTGGAGGATCAGTGTCTATAGTAAGCATCTCTAAATTAGCTGTTATCACAGGTACATTAGTATTGTCTACGCACCCCGCTGAGATTCTACACAAATAGAATATCTTAGAATCGTTACCGTAAAAAAGTTTAACATGTTTTAATATTTGTAAGTCAATCAGTACAAAAATTGTTTTCACAATTGCTGAGCAGAAGACTTGTAAGCCGATAAAAATTTCAGAATTTTCAAGTGATAGCCTTTTATTGAACTTACGGATTTTCTGTTTGCTTTTCGTCCATTTGAAGCATTTAAAGCGCTACAGAAACCTCATAAATAAAGACTATCCGCTCACCGCTGAGAGCAGCCGAAAGTTACGAAGTAACGTTAAGGTTAGGTCGACGACAACACTTCTCATCGAAACTTATACCGCGGACTTTGATCGATGCACTAATTTGCATTTCAGCTGAATAATAATTAAGACGTTATATAAATAGATTTTCATTTTTTATACGCATCGCCAACGTTTTGCTGAAATATATGGTAATTACGAAAGAAACGGGCCTTTACTGTTTTAAATCATAATTATTTGAAAATAAAAATCAACATTAATAGTTCAATATTAATTAAAAAAAAAAAAGAATTAATTGAATTTAAATTTATTCAAAAGGTGTTTGATAATTTATAAGTGAATTTTAATTTTCTGTTAAAAAAGAAAAAAGCATTTATTTAAAATTGAAATACAGTGGATTATAGACATATACTTTCCTTCTTATAGAGGTCATCGTTCTGTTCCTCTCTTCATACTGCTTCATACTCCCACCAAGTTCGTCACAAGTCAGAAGAAAGTACAAACCGTTACTTTAGTCAGTTTGCTCGCTCATTTCATCGTTGAACTACAATTTTGTATGTATGTACTACAACCGTATGGTTTACAGTGCTCACTAATGACATTCAGGTTTATCTGAAATATTAATGCAACTTGAAGGAGTATAATGTTAAATATTCTTCAATAATCGAGCAGAGAGATGTGGTGGTTTGTGTTACTTTGCTACAGTGAGTAAAAATACGACTATAATTTCCACTTTTTGAAAATATTTTATTAAATACCCAGATAGCAAAATTAAACGAAGCGTATATATTAATTACAATTTACGTGCCGCACACTGCGTCGATAAAATGTTTACAGAATATCCTGTATCGATTAATGCAGACAGCAAAAATACAAGAAAAATCTTGTGCAATGTGCATCGAGTTTCTAGCGTCACGTCGTGTGTTGCGTTTTTGCTGTAATTCTGCCGTCATATCGTGATGGCATATAAGAAAAGAAGGCTTAATGAGACGCAGCTAAGTAAAAACTGTTACAATTAATGATTAAATCTATTGGTATAATATTTGCATACCGCTAGCATTTTGCTAACTGGGTATGACAAACTAGAACTGTAAATGTACGTGTGAGTAATACATTTTTCAACTTTTTTTTTTTATTAAATTACTCAAAATAATTATTATTCGATTGATCAAGTTTGGATATTCGATATTGAAAATAAGTAGCTACAATATGTACACATATATAAATAAACAAATATGTTTTATTAAAGAAAAAAAGAGATTAAAATATTTTTAAACTTTTCTTTTAATTATAGTAATTTAATAAAAAATTGTTTTATATAAAAATATACTTTATATATATATATATATATATATATATAATATAAATCAACTTTTTACACGTCAGTTTAAAGTTAATTAATTTTATTATTTTATTAACAATTAAAAATTCTAAAATGATTACATTAAACGTTATACTTACATTAAATAAAAGTATTTCGTACAGCAACCATCGCAAATGCGCTTAGACTCGCTGCATATATATCTTCTGGTGGTCTTCACGGAGAAATTCGATTTGAAAGAAGTACAGAAACTTCGGTACGAATACGATGTGTATTAAAATCAACTTTACAATATCCCGATCAGCAATGGTTGTGGTCAGTTACACAATTTCCAGTCGACTATACAATTATTGATAATAGATGCGACGAACGACATGTTGGACGAAGGTAATATATAAAAAATTAGATGATATTTTACCCAAATGACTGTGTCTTTTGATAATAATAACTGAAGTACTGAGAACTAGAGAAAACCAATTTTTTTTTTAATTTTAGCCATTTAATTATTTTATAAAACTATTTAATAACGTAATAATAAAATATAAATAATATCGTTGCTATGTACGTTTTGTTTGTATATAGTGTTATAGATTTAACGGAAAAAGTCGGACCTCTTGAATTACCAATAAATCAAACAAGTTCAGCAGAAGTAGAAAATTTACATCTAACCGGAGAAAAAGGTTTATGGGGAAAAAGTTTAGTACTAAAAGATAATTATTCTTCGAGAATAATATGTACTTCCATTACGGTAATTATTTTACATATTATGTAATATATTTTATACATATATATATATATATATATATATATATATATATTTATTTCATTTTGGTTTCACGAATAACGTGGTCGGAACGAATAAGATGGAAACCCTTAATCGGAGAGAATCATTTTTCTTTAAATTAATTTGTGTTTTTAATAGTAAAATTTTCTTTAAGGTTCTCGAAAAGAATATCGAAAAATTTGCTCGAGCTCATTTTTATGGTCCTGTTGCTGGAACAGTTTTATTTCGATGGTTGGGAAGTCAAATGGGTGACACCGATACAATCATACATACGAATTTACATCACATTCACAAACAAAATTTATTAAACTACACCGAGCATCATTGGAAAATATATGTTACCGATATTTTAGAAACTGGCAAAGGTACCACCGTAAGAATTTTATATTTAATTTTAATTATTTTTTATTACATAATTTTATGACAAGTGTATATCATTAAAACTATATCATTGTTATTCAGATAAGAACAATTGCAACATACTACAAAATGTATTCGATCCTAATAATTCTGGAGATGGAAAATCTATTGGAGACATTGACGTACGGTTAGGCAAAGTAAAAGTTGCTATTAATACGCAAGATAAATATAAAACTTTCTACAGAGATTCGGAGCTGTCTCTATTACCAACAGATTTACTTGTTCCACACCGTCACTTATACCTGGTTATCTTCCATTCCGAATATGAGGACTCTTTTTTAGCTTGTGCAAAAATCAATCATTATAAACCGATATATATGAAGTAAGAGCATGACATATTTTCAGCTGCACTAAACAAAATAATAAAAAATAGTTTTTAAGTAAATATTTTTACACAGCACAAAAAAAAAGATTTAGATATATACAATAACTTTAACAATTGTTTAGAGCCGTAATTAATTCACGTGGCATCAAAGGTCAAGTTACAGCGATTCAAGAAACACCGTTTAATCCAACATGGATTAATATTTCGTTATCAACAATAAATGATTTAGAAATCAGATTACGGTACGCCACTAAAATAGCGGCTTATAGGATTCATGAATTACCACCAGAACCGGCGAAAAGTGTTGAAAATACTGTAAATTCGTGCCTAACTACTAAAAAGCTGTTCAATCCTTTGAATATTAATGAAGAAACTGTTCCACCAGCAGGTAATTAAACTATAAAGGTCATAATATTAAATAATATAAATACACATGAAACATAATTGTGTAAATAATGTTCTGTAATTGAATCATATAGGTTTTGGTACTCAGGATCAATATGCTATTGGCGATTTATCTGGAAAGCTTCAAGATCGAAAAGAAGGATCGTACCATAACGATATTTTACCAGGAAGTGCAAAACTTAGTGGAATTTATTGGGATACTTATTTACCGCTCTCTGGGATCCACAGTGTTGTCCACAGATCTTTAGTTCTTTATAAGTAATTATTTTAATATATTACTTTGATTATTTTAGTTGTATTGAGATAAACATAAAAGTTTTATATTGTTTTGTAAAATTTTTTAAAATAATTGAGGTATAAACCATTACGACGGAGCAAAGTGTGCGTTGAGAGGAAATGCTTTAGTGATTCTTTATAATGCATTTAAATGATGTAAATTCTATTTTGTTGTTAGATATAATGAGACTGATAATGTAAGCATGATTCCATGGGTGTGTGGCACATTTATGCTTTACGTACCATATACTGATTGGCAAATGCCGATGTATACAGCAGAAGTGATATTTAGATATCCCATTGCTGGTCGGATACTTTTCCGACAGCCTAGAGATAATCCTGAAACGGACACTACTATAATAATAGAATATCTTGTTCATGCAGATGGTACTTCAACAAATAATACTGCCAACCATAAGTAAATTGTTCTTTTTAATATATATATATATATAATTTTATTTTACTATTGAAATTACTTAAAATTTATTATTTAGATGGATAATTCACGACAATCCACCGGGAAAAGATTTTTACAACTGGACAAATCGATGTTTGAGCGCTGGATCACCTTACAACCCATATAAGGTATTAAAATTAAAACTTTGTTTTTGCCAAAAATAAACTGGGGGATCTCCGTTTTTCCTTCTTCATCCGCATTTTCCGCGTTTGTACTCTTCTCTTACTGCGAACGTCGCATGAGGCACAAAAAGCTCACCGTGACATTCGTAGTAATTGTATAAAATAATTTATTTCAGATAGATTGGAAGCCAGACAGAGTTTGTTTAGCTGAGGAACCTTCGTTGTGTCGCTTAGGTGACTTAACGAGACATGGAACACTTGCAATTGCTGGTAAAAAAATTAACGCTTCAGAATTGACTCGGACACTTTTTACAGACACGATGTTACCTCTGTCAGGACCCCACATATTGTTCGGCAAAAGCTTAGTTATTTACGATACTCGCACTTCAGCTATTAGAGGAGATCGATTAGCCTGTTCTATGTAATAGCATAATAAATATCAAATAAATTAAATTAAATTAAATTCAGTTAAATTCTTTTGACTAACAATACAATTATATTTTTAGCATCGGTGGTGTTTACTCGCGTAAAGCTGTCGCTAGAGATTGGTTCGGTAATGGTGAACAAGTATCTCTAAGAGGAAAGATGGAGTTAGTACAACAAACTGAATATGATATTACCAATGTAGACGTATCTCTCGAAGGTCTTGATGGAAAAATGAGCGAATATCACATACATACGGTAATACTATTTGCATAAAATCTCATAAATAAAAAATATCTAAATTTCTTTATTTCTTTATTTAATTATTTATTTAATTTTTATTGCCACGAGCAGCTTGTGTTGCGCTTTAAACTTTTTTTTCTTTTAAATTCTTTATGATTTTGTAAATTAATAATAAATATATTTCTTTTTGTATGAAAATTTACAGATACCTATAGAATACGGTTTAGAATTTCCGTGCGAAGGAGCATCGTTGTATCGTCACTCGAATCCATTAGTTGTTAATATAAATGGTATGCTAGCACAAGGTACGTTGGATCAATACGAGATAGGTGACTTAAGTGGAAAATTTGGCACGTTAGACAGTAAAAAAAAATACATAATGGCATACAATGACACTACTTTATCTCTATTTGGCCTTAGGAGTATACTAGGACGTAGTATTGTAATTCATAAGAAAGAGAAAAATTTAAGGTAAGTAATTTTGATAGAATCTGCAAACTATAAAAAATATTATTTTAAAATGTGATTTTCAATATATTACTCCGGTTAAGATATTTTTTTCGGAATAATTCTAGATGAATACAGTGTAAAATAGCCACTATCAGATTTCTTAGTTAGATTCTTGGAATTAAAAATTAAGAAATTATTAATAATAGCGTTTTTATCCCATAAAAAAATTTTTATATAGTGTTATGATTTGCATTTAGATGGGCTTGCTCTACTATAGAGAGGGGATATTCACCAACTGACGCTGATGAGTTACGTGCCATAGCATCATTTCATCATCCACAAGGTTTTGTGTACGGTTATATAAAAATGGTAATGTGTTACTCGAAAATTTTATATGAAAAATTTGTAAATAGGACATATTAATTTTAAGGCAAATTAATTGCAGACACAGCTTGTTTATAAAGATGGTAGCCAAAGTGAGACGATAATCGAACTAAATTTACGACATCCCGGGAAGCATAATCGTAACGTCGTAAGAAAATTAATTTAAACTTTATCTAATGAGTTGAGACTCTATGTAGGAATAGTTTGTGTGTGTGTAGTCTATTGTGTTATATTAAATTGATGTTAAATTTTAGACTAAAAATCATAATTGGGCGATATATGTCAATCCTGTTGGCGTAGACGCCGCAATAAAAGTCAAAGATACTCGATGCGTAGCAGGAGGATATATATGGAATCCTTATTTTACACAACTAGCTGATCCATTAAATGTAAATGTTATTAATTCCGTTAAATCTATTTTCCTATTTTAAATCGAGATATCTATTTGAAGACACATAAATTCTTTCACTCTTAAACATATAATTAAGAATGTATAAAAAACTGTTATAATAATAATAATTTTATTATTTCTTAGGATGATTTTTATAAACAAGAATGTGGTCCAGATTTGCCTCTTAGATGTTATGTTGGTGATATATCATCTCGTCTGGGACCTATTAATATTGGAACAGGACGACAAATATTTACAGATTCCAATTTTCCTCTGAGTGGATCGGTATCTGCAATGGGCAGATCTATAATTATTTTTGATAACAATTATAGCGAAAGTAAATTTGCCTGTGCAAATATTGAACCTGATAATGATATTGTAAAATATGCAAATATTAGAAAATCACCGCGATTTGTAGTGTAAGTTATATATCTTACTATATATAAGATAATATGAAATCTAATGTTAAATATATAAATTTAAAGTACACATTTTATCAATTTGCAGAGCACAATTTTTAGAAGATGTAAGAAAAGTGATGGGCATTCCTGAATGGATGTTAACCATTGATGGCAGAAAAACCAAGATATTACATGATGGTGCATGCATTCAATTTCTTTTGCATTTCAAAGGTGAGCCCTTAAACGTGAATATTTTGAGAAGTAAATGTTGAACATGGAAATTATATTTTATGCTACTAATACTATTATTATTAATTAAATTTATATTCTTTTTACTTTATATCTTTAGGTCCAATTGCTAACAAATTGGAGAATGATTTTAGTAAACTTATATCCATTGGCAAACTTGAAACCCCTAGTTTATTTATTCCCGGATATGTATCAACAAAAAGAAAAATTACATTAGGACATCGACAATGTGGTGTACGCGATTCTGATGACAAAAGTAATTTTATATGAATATATAATTTATAAATTATAATAAAAAAGCTTATATAGTAAATATAATCTTATTAGCAAAATGTGAAATTAAACTACAATTAAATTAATATTTGTTACAGATTTCAACTTTCATCGTAGCGGATCTATCTCATTGTTAGTCGACATAATTGTAATATTTTTAACATTAATAAGTCGAATAATATAATTCAACGTTTTTGTTATATTATTACTCACGATAAAGATTTGATATTAAATAAAATTTAATCAATTTATTATTGAATTATATACAAAAGCCTTAAGTTTACAAAATTAACAAAATACACATAATATACACGACTAGATTTCAAATTAAATATGATACATGTAGGAAATACCTATATTTATTATCATACAACTAATAATTATGCTTTGAATAAAATTTTAATTAACTTTAGAAATCAATATTAACGTTATAAGAAACTATTCAACATTAATAGTTCTTATAAAACATTTTTCAATATTTTAAAGAATATATTTATTCAAACCACAAAAATTTCTTAAATTTTATATAAAAATGATAAATGTACAGCTAATATTTACATAAAATTCTTAATCGTCTCAGAGTACAGTAAAAAAAAAAGTAGGAAAAAAATAAATTAATAATAAAATATTAGGTTAAAAAATTAAAAAATCTAAACATTTTCATGTAATAAATTAAATATTATGGAATCCATTTTTATAACTTGCACTTTCGACATTAATGCTTTCATTGAGTCTATATTGTATGAAGACCAATAATTTATCAATTCTGGAAATTTATTATCGATGTACTTAATTTCGATAGAAGTAAATTGTTTTCGTGATTTCAAATTTGGTTGACAATTAAGTTGGCATAATTGCATTACATCGTACTGACTAGCATTAATAGTTCGAACATCAGTATAATTCACAAAAACTATAAGAATTCTTTCCATAAATGTTTGTTCTATATCTGTTGTTTTTTCAGTCATTTTCGTTGGTAGCTCCATCCACTCCCAGAATTTAATGATGAATCCTAAAGTATGAGAGTTATTTAATGGTCGCAAAAACACCGGTTTTGATGCAAATGTGTTTGAACTCGTATAATTCCATATAATTATTGGTTTGTTTGTCTGTAAAGTTAGATTTATGTAGGTATGGCAAAATTGTCCTGGACATATTCCTTCATTTTCTATATTTAAATGGTGATAAGGAGTAGGCCTCCAACTATATTCATCATTATATGATTTTATTGTTTCAAATAAGCGTGCAGACTCTGCTGTTTTCATAAATAATTCTTTATGTACTTGTGTTATTTTTAAACTATAAAATAAACTTTTTAAAGACATATATTTCGTTACACCTGCAACAAATAAATACTTTTAATGATAAATGTAAAAATTTTATGAAATAAAAAATATATAAATATTTAAATAACATACATTTTCCATTATCACAACAGTTGTAAGATACATTGCCATTAATAACGATATTGTATATATCAATAGGAATACAATTATTAATTGAATAACGTTCCAATAATTGACCAGATTTGCCCGATAGAAAAACCAGGGATGATATATTTGCATTGTCCGTCGCTACACTCAATAAATCTTCGATACTATCCCCATCAATATCTGGTATAATAACTGGTAATTTAGAGATTGTACGAATTGTGGAAGTCCAATGAATTGTTCCAGCAATCGGTTCTATACTGATAAGCAGGCCTTGTTCACCAGCCACAATGCAATCTGGTTTTCCAGATTGATCAATGTCAATACTAGTGCAATCTATAACTGTAGGTAAACGTTTTAATGGAACCAGCCATAATGGTAATCCATTATTTCCTTGCATTGATATAACGCCTCCTCCTTCTCGAGGTATCTGATGAACAAATCCATTTTTTGTATCATTTTTCTTGTATTGTTCACCATGAAGAAGAAATATTAGATTATATGGAGATCCAGGTATTATGGTAATAGGCCCATAAATTTCTGTTTAATAAAGAATTAATAAAAATTAGTATATTAAAATTATATTAAATTAAAAATAACAATGTTATAGAAACAAATAATCTATTTACTTAGTAAAATAGATAAAAAAAGAATAACGAAAATATAACTTATTATAATAAACTCACCTACGTTTTGCAAAGTTTTATCCCAAGATATAAATGAATGCGATTCAACAATTGGCGAACAAACCATTGAACTATCACAAGGTAATACATACAAAAAGAAAACTATCATAAAAATGCATAATAATATTGACACACATAAACAGAAGCGCCTCAATGGTGATATATCTCTTTGTTTCCAAAAATCATCTTGTTCATTTCTCTCAATTGCCATAGGTATATGGTCTCGATAATATTTAATTGAATTCTGCCTATTTCTTGCATTATTTTCCAAGTTTTGTGTTTCGTCCAATGGATAAAATAAGCCGTTTTCATAATTTGAGTTTAATTCCTACATTAAGAGAGAGAATTTCCAATATTATATTACATGTAATGCTAAATCAATAATGCTAAATTAAATATAATCATATAATATATACTATCTCACCGCTATCGTGGTGTTATCAACCTTATGAGCAATATCATTAGATTGAGTTAAATGTTCCTCTTCATCCTCAGTATCAGTATTACTTATACTTTGTGGAAGAGGAGTATAACCTTTGCCACTATGATCAATCGACATATTAAACAAGTTTTTACGT
This sequence comes from Cardiocondyla obscurior, assembly GCF_019399895.1. NCBI lineage: Eukaryota > Metazoa > Arthropoda > Insecta > Hymenoptera > Formicidae > Cardiocondyla > Cardiocondyla obscurior. The sequence continues at coordinate 82,083 of NC_091875.1, read as the reverse complement.
TTATATAACTGTATAACCTAACTATTCCTCTTGCTGTCACAACATACTAAATTATAATTATTGCCAGTAAGCATAATAACGAATAAACATGAGCTAACTCAAATCAATTTCGGAGATTAAACGTCGTTGAAAAATTAAGCGTCTAATACCAAAGACGAGTAATCGGAGTAATGGTGGATTTACACGGAGTCAGGTATGTGTTATACAACGTACGACATCCATTCGAGTCTCACACGAAGAGCGCGCGTAGATGTGCCGTGGAGCGCCAGCCGCCGAGGGAGAGTCGCTAACGCTAGCCGTCGCCGTCGCCGCAGAACGAACGCTCTCTCAGTCAATCAGATATGGCGTTCGCTGCGGCGACGGCAGCGGCAGCTAGAGAACGCGACTTTAGCGTCGTATGCATCGAGTTTTACATGTGCTGCATGTATTGTATACCGCGCCAGCCGGATTGTTGAAGACTGATTTTTCCCCCGTTCTCTCATCCCTTACCTTTGCCGCTTAGGGTTACATACGCTAACCGCTGTCGCCGCAGAAAACGCCATATCTGCTCTTCGGCGTACACAACTTTAAGAGATCGAGCACGATTCGCAGGCGCATTATACCAAATATTAAAAAAAAAAAAAAGAATAGATAGAGAGAGAGAGAAATATATTTTTATCGCACGATACATCCGCGATCGTTCCATCTGCGTGCGGTAAGTGTATAGATTTTAATGTCAATTGAGAAGAATTAAAGCGGACAACTTAATGTAATTAAACGACACGTATAACCTGTTCGCGCTGTTCGCTCTTGTTATTGCGAAAGTAAGTGAAGCCGCGAAATGACTTTGTTATTTGTAACGAGAAAACTGCCGAAATTATGACCTCCCTGGGCACATCGAAAAGCAGGTAATAAGTATCCCCGCGAGGCACGAGGCACGTAACGCTTTTAGAGCCGTGAGTAAAAAGTTGGACTCTAATGTCGTGCGTTCTGCGTTCAAATCCCTCGTGGTTTCTTTTCTTCTCGCCGAATTTTTTTCCCCGATATTTTTCACCGCCTGAATATTACGAGACGAAACCAAAATGCAATCTTAAAACATATAAAAAAGTTAAGAATTGTGTCACAAATGAAATTAAACTTTCTTCTGGGATGTTACTATGTTGAATTGTAAAAATTAAGTCTTTATAATTTTCTTAACTCTCTTGCATTTTGCAGGTAAAAAAGGTATCAAGAGAAAAAGCACAACTCATTTAACATGCCGTTTACAAAAAGGAAACATTTAACCAGAAGTAGACAATGTAGCAGAAAGTCTAAAAGTGGCAAAGAAATTTTACCACTTTTGAGTCACGAGATACAGGACATTTGTATAACTGATACAGCTGAGAGTAAGTTCTTATTATTATTTGTATTCTTGTTATTTTTAAAACTCTACATTTAAAACAGTCTTAAAGTGATACTTTTAGTACTTGTAGTTTTTTAATTAAAACATCTAGAGCGAGAATATCTTGTTATACTCTTGGGAAGAGAAAAGGAGATATAACATGATGCTAAACATTTAATATTCTAATGTTAAAAATAACATTAAATATAATAACATGTTCATTATTCTAGATTTGCACAATGGGAACAACAAACGTAAAGGTATATCACTTAGTACTAGAAGTGCCACAAAGGATTACATCAGTATAGAAATCAAGGATGAAAGATCTGATAATATGGAACAACAGATAAATGTGGAAAAAGAAATTATAGTGAAGAAAAATGAAGGAAAATTAAATAGCATTGAAGTACCTAAATGTCTTAATAAAAAGGCAAATTTAGATTGTACATCAGAGACATTTTCTCGACGGAAAATTGCATTCTCTGATAAATGTAACAAGTCGGAAATGTCGGCGGTAAAAATGAGAGATACCAGTGTTTTGGCAACATCTAGTAACGATAGTACAAGTATTACACATAATTTATTTAAAAAAGATTATGTTAATTTAATTAATAACAAAAGCGTACCTGATAAAAATAAAAACGATTCTCAGCAGGGCAAAGTTAATGATTGCATTGCATCAAATAATTTTTCTAAATTACCTACTAGTATTTTGAAAAGTCCGAAAACTAAGAAAATTGAAAATAAAGTATCTCCACTATCAACTACATCACCAAGATCACTGCCATCAGATTTGAAAGCTATCAAAGATAATGACGAAAAAAAATCGAGATTAGTTAAGACTAAGTTACCAAGTTCGATGCAATCATTCACACAGAAAGTGCAATCGATGATTAGAGGTGATACAAATGAATCAAAATCAACCGAAAAGTACATGGAGCTTTCAACTAAATCGCGAATCTCGTCTCAGAAAGATACAAATAAGCAAAAGGTAACGAATGAAAATAGTTCAAAAACTAATGCAGCACATCAAAATTCAGGAAATGAAATGGATGTGAAAAATAGCGATCAAAATCTATTTCCTGTAGTACCGATTATTAAAAGAAAAAGGGGTAGACCTAGAAAAGGGATAAATGATTCCACGGATCAAAACGTGTCAAGCAAATCAGTAGACGACGATACATCACAAAATATTTTTGAATCCACAACACGTGATAAAAAACGGATTAGTAAAGTTACGTTTGTCGGAGTAAGCGATTCAAGTAGTGAAAGCGATATCGCGGAAGATAACATTTTTGTCAAGAAAAAAGGTCGACCACCTAATTCTGGAAGAAGTCAAGGACATAGTCGGGGACGTGGTCGAAGACGTGGTCGAGGACGTAGTCCAGGACGCGGTCGAGGACGCGGAAGAGCATCGCAAGACACAGAGTACATTCCTAAATTAGCAAAGGATGGTCCTCAATTGAGAAAAAAAGAGAGTGATGATTTTAATAAAATAGATAACACAGACACAGTGGCAGTTGCAAATAACGAAAATCCTGCTACAGATTTAAACGCTTCTAATAAAAATATTGTAAGTTGCAGTTATATTTTAGAGATATTTACTATAAAACATATTACAATTAAACAATCGAATATTTTATTTACAGGCGAAATTGGTGACTTGTGGCAAATGTGATCAAGAAATACCAAAGAAACAATGGTCTTTGCATAAATTAAATCAACATAATAACATGGCTTGGCAAAAGGATGAGGAACCATTGGTAATAATACATTTTAACATTACAGATTTTTGTACCATCGATATAAACTTATACGTAAAAAAAATTTATTTATACAGGATTTTGAAAACGACGAGTTATTGTTAAAAAGAGTACTGACTCTGGCTCTTAAACAAAAAAAGAAATATCTGACATGTGAACAATGTGGAAATACGAAACGGAGTGTTATCGGTTTTATATCGCATATACAATTTTGTGGTAAATCTGAACAAGTAAGCATGAAAGACAATTAATCATTTAGCGTACAAGATTATGCATTTTATGAAAATTTTTTTATATTTTTTAATAGGAAAAGCAGGCGTTAATGGTAACTTGTTCCATCTGTAACGCTGTTATGATGCCTTCTTCTGTAGAAGTACATGACCGTTTGTATCACAGGCAATCAGAAGAAAACAAAAGTAAAGAAGCAGATATACAAGTAGAAAAAACTAAACGAAAAGCAGCCGAAAGGTAAGCACAAAATTTCAATGATAATGATATTATTACTTTGTTTTATAAATAATGTTATTGCATTATATTTTATAATTACAGAGCAGTACCAAAAATTTTAGAAGTTACCAAGTCTTTAAAAGATAAAAATGTGGTAAAGAAAAGTTTCTATGCATATTTTCAATTCACATAGCATATTAAAATTAATGTTATAATCATGTGTTATGTTATTAGGACGATGCGATACAAATGTCTAAAAGAAAAAAAATACCAAATATTTGGAAAGTTATGTGGAAAAAAGAATTAGCCTCAAAAAATGCCGCAGCTTGTAAACAAGCGGGATGTACTTTCGCGAGTTCCTCTTACGAAGATATTTGTGAACATTATTATCAGTGTAATTTTATGCCTAAAGAGGTATATTTCATAAATTTGGTTATATCTAAAAGAGTGATAAAACATATAGATGCAAACAACACTTTCTTTTTCAGAGTTTTATATGTAAAATTTGCAAGTTTTCCACGAACTCTAAAGACGAGATTGCAAATCATATAACAGAAGCTCATTCTAGCAACAATGATTTAGATAAATGTTCAGATTACGAAATAGAGGAAAATGAGACTTCGTCAGATGAAAGTACATTTGAAGGTGGTATAAAACGAAAGCTTCGTCGTTCGTCTAAAACTAACTTTGATAGTACAAGTAAGTTGAATAAACAAATTATATTATTCTTAATTAACAAGTTTAATTGAATATAATATCTAAAAGTTTAGAATATGCAATAAAACCTTTTTTTTTTTTTTTTTTTTTTTTTATTAAAAGAGATAACGCCAAGCTTAAAATCAGCCGAGACTTATGGACAATCTTTACGTTGGAGTCTTGATTTGTAAGTATAATTAACTTGTTTCAACTTGTTATTACTTTATATTAATAAAATTAATGTTTTTATTAAAAAAAACTTTTATTTCTCTCTAATTTTGTTGTGATAGTGAGCTGAAAAATTATGAACTAGCATTATTTAAAAATGATATGCCTAATTGTTTTACATTATTGGGAGATAATGACGCCGTAACATATCTCCCAGAGGTGACAGTTTCGATGGCTTTCAAACGTATAGATATCAATTCACCGAAAAATATAGAAAGTTCTAAAAATGACAATTGGAAACAGATAAATAGATTTGAGAGTGATATCTGCGAAGGTAATGTATATAATTTACGAGATTTTTTAAATGTAAATTATGATGTATTGAGATATTTATCAACGAATTTTTCTGAAATAATCTCAATTAATTGTAACATTATCTTAGGTGTGTCAACATTTTTTGTCGGTGGTCCTATATGGGCGTTAGCATGGTTGCCCATACCGTCGGCGGTGTATCACAAAAATCCCTCACAATACATTGCAATTAGCACACATCCCACGATGGAAAGCGTTTATACCGTGGGGAACAAATATTCCGGACCAAATATTATACAGATATGGGATGTTGGACCTTTAAGTCATGAGTAAGTAACTCTAGACATTATAATAATTTATAAAATTATTAAAATTACATGATACATTCTTTTCAGAGCCAATGGCGAAAGTAGATTACCCGTTTTAGCATATGCAATAGCGCATAATAGTGGTACAGTTTGGTGTTTAGAGTGGTGTCCATCAGGTTGCTATCAGGATAGCGAGCTCGGTAATTATGAAGTGGACAAAAATAAATCAAGGCGAATGGGATTACTTGCAGCTGCATGTTCGGACGGATGTATAAATATTTATTCGCTACCGTTTACGGACGAACTTAAATTTAAGAAAACGGAATTTAATTCGTGAGTTATTACGATTGTGATTATGCATTATTATCTTTTTTTTTTTATCTTTAAAATAATTTTTATGCCGATTCTGTTTAAGACGGCCGATTTACAAAACCGATCCGGTAATGACATTGGTTGTAAATACTCGTATGTACGACAATAGCAAGCAAGACTGGCAATGCACTAAGTTATCATGGACGAAAGAAAATGGGCATAGGTAAAATTAATTAAAAATTAATTTTTTTGTAAGATATTTATACATCTGTATATTATAAAATAAATTGTATTATTTTTAGCATTATCGGAGCAGGTTTTTCAAACGGTTACATTGGATTATGGGATCTTACAACTACCTCGCCTCTTTTGTTTGCTATGAGGAAGAATACAAAATTTATAGACACGTTTAAGCATTTCTTTGCTCATCACAATACAATTACTAGTAAGTAATTACTTGTTTAAGTAAAAAAATTAAAAAAAAATGTATATAAAAATGTATTATTATATAATATTGTCTTGGGGTTTTTTTGTGTGTAGTGATTGCATTATTTCCACACGGCAAAAGCAGATATCTGGCTTCCGCCAGTGTAGATAAATCATACAAATTTTGGGACCTGGAAGACACGGGTGCACCGCAAATGTGTGCCAAAAAGGGTATTGTATCAAACGGCACGTGGATGACGCATTGGCCCTGTGCAGTTCTTAGTTTCGACGACGCGGTTGGGTAAAATTTATTTGTTACGCGCAAAGATAATTGATAACGATTATTTTTAACGTGGGGATTCTTTCAGGTACCATTATATGCATTCCTTAATAGTGCCATTGAAAGAATACGGATATAAATATTGTCCAATTTTAGCAACTAATTCACCAACTTATGTAAGAATATTGAACTTTGATTATCTCTTTTAAATGACAATCGTACACTTTTCTGAAATAATGTTCTATTCTTTAGGGTCTTACTACTTCCGATTATACTAACAGTATTGCGCATGGTACCTTAGCTGGAGAAGTAATGACTATCTTTCTGAAGCAGTTGTTGTTTACCGAAAGATTGTCCAAGAAAAGACAGGTGGGAATATGTATACCTCGTCATATTGTTAATGCAATTTAATATTTTATTATAATAAGTGCTATACTTATTTTTTTCCCAGTTGAACTCTTTCATAAAGACGGTAGACTTTTTAGAGGAGCAGGAGATGCAGAGCAGTGAAAGTAAAGATAAAAAAAAAAATTCTAAAGAATATCGTTACATGCCGGAAACTTATAACGAGTGTAAAGATCGTTTTGGTATCGTTTTCCATGATAACTTAACGGTAAGTTGTCAGATATGTTTCTCAAAATACTTAATACTTTAACGTTAATTTTTTTATTTCAGAGTTTAAAAAAAAAAGTGTACGCTAAATGTAATAAGAACAGTAGTCTAAATACTGACAATTGTATGTCTGTTCCTATTGAGCAATATCCATTTACTTCTGTAAACCGGGTATGTAAATCTTTTCGAAATAATAAAAAAAAATTTTTTAATATATCAACGTGTTTAAAGAATCATAGATTCTTTTTGATCTAGCCATAAAATTATAATTAGAACAAAGCGTTGACAAAAGATAATTTTTCTTTTAGATGGCTTGGAATCCGAATGCCTGGAGTTATATGTGGCTTACAGTGGGCTATCAAAATGGTTTAATTAGATTGTTGAACTTCAATTCTACGTCTATGTCCAGCAAATCGAACAGTTGGTTGCCGGACCACGTGGTGTCCATGCTTGCCAAGAGAGATCGAGTTGATTAATTGCCAATCGAGAATTTTGCTTTTTATTTTTTATATATACAATATGTAACAGTACGGAAAATAGATTTTACAAATTAAACCCATTATTAGTCACGTTTTCGTTCGAAGCAAACTCTCTCTCTCTCTCTCTTTCTCTCAGTGGTATAGCTGGCCGAAATTCAAATTTTCCTTCATGCCGTGATGCTACAGGCCTATCGTCGGCCTTGGAATACATCTACATTCAAAGCGTGGTGTAGTGTGAGTTGTAGCGAGGAGAAAAAAAAATACCAGTTGCTAGTGCAGGATCTCAGTGTGGGATCTGGTGGGATCGGAGCGTGTTGGGTGGAGAGTTGCTATCTCGAAGAGAAATTTCTTTTATCGTCTTACGAAATCGCTTGTGCTCCTGACTGATAACGCTTTCAACCGGAAGTGCCCGCAAATACCCGCATCAATTGAACGGTTCTTACTACAGTGCGGTAAGTTTATTTAACAGAAATTATTCCCATGATAACATTCCTGAACACGCCGGATTCTGGCAAACGTTTTTCTGTCACATCTTGCTTCCGGAAGATATCACTGGTCCAAGATATGAATATTCAGAATTTATCTTTCCGATTTTTAATTTCCTATCCTACAAACTATGTCTGAAAAATAAATGGTATATCTGTTTAGATTAGTTTGTACTTCAACATAGTTTTGTATATTGTATCTTAACAATTAAAACTAATTGATAAGATTTTTACAATTTTATTAATTTTATTTTAAATTAATATCAGACGCAGGAGCAATCCTTGGATGAAATAATTTAAAATTAAAACCTTTTAAGAATTATTTAAAAAAAGAAAAAAAAATTCTACTTAAGATATATAATTATAATTTTTTTTTTTCAATATATCCTATAATTTATATTGAAAAATATATTTTATGTTGAAATACACAATACAGTAAGAAACAGCATGGAAAGTATTTGAAATCTCTTTGTTGCATCCAAGGATTAGAATAAATCGATGGCTTATTTTTAAAAACGAATATTATAATGCAAATAAGTCTCGGCTTATAATAGAGAATTGATTTACATATCTGTAACGATCAGTTTCCTTTCTTCTGGTGCATAGAAAATGAGTCTCAATCCCATGAAGTGGAAAACGAGAAGTATCTTGCATGGAATTCTGGGCCTTCTAGTTCTTTACACGCTATTCGTTTATAAGAAGAAGCATCAGGTGATGTTCGAGGGCATCATACATAAGTCAGATCCGAAGCTGGTGTGGGAGTTTGTAGCTGATTTTAGCAACATGAAAAAATTAAACCCAACAATGTAAGTAAAAATGCCTCAGGGTACGCAGTAAGAAAATCGTAGTTTCTATTAGAAGTTATACCGTCGAAAAAAATATTTGTGCTAAACATTTAATTAATTCATTTATTTAGTAAATTTTTTATCAGACTGTGTACTGTGTAGCACCAATTAAAATTATTATATATTAATAATAATAGTAATAATAATTAATAATCAATTAATATCAGTTATAGTATATTACGCAACTTATTTTCTTCGTCAATAAGAATTCAATTCGTCTTGTTTGAATACAGAGAGGACTTTAGCGTGATCGACGAGGGCGGAAATTACGATCATTGGAGATATTCTGTGCGATACACCGAACATCTAAGTCACTTGCCAATGATCCGTAACGTAGCACACGGACACTACGCCGTCAAACCAGACGACAACGGCTATGTCATCAGTTCCAGGCACCTCACTTGCTTTTTCCTCGACTTCGGGTGTTGTAAGTCGATGCCATTCTCGTTTGCTCGACTTAAATTGACAATGCAGTCATTTTACTTTTATTTCGCGCGAATTAATTTCATATTAAATTGCTGATGCAGCTTCGAGCTCGAGTAAATACTTAAAAATTTTTTATAAAAACGTTTAAAAGAAGAGAATCAAAACTATGCGGACGTAAAAGGCTTTTTACTCTAGTTATAAAATTAATTATCTCGAGGAGAATTTATATCACAGTCATGTTGTATAAATTAATAATTTCAGATACATATTTAAGCGTACGTTACCACGAAGGTAGTACTTTTTCTCGCGAATAAATATGATTCAATAATCGCTCCAGAAATAAGTCGTTTGGAATACATTTCCTGAGACTATTTTTTCAACTATCAGCTTTTGCCTATGTGCGTCTTGCAGTTCAATGTGCCTTAGCAACGTGATACGTAAACTATCGTCTTGGTACCAAGAGGAATTGTATTTTCAATCGAGTTATTTGCTTTTCAGTGGAGTCTATTTCGCAATTCAGATTCGACGTGGATGGTGCAGAGGACACGAGATGCATCGAAACCGTGCAATACGAGTGTCCGATCGCGTTTTCGCCGCTGTGTCGAAGAGAGGTCATGTACCAACGAGAAGAGATTCTGAAAAGATTGAAATCGGAGTTTGCTCTCGGCAATAAAGAAGAAGATTGAAAACGTCGGCTGCGCGAGATATTATATTATTACTGTCACATATTGGTGATTTTTAATATAATTGGAAAAAAAATCATGTAAAATTTAAATTTATTCAAATTGCATATATATATATATCTTTCTTTATACAAGTAATTTGATATCGATTTTAATCAACTATTACTTTTATGTAATCCTCCAGCTTTATGTATTCCTCCAATCGAAAATTAATAGAAAAACTTATACTATTTTATATTAGATTTTAAGGGGCTATTTTAAATCTAGCATATCACACATTTTAAGGTATTTTGATTAAAATAAGTAATAAATGTACTTATTCCAATTTTCTAACTTTTTTCTTTTTTTCTTATGGCACAGAGAACGATTTTAGCTGAAATTTAATTAATATTCATGTATACAAAGATTATTAATCATTCAACTTTTGATAAAATTTTTCTTGAATGATAGAATGAATTTATTACTCGCGCGCCGCGATTTATACGCAATCTAGGATGACCAACGTGCAAACGTAAAAGTTCCGATAACAAAGCGACAGTAAAAAACGCAGAAGAAAGCGGGACAGAGAGGGCGAGAAAAAAGGAAAGAGGATGATGCTGGAACTGGAAGATCAACAGTTTATCAAAAACACCGCAGACGTGAAAGCTCAACGTGTGGACCAGGAAGAGACGGGTGTTTCGCAAAAGTTTTTTTATTTTACTTGGCGTCTGAGTCGCGTGACAGTATTCGTTTAGACGAACGCATTTCCCTCCCGCATCACAGCATGTCCAATAAATTTGAGACGTAAGTGCTCCGTTTGCAGCCACAGGTATTGCCTTTTGAGGTTAAACGCGCACGTTCGGTTAGTGCGAAGTCTCAGGAAACCCCATCTGTTTCCATCTTTCACATTCCGTGAGCGTTTCTATCCGGGAGCGAGAGAATTTTATCCTCGATCCGCCCGAAAGAATTACGTATTTTTATTTAGCTTTCTCGCCGATGACGTGGATAAAGTTATTGATTTTGCGCGGGCACCGCGAGAGAGAAATTAAATTGGAAACGGTGACTTGAATAAAAGTTTTCTCGCGATTTAACCGATTAACTGGCAAAGTTACTTTATTAATATGAAACAAACGTTTGAGGTATACGAATCTTATTTTTGTTAAGCTTGACTTATGAATCCTGACAGCGCTTACAGATTGAAGGCCACCGAGGACAGTGGAGATGAGGAGACTCAATCAAAGGATAATCAAAAGGTGGAAAAGGGTCCGTTAGTGAGTAAAGTTTTTTGGATAACCAGACTTTAACGTTGATGTAAAAAACTGACATATCTGCTTTGTAGCCTCCAATAGAGATAAGTCCAAACGAGCATAAATTACAATATGCTTATGCATTGTGGTACAGCAGACGTAGCCCTGGAAAACAAACCAGCATACAGAGTTACGACCAAAATCTAAAGCTTGTTGGCAGGTTTGCGAGCGTGGAACAGTTCTGGGGTCTTTATAGTCATTTAGTACGACCATCAGATCTCACAACGCACACAGACTTCCATCTTTTTAAAGTCGGTATAAAACCCATGTGGGAGGTAAGTTTTATTCTGCAAGTTTATATTTAGTATGTATGAATACCAAATTTATCACTTTCTCTTATTATTATTTTTTTCTCTTTGTAGGATGAAGCGAATCAAAAAGGTGGCAAGTGGATAGTGAGATTACGAAAGGGTTTAGTTTCTAGGTGTTGGGAAAATCTTATACTTGCAATTTTAGGAGAGCAATTTATGGTAGGAGAAGAAATATGCGGCGCCGTTGTGTCTATACGATTTCAGGTGAGACGTGCATGTTCTTCGTTTTTGCTTCATCCTCAGATGTAAGTTCTTTTATAAACCAATTAATTTAATAGGAGGATATGATATGCGTGTGGAATAAAACAGCGTCGGATGTAACGATAACAGCGCGAATTAGGGATACTTTAAGAAGAGTATTACATCTTCCACCTTCTGCCTCTATGGAGTATAAAACTCATAATGAAAGTTTGAAGAATGTGCACAGACTCTAAAAATATATATTTTCAAGAACGAGACGTATTACATTTTTCTGACGGACTACAGGTAATGAAAACATTAAATACATCGCTTATCAGCAATGATTATTGTGATTAAAAAAAAAACTTTTTTTTTTCTGTAATCATTTTTCATGAAAATACAATTGAATTTTATTTCCCAGAACATCTGATAGACGGTAAATGAAACGTGGAATACTGGATAACATCTATTTGACGATACACTTCATCGCAAGTGTCTGTGTTGTAACTTATGTACATAATGAATATACATTAATCATAAATAAATAAATGTCCTTATTTCCAAGATATTTAATATAAAAAATGTTCTTGCTACATTTGATCTCTAGCAAATTAACTTATTCTCTTGAATCTTGCGAAAGTATAATTAAAATATTTAATCTTTTTCAAATTTAATGTTAATGTTTCTGTATACAAAGTTCAGAAAATACAAATCAGTTCTCTCTAGTTTAAACATTATAACTGTTTCTATTAAAATTTTTATTTTATTATAAATTTTTTATTATTGTACTAAGTATATACTTTATATAAGACTGTAACAAGTAATAGAAGATGAGAAAAGAAAATTTTTATTATACAGATTTTTAATATTTAAAATTTAATTCAATTTTTTTTATACAGGAAGACCCTTATCTAGCTGTACATGAGATCATGGCAATTGGAGAATATAAAATGATTGTTATGAATGGCGAAATATATCACAATGATTATACTATATACATAACGATGCAAAGATAGATAAACTAGCGATACGAACGTATTAATTACATTCTTATTTAATTATATTACGTTATTCATAAAGGACATACAGTTTTTCTTCAACATATATACATGGTCACATGGTTTAAATAAAATTATATCAGTTTCCTGGTAGGCCTGGAGATGTGTATAGTTCACGAGCCAAAATATCTCTTATCGTACAGTTTCGAAAGTGGTTTACTTTAAAGTAAGACTATTTTTCTCTTGCATAATTCTTATGAATAAAAATGTGTATATATATATACACAACATAAATATTATATATTTATGTTATATATATTTTTATAAAATGACTATAATTTAAAAAACAAATATCAGTATATCGGTCAATAAAACACTGAAATGTATCATTTATAGACTAGAATCAACATTTTAAAAGAAAGGAGGCCCAATATAACAATGCTTTATATTAATTATGCTTTTAGCTTATTTTCTATTTTGTGTACAAAGTTGTCATTTGTATAAAAATCTATCGATTATAGTCCTAGAACGATATTTGCAACCATTCCTGTAATAAATTTTTTTATAAATTTTATATCTATATGTATTTCATACATATAAAACTAAATTATAGACTTACCTAGTACAAATGAGAATATTAATTTAAAATTTACAGAGAGATGGAGATAATCAGGCATTTTTTGACTTTGTTCTCCTTCAGTAGGTAGAAGTAATCCAATTATGCATATAATTCCTGTGATTAGTGCTACATAATTTGTACCTCCTAAAATATAAATAATGTATTTAGCAATTAATGCAGTGTTAATTAGTTTGAAAATATAACTTTTATTAATATAAAAAATCAATGGAACATTTGATTTGATTTATATCAATTTTTTTAATTTATTGCAAATGTGTTTGAGTTTAATTTAAAAGAATTTTCATAAAAATCTGCTTACTATCAGTTTTATTTCGGCTTATAATTGCATAAGATTCTTGTTGCCTAGTCTCATTTGTTGGAAGTTGTTGAAACATATCTGGATCTGGAGTTGCTCTTCCAGCTGTATCCATCATTCCAGGGAGGAGTTTAGCTTCTACATCTCTTTTCCCAAGTAACTAATAGAATTAACTTGGATATAGACTCCAAATAAATGCTCTTTTGACACAAGTATTATATAAAAGTATTACCTGTTTAGTAGGATACTCGTGCATGTGTATTCTAAATTTATCAATTATATTGCAATTGTTTGGCAAGATTGCAGTGTGTCTGACAACAATGTCAACACAGGAGCTGGCTTTTATCACACCCTCTGGATCAACTACTTGATACTTGTATGGAGCAGTACATAAGACTGAAATAGCAAAGATTTATTAAACGATAATGAGATCAAAGTTAAAGATTCCTTTGTTAGACAAAGAAAAAGATGAAGAGTTACCTCTGAATTTTACAGGGAATTCATATGGATTGTACAAAGTTAGCACTTGCTTGTGAGTAGACTGGTCATCCAAATAAAACGTAATGCTTTGTGGAAACACAAAAATTGGCAATTTTCTTGGAGTAGCAGCTAATGTTGATGACATTGTTCTTTCCTGATTCTAAACTGCCCATATAATACCTGTAAAGGTGCAACATACATTACATACATTTATTGCTCAATCTGTGCATCTTCCTGCATCACTCCTTTGTATTAAATTGTAATTATCACGGTCAATTTCTTTTTTAATACGTTCAAAGATTGCGAAACATCCACAGTAACTTAATCACCATTAAAGATTTATAATATTATCATTATGCATTGTGGAAAATATAATGCGAGCTACAGAACGGTTTACAAAAACAACGTATCGTATCAATTAATTTCCACAAAGAAATTTGTAGTAATTAATCAACATACAGATAAGAACTTTCAACAAATTTTTGCGTCTCGCTCGAATGGAATAAACGATAGGGGTTGGTCGTTGATTAACAAATAAGCTCACAATCGCGATACATGAGAAAATTGTACGGTTTGCGTGCGGAAGTGACCTTTTTCCCAGATTGGCCTCCGCGTCGCGTCAAAGTGGAGTGTAAAAAAAAAAAATTTTATATGTAAAATATTTACAAACAATTGAGTATCCTATGACACATCGCTGTAGCTCGGCCACAAGCACACAGAGGCCGCAAACGCGGTTCTCTGTGGCTTTCGTTCGCGCTGACTGGAACCCCTGCAGGTACACTGAAAGGCAGATATAGCATTTGCTGCGGCGAGCGGCGACGGCGGCTGGCGTACGTGACATTCCTCTCTCTCGGCCGCCGAGGGCGGGGAGGTGTAGAAGGCCGCGTTCCCTCTCGGTGCTCCGCAACACTACGCGCGCGCGCTTCGTGTGAGATCCCACGCCAAGATCACGTACGCTAGCCGCCGTCGCAGCACCACGAACGCTATTCCTGACGGTGAGGTTACATACATGTTTTTAGGGACTTTAGTTGGCAATGTTTTATCTCCGCGCTTCGTGGACGTCGTTTACGATACTATACTCCGTTTGGTTACTACGTAGCCGCTTGGTAGCCGCTTTTTAATTTCCAATATTCTTCACGATTCTTCGCAGAGTCCGGGAAACATCCAGGAATCTGTGCCGGGATAGCGTACCTCGCAACTTCGATCGATTCAATTTCGTGGCTCGACGCCGGTTCAAACGGATCGTAAATAGTGAGTAAATTCATGTACCCGCAACTCCCTTGTGAGCCTTTTAACCTTTCCGTCCAACTTTTTTCCAGAATTTCTACGGTGCGTGTGTGATCGATAATTGTTCTCGTCTTCCTCAAGCTTCATCACGCCAGTGTCTTTGTCAGAATTTTTCCCTTTTGCATGATGAAATAGCACGTGCAAGAACGCACAGAACGCCATTTCTGACGTACCAAAACTTCGAAATCGCTCAGTCATACCAGATGGATAAGACACTCCGCACATCGATTATGCATTGATAACGCGTTGTGCATGAAATTCCTCAAGTGTGCTGACGCGTGTATTTTTCTATACTTTAATGGTTTTTATTCTACTTGAATTTTACTCATTTTTACTCAATTTTCTTTTATGCCTTTTTATTTTATTTTATCTTACGGTTGTTTTATTTTTTTTTATCTTGTTACCTAAATTGTATTATTATATACAATTATAATTTGTTATCTTTCTAAACGTCTATGCATATTCATATAATTTTGTAACAAAATTCAATATTCAAGGTAATTAATAATTTTCAGATAATCTAAAGTCCTTCACCATGGTCAATGCAAGGGTATTCTTCGATGTGGAAGTTGGTGGATTACCCATGGGCAGAATAGTCTTTGAGCTGTTCTCAGACACCTGCCCTATGACATGCGAAAACTTTCGTGCTTTGTGTACTGGAGAAAAAGGACTTGGGAAAACAACGAGCAAGCCATTGCACTATAAGGGCATTGTTTTTCATAGAGTTGTAAAGGATTTTATGATTCAAGGTGGAGATTTTTCGATAGGTAATGGAACAGGTGGCGAATCAATTTACGGTGGTACATTTGCAGGTAAGTGTTGATGCAGAATTTCATAATTCTGATATTTTATAAGTTTAATTTAATACTGAATTAACAGAAAAGCAAGGTATGGATAAAAATTAGATTCCTTTTTCTTAAGAAGCATCAATTTTCTGTTTTTCAGATGAAAACTTCATTGTAACTCATAAT
Organism: Cardiocondyla obscurior; assembly: GCF_019399895.1. NCBI lineage: Eukaryota > Metazoa > Arthropoda > Insecta > Hymenoptera > Formicidae > Cardiocondyla > Cardiocondyla obscurior. Next base: position 66,033 of record NC_091875.1, on the reverse strand, counting down.
AAACCATTTTTGTTGTCAATGGCAAATCGTGGTAAAGATACCAATGGCTCACAGTTTTTCATGTAAGTATATTATTTAAAGTTATTTCCATTCGTTACTAGCTGCATGCACATTTAAATATTAAAATCTAAAGATTTAATACATATATTATAAAAACTGTAATTATACATAATTGTATTCTGTGCTTACATACGTAAGCAAAACCTTACAAGTACCCTAGGGAGCAGGATATCACAACACAATTTTTATTCCAGTTATTATTCTATTTTTCTTATTAAAGATTTTTTCTGAATATGCTTTTATTCTAGTAATTAAGTATTTTCTATAAATCCATATAAAATTAATAAAATATTAATATTTAGCCACATTCATCAAAAAATTCTCCCACCCTTAAATGAATGTTGTAAATTTGGGAAATTGAGCGATATGAAGCTGATCTTCGTAGCCATTTGTATTGTATGTTCCAAATAAATGATCAACAGATTTAATTACGTGGTAAAGGCTGGCAAGGGTTTTCACGAATGTACAGTGTTATTTCCTGAATCTCATGCAACGAACTCACGGCAGATAATTTAAAAAAAAAAAAAAAAAAAAAAAAGAACGTAGGAGTAAGAATCATTCTGGAGGAATGAATAACTTAGCGATGTTTTTGCGTAGTCGTGAGGGGGTCTGCACACCACTACTACAACACAAATGACCAATGAAAGCTCTGGCTCTTTCTGTTCATCTCTCATCCCCTTAATCATATTTTGTTGTTGTAGTACAACACAACCAGCGCCTCACCTCGACAAGTAAGTATAAATCACATTCGATAAATTAATTTTGAAAAGTTTTAAAGAACTTTCTTTGTAAGTAATATTTCATTTTCAGTGTCCATGTGGTTTTTGGAGAAGTAGTGTCTGGGCAAGAGATCGTTTCGCATATTGAAGGACTTCCAGTAGATCGAATGTCACGTCCGTTGCAAGATGCTAAGGTTGTGAACTGTGGCGAACTAGTCTTGAAAATTAAAAGTAAAGGTACAATTGCTCTCTATTCTATAAATACGAATACGAAAAATGAAAAAATCGTAATTTTGACACCTGATAAATATAATGTATGTTTGCAGCAAAAAAACGAGAAGCTAAGCAAAGTAGTTCGGCAGAGTCCGAGTCAGATTCTTATCCCGATAAAACGAAGAAGAAAAAAAAGAGCAAGAAAAGGTATGCTATGAACGTAAAAGAAATAAATTACTCAGATGTTCGATAACTACCCTGTCTCGTTTCAGTAAAAAAAGACCAAAGTCGGAAGACGGTGAAATTCAAGATTCTAATGAGGAAGATGACGGGGAACCTCATCCGCTAGTGTCCGTTACCAAAATTGATCCTGATGAAATTCCGGAAGTACCAGCAAATAAATTTTTGTATAGGGCAGGATCCACCAATAATGCAAATCAAAAGGAATTTAGACAGCATTATGGAAGAGATCGTGTGCGATCTCATAGAAAGACTGGCCGTGTTTTCAAGGGTAGAGGAATATTCGTAAGTGATCGCTCAATTATTACGCCAATATCTGTTATGCAACCACGATCATTCAATTCATTAATTTGCTAAGTTTCAATTATAATGCATATTATAATTAATATTTTAGCGATATCATACTCCTTCTCGAAGTCGTTCTAGAAGTACTACGCCACCTCATTGGAAGCAAGCTCAAAATCGTACTATTAAGCTGCACGAATTTCAGGTATAATTTTAATATATTAAAAATTATAAAATACGTTTGTTATTCCTTATTGACGCATGTTTTATATTGCAGAAAATAGAAAAAGAACGTCTTAAGAAGGAAGAGGAGTTTAAACAACGAGAAACTGATAGAGTTAGGAGATTCGTAGAGAATCCCGATGACAATGATCAACTGTCAGATTTAGGTAATATAGGCATGACAGAATCGATGGAAAATAAAGAAAATGATCAGATGGATGAGACAGTGGCTAAAATACAAGATGATAACGTTGAGGGAAATGACATTATGCAGAATAAGGAAGAAAATAAGCATAACAAAAATGAGAAATCATTCAAACATGATGCTAATCGGTCCTACGATCGCAATTCTCGACGTGATTCTAAGGACAGAAACAGAAGACGTGTACGTTCTCGATCAAGAGATCGTCGACGATCCAGAGAGAGAGACTACGAGCGTAGAGGAAGCCGTGACAGAAGAAATCGAAGAAATTATTCTCCTCGCAGAAGAGACTCTTACAGGACAAACAGATCCGGAAGAGATAATTATAGGCACTATGACAGGCGTAATGATCGACGTCGAAATAATTCCAGTTCTCAACAAGACAACGATATCAATTCTCGTCACGACAAGACCAAGTATAAGAAAAATGATAACGTACCGGATACGAGCCAAGCAAAATTTAAACGCCGTTCACGATCAAGCAGTTCTAGCAGTCAGCGCTCGAAAGATTAAATCTGCATTGTTCCACGTTTTTTCACTTATTGGCACCAACGAAATACTGTTAAAATAAAATTTATGACTGTCAATTTAAATTAATAAATATTCAATGATAAACTCAATGCGGTATTTACTTAAAACTATATTTTTAAGTAAACACTTTAATTATCAATTCAAAACTACAGTTTTAAGTAAATACTACAATTAATTAATGATTATATATCTGATAATGCTGAATTATCTAATCTAAATATTGTGTATCACATAAACATATTTTAAATGATCGATATTTCCGCCAATGCTTTTCAACACTCGTAATATTATAAATTTGGCATATTAGTTTACTAATCAATAATGCTGTAATAGTGCAGGAGAAATATATCTGTTTTTCAGTCACACATTTATGAATAGTGCACATATTCTATCATTTTGAGATATACAATAAGATTTTTATCTAAATTTAGATGCTTTATGAGAATCTCTTTTATCTTCGTTGATGCGTATGTATATTATATAGTTGCACATTTAATTTCTTTATCAAAATTCGGAGATTTCTTAAGCAATTCTTTTTAAAGAAATATAATTGTTCCGTTTCACATGATTAGTTCAGTCGCACGAAATTAAATCTGGAAAATAAATGAAAAAGTTGAATCAACGATTAGAAAAGTTAAATATTTTATATGTAAAACTTAAAATATATGTATGTATATATATATATATATATATATATATATATATATATATATATATATATATGTGTATGTATATGTATATATACATACGTATATATAATGTGTAAAATTGTAATAAATGAATTACTTGTATGCAATTCTTATGACTGCATTTATCATTAATACAATTTTTTTGTTTGCAGATTAATGTAGCAAGATTGCATTTAATACTTTTTGTACGATCAGTGAAATAGCTATTTTTACAAAATTATACTATAATACACATATATATAATTATATCGTTAATATAATTCACTAGAACGTGTATATATATATATTCTATATTTATACAAATGTAACGCGTACTTGAAATTGTTTTATCGTTAGTTGACGCATTACTTTTTTTTTTTTTTTTAGATCTAGGTAAAAATAATTTCTATACATTCGACTTATTTTACAAAATATATTTATAAATCAGTAATAAGCCCTCTGCACAAAATTGATGAAGCGGCGTTTAAAGCTTAACAAATGTCAACGATTGATCTGTAGATCAAGACTCGACACGGAAAAACGTGTAACAATTAGTAAACACAATTTCTTTTGCATTATACGCAACTTTGTCGCACAATGTTGATTAATAACTGATTTTTTTAGAATTTATATATATATATATATTATGCTTAATATACGAATATACTTTAAATCGCAGTATACACTAATACTGCTTGCCTGGTTCACCATGGATTTTGTCCATGCGGTGGTTGAGCGCCACCGTAACGTGGTAACGTAGCGTAATTTCCGAACGGAGCTTGGGGCACACCCTGGTATGGATTATATCCTGTTAAAAATCAATAAAATTTCATAAACGCGTTTCTTGGGTTTCAATCACTTTATAAACTAAAAACTGAAAAGTTCTTGTATATACCTTGATTAGGATATGGCATCGTGGCGTATGGATTGTATGTAGTTGGCATCGGTGGCGGAACATATGCTGGATATGGCGTTGCCGGCGTAGCACCATAAGGTATAGGCATACCACCTTGATGTTGCATCGGATAAGGCAGTTGTGGTGACGCTGTAGCGGATTCCGGTGTTGGATTTATACCAGGCGGACCACTATGATGTGATGGAATGCTCGGTGTTGCAACGGGGCCAGTCTGGCTCAAGTTTGTGGTTAAATCTTTCAAAAGTTCTTCTTTCTCCGTTTTTCGAGCGAAACAGAAGTCGGATATTTTGTTTTGGAAAACCACAAGTAGCTGCGTTAAATCGTTATAAAATTTAACTCCTTCTACTAAATTATTCTTCAGCTCCTTAAACGCATCATAAGCGGAAGCCAGTTTACACAGCATCGTTTCTCGCGTACTACCGCTACCAGCTTGTTCGTTTGTAAATTCTGAATGACAACTCTAAAGCAAATCATAACTTATTATACCACTTGTTCATTTTTGGTATTAAACGGTTATTTATTACAAAAAAATGTTAAATATACCTGAATTTCCGCAACTAATTTTTCTTGCTGTGCTATACTTTCTCGTACTTGCTTCTGTAAAGGCCCATAACACTTTCCCAAACTCTCGACAGATATATTTGGTTCGTCAATCACGCCGTCTTTTGCTAATGCCGAAAGAAATGTAGTTTTCATGTCATTAGCAGCAAATTTAAATTCATTTTCGATAGTGTCTCGTACAGTTTTTAATGTAGTCACCTAATAAAAAGATTGCAATCGTTAAATTATGTTAATTTAAAACACAATCAATTATATTTTGTACCTACATCTTCCATTAATTTCCTAAGCTTAATAACAGCACTACTTTCTTGAAGAGCAGAACCTTGCGGAATAGCTCTGGCAAGCTCATCCTCTTCTAAGCTCAAGATTTCAAATCCTTCTTTGTGGCTTTCATATTTTTCGCGAACTACCTATATATAGCCAACACAATAAAATATTTGTAAGATTTATTTCACTTTTCTGTCTTTGATAGTTTTTATTTACCTTATCAGCAGAGACTGCGTTATTTATAATCTCACGGTATTTTTGTAAATTATTAGTAAATTGTTCTGTTAATCTAGCACTAGGTGTTCTCTTCCAACGTTCTTTGAATTGTTCTCTTAATTGATTGTCAGATTCGCGCTCTTCTTGTAGCATTCTCTCACACTATAAGTACAAATAAAAGAGATAAGTAACATTTTTCAGAAGCTTTAATAAGAACATAATATTCGTACCTCATCCAAAAGCTCTTTATTACGTTGTAATAAATCAGGTAAATCTATCATAGATGATTCAAGAGCTTTTATTCCACCTGCTTCTCGTACATAACTTGCTTTATCCAACAACGATTGAGGTATTTCTGTTCCACTCGTATCTTCTATAGCTGCTGGCAAATTCAAACTTGCCAAAACGCTACAATAAGATCAAATTATTTAATAAGTATTAGAATTTCGTATTCTATCTGAAAAAAATTGATGGCAAGAGTAGAAGCTCGAAAGAAGCTCGGAATAGCAAAAAAACGCTTTGTTTTTCTATTTTAAGAGAAAAACTCGTCCGACCATATCGGAATGTAATGACACGCAGAAATTGGGATTTTTTTAAAAACGTAGCACGTGCACGATTTCTTCTAGTCTGACAATAAAAAAATACATTGCATTTCAAAACTTACATACCTGTTTAAAAGCTGAGTCATTTCACGAAGATTCGAAATTTCGTAATTAACAAGTTCATTACGACGATTTTCATAGGCCGACAATGCATGGCGCACATTAAGAGGCAACAACTCCGCAAACAAATCTGTAAAGCACGTCCATATAATTAACGTCATAGAAAAAAAAAAATTTCTTATTCAAAATCAACGATTGCGTGCAAACCTTTGAAATCGGCACTAAATACTTCGGGTAACGGAAGTAGTTTAGCAACACTAGCTTTTCCTATGGCTTCCAAATTTTTGATATCTGGAATCCTTTCGTGATAAATAAAATCGTTATCTTTTTTCACTTCCGTTAAATTTCTCTGAGCCCTGTTGGCGTAATCTTGGAATAAATTTGGTTTATTCGATCTTTGCTGTGCAGCTTTGAACAGTTCTACGGCATGCTGAAAACGTTAACAACTTTATTATATAGACACAAAAAATGAAAATTTGAAGTAAATATTTAGGTAATTTTCTACTGTAATTACCTCTAGTCTTGCAATTTCTTCACCAATTAATTTATTATTTTTACATACAAGTGACTGATAAAATTCAGCCATAGCGCGATAACCGGCTTGTTTACCCGCAATCTGCAATGACATTAATTTAAAGTAACGTATAATTTTATATAATTTTGTATTTATGTACTAACCAGGGGCACCCATTCCTTGTCCCAGAATGCACGAAAAATTTCTTTCTGAAATAATTTCAAAGCATCTGCATACAATTCTTCAGCTTGTGCCGCTAGTCTAGCAACAATGCCATCTTTCATAGAATCATGAATTGCTTTATGAACGAATATTTCTTGCGCTTGTGCAAGCATTAATGCACTTAATGCCCCGAGTGTTTCTGGACTAATATCAGGTGTTGGTTCTTGTTGAATCGCCATCATAACGTTTCCCTTTAGATAATTAAATATCCCAGCTGATTGCTATAAGAAGATTAAACCAATTAAACACGTGATATTAATGACATGCAAATATGAAATAACAAACCTGAAATAACTTGGCTGACAATTTTAATCCTTCATCACTATCTAAAGATTGTGTAGCTGCAACTGAACTTTGTAAAGCGGCAATATTGAAAAGTACACATACTTTCTCATATGCCAGTGTACTGATTGCTACATAAAACAATACAATAAGTTGTATCATATTGGTGTTGAGTCATATAAATTTAATTAAAATCTATATCACTTTATCTTATCTATAGAACTTTAATACACATTCTCAATCTAGAGATGACGTATAATATTTCAACATCTGTTTACCAATTACTTCAAATAACTCTTGTACAGTATCATTCAAATATTGATATAAAAATTGCAACTAAAAATAGATTATATTTTTCTGTACGTACTTAAGCTAAGTTTCCCTCCAAAAATGGTACGGTCAAAGGCATCTTTCCACTTGAATGGTATTTGCAATTCATGAGAAGGGATTTTTCCTTCCAGGGCACATAATTGATCATAATAGCTACAAACAAAATGCTCATTGATAATACAACATTCCACTTCAAGTACTGTTTCAAGATGCTGTACGATAAAAGCTTACATAAGCTACGATTTGAAAAGATACTTAAATTTGGATTGCAAATCAATAATGTTAATAAAAAAAAAAATTAAAAAAAATTAAAAAAAAAAAGGGGGGATGACAGAAGGAAAAACTTGCGATATTTTGTCATTATCTACTTAACGTAGAAACGTCATTCACCACCAGTTTCGAACTCGATGACATGCGATAATATTTGTTACGGAGGATACAAAAAGGCATACAAAATACGCCGTTCGAGAAATCGTGACGTTTGATCAACAGCACCTAATCAAGAGGATCGTGTAATCGGAATTGAACGAGGTGATTCATACCTGTAGATAACCTGCAAGGAACTTTCGTACTTTTCGAAGGCCCGCCACAGAGCATTGTTTCGCAGCTTGCTGAGCTCGGCAATCGCGTCCGTGTAATCTTTTCCCGTGCCGCTGTACGTTGACCGGATGACATTAGTAAGCGGTTTCACCACGTCAACGTCGGAGGGCTTCTTCAAAGGAATCGCAATCAGCTCCGCCATATTTGACGTATGATCTGTAGCCGTAGTTCACTTGTCCGTAGCCAAATCTTCACTCCTGCCACCTTCCATCACACATTTTCCCCCACGACGATATGAACTTGGTTACTATTTGCGACGTGGTTTTCACGAGCTTGCGCATCAATGTGATTCGTTGATAACGACACTTGCATTATCACCCACATCACGATACGGCCTTTTTATATAAATTATACATGTATATCATGAGAGATAACGTTTTGAATTTCGACCTCGTTCGGTCGATTATTGCTGTGCACGAGCTAGTGCCAGTGCATCACGTTATGCGGTTCATGTCCACTTACGTATATATATATATATATATATATATATATATATATATATATATATATATTCCTATTGCATGTATTGTACGATTATATAATTTTATGTTAATTATTTAGGCTTCGTTCAATCACGGGTAGCAATTGGCGCAGTCAGCATTGCCGTCTCTGTCCTTAGTCGTTTCCCCCTTTCCTCTCCTCTCTTTCTCTCACTCTCACTCTCACTCTCACTCGCTTCACGTACTTTTGTGCACTTCATCCCCATAGATTCTATCTTAAGCAAGGTCCAAACCCGTTGAATTTTTTTCCTTCACTGTGAACATACAGATATTCAAGATGAATCGCGTCATGAAAGTTCTCAGAAGCAAAGAAACCCGCGACTATTTTATGAGGCAAGTGGTTAAATTAAATTTTTTTTTTTTTTTTTTTTTTCTTATTGCTGCTTACTCACATTGTGCTCCTGCATCAGTTATCATATATGCTTTTCCTTTCTCAGCACACACTTTTGGGGACCCGTTGCTAACTGGGCGATACCGATCGCTGCCATCTCTGATATCCGGAGAGATCCCAAATTCATCAGTGGTAAAATGACTTTTGGTTAGTTTCAATATATACTCGTCATTATTATACATATTACATCTTGTTGATGAAATTCACGAGTATTTGCAGATTTCCATTTGCATCTCCTTCTTTATACATCTAACTTGCACTTGTGACTTTCATTTATTTATATTTCTCAAACTTTGAAAAGCATACACAGATACGTATGTTGTTTTCTGATATACATTACGTGTGTATTATACCATTAACTTGCACCGTTTATATCTGTTTTGTATTGTTTGCTATAAAATTTATAATAATTTAATAAAATTGAATTGAAAACACTTGGAACACAATCAGTACTTTTATTATATGATATTGCTCTTTTTATCTTATTTTGATAATCAACTATGGAACTCCCAGGGAATCTTCACCTGTTTGACGTGGAATTTATTAAGATTTACTTATTTGAAAGTTGTGACAATTTTGTAACTGTATTCACCTTATTGTTTATTGTCAATTTTCAAGACTATCTTTTTCAGCCTTGTGCTTATATTCAGCAATGTTCATGAGATTTGCAATCAAGGTGCAGCCACGCAACATGCTTCTATTTGCCTGCCACTTTGTCAATGAAGGAGCACAAATTACGCAAGGCTGTAGATTTATCAACCATCACTATTTTAGTAAGAAGGAATAGTTAGCTAAAAGATATATTATTGATATTTATTTTGCCAAAGCAATAAAATTTTATATTAATGTATGTACATAAAGATCATGTTATATAAAATCAATGTTTGTTAAACGTATAATGCAATTAAAAATTGTCTTTTAATAAATAATAAATTTAAATGTACTATCAACGTTTCTTTTCATTAATTTTTCTAATTAAAATAATGTGGGAAATTGATCTTAATTAAACGAAGAAGAAGGCTTGAAGAAAGAAGAGAAAATATAAAAAGAAGTCTAACAAAGTAAGATGATATAGATTTATATAAAACATTTGTATTTCATGTAAGTGAGACCAAATAATATAAAGTACAAAAAATTATTATCGAGTTTGAATTGACATTAGATATTAAAAATACTCTTAATGTATAATTCGCAAAATATTTTGTAAATGCAGCCTCGGCTAACAATTTTACATCTCTTTTCGAGATTATATTTGTAAGTGATCTAAATATGCAAGGTACTAAAACGGATAAATGGCTAAGATTATTGCAGAAAAATTTCTACAATTATCTGCAATTATATTAAAACGATGTGTATTAGTAAAATCTTATGGACTATATACTTTGCCCAGCTGAACACTGTCTTTGGAATATTAATATAAAAAAATGACGTATGTTTCATAATTATGTATATATACATATAAAAAAGTATTAATTTAAATTAAAAACATTTTTAACAAATAATTTGCACTGTTTATGATAATTTGGCTATTTGCATTTCCATATTTTTGTCGAGCTTATAATAAGTCTAAGCTTGTGTAAATATATTTTTTTATCATTAATAGATGTTATAAAATATCAACTTATATTACATATATTCTAAATTGTTAAAACGTCGACAATTAAAAACAATTATTATTAATATTTTAGGACGGATAGCAGTTCAGTTATATACGTACAAATATATGTATAACTATCAGATCTTTAATGTAATCGTGATTAAATAGATTAAAAAAAAAGTAAGTATATCACTTTTATCTTTAACATTGCGTTATTATAAAATTTCCAAAAATTTTATGCAAATGCATTAATTTTTTTTTAATTTTGATAATAAAACTTGTTTAATAATTTCTTTCATAATTGATTTATATACGTCTTTATATATGTATATTTATCTCTTTAGTAACGTTAACTTACTTTATAATGGACGGCTTGAAAAAGGTAATTGCTGATACGGAAATATGCAGCAATAGATACTCTGTCTTACAAAATGCTACGAGTATTTTATATTCATCTTCTTTGAGGTCGAAAAATTATCATTAGGCCTGATAATAGTAATATCCAACTAACTTGAATTGACGAAGCACCAGCCAATCGACATTTGAACATATCGTATCTGAAATAATAGCATTATAAATATATCAATATACAATACTAATAAGAAATAAGAATGATAATCACGATAAAATATGAAAATACCTCGTTTCTTTGTCATTAACGATATTATTAAATTCAGCTTCCATTAATTGTCCATCGTAATATGTAATTAAATCCTCAAATGGATACTCAAAACCTTGCTTGCATTCACATTTGTATCCACCTGTTTCAAATCCTCTTCCAAGAATAGGTACGCACTATGAAAATCAAATATTAAAAACTTGTCGATAGTAAAATTATTAACGCAAGTAAAATTCTACTAATTAAAATAATATGTTTTAAAATTATAGAAGAAAAATTTCTCTTCCAATATTTAGAGTGAACGTAATGCACATTTCTGCCATTGTTACTCAACACAATAGAATAATGTCGACTTACATATGACGTCTTTTTATCGCACTTGTGTGTATCCTTGAATGCGTTTGGTTGGTAAAATTTATCATCGCATTGGTTTATATCGAGTTGAAGCATATCCATGGTAACAGCTACGACACCCCTGTAAGTGTCTTACTCTTAAATATGATCTTCCTCGTCTCTTCCCTTTTTATTACAAAACTGGTTTTATGTCTCTACAGTGTCTCTCATACTGAATTTCTTTGACCTACGCACATACGTGCGTGCAAATGTACACACACCTGCACGTTCGCACGTGAATATGTACATACGTACGTACATGTGTATAAAAGTACGCTACTTCGTCCTATCGTGTATGATTACACTCTGATGAGAACACTCACTTGAATTCCAGTTTCTCTTTCAAGCTGTCCCAGCCGAAAAATGGGGATGCATAGGTAATTACCCACTTCTTCACCTTGCCGTTACAATCGAAGTACGGAGTTGTCCAGTGCCCATGGTCCAGGTTTGCTGCCCTACACAGACGGCCCATTCGCCGCGTTCCCATACATTAGAATAAATCGTACTTTAGAGATCGGATTCCCCCCCAAGCTTTCGGGAACGTAATCCTTTTATACTTTAATGCTCCGCTATATTTTTATCACCGTTTCGGAGTATATCGATAAAATTAAATTTATTATGCAGTCTTTGCACTAACAACGACGCATGTTTTTTCGTACCTGTAATAGTTTGGATAATGCTCGAACTTTTTTAAATACTCTCCAGTTTCATTAAACCGAATCTTTATTTTCATATAAAATTTCTCCAATTGATCGAAATTCGTTGCCCAACGTTGTTTTAACGATTGAAAATAACTTTTCTTCGTATACACTTCAGCTGTAATAATCATAAGCGCATATTAGCGCAAACAGAATTATATAAAATTTAATTTTAAAAAATCTTAATTTGATTTTACCTGTGTCGTTGAGTCTAGCCAAGTCTTCGAGTTTAAATTTGCGCGTATTTAGTTGCGTTTTATAAGCGTATGGGGCGAAGAACGTTCTATTGGTAAATTTATTACGATCCCAGAAAGTACCAGCTGACCATATTTTTGTATCGCCGAGCACCAGAGCTAATGTTTCCCCTATCATTTGATCTTCCGTGAGTGGCCGGTCGGCTACTCTTTTGCCCGAATATACTTCCAATGGATCCGATACTTGTAAAAATGCACTGATAAAGTTTGCCAATCTAGTTGCCATTTTTGCTTCGTTTTCAAAGAATTCTTCCGCCCCAAAGCTAATATCTCCGTGTAACATTAAATCTTGCGGGGCATAACTGAAAATTCAATTTAAAAGTTATTTAAATTCAAATACCTTGACAACAAGAAATATATGCAATAAAAAAATAATGGAACGTACTTTTTGCAAGTTCTTGAATTTATACCCAAAATAAATTTGAGAGCTTGGTCAATGTTTAGTTTCGTGTCGTCCAGGGCAGCTGGACCAATAGAAAAATTTCTATAATTATGATATCGCTCGAGATATTTCTCTTTAAGATACGGCTTTGCTTTCTCCCATTGCACAGGCATTTTATGAACCCCTACGGAATGAAATCTTTATTAAAGAAACTTTGTACTAAGCGATATCACGATCGGAAGGAAATAAAAAGATACATACAACCGATCCGTGTACAATCGAAGCCATTGTAATATTGTTCTTGCGTGGCTCTCTCCACTATTTCACCGAGATAAGGCCGTCGTACGACAGTTGGTAATCTATAACCTGGTCTACATCTGCATTGATATCCACCTCTTCTAAAACCCCAGCCATGTATCGGTTCGCACTACCCAGTCATAAATCAGACAAAAGTGCGTATTGATTAATCGTTAATTAAATATAAACTCGTGCAATTATTAATAGCTCAACAATAAGTTGATTAAATTTTTTAATACCTCTGTAGTATCCGTTTTACATCTTGCGGTATTGGCAAATCTATTGGGACCACTGTTTCCTTTACCTTTGGGACACTGATTTATATCTATTCTGTCAAAGTCCATTTCCATTACCGAAACAGCAGTATACGTTGGATATTCGATATGCCTGAAACCAGTATGTCGTGGATAGATATCTGCTACGGGTGAAACTGCAGCTACGAGCCATCGATTTGATCGGCCACAATCAAAATATGGTCTAGTCCATTTTACAGGTCCAGGGTATTCATCGGCACCTGTGTAATAAAATCGTGATGATAAATAAATGCAATCTTTAACAATTTAGAATAGTTTTTGTAGCTCCTTCATTACCAGGTGGGCCGTGGAAAGTAAACGTTTCATTTGTATTGTTGGCATAGCGAATTTCAACTTGATACGTCGTTTTAGTGTCGTGTCTTTTCTCTACATTATCTGGTAACCATTTTTTAAACCTACAATCGCACAGTTAAACACGTTGAACAAATTAAAATGTATGATTTTATGTTATTAACAAAATATATTTTAAATGAAAAATTTATAGAAACTTATACAAGTTTTTAGTTCCATAATTCCTATCGATCGCTTTTACATACATACCATTCGTTTATACGATAAAAGTCAGTGGTATAATCGTCGCTGAGCCTGGTGTTGGGAAATGCTCCTAAATCCTGCACAGTAAATGTATTTCTGGTCGATATTCTTTCCAAGTGTATAGGATCGTTGAAGTCGTCTGCCCTAAAGGTTCGTGGCCCAAATCTGGGAAAGGTTTTATTGAAGAAGCCCCTGTACGATGGCGAGTAAGACATATTGGGCGAGAAATAGATGGCCGAGGCATTGATATATGGATTGGCGGAAACATCTGCCACCGTAGACAAAAAGTAATACATCATGCCCGGATCATACGTGTCGTTGATCGCGGGTCGAATAAAACGCGATTGCAGAATGTAACTCCAGAAGAAGCTCCTACTGAGTGCCATGTTGTGAAGATGCAGCAAAGCCGTGCGATTGGGAAACACCGGATTGATGTTGATGTCCTTTATGTCAGGTAGATGCGACACTGCGTCCTCTGGCAAATATAGATCACCGAGGTGCTGTATCACGCAATTGTCGCTGGTTACTTTGTCCATCCGTACCCTGATCTCGTCGAAGGAGTCGCGGGACTGCCATTCGTATTGACCGACAACGCCCAACAGGGAATAAAACCAGTAGACGATGACGATAGGCGTCATCGCCTGGCGAACGAAAGCCATCTCAAAAAGAAAATACGCACTTTCTCTCCTCTCTCTCTCTCTCGTTCGAATGAGCTTTCGGATTAAATTCGGGTTAAAATATCGCTGTTAAAGCCACTTTCTCAACATTTTTTTCAGCGTGCGCCATGCAGCCTCGCTTTTTCTGTTTCTCCGTTTGTCAGACGCTGATCCGCGAAATAAAACTCGTATTATATTCCTACGGGGGAGAAAGGTTTCCTTATTACACACAGATTTTTATTTATACCTCGGCGAAGCTAGGTTCCAAATTTTCTTACCTCGTACGGATCTCTCGATCACGTCGAACAGATGATGTTTGGAATAAACACGCCCAGTCGCGCGGAGCGTGTTTCATGAGTACCACGATTCGTTCAAGTGTGACGTCATCGCTGGGATGCGTTACGTTACCTTTCGATACGTATACGTACGTATCGAAATGCGGCGACCGTTTGAATTTTTCTTCTTCAAATTATCGTCTGAGAAATCCAAGTCGCTTTGAATATCATTCGGAAATCCTCGGAATAATTAATTCGAGCGTTTCGAACATCACTTTAAGGTATTGTAGAAAAAGATTAGAATAATTTGAAAGGGTCGTGCGATAAATCGACATACGTATAATTGAAAAAAAAAAAAAAAAAAAAAAAAAATATATATATATATATATATATATATATATAGAAGAAAATATAGTAAAGTCTTGTATATCAAGCGTGGATATTCCCGCTTCGAGATTCCCGCACGCCGAGCTAACCTAAAACGGGCTAACCTATTACGATTCCACCCAGAGGCCTTACGCGCCGTGTCTCGTCATGCGATTCGACTCATCCCACCCTTGAATGGCGTCCGGGTGCGTCTCGAGTTTTACCCGGGGTGTGTCGCGCGCGGAAATAAAGAAGCGCACTTCCCTTGCTGCGCGCGTAAAAGCAGTTCCCAGAGCGCACAAGAGGAAAACAAAAGTATGACTTAATACGAGATAACATTTAGGCGGCCTTTATTATGATAATCCACATAGCGCCCTGGTCCAACGACCCCCCAAGGGAATCGGGGCTCTTCTTCTCCCTTCCCCCGTCGCCCGTCCTTCGTCCGGGTTCCGCGCGGCTGTTCTGTTCCGCCGGGCGGTGGTATTATTGTCCTGCAATACAGGTTCACCCCTATTTATCTGCGAAAAAGGGAGAATTTCTCTTAGCGGTAAACGAGTTTGCGAAGGAGAGCGAGAAGACAGCGAGCACGACTCGCTGGGGGTCCGTCGGAGTACGAGGAGACGCGGAGAGGAGAGAGGAAGGACCCCACGGTTAATGCCACGCTGTTTATGCTGGCTTGCGCAAAGGGGGGGCGGGGGAAGGGAGCCCTCCTGAGAAAAATCTTCCTTACTGTCTGCACTCGTGGTGCGGATCGCCGATATTAACGTGGGAAACAAACCGAACCTGTGCGGCGCGGTGTCATTAAGTATTGTCGTCGGAAAAAATCATCGTCCGCTGGTCCTGCGCCCCAATGTTTCTCTGCACATGTCGGGCCTCGCTCTCCTCTTGTCAACATCGTAGAAATACGACGTTACTTTCGACCACGTTTTGCCGGAAATAATATTAACGTCGCCGTCGGTGTTGCAACTAAAAGAAAATGTGTCCTCGCGTCGACGATAAATATAATTAATGTAATAAAATAATTTTACCTGCCACGCATACTCTTTGAATAATTACATTTACCAAAGACGCACGGATAGCTGACATTTAGTTTTTTTTTTTTTCAACGCGCTGTTAAGTTAGTCGTCGCAGATCTCTTTCAAGTATGATGTTAATTATTTGATTAATTAATCAATTGTTTGCTAATATTTATTTATTCATTTACTTTTCAGAAACCTGTAGCGTAAAATCATGAGAGAAATGGTAATGGGCTTTTCTATTTAATTTAAATGTGAAAAGTAAAAAAACTTGGCAGATCCTATTCGTTCCCCAAACGGTGTTAAACTTGGGATGGTGTCAAACTTAGTATCAGACACCCCGTATATAGAATATACTGGGTAATCGCGAAATCAAATGCATCCTGCCATTTTCTCAAGTACGTTGGGAAAATGTTGGATAATCGTTATTCGATGCAACGGTTCCTTTTTACAATTAAATAAATGAGCTACTTCTATATAAAAAATAGGTATACGATCAAAATTGTACTCGGTAACTTGTAGTAAAACAGACGATACTCCCGCGGTCAACAGTTACATTCAAAACGTTTGAATGACGAAACTTTGAAACTGGGAGAGTAAGACGAATTATCATGCGCGATGATCGACTGTAAATTATTAAATTCGTCAATTTAATCAAAAAGTAACATAAATTGAGATTGAAACAAATGTAATTTTATTCGCGTTAGATTACCCAGCTACGTAGACTCGATTGAGGGACGGAGATAGTTGGAAGTCATCTCTGCCTCAAACAGCTTGCAAACTATTAATCTAGGTTAAATTAGTTTACCAACACCCTAGATAGTTGTTTCCATTGTATGTACCAAAGTCCGTAAGTACCTTTCTTACTTCAATACGGTGAAAAGTAAGGAAGGGTGCATCGTCCGGTAAAATTTCCTCCAACTCAACGACTATTAAATAAAGTTTGTAACTCTGCGATATACATGTACGTATAACAATGAACGTGCACTCGCTCACAAGTTTCCTCAGTCATTTTCGAAAATCGCTCCTTCGAATTCACCCAGTATATAGGAAAAAAAGAAGCGATCTTGACTAAACTGTTTGTCCGAGCGCGGCAAATATCAGGAGACAAAAGAAACCTGTTTATCTGAAGCAAACTAGAAATTTTGGTTTTCAAGAGTGCAGATTTAAAGAAATCTATGGTAATGCTGGATAATTTTTTACAACATTTGAAACGCAACGTTTAGTTTAATAATACGTTATTATACGCGCCCGAGGGATCAATCTCTTCTTTCACTTTTTTTTTTTTTTCTTTTTTTGGAAACATTTGCAACTAATTTTTCGCGTTAATATAAATCGATATACTTATAAATGAGTAAAATATTTGTTTCTCTGCGTATAAAATTTGCGGTGTTAACAGAAGCAGATGTGTGTCTGTTTTGTCTCGCAGCTTTTCGATATCAAACGCAAGCGTGTCTGGGACATTGTGAGATATGTAAATACAAAGAGACAAACGTGGAATCGCGCGATACGAAATTTCCGAAAATACGAATAAAAATTTCGCTAAACGCGCCGATCAAATTTTAACCTCCCACGACAATGGCACGTGAAGACTGTGCAAAAAAGTGCATTGTCTGCACGGCGCAGACGGTCGATTGGTGCGATGAGGATAACGTGAGGAATCGGGTATTCTTGAAAGGGAGAAAGAGAAAAGAAGAAACAAAGAAAGATAGCGATGGAAGATGGCGGTGAGAGAGGGAATGTGGGAAAAAGACAAAGAGTAAGAGGAGTGGACGAAGAGGGCAAGAAAGGATGAAATAAAACGGGAAATGGGGAAAGGAAGGCGTCCAGGATACTAGCGTGCGCGACGGTACTCGAGGAGAATTAAATTTTTGTGGCGAGAGTGCGGCCTGCCGGTCCGTCCAACCGTCGATAGTTTTTAGGATGGCCCGCTTCCGGCAGAGCCGACGCGGCACGACGCAGCGCAACGTAAATGCGGCGTGGTAAGGCACCCGGCCGGCCGGCCGGCCTGCCTGCCGGCCGGCTATCCCGTCTACCCGCCTGCCTGCTTGCCTGCCTGCCCGCCTGCCCGCTCGTTCGCCTGCCCGCTCGTTCGCCTGCCTGCCTGCCTGCCTGCCTGCCTGCTGCGTGCGATTCTCAGCAGATAAAAATAATCATCAAGAAAGTAGAAAAGTTCCGAGCCGAACAGGTTTCTGCAAGGCGAGAGCGAGCGAGTGAATCAGGCAGACCGACGTATCCCGGTCTCGCTCGCGCCGCTTCGTTGGGCCGCGTCGCGTCGCGCTCGCGCCGCGCCACGCCGCGCCGCGCCGTCGGAGGGACGCGGGTGCATGCTCCGACCAGACGGGTGGCTTACGGTTAGCACAGGACCGTAACTATGCCGGCAGATGTCCCGTCGCTACTTCGCCCGTTGAGATCGCTGACCGTTTCCCTTTCGGCGAGACGCGAGTCGAGGAGACGTGTCGAGGTCACAGACACACGTCATCCGTAGGCATGCGTGTCCACGATTCAGCGCACGAAATTTGCACTATTAAAAAGAAAAAAGGACGGCGTGAGAGACGAAAGAGAGAAAGGTGCTCTTTGCGGCTGTGCTTCTTTTCCACGATTCCTTGTGGATTTTTTCTTTTTTAAACCTCGGCTTTGCTCTACGAAACAAAAATTCTTCAACATTGTCTCGTCGTAAAAGACGGATGCGGGTTCCTTTGACTCTTCTTTTTTTTTAATGTAAAGAAATTGACCAAATAAAACAATCACAATATTTGAATAATAAGTATAATATCTATAGTTTATTCCAGATGTGGAAATATATGCTTTACGTTAGATTTATCGAATCTTAATATTTTTAAATCAGTCGCTCATTATCAAGTTTTTTTATTCAGCTTTCGTAACGTATCGCGTAAACAAACGTTTCGGAATTATATCAATTTTTTCATATATTCCAGCGACATAAAAAAAATGAATTTATCACAGTTTGGCTTATTAAATATTATATTTTGAGAAAAAAATTAATTAAAAAGATATTTAGTGCAATAGTAAAATCCAACGCTTAAATTAAAAGAAGAGGCATTGAAGATAGAATAAAATTAAGATTTAAATAATAAACGATATAGGTGTCTACAGGTAACGAATAAAGATATAAAGCGGTATTTAAAAAGGATTAATTGTTTGGACCAAATAGCGGCAAAATATACTCGGGGAAGAGGAGCCACGAGTCTTTTACGACGGTCCTGAGTAAGGCGGGGTCCGCGGATACCGCGAAGAGAGGTAAGCGGTTGAATCGGATTGGACTGAGGTGCGACTCTAGTGGCGAGGCGCGAGCAAACTGGTTTCAGTTTTGTGGAGCTTGCACCATTGCACCGCTCCTTCAGCGAGGCAGTCCAATTTATGCATCACGGCTATGTAGGCACCACACGATATATCAAAACGCTGCGCCCGGGCCTTAAACTCCACTCACCGTAGTCTCGTCGTCCGCGTCATAATCATCACTCTACCACTACCATCACCCGCCACCACCACTACCATTATCACCTCCACCACCGCTACTACTACCACCACCACTATCATCGTCATCGTCATCGTCAGTACCACCGTCGCCGTCGTCATCGTCGCCACCGCCACCGCCGTCGCCAATGAAGTAACCCACGGGATTTGTGTGTCTGTTCGGTCTGTTTCGGTTTTTCCGTTTTTGTCTTATCACATAAGTGCCTACATAAAACGAAATCTTCCCGTTTTGGAGATTACGCGCGCCGGCAGCACGCGATCAAACGGGCAATCTCTTTTCCTCACGTCGCTCCGTCGTTACGCCTTCGTTCCCTCTCGCGCGCGCGCTGCATTCGCACATCGCTCAGTGCAATTACGCGCAACGGCGTGAATATAACCGCGAGTGCAACCACAGCGCTGCTCCCGCGGCCGCAGCAGCCGTCGCTGTTGCCTTCGTCGTTGTTGCTGCTGCTGCTGCTGCTGCCATCGCCGTCGTCGTCGTCGCCAACCTGAAGCACGGAATACGCTCCTCGCGGAAAAACTGTGACGTGCCGATTAATTATGAGTTTTACGACATTCAGTGGAAGATCCTGACTTTCCCCGGGTTGCCATTGCAACTGATATCTCATCGCCAGAGCAACGACATTGCTAAATTGATACCGGCGTGAGGAGCACTAATTCGGCACAGGTACACACGCATCTTTTATTACAAGTACATCGCTCCATTCTCTCTCTCTCTCTCTCTCTCTCTCTCTCTCTCTCTCTCTCTCTCGGCGGTGAACATGATCGTCGCTTTGTCTCTCGGCTTCGTAAGATAATCCAACTTAGTAAATGCATTTTTTTTTTCTTACATAATAATTTAACATACGAGTCGTAATAGCCATAAGAAAAGAAACAATGTATCGATGGTATCGACGTGTATTTCTTTCTCTCGGAGCATCGAATTTTAATTTTTTCCCGGTACGCGAAGCGAAAAGTGTGATCGGCACTCGAGCGGGCCCGAATTTCCGCATCGCATTGTTTCCTCTGGTCTCGTCCCGCTTCCGGCGGACGCGGGTGCAGTCGCCCGGATGCACCCGCGTGAGCGACATTTTCATGCAATCATGGCTTCTTCGAAGGCTCGCGATGCGCTTGGCGGATTTGCCGGTCCGGTCGGTAACGTATGTCGCGACGGAAGACGCGGGATCAAAATCATGTCGAGTTTTTCGCGTTCGCGAATATTCACGTGCGCTTGGTGCAAATACGGTCGCGGACACGATGGGGCGCTTTCCTCGAGAGCAATGGCAAGTGCGTGGCGATATTATTCGCCGCGTTGGCAGGTGAACGCTTCCCGCGATTTTCCTCATTTGGCGAGGTCGTGCCGGGCTCCGGGTCGTTTCTCTCACGCGCCCCCCGCGTGCTTCATTTCGCGCGATAATTTCCGGCGCGATCGGACACGTCGCCGCACGCGATCCGCCGCCTCCTTGGTTTCTCGGGAGATTAATTTCGCCGCGCGTTCGTGAATCGCTTTGAATATCTCGTGCGGTGGTATGCGTGCGCGCGCGCGCGCGCGTGTGTGCGTGTGTGCACAAACGGACGAATGAACGGGCGAGAGTCGTCGAGCGTGCTCTGGCCGCGCGCTCCGGTTTGACGCGCGTAGCGCTCGACTTTTTTCCCCTCGTGCCGTTTCGCGGGCGCCAATCAGAATTCGCGTGAGCGCGGCCAAGAAAATGGCTAACGTCGTGTCGCTGGGTTCGAGCGTATCTTTGCGCGTCGTTTTGTGAACCCCGTAGTCCGCAATCACGTTGACGTCTGTCGCCATTTCCTCGCGCGGAGGAGCCCGTTCGTTTATTTTGCAAGGTAACGATCGACGTCTGATTTACGCCGTCGGCGCGGCCGATTCCGCGGCGTCGTCCCGCGGTACCGTTCCCCGCTGCCGATTCCGCGAGCGCGAGTGAAAAATATACGGAAATAAACGCGCCGCGAAGTGCATATGCCTGGAGTGCATATAAGTGCATCGTACATCACGGCGGCGGCGGCAGCCGTCGCCGTGTGGAGCGCGGCTGTATTTCGCCGGCCGGCGAATTAACGCGGGTTAAAAATGCGGCCGCGAGTCTCGACGCGGGGATTGCCGCGGCATCAGAGGCGATAAAAAATACAAGAATATCGTCGCGGTGATTTTTGCCGCGCGAAACCTTTGCCGAAGCAGCGATTGCGCCGCTCCGTTCCGCTCCTCTCCGCGCCGCGCCGCTCCGCTCCGCTCCGCGCTGTTGTCGGCCGTTGCCATTGCCGTCTGTGCCAACCGATCGCGCTCGATCGCTGCCTAATCGGTACGCCAAACGGCGAGTGTCGTCAATAACGTACGACATTGTGCATCGCAAATTCTTCTTCTCGTCTCTATTCTTCCTGTTTTCCGTATAAAAGCGAGACTAAAATGTAATGTTTGTGTTCGGCCGTCTCAGATATTTTTAGTTACTTCGCTTTTCGTGTCTGTGTGCGTCAGGGAGATCCGTTCTCGTACGGGGTTCCCGCTTCGTTTTGTGCACTCCGACGTATCCGGCCTTTTCTCCTTCCAAGTCTTTCTCTTCGGCGTTTCGCACGTATGCATTACCGGATGCATTGCCGAGCGCGCGATAGGAGCGAGCGGACGCATGTGTAATTTTTCTTTCACGCACCGGCTCTTCTCCCGGGTTTTTTCTCACGTTTCTCTCTCTCTCTCTCTCTCTCTCTCTCTCTCTCTCTCTCTCTCTCTCTCTCTCTCTCTCTCTCTCTTTCTTTTTCTTCTTCTCTCTCCCTCCCTCAGTCGTCACGCGTTTTGAAGGAGCGCACTTTTTTATTAGAAATTAATTTTTACGCATCTGTATTTTTTTTTTTAGAAAAGTGAGATTAATTAAAATATAATTCTTAGATTTGCTCGAAATAGTAATTAGTGAATTATACTAAATTATACATCTGTTGATCAAGAGTGTTGTTTTTGCATATGTTTAAAATTTGTTGCCAATTATTTTCAGTACTTTTTAAAATTTTTTATTGAAATTGTTTTTGCTATATATTTGAATTTGTTTATTAAACAACGTAGATATTGTGAAAAAATACATAAAATTTTTATACTTAAAAAAATCTAAAAATGATTTATTCTTTGTAAATTTTAACACGATTGTTGTTTTTCAGCTATGGCAGAAGGCAATGGAGAGATAAAAATGGAAGAAAAACAAGAACTGGAAAATGTGGAACGGACAGAAGATTTTAACAAACTCATGCAATACGGACTAGACGAGAAAGTGGCTGCCAAATTGGATGAAATTTACAAGACGGGGAAATTGGCTCATATTGATCTGGATGAAAGAGCTCTTGACGCCTTGAAGGAATTTCCGGTCGACGGTGCGCTAAACGTGCTTACACAATTTCTAGAATCTAATCTGGAACATGTATCTAACAAATCGGCATACCTTTGTGGAGTAATGAAGACATACAGACAAAAAAGTCGTGCCGGTCAAGGCACAGGCACCAGCACAACACCTAAAGCTCCAGATGAGGACAAAATTAAGGTAATGCAAAAACAAGCAATCTGTACATGCGTCTTTATATCTGTCAGTTAATTTTTTTTGTAAATGCTATTTTATAATAATATAAATTTTCATAATATAGTTGATTCTGGAAAGAACGGGGTACCCTTTGGATGTAACTACTGGGCAAAGAAAATATGGTGGTCCTCCGCCAAATTGGGAGGGTCCCACTCCTGGCACTGGTTGTGAGGTAAGCTTCACTTTCCTTACAAATTGCACAATTGTGTGTGTACACAATTTTCGAAAACTTTGACATTTGGATGACATAACTATCAAATGTGTTACATATATTTTTATACAAGTTCTTTTTTTTACTTTTTTACATTTATTATATCGAATATGTTTTTCTAAAAAGGTATTTTGTGGCAAAATCCCAAAAGATATGTATGAAGACGAATTAATTCCGTTATTTGAAAAATGCGGAAAAATTTGGGACTTGAGACTGATGATGGATCCCATGTCAGGTTCCAACAGAGGATACGCATTTATCACATTTACTAACCGGGAAGCTGCGCAGCAGGCTGTTCGAGAGGTATGTTAATATTTTTCCTAAAATTTTCTCTTAGCATAATTATTTGTGTATATTTCGTACAATATATCAAATTTTTTTTTTCTCTTGTCCTAGTTATTAACGTATTGTCACACACATATAGATGATTCGGATCTTTTTATTTTTATTATTTTCAAAATTTTTAGAAATGTTACAAAATTGTTATTGCTACCAACATAACGCTCTTTCGAAATGTTTAAATTGATAGATAAGAATCACTTTCTAATGTTTCTTTCTAACTTATTATGAATTATAGCTCAATTATTATACCAATGACAAAAATACATTAAATATATGCGGGTGTATATGTGTAAATAATAAAAACACATTGCATTGTGCAAATTAACACACATACACACACATATATATTTGTTGTATTTTTTTTGTATAAACATTTCGAATGAGTGTTACTATATTCCTATGTGGCTTGTTCTGTATTATCTATTTTATATTTCTTTGTTTTCCAGTAGATTTAACGCAGATATGTTATTATTTTATCAACTCCGTGCATTTTTATATATTTTAAAAAATTTACATATATTTAAAGAGTATATACACAATTTAGAAGAAAGTAATTTTACACATATATATACATACATTGTGTGTATAAGGGTGAGAACAAAGGAAAAGTAAGAGAAGATTGAGAGATAGAGAATGAAAGTAGAAAGAGAATAAGGAGAGAGAGAGAGAGTGTGTATGTGTGTGTATGTGTGTATGAGAGGGGAAAAAAGAGACTGGGAAAAAAGGAAAAAAAGAGGGAAGGAGAAAAGAGGAAACACATTTATGTATGTATGTATATGTGATACATGTACAAAGTCTATAATCTAAACATTTCAAACATCTTATGTATCTTTTTAAGCAGAAAAATGTTGTTAAAGTTATATAATTTTACAGTTTTGAGAAATACATAATAATACTTTTATTCTATTTTATTAGCATGTTTAAAAAAGATTTTGAAAGCAATATAATTTTTATATGCAATTTTTATAATTATTTGCCATAGAAAAGTGTTAACGGATGAATAAATTCATCAAGTATTAAATACCTCATTGTGGTTTGGTAGCAGTTTGGCACAAAAAGTATCCTATTAAGATATTTAAAATGTTTGAATTAGATGGGACATTCTGTACGTGAAATAAACGGAACAAATATATTTAATTTTTTTTATACACGCACACACACATACGTAGGAACAATCCACATAATATATGTTTTACGTGTATATGTCCCTGACCATTTATTCGTGTTTAAATACGCAATTATATCCAACTGATCCTACATATTTAATAACACTGAAAAATATACATTAATTATGTCCTATGGATGAGTTTCTTTTCCAGCTCTCCTCTTTGCTCAGTGGGCAAAATTGGGAGTGGAGAATCTTTCCGAAAATCACGATGATTGTGTGGTCTAATTGGTTAGGGGTATATTTATCTAATTGGTTGAATCTCATTGGACAGTGACAATTTTTGTAACAAAATTCTGAAAATTGGTAGGCTTAAAATTTGTTTGCAGGAATTCATGATACGTGAAAGGCCGGTTTCCTATATTGTGAAGACTCGAGCGACAAAGCGCATGCCACTTTCTCGCTTTCGTGAACTCACGCCACGTTGCTAATAATAAATATTCATAACTAAATTGCATTATTTAGAAAAAATTTTCCCAAAATTCCGTGTTATTTGCCGTAAAATTATCTTAAAAATTACAAAACTATATCATTGGAACAAAATTAGGCATGTGTCTGTTTTCTGCATCCCACAGCTCGATAATCACGAAATAAAACCCGGCAAGAGTCTGAAAGTAAACATTAGCGTTCCTAATCTACGACTTTTCGTGGGGAACATACCAAAGTCAAAAGGCAAAGAGGAGATCTTGGAGGAATTTGGTAAATTAACAGGTAAAGTGAATTCGAGGCGTGTGTACCTACCTATACCTACCTATTACCTACCTGTCTACCTGTATTGTATAACTTAAGAGTGCTAGCTTTTAAGTAGTGGTTGTAGATGGTATGGAACTATGAGCATCCAAGGATCACATTGATCCTATGATTTGCGAATATACCTTATCGCACCTTTAGTTCTGGTCAGTCTCCTTGCCTCTCGGTTTATTAGTGAACAGTAACACCTCTCTGGTCCAACTCTTCTTTTCCTCGCATATTTAGGTTGACTTGAGTTTTATCTGCTTCCTACTCTGTACACTGAAAGGCAGATATGGCATTTGCTGCGGCGAGTGGCGACGGCGGCTGGCGTACGTGACTTTCCCCTCTCTCGGCCGCTGAGGGCGGGGAGGTGTAGTAGCCCACGTCCCCCCTCGTTCCTCTGTGACCGGTGCTCCGCGACACATGTCCGCGCGCGCGCGCGCGCGCTCTTCGCGTGATATTCTACGCACCTCACGTACCCCAAGTTCACGTACGCTAGCCGCCGTCGCAGCCCCACAAACGCCATTTCTGACGGTGAGTGTACATGCGATTACCTTATCATCCTCTTGATTTTCTTGTCCTTGAATTTTTCGCAACTGATCAACTCATCAATCTTTATTACTGATATCTTCTTCGTCTTCTTTTTTTGGAACGGTAAAAATGAAGCGAGGAAATGGAAAGAGAAAATGTGGAAGCCGTGTGATACTTTTAGATTAAGAATTATTTTTATATCGACAGAAAATATATACGCTGTCTTGCACCATTGCAGTTTTGCAATATGCAAATATGATTCATCACTAAGTCTTTAAGCTTTGGGGGTATGGGAGATTTGCGTGGACCGCTGGGGCGTTTGGCTCGCTAACAAACGGACAGGCACTCCCACCTACTCTGTACGATATCGTTCCTCTGAAACTGTCAAACACCCATGATCCTTCCTCCAAAATAATGCTTTTGATCCTTTCACGTATAATCTATCCGTCTCTGTTCTCCTCCCATCCTTTTTCCCTTAATTGACCTTTCCTTTAAAGAACACTTGATAAAATCCTATGTTCAGACAGCCAATAAGCAGGTGAAATCATAAATGGCAAGCTTAATTGGCACTCTCCTTCCACATTATTCTTACAGCTGAATGATTATGAGATTCGGAAAGGGAAAAAGATTGGTGTTACCGTATCTTATAACAATCACCGCTTGTTTGTGGGAAATATTCCAAAGAATCGAGACCGAGATGACTTGTTCGAAGAGTTTACAAAGCACGCACGTAAGTTGACAATTGTCCTTAAATCAGCAAGCAGTAACCAATGGAAGTTCTCTGGGAGAGATGATGGGACAAAAATTTAATCATCTTATAACGAATCAGGTGTTTTTCTTTATTCGGTAACAGAGGTGCCAGGTGGGTTAAAATCTCCAGCCCTCTTGCATAAATGTGAAACAAAAACCTTGTTGTGAATTGGTATTCGGAGAAACAAAATTTTTATTATTCATTTTCAAAAATATTGATGTTTGGTAACGCTGACCAATTTATTTATAAGCCAAATGTGAACTCTTCTCACCATATTCCTTCATTTTCATTTCTAATATTTTTTGTTTGCAAAATGTGCACAGTTGCAATGAGTAGATGATCGTAATTGTGTCCTACAACCAATCAAATTTATATTACTATTTTATTTTACACGCATATACACATATACACAAATATGCGCGCGCTTTTCCATTCTTCATCCATTTAACCATTTGTCCGTTCATTCGTTCATTCGTTCATTCGTTCATTCGCCAATCCATTCGTCCACCTTTTTATCCATTCATACACATACACTTGTCCAACTTTTGCACACAAACGTATATACATATTACGTCATGTCACACTATATCATCATATATATTTAAAGGAAGAAAGAAAAAAAAAGAAAAAAAAAAAAAAATGCGTATGCGCAAGTAGAAAAGAAACAGAGAGAGAGAGAGAGAGAGTGAAAGAGAGAACGTGAGAAGCATGAAAGAAAGATAAAAAAGGTAGAGGAAGAAGAAAGGAAAAAATATATTATTATATTTTATATATATCTATGTGATTGAGAAATTACAAGTATTTGGTTTTGGGACACAAAATTTAAAATTAGAATGCAAATTTTATAGCAGCCAACATCATTTATTGATTCGTTTAATTACGTTATAGTTATTGAATATTTAAGGTTTTATCTTATTTTTTTTTATTTGCATTTAAAAATATTTATCTATATATTGATTTTTATATACGTAACATTAAATTACATACAAATTATATTAACGGATAAAGATATAATTGCATTTTATAAATGTATAATTGTATGTTTATTACGATGTAATTATACATGAGAAATTTAATATGATAAATCTTTTTTTATATAGTATAAATGTAAATGTGATAAAATGTGATATAAAGGAATGATCAGTGTGATCGAATGAATGTGTCTGATCATCATTATATTTCGTATGTATGTGCATAAATTTCTTGCATGTAACATTAGTGTGTGGACACAGAGAGGAGATAAATACGTAAAAGTGAGGATAAATGGAATTACATTGAATAGTTAAATTCATGTGCAGATAATTTAATAATTAATTTTAAGAGAGCAATTGATATAATGATACAAGGCATCTAAGCTTTTTACTTCTACATATTTTGTGTAATGTGATGAGATAATTGACAGATAAGAAATTAAAAGAATCATTGTTTTTTAAAAAAAATAAATTATTTAGTCAATTAAAATTATATTTTTACACATATTAATGAAAGTAATAAATAATTATTAAAATTATTTTATTCTACTTTATGAATTTGATGTATGTAAAATTGATAACTTGCTCTTTGCACTTAGTATTTAAAAAATAAGTATCAGATGCCTTGTTATCCAAGTGGTATAGCTTCTAAACTGAGAGGAAGGAGAGTAAGATTCTCTCTGAAAAATAAAAATTCAGAGAGCTAATGTCAGATTAATTAAGTCACCTTGTGGAAATCATTAAAAATTGCTTCTTATTTGACAATCTTTTTTTTTAAGTACTTTTACTACTATTTTTAGAAAATATCTGTCAAATTAGATAAGAGTAAAATCAAATCGGGAGATATGAATGATATTTCCACATATTAGAAGACAGAGAGATGAAGGATAATATATAATGTTAAAATATCAAACTCTTTATGTAATTGAATCATTATAATGCATGGGAATTCTAATAGCATGAGAATTATTCTACTTAATAATATTTAAATGCCTTTTAAATCGAATAATCCTCTCAAATTCTTTAAAAAACATGCAGATTTAGTAAGAAGTGATAAAGAATACATATGTATACGTCAAAATTGTTTTACAGAATTTAGAGCTTGTATCTCTCTCTTTGTAGTTATTAATAGCGTTTGTATTTTTCTATTCTTTTAATCCTGATTTTCTGTAGTTTTCTATTTCAGATTTTATTATGACAGATTGTTAGCGTTTGGTGAAGTAATGTCTCTTTTTTTTTTTTTTTTTTTTTTTTTTTTTTTTCCTCCCTTTCATGTTTAATCCTTTAGTAAGATAAATCCTTTAATAAATTTTTATTTGATAAATTTATTTTTGAAACTTTTTTTAAAGATTTTAATTGTGTTTCTTTTAAAATATGAATAAACGTAATTTATAAAGAAATATTGGTGATAATGTCTAGACAAGATTTCTGTAATAAGTAAAGATATGACGAAGTAATTTTATATCACAGAAATGTTTCTTGCTATAAATGTATACATTTAAATGGTTCAAGAAATTAATCTTACATATTATTATATCGTCTGATTTATTAACGCGGTTGTTATCAATTTATTGCTTTTGTCTAGTTTTCTTATTAAATAATATTCTTGTACTGCATATAAAGTAATATAGATAGGAACCGTATTTGGTGTACAATAATTAAAACTTAATAGCATACATTTTTATATATGTTAAAAAAAAAATTATATGAATTATTTAAATATTTAAAAATATTTTAAATAAGTAATACAAGTATCATGTTTACTTGAAAATGCAGTGAAATTGCTCGTGGTAAATTGTACATAAAATCATAATAGTTGCTTGAGTTTATATTTTATTTTGACACCGTTTTAATATTTTGTCATACAGTAGCAATTCTTAAAACTTTGTGAGTATCTTGTCACGTTCGAATGAATCTCATCTACTTTTTGTATGGTTTTTTGACATATAGCTGGCCTGACAGAGGTGATTATCTACAGCTCACCAGATGACAAAAAGAAGAATAGAGGTTTTTGCTTTTTGGAATACGAATCTCACAAAGCAGCTTCCTTAGCCAAACGAAGATTGAGCACTGGACGTATTAAAGTTTGGGGATGTGATATTATTGTCGATTGGGCTGATCCTCAAGAGGAGCCGGATGAACAAACCATGTCCAAAGTAAATAATGATAAAATAATTGGCTTTAATTATTATGCAATTTTTTAATTGTCGAATTAAATAAATTCTATAAAATCGTTGTGTTTAGGTACGTGTACTTTACGTACGAAATTTGACACAAGATTGCTCTGAGGAGAAGCTAAAAGAAAGTTTTGAACAGTATGGCAAAATTGAACGAGTGAAAAAAATCAAGGATTATGCTTTTATACACTTTGAAGATAGAGATAATGCTGTTAAGGTAAAAAATATTTTAAGATTAACTTCATTTATATAATCAATCAGTTTTCAATAAAGATATAATTTAAATATACGTATGTATTTTCTTAAGGCAATGAATGAATTAAATGGTAAGGAGATGGGTGGATCCCATATAGAAGTTTCATTAGCAAAACCACCATCCGATAAGAAGAAGAAAGAAGAAATGCTGCGTGCTAGGGAAAGACGAATGATGCAAATGTTACAGGGTAGAGGCGGGTAAGCGATATAACATTTTTTTTATTAATTTTAATATATGGTTATTATTAAATTTTAATTTTATTTACTTTTTTTTTTTAATTAAAATTTCAATTAAAGATATTTGAATATCTGAATATTTTGTTGCGTCTCTTTGGGTTATACACATCGCTTCCACTAATTTTGGATTTTTGTATCTATGTATCTCCAGTCTTGATATTCACATCATGAAAGGTGCTATATTGTTTTTTTTTTTTTTCACAGTGGATCTCCGTCTCATCCGAGCATGATGGGAGGACCAATGCCAGTTCGTGGACCCACACAAGGACCTCGGGGCACTGGTGCAGGTATGCGTGGACAGATGGGACGAGGCGATTACGGTTAGTTCAAATTTGGATTCTTTTTTTTGCTGCACTGTTTCATGTATTTTCCGCGAGTATTCTAACAGCAGAAACTTTAATTTTTGTGCTAAAGTAAATTTCAATAATTTTATAGCACAGATATTGATACACGTGCTTTTATAAATTGGCGTTTTTTTTTTTTTTCACGTAGTATTTACATAAAAAGTACTGTATTTATAATACTTGTACTGATCTTCATTAATCATGTTGGATCGTAAAATATTTGAAGATATACATGTATATGTCAGAATAGTACTAAAAAGAATTTATAAATATTAAAGTTACGTGATCAAAATCGTGTTGTACTATTTCAAACATAAAAAATAAAAGATTAGTTAATTTATATTATTAATTATGTTTATTAATTATTTTATTAGAATCATAAAAATGTTTTGCTGTTAAAAATGATAACGTACTTTGAGTTTATCTACATATATATATACATGAAATAATTATCATAGTTTATTATACTAAACTTATAAGAGTTGATAAGAAGATATATGTATTATACATGTATGTACAATTTTTGTTTTTTCTTTATATAATTTTTAAAATTTTGAATAGAGAATGTTTCATTATTAGTATATTAAATATTATTATTTTTTGAAATAATGACATACAATATAAAAATCGCATGCTTTGGGAATTTTTCACTATCTCATTAAATTTCTTTGCTTACGCGCATGATTGATAACTTTGAGCGTTTGAATAAAAAATACTGAGTATTTATTTTTTTCATAGTTTTTTTTTTTTTTTTTTTTGATTGAAGTTTGTTCTGTTTAATCTTCTTAACCAAAACCATTCATTATCCTTTTATATTTTAAATGATTTATTGTTACGAATATACTTTAATACAGAAATAGCAAATTTAATCTGAATAATTAAACGTAACTATTTCTCAGATATACCTGTTTTGAATTTAGTTTTGAAATATTTGTATATTGCATTTTTTTCATTTTCTTGATCTTTTTAAAATTTTATTTAATTACGTAAAAACAATGTTCACGAAAATATGTATTGTATAGTACATACTTTGTATATTTGTAACACGCGCGTGCACACACACATATATGAATACATGTATGTATGTATGTATGTTAGATGTGTGCTTAGCATTTTGTGTAATATGATCATCTTATTGCCTTACCACTACCACTTCCTGTGATATCTGTTTCTTTTTTTTTTTTTTTTTTTTTTTTTTATTTTACCGAAAGGTAATTGCATGCTCATTTTCTTATATGTTTTGTATTTTTGTTTAATGTCTCAGTGAAAATTATTTTGTGGTAGTGCACAGAATATCATATGCATTGCTAAGGCAAACAGTTTTTATATAATTTTCTTTTTATTTGTATTTAAATGAGCGTGTGTGCATCTCGTGTACATAGTACGATGCATCATCAATTCCAAAATCTGTTTTCAGCTCTCCAGGAAATAGGTAAGCCGTGATAACGAATGATGAATGATGAAACAGTTGTAAAGTATCATGTAGTATTGTGTATTTTCTTCCTTTTTTTAAGTTGACTTAAATGTCCAATTTAAATATGTATTGCGAGGTCATTGAAAACTAATTCTCTTTTTTAAAAAAAATATAAAGTTTTTATTTTACTTTTTTAAAATTATAAATTTTTAACTATCATCATATTTTCTTCCTTTATAAATATCCAGCAATAAATATTTTAATAAAGTTTCTTGATAAAAAAAAAATATAGAAATAAAAATTAATATTTAAATTGCAAATCGTATTGCTAACTTATTTATTTTTAATTATTAATACTTGTTACTTAAAATATTTTGTATTCTTCTTTTCTATCAAATAGAATTGTTTTAAATTTTAGTAATATTCCGTCTGGAATAAATGTAACGTTTTCAAACGACCTTGCAACCTTTTATCTCAAGAAATGTGTTGGTGGTAGGGTAATTATTACGCAGTTTATTGCGATATTTCATATATTGAGTGTTTTTACCATTATCTTTTTTTTTTTTTTTTTTTAAATTTTTTCTATCGAAACCATACCTTCCGCACATATATTTTTATTCTCGATATATAATAAAATTTATTTTTGGTTTTCTTTCTCTTTTGTTTCTATTATATTGGCATTTTCGAAATTATCTTTTCCCGGCATGCCTTTCTTATAATATTGAGATAGTATTATTATATTTGAGTAAGTTGTCAATTGGATATATCGTGGCTAAATTTGGGTCTATTTGTAATGTGTGTTTTTATAGATTATGATTACGACTATTACGGTTATGGGGATTATCGAGGTGGCTACAGTGATCCCTATTACGATGACTATTATCGATACGAAGATTACTATTTCGATTATGCGCCGCCTCCGCCGCCTGCCAGAGGGAGAGGCAGGCAGCCGCAACCGGTGGGTCGCCTTTTTTAATGGTTCTAAAAAGTCGTTTTTGTTCCTGAAATTATTATTAATTTTTTTTTATATACCAGCAGTAGTTTGACTGTGGCACAGTGTTCGCGGATTCTCCTAATACATCGAATTTCTCTCCAATTTTTTTTCGTCCAGATCAACACATCTGTCCATATATTTTTTCTGTCTGAGCGTGTAAAATTAACGCTGGCTAATTGGGTATGCGCTAGCTTTACTATAATCACTATTAACGCAGGGAGATGTATATTTTAATATAACCCTGATTTTATAATGTTAAATGCACCACATCCACGATATAGTACTTGTCTGAGCATACAATTTTTACTCAATTCAGTGAGAGTGAAAGAGAGAGAGAGAGAGAGAGAAAGAAAGATAAAAAAGAGAGAGAGAGAGAGAGAGAAAGATAAAAAAGAGAGAGAAAGAGAGAGAGAGAAAGGTAGAAAGAGTCAGGAGAGAATGTCATGAAGAGCGCACAGTGAACGTTAATGTATTTATATATAAACTCTATATGATTCTATACTATACTAACATCAAGACTTTGATACTAAAATTGAACCTTATAATCCGAACACATTGCCACTTTCAAATTGCTTGCAAATCATATCTGAGCCATGGTAGACCCAGTCTAAATTTTTTAAATACAGCCGGGAAAAGCAATTTAAACCAAAAACATAGGAATAAAAAGAAAAGAGAAAAGACAGAGAAGACATATAAAATAAAGAAAAAAAAAAAACGAAAATCTCAAGATAAATGTCTATAAATCCTCCCAAGGAAGAAGATCGCACATTTTATAATAGTGTTGCAGGATCCCCTAACACTATTTCATCGTCATTATTATTCTAGCACAGTTTCAGGAGAATTCCAGATGTAGGCAGAAAGCAGTGTACAGGACTTTTTATATATCGCCGTCGTTTTTCATTATATTTCAGTTTCCATGTACGAGGAATATCTATATACAGGAATATATATATATATTTTTTTTTTTTTTTCGTAGAGCGACGTTACGTCTCGTGGCTCGGATATGATGTTACACTTTTTCTATGTCAAGTTACAGGGTTATCCAAACATGACAAAAGGGAGCGAATGGGCGCCCTGCGCGAAAAACAAAATTATTTTTACTATTTTATTTTTATTATATTTTTATATTGCGATTAACTTTTTCTCTTGGCAGTATCTCGCTATTGCGATAACACATGTACACTTAGGTTTCTCACATGTTATCCAGCGTTGCTATGTTCCCCGTGTTATATATGATGTGCACACGTAATTTGCCCCGTCGCTTTAAAG
This sequence comes from Cardiocondyla obscurior, assembly GCF_019399895.1. Lineage (NCBI taxonomy): Eukaryota > Metazoa > Arthropoda > Insecta > Hymenoptera > Formicidae > Cardiocondyla > Cardiocondyla obscurior. The sequence goes on along the minus strand of NC_091875.1, from coordinate 31,598 downwards.
AAAAAAAAAAAAAAATAGATAAACAAGGAGAGTCTTCTTCGAATTGTCCTCGCATTATCTTGCGTCTTGCGATAACATTCCTTTTGCTTTTTTTTTTTTTTTTTTTTTTTTTTAATTATTTATTCCGAACGTAATTTCGATCGCATTCGACGATTTCGTTCGTTTCCCAAGAAAGTATATATTAGTTTCTTCTAGATATTCTTTATTTATAATTTTTATTTGCTGCATTCGCACGAACCAATACATGTGTATCATGTTTTTTTTATGCATCAATTTTTTTCTTATTTTTTAATTTTTTTCCAAATTTTACTATAAGAGATTATACATCTGTTTTTGTTTTACTTAGCATTACCAAACTTTTCTCTAATTAAACATGACACAAATATTCATCTTTTTATCATTTCTCTGTAGTAGGAGTAAAACATGTAATTCGCGAATCAAGAATATAAATAACGATGGCGATAGAATTGAGTTACCTCGTTATTGTTTAGCTCAAAAATGTCTTTCTTTAAGTTGAAATTAAACGTCGCTTTGTTCTCTTCGATATCAGTTTTGTATTATTCAACTTAATTGTGTGTCAACGATAACGTTCGTATGCATCAGATTAAATTTCTTGCAGGAAAAGATGTTAATCAATTCTTATATGTTGTATGCACAATATCTTGTACTGAAAGAAAACAGTTATTTAATAACCCATATCAAGTGTCTCGTAATAACTGTATCATTTTTCGTGAACAGGCAGAATGGATTAAATCGAATAGCAAACATCTCTACTGTTTTGCGATTACGACTTGCTTATTTATAAATTTTCATTAATTGGACGCTTATTAATTACGAAAATCGTAAAATGCTAGAAAACTTACTTTTCTATTTGATTCGTTCCATCTGTTCGCGTGAGGTGCTGTTATTGTTGGACTTTTATCTATACATAAATTATTTTAACTTTGGGAAAAAAAAAAAAAAAAAAAAAATGGGAAAAGAAAATAATTTAACATGCCAATTTCATGTTTATTAAACAGGAGGAAAAGTTCGTCGCAAATTATAAACAGCCGTATTGGAACTAAGGAGTGATAAACGTCATTCGAATCAATGAACTTGTTCGCAAATGGTTTATCGTGTATGTGTCACGTGAAGATCAATAATACTTAATTAATGATATTTCATTGCTTGTACACTGAATTGTGCATAGGTATACTAAAGACCACGGAGATAGATGATGGATTAGAGAGGATTGCGTCCCCCGTATATAGCACCAGTGAACATGTTTTGCAGTTCTCGCTTTGGCCTTCCACCGTCCTCACATCCATGTATATAAAAACCATAGCTTACGCTTAAATCACATTTGTTTTTAACGCTTTTAACAATGCTGCGCCGCTTATTTATATAATACGCCTTTTGGTTGAATTTTGTTTTAGCTGCCAGTGCAATAGCTTGTGTCGCTTAAAAGTTCCTACGCCAACCAATCAGTTCGCTTTTCGCTTTACTACATTGGATAACTCTGCTAACTCCTACTGCTGTATGTAAAAACGTGGTTAGTAAAGATTTGGTCATAGGTGATTTACCTCTTCTGCCACGTTCGTCTTTTCTCTATCTTCTAATTTTCTCTTCCCTTTACTCCTCCATTTTCTAAACTGTCCCTCGATTTTCTCGCTTCCTTTCTCACTCTGATATCTACTCATCTTTTTTCACGCTACGTCATCATGGATGTATATACATATATATAAAATATATAAGTGTAATGTACATCTATCCTCCAAAAACAGCGCGAATAATATACACATATATGTATTGGAAAAATCCAATCAGCAGTATACCAACTGAGAACTCTTATTTTCATTGTATCTTGTTACTGTTGCTACTACATTTTTAAGGCTTACTATTGTTTCATACTGTGCATAACTAAATTATATACAGGGCAGAAGAGACGCATAAAGATATATATATACATACATATATATATATATATATATATATATATATATATATATATATATATATATAAAAGAAAGAAAAAAAAGAGTTAAATAACGCAAATATAATACTAATTATTGTACAATTATGGGGTAACAATTTGGTTGTGTAATTTGGGTAGGCTGGTCGTGGCCGTGGAGTAGTGCCACGTGGCCGAATCGGTGGCCCGCAAGCCCGTGGGCCAGTCAGGGGGGGACGCAACCCCGCAACTTCAGGGGCCCGTGGGGTCCAGCGGCTGGCCGCTCGTGGGGGGGTCCGCGCCAAGGGAAGTTTACCAGGTGAGGATGGTCTGTATCTCCACAATAAATCGTCTTTAACACTCTTTACATTTAATTCTTACACAGAGCGCACTCTCCTCATATACACACATTCACACACGTACCATGTTACCAATTATTTCCAGAGTTTTGTATCAGTCGTTGTTTTTCTAACTTTCGTCGTGTCAAAGTTTTGTTAACGATGATATTGTTAAAACATTTTTTTAAGACTTCTGAAAAATACATGATACATTGGTTACTTGGTTACTTGTAAAAAAAAAAACCAGTATTAAATGGGAGAGATAAAAAGATTTAAGAGAGATTAAAAAAGAGAGAGGGTCTTGCGACGAAAGTAGTTTACCAAATATATACAAGTCTTTTTTTCAACTAGAATAATTGCTGTTACAGTATTAATTGTAATTTTATACTAGTTATCACATAATTTTGTATCTGAATTTTTTAAAATCTGCTACAAATAGTACTGTTATTATCGCTAGAAAGCTCTAATTACATCTACGCTTTTGCTTTTTAATAAATTTATGCTCTTGTTCAATTGTTTCCTTAAAAAAAAAAAAAAAAAAAAAAAAAACTCAACATCTTTTTTTTTATAGTACTTCAAGTACATTTTAATAAGTATACATATACGCAATGCCTATATATATTTATAGAACGTTTATCTCCTCACTTCCAAAATGCAAATGTAACAATTGTAATTAATTGTTACTAACATAATGTATCAAAACTCAGAATAGTTACTTCTCCTTATTACAGTCACGAATTTTTACTATACTTGAAAAGGTACTTAATTACGTTAATTACGTTTTAATTCTTTTCTTACAGATTTACTAATGACATTTTTAATCAGCCTAAGGTTTTCAAAGTGCATATATAATAATAATTACTTTATCAAATAATTGCATGTACTTTTGTACATTGTTACGAATCGTTCATGTATTATTCATCTTACAGTAAACCACCATCCAATTCATCTTCCCACCAAGGTATCCAAGTCCCATCCACCCAATAATAAACTACCCAATAAAAGCAGTAGGTTAGTAACTCTTTTTATGCTTATATCACGTATTGGTTTAAAAATAAATTATTGCAACTTTGTAAAGTAAAGAGAATACTTGATTAATTATTTTTATTTTTTAAAGTCTTATTTCACGCGGTTATCACAGTACGCCTCCACATTAACATTTCACGAACACATCACATATATCAACACAAGTTGTCTTGAAATTTTCTTCAGCACTTCTTTGTGCAATATTTTGCAAGCATCACGCACAATGGTAAAAAGAGTGCTCCTTAATTTAATATAAATGTTTTTTTTTTTTTTTTTTTTTTAATAATTTTATTTCGCACGATTACCGGTCTTATAACGTTGATAATGTTTTTTACAGCAGGTAAACGAAAATTTGACGGGGGTCACCAGAACCAGGGGGAATCTAAGCGTCGCTTCCAGAGCAATTGGGGAAACCAGCCCCTCGCCCAACAACCACTGGGCAATGCATATGGATTGGCGAGTGTAAATGGTGGCAGTGGTGGTGGTGGCGGTGACATAGCTTTTGGAAGTAGAGCCGGCACACTCGGCGGTGTTTCCGGTGACGATCACGAATGGTACCAAGACTCTTATCAGTCGTGGAGCTAACTTCTGCAATCCTGTGAGTGATGAAAAAGTACGCACGAACAAATGCATGATAAATGAAGTGAAAAACAGAAAACATATAAAATAAGGGGAAAATTAAAATCAGACTGACAAAACGTAGAAAGAAAGAAAGAAAGAAAGAAAGAGAAAGAGAACGAGAGGAGAAGGGGGGGGGAGGAGGAAACTCGAAACGAAGGGAAGGAAAAATCATCCATTTGTATTATTATCGCTCTTATCGAATTCAAATAATTGTAAATGTTTTTTCATATTAATGAACACGCAGCAACTGTGTTCTGCGCCACCACCATCGCCCGCTGTTGTTGTGATTATGTACAGTGATGTGCCACTGAGACTAATTATTATATCGGAGTGTGACCACCCACCCACCCCGTACTATTATTATTATTATTATTATTATGATAATACTAATCTAAGTAACCACTACTGCATTGTCACATTGTTTACTGCCAAGTGATGAAGATCAGCGATGTTGACATAGGGATTGTGATGGCTTGTATTAGTTAAGAGAACTCATGGAAGCCTGCGGTTTATTACGCGATGACTAGATGTTTTGAATCTATATGAGGAAGCATGTGTGTTAGATAGCTCGAAGAACGAATTAAATAGCGTGGGAGAAAAACGGAGAAGTTACAAACAGAAGTTAGAAATTGAAAAAACGGAACTTTGAGGAAGCAGAAAATATTATAGATGTGTAGACGAGCAGAAGATGCAGGGCGAGAATGCGATATTTAGTGAGTGTGCGAGAGAGAAAGAGAGAGACAGATTGTCTTTAAACGGAATGTGTCTGTGTGTGTAATTGTGCGTGGAGCACGTCAAGCGTGCCGCAAGACCATCTATTGTTGGTCTATAAATGTGTACAGTCAGTGAAACTATTATTATTAAGAGTCACACAGGCAAAGTTTTGCGAAAGTAGCGAGTATGAAACGTTGCAACGGCTCTGCAAATGTCTCCCAAATTAGGTTTTGATTACGGTCACGCGAGGGTTCTATTGGGTAAGAAAAGGGGAAAATGGAAAAAAAAAAAAAAAAAAAAGAGTATTGCTCACAATCGAGAGAAAACCCACTTGTACAGTAAATTTTTCAATGACAGTATCCAAGTAGCAAGGCAAACTCGGATCCAAATTATAATATATTTATTTGTTAATGTGTTTCTTTTTTTTTATATTTGAAAAATTAAAAAATCGATCGTTGAAAACAATTATCTAAAGTAAATCTATTCCCTTTGAAAGGGAAAAAAAGAGTGTATTGTTTCTTCTAAATTTTATGTAAAAAGTAAATTTGTTTCTTGTATTCTTTTACAAAAATAGAAAAAAAAAAGAAAGAAAGAGAAGTTTTTAAAGATGACTGACTACGAATTTGATAATGATAGTCACAGATTGAGGTAGGATGTAAAATGTAATGTTTACAAATGCATGAACACATACAGCACACATTTTGAGTGTTGACTTGTTGTTATTGTTAGTCTGTTAGTTAATTAGTAAGAGTTGTAAGTGCGGGCTGTAGTTGGTCCCTGTCCCTGGAGCCCAGACACCCCCTGTTCTGGATGATTATTTGAAAAAGGGAAGAAAAACGAAAACATATGCAAATCATTTGTATTTTACACGCACCCCCGGAATATGAAGACAAACACGGCGTAAAGATAAAAAAAAAAAAAAAAAAGAACATAAGGACATTGTAATAACGGAATAGCATATCAGACTTCTGTTTGTTATAATACACCAAATGAGAGACGACACAACTGCATACATACACACACACACACACACACACACACACACACACACACACACACACACACACATACATTAATACATAATACGTGAGTAATATGCGCACGTTCTACACATTCGCTCATACTTATATCCACATATGAACATACACATACACATACACATCTACTCACGATAAACGCAAACGCATATGCACATATGCGCGCGTGACATTTGAATAACGGTTATTATTAGCATCTCGGATTGGATTTGGGACAATAGTAGGATTGACAAATGATGTAGTAACGTACGTAGGATGATGTTGAATAATTTTGTCATGAAACGATTAGCGCCACCGATTAACCATCTAGAGTTACAAAAGGTCGCATATACTTTCTATAACAAGATAATTGCCATGTATAATTTTACAGACTCATTTATAGATACTATACAAGTATACTCATTTGTACTCAGCCACCCACTCACTCATTTACACACACAACATAAACACACACATCCATACAATATGAAAAATGCGAAACGATAGACGCACCAATGGACGAAAAGTCTGGATGACAGATAGATTGTTCGCCCGACCTCGTTTTACGAGCATTTTGTTAATTTTTATTCATGTTTTACTTAAGTCTAATTTTTCTTTGTCATCGATACTGTTTTACTGGTAGCGATGAATTAATCACATCTAGTAGTAATGATTAGACGAGAGAAAAATTTCCCGTTCTTATATACACGTCTTGTCCCCAGGAATTACGATCATTGTTTCTAAAAACGGAAAAAAAAAAAAAGAGAAAATGAAAGGAAAATTCGTGCGAATTGCGAAATCGCGGTTTGCGTTAGCTATCTACTTTTCACTCCTCTCGTGCCCCCTCCTCCCTTTTCCACTGTCCCTGATTATTCGCCTATCATATTTTATATCTACCTACCTACTCTACTTACCTACACAATTCTATTTATAAAAGCATAATATCGAGGATATAATAATATTAATATTAACAATATGATAAGGATGATATTGCTAATCATAATTGAGTGGGTTTTTGTGACACATGATAATATTCCAGTATAAAAGAAAAATTCTGGTTTTTCCGTGCAAAAAAAAAGAAAAAAAAAAAAAAGAATGTAATAAAAGGGAATAATAAGAGCATGATAGAGAAAAGAATAAAGGCAAAAAAAAAAAAAAGATATTGGAAAAAAAAAGCAAGAGGATATGTTATATATATTACACATGTATACACACACACACATACATAGATGCAGAGATACGATTAAAGAGAGAGTTCGGCTTGCGGGGGCAAGGAAGCATAACTTGGCTAAAGCGGAGACAGTTCACGGTGACGAGATTCTTAGACTGATCTAGGTACTAGCGTTTATCGATAATACCACCGGCTCCGCCCCGGTTAAAAAGGCGCCCCAAAAGTATCACTATCGTATTCCTTTTTCATCATTATCGTCATCCCCTCGATCTTTCCCTCGCCTTAATTACCCGTTTCCCTCGCTCCGTCTTACCCACTTCCCTCCTCCTTTTTTCTACTCTGATAATCGGTGTGGCAGCTGGGGTGCCTGGGGTGGTTATCGGTTGCATTTTAGGATAATGCACCACACACACACACACACTGTGGCTGGCGATGCCGTAGCCGCGTGCGCGCGCGCGCGCTTTTCTTTTTTTTGCCCGGCCAATGCCCCGATTAAATATAACTACAATGATAATAATAATGATAATTCGCAGGACATCATATTTTCTTTGGGAAATCGTTCACGTCATTCGGGGCTTGTATCGCGATTTGCCACCTCTCACGTGTCAGGCGGATATTGTGTGATCCATGGGCCGAAAACGTTGCGAACATTAGTTCAAAGTGGCCCACGAACCACGTGTTTTTTTTTTTAATTATATATATAAAATATATTATATATTATATTCCTACGAATATGCATTTTTGTGACGTGATGTTATTTAGCACTAATTAACGAGAAAGAAGGAAATCGTTCGATAATTAACAAAAGTTTCAATAAGGGAAAGAAAGAAAAAGAAAAACCATCGCCTCCAAATCCCCGAAAAGGAAAAAAGAAAGAAAGAAAAAGAAAAGAAAAAAAAAAAAAAAAAAACGATACGTATGTATATGTAATATCTTTTTTTTTTGCGCTACATGTCAGCTCCGCGGCTGTAAAACAGATGTGCAAAATTTTTATCGCCAAATTCTTATCATATTCGCCGCTAATTGTATTTTGCGTTTTTCTCGGATTCTTTAATTATTCACTTCCTCTACCAATCGCTTCGCTTTTTAATTCCCGCAATTTTTGTTTCTCCAAGTTGCCCCTAATTTTAGTGTGAAACGTAGTTAAACATAATGATTAATGATGAATTTAAAAACGAATGTTATAACATGGTTCCTTTTTTCGGGCTAGGAGCTTGATTTAAAGTGTCAAAGATTTTTGTGTATGACCAGATGTATTCTACATGTCTCAATAAACAGTTGTATGTGAATTACCTTTCTTAAACACGCGCAGCACGTTATTTTGTATTCCTTCTGAATTCTCCGTTACAGTTATATCGCGGACATAAACATCCGACGATAGCATATTCTTTATATTACATTTTCATCAACGATAAATATGTAAATGTTTTTTTTTTTTTTTCAGAATTATTTTGTCAAAATTATTCAGAGGTATGTTTAAGACAAATGTATATTATGCCGAATTATATTAAAAACGATATCATAATTATACTTTTATTTGATGTATTTTAGGAGCAGCATAAAAATACGTTGTTCAATGTAAGAATTAATTATATCGATTCGTAAGTACATTTGGAGGATGAGGTGTGCCGGGCCGTTTTAAACTTTTATTTTCATGGCTAGAAAATATGTTAAAGTTTAGAAAGGTAGGAACGAAATTGAAAAGCGTGATTAAAAATTGTATTATTTGTAAAATTCAAAGACGTGTCAGGAATGTTAATGAAAGCATCGACGATCAACGATTAACCGTGATAATTAAATATTGAAACGTTGATAATGTTTTCTATTCAATTCTGATCCCCGGGTGATCAGAATGGTGAAAATCGCGAGTGAGTTTAACGTACGTACGTGCTTGGAGGAGGAGCTTCCTAAGGTAGTTTTATTCACGCTTATTGTCGTTTCGCGTTACGATGGGACATGCCGCATATACCGCATGCCGCATATACCGCATGCCGCATGCCGCAGCCCGCAGCCCGCAGCCCGCAGATGAGGCCGCTAAGGGTGCAATTGTCGTCGCTAGCGACGCAAGGTAGCGCCACCGTCCGGATGCGTCGCTAACGCCATCGCCATCGCCGTCGCCGTCGCCGTCGCCGTCGCCGTCGACGTCGCGTCGCCCCACCAAAGAACGCGTTTCATTTGATTTTGCAGAGTCGCGTTCACCACCGTGGTGGCCGTTGAGCCGCGTTGCTACGCGCGCACATCCCGTACGACGGTTTCGGGCCAGTAGGCGTGTCGAGGATCGTCAGATCGGGGTGAATACGTGAATCGTTCTCGCAGGTCGAGAGAGAGAGATAAGCTCCACGACGCGACGGGGTGAGTTCCTACGGCTGAGAGAAAGTGGCCTACGAGATCATGAAAGTAAGTCTAGATCCGTTGTTGAGTGGGCGCGTCGATTTCTCGAAAGGATGCACGGGGCGAACAAGCGTGGCCACCCTAATTTCTCTCGCAAAGAGATTTGATCCTCCCTTCACCGAATTTCTCTTCCTCTCTCCGCTTAATCTCACTCGTCAGGCTCGATTTAAAACGCGATGGAAACCAGACATTTTCCTCTATTCATTATTTAGACGCGGCGGAGGGTAATCTTGTTTCGGTCCAGATGCGTCCTCGTGACACCTGATAACTTGGCTAATTAATTATTAGATAGCTAATTCAATCATTTCGGAGTATATATACATGTTCATTTTAACTCGATAATCCAAGTATTCTAGAAGAGGTTAAATATCGATAAAAATTTTTTTTTTTTTTCTTTACTTTCTTTTAATTAGTGCAAAATATAATATTATCAAAGATGTACCATGTGTCGTCAGTTATATGTATATCGTTTATTAACTCGAGTTTTAGTAGTAGGCGTGTCAGAAATTTTTACCCAGGATTTTATTTTCAATAGAAAATTTTAGTCGAAGAAAGCGATATTTTTTGAACGAATCAATTGTGACGTGAAGCACACGAATGATAATGTACAATATAGTAGCGAACTGGATACGTGATGGAAGTCCGATATGAGGATGACTCGTACATTTTGCAATAAATTTGACGCGTTAGACAATATCTGGAAGTAGATTTTTTATAGTTTAGTTTTGAAATTGGTTACGATTTCTATTACTTCAGAATTCAACCACGTTTTTTTTTTTTTTTTTAAGAATTATAGATATTTCTTTTATACTTTTTTCCTTATCTCCCTCTCTTTTTCTCTCAGTTGTAATTTTTCATCTGTATTTCGTCTATAATAATTAATTTTTTTTTTTTTCCAATTAATACAAGATTATTTATAATATAAAATATTTTATTATTTAATTTTGAAAAGAATCTTTAAATTTTCGCCCTATTACTGCATTCCTGTGGCACAATTTTAATTCTTTTATTTATTTATTGTTGAATTTAACACGTGTATGCGATCGAGTAAATTTTTCGAAAACGCAACGTAAAGTTTTTTTTAAATATATTTACTTGATATTAATTATGGAGACCCTTGCACATCTATGCACATTAAAGTTTTGAATAAAATATTCGGGGAGTTTTATCAACTAAAAATCAGTATAATCATTAACTATGAGGAAGACCTTTGTTTCATTGGAAATTGTTAAAAATATCGCGTGACGTCGGGACGATGTAATTGCTTAGCGAAGCGGACTGATTGTGAGACGGATAACAATTACAATGGGAGAAGGTTACTTTCCGATCTAACAAATAATTATGCCGACGCCAGGGTAATTTCGGTCTTGATTTTTATCTAACGCGAGAATCATATGACGACGACGACGACGAAGATAATTTTAATTAAAATACAGTTGCCGCGATGATATTTAAATTTAGATGCGCGGATCACTTAGGAGAAATTATCCCGCTGGATATTTTATTGCACGATGCCGTGGATTACTGAATCTGTTGAAGAAAATCGGCGTGTTAACGTTGGAAGCGCCGCTATTGACCATCTCGCTATCCTTTTCCGAGCGCATGGGCGCGGTTCTGATCCTATAATACTCTGTTCTACTTTCTAACGTCTCGATGCTGTTTTGCATGAATCTCAACGTTTGTTGTATAGATCGTTCTCGAGTAACGAAGCAGCGAAATGAAAAAGCACCTCGGCGAAAAATCACAGACGAGCATTAAATAAGCGTGGTCTGCCATTTAGTCGATCTAAAATTTCCCAAGGATGATTCCGAGAATCACCACTTTTTTAATTAGAGAACCGTTCAGATTTTTAAGGAATAATATAAATACTTGGAATGTGCAACAATCTAGTTGTTTTTTTTTTTTTTTTTTTTTAACCAAGTTGCGTAGACTTTACGTAACGACGACAATAACGTACGTTTGATTAGCTTTGATTCGAACGTGTTATAATTATGAGAGGCTGTGCTATCGATTACGTTGCATCGTCTACACTTTGCCGTATTACTAATTATTATACTGGGTGCACTATCGGTTTTTACCGTCTGTGTCTATAAATTGATCAAAACTGCTTGTGTATAAATAGATGAAATCGATCTTTGTATGTGGTGGTGCTCATACATGTATATGGTATATACATGTATAGCATAAAATACATGTTTTTCAAATCTTTTATTAATTAAAGTAACGAAATGCTTGCAGATGATCTCCTGGATCAGTTTGCCTCGTTTTTCCTATGCTCGGGACAGCCACTGACGAGATATGGTAAAGACGTAATTTAATTTAATCAAGTTTTGTGTTACTTATCAATACGTTTAATAATTATTAATATATAAATCTATAAAACGAATAATAAACATACTTGTATATCTTTTTTCTTTAGAATTTTTCTTTGTCTGGGGTTTAATTGAAACGTAGAGTGCATTCGTTCATGCATTGGTTGTTAGCGTAGTTCCTGCCTCTAGTTGAAAGGTCATCCTTCTTCTTCTTCTTCTTGCACATTAAGGAAAAAAGAGAGATAAATTCTAAGCTAGTTTAGTTGCCGCGTAAACGAATGCAATCGTACATAGTAGTATAATGATAATAATAATAATAATCGTGATGATATGACGGGGATTAAACATATTTTGGGCATATTTTCAGGATGCAATATGGCCTCAGTACTTTGGCATGTCTCTGGGGATCATTTTCTTTCACCAATTTTCGTCTTACTTTTCCTCCTGTGCCCACACAATTCCGCAGGTCAGTAAAATAATAAGATTAATCATTATATTGTAATATTTCATGTCCCAACGCAATATACTATACGTAGGTATAGAGACACCTTTCTTTAGAGATTTAGTTAATTTAACGAGTGGCTGTATGAACCAGAACCACTGGGTATTCTTAATTTTTTCAACTTTTTAATTAAAGTTATACACGTTATTAATTTTTCCAGAGAGTTGCAAACTTAAGAATCCTTCTTATGCGCACCTTTCGGTACCTATAATATTGTTTTGTATTTGATATAGATATCTACGTGATATTGTTATTAGCCTCCCTGTCACAATTATTTGCACGGTTGTAATATGGTGTGGTGTGTTCCCGGTGGCGGTGGGATATTGTCGCGGGATCCTTGAATCATCACGCGCACACCCTCCCTCAATTCAGCCCGCGAGGTAATTGATGCACCACTTCGAGACTACGTTCCATCACTGCCACCACCACCACCACCACCACCGGGAGGGCTCCCTACTGCCAGAACACCAAGTACGTCCTCCTCCACCCTTTTCTTTCTATTTTTTTTTTTTTTCTTTTTCTTCTCTGCGGCATCTGTCAGTAGCAAATGATTATTGGTTTCGACGGGCGAGAGCTCTTCTACGTCGTAATCGTCAGCTCACGTGAATTCTGTCTGTGTAATTTACAGGGTGCGACCAAAAATTCGTGAGCACTCTTGACGGACCGCTAAACGGAACGTTTCACGCGCCGACGTTGATCAACCCTGAAGAAGAACCGCGACAGTGCGTGTATACATTTCTCGCGGGGCCGCGTCAGCGGGTCGAGTTGATTTTCACCTCGTTTGGTCTTCGGGGTAAACCGCCAGAGTGAGTCTTGGTTTTTATTCCAGCTCGCTCCAAATTACCCTACATTTTAATATCTAATGAAAACCCTGGGCAAATCTCTCTCTCTCAATGTTATAGTAGATAGTAATATTACTAAATACTCGCATAAAAAAATATTCTTGTCGATATATCATAGATACATACATACATAACTCTTTTGCACACGTACGTTTCCGGATACGTAGTGGATCTGCTGTGGGAGAACTACCTGCGTGAGTATTGATAAATTTGTAAAATGCTGTGTTAAATTACCGTAACGAGCTGTTTAGAGATACCTACAGGCAAAATCTGACGTGTAGAAAAAATGTAACGTGCAACGTATTGTTTTTAGCTGCGTTCACGAATATATGGATATATATTCGGAGATACGATCGGAGAACACGACCAAGTTAATAGAGACACCTTTTGGTGGACGATTCTGCGGACCAATTCCTCCACGTAGACGGGTCTCTCTGTACCAAGGAATTGCTCTCAGTTTTTTCACCGACAAGAATATCACGTTGCCGCACGTATTCGGTGGTATTTACAGATTTCTTAACGCCTGTAAGTTTTTATTCTACAAGTATTAATTTTAAGACCCTTATGATCGTCCTAAATGTATTTTGAATATTAACTTTTTAAAAATATATGCAGCTCTAATAATATAATTTATCCGCAGCCGAATATGAGGTTGGCACCCCGGAGCCAAGTACCCCGTGCTCTTTTACGATACATGCGGAAACTAAGCGCACCGGAAATATATTGTCTCCCACTTATCCCGGCACTTATCCGAAAGATCTCGTTTGCACCTATCAATTTATCGGGCAGAGTGGACAACGTATACGGTTGGAATTTCGTGACTTTGATTTGTTCTTTGGTGGGCCACAGTACGTATATCTTCCGAGCCAAATATATTCTTTATACATTTTAAATTTACAAATCTATTGATATTATTTATCTATGGCCTTGTCTACGGTATGGTAATATGACTTAATAACGTCAAATTAAGAAAAAGTTGCAATTGTTTCATAGTTGCCCGTTGGATTACGTGAAAGTGTACGACGGTCTTGACAATTCGTCTGCCGTTATCGGCACGTACTGCGGTCAGCAACGAAATTTAGTGTTATATTCCTCGGAGAATAGCTTGTACGTGCTATTTTCCACATTGAAGCGTACGGCGAATACTCAAAACCGAGGATTTAAAGGCATATTTGAGTTTTCGGAAAGTTTCGTCAGCCTGGGTAATACTCTTATTTGCGAAATTAAACACTTTTATTGCTCGACACCCTCGTCTCATCTTTTATCATTACATAGATTTTATTAAGGAGTATCAAGGCGAGCATATCCGTGGTTCCGAATGCGATCAAAAAATCCTTAGCAAAAAGGAAACGTCAGGACACGTAGTTAGTCCGAATTTTCCATATCCTTATATACCAAAGGTTGTCTGCCGTTATTTTATCTATGGTATGCAGGATTCGCAACATCTGGAACGCGTGCGATTGGAATTTTTAGTATTTACAATACAGATACCTAAAGGAGAGTAAGTATGAAATACATTCACCAGATATTCCCAGGGTCACGATACGCGAGTGTTATCTGCGAATATCTTTTTTACTTTCCAGGACAACGTGTACCGATGGCTATCTGAAATTGTATTTGAAAGGCCAAGAAGCGACGGACTCTTATGATAAATTCGATTATGAGATGTGTGGTAACAGGAGCAATCCGAGCCATGTAGTTAGCGATGGTCCGAGACTGGTGATGGTGTTTAGTAGCGGAGAACTACAGGCACAGGGTTTTAAAGCTAGGTAAGCGCATATCCAACCTCATTACATACCTACATTTTATGTAATATTTATGGCGTTATATTTATGGCGTTATATTTATGGCTGATGTAATATTTATTTTTACATCGTCGATAGATACATTTTTGAAACGGAATACAAGATACCGGGTACCGCGGCGCCCGACGGCAGCTGCACCTTCACTTATCGTAGTTCTTCCCGTAAACGCGGTGAATTTAATTCACCTCGGTATCCCAGCAATTATCCGAGCGACACGAATTGTACGTATTTCTTTTTAGCGACGCCAAACGAGCAGGTTTCTTTGATCTTCGATCACTTTAAAGTTCGTACGAAAAACGTTAATGTGACAGTCGGACATTATGGGTAAGTAAATTATAATCATGCCTTTTGTGCCGTTACGTTTTGTTAATTCGTATTGTAAAATTGTATTTGATACTTTTCAGATACGAAGCGTGCCAAGACGATTGGCTGGAGATTTACAATATGTATCGAGATGATACGGAGAAATTGGTAGGAAGGTATTGCGGCGGGACCGCGCCGGGCCCGGTCGAATCTAATCTCGGTGCTCTTGGCTTAAAAGTAATCTTACACTCTGATTCCGAGCTTGTCTACAGTGGCTTTAAAGCGCGTTACACTTTTGAGATCGCTAAACCTATTTTTGGAGGTACGTCTAGAAACTTTCCTGCTCTCGTAAAAGAAAAGAATTTAATAGTCTTTCATACGTAAGTCAAATTATTAGTTTGTAAATTAAATTTTTTAAAAAATAAAAATATTTTGCATTATATGTATAATTGCATTTTATGAGAATTTTAATTTTGTAACAAAGTTATATGCACATTTATTGCTTGCATGCAATATGCATATATTAATCTCATGATTACTCTCTAGATTGTGGAACAAATATTAGTAGTGTAAATTACGGTATAATAACCAGCCCGAATTTTCCGAACAAATATGATGGCCCGGCAAAAAATTTAGCTACTAAAACTTGCAACTGGTTTATAAGAGTTCGGCCAAATCAGAAGATACTTTTAAATTTCGAACTCTTCTCTGTAGAAGGAGATCAATTAGGTGATACAATTTA
The DNA here is from genome assembly GCF_019399895.1 of Cardiocondyla obscurior. Lineage (NCBI taxonomy): Eukaryota > Metazoa > Arthropoda > Insecta > Hymenoptera > Formicidae > Cardiocondyla > Cardiocondyla obscurior. The sequence goes on along the minus strand of NC_091875.1, from coordinate 15,885 downwards.
TTGCAATTGATAACACAAATCATTTTTACAACGTATCGATTACATTAATTTTTTTTAACTATTTTCAGCACGAGGTTGTCCCGCAGCTGTATTACGTATGTGGGATTCGTTAACGTCTGCTTCGCGCGAGTTTTGTGGTGTTAAAAATCTCGACGACAATTGGAATTACCTATCGGAAGATAATAATATGCGACTCAGGTTTGTTTATGCTTGATATTACTGCTAGACTTTCAGAAAGACATCCTTTTAAATGTAATTTTTACGATATATATTTACAGTTTTATATCGGCTGATAAAGCGGTAGGACAAAGTGGTTTTCGAGCGGTATGGACCGAAGTGGGCATGGACACAGACTGCGAGAATCACTTTCTATGCGCCAAAAGTAGATACTGCATCGACGAATCGCTACGGTGCAATAACATTGATAATTGCGGGCCAAATGATTCGTCGGACGAGGAGAACTGTAAGTTTCGCTAACATTAGAATGTAACGTGTATTAACAGAAGCAAGCATTTCGAAAAGCGATGTGACTCGGTGTTTTACTTTGCTTCTATTACGACTTACATCATCTCTTTCTCTCTCTCTCTCTTTCTCTCTCTCTTTCTCTTACCCCCCTCTCTCTCTCTCTCTCTCTCTCTCTCTCTATACGTAAACTATATTCTACTCTATTATTCAGTGTAATCTCCTATGGATTGTTCAATAGATATATTCTACAAAAATTTTCAGGTGTATTGTTTCTGTGTATTATAATACCTTTCAAAACGATCCTTTAACAGTGTCGCTAATTTTTCATTCATTTCCACGATGCAGATAATAACAGCATTGAAAACTCATTTATATAAGCAGCACGAATAGATCAATTTAATAGAACTTGATCAAGTTCAATAACGTACGCCTTTTTAGTCACTTAAATGCGATTATCGTTGTACTTTCTTCTTTTTTTTCGCAATTAGAAATGAAAAGATGTGCAGTATAACGATAAAATTAATTTTAAATATTATAAAATACATTTTAAATTACATAAATTAATAAAACTATGAAAATATGTAATTAAATTCCTTCTTGATATCTTACATAAGTGCAAATGAATGCATATCCACACATTGTGTAAAGACATAATAATGTTAGAAATTATATCAATATATGCAGCAGAAAGTTGTTTATTATCACACCAGCAATTTTATCAGAAAATATGAAATAATTTATAAAAGAATGTCATACTGTTAATAACTCGTTGTAGTTGATCTGTTTAATTATACATACCTATATCTATATCTATTGATACATCTATAGCCCACACCTTTACGCAACAAAATAGTTTTTAATTATGATTTTCGCGTGTCTTCCGAATACAAATTACGACGGGGTGATAAACGGCTTATAATATTTAAGTATAGTGTTTCGAGGCTAATAAGAGAACGTTGTAAGTTTTCTTAGGTAAGTAGTAGTAAATGTAGACGTACATACATGGTGAGAAAATGGGAGGATTGCGTGGGTGAATGATCGTATGGTGTCGCAGGTGCAGCATCAGCCCCATTGTCTCCAGCACTGGCTGGGGTATCTACTGCCATGCTTCTTCTCTCTCTGTGCTTTGTATTCGTGGCCATCTGAGCCCCCTTCATGAAGCTTCCAGACGATCCGGCATGTTATGATCTCCCCTTATCACGTGAGTTCACTCACAGTATTGCACAATCATATACCATGTTAAAAGAATTCAGTTGGGATGAATATTACACGTATAATGCCACTGTCATATAGTATAATCATCGATATCATTTTATGGAAAATATGTGCAACAGAGGGATATTCTGTGAACCATTATTTAGCGTTTCTTCGCATTTCAATAACTGATATATCTTTTTTAGTTACGTATAATAATTATAAGATCGCAGAACGTCAGTTGATTTCGAGTGAGAACGATGCAGCTTAACTGTAATAAAAACATGGGAACCGGCAAAAAAATTTTTTTTATTCCAAAAGAGCAACTGTTGTTCCCTGCAGTTCTTTACAGTTGCTCCCCGCCTCCCTCTACGCGCCCATGAATGGAAATATATTATTTTTATCAGAATACGGATTGAAGGAATGCAGTTCAACTATACGCCTCTACCGATTATCTAAATGCATGCAATTCTCTACTTCTATTTCTGAATCTTATACGGCATATCTTTTCGTCTCAACTGTACCACCTATCTCTTTCTTCCAGTCTTTATATCTCTTAATCTATATGAAATAAATTATGCGATGATTATCGGATAAATCGGAGATACCTATACGTTATCCGTTCATAATTTGTGATAACTTGATTAGTGATCTAAACGTATGAATAGGATATACAATAAATGGCCAGTAATTAAATTAATGTAACAAGACAGATAAATTAAAACAGATTTTCGAAATCTGAGATTAATTTTAAAGGTATTTTTCACATTATTATACTTTATTGTATATTGATTTTATTTATTCACATTTTAATTTCTCATCTTTTGAAAAAGAACAATGATACACAATTACTTGCGTATATGAAAAATATGGTGATTTTCTTCTATTCAATTTGCAACATTAGAGTCGGAAAGTTTCTGATCCGTTTAAATTAAAATTAAAAATATTTTGTACAATTATGTGTTTACGGGCGATATATGTATATTGTAATGCGAATTGCAGGCATCGCGGCTGTACCCGCGGATAGCTACAAAATGCCGATAGTCTATGCAGTCGGCAGTATCTTGGTGATCCTGATGCTCTGTCTAATCTGCCACCGTAGACTGCGTCGACGGCATAGCATGCCGATCAACGACTTATCGCCGCGAATAATTGACGACCAGCGCCATTGCTATCATCACCATGAGCTCCTACATCATCAGCATCAAAATCACGCATCAACGCACAGCTTTAATCAATATCAGCTGGAACAGCCAAGTCCGCCAAGCGAAAGTGACGAGGACGAGGAGGAAGAGCCCGAGCTCGAGCTCGAGCTCGAGCTCGAGCCAGACCTCGACCAAGACCCTGAAAGTCCTGACAGGGTGTGATACCAATTTCTCCAAGCGTTTTACAGGCAAATTATTGTTATCGTTGTTACACCCTGCGAAAGAGAAAAGAAGAAAGAGTCGCGAAGGAGAAAATTGCTGCGACATTTATTGTTACGTACACATTTTATAACATTGTATTATAAATTTTTTATGATAGACAACGTATGCATACGTGTATTTCGTGTGTGTGTGTGTGTGTGTGCGTGCGTGCGCGTGCGTGCGCGCGTGCACATAAACATTTAATAATTATATCAAACCCTTATAGAAATTTCCAATTAAATACTGCCAAATATGTGCTAAAGATTAATTAATTTGAGTATTAAAACACCGAGTAATGCTTTTAATATTGAAAATAAGTAATTTATAACTCAAAAGTTTTAGTACCTATTACAGTTCTATAAAGAAAATTGTTGGAATCGATGAGATTGCCGCTTTTAATATGCAATTTTATCAAAATAAATCATGAAAGTATTTGTCAGTTTTCATTCTAACAATAAGCAGGAATTCTCGAGATACAAAGATACTGACCAATCATAGACTATTATTAAATAATTGTTTATTAATAAGTTATGCGTACTTTAGTATTAACGATCATATTCTTCATGCTCAATAATATTAGACAAGAGATTACGGATGTGTGCGCGGGTGTGTATGTAACATTGAACTGTTGCTGATCAATAAATAAATGTAATAAAGAAATTTGCACAAATTGTATGAATGATTGACTCGTGATAATTAAATATCACATGTAAAAATTTTTGTTTCAACTTTTTTAATATAATCGTTTTATATAATTTATGCGAGATTCTTTATGTGTCATTAATATATGTATATATATATATGTATATTCATATTATAATTTATAAGTTTCGATATTTAGAGATGCCTTGTACGCGCGCGCATGTGTATGTATGTGTAGGGTATTTAATAATTATTGGATTTATCCGTGAGCAATCTTGTTATCGTGTATTCTTTATGTAAGTAGGGACAAGTGGCTACATTTAAAAGCAGTCGATTCTTCAACCGGTGGGTCTTGTCTCGGGCTTTATCTCATTACGCCCCGGTTTATAAAATTATAAAGAGTAATCGGAAAGTTAAAGACGACTAAAACAGTAAGAGTAAACTATTCAAAACTCGTATTTAAAAGTAATAAACTGATACATACATACATACATACATACACACATACATACATACACACATACATACATACATATATGCATAAGATGGAGCATTTAAAATTATTACTTTAATTTATGTCGATGCTAGCATTTGTAGAAAAGAAAAAATGAGGTAAACAAAAATTGTATATTTTAATTAGTTTTAATATCGATCAATCAAAATGCTTTTAGATGATAAAGAGATAATCTTTAGTTTTTTTTCCTTTTTTTTTTATTTAATAAATCCGTATGTGTTTTTTATGGCAGAGTTGTAATACTTTTTATTTAAATGCAATTATTTTAATTGATTACAATTTGATGATCGTTCGCCATCAAAACCTGATCATAATTAATTTCTGGTCAGACTTTGATTAGAAACACCCGGAAGCATTAATACCCCCCAATGTATGCATATAATGTAACATCGTTTTAACGTTCAAGAAATTGCTTTTTTTTTTTTTTAATTGATTTATATTACTAACAGCGTCGCTTTTTATAGTTAGAACTAAAAAATGGGCAAAATTATAAAAATAAAGTGTCTTTTTATATGCGATTATATTGGACGGCATTAATACTTTCAGTTGTACATACATGTAAAAACTTAAGAAACATTCATGACCATGTCGTTTAGACGTGTCTGAATAGCAATAGCAAGACATCGTATTTTTGGGATAATACGAATGTTTTAATCTCGTACTTAACAAATGTATAATTATTAACGATGTATAAACGTGTTGTTTGATACATGTGTGGGTGTGTATCATGTGTGCATACGTGTGCATGTTGAACGCTGCTACGACGGCTGATATGAGCTAATGAAACATATTCTAAACTACTTTAAATAGATCTCGAAATACGCACCAAATATCGCATTGCAAAATTATTCGAACGTAATTTTCGTGTCTCGCAACACGAATATGTAAAGTGTCAAGGGAGGACGCATAAATAATAGATAGTCCAATAATAATATACGATTTTATAGATTGAACTGCTGTGTTCAATTTCTTTTTGATATACAAGAGAGACTCACTCAAGACACAAAAATATGTGATATATATTGGATATATGAATAAATAATGTTGTTACAGCGCAACATCGACGCATAACATATATGTATAACATATGCGACTTGAAACTCTATCAAAAGAAAATCGAAAAAATTTCTTCCGCTCTTTCTACATATTTATTGCATAAATCAAGCATGTGCATGGACTATATTTGATCAAAGTAAAAATAATTTTTTGCTACTGTATTGCACCGCTTACGATGCGATTGAAACCAATGTTTATATCTTATATGTTACGGTACATTGTTATCTTTTGTATAATTATAAGTATAATAATGCGAGCATATAAATACATGACATTATTTAGAAAGTTGCAACGGCATTAGAATAGAATGGAATTTTCACAGAAGCTTGTCATGGATATTAATAATAATTCTATAAAAAAAAAAATTTAAGCCTGTCAAAGCAAAATTACCGATAACTCAAATCATTGACTTTTAATTTACGTCGTGTAAAAAAAAAAAAAAAAAAAAAAAAAACAATAAATAAATGAATAAATTAGATACTTGTAGTGAGACCAAGAAGATATAAATTTTAAACGTTTGAATAGTTTATATTATATATTATTAATCGATCTAGAGATTATAACGCACGCGAATTGTCAATGTGGTATCTACGAAGATGCGAACCAAAATACATTTTTTAATAAAGTTATTCGTTTTCTTATTTTATCAATTCTTACGTATATAGATTGGTAGCTTTTCACGTGGTCTTGAGATATTTTCACAATCGATGCAAGTTACATTACTTGATCAGCTTTGCTCTTCAGTCTAGTTTCGAACGTGACATTCGCGCACGTGGTAATGCCGCTTTCGCGCGACAGGTGGTGCCTCGACGTAAAGTGGCAGTTGCCACCGATCAGCTGGAATACTGGTTTCTTTACTCTGCTGGCTCTGGGGGTCGATCATGGGGTCGATCATGAATCTTTTCCCCTAGAAGTGAAAAGTGAAACTAGTGAAGAGTGAAAAATGTTAACCTATAATATAACGAAGTGATATAATATCGGGTGCTCAAAAACAAACTAATGATGTACGTGTAAAATCGAGGATAAATAAAGAAAGATGAAATTTATTTCCAACGTGCAATTAATAAAAGATAAAGTAAAAGGTAAAAAAAAAGGTAAAATATAAAAAATAAAATATATTTTAAACTTTCAACTTAATAAATTATGTACTAACATTTAATTTTTCTTTTTTAGACGAACTGAACTATCCGTTGACGACTTAGAGACTGAACTTGAAAGAGAAAAAGGATGGAGGAGTGTCTATATGATTTTAATTTTTTATTAAATTTTTATTTTTTTAAGAAACATGGAAAGTTATAAAACCAGACTATGTAGCTTCATGGACTTTGTTTGTGCATTCTTTGTTTTATTTTTTAGTTTTATTTTGTAATATTTTTCGCGTTTGTCATTAATTTTTGTACGTTTTCTATTACAGGCTTCAATTTATAGCCCCTTGATTCAATATGATTAAATTTACAAAATTTCATTCTTCGAGTCGTTGCATAGATATTAGATTTTATTCTGTTTTTCCATTGGTTAATAACTGTCGCGAGATATTGTATGTACATATGTAGTAGTACATACAATCTTTCTAACAGTCTGTCTAACCTCAACTACTCTGCTCGACGTGCTCAGATATTTCCGCGAACGATGAGAGTTTTCACGCGAGGCACAACCTCTCGCCGCGATCCCTTCGACTCTCTCGCCTAAGCAAGGGAAAAACGTTCGGCGAGGAGCGACTTAAAATTGCAAGGTGAGGTTAGGATTACGTCGCTCACTTCGCTGCGTTTTCTTGTGCTCTCGGTGCGGTGCGGTGGAAGAAAAAAAATAATATGGCGGCCGTTTAGTCAACTTTCTGCCGAGCGCCAACGATTACGTCGCGATTTCTCGCAACCCTGTCGTGTACAGTCAATTTTTTTCCCTTCCGGATTGATGATGACGAAACGTACGTATGCCCGTTATCGCTTCCCGTACCCCGTCTAAGCGTGATCTGTCAACGTGTGGTCGCGTTAAAAAAAAAACGTAGCGATCTCCAGTGAGAGGTTAAGGTTTAGAAGTTGATCTTGAAAGCTTTCGCAAGATCAAAGTCCCTCGGAAAGCCAAGTCTCTTTTCTTTTTTTTTTTTCCTCTGGCGATCGCAATAGCATTAATTACATGACGAATTGTGCAGGTGAAGGACATTGCGTTTGATCGCAGGGAGGACGGAATATGGGCCTAAAGGCGGCTGTGCAAGCTCTGAAGTAAGTATTGTAAAACGTTTTATAAACTGCAAATTTATTTGGATAGAGACAGATGTAGATCTAACTTTTATATTTACGCGCCGTCAGTATACGAAATGAATTTTGCAGGAAAGCAGAACCATTAAAGGATAAGGTCCAGCGTTGCAAGGACTTGCTTAATGACAATGATGCCTGGGTATGCCAGCAACAATTGCAGAAAATATATCAACAGGTCCTTATATTGGACCTGGAGTATGCTCTGGACAAAAAAGTTGAGCAGGAGCTGTGGAGCCTTGGATTTAAGAATTATATAGTGACCCTGCAGTCACAGGCCAAGGATAAGAAGAATCCTAAGCGTGGGGAGTCCCAAGCTTTGTTGAGTTGGTGCCTAGAAGCAGCTAGCGGTTTTTACTTGACTTTGCTGCAAGAAATCTGCACTGTATTTGATCTGGATTTGCCATTTAGAAGGTACATATGCTTGCAGATTTTTGCAAATTATTATTAAACTCTATTTAAAATTAATACAATTTTAATTGATTATAATAAAATAATAATAAAAATAATAATTAATAATAAAGTTAATTAAATTAAAAAGAAAAGATAATTAATTTAATTGCTGTTACATAAAGTCATGTATAAAATTTTGATTTATAGTAAAATTATATATTGTCAAGAGAACATAATTAATTTTTTCAGGAAAGGTTATGTATATGGACGTACATCTCCGTGGAAAGCTGTTGAAAAATTATCTCCGCCTCACAAATCTTCTTGTTTTTATGCCTGTCAATATTGCCTTGTGCACTTGGGCGATATTGCACGTTACAGAAATGAAAGCAAACAAGCAGAGATGTTTTACAGACACGCTGTCTCGCTATCACCATCTAGTGGACAGCCATATAATCAATTGGCGCTTTTGGAAGCTTCTCGTGGTGATAAATTGGGCACCGTGTTTCATTATGCACGCTCAGTAGCTGTGAAACATCCTTTTCCCGTCGCTGCAGCAAATTTAGCTACGACTCTGTCCTCTGCTTTAAACGACAAATCTTTCAATATTGACGGCAAAACAAAATTGAATTCGCAAGAATATATTGCCATTTTTCTGAAACTGCATGGAATAATTCATGTTCTCGGCGATTTAAAGTTAGCATGCTCGTACAGTAAACAGTTGACGGATACGTTAACTGCGTTAATAGCTACTGAGAGTTTCAGTTCGTGGATGCTCATACAGATGTTGGCGATTAATTTATATGCTCTGCAACACACAGCTGGAATTGGCACCGAAACTGGCAATATGGAAATGCTCAAAAATGAGCAAATGGCTAACGATAAAAAACTCGCCCGTGACTGCATACTGGACCTAATCGCAGGCACTTTATCTGCCTTGCTGCTACCTGTCTATACGATAAAGAACTCTATCATCGAGTACTTTGCGTTGCCTTCTATAAAACTGTGCCTTGATTGGATCAACATAAAACCTACGGTTTTGGAAGAAGTTGCTTTTACATCGAGACTACAGATCTGGCCCAGTCTTTGCGTACTTTTAAATGCTTTGCAAAGTTGCGTAATGGATTTTAAATATGACGAATATATTGCAGTTCCACTGCCAGAAGACCGGGACCTTCAAGGTTTTCTACCGTTAGAAAAGAGTTTTGAGAATCTTCGATTCACGAATACAGCGTTGGAAGGTGACGTCATGACGTTGAATAAATTACGTGCGGTACGTATTTTGCATTTAGGTCGTTGTTTTGCACAGTATCAAATCAACGGATCAACGCCAATATCGATTATGATTGAGGAAAAAACGGGAGATAACAAATTCACGTCATTAAGCAACGGCGCTGGGCCCAGCAACGAATTGATGAAAGAACTTGAGGAACTTAGCTTAAATAGAGATAAGCAGCTTGATATTTCTATGAGTCCGGTATTGTCTGAAGCAGCAAGTAGCAAAAGTTCTGTGGAAACGGATATCGATAGTCTTGCAGATAAGAAGATTTTTCAGGGTATTCTTAAACCGCAAGGTTCCCTAGAACGAAACCGAGACTCTTTAGTGAACGTTACAGAGACGAGCGCCAGTGAGACCAGCTCTCTTCCATGCGCGAGAAAGCCACGACAAAATATAGCGATGCAGGCAATCATGCGTCGTGCGGAGAACGAGCAAAAGCAGGTGACGTTTAAAAATGTGTCGCCTGTGATTGTCGAAGAAGAAAATGATAGAAAAACGAAAGTGGTGGCCGTTCCAGCGATTACTTCTGTTGCAAATAATTCTACACCAGTCCTGGAGATGCCCAAAACCAATGAAGCTGCCAATACGAATAATATCCTCGTTAATGTTCAAAACCGACTGTCGACGATGCCACTCGCTCCGTCCGTCGGTCAGAACCAATCTTCACCGATTCAGAGCCAGCAACGAGCCCCTAAATTACCACCGAGCATCCCCATGCCCTCTCAAATAAATCAATTGCAAACCAAAGAACAACCAGCTCAACAAATAGCTCAGCAAATGCTTCCACATCTACACGCTGGAATAACACCGCAGTGTGGTGAACAAACATCGACATTGGGACCGATTTGTTATCCAAATCAATCATTTAATTTACAAAATCCACAATTTACAAAAAACTTCATAGCAAACCGACCGCCTCTGGGAAATGCACTGCATTATCAAATGCAGGGGCAATTAAATAGTAACAGCCAGCCGGTTCCAACAATATCGCAGGGCATTAACGGGATACATCATCAGATTAATCAAAGCAGACCGTTACATCAGAGAATATCGCAAAATGTTTCGTATAATCCCGTGCAGTTACTGCAGAACAGACAGGTGGGATCGCCTGCTCAACAAACTATATCGCAAAGTATGAATTTGCAAGCGAATAATATCGGGCTACAACCAAATATTAGTATGGAACAACAGAATCATTCGATAGGGTTGCAGCAGCAGCAAAGCATAATGCAGAGTAATCCCAGGCCGAGTGACATGCACAGCCAGTTAAATGTAAACGGTTCAAATATACCGAATATGTCGGCAATTATGTCGGCGTTGTCAGTATACGAAAAAGATCCTCCGCAGCAAACTTTAACGACGTTGACTAATTCACAAAGCCCGACCAACACGTCAAATTTCCAATTAAATTTCAATCTTTTCAATCAGAACCAAACTTTCGGACAACCGCTGCCGCAAAATCAACCATCACCGTCATTCTACAAGAAAAATTCTGATGCAATGGATTTCCCTTTCCCGAATCAGATCAATGTACCTAAAACTTCCCCGCAGCAGCAACAACCTTCGACAAACAATTACATGTTCTGCAATTACGAGCCATCTGAGCAATTCAATTTGTGGAAAGATGATCGGCCGCCTCAACCACCGATTACCTGGTGGAGTTCGACTAGTAATACACCGATTCAGATGCACATGAAGGACTCGAGCGCTAACGATAATACGTTCTCCAGCTGGAGCGATTCGTCCACGCTAGGAAATACAACGAGTAGAGTACTATTGACGCCGGGCAAAAATTACCAACCGCAACAACAAACCGAACAGCACAGCAGACATCTCATGGCAGGAAACAATTTTGAGGATTCTAGATTATTTGAGGTAAGTTCTTCGTGTAAAATATACATCTTTAAGCATGCAAAAAAATTAATAAAATTTAATTTAATGTGTAATAATTATTAAATTTATTTAACGTTTAAGTTAGACAATTTTTACTTTGTATACCGTAAAATTTTATAAGTGTTAGTTTATAATATTTATTTGAAATATTATTTAAAATAATTAGATAATAATATTTTTATCTAGCTCGAACAGAAGCCATCTCAACCAGTGAGCACCGATAACACTTACTCCTTGTTCAGTGGCAATACGTGGAGTACCGTTAATGCGTCAATAAATTCGAGCTCGACTAATCAAGATCAAATGAAAGCACGGCCTCATCAGCAATCTTTGTGGTCCGGGCCAGGTCCTTCCCCATTAGAACGACTTTTAGAACAGCAAAAGTCATTGCGCGAGGGGGGTACAACTTGAAGGGACACGCGGAGTGTCCGCTGAAAAGTACAAGCAGAATGTAATTTCGCGTTTAGCGTATGCTGATTTAAGTAACTACAAGTGTGCGCAACGGCGAATAATTACCTAATCATTCGACAAGAGACGTGCGAAATTTTCAAAATATGGTAGAAAAGTATGGTGGATAACTGAGGTTGACCAAAGCGCAACGTCTGCCTCAAGGCATTATGATATGCATAGAGGTAACATAATCGTTGTTACTTTTTAATTGCACGTATGAGATCTAAGGAAAACTTGGAATATACGTTTTCGCATTGGATTTCTTGCAAAATTAAATAAAGCAAAGTGACAAGTTTGCCAAACGACGATTTACAACTGCAATTTAATTCGTATGGGAATAAATAGAAAAATGAGAAAAAAAAAAAAGGTATTTAGAGAGGGTACGAGATGCGGTAGCTTAGCGAAACGTTAATTAGTACACAGGAAATAAAGAAAAAAAAATGTAGACACCAATTACGTGACGCGCGCGCACGACTTTGTATCTTTGACATATTTAGAAAACGCACAATAAATATGTCTCATTTATCGAAGCTGATTGAGCGGCGCGGGTCGTCTTGTCTCGACTTTGCAACATCTTTCGAATGCCGGGACTATATACTTTAAAATCAGAGAGATGAACGATAATTATGACTAAACACATTTTATTTTTAACGTAATTACTTTATTTCGTATGTAGAGGTATCAACACATTAATAACTTTTCTGTCTGTAATATTATATGTAAGTTGTACTACATTCGTCGTGACTATAATAAATGATCACGAAGTTTTCCTTCGTTTCGTCACATTAAAAAGTTCTTGACATTCTCGCGTCGAAACTTCTGACGTTAATTTTACTGAAAAAATGTATAGGAAGTGCTCGACAAAAAAATATAAATTGAAATACTTTTTTTCCGTTTTTATTTTGTTTTTTTTTTTAATACAAAACTGCCTAACTACGATAATATTTAAAAAGTTTAAAAATTTATCGCATTAACTGTTTATGATTACACCTGTGTCTGCAATTTGAAATAAAGTCAGTTCTTTGTCAATTTATTTAGTTTAGGCAGTACAGAAATGTGTAAATTAATAAACCATTTAAGGATACATGCACTTCAATAAGTTTGTTGAAATTATCTAACCTTTATTACATCTATAGTTATAAAACAAAAGTCAATGGCAAGTCACTAACATAATTATTAATTAAGATGTTTTAAGAAATAGATGTTTATACTAAAGCATATTTTTGAGAGAAAATTAAAATAATAATCTTTCCTTTTTTTTTTTATACGATTTTGTACAGATCAAGCTTCATCGTTATTATCTACATCACTCAAGAGGCTCATTGGATTAGCCGCTCCACAGTCGACTTTACGTTTTATTATCAAATTGTAGTAAAAACAATTTTTACTGTCAATAAATTGACGCATATTATTGCCAGGTATTTGCAGGCCATCGTTTGGAGAAAAAAGTCTGCACGATTTCACCTGCGTAAGAATACAAATTATTTTAATATTAAGACATTATTACTTTGCAATTTTTACAGACAATATTTAACATGCAATCTTACCGGGCCGCGATATAAAACACATCCAGTATTTGTTTCTAATGTATATGTGAATTGTTTGCATACAAGTCCACAATTTACAATTTGCAGGGAGGCTGATAAATCGAACATATGATTTATAGAAATAATTAAAAAAAATAAGCCCATGCCTTTCACGTGAAAAGCGTAATCATAATTTTGATTACGTGTAAACTCCAGGCTCCATTGTTTTTTAAACATATAATCGTTAGCAATAAACTGTAATCATATATAATTACATATAATTAATTACAAATAATCGCAATTGAAGAAAACTTAAGTCTAGTCGCATTTGCTATTTTAATTACGCGTTATACCTCGTAATAAACTTGCCGGTGATAATATCTTAAATGCCCAATCATTCTACCATGTGGCAGATCATTCTTGCATGGCCGAATGCGACAAGGATATGTGCCCTTGCCTATTTTAGGTGCCAAACTCATCGGTTTTGGAAGTAAATTATTTAATTTTGATACAGCTTGTTCTACATCCTCTGTTTGGCAAGAGGTAGAAGGCATAGCACTATTTTCAGTTTGTATGGCTACACAAACTTTGTTGGGTAGAATTTTTCTATTCAGTGCATGATATGGATTCAGTATAGATAACTGGAATATTAAAGAAGCAATATTTAGAATTTTATCGTTCTAATTAATTTTTTATAAATAAATATAGTAAAAAAACGAATAATAAATAGACAAATGTCTAAATAAAAATTATTTCAATTAGTTGCAATGTTGTAACCTTTACATTGCTTTAATCTGCTATTGTTACTTAATAATTCATTAATCACTGCTTTGATTAAAAATAAAGACTGTACCTTTATATCTTCAAATTTGGCTGATAATTGTTCCACAGCCAAGTTTCTTGTTCCTATGAAATGAGCTTTGCAAATTGGACATGTATCTAATTGCATTCTGCATGTGTTACATATATGATGTCCATTAACACATTGAATCTTTATAACTTGAGAGATATCTAGACATACTGGACACTGGAGCAGTTCTTCCAGAGTATCGCACCACTAAAACGGAAAAAAAATGGGGAAATCATTTAGCATAATGACTAAATTAAATCATGCCATTATTTAAAGGTATAGTATACACTAAAAAAAATTAAAAATTGATGTAAAAACACCCGAATCTGGGATGCATGTATATGGAAGTGTTGTTTCAACCGGTGATTAAATGAATAATAATTGTAATAAATTAACGAGCAGTCGATGAGATCTAATAACGCGTAAAGATGCAAAAACAAAGTTTCCTTCCGCGAAAAAAATCGTGTTATAGCATATGTATAAAATACGGGTACAAAACCTTACCATCACCCGAATTTCTTCCATTATCACACGTGTTTCGATATCCTGAGCTAGAGACGCAAATGAAGAATGAGAAAGAGGTGGTGTTTTGAAAACATGTTCCGGTGAGACAAAAAGCTCGCTGCAAAGGAGACCTCTGCAATTCCTTCTGCTTTGTCGTTTTTTTTTTTTTTTCTTATCAGTCGCCACAGTACTCGCGCTTGTGTAAATTTAGTTCAGAGATCTCACACTACGCGGCTGTTAGTAATCGACTACCCAACCAATTAGATAATATTGGATAATATATAATAACCACAATGTAAAAATGAACATTCAATATATAACAAATGTAACTTATATGTATCGCATATTGAATGGCCAGTTTTACATAACGCATAATACGTGTGCATAAGGAATACGAGTGGTTCAATTTTGTTATGCAGTAAATGCATAAGTGTGTGCTTCTGGCCTTACACCTTGCGATATTTATAGACGTACTAGTTAACTTATAAATTTGTATTACGCGCTAGATTCGCCAATGGCAGCTCGTAGCATAACCTGCGTCGAAAAGATGTATACATCAAATGCGTAGTTCAAGTCATACGAGTTAACCGGCGGCAGTAAAATATAATTCAGTAGTGCGGGTTAACTCAAGCCTAATCAGACAAACTCTTTTGTTCTAATTACGTTGTAATTACAAACTACCAACGTGTCTTTGTCTCCTAATCAGAGATGAAGATTTAAATTATTAAGGATACACTGAGCGTTTTAGGTTATTTAATTAATTAGGAACAAACGACGCGAACGTTCGCCAAGGTAAGATTCGTCAGGGATAAAAAGGAAATGACATGTTTCGCACATAAAGAAAAAACAACCAGAAAAATGCGTTGTGAGATTTATTGCGTTGTTTCAGAGGCACGCGTACATTCTCCGATAGAATTTCTCGCACAAATAATTCGCAGCGTTTAGGCATTTATCTTTTGCCTCGCGGCGATCTGCGATCGATCGCCAAGAAGAAATGCACGAGAGTCATTCTGATAACGACGATTATTTACAGCATATAACGAGAGATCAACAATCGCGCGCGTGGTCCAGTCTCCACTCTCAAATGACACAACATTCTTGCCGTTCTATTTTTTTTTTTTAATTAATACGTCAGACATTAAGAAAGAAAATTAAAAAAAAATTTTTTTTTAATGAGAAGTTTTACAAAATTCTAACGTCGACAATTTTTTCAGATTATCGTGGCCCAGTGCACTATTTGAGAGTTAAGATACGACGCGGGCAGATGAGTCTTACCGCCGATGATAAGAGTCGCCTCAGTACATCATTCCTGGGTGGGTGGCCCTTTGGAAGAACACGTTGGGATTAGCCGACAAGGTCGTGTACAAGTTCCCGGCGTCTTCCGGCCTCAGATACATGCCGGGTGGCAAAACGAACGTCTCCATCGGCCCATGGACATCTGTGAACAGCAGAGAGACACGTGCA